>NC_059474.1:36660343-39160343 GCF_018139145.2 Gymnogyps californianus | reverse complement strand
CCATGCTCTTCCCTATGCGGGCAGGAGTGCCAGTGGCAAGCAGGACCTCTGCTATCTGGCATCCCGTTCAAGAGTCTCTCTGTGTAGGTGTCATCGCCCTGCCTTTGCAATAACTTTATCTTAGGTCCTCTGGTGACTGCTTGATCGGAGAACATTGTTTGGTACTACATAAAAATGGAAGATTTAAAAAATCGCCAGGTGAAAGAAGAAGTAGTTAATAAAAGCAGCACAGGGTGACAGTAGAAAAGAATATATAGGAGATAGTACCTTTTTTATGTGCCAGCTTTATAGAATTTGATGTGTTCAGTCACTCTAAGGGGGAGGCAGAAAAGGCTAACTGCAACACTGCAATTTGGGAAGCTAAGGATACTGTTCTCCACATGAAGTGAAAGATTACGTGGAAGGGAAGTTGTGAAATCTGATGGTGACTCTGAGATTTGACTTTTCCAATTGGGCAAGGGACTTCAAAGCTTTCGTCATCATGGAATACCATCTGAAACAAGGCGGTAGGCAAAGGATATTGCTTTCACACATTGGCATTTGGTAAAGGGATGCCAAAAGGCTACTAAAGCAACAGATTTTACCATGTAACCATGACATCAGAGAGGAAACATTAAAGTCAGTAAAAGCATTATAGTGAAAATGGAATCAAAGTAAATCACTTCAGACTAATGCCAGCCTGGTCCTGTGGATGGACTGCCTGTCAAAGCACATTAGGTGTGCTCCTGGAATGTGTCCTCCCGTTTAGTTTCTTCCCAGAAGATTCCAGTGCATGTGCTCTTTGGCTACTGGGTGATGTGAGACAAAGCACAGTAAGTGGAATGTTGGGGACATTTGCTTCATAACTGCACTCCTGAACTCAGCTAAAACATTAGTGTAGACACATCCCCAGGACTGCTGAGGAACCACCAGTTAGGTTAGCTCCTTTTCTGATTTTAATGCATTAGTAGAAAAGAAAAAAAACCACAGCATTACTTCTAGTACAGGGAGGTGACTGACTCTATCCTCCTCTGCAATTACAGGACTATTGTGAAGTCAGTTATGCCTAAATGCTACATTAAGCAATTTTCAGATCTCTAAAGCTGACTCGTAAGCCAATTTTGTATATGATTTTTTAAAGAGAATCAGTCAACAGTATTAATTTCAATTAAAGCAGAAAGATTATAAGAGCCAATGTAGAATTTTTCATGCCTATAAAAGGATGTTTAATATGACAGGGTGGAATCTTCTCCTTGAATAGCAAAGGAAAGGACTAGGCACACACTCCGTGTTTCTAGAGCTTATGGCATTAATAGTACTTGTCAGTCATGACTCTGCAGATGGTATTTGTATCAAGTGAACTCAGTAGTCTGTAGATCATGTTCTTATTCAGTCCTAGGCTATAGGCTACTGAAGTAGTGGATTCTTTAGGATGTGGTAGAAAATGGTAAGACCTCTCTGCTCAGCTTCCTTATTTACTGCCCATTCCATAACAGTGAAATCATGGCAGGCATAGTAAGTAACAAGACTTGCCTTAATTGAAAGCTTTCTCTATCCAAACTAATTCAGCTTGCCACAAAGCAAAGTAGTTGCCTAAACCAATTACATTTTGGCTTAATTTCTGTCCCCTTGCAACTACTCACAAAATCTAATAAAAAGTGACTGTAAAACGTAAAATATATCTGTGAATGGCAAAACAATAAATAAATGGCTGTAAGTAATAATCAAGAATCATTTTCTACGTGTCTGAGAAAATCCATGTCCAACCTGCATTATTGGGAACCCCAAAAATGTGGTCCATCCTGGTATCATACTGGGTTAAATAATTACAGATACCTTTGGTCATGTTTATGGCTACTGATCATTGCCTTAAGTATTCCTGCACTTACAGAGTGGCCAGAAACAGGACTGTATCTCAGTTCTCATTGACTGTTACAATAAAGCGGGAATGATTATAGAGCAAACATATGCTCTACAGCAACTGGATAGCCATTCCAACAAGCTGGATCTCTTGTGAACAAACAGAAAGCAAATGACATGCCTACGTTTCTTTAGAATGAACTCATGCTGTCATTGTAAGGGTTTAATCCCACTTACACATGTTTCTTCTTCGTAGAAACTGAAATCAGGACAGAGGGGTTTTTTACAGTCTGCAACTTGACGACTGGTGTCCCTGAATTTCTTGAATGTCAGAACAGTACAACAGTCACCTAAATACACACTTTACTGACCCTTTACCTGCTAGATTTTTGTATATCTGATAAAATTTTCCATTTTTGTGCATACCATAATATTTACACTCACAGTTCCGCCCAAAATATCATTTACTGATAATAGGGAAATCATGTACCTTGAGTGTGCCAAAAAATGACACTGTAAATGCAAAATAAAATAATACTGTTTTCTGCTATAGTTACAGGTAGCATTCATGCCTTTAATACATGTTTAGCTAGATGTTCACCACTGCAGGATGACTTTTGTCTCATTCTTGTGCCCACCTCTTTAGACAGGAACTTGCAAGTTGGTTTTGAATTGCTGTCCCCAGAAAGTGCCTGGGAATGCCATCAGACAGAACTAAAACAGAAAGGTCACCAGCACACTCAACAGAGTGGAGGGTGCCAAGCCTTTCTTTAGGTTGGTGGTCATGCAGTGTGTAACCTAAAGAGGTCACTCCACTACAATCCTTCTTGCTCTCTTAATTTCAAAAACAGTTCCATGCTAGATTATTCTCTTCAGCACTCTTGGGGAAGATTCTGCCTCCCACTGTAACAAGATTAAGCTCATTCCATAACTGTCTGGACACTACCTTGGGATCTTGGCTGGCTTCCTGCCATCCTGAAATCACGATGAAGCATCTGCTGTGCCACTATCCAGTCTTGGCATATGCATCCCTTAAGAAAGGATATTGTGACATAATCAGTGGAGCACAAAAGCCCTTACTGACTTGAGGACCCACAGGGCTATTGCCATCTGTTTATTAATTAGGTGCACTAGGTCCTGATTGTTACATATGGAATGAACCAAGCTGTTGGTAGCTCAGTCCACCAGAATGCTATGGTTATAAGGAAAGGATTTTCAAGAAATAGGAAATAATGTTCTTGTTTGAATTGCCCAGTACAATGTCTCCCATGTTTTAAATCCAAATCATTATTCCACTCCTCTACTAAATGTGTCGCATGACCCCTCTGTTTCTGCCTTGCTGTAAAATCTATATTTCAGAAGGGAACACCACTATAGGGTAAATTGATAGTTTCAACTTTCTTCCTCATATTTTCATGTTTTTATTCACCATGACATGCCGGTGGGTTTTTTTGTTTTAATCAGTCGAGACCATCATTAGCCCCTGTGTAGAATCTCCTACTGAAACCAATCATTCAGCAAGCGAAAAGTAAAAACTCCCTAAGAGCATCTTTGGATATTTCAATCTATATCATTATAATTCTTTGTTTGTTTGAAAGACATGCCCAGGAAAGCCACAAACAATCTGTGTGTCTCTCCTGGAACACTGTAAAACTGGCAGTGTGATTTTTGCTAGACTAATTATTATTAAATTTAAATTCCTTATATAAGCATATAATTCCCACAGTTCATGATATACCTACTTTGTATCTTACATCTTCTATCCCTTGGAAGAGGGTATCCTCTACTGAAGAGGATGTATCTTGACTCTTGAGTCTTTTTAGGAGCACCTTTTAGTGCAACAAGAAGGCAGAGGGAATTTCCAGTTGGCCCTTCCTCTCTGTGTCCCTCCAGGTCAGACAAAAATTCCATGCAGCCAGAAGGTAGATCATAGAATGATAGAATCATGGAATGGTTTGGGTTGGAAGGGATTTTTAAAGATAATCTAGTCCGACCCCCCTGCCATGGGCAAGGACATTCACTAGTTATTGAGTATACCTCTATTGCACAGTAAAAGCCTAAGAATTGCCACAATTTTTTAAATAATTTAAGTAGTAGAGTACTTTCTTACAGCACCTCACTAGATAAATAAATCTGATCCTGCATTACAGTTGTATAATTCCCAAACATCAGCCGCTCCAATAAAAATATTTCTACATCTGACAAAATATCAGTAACGTGGCAAATACTGCAGAAAACATATATGTTACTGTAGAAACCCCTAGACAATTCCTTCAGAATGAAGGCAATTTTAATTATTTCAATGTAAATGCATTCCAACCTCTAAAAATGGGGTTGTTTAAGATTCTTAAAGGTGTTTCTTAACTACCACACTATACTATTTCAGGTAGGACAGATTATTGAACATACTGATCCATACTGCTACCTACAGAGTATTTTTATTTTCGAGATCTAAAACAGTTCCATGGATCCTGCAACAAAACAGAGGGAATCTTGCAATGCAGCAAGCTTGAACTTTAAACCTCTATGGAAACACGCATGGATTGTATGAACAGTTGTAAGCTTTAGAAATAATCTTGTATACTGCTATTTATGACAGAGACGTTGCTCCAGAGCATTAATGTGAGTTAACATGAGTCTGTGGGAGTTAACATTGCTAAGGAAAAGGATGAGACAGATAAAGGAAAACTGATAATAGATAGGCAGAGCTGTTTTTCCTTGTAATTGGAATAGGAGATACATGGAAATAAGGAACTTTAAACAAGGGGAAAAAAATATCCTGCTAATTCATCAGCTGTCCAACATGAGCATGAAGAAGTTTGAACTATCCAGTCAAAAGAAATAGTCAGCATACACTCTAATTTCGAAGAAGTAAAGTACCAAGAAAGAAACCAAATATAGGGTTTTTTCCTGGAGATTTTTGCAGTGAAGGAGATAAAAGTATCCCCAACAGCTTTGAATAATGTCTTTGGTTGTAAAATGGATGGAACTGAAATACTTACTCTCTAGTAAAATATGAAAGCTTGTGTATTGTTGTCAATAGATTGAAATTTGAATAATAAATCTTTTCAGGATTAACCTTCAGCCTCTCGTTGCTATATTTAGCAGGTGAAAAGAATTTTTTTGCAGAGAAATGTTGCTGTACAAGCTGCTTGTTCAACGGTTTCTTTGTTCTAGTATACATTTAGTAAAAAATATAAATGTTTATTTTTTTTGAATGTGAATCAATGCCTCTTTTAATCAATGTAAGACTTTTTATTTTGTAAAATAACTTTTGTTGAGGCACCGTAAGTGATTGTGTACAAGGAATAAAGGCCGAAGTGCCCACAGTGTACAAAAGCAATTGTCTCAGAACTGTGCATTTCAGTAAGAACACGGCACTGATTTCTTATCAGTGGTAGATTAGTTATCTACCTGTAGATGATGGTTTCACTTGTCATATTTGATCACATACTTCTTATCTGTAAGCCAACTACAAAAATCCATTAGTGCTCAAGATTTATCCCCTGCCTTAGACCTTTCTGCAGACAATTGAAGGTTGTTCTGTGTCAAACAGTCAAAATTTCCAGTCCTTAAAGTACTGGGAGAAACAATCTTAACATCCAGCGATGATTACTAGTTAAACAAAAAAGCTTTATATGGCCATACCATGATATGTTTGAGAATAATGTAAATTTAAAGGCATATTCTACATCACAGCATGCTTTAGGCAAACTTAAATTATTCATTTTACTTGTAACTATTTATGTATTTATACACATATATAACCCCTTATAGTTTTAAAGTAGATTATTTATAAAATATCATCACCTTAGAGCAAACTAATGATTCCAGAAAAGTACATTTGCAAACCTGAATAAGGAAAGCAATTTTTAAAAGTGTATTGATTTGTCTAAAGTGTTAAATGACATAATAGCCATACACTAAAGCATTGAATAATTTAAGTAAATCAATGTTTTCTGAATTTCATACAAGTACAAACTGTCTTGGGTGATAAAATAAATCAATATAATAAAAAAAATGAGTAGTATATAATGATGAATGTATGGGCTGATAAAAACCAGAGGTAAAAACTCATTTTATCATTGTAACAAACAACTTCCAGTCATCTTTGCTCTATTATTCCCATCAGAAAACATGATACTCTATAGACAATTGATTTTAGCCCTTAAATAACTTTTCAATTGAAAGACACCTCACAGAAGTATAAGTATAACCTTTTTCAAATTATCATCCTGGATATGGAACAGTTATGCAGATTTACTGCTATTAAAGTTATTTCATACAGTTTATGGTTCCTAAACAATGACATATTCTGTAGACCTAAAGGAAGCATCACTTCCATTCTTGAATGACTGCCGTAATATTTTCTTTAATTAATGTCTCCAGGGCAGAAGGACACTGTTTCAGATGTTATAACTTTTAAAAATACTTTTTTTTTTTTTTTGCTAACAATAATCTACTTCTGTCTACCTTCCAGAAAGTTAAGAGTTAAAAAACAAAGAAGAAATGCATACATTTTAAAACTCTTCATAATATTTAACATGAAAAAGTGCATCCATTAATTTCAAAAGTTAACAGAGATAGTATATCTGTAGAAGACAGTTGACGATGTTTGTTATAACCATATTTATGAAACCTATTAAATTCTTGCTCAGTGGTAAAAACACTTAAAGGAAACTTGTAATTATAAATTGCATAACACTGTATTCATTCAGAGATTTGTAGACTCAAAAGTCTTCTAGGAACATTATGATGAGCTTATATACCTCCGAATACAGGTG
This sequence comes from Gymnogyps californianus, assembly GCF_018139145.2. NCBI lineage: Eukaryota > Metazoa > Chordata > Aves > Accipitriformes > Cathartidae > Gymnogyps > Gymnogyps californianus. The sequence goes on along the minus strand of NC_059474.1, from coordinate 39,153,720 downwards.
GACATGCTACCAGAATAACCAGAGCATCTTGTATTTAAGACCTACAGCTGAAACCATGAGAAAAACTGAATAGCTTATTCTGGGAAACCATATGAAGGAGAAGAATGTTTTTTTGGTTAGTTGGTTGGTTGATTTTTTAAAAACAGACTAAATGAAGAAGCCTTCAGTATTAATAATAGAAGTAAATATAATATCTACATCTGCCATATTTTATATATTTGATCCCAAGCCATATAGAAGATGTAAGAGTATTTCACATTGAGGGTTTTTTTCCCAGCAAATTTTATTTTTACAAAAATCTAATTCAAAATTTGTTTTACGAAAATCTAATTCATTCGTAATAATTGAATGGTATTTTTAAACATAAATCATAAGTTCTGCATCATCTCCCTGTTGATCTTATAGGATTCAGCAATAGCTAGTCACATCAGTTTGAGGAAAGAGAGCTCTGTTTTGGCTTTGTTTGAAAGGAGGGAAAAGAAGTACTATATAAACATGAAGTCTCTCTGCTTTTTATGCTAATTCAGTGTTCCTTCATACAAGCAGTTCAGAACAAATTTACATCAGTAAAGATGTTATATAAGAGATGAGATTATGATTCAGCTTGAAGGGGTTTGGAGTTTATATTGTATGAAATGCACTATTTATAAAAACACAATATCTGTATCTACTGTTATTTTTATAAAATATACTTTTTAAGAAAATATCAAGAAAGAGTATGATAACCCTGTATGACAAAAGGCTTTACTCTATAATTTACCTTCTATGAAGTACTATTCAATATTTTTATTAGCTTCTAAATAAGGAATTAACTCTATTTTTGAAGATGATAGTCAAAACACCCTGTTACAATCTTTCTACTGAGAAAGATGAACAAAGTAGTATTAGTTACTTCTTAGATTAAAATCTTCCTTTAGCTAGAAACGTTATGCTATGTATGATTTTGAAAGGTAGATGTAGTCTTTTTCTATAGATATGTAATTGCAAACTTATTGCTGAAGGATCCTATTATCTGTTTTCCCTGAATGTCATGATATTTACTTGCTTCTCTATAATATGTTAAATTATGAAAAGCATTTCTTGTTAGTTTTGGAGTATTGCCAGCAAATTGCCATTTTTACATTTTCTTAGCTACTTCTGTACCCAGAGTTCATGTAATTATATGGTGAATTTCATGCAGTTATCTCACAAGGATTTAATATATGTATGCAAATATGGAACTCCATTTAAGAAAAGGTGGAAAGTCTGCTCATTGGACCCAATTGGCAGCAGAAACAATATTACACTTGCCAAAAAAATTATGTACTTCTTCTAAAAAGGCAGCAGAAAATTAAGATGTTTCAGAAGTGACAGATTATAGATCCTGCTTGGTTTATCTCATCATGTAATCCTTCATAACTCAGTGTTTCACAATCAGTTTTTAATATGGATCCAACTGAACTTCATTGTTTCAAATAAAATTTTGAAAAGCTCTAAAAATCAAAACACCAGCATTTCCAAATTAGCATAGGCAAATGGCTTCCTTGGAGATCCACTATTGTAGTCTTCAAAATATGTTTGTCCTTGACAATAGTGGGGCCAAACATTAAGATTTCTGACAGGACAGACAACTGTGAACGGCGAAGAGCGTTTCAAAGGTAAAATGGACTGTACTCCTTAGTTATTAATTTCCATTAATTCTAATGTATATAGATTTTTTTTACTTTGTGTGTATTTGTACTACAGCCTTAAAATGGAATATAAGTTTGTTTTTGTTAGAGAAATATCTGGATTAATGAGCCACAAATAGTGAGAAAGTCCATCAAAAACATCAGTTCGGAATAGTCAAGAAGGACTCCATGCAACAGCAGAAATTTACTTATTTGCTGAGAAATTCCCTATTCAAGTGAAAGTACTTAGTAGTAGTAAAAGACTTGACATAGAAATTCAATGTTAGTAAGAGAACAAATAAAACCATTTTATCTATTTTTATATGCCCTATATCTATTTTTATTGCCCAACCACACAGACAAGTGTCAACTCTGCAAATAATTTTGATGAATATGACACAAATGGGGGACTGGGTAATTTTACATTTATGATGTATGGGTAAATAACAGGGATGAGAATCTTCCTATTCTAAATGAAACTCACTACATAGGAGCGCTTGTCTTCATAGTCCAGCTTGTACTACAGCTGCTGATGAAGACTGTATACCTTGGACAGGACAAGAGAAGTACATTCTGGCAGAGATCATCTCTGGAATATCCTGGCTTCCTTCTTTAATTAAACCAGCACAAAATTACCAAAATATCTTTTCCTTTTTTTTCTTTTCTTTTTTTTTTTTTTGTCCCTGATGTACCTACTATTTTTCCAAGACTACTGTATAGGGTCTTATTCACACTGAACAAAAAAATTCCAACTGGAGATATCCAAATGATGTTGATTACAGAAAATCTTCTGGATATTCAGGGCAAAATTTTCAATGTACTTTACAAAGGAAGAAGTGTGCAAACAGAAGTGAACCTTTCTGTGAGTTCACTTCCACTTAATGAAGTATCTGAATGCACAGAATAGTAGCCCTAATTTGTTACATTAATGCAATTGCTTGATTTCATGAATACACCTTTTTGCTCAAAGAGTAAACCTGTAGAGGTCAGTTAGTATTTCCTATAATTAATTTTCTGTGCAGAGGCTGAAAATTAGCACACCATGTACATGTTCCCGCTCTGTGTTAGGGAAAATTGCCCCTTTGCATTTTCCTTCCACTTCCTAGCCCAAATGCTTTTCCTCCATATTTCTCTTCTTCAGCAACATGTCCTGGTTCCCTGCATTTCTATCCTGAACTGATCAGTGCAGAAACTATTACCTTAGTAAGGGATACTGCTCTAATTCCATCTCATTTCAGTCTCTTTCCCTGGTTCATGATGGCACCTACTGGAACACAGTCTATGTAAAGGACAATCAAAAACATCCAGAGTAAAAGGAATGAGCAGTACATGGGTAGCTTACAAATACTCTGGAACTACGAGCTTAACTACAAAAATGTGAGTAAAATTCCCAGTTCATATAAAGTTGTCTGGGTCCAGAGCCTTCCCACTGAGAATACAAGTTCCAAGAGGATATTTTGAAAAATGAGATGTGGGCATATTTTAAAATGTAAGTCTTAATATATATTCACTGATTTAGGCTTCAGTGAAAACACTGCCATATGTATAGATCTATAATTGCCAAATTTTCACTACTTTGTCATTTAGTTAAAATGCCACTGAATTTAACATTTTCCTCTGACTGACATGTTGACCTCCACTAGGAACATCCAAATTATGTTGGTATCTTTTCATATTTGACCCATAATTTTGGTATATACTATCTGATACTAAAGTACTGTACACTAATACTCCTTCAGTCTTCAGCTCTATGTTGTTTATCTATTAATGTTAGAGTTATTTTTGAAGCAGTACTTTGAATTTGAATTCTTTAACTGGGGAACTCATAAGCCTCCACTGCTCCAGGAAACTCAGAGTATATTAAAAGTTTTGGATTCTTCAGTTTACCAAGTCATTAATAAAAATGTGTACTAATTTGTGATTAGACCCTAAAATATCCACAGTGTTAAAGCCCCAAAATATTTAAAAATATTTCATTTTTCTTTTCTCAGCTTTTTCCACCAAGGTAAACCCAGTTTTCAGATCCTGGATTTGGGTCTCATAATGGAACTATGCAGAGTTACAGTCATGAATTTTCTGTGGAAGAAATCTATTGATTATTATATTTATTCATTGCATGTTCAGGTTTGTCTACCAGAGGTGGTCTATGAACATGTGTTCACACAGCTGGGAATTGATCTAGGCAGTAATTAGGTCAACTTCCCAGAGTCACTGGTGACATTGGGGACTGACAATAAAAGTGGTGCTCAGTAGAAGCTTTGAATCTTTTAGTGGTTATAAAAGAGACAAGCTATAAAAAGCTGCACTAATAGAGGAAACATTCTAAGCCAAATAAAACTAGGAATGGGCACAGTTATTATTTTTTAAAACATACCAGTCCATGGATGAAAGAGGGATTTGGTCATTGCAAAATATAGATTTGCATTATTTTTAGCCTTTTCCTAGTCCTCGGTTGTCAATGTAAGTTGAGTATATAGGCTATTAAAGTTACCGGAAGTTAAGGAGGGTAAGAATTGTTAAAAAGGAGTGTCACTAAAGCGAGCCTTTGTAAATAAACCCAAGCTACAAGCAGCTGACAAAGACAATGGGACAAATAGACCATGTTAATGGTAAATATTCAAGAGGAAGTGTAAAGGAAATTCATATTCAAAATTGTAAATATACACTCAATAAATCACAGGTATGAATTAGCATTTGTGCATTTAAATGTCTTTTTCTGCCACAGACTGTAACTAACCATAACATTTAGCATAAGTTCCTGTTCTCAGGAGTGGTGATGGCATGAACAGTTGTCACACATAGAATTTCTGAAATCCTGAACTGAAACTGAGTATGAAAAGAAGTAAGAAGACAGTAGATGGAATAGGAAAGGAGTTCTCTTAAGAAAGTATAACAGTTATGTGCTATTGCCAATGGGAGTGCTGCTCATATTATTCTGGTATTTTGATTAGGTTTAAAGAAAGACTGTAGAAAAATAGATGAATATTAAATCTTCTAAGCACATTCATATTGTTTCATTAAAGGACACTTATAATGATTCCCAAGCGAGTAATGAAGGAAATAAGTATTTTTATTATTATCTTGCAATGAATAAAAAAGGACCAATTTAGGGCAGGAACCTTTCTTGCTGCCTTAATCTGCAAAGATATTCTACAAACTATTCTTTGAATTTACTGTGTAGAAAAAAAGCCTACGAGGCATACCAAGAACACATTTAGTCTATAAAATGGCTTGTCTGAACATACACAGAGGTTAAACTAGTTTTTCTGGCAGTACTCAATGATATTATTATAATCCTCAAGAAAGGGATTCTGATTTTTTTTTTAGTGCCAGATAGTCATCAGAAAAAATAATTCATTTCATAATACATATAGTTCATAGTTCTTTTATAACCAAATCTATCAGTATCATTTAAGATAGGTCAAATATTTGGCAATATTACATTACAGCAAAAAAATATGCAATATTTTCCTGCACTGCCACAAAAAAACCCATTGAAATATGTATTGTTTAAAATATGATTACCAAATTGTGTGTAAGATGCCAAACCAAATTGATTCCCAGATGTCTGCCCCAAACTTTGCTGGAAAAGAGAGGTCAAATTCTGCTCAACTTCTGCTTTGGAAATATTGAAAAGATGCCAAGTCATATTTAATTTTTCTGTCTTGCTTTGATTTTTAAGAACATTTGTCATTTGTCAACAATTCTTCAATGACTGAGTTCTGAAAATGTTAACAGCTCATTTAGTATGTGGAATACTAACAAATTAAGAATATTAATAATATATTATTAATAATATTGAGTTCTTTCTCATTTTTCCATTTTTTCATGTGGCACATTCATTATGTATTTCTAAAGAATTCTGTAGTTAGCACTGACTTTGTTATATGAGCTCTACAGTTATTTGATTCTTCAGATGTCAAATTACAGTGTTCCTTTATCTATAGTAAATAAACTTGATAACAATTCTACCAGGAAATACCTGCTTTCAAACCTAAACATATGTACCTATAGCTAGTCATTCATGTGACTTTGAAACTTTGGTTCAGGTAGTACTCATGGATCTTGATATGGTTGCACTGAAAGGTAGGACGTGATCATTTTATGGTAATTAAAACCAATTACAAAAATGATCGCTGAGCAATGTGAACAACAATATAACATTTCACATACAAATAAGAGAAAATATTTATGAACCTTTATGCACCTATGATGAATCCAGTATCTATTGCCTTTTAGAGAGTTTGTCATTTATTTTTCACAATCCTTTTCCTTTTATTTTTTAATACAGAATCATTCATCAACCGATTTGACTTCTGTGTTATTATCTTGGCTTTACAATTCGGTTGCGCATTCAAATATATTATCCTAGTTTGTTTTTTAAACAGCCAATGTAATACAAATACTACCAAAAGCTTTTGGCTTTGTTTTCCAAATATAATCCCCTTAAATGCTTATCATGTCTTCTTGCACGTATCTAATTTTTTTCTGCAGGTGATCACGGAAGCAAAAAAGGCTCCATGTTACCGGCATAAAAGCCTTCTGGCTTGCTTTTTGTTTGTTCCTTTACACCTTCCCTACTTATTCCTTGACTGTTTACTGAAGTATGTTATGACTTAAAATTATGAATATTTATTATGAGTTAGAAAAAAGATTGTAAATTATGTTAATTTACTTAATATTTTTTCACTTCTCAGTTTTTACATCAAAAGTTGAATGTGTCCCTTACAGCCTTCTTTTCAAAGATATTATTATCAAGAGGATAAATATGCAAGAGCATACCTAGGTGCTTTTTAGTTGCCTTTATGTTTATAGATTCCTATCTGTTGGTAGTCAAATGATAAAGACAAGCTAGGTGATTAATTTTTCCACTGTGGTAATCACATTGATTTAGTTCATATTCATGACATTTCATATTGTTAACACTCAATGACCCCAAATTAATATCGGAACAGTTTTGGCAAACCAAAGCACAATCTGACAATGCATTTACAACTGTGATTGTGTTCTTACTGTGCTGAGACTGAAATGTCGATTTTATTGGGAACGAGAGAATAGTGCATGTATAGGAGAAAAAAAATTAACATATATGATTATACTTGAAAGTTAAACTATTGTTACTGAAAATCAGCATTCTAACTGTAGTGCATACAACCACTGAGAAGTAGAAATAAATACTAAACACAGATATTTTAGAAATATGAGAAAGAGCATAGCACAAGTGGAGAACACCTATCAAAAGCTATAAAATGAACCTTAAAGAATTAATGAAGCAGTGTGTTATCACTTATCTGATGATTTGCAACTGTAAATCACACTAATGATGGTGATAGTTCTATTGCTCAGAAATAAACTTTCTAATTGAGGTTTTGGAAGTAGAAAATCAACATATTCACTTTAGAAATTTGATTTTAGAGCGATGAGTCAATCCCTTTGCAGCCAACAACTGTAGAGTAGCTACACCTGATTTTTGTACATTTCACTGTGGCTGCTGGTTGAGAGCTGAGATCATGTACTTAGTTTTTGTGTGCATTACACATCCATCTGTTCCTCCGTCTGGCAAAGGAAAAAAAAAGGCAAAAAAAGAAAAAAAAAAGCATAGGAGTGCTTTATAAACTCTTTTCACCAATACACCAGTTGTTAGCTTCCTGCTGGTAGCCCTGGTATAGGCTTCATTGGGTAATTATTTCAAGCAGGAAACAACCAACCCACATGTTCAAAAGTAATTACTAGTTCAATTAACTATCCAGAAGCAGGTAATTTTTTTTCTTAGGATGCAGAAACAGAAGTATTATAATATTTGTGTACCTTTAACGTAAGCATTTAGATAGCATCTGTGCAATTTTATACCTGCACAAATTTTTGTAGTTGAAACAAAAATTTAATACTAATAGAATGCTCTATATAGATAATAAATCATTAATGGTCACATGAACTTCCCTAGGTACTTTTTGTGTCAGGTGTAATACTAGGTCTGTTGTTATTTAGCATTTTCATTAATGATTTGAAGATAAGCAAACAGCAGAACTAAATTCACATACAGTATTAACTCAGGCAGGAAATAACAAAATAGACATAGAAAAACACAGGCTAATATATCTGGGGAAAAATAAACCAAAATCAGGACAGTATGACTGGGAGGAACTGTGAAAGCTGGCATGCTGAAAGAGATTTAGGGGTAGTAGTGGACAGCAAACATGAAAATAAATCTGAGTCAGAGACAGAAATAATAAAGATGCACCTTATCAACGGCTGCAGTAATCTACTTTCCTTCTTCAAACAGTTAATTCCCAGCAGATACCATGTTTCTCTCTATCTACTTATTTCTATTTTTTGCATATTACTCTGAAGGATAAAGTAACATTATTATCAGAATATATGCCCCCATAAGGCCTTGTCTTGACTGAGTTATGAAGTTTTAAATGATGTAAGCTTCATTTTGTGGGGTCTACCCCAAATAACAGCAGAATGAGCTAGATAATTCACTATAAGGAGCTGTCTGTCAATAGAGAGATGGCCTTACTAGCCTCTCTCTGAAATCTACAGTTCTTCATTCAGCACTTCCCCAGTTCAGAAACTTGAAAATACTGTTAAGTTACAATTATTTTGCTCAGTTTTTTAAAAACACTTTCAGATTCTTAACCTCAGAAAAACTTTTCTACTTTCTAATATTTTATTTGGGTTGCATAAATATAGAAAGACACTCTGATGTGGTGCTGTATGTGGCACAGAGTGAAAAAAGTTTTGATCCTTGACAGAATTTCCCTTTTCGAAGCCATTTCTTTCTAATTACTATAAAATTATTTAAGCCTGCCTATTCAGCACTTTAGCCATCAAGCAGCCAGAATTTCAAAACACATTTCCACGTCTTTGTATTTTTTGAACATTCAATTTCTGTGTGGTTATATATAATATATTAATAGGTCTTGTGTTCCTAATACTGCATAGGGTAGAAAGCAGATGCTCCAATTACATAATGCTTTTATGGTGCAACAATATTGAATTTATTCTCTTCTATGCTGTCTATCAGGTAAACAGATTTAACAGTTGATATACACCAAACCAAACACTATCTCATATAACAAACTTTTTTTTTTTTTTTTTAACAGGTGAGACAAAATATAGCTACAGGACATCATTTTAATGAGATTTGTTATACGACATTAGGAGAAGGGAGTTTCTTCATACGTCTGCCAGTAAAAGAGAAAGCTAGGAAATGTCTGAATAATGGATCTGGTGCAAGCTGTCACAATCATCCTATATTTTCCAAACCATCCAAATGCAAGCAACCTCTCATCCAGAAGGTGGCTAGATATACAAGTATGAAACTGTGCCTGTAATGGTAAATCATGTCTCTCTACAAATGATGAGAGAGAGCTTACATGAACTAAAATTAACTTCCGAGACATTTATAAGACTTGATTCACACCTATCTAATGTGACCAAAGAATTTTCTAGATAATCGTATTAATGATTCTCTGAGCTGAACAAGTAAGTATCTGAAATCTCAGTGCAGACATGCCTATATGTTTGGCTGCAACGTAGTGTAGGAAAGTCCAGGTGGCTTCTGGCATAGCAATTAAACTAACTAATGTGGCTACTAGATGAAGTTTAGCTATATGACTGCACAGATTCATGTGAGAGACTCTAGTGAGAAAGACCAGAATTTCAGCTCTAGTGTCAATAACCTTTAACCACAAGAAAAAAGGTGAAGGTGAAAATTTCTTCTCCATTAATAAAAAATTCCATGGTGGAATGAGAAGAAGAGATTATCATTATTATTTAATTGGGATTTTTAAATATAATTTTTAACTCAAATATAAAATCTGAGATAGAACTTCTGGACTAATATGGATCCTGAACCAATAACCCCGTACAATTTACTGATGCACCTTTCTTGCATTCTAAACCTTTCTAGAATGTGTATGCATGTGCACACACGTGTATTTAGAAAGACATGGTTTTACTTATATCATATATTCATCTCTTTATTTTTCCATGTAGTTCTTACTCTGAAAAGAAGAGTAGGAAGAAGAAAGGTGAAAAATAAAAACATCTTTCAGATAATCAGACTTTCAAAAGGATTTGGAGAAGGTAGGCTTGGAGAGAGGGAACATTTGGAAACCAAAAGCTAACCACTTGCAACGGCTTTAACAAAGACCTAAGCTAAGGTTCCAGTCTGTTGCTTTCCTTTCTCCACATATAGTTTAAAGAGTACATGAATATAAGGGGAGAAGCAAGGAAATTGTTTGGCGCATAATCTTTATTTCTGGCTGAGGTATGCCACTACATCCTAATGTGAATTCTCGTTCGAGAGGTGTGCTGTTCCAAGAAACTCTCTGTTTTTGTGGATTCATTTGTTTTTCCAGAAATACTTCCCCTCTCGTCATAAAAGCTTCCTTTAGAAATGGAATCCCCTGATTTCAGGACTGAAGGTTTTTTGCTATTCTATTCATCACTGAAACTAGGTTGTTAATAAAACATCTTTTGTTACTATTTTAACTGTCCATTTCTTTGCAAAACTTCACTATGGACTGGTCTTTCCGGCTGAGAAAAAATATTTTGTAAAAATCTCATCTCACAAGCCACAATCTAGCATGGCTTTTTTAGCTGATAAAGCCAAATTTGGATCTAAGTTACCATCTGATGCTTTTTATGTTGTTAATAATCCGTATCTATAGCCTTGCTTTTTGTCCTGCTGTTCCAGTACATCTGGAGACATAATTACTGATATTTCCAAAGTCACATAGAATATGTGTGTGTGTGTGTGCGTGAGAGTGAGAGAAAGAGTGTGCACGTATAATTTCAATTTCATCCGTTCATTTTTTGTTTCACTTCAAACAGATACTTTGCAGAAATACAGGAAAAGGTGATGCTAGAGAAAAAATTTTCATTATAATTCCTCAAAGAACAGGCAATAAGGGTAGCAATTACATCCTTCTAATCTGTTCATTTAATCTAGACTGAGATTTAGTTACTCTATGATACAAATGGCAGCCACAGTGAGACCTCATCCTTGTTTTAATGGGCTGCTTATGGTACCCTCCATATTTTTGGACCCAAATGAACAGACTGCTTTTGCTCTGTTTCTTCTGAACTGTGTAGTGGATTTCTCTGGCCAGTTTTGCCTGAGTCACCATTTATCTTGCAGCAGCACAGAGAGAACATATCCCTGCCATGATCTGTGCCTTGGGAAGAATTCAGTATGACTGGAACAGATGCCATCTCCTGACAGAGAACAGTTAGCTCTTGCCTGACCATCAGCTCTTCCTCTCCCGTCCATCCCTTCCCACTACACTCAACTGGCTGTTCAGTTGTAGACTGATGATCATATACAACATGAACTGGTGGCCAAATTCCAGTCTTCATATACAGTACTCGCAGGGTAAGATCTTTAGCTTTCTAGAGGAACCTGAATGGCACCCTTGTGAACAATCTCAAAGGAAAGTACCAAGACCAACTGGACTCAGAAGTTATTTCCTCTACAGAGAAATTTGCCTCAGCTCAGGCCTTTGGCAAGGAAGGGAGACGTTTTCATTGTTAGTGCCTACTGGACTTTGTTTCTTAGAGTGTCAATCTTCTGACTTCAAGAAAATTATTTTAAGCTCATAGTGCCTTTTCAGAGTCAAGATTCTGTGCATGGATTGAAACATGAAGGGGTTTAAAGTATGAAATACTAACAGTATGAAGGAGAAAAAGATACTTAACTTTTGAAAAGTGCCAATTGCCTTCAGCTTCCTTTTATTTCACAGGGAATCCTGGGTCCCTGACATACTTCAACAAGGAGGCTGTGTGGCTTTGGTGCAGGAGAAAACTTGTCAAAATAGGCAATAATTTTAAATTTAAAGAAAAAAGAAAACAAATGCTTCCTATTAGTTGGTGTCACTACAATATCTGTTCAGTACTTCAGTTGCCATGCTCTTCCCTTTGCCAAATGCTACACATTGTATAGTCCACTCCAGTGAGGTTGAAATTGAAAAACATAAAAAAATTAAAGCTTGGAGCCCAATAGTGCACTGAAAAAAAACATAAAATCATATAATTTTGTAATTGCTTAAAAATTTAATTGTGAATTTGAGCAATCAAACCTTTTTTTGTGACAAATTTCAAAGCGTAAGTAGTGAAATATAATTGTATTTCATTGGCTTTTTATAAGGAAATTTATCAATCGTTGTTATTATACATGCTTTGTTGTGATGCCTGAAGTGTTAAATATTGCAGCTGGCAAGAAGAGAATGTTTAAGAAGGCATTTAGAGAAGACTAACCACATTTAAAATACTATTTTAGCCTGACACTACTAGCGAGGTGGCTTGACTGAAATGATATTTTTTCTCCACTTTATAAAGCATTTACAAATTCTATTTAATTGTACTGCTTTGTGCCTATCTTGCACAGAAAGATTACATTCTTTCTCACAGGCTTACAATTATTAGTGATATGTGAGTGAATTGCCAACCTGGTGCATATTGTAAAGGACACAGTTCCTGTTCCAAAGGACAAAAAGCCTCAACATTGTATTGTGCCTTTTAAATAAGCTCTCCATGGAAAATTGTCTGAGTGCACATAGAAGTGAAGCAAACTACCAATGAGATGACAATGAGGTTCTGTGGAAGCAGCTCAGCTGGACCAGGGTCCCTCAGCTGGAAAGATCGTGCTTCAGATTTCTTCAGATCACGTGGAATGCTTCAAATGAACAACTGGGGAGAATACTGCAGGCAATTCTTCCACTGTTAAGGCTAATTTAAACAGCTTCCGTAGCACAGTGCATCATAAAATAATACATGTTGGTGCCTGCAGTTTAGGAGTCAGTCCTGCTGTTGTCTTGATCTTTGCCCACCATTAGGAATGTACTTTTCACTTCAAGGGTACTGCAGCAATGGCCAGGCTGCCCAGAGAGTCTGTGGGACCTCCACCCTTTGAGTTTTTCAACACTCATATACACAAAGCTCCAGCTGACTTGCCTGGTGTTGGCAGTGCTCCCACTTCAGGAGGTAGTCTGGAATAGGAGACCCCCCCGATGTCCCTTCCAAACATTTATGGGGTTCCATAATCCTAAATTACCTGCCTGCAGGGAGTCACCAGTGTAGGTGTGCTGTTCCAAGAAGACTGAAATACATGAACAATTTTTTTTTCTTTCTCTTTTAAATTAAAAAAAAAAAAGTAGAACTAGGTATTTTTCAAAAAATAATAGATAAATACAGATTGGTTTTACTTCAATGGCTTTAGGAAAGTCAAAAACAGTATCCAAGGCAGAATTCTGACAAAAAACATTGAATCAAAACTATATTTATTTTGTAATCACAGCACAGATAACTCTTTCATTAATGATAGTAGTGCTTTGTGGTTTATTACAGTGAAAGAGATATCCATTTTAATAATATTTTCTCTTTCTAACAACAGTATTGTAGGATTAAAAAAGAATCATACTCCTTCTGCCTACAAAGATGTTTTTCTGAACACAGATAAATGCAATGTCTCCCTGACTGGACAGATGAACATACTGAAACTATAGTTCAAATGACTCTTTGAGCTATTTGAAATGATTATCAACTCTATTACTCTAAACTCTTGGACATAGTCATCTTGAACTCACATTGGCCAAAGTACATTTAATTGTGGAGGAAACAGGTGCAGATCCCATGAGTCTGCCACTGTTCTAACTATGTGATCCATCCACTCTACTTTATGGAAAGGAAAAATATGCTTTGACAACAAAGATTATAGATACAACTGTAGTTTCATTCTAGATCAAAAGAGTAACCTTAAGGCCAGATAATTCCTCCCGCTCTCATACTTAAAATAAATTAATGTATACCCAATTGCATGCAGAATGATCTACATCTAGATGACACTCTTTACATCATTATGTCAATGAAAGCCTTAAGTAACTTTTTAAAAAGCAACTGTCAGATATGTGATTAAAAGAAAAAAAAAGTATTTCTTTTTCTTCTTGCTTTTTTGCCATTGTAAGTTGATGGATCCATCTGGGTAGATTAGGATTTCACTGGACATATAAAAGAAACTGCTTTAGATGAAGCTGAAAGTTTTACATCATGTTATGAATTTCATTGATAATGTGCAAGTTAGGGAAATAATTAACTCTACCTCTAGCCTACTCTGGCAAATAACAATTTTATTCTTTTATAGTGTGTTAATTTTATTTTATCTAATTAACTAGATTTAATATGAAATTTAAACTAGGACAGTAGCATTCACGCACATGATCTACCAAATCCATTAAGATTAACTATTTCTAATTAAAAATGCTGTCAAAAATCATACTAACAACATGTCACTTTGCTTTTTATTATTTAACAATAATAGACTGAAGAAACACCTTTTCATTTATAATTCTGATGAGGTAGCATTTAAAATTAGTATATTATTTGAAAGTGTAAATTACAAATTAACAACATCTGGTAAATTAATGCAGGTTGATATGACACTGATAATAAGATCAAGGTTATAGATTTTGACATAAGTCCTTTATAGAGAATAAAAATAGTATTGTATAATCTATGACTAAAATTTACTGTATTTTAGTATCTTTTGAACTTTGCAAGAAGACTACCATGGTACAGCAGTGACTTGGAAAAGAATTATGCCAAAATTGTCATAACATTACAGACTTAATAATTTATCATGTACTGTTGTAACTTGTCTTTATATGCAGACACAGTGTAAACTTTAAAAAAAGAAATAATGGGACATCTCGATTTTTATCCAGAATTATTAAAATTCATAAAATGACTAGCTGGTAAATTTAATTTATTATGATCTAATTATATTAACATTTAGCATACACTAGTAAGCTTTATAAATAATACTTTGGGACTTAGCAGGAAAAGATTAGTAATTAATTCTCAGACCTCAATATATTTCTTTATGCTAAACAAGAGCTTGTATTTTATTGATTATGATGAGACTGAAAAACACAGTTTTATGACAGCACAAGTGACCATTTTATGACCATACTTCACTGTTGAAATTTTAGCATCAAATGAGAGGGAGAAAAATCTGCACACTTCATTTCCACCTGCTGGTATTAATGTTTACCTAACAAAAAAAGAACCATAGCTAAAAATAAAAATCTACCTTTTCAAAGCTATGTTATTTTTAAAGGTTAATTTTCAAGAAAAAAATTCAATAAGTAGAAATACATTCAGCTGCGCTTGTTAGGTTTATACTGTCCCTTTTTGAGCAAACTGCTCAATAGGAAGTCCCTTCTTCCAGAGATCATTATCAGCATGAACTACACGTTGTTAGTGTTGGTAGTGTAAGGTTAAAATAATCCTTAACCTTGTTGGTTATTTAAGTAAATGTAAATATTGAATACAAAACCAAGGTTTGACCAAAAAAAGTAAATGAAGATACTTGTACCAAAAGTAAAAACAAAAAAAAAACGTGCCAAAAAAAAGTGTGTACTAAAAAGTGTGCCATTCTGTTAAAATTCTATCCATCTGTTTACAAGATACCTAGGGGTTTCAATATTTTCAATGTACTCTTATGAGTAATGGTAGAGCATGTGATTTTTAAATGATTTAGTAGGAATCCAGAGAGACAGGAAAAACAAAGGATGCAATTAGAGGTGGCAACTATCGATTAAAAATCCTTATCCAGTTCACCTAAAGAACAGAAAATGATAAATGACATGATTTTATGATTGGACAGAATGTTAAAAAAACGTTGTTGCTTCTCATATATCTCTAGTGTGAACTTCTCTGGAGAAGCTCAATAGGCTTTTTGATGTTTGAGAAAGAGGCAGAACAATGTTATTAGTGTTTCACAACAGAGGTGTGGGACGGTAACATCAGGTACGAAAAGAGAGGAAACTAAAGGCACAGGTGAAAAATCCATCTGATTCTGTGACCTCTATAATGGACCCTTAAATAATATTTTAAAGAAATAGAGTGGTGAAAGGATGGGTTTTGCAAAGTTATTGCTAAATATTCATTGTTTTATTCTATTTCACAATTTTACTAAGAAAGATATACAGTTCCAAGAATATAAATCTTAATAATTTATTTTCTTTGCCAAAATAAGAACTCAGGAGGCCAAATTAATCTCTGGCACAGCACTAATGAATGCAGTGAAATCACACAAGGGGTGATTTTAACTCATAATGTTTGATGGATTTCAAATTTTGGCAAAATAATTTCTCCCAAACCTCATTATTTAAAATGCAGAGTAAAAAAAAAAAAAACAAAAAACAAAACAAAACAAAAAAACAACAAAACAACAACAACAAAAAAAAAACTCCAAAAACCCCATAAACCCAAGGAAATTAGGAAATGAACCAAAGTTTTGGGTTTTGGACTATATTAAAGTAAAACAAACAGAACAAAACATGAAGCAGACAAACTCCCCAATCCTGGTTTCTAAGCAACAACAACAAAACGGCAAATGAAAAGAAAACAAGGCAAAAATTTCAGGTAATTTAAATAGAAATCTGGATATAGTGATTCGCTACTCTTACACTACTGTTAATCATGAGTAACTGCTTTGCAGCCAAGCAATAAAACCAGTGTAGTGGGCCAATAATCTGTAAAAGAGGTGAACCATAAATCTCTGATGCATAAGTGAATCAGCTTCAGATTAAAAGACTGTCAAAATATTTCTCCATGCCTAGCGTATTAATAGTGAATCAACCTTTTTTCTGATTTTTTTACATAATATAATAACCTTTTCTGCATGATAAGAAACAATGTCAGAGCTGAGCATAACCTGCTTCATTTCCACTTCATTAGTGCCAAAAACCAGGCAGTCCCTGGAACGTAGGAGGACAATCCACTCTTCCTTGAAACCTCACAGTTTAAAAAAACACAAAATAATATAAAAATATCTTAGTCAAGACTTTTGTGGAATTAAATGAGTTTTTTGAGTGGATCAGCAGTGGGTTGGGAACCTCCGATTTGTATTTGCAGCTCAGCAGAGGAAGTAGTTCTTCCATACTGTGCATCAAGTGTGTCACTCTTTACATAGTTTATAACTTCTTTTTTTTTTTTTTTTGATCCTGATCTTGATTCTGGAGACAATGTAATCTGACACCACAATCAATGCAACTCAGCATACTGATTTGAAAAGTAGTTGCTAGTGGCACTAAAGAAGCTAATGGAGGACTCAAAACATCTAATTTTAGTTTTATATTCTGGCAGGTTTTTATGTATAATTTCAGTGAAGTGTCAGTATTTCTGTTACCCAATTGTAAAATGGAGATAATAATACTTCTCTGCATCTTTAGAGGATTATGCAAAATTCTGAAGTGCTACCACGCTAAGGAAAAATACCTTAAACAGATTTGGATTCTTGTTTTTAACAGGCGCTGCTGTTAAGCAAATAGTATGGGGGTCTGGATACTAGCCAGCTGGGGCCAAACTTTTATCCTCCTTCCATCAGCATTCAGAAAAAGGCAGAAACTTTGGTTTTCACTTGCTGTATTATGGCCCTTAAGAGATGCACCACTTCTTATACCCAAATCTGCTAAAATAGCCTCCTGGCATCTCTGTCTGTCTAAAATCAAGGCTTCAGTGTCTGTGAGGTACAGTGACCACCAAAAGACATGAGTGAAATTTATAAATTCTTTTATGTATACCATGCCCAAATGCATTAATTCCTTTTAACTCATGCTTAAACCACACCTTTCCCTACTGAGAGGGAGCAGAAAATCATCATAGCCTCTATATTCAGGGAGAGACTTGCATGGCACTGTAGCAGGCCCTAGAAAGAGAGCGTGTTTGGAACCAGTGTTCATTGCACTTTCCAGCAAGGATTTTCGACATGATCTAGACAGTGTTTTTAAGTGTATGTAAGTGGTTTTAAGTGCATGTAAGAGAAATGCTTATGGTACAGTGAAAGTTACTCTTTTAATCTTACATTTACCAAATTTAAAATTTTCATAGTACTTTTCAGGGGAAGGCTCCAGCAAGAAGAGGAAAGAAATGCAAATATTTCAAAAAGGAATAAGTTACTATATTGAAACCTTGAAAAATATTTCCTCCTTGTCATTATCTTTAGTACTTAATGAAGATCAGGAAGAGTTTTCACTGACTTAGAACAGACTAAAATTAAACTATTTTAATTATGGTTAGAAAAAAATATTAACAAACAATGTTTTGCACCTCTAAAAATTAGTTTTTTAAAAGTACTAGGTTATATTTTAAAATAATTTGTAAAAATATGCCATGTGTGACATAGTCATATAGTTATTACATCAGTTATGCTGCTTAGTGTGATTTACAAGATCAGACCCTTAGGGCGATTGTTAAGCTCAAAATGTTGTTCATGGGCAAAGAAGCAGCACACCCTATATGTAAGTAAAGCCAAAAATTTATTGTTAGAATAACTGAAACCTTAAGAGTCTAATCATTATTAGTCCAGACATAATTGTAACAGAAAAAGAATGAATCATAATGCAGTTAGAATTGTTATACACACTTTTTTTATTTTCTACTCTTTTTTCTGGTGTTATGTCCCCCATGCCTGTACTCCTCCATGCCACACCCTGGTTCTCCTCTTCTCAAGGCCCCCGATATTGTACCAGGCCTGTATGTCTCTACACTACATGATTGTGTTAGAGTGGTAAATACCTTATTCTACCTACAACAACTGCTTGTTACTGCTACCTGCGTAAAACTAACTGTATACACTCCGAACTGCATAAAACTGTGTATGGCTGTAACATACACAGCTAAAAAGTAAAAGAAATCAGCCTTAGGCACCTGGTCAATTAGAGAAATCTCTGTCACAGCTAAACCAAGTAAAACAAAGCTGCAGGCAGGTCAAGAAAAGTTCACATGGAGCAAGACTGACAAACTCAGTCCTGAGGCCTTGCAAATTCCGTACAAACCTTATGACATATACCAAGCCATGGCGGCACTGTATGACAGGGTTACATGGTTACACATTGTGTATTTTTTCAGGGGCTATGTCTCTCTCTGTTCTTTATACTAGTTTATTAGAGAACTTGCATCACATCTCAAATGGTAAATTAATTTTTTTGTGTGTGTGTCCCCTAATACTGCAATGTTGATTTTGTTTGGTTGTTGTTGTTTTGTTTAAACCACCAAAAGGAGTGTATACACTTGTCTGTACACTTGTCTTTCTTGTCTATACAAGAAAGCTTTATCCTCAATCTGTTCTGATTTTAAGGCCCAGACCAGTAAGTTTAAAAGAGTCAAATCATCTTAAGGGTACCAGAGGTATCTTTGCTGAATCTAAAAAATAGCGTGACCGGCACTGGAACATAAATGCTACTTAATGAAACTTCGAAAGGAAATTTTGCTGCCAGCAAGACTATTAACCGTTAATATGAAATGTGAAGGAGGAAGGTGGCCGTGAGATACTTTGCAGAGATCTGGAAAATAATGTCCACTTCTTGAAAACTCGGGTCTTGTTAACTTCAATGAAATCTGCTTCATTAGTAACAATTTTTACTTGCAATGTATCAGCTAGACAGTCATGCTGCTCTGTATTTCAGAAAGAGGCAAACCAGTCACAACTCACAGAACTCTGGAAAATTTGGTGAGTGCTTAACTTCTAAAAATAGGAATTCCACCACACATAATCAGCAAGATTTCTGCTAAATTTTCAAACAAAATGTAACCTAAAATTAGCTTTTCCCTCTTTCTTCACATCCGTATTCTTTTTTTTATGAATTCATGGTAGCTAATAATTTTGTTATGGCTATTTTATACGTGGGATCTTTATGCCCCACTATGTCACAAAAATGTTTCTCTAACTGTAGTTTAATATGCCATCCTTTTTGCCCCCTAATCAAAACTTTTTTCTGTGCTTATTCTTCTTCAAGCCTAGAAGTACAAGCAGACCATTGAAAACCATCCTTTTTTCCTGCCTAAAAAACTTCTCTTTTAATCTCCCATAGCACCTAATAAATTTTATTTTGGGCACATTCCTCTTTCCCGCTCTGTCATCTGATTATCCCCTCTAACTGTTGCTAGCACTTTGTTTCAGAAATACAAGCTAAGCAAAAGGAAATATCTGCTACTAAATTGAATGTATTTTCTAATTTCAAAATATATATGCAAGGTAATCTCAATAGATGCTTTCTTTTGTTCAAGGATAAGAAGCAAAAAACATCTTGGGACAAGGAAATTCACCCAGGAATATGTGTTAATATTGAGTCTTATTATATGTTTTTATTATTTCTAGTCTCCCAGGTGTGCACTGCCTCTTTCAGATAGAAAAAAGTGGCAGGCCTCTGTCATTCGGATCTTACACTCTAAATTAAATATGGCAAAGTTTATACTGCATACTTGTGTTGAGAGAATCTATGGGGAAAAGGAATATGAAGGTTAAAGCAGTGAGAAATTATGAGCTAAGAACTTAAAATCATTCTTGTGAGTATATTGAAAAAAGTTGGGAAAAAAAGAGATCCTTCTTACTTATACCATAATATAGTAAAATGTCCTAGGCATTAAAAAAGAGCAGAGGTTTCAAAGGACATCATGGAAATATGGCATTGATAGCTTTTTAGTAGTGCTAACATTAACTTCTTAGTTTGGATACTTGAAGATTCTCTTAAAATGCAGTAAGGAAAAGGGTGGCAAAACTGGATGGGCTTAAGTATGGCGGGCTGAAACTAAGGTATGCAGTGTCGTGACATCTTCTGTGTTTATGATAGACAATCCTCCTCAAGTCAAAAAAATTTTCTGTCATGAATGCTCCTTTCAGCCTATACAAATTTTCTGAAGAACAGAAATCCAGAACAGCATGCACAGGATCTGTAATAGTGCTGTGCCGATTAAATTGAGCAGCCAATTTGTAGAGGATATCATGGCAGTATAATAGGATCTCCTATAACAGGGCATCATTAAAGGTTATAAACTGGTATCTGCAACATTTGACTGCCTTTTTAGAAGTCTACAAGTAATTAATAAGATGTAGTTTAATTAATGTGGTTCAGTGTTAGCAATTTACGTGTTTGCATTAAGGAATCATCTAAGATAATATATTAATGGCCCAAATTATCTCCTCAGGAGTGTGTGCAGTTATGTTGGCATAAACCTGGAAGACCTTGATTGACCTGTCAATTTAATAACTAATACTTGCTGAAATATATTATGTGCAGTTATAATTTTTGTTAATGTTTTCCTATGTCTACTCAGAGAATTCTCATGCATTCAGTCTTAGCTCTCTTTCACGTAAAATCAAATGTTGTCCACAGTGTGACCAAAGGATTGGGGGCAGAGGCCCCAGTGGAACATGAATTGAGAATACAGCTACTCCACTGAAAATAAAACTTTTGTTTCTTCCATAAATAAAGCCTTGTGAGACATAATAATCCTTCTTTCCTAGAATCTTCTCTTTTCTGTGCCTTTCGCACACTCCGTGCAAATAATTCTTCCATTGTGATGGCTTTGAGAAATAGTAAGAGTTCTTCACAAGAATGATTTAGGCCTCATTTTTATTTTCAAGATGTAGCATTGTATTAATTTGGGTATAATGTTACAATGAAAGAGAAATTATATATTTATCTCTACAGAGAGAAGTTACTTTGGCCCATGTTTTTTTCTGGAAGGTACAAGTACCAAATATCCATTCATCTGTCTCACTCAGCATCTTTTTTTAATAACACTTAGCAAGCATCATACAAACAGTCCTTCATCTGTATTGATTGTAAACTAAACAAGTTTATTAGCTAAATATAACACAACAGAATTTTAAAAAGGCATTAGTGCCTCAGCATTATCTGGAGTCCATTTGACAAGTAGCTTCGTAAACAGAACCCTCAGCTGTATTGATCTGAAACTCAGAAGAGGGGAAAAGAGAGGTGAACTTATCTGAGATTTCTAGTAAAAAGATGAAAAAGAAAGGCTGGCTAACTATTGGAGAAGTGTTAGTTGGATACATATAGCCTTTTCCATCCTTGACTGTAACAGAAGATGAACAGAGCACTAGATCGTCCTGCAAAACAACTTGCCATCTCTGGAAATGGTATCACCCATTCTTTCAGTTTTAATAATACCTACGGTACAAACTCTTCCACTTTCCAAAGGAGACTCTTAAAGCTTGACTAGCTTGACTTCTTGCTATTAAATTTCCATCTAGCTTGAATTTAACAACTTGCAAACTAAATGATAACTTTAATAAATTCAGACTATGAAAAATGTTTGGCCAAATCCCTTTTTCAGAAGAAAGAAAAATATTTCAATGCTGCCAAATCATCTTTATTTTGTTCTGATTTTCAGTTATGTTTGATATGGAAGTGATTAAGGAAGACGAAAGAAAAAAGAGAAGAAAAAATTGTCTGAGCATTGGTTTTGTTCATTTTTCAAAAATCTTTAAATGGAAAAATAGTGTATTTTGAGATTATTATCAAAACAATAATAAAATTAAAATATAAAATGAAATAATAAAATACAATAAGAACAATAAAATATAAAATGAAAATAATGAAATTAAAATATAAAAGTCAAAACTATCTAACAATCCTAAATATGAAAAACTAATTGGGCTCTATAAAATATTTCCTTCAGCTGCAAATGGATTATTTTACTCAGGAAAGAAAAACAAAAATACTTTGGGTTAGCCTGAAATGAATATTTAAAAACATTTGGAGCTATAGTGAACTGAGTTCCACAAAACCCAGTAATAAAAATCTATCTTTATGAGAGGTACTGTTCTCATCTGAAACACGAGAGCTATAGGAGGTACTGCTTCTCCATGTACTCTAATAGAGAATCAACTATGGTCTCAATTAAATTTTAACTTTGTATTTGAATTTGTGTGGCTTCATCTTCCTGCCAGCTTTGTTATGCCCTTTCCTGCTAAATTAATGAATCTTTTATTTTCACCCTGTGAAAATATTTATGGACTGTAAACAAATCACCTCTTCATTTTGACAAGATAAATAGATGGGGTACTTTCAGTCTCTCCAAATCCATCAAGCTAATGTCCGTATGTCTCCTTATTTACCTTATTCATTCTTTTAATGGTAATCATCACAAATAGATTTCAATACTGGCCTGATCTATACTATATATGTATAGTAAGCCAATATATAGTAAAAATTTATGTATAAATATTTAGAGATAAAACCAGGTAATTGCCTTCCTAATGCTATCCCCTGTTTATACACCCAGGGATTGCATTAGGCCATACCTATGTGATGTGACACACAAAGTGTGACACACAAAGTGTTTGATGTCCTCGCTGACCCCTAATTTCAGTATATGTATGTCACCTTCCCCTCTGAAAGTAGGACCACCATTTCTGTGCATGGGACATAGTTTTGCATTCAGCTACTTTAGAAGTGCACTTGGTTTTGTTTGGGTTTTTAATCAAAAAACTGTCTCATGAGATGGCCACTGACATTGCTCTGAATATCATGTCCCAAATAAGGTCTTGGCCAACAGGCAGTCACAGCCCAAAAATGTCAAACTGAAAAATTTCATAAACTGCTTCCTGACCAATTCTCCTCAGATTCTGAGAACAGAGTGTTAATCCCTGAAATGCCATGGCTGATAATCCAAAGGAGTTAGAGACAAATACTTACACATCGCTCAATTCGTAGGAAACTCACAATTATTAATGCAAACTCCCTTCTGAAGGTTGCTTACTGACATAATTTGCTGACATTTAAAATCACAAGCATAATACAGAATTGTCACTTTTTTCCACAAAAAGATTTCAATTAGAAAATGCAGTAGGAGGGAGAGTGGAATCTCAGTAGGAAGAGATAATATGTGCTGCAATGTCTCTGAACAATAGAATTCAATCTCAATAGGAAGTCTTTATTTAGAACATCCTCCCTTTTGTGCGACTGTCTTAAGAATGTTATTTAAATGTTTCTCTACAAAGAAAAAAAAAAATTAAAATATGCTAGATTGGGCCAAAACCTATTTACTCTATTCACACAAGGAGACTTGTTCTTCTGGAAGACAATAAAAATTCTCAGATATGAATGTCAAATGCGGTGTATTCCATAATTAATTGATTTCTTTTTCTATGGTCACCTTAGAAAAAAAAGAAGTATGTTTTGGATTAAAAAAAGAATTAAAATTCAGTGTTGTTGCATAGTCTGCTGTAAATGCAGGAACTCCACTGAAGTCAAGGATCTCCTCTGGATTTTAATCAGGGTAGTGGTAGACTGGTGTAACTGGCCTCCCATTTCCAAAAAAGTTTGGTGGAAAATGGAAATCATCAATGATAAAAGTAGTGGAAGAAACAAACAGAGCAACTGAGTGCGCTTAAACCAGTAAATTGACATCACATGAAAATCTCTCTCTTTCATCACCAGAACACATAAAAGCTTAACATTTCAAAACACCTACAATATTTTTGTTGTGTAGGGAAATACTAATATCTATTTTATGAAGCAGCAGTTAAGTGACATGCACCTAGGTAGCTAGGTAACACAGCTTTAACTGGAAATTATTGGCAGAATGAAACTTTCAGCCTATTTCTCTAAAGCTTTGTTTGTCTCCAAAACCAGTGGATCGTCACTGCAATACTGATTTTTAGCTTTGTCTGAATAGAGAGGCAAAAATATATCTTGTTGGGAACTGTGGCCTTTGTTTTTACTGAAACAATCTTTACTTCAAAATATTTCAAACTGTTCTAAAATGTGGTAATTCACCTATTTAAATATGTAACTTCAGTAGGCCCTTCCACGTTCTGTCTTCAGATTCTTCTTCCTCGTTTTTCTCTTTCTAGCGAGAAATAAAACCATGTGACAAGGAAATTTTCTAATGCTCTTGGGTACATTTCTGTTTTTCTCACCAGCATTTTGCTCCTTTCTTCAGGAAGGACGTGCTCTCTCATGTGAATATTAGCTTGTTTCTTCAGGACAAAAACCAGAAAGAAATCATGATGAAGGTAAGGCGTGAGACCAAAGAAGCATGGGACCAAATCTCACAACTGCTTGGCTGGAGAAATACTTTCTGAACGCATGTAAATGGAATATAATTGGGAAGGCAATGCAACACTTCAAAAGGTTTACATGATTTTGGCTGATTGTCTTAAAATAAAATTAGCAAGGAGCTGATGTTCTTTAAAGTTTTATGAGCTTTTTTGGGGAGAGGTGTGGTTATGGTTTTTTTTTGAAGAGTATATAGAGTCCATTGAAGCTATTTTAGCTGAATTTTACAAACAGGTAAGATCCTGCAGGAACTCAGTTAAAAGCTCATTGGCTGACTTTTCTTTTTAAAGACTTTGGCAGATTTTTCATCACATGCTGATACCTACTGTTCTGCAAACATTTCAGCAAGTGATAATTACATCTCTGTTCAGTAGATCCTTTAAATATAAAAAGACAGGAATGTCCATATCAGACTAGAAGTTTACATGGCCCATAACATTATGTTAGCCAATGGGTAACATCTAGGAAAAAGTATAACAGGACAAGCATGTAATGATATTTCCCCAGAATATTCTCTCAGCCTCCAGCAATTCGCAGTTCAGTGATTCTGAACGTCATCCTTTTTTTTTATCTTGATAGATTTTTCTCCCGTAATTTTAAGCTCTGTAGACTGCGAGCATCCACATGAAGCAGCTTTACAGTTCAATCACATGTTGTTTGAAGAACTCCCTCCTGTTGTTTATTTTGAACTTATCCCTTGCTAATTGCATTGAGTGCCACCTAGTTACTGTATTGAAAAGTCAATGAACAGTACTTTCCTGTTGTCTTTCTCCATGGCTTTCATGAGTGTCATGGTTTAACCCCAGCCGGCAACTAAGCACCACACAGCCGCTCGCTCATTCTCCCTGGTGGGATGGGGCAGAGAATCGGAAGGGTAGAAGTGAGAAAACTCGTGGGTTGAGATAAAGACGGTTTAATAGGGAAAGCAAAAGCCGCTCATCCAAGCAAAGCAAAATAAGGAATTCATTCACTACTTCCCATCGGCAGGCAGGTGTTCAGCCATCTGCAGGAAAGCAGGGCTCCATCACACATAATGGTTACTTGGGAAGACAAACGCCGTCATTCCAAAAGTCCCCCCCTTCCTTCCTCTTCCCCCAGCTTTATATGCTGAGCAGGACATCATATGGTATGGAATATTTCTTTGATCAGTTGGGGTCAGCTGTCCTGGCTCTGTCCCCTCCCAACTTCTTGTGCACCCCCAGCCTACTTGCTGGTGGGGTGGGGTGAGAGGCAGCAAAGGCCTTGACTCTGTGTAAGCACTGCTCAGCAGCAACAAAAACATCCCTGTATTATCAACACTGTTTTCAGCACAAATCCAAAACATAGCCCCATACTAGCTACTATGAAGAAAATTAACTTTATCCCAGCCAAAACGAGCACAATGAGTTTCTAATTTTCTATCGTGCCCTCCCATGAATCACCTTTTTCTCCATATTGAAGAGTCTAAACCTATTTCTTCACTGCTCACAGGAAGCCCTCTAAATTTGATCATTTTTATCTTTTTCTGTATCTTTTCATTTTTTTAAATTATTATTTCTGCTTCATCTTTCAATATGGCACACATTAGTCAAGCTGCAAGTGTACCATGAATTTATTCAGTGACATAATTATGTTTCCTGTTCTGCTATTTCCTTCAGTCCTTAGTATTACATCAGCTTTTTGGCTACTATTAAAAACGAAGTCTATGTTTTCAAGTTCCAGTTCTTGACTGGCAAATTATTCTGTGAGGTATGATTGAAAAAGTTAAAGTATATGTTCTTAATAAACTATTTATTTTAAATATACTAAAGAACTAATTGAAGCTTTGAATTGTACATGATTCTTCTGTCATGAAGCAAGTATTTAATATTTTCTCACTTTTCCAATATTTGCTCCTCTTTCTCCATAATATATTTTAATTAATCTCAAAACAACACAGGTCAAAATTTAGCTAAATGAAATCACAAGACTATGTTGTCTCTTGTTAGCATTGAACATCCCTCACTTAAAAAAAAAAAAAATCATTGAATATATAGTACTTAGCTTGACAGTGCTACTTTAAAATTATGCATTTGAATTATTAAAAAATTATGCTAATGGATTTACTAAATACAAAATTAATTTCTGCTTATTAAGGTTTTTCTTAGACATAAATGTTTAGAAGTTACACAACTGGTTATTTATTCAAGATACTTTGTACAAACTTAGTTGAAAATACTTTTAAAAAGGCTTTTAAATTTTCAAAATTATTTAATCATTGCAAAAAGAAATGACAGGCTTTTTTATTTGATCTGACAGTTATGGCACCTTAACTTAAAATTGTTGGTTTATTCCCAAGTGTGATCATTGTAAAGAAAGCCAGAAGAAAATCCCACACAGAGAATAAACCACAGGCAAAATGTTTAATCCAATACCACTGGCTTCATTGTTAATTACCTCTCAAGGGGCTAGGATGTCAATAGATAGTGATCTGGTATCTAGGAGTCTTTGCTGTTAAATGCATGATCAATACTAAATAGAATTTTAACTGCCCATGATTTAATTAGGAGTGGTTCCTTTTATCCTGCATACAATACCAGAATCTCACTCTATAAAGTATGAAGGAAGATTGCCATGTTGGTTGTGTATGCACTACATTCTGGGACTTTGCAAAGAAATTGGGAAAGGAGACTGTGTTATTACAAATTTGCAATTGGCTTATAATACGGAAGGAGTCAATCTTCTTCCCTTCACTCTAAATTAATCTAGACTTTTGCAAGTACAGATGACTGAGAACTACAGTTTTATATCCTTAATACTTTGCAGCTCCAAGAAAGAAAATTCAAATGGTGTTTTAAATGGAGGCAATGAATTTTCAATGAAGGTTAGATGTATTTTCAACTGGAAATAACAGATCCCTTGAATATTCACCCTGTTCCTGCGCCCAAACAGGCACTGGAAAATAAAATCATATTACTAGCTGTAGAACATCAGGTCTTTTACTATGTGTAATACAAATACATCTAAACAAGGCTTCTTGCTCATCGTGCCATATGACTTACCTAAATACCTAGCCTGTTTCTGTAGAAGATAAATGCTACAACTAAGTAAAAAGGAAACATACAAGAGTTACAAAAGGGAATGCAGTTATCACTTCAGAAAACTGATTAAGGGAGCACATACTACCTAGAAGAAATCCATGGACTGCAGGACCAGTGAAAACAGAGATAAGTGTGTGAAGAATATGACAGCAAAAACATACTAACAAAGACTAATTACTAGAATACGATGGTAATGCAGTTAATGATGGAAGAAAATAGAAGAGTTCAATATATATTTCTATTCTTTACACAGAAGGAAACAGCATGATGAATCCTCTTATCACACAAGGAAGATAAAGTACTTTCCAGTCCATTAGTAAGCAAAGAGGTATAAAACAATATCTACATGTTGTAAACATTTAATGATGATATAAATTTTTAATAAATCTTGGAATACCATGGAATTTCCAGCAGACTGAAGACTGATGGTATTATACAACAACTTAAAAAAGAAGGAAAGTGACCCAAGTAACTGCAGGCTGTTACTATTCCATCAAGTCTGAGGTAAAATGATGACAAAATGGATCTGAGATTCAATTAACAAAGATTTAATAATAGCAACATACTTAATCTTATTCAACAAAGTTTTTTTGGAAAATAGGTGAAGTGAAACAAAGCTAAATATATAATAGACTGGGAATTCCACAATGCACTTAATAGCATTCTGATTTAAAAATAAGCACTGTATAGCATTTCCAGAACATTAAAAACATGACATTTGTTAAGAGCTGCTAACTAACAAATCTTAAAAGTTACTGACAATTATCTCAATGAATTGATATGCTAAATCTTTTAAAACAAAATATAAACAACCTGAACTAACTAAAACCTGGAAGTTTTCTTTCATAAAAGTACCCACAATGTATTTTATTTTGAACTGAATAGAGAAAAACATTTTTAAGAATCTAATTTTTAGATTTGGGGGTTGTTCTTAAGCTTTTACGATTTCAAATATTGTATTTCAGAACTGTATTTTCCTTTATATTTTTTATTTTTATAATTTTGTTCTTGAAAGTAATTGACACTTAGTACTGATTGAAACATCATATCTGTTTTAGAGATCTAAGTGGCTTTGTCCTGCAAGAAGCAAAGATGCTTTGATAAACATTATGACAGAATGTCAACTTATTTCATTCCATGACAAACATGCTTTGGTCCAGAAAAAGATGTCTGTCATGTCCAAGTAGCAACTGTCCCTTAGTACTAAAAAAATAGAATGTTCAGCCATTGTGCCTCATCAGCACTTTCCCAGGTTTAACAAGAAATTTCAGATTCACAAATTTCTCAAATTAATGTTCCCTATAATAAAAACATTTTTTTTCACTTAGTCATGTAAATAAATGTGACTTAGGGGTTTTTGCATAGAAGGAAATTTATATTACTCTTTTTCAACTGCTTCTAGTTTTAACACCGCCATTTCAAATTTCAACACCTAAAGTCAAGGAATGAGCATCACGCTACAGTTTAGTATTGTGTTACTCAAGATTATATTTCTGAAATGTATTTTGGTGGATTTGGTATGAATATTTGGGGTTTGTATTCTCTTAATCTTATAACAAGGTCTAAAAAGAACGATTGACCATGATAGGAGTTCACAGAAATGGAAGCTGGAAATACAGCCAAATATTTTTAACATTATTCTTAATTAAGAAATATAACTACCTGTCAGACTAAATGGGGAATTTATTCCTCTTTTGACACTAAAACAGAATTTCTCTCTGAAAGTTTTGTTTTAGACAAATAAATGCTGTAGTTTTTTCAGGTGCACACATTTAGTACAGGTGTAGATACAAGGGTAACTATGACATTTAGGCCCCTATAAGCGCAAGAGATCTGACAAAATGATCTAGAAACCTGTCGTTACAGTCTACTCATTAATGAGACAAACACATCTGATTAAATAGGTATGCAGGAGTAGGAAATGCAGAACTTTGTAGTAGAAAGTTATGTTAGAATTTTCAACTTCTGGAGGTTAAACAAAAAGAAAGAAAGAAAACAACAAACTTTGAGCTAGAATGTGGCTGATTAATGTTTTCTAAACATTTTCTGAAGTATTGGAAAGCTTTTATTTTTGTATGATCTCTCAAAGGACTGGCAAGAATTGCAACCTCAGGTTGCAGTACACACAGAGTATATTGTAGGGCTGCTATGAAGTTACCCTTACCAGGATTAAGTTATACATAAAGGAAATTACTTTTCCAGATAACATTTTGATGCATACAGGAAAATATGCAGACCTTTTAAAGGAGTACTGAATTTCTTGACACCTTCCACAAATGAGAGATACAAAAATCAGAGTACTGTTTTTCTGCTACTCATCCTTTTACAGTTAGGAGAGGAGATAATTATTTCTGTAGCACAAGAGATTTTAAACACCAATTTCAGAATCAGATAAGTCACTTAAGATGTCTGTTTTGTTCAGTTAACTATAATGGAAGCTCAAGATAATTCACTATCTGCAGATGTCAAAAGAGAGTTAAGAGGAACCCTACCCACTGTGTCTTCCTGAGGTAGCTGTTAAGGCTCCCTTACAGCAGTACAGGGATATACTGCCTGCTAGAGATATACTCTGCTCTTTAATTCTAAATACTGTCTCTCCATGTAAAATTCTGAAGTTATTTTTATTGGATGCTATTGAATATTTATAGAAAACAGCTGGTCTAATTCTATTGAGATTTTTCATAAGATTGTGTTCCTCACTTCATCTGTCACATTCCCTGTGGAGCTGAAACACTATCAGCAAGCACTGAGCTCCACCTTGGTGTTTCCAGACCACTAGGCACTATATTATTATTATGGTTTTAATAATATGTAGCACCTGGGAGTCCTAGTTATCACTACCTACTTCAAAACAGGAAGAGGGACTCCATACTTCCAGCATGCCACTGCAGTTACTTCTTAGCTTTTTCCTAATTTGTCAGGGATTTGTGTGACCATTGCCTACAAATTCTGTATTATAAAAACAAAACAAAACAAAACAAAACAAAACAAAACAAAAAAAACCCAAAAAAACCCCCAACAAACAAAATCCAAACAAAAACCCCACAAAGCCCTATGCTCTTTAGCATATTGTGAATTAAAATAAATAAATGATAATTTTAAAGAAATCACTAGCATTGTAGACTTTTCAGAGAAGACAAACAAATTCTACTGTGTATCACAAAGAACTATAATTTTTAAATTGGTTCATTGCAATATTAGGGATTGAATGAGAAAAAGATGTAGATTGCAGTGATCTCTTCATGTGTAAACACGTGTTATTTCTGTGTAGGTCCTGGTATTCATCAGATATTAGCAAAATTTATTTGTTATTAATAAAGGAATAATTTCTTGCTAATAAAATCTTTGAGAGGAGCTTGAGCCTGGAAATCACCATTATTGTTGCAAAATTATGCTATCTACTTCCAGAAGGTCACACCTGACTATTTTCCTTACAGATATACGAGCTGCCTGCTAGAAATATTATTCCTGTTAAGAAAGCAACATTGTATCCACATTAACAGCCTGCCCTCCAGGCCACGGATACCAGATCAAACACCTGGGCAATTTTAAACAAAGTCAAGAATTTACTGTTAGTCTAAGTCTAAACAGTCTCATCATAGAGTTATTAGTAGTCTTGTTACAATTATAACATTTACTGTTCAGATATTGCCCAATTATTCAGCTCATTCCCAATAGTGGCACAATGAAAACTGATATACACAAACTTTCTAATATTGACCCCTTTCTCCATTGTTTTCACCCTTCCTGCACTCCTGGGTCCCCGGAGTGCTAGCAGGAACTGCAACAAATCAAAGTCCCCTGTTCCTCTCTGGGAGGAGTTTGCTATTAACTATGGCTCGAGTGGCCTCTTCCTTCTCTTTGTCAGGAGGAATATGGTGTTTATGTCAACAGTTTCTTCCTTCTCACTCTTGAAGTCAGTGTCACTCAGAGTCATCTTTTTACAGTTGCTAACACAGATGGCATAATTGCTTTTACTTCATTACTTGATAATTCCATGTTGTATCTGAACTTTCTGTATGTGGTGTGGTTTACATTTCCTTCCTCTCTTCATTATAACAAAACCCAACAACCCCACCCACCCCCCAGAAAAAAAAAAACAGGTCCCAAGGTTGCATTTCTTTAATGAGATAGTACTGACCATTTTTTAGTTGCTTATATCCCTGGGGACTCTGACACTACCCTGTGCTTGCAATTTCTTTTTGTGCTATCATTTCATGTTTGTACTTTTGGAGATCCTACTTACAATCCCCCGTTTTTCTTCAACAGCTTTCAAGCTGTATTTTCCTAACAGCATAAATATTTTTTTTAGTAGCACAGCCTCATCATACATGCATCCTTTCTCTGAAGCCGTTAATAGTTCCCTCTACCAGAAATGGTGCACTAGAAGATACACATACATAAAACAAGCACATACAGACAAACTCACAGTGCTATGATAAGCATTTGCTACCAAAATCTCCTGGTTTCAATTATCTCTGTCATATTACCAAAACTGCTCAACACCAGTAATTATGGCTATATACCTAATAATTACAACTCTATATCTAATGTGTAGATTATAACATTCAAGATGTTTTAAACATTTCTTGGATTTCATAGCTTTCAAGAAGATGCATACAGGAGGGTGTTGACTACAGCAATATAAAAGCTTGTACAAGATTCATAGCTACATATGTTTCACTGGCAACCACCTGGAATCAACATACTGAAATAAATCACATTTTCCATTGGTGGAGTAATTATAAGTAGATTGCAAAGACTGTTTGAGAAAACCTTATCAAATGAAACAGTTTTAATAAAATGAACAAAATGTTAGTTGCATATAGGAGATAAAATACACTGCAACATTATTCTTGCTGATTGCTGGAAATAAATTCTATATACTACAAGGACTGGCCTTTCTTAAAGGAGGGCCTACTCAAAATGAACTCCCTCCATGACAAATAAAGTACCAAGCCCATTATAAAATCTATTATTTTATTATGGTCACAATTTTGAGGGAAAAAAAAGTTGTTTAAAAATAAAAATAATTTGAATTGACAACAGACTTATATGAACCAGAAAGCATTGCATTACCAGTAATTTAAGAGCATACAATATAGTGTTTTTTTCAAAAGAAGTAGGATTATGTGTGAGAAAGTGAGAAAGTTTGGAGGAGAAGTCCAGAACAGAATAAAGTCCAGGAAGGAAATGCATGAAAATGCATGTTGAAGGCAAGAAAAAGAAAGCACCAGTGAAAGGTAAAACTTTGTGATTTGTCACATTTTGTTATTGAAAGTTTAGAAAACAGCTTCTGAGTACCAGATCAGCAAATTCTGTATGTAGCTTTGTGAAAAGACAAAGGAGAAATTTGGAAATATGTTTAGTCTCCTTTTTCTTCCGGGGGGGAAAAAGAAAAAAAAAAAAGGAAGAAACAAAAAGACTTATATTGAGGGTTGGCTTGAAGGCTGAATGATTTTATCAGAGGAAAGTTATGTTAAGACTCAACTAAAATAGAGATGGAGTATGTACTGGAAGAAAGAAATGCAAATGAAATACAAGAAGCAAGAAACCATTATTGCTGATGTTTACATGACTTTTTTTATACTAACAAAACAATAAGTGCTCTGTAATAAGTGCCATTACAGCTTTAAAAAATACATTCTGAATGATGCGAAAAATCTGAATGATTTTTCCATTAAATTCAAAAGACCTTGGTGTTCTTAATGCCATTCATGATATTTGATGAAAATGACTCATCCTGCACACAGCATTTTGTAATATGGTTATGCAGTAATCTCATTACAACTTTGTAGGAAAAATGCCTATTAGTTAATTAGGTAAGAAAGGTTCGAAATCTAAAGTGGAAGCTATGAAGCTATGGAGAATTTCATGAGCTTAAGCTATTTGGGAATTCCATTGCAACAGAAGCAGAAATTTGCTGAATAGCTTCCACTTAAACAAACCTGATGAGGAAGCAGAAGTCAATATATAACATGGCAACTTGGCTTTAAGAAAGTAGTGCTTATTATGGCAGCTAGCAAAGTTTCTCTTTACCTATCCTCAAAAATTTCTTGAAAGGTTTGTTATTAATTCATTTGCAATAGATGGAAAGCATAAAACTATATATGTCTGCTTCCCAAGATTCTGACTCTGCTGATATCCAAAATTTTCCCTTGGTTCTATTTCTTAAGAACTAATTACGACTTTTATCTATTTAATTAGTTTCCATTTTTATTACAAAATGAAATAGCCTCTTGAATTAATTTGTTCCACTCTCAATATATTATCCAGTTCATGATATGGCAACTTAACTTTGCAATTTTTTACTAAGCAAAGTCCAACAAGCCAAAATTCCCACTTCAGAAAAATATCCTGTGTTTCATTTCCAGTCAGCAGAAAAGATAATAACTTTTCTGGATAATAGACTTATGTTTCAGTCTACCAACAACTCAATTCACTTAGCTCAAGGAAACTTTTTAGAAATACAAGCAGCCTATTGCGTATGTTCAAAGTTGGTAGAACTCAGTAGAGTCTAAACATATTAACAATATTTATGCTAGTAGATATGCATTTTTCCATTTTTCAGTACAGCCTGTTTTGTTGGCAAAACTTTCACAGTATTTCAAACACTGCTGATATTTAGAAAATGCTTCTTCCGCTTCAAAGTACATGCAAAGGCAGCTTTCACTATCCTTCATAAGTTTTAGCTGGAAATAACACTTTTCTTAACTGCAGCTGGTTTTGAAAAATACTGATAATAAAAGCTTGCTTTACTTTTAATGGCCTGTGCATCTGGTTTAACAGTCTGCCAGTCCCCTAATTCTTCAAGACAGAAAATGGTTTCAGTTTTTCTTCTAATTAGAATTCTTGCATTTTCCTTGTTTTTCCTGTGATGGCAATGAAAGAAATGCAAAGAATTCTTTGAAATAGGATGCACCCTGGCGTAATATCTGTCATTCTAAGAGTCTATTTCATCCAATATTGAAGCACAATAAATTACCAGAAGTTTAAAAATTATACTCTGAAAAAACCCAAAGTATAAACATTTTTGCCAAGAATTACAGCCATACCTATAGTGTCAAAACATATCTTGTTCATACTAAAAAATAATACACCTGTTAATGACTGCAGTACAAGCAACTAATGTTGCTTGTTTACGTTTTTACTAATGTAAAAAGTTTTGTTTGCCTGTTTTACATTTTTCTTCATCATTCCTTTTTTTGTCAGAGTGTACATTTTGCAAGACAAGTGCTTGCTATATCACTGAGCATAGTGATATGGTGGGAATGGGAAAGGCTGCTATGTAATGACAGGACACATTCTAAAAAATTTTTTGTTCTTAAAAAAGGATTTAAATTCCCACAGTATGTACCACATATAGATAGATGCACAATATCATGATAGACAGTGAGATATTTTACAAATAAGGAGAGACAGAAAGACTTAAAATACCTTAATGGTTTTACTGCTCCGATGCTTGAATACGTTCCATACAAAAGAAATAATTTACACAGCCATTTTGATGAGAAACCATATCAAAATATACCAAAGTCCAAGCACAAAGCTACAGAAAACATTTTTTCTGCAGTCAATGATTTTTAGAGATGGCAGGAATTCCAGGCAAGACTTTGCAAGTATTAGATCATAGATTAAAAACATTGGTGAAAGATATGAAAGAAATTCTCTAAAAATCTGATGTTTTTCAAGATAGAATGACAGCTATTTAAGGAAAACTTGAGAAATTAGTCTGAATGTGAAAGCAAATGAGACTATGCTATTTTAACAAAAGCTCAAACAGAAGTTGAAAATATACAGAAAAATTGGATCTCTAAACTCAGCAAAGAGCAGCATTGACAGAATGGTAAATAGAAGGCTTCAAACTTCAAGAAAACTTAGTCTGGAAATACTGGGAAATGCAAACATTTAATAGAATGAGCTAATTCACTTCATATTCATTTAAATTGAGAAGATATTTCAAAATACATAAAAAGATATGAAAACCCTGTGTAGATTTCCCTGGTATTATGCTCACCCTTCCACTGTCTTTCTGGGTCTTAAAGTTGATGGTCTGGGAAGGGGGTGTACAGTGAGCTGTGAACATGCCAAGTCCTTCACCAGAGGATTATCATGTCGATGGTACCTTCTTCCTCACTTTGGGATTGCTTGGGGTCCCTTTCATATGTTTGCTAACATGCTCTATGGCTTGCTCTTTTTTGGTCTGCAAGTCCATGTTGTATCTGAATTTACTATATATGGTGTATTTTTACCTACTTAGATACTTGTGTGGGTTGTGGTTTTTTTAAATCTCTTTGTGACCTTTACACTGGTTTTACACAGCTCTTAACACTGCATCTCTTTGATGACCAGTAATGTCCATTGGTGAGGCCCTGGGGCCTCCAGTATTAACTGGTGCCTGTACTTTTAAAGTTCCTGCAATCACCCCATGCCTGTACTCCTCAATGCTGTATTGTATTCTAGGGTCATAGACAGTTCTTGTTACACAGAGTAAATACTTGCTATTACTGTCTGTTGGTTACAAAATACATGTATCAAGGCATTACACCACAAAGTTATACCAAAGTAAGCAAAAGCTAAAACCAAGTCTGTAATAATCACTTGGTCATTAGATCATTGCTATTACAAGCTAAAATACAGCTCCAAGCTGGTCAAGTCAAGTCCTGATGCATTTGAAGCCTGTGTTGTTAGCTTAACACAAATCCTGTAAGCCTGTTACAACTGTACCTCAATATTCCCTGGGTTACAAGGCTATGCTTGTGCACTTGTCAAAATAGCAAAGGTCACTAACAGTGAAGGAGATAACAGGAACAAGAAGAGAAACACCAGCAGCCTGCTCTCCTCAGGAACTGGCTCTCAGTACTGAAAGTCTCACCTAATGCTATATTGCATTACACTCAGAAATGTGACTGCAACTGAATGTGAAGAAAATTATTTCAGAAAAATTAAAAAAAGGGATAAATTCTGATAAAGTTGTTTCTCAGGCCAGCAAAACCTATAAACCAACAGAAAATATTTTTTAAAATAAGTGCACTGGCACATAGACACAATTATGACAGATGAATGATTGATAATAATGTTGCTACTTCATATATATACCTGAAATTAATATGATGGGCTTTAAGATATCATCACAGTAAACTTACTAAACTGACTTTTCAGCTGAAGTCATTTAAGACTTACTCAAATGAAAAGTGGATCAGAACTTTGCAGTGAAAGTGACTAAAGCATTACAAAAGTGTATTAGAAGGATTTAGCCAGAAACGGTTTAATTCTTAGAAACTGGTTGAGTTTTGTGAACTCTGAGATAATTAGTTTAATGGCAAAAAAATGTATTATAATCTTAATCTTACAAAAGATAGTTTGCCTTTGAGAGTTTTATTACATCATCTAAAGAATATTAATCTCTTCATATATTTACTCCTCAAGATGTTTACTTTTTTGTCTGACAATTTCAAAACTGACCCTTCTGTTCATCGAAAAAGGATTTCCCATATATACACATAGTATGTGTTCCATTCTGAACACACTTTCCTTTAGTCAGCTCACCAACTAACTCTTTTTAGAGTTAGAGCTCATTGCATAAGAATGAACACCATTCTTTGAAACTTTAATACTAACATTAGCTAAACACAGCTCCTTTCAGTGCTTTCCAGAAACTTATACATGTTTGCAAAGAACTGTTAACTTTGACATGTGAGTTTCCTTTCACTCCAACCAGTTTTAGGATGATTGGGAGTATTCCTTACAAAAATACTGCTCTAAAGCAAAAGCATACTCTCCAAACCTTGTCAGTCACATTTTGCAGAGGTGTCTGGGTGCCAGTAACTTCCCCTGCATACGGCATCTTCTGACTCTTCATGTCAGAGATGTGGACAATGCTTCGGTGCTCTACATACCTGTAAACACCGTTCAGTATTCATAAGCATTTCCACACTGGGAAATGACACATTAGGGTTTTTTCCATCTTTTACCTGTGCAGTTCATTGCTTTTCTACCTGTCTTTTGTTGCTGTCTCAAGTCTGGTTTTATTTTCTGCTTCATCTTAAGCATCCTGAGTCCTTATTGTTGTTCAACTTACATTTTAAATTGCTTCATTTGTTAAGACAGTGAAAACTTATATATCATTATTCAAATGACTATATGATATTATCATATTCTCATACTCTAGAACATACAATGCCGTCATCATCCTCAACAGTATAATACATATCTTCCAAAGTTGTTTCAAATGTGTGTGCAATAATTTTCCTCCTACCCTAAGAACTTGGTTATTCATACAATACCATAGACATACTTCAAAGACATACGGGGTGATTCAATTTGTTGTGAATCATTTACAAATCCAAAGTAAAGCCAGAGTTGCAATGCAATACATATGAATGTTATCTCTGTGTACACAGGACTCAAGCAATACATAAAGCAAGAAACACCAAAACAACAAAGGCCTATA
Source organism: Gymnogyps californianus (assembly GCF_018139145.2). Classification (NCBI taxonomy): domain Eukaryota; kingdom Metazoa; phylum Chordata; class Aves; order Accipitriformes; family Cathartidae; genus Gymnogyps; species Gymnogyps californianus. The sequence goes on along the minus strand of NC_059474.1, from coordinate 39,115,679 downwards.
GTACTAAATAACATGGAGTTTCTGCCATGGCAACATTAACAATGTTGCCTTGTCAGAGCTGCCAACAGTTTAATCATAAAATGGTGACATTTCTGGTGGCAACCCATTTCCCCCAAAACTCAAAGTTTTGTTGATTGCAGGACTAGAGTGCTTGTTAAAGTGAGGGTAGACCTAAGTTAAACACAGCAACGGCAAGTGTAATTAAAAAATACAAACATAATCCAGGGTCATTTTTGAAATAACAGTTAAAGTTTAAAAAAAAAACCAATATAAAGGTTGAACTAAATGCAGCTCTAGCTCTGATAAAAAACGCATTCACTTGAGTATAAATGAAGCTTTATCTGACTCTAGCTAAATAGGATGCCTTAAATTTACTGGTGTTCTTTACTAAATCAGTGTTCACTATTGTATGATTTCATGAAAATATTTTCTAATGTTGAATTGTACCAGCAGGAACTCAGAGGCATTCTTGTCTCTAACATCTGCTATCTTGCAACTGCAGATAATGAAGGATATTATGAGAATTTATAGAATAATTCTATAATACTAGAAATTAAATGTACAACTAGCATACAATTTAAATTTAATAATAGCTGATGGGTTTATATTGCCTCTTCGGATTTTGATAAAATACACTAACAACTTGAAAGACCTGTGGTGTGTCTATGCTCAGTAAGGAGATGAGCAGGAATTGCATTGCCTGAAGGGCAATATCAGGAGTTATACTGCTGTTGCAAAGGGTAATAGTTCCTAGGTCCTAAGAAAGTATGCTGAATTAGTGAGTTTTCTGCTCTTTTTTAAAGGCTATAGTCAGGTCTTGTTATTTTAAAATCAGTCCTTCTCAATGCCCTTACTTCTACTTTCTAAAACATTACTTTGGAAGCCATACACCTTGCAGCACAGCTGGCTGAACATTTTTTCTTCAACAGTCCATTCTCCTTCTTCTCCCACTACCTTGAATTCAGTTACAGCTTTTTCATTCATGGATCGGTGGAACTCCAAGTACTTTAAAAATATCTAGACCTCTGTTTTGCACATATATACACCCACAGACTCATGTACACATGTATACATAAGATGGGTTACACTAAGAAGCAACAAAGAATCATCCTTATGTTATATTAACAAAATGAGGAAAAACAGAGGGTGCTTAAAACCAAACAGAATTGAAAATAAAGGTCTCAGTTGAAAAAGTGTGTCCATTGGAATGTATACTACTACCAGTTGTGCACATGTTCCATTACTTCAGTGATAAGCAAATGGCTATAATTGAATATACTAGATGAACCTCACCAAATCTGGATCAAAGCTTTGACAGGGAAGATGTACAGTGTGGCACTTCATGTACTGCAAAAAGTTAGTCCCACAAACACAGAGGATTGTTCTTTGGCAAAACTATAATATGTATGTCATCTGTGTTTTCTGAGGAAGAGCAACAGAATTTGTCCATAAAGGAATAAGCAACTGTCAAGTTGGCTATGTAAAATATGACTTTCCTGTAGTCTACCAACACACAAAAATAAATGCTGGTGGGGCTTTTTTATTGGGGTTTTTTTGTTGATTTTCTTAAAATAGTGTGGTTAAAAAACTGGTTAAAAAACCAGTCAGAACTTACATTTGATTTGTAAAAGGTCTCTGCTAGATAATAATTTGGTATTAACAGTACATGAGAAAACAGGATGAATGATGAATTTTAAACTGTTTTGGGTGCTGAAAATGGATCCTTTTTTATTGTATTCAGAGACATAACTCATTTTTGTATGAAGTATTTGATTACAGCTCCTGCTTTTTGGCAGTTTTTTTTCGTAATGGTACATTTTATATGTGAAATTAATAACAGGAGTTGTCATGGATAAACAAGTGCCATCACATAAGCTAAATGAACCAAGCTGCTAAAATGGCTGGTAAATGAAAGTAAACGATGAATGAAAGGGAGAATCTTTGCAGGAGTTAAAAACAAATGATGTGAAAGCCTTTGGAAAGCAGTATAGCTCCTATTTAGCAACCTGAAAAACCATTTGATCAAAAAGACTGGCACTAAGATATAGGGTCTGTTACTAGGTGTTCTAAACTAGTTTCACAATCAGATAGAAAATTCAACATTCTGCTTATCTATTCCTGGAGTATCTTCTTTCTTCATGAGAAAATGTTTTTATTCATTTGGCACGCTGTTATCTCAAATACCTAGAACAGAATGCAACTCAGACACACAACCTGCACATATGCTTGCACCACAATTCCACTTAAGTAAATAGGACTAGTTCCATGATTTAGACCACATGTCTCAATAAAGGAACAAAGAGTTTGAAGCAAAGGACCATGATTCTTGAGTACCTACATAGCATACATTACAGAAGTTTTGGAAATATTTATCTAAATACTTATTTATAAGAAAGATAAGACATTTTTGGTGCTACAGGTTACCATATAACTCAAAGTCATCATTCTGCCATTCTGCAGGCTATCAGCAGAAACATACTAAAGAGAATTATATAGAACATGTCTGTGTACATAATCGACACAAAAATATTTAATTTATTTATTTTAGAGCACAATAAGTTGTGCTCTATTTTATTTTAGGAGAAAATATAGACTAGCAGGAGCAAAAAAAAACCCCACAGAGGCATAGAGGAAAAATTCAGAGTTAGTGGAGCTTGATTCACAGTGCTAGCAATGAAATTTGATTATTAAAGAAAACATATGCATGTGGGATAAAAAATTCATCTAATGCGAAAACCAACTTAAGTCTTTCAAGCTACCTACAGAAATGTTAATCATAAATGGCTCAAAATGATTTTCAAAAAGCCTATAATTTTTCTTTAACTCTACAGCCATCATTTTTCCCCAAGGTCAGTCATTTTCATGTTAATAATTTATTGACAACCTCTAACCATGGAAACCAGAATTAGTGCTACTTAGTTATTTTTTCATGAAGGCAAAATAATAATAATAATAATAATAATGGCCATTTGCTTTCAGTACAAACCAAGACTCAAAGATGAGTTTCTGAAAAAGGAAATGAATGTGCAATAAGCAACATGATGCCTATAAACTATTTATGAAAAGAAATTTAACCCACAAATTAAGAGCTAATGGGTCAAATATTGCTAAGCTTAGTCAGGTGAGTAATGTCATCTATTTCAGTACAACTCATACAAGTAGAGCTGTACAATTTGACTAAAATGAAACCTTAAGCAACATCCGTAACAGCACTAATGTGTGATAGATGCTCACCACAACAGCAATTAAATACTCTGCAGATCATCTAGTACTCTGAATATCTGCTTTATGACTAGAAAACAAATGTGTTCATTTTTGTAGTCCAGCTACTTTTATTTTCCCAAACGCTGATTCAATTGTAAAGGTTTCACTGGTGTGGCTAATTTCAGTGTAAGTAGTTTTCCCTCTCTCTTCACCTCTATAATTACTTGCCAGGATAGAAAGCTTTTTCTGTGGATCTAACATCAGTCCCAAATGGTTGCATGTTTGCCATTTTGTCCATGTTTGATGTGAGGTGTTAATTAGAGACAGTTACCTGTAGCACACTCCTACATATAAATCCAATCATATTTTTGCCTCAAAACAGCCAGGTGTTTTATCTTTTGCTACTTTTAAATTACTCTCCCAAAGATTTTGCTGTGATTTAATTATTTACTGTCATTATAATTTCATTATATTGTTTGATAAAAAACAGGATCAAGCCTCTGACCAATAAACCTGCAGTCAAGCTTCTTGCTCTATTGCTTCCGCTTCAAAATATAGGATAAAAATGAGTGTGGGGAGCTTTAACTTGTTTTGTTGCCAGTGTCACTCTTCTTACTGCTGAGTTAGATCCATTTTCCTGTAGAGCTACTCATCTAATGGTTTTATTATACTTACTTAATTTCATTTTTGTTTATGTACAGTTCAGGAGTGTTTTGAGCAATGTCACACTGTTTTAATTTCAGTGAAATTAGATGTTGAGGATTTTGAAAGCCTAACTTAAATTCTGAAAAAATGTTTTTAAAATAACTGCTAATTTCAAGTTTGCTGATTTGGGCATGTTCAGGTCCATATACAATACTCATTTAAAGATTTCCATCAAACTGTTCAGACAATATTATCCAGTCACTTTTAAACCACAAGAACTGTTCTCCCCAGTCACTTTCAGTTGCATTTTTCATTAGTGAAAGTTCTCAATACCTAACTGGCTACAATAATATTCTGATATGACAATTACTATCCTTGATACACGCCAAGTTTAAAGCAGTTGCTCCTGTAAAAAAAGTGTGAAAGCAGACTGGAACTTCAGGCAGTGTGCACTAAATTTCATAAACAAAATGTAGGCTTGTAGCAGGACAGGTTGAATTTGTTCTCTAGAGGTTAGACTGATGCATCTACATGGTCATTCATTCCCTGGATAAACTGAATATATCTTACTACCACATGTCATCTAGCTCAAATAATCACCTCTTTCTATAAAGAGGCAAGAATCACATTCTATACATAGAAACAACTGCAATCAAAAAAAAAACAAAACAAAACAAAAAAACAAACCCAAACCCAACCAACCAAAAAAAAACCCAGAAACTAAATACCAAAACCTGGTGCTTTCTAATATATTTGGAGAATCAGCACTCCAGGACATATTTAACTGGTTACTGACCTTAGTGTTCACAGTGTTTCTTAAATAGCTCAAATATTAAAGCATCTAGTGCACTTACCTTTATTTTCCTCATGACTTTCATCAAAACTATTCATTACTGTAATACAAACCAGGAAGCTATATATAATAGCAAGTCAGCCTGTCACATTAATTCAATGTAAAGATTTCTAGTGATCTGGCCTGTGAATTCTTTAGGACAAATACAACGCCTTTATTTTTTCCTCACTTTTTTGATACGCTCTCATAGGTGGAAGGTGTAATCTACAGAACACCTCCATTTGTGCATAAAACAAAACTTAAAGGATGAAGCCCCCTGTAACAAGCATGGATAGTTCTCTTTTTAAGAAAAGCTGTGACCTCTGAGAGATAAACACTAGTTCTATGAAGCAATTATTTTCTGACACCTCAGCCTGGGTGTTTTCAATTCGCTCTTAAGCCTGCATGTTTGTCAGTGCCAAGGTGTCTATTGCAAAAGCAACTAAAAGTATGAGGTTTGTTTAATTTCATGAAAATATATTGTCCTCTCCTAAAGATATGAACATTATTAAAAATTGCATGTATTAAGACTATGCTGACCTTTTTTTCATTTTAACAGATACATTTTAGCCAATGTCTAATACACACACATACCTACACATTCTGTGAACTTTGATGTCTGTATTTCCCTAATTAATATCGAAGTCAAATAGACATGAAATATTTTGCAACTAATTTTCTTTTACTGCAATGAAAACCTGTGACTTCTTGTTGTGAATTCAAAATTGCCATCATTCTGCATTTCATTTATCCATGCATGACTGTTTTTGATAAGATGGCTGTAAGTATCAAGTTGACAGGTGCATTCATCCCAAAGTGCTGACTGAGACCTCTCAGACACAGAGTATTTGAGAGGCAGGTTCTCCCTGGCTCACGCGCAATAAGAAGTCTGGGAACACAGGACGTGCCAGGGAGAGGAGTCAGAATTCCTTTTGCTGCACTTCTGCCTTAGACTTGTTCGTCAGGGGCACACCAGGCTTGCACTGAGCTAAGCCTCTGAGACCTGAAGACACAATTACCCAAGTCAGACATCACACAAGTATGTGATGCCCAAATGTTTCCATTTAATGGGCTTTAACAAATTGTTCAGAAATAACTTCATCAAGTCAGAGGTTATGGAAAATGCTTTGAGTTGAATTTCCCATCTCCCTACCTCAGGGCTCCAATACTTTTGTTTAATAATGCAATAAGAGCCTTCATGATCAAAGAATGTCTAACTGCAACGAAACAAAAGGATGTCAGTCTGATAATAATGAAAGAGTCATTTACAATTTGGTATTCTAGGGGAACAGGAACTTAATGTCTGAACCAAAATTTTTGAGAAAACAGGGAATTCATGTGTCATCAGGATTCCTAACCTTCTTTGGATTTTGTAAAACTAACAAATAGCTTTTAAAAATTTTCAATGTTGACTTACAGTGAAGTTCATTTATTTATTTATTTTAAATCAGCCTTTCAAGGTGGTGTTGTATTTGAGTTTTCAGAGGAACAAGCATTTAATAGGACTGTGGTAACCTGTTTAGTGGGCATAACTGATTTCCCAAGGTCAGAACATGTAATAGCCACAGGCAGTATTCAGTGATGTCAATAAATGGTTCTTTTAAAATGATGAATACTTATCACAAAGGATTGAAATTACCAAGACAAAAACTTTCTGCATTAAGTAGAATGATCTCCTTATGTGTCAATTACTGCATTTTGTGTAATTCAACACAAAAGCATTTCTGTACCCCATGTCCCATATACAAAAAAATGAGGAATGAACAACAGGTAGTCATGGACAGGGGGAAGCTTTGGGCAAAGTACAAGCAGATTCTAGTGGGACTTGAACCACAGGAAAAAATTTGGAGGGAAAAAGAAACCTGTAATATTCAGAATATGAAAAATCTACTGCTATCAAGTTTCCGTAACAGAGCAATAATTCTGTGTAATCCTCTATAGATCCATAGGAACATTATGTATTTATCTCATACCTACATATCTGCAAGGAGCAAATAAATTTTTTTGGAGTTGCTGAGGGGCAGCTCTCCGTGACCTATAATTGGATTAATAAATATACTCATTCATGAATGATTAGTCACAAGCTGAAGTCACAGAGCTGAAACCTAGCTCCACAGCCACCCATAAAAACATTCTTACATTACTACTTACAGACAAAGGATTCAAAAGGTGTCAGGTAGTTGTAAATTTCTATTTTATACATATACATATTATCATATATTAATTTTATTTTTCCCCTTGTACAAGATCCCACCACCTGAAGAAAAAAATAGATTAATATAAGTATGATTCATAGGATAATACTCTGCTTTTCTTCCTAAATTTTAGACACTGGAGTTAATTCTGTTTCATGGAAAAAAGTCAGCCCTTACTTGCTCTTCTCCTTCATTTACTCTGCACTTTTGTGAAAAATTTCAAGTCTTATTTTAATTTTTTTTTTGTCATAACAGAATTTTATTACTTCAGCTGGGCAGAATCTGAGAAGAGTAAACATAGAAAAGTTATTGTCATTCTTTTTGGAGACATTCATAAATCTAATGCTGGCCTCTTAAATGAATAATGAAAACTGTTCCTGAATGCAAAGATTATAACTTGAGGTTCTTCTTTTCATTAAGAAAATGGTTCAAAAATACTCTGGTGAAATGTGCTGCTTTTCTTTGTATACGATTTCATTATAGAAACAATATCAGCATAGGATTTTTATTTTATTAGTTTTACCAGGCCTTTTACTCAAAATGATTTATTAAAATCTACAGTACCAAAAAAAAAAAAAAAGAAAGAGTGCAATCTGTGACTTAAAGAGATAGAGGGGAAGGTGTCCTAATCTTTTCATTAGATGCTCAGAAAGAAGTTATTGAATGATTACAGCAGCCAGGAAGTGCAGTGTGAGTATTGTTAACAGAATTAATCTTTAAAGTATTTATGAACAAGTGAACTTAGGTGTCTGACAAATGAACAGACGGCCCTAAATTAGAGTTGGAATTTTATAGAGAGATCTGATGAGAACATATCTGAATTAACAGCATCACAAAATCTGATGCATGTTTATGGTCACGGGCTACCAGTATTGAGTTCATGGTTTGCTCCTTTGGGTTTAAGTCAGGACTCATGACCGTGCCACTACTAGGCACTACATTAGTGATTAGTGTTGCTTCTTGCACCACAGTCAGTGTGGTTCAGCTCGTGATCTGTGACAAAAGGAAGTTAAGTCAGTCTTCTTGAAGACAAACACAAACGACAGATACAGGATTTCATTGCTGCTGTTTTCTTAATCTAGATAACAATTTCAGCTACCCAAGGCAACTGGACCTTTAGAGGCTTGGGCTCCATTGAAATAAAGTGTTTTGACTGAGACACAGTTCATTGGTATGTGATGAAAGTGTGAGACTATATACATCAAGTTGTGTAGAACCAATGACAGTGGCTCTGTTGAGACAAACACTGTACACATTTCAGGATTTTGTTTGGTTGTTGCTGGGCTTCATTTGTTTTAAACTGGCTATAGTCATTGACTGCCTGCCCATTTGCGACCAGTGTGCAATGCACCTCTAGAGCACAATCCAATTAAGTTTCATCCAAGACAAATCCAGTTCCTACATTTCAAGACCATGCCATAATGTGAATCAAAGCACAGAAAGTGAGAAAAATCAGGAAATCTACTTGAAAAGTGCTCTCTGAACACTAAAGGAGATGCATCCTTCCCACTTAATGCAAACATCCTTCCTCCTCCTTCACAAAGACATTTCTTTGTTGCATGCTAGTTTTACATTATGTAACTAAAATGAGTTAATAAGTACCAATCCACAGTTCTCGTTGCCAACTGCCTAAAAACAATACTAATTTCATCACAGAAACAGAAGGAAAAGACTATTCAAAAAGGAAAGAAACAGATCTGGCATTCCCATTTTTCAAAATAATTTGTGGAGTTATTTTCCAACTTTCTCAGCCTATAAAAAATCCCTAAATGCCTGATGTGCGTTCAGATCAGTGAGAACTGGGCACACAGATTCTTTTGCCAAGGGCTGAAATAGAAATCTGTGCAGACTGTTATGACAGAATAGATACAAGTGCCAGAGTCACACCAATGTCACAGACTCTGGTTTATTTTCAGATTAAAACAAAAACTTTGGCTGGAGGTTTGGTGCTCACTGAAAACAAACAAGCATATGTAATCACTGCCTGACATATGCTAAATCCCACTGAAGAATTATGCCATAGAACTGTCTTTTAACCACAGAGAAAAAAGTGTCTCAAGACAATAGTTTAGGTCCAATGTTTTGAAGTTATATAAATACTTACAGCTTTTCTGGTTCTGGAAAGTAGCATGTTCTCATTGCATAAACTCTTACTGTTGCTGTTCTAGTGCTGCCTTTCACACTCTGTCTAAAGCTGATCTCTCTCTCCATTTTACTTTTCACCCTCCAGCACATGCTACTGCCCTTGCCCAAATCTCTCTCTGTTCCCATGTATTCCAAAACCTAGTTGTCTTCTCTTCTGTTCTCTCTATATTTTCTCTTAGGCACCTGCTTTTTACACCTATCCACTGACCTCAAGGGTATAAAACTGTTGGTTCCCTTCCCAGTCTTTATTAGGAATTTTTCCCCTCGTCTTATGAGAGAGAGATTTGCCATCAGGTCTAGTAATTAAAATTAGGAAAAGCAAGTATTGTTAAGAACTGCACCATGCTCATTGTGCCTTCACACCCCCCTCAACAAAGCTCAAAATGGTCAGGAAATACAGCAATTGTACTGTACTCTCACACCCACTCCCAAAATCATAAAACGTGCTTACATCTAAGCTGTGTTACTAGCATGTCATTTTCTGTTGCTGTAGGTGTCAGGAGAAAACACTGGAAAGTATCTGAATCCCTCCTCCAAAATCTGAAGCTACATGCTTTCAAAGAAAGATTTGTAGTAACATACATACATACATACATATTCCAGACATCATAAGGGTTTCCCTCTACCTCTTTCTCAGAGACAGAATAATCATTCAGTACTATATCCTGTAAATAAAATTCTTTATCCTATCTGATAAAGACTACAGAATGAAATAGTTACAGAAGTTTTAATTTGTGACTGCTAATTTATAAGCTACATAAAATGTTTTTATAATGCAAGCAGTTAGATAACTTACACTATAGACAGAGCATAACCCATAGCCCTTGAGTTGAGCTCTCTGACCCCAGGACTACTTTGGTGCAGCACAGCTGGGTGACCTTGGCTCAGTCTTACTGAGAAGGTTGTTGTTAAGCTTTGAGGGTACATGAATGAGAGCCACATGAAATAAGTAATAACATAGGCAGAAGAGAAATTGTTGCAATGACAATAGTTGGCAGCTCAGGGAATCACAAGGAAAAAACACAGACGTGGAAAATCTAACACTGTAAGAAAAAGCAGGCAACTTCAACACGACAAATCAGCAAGGTCAAAGGTCAGACATTTCCAGGATTATGGAAGGTGACACTCCACACCTGACTGACCACTTACTGGCCAGCAGAGATTATTCAGGAGTCTCAGAACTGATAAGTACATTAATGCTTAACCTGGTACCATACCTATCCACTATATGTATTAGCCACACACACAGCTGCTGTGTGTTTCTAACCTGTGTACATCCTAGTTGCACAGGGCCTCTTTGCATGCAGTGGACAAAAGTGCATGCCTAGAGAAAAATGTCTCAGTAGGAAGGGCTACAGAACTGGCAGAGAAATATTACAGCCCAGGTTCTTTGGTCTGAAAGCTAGACACTTCAGAAGTAGAATAATGCAACTTTAAGGAAATTCATGTTTTGGCAGCATTCCTGCACTTGTGCAGTATTATACAGTGATTTTCCTCAGTGAAATTATCAAACCCTATTGTCTTACATCAAGACTTATTGGAGAAAGGCTATAAAGAAAAAAAAATCAATGTAAATACAAGTTAAGCAGATTAAAACATGTCTGCTAGATGCTATGAGGAGTTTTGCTAGAAAGGAAAAATAGCATAATCATCCTGTGTTGACTTAAGCATGATTTAAATTCTTGAATTTCCAACATCCTTTATTGCAGTCATGAAAGTGAGTCCCTCTAGATGCTGACAAGTCATTAGGCTGCCACGTTTTCCTCTCTTGGATTAAATATGGAAAATCGCTGAACACTAATCCTCCTCTAACTTAGGTATCACTCATTCAAATTATGCTCAAAAATTATTGAATTTGATTTATCACTGTTCTTTTCAATCTTAATAGAGATTATCTTGCAATATTGTGCTCTGTTCTTTGTACCAGGCTCTTTGCTGAGACATAGCCTTGTTTTGATAGGTGGTGATGGTTTCTCCTCATTCAGCAAGAGAGGGTTCTACCATTTTTTATATGTCTAATCACTTCTGAAACATTAATATACACAGTTAATTTAAAGAAACAAAACAAAACAAGCCTTTTTCTTCTTCTCTCCCAAAAGAATTTTGTTCCCCAGATTGCTGAAATAAAATATGCGTAGGCTAAATGATTCACCAAACCCTACCGAATCTTAACACTTAGATAACATTCATTAAATGTTTTCGCTGGTTATCTCCAGGTGAGAAAGAAAGATCTCCATGCATCTAACAATTCCAGTTCTAACTTCTTAATCCTAAAAGTAAAAGTGCTCTTTATGCAGAAATCCTGGATAGATAGCTGGGAAAGAAATCATTTAAGGCATATCTTTTCAGTGCATTTACAAGCTGTTTGAATGCAGATTTTGCAATATCTGACAGCAAGGTAGAAGTAATGTCCTTAGTAACAAAAAGCACTTGGATATATTTTGTATTCACTAAACTTTTTGAGTAGGAAGTGAAATTTAGGAAATAAAAAAAAATGTAAGAGGTTTGGTTTTTTTTTTTTGAGCCTCAAACTGGACAAGAAGGGAGTTCCATTATTATGGAAACATAATTCTGTCAAGCAGAATACACAGACCTTCAATATTTTAGTTTCCACATAATATTTTACTAACTAGTGAAATAAAAATACACACAAAAGTTTATTGTTTCTGTGCTAAACAAAACAAGGCTTTAAGAAAATTACTTTCTGGCTTTACTAAATGAGAAGTCATTTACTTTGGAGTTGTATAGGAAGAGGAAGACTTATTGACTCCAAACAATTCCTGGACACTCCTACATATTTTTCATGCTTCCACTAGGAGATTTGTTAGTGTAAAAGACGTATTCAGTCCAGAACCAGTAAGTGCTTCTTACTGAAGAAAGTTGCAATACTATTAACAGTTGCATAATAAAAGCTCCCAATAATTAGTGCAAAACAATTAGGAGGCACTTAAGATTAACACTTACCTGGTCTGTATCTCCTCTTTTTGAATTTGGCTTTCTACCAGAACTAATGTGTTTGACAAACATGGACTAATTATTTAAACGGGGAAGTCCCCATAATGTGCCCTTTGGAAGCCAATTTAATTAATGCCAATTAAAACTCCTGACTGAAAGCTATAATAGTCCACTTATTTTATTCCACCTTTCTCACTAAAGCTTATGGCAGAAAATAAGCTAAATTTAAGCAGCTGCCTAATGCCTCTTTGCAAGTGTAGTACACCAGAAAGGTCACAAGACCATTTCAGTATGTGTATATCTGTATGTTTGTGTGCGTGCGCACATGTGTATGTACGTATGTATATATGCATATACATGCACAAATATAAAGCATTTTGTCAGACTGAGAGTTCCTGCAAACTAGAAGACTTGAAAGTACAGAGTTCTTAAATTAAAGAGGTCTTCATCATGCATACCTTCCTTCTTTTCTTCCCTTATTTTATTAATAATGTATTTTATCTGTGAAGTAAGGACATTTGTCAGGAAGAATCACTGTATATCTTCTTTTAATTGTTGTTCTTTTAAAGTGTTAAAAGGTTTAAATAGCAGAAACAAACTGTGGTAACATTGTTAGTTATAACCTTATTTCCTCTGACCCAACTGATATTTATACAAGGTGAAGTGAGTTGAACAAGAGAATTTATACACAAAAATAAGGATTTGAATCTGTGCTTCTTCACATCCCAGATGAGACCTAACTCTGAAATTATTGGCTGTTCTGAACATGGGAGTTTTGGTAAAAGAAAGCAGAGGCATGGATTAGGGAGCTCTTTAAAGATAGTAAAGTTTTCATTCTAATGTAGAGCTAAAACTAACATTTTAATGTTTACCAGGAAAAAATATCTGGATAACCTTATTCTTGAATGATATGCAATAACCATCTATAGACTATATATTGAAACCTCACTGCTCTCAGCTATATATTATTCCATAAATACTTTCTTCTAACTCATCGTCTTTATTCTTATTTATACAAATATCACTTCAATTATTTTGTCTATTTAAAGCATACATGAAAATGCTTACAAATTAAGCCTGATCCATATTTAAAATATCTTTTCCTTATCAGAGCTATATAATTTTCCTTTCTGGTGATAAGAAGTCAAGCCCTGTAAGAATGCACAGAATGAGATCTTGTTTAGCACTGACCCATAGACTACACACTTATCACTAATTACATGCATACTAAATATCTGATTTCCATAGCTCTTCATATTAAGTCACTTTAACTTTTTTAACTAGGTTATCTGGAGGTGAGGAGAGCAGGAACCTATATTCATAAGAAAAAAATGTATCTATATTGCCCCTCCAAACAGAGTTTTAGAGATGCTTCAAACAAGTATCAAACCTCAGCCAGCAAAGTATTAGAAAATTTGTCCATGAACGTAAATAATATTTGTCCATGGATTTAAATAATTGCATTTCTGCTTGATGTGGTAGCTATGCAGTGAGCGTATCCACTGAGAGGTGGGTGCCTTTAGTACAAGTCTATCTTTTTCCTTGTCTTGAAAGTAAAGGAGTGACTCAGTCATCCTGCCTAGATAATTATCCAAGGCATCTAAATTAGGAAGAAAAGACACCATCAGCTCCCTCCTCCTCTTTATTGGAAATAGATAAATACCTCTAACAGTTAATAGAGATCTTAAATGGGCCTCGTTGTTTATATATATTCCAGTCTCTTTCCATTAATTATACAAGAAGTAGGCTCTTAATTTAGGTTAGCTACATCAAAGTCCTAAAATTGAATGTAATGAATCAGGACCTAAGATTCCTTTCACTACAGTGGAAAGAATGATAAGCACTTTCCTAAAAAAAATAATCCATGTTGTAAAACATGGATTATAAACAAATATGGTCTTTCTCAATCTTGGTTTGCTCAGTGCCTTACATATTTAGACATAACAATATCTACATGTATACATAACTGTCTATATTTTGTATCAAGTTATTAAACTCAAAGGGAAAATGTATAGGCAAAAATATACTTATTTCTTGTCCTAATTGGGGCATTCCATTGTTTATGTTTCTATTTGAATGATACTTTCTCTCAAATAACTGAAGTTTAAGAAGTAAGAATGTGGAAGTAAAGTTTTCTTCCCTGCTCAGCACAAACATTGATGAGCTTGTCAACTACTAGATAGTAGGCAAATTTTTCTGTAACAATAGTATCTACTACATTTTGTTGTGCAACTAAAAGAGGAAGGAATAGTGTTTCATAATAAGAGAAAGTGTAATAAAAACAGATGCATGGATGCAACCTTAGGTCAAATAACATTGTAAACTTACATTGCTAGTCCTGCTACTATCTCTATTCAGCAGAACCTGATAAACTTTATAAATGTGTCCTTTTTTTGTTCATCCTGTTCATTCTGCTAGGGTGGTCACTTTCTCTTCCCTTTTAATTCTTCTGGCATTTCATTCTCTAATGTATTGTCTTTGAAGCCTCCCCTTCACTCATGCTCCCACTACTTCTCTGCTCCTTAGAATCCTGTTCTTCATCAAGTGTAGGGCTTAACCAGAACTCAGAGCAGTGCTGAAAGGTAGGCCTCAAAATACTAATGATGGCCAAGAGGTCACTGACTTCTCCTTTGTCTTCAAATTTTAAGACTTGATTAGACTTTATTTAACATATATCTAAACAAGTAACCAAAATTAAATCACCATTTACTACCTTTAAAATGTTCCTGAAGTGGAACATTTCAAAATGGCATAATTTAAAAGTAGAATCATAAATATATGTTAGAATCATAACTATATCATGATGTAGAGAAATATTTTACTAATAATTTTAAATACAATGATCAACTGATATTTTCCATCCTATGCCTTCTATCCAACACAGGGACAACACAAGGTTTGTCCTAATGCAATAGATGCTTTTTTTTTGTTTTTATTTTTTAACTCAAAAAGTATTTTTTAGAAGATGTGATCGGATGTTTAAAGAATAAAAATATTTCAGAATACAGCTACATAATTAAAATACTAATTAAGTTATTTAATTAAAATAATTAAATAATTTAAGCACAAAATAAAACTATGTAGTTTAATTAAGCTCAGCTTTTTCTAGATTGTCTGACACAAAAGGAAAATACAAAACACAAGAAATAATACAACCTAAAAGTGATGGATTTCTTTTTATATGCACACTTCTGCAACACAGCTATTACTGTTCTTGACCCTTCATGCCCTATATTCTCTTATAACAGCATTAGTCATAGGCTTAGCTGCTCTCCTATTTTTTCCTTGACCTTCAAGATGCACAAGCACTGTTGTCATTTCTTTATTATTATCTGCTCCTATCTTTATCCCCTTGGCCAAGCCCTGGCCAGCTTGCTCATTTTTATCATTGCTTTGTTTTCCTTCCTGGCTTTGGACACATCATTATAAATGAGATAATTCTATTTACACTCAGTATGTAAGGAATTAAAAAATGGTGACAAAACCCTGTAGGTTCAACTGTAGGTAGTTCATTTCCTCATTTCCCTTCCTATCCCTCAAAACTTATGGATAAGAAGCAAAAGAAGTTAACATCAACCTGTAACAAAGATTGAATTTCAATCATCTTGTAGAAAAAGCCAAGACTGTGGTAAAAGAATAAAACGGGGACTTGAACAAACAGAATTCCATTCTGAATACTGCCACATGTTTCTTGAGCAGTACTGAACAAACAGCTACCATGTCCTGCATTCATATTCCTCTGTAAAATGGAAACAACTTTTGTGTCTGGATCTTGTGACTCATTTCTGTAAATTAGTTCAGCAGGTAGAAAGTGATAGCACCACACATAGTATGGAAAAGGCTTTATGAATGCCTGAACCAAAGATTGTCAAAAATTCAAGAGTGGGCAATGGAACACAGTAGGCAAACTTGGCTGGCAAGGACACTAGAAAGTGAACATTATGTTTCATTTGAAGCGAATAGAAACAGCATAAGGTAGGATGGATTTTCTGGCCTGTTTTCCAAGCGTGAGGGGGGAAAAGGCCAGTTTAGATCTAGGTGAAGGAAGGGAAGAACATCCTGAAAACTGAGATTACCTGGTATATTTCACAGTGCACTACCTTGATTATTTTGAGAATAAAGATTTTTTTTTTCCAAACTCCATCCTTTCTTTTTGACCTAGATGTGGCCAATGAACGTGATCTATTAATGACAGCAGTATAGTGTCTCAGACACTAAATAATTTAAAAAAATTTTTTTTAGAAAAGTAGTAGAAGAAAAGCTTGACCCTAGATTGTAGCAATCAGGTATGCAAAGCCTGGAATAATGAAGCAGCAGTCCTCTATTAACATCTCAGCTTTTACCACCATACAGATATGAATAATAACGACAAGCTATTTGACTTATTTTCTATGTAGGAAACCATTTTTATACTATAGGTGATGACCTTTGCAATGGACATTACATTCTATGAAATTTCAGACATTACAGGCTATGAAAGTTCTTTGTTCATATCTTTAAAAGACTATGGTAAATGAAGGCCAGAGAGATTTAGGAACCTAACTCTGTACTGAAAATTACTGATACTTTTAATTTTTTTTTTTTTCCCTAATTCCTTATCATCATATACGGTCTTATCTTCACTTTGCATAGCAGTATTTTTGATGTCTCCATGTAAGAGTGTTTTCTTCCTTTGTTTTAGAGAAGGCAGACCTGTATCCAGCCTTATACTCTGTTTCCTGTGAAGTAAACTCCCAGAAACAGTGACCTGGGTGGATCTCGTCAGCAACATGTGATCTCTTGTTCGGACAACGCATAAAACTACTACTGACTTTGCTGCCTTTCTGCTTGATAGAATTCACTGTGGTGCTACTGGAATAGTTTTAGTTATGTTTTATGCACGGCATCAAGCAATGCTTTCTTGCTACAGCAGTGACTAGCCATTTATCAAATGTCAAGCTTGCTCTATGTCAATATTCCCCAAGTCTGTTGTTCCTACAATTGTCAATAGGGTAAGTTTTGACAACCTCATTTTGCAAAAGTGCCATAACACAGTAGCATTTTTGAATGTGCTACAGCTGAGGTTTTTTATGAAAGAATATATAGGTTTTGACTCCAACTGTCTTGCCTACAAAAAAATAGAGCTTCTCAAATACTGTTGCGGTTTTGAATGTAAAATAGCTATCTAGATGATCCATGGTAACTTTCAGGTAAGAAATTATGTTTCTATTCTCAATATTTTGGAAACTTCTTGGACATCTGGTTCATCAAGCTGCAACAGCATAGAGTCCTATTGGCTATCATTTGTCACTTCTATTGCTTCTGTTAAGTTTAAAATTGGCTTTTACTACTTTTCTACATGTTCCTTCTGATGATGAGGCTGTTCTGAATAAATGAAGTCACCAGAAAACCTTATCACATCTCTGTTTTCCATGGTATTTATAGTTTGCACTTTATGTATCAAATGGCTAGTTTTATACATACACTAAGGTACAGGTTTTTTTTAAATTTAAACTAATTAAGAGCAAATTTTGCTGAAACTTAATGAGTACTCTCTTTTGTGACCTATTGTTGTCTACTAGAACTTGAGTTAGAATTAGTTGGAATTCATTTTGCCTTTATTTTACATGTCATTATTTAGGTTCCCACCTTCTACAAAAACACTAACCTCTGGAGCACTGTGCTTGCCTTTGTTCCCTTTCAATTATTCAGGCAATAGCTGATTAACCAAGCTTCTGAAACTACATCTTTGTTAACACTCTGTCTACTTTGAGCTTAAGTTACATATCTATATCTAAAAACTCTACTAGCTAAATACATATAATAAATATATTTCTTACAGGAATTTAGTTATCAGTTATAGCTCCTAAGCTCTTCCTTCAAGGTGACTTAAATCTGTTCCTGTCAGTTTAAATCAAATTAGAATAGTGCTACTTCAGCCCTGAACTAGAGCATCCAGGCTAACTTCTGCAATGGTTTAAATAAACAGTTTACTTTCAAGTCTTCATGGAAATGGGTGCAAATATTCTTATGGTCTTTAAGACAGCTCAACAGATAAAGCTTTCAGGAGTTCAGGGCTCTCTAACAGCAGTTGTAAGGAAGATTAAAAATTTCTGCTTTATATATTCCATAAATATACTTCTTCCTTTCATATATATTATACTTCTTTCCTAGCACTGCCTCCAATGATTTCCAGCTCAGATTTTGAGTTTGATGCTGTTTGTCTATTAAATCCTGATGGATCTTGCTTGAACCCAGGTAAACATTTTGCAACCTCACCACACTTTGGCAAGAAGCTCTGTATGGCTATCACCTACTTAGTGATAAACCACGTCCTTTTGTTAGTTTTGTGCATTATTATGCTGGCACCTAGTTCTTGTGAATGGTTGCTCTGTAGCCTCTCTCTCCATGACAGTCCTGTTTTGTAAACAGCCATGATACCCAGTAAGTCACATCTGTTCCACATTGCAGAGTCTTAGCTTACTGTATCAGCCCTTGTATGAAAACCATTCCATTATTTTGGAACCTCCCTTGGATCATCAGTCTTTTCCAGCTCTGTCATATATTCCCCAAGATAAAGGGAAAGAACAGTACACAGTCCTTAAACTGTGAGCAAGCCAAGAATCTATAAGGAGGTCGCATAAACATACAGTTTGAATATAATTCAATAGTATTACGTATGTTGAGCCAGTATATTCTAAAAGCCTATTCTAAGCCTGTACAAAAGTTATGACCGAAATGGTGACATTGATCACCTTCCTGTTAGTTTATCCCTGTTAATTTATAATAAGGGTACAAGGCAAACTTTACATTTCAGTATGTTATTTGTACCTCTTTCTTCAATTTTCTTCATATGTCAGGAAGCTCAGGGTAAGATTTGTTTCTGTTGAACTTCATAAGCCCATTCCTCCAGCTCACCAAGGTTCCTGTTGTAGATTGACTCCAGCCAGCAGCTGCACCCACATAGCCATTCATTTGCTCCCCCACCCTCTAGTGGGATGGGGTAGAGAACAGGAAGAGCAAAAGTGAGAAAACTCATGGGTGAAGAGAAAGACAGTTTAATAAGTGAAGCAAAGAGAAAAAACAAAACAAACAAAAAAATGCCAACAAGACAAACAAACAACAGTAAAAACAATTGATGCAAAAGCAATCACTCACCACCTCCCACAAGCAGACTAATGGCCAGCCAGTCTCTGAGCAATGGCCGCCTTGGAAGAGAAACCTTCCTTCCCCCACCTTCTTCCTCTACCCCCAGTTTTTATTGATCTATTTAACATCCCTAAAAAACATCTAACCACCAGTTAGACATTCAATTGTTGATCAGTCCCTAAGCCCGGTGATGTAGTTAGTCTACACCCTTACAGTCCACCTAGCCAAGCCATCTCCCCAGTCTGGCTACTGGAATGCTATCTGGCTCAACTCAAAGTAAGCAACATCCATTGCTCTCCCTTTGCTTACAGGGCCAGTCATCCTGGGGATTGAAAAGAAGCTGGCAAAGCCTGTAGTTCCCTAGATACTCCTTCTTTCCCTTCTTCAAGATGGGTGTGACATTTATGCCTTTTACTGTCATCAGTGACATTGCAGATCCCTATGGTCTTTCAAAGTTAATAGAGAACAGCCTCGCAATGACATCAGCTATCTCCTTCAACAGCACACCAGCCAGCCCCATTCCATCTGTGGTCTTGTGTATGTCCAGTTTGCTTAAGTGGTCCCTAAATCAATCTTTGCCTCCTTCCAACAGGTACTGAAAACAAAGTATTAGTATATTTCAAGATGTTATTCCTCTGAGTTTTTAAATGCTTCCTCCATCTCCAAATAGTTTTTTTGAGAAATATATTTTTGAGAAAAATACAAAAACATTTCCTACACCAGAAATACATAAAAATCTTCCTGTAACAAAATGCTATATCAAGAAAAGTATCAGCCAAGATTATGCTGTATGTAGGAACATCTCCGTCATTTGCTTTTAAATTATATCAAGAACAATCTGTAGATGAAAACAATTTTGTAAAACAAGAGCCCACTTAAATACCAAATATACACAAATGCTGATAACACACTACTAAATTCTCAGCTTCAAAACGTATTTTACTAGAGTATCCATGTTTTTAAATATGGTTCTGTTTACATTTAAGGAAACTTCACATTTTAATCTGCTTAAAAGGAAATAAAGATTCTAGCTGTGGACACCATTCTGTGCTCCACATGATTAGTCACTATATTGATTGTTAGAAATGGACACAGCATGTCAGCCTTTGGGTTTTTTTCCCTAAGAGCAGTTTATTCAGACTTAGGTTGCAGTAATGCACTATTGATAATTGTTGTCCAATCCAATTTTTCTGCTTTATTTCCTTTTAGCCAATAATTTTCATGATGTTTAAGAGTACAGTATATTTATCTTCACATACAATCTTATTAACTGAAGTGCTAAAACTAATCATTGTTTACTTCTGTAAATCTCATTATAGATCTGTTTTGAACTTTTCAGCATCATTTTAGCCTGCAGCTACATCAGTGATATTTCAGATCACAGCTTCCCCACTTCAAAGTAAACATTTGTAAGAGTAGGTAAAAATCCTCTATGAGGGCGCAAAGATTGTTCTTTGAAAGAACATCATTACTTGGCAAATTGTCAGCGGACAAATGAAAAACTCAGAAGATGGAAAGCTAGGACACTGCTGACACTGAATAGGAAGATGAAAAGTAAGGAGGATAACACAAAATTGTCACTTGGTAAAAGATGCCGGCAAGAAGCTTCAACATTGTTTCATATGACTAGTTGGACTTCAGGAGCACACCTGTTGTGTCCATAAGGTTCAGATGCCACAGGAAAAGCATGCACTATCCAAGTCTAGAGCACTGGATATGGAACATTTTTGCCTTCTGTAAAAAGAATGAGTCAGAAAAAAACCATACCGAAAAACTTCTGAAAACAAAGCTCTGCTTTCCAGTCTGCAGCACAGTATTTGTCCCTGACATAAAGAAAAAGGGGAAAGCTCAGCTTTCTTTCAGTCTGCATTCTGCCATCCTATTCTGCCCATATTTACTAAACATCTTTTATATGAAGACTAGCAAATAGAGATAAATCCATTGACAGATAGATAAATACATAGGTAGGTAGACAGAAAGAGAATGAGTAGCAAATACTGCAGTCAGGCATGTGGTGCTGTCTGTCATTGCATAAACTCCTGATACAGCTTATCAGGAGTTCCAGAACAAAACATCTCCACAAATCCTACTTTTGATGGAAACATCAGCAAAACAGATGAAGGGTGAAATAAATTCCCTTTTTTTTTTTTTTTTTGGGGGGGGGGGAGCTGGGAGGGCGGGGGGGGTGGTAGAACACACAGCTGTGCTGACCTGGGGTGTGTGTGATATTACTACGTTGCCCTTTTTGTGCTAAATCTACAGACAGGCAAGTTCTTGCCTTCTAGTCCTATCGGTGCAGCACAACTATGATGAACTCTATGCTCACATTTCATTTTGTAAAGCAGCGTATAAAAAAGGATATGCACTGCTCGTGTAAGGTGTATGTGCCTGGAATGAATAACATTGGCCTGGAAAATCTAGACTGACTGATACCAGCATTCACTTATATGTTTGCAGTTCTGACACCATATACTGGGGCTGTGTAAATTAGTCCAATTGGGACCGGAGCTGATAAAAGAGTGATCTTAATTCATCTTAGGCTCAAGACACCTGTAATGCCATTGGAATTTCTGGTTATGGAGTTCCTGATATCATGAAAACCTTCAGCAAGCTCTATACACAACTTGGTTGCTTTATTTCTGGATGTACCTAATCTGCATTTTAGTTCAAGTCAAGGTTTTGGTTTTGATCATGCCCACATGCCACATTAGCTGTGATTTTGGAGCACAGAAACTGAGCTCCTTTTGGAATCTATACTCTTTTAGGTGAGTACACTAAAAGGTGCACTCCAGGAGCCCTTAATATGTTTCAGCTTGTGGAACTAAAATAAAATTTAGACTGCAGAACTAAAATAGAGCTAGTCCAAAGTATAGCTTCCCTTCTCCCCTGCAAAATATAGACATTGTGAATGGGAGGTCCTTATCACCAAATTTCTCTCTCCATAGATCTCATCTTATTGCACTACCCTATGTGCTAATGTAGATACAACCTCACTTTAACCAACTAACCGAAACCTTTCTGCCCTAAAGTTTTATGTTGTCCTTTAGCTGCTTTATCTTCCCACTATCTGACTCTTTCTCTTGAGGTGCCTGGGGTTTGCCAGATAATGTTTTTTTCCAAGATTTTGGATGATTGATAAATGATCTAACTTCAAATACGCTGTTGGCACACTTAAAAAGAATAAACACTACCTCCCCACTCCTGACAAGAGCAGAACCAGAAAATGCTTTTTCACATATCAGCAAATAACTTCATTGAAAAAAGACTCATGTTCATGTTTAAAACCAAATAGATTCTTAAAGATTTGAAACATTTTAAATAATATGAGTATACTAACTTTTAGAAAAATATGCAGGCAGTGAAAAGGTAAAAGATTTTCTTGTAGTTGATCACAGCAAATTTACTACACAATCAATTCCATTATGGCAGCTGAAAGATGCTAACTTACTGTTGAAACATCCATCACATTATGAAACAAAAAGATGAATCATATATTTAAAAATGCCATGACAAATAGGAACACTATACAATTTTAAAATGGAAAGAAAAGAAAGCTTTATAGACTATCTACAGAAGTAGGAGCACCTGTAGAAACCCTAAAGTTATGACAGAAATAAATGTTGCCAACACTATTCTGTAAGAGAACAAAACACTGTTTCTGTGTAACTGTGGCTTACAGTTGAATTCCATTTACAAGGTATCAGCACTGCTTGGATTCCTTCAGTACCTAACTATATAATTGTGCATAAATTACATAATTGCACATAAATTTTGGCCTTAGGAAAGGATAAGCAGGTTTAGAAGAAGGCAGGAACAGTATAAATGCAGCATCCATGAAGTGAGAGGACAGGATCAGCGGAATTTGAATTTTAACACTCAGCAGACCCTTGTTCCATCAAAGCATTTGTAAATCATATCAGTAACTTAAGCATGAGCCATACTTCTAAAAATCAATACAACTATGCATGATCTTAAAAGTAAAGTTACTTAAAATTTTTACTGTGGATTATCTTAAACCTGAACTTTTCCATGTTGAAGTTATTAATACTAACCTTCTTAAAACTCCTCTGAAATTGGGTGTGTAGTGGGCCCATCAGGCAGTCTTGAACATAGGTTTTACCCTGTAATAACTTCAGCAGGAGGTAATGAGTTCACTGAAGGTCCTGTGCAACCCTTGTTAGTCCAGATGATTACTGAAAAAATCTGAACCTCCACTGTGCAAATTCCCATAGGATGTATAAAAATACAGGTGTGGGACACAGGAAACAATCCAAGTCTATATACTCTGAGTGCCTTTCAGTACTCGTTCCACCTGATGATTATAAAGCTTTGCAGCTATCAATTCTTGGACAGGAAAGGCTCCTGGAAGAAGTATACAAAGAATTTCTTCCAAAACTGAACACTGAATAAGCTTTTAGGATTTTTTTTGCTCATGTTGCATTTTTTAATTTTCTTTCCTCAATTTCTTCCCTTATTGTCTAGACAGTATAGCATTTAAGCCTTTGTACTTTGTAATACAATTGAAAGAATAATGTTCCTTGACCTGAATGTTAGCCCTTCTATTTTTTCTTATTGTACTTTGATAGAGAACTATTTTACAGCCTGCAAATCTGAAGTCATTTGGTACTTTACATGTCAAAATCCAATAAGAGTACTTCTTGATTTTGAATTGCTAACTTCCTTTTTCTTACATCCCTGTTGTGGTTTTTTGTGGAATCCTATTTTATGTTGAAAGTTATTGTAATTAAAACTAGATATTTTAAGATTCTTTTATGTATTTATCCTACTGTTCCTACAAGCCTAAGTTTTTGTAAATACTCATCAATTTATGTTAAGACAAATAGGAAAGACTGTAATTATTTACAGTTATAGTTAAAACTGTGGGAATTAAATAATGGAATATAACAGTGTGGTATAGAATGGCCCCAGCAAGCAGAAAAAAACACCAAGATACTAGAGACACAAAGATTCACTTCATGTGATATCTCAGGACATCTCAGCAATTTAAAGACTAAATTATAGTTATGAAAAAAAATCCATAAGAAGACTCAAGCATGTTATGCTCTACTAATAAAGAATATATATATGCTACCAAAAATTAAGCCTCAAACCTCATGAAAGGGAATCAAGTTCTAGCTTTGACAAAGATTTAGCTCACATTCTAAGGTGATATAGATCCACTGATAGGTTCTCTTTCCTTGTATTTATGACAATATATGCACGTTTCAGATTTACTGATTGGTTGCATACCTAACCACACTGAAAGAATAAATTTAACAAAACAATACAAGTTTGAAGGTAGTCAGAGAGCAAAATGAAAAAAAAACCTGGTGACTAAGAAAGCTTGAAGATAAAGATAGTATCCAATAGTACGCAGTGTCTAAAAAACCCCAAATATCTGGCACCAAAATAAATCTAGATGTAAGTGTGATGATACTTTTAAAGCCATTGAATATTAGGTATAGAAATGTAATTGAATTTTGGAGACTTTAAAAAAAATTACAGTATACCAATACTAGAAGCAATCTGCTTAGTGAGACACATTTTAAAAATACATATTTGCATTTTTCCCCTAAAATATGCAGTTTTCTTGGCAAACAGTCATCTGAGTATTTTATACTTTAAGAAGTGATGCAAGGAACTTGCCTTGCAGAGGACTTCCAGAGCCAGAAATCTATACAAAAATGGTTCCAAATGATCGATTGTCCATGAGAGATGCAACAATACTAAAAAAAAAAAAAAAAAAAAAGATTTACCAAAACAAAGGGACTAGGTTTCACAGGAATAAACATAGAGGTTGGTGGAACTGCTGACACAAATTTTTATAGTATTGGGTACAAACTTTTTGCGTCAGTATACATCAATGGTACACTGAGTTAGTGACAAAAGTTATTTTGTGTCAATAATACACTGCTACTACAATTGTCTACCAAATGTGAAATCATGAGTAGGAAGGAACAAAAACAGATGCCAAACATAATACATTTTCCAGCTCTGTTTTCAATTCAGCGTATCCTGTCCCACACTTTGTACACTGCAGATACCTTTATATGGAGGTATATAGCTATTTCTTATTAAATTTCTTCTCTCCTCTTCACTTGCTCCTTGTTTTCTCCCACAATTCTTATTGCAAGGAAATTGCTCATTTATGTTTAGATACAGCTGGATGCAAAACAGACTGATGTTCTGAACATACCTGTATCATTTTTCTCCTCTCCTCACCCTTTTTTAAAAGGATTAGACCACTGTCAGCAGCATGAGCATGATGAAGGCCCTAGGTACAGTTTTCTTGCTGCCCAGAATTTTGTTCAGGAAAAAAAAAAAAGTAAAACAGGTTCTGTGACACCTGTTATTGTTGTCATTGGTAGAAGTCTGGTGAAGGAGATTTAAGGAAAAAAATAATACAGACAAAGTTACTCTAGTTTCCCCTTGGGATGTTTGCTCTCTCTGTGATTCCCAGGATTATGATTCTGAAGAAAGATGTAGTTTGCTACTTGCATACATAAAAGCTACATCTATAACTTCTGAATGCTGAATAATATAAATGAAAGTCTAGACCCTAAATACGGGGGGGGATCACTGTTCCAAAAAGACAAAAAAAACTCCTTATTGAATATTGGTGTGATGGATTGTCATCTACAGGTTTATTTGAAGCTGCCTAAAACAGTCAGATGTTGCTTGCTCTTCTCAGCAAGAATAGCAGTAAAATCAGCAAAGGAGGTAATTTCATATTTATTTAAGTCCAAGCAGCTTAGTCAGCTGAGATATCTGTATTTTTTAGAATGGTGAACTTTGCTTCCTATTGTATTATGGATCTTAAAGTAAAATACAGATGTAAGCGCTGCAGCAGCAATGGCCAGCAATGAGTGGGAATATCATGGCACTCAAGGGCTCTGAAGAAAACGTAGTAACACTAAAACAAATTCTTCGATGCAGTGTGAAGTAACTAATTGACACCATCTCATTTGAGTGTTTACTCAGCCACTGAATTATACTGAGGTCTGCTCTGTTTGCATTTCCCTCCCAAGACTAGAAAAACAAAAATTCTTTTATTTAAAGCTGTTTCCTCCTCCACTGTTTCATTCTTTAATCTTCTTGTCCAAAAGCTCACTCAGCGACAACATCCTTCCCACCCACACTACTTCTTCACTACCCTTTTACAAGTCCTGTGTTTCTGTTAGCCTTTTTACACATAACTTTCCATTTCCATCCAACTGCTTATATCAGTAAAATTTGATAACACTGATCATCAAGGTAGTTGTTTCCTTTGGGCTACAGCCTGAAAATTTGCTTGAAGAAATGCTGAGCTATTTGACTTGTATTTGATCATGGACTCAAGGACAAAGAATTTCCAGGCCTACATCCAAACTACATCCTGTTTGCAAGCAAACTGTATTTTGTTGTATATCCTGTCATGGTCAATCAGAATTGATAGTCCATCTCTGATGCGGATATACTCAGCTTCTCGAACTGTCACTTGATGTATTCAGTGAGATGATATTCTAGCACAATACACACATAATTGCATGACTAAGTCTATCCAAATGGCAGGCAGATGGCATTGAAATACCTCACATTGAAATTTTTTTGTGTTTCAAAATACTGATAAGCATACCATTCTCCTGAAAGCTACTCCAGTTCATATATTACTTTGTGTAAGCACCTTGCTTTCGAGGTCCCTCAAAATATAGTGATTTCCACTACCAGTAAAATTCCATGTGTTACACAGAAGATATATCGCAATTTTTTTTCCTTAATTGGTTAAATTATGAAATTACACAGGCAGATTAATGAGTCCTTTCCTAAACAAAGCCCAATGAAATATTTAAATCCTTCCTCAGTGCTTAGACTGGGACTTGTGATCAATAAAAACTATTGCCTTGGGATGAGTTTTACCATGAAGATTACTGACAAATTGATTGTTAATCTACTGTTCTTATGCAAAAAGGAGACCAACAGAAAAATGTCTGGAAACTAACTGCAGGAGACTATCTATTCCACCTATTATGCAGGATCAAATATAGCTGTCAAAGATGTTTGCTAAATTCCTGTAAAAAATCATTGTTGAAAGACTTTCTTCCACCTCCTTTGAAAGCCATCATGAATTAATTTCTTTTCTTATCAAACCTAACCATTTTTTAATTAAAAAAAACCCCAAACCAAACCCAAACAAAAAATACACCCTTCCCCCACAAAAGCAACAAACTGATTTCCTCTCATTTCATTTGTAGGAAAAACAGTTGATCAGCCTTCCCAGTACACTGGAAGAGTTATCACATATCCCTCCCCAGACCTAACCTTTAAGGAGAAAAAAAATCCGTTCTTTCTTCACACCTCATATTTTAAAGTGTTAAAATTAATGTCACACTTCTCTGGTGGAATCCCTGCAGCTTGTCTGCCTCTCACCTCCAAACCAGGCAGTATTTCAGTAAAGGCCTAACTAACTCTTAACAGAGTGGAATCTCCTCTATCTTCTACACTAAACTACCTTTTAGTGTGAAATGTCTCTCTCTTGCAACTGCAAAATAGTATTGACTCAAATTAAATGGCTTGCTATATTATCTAGTCTGCTGCCTTTTTAGTTGTTACCCATTTTATATCTGTGATTTTCATTATTCATTTTTTTGGTGGATGTAGCATTTTGCATTTATCCTTGCTAAGTTTCTTTTTTTTTTCCCAAGCAAATTCTCCAGATTCATTAAAATCACTTAAGTCAAATCACTTAATATTCTGTTCCACAGTGTCTTCCATTCATCCTTCTTTAGTGCAAGGACAGGTTTTATAAGTACAGTGTCTATTCCATCAAGCTTTTCCTGTCCCATAGTTTAGGAGTTGAAATATTTAAGATAAGGGCACACAAGAAGAGTATGCTGAGAGGGTGTCATAGTGTCATATAAATTATCTAACAGGAGCTATCAAAGATAGTCTTGAGTCACTAAATCTATTGCTTTGCATGACTTATTTCCTTTACGTGCAGTTCCAAGGAAGGCCTAGCTTCAATCAACATTTATAAACCTTCAGTATATCCTGAAGTTAAAGCAATCCTTTGTTACAAGTCACTGCCAAAGTAGAAGCTGCTAGTCCTCTACCTTACATCAGTCATCCAGAATGCATTCATTTTCAGTGGGTGAATTCAGATTCCATTGTTTCTTCTGCTTAGGACAATTTTAATGCACCTCCCCAATCCACAAAGAGTGTCCTACCCAGTGGGTGTGTTTTGAGAGTGCCATAGAGGCAAGATAGTTGGGGAAATACTTGACAGGATTTAGATATGAGATCCAAAGTTCCTGGCCACACTATATCTAATGCACTTGCGGGCATATTGAGGGGAAGATCATCAAAACATCAAGAAGATTTAATGCGGAACTCCAGACATCCATGAACAGAAAGTGCAGCCACCAAGGAATGGCAATCTAAACTTTGCCTCTTAAGAGGTCTAAGTTCTGCAATGATCTGTTGACATACACATGTTCAGGTAACTACTGCCTGGGATCTAAAGGCTATTTACAGTTCTGTGTTAGATAACCAACTAACATTATAGGTTCCTCTGATCATTCTGTGATCATGCCCATTAAATCAAATCTTGCACAAAACATAACTGGAATCCAAACTTCCAGGTGCTGAGTATGTGTCTTATTAAGTGAGTAGTCAATATTCTCGTAGAGGAAGTGAACCACATGTTTGCAAGTTGCAACCCTTTCTAATTAGCTTTGAGTCTAGGCCTCTAACAAATCTTTTGCCTTTTATTTGTGACTAAACTCATTCAATACTTTTTACAGGTTTTTGTCAGCTTATAGTGTACATTTTTTGGCTTACTATTTTTAAAAACAGCAGTTCTTTAGAAAGGATGCAGACTTGCTTTGGGTTACTTTAACAAAAAAAAATCAAGAGTCATCTGCATTCATTCAAATACAAAAAAGCTGTTTCAGTGAAATTAAAGATCACTCTAAGTGATCTTAAGTGAAGATCACTGCCAGCCTGAAATATTCCTCTTTTCAGATGACAGTGTTCTTTGATAAGTAAATCAAAACTTTCGTATTTGAAATAAGAAAAATAATAATAATAAATCTCATCACTAGAATACTAGGAAAACTGTCAGACACCTTTAGGCAGGCAACTAGTGTAAAGAGAAAAGAGAAATCTATACATCTTAGTCAGGACAGGAAACAAATCATCCTCCCAACCCTCTGTACAGATTATTTTCCTTGGATCTCCAAAATGATGGAAAAGATGTATGAGACTACAATGCAAAGTAAATTCTATGTGATACAGTCCTTAGGCATATGTGGTCCTTCAATATAAAAAGTTACTTCCATATATTATCTAAAATGAAGAGCTTGCCATGCTGCAAATATAATAAAGGAAAGGGATGCTGATGCAATATGATAAACTATTACATTTTCTTTTTCCTAGAATCTCAGCTTAAGTTTTGACTAATACACATACAAGAACTCTGCACTTTGAAAAAACATTATATAAACACAAGGTCTGTTGTTTGCAATGTCCAAATAAAATGGACTCAAGAGATTCTCATATAATTTTTGGAGAGAGAATGCAGCACGGCTTATCATCAGAACAATAATATTTAATACATATAAAACACTGTAAAGTAGTGATTGACATTCTCCAAGGAAGAGTAAAAAGAAAAGCTGTTAATCTGAAAGTCTGTTGACAGTAACACAAGAACCTCCCACTTTATTGCTGCTACTTAAAGCTCACAAAGCACACTGAGTTATAACATAAAACACCAAGTTACAACATAAAACACCTTTGAACTTCAATGCACACATAGATACTTCCCTTCTTGCTCACCTCTAGCAATTTTTGTTTAGAGATAGGAGCTCAGCCTTTATGATGTTACACTTCAAAACAGTATGTCATTTAGCATCTTTGAACTTGCAGAAAAACAGGAATATACTCCAGAGCTCACAGTTACTTGTGAAAAAGCAATCCAAAACTTCTGTGCAAAGCGATTCAACTATTGGGATTAGTATTTAAAAAAAAAAAAATAATCCACTCTCAGGATCTCCATACAACACTCACTGTATCCAAGCACTACCTCTTCATTTTACTCAATTCTGCCTCTGATCTCTCTTTAGCAGAAACAAAATCCCCCATTAAATCAGTCAGTTAACTATTTGCTTGAGTTTTTATGAAAACATAACACTTATTCACAACAATTTCTTCCTTCTCACTAGTGTCATAAAAACACACAGTGGTCTACCAAATATTCTCTTCACAGAAAGTAACTAAAGCTTGAATAGCAGTTCCCTCTGTGGAGAATGCTATAGATCTTGGAACCAATCTGTTGATGCTACATAAATCAGTTACAATTCCTCTCTTTGTAATTTGCCCTCGGTTCTGATTGACTCAGATCTTAAAAGGTGACTGAATGTAACTTGTTAGATAATTTCCTCACAGTGAATTTTTTTGTACAGTGTCAGCAACAGTAGTTGAGCTATACTGCTTCTAGGTGATTTGAGGTCTACATATGAATTGCTGTTCTGTACTCTGTATGTAAGTAAAAATAAAGAGCAACCTTCATAAAATTAATATCTTCTTTTTTCACCTATTCCTTTGACCCAAATTCACACACTATTTAGAAAGCATGTAGATCACAGGATGAATAAGATATTATTAACCAGCCATGACTAAATGTTCATCTTTTTTATATGCTTCTACAACTCTCAGGGTGCTCAGGTTTTGCCAATAAATTAAACAAAGGCTTCCTAAACTCGTTTTTTCACAATTGCTGTTAACAATGGAAGAAGCAATGGTTTCTGTTTACATGCCCCTGAAGAAGATGTTCACCTGCTTGTTTGGTTTTTGCCTCCCACTATGTCAGACACTCTGAATTAAACATTACCAAAACAGCTGAGGTAAATTTGATGAGTGACGGTGCAAGATTTTTTTTTAAATTACATTTACAATTTATTTGATTCGTCTTCTGTGATATCTTCAATTTCAACATTTTGATTAACTGCACTTGATTTGGTAAATTCAGCCTTACTTACAATGTTTAGACTACAAGCACATGAGAAGATTATCAGTAAACAAACCCATCCAGTTAGAAAGTTGTTCAGGATGAATTAGAACTTAAAATTCATTTACTGAAGTTTGGTAATCACTTTTTACCAAGTTTATACTACAGTTTGCATACCATGAAGAGATTTCAAAAATATTTCACAGATAGTATGCAAGTTCTTTTAAAAAAAAAAAAAAATTTGTTTTTAGTTTTATAGGCTGAACTACAGATGTAGAGGGGGTTTTGCCTTCAAAATTTCAGTTTTATACACTCCTGTGCTCACAGAAACCAATGTGAGAACATTTTCATATTTTTCAATGTAGTAGAAGTCAAATTTCCTAAGCATGCTTATAATTGTGATTCCACTGATTCTCACTAGAGCAGAAAATTTGGACCCAAAGTTTTCATATGTTTTCTTGTAATATGTAGAGAACACACAAAAAGGAAAATATCAATGAATTTTGGAAAAGAGTCTACAGACCTATAGGATGAGAAGTTACATAAAGAAATCTGAAAGAGTAAAAAGGTGAAAAATGGAAAATAGTTCTAAAAAAGGTCAAATACTTAATCCACAGGACAGTGGTTTATCATTTGGCTCCATTAACCTTGATGAGACTAATTAATTGTCTAGGTGTTAGAGGAGTTAAATTAAGGGAACAGTTCATCACAACATTTAAAATAAAGCTAAATAATGTAAACAATTTTTAGGTTTTGATAGTATTCTCTAAAATTAAAAATAGCTATATTTATTCCTACAAAAAGAATAAGTATGTATTTGAGCAACAAGAGAATTAGTAAAGGAGGGAACTGTTTTTCTTCTTTTAGTATTTTAAATTACTCCTAAAAATGGTAAAACCTGATTCAGGTTTCAAAGGTTTTGACATAAGCATTTTCAACTTTAAATTTAATTAAGTACCTCAAGAGTTATTTTAAAATTGCTACAAATCTAGTGAAATTCTGCAAGAAGAATGCTGAGTACAACTCTTACTCCAATTATTACAATCACCTGTAAATGTAGAGGATTTAGCACAGACTATTTATGTACCAGAGCATTATGGACCCAAAGTGTGAAAGAGTTCTATGCAGTATGGTTTCTCATGCCATGTAGCTCACCAGGGGAGACTAAGCACTGATGCAAGCTGCAGCTTTTAGTAGAGTTTTATTTTTACTGTATAAAATCATTCACATTTTTCTTACTATATATGCTATGAAAAGGGTGTGCAATGTTCATACAGGCTATTTCTAAAGCTCCAACATCATTGTAGCTGGGCAAGGATTTTATTTCCTGAAATCTTCCCAATATCTAGGTAAGATAACCAAATTAAAACCCAATAAATTCTGAAACTTTTGAAATGTGTTTCTTGCAGTCACAACATTTCCATTTTACCTTCCTTCTTGTTTATTCATGTCACTCGGACATGAAACAAAGCTACCACCGAAAAACACTGCAGTGGGTAACTCAGTAGGCTGCTATAGCAAAAGGAGAATTTCTCTGTTGCTTTTGGTTTGCATCCAAGTAACCTTTATCATGGTTTATTGTTTTGTGTTTATTCCACAAAGGTGCTATAAAGAGAAAAACTTCCAATACCAATGCCAAAACCTCCACTGCAGTCCAACCTTTCATATAAAATTTTTGCAGGTGGTAGCTTGTGTCCTTTAAACTACCGTGGAGAGAATTTGGGATATTTTCATTAAGTACTGTCGTGGTTTAACCCACGTTAAACGGGGTTTACGTTCTGGTAAAAAATGAAAGAAAGGATAAAAAACATACATGGATGAGAGTAGAAGGAAAAGAACACAAGACAATTTGATTAATTCACAATGCCATATGACTATGTAAAACAGAAGCTTTTATTCACGGAAATGTTCACTTTAGCTTTTACTGTTTCTGTCCTTTCTAATATAATTAAGGACATTCATTTGAAGTTATGCTTATTGAGCTATTTGTTTAAAAATCAATATGCTTTGAAAATAATATCTCTAGTTTCTACGTAAGTTTCTTTTGAATTAGAATTGTTATTGTAATAGGAAGAATGAGGAAAGGTCAAAAGGCTTACTTCAAATCGTGGACACTTCTGTTCTTACAGACAGAAACGGCTAACTGGAAGAAATTCAGTGGACAGTTTAAATGAATGATTAAACACCTGATTATTTATCTTAATCCATAGTTTTGTCTGAACATGTTGTTAACTCAAGAACATTTCTTTTAAAAATGCATTTTTCCTGCTGTCTAGTGTGTCTCATTTTAAATTAACTGAGCTCACTCTATTTGATAAATTTATGTTTAAAAGTAAAAATAAATATGCAGAATTTCATAAACCTAAGTGATTGATGATTTTTTGCAAGCTACTGTATTAAAAAAGAACTATTTTGGAATGGTACAATTCATATAATCTTTCAAGAAGTGAAGCATTTATTGATATTTGTACTTGCTAACAGAACATATATATTTTTCTCACTTTTATTTACAATTTCGTACTCAAAAAGGATTATTTACTCCCAAAGAATCATGAGATTATCTTTAAAACTCATGAGACACAACCACAGGATAAAGAAGTTATTTATTCTTTGTTTTGTTTCTGGTTTGGGATTTGCACCTAGTCTTCTCCTTCTTGACATGTTCAGCTTAATTCAGATCACTTTATAAAACTTTTCCAATCTATGTTAGAAGTGTTCATGTCTTTGCTTTAGTTTTTAAAAAGAATAAAATTAAATTTATTCATTTTTCACCTAATGTCATGACTCCTGGAGATATGATTGAAAGATCATTTATGGAACCAGCTGTGTGTCTATTGAAGCAGTTCCCCCCACCCCTGCCAACAATTTCATGTCTCTTAACACCTGAGTTTTTACCCAGTTTTGAGACTCTCTAAATTGAAATTTTTTTTTTATCATTTTCCAGACTTTTTTTTTCCCTAATACTGACTTGTATGTATTAGGAAGTTCATCCTGAGATGGATTTTTGGTTGTTGAGAAATATCTGAAATATACAGTTTGGAGTTTTCAAAATCTCTGTTACTAAGGCCCATCTCATTTTAAAATCACATTCCAAAGCCAAATTTGGCTATCAATGTCCATTTTTTGACAACTATATATTTGAGGCAGAAATTCCAGGTTCTGTGGTGTAACTGGAAGTAGTAAATTGATCTATTGAAATCTATTTCTGTGTTCTTAAGTCACTGAGGCTAAAATTCACTATGTGTTAATTTGAGTTACTTCTGAACAAAATGATTTCTGCTTGTGAGATATTTTGTCATTAATTTTATAGTGTTTGAGTGCTTGTAAACATGCCCATTTTGAAAATGGTTTTACTGAAAATTACAGTAAATCACCTGTAACAAAACTAGTTCAAAAACAACTGTTATAAGTCTGTCTGTTGCTAATACAATATCTTTCATTGCTTTGGAGGCTACTTAAACTGGTCAGACCTAGGACTGTTAAGTTGCATTACATCTATTGCCCAGGGTTATGCTGAGTACGTGTTATTTCATAGATGAACACAGGCATGTGGTTAAGTTCCATCCTTTATGAAGATGGCCTGTGGAAAGTTTAGCTACATTTGACTTCCGATTATTGAAGCGATTTCATTTGTTGTTTAAGCAGGGCCCTTTGCTGAGATCTTGCATTATCTTCGGAGAAGAAAAGCATATATAAGACCACTTGAGTTCTAGCCACTGTACAAACAATTAAACTAAAAGAAAGAAAGTGAAAGAAAATTGGGAGAGATGTCTGCTCTTATCTTCTGCCAGTCAAAATACAAAGTGTCACAGCTACTTCAGAGTAAAATGTCGTGCTCATTCTTGATTTACAATCAATGCAAGAGCAGGACAGCTCTATCCTAGTAACAACAGAACTATTCCTTCAACAGAAAAAAATCTTTTAGTGAAGGAGCACATCCACTTCTTCCCTTTGGGGGGAATGGGTTCTAGTTAAACTACAAGGCACCAGCAAATTGCAACAACATACTCCAGTCTGCTTACTGCCATTCTTAAGAGAATCCTGTTCTAGCTTTTAGCACCATGCTTCAGGATAACATCCTGAGATACAAAGACAACCAGCAGAACTATGGATACAGTTACAATCCTCTCTCTGCTGTCCTCCATCACACTCTGCAACTAGAAACCTTTTTATCACAGAAGTCAGGGAAAACCTATGAAGAACCTATCTGTTTTAAGTTGCAAGTAGTTCTTATCACCATCAATGCAAGATTCCATCTGATCCCTCTAGTTCCAGTCTTTGAGATACACCTTGCACAGTTGTTTTGCTATTTTTAAGTCTAGTTAAAAAAAAAAAAAAAGCCTTTTCCCAATTAATTTTCTGTCAATAAACTTCATAAACCAGTAAGGCCAAGGATAAGCTGGGTCGTTCAGAAGGACCAGATATATGGGAACTTCATCAAAGAAAAGATCACTGCAGAAAGGAATCAGAGAAAATCAGTCCCTTTTCAGC
Organism: Gymnogyps californianus; assembly: GCF_018139145.2. Lineage (NCBI taxonomy): Eukaryota > Metazoa > Chordata > Aves > Accipitriformes > Cathartidae > Gymnogyps > Gymnogyps californianus. The sequence continues at coordinate 39,080,101 of NC_059474.1, read as the reverse complement.
TTATCATAAAAAATGATAAACTTTCTGCAGTAAAATGATAAACTTTCTGCAGTACTTGAAGAGGCTTGGGAACACCAGGAGAATATATCTTATGTAAGCCAGTGCTTCTCAAGATAATGAGAGGAATTGGATTATCTGGAGTATCAAGTGGCCCCTAAACCTATGGAGGATGTTTATTAATAAGCCTCCGTTACTTGTTCAGCTTTATGACTTGAGACGATTTGGAAAAGACTGTACATTCTTGCTACAATGTACGTTTCTGTCAGCTTCGGAAATTTATTTATTGACCTGAGATTTCAGGTTCTCTCTATACATTGCAGAAGTTGACTTTGAGTTTCTGCTAACATTATTTTTTCTCAATACTTTTTCGTGGTGGACTGAGCTCAAATGCATTTAGTACATAAAAATATGTATTTTAATATTAAATAATAATCACAGTAGTGTTATTTTTAATGACTTTGTCACCAGAGTCTAATATGTAAAATTATACAAAAGACAAAGAAAGTAACAAGATAATTTCTTTAAAAAAAACACTATATTTTTTTGCCACAGATTTCTCCTGGAACTTTTTTTCTTTCTGGTGTCAAACTTTGTGAAGAGGGCTCCACAGGTCATACCACTGTCACATATGTTGTCTCTGTGGAATGAAGGATGCCTTATGCTAGTTTATAGACAATTGCTTGATGACAAGAAAGCTCAGTCCAGACAATGGACAATTGTATTCCTTAAAATTCACAACTGACTTCCTTAAATCAATAACTTCCTTATAAACTACCTGTGTCAAAATATACTTCAGAAATTGTTTTATCAATGTGTGAAATTAAAATCCTTTACACTCCTAAAATCTCAAGAGAACACAGATTTAGTGTGTGAAACAACTATTCTTTGTTTTCAGAAATGTTCACTCATTAGCTGTCTAGGTGTTCTGCTCAGGCACCCACAAGGTTGTATGAGGTCCCTCAGTATTCAGAAAAAAATGAAGAAGATCAGATAGATTTGGTAGCATGCAATCATCAGAAACCTGGTTTCCAAAATATGGGAAATATTTCTTTATTCTTCTTTTTTTTTTTAATTTTCAGGAAAGGAAGACTAGATTGATCATTAATGAAGGTGAATGTGATCGATATATAGATCAATCAGTTAACATAACTGTAAAGAAGAATAATGTTTGACAGTTGAAGAAACATCAGCCAAAAAACCTTTTCTAAAGCAATTTAAACTGATTGGTTTATTATAAGAAATTCAAGGTGGAAAAATATAATCCCTGACTGTACATTTTATATAACCTTTACTAGACATCTTAGAGTACACGGATTTTGGCTAGCTTCCAATAAATTGCAGTAATGATAGTATATTGTCCTGTATCTGATTGGTGTGCATCATATTTCCCTCCTTGTAATTATCACAATGGCGTGTTACTGCTTTTCTTAAATTCATGCAAAAAAACTCCAAACTGTAATGATTTTACAAAAGGTCAGGCGGTACCTGCTACAAAAGGAAACAGAAAGTGTAAAATTCAAAGAATTAAAGAAAGAACATAACTCGGCAAAATGTGGTAGTTTCATTTCCAAGAGTCCCTTGTAACGTTGAGCCAGATATGCTAGTATGCTCCAATAGTTCCTGACAATTCTAGTAAAGGTTGATTTATCTGGCCAACGTATACCAGCAAGTTACCAACATGTGCTTCAGATTATAGCCTCATGAGTTTGTTAGCCCTGAAATTTCTTGACTTTGAGTTCAGAAGTTGAGAGAGTAGCTCACAACAGCCAAGTTCCATTATGTTTCAGTCAAAGTAGCTTTTACATAGTTTAAACTAAAAACTATAAATCAGTATTAGTGTACTAAGAAAATGGACCCAGAATCACTATAAAGATTTCTGAAGCACAGAAAATGTTTTCAGGATGGTCCAGAGGGCCTTTACTAATGGCTCAAAGTGAATAGGCTACTCTGCTAACTCCAATTTGATGTTGGGAAGGCCAAAGTGATTATATGGGTTTACCACATAAAACATCCTAGAGCTGAAAATGCCACTTTGAAGGTGTTTGAATATTTGTCTGATGGGATTCAGGGAACTGTTCAAATACTATATACAACCTTTTATCAGGAGACAACCAAGTATATTGGTTCTCCAAAGTTGACACTACTGTTGGAGCCAGGTTGCCTTAGAGACTCACAGCTGAATTTATCTCATTTATTTGCTTCTAAAAGTCAGGCGTCAAATAGAGAGTCATACACACAGAAAGTTCTGAATTAAAAGAATTGTCAAAGATCAAAAGAGAAATCAGTGGAACAAATGACTACTGTGAGGTACTTATTTACAAAATAGATAGCCTAGATGATAAATATTTAGACAGTTATAGCTGTGTGAGAATAATTTAGCTCCTGAAGATCTGCAGAATTAGTGGTACTCTTTAAAACAGAGGCAATTTCCAATTATATAGATACAACTAGTGACCATATGTTCCCATTTCTCTTTCCAGCATGCAAAAAAATCACTTAGCCTTTCTGTGTCTCCTTTCCTAACTTGTAGAATGGATATAATGACACTTCCCCTCTTTACAAGAGTTGAAAAATATGCAATATTGTGGTCATGGTACATTTATAAAATTGATAACAGTAATATAAACCTCATTAAAAAATCTGTATTAGTATTTTTCCCCATTATCTTTCAACAATTTATATGTTAAGAAAAGTACTTCAGTATTTAACTCAGAATCAGACCTGGAAAATGGCTTGCATGCGAAATGCTGTATAAAACCATTTTTTTTATAATAAAGATTTGTCTCTGCCTAGTGTTAGTTTTATCTAACGTTCTGTTTTTATAATGTTTCCATATACTTTTTAAATTTCTGATCTCTGATGATTTCCAGCAGAAGTAGGAATTTTTGGCTAAGAAGAATTGAAATATATTCATCAGAAAAAGTCTGCAGTTTGCCTCGAAGTCTGTTCTCAGGTTTGTCTTTTGGTCTGCATTTGAAATTCAAATTACTATCAAAATGACCTCATGTTCTTACTTAGCAAAATCTTTTGCACTAACAAAGTGCTTCCTCTGCTTTACTGTAGGTCCCTAAGGCGACTGTTTCACAAGATACAGTATAACCATATTGTGGTAAATGGATGAGGATTTGGTTGTGACTGTTTATTTCCTTCTTTTTGTTATTTTATTATTGAAAATCTGTCATGTCATGTAAATTTCGCATATTCCTTGGCACGGAAAAGTTTGTGCTAACTAGTTTGTATAGGTAAGAGTCTTGGGTCCAAAGTGTACTGCATGATTCACAGGGAAGAATGAGGGGGAGAATATGAATGTCCCTGACCATGAAGAAGAGCCTTGGAATGCTAGCTGTACTAGCGGAGAGATTGCCAGAGTACAGAAGAGTCCCCTGTGATGCACAGTTATTATGTTTGAGGCCAGAAAAAACTCCATACACCATTTGTATAGCTACGGTGATGCAAAAAGGGCTGAAGCAAGGAGCAGGACAGATCATCTGTATCTTAACAACCTAAGTGTTCAGGTAGCCTATAACATTCCTTAAAATGCTAGTAGATGGTATCTGAGACCTTTAACATGCAGCCTGTCAAAATAGCTTTTCTGGTTATCACATGTCCTCAAAATATAAATGTGTTTCCCATGACCTGTGTGTTCTTTGCTTTCCAACTGCTTAGTGCATTCTATGGAGGCACACGGCATTATTCTTTAAATACAGTGAACCAGGGAACCAAGCACCTGCCAATGACCCCTAGTCTACTTTTAATGATCTCCACAGCCACAGTTGTGAAATTTCTGTTATCCAGGAGAGAAGTCAGAGTTAACTTCCTCACTAGACAGGATTTAAAGATCAGAATATGTTTAGCAAAAAGCCCAGCTTCATGATAATAGAATTGTTACAAAAATAAAAAGCAAAGCACACTAGGATTATATATAACAATAAAGATCTTCACCTTCTTCAGTATGTCAGCTAGCCTCTACTACTCTCTTTTAGATTAAGTTGGAATCTTCCTCTAGCAACTTAAGAAATGTCTTCCTGCACTGATTCTATTGGCTAACATGGTTGTTGCCTTTCCTCTTCCCACCTTTTGTAAGAGCAAAAGGTCAGAGAACAAATCTGAGACTTTTTCTGTATGTAGCAAGAATGTAGCTTCCTTCCTGGTGTGAAGACTTTCTTCCTTGATCCCTGCCTGGTTATTGTGAGGCATCTTGGACTTTCAGAGAATTACATTTTACCTTTCACATCCACTGCTGTTATTTCATAACCTAGCACATTCCTGATTTTGAACTGCTTAGTCCATTGCTTTATCCCTACCATCCCTACTATCAGTACAGATGTATTGATAAAACATTGTATTTGACTTCCTGGATTCTTTTTCTCTGCTCATCAAATAAAGAGAAAACTTGATACCGTATACACTGAAACCAGAGATAGGATAATAGCTACTACTTCCTGGGGTAACTCTTCACTTCATAGATTTGTTTGTTGCAGAAAATTGAAATGAAAAAACACTCCTAAACCTTGAAAACTGTTTGATAGAAACGTAAAACACACTAAATAAGTGCACATAAGTGTTTCAATCTTTTCCCCTGCTAGAAAGAACTACTGTGTGGTATTCAGTTAACATATCACTTATTTAAAAACAAAATAAATAAAATAAAAAGAATGCTGCTCAACTCCAAAGAATATACAAGCACTGTCATGGCACTAATTTTCAAAAGTGTTGCTAATGATCATTACTGGCTACAGTAATTTAAGTCAATGACAAGTGAAGAGGCATCTAATGCTAAAAAAACAAGTCCTTAAATCTAGGAGAAACACATTTTCAACAGCTTTATGCTAGACCAAAAAAATATTTTTCCCAGTTTCCACTTTCTGAACACTCTGCTTCCACCATTTTTTTTCAAATTCAGTATCACAATCAGAAGGTGTTAAAGGAAGTATTACAGCCATAAGAAAAAAGAAACAGAAGTCCAGAAAATGTCTAACACAAGAACTTTGAACAAATATCAAGTTCAATTAACAGGGAAAAAAAAGGGAAAGTAATCATTCCTTGTTTCACTTAATAGGTAGCACTGCTCCAGCATTGTAGCTAAACATTGAATACTAACAGCCAAGCACTAGGCTGCCACCCATATATCCTCCTCCATAGTATAAGTTCTCCCTATCTCAAAATGCAAGAATAATGAAACATTCAAGTGAATAATTCTAAAGAAATTATAGTTTTGTGATCATAATTTGTAATTAATCTATGTCATTTATTGGCATTGAAAGCTGTTGAGGCAAAGAAATCTGAAAAATTTTTTTAAAATGTTGGGATACTTATTTAACATATCCAGAATAGCCAGAGATGTGACAATGCCTATAACATTTTTGAAACAGATATTAAACTACAAATATAATTGGAAGATTAATATATGAACATTTACTTCTTCCTGCCAATTTTACCCAAGTTATTCTCTGAAATATCAGCTTGTGGCTATTATTAGAGATATAGGACTAGACAGGCTTCTAGACTGTTCAAGCATGGCACTAGTTATGTTCTTTTGTCTCACTGACTTAAAGATGGTATAGGATTCAAAAGAACTAATTGAAAAAGCCTTTTAAACTACTCACTCGAGTTAAACTTTACAAAATTGTGTGGAGTATTACTCTTTCATATTAATCTATAATGACGTCAGTTTACTTACATCTTCAAAGCCTATGCTTGCTTTTTCTTTTTTTGCCCTTTTCAAGGGCTTTCTTCTTTTAAGAGATATATGATATGAAGTTCTGTCAATGTATCAAACACAATAAGTCTATGCAGAAAAATGTGTTTGAGCGTTAGTTCTCTCTGGTCTACATTGTTTATAAGGAAAGACAGCTCATATATTGCTTGTTATTAATATCCAAGAGTGCTGAATAGCAAAGAAGGAAACTTTCCACTCACAGAAACCTTTTATCTTGACTCAGCTGAAAGTTAATATACTATAGTCTCAGTTAATAGATGATCAAAGACATAACCTAGTGTGAGGATTAAAGAGAGTTCTGCTGTGACCATCTTCATATATTCTGCACAGCAAGGTATTAATGCAAGCAAAGATAAGTCCAAAAAGCCAATATTGATTTTAAAAATGAAACCATCTTTTCATCTAAAACAGGTGAATATGACAAAATGTCACCATGTACTTGAGAAACAACAATGAAAAGATAACAGCAGGAAATTAATTAGTTTACAGGAAAAGTGAGAATTTATTATATCAGGTTCTGATTTAGGGAGCCATTCCTAGTCAGCAAAACACTTTAGTGTATGTTAAACTAGCAACATATTCATAAGTTGCATGAACTTTGATGGGCTATAACACATTCTGAAAGTTTAATATTAAAGCAGTGATTAATGCCTAATACTGTTCTTGCTAAACTCCATAGTTTTTGCCATGAACTTCAAAGGAAGAATTACACTGCTTGATTCTTGCTTATAATTTCCCTTATAAAGCTAGTGTGCTTCTACTGTTTATGCTTAGTCTTATTCTGTTATTATTTTTGTTATCTGAATAGGAAAATAAAGTATTATTGCAATATTTTGTTGTCTTTATTTACTTCTAGATACTAAGTTTCACAAAATAAAGGCTGACAAGTATGTAATCTTGTATGTATAGTGTATACATTGGCTTGCTAGAAGATCCATGTTTTTAAATAAAAGCCTGGAAGTTTTTCTGTTCTAAGAATTATTTCCTCCTTTAGGTGCTTTATAAAGATTTCTGACCACTTTATTCATAAAAACAGGGGGTTTTTTTGAAACTTACTTTTGATGTACATATCAAGGACAGATACTTGAATATGTATATTTTAGAGGAATTGCACTGTGGAAATAATGATTGTAGAGAAATACTGCTGTGTATGGAAAGCAGAGAAGTCAGATTGGAATACCAAGGGGATGGTGCTATGAAGAAGTTAACATGAGGCAGTTAGACCATGGATGGATTTACAAGTAGCACCAACTCTGTGTGTGTTCTTATGTCATGGCAAATGAGACAATATTTGAGGCAGTGAATTCCTCACAGTGAATGTGATATGCTGCCTTTCATTACTGAAGAACATGAGCATATGGACAGACAAGTATTCTGAAGTAGCCAGTGCACTGGAAATACTTACTTACAAATCTTAATTTTATTTTCAATGACTTGGTCACAAAAGTATTCTAAGTATTGTATGTCAAAGATTTATACTGTAAAGAATTCAGGTCTTCCAGGCATATTCAACTGACTAATAAAAATGTTCTAGAACAAGTAGATCTTTGTAAATTTTTAATTTTAATTTTTATGTTTATGCATATTGCATATACGTACATGTATATATGTATTATGTAAAATTTTCATGGTTTATGTTGTCTTATATTATGAAGCATGATATTAAGTAAGTAGGAAAATAAAATAACAACTGTAGAGGCACTTCTATTCATGAATATATATGTAATGGGTATTTCAGCATCAATATACAGTAGTGATAGATGCGATACACTAATCGAATATGCAAAGCTAATATCAGTTGAGTGCATCAAAGAACACAGCCACAAAATAGACAGCTATATCTCAGACTACCTTTGTTTTTAAAAGCTAGAGAGGCTCAGATGGTAGTAATATACCTTTTTTAAATTAATCATCCTTTGTGATTTGAAATTCTCAGTGATGTGGCAAGGCTTCAGAAAAGTGTAAAAGTCACTGGAATTTTGCCAGTGAAAAGCTGTTGGAACAAGTTTCATGTATGTGTTTGAATTCCTTTCTCCACAAGACAGTACAGTTGCTAGAGACTGCCAAGGGAAAGCAGTGTACGGAACATGCTTATGTTTTGTACACCAGGCTGCTTACAGACCTAAAACAGGACACCTGCTGACAGGAAAAGCAGGGTATCTTTTAGTTCAATAGGTATCCCTACTGCTTTTGAATACAAAGGTGCCTGCTTCCATTTTTTGCAAGAATTGATTCCTAACAAATAAGACTAATCTTTCATTTGATACTGTCCCAGTTGGTAATATTATTGTAGCCTCCAGTTTCTGCATCAAGCTTTGTGATTTCTATTTGTTATTTCTTTTCAGTTTTTCATTTCCCTTCTACTTTTACCCACATTTATAGAAGTCATAACATGAATCAAAGGGCTTAGGTAATCAGAGCAAGGAAATGAAGTATTTAGAAATATTTTATTGCTTTTGTTTTCTCTTTGGATAAAGGTTTTGAGCTGTAAAATGCTAGGCGTCATATGTCTTTAATCCTTTATTCATTTTTCTGTTTTGTTTGGACACGTGGATTAAAATAATGAAGTTTACATGAGACTTTTCAGTAAAATTATAAGAGACCTGACTTCTGTTGCATATATGTTGACTAAGACTTCCTAGGCTGCTCTTCTCACAGAATTCACATAGTTTGGAGGCTCTGGTATATGGTATAATAAGCCTATTATATTATAAGGTGTATTAAATCTATTATATATTATTTTATCATTCCAAGGAGAACTTATAGTTTTACTCAGTTACTCTGTTTTGACTTGTTTTCTAATAAAGGTGCATACACAGGCATCTGTTCCAGATTTAAATGGGGCAGCTTAAGAAGGAGGGAGTCCAGCTGTTAGTGTTGACCTAGAGAAAGCCCAAATGTAGTTAAATTTTGCACTGAAGTGGATGGAGATCATTCACATAATTGGTTACTGTGGCTCAGCTGCTGAGAAAGAAATCTTCATTTTAAGCCATTACCGTTATTACCAAACTGATTGTCTGTGTCATATCTTAAATTTACGTGATTACACATTGAAAATTTGTTAATCCTCTTTTGCGTAAAGAGTAACAAAATGGACAGGTTCTGTTCCTATACACATATATATACATGTGCTGCCTGATTTTTCTCATGAAACTAATGTTCATAATTCCCTACTAACTGTAACTCTGGACAATGAGATCCTTTCAGCATCAGAGAAATACATTGAACATATCAGCAACGGAAGTCCTGAAACAGTTCCTCCATCTAACCTCCCAAGGTAGCAAATAGATAACTTTTTTTCAGAAAAGTTAGATACCTGCACCTGTCATATTCTGCTTGTGGAAATCACCAAAGCACTAGGAAACTTCTCTTATAAAAGAACTTACTTCAACCCGAGTTATACCAGCTATGATTCTTAACCTTTTACTGCAGTCCTTCAATATAGTTTTCATGTTCTGAGTAGAAGTTACAGACTACAAGGGCTCTTCAGTTAATGAATCTGTGAGAAAATAGCTGATTAACTATATCAACACAAACATTCTGAGGCTATTCTCTTTTGTGTGCCACGACTCATGCCAAACCTTATATAAAAGAGACTTACTATAGAAGTCACAAAACTATCAAACTCAAGGCAAGGAAAGGAACCAGCTGTCACGCTCCTTTAAAAACAGTATTGTCCTACATGCACTACCACTTAATATAATTCTGAATGTGTGATTTCCATGAGAACAGCATGTCACAGATTATTTTCACAGCTTTTTAGTTAAGATGCTTTTCTCTAAAAAATCACCTGAAATTACCCTTCTTTCCTACCACTATTATGAAACCTCCATTTTAACAAAATTGAATAAAAAGTTTCTGCCTGTCATTTATGATATAATGAAATCACTGGATATTTGATATTGTGTACTGCCTTTCCATATTTCTAGGTACTTGCAATGTTTACAGAGTTCTCCAGATATTTTGGACCTACTTCTCCGTTGGCTTTGGACTAATGCAAATTAGAAGCAAAATATGACCTCTCGGAATGATTGTGTTTCATAATCTAGTCTCTACTCTGAAAATGACAGAAAAAAATGAAAAGAATGAAGCTGAAGTTCTCAGAGTTTAATGAAGACTGTGTCTGTGTTCTCCTGTGCAGAATTTCTTTTTTTTGTTCCCCTCATTTTCTTATTCCTTTGCCCTAAAATATGATTCTGACTAAGCATAACTGTTTCCTCTTTGTGTATATGAGAACAAAGAAGTATCAGCATGTCGCTGCACAACAGAGGTACTATAAAATTTAAAAAACCCCATAAATAGTGTCAGAATAAAGAATTATTTGGATTCAAGCAGAATGAAATATCAGGTGACTATTTGCCAATATTGAAATCCTCAAATTATGGGAAATATGAATAACTAGAAACCAAAAACTATGTCTAGGTGGGAGCTTGAGCATTTAAATCAAACACCCATCTCCTTAAAGCAGGACTAGTAATCCCTAGATGTTTAGCTAGTCTGTAACTGAAAATCCTAGTGATAAGATTTAACAACAACCATAGACTATTTAGTTCAGTGTTGAGAAGTATTTTCCCAACGTCCAGCCTGAATCTCTTTACAGGAATGTAAAATTATCATTTCATGTTCTTCCTATTCTGAATGAAAAAGAAAGATAGTTTTTTGCTTTCTCTTTGAAGACTGCTATCACATCTCTTCCCAATCTTCTCTTCTAGACTAATATACCTACAGAAAATTATAGAGCAATCTTGCACAAATTATTTCAGAGATAACTTGGGGAATTTGCCTTTTTCAACTTTGATGCAAAAATCTTACAGAATTTCGGAACTTAAATCCAAGCACAAGCATAAAAGAGCTTTGATAAAGATACACATTTGGAAAAGCCCCTGTATTATGCTTGAGGTTAAGCAAATGCATAAATGTTTTTATTACATAAACTGTATGATGATAAATATGGGAAAAAAAGAGACTGAATAAATAACAATAACTTGTTGACATGAAATGAAAGATCAGTATTAAGAGGGTAGAAGGGAGTTCACTTTTTACCATCAGCACACTGATGAAAATTACTGTATTTCTATATGTATTTTTATGATTTATTTAATAATGCCTATTCATCAATAAGTATTTACTTCTTTAACACTAAATGTGGTGTTGACAAGTAGTGCAAGCAGGGGACAGGAAGACAAGTCGTACAAGCAGTCATACAAGAATGGGTGAAGGGTAACAGCAATATGTATTTTATTTTCTGCAAAATGGAAGTGCCTTGGATTATCTCTCTCAATTCTTCTATTTGTTTTATGTAATTTATGCAGACGTTGGGCTGGTGCTGGACTGAGGTCTTCTTAGAGCAAATAACTTTTTTATAAGGCTGTTATTTTGCAGTCCTAGTCTTGCAGTACGTTTTCCTAACTACTACGCATCATATTAAACACATGCATTTACCTTCATTTTTAATAACCATACATGTATCAATCTTATTGAAAAGTCTCTGCATAACTGTTCAACAGGTTTTCTGTTTTCTTTTCTTACTATGAGAACAATGATTTGTGGTCAGCTATTCAAATACCACCTCATTCAGCCCCGATGTTTTTCAGGAGGCCCCTGAATTAACACTGTCCTTTCACTTCAGTTTTTCTTTTAAATAAAATAAAACTTTTTTAAAATCACATACCAAAAGTTCTTAAAAATAGTTCTTAAAGCAAAACATTAGAATAGCCAACTTAAAATGCTACAAAACATTCTTCCAGTGCAGTGGCCAAATTATGAGCTTAATTTGAAAAATTTGGGCTTAAAATACCTAAGTTCTGCTGTCATATTGCTAAATAATAGGCATGGATATGTTTTTATAAATTATTCACTGTTAATACTCAATTATCAGATCTTGTAATACTATGAACCAATAATTTTGCAGATATGAAAAAAAAGAAGAAATTATTGTGGTACATACTAAATGTTGACAAATATTGCCTCTCTGAAAAGGTGATCACAAAAATTAATATTAACTGACATAATTTTGGCTGATGTTCAAAAGCCCATATTAAAATTTATATCTTTTAAATCTTAAATCCAGGGGACACTAAATGTATACTAAATGAAACACATACTAAATGAAAATTTCTGTTGTAAAGGCCTCATTGAGTTGCTAGGAGTTAAATGATTTCGAATAATTTGGAGGTAATTTATCTTGCCAGTTGCAAGAGATATTGACTCACTTGACTCTTGCCTAGATTATCAGGGTACAACTGACTACCTCGAAATACTGTTTCAAAGTCCTCTACATGACTGTAGATGCTGATCACTTAGAGAGGCGTCTGCTGTACTTTCATAACTCTCACTAAAGTAATTTCACTGAAGTATCCATGGAATGATAAAAACAATTCCTGTTTTCTAGACATCTAACAAAGAAAGATATTTTCCATGTAATAAGGAAGTTAAATTTAGTGATGAAAATGGTGTTAGAATTCAGACTACTGTTTTGCATTATCAACATAATTCCAAGATTATTGAGAGCATAGGGTGGAGTTACACTGACATGTGACTGATGAGGTGGAAGTATCAGTGTGAGAGCCATTGAACACCATGAATTTTCATAATATATCATCATTATGAAAACACCTGTGCTGAAGGATATTGTGCTGATACACAGAAAATCTCTTTTCTGTAGTTGACAGAATTTTCATTTTGTCCTGCAATGGTTAGAAAGGAGGACAGTAGTGTCTGCTAGATAGAGTATTTGTAGACTGTGTAAAAGCCTTCTACACTGATAACACATTGCAGATTTTTCTAGCCAAAATGAGGCTGGAGGAAATCTTCCCCTTCTTTCAAGTCATTGAGCTGAAAAAGAGCTGCTTCAGCAGCTATTTTTGAATGACTTTGCAGTTCTAATCTTCTGCCTGTCTGAGAGATGAAAGGACTGAAGGTATTAAAAAAACGTTATTAATGATCTAGATGGGACAAAGTGCATCCTCAGAAAGCTTGCAGATGATACAAAGCTGCTAAGGGTCGTTGATACATCACCACCAGCGCAATGGTTGCACTGCCATTTGGAAGGACCTCAACAGGCTGGAGAGATGGGCCACCAGAAACCTCATAAAGTTGAACAAAGGGAAATTTGAAGCCTTGCACCAGGCTAGTAATAAACCCATATGCTCATACAAGCTGAAGGCCACCTGGCTGGAAAGCAGCTTTGCAGAAAAAGACCTGCTGGTCCTCATGGACACCAAGTTGAACATGAGATGGAAATGTGCTCTTGCAGGAAAGAAAGCCAACAGCCTCCGGGGCTGCATTAGGTAGAGAATCACCAGCAAGTTGATCCTTCCCCTCTACTCAGCCCTGGTGAGCCCAAACCTGAAGTGCTGTGTCTGCTGACACAGTACATGAGAGGCACGGACATATTGGAGCAAGTCCAGCAAAGGGTGACAAAGATGATTAAGGGATTGGATCATCTCTCATATGGGGTCAGGCTGAGAGCTGGGGCTGTTCAGCCTGGAGAAGAGAAGGCTCTGGGAGGACTTTGTCAACATGTATAAATTCCTGATGGGGGGAGTAAAGAAGACAGAGCCAGACTCTGGCAGTGGTCCAATGACAGCACAAGAGGCAATAGGCACAAACTGAAATACAAGAAATTCAAATATAAGAAAAACCTTTTCTACTGTCAGGGTGGTCAGATACTGAAACAGGTTGCCCAGAGAAGTTGTGGATGCCCCCTCCCTGGAAGTGTTCAAGGTCAGGCTGGATGGGGCTCTGAGCAACCTGATCTAGTTGAAGATGTCCTGCTCATAGCAAGGGGGTTGGAACTAGATGATCTTTAAGGTCCCTTCCAACCCAAACTGTTTTATGATTCTATGATTCTATGAAACACTGGAACAGTTTGCCTAGAGTGAACACAGTCTCCACTCCTGAAGATATTCAAAAGGCAAGCGTACGTGGTCAAAAGCCAACTGTACATGGTCCTGGGCAACCTTTTGTATTTGGCCCTGGTTTGAGCAGGTATGTAGGGCTAGACAATCTTCAGAGGTCCCGTCCAACCTCAGTTATCCTATGACTTATGAAATATAGCCTCACATCCCAGCATTGCCTGGTGCCATTGTCCTGTTTGGGTTCAATACAATATTTATGTGGACTTAAACATTGTCTGCAACTGTACACGTTGAGCCCTCTGTGCTGAAAAGAAGACTGTAAAGTACTCCATTTTCTCCAAAGTACATTCTACAAAAAGATCACAAAGTAAGAAAAAAAGAAGAAAACTAGAGACAGCAATATAAATAAACATGTCCATTCTTCAAAGTTTTTTATAGCTGAATGTGCAAGACTATTCCCTATTTGGGTACTGTAGTGATTAAGAAACACCATAGCTTCTTGGATATTCTGATATTTGTAGTCCAGTATCTGCAAAGAGCACTGTAGTGAAGATCATCTATTGTTTTGACACTGCCATTGCTGGATATGATTATGTGTTAAGTTAAAATATTGTCCTCTAGACTGAAAAAGTTGTGCTGTTGCTTCATGGATGGCATCTCCCTTATCAGTCATCAGTAAAAATGACATATATCTTACTTTGGAGATGTTCAGCAAATAATTTCCAAAAAATCATTTCTTTCGCAGAGTGTAAAATAGATATAGAACACCCGTTCTTGGATATCAGAATTTTATAGACCAGAAACAAGGCACTCCCAGCTATAGTACAAAAAGGACACTGGTTCAGTTGCTGTTCTATTTTGTGTACCTACTATATTCAAGCAGTTTTGATTGATGGACTGGTCAGGAAAACACCAAAGAGTTATAGCTATAAGGACAACAGAACAAAAATCCCCAAACAATTTCATATTTCATCACGGATAGTGCTTAGCTGTTAAGGATAAATATAAAATCAGACTGAGGAGAATTAAAAGATTGCCTAGCTTAGCACTGCACATATATGCTGAAAGCAGGACAGTAATTGTATATGAGCTCAAAATATTACAGGTACTTATCAAAAATATTAAAGGATTATAAAGCTTTGCAGTCTAGAATTCAAATGCCAACCATTAACATGGATACAGATGACTGTAAATATCCACCACAGTCTAGTACTTAATTAGACAGTAACAGACTTCTTACTGTTTCATCCATTGCATAGAATGACTGGCACTAATTCTATGAACAAGTATTTCATAATTTTGCTTCTTTATGTCCAAGGTATAGCCCTACCATAATGACAGGTAGCTTAGTTATTTTTTCATTTAATTTGTTATAAAGACAGAATTATTCACTTTTCATGGTTTTTTATGATGTCCATTTCCAAAGAACCCAATATTTCTCAAACTTCCCACCAGCTTAAATATAAAATTATCCCATCCACAATCAAAGCACAGATGTATTGAGGTTGTCTCTCAAATAGAAACAGGGTCCTAATGTGAGACACTCTGGATGTCATTTTTTAAATACTTAGCTCTTCTGCTGTTCACTGCACAGCTTTCATATTTGCATCATAAAGAGGGGGAGGGGTACACTTTGTGACTATTTCTGACGTGCTCAGTGTCACATAAGCACTTTCATCAGAGGCAGTAATGAATTCCAGTTTCCTGCCAAGAATCAATAGGAAGGTGAGAAGCTGCCCCTGTTCAGCATGTTTGATAGCTTGGTAGACCAGAGTACACAACTCCTCCTGGAAAGTCAGCCAGGTGTGTTTGACTCCTTTCAATTTAAGATGAGCCTAGGAACCAGGTCTTTCCCTTCCCAGCTTAGTGCTCCAATGACTTGATATTTGACAAAGGCTAGATTCTTGACTGCAGGAGCCTGTATCCTGAGTGAACAGAGGTGCCTACTATTTAACTCTGACTCAAATGTTTGTCCTTCAGGGAGTGGCAGTAGGCCACCTGTACTTCTCGATAGCTGCCGAATTACTACGGATTTCTGAGGATTCTTCTCCTGATTTGTAGAGCTCCTTTGGTTCATTATAAACTACTCTTTTGGGGCACTTTCTTCCCAGTTTGACTGTTTAGGAAACTTACTCTTTTTCCTTCATTTGTCCTACTGGCATAAGCCATTGTGCCCCATGACTTGTAAATGCCAGCAGAGTCATTCTGTAATTTTGTGTAAGTCCTTAACTATACTACCTGGAACTTCTCTGAAATCACCATTCTGCTAAAGGAGAATCCATTGATTTAGACAAAGAAACAAACAAACAAACAAATAACATCATACTTCTTGAAATTCTGGTCAGAAGTGATTTTATTTTTAAAAAAAAAATTGTCAAGTTAACTGTATTTAGTGCTATCTCTTTTGCTGAAAGCATGCCGATTGATAGTTCCATGATTGTGATTTTTACAATTTAAACACCTCATTCACTCAGAATAGGTTTATAGGCTTAAGTGAAATTACTTTTTTTCCTGTGGCAGAGATCCAGCATATTTTACAACTGATTCACAATAAAAGCTCAGAACACAGCTCATCCACATGCCACATTTCACACAGTGTTTACCTCATTAGTGCCAGAGGAGAAAGCCCAAGAGCCAAGGCATTTTCAATATACTGTTTTCCAGTAACTTTACACAAACAGATTTTTGACTAGTATAACATGTAGAATTAATACATGTTGATAGCCAAAATATATCATTAATGCTTTCCTAACTGTTCCTTCCTTATTATCCTAATGAGCTAACTTCTAGACTGCTGACTTTCCTTGCCTTCACATAAGCAATTCTAGCATCACAGATTTATATGACTCTGTAGCATGACAAGCTGATTTTGCTGATAGGAAGGGGGAAGAAAGATTAATCATGTACCAAAAGGTGTTGACAGAATCATTCCCACTTGGTATGAAGGTTATGTGAAAAATAGAATTTTTATGTCTTGGCTGAGTCAACCCACTTCTTTTCAGTTTATATCTGTAACAGTCAAGCCTAGTCCTGCTAAACACATGCTCTGCTTCTGCTGACTTCAATGTTCAGCATTTTTCAGGATCAAAAACCAAGGTAACAGAATTAAAGATTCAATCCAACAAAGAGTTGCCTTTTTTTTCCTGCTTTTTCTTTTTCTTTTTCTTTTTCTTTTTCTTTTTCTTTTTCTTTTTCTTTTTCTCTTTCTCTTTCTCTTTCTTTTTCTTTTTCTTTTTCTTTTTCTTTTTCTTTTTCTTTTTCTTTTTTCCATTTTGGGCTTCCAGCAAGGATTAAAATATGCTTGAACCCATTATTCATGTCATATATATATATATATATATATATATATATATATATAAAAATTAACCCAAGAGTGACATTTCCTAAACATACATAAATAATAATGTAGATAAGTCCTTGCTGAATAATACACTGAAATTGCACTAGTTGAGGAGACTGAGCAAGAATACAAGTCACTCCTGATTTAGACAGATAGTTAAACAGTCATTCAGACAAAAGAAGTCTTTTCATTGAAAAGGATTGTAATCTTCAAAGTCATATCTATTGTGATATTCTCAAACAACTTTCTCCTTTCAGCTTTTTCAACCTTGTCAGCTGACTGAAATAAGCATGTGTCTCCAGCTAATTGACAATAATGCCAATAAAAACTGGATAAAATTGTTAAAAACACAAAGAAATACAGATTGTTTTTGCTGCCTGACATAATGTAATAGTGTAGATACACTGAATATCTGACTTGTAGGATAATACTTTTAGGATATTACATTTTACAGATGATCAAGTTTCCTTAGGTCTGTGCTCTCTTAACTGATGACTCTGAAAATATAAAGAATGATCACATTAATACAAAAAAGTATGATTTCTTTTTAATTTAAACTACAAATGATTGTTAACTATGTATTTTTTAATTTTTAAGTTAACTTGCTTATACTACAGGGAGTCACTACAGAAAGTAGCATGGTATGCAATAAAAGCACATTTGGGTGGTCTCTGGTTTTGATGCTACTTCAGTAAAACAAAGAAACTGGAAAAAAACATACAATGCCTGCCAGAATAGTTGTTGTCAGCCATGGATAAATTAAAAAGATGGAACACTGTTCTGGGAAAAATGAAAGAACAGAGCAGTGAAGAGCATTTAGGACTGTTCTACATGAAATCATACCTGAATAGTCATGTCTAGTCAACAAAACTGGCAACACATCTCAGAGCTTATAAAGTCAGCAGAGAAAAATGTTTCTTTAAACAGTTTTATCATAGAGAAGACCCAGAATTCCTGTGTCTGTTTCTATCCTTTTCGCTTCTTATCCTCTAGTTTCAGTATTTTCCAAACACCCTTACTTTCTCTTTCTTCATCCTTCCCATAAGATTTGCAAAGAAATTAGAAATATTTGAATATGACTCCAGTTTGTTGAGCAGGTCTTTGAATTGCCTCTTCAAAGGATAAGTTTTCAAATAAGGGATGCTGACTACAGAGAATATTTAGTTTCATCAGATCTATGTTTCATATCAAAACTCAATGATGGAGTGCAGGGGCAAAGTTCTCCCATGAGCAAGCAAGATATTTTCAGAAGAGTTCATTCCATCTTCTTCAGAAATATCTATTGTAGCCACCGTCAAACTTCATAGATCACCAATCTGAGTCAACTTAGAAAGTCCTGAATTATGCTCATGTGGAGCAGTGTGCAAAATAAATGCAAAAAGACTTTTGCTCAAGACTAGTTTCAATACAATATAAAAAAGGCATATAATTTGTAGCTCATCTACTAAGTTTCTACTAACACTAATTCAAGCCTACATGAATTTAAATAGCGCTTCGTAGTGTTCTCTGAATTATTCAAAGTCATTATTTGGCTGCAGAATGGCATGATTATTTAAGTAATATTGAAATAATTAAGAAATAAATAACAGCTTATTACATTAGGACCAATTTAACAACTTAAAAATTAATTCTTCTGTTACAGTCTTCTGAAGAGATTTTTTTCAAAGCAGTAATTTTCCTAATAATATAAAAATATTGAAATAACTATGACTCCTTAGAGAAATCAGCCATCACTTTTATTTCAATTTTTATTGCAATTTATAGAATTAATAGATTTCTAACGTCACTTAAATATCAGTTACCTCTAAGGATGCATAAAGTATCATCATCTTTTTTCAGTGTTTTTTGTAAGAACAGCAGCCAAACAGCAGTCATTCAGAGAATTAAAAAAAGAAAACAGTTTAGATTTAAAAAAAAAAAAAAATCAAATTGAAACAGATTGTTTGTGCGTGCTGTTCAGGGAACTGCTAAACTCTATTTTCAAAATATATCCTGTCTGCAAAGATCTTCAGATAGTGTTTCCTACGGGTCTAAAGACTTACCCACACAATTAATTGCATGGAGCTGGGGAACTTCTAGGAGAGAGTTAAAAATGTAATCTGTATTCTTGTGAAGTGGTCTTTGCTATATTGACTGTAGCATTTAATTAAACAAAATTGCTGCTAAAAATCTGAGTATATATTTTCTAACAAAGGTTGCAACTTCTTAGAATAAATCAACCATGAGAAGGTTTATTCTTTTCTCTTTTTGTTTAGATCTTTCTTTCCCCTAGTTTATATTGCTGATGAAGTATACTCTTCTACTTCAAATGCAAGGTACTTTAACAGTCCTTAAAAATGTAGTATGCCAAAGTAAATAATATTTGGAATTTTCCCAATACCCTACTAACAGCATAGATGTTGAAAGAAACCTAGAAAATTTGATAAAAATCGTTCCATTTTTTTCTCTTAATACTTGGTCTTATGAAATCTTTCTTCTTTCTGGAAGTAAAAATCATGCCAGTGTTTTTCTTTTGTAGAATCCATTTTAAGCCTATAAGTTTAACTTATTGCCTTTCTTCTCCCTGATACATTTCTATGGATACTGAAGCTAATCCAGAAGGAAATTATCTTTGGTTCAAAATTTGTATTGTTCCTAACACAGGTGCTGTACAAGTAAAACAACCATAAAAATGAAGAAAACATTTACAATGCCTGTTGCATCTTTAGTGTTGTTTTAAACAGATGGGAGGGGACCTATGGAAGTCCTGCAAGACATTATTTTCCAGTTCCATAAAGCTCACACCCAAGTACAACCACTGTTGTGTTGTCACAACAACACATGTTGTCACAACAACACAAAAATCCCTGTCAATGTCATTCCATTGAAGATCTGATATTTGGAATTTCTTTAACTACCCATCTCTTTAGCATTCCTTGTGGAAACTGATTATGAGCCATGAAAAAGGTGTTGTAAAATTTGTCTGTATTTGGACTTAAATGGTAGCATGATGTTATATCCATTATATTCTACTTGAAATCCCTCAGGCCGCTGAGTATGGACTCTCAGCCCTGTAGAAGGGACGAAAAACCTATCTGGATCTGTGAAATTATTACACTCTTCAATGGAGAGTGCAGCCTGCATGCGCCAAAATGTTCTGACTCTTGTGACTATTCACACTATAAGAACACTTAGTCAGGGATGCAGACGAACTGGGAGAACGCACAAGCATAGGCTAATGAGGAAATGTAATGGTGCAAGTACAATAAAGTTAGATTTCAGAACAGTGTTTCTAGCCTTGCAATACCTGAAAATCTTAGACTAGTAAGAGGTTGACACTGATTGGCACCTGAGTAAATAAAATGCTAGTAATTCCACTGATGGAAGCAAATGACATTACTATCACCCTACAAGGCTTTAAACCATGTCCAAGTTCTCATCAGTTACAGTAGTTTACTTTCCAATGTTACAAAATGCCTATTAAACATGGAACTATTAACAAAACCCTGCAGAAAATGCAGTTATTCAAAAATTCAGTGTTAATGTTCACACAAGCCAACTTTGTATTTTAGAAGATGTGAAAGTACTGGAAGGAAGGGCAGGGTGAAATAAAGCAAAGAAATGTAAATGTAAATGGTAAAATGTTATCTATAACTTCATCAGAAAATTTGATTCTAATGTGATTGGGGTTTTGCAGAGCCAGGAGTTAGAGAAGGATTTTGTTGTGATCAATAAAAATTTGGAATGGTCTGTATATCAAGACCTTATTAAAGTCAAGAATCCTCATATGAGTTTTGTTGATATAATTACTCTTTGGAGAGTTATGAGTCAGTGGCAGTGCAATCTCACTGTACCAAAACTCTGCTGCCTTTTCTGTGGGACTGGTGAATGAAACGTGATATTCATTTGCTATAACAGTCTTGTTAGGTAAAGTCCAATGGCATTTCAGTAAATCACACTACAAGCAAATTATCCTGGAATATTTGTGAGCCTTCCATTGAACAGATGTTTGCACTGGAAGAAGAATAGCAGTAAGTTTCCAGTCTGACAATCAATCCACATTATTTTTGCTATCTTAATGGTGCTGGTTATGGTTGAAACTTAATTCCATGTGAGCATCATTTTAGTATCTAGTATATTACTAGTAAAATAAAAAAATACTGTGAGACTTAACAAATAAAAAGAAAAGATAGCTATTAAGTAATGGGTTTATGACTGTGTATTAAGCTAATTGTTAAAACTGGAGTGTATTACTGCTCCAAACTTATCACTTTGTATACTGAATAAAGTCAAAGGGAAAAAACCATATAAATTATAAAAAGAACTCAATCATAATTGGTTTGTTCATTTTTTGAAAGCTGTGCAGGCTTGACAGATTTGTTCTCCAGTCCCAGTTGCTGACTGTATGGAAAAGTTTTAGCTGTTGGCTTTGCCTCAGGAAAAATACTTTAACAGATAAGCCTGTCTGAAAATTCATATTTTTCAGTTACTACTAACTATATATTTTTATAGTCATATAGGCAAGATCAAAACAAGGTTCAGACATTTAATGGTTAAAAGTTATTTTTAAAGTTATTTTACAGCAGTAAATGAGCAGGAAGGTTCTTAAACAGTCTTTACTCTGATAGAGCTCCTGGAAAGGTTGCAGTATGATTCTTGTTGAAGAGAAATAAACACTGGCATCTAGCTACACAGACTTAGCATGGTTCTTAAGTATAAAACCCCACAGTGAGTTTCTGGAAAGTTCTAATTCATTGTAATGAAACAGAATCAACTTTGTACTTTCCTTATATTTTGCATGTATTTTTTAAATTAAAAACAAATATTACATTTTCAATGAGGACCATTTTCTTCTTGAAGTATTCAATTTTCTCTGGTGTTTTTTTTTGTTTGCCCAAATGACTTTTTCATATAAGTAAGACATAAATTGGTCCAATCACATAGGAAGAGGTACAAAATAATTGCTGATTTATTAAAAAGATGCTATCAATTTTAAAATTTTTGCATTTTCCTGAAATATCTGCACCATCTACTGCCCTATACTTCACCCTGTCATATGAATATGCCTATTAAGTTGTTGTACAATTTTTTTCAGAAGTAGCAATTTAAGATTACAAAAGCATTGAAGATTATCCTTCCTGACAATAGTTAAAAGAGGAAAAACCAAAATTAAGAGCCAAGCCATGTATCCATAGTTCCATTTGTTCGTGTCATAATTGTGGCAGACTTTGTATAAGGCCAGTTTCCTTTTCCAAAAGCCTCAAGGCCGCTATAATGTGCACCTTAAAAACTATTTCTGCTATGATACCTATCAACCGCTCGACAATGCTAAGATGATAAGCACACCAAGCCTTACTGAGAATTGATTTTTTCACTTTACATTCATCCTCCCACAATTTCTCCCCCTTCATTTCTTACCTCTTACTATATGTTTAGATACAAGCCCACTCACATACAGACAGTCTTTATTTTTTAATCCATATAACCAGTATCATGGAGCCAGCATGACTAACTGAAACCATTGGACAACACAGACAATACATGTAATCAGTGATCATTCCTTGCTGGTCAGTTGATTGCTTTCTCATTTGATGGAAAGTCATCTCCAATTTGTAGGGTTTTTTTTTAATCAAGTCCTTATTAGTTTAGACAACTCTTAATAAATTGGCTATATTTTAATTAGGGAACTTTGAAAATTATAGAAAATGAAACTTTTCCCTTGAACTGATATGTTTGGTTTTCTTTCTAAAGACTTATTTCCCACACTGCTTTTCACTGTTATCACTGTCAACAAACACATCACTGAGTTTGGCCCAGGAAACTCAGGGGATTTTGTCCCACTTTGTTGTCACTGCTGGAAACAAATCTTCATCTCTTGCCCGCTACAGCAATGGCAAAACAATGACAAAAGCTTGAGAAAGACAGTGGCCATGTCACCAACACGACAAACTTTCAATATAACTCTCACATGACTCACAGTCAGAGATTTCTTCTAGGCCTTCCAGCAAATTTAAAGCTTACTTTAGGAAACCCACCTGATCAAAACCGGTAGTGAACAGTACCAGTGCTGGTCCTGTGAGCATAGATGCTCAGGCAGCACAAAGGTAATTATAACCGTCTGCCTTGGAAATGTACTTCCATGCATGTACTGCTGTGGGGCTCTGTGTTCTACAAGATTTTAAAAAACATTTTAAATGGGTTCAAGTTTTACTGCAGCTACAGAACACACTGAATTGTATTCACAAAACTTTTACTTATCTCTGGGTATCTAAACTTCTGCTGCTAGAGAAGCACCTTGGGGTCAATGTCAATGTTTCCTAAATCTGTAATGCAAACTTTTTTCCCCATTCTTAAAAGGAATGCGGAGGAATTGTCCTCCACCTCCTTCATATTCTTTCCATTCAGCTCTTCAAATAGGTCTTACAATAACATTTCTTCCCTGATTCTGAGTCACAGCTAGATTTCTCACTTTTTTGCTGTTACATAGGGCATATAGAGATATGGGATTAGATATAGACAGGTACCTCTTCTATAGGTGACAGTTACCTTTTCTTTTCTTCATAAGAGGAATAGAGAACCAGAGTTCAGAAGGATGTGAATGTCTTAGCAGAGCTGTACTTTCTCTGCAAACAGGATCCATAGTAGCAGTTTTGGTCAACTCTCTTTTGAAACTCTGCCTTTTTTTTTTCTTTTTTTTCTGGTATGCTTCATTATGGACCAATAGCCTATGGAAGAAAATGCAAAACTGAAAACTCATTGAGCTATGACAGTCACGTAAGTAAAACTGTACTAAGTCTTTGATAAATGTTTACATTCACCTATATTTTGTCACAATATCAAACAATTCAAAAAGGAAAAAAGCCTATAAAAATTTTATATTGAAAAATAGATTTAAATCATAAAATGTAATTAAATCTTAAAATTAGAAATAGATTTAAACCATAACATTTAAATCATAAAAAAAATTTGTGCTAGATCCTCAGGAGCTTTAATCGAATGTAATTTCAGTACACTTCAAGGGGACTATACTTACGTACATAAACAAATAATTCTTTATTTCTTTAGTTACACACTTTCCATACTAAAACAGTAATAATTATCTTGGTACATACTCTCTTAAGAGGTGAGGATTTGTAATTAAAACCCTATGTAAGATGAAGAGATCCACCTCTACTTAAAGTGAGCACAAGTTTTAGATGTCCTTCCTATTTCATGACAATATGAGGATCCAGGTGCCAAGTCATGGAAATATTTTTCCAGCAGCAGCACACAGCTTCTTGGTAAAGTTATTTAGAAGTTGTACCAAGGACTTACTTTTCCTTGGGTATGCATGTTCTTGACTGATATGGGTTACACAGTTTGAATTTTACTCTGGTGAACATATTTTCTTTAGACATAGCATAACTTTGGTTCCAAGCAAATCCTCTACTTCTATCTGACCAAGGATCAATGATGCACACAAAATTTTCTTTTCTTAACTTGGCAATAGTCCAAAGGTTCATAATCTATGGCCAAAGGGTACAGCTGGGAGTCGTACAATTTGGCAAAGAGCAATAATAGTTTATTTATCTGTCCTTCTTCACAACGCTTCCAAATGTGTACCTTTCTTCAATTTTAGAAAAATTATCATAGCATCATAGAATGGTTTGAGTTGGAAGGGACCTTTAAAGATCATCTAGTCCAACTCTCAATTTACTAGTTTTATATTCATCAACAAGAATAACGTTTTGATTCAGATTATAGCAGCATATACTAAAAACAGAACTGCAGTCTTGTCTTTCCACCTGAATAAAATGTAGAGACGTTCCTTTAGTACATGTCTAGATGAATATATTTCAGTACAACGTATGAGAAATCCAAACAAGAAAGGTGTTTAGGGTTATGTTTTCTTTTTAAAGTTCATGTAATACTCCTTGACAGAGATAAAAATTCTGTTTGTATCATTATGGGAAAACACTTACTTTTGCAATGTAGCTGACTAGGAAAGAAAGATGCTTTCTATTGATCAAACTTTTAGGTTTTTATTCATATAAGAGAAGATGAGGAATTATTTGTAAAATAAAAAATATGCATAAAAAATAAGGGAAGAGAATTTTTATGCCCTCAGGTTATCTGCTGGATTGAGACAGACAGAGAGAAATAACCACAGCAGATAACAAAAGGCATTGGGGAATGAACAAAAGAGAGAAAAGATGAAAGAAAAGGTGAGAACAGACTCTGAGAAGTGAAGAAATTAAGCAGTTAGTGTAATCAAAAAGGAAAACCCTAGCTGACTGAAAGCCAGAAGTGGTGCATGAAACAGAAAAGAAACACTTTTAAATATACCTGCCTAGATATCTCAACAGAAAAAAGAGTAGGGTGATTAAAATGCTATGTCCCCAGCAGATGTATTCCAAGATACAGCTCATTCTCTCTCTCTTTTCTCCCTCTTATCTATCTATCCACAGACTTATCTATCTATTCATCCCTATACAGCATTTTTCAAATTACTATGGGAAGATTGATTGTTTGTCTGTTCAAGCTAGATTAAAGTAATTAAATAATAGGGAATACAGCTTTAGATCTCATTGGCATTCAGGAAGGGGTTAACAGGGCAGAATTTGGTGTTATTTCTGAGAAGGTAAAACAAGACGAGGGAGACTGTCATCATTAGGAAACTGGGTGAGAGTATTCTAAAGCATGGAATAGTTGCAGAATTACACTGGAAAAAAAAAAGGAAAAGACTTTGGCAGAAAGTGAGACTACTGACATCTACTTGCCAGTGTAGCCATAGTCTACTGCAGTCCCTTTATTTAATTCTAAGCGTTCTAGTCAAAATAAAAAAATAACTGTCTTGGCTTTTATTTAGGACATATTTCTTGTTAAATCCTATGTTATTATACCTGATCAGAGTTAGAATTAGAATTTATGAGGACGATTCTGTGGATGCTAGGCAGAACAGAATTATCACATCTGTATATTAAAAGAATTGAAAATTCTGCAACCTTTATCTTGCAACCAGATAAAATCTATTCTACCATAGTATGCTTAATGATATATGGTGTAGCCCAATATAATCCCTTTTTGGTATAATATGTACTATTTTTGTTTGCAGAGGTAATTATGTCAGAAAAACTGTACCAGAGGTAAGAGGGAAAGATATGACTTGACGAGTGAATCAGAGATGGACACCATCACAGCCCTGACAGAGAAGACATTAACAGGAATCTACAAACTAGATACATTTCCTAGTTCTTTGGTCTTGTTTTCTCACTAAAATCCTGACAAATTTCTTTGCAACATTCATTGCTCTCAGAGGATTAAGAACTGTACAAAGATGCAAACTCTACCTCACTGCATTGCATGCTGCTGCTAGGACTCCATAATGACATGAAATAATTAACTATTGCTATACACACATTTTGTATGTTTTGCTTCAGAATATCTATTGCAGGCTACAGTATTGTACAGAAATTAGACATTTAGAAACACAATAAAAGACAATAACAACCAAAAAAGTCTTTCCACATATAATTATCAGTGATGCATGTTCTTTCCAACAGTAGATAATACAGCAACACACAATTGGTATACCCTCTTCAGACAACCCCCTCTCAAGAAGCCCAAGGAATGAGCTTTGAAGTACTAATAAGCTTTGTGAAGTTAAGAAATCTAGGAAATGACAGACCATAAGGAATCACATCACAGTGAAGACCCCTCCTGAGAGCACCCTGCTAGCATTCATTTCTCATTTAAGAAGACAAAGTAAATGACTTGAAGTCACTCCATGAAATGTAGAAAAACCCAGTTTTGTTTTTTCATACTTATTTTAAATAATAATAAAAAAACCTAAACAGAAAAAAAACCTATTTTGAAATCTCTAATATGGAACAACAACAACAAAAGATAATCTACACTTCCTGAATAAACACTCATCACTTTTTTTCTTGGGGGGGGGGGGGGGGCACGGGGAGCAGGGACAAGGGACAACAACAACTAACAATACACAAAATTCAAACTTTCTGGAACACAGTGTAAAAGACATTTCTGACTCCCTGTTCTGCCTCTGTTTCAGAGCCTCACCTGTCACAGACCAACAAACATGGAGCTCCCAAAGATCCTGTTGAAGGCAGGGATCTCAGGGCATCTAGACTCTTTCCTATCCTAGGCTAAGTTATACAACCCACAGGCTGTCAGGGAAGCAAGAATTTTGAAAGCTTGCTAATAGCATTGCTACGTATTGGTGAATCTCACCTAAGTTTTGTTGAAAACTCCTTAAAACCTACAAATGTCTACTCGGCATCTTTTTAACAAGCTTGACATGGGAATGAAAACCTGCTTTGCCATTAATTTCCTTGGCCAGTCTAAATGGTGGAGAAGAATGGAACTGAAAATCATTGTATTTCTAAATCATGCAAGTGAACTCACTGTACAATATGTGATCCCATGGCTGTGAGTAGCTCAGAGTGTACTATGCAAAGAAGTAACTTCAGATCTTGAAAACAGTATAGTTAAATTCATTTGTATAGAATAGGACTTTCTGCATGTCAAAAGCCTATTAAAAACAACATTGAAAGCTACACATCACAAAGGATGTTATTGTTACATAGAAGTAGGAGGGAACAGATTTAATCTAATGTTTATTAGGTTTAATTTGCACTGATTTTATTTTGCCTTTTTTAAACCATTGCAAAGAATTAAGTTAATTAAATTTATTTACATTTTAATTTAAAATGTTTCTGGTTCATCACTATGTGGTACCAATTTTATAAAATGTGTCATTGCTGATGTGCCTGTAAAATTCTGTGGAGACTGTGACTGACCAATAAACGCCTAAAACGGAAGAAGTCTCAGTGGTGATGGGCAAGGGTGATGTGCTTATGCAGTTCAGAGAATAATGATGTAGTCTGTGACTGACCACAGCTGATGCAAAGAAAGCTGACTTTATCTCAACACAGAGGGGACAGGAGGGTGGCCTTTGTTTTAGATAAACAGCTATGTCACTTGAGTGGATTAAC
This sequence comes from Gymnogyps californianus, assembly GCF_018139145.2. Lineage (NCBI taxonomy): Eukaryota > Metazoa > Chordata > Aves > Accipitriformes > Cathartidae > Gymnogyps > Gymnogyps californianus. The sequence goes on along the minus strand of NC_059474.1, from coordinate 39,052,207 downwards.
TGGGTGTATCACTATTGAGTGGATCAGCTGGTGGTGTAAATGTTTGTCTCGGAGTTAGATAGACCAGCTTGTGGGGGTGGTGAATACATGGCTCAGCCCAACATAGAGTATAAAAACTAAACAACTAACAAAAGAATTTTGAAGAGAGGGCTTGAGCTGGTTTCAACCTACATATTCCTTCCTGGCAATTGGGGATCCCCAGAGTTGTGGTGGTGAGCATGTATTGAGTATGGTGAACATTGGTATTGAGTATGAACCATGTATTGCAATTGCTATATTTCACTAAGTATAACTTACATTTGTATTGTATTGTATTTTGTTTTCAGTATGTTTTCTATCACTCTGCTAAATTAGAAATCCCATGTACCATCATCTATCTTCAAATAAGTAAATGTGATACAAAATATTGCACCCTCCACACATGGAATATCTAAAAGAAGCTGGTCAGAGAGTATTGGACTCTGACAGAGACATATAATTATAGGCTTCTTTCAGTAGAAAATGCACCTACCAGTTACATCCAACCATTTGAAAACTGTACTATGATATTCCAAGATACATATGTCATTCCTTGAGTTGCTATGTTAACCAGATAGGAGGATGCCTACACTTTATCACATTGTACTATCGTCATGTTATAAAATAACATAACACCACTTGATTTTCCTTCAAGAAAAAGTGGTTATAATAGCATGTGTGTTTAGTGCCTTTTGTTCCCATAAAATGTTTCTCTTCTAAGAGGATACTAGGGAGGTATATGAAGATTTGCACATCATCTTATTTCTGCATCTTGAAACTAAGAGAGTGAACGGAGAGCTACATTACAAAGCTACAAATGGAGCTTCAGAATGATAAATCTCTCAAATCAAGAAAGCGTTCCATACTCTTATTTATTGGAAAGGAATATAAAAAGCATCCTAAGTGAAAGGGGCCACTGATATTAAGAAATAGTTATTATTAGGCACACATGTGCATACTATCAGACAAAGATCATCCTGTTAACTCAATGATATAATATTTTATTTTCATATTTTTGCCTCTTTGTACTTTAATTATAGCAGAGCATCAGCAATAATATAATATCTATACTCAGAATATTTATGCACAGTAGAGGGTGCCAGACAGTATGCAAAAACACTTCCTATGCTAATAATTTCTACAACTAATGATTTAAAGTGATGGAGAATGGAGGTTAATGTAAAAATATTTCTCAGTTGCAGCTATGTTTCCCAAGGAAAGCAACCAGAAAATCAAGTCCTCTTTTATATATTCTAAGTTGCTACAGCCAGCAAGTAATAAAACTGACAGATTTTTAGGACATAGATCTGAGACATTTTTGGTGGCTGCATCAACATCTATTTTTCCAGACATGTTAAAGCATGACTGCTTTCTTGTTCTATCGTAACACTAAGTACTGGAGTTAGGAGGAACATTTAATAACCTTACAACAATGGTTTGTTTCTGTGGAGAAAATACGGGATTCAGCGAGATCTGCACTGTAGTCCCAGCTGAGATCCTGATTATCTTGTTATTCTTCCTGGGGATTTTTAATTCACTGTGAGGTCACCGGACTTTGTCAAGCCATTTTCTTGGGGATAATGGTATTAAATGCTTGGAAGTACCGATGAAACCTGCTACATACAAGTTAAATATTATTATTACCTTCATATCTTTATTGTTAGTGTCTTAACTGCAAACCTACATTATACCTACATGACTGTGGATTTCTCCAGTAAAAGCAAGATAATCCACTAATAAAAAACAACTTTAATGCAGAGTTGAAATAGTGCATGGTACCACTTTTTCTTCTGGAATTTTTAGTCATGCTGAGATTTCCGGGAAGCAAGAAAAAGAGACTTCTAGGTATTTTGAACTCAAAGCTTTTCAGACCCAACATTTCTCCCAACTATCCTAGGGGTAATGACCCAGTCCATTCTAAATATGCACCCATAGCCCATTCTGAATTTTTAAGCAATTCATCTTATTCAGGAGAAGGAGTGCAAGTCAATTTGTAAAATTAAGTCCAACACTTCTCTTTGGCAGAGTAAATTTGGGATTCAGGTAACCTGTGCTGCACCAGAGATATATTCTGACACTGTCAATGATAGTCCCCCAAAATAATTTATTATTTGCTAACTTATGCAATATCTTTCCCTTTCCTACAATCAATCCTACGCAGTTAGTAAATTTATTTTTACCAGACCTACAGGCAACTGCTGTATCTCAGCTCTCTACTTAAAATTTGAACATGAAAGGAAGTTTATTTCTGATTACATATAAACCTCACTTCTGAAATGAGACATAATGGATCCCTCTGTGTTGCCATATCACACATGGAATGGAAAAACAACCTCCAAATCTGCTTATTTTACAACTGCAACTCTGTCAAGCTTCTCTAACAATCCTTCACCTTTCAATACATTTACACTTTACATGGAAGGTATAGGTGTGGAGGGCGCAGAAAACTGGTGGTGACTATTCCCAGCTTGAAGTGGGTGAAAGAAGAAGGCAGGGTTAATTTGTATTGCCATATATCTTAGCTTTGAATAATAGCAATTATTTTCCAAAATGTGTGGCGAATGTTGGAAATACAAAGCTCTGGAGGGGGACATAAAGAAAACTTTGACTTCCAGAAAATTATCAGACTAGCTTAATGCACACAAATATACTGTAGCAAATTTCTAAACAATCTGTAAGCATCTAGCAGACAATGAGATGATAAGAATCAGTCAACATAAACTTTAAAATTATGTTGACCTAATTTATCTTTTTATGAGGTTATTGGCTTACGGGAGCAGAGTAATAACAGATCTGGTTAGCAGGTTTGTTCACATCATAGTGACATACAATCCGACATGGAATTGCCATAGAATTGCCATGGAATGGCATAGAATAAAAAATATGATCCAGATCAAATTACTTTTAAAAGGTTGCGTGACTACACAACAGCTGAGAAAGCATTATTAGTAAATGTGTCTCAAACTGGATTGATAAATCAGTGGGACTATCACAAACTTTAGCCTTGGTTTTGTAGTAGTCAACGTGTTTTTAATACATTGGATAACAGCAAAGTTAAAGCCTGCACTTATAACATCCACAGATGATGCTAAGAAGTTTGGAGAGCAGTGTTGAATTCAAATATTTCTTACTAAGTTTGTGAAATGGCAAGAAAGAAGAAAATTGTATTCAATAAAAAATGCATCCTAAATGCATTCTCTCAGAAAGAAACAATAAATTTTTGGAGTACAAAATGGGAATTAACAGTTCAGTAGGAAAGTATCTAAGGGCACAGTTATAGTGGATCACAAATCCAATAAGAGTTGTATTATGCTAATAAAGAAAAAATAAAGAGCTCATGGACTCTGCACTTTTATATGCAAGAAGATTAGTATCTGAGTTTACTTTCCACATAAGGCTTTGGCAAAAGTATGTTGCAAACCTTCAGCCATAATTTAGAGATATACAGGCGATGCAAGGAAAATCCAGAGGAGAAAAAAAAAAAGCCAGTAGATCTGATCAGTGATGCATCATAAAATACACTTTTAAAAAGCAATTAATTTATTTGAAGCACTGTAAACAATTATTGATCTATGAAACTGTGTATGTAATATAACTTCATTCAGAATTATTCAGAATAAAATTTTTAGATTTTACTTTAATGAGTTGGTTTCTAAACCAAAAGGAATTTTCATAAATGGGTAAAAGAAATTATCTCCCTGTCCCAATATCCATTCCTCATCAGTCATACAGCTGATGGAACACTTGCAATGCAAATTCAGCTTTTTGTTCGCAGACATTTTGCAAAATTGAGTAAGCTGTTGGACTTATTTTTACCTTTGTTCAATATTTACCATTACTGACTAATATTTTATTGAGACAAATGTCAGTCTAAAACTGACACAGCTCCTGACTGATCTCAGGAACTATTCACTGTAAAGAGTAATTGAGTATTTATTATGCATTATTTAACCTAACTGACTGTTACCCAGATTCAAAAAGTTTATTCTTCTGACTGGCTAGTTTTAATATTAGCTCCAAGAACACTTTTTTCTTTGCATATTGATTCATGGAGTATACTTGCACACAAATAAGTATGTTCTTTCATGTGTGAGTGACCTCCAAATATTTATGTAAATTAAGCCAAATCTAATCCAAATATTTGGAACTTGAATTTATTTTGAACTAGTCTTCCTTTTTTTTTTCTTATTCCCTCAAATGTTTGTAGTTATCTATTATTCCTATTGTTAACACAAATTAATGACAACTCCCTGCTATTCAACAAAATGTTATAGATAAGTGTGTACGTACATACATATACTTAAAATGGTTAAAATAATCATAAACAAGGCCAGTTCTGTGTTATTTATCATATTGGAAATGGTGAGAATTAACATTTTCACTCTTACTGTTTCAATTTACCTGTGCCTACTATGATGGTAAAAGTACATTAAAAAAAACTTGAGACATACTGAAAGTATGCATATTTTTGCTGCATAATTGGCAGGCATAATATCATGTTACCTAGTACTGCATGAATTTTATACTTGCAAATTAGCTAGATACTATTTGTCACCGCAGACATAGAATTATGCTACCAGTTACCCAAAGATCAGGGCAAAAGTCAGGGCAAATGTACACTGCTTCTAACATGTTCTTTCGATTGCCATGCAGTCAGTCAGTTGTTACTTGTTTGAAGCCTCTTATCCAAAGTTCATTCACACACAAGCAGCCATTCTCCCAAATGTTAGGAAAATGTGCTGTTACAACAAACCTGCTCCAGCTCTTATATTGATTCACATTCTTTCTCTAAGCATTCACCTTTGTGAAAATCTCTCTTTTTTCCCCTACTTTTTAGACAAGTAAAGGGCTTAAAGGTAGAGAGGTAGTTCTCACAGCACGTACTGCAATGCGTACATGCTTGCAGCAAAGTGTAAAACAAAAGGATTTTCAAGCCAGACAGTTCTGCAGAAAGTTGTTTCTTCTTCAGGTGATGCATACTCCTAGCCTCCATTATAATACTAACAAGAACTGCATATATGCACTGATGACTCTCAAATGAACTGAATGAGGCGAGGAAATAAAACCCCAAAAATCTATACTTCTTTTTTTTTCTCATAATTTTAAAAATAATTGGTAGGCACTACAGTTAGTATTCTACACTTGCCAGATTTGCTAGGATTATCTGAGACTGGAAAGAGAGCTTTACAAACAGGTTTGGTTTTGTTATATTTAGTCTGTTCCTTCAAGGAAAACTTCAAGAAGAGAAAATGACAAGAAACTTAAAGTTTTCTCCATAAAATTCAAGCAGTTAAGTCAAGCTTCAAAGTGTCAGCATGTTGACTATGCTAGCTGCATACCGGTGCAAGTGAAGCTTGAAACCAGAAGCATTCAAGGCGATAAACACAGCATCCTGGTTCACTGGCAAGTACACAAAGAGTGTACCTCCCTATGAGAGTGCTATTTAAACACTTAACAATCGTTTCTGACATGTAAAGACACCCTCTCTAGCATTCCTGATAAATCCCATGGAAGGTTTTCTTTTCTGAATGGAGAGAAAGACATTAAATTATGAAAACGTATTAGAAATTTATGTGATGAAATAATGCAAAAAACCAGGGTGTAAAGTTACATAGTTTATTCTTACTTATCAACTTGAAAGTAACATGGATTTTTGCAATGCCTTTAATGAAACCATATTCTTTAATCTTTGCCGGGTTCTACAAATAGAAAGACCTGAAAAATGATGAAGACATTATTGAAATTATGAGAGCTGCTGTGTGAAAATAATTCGATACAGTGCAAGAGCACTGCAAGAGCTTGTACCATCTAAACTCATAATTACCCTTCACACAATAGTATGAATTGAACACTATGTTCTGGCAGTAATGATAGATTTGTTGCTACTTTAGTAAGCATTTTATCTGAGAGGGTTTGCCTCCCCAAGCCTCACACCACACAGAAGTGCTGCCCAGCCTTTCAGTTCCTTCCAGACCAATATATTACATATTTAGTGAATACCTGGACTAACATGCACATCAGGGCATAATGACGGAAGTCATTTCGATATACTAAATCAATGAAGTTAAGAGAGGAAAATGTCTGTTATTTGAAGAATAAATTACTTGTTATGATTCTTATTTAGGTAGGCACTACAGGAGAGGTGAGCTCAAGCTAAAAATTCAGACTCAAATTCAGATATGTACCAGCATTTCTTCCAGTTACTGTAGCAGCTGAGCTAAAGATTTTGGGTTTGAGCCATCTTTATACAAAAAAACCCCAACAATATTCTTTAGACTGGAATGCTTTATTGCCAAATTTTGTTCCTCCATCTTGTACAGCACCCTTACAACAATAAGCTACGGACAAGCTGTTTAAAAGGAACAGAAACCCCTGTTTCCTGATACACTGACCAAAGAACAGCAGTTCATGAGGAAAGGATATTTGGCAACTCTGTCAGCTTAGGCATTGAAAGGTCCTGTTTAAAAATTATGTCTAGAGACTAAAACATTACCCATCAAAAAGAGCACATGTAAATGTAATTCTTCTGTCATTAGAAAAAGCTTAGCAAGAAATTGTAGTATAAAGCTTTCCTGTACATTAACAGAAATCTAAAATCCCATGTATAGGACGGAGAAAAAAATGCTCCTTTTCTACAATGTTTTGTCAACTTCAAGCTTTAAACTGAACAGTCCCGATACCTTTCCTGTCATTTGCTGAAGCTATGAAAGAGAAAAAGGTAATTACTTAGAATATAAGTTAACATTACTCCTGGGCTTTTGGAGGGGTTTCTTCTGTTTTGGATACAAAGTGGGATTAAAGGCTACCTACCTCTACGCAACTACTGCTTTGAGAAGCACAAATGGAAAATCTAATAACTACTGTCTGTGGAAAATATCTCTGACAATTCATTTTTCATTTGATTTCATTTCAGTGCAGAACAATGCAGACTTCTGAACTAAAATCAACAACAGAGCAAAAGGAAGTGCTGATGGCTTTTGTTCTCAACATACTGACACACGTCTTGGATGTACTAGGTTTGGTCTGTGTCAGTGTACCCAAGCAGTCTAGAAAAATTATTTAGCACCACATCTGAAGAAAGCTACTTAATTAATTCTAAAACTCTGGTTAACATATGGGTGATTTGAGACAGTCCCTTACAACCTACACTGAACTATTTTGGCCAGGCAGACTATTTCTAAACTCAGATATGCCTGCATAGCATCACAATGTATATACCATGTAAGATTTTTTCTTATTGTTGAAATATAAAAGATATATTTGACTATATTTGTGATCCTATAAAAAGTTTTAATGATGAAATAGTGGCATTAGCAGACAGCAGTAAATAAATGATATACAGTACTGTTGTTTTAAAAGTTTCCTTCTACAGCAGCAACAATTCAGATTATTACAAAGATTATGCTAGTAATTAGTTATTTAGAAATGTCTGCAAGGAAATAGGAACGTTTTGCTTTTGAGAGGCAAATCTTTGAGTGACACATTAGAATATAGCATGGAAATACTATAATCTCTTGAGGAGGCAAAAATGAAGATGTCTTGAATGAACAAGAGGCATAAGTAGAGACACTGTGTAATATCATTATCAATTTACAGCTAATTTGTGGAATTTATATTGTTTCCCATTTTAGATAACATTGAATGACATATTTCTTACCTACAGTATAAATGTCAGTTATTGTTTACTAGTCATATTTATAAAAAGCCTTTCATCACCCAGCCACAAAGCAGAAGTAATAGCGTGTGAATCAAACAATACTAGTGTCTGCTGTGTTCTTTTATTCCTCAGTCAATAACAGGACATCAAGTAATGTATCCTCAATAGATGCAGAACTTCTAAACACTACTGAAAATTAAAATAGTTATCACTGACTACACACTACACATGGCTTTTATCTAGCTTTAATAAATGATTAAGCTATTTAGTATAATCACATAGTTCATTTAAATTATATGGCTACTATATATTCTAGAATGCAGCTGGAGAAGTGTTTCTTCAGATGAAATTGTCACATCAGATAAATACATTAGATAAATACATATGCCAGTTACAGTAATAAGCATTCAAAACATGGATGTTTAAGTCAGTGAGTAGCAGTGTACTAAACTCTGGTATGAGATCTGAATTTAGAGTCTCCCAATAATAAAAGAAAATCTATTAGACCTGAATGGTTGTCAAGAAATTCTCGTTGTTCAAGTTGAGAGAAACATGAAAGTTAAAAAATCTTTAACTTACATTTTAGAATACTTTCTTTTTTAATATTAGGTAATATTCACAACTTAGAAAAAAATGGCTTTTTTTTTTTAAGAGTGCACAGTTGTAAAACTATTGCTATCCCTCACAGGAGGATGATTGTGAGCAGCAGAAATCCAGCTGACTTACACAAAACTATTCTGTATCCTATGTTAACAAATACTGAAATTGTACTACATGTCCTGGGTGGAAGACCATTACATTTCAGTGTTATGTCCCATTTTTTAATATCTTTTACCTAGGAATATGTGATGAATCAACTGTTCAGATTTAGACTCTGTTATTCAAGTATAAAGCATAACAGGATGTGATGACCCTGATGTGTTTGCCATTTATTCATCCATATTTGTTGTCCAAGCCAGTGGCAGATCTCTTTTCCAGTGGGGTCTGTTTTTACACAATTGCTTTTATCAATTTCACAGCTGGGCTGGCTGAGGAACAAGGAGGTCAAACATCTTGTCAAAGCTTGCAGAGTCTATGACTCAGTTAGGATTATAATTTGCTCTGGGCAACTGGTGCCTCTGTGGTTTGCACTAAATGTTGGATAACGGGCACCCGGATATTTTGAGATGCCTGGATATATTTATGGATTGTAACAGGACATTTTGGTACTAATTACCTGCTACTGTTGTACAGTAAGCTACTTTGTAGCTGGTCTAACTCCATTCCTACTGAGCTGTGATTTGTGCATACATGCATTGTTCACTGTGACTAAGATTCATGTCAGAACTTCAATGTCTTCCAGACCAACTAAAAATTAAATAATTATCCTAGAAAAACACGTCATTTAATAAAAGATTAAAATCCTGCATAAACTACCCTTAAGGGAATAATCAGAACTTATTTTTTCAGAATGTTAATGTTCATTCCATGTTTGAGAAGCTTCTCAAATATTCAAAGTACAAACATTCGTACTGTTGCTCAATCAATATTTATAGTTTGAAAACATATTATTGTTACAGATTTTTCAGGTCAGTGAAAAATATCCACTTATAAAGGGACTACATAACAAAGGGAAATAGAATGATACAATTTATTTCTACCACCAACTGAATAGTCCATAAGTAAAGAGAAGTGTTAAGTTATTAAGGTCATATCTCTCTACATAAGAAAAAAATAGATTTGCCTAGACTATTGTCTCCTGTTGTGTATTTCATACATTGAAGGTTTTTTAAAACTGTCGTTCCTATACATTTCTATATTACAAGAGTCCTAAAGCTAGAATTCCTATAACGTGCATTTGAAGACTACTGCAAAAACTTTTTATCACTCAAGTGGACTTGCATTCTGTAATTCCACTGAGTCTGCAATTCATTTATGTACTGTACAAAAAGATGTTTGTTCTGTTCTAAACCAGCTACCTGGTCATATTACTTAGTGTCCTAGTACCAGCAGTCTGAAAAACAGCAAATAATTATTCTCTATTTGCTCTCGGTATGCAGTTCATGATTTTACAGACTTCTGTCACATCTTCTCTTAAAAGTACTATTCTATTTTTTTCAATAATGTAAATGACAAGACAAATGAAAAAATATTTTTTATTAAATTTAGCAGTTTCTTATACTGACACATGATTTGGGGAAAAAAATCCTCAGGCATATCTTTCATCAGTAGTAGAAATGCCCTTTATCTCCTTTCGGTGACCACCAAGTCACATGATTCATCTAACTTTTCTGGAATGGCCTTACTGTTCTTAGACGAACTTTTTATGACACACTGAGATCTATTCACCACTCAGGCCAGCATTCAGTTTTTGTAAATATTGTTAATTTTTGAAACTTTAGGAAGTCGTTCCTCAACTCCTTTTTGACCTGCCCTGCTGAGATTAAATTTATTTTCCTTTATGTTCCTCCTTCTTTTGTGCATACGTATCACAAAACAGTCTTACTTACATAACCACAAACTATTTTCCTCAGAAGGTCTCCACTTCACTCAGTCTGTAGTGTGAAACTGGTTCCTGTGCACTCCAGCCTGGCCAGTACATATTCCTCTATACTACCTGCAACAACATGTGTAGTGAACAGCAGAAACTCCTTCCCTGTTCTTAATATATCTTTTAAAATTTTACTTGACTCCAAAGCAACCAGGAAATGTCAAAAACCTGTTCAGTCCTTGCTTGGAGTTCTACAGAGATCTATTTCTTAGTTTTACAGCTTCAAAGCAGTAGAGTCCAGAAACTCTACTAAGTAACATAATTTGACAAAAGAGATGAACAGCAAAACACACACCCATGGTAAAGGCACTTAATTTTTATTCAGTCCCTGAATGCCAAGTTTCAAATCCTTAATTCATAGTATGATAGCAGCAGTGTCTTTTAGCAAAATGATTGCAAGAATTTAACATGGACAAAAAAACCCTTTTCTCTCATCAGGCTCATCCTGAGAAATTAATATTTTGGTCAAACTTTGATAAAATAAATTTATACAAATTATTAAAAAGTTGCAAATGTAAAAGCCGTTGAAAGCAGTTTCATATAATTGGATATATCAGACAAAATTTGTTACAGGGTTTATAAAACAGTTTATACCTTGAATTGACATACCATCATGTGTCCTTGATTCACAGACACAATAAACAGACCATTAAAAATAGAATAATCAGGTGCTTATTTCTGATTTTATTGATTCACTTTGTCACTCACACTAACTGGATGAAGGCTAGGCTTTAGCCTCTTTGCTCTGTGATGTCAAAGTAGCTAACAAATCTAAACAAATAAGTGAAAGACAGCACAGATCTGTCACCATCTACAAAATACTTTTTTTTTTGCCCCAAATTTTACAGTATTGTAGTTTGGAAAATTGAATCTTTCCTACACATTTGTGATAAATTCAGATGCTTGTTTAAAACACATGGTTTGTTCTGTTTTGTTTTGTTTACTTTATTACTTACAGTGGATAATTCTTTCTTTTCTTGGGAACATTCTTTGACCTGAGATAGAACTTAAAATTCATATAGTACTTTTTATTACTAATACCATTTGATGAAATAGTACTTAAGAAAAAAGGGGTATAGTTAAGTCAGAGAATGGCATGGAAATAAACACACAAAAGCTAGCTTTATTTGAGCTCATCTTCCAAGGTATTTGCTCTGTCGGAGTTGTACTCAGAGAAGAGGGATCTGTTGTCTCATAAATCACTGACGAAATGCCAGTAAGACCAATCACATGCTGCATTAATATTGCAGTATTAATCAACTTGCTAAATTAAAATATTTTTGAGTGTAATATGAATAAGTATTCTGTATCTGACACACAAATCAAGTGGATATTAAAGTTGCAGAAAAAAATTTCAGTACTTCTGAAAACAATTTGGGGATTTGCTTTAGGAATCCCATGAGCAGGATTTAATATAATAGCCAGAATGGCTACTACAAATAGTTTAATTCCCTACGATTCTGTATATCAACATACTATTATCTATCAGAAATCCACTGTTCAATCATTTTAACTGAATGCAGTCACATTAAAGAATAAGGATCTGAATACAGAGGTTATATAAGTCATCTCAATTAATCCTTTGCATGATTTAAGAGTTTTGAAAGGGTAAAAATTGGATATTTACCTAAGAATGAATGTCCCCCTACTCATCCCAGGACCAGTGATACCCTTACTGATGTTCAGCTACTTCTTTCCTTAATTTCCGATGCTTCACTAAATTCTTTTCTTGTGTAGGAAAAAATTAGATTGGTAAGGCAGTCAGCAACTCAAACCCCCAAAATAGTTGAAGGAAGTATTCTTGACTATTTGTTCTTTAAATTCAGTTTATCTTTTTATGATCACTTTCTGAAAGCACTCAATTGTTCAGAGTTCACTGGGTATACTTTTGGCTTGATTGCTTGAGTATTTGCTGAAAGTAAATTTTAAACTGAACATCTGATTATCAAATTTGTATTTTGCCTTCATGCTGGGTTGGTTAGTTACCATGAGTCACGTGATACCTGGATTTTGATTGCCTGGCATACATTGCTAACACCTATTATAATCAAACACAGTTGGAAATTCAAACTGAATTGCTTGTTAGTCAAATACATGTGTTACTGCACAAAAGTTAGAGCACAAACTGATTGTAATAGTCATAATTCACAATTAAAATGACACACCAAGAATTATTTGCTAAAGGAATTACTGAATCACTCTGAATAATGAATACATTTGAGAAATGAATCACTCTCAAAGAGAGAAAGGTGAAATTCATCAAATTATTTGTTCTGATTTACTTTTAATGTTCAATATTAAAACTTCATGATAATGATATAGACCAATCAAATAAAGGGTAAAGAATTGGCTATAGACTATGAAGATAACACACTGAATACTCCAAAGTGCAAGAGCAGAAAGCAGAGATTGACAGCAGAACTACAGAAAAACATAAACATTCCTTGCCCTGAGCTACAGTGTAGATGTTTTAGTAATTACCTACCTTGTAGAGTTACTTTTTAGTGGAGGATGGAGGACATGTTCTAGTCTTGTATACTTTCCAAAAATTTTTATCTGATGTGTAATAATTGGTTAGAAATATATGCATTATGCAATTTTACTTGATACCCTATAATGAGCATGTAAGTATTGCTTTCCCAGAATTCTTTCTCATGGAATATAGACTAAAAGTATGGTTAATATAGTCATTAACTACTTGTTGTCTCATGTAATACACTATGTAGATACTTCATACAATGCAAATATGTTTGAAAAGTACGTAATGGAGGACAGGAGATCAGTTATGAATTGCATAATCCTTAATAAACTTTTTCTCCTGATCAAGCAGACTACCCTAAATTAGACTTATTCTCTCCATTGCCTAATAGTTACCTACATATCACTACTGAAATAAAAAACAGTAAATCTGCCATTGCTGTCTTCAACAGAACTAGCTAAACTTTTTGATGGAACATCTGAACAACTGGCAACTTGGCCAGAATCCACAGAGACCTGTGGTTCCGTCTTTCAAGTTTCCAGATAGAGCCAGGAAAATATTAAAAAAAAAAAAAAAATTAAAATAAAAAAAAATATTTCAGAGCCTGAATCAAACTAATTTTTAGCTGGCAATTTGATGGTTAATCAAAACCATAATGCTTTAAAGCAACTCATGCCCATTCAACTTTATACTGAGGCTACACAAATGACAACTTCCTCATCAATAAAAATGATGTACAGCATCCTGTGGAGTTATTCAATCAACAATTCCCAGAGATCATCTTTGCTGTAGAGTATGAAAGATCTGGGAATCCTTTTCTAGGATGTTAGGTTTTATGGAGCAGCACCAGCACATTTGCAAGTACTTGATATGAAAATGGTATTCCTCCAAACACATCAGGGAGCATTTTCAGCACAACACACTGAGATTTAGCTGCTTGATTCTCATTAATGTTAATAGGAGTTGCATGGTTGCATCCCAGTGGACTTAACTAAAATGTTGCCCCTTCCAGTCCACATCTGCATACCACATGTCTATTCAGTGCAGTCTGACTATTGGACTACTTCTTCACAGAAGATGCAATACCAGAACCTTGCGCTGCATTAAGTAACTGAATTGAGGTAGAGATCTCATGAAATGAAACTTTTAAAAAGTCATTGAGAAACATAAGCCAAGAATAATGCAATGTAATAGAGAAGTCTCCAATAAATGTAGATAATTGTACTTTAAACAAAAGTCATTATTTGAGGCAGTGATTATAAATGATATCTTGGCCACTGTGTACAGCAATAGGCTAGGGCTAGGATGACTTGCTGTCTATTCCTAACTCTGTACAACTTCGGATAAATAATTTCATTTTCTCTGCCCTGGTTTCCATAGTAGTGAAACAGGAATAGTGAAACTCGCCTCTTTATTATATCTCTCATCAGAGAACTCTATAAAAGAAGTATTATTTATCCCTAACTAAACTGAATGTTCGTGTTCACTGGTGTGGTAACCTAAGAGAAAAATTTAGATATATTTAATGTTAAATATACAGAATCATTGAAACCAAACTACTCTCAACTCAAATTCAGACACAGTGGACACAGAGTTAGGTTTAAAAAGATAGTCCTGTTCAGCCTACAAAATACATGCTTTTAGCATGATATCAAACAATTTTAATTTTTAACACAGCACAAAATGAATGTGTCTCTACTCAGAGTTGCAAATATTCCTTAATCAAACTGTTTAAGAAGAGGTAAAGCATTTAAAAAGCTTAACTTGGGGGAAAATAATCTGGAAGGATCTAAAGATTAAAGAATTTAGAAGAAGCAGTAAGTATGTACTGTTCATGGTCTTGAAGATACCAAATACATATTGGAATTTTAGTTAGGTTAGCAATGTTATATCAAGAATGAGTGCAAAGGAACCTTAGAGGACTATCTATTCTTTATGATGTAACTTGAGACTGTTTTGCAAAGTTACAGCTTTCATTACATGCTACCCATTGTTTTGATTAAGAAACTATTGTCAGTTCTGCTGAGACCTCAGACTTTAAGCTGCAGAGTATTCTAACTCCTGTTGTCTGTAATAAGTGCCAAGCACCATGCACAGCCTGATTCTTGAATATTAATTATTAATTTTTCAGCTTCCTTTATTTATTTCAGGGAAACCAGATATTTAGACAGCAATTCAGAATTACATTTACGGTCTCACAGCGAGTCCTTTTGCAATAAGTACTGATCATTAAAACATAGATCTACCAAACAAACAAACAAACAAACAAACAAATAAACCATTCATCATTAATTAAATCAATAATTCTGGAAAATACTTTGTTGTCCCTTCCCCCATTTTCTTAGAATACATAGGAAATTTTGCATGTTCTAGCTTATATTAATGTTGAATTAGTCATAGCATACTATAACGAGAGCATTACCCAATTCATTGGAACGTGATGAATAAAAAGATACACATTTTAATACTGATATTACCAAGCTTATTAAATCCTGCAGGCAATAGTTGAACTTGAACAGCTACACAATGAAGAAACAGTGGGAGCCAGGTATACTTCTGATTAATGAAGAGAACAGAATACTGCCCCAAGAGTTTTTATGCAATGCTATAAAAAAACTTCATGGATTGAATAGGACTTTGACCTATCAGCTTTCATTATTCCTCCTCAGTTAAACTACTTTGACTTGTAACTTAATTTGCATAGATTTTTAACTGCTTTTGAACCTCTGCTGATAGCCATAGCTGTTGCTCACATGGGAAATTTACAATAACGAGGTAACTATACCCAAATTATTCACAGCAAGCCATATGTTTGCCAAATATGCTTTTTTCCTCAAAAATTGGATAGATTGAGAAGTGTAATTTTGTATACGATGTGGTGGTACTGGTTCTTAGAGGAACAGAACTAGAGTTGTGTAGATTTAGGATATAGAAGGTCATCAAAGTCTACAGACATTTGGACGCACGCCTAAAAGAGAGCTAAGTATTACAAAGTGAGCTTGAAAAAATTTAAACCTTGAGCATTTGGACACCGTTGCAGAATCCATGACCCTACATTAAGTGCTTAGGGTCTGTATGTAATTTATGGGTCAAGTTATCTGGTCAGACAGGATTTATCAACATCTTTCTGTTGAGTATGAAACTGTCCAGCCTAGCTACTAGGAAAACACTTGAAAGAGATATGTTGGCCTCATGTACATAACATGCATTGTATATTTTTCCCTCTCCTGACTTGCTGCCCAGAATTCATTGATGAAGCTAAGCAGCTATAAATTTTTTTTTAGGAACAGAAGGATTTACTCCTGTCCAACTGTAGAGGAAGCTTCTCTTTCTCATATATCCCTGATTTCCCCACACATGCCACTTCTTCATTAGTTCAATGGCAAGAGTTATTGTCCAACATGTGGTAGATCTCCATTCAATTTCTTCCACTGCATGGGTTCATAGCCTCTCTAGAAAATATCATCCTCCCCTAGAATGCTAGCTTTAGGCTGTTTTTGTAAGGGACGCAGCTGTAGTAGTATTTCCTTTTTCTTGTCTTCCACTTGCATTCTACTTGTATTCATTGCATCTTGTGCATGCTCCCAAAACACCCATCAGCTGAAGCCCTCCATGTTCACGTGAGTAAAATAATACCTACTCTTATGATCAAACTTTGGCCTGAATTTGAAATAAAACTGCTCAGCTCAGCAGTCATCTCAGGACTGAAATGATTCTTGCTTCTTGCTAAAAGAGAACATTAGACTCCTGTAGAATTCTGAATTTGAAAAATAGCACTGAATTACACCTCAGATTCAGTTGCCTACATTCCACTTTCTATTTTTATTTTCTTTTTAATCTGGTGTTATTTATCAGAGTAAGGTCTCATTAGGATAGTTAGGATATGCTTAACCTTTCCTGTTCCACCTTGAAGCCTCACTGCAAGGAAATTCCATTTATTTTAATACCTTACTTGATATTTAGTATCAAGTTTGGCTCATCATGTCCATCCTTTAATTGCATGTGGAATGCACATGCTTTATGAAGCAAATTACAAACCTTGAAAAGGTGATATCTTTACAGTAATCTGCCCATCACAGCCACCTTAATACCGTAATGTGTTAAAATAAATTTTGCACTTTTTTTTAATATATATGTGGACCTTCTACTGTCACACTAGCCCAAAAACCAATGAAGATTATTTGAACTCAAAAACTGAGATACAAAATCATGTGTCACTTAAATGTGTACTCACATTTTTAGACCTAAACTATTACCAAAATAAAAGTTAATTTTCCAAATCATTGTTTTTGGAACAGTGTGACCGTTTTGTTAAATTCAGGCCAATCAAGATATACTATGAATTCTCCAAAGGATAGATAAAAAGAGTATCCAAATATCTCTTCTATTTGATTTGAATGAAAACTATGAACACCAGTTCTATAAGAGAGTATGTTGGGAAATAGCAAAGTATTTTGGCCCTGAGCCTGTACATATCGTGCTCTGATGTCTGTATAGCATTTTCCCGCTTCAATCTCCACCCAGTTTAAAGATCTGATTACATTTTGAACCAGTGTCTTCATTTAAGGTCAAGAAAAATCTTTAACATGTTAATCAAAGTGAATACTTATTGTCATATCTCAATTCTGACATTTAAAAGAAACTTCATGCAAATGAGATATGTGACTGAATTACTAGAAAAGGCTATCAAATACTGAACACAGAAACACAATGAACCCCACTATATTGACTGAAGTCCTTCATGTGCCTCCTCTAAAGTGCAAATTAGACTTAGATTTGTGAACTTTGAAGTTTAGGAATCCTTGGATGTGTGTTCCTTACTGCATACTGATGTCTATACTAAATCAAAATTAAAAGTATACCATTAAACAAAATTTCCTGCTGTTGTGTTTCCTGTGCTTGTAGAGTCAGAACTGAAGAGCTGGTAAGTTGAACAAAGTTGTCTGATAACCCTGAAGACTGTCTTTTAAAACAAAAAACATTATTTTGTGATGGTTTCCTTTTTAATGTTTGGCTTTACTACTTTCCTCTGATCTGATTTTATTAAAAAGTAACATATTTTTTAATTCACAGGCCACTTCTTTCTATTATTGAAATAAATATTTTATCAAATATGGAAGCTAGCTTTCTCATTTCAGGAATGAATATGTACTGAAAATGTAAAGATATTTGTAGTAGCCAACAAAGAGTGACATTAGTGAAGAGGAGTAGTGTTATATATTGATTAAATAACTTTACATAGTTTTCTCATTTTTGAACTCCAAGAAATTTAAAAGGCCATTCTAAATAGATGGAACTTGATTTTGATCCCATAGAAGTTTTTCATTTGTACAGATCCAATCTGTTGGATTTTTACAGATCCAGTCAATTGGTAGACAAAGGGAGAGCAGTGGTTATTGTCTACCTTGACTTCAATAAGGCTTTTGATGCTGTCTCCCATAGATCCCCATAGAGAAGCTGAAAAAGTATGGGCTGGATGAGCAGACTATGAGGTGGATTGAAAACTGACTACCTGACTGGGCCCAGAGGGTTATGATCAGTAGCATGAAGTCTAGTTGGAGGCCAATAAGGAGCAGTGCACCCCAGGGGTCAATAGTGGGTCTAATCCTGCTCAACATCTTCATTAATGATGGGGTAGAGTATACCCTCAGCAAGTTTGCAGAACACACAAAACTGGGAGGAGCGGCTGATAAACCAGAGGGTCATGCTGCCATCCAAAGCAACCTTGAGAGACTGAAGAAATGGTCTAACAGGAACCTCATGAATTTCAAGGAGAAATGCAAAGTCCTGCATCTCAGGAGGAATAACCCCATGCACCAATGCATGCTGGGGGCCAACCACCTGGAGAGCAGCTATGCAGAAAAGGACCTGGGGCTCCTGGTGGACACAAAGTTGAACATTAGCCAGCAATGTGCCCTTGGGGCAGAGAGGACTAATGGTATCCTGGGCTGCATTAGGAGGAATGTTGTCAGCAGGATGAGGCACATGATCCTTCCCCTCTGTTCAGCACTGGTGAGGTCACACCTGGACATGGAGTTACTAGACAGAGTCCAGTGAAAGGTCACTAAGATGATTAGGGGACTGGAGCATGTTTCAGATTAGGAGAGGCTGAGAGAGATGGGACTGTTCAGTCTAGAGAAGAGAAGGCTCGGGGGCATCTTATCAATGTGTATAAATACCTGAAGGGAAGGTGTAAAGAAGATGAAGCCAGGCCCTTTTTAGTGGTGTACACTGACAGGAGAAGAGGCTACAGACACAAAGGGAGGTTCCATCTGAACATCAGGAAACACTTTTTTACTGTGAGGGTCTTAGCACTGGAACAGGTTGCCCAGAAAAGTTGTGGAGGCTGCATCCTTGGAGATATTCAAAAGCCATCTAGACTTGGTCCTGGGCAACCTGCTCTAGGTGGCCTTGCTTGAACAGGGGATTGGACTAGATGACCTCCAGAGGTCCCTTCAGATCTCATCTGTTCTGTGATTCTGTGAATCTATGTGATTCTGTAATTCTGATCCTGTAATTCTGTTTTACACCACAACAAATAAAAGTAGAAGCAATTAAGAACTATCTTATAACGAACTACAAGTAAAACATATTAAGGTTTGAGACTTGGTCAGTGAATTTAATGACAAAGCCACATGCAGATTTGATTCCAGATCAGGAAGTAGAGTAATCTAAACCTTCATTTTGCAAGTCCTAGGCGAATTCTTTAAATTCTGGACTTAGGGTAAAAAGGCAGCAGGGACATTGCATTTGTTCTTTGATAAGACTGACCAAATTTCTGCTGTTAAAAGTTTACAAACTCTTGAATCTTCAGTAGGATTATTAATTATAATATTCCTGTATCTCCTTTTCTGTCATCTAATCTTGCAGAGTGCAGAAGACCTCCTGCTGAATGTTCTTGCCTCTCACAGGTACCAGTGGTAGCTGATAGCATGCAACAGTTCACAGATGGTAGTAGAAATACTTCGCAGGTCTGGCATCCAAGCCAATTTCAGATAGAACAGCAAAAAATATAAACCAAATAGTTACATATTCTTATTTAGGCACCTACTGGAAGATTTTCATAAATTAAAGATCCTTAATGCTCCTAATTGCTCAGGCCAGTATACTCAAGGATCTACCTTCCTTTGGTGCATAGACCCTTCTCTTTGGTGCTGCATATGGACCAAAGAACTACGCTGAAGACTCCTACATAAAACAGTTAATTCTACTAAGAACTAATAACTAAGTTCAAGTTTGCTTCAATTGTTACCTCTAATAATTACATAATTTTTTTACTTGTTCTGAAGGTTCTATTAACAGGTAATAATGAATACCACTCTTTTCCTTAATCAAATTATGCTTTAATATACTTAAATGTCAATTGTTGTTAACTGTGGTCATATTATCAGTAGTAAAATAATTACAGCTAGGTGTTCAGTAATGTTTCGTCTTATTTACAAACAGTAGAAAATATCCAATAAAATCAGTGTCAGTTACTTAAGAGCACTTACTATAAAAATGTTTTTCTTTTTCCTTGAGGAATCACAGCTTTTAAATGGAAGAATTTTACTCCTTCAGGAGTATAAAAAATTATTTATTAACAATATTTTTGTGACGGTTGGAATTAGAGCTAACACACAAAGAGAAGCTGACAGAAGCTGTGAACCTGTAGGGCTAACAGAGGGCTCTGACTTAAAAGCTAACTCTTTCTTCAATATACACTCACAGATATTCTACACAACTGGAGATTGTGAATGTGTATACACTGGATTTCAGCCTAAGCAAGTTATCCACATGTAATAGTTGTTGTTGAACTGAAGGAATTTACTTCTGTGAAGATTTACAAAAACAGACTCTGTTGTAAATTACAAAACCTATTTTACCAGTAAACACTTGAATCTCCACACAAAATAAATTAGTATGACTAGGATGAGAGGTAGTTAACAAAAAAGTTTTTGGAAAGGCATTGTACTGAACACATAAGCAATAGGAAAGTCATCAGAAACAGAACTCCAGTATCATTAATAATAGATCTTTCTAGTAAAGCAAGCAAAAATATTTTTTTAGTATATTCAAAGACTACTAAAGCAATCTATTTTTTTACCAGTTTTACACAGTCTAAGAGCAAAAAATGTTATTGTAGTCCTAATTCTAAAGGGAGAAAGATTTGTATAAGATGAGAGATAAAGGCCATCACAAAAAAAAAAAAAGAAAAAAAAGGCGAGAATATTCCAAGGAGTCACTAATCTGCTTTCTTTGGATCAGTCTGATTTGCTCATCTATAAATTTAAAATACAAAAATACTTCCTATGAATTCATTAAAATGTGGCTAGCAAATTCCAAGTATGATTATTTTTTTTCCCGTTCTTTTCAGCCAATAGTCTTTAGCAACAGATAAAGGCATTGCAGAGGTGATGGAGGAAGTTAATTTAGAAGACAGAATCACTGGCAGAGACAGACTGAAACTTTAAGGCAATATTACACAGATGGCTGAAAAATGCACCAGTATAGACATGTTCTCACCAACTCTGCAAATTGATAAACATGTTCATCATATAAAGATGATGGAAATGTGGGCCAATATCCCTATTTCACTCAATATCTAGAATGACATAAAATCCTGGCTTTAATTAAGTATCTGAAGCATGCCATCACTAGCATCCTTTTCCTTTTGACTGACAAAAGCCTCACATAACCTTAGTCATCATGATTTACAATTATAAAAGCTTTTTTTTGTAGATCATCATTCTGTGATTCTGTGAAAATTCTATATGTCTACAAAATTGAATATCAAGATGTTTCTTATAATAAAAGCAGAAAAATCTAATGATTTTATCTGGGTGTACTGGTTTTGGCTGGGATAGAGTTAATTTTCTTCTTAGTAGCTGGTACAGTGCTGTTTTGGATTTAGTGTGAGAATAATGTTGATAACATGCTGATGTTTCAGTTGTTGCTAAGTAGCGCTTATCCTAAGTTAAGGATTTTCAGTTTCCCATGCTCTGCCAGCAAGCAGGTGGGCAAGAAGCTGGGAGGGAGCAGAGCCGGGGCAGCTGACCCCAACTAACCAAAGGGGTATTCCATACCATAGAATGTCATACTCAGTATATAAACTGGGGGGAGTTGGCCAGGAGGGGCAGATCGCTGCTTGGGCATCGGTCAGCAGGTGGTGAGCAATTGCATTGCACATCACTTGTCTTTTCTTGGGTTTTATTTCTCTTTTTTTTGTTCTATCCTTTTTCATTACAATTATTATTAATATTCTATTTTTATTATTATTAGTTAGTATTATATTTTATTTTACTTTAGTTATTAAAATGTTCTTATCTCAGCCCATGAGTTTTACTTTTTTTCCGTGATCCTCCTCCCCATCCCACTGGGAGGGGGGAGGGGAGAGCGGCTGCGTGGTGCTCAGTTGCTTGCTGGGGTTAAACCATGACAGGGGCTATGTTTTGGTTTTGTGCTGGAAACAGTGTTGATAACACAGGGATGTTTTAGCTGTTGCTGAGCAGTGCTTACACAGAGTCAAGGCCTTTTCTGCTTCTCACCCCACCCCACCAGTGAGTAGGCTGGGGGTGCACAAGAAACTGGGAGGGGACACAGCTGGGACAGCTGACCCCAACTGACCAAAGGGGTATTCCAGACCATATGACATCAGGCTCAGCAATAAAAGCTGCGGGGGAAAAGGGTGAAGGGGACAGGGACATTCAGAGTTATGGCATTTGTCTTCCCAAGTAACCGTTATGCGTGATGGAGCCCTGCTTTCCTGGAGATGGCTAAACATCTGCCCAGGAAATAGTGAACGGCTTCCTTGTTTTGCTTTGCTTGCACGTGTGGTTTTTGCTTTACCTATTAAACTGTCTTTATCTCACCCCACTAGTTTTTGCACTTTTACCCTTCTGATTCTCTCACCCATCCCACTGGCAGGGAGGGAGTGAGCAGCTGTGTGGTGCTTAGTTGCCAGCTGGGGTTAAACCAGAACACCAGAATAATTCTGGATTTGTGGGTTACCTATGCTTACATATTTGTATACAAATGGTAATAACAAGATATATTGGCAGTAGCCAGAAATATTAATAGCTTTCAAAATAGAAGGAGGAAGGTCAGATTTGGTTCTACCAAACAGAAGAATTCTCATTTGATATTAAATACTTTAAAAAAGTAAAGTCTGTAAGAAGGAAAGCAATAATGAGCCAGATCACATGTAATTAAACTGTATTCTCCATGCACATAGCTACCTGTGGAAATGACATGTTGGGATATTTTATAGTTCCAGCTTTTAAAGTTAGATATAGAACCCATATATATTTATATGTAAACAACAGTTTCATATAACCAATGGATGAATCAAAGACTATCTTATATACTAGATCCAGACAAGAAGAAGGGTGAAGTAAGTGGCTTGCTAAAAAGACCCAGCTACAGTTGTACATGGTGTTTAGTGTCCAGCAAACTGATTGTTTAAAAAAATCTGAAGTACCTTGGGAGTCAACGGTTATCCGGGAAGGCAAGATTTAGTAGAAAGAGCATCATCTTTGAACCTGTTTTTCTTCATATTTCTGTTCGTTCCTGCAAAACAGAATGATACTTCATCTAAGTAATACATCTGATACAACTACAATTTTACATCAATGATGAACAACCTTGCTGCCTTAGGAACCAAACAGACTTTTCGTGATTGCTACAAAGGACATGTGATATTCATTTCAAACATATTCCAAGACAATTAGGGGAACTTAGAACAGATTCAACTGTTTCACTGCAAACACAAAGAATAATCATTTTAGTCTAGAAGATTTTTTTCAGTCCTAAGTAGCAGCTGCCCATCATGATTTAAAAAAAAAGTAAAAATGACAGGCTTTATTAGATTTAATTAGTTGTGCACCATTGCTACTGTCATGTCATAATACAATTTTTGACAATTTATACTATGACATGACAGTGGAAGCACATCATCAGCTAGATCAAATGCACTGCACAGAAAAATAAAGACAAAACAGCATTACAAAATTCTTTAAATTTTTAAGACAAAACGTTCTAGAAAGAAAAAAGGGATGATTTCAAAATAAATGCTTTCTGCGCAAGTTTCCAAAAAAATGCATAGATTTTTAAATGTTGACAATTTTAATGAAAACAGAATTTTTCATGGGAAAATCCCTAACTTTCTGACACAAAAAAATCAAACCGCTCCATTGAGAACCAATTTAGGGTTGACTCTGCAATCAACAGAGTACATGTTGTTTTACACACAAGGTAACATGAATTAATTAGCTGATGTAATATTATAACTAACAGATGGGATGCATAAAACAGTGCCAACAACACTTCAGCAGTTCTTATTTAATACATTCACCTTTAGGAAAGTCATGAAGATTCAAGGATAATGTCATTACCTTTTGCTTTTATGTCTTCAAATGCCCCGCTTTGATACTGATGCTTAACTATGAGAATGATGTTATTCAGGACATTGCCTTCATTTGTTCAGTCTAGTTGGTAAATTATGCCTGCAGTATAAAAATATTGGTTATTCAGAGCAAAAATACATGTGTTAACATAATGCCCTAATTTAAATTTATGTCTTTCTAAGAACATTGCTTTCCTCTTCATTTCAATCATAAATGTTGGTATAGACTTCAAACGCAGAAGGGAGCCTGAACTGTGAAACTTTAATAGATGTCTGTGCTTAGTCTACTGCCCCTTGAAGAAGTTTCTGATATTTTTGAAACAAAAAATGCCATGTTTTTACTGGCAGCTATTGCAGATGGTCAAGGACATATGTGGGTAAGAGAGAATAAAGTGAATTAAGGGAAATGGACTAAAAGCTGCAAATAACTACTTTTCTCAAAAGCTGTAGATAACAAGTAAGCTCCACGGATGATTTCCAAACATGTTTATCGCACTAAAATGTTTATCAAAATGGTTCATGCAAACATTTGAATTTTAGAGAAGTAGAACTCTGAAAAAAGGCTGCAAAAGCCTTGCAAACTATGATCTTACCCAGTGACTACTAGGAAAATCAAATATATAAAATAAAACCTGGGAGTGGAGACCCAACTTTTCCCTTCCATACTGCAGCCCACAAACTAAATGCATGTTCTTCCTGGGCTCCATGTTCCAGCCCCAGTTTGCACATTGACAGAGCAGGGTGAATGGAATGCTCCTATCTTTGCTTTTTGCTAACTGGGAAACTATGATAGTGTCACCAACCTCTTGCACCCAAATTACAGAATAGGCTGCTTGAATTACCACTGACATGCGATCTTGCTGTCAACAGAAGGAACACACTGTATATGCAAAGACAGGAATTTATTGTTAATCTAATTAAAGTCCTTGTACTCTAATAAAAAAAATTCTTATTAGTTCTCTTGCAACAATACTAACATTGATATTTTAAATTACACAGAGTTAAAATGATACAAACACCCCTTTCTCTGGTGATATCTTCTCCTCCTCCACTGTCCCATTGGGTTTTAAGGTAAATGACCAATCTAGGGGAAAAGGGTGTATAGCTAGTCATCAGCATCCTGATTCCATGAGCTTATGTTATGAAAGGTGCAACAATCTTTATTTCTTCCAAATAGAGTGTTTTCTGCATCTAGATATCTTTGTTTCAGGAACCTACTCAGGTTTAGGTTTAAGCTAGGCACCTATAACAGCTGTGGATATGCAAAACAACAAAGTTCCCAGGACACACAGAAGTCTAGTTTCAAACAAGGATGAGGACGTTTTCAGCATATTCAGCATTTGTCCCCTTTTGACTATGTCTTAAATCTTGTTTTAGGCAACTTTGCTTTTGTTGGATCTACTCACATATAGGTTCTTGTGCAAGATACAGGTGTTAGATTCTGTATAAATGTGTTTACCTCATCCTGCATTTGAATCACAAGCTATAATCAATTGTAAAGATTTTCTCAGAATGATAAAGCTTTTTTTTATTGGTATCAACTTGTACCGCATTCATTTCCCTGGATTACTGCAATCCACAACTAACATTGTTTTACAAAATTCTGCATATTTTACTCTGATGCCCCTTTAACATGACAAAACAATGTTGATTTAAAGTTTTATGTGCTTTAGAAAATGTTTTTTCATTAAGATGTGCCATAGAACTGTATACATATAATAAACTAGCTCTATTAAGCTGGTCTTGCACACGGACTTTTTTTTTTAAAAAGGTAAGGAAACGAACATTTGAAGTGATCACTATAGTTTATAAATGTTCATGAAATGCTTAGCTTTTTGTAAATCAGCTTTTTGAGCAATTCAATTTGTTTTTGAAAGACAGACGAATTATTTAAACGTAAGAACTGTATGAATGTAAGAATCAGTATTCCATCTGGCTGAGCAGCCTCTTGAAATACCATTTAGAAACTTTAAATTAGGTAGAATCTAATGAATTACATCATTTATGTTGAGTTAAATAACTGCTTTATGTATAGATTTGTTTTTTACCCCTTTAATGCTTATCCCACTAATGAGGATAAAATAGCAGAGCATTTAAAAAAAACAAGAAGATGACATTGTATTTGTCCCTCTTAATGGTAAAGAATGTATGTATTTTAAAGTATAAACTGTATTATACAGCTTTAATTTTGATTAATGATTTAGATCATTGAGCAAGATTAAAAGTTAAGGCAGATGATTAAGACATTTATTTAAGGCATATTTTATGCCTTTTCCTTAATGAAAAAGAATACATAATTGGCTTAGAATGGAAAGCAATACAAATCAATAGCTATCACCTATTTAATGAAAGTCCCAGTTCAATTTTCTGTTATAACTTGAATCCTTATCTTGAAGGCTTGAGGTCACAGATCATTCCAATTGACCAGAATGTGCAGGACATTTCCCAGTTCTGGCTAAAATTTGCTTCTGTTTGTGCAGGTTACACTTCCAGCACTAGTTCTATATGAGGGCAGGATTTGGCAAGTTTTTCACAATTTCATTGATTTCTATGTGAAAAATAGGTCTGCACTTTACATATGCACTGGAGGAAGCAAGCTTCAGATGGACCAAACCAATGGAGTTTACAATATAAACTTATAAACAACAAAGTTGGTGTCCCTTATGCTATTACCAGTGAATACTTCATTATCTAAAAATTTGATTCACATTCAAAATGATCACTTCTCAGAATTTACTTTAATACCAATTTCTTGCAAGGATTTCTGGATTCTGGTTGTTAACTTCCTGTTTACTTTGTGCATTTGATTCCTTTCAGTCATTATTATATCTAAAAAATAAACATATCCTTCAGACACCAGACATACAAAAGTCTCCTTGTGTTATAGATACAAGAATGATGCACAGGAAAATTAATGACATGTCTAAAGACACACGGGAAGTATTTGCCACACACATGGGATTTCGCAGATTTCCTGAGCATCCTGTCACTGAAGTAAAATGGTTACTAAAAATACAAAAAAGCCTAGGAGAAATCACCCATTGCCTCAAGGGCTGAACTTCAATCCATGGAAACTGCAAGCTTTAGGACTACGTGTTTAGACCACATCATTCAAGCTCAGATCCACAAGGATATAATTCTCTAAAACCGAATTTGAGGTTTGTAACAAGCACCACTCCCCAAACATGTCAAAAGTCTGTAAGGACCTCCATTTTTGAACTGTGATAAATGCTTCAATGTTTGCTTCAGTCAATTTGCCACGTGAGACCTATCACAGGACCAAGATCCCAGAATCAGATCTTCCTCCACCTGAGCAGGAGGGAAAGCCCAGTCCAAGGGAGAGTCGGTGGATGTTGGCCCTACACAAGCACGGCAGCTTCCAGGACACTTCCCCTCAGAAGAATGCCCTGAGGGAGTCCATCTTTTTCTAGAACAATTCACTTCTTCCCCATAAAATGCCCTCAGTTCTCTCTTGCTTGCCCAACAAATCTTCATTTTATTTATTTGTTTGGGGTTTTTTTTGCTAAATGATTTCGTTTCAGCAGGATGGATTGAAAATAACTGCCAGACACAACAGGTGACACCGTGAGGGTTAACACAGGCTTGGGGGAGGTGAGAGGAGCAGGCCTGGCTGCTGCCTAGGGCCCCCTTGTTCGCCCAAACTGGAGGAAAATGCTTCCCCATAATCTCACCTAAGTATCTTCACAGCACCAACCCACAGGTCACTGGGCTAGACACTGCATTTTGCTGCTGCACATTTCTATAATTCAAACAGTCTAATTAAAATTTGATTCCTTATGAGGGTTTTGCAATACTTTGCAGGCCACCTTCTGCACCTTGCTCTCTGTGGCTCCTGGTGTTTGTACTACTGCACAACCAAATCCATAAAAAACAGAAAAGTCTAATTACGAGATTCACAAATGTATTTATTAGCAATAGCATGGGGTTAATTTCTCAAGTATGCAGGTTGAGAACTAGTTAGTTCCTTTTGCTAATGGCCACACAAGCACGCACTTGCTCTTAGTAGGAATGATTTAAGAAGTCAGTTCTGCAATGAAAACTAACAGCACTTAAAAATTTTTTTTACCTCAGCAGATGCCCGAGACTTGGGGCTGTCCAGGCAGAGTAGCTGGGCAGGACATCGGGGGCAGCAGGAGTGGTGCTGCTCTCCAGGGCGGGCGGCCATGAGGCAGCTGGGCCATCACCTCACCTGTAGGCACAGTCCCACGGCTGGAAGCAGGCAGGCAGGGCACCTGGCTGGCAGCAGCGGGGCCGATGAGCATTGGGAAGGACGGGAATAACCCATGTCCAAGATCAATGCAGGAAATCAAACTGCCCAAGGACAGGACTAGGGGCAGGCAGGCCTGAGGTGCTGCTGGGGCAGGGACCGAAGGCCCTGGCTGGGCTGAAATGGTGTCCTGGGCCTGTGGGGCATGGAGCAGGCCCTGAGGGAGGCTGGCCTGTGCCAGGAAGGCTCATTACTGCACTGAGGGCTGGGAGGCAGAAACAAATCTTGCACGTTTGTCTCTGATGGTCCTAATAGACAATTTGTAAGAAGATACCAGGTCAAAGCATTGTGGAGCCCATTTGCTCAGCCAGTAGGATTTCTCCTTCAGGTATATGTTGTTTTGACATATATATTGTCAGTCAGACAATCCAGCTTTTTTCTTTTTTGTCGCTCAAAGATCATTTGCTGAAATAGGGACTTGCCTTACTTGCAAACAAAAATCTTAATTATTTTGAGAGAAATTTTCGTTAAAAGTACATTAATATATTTCCTTCAATATAGACTTTTAACCATGTACATTGCTTATAGTTATCTAAATACAGTTTAACAAGCCTACCTTGAAATATCTGTTTGCCAGAAAGTGTCAAGACTAAAATATTTGGTCATGAAATGTAGCAGGATGAAAATGTTTGCTGTCTTTTTTGTCACCAATAGACATAACAAAATCACTCGAACTGAGATATGCAGATTTCACATCTGCTTTACTTTTATTTGAGTTCAGAGATATAATGCAAATCTGAATCTCTTTAAGAATGCATGATTTTTATCTGTATAAGTATTTATTAGTGGCTTACTCATAGATAAGATACATTTATATTAT
The DNA here is from genome assembly GCF_018139145.2 of Gymnogyps californianus. NCBI lineage: Eukaryota > Metazoa > Chordata > Aves > Accipitriformes > Cathartidae > Gymnogyps > Gymnogyps californianus. The sequence continues at coordinate 39,023,032 of NC_059474.1, read as the reverse complement.
TTATTGCTTGTATATGAAGATGATTAAGCAAATAAACTCTAATGAAATATTAGATCAAAATAAAAGCCATGTATTTTATCAGACATAAAGAACAGAGCACTAGCAGAACAGAGCACTTTCATAGCTTTCACTGAGGCTCCCTTCAGGAGCAGGATTTACATCTGCTACTGAACTTAAACTGCTATCCTTACGTTTTCCTCCTCTTGCAAACACCAAGAAAAGAATAGGAGTTTTCAAAGCAGGATTTGAGGAAGCAAGGCAGGTTTCCTAATTAATCAGGCAGGTCTTTAAACACCATTTTCATGAAGGAATGTTTTAAATTAACAAAACTGATTTCACTGAAACTCAGAACATCACCGTGTCTTCACATTCTTATTTAAAATGATAAGTGGTTAATTGTATTTCTTTTTGACAAGGAAAACCTTTAAACATATGTATCAGAAGAAATATATAATGAGTTTGAAAAATGAGTTACTCTAATTGGAAACATATTATTGGTAGTTATTTAAATGCAATTTTTCTTAATTGCCGTATTTGTACTGCAATTTCAACTATTAAATCAGTGATCCAGATTTACAAACATCCCTTTCTGTGTTTGGTATAACCATAATTTATGTTCTCACTTGCTTCTGTCCTTATGCTACGCAATGCTTCTGTCTGTCTTACAGCCTGAATCACATGGGCTGACTCTATTGTTAATCTAAGCCATCCCACCCACCTGCAGAAGACAAATAGCTGCCAAAGCTTCTCCTTATATTAAGGTTTAAACTTTGACCCTGGTTTAACAGCTCAACAACAAAATCAAGCCAAAAAGTCTTGTGCACCAGACTAGGAGGTATGATCCTATCTATCAACAATCAATGCTTTTCCTAAATTCCTCACCTTTATCTTCCTGGCTTCATACGTGTACGTTGATAGGCTACCTAGGACTGTCTGATGAACACTCTGGTCCCTATTGTGTTACTTCTACATGTAAAAGTACTGCCTTACTAGTAGCCAGGAAAACTTCTGCACTGTAACACATATAATAGTTATAAAAATGAAGATATTATGTACAAATTCTGTAATAAAATTGTCCCTTGCCATGTATAATATTTTTATCTTCACACCTGAACTACTGTGTCATATCTGGAATACTGTGTCCAGTTCTGGACTCCCCAGTACAAGAGAGATATGGAGTTACTGGAGAGAGTCCAGCAAAAGACCGCTAACACGAGTAAGCGACTGGAGCATCTCTCATAAGCAGAGATAAATACTATATCGTACTGTTCTCTCACTTTGACAACTCTACAGCTAAGTGTCTCTCAGTGCCTTTTATTCTGAACACTGATGAACTAATTATAATTCATGTTAGGTTAAAAATCTAGCATTAAATTATTGCTACAAGAGAGAGATTGTTAAAAATAATGTACAACTTCCTGTATACTTTTAACACAATAAGGAGGATATCAAGATGGTACCAATGTATTTTGACCCTAAACTATTAAGAAAATCTTGCAAGAACATGTATTTTAGGTATCACGTACTGTTTATATTAGCAAAATATGCTATTATATATGTTCCTTTTGATTTTCTTAATGCTTCAGGGTCAAACAGTTGGTAGGGTGCAATATGGATCATGTTAAATAATAATAATTAGACCTGCAGAACTATTTGTATATTTTACCTACTAAAGACACAGAATTTTTCGTGTATATCTGAGATTTAGAAAATTTTAAAATTCTAATTCTGTGGCAATTGTTTGTCATGTACAGTATATGTGTGTGTACTGATAACTGCCCATTAAAATCTTCATTGTCATGTTATAGTCTTTATCCCAGTGGCTTATTCTATATGTACATCAGTGTGGAAAATCTTATGAAAACAGACAACGGTTTATCTGTGTAGGTATCTTCCAGCTGCTTTTAAAGAGGACAATTAATTTGCATATATTTAAGAAAAATAGTAAGTGTAACAGAGATGAAGATAATTAACATTCTCCATCAAAGGAATGGAAAACCTTATGAGGCCTGAAGAGTCCGTGTTTCTTTTCTTTTTTTTTTTTTTTTTTTTTTTTTTTTTTTTAGCAAAATTCAGACTGAGAGGGGCTACGACTGCTTTTTTAAATACATCATTGGGTAACCACTTAAGAGGAAAAAGAGCTATAGAAGACAAAGCATATTGTTGGCATGAAAACAAATGTGTAAGCACTAACTAAGAATAAATTTATGCTAGAAATAAGGAAAAAAAATCTCTAGTCATCAAGGAAGTGATTCTCTGGAACATTCCAAGAACAATACCTGGTGACCCAGCAGATCAGTCCTCATCCTCAGTCTTCAGTTTTCATATGTTTAAAACGTTGTGGGCTGTGGTCTCCCAGCCCTCCCAAGCGGCTGTGGCTTCTTGCTACATTAGCTAAATGTCACTTTAAAGAGTACAGAGGAATACAAAGGGAAAAGAATTCATGCAATACAAAAGGAAAATATATTTTTAGAATAACACTAAAGCTGAAAACTTCATTTTTATGGATTTCCAACTACAGTTTTTCAAGCTTTTTAAGTATTTTGCCAGTTTGTCAAAGGTAATGTTGTCCTTGAGGATTTGCCCTGCAGTTTTATAGCTACTAGCTTTTCTTATTTACAACTGCATTAAGCAGGTCGCCTGATAGTAGCATAAATGGGTATGAAGCAGTGGTGATATTTAGTCATTCCTAATAAGAATGCTGGCTACGAGATATGTGTTCCAAGGGGCCAAGAGAATATAGATGAATTACGTTATGGAATAGAGAGCATGGAAACCCCAAGCTATCAATTAAATTCTCACCATTTCAGTGGAAAGAATTGTGGATTATCAACAAGATTAATTATTCTGAAATGCTAATGTTGAAATCTCTGGTAGACTATTAGGTGTTGTCTGTGTTACAGACAAATTTACTGGGACAAGGAATATGTTTGTGGAAAAGGGAGAGATTTATCCTCTACACTAGCACTGGCTTTTGACAGGGCTGCATAGCTGTTTGTGCCTATGTATCAGTAGCTGACACACCAGTCTCCTCTTTATAAACAAGCATTACTTTTATTGTAATCACCACTATTTATCGTTGGTTGTTTGGTTGCATATTTCTACATAAGAGGACACTTGGGGTCCAATAGGGTACTGAGAAGTAAAAAACCTGGAGATTGCCTGAGCTAAGGCAGCTGCACTGTAAGGGCACTGCAATCTCTCGGTCACTCCATCCACCTAGGAAGGCATCCACAAATGACAGGAGTGGAGTTATGGAGCAGCTTGATGCAAAGCTGCAACATCCCTCAACTCTTCACATAATCCAGGAAGGACAAAGGCTGTGTGAAAGCACCTTTGTGTTCCACCCACATACATTTCTGGCAAGAAATCTCAAAAGGATGTTAGCATCACTAGCTTGTTCTAATGTACAGCATCTGCAAATTTCACTCCCTGGGGTCATTGTCTTAAAGAATACAGTTTCCCCACCCCCCACCATCTACTTGTATTTTCAGATCTAGAAATGTGCAATAAGCACTGTAGTTGCAATTCTTAACTTAATTGGCAGTCTTTCAAGTGCAATTATATCTAAAAGGTTGGCCTTTAATCTTGCTACACTGCTACTTAAAATGCCTGATTTTTTTTTAATACACTGACCATATTCACTCATTTTAAATATCACTCTGACAGCTCTATACAACAAAAATCACTGGGTTTGAGAAGTTCATTCAATAAATGGTTTTAACATTTGGAGTAATACAAAGTAGATATTTTCCCCGTAAAAACTTAAATTGTTTGGTTCTTTCACCCAATTAGCATGAAGGCAAGGAAAATAAAGAACTGAAAATATACTTTTTCCTTTACCTAGCCCACTTTTGAAAATAGCTGTTTTCTTTATTTTCAACTAACTTTAATTTACTCTAGCAAGATTACTTATTTCAGAGAACACAGTTGCTGGGAAGGTCTCTCCTGTTTTTTCCAATTGAGGGCAAGACAGATAAAATATGGCTGCTATTCATGGTCTTGCAGTTGCTGGCAGTCTCTGCACCTTGGCATAAATACACTGTCTTTATGTTTCTTGAGTCATATTTGCATCAGACATTCAGTTTTCTTTAAAAGGAAAAAGAAGGATGTTTGCAGCCCTGAGTTTGAAGATTTTTTTCCCACCCTAGAGAATGTATTTCCTCTAAACAGGTAATTTCAACTGGAAGACAATAGTTTTAATGAGACCAAAGTATTTGGTTCCAATATTTAAAAAAATTAAGGCTATAAATTTAAAAAAAAACGCATTTTTACAGACCCAAAATATTCTTTAAACATTTTTCAAGTTAGGAGAAATAGTCTTACTTGGTTTTATTCATGAAAATATAAACAATGAAAATATTTCTGAAATTTCTAAAAAATTATAATTTAATTTTCTTTAACAGCTTAAAATAATTTGTATGACTAATGCTCAGCTATGTCTACAGAAAGTCAAAACCCAACAATTCTACAAAGTGTAAATGACATTTTTTTTTTTTTTTTTTTTTTTTTTTTTTTTTTTTTTTTTTTTTTTTTTTTTTTTTTTTTTTTTTTTTTTTACAAAGTCAAAACTAACAATCTACAAAGGTAAACTGACACATTTATCTCATGAGTGTGTTATTTTTTTTTTTTTTTTTTTTTTTTTTTTTTTTTTTTTTTTTTTTTTTTTTTTTTTTTTTTTTTTTTTTTTTTTTTTTTTTTTTTTTTGAGTGTGTTAATTCCTCAGCATATTAGAATCCTCAACCTATTACAGCATATTACAAGCCTCCATAAAACTCCAGTAAACAACTCCATAAGGAAGAAAGGAATAAAACCTCCTTAAACAGCATGCTGATACCTCTGCCTTTGCAGGGTAGAGACAAACATGTACGCCAACAGTTGAGAAGAAAACTGAAAGTTTTTCAGAGATAGACAGATGTATGTCTGCGCAGGTGGTATGGTAAGTTTAATTTAACATTTCCAAATCTTCAGAAACTGAAAGAGAATTTATCTATTATCCACAAAGTTGTTGTGGTTTTGTTTTACCACCTTCTGTTCATTTTCTCTTTTCAAAGAGGCTTTATTCTGGCATTTTTGTCACACTATGCCCAGTAAAGATTATTGTGATGGATGTGTTGCTTTTAAGCATGAGGGGAATGATAATTTTAATGGACAGTACACATGACATAAGGGATCAGCAACAGAGGTCTGGTTTTGTGCAGGTTATTCTGCATGATCCAGCAAGTACTAAGAAATTCAGATTTAAAATCAAGTGAAGTGAAGTAGCCTGAGGAAAAAAAAAAAAAAAAAAAAAGAAAAAAGAAATTTTATAATTTCAAAGAGCAGGACTATTAAGAATGAAAAGGAAAAGACTCTTAATTTGACAAAGGTGATTTATGAAGTGTTCTGAGAATAATAGCATCCTTCTAACATACTAATTTTGCCTTCCAAATAATGTGTACAATGATGAGCCACTGGTTTTACTCCACATATTACCATTCTGTTTCTTCTTAAATCAAATTGTTTAGGGATGTAATGGTACTATGCTAATAGAGTACCACAATTAAAAATAAAAATATCACTTTGCAGTTCCATTTCACACACTGTATTTGCTATGAAAGTCTTAAACTCTTTCTTCTTATAATCTTATTTATTTCTCTTTCTGTGTTGCTTAAAGGAATTTATCCCAAGGTGGACTCTAGTCTGTTTAAAGAGTCTGCTGTTTCAGAGATTTTGACAGGAAAGTGGGAAAACTTAAGAAATAATAAGGATCGTGAAGCCTATCTGTTCATCTACCTGAGAGCTGGCAATACATGATTTTTCTATGATCAACTATGCTTGTTCTCAGGAATTACGCCTCTCTTGAAAAGCCATAATCTTTCTTGAAAGCACTGATCGCACTGGATTTTACAATTTAACCGTATTTAGCCATATATCAGATATATAGAAACATTTCCTCATAATGATTCCAAATGTAATGCCATGTAATCCTATTATGATATCCTTATTATCAAAGAATGAAACAGCCAAGAGGACAGGCTGACTGACTTGTAAACATCTCCAGCTAAGGTGAATTTAGAAGCTGTTCTTGAACAATTTCCCAGAAAGTATCAAAAAGGCCTTGTTTTAGAAAGTTAACTAGTCTAATACTATTTCACTCTTTTTAATGGTCTTTCATTCTTTAATGTTCTTGTTGACATGTCAGCAAGAACAGATCTCACATCCTAGATGACACGATGCAAGTAGTATGACATAATGCCTTCAAGGCTTTAAGTGCTCTTAGACTTCATAAACTCAGAAACAACAGCTCAAATTTGTCAATGGTGAACTCTTTCAGAGAAAACAGAAAGCGTTTTATTTATCTGTAGTACAAAGAGTAAGATGTAAAGTGTAATATTTTTATCTTCCTTTAAAAACAAGCAAACTGAACACATCAATTGTGATAACAAAAATCAATAAATTATTATAAGGCGAAAAAGCATGCTGAGAACCAAAATATCTGGGCAATGTTGTCAGTCTGGGGCATTTTGTTTCAAGTTTTCCAGTATTTGACATGTTTCATAAATGCTCAAGTCCTGGAATCATGCTGTCATAAGAGTCTCTGTTTTTAAACTTTTTTATTTATTGTAAAATAAGCTCTGAAGTTCTTATGATCATGAAAACAAGCTTGAAAACAGGACCAGGATAAAAAATAGAAATTGCTTTGAAAACAGAGGGTAAATAAAAAGATCTAAACTTTTCTATCATTTTGAGTGCCATGAGAAGTAAAATATTTTCAAGAACGTAGGGACTTGCCTTACTATGTTGAGCACCAACTCAGTGATGTGAATACTAGTAAACTTGTTGCTAAGTACCTCTTACAGGCAGATAGGTTTGAGGTTCTGTTGAGCTTTTAGGAAAGGAGGCTGTCCGAAATATGTGGATCTTCAAAGCATCTCCCACCTCATCCCAGAGCTTCCTGGTCCAGTACTTAGCTTCCCTCTTTTCCTCTGTTCAGGAGCTAAGTTCAGCAGATCCAGGCAAAACTCAGAGGATGAGGCTCTGCATAGTTTTTCTCTAATCCTCTATTTCATGAAACTTCTTCTGAATGCAACAGCATCTAGTGAGCTGCTCTAGAATACTGAAGAGATGTAAAAGTTGACTGTACTGAAGCTAGCAGAAAAAAACCCATCGTTTACTGCAGCAGGGTCAGAAGTGATTTCTCCTTGCTTTGCAATTATTAAGTGAGAAAAAGGATATTTCACAGATTAAAAGATACCGTGATCACTCCACATATTATATTTTCCTGGATAGTGATGATGTTGATGATGATAAAATAGCCTTAAAAAGAGGTTTTGTTTAGTATTATTTAGGGAATACATTATTTAGATAGTACTGCAATTTGTCATAGAATAGCACGTTCACATCTAATTAAAAAAATGTGGTCAGCTTGGAAACTGTTTCAGCACTTTTAATCTAATGGTGTATTTGAGAACAAGAGAAGGCATCACTGAATATTTTTATTGTCAAAGTGTTCAACCTGTCATATTTAAAAACATTCAGACTCCAGAGAGCATTTTACATATGCAATAGCTGCTGTCATTGCTTATGTTACTATTCAATTGTGTTTTATCAATAATCTTACACAATATTTAGCTAAAATGTCAGTCCAAAGGTTACCCATAAAGAAATACAAGAAGATTTGCATAATAATTACTCATCAATTCAACAGAAGAGAAGAAATGAGTCTTTTAAAAACCTAAAAATTTCGATGAGGTTATAAATCCAAGTCTACTAACAATATACTTAACGTGTTTTCTTCGAAGGCTGCCCGAAAATTCTTTTAGAAGTCACAGTACAGTATACTCTTAAAAATAAATCACCTGACCATAATCATTCCTTTCTTGTCTTGGGAGATTCTTTTAATTAATTAATAATGTTAATAATCCATGCTTCCATATTACTTTCCCTCTATGATTAATGAAGTGTTTCATAGGCATTATTAAATTAAATCTCCTAATACCTTGAGAGATGAGTAAATACTATTATTTCAGCTACAACATACGGAAGAGAAGTTAGGTATGGAAAGGTTAAATAACTTGCCTAGCACAGTGTGAATAACGATAAATATTAAGAAACTGGGAGTAATTCCCACCCCTAGAATTACGAGATGGGTTTAAATTCATGTTGTTTATATTTCTTAATGCTATTTTTTATTTGCTTTTGCTCCCCTGGATTCTGGCCTTCAGTTGTTTTTCTAATAGTTCTTTTTAAAGGTTGCTCTCTACAACCATGGAGTCTAGAGACTTTTTTTTTCTTAAACTAGACAGAGAAAGAAAGAGATAAAATTCTCACATAAAAACTCATCCCCAGGGGCTTAGACTTCAAACAGAGCAACAAATAATTTGAGATTGAAACAAAAAAAAAGCAAACCAAAAAAAACCCCAAGAGTCCAGTGCAGCAGAGCTGAAATCAAATAGTTTCTTAATTTTTTTTTTTTCTTGCTTAGATCCTAAAGGTGAGCTTTTACATCTATATTCAGGTGCCTACAGAAGCAACTTGACTTTTGCAGCTAATTATACACACAGTGGTTTTCCTTGAGTTAACTGAAATTTAATGAAGGCTCAGAACAATTGAGCACCCAGGCCATTTATTATTTAAAGGGTTCTGGGCTGAACTTTTAGGTTCCAGTGTTGAAAAATCTTAACGTGTATCTCATGACTTTTACTCTTGGCTTAATGGAACATTTTTGTTCTTCACATTTTTATTTATATTGCACTTGTCACCGTAGCAGATTAGGGCAAATTAAATTCCACAATAATTAACCAAAAGCTGTGAGTTCTATTTTAAGATTAAGAGCAGTTGGTTCATTATAATAAAGTATTTCCATGTTAACTGCATAGTCTAGGAAATGATGAAATTATTTTTACAACAAAATTAACACTTTTGACACATATCACACAGAAACCATAAGGAAAGGAAAAATTAAATAAAAATGTTCTTCCTGAAGCTGTAGATGCTTTGTAAGACCTTTGTTTAAACAACACTACTTCATGGATTTTTTTTTTCCAGAATGTTCTCTGTCTAATAAAATTCACTTTCTTCTTCTGCAGTGTAAACAAAACACATGTAAATTCAGCAGGTTTGTGATAATACTTTTGGCAGAATTGCTCAGCATGATGATGTCCTTTAGCCTCAGTATTCCCTTCAGCCCTTCTATTGTAAGTTCCTGTGAAATGAGGAGCAGATAGCTTAATATTTTTGACCTCCAGCAAAAGTTTGAATGGAAACTACATGAGCTCAAGCACAATTAAACACTAACATAATTGTCTTCATATAGCAGAAATAAATTGTCCTTTCATTGTAATACTTCTGTTTTATACTTGAGAGAAAGGCCAAAAAGGGATAAAAAATGATTGCTTCAATGACCACATAGATCAAATATGAACTTTAGCATGTAAGTAAGCACATATCTAAAGGATTGTGCTCTTTGATTTACTCCTGGGCCTAGCACTGTCATAAATATAAGGTCAGCCTCTTTTTCAGTGTCTGAACCAGCCATTTCTTTTTACTTTATGATCTGTATACTCCATCTCTGTACTGTACAGGACTAAACCTCATTTTTCTCTGTTTCCTAAATAATTGATACACAGCCATTATCACAACAGAACTCTTCCACAAAAGTGTTTTCCAATGCAGCCTCTCCACAAGCAATTTGACCTGCACTTGCAAAATAGTGAGGTAATTTGTAATCCATTGGGGCCTTTTTAAACTAAAATTATTTAAAGACAATATAATCCAGATGAAAGCAGCAACATCGGTAGTTAAAAAAAAAAAAATCTGTATATTATAAATAACTATAATTTCTTGAAATATATATTTTTAACTTGATTTCACTTGGAAAAATATGCTGTACATAACGACAGTACAAACAAGAGCTCAACTCCTTTAATCAATATTTAAAAAGACTTTATTTCAGGATTTCATTGTTATCTTCTAGGGTTTTGGGGTTGGGTTTTTTTGCATTTCAGGAACTTTTTGCAGCTGGCTGATATTCCCAAGCCATCTATTTGTTTCTTGGATGTATTTCTCAGTGGAGTTGGAGGGGGTTTTTTATTATTTTTATTTTTTTGGTAGGGACTATGTGGCAGTGAATAGCAAGCTGTATGGGTAAACTCAACTGAAAACAAAGAGATTGTCAACAGCCAGCCTTTCAAATAAATAGGGAAACAACACACTTGACTGAGTGACACATGCAGTACCCTGTTCTGATCTTTTTCCCTTCCCATACAGTAACTATTGATTGTTTTTCCTCTTTTTCTTCTTTCTCCACCTCTTTCCTTCTTCATTGCTGTTGTTCCTTTGGTCATGCGTTTCTTCCTCTGCATCATTCCATGCTCTGTTCTCACGTCTTACCTGCATTTGCAGAATTGTCTACTTCCTCCAAGCTTGGTGATTTACCAAAAGGAATAGTGAAATACCATTATACCTCCATTTTACAAATTATTGTAATTTTACTGCATAGGGCTCAAACAGGTCTTCCTGTAATACTGTAATATCACCATACAACTTGCAAAATCACCAACCACACAGGCATGCATATGTAAGCACAAAATGCCTTTCCAAGATACGTAGAGATGCATTCTGCATAAAGACCTCAGACAACAGGATTAAGCACTATAACTTTAACCTCTGTGAGTGGTAGCATAAGGGAAATTTTAAAACAGAAATATTTAAGTGTCTTTAAAAGTCCCTAAACCATGTTCTTGCTATCCATACTGATAAGAATTCAAATAAGGATTTAGCTTTTAGCCATATATACATATATTTGTTTTTCTCATTTCTGTTAAAGGTTCTGCAGTAAAAATCAATGTGTGGAAGGGTAATATATGTAACAGCATCAATAATGATAATTCTTATATTCTGCTAAAGGCCAAACCACTGTCAAAATGGGATTTCTTATTAAGCTTTAGTCTTCTTTCAGATAAAAACCTATCCATTTCATTTCTGTAGCCCATGTATTGTCATTTGTTACAGCTCTGCTGCATGTGCTACTGATGCTGCTTAAGCATTATCTGTTACAAGAGTAACCTCATCAGCTAGGATGGGATATATGTGCATATGCTGATAAACTATTTTATTGTCATTTAGCTATAATTTATTTCATCCAGCATAAAAGGAAAAGGTAGAATATAGGACAGTCATACAGATGTATCAAGAGCCTGAACTAGATTTGCCAAAAGCTTATATATTTCTGAGTGCTTTTCCTAAAAAAAAAAAATCTTTATATATAGCCCTATTTTCCCTAGGGAGGGTAATATTTATTATTAACAGTCAATGTTTTTAGCATGGAGTTATGCACAGATGATTCAATCAAATAAGCAACCTCATTGTCTTGGATGTTGTACATATATACAGGGAAGACATACTCCAGTCCCATATAACTTAAAATCTGAAAAATTCTAGAAACAGACAGAGGTTGGAGAACAGACAGTTTAGTTAAGCAAAACAGTTGGGATATAATGAATACAATTGGGATGTAATTAATAATTTTCTATTGCATTTGTTTTCTTCTTTGCATAATGTATCCATTTCTTTTGTTAATTCTCAATCAAGACTGATGGGGGAAAACTGGCAATGGTAATAACAGATGGGCATGGCAATAACAGATATTGTGAAAAGAGGGAGGAGAGAACAAAGTCTGGCAGCCAGAACTGGTGTGTTGCTGTATTTCAGTCCAGTTGTAGTTTATGTACACAGTACATTTTTCTACTCCTATTACCATTGCTCTTCAGTGTTGCTAGAAAAACTCAAATTCTTTGAGATTCTGCTTTAGTAATGTGGATAAATAAAGACAAAATCTGCTCCCGGTCTACTAGCTTTTACCTTTCCCACAGTCTTTGTACACAGACAAATCAAGTTACCTCCCAAAGTGTCTAGATAGCAAGGAAATATTTTTCATTACTACCTACTATCATTATGGAAGAAATCTGAGGTATTTAAGACTTCATATAAACTACAAAGAGTGGTTTCATCATGGTTTTTGTGGACAATGCAATTATTTCTTATTTTCACCTACTGTTGACATTAAGAGAAATAGCCCTTTTCCTCTTCCATGTAATCAATATAAAAATATTGCTACATCTCTCTTTCTATGACCTACAGCAGATGCTCCTCCCTCTGCAAACTGAATTAAGCTTCTCTCTAGTACCAGAATGCAACAAAAGCCATTCTGTGCAGCTCTTCTCGTAGTATACCACAACAATGGCATAAAGATATTATTTCAGAACTGCCAAACACAATAATATTGGTCAGTTTAAATCAAATTCTTAATCACTGTATAAAGCCAGAAATTATAAGTAATCTGATTAGTCCTCCTGGATTACATGAATTCTTTAAAACAAGAGGAAAAAAAACCTCAAACTGAGAAGCTACACACAAATGAAAGCCAAAAGGCTGTGATGCGTATATATAACATATAGGTGTGTATTATTTTACTTCTTTAAAAATATTCTCAATTTCACAGTGATAACTAGCAGCCAATTCTGTGTCACAGAAAACAAGATAGGCCAGGCAATCAAAGACCACGTTTCGTTACTAAAGCATGAACTATAGAAATTAAGATAGGTTAATTAGAATGTCTGGTTTTATATGTTGACTTTTATGTGGTGGACATCTTGGAAACTTGTTGGAAGGATAGTAATGAGTGAGATAATGTGATTCAAGGGAGCAAATTATGTAAGAATAACAGAACATTTCACAGGAGTGTTAGACTAACACTATCCACTACAGATTTTTCTGAATTATTCCTATATAGCTTAACAGCATTTCTCAGTCATGCAGAGAAATTAGATTGCCCAGTTGAAAACTGATCCACAAGCAAGAAAACTATGGCAGTCCTGTCATTTTCTACCACGGCATTTTCAGACTACTTATCATGTTCACAAAAAACTCATATCTCTTGACAAAAGTGAGCTTTTCCAAGACATGGTGGGTGTCCTGCACAAACTCTATAACATCTGTCAACACCCTCTGTCAATATGGACAATATAATTTGCATATTAATATCCCACATCATGGCAGTACCATCACCTGTCTGAAATACCTACAAAAGTAAGACCAACCCTCAGATTTTCAATCCAAATATACTCAAGCCAATACTCCACCAAAATTAACTCACAAATGTGCCATCAGTAAGCAATAATTTCTCTAAACAAAGAACCACAGCTGTGAACATGAAGATGGATTCATAGTGTGACAGTATCTTCATGAGTTCCCTGAATAACTCCATATACTTGAGTACCAAAATTATTCTATATGTAAGACACATAGATGGCATCTTCATGATCTGAACTTAAAATTTGGAATTTCTCAATCCAGCAGAAATTCAGTAATTATGATTCCCCTATGAAACTGTCTCTGGAAGACACTTAAAATAATGTGACCTTTCAAAATATCCTGAGCCATATCAAAATGGGAACCTAAAAACTAAAATATATAGCAAAATTATAAAATCATAGACTAACAGATGAAATGCAAGATGAACAATGTCAGGAAAAAGAGTACTGCACACAGAAACATACAGCAGGATTGACTCTAAAGTAGCCTTTGTGACTGTGAAAACATATTTTGGAATCACCGTGGACAGTTCTTTGAAAATGTCACCTAAATACTTAGCAGTAAGCAAGAAATTTAGACAGAATGTTAGGAATTATCAAGAAATTAATACAGAACAAACCAGAAGATATTATTGTGCTATGAGGTAAATCCACGGTACACCCACATTTTGAACACTGATTGCAGTTACGGTAATCCTACTTTAAAGCAATACAGCAGAATTTGAAAATGTCTAGGCAAATACAACAAAGATTATTGGAATGGCTATTAAAGAACAGTTTTGACTCAACTATAAACTCACACAGCCCTCTGACTGCTTGGAGTTTGTGGGATCACTCTGATCTTAGTGTTTCATCTACTTTTTCCATAGGCAACCACAGTTGGCCACTGTCAGAGATGGGATACCAGTTCATAGGAAGTTTTGATCCATTCTCGTATTTCCCCTTCCTTCTTCATTGTTAATCAGTATTTCAAATTGGAAGGTAAACTCCAATTTGAAGTGATGACAAAGTGACTGTTGTTTGTTTATATAGCAGATAAGACTAAAAAATTCTCATGACATGTGGGAGCTTGAAATTCTGCCCTTTATAAATAATTAAACATGAGTTTGGGAAGTTTCATCGAATATATATGGTCAGCTATTCACTGCAGAATCTTACAGTCCATTCTCACAAACCCTCAAACCTTTTTGCAAAAGAACAAAGGAAAATTACCAAAAAACGTGAAAGGTAGCTCACCTCTTTCTGGTAAAAATTCTTTTTTTATACAGTAATCTCTAAGAAATATGATCATTAGTATCTAGTATTTTCGTAACTAAGCATTGCTTGTGTAGCTATAAAAACTATTAAAATCTACTCAGGTTTTCTGATGGTTTGGTTTCTGAACATATGCAGTAGTTAGGGCAGAACAGTACAACAGCCATTTACTAAGCTAAAACTTCCACAGTTGAGCCCACCAAGACAGATTGTTCACAGTTGCCAGCATAATATCCCATAAACAACAACAACAAATCCACAGTTGAAAGCTGTGTAGTTTTGCTTAGCTGGTTTGTTAGATATTCTTTGATAAGAACTTACCATGAATATTTTACAAAGTATTTAAGGACATGGTTTTGCAATTTAAGCATAGCAACTTTCAGTTTGTGTAATTTCTGTCACTCAGTAAGGTTTGTCCTGCCTTTGACATGTATGAATGAACTAGAATTTCTTCTGTAGTAATAGGCTGTCTTAATAGCTGACATTTGGTTTGGTTTGGTATAAAATTCATGTCACCTTTTGTCATGGCCCTGTGTACACAGATATGCCTTACTGGCCCTGGCCAGCCTCACCTGGGGCCTCCCCCCTCACCCTCTGCCACCTGCCCGTGTGCCCAGTATCCCATTTCAGCTCAGCCCAGGGGAGGGTTGTCTCCGGGCCTGGCTCCTCAGTGGACCTCAGCCCTGCGTTGTGGGTACTCGTCTCCTGGATGTTCCTGTCAGAAGGACATGGTAGCCTTGTCTCCAGCCCTGTCCTTGGCCCCGTCCCCTTTTGCTCCTGGCTGGGCTCCCTGGATGTCCCCTGGACCTGGTCCACCGCTTGCTGTATCAGGGTCTGGGTCAACCTTGGCTCCCAGCTCACCTTCCTTAGAAAACAGCCAGCTCTCACTGCTCCCTGGCAGTATCAGAAGGCTGTCAAAGAGCTCGAATGTGTATGTTGCCAGAATTCTTTTTCTAGGTGTAGATCCAAGGTATTGAAACAGGAATTAACCCAGTCTAAGGAGTATTTGTATTTATATTTTCAGTTTTGTTCTAGTTCAGCTTACAAAACTAATCTTGGATTTATTTAACTTCTCTCTTGATCTTAATTTGAAAAAAATAAATCACTATAAAATAAAGGGCCACTGAATTAGCGGCAGATTCATGTTCACCTGTATTTGTTTATTTTCAGTACAAATTCTCCAGAAGTCAGTATGTTGGCCTGAATGTACGCACTAATCATATGTACTTAATAGTGCACAATATACATGCACTGGAACTATGCATTCTTATATGTAAATATTAAATTATCTGAAGTTCTTGAGGAAAATGTTAAGCATGAAAATGAGTATTTAGAGTGTTTCTTTGTGGGCCATGATACACCTAGAAAATAGTATTAGTGTGCCCATATTCTAGAAAATACTAATGTCAACATTTTCTCTTTTGCCTAGAAAATTCCTTTTAAATTCCCATTGCATTTTTTATTCTGTCCTGAAGGAATTTCTCCCAAGATCCTTTTATGTCTGCTTTTGGTTTACCAAGCCCTTACAATAAGCAATATAAAATTTATTTTATACAGATAATTGAGCTAAAGCTGAATGTACACAGTTAGACCTTTACACAGTCAGACAAGTTGAGAGTAGGGAGATGGACAAATAGCTCTTCCATCATGTTTTTTAGGTATCTCATGCCCTTTTCCGAAACATAACATATTTCCATATTTTCAAAGTCAAATGTAAGCAAAGCTGCTTTTACAGTATCTTTCATTTAATTCAGTTTGTAGTCTCTGTTGCTAGGCAGGTAAGCCAGTTTCCTCAACCTTTACCTGGTCTAATCCAACAGTAACAGCAGAATATTTTACCTCACCATCTTCATTTCACATACACTGATTTTAGTCCATTGTTCATCTTATTAGTCTTTTCTTTGTATATAACATACTTATCCCCATTAATATGTCCAGAAAGATTTCCTGTGCTTACAAAACATAAATTGAGCAAAGTTGTCTCCATCCTTCAGATAATGTCATGAACCCAATTAACCCTCTGTGCAAAAAGGAGGAAAAAAAATATCTCTGAACATTAAATATTATTCAAATATGTTTCTGACTGGACGCACTAGTCTCATTAGTTTTCAACAGGAAGGCTTTGTTTAGTTTTAATTGTGCGGATACCCAGCTCCACTAACAGCTACTGTAGGACTGCTAAAAAAAATGATCAGTATTTTCATTTCACACTTTTATAGATATTGTACTAATTGTTTTTATAGAAGAATGATCCAGATGATTGCACTTTTCTCTAAAGATGAGGCTTTTTCCTTTCAACCTCCTTCCCACTCATTTTTCTAATCATCAGTCAGATGCCATATAATCTACTGCCAGGTTCTGAAAAAAAAATAAAAATTAAGTAGGACAAATTTTTGTTTTAATCATATTGGGAAATCTTTATTGATACTAACAAATTTAATTATCTCCTCCACAAATAGAATAATAGAATAATTTAAAAACAAGAATAGCATACCAATTATTATTGGAAACAAAGGAACACCAACAGGCCCATAGGCAGCTGTAATATAAATTATTAATGTACTTCTGTAATTAAGGAATGGTCATGAGGTTACAGTTACTGGTCAGGTGGAAAACATGCTCCTTTTACACATAGGGGAAATGGCTAGATGAATGCAATGCCTATGCATGACCTACCACACAGCCTTCTCAGTGCCTGCTGCAACCACTGACAACTTGGAAGGACTAATGCTGCACTACGAAGGAGAAAAGGTCATTTTATTCTGTTCTTGTCTTCTCTGACAGAATTTATATGTATTTCTGCAGACATTTTCAAGAAGGCAATAAGAATATTTGGTCTACAGTTTTAAAGCTTTAACCAAAGCTTATGTTAAAATAAAAATAAAGGGAAAAGGGAATGATAGGCACAAAGAGGAAGTCTAGAAAGGCTTTTCACAGAGTAGCGGAGGAATGCCTAGAGTGGAAAAGACAGATTGGGAAATGGACACAAGTCTGGCATATGTGACTACATCAGTGAATAACGGAAGAGGGAAGGGGAAAAGGGAAGAGCTATGGATGTCATCTATCTGGACTTCTGTAAGGTCTTTGACATGGTCCCCCACAACATCCTTCTCTCTAAATTGGAGAGATATGGATTTGATGGGTGGACTGTTCGCTGGATGAGGAATTGGCTGGATGGTTGCATCGAGAGGGTAGTGGTCAATGGCTCAATGTCTGGATGGAGATCGGTGACAAGTGGTGTCCTTCAAGGGTCCGTACTGGGACCAGTACTGTTTAATATCTTCATCAATGACATAGACAGGGGATTGGGTGCACCCTCAGCAAGTTTGCAGATGACACCAAGCTGAGTGGTGCGGTTGACACACCTGAGGGACAGGATGCCATTTAGAGGGACCTGGACAAGCTTGAGAAGTGGGCCCATGTGAACCTCATGAGGTTCAACAAGGCCAAGTGCAAGGTCCTGTACCTGGGTCAGAGCAACCCCCAGTATCAATACAGGCTGGGGGATGAAGGCATTGAGAGCAGCCCTGCAGAGAAAGACTTGGGGGTACTGGTGGATGAAAAACTGGACATGAGCCAGCAATGCACGCTCACAGCCCAGAAAGCCAACCATATCCTGGGCTGCATCAAAAGAAGCATGGCCAGCAGGTCAAGGGAGGTGATTCTGCCCCTCTACTCTGCTCTCGTGAGACTCCACCTGGAGTACTGTGTCCAGCTCTGGAGTGCTCAGCACAGGAAAGACATGGACCTGTTGGAGCGGGTCCAGAGGAGGGCCACAGAAATGACCAGAGGGATCGAACACCTCTCCTATGAAGAAAGGCTGAGAGAGTTGGGGTTGTTCAGCCTGAAGAAGAGAAGGCTCCAGGGAGACCTTATTGCAGCCCTTCAATACTTAAAAGGGGCTTATAAGAAAAATGGGGACAGGCTTTTTAGTAGGGCCTGTTGCAGATAGGACAAGGGGTAATAGTTTTAAAATAAACAGGGTAGATTTAGACTACATATAAGGAAGAAATTTTTTACAGTGCGGGTGGTGAAACAGTGGAACAGCTTGCCCAGGGAGGTGGTAGATGCCCCATCCCTGGAAACATTCAAGGTCAGGTTGGACGAGGCTCTGAGCAACCTGATCTAGTTGAAGATGTCCCTGCTCATTGCAGGGGGGTTGGACAAGATGACCTTGAAAGGTCCCTTCCAACCCAAACTATTCTATGATTCTATATGTTAGAGAAGATGGCAAATGAATTGCCATCAGTATGACCGGTCCTGTTTGTTGAAACATACCTAGCAGCTAGCATATCTAACAGCATTCACATTTAAGTGGAATTACTTGCCTGAGTGCATAAGAACCTGGTTTTGCTTGCATAAATGAGTAGAAGAATTTTAAATTCTTTAAAAGCCTGGGCTTTTCTGTTTGTAAAAATGTATTTAGTAATTATCAATGACTCAGACCTTATGAATAATAACCACTTCTTTTCGATGAAACCATTAACTATGCTCTTAAATTTGAAACAGTTTCATGGATTTGAATACTCCTATACTTTACCTCAAGCTTTAAACTTTTGTTAGGTTAAGGCACAAGAGTACAAAATCCCTTAGATTAAAGGCAAACAAGCAAATAACAATTGTTTTTGAAACTATTTTACCATTTGATACAAATTTCTGATTTTAAGTGCAATACTTCAACTCTGAAAAAAGTCACTCTCTAAAATCAAATTCACTTTCTAACAGTACTGAAACTGAGAATTGGTGACATTTCAGAGGAAGATGTACTTGCTGCTTTTTCTCAGTTCACTGTCTTTTGACAGGTTTTTGGTGTAGTTTCTTGGCTTATTTTCACTTACAATACACTGTACCAAATAATCAGGGGTTTTTGGTAGAGAGATAATCAGAAGACTCCCACTGGAATTGTGCAGGGACATATACTGTTCAGCATATTCATAAATTACCTAAGGAAGGAGATGAATTGCAAAGTTAGTTTGCTGATGCTAGTAAGTTACTCCAGGTAGTGAAAATGAAACCTGACTGAAATACTGCAGAGCATCTCATGCTATTGAGTGACCACGCAGGAAATCCAAAGTTGATAAGTGATGGGCATGTGGAAGAAGCTGAGCTCCCAATTCTATATGCACAGATTCTTAGAATTGTTCAGGTTGGAAGGGACCTCAGGAGGCATGTAGTTCAACCTCCCGCTCAGAGCAAGGTCTGCTGTGAGATCAGAGGTCAGCGATGAGATCGGTCACTCAGAGTCACTACCCAGATCATCCAATCATTTTTCTTGCCTGTTAGATATTCAGGACAGGATTCACTCTTCTGTTGCTCCTCTCGGGATTCCAGGAGTGTGCTTCTTTTGTCAAACAATGTTGTGTTATTCAAAACTATTGTGTACATTCTCTTGTCAAAACGATCTGACACAAAATATTGTAGATTTAAAGCAGGTACACTGAAACTTTTCCAATCTTATATAGGACATGTAGAATTTCATGCCACAATTTTCACATTTCCATTTTGATATAAGGTTTTTTTGTCTTCCTTTTTTTAAAATTTCATCATGCATTCCATAGCATAAAGCATATATTTGCTACTAGTTTAGTTCAATGAAACATTGACTATTAGTGCAAGCATTTCTTTTGAAAGCACATTTGAACCCAGTATGCATGGTGCCTAAATTCCTGTCAGGTCTCAAATGTTAAAGTATTTTTAGGAAATCTAACCAGCTGAAATATCTGTAACTTAAGATTCATAAAAATGGAAAAGCTGACAAGGAGCTTTGATATGACACAAAGTGCAACTTCACTCATGATGTTTCTGCTTTCACCAAATATATTGTAGTTTCCAGCATCTTCAATGCAATCTATGCCAGTCAATGCCATTGATAATCAGTTGTACTAAAAATATAAAAATAAAGGTCACATGGGTCTGTATATGAAAATAAGTGAGTGATGTATGTCAAATGAAACAAATACTTCAAAATGTGGACTAAATGTTGCTTGGCAACAGAATGCTTGACTAATGCCGGGGTGTCTACGAGACTTACGCAGTTGTTAAAACAGTGCTACTTAAAAGCAGGAGGGAAAGCATGGTAGTAATAGTAATTAACATCTCAACAATCATTATTTAAACATCCCATACCCATCCATTGCTACTGAAAAAAACAATAATTGTGAAAATACAGCAGCTTTAAATCACAGTCTATTTTCTTTAAGATAGCAGCTGCATTCATGGCAGGTATTAAGGTGGACATTATAAGAATTTTATTTTCTTTTAGGTTTTAGATTCATTTGATAATTCAGTTTACAAAAAAATCTCAAATAACCCACAAATATTTGCTCCATTCAGGTGCAATACAGATAACTTATTCCCTATCCAAATGATCTAAAGATAAAACTGTGAATAAATCCAATAGTTTCTGTCCAACATTTTATGTAAGATACATTTTTAGAGTACACACCCACAAATCACATTTAATTTCCAGGCAGAGACTAAGAAATCAGGTCATTCTTAAGGCCTTGAGCTGTTGGAATATTTGCATTAATCTGAGAAGGTGCTGGATCACCCATAACTGAAATCAACACTGGGCGAAGTTCTGTTACAGGACCAAATACAAAAGAAAACATTTTTAATGGACAATTTAATTAATTTTAAATTGACTTAGCTCAGAGAGCAGAAAGACTTCAGTACACATTTTTGTAAGACATTTTATCTACCTTGCTTTCTAGAATTTAAGATAAAATTCTAGCCCTAGGGTAGCTAGGGGTAGCTGCCTGTGTAAACTGCTAAAATTAGAATAGTTCTCCTAAAATGTATAATCTAAATTTATCTCCATAATAGTGAGTTTGTGCATTTCTAGCTGCCTGTCTTGAAATAACTAAATATGATCCAATTCAATAAACTAAGAACATTCTGAACAATTTCCCTCTTTAGAGTATTTTAATTTGGGTTAAAAAAAAATCAAAGTTGTTTTTCAAATGAGATTGTGTGTGACTTTAGAGTAATGCTTTTCTATGGAGTCATTAAAATATATCAAAAGATAAAGTGTTCCTATAGATGGTAAAAATATGCTTTGTATACAATTACATAAATTTCAGGGGGGTTATACCTCTACATTGTCACTGTTAATGGAGTAATGATTGGTATCTGAAGTTATCTTTGAGTTTATTTAAGGAAATTTTTGTTGCACTTCTTAATATTCATTCAATTTTTCTTCATACTTGTTTTGTGTATGTCTTAATTGGGCAGAAAAAAGCATTTAAATGCATTTCTGGAGAACTTAGCAATTCAGGGCTGAAATGGAAAAGCCATTCTTACCTAACGCTACATCATAAACTCTTCTAGAGTGATACTTACCTTAGGTAAAGTATTGCAATACCTAGACACAGCAAGATCACTAAAAAGTGAAATTTTGATTTCAGCTCTGAACTCCTTCCTGTTATAGGTTTATATTAGCCAGTGTTCAGTATTACTTTGATGTATTGTAGGTATTTTTGATGCTTCAGTTGTTAAGTGACCATATGTAAGTGCATGTATATCCAGCAGAACTATCCAGTCACAGATTACACACATCAGTCACTCCAATAGCTTCACTTCCAACATCAGTAGGGAAATGAAATCATCACAGGGAAAAGCAATAATCTGAGGTTACAGCAAATGTTTTGCTCTAAATACAGAACTTTCTTGTCATGTACACTAATTTCTTCTTTCATAGGAGGAGGAATATTTTGCCTAGGTGTGTTACCCTCCCTCCTTGGGTCATTTTTCAGGCATTTCTAGCCCTGCACAAAGAGTGTCTGCCAGCAAGATACAGATAGCTTAACAGTATAATGCAGTTATTTATTGGCTGATGCACACAGAGATATCTAGGATTTAACAAGCTACTAGACTAAGTAGTAATATGCAGTCTGGCATGATAAGACACCCAGAGTCTCTGCTGGCCAGGCAGGCACCAGCCTGGAGGGGAAGGGCTAGCTTCCATTGCCCCTGAAACAGATCCTTTTTCACTGACTCTGTTTTTTTCCTTCAGGATTTTATACCATTTCATGCTGATGTTCTTCCTCTTGAGACCTTGAGCTACTAATGATCCAGTCCCAACAATCCCACTCTGTCCATAGTTTTACCTTTCTTATCTTGCATACCTCTACTCTGCAGACTTCCTCTCAACTTAGCAGTTTCGTCAGAGCCAGGTTTATGAAGCTGAGCCATATCCCATCTAGGTCTTCACAGGCAGCTGCACCCTGTGGAGAGTGAGGAGGTGGTTACAGAAGGGATCGCAGAGAGAGATGGGTACAGGTGCAATTCAGTTCATGACCAAAGACAGCAGCAAAAGTGGGCCTGACCTCAAAAAGCTGTTAAAACTTCACAGCTTTCCGAAGCCCACTGACTCTGCTTTTATACCCTCCAAATCCTCAAAACAGTCAATGCTATACAGCACCCCCCGCCTTGGTGTCATCTACCCCTGCACACACACTGAATCTCTTTCAAATGTGAGGAAACACCTTGCCCACAGGCCCAAACCCTAGGTTTCCACATAGCTGATCTCTTATTGGATTCTATTATTTCTGTTTCAAATAGTGCCATGTGCACTACAGTACCAGAGATTAAAGTCTGTATGGGAAAACATGGTTTCATACCTTTCCCTTCAGAGAAGAGAAAGAGAAAATATTTTTGTTCTCTACCCTCCATATGGCAAAGAAAGATAGTTTGGAAGTAATGAGATCTTTCATCCTTTCACCTCTTTCACCTCTAATAGGAGGCAGGGATAGGAACAAATGGAAATTCTTTTTCTTTTGGCAGAGATGTCAGTCATCTCTGAGATGACTACATATCTGGAGTTGCTGCAAGCAGCATAAACACATCATTGTGTTTCTGATTAAAAATCTTCTAGCTAGTAAAGGTACAGCAGTTTATTATCTCCTAGTTAGTTCTACAGTGCCCACCCTTGAAAGCTTATGAAAGCTTGACCATGAGGAGCTTAGCAGAGGGGAGGTAAGCGGATCACATTCCCCAAAATACAGAGTTTAAAACAATCACATTAATTCCATCAGGTAATTTTCATGCTGATTCACTGTAGCCAATACAGGTGCAAAATGAACACTATGTCCCAGATACACATGCCTGTCTGAGTTTGAGAGTCAGAATGGGCTCCAGAGACTGAGGGAACTTTGTGCAGCTATTGTGTAGTTAAATTATCTTCATTAGATAGGAAGCAATTTTGCTTGTTTGCAGGAGTATCTAAGACCACAAATGAACTACAACAACAGACCAATTAATTTTCCATATCTTGCCCCTTCCCAGTTTTAGCAAATGCCAGACACTTCAGACAAAGACAATTGCACAGATAGTACTTTCCCAGAGGAAGACAGCAACTTCAGTTCACGTGTTTAGCTCTTCTTCTAGGCAATCAAATAATTATTGTATTACGCTTTATTTTATGTCCATCCAATTAGGGTTGGTTTGGACATCAATAAGTGTTTATTGACTAAATCAATAGTCTTAGCCATGTTAGAGTGCACATAAAATAGTTACAAGAATAAAATCAGTTGTTACATTAACCACTTGCAAAGAATGGTCAGGCTAAGCTTTGAACTAACATTGCCTCATTAGGTTATATTCAGATTAAGAAGTAGACAGGAACAAAAGGAAGTAATTTTTTTAAAAATTAGTCTTCCATTTCCTTTCCACACTTTAGATTAATTAGAATTTACCACTAAAAGAGCCAGACAGTACAATTAAGTTTTACAGCAACCATATTAAAGTTTTTAAAAATTGAGCTTCGACTTCCCCATAAATCCCAGGGGTACTTACAATTAAATTAGGTTTTGTCATCTGAAATAACAGAATGAGATACATAATATGCCACACACTCTCTGGTACAGGAACCCAGCTAATCAAGAGAGTGACCTAGCGTATTGCTACTTCAAAAATACAGCAGCAGTACAGCACTATTCATATATCTGGAAACACCTCTCTACAGAGAATGTATGCATGTAGAAGTTATTTCATGTTCCTTCTCCCTGACATCAGCACTGAGCTAGAGCAGAATGAACAAAGTATGACAAATAAGTTATAGAATGGATTTTGCCTCTTGTCCCCTTCCAGTTGTGGCATGTCCATGAAATGGTTGAGTTTTTTCCACAGGTATTAGGTGCGAAATAGAATGTGAATAATTTCCCTCCTCTGATTTTCTATTCCGAACTCACTGCCAAAAGCTTGCGTTGTATTTTTAGTTGACAGCTCTTCTCTTCATGAACACAACTGTTAGAATATCACTGTATTTCACAGACAATATCCAAATTAATAGCTTGTTTACAGAATTATTTTAGAAACTTGGTAAGTGACTTGGCTCGTCTATTTTTCTGAGAGAGTCTGTTGGTTAAACACTGGGTCATTGACCAGACCAGATGAGACAAGTCTGTTTCCTTGCCTCTGCTTTATACATAGTAGGCTATAACCTCTCCAAAATAAGTTTGTAAGGTGCTGGAGTATATCCTGGCCTCTACAGCAGAAAATAGGTTATAGGAAAGGATCAAGTCAAAATGATGAGCCCAAGGCAGCCAACAGGAAGCACTTCATGTAAAATCCCACTCCCCTCTTGGAATTAGATGACTTCACCTAGTGTTAGAAATCTTTGCATTTTCCTTCATAAAGAAAGCAAGAAACATCAGATATTTCTTTCAAAATATGACCAGAAAAAGATTGTGGGGATAGTGCAGCCCCAAACAGCGTTCGTCGTTTCCAAAGGTGAAAGCTAGAGCTGCTTCTTTGTCTGATGAGATATTTCATACCTCACAGGAGAGTAATCTACCTTTCAGGCTAAATTATTCAGAAGTAGAGGTTTGAGATGAATACTTTCCTGTTATTCAATTAATGTTCTATTGATTAAGCTATTCAGTTAATATTAACTTAGGCACAGAGAGATGTGAATGAGAGTTAGGCATAATATACCTGTACTGACCTGCTTATCACAAGCAAGTCTGAGGTATGTCTCAGTATGCCCAGAAATAAAACTTTAAGCTTCTGGACAAATGCACAGACTTTGCACAGTGACTTCTGCAGTGAATTCTACAAACCTGAAACAAAGCAAGAGTTCTGGAAACTGTTCTTTGAAAAAAGTAAACAGGCCTTAGGAGAGACAGTCTGCATCTTGAACAATCTCCAAGAAAACAGTCAGGTATTTAGTGCTATTTAGGTACTATTTAAACATTTACATTCTGATCTGGTTAGTTGATTGGGGTTTTTTGGGGGGAGGGGGAAGTGTTTGTTTTTTTCTGACTCACTAACATGTATTCTTGTGACATTAGGCATGGATCATTTCTAGCGAATCATTTCCAAACTTTTAACACTATGCAATTGCACATGTCCAGTGCTCATGTCCACAACCCCCACTCAGCTGCCTTTCTAGGTACTTTTCTTTCGTCTCCAGGTTATCAGAAAATAAGCATTCAAATCCTGCATCCCTTGAACATCAATTGCATCTATGCATCGATGCTATGCATCGTTCAGAAACAACTATTTCTCGAAGTTGCTTTTGCTGCTAATGCAAAATAAATAATACCAGGGCACAGCAAATGTAAGTTAGTTGCCTAAGAGCTGTTAATGTAAATTACCCCAAAAGTTCTTACGAAAGGGCATTTGCTTGCAATTTGGATGCTAAATATTTTAAAGACAGACTGTTGCAAAGAAAGTTTTCCAGAGCTGACAGTGGGTGAGTGAAATGATAGCCAAAACCAGCAGAGATTCAGTGTGTTTGGTTCCTCACAATTACATTATAATCCAGACAGATGCAGATACCTGATTGTCGTATGTGGAAAATTAGAGATTTTATTGCTATGTTACTTATTTGTCCACTTCCGTAATTTTGAGCACAAACAGTTGGACCTAGGCAGCTCTCATTCTAACAAAATATCAGGAGAAAGCACTGATAATTGGTATTAAAATTTAAAGAAAAAATATATTGTAATGCCTGCTTTGACAAGAAAAATATAGAATATATGCATCTTTGTTTTCATTCATTTTAGTGTGAACACTTGACAGTTCACAGATTATGGATTTTTTTAAACAGTTAATATCTATCACCTCTGAAATTATATTTATCTTACAGCATCTGACACATCTCTTATGCTTTGCAGTAGCTGTTTTCATTTCTGTAGTCTCTGCGATGGATGGCAATATACGATCAGCAATACAGCATCTTCAAAAGAACCATAAACAAGCACTTAGGAACTCAATGAAAGATTATACCATTTTTTAGTGGACAGAGTGCTTAAATCCATTAGTGTCAGAGGTTGATTAAATCATCCTACATCACATTTCAATTGCACTGCAACCAATTAAGTCAGCCCCTTGTAGCTCAATACATCTTTACGTTTCTATGGTCATAAAGATGTGAAAAATTTTCTGAGATAGCCTGTAAGTGAAATGACTTATTCTGCTATAGTTATGCCTAACACAGTTTTGTGGAAATAAAAGTGATTAAAACATCTCCAATCAGGTGGTTTTTGTATAGAAAATAACTGTGAAATAAGTCTTAATTGTACACTTCAGAGGGTTTTTCTGAACTACAGCAAGAAAGTAAAGGACTATGTGAACCAACCAACTGGAACAGAGAAAGAAATAAGCTACATTCATTTTTAGTCAGGTCCGTATTGTGGCAACACCTCCTTGTAACTTTAATATTTCACCCGAAAGATAATATCACCAAGAAGACACTGAAAAGGATGAATTTGATCCCTAGTGTAACATCCATCTAGATCCATCTAGCCAGCAGATTTCAAAAGCATTTCTGATTATTCGGTTGTTCAGTTTATTTCCATATTTCTAACACCACAAAGATGCTACACTAGTATCAGAGAAATTACTGAATGCTTTCAGCAGTATCTCCAGGATTCATCACATGCTCACACTGAATGTTATTTATCACTGTTTCCTGACTGAAATAAAAAAGCAGGTCACATCTGTACACACCAGACAGGAAAGAAAGAAAGTTCAGCATTAAGAAATGTTAAGTTTTCTGACAAAAAACTATTCTCATATTCAATATTTGAATTTTTATGTGGGCTAGAAATCTTTAGTCTCTCCACTGTCTCTCATCTCTTGCCATTTTGCAAGCATCAGTGAAGGATCAGCTTCTAAGACATATCAGGACACTGTACCTATCCTGCTCAAAACAGAAATAGAATAAAACCTCTGTAGTTCCCAGACTAACTTGCATTTTATTATCAGTCTTCCACTGTTATTCCTCTAGTTTTTGAGATCTTCCCAGTAGGATCACTGGAATATACTGTGTGCAGGCTTTTCATTCACAAAGTTCTTTAATCTTGAAGCTATGAAATTTTTGACAGAAACTGGATGTTGTGTTGGTTAAAGTGCCATTGCTTGATTCACATAAATGTATTTGTTATATCTTTGCTTTTTATAAGTAAAAGTTTGATACATGCCAAGTGTACTGGGTCTGGCTGGGCTGGAGTTCATTTTCTTCATAGTAGTCCATATGGTGCTTTTTATTTTAAATTTGTGACTATAACAGCATTGATACTATCCTAAAGTCTTAGCTGTTGCTGAACAGTGCTCACACAGCATCAAGGCCTTCTCTGCTTCTCACTCTGCCCCCATAGCGAGTAGGCTGGCGGTGGGGAAGAGGCTGGGTGGGGACACAGCTGGGGGAGTTGAGCTGAATTGACCAAAGAGATATCCCATGCTATATAACGTCTCACCCAGCAATAAAACGGGGGGAGGGAGTGAGCAGCTTGTGGGTGCTTAGCTGCTGACTGGGGTCAAACCCACTGCAAAAGGCCTTAATCTTTGCACCATGTTACATAGTTCTGTATTTCAGCAGAGATGTTTACTAGGAAGATCTTATCCTTGGGTTACATTATAGCCTACCCAAAACTCTGAAATTCTCAATTATGTAGTGGTAGACATATCATTTTATGCATTAAGAGCAGAAATGAAAAGGATGAGGAAATACACAGGAAGGTGAAATACACATGGATTAGATACCTAATACTGTCAAAGTGAAATCCAACCATCCTTAAAGTTAATGACAACATTCAAATGGAGTTGAATGAAGCCAATATTTCAGCTATGAAATTTTCCATCGTTCCTATAATTCTATTCAAATATTACTAGAAGCAGACAAATAGGGGGGAAATGTCATGTGTACTGATGCTAATTCCTCCGTCCTGGATGAGTGAGAACAAGTAATTGCCTCAATTTCCAAGATGCATAGTAGCCTTGGCAATATTGGGATTTAGTAATATGATATTGCCTGATGTATGAGAGGACACAGAAAAATATCTGATCAACCTATCAGTAGTCAAAGCAGAGCTAGCATCAAAAAAGGACATTTTCATGTTGTATTTCAGTAGTATTGTGTAAGTAGTGTATAAGGAGGTCTTGATGGCAGCTGAGAACGCTGGAAAGTATCTTCTTTGGTTGTGGAGGTAGGGCTTCATTCAGCCTGCCTGTTTTCCCCATGATTTTTCTGGTTTTATAACTGGAGGTGCACAAATTAATGTGCTGCAAAGGTAGTGATGGTTTCAGGGCAAGACTTCTTTAGTTTATTATTTATAGTTTGCACTGTGGGCCAGGAGAGAGAAGGAAAGAGAGAACTTGCATACTAAAATCAATACAAATAATAATAGCCTCTTACAAGAGAAGCCTCAGGGGCTGAATATCTCTGGGTTCCTTTTTTTACATAAATGATCTCGGTGGATTATTGTTTCAATGTTTTGTACTGTCAGTCACAGTCAGCTACCAGCTCTCTTTTTGTCCCATGGAAATCTTCTCATTTCTGTGTGCCAAAATAAAACACAATTACATAGCAGCAGGTAGCCCATGATGGCTTTCCTGAATGTCTTCAGCAGAACAGTATTGCAACAGAAGCAGTAATCCATGCTGTTCATAGGCTCTTTTTCAGACACACACCCTGTCAGTCAACGCTGAGGTGGCCAAATGTGTTCCTACATTATATGTGAACTTTCTCATTCCAGAGCAAGTTGGGGCTGTGGCTCAATTATTTGTCTTGTTTTATCTTCTCTTATTTTTAACAAGCAAAACACACTGAAAAACAAAAAACATTCATTTGGGCCACAAGAACATTCATATTTTATAACATTACTGTCAGTTTAATAGGAATGTACATTAGGATTCTGCAGGATTCTGAATACCCTGATATCAGGTAAACCAAAGACATCCAGATATCTCCGCATTTTTTATGTATGCATATAATAACAATACTTAGTGCCTATATTTTTCCACAGACTTTTTTTTTTGCCTGAGCAACCCACTTACTTCTGTTATTCCACTTACTATTGTACTATGTACAGAGGAGAAACGACAATTTTTCATAATTCTTTTGGCATTGTCGTAATAGTTTTTTTCTTATTAGTCATCTTTATCTACATAAATATTCAGTGACAATGCATTCAAATTATTTTTAAATGTTTATAATTTTTATAATTGTATAATTATATTCAGAGGGTACAAAATCTTGCATAAAATGAATTATATCTCTTTTTAAAAAATAGATTACCATAATCCTGTTTACTGAATTATTCAGTGCTTACAGAGAACATATTACAGTCTCTGCATTTTTGCATTTTTTTTTACTATTTTACTAAAACAATAACATTATTTTGCAACCAGAGGCATATTTTCATTGAATTCCTTTTGGTTCTTTTGTTCCCTTGAATACTCAGATAATTTAGGAACATAGGAAGGAAATTAATTAAGATGTCTGCATTTTCGGGATCTTAGAAAGAAGTTGAGCAGTTGACATTTTGACTCATTTCTGACAAGTAAAAAGGTGTTTGCTCTCCAGGGATCTTTTCACGGTAAATATTCAGTTTATTGCAGAAGTTGTGGGTCATATGCAACAGCGGCAGTCTTACAAACCTACCTCCAAAGAAAATGGACAGAAAAGTAGAGGTTTTGACCAAAACCAGAAACGTTGCTGAAAGACAATGAAAAAAACAGGCTTACTGTATCACCACCTGGGCGTACTCACACAATGTTATTTCTTTAAGACCGCATCAGCTGAAGAAATGGAGGAGTTTACTGCCAGAAGCTACACAGTGAAACTAAAAAGTAGGGAATAGACCAGCACATCAAAGACATTTTGGTACTTTTGCCTAGCTCCTCAAAGCTATATTAATGCCTAACTTCCATTGCAAGCAACACCTTAAAAACAAAACCAAAAGTCTTAAAGCAACAGACGTCCTGAAGGTGTTTCAAGCTCAAAGGGTAGGAAAACAAGAGTTCTAGCCCTTAATGTTGCAGTGTTTAAAGATCAGTATTTTCCTTTCTTCCTTAAAAGGGTCCTCACTCAGTTCTAGGAAAAGAAAAAAAAAAAAACAACTTATCATTTTTATGTGACAGACTCTGTGCTGATTGATGTTTACATTCAGTGTCTGCTTTGGCAGAAGTGCACATGATTATTGAAACACATGATGCGTTTTCTGTCTACATTATTATTATTATAGCTAATTATGCAAAATCTATTTCTCCTTGATATTTAACGCCTCTTCCATCTACTGAAATCTTTTTCTCGTGCAGCCTATTCCATGCTACATTTAGGAGTCATGTCAGACTTTCTATATTGTTTATACTAATCACGATTACTAATGTTGTCACAAACCTTTTCTCTGCAGCACAGTTTGTACTTTATGGTTATATACTATGTCACATTATTGTTACTTATGTATTTGTTTGCATTTATGAGAAATCCAATTTGTCATGCTCTGTACAATATTATGGAAGTTGTAGGTATAAACCAGTAAAAGGTAAATGCTGTTTTTCTCTGACTTAATGGTAATTTTAAAAGCAGGAAAAATAGCATTAATTCTCACAGAGATGTTTTCAGCAAATCTGAAACTAATGACTGTTACTGTAACTTAATTGAAGTACGAGCTAATTGCCTTTCTTTTCATTTAAAGCCCCTAGTTACATCTTTACCACAATAAATACAGAATTTTTTCCAGTGCTTTTTTTTACTCTTTAAAGAAAAAGTGATGCTAATTTACCTTGTCCCAAGATCAGAATACAGAATGCCAAAAGCTTTTTTATTACAGTAATATTGCTATTAAAATTTTTGTACTCTTACTAGTAAGTTAGTATGTCTTCTCATATTGTCATCTCATTTTCTAAATCTGTAACACTTCAGGTTTGTCAGATGGGAATTTAGGAGTGAGATAGGCGTAAGAACATAACCACACCACTTACTGAGAAGTCCTTTCCAAGGATGGTATAGCTGAAGTGCAGTTTCTAATTTATCAATATCACATGCATACATACATGATCCATACAGAAACACGCTTGCACTAGTCAAGGCCTCCACTCCATGTCCGGCACCATGGACTTGCGGGACATCTGCAGATGCATCTCAGCCCACCCAGAGCTATTGTTTTCATTACTTATTGTTTCCAACTTAGATGGTTGGCATGAGTTGCCAAGGGCATTGTTGGTCATATCACCCCAGGACTGTCCCTTTGATGTCTCCCATGTTTAAAGCCAATTAGCTGTTGTTACTTAGGTTAATATCACCTTCTGGCTTCCTGCCTCAAATGCATTATAGGGATGTAGCTGTGAAAAGTTCACCTGTCCTTCTTTGTTTTTTCCCCTGTGCATAACTAAACCAATAGAAACAAGCAGATGTATTTGAGAGCTTTTGGACAATCCTCTCCCGTGACCACTGTATTTGGTTTGTTTTCCCAGTGCATACCAGCATCACCTAATGCATGAAGAGGTGGGCAGATGTAGTCAAGATATCACGTATCTGGCAGAAATTTTAGCTGGAGTTTGCCCCGTGGAAAGGCTCTTGCCATATCAGGGAACAATCTGAATAGTTTGAACTTATAAAACTGTTGGCCTTGGAATTTGACAATTTTGCTGAAAATTTCTGTAGAAATTTCTTTTTGTTTTAATTGTGTGTGTCCTGATCTGCACCTTTTAAAAATTACATCTTTGCTGAAACTTCTGGATATAAACCAGTTCATATTTTATATGCCTACAAAAGAAATAGTTATAACAAAGCATCGTGGTTTACCAACTCTTAATCTCAAATATTTTGGAATATAGTTGAGCATGGCACGACCATCCACTCCAGTGGCTGGGTGACTAGGTGCCAGCTTGCAGCTGTTATTTTACATCTTCACCCAGCACTGTCTATGGGTGAAGAAACAGCTGCTCAGAAGATGATTTCGGTGGAGGTCACTTGCGCAGATTCTTCCCTGTTTTGACTGATTTTGAGGCACCTGTGAAGCAAGATTTCCAGGGGAGATGTCACCCATAGACACTAACCAGAGATATCTACAAGGCACAGATTCTTCTTAGAGCTCACTGTAACTGTTATAATACATTCCATATTTGACTGTGCTTAGCAGACAGATGCTTTTTCCCTGCAAGGACTCAACGAGTGGTCAGACACAGCTTGTTAAATGTATGAAGTAAAATGGAAACGGGTACCATGCTAATTACACTGATGGATAGCGTTAGGCTTTTCTGAGTTCTCGGCTATTTAGGATGCAGTCCTTCATGTGTGGGCTTCTCCATCAGCCTGCACACACTGACCTGCTGGCAGCTGGGGGTTCTGGGCCTGGGGTCCACGAAGGCAACACATACAGTCAGGGCTGCTGCCTAACACTTAATGATGAAGTATGCACACACCAATATTGGGGGGGGCGGGTAGGAAGGAAACTATATAATTGAAATGTAATATATTTTCTGCATCAACAACCTTTACTTTTCCATTTTTAGCACTCAATGAATGTAAAATACTTGTCGCTTAGGACCTTTCATACTCTCTTGGTGACAACACAAAAGATAATTGTGTGCCAATTTACACTCTACCAGAAGAAAGAGGAGCAAATTTGCCCCTGTAACTCCAGAGAGAGCATATTTTAATGTAAAGTAGGGTGCAAAATAATTTTGCTGTCTCTTGAAGACTTTGAGATTTATGTATTTCCATTTTTGTCAGAGGCAGATAAACAGAACGACTGGAACACTTTAAATGAGGCCACTTGGTAACCTCATGCAGCTAGTTGTCTCCTAAAGGCTTTAACTTTTACTTTTTTTGTGCAGTTTACACATGAATGGAACTGAAGATGGTAGCTGTCTCCTCAGCCCCCACGGTTTCCTGGTATCTAAGAGATACTGAGCTCCTTACCACTAATAAAGTGAGTAGCATTCTTATTTAGTCAATACTATCCACTTAGAAAAGTAAACAAATATTAGACAAACTGCCTCCATTAAGTTGTCCCTCTTAACTAGCCTGCCTGCATGTTTTCCTCTTGGCTCGCTATCTCTGTCCTACTCTTACTCAGTGGGTTATTTCAGATAAGATTATAAGCCCTTAGAGAAAATGTTTTCATTTCCACAAAACACCTAATACAACGAATCTCTAATCCTAACTACAGATGTTTATTATTATTTATAAATAATATAATAGTTTAAAGCTGATACATTCAGTTCAACCAAGGGCAGCTTAGCACTCTATCTGTACACAGCATCTCCTTATTTTCACTCATTATTCTTAATCCTTAAAACAGGTCTTATAGCATGTGGGAGCAAAGGTAAACAAGAAGAAAGAGTGAGTAAGGAAAGAAGCCTCACCAAGCTATCCTAAGTTGACATTTATTATGATAATTACCTGTGATTACAGACAGCTGTCTGTAAACAGACAGTTTAGTGTTACTATAATTTCTGTTATGGATGTAAAATTCTAACTTATTAGTATTTGGATCCTGTGTGCTGGAGGAAATATTCTGTACCTCAGAGGTGACAGTGTCTGGCCGTAAATATGGGTCAGATTCACACTTCCATGTTGTGGTGTACAAGAATTTTATATCCTTTTTTTTTTTTTTTAATTAAACACCATCCCTCCAAAACATTTTTTTTCTTTAGGATTTCTTTAAGATTTCACATAAATTCTCTTTTGTCTCATAATTTTCACTTTCATATTAAAATTTTCTCTCCCAAATCTTAAAAATGCTACTTAAAAATATATAAACAAGGAAAACTTTTGTCTAATCATGATCTAATATGGGTGATTTAATATAAAAAAAAATTAACATTAAAAAATTTTAAAATGGAAACTGAATAAGTAATATGATATGGTCTTCTGAGCAGAGTAAAAAGAAAACAGAACCCTTAGCAATATGACTGTAAGGTGGAATGACTGGATGTCTCTCCATAAGAACATTCCAATAGGCTTGCCATTTTTTGAGTTGCAAACAATTAACATAATATAAAAAGCTTAGTTCTCTTGCTGCACCACCTTATCTCCAAGTGTCAATAGTATCCATATCTAATTTGAGCCAGTCTGTAAAGTTATACACTGAATTCTTTCTAAATGATAAAATGTCACTTATCATGACATTGGAAGGCTGCTAACAAAACTGTATAACAGTTCTTTCTTATGCAGCTCTCAGCCTTTGTGAGTTGCTGAATTCAGAGGAACATGAATTCTAGAAGCAGACACTGGAATTTGCAGGTCTTAAAAAACCCCAAAATCAGCCATTCAAACAGTTGTTTAGATTTCTATACAGTCTGTTTGCACAGCCTTGCAAAGTTTGAAGTTCACCCATGCTCCTATTAGAAAGCTGCAGACATGCTATTGACAATTGCTTTTTTAAACCTCTACCAAGACTTCATGAACACACTTTTATGATATCCTGTGTAACATGTTGAACTTAGACAAGATAAATGACAATAATGAACTACTTTATTTCCTGAATGCATTTTTTTCCTGTACTGTTATTTTTTTCTTCTTTAGCACAGTGTACTTGGTATAAGAAGTGCTACCCTTATTAAAGCATCATCTAAATCACATAACGTATATTCTTTTTTTCAGGATAAAAATTCAAACTCAGTCATTTGTTGGAAAAATCTTGTAATTTATTAGTTATTATTTCATTGTGATCATTTCTAAGCATTGTGATCTAAAGTAGTTCCATTTTAATTCAGAATATAATACTAAGCATGCAAAACATTCTAATACTTCACATTTAGCACAATCTTTACAGTTTATTAAGCCCCAGTTTTAAGACTAACAATCTTTTTTGGTTAACTTTCATTTGTGAGTATTGTTTCTGTGATCCTTACCCCTTCTGCCACTCAAATTACAGCAGGCAATATTTAGCTGTGTTTAGCTTTTCTTGAGAATTAAAGCATTACGAATTTCTAAAAAAAATGCTCAAGCATAATTAGTAGAGTTGTATTTACCCACAATAAAGGCAATTTTTAATTAAAAGAAAAAACAGCACATTTGAAAAAAAGAATAAGTCATTAGAATGCAGTGGCTATCATACCTGAAAAGGCAAAACAATAATTCAATGGAATTAATTTTCACTATTTGTAGCCATTTACCTTGAAGACAGGATGCCTACATTTCCAATGAAGCTAGAATATTATACACAACCGTCTTTTAAGTTTTATGTTGTGTCCCCTCAAGCTCTATCATCATAAAGTCTTCTGGTCCCTTGTTCAAAAATGCCAGTGCTAATGAAGTACGGTAGTTTTGCTCAGGAAGCAGAGAGCTGGGCTAATGTACTTACACACTAACTCGTGCCCGCAAGTCCTCTATGAGATCAGAAGCAGTAGCTATGCAGCTTAAACATCTAACCTATTCTTAGATAAAATCCCCATTTTTCTCAAGCCCACCTGCTTTCCCACCACCATCAACATTTTCTCACCAAAACTTCAATTATATCACCAGTGATTACAAAACAATTTTCCTTGAATTTGTTTAAGAAGAAAATTTATAAACAATATAAACCATTATAAACAATCAGAAAAAAAAAGTGGCTTTAAACAGGGACTAACAAACTAGTTTGTATTTTAGAATGAACGTTGAATGAGTATTCAGCATGAATACTGAATATTCAAATGACAAAACCCTATTGACAAGAAGGTGCTAAAACCATATTTTTTTAAACTTCTGTTTCTGAAAAACAACTTTCCTGATGAAATGGGAAACAAGAGAACAACAACAAAAAAAGTAAAAAAAAAAATCCTAGCTGTAAATGCTATAAATCTGTAGTTACCCATGTGTAGGAAATCTGCTAAATCTCAACAGTGTCAATGTACAGTATCTGAAATAATTACTAAGGCAACTCATTTCTTTATCACTTTATCTGCAATGATAAGAGTCCAAAATGCAACTGATAAACCTGTAACTATGATTTCTCAGATATGTTTTCAAATAAGCATAGTCACTCCATACTAAGTATAAATTCAGTTTATCTATGTCCAAATTAAGTGAAAACAAAACATGCAATAAGTTACACTCAGTGCTAACTAGATTGCAAATGTGAAACTAGGAGATTGAGCATCACTGCAGATAAAAATAGACAGCTAAGGAAAAAAGAGGGTGATTGAATTACACCTGCATTTGAACCTTCTGTAATTCATACAGAAGCAAATCCAACACGTGAAAATTTTCACCCACCCAAAAAAAAAAAAAAAAGGGTAGAGCAAATATCCTGCCAATGACTGTTATTCTCAGCTTTCAGATGTTATCATGTACCAGTATCACGCGTGTTAGTTGTCTTCCTCACTTTCTGCCCAGTGCTGCATTTCTTTCCTATTCCCCCCAGACCTAATCTTCTTTACTTTTTTTACTCGTTATTTTTCTCAAATATTTATTTTGTATATTTCATTAAAAAGTTAATTTTGTCTGCTCTCTAATAAAAATATTTACAGTTTACCTCTTTATTAAAATATCTCCTTTTCCTTCACAAATTAATGATGCAACATTCATCTACTTCAAGTATATTAATAACAAAATCTTATCCATTATGCCAGCCTTTATTTTATTATTTTTAAAGTTGTAGTTATTTGTAAAGGTACATTATTCAGGTGAAATGAGGGTAGCAGCAGGAAAGCTTGAATGCAGGCAGGGAAGAATTTTGGCAGAATGGTTGATTAAAGTGATCTCATAGAAGGTAAAGGTGACTCCCAAAGATTTCCCCACAAGATGAGAAATTAAACCCATCTTAGATTTTGCCAATTACAACAGTGTTCAACCTCTTGCACTCAGCTCTATGAACTAATGAATACAGTACTTACAGACTCATATATACATGGTGATTGGCTGAGAAGAACAAAGGTTTCCACACAATGTTTATGCAGCTTCCTTCCATGGGTCATCTGCTCATTTTCACGAAGTGTCTCAATTGAGTGCTTGCATACAGCTGAAATGCAAAATATATCAATTTATGCAATTACTTCAAACAAGTAAGTTTTTACTAATTAATTCTAAAGAGAATAATTGTCCAGATATTGGGAATTTATATTTTTAAAAATACTTTCCCTTTTTAATCAATCTTCACTACCGGCGTTCCAAATATCTGGGACCAGGTTTAGACAAGTGTAAGGGAACCAGAATGTCTAAATTACCTTGATGTAATAATGACTCGGTGGGTAAATCATATTCTGAACTGGGACAGGAAAGAGTTTCTTGTTGGTCTCAATTTTTCCATATATATCTTCTAGCAATGTCATATATTTCTACCTATTGCAAGAAGAGTTACAATTAAATTTCACTGAGCAGCTGCAGTTCAAGAAAGATTTTAGATCAGAGGCAAAAAGTATCTCAAAGCATTAACAAAATTTTTGGACTAAGACTAATTATTTTATGTTCACAAAAAGGAATTTAATTTTTACCCAAAATGGAACAGGTGTTTTGTTTAAGAGTCACTAAAAGAATTTAACAATAACTATGCAACATAGATACAATATATGGATTTGTTTGTTAAGGTCATAATGCAGCTAGGATATGAAATAAGAATGAGAGATGACTACAGCTGAAGCTCCGGCTACAGTTGGAAAAAGGCCTCAGATGTAAGGAAAGGAAGGTAGAGACCATATGAGGACACAGAGCCTTCATCTGCTGCAACGGCAAGTCTCAGTACCTGTATCTTGTGTAAGTCTAGCTTTCATTTTACTCATTTCATATGATGAATATTCTCATAAGGAGAAATCAGTAAGACTACACTTTTCTCAGGTGTTTTTAGTTTATCTAGGTTTACTAGATGTTTTAGTATCTTTTTTTCTTGACAAAATATGTTCCAAGAAGGAAGTATTTAATCTTTGCTTTAAGCATTTAAAACAATAAACAAAACATTAAAACATAGACATTTTCATGTGATAAATCTCTGGCTCCTGAAAGTCTATAATATATACTAAAAGCCAAGGATTGTAACAGGCCAATAGTTCAATTTTGGTAAGTCATAAGTACCTAACTTTTTAACCAGATATTTGTATGTAAAAGAATTTTATCCAACTGTATCCATCACCAAAAGATGACAAGCTCTAAAGTAAAAGACAGCAGCTACCTGTTTAGGATAACAGTGTATGAGATTTTAGAAGGGAAAAAGAAAAAAAAAAAAAAGTAGCCAAATGACAAACAATCAAATTTGCTTATAAACCACCCTAATGAGCATAATATAAAAATTCTATTAGACAAATCCAATATAGACTAAAATTGTGTCTATTTTTCAAATGTAACTTTAATCAGGATTTTATGGCTAGAACTTCCAATTTTTATTAAATGTTTCAAGTACTCTTACAGCAAGAAGTCTTCTTGATTTCAGCTGAATAATCAAGCAGAAATCATCTTTAAGACTTTTCTTGTCCTAATGGCATGCAAGCACAGTAACGCAGAAATGTTATTTTCTCATTGAAATTTATTCCATTTCTTGAAACATTGTTCTTCTCTTACTTGTTTTCCTTTTGTTTTCTTACTTTTTATAAGCATCAGTTTGTATTTCCTACAGTCAGTTTCTAGTTTGCAGAACAAAAGCCGTTGCCGATACTAGACTCTTCTAGCCATTGTGCCATTTCTGCCTATTACTTAGATGAGCAAAATGAAGATAAATTGTCCCCGTCTCAGGATGGCTTGAGATATAAGAAATTATCTTCTTTTTACTTGGAACTTAGCTTCTGATCATTTATTATTAATAAAATTCTGTAAACATTCTACAAATTATAAATGTGATCAATAAACCTTTACAGGTATTTTAGGAGAAGAGCTGAACTTTCCTTTACGAGTGTAAAACTTTAGGAGATTAGTTGTAGCCTCTATTGACAAAGGTAGCATAGGAGCCAGGGAGGACAAAGTGATCTAGCCTGGAGCACTGATAAAGGATGATTTTTCAATGGTATTTTTACTAAAAAGTTAGTGCATTAAAAGTTTATGGCAAGTAAGGTTGCTTAGCATATCAGGATACAGTATATCCTTAACACACTCATGGAGGCTACTTGAAGGGCACTTTCAGTGCATGGACCTGTATAC
Organism: Gymnogyps californianus; assembly: GCF_018139145.2. Lineage (NCBI taxonomy): Eukaryota > Metazoa > Chordata > Aves > Accipitriformes > Cathartidae > Gymnogyps > Gymnogyps californianus. Next base: position 38,983,420 of record NC_059474.1, on the reverse strand, counting down.
ATAATACAGCTTTTTATTGTTGACAGAGTCTACAGCCCTGTGAGTATTTTTACAGTACATTATTTTTTAGAACCAATAAATTACTCATCTGAACTATCCAAGTATAAACATGATGACTTTTTGTCAGGCTTGACTATGATACTATTACAATGAATTATGGATTTTAGCGGTTATCTGCTTTTGATGTGGTGCAATAAATCATGATCATTTATGATTGGTTCTGAACTTCATACCAGGTTTTCATATAGTCTATCCTGCATTTGTAAGGTTCCTCAGAGTTATACGTTTAAAGATGTCAGACAATTTCAAGATAGCATTAGACTGATTTAAAATTCTTTGGTAAGCATAGACAAGATAAATAAAAAGAAATTTAAATGTATTTTCAGACCTCCTTTCTATTCCATATACAATTATAAAAAACACACAAATAAACAGTGAATTCAAAATTCATAAGTTTTTGTTAAAGGACAGGAGACAGTGAGATTTAAAAATAAAAAATGAAAATTGGCCTATATGCTACAGTTACACAGAGTAAATTGGCAGCTATTGGCAGATGATTCATCTAACAGCAGCCTCCAGAATTTAAAAAAAAAAAAAACCAAAACAAACACCAACCCCAACCAAACAGAAAAAAAACCCCAACCAACCAAAAAGGCAAGACATCTTTAGGCCGTATGTGAGTGTAGCTATATTCCATATCACAAACATACCCCAGAGGAAAAAAAAAAGGAATCTTCTCTTAATCTCACCTTCTTTACATCCAGTCTGTCATCTTTTCCTATATCCTCTGTATTATCCAAAAATGGCATCACTGGATTAGGAGTTGAGCCAGTCCCCCAGTGGAACTAAGATTTTACCCTAATTCTCTTTTATCCTGATTAATTATTCTCCTGTTCTATTACCTTCCTCTGAATTTCTACTTTTTTTCTCCTGACCTTTTATATTACTTCTGTTTGGCAGGATGTATCTTTCTTTGCTTGCATTTCTTTTTCCTCATTTGTCTACCTTCTCCTGTATTATACTGCGTTTTGTTATTTATTACTACTGGGACTAGGCCCTTCCTTCTCCATAACACTGAAGTTAGATTTAAGGGATACATCTGGTCACTACATTTGATGAAAGAAGAAAAATTTTTTGAATATTATTGTAACAGTTAACTATTCATAATAATTATTTTTTTTTTTAAAGAACAAAAATAAAAGAATTCCTTCCCCCCCCCCCCGGACTGAGCAAATTCTTGTATGTATTTGAAGTTATGTAGGACACATAGGACACAGAAGGAGTGACTTCTTTCCCTTAGGGAAGCATTTGTGCAGACACAAAAGAAAATAGTTGTCTCGTTGTCTGTCATCTCAGAATTTGCAAGAAAACGCACCTTTTTTCAGCACCAGTAGTATCCATCTCAGGTGTTTTGATGCCCTTCTTTTCAGAGAGTACTGGATGACTCAGTCACCATGACAGCCTTGTTGCACGCATCTGTGTTCAACACAGCTAAATGCATTGAATGCAGATTAGCAGTTTCTCAGTTACAATTTATCCCTGCTTTACTTCTACTATACATTAGCATAAGCTATCCATGGAAACATGCTACCTACAAGTTCTGCAAAGTGGAATTCTTTAAGGAAGGAAAAAGATGGGCCTTTTCTCAGTTTCCTTCATTCCTAACTCAGTGAATAAGCCTCTTTCCCATTTCCTTAATATGATTGCCCTAATAATCAGAGATAGGTTTTACACTCCACAGAATGTGTAGGTTGTAGATATGCCTGGATCCTACATCAAAGGGAGAAGAGGGAAATAAAATTCTCCTAAACGTTTCTAATATACATACAGGTTGGTTTTTTTTTCCTACTACTAAGTTTGGTTAGAAAATTGTATGTTGGTATCCTTTTGAATTTTTAATCACACTGTGATTTAAAGTAGCGTTTCATGCATTTTGTTTCACAGTAACAGAATTACAGATCTGCAGTTTTCACCTCTCTTTAGTCCTCCTATCCTTCAGTCATTCACTAACCCTTATTACAGAAGGGTTTAGTTTATTAAAGAATCTCAGGAAAAATCCTCTTTAAACAAGGCATTACATTAAAGTTCACCCCAAGGATCCAACTAGGTCAGAAACAGATGTTAAACAGCAAATGCCTATTCTCCTTAGTTACACATTAACCCTTATTTGTTAATATTCCATCATTACAATAGGAATGCTTCTCTACATTGTCTCTTACCTTAACTTTCCTTATGTTTGTAAGGTAGTAACACTGCTTGACCACTGCCCCCCCTGAAACCAAGCAAAGTACCACTCTTACGAGCAAGGAGAGAAATAGCACCAGTACTGCTATGTACCATTCTCAGCTGGGAGACAGTGCAAGGAGAATAAGCATTTGCAGAGCTCACACACATTTTAGCTACAATATAGGAACTTAAAAGACTATTTTTTACCTGGAGCCTATTTCCTGGCAGGATCAAGCATAGGAAAAGTACTAGCACAATTAAGCACATCCTCCATTCTAGCTCATTCCACTGCTGAATACTTAGCACAAAACCACCGAGAAAACAAAACATACTGAAAGGAAAACTCATCCAAGCAGACCCCAGTCTCAGCAGAAAGCCAGTCAATACGACCATTGCCTCCAACCTGCAGCTGATGTCTGACTGCACTGTTAAGCTAAACCATTTGGCTGCAGGAAATAATCTCCGCTGAGAGATAGCTGAGGCTGTGAGCTTCTGCTTCCTAGCGAGCCTGGTGTTTGCTCCTTCCCAGCTGGAACATGAGCCTCACCAGAGACCCAGCTGCTGCATGTCAGACATAGGCTAAGAAGCCAAGTCAAGCACTCAGTGGGAGTGGATGAGTCTACTGTAATTATTGGCAAGCTATTCAACCTCTCACCTGTGTAGGCTTGAAGTCCGTTAGTGGTTCAACACCCCTACATTCAAGCCTGAGGAATGTAATGTCTCTTTTAAAGTGGTAAGAGCCTGAACAGTTATTGAGCAGTTTGGTTGTGGTTTAGATTATTCTACAGTATTTTCTCATATAGAGTCTGCAAAATCTTATATTACTAGCTTGAATGGAACCAAGCAGGACCATTCTTTAATTGATAGCACTTCACAGTGTTTGTTTCCTTAATATGACTTCAATCTGTCTCTATTTATTTTAACAGTCTCCAGGATTTAACTCTGCATTGTCAGGCAGATATATCAAGCAGATGATTAGAAATGTATGTGATATTTATAAAGCATAATAAGTCCCTTTTGATTCTCTTCATGATGCCATCACAATTTCTTGTAGTGAACTGACTGGTTTGCAAAGAATTAACTTTACAAAAATCTGAAGCTAGAAAGGTACTTGGACTCCAAATTTAATTTAAAAAATCCAGTAAAACAGTTTACAGTGCCCCTGTTTCTTCATCTATATACAATAAACACTGCAACAATTTCCCCAAAGTAGCACTCAGACATGTGACTTGCTTTGGCTCATGATTTTATTAGATTAAATATTTAAAGCTGACAATAAGCTGCTGTCAATAATTCCTTAGAAAGCTGAGATTTTATATTATGGTTTGTATTACCAGGACCTCTGATTCCCAACCTGAGCCTTCCTGATGTGTATTGCCAAATACACAGCATCTGTACCTCTAATGGCCTCCAACAAACATTACCATCAAAAATTGCTTGCAGCTCACATCTGAGATCCAGTGTGGGTTAAGAAAAGAGCTGAAAGAGATTTTTTAGCATTCTGTTGGCACTTGCAAAATATAACACTTCTAAATCATGATATTCCCTTTGGAAGAAAACATGTAGATTATTTCACAGTTTTCAGCGGCTATTGCAATACCTAAAATTAGAGTTTAGAACTAGAAGAGCTCATGCCCATGGGCATCCTCACTTCACACACTGCTAAAAGATGTTTTCTACCTCCTAAATAAATACAGATAATGAGATTTGTATAACACATAACTTTTGTATGCTGCTCTGAATTTTGTTCTTGTTTGCTAGCAGGTAGCCTAAGGAATGCGAGTGTGCCAAATTTACTTCTTCTCCAGCTGCTGGATGCTTTTACCAGCTTTTCTTTTTCTCTGCCTGGAAATGAAAAAAAAAAAAAAAAATCGACATCTTAATCCCATATGAGGGCACAGAACACATCATGATGATCACATAGTTATGGCACACATGGAAACAAATGAAATAATCCATGACTAAATGAATTACTGGGTCAACGTATCTTAAGGCCAGTAGGGGCCCTCTGTGGCACTACAGACTCACATTAAGAGCCTGGGCCAAGATTTTAGCTCGTTTATGTGCCTGCAAAACTAATGCATGTGGGAAAGGTGGTTTTTCCTCCTCCCCTTAAAAAAGAGCTACTCTTGCTTTTGGAAAAATGTCAAAACCTGAAAGCATACCTAAGCAGAGAAACATAAACATGAGCCAGAACGGCAGCAGCCTTGCCTTCTAAGGATCTATTAGATGTCAGTTTAAGTCTGAAATGTATGGCCAGTTCTTCAATGGGCCCTGCTGATTTCAGAGATGTATATACATTCCCAATCATGCCTGATGTGGAAGCTTAATTTTTTCAAACTGCTGCCTGAAGATGAGCTCATTTTGTGTGTGGTAAAAAGATTGTGTCAAACACACCCTGGAAATCATAAGGTGAAAAATCTGTGATGTGACATAGATAATAAAATCTACTATTTTGTGTTGCTTTTACACATATATATATAAAAGGCAAGAGTGATACTATTTATATATATTACATATGCATATGTATGAAAGGTTAATAACTGAACAAGCTCTAAGCAATATTCCAGAACTGTACGTATAACAAACAAACTTTATTAAAACTCTATCAGGAGTTCAAAAGAAGTTTGAAAACTCAAAGACATTGCAGCATGCATTAATCTCAGTTGTCAAAGTCATAGCCATGAGTTTTCTGGGAAAGTCTTTCCAACTCACTAGTCAACACCTGCCACTATACAGACAAACAGCTTCTTGATGCTAAATTCAGCCGTGCTAAAGCTAAGAATAGATAAACTATGCTCTTTTCAAACCATCAGTGCTGAGAGGTTCTTGCTCCATTTGTACTCATCACCTCTCCTAGTGGCTTCCACAGAAATTAGTTCAAGTAGGGTGAGTAAACACCAGGCAACAATTTCCGAATAATTAACATCTCTCAATACTAAATGGCAATGATACATTATGAACAAGAGGACATGCTCCTTGTCCATGAGTCCTTCAGGAAAATGTGTTGCAAATGAGCAGAGAGCAACAATGGGTGCAAGTGGAGGAAGCAATGTGAAAGAAGTACTGCATCAGAAAGGTAGGGACAGGTTGCAGCATGCCAGCAGCACAGCAAGTGAAGTTACAGTAATTCTGCTTATTTTCTGTTACCAATACCATGTTCTATCAGAACAGGATTCCACCTCCAAGCTATTCTTCATGAACAGAAAACATTTTAGACTTTTAGTGTTACAGTTATACCAATGAGGGCCCAAATCCTAGAGATATTGGAGACACTGAATTCTCAGGGGTCAAGTTACGTGCCTACCTAGTAATTTAGTACCATCAACACTTTGCGTCCAAGTTCATACAGGCAAAGACCAATAATGGCTTCCACATTTGTGTCCATTTTCCTTCAGGAAATAAACTAAAAAAACCCAAAACCCTCATGGAGTAAGTATGTAAATAAGATAGTACATTAACCGTTAGTCATTTACTGGATTTTTTCTTTAGCTTGTCTTTTACTCCCACACCAGGAATCCACTGTGTGCTACTAACCATACATTTTAGCTGACAGCTGTTATATTTAGTAAAACTTGCTTGTGATTCATTATTCATGTTCTCAAACACCCTCAGAGATAAATTCCAATGAAGCTCAAAGATTCATCTGAATGGCTGCTGAAATGACATTTGATAGTATAGGAGTGTGTTGAACATGTCTAGATAAATCTGATGCTATGCTATTATAATGCTCTTACAAAACTTGTAAGATGTTCTATTGCTAGTAAGATGCATGTTATGCAAGACTGTCATCAAACATAATTATCTTCAGAGGAAAAAGTAAAGGCCAAAGTATGACAGAGCAAACTGATTTGCTGCAAAATCTGACTAAAAACCTATTGCCCATGGAGGACTGGCAAGATGTTCTAGAGCCCAAAGTCATAAGAAGCTGCCTTATCAATCAGAATTAGTAAGTGATGGGGAAGGAAGCAACTCATATGAAACAAAACAAGCTGTTTATATTCAGTGTTTACAGTGTGAAGTGGTGTGAAAAAGTTAATGTAATTTGTTTGCTTGCTTTGTCGTTTTCAAGGCTTTTCTGTCTTTCTGTGAAATGTTTGTCTGTAGCCAGTAACTTCTATGGGTAGGAGCTGTAAGAGTATCATGGATGTACAGAGTCTTATCTCATGTTTCTGTCAACGGAAGCCTGTAGAGAAGTATAATTCTGTTCATGTTCCCATGTTTATCATGCTTAAAGGGTAGGAATTTAAAATCTCTTTAAAGGACTGCAGAAATTTTTTAACATTCATAGGCCTCAGGGTTATATTACATTTAATAATTTCTTCAATGCCCAGGATAATCTCTGCATGTGCTCTTCCAAACATGCATGTCTGACCTTGCTTATACATATAAAGGCCTTATTTGCTGTCACCATAAATATGGATAAGCATATGACTCAGTTCAATCTTTGAACAAATGTTCTCATTATTACTTCCTGCATCTGTGGATGAATCATGGCCCTCGCTATTCCTTTGCATTGGACAATGAAGACTGGAATAGCTTTTAGTGTGGTTAATGGTCTAAGAATATGGAAAGAAGATAGAACTTCTGCAGAATCGTGGATTTGAAATTTGCTGAATCGTCACCTTGAATATGGCAAGGAAATATGAGCAATGAATACAATGGCAGCCTCGGGGCTGCAGCATAAGAAATCACAGTATGCATTTTACGCAGATCTATTTCTGTACTTACACAGATTTAATAGTATCACAAGATACTTACATATCAACAAAATAATAATGATAAATTCTGTCATATTTGTCTTTTTAATGTTATTGGCACGATACAACTGTAAGACTCAAGAAGACAAATTCTTCTTTAGCTACATATTTCAGTACCTTCATACTTGAAATTCTTAGTATTTTAGAAATTATTTTGGAAATATTCGAATTTGAAAGTTTTATGGGCAGACTGGGTTTGGGGCACATTTAAGTGGACTCAGTCTCCTTCTTCTGAATTTTGATCTGCTATAGCAGAACTATTTTTAGCACTTTATAAGCCCAACCTTTATCAAGCACTTACCCAATTGGTAACTTCATGAGGATTATTTGTATATATAATTGTACGTGCCTATCTGCAATTGTATTTCTGTTTTGAGCATAAGTCAGCAGAACAATTTTTAAAAAATATGCTTCTAAATACTTCATGGAGAATTGTGTTCTTTATTCTGTGTAATTTCTTTAGTGCTATTCACTCACTGCTTCCTCTTAGATATCTCCATGTCCTCCACCTGCGGCACAAGAAAGGTATTTTAGTTTAGTTTAAAATGCATCTGTTGGCTGATAATCTCAATTCCCAGAAATATGGCTTGAAGAAGCACTGTTGGGTGAATATTTGTCTCAAGTCAAGACCACTTCTACACTGCTTCAGATCCCACCTTCAGAGCCAAAAAGGAAAAATAAAAAATCTATGGTTCATGTGGATTCATGAATAAACCACCTTTGAACTACTTTGGATATCATTCTGTTTAAAATCAATTGAAAGTTTAGTGTACAGAGCAATGCTGCTAAACTCAGCTCTCCAAGATCGATATATCACCATTAATCAGCACTAGATCATATGCTCCAGAAGGATGGAACATGCTTCAGGTGGCGCAAGGTCTGCTGAGTAACAATGAAATTGCAGGTGGATAATAGTAACTAGATATCTTGGGACCACCCTTCCCATTTATATTGTTAAAAGGGGAAAGGTGCAATAGAGTCATTAATCTGCACTAGCTGTGGGGTCGCGCAATACCTGTTCCATTACCAGAAAGGCTTTCTTTTCACCGATCATCTCTAATGCTGCTAGCAACAATTCATTGCGTATCTCCAGACAAATTAATTATCAACGTACCTTAATTGCACTAGTAATAATAAAATCAATTGATAATCACAGACTAGTCATAATTACTTCTAAAGAAGTTTCATTTTAATTCAAAATTCATTAAGCTGACATAGATGGGCACTCTGTGTAAAGTACTTTTGCTTAATAATGAAAACAAATCCTTTGATTTTGAGCAAGGTTGTCCCTTTTGCCAACAGTTTATTTCAGAAATTACTGGTTTTCTTGTACTGAACATGTTTTTATTCAACAAAAAGTTGTCAATGAAAGTGGCAGATATTTAGAACCTCAGGTAGATATTTACAGAAAAAACACTTGTGATTTTGCCAGAAAAAATATGTATTTGAGACAGGAGAATGGAAAATAGTAAAATTCTAGATTCTCACAGATTGGTCACACTCTACATTTAAACAGTATCTCTAATCTAAGGACAATCACTAAAGGCATATAATTAAAAACATTTTTGATATTACATTACGTTATGTCACATTACATTACGTTACATTATGTTATGTTACATGTTTACCATGCCCTGTAGAGCAGGATTTATTTTTTTTTAGGCTTGAGCCAAAAGCATAATCTTTAAACTAAGAAAACTATCAATAGACACATCTGTTTTTTCTGGCATAGGTATATTCCTTGATGGAAGTGTCTGCTCATGTAAGGAGTTGTAGCAGTGAAAAACCTAGCTAGTAGCAAAGAGAGCTACTAGCCAAACAAATAATTTAGCAATCAAAATACCTAAACAAGTTGAAGTGTAACTCTGACACACTGAACTTATTTAATATTTTCTGGAACTAGATAGGCAAATGTATAGATTATGTCTGTTTAGAAATTAAATTGCCTGAAAAACTTCTGGAAGCTCTCTAACGCGTGATGGAGTGTTGCATTCTTTTTGGCTTAATTCAAGCACGTAGAAGTAGCTATCTGTAAGTATTTATGGAGAATATTGTTACTATTTGCTCTGGAGACAGACTGAAAGTACAAGAATCAATTCTGTATTGATGTATTCAGATGATGTCTAGTAACTACCCTTTCTTTCAATGGCAATATAATTATCTGCTTCTGTTGAGAATAGTATTTCTTTTAATCTTATCATGAAACTCAGTCTAAGCATGAGATTATAAACCTGGTTGATTGTGATGTGTAGGTGAAGTTTAGGAAATTATAATGTCTTACATAAATGCACACATGGAAAAGTTTAAGCTTAGGCAGAAGCGTTCAGAGGTAGTAGATTTTGGGGAGGGAAATGCCTTTTCCTGTTCCTGAGAAGTTCTGGAGGTAAAAAAAACTTCTAAAAGTCAGGCTGAAAAGACAAAGAAACGTTTCATTAAGAATAGCAAAATTAGAAGTTTCAAAAAGGGATCAAAACTGACCCTGTCCCATAAAATATTGTTTTAATTAATTTGAATCTCAATGTAAAAATTCTGGACAGTTACCACAAAATGGACAATATACTGTAAAACTCGAAACATTAACCTGTTTCTAGGTTCTTTTCTTAGAAAATGTATTGGATTTACTTTGAACTTACACTTAAGTCACTAATAATAGAAGTAAAAAGTAATGCTAACTGCAAAATGAGAATGGACTGAAGATTTAAAAGTTCCAGTCAAATAATAGTGCAGTTAGTGATTTATCATTTCTCTTTTCCAGATTGGTAATAATCTCTCATTTTCTGAAAACACTGTTGCCTAAATGAGACCCTTTGTTCACAGAAGGGACCTCTGGAGGTCACCTTGCTCAAGCAGGGCCACCTAGAACCGGTTGCCCAGGACCATGTCCAGATGTTTTTTTAGTATCTCCAAGGATGGAGACCCCACAGCCTCTCTGGGCAACCTGGTGCCAGTGCTCAGTCACCTTCATAATAAAAACTGTTTCTTGATGTTCAGGCGGACCCTCCTGTGTTTCAGTTTTTGCCCATTGCCTCTGGCCCTGTCACTGGGCACCACTGAAAAGAGCCTGTCTCCATCTTTTTTACACCCTCCCTTCAGGTATTTGTATACTTTGATAAGATTCCCCCTGAGCCTTCTCTTCTCCAGGATGAACAGCCCCAGCTCTCTCAGCCTTTTCTCATATGAGACATGCTCCATTCTCTTAATCATCTTTGTGGCCCTTCACTGGATTCTCTCTGGTATGTCTCTTGTGCTGGAGACCCCAGAACTGGACGCAGTAGTCCAGATGTGGAGTTATTAATAGCAGTTTCATGAGATTTGACTACTTTTGCAGGTATAAATGCTCCAGGAGATTATCTGATCATTGAGAAGATTCAGGCTTCCTACCATCAGTAGCTCATCCAAAAGCTGCAGATTTGTACCATTCCACCTTTTTCTGCTCAGAAATAAAATGGAAATGAAGCAGCGAAGCAGTAGAGCTAAAGCATCCAGTGTTGGGCATGGATGCCAGAGGTGCAATACCAGAGTTGGTACACCAGTGGTCTCATCAGCTGCCTGACCAGCACAGCAAATCTTATGTTGCCCTGTGCTGCTGAGGCTAGCTGACTGCACAACTGGATCTGAAAACATTTTAATGTTGGAAAGGTCACAAAGACTCCTTCAGAGTCTATTACATCAACCTGAAAAATTTGGAAGTATATGGATGGAGGCAGTCAAAGAGACTAATCCTTTAAATTGGAAAAGTTTAAATATCTTTTGTTTACTATGGCAAGGAAGCAAGAATGTTTTCTTCCATATTATTTGGAAAAGACGGAAAAAAATTTTAGAAGCAATGGAAATATGACAGGAATTAGGATCATCAAATCCAGCTCCTGTTTCTGCTTGCAACCATGCAAAACAATTATTTCAGAAACTTACCTCTTTCTAAGCTTAAATCTCATAAGTTTCTTCCCCCTGGAAGATAATTATAGAATGATTTTCAACTTATTTATCATTAGTTTTAACTATTGCTTCATAAAAAGAAACTCCTTATAGATTTTCTCAGAGTTCCTTAAGTTAAAGAGTTGTCTCATCCCCAACGGATTATAAAAGATACCCTTGTTCGCTCCTACCTTTTACTTTGTGAATCTAGTTGCATTCTGTTAGACCCTTCATATACGATATATTTTCTATTCCTCTTATCATCCTAGCAGCATCTATTGCAATTCGAACTCATCTTTCTTGAACATCAGTGATCACAATTTGTACCTGGTGTTGTAATTATCAGAAATAGACAGGCCTGAAACTGGAATGTTTGGATAAGAAACTCTGAATTGAGCTTTTAATATAGATAAAAGAATAGATGAATTATTCCAAAAAAATCTGAGGTACCGGCCTTATAGACGGTGGATTACGTTATTATTTGTTCTTTCTTCAGCCATACACAGCATATGGAAAAACTGTGACTAAGACCTAAGTAATTAGTGAGAGACAAGTTAGATGGCAGAATGGTATCAAAGGAAGATCATGGCTGTAATAAAATCACCTTCCATAGGTTTCATAGTGCATAGATGTATCACATGATCATAAGAACGGTGAGAGCATCGGCACAGGATGGCACAAAATCTGTCCACAGCTCTAATGAGCTCAGCACAGGTGCTGTTAAGTTGCATATTGTTAAAGTAAAAAAAGGATAGTTAAAACTATTTAACTTTTTGACATTCAAGCTGTTAAAGATGATTAAATGTAATGTAGCAGTAGCTATAGGGCATGTAAAGATCATAAAAAGATGAAAGAGACATGGCGTGATAACCCAACAGTGCATCAGCAGTAATGGCAGAACAGTAATAGTCTACATATTCTTCATACAGCTCCCTGGCTGCTCAAAATCCTCTCTGTCATGGACTAGATTAATGAAACTGAGAAGAACTTTATAAAGGTAGCACTTTGCTGCTAAAAACTGTTAACTATCTAATCTTTCCATGACACCAATGCTACCTTTTTACACTCTAAATTCTTTCCTAGAAGAATTCTTTATTTTCTGTGTACCTAGAGACCTTGATTGTTATAAATTACTTGTGCTGTATACCCGGTAATTTTGTTTAATCCTAGCTACTTACTCATCTGTCCGTTGACACAGAAAAAAAAAAACACAAAATAAAACCAAAAGAAAAGGTTCCATGCAAAGGAAAAGACACACAGGGCTGGATTCTGACAGCTTTTTCCCTTCCAACTAGGAAGTTGCAGCCTGTTTCTGTGAACTGGTTTGAATTTTCTGAATATCTATTTCTTCCTTAGAATTTATATTTAAATGAAAACAATATGTTCCTGTTGGATTGCTTGAAAATAGTGAACCCAACATTTTTTCAAAAACTTTAATGTTAGAAAATAATGCGTTCACAAAAGTTTAGTGGATGGTGTACATGGATTTTATAGATTTCTCCAAAATTAACCAGATCTTCTTTAAACATTATTAATTTTAATATGCCTTTGTGGTAAACAAGAAATACTTCATAAATCTGTTAAAAGTCCTCTAATACTTTCTCAAAATCTATATAGGTTCATGGACTCTGACATAAGTAGTGCTTTTGACAACAGTGGAATTACTAGTATAAACGCAGTCAAGAATCCAAGTTTTGCAGTACTGGCCATAAATTCTTGTAATACTAAATCTCACTAAATACAGAAGGCATTTAAGGGATTGACCTTAAGAATAAAAATAGAGAACCAGAATTGTCTTCCATGAAGAAATGAATGTCAGCATTTTGTTTTCACTTAATTCTCTCCTAGAGTCAGCATCTTTTCTACCCTTTTTTTTCTATGGAGATCATATCTGTTAGAAGCTTCTTCATTTCATGTGCTTTGTCCAACCTTCTCTACCCCAGTATTTGACTTTCCTATAAAAGCCCTGTTTACGTACATATTTTCTTAGGGAAGCAAGTCTGTTGGTTCCTTGTTAGGACTCAGCTGTATTGTAAATCACTGCCAACTTCAGCAAGAGATACAGGAAGTATTGTGATTCAGAGCGGCGCACTGTTGAAGCCCTGCAGGGACTGCGGTCTTCCACTAATTTGTCTGCAAGTCCTTGCCACATCTTCTTTCCTCCATAATATCATTATTTTTTAAGCACCTAAAGGTACTATCTATGAAACTGCTTTATTTTTTCAAGAAAGTGTAAGCACTGCTTTACATCAGTGCTACTGAAGTAAGAGAGACTGTCTTGTAGTTTCTGAGTTATCACTCTACCCAGTTTAGAGTGAAAAACATAAATTACTGAATGTTTCATTCAGATTTTAGATACAATGAATATTTCAGATTCACAAATACATAGTAAATACATTCCTAAAAGATGTTCTCAGAATTTCTTCTCAAAGGCAAGGGCCACTGAGACAAATTCTCCATTGCAATGGGTAACTGACTCTGCCTGCACTTACAAGTTTTGAGACTGACAGAAACATCTACACAGAGAGAAAGAAAAGAGTGTCCAAGCAATCTAGCAACATAGGAACAAGGAAATGAAAATAGCAGTACGATATTTTGCACAATGGTACACTGCATAAGGATAAATAGATGTACAAAATTTAAGAGTATTCATTTGGATAAAAATTCCAAGTTAATTATTTAGCCAATCTTATGGAAAAAAGTCATTACAGGAAAATTCCTATTTCCGTCATTTTTTCGTTTCAGAAATTTATCACTGAGTACCACTTCTTTACTGTAGCTAAAACAATAGGGGACAGTTCTAAGAAATGAAAATGTATGAGAACATTAAAGGAAGACGGCCAAAGCATCTGGTCAGATAGGCCCTCTGATTGAGTTGTGTCAGTCAATAGTGAAATAAAGGGTAAGATATCTGGAAATCACAGAATTTACTCTAAAGCCAGTGTGTATAAATAGCAAATGCATTTTAGATTCCAGACCTAACTGTGTACATAACCATACAACTGTAAACATAAAAATGTACTTTTAAACTTACAGTGGTTATTGTTGTTTGCTTTTGATGAGAAATTAAATTTTCCACAAATGTTTAAATGTGTGTTGTACATGTTTGATTAGGTGAGTTTTACAGCTCCTGGATGGAATTTCTGGATAAGAAAGAATAGCACAACAGCATCATGTTTGAGCACCTGAAATGCAGGAAATCCAAGTTTAGGTCTTTGTTCCAAATCCTGTAAGCTGGGAACTCTTTCACATTTGAGAAAAGAGGTCTTATCCAATAGATTATGGTTTTGGGGGGTAAAGGGTAAAACTATTTTGGAAAGACCTTGGCTTTCACTTTGCATTAGAATAAAAACAAACAAAAAATAAATCTGAGGGGAAGTTTCCCACAAAAAAAAAAAAGTGGTTTTTTTTTTCAAAAACATCTTTCTTTTTTTTCCCAGCCAGTATTATTTCAAATTCAGAAGAAATGAGTTTTGAAACACAAGTGAGGCCAAGGTGCACATGCATGATTCTAAGTGTATATTAATCATTATTCATGCAAGTGAAGTTGTCATAATTACTTTCGGACTTGATTACTGCTCCTAGAAATCCATCTTTTGATACGGAAAAGTGGGTGGGTGGTTCATTAGTTTTTAGTCCATTCCTAATACTGTAGGAGCACTTTGGGGTTGGCATAAAATCCTTTCAATGTTCCATGATTAAAATATTACAGAAGCATGATACATGGGTAATTCTCTATTCAAGGTTGAGATGAGTTTTATGCTCAAGAAGGTATACAAGGACTTTCTTAAGTAAGTTATGAATGAAGCATAACTTTCCAAACATTACTGCTTTTATACTAAGTACACAACAAGTTTCTTCTGAGAAGTTACAAAATAAACCAATTAATTAGTCCGAGTTAATGTAATTTAAAGATATTTAGTACTATTTTGAATCATTTGTTGGTCCCTACTGATCTTTATAATAGAATAACCTGATCTTTCAAAATGAATGCTTACTGAAAGTCTGTGCTATGGCAACCTCTCTCTCTCAATCTTTCCCCCTGCTCTCCCCATCTCTCTGCATTTATATTACAATTACTGCTAATCCAGGCTTTGTTCTGAATGAATGGAAGTTTTTTTAAAGAATTGGGGGCAAACGGCAAAAAAAAAATTACAATTTTGCATCATCTTTCCAGTACTGATCAATAAAACCAGAAGGTTAGGAATTCACAGAGATCTTTTCTTCCTTCCAGAAGAGGAATCAGTTGGAAATGCAGTAATGCTTTTCAGCTGAGACTGCAACCTGAACTTCTGGAGTTATCAGTATTTTACGTCAGTTTATTTTTGCCTTCTATTCTATATTTCATGTAATAAATTTCATTGTGAAGTAAAATGCAAAATGAACTTTTAGTTCAGTAAAAATCATATCTGAGCTTGCCAAGGTAAAGGCTATCAGCTGCAGAACATGGAGGCTGGCCAGAACTAAACAATAACTATCATTTTCATAATTTTTTCATGTTTTACAGACCATAATGGCCCCCTCTTTTGCTTACAGCTCCGAAGTTACCACTTTAGTTACACTTTACTTTTTAGATTTACATTCTTATTAACTTTTAACGTGAAAATGTGTAGTTTATGGTCTTTTCTACAAACAATTGAAGCAGTAGGTTGACAAACTAAGGGGATAAACAGAAGCCTATTTGGACAGTGAAACTTTTACTAGTGCTGTTGTGCTAAATTTGCTTTGTTGCATTTTAATGTTAGAAGGCTATCAATGCATAGCCATGAGATACTGTCCTGCATTTCAAATACATATGCTGAGCGGTATGAATCCTGATTATGTTTAGAAAGCCAGCCTCTAAGACTAGACGTACTTTTAGGCTTTATGTTTGAGAACAAATGTGCATATCATATGAAAAATTCAGAACAGACCGTTACTATTTCATCAGCTGCCACAATAGTAAAGTATTACAGATATTTTACACAGGAGGACATGCTGCTGTTGTGTGCAAACTGCTGACTACAGTGATTTCTCCATTTGTTTTGTTCAGAGCGAAACACCATTTTTGGTGTCAAAGTAGCTGTGTGTGTGTTCACCTGAGGTGTTTGCAAGAGGAAAACTACATTGTTATTACACATTTGGGGGAGGAATTAAAATGCCATGAAATGTAAAGAGCTTGAAGAATATGTCTTGCAGCTTCATTTGACAAGGGAGATTAGTCAAGCTGTCAATTGTACTGATTAACCAAATGACCGCACAGTATCACTTTTTACCTTTCCTTTTGTAAGAATTATTTGAAGTAGCATTTTAAACCATTACTCACTGTTACAGAGTTTGCACTGAAGCAAATAAAAAAAAAAAACCCCAGACATTATTCAAGATCTGTTTACACTTATTTCTTGATGTTATTTTTCTTCAGAATTAAGAACTGTTTCAGTTTGCACTTAAACTGCAGCAAGTGCACTCAGGCTGGCATACTGCACAAGTTAAATATGAGATACAGGAAGATACAGAAAGGTGGTGTTTTCAAAATGGAAAACAGATAACACAGAGCTTATTTATATTAGGTAATTATGCTTGTTATTACCTCTTCCTTTTGGTGCCAGATTGGCTGTTACTCCACGGAGAATATAGGTAAGCACTATATTTTCAGAATTGCCAGTTTGTTATCAGGTTTAATGTCAAGATACACAGAGTCTGAGCAAGGAATGTTATAATTCAACTGCTCAATAAATGAAATATTTTATCCCCATTAGACCTCAACACAATTATGCAAAAAATAGCCCATGGAATTCATTCCATGTCAGTTACCTCAGTGTTTAAGACTAAGAAAATTACAACTGCAATGAGCCAGCGGCTACCCAGAAGCTGTCTTCTAACACCCAGCTGACAGATACGTTAATGCCTGTACTAACCAGTCATCCCACAGACCCAGCTGAGTACCCTTTTTAAGAATTTCTAATACCTATTTTTAGAGACATAACAGTGACAGACAATATAGGTCATTTCAGAATCCAAGTCTGAAGTCATCTTGCTAGTGTTTTAAAATTTGGTGACCTGAAAGCCGGTGGATGTTTCTGAACTAAAGTCAGCATTTCTTTTCCTTCTGGCCTTGCTTTTGTGCTGATACACAGACACA
The DNA here is from genome assembly GCF_018139145.2 of Gymnogyps californianus. Taxonomy (NCBI): domain Eukaryota; kingdom Metazoa; phylum Chordata; class Aves; order Accipitriformes; family Cathartidae; genus Gymnogyps; species Gymnogyps californianus. The sequence goes on along the minus strand of NC_059474.1, from coordinate 38,966,398 downwards.
TTTCCTGCCGGCTGGGAAATCTGCACTGATATGAATTTTATAAATCTGTATAGTGGGTCATCACAGTTGTTACAGCTATACTGTGCAGCCACCCTTTGCTAACCCATGCACGCCTCCGGCAATTACAGCAGTAATCATAACAATAAAAAGAAAGGATTCACTTTTCTAAAGTACAAAAAAGTTTCGACTTCCAGTGGCATTAAATGGCTTAAAAACAAGAAGAGGTCCATAAAACAGAAGCTCCAGATCAGAAGCATCGAACTAGTGCATAGGCATCTAACTAGTGCTCATTTCAAATTGAGTTACTTGTCTACAGTATTTTACAAGTAAATGTGAAAATTTTAGTTTCTTATTGTTGTCAGCTACTTGATCTACGCTAGTTTATGAAGGGTCACTCTTGAGAGATGCATCAGGTCTGTGGATTAGAGAAATGAGAATTAGCACAATTCTAATCAGCTCCAGTTTATCCCATCTTGAACTTATTCAAAGTTTTAAGAATACACACTATAGAAGAAAACAATCATATAATTACTTAAAAGGTTATAGCTTTAAGGGGTCTCTCAGCCTCAAGGCCCCTTTGTATCAGAGGCAACAGAATGCCTTCTAGTAAATATTTTACTAGCACACTACGTGCAGTTTTATTTTTTGTCATGAACAAAGCACAACCTTAATTTCTCAAAAGGAATCATAATTCTCTTGTTTACATTTCTGTCACTCAAAGAAAAAAAGTTTTGTCTTCCCATTCTATTTTGTGTTAAGAACAAATTATAATAACAAATACAATTCCCCACTGATTTTTTCCCTCACTTTTTCCTCAATTCTTTCTTGCTTAAAATGCCTGTCAGTACTTTTAACAGTTCCTTGTACCGCCAACAAGACTGGCCTTAGGCTGCAGCTTGACAAAGACACCCAAGATACCTCCATCACTTCATAGGTGGCAGCTGTCACCTGCCCAATGCTCCTTTTGTTAGGAAACACATGTTGCTACTTGGTCTTTCTCTAGCTGTCGTAAAGTCGTATAACCAGGATGCTTCAACATGGTAGTATTACATGATGCAGCTCTTTCACAGCTTAGAAAGAACATCAAGAGTTACTCTTACAATTATGCAAGCTTTATTACTGAGGTTTCTGGTACATTTTATAAAAATGTTGAGTTTTAACTACGCAGTCATTAACACAGGATAACGTATAAAAAGGGTGCAAAATACAGTGTTTAAAAGGAAATGGAAAATGCCACTGTTACAGCAGTGGGAAGAGGACTTATACCAATACTACCTCATTTTCCTCATAGCTACCCTTACATGTATATCTGCATTCTTGGAATGACTTACTATGTCATCAAACTTCAAAAAAAAAAAGAAAGGACTTCCTGAAGATAATTTAGTCTAGCCACCTAATCTAGCATTAAGAATTGCAAAAGCAGCCTCCTAAATTATGGCAATTTCTCTATCTGAGGCAATGATCAATAATGTCCCATCAAAGTTTTAAGCAAGGAATCTGAAAAAAAAAGTCAAAATTTATGAAAAATATAATCATCCTTAGTAAAACAGTTCTCTAGACCAAAATGAGGGAGGTAATTTGAAAAAAGAATACAGCCTTACGTACATTCTTTTCCACTACTTGTGAGACAACCAAAGCTGGCAATGGCTGGCGATAGGATGTTGCCCGTACAACAGTAGTGCATAAGAAATCTCTATTTTCTCACCTTCCAACAGATGCACTTAATTATGGGGATATTTAACAGTATAATTCTTTGGGATACCCTTCAAACTTAAAAACATGACAGAGGTAACAATCCTTAGACTCCGTCTAGAGGTGTTTTGTGGAAAAAGGATCTTGTTATTTATACTTTCAATATGAGAAGTAAATTTATGACTGCTTATGTTTTAACCCCAGAGAAATCTTTTTTTTATTGCAGAAGTTCATATTTGTCAACACAAACCCTGAAGGCAACTGTTATTGACAAAGAGATGGCTTAAGCTCCTTGAGATCCCTTCCATCTCCTGAGGGTCTACAGATGAACCAAATGACTTTTTTGTCCATGCTATCCTAAAATATCAAAATCCTCCTGTTTCAGTTTAAATTTGAGTTCGACATTCTAATCACTTCCTCCCCAAATCTTATTTTAATTGAAGACTAGAGCTGAAGTCCAGTCCTCTGAGTCCTTCTGAGACTGAGTACAAAGGCTCCTGCCTCCACTCCAGCTCCTCTATATTCAGGCTCAAGATACAGTCACTGTTACCACTGGTTTTTTGTTTAGTAACACTAAGATATTATTCAAGCCTTAATGCAAGGACAGTTTTAACAAACTCTTCCCACAAAAACTGGTGGAAAGAGGGTATGTTTAAGAAACAAAGAGTTTAGAGGAGGCACAAAGTTTCCACGCAGTCAGAGATAACAGCCTGAAAATGTAAGCTTGCATTGGGGATTTGGCATTCAGTGCCATATAAAGCATTGTATAAACACTGCAGTATGCTTCTGTCTGTTACTGCTCTGCTATGACTTGTCTTCAGTTCAGTGCTTTAGCTCTATTTGTTAGTCACATGAATTTTGTAAATTATATAAAAGCAATTAACCTCTGCATCAGAACAGTATGCATCTAGCAATCAGCAATGAATACTGAATAAGAATTATATATGCATTCAGTTAATATATACCAGGTACTGGCATAACACAAGGTCAAAACCTCTAAGTCTTCACAGTGATCTCAAAAAACCCCAACATTTGCAAGGGTGGCCTACACTTAATTTTATTGAGTTCATCATCTCAGATTCAACTTAATGAAGAAGCATAAAAATGTCCCAGCTGCAGAACCAGAACCCTGCTGTTACTGAGTACTTGCTTACAGCCATCTCTCTTTGCAGGAAAGTCCTTTATAATGCATCTCATATCCAAATGTGTTTTTAAATTTTCGTTCATTGGCTTAGAGAAGTTTGTGCCTAGATAGACAGGTCCCTATCACATTTTGGAGAATGGTTAGAGGACAGTACAACAGACTCAGAGGATTGTCTCTCTTAAAAGAAAAAAAAAAAGAGTCAATAAAATCCACAACAAGAAATCCATATTTGTCCATCTGTGCATTTGGTAAGCATAATGACAAACTTGTTGATTTGACACCATGGGGCATAAGTAAAATCAAAGACTTGCCAGTGCAGTCTTTGTACATAGCAGATTATACTAATTATCTTGTAGGGCCAAATTTAAATTCTAAGTATTAACTCTTGTTCATCCCAGGTGGGAAAGACAAAACCTTATAAAGAAAGGAGCAAGAATAAGTATGTTCCACAGAGGAGAAGCACTGGATTTGTAACACTTACTATGTGCTTACAGCTCTGCATCCTCAAGGGGCTGTATACCCCCATGTAACTGAAATAATTGCTCAATGACATCATTCTATAGGTAGTGGTTTTCAATAGACACACTGTACTTCTGTGGATGTCATTATGGTATGATACCATCAATACTGTGTGTTGCTGCAAAATCATCCCCTTGGTTGTAATAAAAGCCTTAGAGAACCACCCCATTGTACAGCTTAAGGGTCATCTTTTTTCCCCCTTTCCAAACCATAATGAGTTATATGCTACTTGTAGGCTAAAAAATTCAATTCCCCTTATTCCAAAAAGCATAGGACACTATTACCTGAGCTACCACGTATTCTCCTCAATTCCATCATGCTACTGAGATTTTAAACACACAAACGAGCAGGCATGATAGCAGGCACAATCTCTGGACCAGATCTTTGGCCTTCAGCTATATGGGAGAGTTATTAAACTCACACCAGTTTTAGAGCAGCTCAGGCTTTGGGTCATTGCCATTTTCAGAGTCAGGAGATGAAAAGTAATGCCTTGTGGCTTCTGTCTTTTTTCTCCAGATCCTGTGTTTGTCAAAGACTTGGATCATCTTAATTTATTATCTTGTTTCTGTTAGCTTCTTCCTTTAAGCCTTTAATTGGCTTTGGTCTTGAAACCTTGCAAAGCTCTTTAAAATCTGCTGTATGAGCCCTCTTTTTAGGTGTTTGGAAAAAAGAAAAAGAGGCTTCGTTTGGTAGGCTCGTAAAGTGGCTCAAGTGACTGAATGTGGCTTGCTTTGTGGCAATACCTGTAGAATGGAAAGAAGAAAGAGGAGAACAAAGAGGGCAGGAAAAAGGAATATTCCTAAGTTAAGCAATCAAGAAAAAAGACAACGACAAAGACAAAGTTATAGCTGTAAGGATGAGGAATTTTATATGGTGTAGAAAAAGGGGACATATCTTTATGGACTTGCAATACTATGCATCTATATACTCCTCATTTACAAAACTACTCCTTTCAGTTGGCCTTGCTGACCTGCCCTATGGCTTTCATCTCTCATGCCATCTGTATACTTTAATATCTTTAATTAGATACACTGAGGCCAAGGGCTTAGACTTTTAAAGGATTAGACAGTCATACAGATAATGATAACAACCGTAGTTGCATTAGGTAAGATTAAACACTTTTTCTGAAGAGACATAAGCTTCATATTTTATGGAACAAGAGAAGTTTAAGTGACAGAAGGAAGAAAACTTCCCCAAAGGCAAATTATTTCATAATTGTTCACTAAGGGGATTCTTTCACCTTCTTTAATGTATGATGCTGGACTGCATCATACTGCATCATAGAAAAAATACCAGACTCCGTGGATCTGTCTAAGCATTTGATCCTATATTCCAAACACGAAGGAGGACTATTTTAACTAACACTAACTTATTTCAGTACTTGATCTCTCAAAACTTCATGACTCTTCTTTTTTCTGCACTACAGCTAATTAAGGCTGTAAGATCCATTGCCTGAAGCCTATTACTATTTCATTGCCTAACAGTGTTACACTGGTAGTAATAATTAAAAAGTATAATAATGATATTAAAGCCCATAGATGGTAATTCTACCCATAAACACAGGTGTATAATTTGAGTTTTTAAATATATTTACCATAATAAAAAGTATTAGTAGTAATTGTAGTGCATTTAAAGTGGGATTAATGTACATGTTAATTATGTTAGTCATGTTAATTTTTGAAAAAATGGTAAAGGTCACCTCTTTTTTCTCCTTCCACCTCCTCCTGAAAACTTTCTTTTGCCAGCATGTCATTAGCTGTTAGGTAGTTGCTTACTGCACTGTTCAGACTTTATTGTTACATAGTGCTTACCCTTCTGGCTTTCTCACTTAATAGTTTGGACTGGATTGATATTATAAAGCATAGGAGAAAAGATCAGTTTATGGATCTGTAATCTGTACTGATCAGCGTCTCAGTACAGATTTTTTTCTCTCAAATTTCAGGTACGTGGCCATGAAAATAATAACGAAGCAATGTGTTACTGGGATCTACCTTTGAACTGAGAAGCCAGATTGCATACAAGAGAGAAAATGATACACTTCTTATCTTCAACAAAGGGATATATATCTCTCTCTCTATATCCCTTCAACCAAGAGAGATATATATCTCGTTAAGTAAGCAAGCATTGGTTACTTGGATGATCCAATTTCTCTTTATTTTGAGAAGTTTTGAACTCAGGAAAGAAAAATATCTTGCTGGAAATGGATGCTGCTTTCCAAGAAGAGAGATGTAGGAGGCTACATCATTCTTAAAAGACCCACTTTCCAAAATTTATGTAAAAATATGCTCACTGATAATCCCCTAATTTGGGTTCATTATACTTTCTTTTGTACCATATTAAATTCAGAAGCAGGCCTAGTGCCCAGAGAGGTCCAGGGATGGAACAAGTGTCTATAATAAGTTTTGTTCGAGGACTGCAGCTGAGTTTAACTATTGAAGATGGGAGGGTAGCCTTCCCTTACACAGGCCTAAGAAGAGAGAGGGAGCATAACCCAGTGGCAACAGTTATTAGCATATCTGAGCTTTCACAAGATTAAGCCTTTAAAAATAACAGATATAAGTTACGGTCTATATGAACACAGTTGTTTTCAGCTTAATTAAAGTACAATATAAATGTGTTATCTTCATTACATATATTAATTATTCCAGCTCCAAGCCACACCATCCTTGTGGTAAAAATTGCTGCACTCAGGTTTAACAGAGTCTTCAAGGACAGGGATACCAGACCTAATCCTGCAGGCAATTTATTTGGTCTGAAGAAACGCACCTTCTATACAAAGCCAAGAGTTGATTGTTAGTCTTATTAAAATCTTAACAATCTAACATTCATAATCCAAATCATCCAATTATTACAGCTCATTACCAATAATCATACAGGTAAAACAGATATACACCAACTTTCTAGTATTTCTTCCCCTTTCTTCTGGTGTCAATGCTCGCCCTTCTTATGCTGCCTGGGTACTGAAATGGGGGGGAGAAGAGGGCACGTCAAGTCGTTAGTATCTCAAGTTCTTTGGCAGGAGGAGTATGATGATGTCAATGGTTTCTTCGTCCCACATATTGGAATAATTCTTATACATTTACTAACAGGCAGTGTACTTTGCTCTTTCTTCTTTGGTTTACAACCCCACATTATAGCGGCAGGGGTAGGGGGACCTGTTGCAATGTCCTGTTATTTCTTCACTAGCCTTCAAGTCGTGGTTTCCTGATAACATAACTAGTGTTCAAATAGCACATCACATCCACACATACATCCTTGCTCTAGGCCATTTAACTTCCAATCTACAAAACCAATAATCTCTTAGAGCTATTAAGGCAACCTCTTGCCACCAATATCAGCTAGCTAAGCAATATCATTGGTAAGTTATCAATATTACTTTGGATAAGGACATACATGTTTTTTGATACAGAGAGGTCTAAAATAAGTGGAATATGGAGATAGTAACCTGACTATGTTTTATTGCTCTTCTCACAAAAATCTAGTGTTGGGGCCCTGAGAGCATTTCTGCGTCACTGGGGAGGTTTGGCTGGCAGAGCTCAGGCCCAACATGGAGACAGTGCAGCTGGTAGCCTCGAAAGAAAGAGAAGCTTCAGTGGAGGCTCCCCATGAACAGCTCTGCTAACAGCTGCTTTTAGCTTAGGCTTTTGTGCTTGCTCCTTGTCTGAATGACATTGGAAGTGCACTGCAACCATGCCCGTGCCTGGCCTCGTACCCTGTTGATCCAAAACCTGACCCAACCCTTAGACTTGACTCCCCAGCTTGACCTCAGACCTGCCTTATCACTATGAACTTCCCCAGAAATCTAGTCTGTTGGCTGACCTTGATTACTGTCCCTTGGACCTGCTCTTCTCACCTTGCTCAGGTACCGTTGCCTTTGTTGGTAAGGCCACTGCCTCTGCCTGCCTTGTTATCATGTTCAGCTCCCAGCGGCCCTTCCTTTTGGAACAGCCTGTCCTTGCTGCTCCCTGGCAGCTAGGTGCAAAATATCCATGAGATTGCGTAGTCTGGGGTGTTTGGGGCACCTCCTTAACGGGGAAGTTGTGGATTCCTCTCTCAGTCCAAGCTAACGCTTAACCTAAAATCTGCAAGCCTTAACTGAAGAAGGAATAAGACTTAGGTTCCCTTGCCATGCAATTGCACTTACCAGAGGCTAGCAAGCAAGTTCACCCTTTTCCCCCTTCTCTTCTGTATCCCAGTAAATCTTTAATTATTCTCTGTAAAGTAAAATGGTTTCAGTGAGTAAGGTTAGGAGACTTCTATAACCGTGTTATTATAGAGTTAGAATTGGCATAAAAGATAGGATTAGCAAATTCACATCACTTCAGGCAGGCATAAGAAACTACAAATTATCTAACTACCTTTAGCTAAAATGGGAAGGCATTTATTCTCTATCTTGGGATTAGTCTATTAGATGTTCTTTAAAAATACCTACTGGATTTGAGTTTGCAGGCAGGAAGCCCAAAGCTCTACTTCTACCTTCTTTTATACCTAGTAAGATGTATTTTAATAAAGCCTGACAATGTTTCAGGCTTACGTAGTCATAGGCATGCACAGGACCAGAATTTCACTGGTTAGACAATTTTGTCAGTAAAAAAATACACAATAATGGGTTTATGGCATCTCCAGGGTTAGGTAGTAACTGAAGATGAATTGTGGATATTTCATATGTGGATTTACAGATTTCTAGGGGAAGACAGAAATTAATAAATACACTTCTATTTCTGATACACTTCACAAAATCACACAGGATGCCTGCTGAGATGTAAAAGAGATCTGCAGAAAGTAACTTTTTACCTTTAGAACTATTTCAGGGTCTTATGAATTTTCTTGCCAATACTAACCATTAAAAAATATCAAGTCATGTCCCTCAAATCACAAGTTTAAATTAAAATCATCAAATGTACACCATAACTTTAACTATTACAATGAGAATTCCTTTATATATTTTCTGTGCATTTGTGTTATTCTATAGAGATATGAGGACAAAAACATACTTTTGAAAATGCAAACTGAGATTTTCACATAACCCGCTGGCAAAACTAACAATGCAAGACTTCTGATTAAAACAACCCAAGACCTGGAGGTAAAAAACTGTATTCATCAAAATTAACTGCATGTTTCTAAAATGCAGGGTGTAAAAGTATTTTTTTGTGTGTGTGACTAAGATGAAAGGTAATACTATTGACAAAAATTGCAAGGTGATATTTTAGATAGTTAGAATTTTATTATTCAAGTTGAGGATTTGTCTATTAAGCATACTTAGTACTAGTACAACTGTTAGTTACATTAAGCAGCAAAGCTTCTTATCCAATTATGTCGCACTGTACAATCCCACTTGCTCCTGCCAGATTTCTGGTCCTGCAGGGCACATGCTTCAAACAGCACAAACTAGATGTTTCTGTTCACAGTGGGAAAAAGAGGTTTTAAGCAACTAAGGCTTTCTTTACAAAAGAAAAATAGAAGGATCTCTCTCTCTCTCTATGCCCTTTCCAGCCCATGGGAACTCTACAATCCTTGGACAGGTTCAGATGAGTTTTGTCTTTGCATAGTTGTATATTATTCCCACCCCTTTTCCTTTCCTTCTGGCCTATGATCCTGCATACCCAGGCCAGCAACACGTATGAGGTTTTCTGTAACTACTGATGCCGGGTTTCTAATAGGAAGAGGAATGGCGCTGAGGAGGAAGGTGCTTAGGTGCATTGAGTTTTGCAGAACGTTGGCTTGCTTCAGCACAAAAGGCTAGGCTTGAGGTTCGAAAAGATTACATACAATCAATCTCAAATTAAGGCCATAAGGGTACTAGGCAGTGAGCTGGAAGAAAGATTGGCAGGCTGAATGAAAGAGGGAATTAAATCAGCTTCTCAGTAAAAGTGAATTGCTACTTTGTGTTGAATAGTTAAGTAATGGGGAAGTGTGAAAGAAGATGAGAAAAAGGTGAGCCCAGAGTTCAAAGATTATCCACAGCTAGGGTCCTTCGTTGTCTCAGCTGATAGAAATATGTTGTCGCTGGCAAGTAGAGACTTCAGGCTCCTACCACTCATGAATGAAGTCAAAACTGGGAAACAAAAGTTGACTTTTCTCACAGGGGAAAGATCAAAGCTCTGTCAGAGACAGGTTTCCCATTTTCCAAAGAACTGACTTCCCCAGAAGATTAAATAAAGGGAGACTAGAAATTGAAAAGAACATATCAGATTCCCAGGCAAATACTTTTCATCCCCCCCCCCCCCCGCTCCATACCATGAAATATCCTAGGGTTTCCCTGTGAAAAAGAGAGCTGCTTGTCCTTGACACTTCTCCCAGCAAAATCTTTTTATGCTCAGTAGAATATTTTTCTGATTATACTTCTGCCTTTCATAGTGATCACAACACTGTAAATAGAGAAGAACAGGTTTCTATTAGCAACTTCACAGACACAGACACATCTTTTGTGGCAGGATCCAGCCTGTTCTTCAAATACATGGCTAAAGCGAAACCAACCCAAATTTCAGGGGAGTCTGATGTCTGTGTCAGGAATTCTGTTTTGGATTTCATAGGACTCCAAAGCTTTTAGCAATTCTTTGCATGTTAGTTTATCAAGGGACCTGCTTTACAGTACTTTCAAGAATGTTTTGCATCTATCAAGTCAGTACTATTTTCTTCAGCTGCAGAAATTGCCTTGGAGATCCCCTATCCAACTAGCAATCAGATCTGCATATTCAGTGTGTCTGAAATGGTAAAATAATCTGTATCAGCCAACAGTTCTACTCTCTTAACTAACAGCTAACCAATTTTAGCTAACCAACCTTTTGCAGTCCCGTCTTTCCGAAGCTAGATACTGCTGTGTTCAGCAGTGCTCTATTGATTGGCTACAAGTGATGCTCCATTTTATTTATGGAGGCTCACTGAAGAAAACGGAGTTGCACAGAAGTAAATAGGAAGTGTTTACAGACAGACGTGGATTCTAGGATGACTTTATAATTGAAACAGTAACACAACTGAGGAGGGACAAAAGCAGCAACCCACAGTTCACGACTTTTCAAGCAAGATTTGATAGTCTTCAATAAATGCTATATATGTATATTAAAAACACAAGGCCACTGTAAGATTATTTTTAAATCTAGTTGTATAAAAGAAACTATTTTTAAGATCCCTACCAAGCAACATTCTCCACATGCTCTTTCTGAAGAAGTGTCTACAATGAGTGCGTTAAATGCACTGGGCTACACTGGTGCTAAACTCAGTGTGTCATAATCAGCTGTTTAAAAATTGCCACTCCGTGTGCGTGTTTGATTGTGATATATTTATTTTTAAATATGTGTATACACACATACAAAAATAATAATTATAAATAAAAGTGAGAGAGAATCCTTTTTTTTATCACATGCTCGAGAAAAGTAGACTGTGTGACTGACTAAGAAAAAAACCAGGTTAATTCTACTTTAGTATTTATTAAAACAATTGTGCCTTTTAATTTCCCTCTTCCACTTTACAAAATCAACATCCTTCTGTCTAGAAAAAAAAGAACACACTGATTTGTGCTTGTTACCTGAGCTAGCCAAAATACATAACAAACTGAGATCACTGCTGTTCAGAGGAGATTAGGATAATGAATTTCAAACTTAAAATCAGGAGTTTTGCTGATAAAATTCTGGATTTTTTTTCTTTGAGCCATCTGTCTGTCTCTGAATCAGTGTGCACCGGCAAGTTATTAGGGTGGTTCTGTGAGTCATCCTTCTCTTTAAGGAAATCTTTCTGGGATGAACATAGAGGATGCAATTATCTTTCACCAAACATATATGTCATTACATCCAGAAAAGAACAATTGTGATAAAAAAATAGAAACTATGCAGTCAAGTCACAATAGTTATGCAGTGCCAAGAACACAGCTTTTGGTTGAACTCGTGTTTGTTCCCATTCCGCGATGGGAACGTATGCCACGTGATAGGGTTTTATGTTCACACACTGGCTATTCTGAACTGTCACAATGATCGTGGGGCCTGGACCCCAGCTAGGAACGCAGCACCATGACTTTGCCTATGTGTAACCATATTTGTGGTTTTTTGCCCACAGGATAACTGTTTCAGTCATTTTAAAGGGCAGACTTTTTTTTCTACGCTGCCCTTTCCCTTGCTGATAATTTCCTGCTTCTTTTAATGCCTAGGTCACTTATAACCTCCCCTTATTGTTCTGTTCCAAGCGTTGCCTTCACCCTCTCTTCCTGTTGTGCCCACCCGGTTGTTTTTCTCTTTTATCCACCTATACCCTTAGCTTTCACTCCTCACTGCCCTCCTTTCACCTAGCAGGAAAAGCCTTATAAACACAACTGGAATTGTCCACCTCATTTTGGTCCCAACATTGGTGCCAAAATGGTCTCCCAGTAGCAATCAGAGGGAGTGTTGTTTACCTCTTTCCCTTTGTGTTGCTTACTCCTTGCATATGTCTGGTACAGAGAGAATCCTAATTGAATTTAGGATGTCAGAGTCCTATGACTCTCCTTTGAGAGATTCAGGCAAGGGCATGTTTTCACAAAAGTGGTGAAAGACACCATATGTGATTCAAAACTTGTAGATAATGGATATGGTAAAGTTTCAAGACAAAACAGTTCTCAGATTTCAATACTATTTGCTATCTAGTCAAACCAATATTTTCCTGTGGTCTCTGGAAGCAAAAGATGAGTCATTTTGGCAAATGAGGATGGTCTGTATGGATGATTTTCCACATAATTTCACCTTCATAGACTTCTGAATGTTTCAGACCAAATGTGCCAGGTACTGCAGAAAAACAATCAACTGAAAATGTATTCTTATAAGGGTATGTTAACAAGCAACCTTGAAAGTAATCAATAAATGCTTCCTCAGTCACCTTTGGTATCCCATATGTGCGGAGAATTTCCATGCAGAAGACAGCTTGGACCATCTGTCCTGATCTCCTTCTCTAATCCGTCATCACTTTGCCACTTATGTATAGTTTACAATGTTAATTTCATGCCAATAAAATCTGTAGACCACATCATAAAGCTTTATTCTCTATATATTGATAGAGAGACTGATAGTGATTGGCAGGCTTAAGCATTTTCACTATAATAATCCTTATTTCAGTCATAAACCTTTAACACATTTTTTCATCCACTTGTCCCTGTGTAAACTAATAATCCTGAACAATTCTCTCTACATTATACTATTCATGAGCATGAAAGAATCTGAAACAGTGGGTCCCTTCACCTCCAGTGAAAATGAATTGCCATCAACATGCAGAAGCCCAGCAAACAAGACTCCGTCTTGAAAGAAAAATACTGTTCTGCTTAGTTAAAAACTACTTGTATTAACAGAATAGCTGAAATAGAACTAATGTTTAATTTTTGCCAGACAACTATTGACCTTCCACAATATTTGATCTTCAGAATAAAAAACTTCATCTCTGATTACGTATGCCTTCAACAGTAGAAAAATTAGCTAATAAAAAAGCATATATTGAAAACCGCTTGCCTGAACAATATTCTCAAGTTCCTCCTGATGGAATAAAAAGTTAACTTAATTACTATATTACTCACTTTTATCACATGCTTCCACTTTTTGTTGTAGTAATTTTCACTTTCACAGATACTAGAACAACGCAAGAACAAAGAAAAACAAAATTAAATTATAATTTTTTGTATTGATCAGAAGTCTTTTTCTACCCTTTTAACTCTCTCAGTATTTGTCCAATAATGAATCAATGAAGTACTATGTAGTAGGGATTGTGATATTTATCGGTACATTGCACATAAATCATTGGAGTGAGGTTTCACTGGTTGTATTGGAAACAGTCCTCAGAAGTCAACAGCAAAACTTCTGTTGATTTTGATGGGAGCAGAACTGATCCCATGCTCAGCGACTTGCATCAGAAAATTATCAAGATTGTACCACAACACTGCTACCTTGTGGCATGACACAGAGCAAAATCATTATTGCTTTTGTGACATGCCTCTCACTTCAGTAACGGGAATGCCGTATGTCATAAAATGCTAACGCCTCATCTTACACTTGAATGTACGATTCCCTTTCCATTGTAACTCTTTACATGATAATTAGTGGAAAGCTATGCCCATTTTACTCATGTTAAGACTACAAAGTTTTAAAAGATGATGCCAAATTACTTTTCCATTACAGTTCCAATTCATAATGTATTCATTCTTAAAAGATGCTAATTATCTTGCAAAATTTTGTAATGCTTACGTTAGAAAAATTGATATAGTTTTCCATTAATGACCTGAACAAGTTTGGAACTAGTTTGTATATCACAGATAAAAATACTCTTCCCTACTCCACTATATTTATGTCTCATTAGTTTATGGACCTAAAGCCCTCCAGGGATTGTCACTCACACATCCACCTAATGTTTATGAGCTCTAGATTTTGCATTTGGATCTCTAATTTAGCCAACAGATATGGAAAATCATATAGATAGAAAAATCCCTAGTGACTACAAAGCTCTAGGTTTTAATAGAGAGGGCAGAAATAGGATAAGTATAATGTTTAATATAAGCATAATGCTTAGCACATTAGTGGTAAGCTAAGTGTATCACCTAGGAGGAAAGACATTCACTATATTTCAGATAAGTGTAATACTATTACTTCCAGGACTGTTGGCTCCTAATGATACAGAGCTTAATATGATTGTGTGTTAATGCCATCCAGTTCCTGTTGAAGAAGGTTTTTTAATGGAACATTTTCAACACAAGCAAGGGAGGATCCGCTATTTTCTAAACTGGTAGCTCTAAACTTTGGGGACCAGTGGGCCACTGTCATTTCTCCAAATTCTCACAGGCCACCACACATTCTTTATCAATACTCTCTTTATTTGCAAACCCTATACAAACAGCCCTACCATAAATGTACAATAATGGCAGGAGTTAAGCACATTACTCCAAAATTCAAAGCTGCATAGGAGAGTGAAAATGCTGTACAGTTATTGCTGTTTGTCCTGGTTTTGGCTGGGACAGAGTTAACTCTCTTCTTAGGAGCTGGTACAGGGCTGCATTTTGGGTTTAGTGTGAGAATGATGTTGATAACACGCTGATGTTTTAGTTGTTGCTAAGTAGCACTTATCCTAAGTTAAGGACTTTTCAGTTTCCCATGCTCTGCCAGCAAGCAGGTGTGCAAGAAGCTGGGAGGGAGCAGAGCCGGGGCAGCTGACCTGAACTAGCCAAAGGGCTATTCCATACCATGGAACGTCATGCCCAGTATATAAACAGGGGGGAGTTGGCTGGGAGGCGTGGATCGCGGCTCTGGCATCAGTCAGCGGGTGGTAAGCAATTGCATTGTGCATCACTGGGGTTTTTTTCCTCCCCCCGCTTCCTTTTTTCGTTATATTCCTTTTCATTACTATTATTATATTTTATTATTACTATTGTTAGTATTATATTTTACTTTAGTTATTAAACTGTTCTTATCTCAACCCTCGAGTTTTACTTTTTTTTCGTTTCCTCCTCCTCACCCCACTGGGAGGGGGAAGGGGGAAGCAGCTGCGTGGTGCTTAGTTGCTGGCTGGGGTTAAACCACGACACTGTTCTATTCTCTGAAACTTCTGTTAAACATACATAAATTTAACCATTCCTTCAGTTTTCACAGCATAACACATGGTGCAGTTTATGGATCCTAACACACGTAGAGAACTATCCTCTTTCCTACTGGTAACGTTGGGCATATGGCCTCAAAACAACTATTGAGGTACCTATGAAGTAAAATATAAAATTGATTCTTTCATCCGAAAAGAGAGTTATGTCCTAAAAGAATGCACGTGGCTACAATATAAAGTTTGGGAAACTGAACTGGAAACGTGGGATTTTCCTAAGAGAAAAGTTTTAGGAATGGAAGAGAAGATATGGGATAGATATTTAGCAAGACTTTTTAAAAAGGTGGATTGTCAGCAGCAGTGTCTTAACAGTGAATGCTAAATAAAAATTCCCAACAGCACTACAGTTCTGAAATTTGGCTAAACTAATAATGCAGTTTTATACTTAAATCAACCTGTCCTGGCCAGAGGAATTTAGTGAGATAGTACTGTCTCTACCTCATGATTACTTTGGCATTAACTGTATATCAGATGTTTTTTCATATCAAATAAAAAATTCAAACTAAATGACAGAAACTATTTTTTTTAACTGAGTGTTTTTTACTACAAAGGTGATATGTGTTATGTATGTATTCAGTAGTATTCAAAGATATTTTCCCAACTAAGGTCTCCTCTTCTTTATGTTTAAGATCATGTTTTATTACACTCCCTTTACCCACAAAGATATAACTGAGTAGATATTTCCTGGATGATTAAAGTTCATTTTTTTTACAGGGATTGAATTTTTACAGGGATTATTTTATTCACCTAGAAATTTTGAGATGAAAATGATACGCCTGGTAAACTGCAATGTATCACTTGTACCCTCATTTCAGCCCTGTGAACCAGAAGATAGATACTTACGTTATTGTTCTGCCTGCTCTGTGTTAAGATGAATTCAAATATAATATTACTGTCCTGATAAATATATTCTGAGTTGCATAACGTGCATAATAAACACATCTATACCATAATTCTTTGAACTAATACCGAAGCTAGTGGATTAAGTATTTTATAAAAGTAATATTTGTAATAAAACTTGCTGGCACTAGCAACCTAACAGCAGATGGGGTTTTATAGAGAGCACATAATGATGATTCATTGCAGTAAGTACACATGGATCCCTCAGATCTTCTTTCAGTTTAGTCCTTTCTTTGGTTTATACAGTGATTACCTGGCTACGTAATTATTTAAAAAAGCAAGCAAAAGTGATGTCAGCCATCTGCTAAATTATTAGTAGATATACGCAAGCTTTATCTTTCAGAAGCAGATTCTTTCCTGTAATGCCACTTACTGATGTGAAATTAAATACCCGTAGTTAAAACGTTTCACCTGATATGCTCTCTATTGTTAAGTCGGCAAGTGATCCTTGACTGATAAAATACATTTCAGAAATGTATCACTGGGGAAGAGAGGCAGACAATTTAATGATTAAAATACTGAACTGAGTTTGAAAATCTGGGACGGGTATTCACAAACTCCCTACGTGTCCCTAAACACGCATATCTCTCTCTGTCTCAGTTGCTCTGACATGGAAATAAGGCCCATACCGCTCGATGTCACAGAAGTACTGTGAAGAAAAAAACACATAAATAATTGATAGATACTTTAACCTTCAATAAATTATACTTTACTGTGTTGATCCCACTCTATCTCCTGATACAAATAAGTAAATCGGTTCTCTCTAATTAACTGCAATTACTTATCTAGAGGGGAACAGTAGGAGTAGTATTTGAAAGTGTTACAGTGAGTAAGAGTCCACAGGCGCTCTGCATCCAGACCCCCAATTCTTGAGACTTGTTTTTAACTTCCGAAGCAATGGAAAGTTTCCCGTCGAGCCTCAGCTCCATCGGTTCTGTTACGGACGCTCCTCCAGCCTGCTCCTCATCCCCAGCTGGCCTGCAGGAATAAAAATAAAAAAATAAAAGCACACAGAAAGAAGGGGTTCCCAGGGAATGTATGATATAAACAGTGCAGACCTGAGTTTCGACTACCTGAGTGTTGATGAGTTTTCAGCTCAATCGCACTGGCAGCTTCCCAAAGCAGCTTATATATTCCCAAAATATCTAAAGAAGTCACCTATACAAGACAAACTATAACTGGAAGGAACATCTGAAGCATACATTGTTTTTCTGAAAGAAGTGGAAGACTCAAAATGTGGGGGTTTTGCAGACACTTCACTTCAACAGATTTGTCCACTACCTCTTGTGGGGTAGTGTTCATGGCATCTGTTTCTAGAGTGAAAGTGTTCATAAACACTTTTTTTTTTTCAGATTAAACACCACTAAATTCTTTCCCTACTTCATTTTTACAAGCAATTTTAACAACAGGCTTAAATTTATTAAACAGATCTTCAAGACTGAGCTTGTTTTATGTGTGAAAATAAACAATGACAAGTATGAATACCACTTACAATTTTTCAGATTTTATATACAAGGCATTAATCAAATTAAATGAAAAGGATTAAACTCGTTGCTAGCTTAATAACACTGATGTTGCTGGATTTAGAGGAAAAAGGAGTTTGCTCCCAAATTACTAAAGTGGTATACTTTTCTGTTTCTGATTGATTCCCTGTATCTCACTCTGTTTATCTGGATGTAAGAGCATATCACTGAATTAAATGGTAAATCAATCACAGATGAGAGATTTTATCTGAAGACACAAGGAATGTTCATGATTTTACTGTGAGAGTAATGTGTAAGAAGGAATATATCTATCCAGAGTCAAATGCAAGAGGTTTACGTAATTTTGCTCAAAATCATGACAGACATCATCCGTATAAGATTATTCAAGTTACAAATTTATATCTGACGAGGAAAAGATTTTTAAGAAAAACATTTTATCATTTGTTTAAGAAGTATAGTACGTTTAAGAAATAATGTTTTATTAATAACCAGCATCCTGCTCAGGTCAATAGGATCGTCCGTCTGAGGCATAGGAAGCAACAGGAAGAACTGGAGCCAAAGTTAGATCAGGTTTGAGGGTGTAACATGCTAGTTTTATCATTTACTTGTTTTAAATCTGCAGAAACTCAGACATAAAAATAATTAAATTAAATATCTTCTACTGCTATCATATCTGAAAAAGCTTTTGAAATTCAGCTGGAACCCCCTGAAAGGAAGGTTTTCACCAAGAAGCAAGTTTGAGAAAAAAGAAGCATATTAAAATTCTATCTATACCAACAGTTACTTTCCAAATATTCTAGCTACAGCTGGTAGTATTTCTTATTTGAAGCATATTTTTTCCTCCTGGCTGATAAACAAACATATTGTGATCACATGCTTCTGCTATCAAAGATTTTGCCACAAAAATTATCCTGATATCCCTACTTCATTTAACCCTTCACCTCATAATATATCCCCTTTTATTATAGCATAATGAGCCCACTTATCCTGGAAGTATTGCCAGCTTTCCAAGGTGAAATAATCAAAGACCTGCACATAATATCTACACCCCTAAATTACTTGCAATTTGATATACAGGATGCCCATAAAATGATGCAGTACAAATACCAACTAAAAGACTGTTCCTGTTGTACATGAAAACTTCACAATCAAAACCACATATACAGAGCTAATATAAAAACAGAGCTCGCAAAGTGACTCCAGCATGATGGCTAAATCACCATGTTAATGCCATATTAAAATATTTATATGTTTATTTTTGCATGAGTCCATTTCAGGAGGAACAGGAAAAGGAGAAGTTAAGCTGAGGAGGGAGGAGAATAAACGATGAAGGTGGAGGATGAAACTGAAGTAAATTATCTGTGTGGAGGGGAACTGAAGGCAATGGATCTGCGAAAGCAGCAGGGCACAGAAAATCTAGTTAAAGCTGTTGAGAACTCTGAGTGAATCCTTCACAGGGTCCTCAGGGCTACTGCCTCCAGCTGACAGACCAGTTTCTTCTCAGAAGACTAAGTATCGACTGGCTCTAAAGCTCTTAAAACCTCTCCTATATATCTCTGGATCTGTAAACAGGGTGGTCAAGTGGAGAAAACACAGCCCTGGAATACAAAGATCAGCATTAAGTTATTGGTTACTGACTGCATAAAGACTTGGACACAGTTCTTCATAATCACCTCTCACTTACCTACCTGTAAGGAGAAAATCTGGTACTATGACTTGACTCACACAGGAAAAAGAAATAGAGTGAAATGTTATTACTATATATAAATAGGCAAAAGAAAAGGCAAAACAGAGCCAAAATGAAAAGGGTGAGACTAATGCAAAAAAGCTTTTCAGTGTTCCACATTAGAAAAAAAAGTGTTGACCAAGTCTGATTAATTTGCACAGTAATCTTCCAGGCTCAGCTTCAGAACTCCTCTGCCTCATGGACTGAATGTTAGGCCACATGAGACTGACAAATATAGAGCTATGCTGCCAGAACACCAAGCATTCAAGTCACTAAAATTCTGAGAGTGACTTAAAAAATTCTTGGAATTAAAAAAAAATAAGGTAAACTAGATATTTATGTGGAATAAGGTTTATGTTACCTATTTCTTAAGCAAATATCTCATCTCCCTACAGAAATCCACACTAACGTCATCTCTTGATTGACTTCTTAAGTACCTGGCAGCCACAAGGTCACACAGAACTCAGTGCAAGGATGGGATTTCTATTCTTCTAGGAATACAAACCATCTCCAACATAGGTTGTGAATAGTTGTCTATAAAAAGTGTTCCCCTGTTGTCATCAAAACATGCATAAATTAATTCTTCTTCCATGGTAAAGAAATTTTTGGAATAGCAGTTCTATGGAGACAATCTACATCCTGGAGCCTTTTTGCATCAGTTCCCTATACATGAAAGATCCTGCATATGTGTTTGCAGACTTGCTTGCAAATGAGCATTAGCAGAATGCAATTGTGACTTGTTTCTATCCTCATAAGAGAAGCCAATGACAACACCAGAAGAGAAGGGGCAGACCACTATACATAAGTCCATGCACTCTAGTGCACAAATCTCAGCTGCCCAACCCTCAGCCAGACAGTCCAAACCGAGCGAATGGGTAAAGGTTCTTACAGACCAAAGCCAAAAGCTTCATGTTTTCAAATTCTCCAGGGGCATTCGGAACAACGCACATTTATGCTCACTGAAACTACTATGACTCCTGTAATATTACTTACAGATTATGTCTATTACACTGCTTTAATCCCCACTGTCTTTGAACTAGAAGTTTTGCCTAAACTGAGCTCTCATTCTAGTAAGTCTAATTTACAAAACATGAAGTTATGCAGTTAAAAAATTTATCTGCAGGCAACCAGAAAAAAAGGGAATTCCCCATAAATGCATGGCATCATCTTTGTAACTAGTGTGCTACTGCAAATATGTTTGTTTCAGCAACTCCATAAGTTCCAGCAAAATAATGGTTAATGATTCAAAGTCTGCATCACACAAAGTGATTGTATATTTAAAGTTCTATCTTGTAAAGTTCTACTTTGTTTTTTGGTGTGGACTTTACACTGTATTTTCCTATAAAGCATTTCTATGAGGTAAGCCTATGACAGTCCAGCTGTACACTACTATTTGTAGGAGCATTCCATTCTACCTTTTACCTTAGAAAAAGATAAGCATAGAGTATATCAAATTTGATAATCAAATAGTAAACCCATAAATTTCTTAAATACTAAAAATGTGCATAATTGCTTTTTATCAATTGCTATTTTGTTTCCAGACTGAGAATATAAAATGCAGCGTACACAGACTTTAGTTTTTATTCATATAATAAAATCTACAGAAACTACTTAAAGATTTTGCTTTCAGAGAAATGTCTCTTTTGTAGTAATAAACTTAAAAAACCTCTTTGTTCAGGCTGCTTTGACTATTTTCAGCAGTAGATCTTTGTACTTACTAATAAGAACATTTCCATTAAAAAGTACCAGTAGAGCTGATCGCATCTAAACACAGATTAAAAGCTTTACATTTAAGTA
The DNA here is from genome assembly GCF_018139145.2 of Gymnogyps californianus. NCBI lineage: Eukaryota > Metazoa > Chordata > Aves > Accipitriformes > Cathartidae > Gymnogyps > Gymnogyps californianus. Next base: position 38,945,544 of record NC_059474.1, on the reverse strand, counting down.
TTTCAGGGTGTAATAACACCTTCTTTAAAACTGCCTCTGTATTTGGAAGTGATAAAAATGCTCCCATTTCCTGTTCTCCTGTGCTTCATGGTAAGAAACTGGTGATGCATTCTTACTTGCTGCTTTGGACGATTCATGTGTACTGAGCATAACCCATCCTTGCAGACGAATACAGGAGTTTTTACATCCCTTTCAAACACTGAGGTTTGTGTCCTTCTGAGTAGCAATTGCAGCACTCTCACTCTATTCAGCTAATAGAGATGTGTTCTTTGCTGTACATAACAGCTGAGTTTAGAAACTGAAATATGAAATTTCAGTTTATGAGGAGATATGTTACAATTTCTGGCAGAAAAGTCAGCAGTAGCAAAAAGGTACCATCTTATTTAAAAAAATTAGGTGTGTGGTACATAAAAGTCCATTAGAATGTTTGATTCTTCCTTTTTTCCTTTTGACAGACGCAATTTTCGTCAAGAAAATGATCCCCTGAAGAAAAGAGATGGAGATGAATCCAGTGATTCAAGAATGTTTAGGAAATGTCTTGTGCAATGGGAGTAATTCATACAGATAGGTCCTTAAGGAGAAATCCTTAAAAACATCCATATGTTTAGAAAGACATTATAAACACCTGTTATAAGCAAAGTTGGAAACTTAGGAATTTTTTAAAAGCTACAGCTTATATTCTTGTAAAGAGAATTCCAGATCGCTTCAGGTCACTCCTGTCCTCTATTGCCACATGTTTAGTGTCCACTCTCAGCCAGGCTATATGAGTAGGGAAATCTCTTTCTGTAGTTAAAAGAGAAAGCCTGATCTCCACAGGAGGGAACATCAGTGCACTTGAGTTTAGTGCTTTCCTCCTTCCATCTTCATTTGTAACCTTAGTCCCAGTTCAGTTAAGCTGTAAGGCACTCTAGATGAATCCCCTTGTGAATATAGATGCACCATCTTACATACTTCAAAGCATTCAGTAGCTGAGATATAGAAGTGAGAAATCCAGTACATACTTGCATGGAACCTATCATTCAGGAGGAGTCTAACTCTCACAGAGACCATTAAAAGTGAAGAATTTAAGTACCTTCTTTGCCTCAGGTCCTAAGAGTTAAATCATGACTTCAATGAAATCTTCGGGAATTTCGCCAAAAATCTACTCCATCTGAGTAAAAGATAACCACTAAATTATCCACTAAAAGATAACCACCTCTGTCTCAACTGCGGCAGCTTTTCTTCCTGAAATCACGCTATATCAGGATTTTTTAATGCCTGCTTTTAAGCAGAACATGAAATCAGAAATAAGTTATACAGCTGAAAAACGAGTGGACATGCAGGCATTTCTTCAGCATACTATGATTTTAACTTTTATTCTTATTTTATTCTTACTCTTTCAGGGAAGTACTAGAGTACGCTGTCTGTAAAGTAGAAAGAATTTTAAACACTGTAGGTTTTTTTTTTTTAAAAACAGGTAAGACAAACATCTGTCAGGAACATATCAGGTATGAATGACCTTGATTTGGAGGAGGATGAGAGATGCATTGACTGAATAGCCACTTGATGTCTTACTCATTGTATTTTTCTATGATTTCTATAAAAATAAAAAGTGAGGCAAACTTTAAGCAACTGCTTGCAGTCATAATAATACTTCTCTACATCTTCTGAAAAGCAGCTGTTCTAGTATTTGAATTACCATCATAAGGCACATGTTTTCAAGAAAATGTAATAAAAAAGTCATCAAAAGTCACCCATAACACAAAGGTTTTCTCTGGGAAAACCTGTTCCCATTACTTAAGATATATTACTCTTTAGTGAGTGTATATTAAGGTGTTTATATTCACTGAATGTGAAATCTTTTCTAACTCTGTGCCCAAAATACATTAAGAGAATGCTAAGCTTGCAAATACAACATTAACTCTGCTTTCTTGAATATTTGCACACAAATATAGGAAAAACTTTGAATTTCTTATAAAGGGACATTCTTCTAATTTCCACAGAGACAGAGTAAGCCACTCAAGCAGAGACTGCAGGCAACAGTTGTTGCATCCCTTATTATGTGTCATATAGGGAAGAATAAAGCAATAGATAAATATCTATTATTTCTTGAATATTTTTAATGATTATTCACTTATAACAGCTTACTCACTGGAATGTTCTATTCTATTTAAATAAGATGTTAATAATGTGATTAATCCCATTATACAATGAGTTTTCTTAACCAAAACCACAATTAAACAGTCAGTGGTGGCCTTGTTGGACTGAAAGGTCTTGTTTGAAAAGTATTGCTAACGTTTAACTGTCAGATTCAGAGATCCGTATCTAGTAGTGAGGGATATTCACTATGTTGAAGTTAATATCAACTTTTCAGCCACTCCATCGCTGGAGCTAGCCAGTCTAGAAGTCGACATAAAATTCCAGTAAATGGTCAGAAGCTTTAAATCTGTGACACCATGGAACTGAGGAGCTTAGGAGGAAACAGCCTGTGCTCATAGTACCAATTTCTGTCTCTGGGTGATTCACAGGAAATAAAGGAGAAAGATCTCGCCAGCTCTGCTCCATGTGCCAACAACTTTCAACGCAGGTTAAACTGTAAGCAAATCAGTTCTCACCAGATTTCAAGCTTTTTACTTCTTCCAGAATTAGCAGTAGCCTGAGGGGATCTCACAAAAAGAAAATTAGAAGGCAGTGTCTTGTCAAGCATAGAGGACAGGAAGGGGGAAGAGGGAAGGAGGAAGGAGGAAAAAAGAAAGGGGAAGGGTGAAGGAAAACTGTTACCAATTAGCTCTGTGAATTGTACATTATATGATCAATGTATAGTATACGAATGCTTTGGGGAAATACATTTATCAATATATTTTTAAGGCATATTAGCATAATTTAGTTTTTTCATACACAATTTCATGGACTAGGTTTGCTTGTCTTATATAGTTTATAAGAAAATATACAACATCTAATATAAGCTGAGATAAAATACTTGATCATAGAGTTGAAAATTGTCTGATAATTTAAGTGGAGAACACAGTAATATACACCTTAACTTCCTATTTCCCCACTTTACACTCATCTTTCTATCAATAGAGTTCTTAAATAGAAAGTCATATTTTGCTTCAACTATTAGTGTAAACCAAGTAGTATGTCAGAGTAAAAAAATCTCTATTTTTCTTTTATTAGTGAAATACACAAACACAATTATGTATGAACTATGAAATAAATGCTTACCAAAATACCTAAAAGGTGTAATTTAAAAGGGAAAGCTATAAGGAAAAATGCTAAGGAAGACTAAAAATGTGTTCAGCATCTTTTGTGTTCCAGGATTTTCCAGAGCGTATTGGAAATGGATGCAATAGCTCTTTTATAGTTTTTATAACTGTTCTGTATTTTAATAGACAGACTCAGCAATGTGGAGAGTAATACAAAATGAAAAACATCACATAGTAGTTCATTACGTGAATCATTACATCTATGCTGTATATAGCATGAAACACCTTTCTTTAGATCTTTTTAGTCATCTTCCTTAGATTTCACTGTCTTCCTGCTGTCTAACATGCACTTATCTTGCTAATATTCATTTTACTGTGCAGAAAACTCTCTACCATACAACACACTAAGAAACATTTAAAACATCATCATTGATAAATAGGTCTAAATAAAACGGTTCACTTTGTCAGTAGACAATGTAAGAAGCTCTGCTATTTCAGATGTGGTAAGCAGTTTATGTTACAAAGATCATAAAACCAACAAGAGGTTCCCCTGGTTTGAATTTAATCCACAAATATTTGATCTTTCATAATGCACTATAGTGAATGGCTATCATAGTAATGAAAAAAAAAAGAAAGAAAATAATTAATATAGAATTCATTTGTCAAATGAATTGAAAACTAATCAATGAACAATAAAAAGAATTACCCTGGATTTTTCCCACAGGATTTTCCTGCATTATCCTGCAAACTTTTGGGAAACTTGGTAAGATACAAAACAATAGGGTACCTCATGATCCCTCTTCCATGGCACTTGAAACTTCAAATCTTCTATTCATTCCAGCGACTCTGAAACACTCGACGTGCCTCTAAGTAGGCACAAATGCAAACTTTGCAGATCACTAGACAAGATTTTGTTACCATTACCCTTTAAGATCATATAAAAATAGCAAGGCAGAGGTCTCTTGGCAGACATTTACATCACTCTGTGAACACCATTAGTAATTTTCGTTATAGCTTAAATTACACGTGCATTTACAAAATAATTGCCTAGTTTTAGTACACAGATTATAACTTCTGGTACCTTACAAAAACATAAAAAGCATAGGACTGCTCAGTGAGGTTTACTATTTGACAAATACCAGCTTTCTACTCCAACTTCTTTTTGTGGTGGACTATAAAAAAAAAAAAAGCTGCAAAAACTCTGTTACACTGTGAAAAGTCTTTTCCATCACTTAAATTGAAATGAAAATAATCTGAACTGTTGTTATGTGAAATGGCACCTGGGACAACAAACCTCTTAATTTCTGACTAAATGAGAGATATACTAAAAATATTCCCAAAGATTAAATAATGTGACTAAAAACATAAACTTGAAAGTATGTTCTTTGGCAATGAGGTGTTTTCAGATATAATTTACAATATATCTTCTGATTATATTAAAATTCTTACTGAATGAAATTAGACACTGCAGAGTACTGCATTATAGCGAAAGTGATATACTTTATTTTATATATGTTAAATGAACAGAGCTCTGTTTTTGTAAGGAAGAATGAGCTCCGTTCAGTTATGCCGTATTTCAGGCTAATCTTCAGAAGCACTGATTAAGTAACTGCACTGTAAAAGAACCCATGTTCTGCTTCTGACTCCAAATGAAATTTTCTTCCTAGACTGAGAGAAAGTTTTTCCAAGAGCCTGAAACCTCTCCTAACGATTTTTTCCTTAGAGGTCACTTGAAAAGTTTTCGTCCTTGAAAAGTAACAAAGCCAATATTTTTCTTATTTAAAAAATTGATTGTGCTCTCCAGCACTTTAGCTATCAGTGTTTTTTGTGTCATGTTAAAAGGCTCTCATGGAAATTCTAATCCATCCAGTACAATATCACATACAAATCGCGTATAATCTATTATTTTCTGCCAAAGGGTATTTTGATTCTACTGAATGATGATGGTAGTCTTTTAAACATTTAGCATCTTTCTGGATATATTTTGCCACAAAGTGTAGACGGAGATTATAGATAAGCTTAAAAATAGCACATAAAGGAAAAGGCAAAAAAAAAACCCCATTAAATTCTGTTGTGTGATTTTGAGGATAATGGGGAAAGCTAAAAGCCATAGCTATGTTTATGTTTTTCTTACAGCAACAGGAAATAGCAGAAAGTCACACAGCCTCACTGGAGGTTCAGAATAAAAGTGTCAAAATGGCGAGAAAGGAGCAGAGGAAATAATTTTGAAAGGCAGAACACTCTAGATAACAATCATAGTAAAAGTCAGATAACTGTGAACCCCAGTTTCAGGTGTTAGAATAGCTGAAAACAACTATTGTTGTGCCTGTAGTAAAGGCACTTCCATATATAGACTCTTGATGCTTAATGGCGATTATTAGGACGGTAGATAGAGGAAGAGAAAGAGCAAAAAGTTATCAGTCCTTCAGCTACCTGCCCTTTAACAAGCCACTGGTTCTTCAGTGTGTCAATAATCAGAATGGCATTGCAGGGACATATTCCAACACAACAGGGTAGTCTCCACAAGAAGAAAAGTAATGAGAAACTGATTTGACTCCATAGACCAAATCCTTTCCTGATGTTACTTCAAACCACCGGTCTTTTCAGAACAACCTGATACACTAGAAATGCGTGTTCCCTCTGCCAAGTGAACGTGGCCTACCTGCAGAAAGAATTTTCAAAGCTTTATCTCAAAAATAATGAAGTACAAACCTCATACCAAAAGAGTACAGTTTTCTTTTACCAGAACAGAATTTTAGATGACTTCCTCTCCCTGGATGAACAGAAGTAAACCAATTTCAATCTTGTGTAAGATGAGGGATGGGGAGGGAGGCGAAACAGCTGATTGGTTTACAAATGGTGTAATGAAGGTAACGTGACTTCTCTAAACTCAGCTCAGAATCCTATTTAATCACACTACTCACTAACTAGGAACCAACTACTTGTGAAATCTAATTTAAAATCTTGTAATTTTACCTGCTAAATTGAATGCAAAGGTCTAACCCTTACATAACTGAAAACAATGGGAAAAGTGCAAATACCTGAGCAAGAGTAACTTCTCAGATACTAAATGTAAGCTACAGTGCTCTGATGTGGGATGGACAGAACACATGCTTACATGTGAGCATATATCTTAGCATCAGCTGAAATAGAGACATTATGAAGTGTTACATGTTTACGGGAAGTTAACCCGAGTGCTATAATTCTGTGTGAGAAACAATCAATCCAAGTACTGCCAGATATTGCTGATGTTTTGCAATATATCAAAACTCTTCAGCTTTATTTACAAAACCTAAACAATGATAAAAAAGCCAGCACAATCACAAAGAAACACACTTATTACAGGATATTGAATGTATGGAACAAACCATAAAGGTAGTTCTAGTTATTTCCCATGACAAGTAAGGAAAGGGTTCTTTTAGATACACAGATAAAATACTTAACATTCTTTAGTATTATCACATATTTTTTTAATATTGAATATTTTTATAAGTCCTTTATTCATTTGGTTATATATTTAAAGCGTATCTCTCCTTTGTCTCTACAAGTATACATGTATATGTAAATATATATAGCTTTGTATGTGTAAATATAGAAATGCATATATATGTATATCAATTGTATTCTATACTCATATACATCTTCCTTTTGAATCCTCTGGTTTTTAACAGGTTTTTGCTTATTATTTCTTCTTATCCTTAATTCTTCCCTAATTTTAAAACTAGTTTAATCTAATAATTTGTGAATGGCAGTGGTTGGAGAATTTGAGAACTGAATAATTTTTCCTTAATGAGTGATCTGCTCACAATGAATACAGAATGCAGTCAAAAGCGTTACGTTAGATAAAATATATATCCAAATAATGTATTTTTTTTAATAATGGATCAAAGCTTATTTCAAATCACTGACCTACATCAGGATACTGTTCTGAATAGAATTGATTTAATACAACATTCACCTAAGACTGAAAAATACTAGTGTGTTCATAATCACCATCATATAGGAAATCACTCATAAAACAAACTGTGACCATAAATAATATGAACATATACAAAATCTTGCTATTCTCTGTATTTGTACACATGAACGACTCTAATAGATTTATGATAAAAATTTTTCTGCATACAGTGTACACATCATGTGGGGAAATATATTCAAGCTATTTACAGAAATCAGAGATTATTTAGGCCATTGTGGTTTTCTAAGGAACATGTCTTCATTTAAATATATATATATATGAATAGTAGATTGCAAAACTGAATAATTCAGTCAAGTATTAATATCCAGGGACAAATTCAGAGCTCTCTAAATGTTCTATATTATCAGCTGGCTACTGACTATTAATGCACTCCATTCACAAGGTAGCTTTGTTTTTAAACTTAAATAATTTGTTAAACTTATGAGTATTAAACTTTTTTTATAAAAAGACCCTTTACTATACAATCTATTATGAAAAGTCCCTTTACAATACAATATACTTTAAAGAAAAAAATAATTTTTCAATAATTTTCCAGACAGTTGTAAGGAGATTTACAACCAGGACAAATAGACATGTGAAATATTTTGCTTCTGTCTTGCACTTTTCTTGTGAAGTTCTAAACACAAAAGATTTGAATGACAGTAAGTAAATTCTCACCTATAACATTCACCAAAAATCTGGAAATTACATAGAGGAATAAACTTCTTGAAAAGTATTGCATACTCAGGCTTTTAATTTACATCTTCAATTTTGGCATATTATATTCTTACCAAAAAAAGAATGGGGACTATGCAAGTCTGATAAAGAAGCGAAAATCTTACTCCCGTCTTGACTGAAAATCAAGTGAGTGATAAGAGCAAAAAAAATGTCCCTTCCCAGCCCTTTGCTACATATGGGTATGCTCAGGGATTTTAGTTGGAGTTGACAAGTCATCATTTAGTTTCTCTATCTCATTTCAAGACTTCTCTGTTGGGGCAGACAAGCTTTGAAGCCTCTTTATTTTCTCAAGGTGTGGTAGTCCAGGCTTGAAACAGCTACCCTTGTCAAATGTTAAGCTTGCCACCCCTTGTCTGGTAGTTATAACATTATGACGAGATCCCAAAATAAATGTTTCATCTTTCTGTATTTATTTAAAGTAATACTCATTTTAATTCAATTTTCAGAAGCTAGCTTACTAGTAAGAGCAAATTTATTTCATGTTTCTTCCTAAAGTTATTCTCAATGATTTGGTTTTGATCCTTATTCATTATGAACTGCCAAGTGTAAGTTATATTTGACAGACTGGTTCCTGGTTTTGACAGTCATTGTTGATCACTTCCCTCCATTATGAACTATTTTCCACCTCTTTTACTACAAACATTTTCTGTGTGTTTTTACCACTCAGAACCATTTGCAATCCAAGACTTAACTGTGATCTGCTTAGTTGAACTATTCATCATTCATGGTTTGCGACTGGTCACTTAAGTTGCAGGGGTTTGGTCTCCTTTCAGAATGAGTGAAACCTTTGAAAAAGGAGACTAATGAAAAGGGAATAATAAAAAATCAAACTTTCATGTTTGCATGGGAATATTCTGTTTTAACATCATTAGGTTATATAGGCAAGAGAAAGATCCCTGGTGCCAAAGGTCACAGAAAGGTCAGTTAATATGCTGGAAAAATATCAATATATTTTTTTCCTACTCTTATACTTTCCCCTAGACCCTGTCAGAAACAGGAGACTAGACTAAGTGGATTTGTGCTTTCACATTACAGATATTTTTATGTTATGCTTGTACCACCACCCATTCTCAGATCTTTGTGTGAACAAATGCCTACGAGATAAAATCTCTACGTATTCCTGGATAGCAAGTAATGAGTGAACATAGTAAAACTGAGCAATAGTTAAAAAATGAGTAATTAACAGCATTCAGCAAAATTTCTCTATGATTTTAAACAGTTTTATCTCCTCCTTTGAATTCAAGTTATTGCGGTACAAATTAAATAGTGCTGTAATGTTCACATGCTGATGGGAGAGGAGCACTAGCCATGGAAGAAGTGGAAATTATACTGATTTCAAACTGTTAAAGATGTTCATTTAATAAGCCAGAAAACAGAATTTTCATATTGCAAGGAGTTTTATCTTTTTGTTAGATAAAATGTTTGTTATTATCCTCTGGGTGGTATTTCTGTAGCTTTTGTTTTGATATTGAAGTTATTAAACTTGCCTTTTCTATTCTCATTACCAGAATATTTTATGGGTAAATCCACTTAAGGAACCTATTGTGCTTTCTGATCAAAGTGGAAAATGAAGCCAGGTTATAATAAGCAATTTAATTTTTAATGAGCTGATTGAGGCCCAAGGTCATAACAAAGGGCACAAAAACAAAAAAATACAAACAACAACAAAATTTCTAGCACAGAACACTAATGATAGCACCCTACACATGACCTGGGTAAAATAATATTTGGCAGAGTATATCTAAAAGCTATCCCAGTTGTATTTTTTATTTTCTTTCAGAACTCTGACTAAGTCTAAGTAAGGTGTAGCATATTAAATAATACAGAAGCACATAAAAATGCATGAGACTTGTTTTCTGAAAAGAACTTAGCTAGGATGTTTATTGAATTTAAATTTCCCAAGCTCAAGTTTAAATGCTACAGCTACAAGCTGAGTGTTTAACCCTCTAATATCTCTTATAAGAGCTTAGAAGGTAGTTAACTACTATTCTGGAGTGTAATTCTGCCAGCATCCTGCACGTAACTTCCACTGAAGTCCTTGGGATTTGGCCTTTTAGTCTTCAGAAATAATAAATCATATGTAAGTAGAATCTTTACATAAACATGGTGTCCTTGCTTTCTTTGCAGTTTGTAAATTAAGTCATCAAACTTTATTATGTTTGAATACAGCCTTGTTTAAGATCTTATTTAGCATATTCTTCAATTTTTACTGGTGGACTTTCTTACAGCTTTCTCTAGCAGTAGAAATATTTATGTCACTAAGCCCTCTAGGAAGCACTTTATGTCCAAGACACACATCATTTTACCCTGACAAAACTGCTATATGTTTTGCAAGTAATGTCCTTATGAAACACACTCTGTCTCATTAAAGGAATATAAAATTTAAAATTAAATTAGAGATACCTTTACACCTAGAAGAATATAAGCAATAGAGGAGATGCTAATGAGTTCTGCAGGTTCTACAGGTAGTCCATGGATCAAGTCCAGCCCACAGGATGCTTTCATCTGCTTTACTAGCTTTTCTCTAGGGAACAGAAGCAACTGTTTGAGCAGCTAATTGCTGCTGGCACAGCCAAACACTTCATCATGGTACTGTTGCTGCCTCTAGTCTCCCAATGAGAGGGGAGAGGAAAGAAGCAATGAGGACAGACACATCTTTTGTGTTCTGCCAACCAAAAGTGGCTGGCAGAACACAAAATTGCCCCCATTCAAAGAGAAGGAGAAATGGTACCCCTGCAGAGCTCCAAAATAACTGTTCTTCCTACATGGCAGCAGCTTGAAACACAGAAGGAGGCACGTGCCTATGCTGGTATCACCTGGCAGAGCCATGAGCCACAATTTTTATGACAGTCAAAGAGTCTGAAGGCAAAAACTGAACTCCAGCTCCCGTTTTTGCTGCAGTGACAGTGACCCCACTTAGAAAGTTTACACACTTCCTTAAAACACTTTTTCTTAATAAAATGTATTCTAATCCCTCCCTTTCTTCCCATTACTCGCAACATATGCCACCGCAGTTCAGCCAAGAGTTGGAAAATACAACAAATATAAGACCTGACTACCTGGTAAAGTATTATTAGAAACGTATCTAATGTATTTCAGGTGTCTTCAGGTTAGGATTGGAGGAGGGCAGGGGGACAACAATACTATGTGATAAAGAGGTTTTCTATGGACCACAGAACACAATTTGAGAACCACTAACTTGCATGATCACATATCAGTCATTTAAACAGATACTAATATGAAAAGCATTAAAATGAATGTCGCGTTATGTCCCATTTGTGTATTTGTCACCACCCATTTCAGGTGCGTCGCAGAAGTGTAATCCCACTTGTTAGCTATACAGGAGCTAGACATGGCCCTTATCTCTCCCGATAACAAGAACAGCTTGTCTTAACAAGTGTATACTCTGAATTTTATCAAAGGATGTTGGTTGCTCTTTCTTTGGATGTGTTTTTTTTTTCTCCAGTTTCCTTTAAAAAAACTTACAGGTCAGTGTCCCTGAGATTTTGTCTACATCATTGCTTATTTCCACTAAAAGAAGAAGAAGAAGGAGAAGAAGGAGAAGGAAGAGAAGGAGAAGGAGAAGGAGAAGGAAGAAGAAAGAAAGAGGAAGGGAAAAGGAGAGCGGGAAGAAGGGAGAGAGATTGATTTTCAGTGAGGATGTTTGGTTTGTGGAAAGAATCTAAAAGAATGAGGATGGGGGAGTGGAAATGATAAAAAATATATAGAAGACGTAACAGAGTAATACAGCTGAGGACTCAGAGTGTCTGGAGATAATACCAAGTTAACCTATGCCTTTAATTTGTTGTTTCAATAGAAAGGATATTGTACAAAGAGGTGTTGGGATATGATTTAAATATGATGCACATATGCAGATTATCCAGTACTTGCACAGTGCAAGCTGCTTTACTGTATTTTATCTATATATTATTGTCATAATATATAACTCTACTACATCTGGGAGGGGCATCATCAGTAACTCACCAGCAATCCAGTAACTGGATTGGAAGACTGCTTCAATTTCCTTCTTCTGAAGGTGCACAGAGATGGACACATTGCTTCACACCTTTTGGGGGAAAATAATACAGATCACACAACTCTGATATAACGCATAAATGCATTTGGTTTTGCCAAACTGCTATTAGACAAGCTTTACAACAGCTTTACAATTTCTGTTGTAAAAGCTTTAAAGAAATGTTAAGAAAATCAGAATGATTCACTTAATTTTGAATTGATTAATATTTCATTCAACATAAATGGATGATATGTATTTTTATTTACTTTTAAGTAGTGCTAGATATACTCTGATTTTTTGTTTATTTCAGCCTGAATTAAAATTAAATTTTGCTTTATTTTGGGGGACTTCAACAGAAGAACCCTTTTTCCCAATTTGTTCAGTTATGTCATTGCAGTAAAAAAACCCAGACTATTTCCTCAGTCTAAAAATCTAAAAAGCAGTACACTGTTTGCTGTTATTTTTTCCTCTAATTCAATTCCTCTAACTTATCCTGAGCTCTGTCAATTTTCAGGAACTATACCTCTGTCTTCAAGCATTGTCATGAATTTTGGATTGTCAGCTGAAAACACAAACAGAAAAACAGCAGTTGCAGGTAATAAGATTTGATAGTAGCACAAATTACGTATAGGACAGACGCCCAAGACAGTATTGGACACGATGGAAGTAGGTGTCCATTAACCTAGAATGTAGTCACAAAAATGGTATAAACACACTTTAAATTAACATAAAAACAACATCACTCCTGAAAGAACTCTGGAATGGCACTGAATCTAGAGAAATCAATACCATTTACTAGAGAAAAGAAGCTCAAAACTCAACCTATATTTGTCATTATCAGCCTACTCAACGCAGTCTCTGTACCAGTATTATATACTTCTTGCATGGGCAAGAGAGTGACAGCGTGCATACCTCTCCACCTATTATAGCATGTAAACTCAACAAACTCAATACAATACTTTGGCAATAGAAGTGTAGAGAAAAAAAAATCCTTAGCCATAGTCATGGGAGTGACAGAAATTTGTCATAGCCTGAAAATTGTAGTCTCCTGTGTTCAAAATGCAAAGATGACTTGTTTAATTTTTCAGTTCAGAATGTTCATTCTTTTACAAAGTCTTGACATTGAACCAGTACACTCAGTGATGTACTGCCTTTGTACAATATAGGTATGGAAAAGACCCGATGGCAAATTACGTTTAAAAAAGCAACACGAACACCACGTGGTCTTTTCACATTATCTGAAAGCAAGAGTCAATTTCACAGCAATTCAAAGATACCAACAATAGCTATTACAAATAATCATGATGCAAACTGTGATAATTATTGTGGCATTTCTCTTCTCTGATGCTAGGAAAATCCTAGCATACCTAAACTGAGCAACTCAATTTCTGTTTTGTGTAATCTGTCTCCCCAAAACTTCAATGTGGAGTCATTAAGAAAGCAACACTACACACATGACCCTCTACAAATAGTATCAAGTCAAATTACAGTCTTTGCTTGCTAACCATTGACCTAACTAAAGGTTTTGACAATGTAAATTATAAGGGACTCTTGAAGCTTTTGCAGACGTGTGAATGCCCTGCAAATTTTATTTCTGACATATTTAAGTCTTCTGTAATAAGATGATGGTTAGAGAGGTGGAAAATGGCAAGATCTCTTTAATATCATAAATGGTTTCCATACTCCTTTCCATCTTGTCTCTGTTGTGCAGATGGAAGCACTTTGTGCCATTGGCAGAGCTATATTTATTCAGTTTCTTACTGATGCAAGTTGTTCAGTCTGCAGACACGTGTGGCTGATTTCTTCATTAGTGAGCTGCTTTTTGCTGATGACTGTGAGTTGGTAGCCCACTCAGTCAATAACATTCAATTTACTATTGAGGACTTTCCTTGTGCATACTATCCTTTTACTTTTTCTGTGAACTTAAAAGACAATGGAAGCACCAAACCAACCAACAGTGGCACGAGCACATGCACTCACATTTTTCCACTTAGCAAAATTTTCTAAAGCCTACAGAATGTTTTTCTAGTTAGACATCATTCAGATACAGACACTTTGTGAAACTGCTTCCACATTGCCAATTTTAACTCTTAATTTGAAATATTAGCATACTGACCATGTAGCCATGAGAAGGTCAGTCCCCAAACATGCGGTAGGCACTTGTTCTCAGAACACTCCAGCATGTTCATGAGACATAGACAATTTATTCTGTCTACATGGGAAACTCAGTTTCACAGGCAGTGCCTTTAGTATATCTTGAAAATTGAATGACTACATGCTTCTAACAGCAGAATCCTTAAATAACAACAAATATTGAAACTGATGTCCTGATCCCAAAAGCTTGGCTATGATAATGATTAGACAATCTGGCCCAACTCTCAGATAGTTATGATTATCTGTTGGTGCCTTCTTCCAAGATAGTCAATGCAAGCTGCAATATCCTTTGAAACATAATGAGAGTATACTATGCAAATCTGAGCATAAGAAGGCAGTTTGCAGAACAGCAGATTCAGTATATTCTGGCTAATTCTCATTAGCCTATGATGCCTTTCTAAAGTTTCATAATGGTATTTTGTATCGCAATGCCATAGCCTTCCCTCTTCCTCAAATGGAATTGAATAAATTTTTCTGCACTTGCTGGAGTGACCAGAGCAACAGAAGATATTGCTGGCCTTTCAGCCAGCCTGGAGTAAAGTCCAGTAGTTCTTCCAAAGGAAAAGAGCTGCACAGAAGCCTGGACTATGTCCTACTCCTGCAAGTACTCTTTTCTGCTATGATATCTTTCCTGTGACATCAATGTGACTTACTGACCGGGTGGTAGGGGTTTTTTTGGAACTGCTGGGACAGCCCAAGGGTGCCTAGTGACCATCAGCCAGATGCCCAATCATACGTGAAAGAAGCTCCAAGCCATACAGAAATGCAACACAACGTTCAGTAACTTTCTTGCAGCTTTTCTCTCTCCACAGATCAACCCCTAAGTAATAAACCTTTCTGCTAAGGACAACAGAGCTAATGAGCTTTGCCACACCGTATGTCCATCAGCTAGGCAATAACTACCTCCCCTGTCTCCTGATATTAGTGGCTACAAAGCAAGAAGGAACATTATAATCTTTTACAAAGATGAAAGATTTCATTTCCCTTGGATTAACTCAGCTAAAATCCACATACATTCTTCTGAGGCCTGTGAGAAAACTTCCATAGTCTAAATGAATAAAGTAATTGTTTTCTAAGATTAGACTCCTGACACCTCATGAGAAAGAACTTTTATCCAAGTTTATTTCCTAACTCTTTTCTGAGTGATGCAATAATATCCATGTCTAATGGCTCTCCTTTTTTTAAGTTTAAATAAGTTCCCTTTTATTGTATGAGTTGTCACACCAACTTAGTGACTGACAGAAAACCTACATTTTTCTTGCAAGGAATCAAAGTTTGTGTGGCAGTACTTTTAACTATAATTTGACCCATTATTTTCACTGGTGTTAAGCCACTTAGGAAAGCAATATTCCTTTATATGAGAAATTCAGGTGCCTGAAAATTCCTGAACACAAAGACATAGACATGTTCAAATTCTCAACGTTAATATTGCTACATTTAGTATTGTGTATGTCATCAATGCCTATTTGTTCAGACTTCCAGATCCAGTACTTGCTGGATACTTCTTAAGAGTCATCGTGATGCCTTTGAGTACTGTTTTACAGCACTTGACAATTTGCTAAACACTACATAAAAGGAAATACAATAGGTGACAGAATTTAGACCTTTTACAGCTTTCAAAAGTTAGAGACACTATGGCTTTCATTTCACAAACAGTCAATACAACCAGGTGAGGAGCCTGTAAGGAGCAGGGCTGCACTCATTGCAGAACAGAAGCATTATTCATGCAAAAACATGCAGGAAATCAATAGAAAATCCAGAAATAGAATTCTTAGTTCCTAGTTTCATGTCAGTGTTAAACATATTTTTGCAATACTTTGAATAAAAGATAATTGTTGCGTTCTTTAGCTTGTATTGACTCGTGTTGACCAGCTAAATAAGTGAATTACAAAAACATGTCAACTGATGAAAAAACAATTTATAAAAAATTTTCCTCCTATAAAGCAATTTACTTCTTCAATTACACAATGAAGAGAAATATATTATTTTAGTTGCAATTTGTGACACTTTTTTTTAGGAAAGGCATTTTGCACTTTATTAGCTGTTCTGTTAAAGACTGGTGAACAATTCTTGTCTGATCAGGTTTATGACAGATCTTACTGAAAAGTACAAATTTGAGTGTGTATTGGTTGTGATGTTATTTATGAAAATAAGAGGTTATTTAAAAATGTTTATAATAACACATATCTATATATTTCCTGTTTTGAAAAGGAGATACTATTCTGACTTCAAATGTACAGAGAAAATGCTTTCTGAATCTCAAGCTACACTTTGGGAAAAATTACTTTCATGAGTTGAAAGTGGTGTTTGTTAAGTATAAATGATCTTCAGAGGAAGTATAATCTTCAATTTTTTCTGTACTACAAAGCATCACACAGACAATAAAAGACTGTAAAATATTTACCAAAAAGAAAAAGAAGATATCTAAGGAGATGTTTTAGACAAACCTGTGGAAACAGCTTTCATTTTCCAGTTCTACTGTAATCAAATTATTCCACCATCTTTTCAGAAGCAAACGCTAATGTTTTCTCTACTCTTTCTGAATATATTCCCACTTGGAAACAGAAGAGAAAAAGGAAGGGAGAGGGAATTCCTTACTATGATACCATAAACAGAAACTAAAATCAACTGGAGAAACTTCATAATTCTTCCCTTTGAACTCAGACACACAGTTGGTAAAACCACTAGACTCAAACAGATTTTCTTTCGTATATCTTTTATATGTTTTCTTTAGAATTTTGTTCTCTGGCAATATATTTTGGGTTGGGGAAAATGTTTTCTTTTGCTAAAATATTCACTTTTTTCTTATTATTCTTGCAGTCAAGAGGCAATACTTCAATGAAGGAAGAACCAGATGAAAAAAGAAAATAAGAAATCAGGGAAGAACCCATTCAATCCCAAAGGTAAGTTTTCTTGTCCCCTTTAACTTTATTCAAGGCAGTTTCATTACATTGGAACATGCAATACACATTTCTTTCTGGAGGACTCCCACCCACATCCAGATTCTGTGAAGATTTTTGAAATTTTATTTAAATTAACAGCTGTCTGTAAATTTCTATGAAGCTCTCTTTTTACAAGGAAAGACAGGAGGTGTGGGTAAAGAAAATTCAGGTGCAATAGGTAGTGTTTGGGAATGTTCCACCACTGCCTAGGGATGTTCACAGAAAAAAACCCTTCTGATTCTTTGATGTTTTCCAGTAAGGAAGGAAGGGAATTAAATTGCCAGTGCAGGGGAGTTTTAAAACACAGACTTGATACTTAAGGACAAAAAGAACCAAACAAACCACACTAAAAAAGAAAGCATTAAAAAAAGAATCCTATTAAAACAGAAAAATAGAATCTAATAAAGTCTTTCTTAAAATCTGCAAAGTGATGACATCAGAAAGCAGACAAGCAATTAAAGAAACATGATCCTTCACATTGCAATGTAGAGATCTAAACCAACCAGGGGGTCTACAAATATTTGCCTCAAAAATTATCTGCTTCTAAAATACATACGTATATAGTAAGTACTGCATCTTCATAATCTTTCAAATCTAAGCACAGTTGTCTATTTTTTTTCTATTCCAAAAGTTACTGTATAACCTCTTTAATATTCTTCACTTTCTGTAGGTGCTCCAAAATTTGAACCACGAAAATGTCTTTTCATTTTTTCTGTTTTAATCAAACTGTTCAAAAGAATCTTTTGTTCTTAGTCATTAAGAAAAAACAATGGCTCACTGAAAACAGTATTGAGAAAGTAAGACATAAATTAAATGCTAATAAAGAATTAGAAACCTCTTCCTAATGAACACATGCAGATCTGTAGCTCCACCTAGAGGAGGAGTTCCACCTAGGAGGAGGAGCAAAAAGCGGAGGAGGAAGATGGTGTCTTAACACCTGTAAGTACTGGGTTTAACTCAACGTTTTTTTCTTCTTAATATGTGATACATTGTGTAGTGTTCCCTGTTCTGTGAAAGAAGAAATATATACTCTGACAAACATAAATTCCAGTAGAGAAAAAAAAATCTTTCCCAGAAATCTTAAGTATGGTTTCTAAATTCTTAAATGTTCTTAATGACAAGATTCTTTGACACATTTTGAAAAACAAGTGCTGCAAAATTGGGTCTAAAATCTTATTTTAAAGTAAATTTAAAAGAATGTAGTCAATAGCATTTTATCTATTGATTTTGATTTTTATATATCTTTGCCCTTTAGCCACTTTTAAAATGGAATATGTAATATGTAAAATATATACACTTGTTTTGACATAAAGATAAATTATCTAATTTCTGTAATCTATCTCAGCTTTGGACAGATGCAGGAAAATTCCTGGGAGGCAGACACTGGGTCTTTGAGGCAACTTACAACATTTTGAAAGTCAGAACACAAATAACCTTGATATGAGGAACAATAATGGTCTCTGTCAATTTATTAAATTGCACCTCTTTTCTACTCACATAACTTCATTGGTCTGGGTTAAGCTTGAAGTGGCTCTTCCCTCAAGTTCTCATTTCTTTAGCACACTCAGTCAGCTAGTGACAGCTTTGTCTCTTCTTTACAAGAAACACAGAGCTGGGTATCAATATATAGATTTAATATGAACCTCTTATTTTGGATATCTTGGAGATGTCTAAAATGTATTTTGAATTGGAAAATAGACAGGTTCAATCAACATGTGACAGGTTTTGAAAGGACTCACACTTCTTTATTAGCATCTTTAAAAAATAAAATGAAGAGTAAAGAAAAAAGCATATGAAATGCTGAAAAGCAGTTAGTTGAAGGATCAGTGTGTAGGACAATGACTGACAACTAGTGAATGTGGTAGCTTGAAAATGCATACACATGTTATGATTTGAAAAAAAAATTGGGTAAGCAAGATTGTTTCATTATACTCTGCATATTCATCTGCAACAGTACATTTTTTAAAAATTTGTTTTTTAATACATTTGAGAATTGGCTTAACAATATGCCATACAGTATTCAGCACTGCATCTTTCCCACTGTCTCAGAGTACATCTAAGCTTTGAAATTTTAATTTTTTGTTCCTTTTTCTCACGACATTTTTTCAGAGACTTCAGCACAGGGGAAAGGTGGCAAGGACAGAAGGAGATAAAAGCAATTAACTTACTGAAATAAAATAATCAACGTAATACCAAACAGCAAGGGGTTTCTTACGTAGCTACAGCATTACCAGTACCCGAGTGAGGAACTTCTAAGCTATCTGTTGCCACACTGCCAAAGTATTGATTATATTAAAGATGTATCCCAGATGCTTTGTGCTCCACTGACGCAAAGTGGTCATATGGAACAGTGTACAGCAACTGGGACAGACACATGAAATGAGATCTCTCAGAGTTCATAAATTCCTGACCTGATAATAGTACGAGGCGTAGAACAATCACAGCCATTGTAATTACTCCTAAATCTGAACCAGCTCTTTTATTTCCGTTACTTCCATGATTTCTTTATAATCTTTCTCATCGCACTGTATATAGGTATTACCACAGAGCCTGCTTCTGTAGAACAATGCAAATCAACAGGAGTACCAGTACGCCGAAACTTTCGACTAGTTGATCTCAATAGCTTGTATGAACATTAATAGAGGAAAAGCTTAACAATGTTGTGGATGACGTACACATGACACTCCTGCAATTTAAATATGACATATTTAAAGTCTGGTGGATTTTGTAGTGACACTGGGAAACCTAAATTGGATGTGGAGACCTGAAGTATTTATTTGCCTGTTAATACACTTTCATCCTATATGACTGTTTTCAATAGCAGTACTATGGCATTGGATCCAGCCAAAAGCTTGGGTACATTTTAGATGAATTTTCTGCTTTGATTTCAGTTGAAGTTCTTTGCAAGAAGACAAAATCAAAAAATCATCAGAAATATAAATATACTGATACATATATATTTCTACATATATAAAAATACAAACATACGTTTTAGAATACCTTAAATCATTCTCATAGAAAGCTCTTACTATATGAGTACAATCATTTCTGCAGAAAAATGCTAGTATGTACCTAGAAAATGTAATTTGTATAAACAAGTTATGAAATGCAAAATTCAGTACAATTAATTTATGCACAAATAATATCCATAAATACTGTCATCTTCTTGCACTTTTCTGTGACTAGAGAATGCTTGCCTTGGTCTGGAATTATATATATTTTAAGCAATTCATTAATTCAATTTAATATATTATATTCTATGTATCATGTTCCTTGATTCTAAAGAATATATCAGGCCCTATATATTTCTTAAGGTCTACAAGGCATAATCCTTAAGTATGGACTATATTATGTTGATATTTTCTAGAACTAACGTGATCGTTAGCAGAATTTCCACTTTCCTCTGAACTTTACTAAAATGTTCTTTAATCCCTCTTTTCCTGTGCATCAAGCACTGTCCTACAGATGGAGAACAGCTCAGTGGAAAAGACATATGTGTACAGGAATATAAAGAGACTGATGGAGGGGAGATGCAACAGATATTAAGTCTATTCCACAAATGAGGAAAAGTCATGATATTACTGACTTACAGGTGTTTTTCCTCACAAATAGGAGACTTACCTTAAATTCAATTTGCTATTGAAATAGCAAATATCTCACAAGGTTTTTTATATAACTGGCAGACATTTTTCATTTTTGTTTTTTTGAAGTCTTTCAAAAAAGCTTTAAAATGTCAGTCCATATCATCTATGGACAATCATGGAAGAATTAGATTTGCACACAAGCTCTTAAGGTACCTTACAAATTTTAGTATGACGATACTATATGGATAGTATTACCTTCTTAATGCAAGTAAAGATGAATTTACCACACTTTTACTCTTCTCCCTTTAGAAAAATCCTAAAGTGAAGCTGACTTAACAAAGTGGGTGGAATTTGCAACAAAAATTCCTGTGATGTCTCCTGGACAAGTCACATTAAGAAGGATGTTCCCCAGCCAGATCCCCTCCCCTCCCACTTAATCTAAAGTAAATTTAGAAAATTATTGAATTTTTGGTAAGAATACCTTAGTACTGTAAATCAATGAATAAATATACTGATCCATATGCTATAAGGCATAAATATACTATTTTCCTCTGTCAGTGACAGATACAATCTTTCTTTTGTATTATTCAATCCTTCTTCCCTAGAAAGGAGCATAATTTCTGGCAGGTTAAAAATGTAAGATGTAAATTAGGAGGACTCCAAAGCAGACCATGCAAAGTAAGTAACCAAAGACATAAACCATTCCTGAAATTGTAAATAAAGGATGAAGGAAAGTTAAGAAAGAACTGGTGGTATGGCTGGATTTTAAAAGACAACAACATTACAAAAAGCAGGTAAATGCATTATTTTGTCACTTTTCTCCAGAAGATGGAATAAGTCATGTACAAAGTTTCTGAATATTAGTGGTAAGAAAATACTGGAACAAACAGATAAATTGAAAAGCTGTACTTCATTAGGCCTAGATACAGTTATTCACGAGTTCTGCTGGAGCCTCGGAGTCATCTGGCTGAACTGTGAGCTCTAATGCAGTAGTTAACGGAAAATGAAAAAGGCTGCAGGGTAGCAAATCTACTTATCCTATGCTAGCTATGACTCCAAAATTACGGATAACAGCAGTCAAAAATGATTGCTTTAAAAGGGTATGATATAGGAAAATATTAAAAACCAGTTATGAATTTCTGCCTAATTTGTACACTGCTACTGCAACAGGAATACCTTCTACTAAGGAGAGCTAAAGTATATACTTTCATATGACATAATATAAAAATATAAAATTATATAAAAATATAATTATAATTTTTTATTTTCAAAAGTTCTTGACAGTAAAACCTGGGACTGCTCATGGGACAAGAGGAAAAGTTTTATCATGGATTAAGCCTTGGTTAATTGGAAAGAGGCAGAAAAGAGAAAAGAGAAATTAAATCATCAGTTTTCATTATCTCCAGTGGTTAGCATGTTAATTAACATATTATTTACTATGCATTTATTCCTGTAAAGGGTCAAGCAGATACTGAAATTTGCAGAGGACACAGAATTATATGAGCTGTAATGTCAAGACGGTAGGTTAGTGGAGAAAACAAATGAAATTCAATGTTAAAGGATGAACTAATATATATTAGAAGCAATATTTTAAGTAACACACAAACAATGGATGGTTATAATGGTTATAATTATCTATAGTGACTCAGCTGAAATAAACAGTGTTACATTTCTGGCTAGTAGCATGTAAAGCTTTGCAAAATCCTGTAGCATTCAAAAAAACCCCCAAACAACAGAAGAACAAATATCTCTAGAGATGTAATGTAATATATATACACACATATGTGTGTGTGTGTATATATTAAAAAAACCCAACAACTTACAATGTTCTTCGATGTCATTCTTCCCCCAGCACGTGAACTTCAGTACTGATTATCCCATCTTGAAAAAGACAGAGCACAAACAGAAGGGGATTAGAACTGAAGGTTGCATATTGAAACATTTTTCTTTAAGGAGACACGATAAAGATTCTTAGTACAAGGGCATACAATGAAACCATACAGAACAACAGATATCACACAGGCAGAGCAGCATTTCCAAATATACTTATGTGACTTTAACCTTTTAAGTTTCATTTTCAAGTGTCTAAGGAATTTTAAATGCAAGATTTAAGACTGCTAATTTCCTTTAGGTCGTCTGGCAAATTATACACAAGAAATCAGGTGTTCTTTTCTAGAAAGAACATAGAAACGTTCATTGACATTGAAAGGCAACAAAATGAAAACACACAGAGACATTTATATAAATATATCTACATTTACATACGTGTGTGTCTAAACAAAATGCATCATTGACTTATGGAATTCAGTGCATTAAAATTTCATAGTAGAAGAGTAGGAATATACGTAAAAGAACAGGATAAAAACAATAAGATGTAACTACGGATAATGATATTTGTCACAGTTACCGTAAGAAAGGAAAAATGTTGTGTGTCAATCTTGTAATCTATTTAGTAGTGAGCTTGCACAAGCAAGCTGAATCCTCTGGCAAGTAATACGGGCAGCAACTCAGCAGATGACAAAATCACATACATTCAGGGAAGGAGAAAAGGCACCTTCCTTCCTCCTAAGCAAAACAGCTTGTTTTCCCTCAGAGGTCACTACCAGAAATTCCTTCTCCCAACTGACACACTATTTTACATGGAACAAATCGGTCGAGAAAGGTGTTATCGTGAGTCTGTCACTACATAACGTCAAACATGGCAAGGATTTCTTTGTGGTAGCAAGACCTCAGATTGCTAAGACTCGTGGAAAATATAACTGGAAAACTAATGTTTAAGGCTTGGAAATCGACTGATTATGTTGTATTAGAAAACAAAATACAAAAATCCAAAGTATTGCAGGTTAGCCATGGGGCTGGACATCAGAGCTTATTTAGTTCAGTCAAAAAGACTGTCTAAGTAGAAACCCATTTTTCGCTGGTTATCTCAGACTGATTAGGACAGGTACACTGCTCAGTTGGGTGGTACGAAGAACAGAAATTTAGAAAATGCAGGGCGAAGATATCTTGATGGGAATAAGAAAGAAATACAAATGAGGCAAAGCAAACCAAGTGGCTATTGGGCATCCTTGGCTGTTCATTAGTGAGGGTGAGGTATCAGTAGAATAAATAACGTCCTTTATGGGGAACTTACTATGCAACTATCCAGTATGATATTTCTTGCTGATGGAAAATGAGAGTGAAAAAAATCTTACGATGAGGATCTGATCTAATACTGTAATTTTTACTTTCACATTATTAAAATGGAAATTACAATCCTCTAATACAAATCCTTGCTCTAAAATTCCAAAATGTAATAAAGTACCTCTCAATTTAAAACTTTAACATATCTATAAAATAATTTAGTATCTATTCTAATGTAATATTAGAATATTTAGTACCTATTTTAATTTAATATTAGAATATATGGACATAACTTTGACTAGTTTTATACATATGAAAGGTTTAGAATCTTCTAAAATCTGTAACAATTAGTTAAGGGAATACTAGAAGGTGAAAGGGGAGCATGAGGTGAAAATAGTAGTGTTATGCATATCAGTACAGTAAAAGTGTGTTACATGCAAATTTGGTGCTAAATAACGTGAGTTAATGTGTTGTTCCACAAACCTGACTCACACAGACTTATTTTAAAACAATTAAAATTGTATACTTAAAAATCACAATGATCAGAGTATTCAAGGACAGAAAGAACCACGTATATCATAGGCCCTTATATATGCCTCAGACTTAAATTTAAATGTTTTATTTAGTTAAAGCATAATCTGCACCTGATTAAGAGAGATCCAGATTTTGAGGACCTGAAGGAATGTAGAATTTATCATTGTTTTGGGAAGTTTGTTCTTATAGTTGATCTCATCATGAAAATACCTACTTACTGTATTTACATTTTAAAGAGTTCTGGTGGCAATCTCCAGAAAGAAAGACTATGAAGTCTTTCTCCATTAGACTGAAAAATTCACTAGTATCTGATATTTTCCTCTCTTACCAGCTAATTGCTTTAAATACTCACTATTAGACATTTTCTCCAGTTTCCAGGCACTTAGGGCTCTTTTCTGTAAGTTTTCTACTTTTCAGCTTCATTTTATTGTATGGGCATAAGGAGCTATAACATTCTTTTATCAGCTTTATCTATACTATACATGTAAACAATTTAATGTCTGTTCTCCTAACCACTACTTATTTCTACATATAACAAATAAAGAGAAAAACTCTTTTAAATGCAACATGGTAGTGTGTGTGTGTGTATGATAGTGACTTAACTATCTATTTTATGACCTTTTAATTATTTTCAGAATAATTATTTTCAAGGGTAAAATCCCAATTTTGAAAGTGTCGCTTATGTATCTGATTTCTAAGCATACAACTATCCAGGCAGCTGTACAAAAGAACTTACTTTTATCAGCCAAACTTTTAACATTCTCAAAGAAAGAATTCACATTTGTTTGACAAGACTTTATCTTCCAAAAACCTTCTGCCTTGAATTCTAGCAGTAATGCTCTGTATTCAAAGCTTTTGAACCGTTATGTATAGAAACCCACCTCACCATTCTATTAGCTTCTCTTTTACAACATGGGTCACGTTGGTTGGGTTTCTATTTTTTTTTTTTAAGCTTTAATATTACATTCACTGCTTCCAGGAGTTTCTAGATGATTCCAAGATTCCTCTAAAATGAATACAGTATATATCTATTTCTGAATTCAGTTCATCTGAATCAGCTGCTTTCAAATATTCATCATAAAAACACTGCTTAATGCTTTCCTTAGAAACTAATTGCTTGGAAAATACTTTCCCATCATTATGGAATACGACTGCACTCTCCTACTTCTTTTCAGAAACAGAAAAGAAATAGATCTTGAACACTTTCTTTTTTTCTGTCACTACTAGCGATTTGATTTTCTTAAACTTTTAATGGTGCCATTTATATATATAAGGAGATATTCCTTTTTCTCCTAATATAATGTAACATATATTCTATTGTCCTTAGCTAAGCCAAGGATTGTTCCTTGGTCTCACTTCCACTATACTTCATAGCTTCTAGTTCATATCAAATTATATTTGCCTTCCCACTTTTTACACTATGATATTATATACACGTTTTTTTCTAACTGGTGTCCTCATATTGTGACCAAACAAATTTGGGTTTTTAGAAGTTGCTTTTCTCAATCATGATACAGTGGCTATTTGGCTAGCTACTAAGCTTCCTCTTCTCTAATTTACGTTTCAGTCACAATCTCATATCTACTTACACTTTTATCTCCAAAGAATGGCATTCAGAACATGTCTAACTTTGAGAAATTAGCCTCTTTGAGGTATCAGTTCTCCACATTATTCTAAGGACCTTCCTCTGTTTACCAACAGTAAGTATGAGCAACTTAAAACCACTGGTCCCTAGGCAACTGTAAACTTCCATTACAATGATTAATTCATCTTTATCTAGCCCAATAAAGTCCAAAGTGGAATGAGTGCATGTAGAGTATCTAGCTATACATCTCCTAAATTGAATTCCCAAATAGCAGTTCCATTTTTCTTAAGAAGGAAAGAAGGGAATTAAAAAAAAAAATTTAAAATCATATATTTTAGGTTTAGAAGAGTAAATATTCTAACCATTTTTTTTCCCCATAGCTATAAACGAATTGTCTAAATATCAAATTTCAGATTAAAAAATCGAGCATGTGCATAAATGTTTGCAGAGGTCCATGAGCAAGGAAGGGATTACTAGGAATTGAAAAACAAAGTGGTTTTAAATAAACATTATGAACATTACAGAATGTAGTTCCTCTCTGTGGCAATCTAGTTTTTTAAAACTTCACTATATACATGGGTCCTGTGTATATATATAATTCTGCAAACAGTTAATTTTAGCAGCTATTTGGCTGCGTACACTGGAGCAATACAGACCACAAGTCTGCAAAACGTATTAGTTTCAGATCAAGAGTGCTCGTTGTATGTTGACCCTGGCTAGATGCCAGGTGCCCACCAAAGCCGCTCTATCACTCCCCCTCCTCAACTGGACAGAGGAGAGAAAATATAATGAAAGGCTCATGGGCTGAGATAAGGATAGTTTAATAAAGGAAAAGCAAAGGTTGCGTGTGAAAGCAAAGAAAACCAAAAGATTTTATTCTCTGCTTCCCATCAGCAGGCGATGTCCGGCCACTTCCTGGGAAGCAGGGCTTCAGTACGATTAGCGGTTGCTCCGGAAGACAAACGTAAATAAGGAATGCCCCCCCTTCCTCCTCCTTCTCCTAGCTTTTATTGCTGAGCAGATGTCATGTGGTATGGAATATCCCTTTGGTCAGTTTGGGTCAGCTGTCCTGGCTATGTCCCCTCCCAGATCTTGCCCACTCCCAGCCTACCGGTGAGGGGGGGATGTTGGAGAGGCAGCCTTGATGCTGTGCGAGCACTGCTCAGCAGTAGCCAAAACACTGGTGTGTTATCAACACCGTTCTAGCTACTGATACAGAGCACAGCACTGAGGGCTGCTTTGGGGAAAATTAACTCCATCTCAGCCAGACCCAATACAATCTCCACCCCTTATTCCATATCATTTGCATCATGCTCAGGTTCCACATATATATATCTTCTAACCATTCCATTTTATTTAATTCTCATTACTGAAATCCCTTCTTACCAACACTTACAACTTAAACTACATACTTAAACCATCTTTATACCCAACGTACAGATTTATACATTCTCATTAACTACTATCCCTTGTCCTTTAACAGAGAGCTATTACTATCCCATTCCATGGGCTTCTTCCACTCCTCTCGATGTTCACAAACAGGCTATGACTTGGGCCCCATCTGTCAAGATGGGTGTTCAGGACAGGAGAAGCATTATGTTTGATTGTTGGGCACCAACACTGGCTTGGTTTGGGTCATCGTTGCACTTGTCTGGTTCCTTGCAAAACTCACTCTTCGTCGGTTCAGGTCATTCCTGTTACATTACTTCCTACAACATACAACTCACATCACCGATTATTTTTCCCCCAAGGTTAAATCTCCTTGAGGCACACACTGGGTCTCCGCATTACCCACCAAGTACACCGAGGTCCTTGAGCAAAGACAATCCCATGAATGTGTTTGCCTTTTCCCATGGGAGGAGCAATCCATACTGCCTTCCCCAGCCACTTCCCCACGTGCACTATGGGGACCTTATCTCCTCCCACAGTATGTAGGGGTTTTGTTTGGGCAGGACCAGGATGGTTAGCAGATCCTCTGGTGTTAACCAGCCAAGTGGCTTCTGCTAAATTTGCATCCTAGTGCTTCCATGCCCCATTGCCTAGCGCTCTCAATACAGTCTTTAACAGTCCATTATATCTCTCAGTCTTTCCAGAGGCTTGCAGGTGATGATAGAGGACGTGATACACCCATTCAATGCCGTGTTTCTTTGCCCAAGAGTTTATGAGGTTATTCTGGAAATGAGTCCCATTGCCTGATTCAATTGTTTCTGGGGTTCCATGTCGCCACAAAATTTGCCTTTCAAGGCCTAAGATGGTGTTTTGGCAGTGGCATGGTTTACAGGGTATGTCTCTACCCAACCAGTAGTTGCTTTCACCGTGGTGAATATGTAGCACTTGCCTTGGCGTGTTTGTGGCAGTGATCCAATACAGTCAATTTGCCAGGCCTCGCCATATTGAAAACCTAGCCACCGCCTTCTATTCCAGGGAGATTTTACTCGTGTGGCTTGCTTGATTGCAGCACATATTTCACATTCATGAGTGACCTGTGTGATGGCCTCCATGGTCAGGTCCACCCCTGGATCACAAGCCCATCTGTATGTTGCATCTCTCTCTAGATGTCCCGATGTTTCGTGGGACCATCGAGCTACAAATAGCTCACCCTTACACTCCCAGTCCCGGTCCACCTGAGCTACTTCAATTTTCGCAGCCTTGTCTACCTGTTTATTGTTTCGATGTTCTTCAGTGGCGCGGCTTTTGGGCATGTAAGCATCTACATGACGTATCTTTAGAGCCATGTTTTCTACCCCGGCAGCAATGTCCTGCCATAATGCAGCAGGTTCCACCCCTCACCTCTGTGAATCACATATTTAAGAATTATCATTAAAATCCACATTCCTCACACAATCTTTACAATCTTCACAAACTTCATTCACATCAACAAAAAAGAATTCTCCACACCAAAATCAAAATAACATCATCACAACACCAAACAAAAGTGGACAATTTACACACAATCCACCCCTTGCCCCTTCACCACAATTACAACAACCGAAATTCCCCACAATCATTCTGCTCTCTAACATTGTTCAGCCCACATTTTGCCCATTACCTCTCCCAATTACTATCCTAATCTCAAATTCCTCGTGTCCCTGTTCAGGTGCCAAAAAGGACTGTGGTGGGTTGACCCTGGCTGGATGCCAGGTGCTCACCAAAGCCGCTCTATCACTCCCCTCCTCAGCTGGACAGGGGAGAAAAATATAACAAAAAGCTTGTGGGTCGAGATAAGGACAGGGAGATCATTCAGCAATTACCATCACGGGCAAAACAGACTCGACTTGGGGAAAAAAAAAGAATTAATTCATTAATTTACCAGTCAAATCAGAGTAGGATAATGAGAAATAAAAACTACATCTTAAAAACACCTTCCCCCTACCCCTCTCTTCTTCCCGGGCTTAACTTTACTCCCAATTTTCTCTACCTCCTCCTCCCCACCAGCGGCACAGGGGGATGGGGAATGGGGGTTGCAGTCAGTTCATCACACATTTCTGCTGCTCCTTCCTCCTCAGGGGGAGGACTCCTCACACTCTTCCCCTGCTCCAGCGTGGGGTCCCTCCCACGGGCCACAGTCCTCCATGAACTTCTCCAACATGAGTCCTTCCCACGGGCTACAGTTCTTCACAAACTGCTCCAGCATGGGTCCCATCCACAGGGTGCAGTCCTTCAGGAACAGACTGCTCCAGCGTGGGTCCCCCATGGGGTCACAAGTCCTGCCAGCAAACCTGCTCCAGCGTGGGCTTCTCTCTCCACGGGGCCACAGGTCCTGCCAGGAGCCTGCTCCAGCACGGGCTTCCCACGGGGTCACAGCCTCCTTCGGGCGCATCCACCTGCTCGGTGTGGGGTCCTCCACGGGCTGCAGGTGGATATCTGCTCCACTGTGGACCTCCATGGGCTGCAGGGGGACAGCCTGCCTCACCATGGTCTTCACCACGGGCTGCAGGGGAATCTCTGCTCTGGTGCCTGGAGCACCTCCTCCCCCTCCCTCTTCACTGACCTTGGTGTCTGCAGAGTTGTTGCTCTCACATCTTCTCACTCCTCTCTCCAGATGCAATTGCTGCTGCGCAGTAACTCTTTCCCCTTCTTAAATATGTTATCCCAGAGGCGCTACCACTGTCGCTGATGGGCTTGGCCTTGGCCAGCGGTGGGTCCGTCTTGGAGCCGGCTGGCATTGGCTCTATCGGACACAGTGGAAGCTTCTGGCATCTTCTCACAGAAGCCACCCCTGTAGCCTCCCCGCTACCAAAACCTTGCCACGCAAACCCAATACAGTGCTGAATGTAAAAAAGTGTAACAAGTGGTTTAATTCCTTGATACGAAGCCAATAGGTACAATAGTTTCAGAAGGCAAAACAAAATAAAGTAAAATGAAAATTATAACATCTATTTGAAAAGTGGTAGAAACCCAAACATTTTCTTTTCCACCTATAAATGTCAAATATCTATCATTATATCAAAATTCCACTTGTGAAATGTATTACTTCAGTCAAGTAATTTTAACAGTTAAGCTCTCTTTCAGATATCTCTATTATATATGAGCTTTCTTCTTTAAATTTTGCTTGTTAACATCAGTTGTTACTATTACAGTGACAGATAGTTTCCATTGCAACTTCTTGATTTCATAAGTTCATAATCCTGTGAAGCCTTGAAGCTAACTTTTTCTAAATGTGTTTTTTTTTTTCTGAAGTGTGTATATTATTATAAAACACTCAGTAGGACCATTACAATGAAATAGCATCATTTATACCAGTATGAGCTGTAGAAGAGGTTCCAACACTATGTAAGAGCAGACAGGCTGGACCAAATCAAAGATGCCTCTCACCCAGTACCCCTCCTTGTCAAGAAGCTGTTTGCTGTGTAAGGTGATGTCTAAGCATAGACAAGCATACAGTGATGATTTCCTTGAAAACTCTCCCAACATCCAGCACTACAGAGCTCAAAACAGAGCTCGACTCAAAGATGTTGTCTATGCTTTTATACCCTTCACTGTATTCTTCCTAAGAACATTTAAGCACAGTTAAACTGTCAGCATTTACCATGTCCTATTGTACTGTATCGACTAACCTGGAAATTATAGCAAATGTCTTTCACTTTTGGTTATTTCCCTATTCCAGTGAATTAGAAAGGTTATCTTCATCTTCTCTTAGACCTTTATGTCAATTAATCCTTCCACGTCCAAGACATTTTTTGTGCCTTGCTTAATAGGGTGTATACCTTCATGTCAATATTTACATGGTCAGCAGGAAGTACCCGAGTGCTGAATAAAAAGTACCGCTAGGAGAAGATACAATTATTCTGAACATTTATGGTACCAAATATTTTTAGAAGACAATGTATGGTGGAAAAGGCTCAGCTGGCAAGACACAGTACAAATAGCGGCTCGTTACGCATGACTGCCCAATCAGAGGCAAGTCATGACAGAAATTGCTTAAAACACTCGATTCCCACTAAAATGTGCCTCTAAAAAAAAAAAAGAAAAAAAAGAGGAAAAAAAAGATGTTCTGTTACAGAGAGGATTATAAGCATTGATTCACTCCAAATCAGGAGAAGCACACTGCTCAGGATCAGCAGAACACTTCTAATCCAGCTCACATCAGTTTCAACTTCAGCGGTTCAGACATGTTTTGCAGCAGGCGGCCACCCACCAACATGCTCATAAACACATCACTTCGGAAGCTTTTTGGTTCAGCTCTACAGCTCTGATGCAGGCAGGGCTATTCTCTGGACAGATGCCAGAGAATCATGACAATTACTACGTATCGCCGCAGTGAATGGTATTCAAGCATCCTCAAATTATACAAAAAAGTACTCTTTTCAGCTCCTTTTATGACATACACAAAAATTTACCAATGCATCTGATACAGATGAAGAAGCTCTTCCTGGATGCTGAGGGACACAGGTGACATGGGGCCATACGTGAATGTTTTAGAGTTACAGTAATGATAACAGCCCATGTGACATCCCTATCGTTCACAGAATAGAATCATAGAATATCTCAAGTTGGAAGGGACCCATAAGGATCACCAAGTCCAACTCCCTGCTCCTCACAGGACTACCTAAAACTAAACCATATGACTAAGAGCATCATCCAGACGCTCCTCAAACTCTGACAGGCTTGGTGCTGCGACCACTTCCCAGAGGAGCCTGTGCCAGTAACTGACCACTCTCTCAGTGAAGAACCTTTTCCTAATGTCCAGCCTGAACTCCTGCTGATGCAGCTTCATTCCATTTCCTTGTCTCCTATCGCTGGTCACCAGAGAGAGGAGATCAGCATCTTCCCCTCCGCTGCCCCTCTTCAGGAAGTTGTAGACTGCAATGAGGTCAGAAGAGGCAGATCTTCTTAGTTACCAGAATAGAAATAGACTGTAAACAACTCCCACTACCAAAGGCAGCTGCTTTTTCGCTTTTATCTAGAAGCCATTGACGTCACCTGCGGTTGTATGCTTCCTTAGAAGAAATCATTTTACCCCAACCAGACAGGAAAGTAAGCAGTGGTCAGACCCAGAACTTATTATTCAAATGTATTCATATCACCTCGACTAAAAGGTTTAATTTACAGGGAAGCAAATCATCTTCCTCCAACAAAGTAGCCTGAGAGTACCAACATTTTCTTAAAAGGCTACAGATTTTCTTTCTCTTTTCCAGCCTTTATGATGGTTTTTCCCTCTTCCAGATCTGTTTATTGACATACATTTCTTTTAAAACATGCAACCCTGCCCTGTATTGCTACGTACAGCTGCAGCAAAGGTTGGCTGCTATGTAGCAGCTGACACTGGGCTTGAACATTCATTTGATGTATCCGTGACTAAGGGTGATGCAAAGCCCACTAGATTATTGTAGACACTTTGGCTCTGTGTTTTTAGTTCTTTCAAGGTAGGAGTTATTTCCTGCAGTATTTTCACATGTTCCTGACTGTGGGCTTGACCCATTGAAAGTTTGAGAATAGGTTGATATCGTTTCGGTCCCAAGACCTCTAATCATTTGCTTTATCAGGTAAAACTGCTCATTGCAGAGTGCCAGCTATCCTGAGGGAAACTTCAGAGGGAACCAGCTACTAGATGGTTTGAATAGTGTTTTGCCCCTAGACCTGGGTTGGACGACCGATTCGCACGTCAGGACCGCTACGGACCTCCACCAGAGTTTCCTCTGGCTTCGCCCTGCCCAGGCATAGTTCACCATCTTTCGGGTCCTAGCACAGATGCTTGTAAGGCAAACAAGCCCCAGGGCAAGCACAGGATCCTGCACACTTCTCCTAATCCGTTATATATATTCATCTTTGTTTACGGAAACTGGAGAACAGGCGAAAGACTGAATTCTCTAGTAGCCCTTGGACAGGCTAAGGTAAATGCAACGCTTTGCATATTGGGTCTGAAAAAGGAAGAATTCCTACTTTTTCTTGCCTCTGAAATGCTCACAGTAGTAAAATATTCCAAATCCTGGCTAGCTGAAAAACCTATTCATTAAATCTTTATAAGCCTGTAATAATTAAATAAGATTTCATAATATATTAAAAGTTATCCACCCATACATTTAACATACACTCGTGTAGAATTCTTGATTCTTTATAACATATGCTAGCATATGATTTTTGATACAATTTTAAATCTCAAACTGTCCGATATATTCTTGCTAGTTTACTTACAGCTTTGCCTGACATATTTATAAATTGTGATCAAAAGCATTTCAGCTACCTGAAAAGAAATTGAAAAAGGAGTGGAAACTTGCCTGTTCAGCTGTGGAAGAAAAATCCATCTTTTTTGTAAAAAGCTTCCTGCACAGATAAAATGGGTGGCAGTAGAAAACAGTGTTTGTTTTGGAGAAACTTCTTGCTGATGAGCTGTCTCTCTTGATATTTAAACAGAACTTGCTCAGATTTGACTGATTTGAATATCTGAAAATATTAACACTTTTAATTTTCTGCTGAGATCATTAGGTACATTTCTGAAGTACAACATACTGCACAGGATGTGTATCAGCAGCTACATGTAATACTAGCAGCTCTTTAAGCCCTTAGAAGTAGGATTTTAAGAGTCCAGACAGAAAACAGGCCGTTATATTCGAATAAAGAAAGCTAGTTTTAAGGTTGTATCAGTGTTGGTGGGTGGCAGTGGGGGCTGCATTTTTTTTTTATTTACCAGTCTCAATTTGAAACACTTTAAAACACCTAAATGCCAAGTGAGATCACAGGGATTTAAATGATGAAAGAAGCCAAATGAAGGCAAGTAAACAACACAAGATGAAATTCTAGAAACCATAGCTTTGTTTTCTCCTTCTTTTTCCTTTCTGTTTTTATGTCTTTTTTTTCTCCTGGTTTTCTTAATTTTAGCTATATATTCCTAGCCTTCTTGTATATTTCTCAGCTATGACTCCAGAACACCAAATAATATTCTGCTTGCATAACTCAGGTGAACAGTCAATACATTAAGTAGCCACTAAATTCACTATTAGCTTGACGTAGTCAAGTCAAAGTCCTGTTGAGGTGGATCCACCTGCCTAAGGAATTCATTTTGATGGAAGGAGATAGAATATGCTAGTGTATAATCAGTCTTGTTGGGGCTTTGCTGTTTTTCGATAGTGCTTCCTTTTCTTAGAATCCATATAAAAATAAGAGAGTCTCATTTTACTCATAAATAAATTGCTTTTTCAGATCTGTGAAACAGCTGAAATTTCAAATAGTGTATTACAGTGTAAGTGTCAAACTAAGTTTACCTGAAATCACTATGGGTCTGTTGACAAGTGTTGTTATAGGCCCATCATTAATAAAGTAGTATCTTCATTAATCTCCCATATGTTGAAAATGTAGTTTATTCCAGTGGAAGACACTCTGTGCTCTTCTGAACAAATACTTGCTGAACACTGAGAGTTTACAGATTAAAATAACAGTCAGACAGTCAACTTTTTAAATATTGCTCACCAAACGTTACCTAAAGTTGGTGGCATTCTTTCAGGCATGGAACGCATCTGTCATTTGCATTTCATTGACCTTGAAGCTTACTGGTTAGAGATGAAACTTCACCTATTCAAAGCAAGTTGTTTAAAACATTCAAATCGGTTTTTTTAAAGTGCATTTCACTTTTTAATTTCCTGCTGTTCTTCTTCCATTGAGAAAGCACTGCCTGAACCCAAAGGGATTTCCACATCTAGCTTTCATGCTTTTTGCTGCTACATGGCAGTGACTGCTAGATTGGCAAATAGAATAATTGCCTTTGAGAGATTTCTTTAAGGATGTTAAGAGCATGAACTTCATTCTTTTTAAAAAGCTTCTCAAATAAGTGCTTCAAAACAAAGTCAACTATTGATCCAATTCTTTGAATAAAAAGTTCTCTCCGTTTGACAATAGGATTTACTACTGAAGACAAAATGTACATTAATCTTTCTGGTTTATTGTCTTCAGTTGACAAAGGTAGAATTACAGAGCTGCTGCACAAAGAAAGATTTGTACCCTCTGTTTGAAATGACAAATCTACATAAATTCATTGACCGACTTAGGATAAAAGCAATCTTTACATCTCTACATCTTGTCACCTGAAGAGAAATAGGGATATAATTTATGCTTTATTGCCTAGTAATATTGTTGAATAACTGTTTATTCTCTAACCACATTTGCCATTTCCTTGTTTGTTTATTGTAGTGCTGTATTTGTTTTACCTTGAAGTGAAAAAGAACATCCAGAATGCCTATTTACTGCCAGAGGAGAGGGGTGGAAATTTTATCTGGGAAAAACCAACCAAACAAATAACGCCCCCCCCTCCCCATCAGAATATCTGGAAGAGTTTGTACCAACTTCGCAGATTTTACACTTCTGTCTTCTACCACTGGGACATCTAATTTGAACCCTAATTTCTAAAGGGGGAGGGATGGGAGAGAAGACAAGAATGTCAATATTCTGTCTGTCACGTGTGTGTACAGCGGGATAAAAACAGCCACTGTGGGACAGAAACGTTTTTTTCCACTGACAGCTGCAATGAGAAGCTGAGCTAGGACGGATACTGCAGGAGCAGTGAAGGGAATCCTTCATGCAGTCTCACCTCCGCAGCTTTTAGCTTACGTTCCCTTTCCTTGCGATAATCGTAGTGGTGTACTTGGCCCTAAGGAATGGACAGGTGAGATCTATTGTGTTGCTCGAGTTGCATGTGGATTTGGGGGACAGGGGAGGAAAAGGGCAATAAAACCAGCAAACAAAGGTTCAGTAGCCGATAAGACAGAGGTGAAATAAAGCTTGCTCTGCACTGGTCACGCATAAGCGACAGCGAAACGTAAAAGCGATGCACACAAAGTACACTGCGGCTAGCGAGCCTGGAGTCTCCTTGAAAACAAGCTTCGTGCAACGTTACCGGAGACACACGTACGTAAACACACATACAGAGGCACTTACATACACACGAGCGTGCCCGTATGCGCACAGGGCGAGAGAGGCATACCCTCCTCTGCACGCACACCCGCTGCCGCCCGGGGCTGCCGGGCGCACGTTCCCGGCGCCGCCGCTGCCGCACCGCGGCGAAGCCCGCTCCCGCCGCACCGCGGCCGCCGGGGCTCCCCACGGGCGGGGGCGGCAAAACGCCGCCGCGGGGCCCTCCGGGCTCCTCGCAGCAGCCGCCCGCTACGCGCCGGCCACCCTCCTTCCCGCCTCCGGTCACCCAGCATCCCCCTGCCCGGCTGCCCCGTCCCTGCGGTGGCCAGGGGCGAGGCGGGGATCACCCTCCCGCCCCCGCATCCCGGTGCGGGGACGGGGCGCCCGGGGGCACCTCCCGCCCGCGCTCCGCTCTCGCCCGGCAGCGGCGCGGCGGCTGTCCCGCTCCCGCCCGCCTCCGCTCCCGCCTCCCCGCGGCGCGCCCGCCCCTCGCCCGGCACCCGGCGCTGCCGCCGGCCGCAGAGCAGCCGCGGCCACGCTGCGCGGCGCGGAGGGACGGGGCTGGCTGGGCGGTGCGCGGGAGGGGAGGGAATGCCGGGGAGGGGGAGGGAAAGGGAAGTAAAAGGGAAGGGAAGGGGGGTGTGTGTGTGTCTGTGTGTGGAGGGGGAGGGGGGGGGAAATCAAATAAATAAATAACCTCCGCACCAATAAGAGAGGCAGCGGCTGCCGAGCAGGCTGGGATCGGATGGGAGAGGTCCTTCCTGGGCTGTATTTGTTTGTTTGTGACTGGAGCTGCAAAGTTCAGAGCCAAACGTGTTGCTTTCCGGCGGCGGCGACCGCCCCACTTCACCTGCTCCGCTGACGGGGCGCCCGCCCGGCCCGGGGCGGCCCCGCCGCTCTGCGGGCCCTCTGCCCGGCATCCTCCCTGCCGCTGGGGCCGAAGGACGGGAGAGGAGCGCGGGGCTGCGTCTCTCGCCTGGCCGCCTTCCCCTCCGCGGCTGCCGGAGGGGCAACGGACAGGTGAGTGCCTCTTTTCCGCACTTCTGCCCAGCACGGCGCGGCAGGTGCCTCCGCTCCGTAGTTATCTGTCACTGCAGGAGCTGCTCGTTTATCAAACTTTGCCTCCTGTTGGCTCCCGCACCCCCCGCCTTGCCTTTTGCGGGAGGGCGAGCGCGCGGGGTTAATTGGTTTTGCGCAGAGGGAAGCCGCGGGGGGAGGAGGGGGTCCCGCTCTGCGGAGCGCAGTGCTGCCCTTATCGGGAGAGGGGGCTTGTCCGCGCCGGGCGCCCCTCCTGCCGCTCGGGGCTGCCGCCCGGAGCCCCTCTCCCCCCGCGCGAGTTCGCGGCGCGGGCGCGGAGGCGGCGCGGGCGCCCGGCGGAGCGAAGTTTTTTGGGGTTTGTTTTTTTTTTTTGCCCTGGAGGGAGCCCGCGGGGCCCGCGCAACAGGCACCGTCCTGCGGCGGGAGGGAGGGCGGCGGAGGGGCGGCTCGCCCGCCGGCGTGGGGCTCCCGGCGTCCCCGAGCGGACCTCTGCCCTTTTAGGTAATTTCGCTTTGCTTCCAGCACCCCCACGCATTTGCCGTGCTGGGAGCCTGTGCCGTGCGGCTGCTTGTGAGTGCCTAGCAGCAACCCTCGGCGGCACCCCTCCTCCCAAGAAGGAGAGAAACTTGCCGATCCGCATGAGGGGTGGATGGGGTGTTCGCGCCCGGCTGCGCGGAAGATGCGCGTTGGGGCGCCGGGCGGCTCTGCCCTCCCCGCTGTGGGGGCGCCCCCCGGCGAGGGAGGGGGCTGCGCGGCGGGGCGCGGGCGCCCGGCAGGTGGAGCCGTGGGGAGCGGCGGCGGCGGCGGCAGTGATTTATCTCGGCTTAAGCAGCGTTGCGAGCGGAGCCCCGCAGGCGCGGTGCGAGGCGGCCCGGTGTCCCCCAGCCCGCACCCCCGCTGCCGGAACGGGTCCTTAAGTTGGACGCGGCGAGCAGGGCTGCGCCGGGCGGCTGGCGGGTGCGCGCCTCCCTGCGAGGGCTGCGGGAGGCAGGTGGAGGCGGCGTGCTTCGGGGTTAACGTTACCCCTGGTCACAGACGTATTTTTCTGCCAGTGGTTGTCTGTCCGTTTGTCACTACGTACTGGAAAAAAGATGAGATTCTGGGGGTAGTCTGTCTTAATTATCACAGAATGTATAAAAGCGTAATTGCTAAAATTATTCAATAGCAGTTAACAATTAAAAGATTATCCCAGTACTCTGCAGCTAGCAAGGAGCAGACTGTACTAATTGGATAGTTAATGACATTTAAATAGGCAGGCTTTCTTAAAATAGTAAGCTCCACTCTTCCAGGGAACTGAATAGGGCGTTAGAATATTTAGTAATTATATTGCAATGATGGTAACACTTCTGAAAGGGCTGTGCTAATGAAGTTGTTAGCTTGGCCAGCAGCACTGGGACAGACTTTGCACAGTTTTAGAGCATCGGCTAAGAGAAGGCTGGATTTTCATCACTTTTCCTTTGATAGGTAAATATAGCTAAACACCTTAGAAATTTGTGTGAAGCCAAGTCGAAATATTTTACATATTGTCCAGTGAAATCTTCTTCCATCTTTTACTGACATCATTTGCTGAATTGATAGTTGAACTTGAGTTTTATGTCACTTACCACTTACTACTTGAGTTTTATGTCACTTTATGCCACTTACACTGATTGGAAATAGTTACTGTTTAATATTGTGAAGACTGGATCAGAGATGGAGTAACAACACTCCTCTTGTCATCCTTTAAAAACTAAACAGCTAAGGTAGTATTTTTTTTGATAGTAATAACATAACAGTTTAAACACTGTATTTCAATAACAAAGTGATAAATAAATCAACTTCTGCATGGTTAAACTTTATTTTCTAAACTTTTTGTTCTCCACATCCCTCATGTTTCTTGCATAATTGAAAATGTTCTATGAGAAACTCATACAGTAACTGCATAAACCTGTTGCATTTTGTTTTAAAAGTTTTCTCAGTGTAATGTGTAATAAAGTTGGCATAAGAAGAAGCAACACAATGTAATCTTACGCTTGCTGTATTTTTTTTTTCCCACAGAGAAAATGTTTCCTACTATCTTCATCAAAGACATATACTTAAGGAAAATGCCAGAAATGGAATTAGATAAGAGATTGAATTTAACAAATTAAATAGGATAGTCTATTTTAAGAACTACTGTAGAGAATAACACAAAATTAAAATTGTCAAGTATGTATGGGCTCTTATATACCTATGCTTTATTCAGTCAATCTTAAGTTTTGTCATCAACATAGTTTTATCTTCCTTTGAGGTAAAAAAATACAGAAATAAATAAACTCCTGAAACAGTGGTCTAAATACTGAAAGGGCTCAGAGTGTGTGTCTCCCATGGCAGTGAAAATGCGGAGCTTCACAAAAGTTATATTCACAATCGTAAAACTAGTCTATTTTCTTCTTGTGTTGGACGCTACAGTTGTCACTTAGGAATCTTTTGTGTTGTATCCCAGACTTGCTCTTTTCACTATTATAGATACGTTTCTCAAACACTTTCTTTATTCTTGCATACCAAAGTATTCAAATATTTCTTATGAACATTGGTGCTGACTTCTGAACCTGAATTCCATTCTATGCTTTCCCAAACGAGGGTTTCTGAAAATCAGAATTATGGAGCTTTTGTTTTTTCCTCGGTTCCTGTAAAAATGTTAGCTTGAATGAAGATGGGGTTTAATGTTAGGATTGGATTTCCTCCAAAACAAAAGTATGACTTTCCATACAGCTGATAAATAGATAGCTGAATGTGTTATTGAAGATTTACAAAACACTGATGTCTTGACATCTGGCTTTGTGGACCGTCTTTGATAAAACATGGAGTGTGATAAAATGTCATAGAGGGTTTTTTGAGGGGGAAAAAAAACCCAACCCCAAAACAGAAGGAATATTAAAAAATGTTTTCCATGACATACTGGATTGTATAAAGCTGTTTTGGGGAGTTGTGTTTGTATATTTTCCATATATTTTATTAAAATGATACCAGCACAAGTTTTACAAGAAAATGAACTCTGCTTGAAAGATACCTTTCTTCTATAACATCTACATATTTTTTCCCCTGATCTTTCCCAACTCTTTATCGGTAAATCTATGCAAGAAGATTCCCCAGCATTATTAAGCATATTCTTCTATACTGCTTCCAAATTGTACCACTTGAAGTCTTTCTTTCACCCTAACATTTGCAATACTAATGTCAAACTTAATGTCCTTGCTAGGTTGAAAGTACCTTTCTGCTCTTCTGACACTTCCAAAAGATACATACCAATGCTTTACACGTAGTGTATCTAGAAATGTTGTATTTACTAAACTCACAGCTCAATATGGATAAACCCAAAAACTTTAATCTTGGAAAATGCAATTTTAATATTGGGGGGAGGGAGGGAAAAAAGTTCTTAAATCCTGTATAATTACCATACTCATATTGCTTGTTAAATGAGGGAATGTCAACTTCTGGGTACATGCCTCTGTCATAACAGTAAAATACCCTATGGTTGACTTTGAAGCTACAGCGTACATTACAAATCATTCCAGGTAAAACAAATATTTAAGAAACAGATGCAAAATACTTGTTAATGCATTGAAGTGAACAGGCTGTGAAATTCAGTATCTGAGAATATTTCTAGTGTAGATAATAATAATTACTACCTGTGATAGATACTGGAATAAGACTTCTGGAAGCCAATGCTTCTGTTTTTTAAAAAATATGTTGGCTTCATAGATGCTGAGATTTTTTTTTTTTTACATTATTTACTGTATTAAAGATAGCAATTGAAGTTATAAACTAATAAATTCTATAGGCTTAGCAGAGTCATGGTCTGCAAATTATCAGAATGACTAAAGCATTAAATTACACTTTTATTTGTGCAATAAAGATAATTTCATACAAGACTTGACTTGCAGCTCTGTTACGTTATAAATATGTTCTTCTGAAATTGCGTTCTTTCATTCAGGTCTGTAAAGAAACTAAGTTTTACACGTGGATCTGTTACTTCTGGACTATAAATTTAGCAATTTAATGATGGATACTGTAGGACTAGGGTTTTTTGATGACTAACATTTTGTCAGAGAAGACTGTTCTTGGTTTAGCACACACACATGCACTGTTACATATCTAAATATGTGCCTATATATGCTTTCTGTGTGAAAACCAATCTTTTATTTAATAAATCTTAGCAAGAGAGAAAAATCTATCTGCTTTACAAACTGCTTTAGAGATTTAATTTATCTAGTACCTTGTACCCCAAACAATACATCTATTATAAAGTAAGACAGAATTTGCAAAGATTCTTTTAAAGCATGGGAAGTGTTTTAACTGTAGCACGTAGAAAGAGCAGCATGGAGTATTTGCAGATACTTTTCCTCTAGAAACATGAATGAGTCAAAGATGATGTTAGTTTTGTTAATTCAAATTGCATCTCTAATCTTAAACTATTGCACTAAAGGCAGTCTGCCTGTGAGCTCCACTGAAATCTAGAACTCTTGAGAATGTCTCTTCTAATAGCTGCTAAATGTTCCAGTGTTAATTAAGAGGTAATGTAAGTGGAATCGAATGTTATGACAGCGTAATTGTCTCCTGTTGAATATAAGTTCCATGGCTAAGCAGACACACTTTCAGAAAACAAGCATATTTCAGCATTGTCTGTTCAATAGGAAGTGTTTCTGCAAAAGCCTTAAATAGTCCTATAGAGAAATCTGTTCATCATGTTTCTATTGTAGCAGTCTAATGAGAGCAGCGTCGCTTTCTCTTCATTAGTTGAATGCAGAGACAGTTTACAGAAATCTGTAGGGTCACACATATGGTGTTTCTCTACTCCAATCCTTGTCTGCACCAATACCCAAGACTTCGGCTAGCTGAAGCTTTTGCTTCCTCCAAGGGGAAGAGAAAGCAAGGAAGGGTAGCTGTATTCCAGGATATGCCATCATGACTGTTAGACAGTGCAGAACTGCAGAGGGCAGACTCGCAGCCATCCCACTGCGCGTGATCTTGACCCATGTGGAATATTTGGAGTAGGAGCATTTTGAACACAAAAAGGGAAGCGGTCAAGCTGCTCTTCCCTTCTGATAGACACTTATGCATTGACAGTTCTTCTGTTTATTCAGGAGTCATTCCATCTTTAAAGTAGTGTTAAAAATCACATTGATTTAATCTCTGAAGAAATATGTGACAAATCATTCTGGCTGAAGTACCGTTCCCACACTGATCTCTACCTTTTTATTGTAAACCTGTTCTCCCTTGGGACAGAGTAACATTGAGATGCAGCCATAATGATGTTCAAAAGAACATCAGCCATTTCCAAGGGCAGGGAGCAGGGCACAATTGGGGGAAGGCAGCCAGCCAGCAAAGATTGAGCTGGTATTTATCCACTTTCAGAGCAAGTGGAGTGAGGAAGAAAGAAGGATGAAGTGTGTGCTAATTGACAGTGGACAGTGCCCCTAGGTCACAGCAGGAGTGAAGCTTGTTGAAGTTTGGACTGAAACACCTCCAACTCAGCTCTGAGAGACATTATCTTGGCAGATAATTCCACTTTATGGTAGACTGACCATTATATGTATGATTTCAGATGAAAGCATTTGAACTGTTAACAAAATTATCTGAAATTGCACTGATTTATGCAGTGACAACCATCTAACATTATGAGTGATAAAACCTGTTTATGCCCTGTTCCTGTGGACAGTACATACATGTTTAATCTGATGACGAGTCCTGCTTGTATTTTTAGGACTACAACTTGATGTAACAAGAGAAATGAAGCATAATATTTTAACAGAAGCAAAGTCTGTTTAATACTTTTCTTTTTGGAAACTAACAACTGCAATTTTCATTTTGGTGGATCTCTGACTGGCAATGAGTCATACCTCAGCAACTGTATATAGTACAGTTTCAGTTATATGCTAACCCCTGTAAATCATTGGGGTAGAACTTGTTCTTGGACAGCAGAGATTACTAAACCTAATTTTATGTTACACTGAAATAAAAGACTACATTCAAGGAACATACAAGTCTTGTCA
Source organism: Gymnogyps californianus (assembly GCF_018139145.2). Taxonomy (NCBI): domain Eukaryota; kingdom Metazoa; phylum Chordata; class Aves; order Accipitriformes; family Cathartidae; genus Gymnogyps; species Gymnogyps californianus. The sequence continues at coordinate 38,902,330 of NC_059474.1, read as the reverse complement.
AGGTAATTTTTAAATATTTCTAACTATTGGCTACAGCGAAGGGGATAAAATACAGGGATGAGAATCGAAATGGACTAGCTGATGGTCTAAGGGGAAATCAAGCTTTGGAGAGAAGAGGTGATAGTTAATAAAGATTCATCTTTTTTTTTTTTTTTTATTTCAGCAAATCTGCTGCTAATTTAGGGTGCGGGCAGAGGATAGCCTGTGAATTAGGTACCATGGGTAAGAAGGTACTGTCCATTCACTTAAAAGCTACTGTTAATTTAATTGGATTTTTAGCTGCCTTTCAGACTAAACTGCACATGTATTCCTAGTCCATTGCAGTAGGAAGTAAAATATGCTCATTTGCAACTGCAAGACTAATTAATTTTACTTCACTTTGGAAAAGATTTATTGTGGCTTATGTGTCCCTGCAAAAAGGAATTGTAGATTGTTGTAAAGTGCTTTAGAATGAAGTTTTTTTTGTGTTTTGTTTTTTTTTTTTTTTTTTAAGTAAAGATTGCCTAGTTAGGGCTTACTTCAGCAATAGCTAGGATTAGCAACACCAAGGCACAGGTAGAATAAGGGTTAGGTTTTACCACCCTTCCTTAGACTCACTAGTAAATACTTGTAACTTAGTGAGTATTGGCTCAGATATGCTCTTGGATTTCTCATGCAAAAAATGGGGAAGAAACTACACAAAGAGAATGAGAGGAGATTGCATGGGACTGATTGGCAAGCTAGCAACAGCTGTTACAACAATCAAGGGGGACGACAAGTAGTTATTCTTTGGTAGGAACTGAAGGAGTGAGGATTGGATTTAACATAAAGAAGAAAAAGGAGGAGTGATGAGAAGAGAGAACAACTAAAGAAGGCTTTAAAATACTACCTTGTCAGAAGTTCTTGGGACAAAGAGGTTAGTCAACAAGGGGGGAAAATGATTCTTTTTTTTTTAATGAAAAAAAAACCCTACTTCTTTTTTTGAGTAAGAAGTATTAAGCTGGGTATGAAGTTTGTCTCTCGAAGAGCTTGTGATGTGCTGTAGAGGACATGGAGAGAGTGTCTGAATCTCAAACAGTACGCAGATTCTCTGGGTTTAAGCCAGGTGGGGGAGAACTACTCTTTATATGCACAGAGTTTACTTCGTGCTGTGTGGACTCATGTTCTTGGAGGACAGGAAGAGCTTTTAGCAATTTCTAAAATTTCCTGCCCTTTTTTCCTTTTTATAGACTTTCATCCTACTGTCTTTTTCTCTATCTTTGTTTTCTTTACTTCTGTGATTCAAGAGCATGAGGATCTGAAGATAAAATTGACCTAAAGTGAAAACTCCCTGAACCAGTAGAATTGACTGGGGCTGTGATCACACTCAATTTCACACTGCTGCTAGTGTCATGTAGAGTAATATTGTGAAGGATTCTGTCAATTTTTGGTTCAGCTGCTAGTTGTCATAATGGTAAAGAATCGCAGGGAGAGTCACTATCTTCAGTCAGTGAATGAGAAACTTTATTAGAGAAAGGAAAACTGGTATTTTTTCTGAAGTGTTCTTTTTCCCCTCATTATAAAGCTTTCACATAGAAACTTTTCATTTCCTGACTGAATATCTGCAGCTGATTTTCAAAAACTGTACATGACATTTGAAGCCTTGGTTCCATACATATTTTTCTTGATGGAAAAGTTAAACTGTTGAACTCTTCAGCTATTCATTTCTACTCTCTAACAACCTTCTCAGTTGAATTATTTAGAGGACTATACACACAACCAATCTAAACTGAGTAGTTCTGTGGTGGGGGCAAAAAAAAAAAAAAGGAAGATTTCTTAACCATATTGAATCACCTCAATGCCCCCAAATAGTTTTGCTGGTGCAAATGAGGGTGCAGAGTAAGGGTAGGATTCCTTCCTGGGAGGGAAGAGGAGGTGGGATCTGCTTTAGCCAGCCTTGCCACCAGAAGAATTGTAGACCTTCTGCCTCGTGCTTGGTATCATCTATACTCTGTAATCAGAAGGTTTTGTGATGGTTTCATTATTATCTTTAATCTTCTGTGTTCTGCCATAACAGCTAGAGACCTAGTTAGAGAGCAGGAAAGGACTCTCTTGTGCTAGATGGCATGTGCATTTAATGAGTACAGATTCTGTTTTATCCTTGTAATGGACATAAGATTCCACCGTCTTGTCAAGATGTATGCACTTGCATATGCAGCACATCTAATAAAACATGTAAGAATATTTGTTCCTATTTAGAACTTTAGAAAATGTCGTTAGACTTGAAGCTTACTCATTTTTCTATTGCTTTTTTTTTTTTTTCACTCGCCCATGCACCATTCTACCATCTATTTCTTATGGGGAATTTCATGCCTTTCAGATCACACACTGAAGATCCTATTTGCTATTTATGTATTAATAACTCTTAGTATAGCATAAAAGTAGTGTGCAGCTATCTATTGTAAATAATTCTTTGCTAAGGAAATTTTCTATTGCTGCTTTTGTTTACTCAACTACAATGACTTTCTCCACCCACCCAGCAAGTCTTCCCTCTTGCTCTTCTATTTTGGTCTCATCTGTTTCTTAGGTGTGACTATTTCTGCTATTATTGTAGTTATCTGCATTTACAACTTGTCATTGAATTCACTGTGGTCAGCCCTGACTGCTATATCCGGAGCTTTGTGAGTGGCTATCCCGGTCTCTGAGTCTTTGTCTGACTCTGTCTTGTTGCCCTTCACCTTCCCACAGAAATGCTCCTAAGCTGATATTTTGGGAGCCAATCTGAGTCTCAGACAATCCTTTTTGTCAATAACCTGTAAGCCTGGAAAAAGATCTATTGTGAAATCTGTGTATCAGCCCTTCTTTCTTATCTTTCTCATAGAAAGAGGAAAGCATGAGGAAAAGATGCAGTAACTAGACAGTATTTTTAACATTAAAAATACAATCTATTGCCCAAAATTGTTTCTTCATTAGCGCACAAATTATGATCTGCTTAAGAGTTGTGCTCAGTGGTTATACTTGCTCAGAATAACACAAGCAGCATATTGCTTGAGGTTTTTCTGAAAGCCAATTTGAAGCCAGTGAAAGAGAAGTGTTAGCTGCATGAAAAGCTTGTCAACTTACCCAGGGAAAAGATGCACACTGGGTACACAGGTATAAGGCTCTATTTCATCACTGTTGTGGTAATCCATCTCAGTCTTACTTTTGGGAGGCCGCTTCTAAGTTTAATGTCAATTTACATTTCAGTGATACCTTGTTTCTATTTCTTCACTGCAGTGAAGGTATCCTTACTTCTACATGACAACATTTTTGAAATGCCTATCATGTTTGTAAAATATCTACAGTGACAAAACATACACAGTAAAATGTAATCTGTAGAAAATAATATTGAATACTGAACTGCCAGTAATTTCAGCCCTAGTAAAACAAAAAACACTTCTGAAGTTATCCTACATTTCCCTAATACTCCTTCAGTACTCCAAAATGATGAATGAATGTCTTTACATGTTTAAAGCCTGCTGAGTCTAGACTCTGAGGGGACCCACAATAGAAGTTTAAATGTCAGTAAGAAATTTTTTGTTTAAATGCCCTCAATAACCACAGTAGAAATATTGCTTCATGGGGAGAAAAATGCATGTCATAAGCAAGATATTTCAGGAATTATGCATTCAAACCACTATCATAAACTTCATTTCTACAAAACAAGACAAAAACTTTCATCATTCAGTGAACAGTACTTTGTGCCATCTTCAGAGAACAATAACAAACCTGTCTGGCTAAATTCTGCATTAACTATCTCTTAAATGTTCAAAGGTATTATGCTATGTAATGTGCAGAAATAATATACTGTATTATTGTATTGGGTTTGCGTGGCAAGGTTTTGGTAGCGGGGGGGGCTATAGGGGTGGCTTCTGTGAGAAGGGTGGCTTCTGTGAGAAGCTGCTAGAAGCTTCCTCTATGTCTGATAAAGTTAATGCTAGCGGGTTCCAGGATGGACCCGCCGCTGGCCAAGGCCGAGCCAATCAGTAACAGTGGTAGCGCCTCTGTGATAACATATTTAAGAAAAGCAAAAAAGTTACAGGGGAGTGGCAGTTGCAGCGAGAGAGAGCGGAGTGAGAAGATGTGAGAGAAACAACTCTGCAGACACCAAGGTCAGTGGAGAAGGAGGGGGAGGAGGTGCTCCAGGCGCCGGAGCAGAGAGAGAGATTCCCCTGCAGCCTGTGGTGAAGACCATGGTGAGGCAGGCTGTCCCCCTGCAGCCCATGGAGGTCCACGGTGGAGCAGATATCCACCTGCAGCCCGTGGAGGACCCCACGCCGGAGCAGGTGGATGCCTGAAGGACGCTGTGACCCCGTGGGAAGCCCGCGCTGGAGCAGGCTCCTGGCAGGACCTACGGACCCGTGGCCCCGTGGAGAGAGGAGCCCACGCTGAAGCAGGTTTGCTGGCAGGACTTGTGACCCCGTGGGGGACCCACGCTGGAGCAGTTTGTTCCTGAAGGACTGCACCCCGTGGATGGGACCCACGCTGGAGCAGTTTGTGAAGAACTGTAGCCCGTGGGAAGGACTCACGTTGGAGAAGTTCGTGAAGGACTGTCTCCCGTGGAAGGGACCCCACGCTGGAGCAGGAGAAGAGTGTGAGGAGTCCTCCCCCTGAGGAGGAAGGAGCGGCAGAAACAACGTGTGATGAACTGACCCAAACCCCCATTCCCCGTCCCCCTGCGCCGCTCGGGGGGGGGGGGGGGAGGTAGTAGAGAAAATAAGGAGTAAAGTTAAGCCCAGGAAGAAGGGAGGGGTGGGGGAAGGTGTTTTAAGATTTGGTTTTATTTCTCATTATCCTGCTCTAATTTGACTAGCAATAAATTAAGCTAATTTTTCCCCAAGTCGAGTCTCTTTTGCCCGTGATGGTAATTGGTGAGTGATCTCCCTGTCCTTATCTCGACCCACGAGCCTTTCGTTTTATTTTCTCCCCCTGTCCAGCTGAGGAGGGGGAGTGATAGAGCGGCTTTGGTGGGCACCTGGCATCCGGCCAGGGTCAACCCACTACAATTATACCTGCAGTTCCTTGAGATCAAGAATCAGTCTGTTATCCAATTAATAATATTTGCAAGGAAATACAAGGACAGTGTGTGACACTCTGCAAAGTGATAATTGTACATACTTTGCTTTCTGTGATTTTTGCTACTGCAGCTTGATCTCTGTTCCTCCGAACACTGACAAACACTACCAAATATACTGCATATTGTAAATATTACAGTGATAGGTCCTCTATATTTAATATTTTATTGTTGTCACTGCTGTGAAAATGGCTAAACACAAGTAGCTTTTTATGAGAAATTAATTTTAAGTCACTGATAACTTAAGGGTTTACATGATTTGAGGGTTGTCAGTGTGTACAACATACGTACTTTGTACTCTGGCTATGCCTGCTGGTGAAAAACTGTGTTGAAAACATACTTTTCTTCACATTTGACATAATTATTACATGCCTTGCTCTTTTCAGTTTCTTTCTCAGGACTTTTCTTCATGAAGCAACCTCTAGTTAAAAGAAACTCCACATTTACTCCAGATATGTAATCCTTCTCTTCTAGTAGTATCTCATAATTAAACCGAAACAAACCCAGAAAACAAAAAAGCCCATTTGTCTCTTTTTAAAAAATTGTTGTTATCTATATGTACATATTTTATTAGTGTATTGGACCTGAAATCCACTATGAAAATGCTGAATACTAAACTACATCGGACTGGAAGCTAAAGTTATAGTTTTCTGCTGGACCAGTAATTTTTCTTGGTTATTTTAATCTTGTGAACTTTTATTTTTTCACATTTTCTCTGAAGGTATTGAAATATAAATAAATAAAAGACTTAAAGATGTTCTTTAAGTGGAAGATTGCTAGAGATTTAATGCTTTTTTGTTAAAATTTGCATGAAACTTTTCTGTAAATTTTTGTAAACTGTAATCTTTTTGTAAACTCGACTCCCAGTTGAAAGAACTGTATTAATTTAAAGATTAGCAACTGCGCAATAGGTCTGTTTCTTTCGGACAAAAAGCACTCTATGCTTTTAAAACAAAAATCTGCTATTTCTAATTTTATGTTGTGGTTTACAAAATGGACATTCTTCAATTCTACTTGTTTATTTTGCTTCACTTGTCAGTATTAAGCTGGTTTAAAAAAAAAAAAATCCTAGGACCCAATCTTGCTAATATTCATGCATGTTCAAGCTAGTTAAAAACATGTAAATGAGAGAGTGCATAGAATAACTTTCAATGCTGTAGCTCCAATATCAATCTAAAAATACATCATTTTCAGAGGTCTGAAAAATCAGGTATTTGGAAAAAACGGCATGATGCCAATACTTGTGTTCTTTTACATCAGTTTATTCTCACCTCTTTTGATAGTACTCATGGTTTTGCTGTTAAAACTAAGATTATCATGTGGTTCCTTTCCAGTGCAAAATATTTCTTACCACACATTTGAATAAATTTAATTTAGGATCCTTCATATTTATTTCTGGCTTTGAGTGTTATCTTGTCCATGCAGAAATTATAAGCTGCTCTGTATGTGCAAACAAATGATGCAAACATTTTGAAAATACTAGCTGGCAAATCAGAAAAAGTGAAAATCACTCCCTATTTGAAGACCCTTTATATAAAGAGCAACTTGGAAAATAGCAACACTCTAGTTTTCCATTGAAAAGTGGCTATAAGGTGTGCACTATTGAGTACATAATATAACTTGCTGCATACTGAAGGGTTATATCTCCATTCTTTGCATCTACAAAGAATTATAAAATTTATGTGAGAACTTAAAATGCAAGAATAGCTGCGAAAATGTGAACGTCGCTCAACTTAACTGAATTTCCTCATTTGTTAGCATGTGTATTCTTAAATGCTGAAGAATTCACTATTCTTATAAGAGGGCTTTGACACCTTACTCTTGTCTGTTTTTTGTGAAGCATATCTATGGTTTCCTGCTGCTCGGTCCAATTTGGATTTAAATTCAAAACCTTTGTATAGTTTCAAGGTGATAAGTACCTTGAAACCTGTTTTTTAGATTAAATTATCTGATTGTCTTATTGTCCCTTTTATCATCCATATTTTAATTTCCTATAATAAAGTTGGTAAAAATGTCAAGTAAATACTTTATAAGTAAACAATTATAACTTATAATTATATAATAATAGATAATCAAGTCTTTAAATTGGTGAAGGATCTCTTTTTGTACTTTATTTGAAATATTTTTTTCTGATTTTACAGTTAACAGCAGAAATTAGTGTATTCTTATTACTTCAGTGAATTTTGCATCTTCACTAATGTTAAATCTTCATGCTTTAAAGTACATGTGTAGCTGGTGAGAAAAGTAATACTGTCAGTAATTTTCAGATTCACCTAATTTTATTTTCAGTGCACTTTTTTGGGGGGAAATCATCTTTTGGACAGAATGTGAAAAGCTATGGAAAGAGTTTAATCATTACTTAATTTTCTTTCCATTGTTTGATGATTCGATATACAGGAGGCCAGTGGAAGCCTCATTCTCTTTTACTGCCTGTTAAAAGAGCTAAATGTAACCTTTGTCACTGGCTCTGGAGAGCTCTCATACAAAGTAATTTTCTACTAAATTGAAAGCTTCTCATAGTCAATAATCACTTTATGTAATAGACATATATCTTACCTCGTAGCTCAATTATCATATAAAGGTGCTTTATTGTGAGGAATTTTCTTAGGTAGGCCAGTTGTTTGGTTGAAATCCAGCAATGTGGTGAATCAATTTCTTGATATCCATGTAAAAAGCTTGTAGACTGTAGTCAGGTAGTGACGGACTCTGTAGTCCTCTCAGTCTGTCATTGATACTATATGGATTAATGGTTAAAGTGTTACTATGTTGTTTTGGGAAGCTAATTTAATCTGCTTTACAATCTGAATGGCTTTGTCTCTTGTTTACTAGGTACCCTTTATCCCTCTATAGTGTCAGTTTTAATACTGATTTACAAGATATTTTTCATCCTGTCTGTCTTTTGCTCTCCTTATCCGATACTGTGCTGAAGCAAGTGTGCAAACGAGTTGAAGATGCCCTTTCCTAATAAATATATATTTGTCACTGGCTGCCTTTGCTGTATATGGTCTGGATTTTTCTGGATATACCAAGTATGGTCAGGCACACATTTTAATTCAGGGAAATTAAGCAGAACGATCTAGTCTCCCTAGTTAGAGCACTTCAGCTTTCTGTGCTTCATGGAGAAACTGTCTTTTGAGGTATGGTCAGAGGACTACATGCTCATTGAGGGGCTGCATCGAGCTGGTCAATAGAAAATGCCAGGTGTACAGTGTTTTGTCTGAAATCTCACATCTCTTTAGGGCTTGAAAGACTGACTCAGGGCTGTACGTTAGAAGTATCTCTTCATTCAGGAGCCGGAAATCTGGCATTCTTTTTATAGGAGTAAACACCTAAGTGAGAGGAGCTTATTCTCTTTAAAAGGACAGTAATAGTGATTGCAGGCACCTCTTAGTGCTTAGGGCAGTTGCACAGACAGTGGAAAGACCAATCTTTCAGTCTGCCGTCTTTTGAAGGGACTTCAATTAACAATTCCTGTGTCCTACAGGAACAGCGGGTTAGTTTATTACTGTGCAACAAGTAATTTTGAGAGAGAAGTAGAAATAACCAAAGAGCATTACTCTGAGATGCAGTGAATATGAGAGGAGGTCTTGGGTGTGCGACTAGATTGTTTTGGGGTTTTTTTTTTTCCATTACATAGTTATTGGGTAAACAGATTAAATCCTATGAGCAGGAACTAGAATCCGGGTCTCAACTCAGTAAAGTTTTAAAGCTGTTGATCACTAAGGTCATAGACACACAGGCATTCAATGTCAGAACTGGATATAAAAGATCTGGCATTTAGGCATTGTTAGCGAATGTCAACTATTGTACATGAAGAATGAATAGCTTTAGAAATAAGTTTAGTGAAGTATATAAGCCACCCTCCTATTATCACAGTATTCTTATACACTTTACAAAAACAGAATGTCTTTTTTTATTTAATGTGTTAGAAAGTGTCACAGTTATAATTTTGGCTAGCAGAGAACTTTGGCAGAGAACTTGAATGGAATTCCAGGGTTCAAACAACCATGTAGATCAAACAACTATATCTTACTAGGAGAAACATCGGGGAAAGATTTCTGTACTGTTTTATTGTCAAATGATAATGTTTAGCAATCTGCCAATAAAAAGGAAGAAAATTAAGACTGTGTTTGGGAGCCTGTGTAGTGGCAGTCCTATCAAAGGCCTCTAAGTAATCAACACAATTACTTTAAAAAAAAATATATATTGAAAATAAGGTGTAAATCTAAACTCCATGGTGCTAATGTGTGTCCCCCTTACTAAAATACAGTGAGTAATGAATGCCTTCTGTATTTCAAAAAGGTGTATGTGGGGGTGAAAATATATCTGCAGTCAATTCTCAGTCATGGCACATACAGTAGAGTATCTTACCTGATTTAATAGGAACATTTGCTCTGTTACCACTAACATATTTTTATTAGTTGTTAAAGTCTTTAAGTCTTAAAAGCTCCTTGGCTTTCTGCATCTGTGTGTACCGATTTTTCTCATGGTGCCAACATAGTTGTTGTCAATATTATCCCAGTTGTGGACGGAGTAAATTAAATGGCCAGCTGCCTTTTTCTGTACATTTTTCCTTATTTAATATTCTTACGAATATTCATAGAACTCCTAGATTCATTCTTTATCCAACTGTTTAACCTGAAACTACAGAATTTTTTAGTTCACTAAAAAGTTATTGGGTTTCTTATTTGAAGAGAGTGGTGGTATGGCAAAAGATTGGCATGCTAATTGTGCTGCATTTCTTTGTGGTATAAAAATCTAGACATTTGTATGTGCTTAAGCTTCAAATATAAACCAAGATGATTTTGTCTAATTACCAAAACAAGAAAGAGGTTCAGCTTATAAACCATAACAAAAATGCTAAGTACTGTTTATTTCTCTTTATAACAGTAATGGGCTGAAGTGTGCTTTTAAGATGAATGAGCATGGTCTTCATAAAACTCATCTGTCTTACTACAGCTGAATGTGTGTAAAGTAAAATGATGACTTGCATTTGTGTAGGGAGCAGGTATTAAAGAAGGCTTTTGAGGCATCACTATGCTATAACCAGAATTATAAGTATTCATAAGGACAGTGGAAAAGAATTTTAAAGAATCAAATTTGGAAGTCTAGAAAAGGGTTTCTTAGTGTTTCAGATTATGCACTTTTCTTACATAAACATTACTCTTTGCAGAAGGGTTTAGTTAAGTGGGGAAAAAAAATATCCTGAAACGCAGAGAGCCTTAAAATGTTACCTCTGGAAGTGTGCCAGCCGGTTTACTAGAAGCTAATGTGCGTTTCACAAATGATGAGTGAGAACTGAAGATATAGTGATTATTGCTTATAATCAATAAAAAGATCAACTACAAAGTGTCCTGAATATTAATGAGACTGGTTACTACCCAAAGCTTCCTGCTTCACTTAGTCTGAAGGGTGGCTTTTTCAGGAGCATTTCAAAAGTGGTCCCAAGGTACTTCTGCCTGTGTCACAGGTTAGGAGAATGTAAGTGAAATTCTGTTACACTGTGTGAGGAAAACATTGAGTCTGTCGCAGGGTAGAATTCAAGTAACAGACCTACAATTACAGGAAATTCTGATGTATTTGTAGGCACCTACTTTGGAATAGCCAGAGTGTGTGTGTGTGTGGAAAATCCACCATTATATTATTAGGTTCATCTTTGACGTAAATTTGTACATAGTATGACTGTATTTGTAGTAAGTAACACTGAGGACATGAAGATCTAGAGCAAGAAAGTTTGTTGTTTCAACTGCATGTAAAAATTATTTTAGAATATCAGTTCCATGTCTGTTGTTCAAGTGTCTAAATATAATAATATATAATATTAATAGTTATCATTAATAACACATAGTATTATTGTGTATTATGTAATTGGCATTTTGCACTTAAATACATAAAGTTAGGTTATTGGAAATCATGCTCTCCTAAACATGGGCAAATTTTTTCTGAAGAGGTAGTATATGTTAGGTCAGGATTACAACATGGCACTTAAGCCTCAACCTGTTTTGTTGCTTTGTACAAGTATGCTGATAGCATTTATTGTGGATTTCTAAGTTATTAGCAGAATCCACAATAATTTTGGTATGTGCATATAATTTTACTGTTTGAATGCAAGCCACTCAAACTACCTCTGTAAATTGATATATTGCAAATACTTGTCTCATCTAGCATCATACTTATCATTTTGGGATGCTACTCAGTACAGAGGTCTACAGCTCAGCAGATCTCAAGGAAATTACAGGCTGGGGGCAAAAGAAGAAAGGACTGCAGCTTCACTTGTCATCTTTTACAGTTCTGGGACAGTATATGTACATTCCACTTTGTGCATCAGTGGTGAGCTTAAGTGCATACTGCAGAACTTCAAGACAAGACAAACTTGTACTAAAAATGTGCACTAATGTGCTAATGCAGGTGTACTAGAGGAGCACCCTGTCCTTATGGAGCTGGTGATGTTAAAAGATCAGGAAAACTGAAGAAGAGAAGGAAAACCTTGCTGGATACCACTGGCTCCACTGACTCTCTCACGTTTTTTTGGGTGGGGGGAATTGGCTGAAAATGTAGTGGTTCTGACTCAAGCGTATAGAATGAGACAAGGCTGGAGCATGCCATTGTTTCCACAGAGCTGAAAACTCAACAAAGAAAGTGTTGCTGTATTATTATTTTTTTTTCCAGCCTAGAGAGGAGGCTCAGATCTCAGCAAAGGGGAGCTAGACACAGTCTTCCAATACCTAAAGGGTAATTATAAAGAAAATGGAGGTGCTCTCCTCATGACGATGCACAGTGACAGGACAAGGCAACAGGCACCTGGTGCTTCAGGGAAGATTCTGTCTGGATGCAAGACCATGAGAACAAACTTGGCAATAGGTTGCCCAGAGAATTGGTGGGATTCCCCTTACTGGAAATGAATTCAAGACTCAGCTCTGAGCTTGATAGGACCCTGGATAACCTAGTCTAAGGTCCTGCTTTCGACAGAAGGTTGGACCAGATGATCTCCAGAGGTCCCTTCCAACACCAGCTTTTCTGGGATTCATGACTGTAGTAAGCGCCTTATGTGTTCCTTCCATATTTCTGCCTAAAGGGAATGAGGAAATTGCCTCCTTTCTCTAAAACAGAGAAAACACTGAACAGTAGCTGAGTTTGGAATTTCTTTTGTTTGCTGTTCAGTAATTCACACTCACCTTTAGCAAGTCTAGATGTGAAACAATATTTGATTATGGTGAACTCAAAAACAGATGTTGTATATAGTCGATAATTATGCAGTATATGTCAGTATCCTATCATATACACTTTATCATTATCATTATTTGGATACTTTTTATACGAGTATATTGAGGGGTGGGGGGAAAGGAGACAACCTTGATCATGTCAAGTACCAGTTGCAGAACAGGAAGCGGAGATAGCAAATAGGCTTATAATCAGGTATTTTCTTATCCATAGGGAAAACTGTATATATTTTATCCTATATCTGGAAGAATTAAGCAACTGCATATAGTGTTTCAGAGTCAGTATATGTAACTTTTGGTTCCGGACTGATTCTGTGTAGCTGTAAAGACTACTGTTTACACTATGGAGTTACTCTAAGGAAAGAACAAGGTCCCCAAGCAGATTGGTGTGTACTCACATTCCTGTGACACAGGAAAAACATGGGTTTTAGTGGGAGGGCAGGTTGGTTTGTTTTGAGTGGCTCTGAGGTGTGGTTTTGTGAGTGGGTTGTGGGGTTTTGGGGAGTTTTGTTTGGGGTTTTTTGTTTGTTTGTTTGTTTTTGTGAAAAAGTGTGTGAGGGTGTTTGAAGGTGAAAGGACTGCAGAGACTGCCAGGATTCCATGTTGCAGTGGCTGACTAGGATGGTGCATGCTACGCTTGGTGTGGTGTGTATTGACGCTGTCTGTCTACAGAGGACTTGGGAGGAGTCTTGGTAATGGTGCCTGGATTTCCTCTTAGAAGAGGCTAGAATGACTAGCTTACCCTAAAACGAATTCTGTATGAATAGGAAGGTCATTCTACCACAACATATCATCAGAGCAGACTTTTCCTTTGGCATCCTAAATTTCAAATGAACTAAAAATGTTATAGGTGCATGTTGCATACTCTGGGAAATAAATCTGGACTAACTGTTGAGGTCCAAGTGGAGTGCAGCTACATGTGAACATCTGAAGAATCAGAGTTGGCCTGATGAGCTATTTGTGATTTTTTTTTTTTTTTTTTTTTGAAAAGAAACAGTATGTGTCTTCACAAGCAATTCAAAATGATTGCACTGATGAAACAAGCAAAAGATGGCTTCAAAATTCTTGCTAGAATTAATCAAAGATCTTCTAAAGATGAGTACATTTATCTTTTGGGGGTTCAGATGATCAGCAATTCAATTTCCTTTTATCTGGTCTTTATTTCTTTTGTGAATGGTTCTTCTGAATTGGGACACTTGCTTTTCTTTGTTTTCAGACTCTGGAGAACTGGTGAAAGTCTGATTTATCCGCTGTTTCTTGAATGGGTTAACTTAGGATGTAATTATGTATGATAGTGTTCAGATGTATTATACGAGAAGGTATGGTCCTTTCCTTTCTTTCCTCTTGAAATTATTACTGAGTGGTTGACTGAAGTTATTCATGCGTCTGCTGGTTATTTCTTATGTAAATATTGTAGGTCATCTTATATTAAGAAAGGCTTAAATATTTACTAGCCATGTTAATCTTACTGCCTAGTACAGCAGTTTCAGGTGGTCTAGTAAAAAAAAAAAGTTAGTTATGACTATGCTATGTAATGGCATACTGAATATACAAAGTTCCTGTAATGCGTTACTCTTATGCTTGTATATATGTGCTGTTACATGTGTATGCTTGTGTGTGTGTGTATATATATACTTAAACTAAAACTGCTATATACAGTTTTACATAGTTTGTAATTATTCCTAAAAGATGTCACCAGTTTCTGCAAGCAGTCAAAACTAGTAAAATCATGCCACGTGCTTTCACCAGCCTGTTCATAAATTCTGCCACCGAGACCCTTTAGTCAGTAACAAGTTATATACTTCATGAGCATGCAGTCAGTGGGCACTGAGTGGTCCTTGCATAAAGCCAACTCGAGTGACTCCTATGAAAAACTACCACCGTATGTGCCTCCATCAGAAGTCAGTTTTCTGCTGCCTCCTACAATTTATTATCGTAAATCTGTAAAGCAGAGTGGAGTGATCCAGTGTCTTTTGTCTGATACCATGCAGCTTTGCTGGCCAAGTTCAGGAGGAAGATACTATAATTTCTTTCTGACAGAAACATCCTGAGGGTGCACGCTTAATCCATTGCAGTGAGAAATTGGAGTAACTGTTTCCTGAGAGATTGTAATCAGTATGGACTGCATTAATGTCCCTAAATTCCTCCTTTTCTATGTCTTCAGGAAACTAGATGTCAGATTTTTGACAGAGCTGTGTATTATGGTCATTGGAGGAAAGCCTGAAGAAGATAGGCTGCTCATCCAGTCCTGATTGACTTAGCAATTAAAAAGAAAAAAACTGTTTTTGAACAACTGAGGTAAATGCTTAGCTGTGGTGGGATCCGAATTAACAGTAATATCTCAGCTAGTTATTAAAAGGAAGGCAGTTGTAAAACTTCTGCTGTTTAGTGGTTGATACTGTTATAATTTGTAGAGGAAGTCGGTTTACAGGTAGGGTTGCTTATTTTGGGTAAAACAGAAAAACAGAAGAGTTAATTATGCATGAAAAGTATTTTTTTAAAACAAACAACCCTGAAACCCCAGAGAACAATTTGAAAATATCCTTTTGAAGATACAGATTTTATATTTCTGAAGAAGGAAGTATCATATGAAAAGGGAAAGGAATTTGACCTGATTAAATATGGTCATGCATTGATTTATTTGGAGATGGAAAATAATTGAAAATTTTGTTTAAACAATACTGTCTGGAATACAAAATAAGAACACAGCTTGGCAAACATACATGTGACTTGCCTCAGTAATTTTATTGATTTCAGTTGGAATTCTGAAAGGCTTATCTGCTTGGTTATCTTTTCCTTTTAAAGGCAGAAATTAGAAAAAGTGTGGTGTTCTTTTTGCGGGTGATTGTTGCTGGTTTTGTTTTTTTAAGCAAACAGGAGAAATTCTATAAATACATCAGGAGCAAGCTAGACTGGCAGGCAGACCTGAAGGGCTACTTAAAAGTTGATTGAAACAGTACATTCTCTGAAGAGTAACAGTTATTGTCTATCTATAACATCTGAGGGCTTGAAATGAAAAACTAGTGACAGTTTTTTGCATAACTCAGTATTTAAATATAAGGAAGTTACATAAATAACTTAAAAAAAAAAAACAGTACTGAAAAGAATACTCAGTAAATCAGTGAATATAGTAATTCTTGAGAATTGCTAACTTGATGTTTCCAGATAACTGTGTCTGGAATTACTGCTTGATGAATTAACCACATAGAACTCTAGTTAGGACTTAGCTCCTGCAGTTTGTCCCACTGAATATAGTGATGGCTTCTAGCATCATAGATAAAAGCAGAACATGAATAATTATACAATAATCAGACACTTGTACAAAAGCTGTTTGATTATTAGCTTACTCTTACACGAGGAAGTTCTGTGAGAACTCTAAAACTCCTGCTCCAGTTAAACTGCTCAGATGTCTGGTAGCCTGCAGTGGAAGAAGACAGTTTAAACTTCGGCATATGCTAACAGTGCTTATGCTTCACTCAGAAATTGCCAAGGATATGACTGTACTGACCTGGTATATCAGTTTAGTCGTTAGTAGCAGCTAATACCTTTTTTGTTATTCCTGCTCCTAATGTCATGTGCCAGGATTTCAGGAAAAATGAGCATGTGTATGGGTAAAATTCTAGCCCCACTGAAGTCCACAGGAAAATTCATAACAACTTCTTTGAAGTTAGACTCGTACTAACTGTTTTTCTCATATCTATTGTGCTCTCACAAAGAATTATCAAAATACGAAGATAGAAAATGCTGTACAGTTACATAATGGACTTAATATGGAGCACAGCTGGACTATTTTGATCTATTCATATTAAAGTTACAGCAGACTGCTAAATTGTAGGATGTTTGATTGTGGTAAGCTAAGTGGCAGTTACAGTGAATAATACGCCTCTATCCTCCAACTTATCTGTTTTCCTTCATCCTCTCCAGTTCCTCCTTACCTTCCTTTCTCTTTCTTTACCAGAGGGTTGGCTTGCTCAAGCAAATGACAATGAAGTTAGGACAAATGAAAGGAGATAATATTGTCTGTTCATTAAATAATGTCAATCCAGGCATCTGGGATTATTTTTCATGCATTCAGGCAGAAAGATCAATCAGCAGTTGCCAGTTTTTGCTGCCGTAGTGTTTCATTTCCCCTCCAGATTCTATTCTGCTAATAACACAAATGCATATTGTTGTTTTCTTTCTTTTGTTTGTAGGAAAAAATGAAGTGTCTGGAATGCCATTATAAGTTTCCTGGGAACTTGGAAATTTTATTTATTTATTTATTTATTTTAACAGAAGAGTTCTTTTGCCTAATTTTTTTTTTTTTACAGGTTAACTGAGTAGGAAGAAGTCTTATCGGTTTATCCATTAAAGGAGAAGAGATGACACTTATGACAAATGATGGATATTTTTGTCTAATAAAAGAGTTTAGGAAGCATACTGAAGGGGTTTTTTTTATAAACCTTATAGGAGTAAAACTTTTCTCATTGAAGGAGAAAGACAGGTGACAAGTTTGATCAGTCTTTTGTAGCTTTTTGTTCTGTAGAAAAGAATGGGAGATGCCTAATGTTTTCAGTTTTTGATCTGAAGAGAGATGTTTGAGTTGTGAATTGACATCACTCTTGCAAGTATTCATCCTAGAACTGTCTGATACAAAATCAAGATTCAAATCCTATGAAAGGTCAGTGCTATCCAAAGAAAGAAGACTGAAGAATACAAAAATATATAGTAGAAGAAACAACTGGAAAAACTAAATGTTTTGCAAAAAGCTACTCTAGAAAGGAAAATACTTAGGCCTTAATTGACTGTAGGTAAGGTCTATCTCAAAGTCTGTATTGTTGCTTGTAGGCAAAGCCAGACCTGCTGAGTGGATGGAATCCTAATCCTCATGCACCAGTAACACTCCCACTTTTTTCCTATGTTCTCCTGATTTTTTTTTTTTCACCTTTCCTGCACCTCTCCTCCCCACCCACATCCATTCTGTTACTAAATTCAGGAAATAGGAAGGAAAGGTAGAACTTAATTATGAATATATTTATAGATTGTGATCACAACAGTCATTCATCCAAAAAGACGTATCAAATACCCTTTTTCCCCCACTCAAAAAGCCAGCAAGTGACGCACAAATACATTTTTATTTTTTCTGATTTACCCTCATGCAAATCTTTTTATGATAAAGGTCTTAAACAAAACAAAAAGGCAGAGAAGAAAAGTTCCTCATATTCATTTTTCTAACAGCAAAGATGAGATTCTTTTCAGACTTGAACAAAGAACTTTAAATTCATAAATATAGATATATCTAATTAGTCGATGTTTACAGGATTAGAGATGGGTAAAGTGTAGGGTTTTTCAGGGGTGTTTGGTGGTAAATGAAAGTTTGGCAATAATGAAACGCTTTCATGTTGTCTAGATGAAATGTAGTTGATATCATATTTAGTCCTGCTAGGAGGATGTTTATTTATCTTTTTTAACTCCAAAGTCTGAATTACTTTTGGGCAGCTTTGTTTTTATACCTGTTTTGTCTTGAATGTATTGCCCATAATTTTGATATATTTCTTAGTGGATTGGGGTTTTTTGCCTATTAATTGTACACAAAGGAACTTTGCTTAGTATTCACTCTAATCTATAATACAAGATAGCGTTGCTAATAAATGCAGTCTTGTCTCTATAGAATTTTTAAAAAATATGTGCTATGTAGTTTTGGAAGCTTTGTTCTTCTGCCTTTGGGAGTAAATTGGAAAGTTCAGCCAGCAGAGCTTACTTTCTCACAAGACATAACAGGCATTGATAATGTACTGTAAACTGTAATTCTGTAGTGACATCAGCCTGCAGACTGACAGCAATCTCTTGGGTAAGTGCCAAGGTTGTAATGCTTTCTCAGTGAAGTGACTGATGTCTTTAGAAGGTGTGTTTGATTTCAAAGGACATTTTATTTTTCTTTAAAGATGAAAGCATTTTTGACTTTTCTAATGCAAAGTTATGACTGTATAGTAACTGTAAATAAAATTACTACTCTTTTGTGAGGGATTTATTGTTTGACTGTAGTTAAGTCCATCTTGATTTCAACCTAATTACTACACAATTAAATTGGGTTTTTGTAAATAAAATAGGCGGCCTGCTTTCTATTAATATGAATTGAGAGCAAAATTATAAAATTTTGAGTTAAAATATTCTTTCTTTATTGGGATTTTTTTATATGCTTAAACTATCCTATAGGCAGCCTTTATTAAGAATTGAAAGACAAGTGAAAACTGCAGTTAATGTTTCATTATTATCTTAATTATTCTTTAAATGTAAGGGGTCTTGTACGTGGTAAACACAAGGAAACTTTTTTTTTTTAGTCACAAATACTGTTCTTGTTTGTTATACTACACATCTGTTAATAACTATGTAATCTATTTCACAAATACTTTCATAAATAATTTTATTTGCAACTTAAAAAATATTAAAAAAAAAATCCAGTGACTGACACATGGTTGGACCCATAGAAACTACATGATCAAATCTTAGTATTTGAGAAACCAAGGCACTTGTTTGCCTTTTTTTACTGTAGCTGAGACAAAGCAAAAGATAAATCAGTTTTACATAAACTTTCCAGTATTTCTTTGACCTTTAGTGCCATAGTTCATGTTGGCTCGTTACAATAGCATTCCCTGTTTACAGAATGTTTGTTTCAGGGGGAAAAAAAACCCCAACACCTAGATTTCATTATCACTTTTTCTTCAATTATATTCTTCTTTATTTAGCACTTAATTATTCATCATACTTGTTGAGTAACGTGACAGCATTGCTAGTGGTTTTGTCTCAGCGGCACCAAGCTTTATACCAGGTCTTGAGCAACTTTAGTTGGGCTTTGCTTGATTTTAAGCAAGTATTTGTTAAGATGTTTTAGAAAGCTATTTTTCTTCCATAAGAAAATATCTGCATGTTCTTTTTGCTTCAAAATCTTTCTTTTCATTTCCATATCTATTCCTCTCTATGAAGCTAAAACACTTGAAAATGGAGATCTGCTGGAATGCATTAATCTCAATTCTCTATAACCTTTCTCAAATATTTTTTGACATTCAGCATCAAGCTGAAGACAAAGCTCCTATGTATCCTGGTGATATTTTCACCTCTACAGAGAAGAATAATCTATGTCAGACCTATGTAACCTCCTGGCTTTTTGCTATTTCTGGTTGGTGGTGTTGGGGTTTTTTTTGTTTGTTTGTTTTTTTAAATTTCTAACTAAAATGAAGAGAAACAGTGTGTTCTGGCTTGATTTGTCCAAAAGCTTGGTCATAAACTAATATTTATAATATTAACTGTTAATTTTTGCATGGCAACTGCTCAAAAAATGAACAGCAAAGCATAAGAGGAAAGCAGATGAAGGGAATAAATGAAACATTTATTGAATAAGCATTCATTAAAAGAAATCAGTGAATGTAGACTAGTAAGTACTGGTTGCAATGTAAACAGCTAGAATTTAATACATTCAAATCTGAGGATGAGAAATCTATTTTCTGATACTTAAAACATTTGTTCTAATCTTCCAGAACCAGCTAGTCAATTAGTGTTATTTTTCTTTTTGCTACCCTGGAAACAAAAAATTCCTTGTTACAATTATATTGAGCTTCTCTGTTGCTTTGTATGTGAAAATCTTAAATAGAGCTTATAGGGGGACCAGTGCTCTCTCTATGTAAAATGTTTGATCTCATTTTAAGCTACAGATATTTCTGGAACCAGAGAAGAAACCAAAAGATCTCTTCACTCTCTAGGTTTAATGTTTGTCCCTTTTTGTCTTAAAAGATGATTTTTCTTGACACTCAGCCAAACAGGAATGTATACTATCTCCTCAGCAAGAAGAAAGCAGTAGAGTCTTGATTTAAATATGAAAACACAGGAAAAAATAGTATGTTCAAGACATTTAAGTTTACTGATTTTCACGGTACAAATTGCTTTGATATGCTAGGAAAAGTCTGAAGCTTACCAGTCACCAACATAATTGTTAATTACTTACTCTTAAATTAAGGTGGATTTTTTTTGTTCCTGTCACTTGTCACTAAGTTTACTTCTCTGTTATAAGAATAGAAGATCTTGCTTAGGGCTCTAATCTTCAAGTTGATTGATTGTAGCTTCTTTGACTGATTTGCAGTCCATCCTTTAAAATAATCTGTTTTCAATTAAAATGCCACTCTTCCTCCAGAAATTACAGAGAAAGCATTAAAAACAGTCTGAAGTTCTGACTGGGCTGCTTTTCAGATATGAGTGGTTACACTACTGGAGTTAACTAGCATTTCGATAGAGGTAAGAGCCAGTCAAACAGTCCTGGAAGCCGTAACAGTGTGTATATCTGCACTGGTGGAAAATAGTATACTCTGGCAAGATTATGTGTGTCTTCTGTCCCAGTCAAGTGTCCTTCTGTTTTGCTTTGTAACTCCAAGAAATGACTTAAAGGCAAAAGTCTCAGTAGTGTAGAAATCATAACAAGTAAAAGGAAAGGCGCTCACTGATATTTCTGTGCAACAGTATTTGTAATAAATTATTTCTATATCAGTGTACTAGCAAGCAACTTTCCTTTTGCATGTCTTAATTCTTCATGCACTCTCCTGTTCTGCAGTTATAAAGAAGTTGGAATAGTTTTTCCTTCCATTCACAAAGATTTGTTTTCTCTAGGCATCCATGTTGATATATAGCCATCCTCTACTTAAATACACCCCCTGAACAATATTCCATATGCTTAGATTTTCAGAGATGCAGAGGTCCTTCTTCTGCTTCAGTTTTCATTTATTTCACTGACCTGCAATCATTTATCTCTGAAAGTTTATATAGACCATGTCAGCACTAGTCATTTCCAGGAGATTTGTACTGCAGTATAATAAATATCTGAAAGTACAATCTTCATATAATTTGTTGAACATGGTGTTTTTTTCCTTCAGTTACTACATTCAGAACTGTATTTTCGCTCTCAGTATATTTAACATGTTTTTCAGAGGGAGGGGAAAAACTGAAACAGTGGCTGACTATTTGAAACTAAAAAATATCATTACTGAATTGCAATCATGCACTTCAGAATTTTTTGAAGGAAGGAGGCGTGCCATCCAAAACAGAATCAAAAGCATAACATTTTTAATGGTAGAAAGCTATGAAACAGAAACCTGTACTGGAGAGGATATAGGAAATGCACATAAAAAGTAGGGAAGTTATCTGTAAAGTTTATGGAGATCATGTTTTCTTGGTTTAAAAACTTGTATGTTTGCTAAATCTCCACATGGTAAGGTGTATGGAACATAAAAGCAGCTTTCAGGATATTAAGTACAGTCATAATGTATTAATGGGCTGTCATATCTGGGAAAAGAAGGGTTTTTTTTTTCTTCATACAGGTAAATGAGAGATCAGTTAAAATTTGTTTGAAACTTCATTTGAAGATAAAGAATTTACAGAAGAGTTTGAAGAACTCAGATGGAAAAGCCACAAAGATGCATTTCCTAATAGTATTTTAGTTGTTTCCTGAAGACTGGAAGAATCACAATTTTTTAAATTTTTTTTTTCTATTTAAATTTTTTTTTTCTATTTGCAAGCTTTATGTGAGGCTAGAAGTACGATTTTGAAGACAGTCTGCAATATTTCCAAACTCATCTCAATAGTTTAGTTTTCAAGTGGTAGTGAATAAAGTTTTCAGAAACCTATTTTCTGTCATCTTTTAATGAAAACTTTTCTTGTTCATACGGACAGGTTCAGACAGACAGATGGAAGCTCATTTGTAAAGGCTCTGAGGTGGTTGGCTGTGAACCTGGTATAGGCCCAAAGCTGTATAGCTACATCAGCTGGGATTTGTGCCCACTTTAACATAATCTTACCTCTCAAGGGACTTCTAAGGAGGACTTTGAATGAGAAAATTGAACAGTTTTTGTCAGCCTGTGGAAACTCCTCCAATGAAAAGGGCAGCCTGGAAGGCTGGAGTAACTAGCCAATGCAAGGTGTGACTTACCTTTTCAATATATGGAAATGTGGGTTGATTATGGAAATGAAGTTTCTGTTAGATGCAGTGGAGAACCTGGCCAGAACATTGAAGGGGATAACCATAATCAAATGGAAAACAATACAGAGCAGATTTGAGAGGCTTAGGAGATCTGAAAGAGGGCTAAATTTCCAACAAAAGTTTGTCAGTATATTTGAAGGAACCTAATAGTAAAGAAATATGGAGATTGAGTAGTGGATTTTTTTAGGGTTCATAATAAATAGATCACTGAAGATGGTGAATAGAATATTTTCAATAAAGTGCATGGGACAGAAGACAAATCAGAAGTAGCTGAGGATCAGAATAAAGAAGTCCCCTCTATAGTAACTGTAAAACTTTAATAATTTTATCTATGAGAGGTAGATGGATTATTAATATGGGAGATAACTAGGATTAGGATTGCTTTTATTTTTTTAAAAAAAGGGGATTTAAACTTTATGTGAATGGTGAGGAGAAGAGTAAGTGAGAGCTAATTAAGAAAGACAAAGATAAGGTTTGTCACACAAATGACTGTAACAGTGTGTTTCTAATTTTTACTGGGACCTTTGAAATGGGGTATGTCTTGATCAGAAATCTCAGGATGACCAGTCACCATCTGAAGGGTGTTGATGGGAGGAGTACCCTCCACGAGCATCCTCATGGAGACTTTTTAAGCTGAGTTAAGTGATGTGATACAGAGGTAATTTTTGAATAACAGATAGAACTTAGAGAAAATTCAAATACATGCTGTAAATTGTTATTGAATATTTGCCAGCAGTTAGCATTAATGGAGGAAATCTGATATCCACAACTTAATTTCACTGTCAAAGTAACACTGTAGTGCTTCATCTTTAAAATGAACAAAGACTCTCTACTAGTGTTGGTGTACATGAACATTGTCTCTTTACACTTCTGGAAAATACGTAAATAGACTGTAAGGGACTTTGAAGGCACTGCAACTGTGACTGAAGTTCAAGACACTAAGTTTTGTTCCCTGGGAAGTCTGTGTTAGATTTTTTTTTTCTTTTTTTTGCCATTTTTGGATCCTGATCTTGGAAGGATGAGGTAAATTCCAAAAGCCTGGAATGATAAGTGTGAATGAATCTCAAATTATCACGTCTGAAAGGCTGATTTTGAGTAGAAAATGGTTTCTTAAGACTTGAGGTGAGCCCTCCTCTGCTGAAGTCCAGAAACCAGTTTTATTACTAGTTGCTTCTATAATGTGTTTAGAAATTTAAGATCTTTTCTTAAGACAGTTGATGTACAGGAAGCATAAGAATATAATTTACATAGTATATGTGCATTAATACTTCTCCTCATATTTTAAATAATGTATGATATTACACAAAGCAAGAGAAAAGGTGCACTATAAACAATATAAACAGCCCAAAATGCACAAATTGAGCTGAAAGATTCTTGATTAAATGCTTGAGGGAATATTCATTTTCTCTGCATGCTTCTGTAAAACTCCATTTTTCACTGGCAGTTACATATAAACAGAATGGCACTTTTAGCCAGTATCAGTACCTCCTCTCCCTGGCTTTTTTGGCTTTGGCAAGTAAAAAGATGCATCTGAGCCAGGGAGTTTGTAATACTGGGGCAAATGGAACTTGAAGAATCTGAGATAATGAATCAATAAATATACCAAGTAACAAAACTGTTGTCATGCCAGCCAATACAATTGCTGTATGCTTTCTCCCTGGCAAGTGACCACTGTCATACTGGGTCCAGTCCTGTTACATGATAGGGAATAATAAAAGTATCTCTAGAGGTATTAATGTGACAAATCCCAATACTGGATAAATAATGACAGACCCATATTAATCCTTTATGACCTCTTGTAATAAAGGTTCAGTGTATATCAATTTACATTTTATGATCTTTTCTCAGGGGATAAAGATCTCTTCTTACTGTGGCATTTTACAGAGATGGCAGAATCCAACCCATTCAGCACAGAATTGAACGTGTAATAGTGTTAACACTATTAGAGCGTTGTTAGCAATTTTAGCAGTACATACTGGATTGAAACACTTGCACATAACTTCCAAGAAAAGGAATAGGCTTGTACTGGTTCAGTCTATATATCATAGGTCTCATGAAAATCAGGGAGTATCTAACATAGCTGTCAGGCCATAGGGATTAAAATATGAGAACAACTACTTTTTGCTCATTTGCTGACTCTAAGTAAATGTCAGCCTTTATACAAGTCTGGGGGAGATACTGGTCTTCTACAGTTCCTTTAGAGGAGAACTAGAAGAATTTAAGTAAAGATTGTGACTGAGGAAAAGTGAGTAAGGTTGTGTCCTGCCACGACTTTCTGTTCTGAAGCACAGAAAAGGAAGTCTGGCTGTGCTACATTGCTGTCCAGCAGGTGAGTTTTTTGCTATTATATGTTGTTTATATGTGGTGAGTCATATTTGGTCTGTAGCTCTCCCTGCCCTCCTCTCCCACTATACTTTAGAAGTGATGAAAATGGAAAGTGATGTTATTTTTGAGTATATAAATATACTTTAAAAAAAAAAAGGCGGAACCAATGACATTCTGATATATTCTGACACAGTAGGATGTAGAGTGATTTTTAAACCGGAACCTCTGAACAGTGTAAAGCTGTATATTCTTCAAGAATTATTATTTCTTGAAGGTGTAGTAACTTGAACTTTTTCTCAAGGAAGTTATGAGGACTGAGTCAAATAAGTGATACTTTATAGTATACAAGTAACAATGTCTTCCCATATCATTTAAAGGTTTTGGGGGGGGGAAGGAGGGAGGAGAGAAAAGATTTTAAAAGACTAATGATTCTTTTGTCACATGGTGACATGCCTGAGGACTCCAGATCTTACTGATTCTATAGATTGTACTGATTGTCTTTTTACACATTTGTAATCTTTAAATGCTCTAGGTCAGAGAAGAAGATGCCAGTTGCAGACACTGTTATACCAGTCACAGAAGAATGTAGTGACAATTATTGACTGTGTGATAGTGATCAAAATTTGTCAAGGTAATTTGCTTCTTTCAAAACTGAAATTTGAAATGTATTTCAGGTGTGACACTTATTGTTCTTAGTAAACATCCTTGGTATGCTTATGTAGCAAAATATGCATTCATCAATATGCCATCATGGAATGATGCAATCAATAAAAAAATCAGTTTAGGGAGTTTCTGGAAGCCGTTGGGTTCCCTTACATTTCAAAAATAATCTGTAAAATTAGTACTGCGTATTAATGTTAAGGCAATAAAATAGGTTAGTGAAGAACCTGCTGTACTGTATTTAAGAGTCTATTTCTGTTGAATGGGAGATTCTGAATTTTCTAAAAATCTTCATGCTTTTCCAGATTTCCTGAAATGCTATCTGTGTTGTGTTTGTGCACAGTAAGGGAAATTTTTCAAACTGAGGCTATTGAAACAAGCAGTTCCTGAAATATAGAATCATAGAATCGTTTGGGTGGGAAGGACCTTTAAAGGTCATCTCGTCCAACCCCCCTGCAGTGAGCAGGGACATCTTCAACTAGATCAGGTTGTTCACAGCCCTGTCCAGTCTGACCTTGAATGTTTCCAGAGACGGGGCATCTAACACCTCTCTGTGCAACCTGTCCCAGTGTTTCACCACCCTCACTGTAAAAAATTTCTTCCTTATATCTAGTCTGAAACTACCCTCTTTTAGTTTAAAACCATTACCCCTTGTCCTATCACAACAGGCCCTACTAAAAAGTCTGTCTTCGTCTTTCTTATAAGCCCCCTTTAAGTACTGAAAGGCTGCAATAAGGTCTCCCCGGAGCCTTCTCTTCTCCAGGCTGAACAGCCCCAACTCTCTCAGCCTTTCTTCATAGGAGAGGTGTTCCATCCCTCTGATCATTTTTGTGGCCCTCCTCTGGACCCGCTCCAACAGGTCCATGTCTTTCCTGTGCTGAGCACTCCAGAGCTGGACGCAGTACTCCAGGTGGAGTCTCACGAGAGCAGAGTAGAGGGGCAGAATCACCTCCCTTGACCTGCTGGCCATGCTTTTTTTGATGCAGCCCAGGATACGGTTGGCTTTCTGGGCTGTGAGCGTGCATTGCTGCCTCATGTCCAGTTTTTCATCCACCAGTACCCCCAAGTCCTTCTCTGCAGGGCTGCTCTCAACGCCTTCATCCCCCAGCCTGTATTGATACTGGGGGTTGCTCTGACCCAGGTACAGGACCTTGCACTTGGCCTTGTTGAACCTCATGAGGTTCACATGGGCCCACTTCTCAAGCTTGTCCAGGTCCCTCTAAATGGCATCCTGTCCCTCAGGTGTGTCAACCGCACCACTCAGCTTGGTGTCATCTGCAAACTTGCTGAGGGTGCACTTGATCCCACTGTCTATGTCATTGATGAAGATATTAAACAGTACTGGTCCCAGTATGGACCCTTGAAGGACACCACTCGTTACTGATCTTCATCTGGACATTGAGCTGTTGACTACTACTCTTTGGATGCAACCATCCAGCCAATTCCTTATCCACTGAATAATCCATCCATCAAATCCATATCTCTCCAATTTAGAGAGAAGGATGTTGTGGGGGACTGTGTCAAAGGCCTTACAGAATTCCAGATAGATGACATCTGTAGCTCTTCCCTTTTCCACTTCCCTTGTCCACAACAATATAGCTTTGTTTACTCTCATTCCAATAAGTACTTAACAAATCTCATATAATGCATTATATATAACACTTTATAGAAGTAAAACGGGGAGGGGGGGAAGCTATCTAGTTAAGTCCGTACTTAATATTCAGAAGGAAATCAGACTTGGCTGAAAATACGCCTACAAAGAATTTAAGACTTTCTGATCTGTTTATTTTAGTAGGTGGAATGATCCCAGAGGCTGTGTAATTGCACTGAAACCCTCCTAACCTTTTGCATGTTAAGGTTTTATAATGGCTAAACATAATGATCAAGACAAGACAGAGATAGTGACCTGGAAATGAGGCAAAGGGACATACACTGCGGTAGGGGATGAAACACAAAGATCTTCATTCATATGCTTAATATTACTGCAATTGCCAGGGTTTTGGTATAGTTTTGTAATATTGCTAACTGTATCAAACTGCAGACTCCAAAACCATTTAATTCGCAAACTTTATCTTCATTCCTATGTAATAAAATCTATAGGAGAGAGGAACACTTAAGAGTCAGACTCTTACCTTAGCCTTATTAAAGATATTAATGTGGCAAAAGATAATAGCTGCTACACCAAGTTAATGTTTCATACGTCTCAGAAATCTAGCTGAAATTTCACACAAGCTAGAAATCTAGTATTCAGTAGCAAAAGTATACTTCTTACTGTTGTTCAAAATAAACAAAAAAATCCAACAGAATTGAGGTTTTCCAGTGAGATGTTGAACTTTACCAAGACATCAATCTTTAGCAAAACTGGCACTTCACGTAATACAAAATTAAGTGAATAACCCCACAACACTCATTCTGCTGTCTATGAAGGAGACTTACTGCACACAAAGTACTTCTCTATTTGCCTTCAGCCTGTACAGAATAAAAGCAACATATAAATGATGTATTGTCAAATTATAGGCTGCTAAATTTCATAACTACTATGTTGTGTACTGTGTACAATCTTTCACTTCTATACTTTTAGCATCATCCAAAATTATTTATTATATTATTATTTGACTGGTGATAATCCTCAGGGCAAGCTGTGTCTCACTAATGACATACACAATGCTATGTTGAAAGGAGGTGAGAATACTTTGGTATTCTTGAAGCACAGTTGGATCTATCCTGTGATCAGACTCGTAGCAATCTGGTGAAGGAGCTGACCCAACTTAAACAGTCTGGTCTGTTCAGGCTTTCTAATACAATCTTCATGAAGTTGCTCAAGCAAGTCTTCCAGTGTGCACTTACAAGCACATTATGTTTTCTGTTTTCAAATAGTGCCCATGGTATTTTATAAGCCTGAATTCCAGGAATTTGAGCTTGAAATATCCTACTTCTTCATATTTCTGGTTTTCACAGATCTGAATCCAGATTGAAATTTTTTTGAAGTTAACTAAACTTTTAGAGAGCTTAACATTGTTGGAAGGGCATAATACACTACAGAGAAAATGTAAGCCTGTGTTTTGTTTTGGTTGTTTTTTAGGAGTGGTGGTGGTGGTGGAGAGTTGTTTTACTTCGAGTACTACCATGTGGATTTTTGCCCACTGCTATGTACCTATGTTGAATATGTTTGGTACTTACAAATACTGTAAGCCAAACAGAAACCAGAAAAGTCCACAGGAACTAATAAAATAACAGTATCTAGGATACTTTGATCATCCAAGACCTCTAATAAAATTTATAAATGTCAGTGGAAAGACTACTATTGATCCCAGTAGGGTTTTTTTAATTTGGATTAAACAGTTTTCAAAATTTTACTATTTGATAAACAGTTGCTGTGGTTTTATATGTCATAATACCAGGATATTGTGCTAATATTCTACATAGAGTAATTATCTCCTTGGCTTTTGTTTAATACTTCTGAGAATTCATATTTTTATCTTCTTTATTTTCTTCTCAGTATTTTTATAGGTTGCTTGCTCATCTTTAATGAAATACACTTTGTTATGCATTCAACCTAAATGTTTATTCAAACAGATGTACATAATTATAAGTGAGAGCAAACAGCTGCATTTTTGTTATTTTCTGACCCCTTTGGTTCCTTCAAATATAAGCTTTCTGTTGCATTTAATTGAGTGTTGATTTTAGTATAGAAAGACATTAAAATTTATTCACTATAGAGTACCTGTACTTTTAGTATAATTAACATTAAATGGTGTTCCCTGAATTTTGTAAGAGCCAAACTGTAACATTGACAACTTCTGTTGTTATTGCTTCTTGCCTAAAAAACCTCCAGTTTATCCAATGTATATGATTCAGAAATACCCATACATTGCAATATATTAAATGAAACATGATATTGCAATATACTTTTTGCTATGTACCATCTTGGAAAAAAAAAAAAAACCAAACAAACCAAACCTATATAATATGTCTATCATCTACTGCTAAAGTTACCAGTTTATCTATGTCATTTCAGTTGTAGCTGTAGAAACAACTCAAAGAATGAGGTAGGGAAATAATTAGTGGGGAAAGAAGTATTTTGGACAGAATATGTAAAACTCCATAATGATTTTTGGGCCTAGGGGAGTGATCAGGAGTCCAGGAAAGTACATCAGTGTAAAAAGAAAAACTGTTAGGGCATGGAAAGCAATTAGGAACTTGGATACAAATGTTGCAGCCCCGGGAAGAACATTTGTCTTTCATGGTGGATTAAAACAGCTTCAGCCATTCACATACTTCCACGTTGTGTTTGTGAATGTGGAAACTGATTGCATATCACAAAAAAAAATATACTGTTACTGAAATTAAATATTTAGGGTAGTTAGAAACAGAAATAATAATAATACACAGTAGAATATAAAATGTGAGGTTTCTTATAGTTGTTTTTGAGTGCCTTCTACTTTTTTCTCCTGTGTCTACACTGCAAGAGTACACTCTCCTTTGTTACATTTATTCTGCAAGTAAAATAAGTCTTCCTTTTATGGTATTATCTATTTAGAAAATATCACTAATCATCAAAGCAAAAATTAAATGTGTATTGTCAGCTTGCTTGATTTCCTTTTTTTTTTTGTGACTAATTGTAAAGTGCTTTATAAATATCAGCATGTGAATTGTGGGCATCTGTGCCTGCCAGTTGGCCTGCTTTGTGGAGTTTATTCAACTTCTTAAAAGAATTAAAAATTTATTTTTTAAATTAATAAAATCTGCATAAAGCTGTGTCCTACAATTGAAAAGAAAGCATAGAATTTTATCAAAGAAGTAGCATTAAGTTGCTTTAAACTATATGCTTTAGGCTATATTCCTAAATATCCCATCTTGTTCCGAGGGATTGTCTGAACAAACAAAACAGATTTCAAAAGATATTTCCTGATTTGTTGGACAGTGAATATAATGGTACAGTTGAAAGAACTCAAGTAAGTGTTTTGCTGTATTTCTAAGTATCATGACCAAGAGTCTAAAAAAATTGCTACTAATAAAAAATTATAGCATTCTAAACTGATTTGCTGTGCAGAACTCTTACAGTCTGCTTCCTGAAAATTTGGTCTGTGTTATTTCAGCTTGAAACACCAAAATCGATAATCAGTTTTAGAAACCATGACCATGCCTGAAATTAAGAAAAAAACCCAACAGACTTCAAGGTTCATAACACAGTTGGGGTTTAGGCAGAATTTTTTAGTGACTTATATCTTGCTCAGTTCAGTAATGCTTCTGAAATTTGGAATTAAATGTATATTCTAAATCAAAATGAGAACACTGTCTTAAAGTGTAAATAAATCCTTAATTTATTACAGCATTTTGAGTGCAGTTGAGTCTAAACGTAGCTGAAGTTATTTACTAGCAATACTACTATTGTGAAGTTATTTTAAAAAGATGAATTATTTAATTATTTTAAGACCCTAAAGAAACTACAGACTGATACAGGGAATGTGATCACTTCTCCTTATATTTTGTTGTGTCATTTTGTTTTAACTTCTGCCATTAGAGCATGCTAATATACAATAAATTGAGAAGACTGCATTTGGTATTTGGTGACCATTCCTTCAGATTTAGGAGTAATGAGAGTCTTTAAGACCCTTAACTAAGACACTGAGACTTTTTCTGCAATATTTTTCAGTGGTTTTGTGATCTAAAGTAGAGAAAATATTAAAAAATAGGAAGCATTAGAAATACTGTAGTACTTGGGTAACAAAACCACTTTTCTTCTGAAAAGTAAAGTTAAAAATGTACTGATGCATCAGTATGGTGCTATCTACGTTAAGATTCATCTCAGCTGCCTTTAGTCATCTAAAGCTTACAGATCTAACCTAAATTCTTCAATGGAAAGAGGCGGACACTTCTGAAAAGGCTGTTTTTCTCACCTTGAGAAACACGAAGGAATTCCAAAGCCACTTATCATTTGATGTTGGAGCTGTTGTCAGGACTCCAAGTTCTCCCCCAGGGTCTACACCCTCCTGCCCACATGCCCTGAGGTCCTGTGGCCAGACTCTGGCCAGCTCTGACATGGCTACAGCTGCCCACGAGCTGGCACAGCTGGCTTGGGTTAGGCAGTGTGAAACACCGTGTTGTGAGACAGAGCTGTGAGCTCGGACCCTTGCCCTTGGTCTTTTCCTAAGATATGTTGTAGGTAGGACTGTGCCTAAGCCTTTACTTTGCCGATCCTGACCGCACCTTGCTAACTGATGTTAGATGTGCCTCATCACTATGGACTTGTCTAGTGGACAGGGCTGTGATTTTTACCCTGAATCCTTGCAATTTAGGATCATGATATACAAATGTCTATTTGATGAATATCTTGCTATCTACAATTCTGTACCTGATTAATGGATATGAAAATAGTTGGTTTCTATTCAAATTTAATTTGGCCCCCTGTCTTTATTACAAAGCTTTATGATTGTGCACTATAATACTTTTTTTTTAATACTAAAAGAATAATGCTAGTATCAAGGTTAGTGTCAAAAAACCCCTGGGATTTGCAACATGCAAATCTTTAGTTCAAGTTCACCAGTATTTTTCAGGTTCTTAAAGGAACGAATAAATTGCAAAGTGCTTTCTGGAACTTAAGCACTACCATACAACTTCTTTATGTAGCCATGGAAAGCTAGCAACCACAGATCCTTAATATCTTTTTTCCTTCAATGCAATTGTTCTCTCTTATACTGCAGGATAAAGGATGGATGTCTAGTATGGTTATCTTTCCTTATGAGGGTGCTGTGTAGCAGGGTGCTTTCTTTTCTCTCCATTGTATATTTATCTAAGGGAGGAGGAGGCCTGTTCCTGTTAATTAGCAAGAACAGACAATACTTTCTATATACTGTAACTTGAGAACAGAAAGAGTCCATTTCATGTGAATGCTTTTTTTTTTTCTTTTTTTTTTTTCTTAAAGTGTTTCAGCTACTTTCAGCTATGTCGGGGTCTTTGCCAAAGTTGCTATAGAGGAACAAGGCTTTGAAATGCTCTAAGAATTCTGGTACTGCTTTTAATAAATGAAAATAGCTATCAGTAATGCATTAGTGCATTATAGGACTTTCAAATCACTGCACCCAGACTGTGATGAATCACAGTATGAACTGAAGATAAATGTGCTGAAAAACACAGTGAGAGTCTGTTTGCTCCTGCCATGTTAACTTCAACTGAAAATAGTGTTTTAGAAACATGGAAGTTCTTACCTTGATTTTCAACATATACTATTGAAAGGGGGTTGTAAGTCACCTAATGTAAAGCTTCATTGTAATGAGCAACCATGTCCTCTGATACTGTTCATAAATTGATCAAATTCCCTTTATAGCTTTAATCCTGAAACCTTTGTATTATGTATACATGTTTAAAGTATCTTTCCAGCTATAGATTAACTGTATGTACTATGTATCTTTGTGGTCACAATATAGCAACAAGAGTGCTAGGAATTAACTCCTTTAGGTTGCAATAGCAATCAATCAGCAAAGAGAGAAGCTACAGAAGAGGATGCTTCCCTGTTCATGCTGGAATTCTATTACCTTTCAAGTTCACGGCAAACTCCACAGAAACAGAATTGTGATGTATTTTCTCCTTCATTCTAAGTCATTCATCAGGAGGGATTTGACTGATGCCGATTTGCACATATTGAAACAAGTTCTCATATGGACAGCACACTTTATTTTGGACACTTGTGAAAAGAACTTGCCTGCAGAACACACTGCACATGAACCTTTACACAGAACTAATTTTTCTGATATCAGAAGCCTGGTTAAATACTTAAAGTAGTAATTAAGTGTAATGATTGATAAATCACCAGTAGCTTGGCATCATCTATTGCTATTGTATACTACAATATTATTGATTGTATCAATAATATTGATTTTAATATGTCATGTTAATGACCAGACCCTAAAAAAATAATTGTTCTATCCACAATAACTAATAAAAATTACAAATTCACAGTGGAATGTATTTCCTACATCCTTGAGTATAACAGATTGTCTTACTATATCCCTGATTATTTAATAGAGGAAAGCCATTTGCTGAATTTGCTGAAGTAATTTATTAAAAGCAGCCAAACTGCATTTTTGTAGGAATGCTGTCTCAATAATAATGTGGAGATCTGCACTAGCACTAAGACTGTGTCCATGAAACAAAATATTCTACACTGAGCATATAAAACTGACTTGATCTTGTGGCTTAACTGGGACAGATTTTTTATTTAGGGACCAATTGTTTCTAAACACAGAAAGTTAATATAATGAATTGTTTTCTGGGTGACATTAAAAGCAGTTCCGTTGTTCTTGGCTTAATCGTTATTGGTTATACAAAAAGCAGTGACAAGAAAGAAAAATAAAATCACTCTAGAAATTACTGGACTTCAGATTATCAAAACCAGTGATAACACAAACACATCCTTCTCAAACCAAAGGAAAAAAAAAAAAGCTGGAGAGGAATTAAGGATATGAGACCATTGTAAGGAATATGAATGTTGTAGATTACCCTGGGTTATACCACTCTGTAAAACAGATTTTCATCTCCCTATCTGTAAGGACTTCAGAAAAAAAAAATCCTGAAAAGACTCCTGAGTTTCTTTTCTCTGAAGAATATAAAAATCCCTCAGATGGGGTAGTACCTTTTTTCCCAAAACCATACATTACACTTCCATCAGAAAAGTTAAGACATCTGGTGTGCAAAGTGTTCTTTCCTACTTAACCTGCCAACAGTGGCACATATTGTAGAAACTACTTGATTATGATGTCAAAGCAAAAGCAATTTGATGTAAAGAACATCCAATTTATGATCTCCTTTTTCATTTTGCAAGATCTCCTGCCAACTCTAAAAAAAATTTGTCTCTTTCAAAAAGATTTGCTAATACTAGAAATATGAAATCTTGTAGTAACTCATTTTCTCTGTTAATGCAAATCAGATCTCTTCCCAGGATATTTATGGTGCCATTCTTAGCTCAACATTGGTCTGACCAAAAGTACGTAGGCTATTTTAGGTGCTGAAAGAGGGACTGAGGGCAGAGAGATTTATTGCAGGTTCAAAGGTAGAAGCCCAGGAAATTACTTCAGAATAGATGAAATACATATTAAGTACAGCCAGTTCTCTTGTTTCAAACATCAATTAGAGTTTTAATGTTTTCCCTAGAGACTGAAGTAGTTTTATTTTGGGTGCATTGATCTACTGCAACTGTATACAATTAACTAATATTTGATGAGTTAACAGTTAAATGTAGGTATCTTTTATAATTTTTTCTGTCTTCAGCAAGTAAATAGGAAATGCAGGTAAACATGACCTGTTAATTTAATGTTTAGATTAATAAACATTACATAAAGATTAACACTAATATTTAGGTTTGAATGTTTAATATTTAGATTTCTAGTTTTTGTAATTTAGTCAAGGAGAAATAAATATGCTAGAACAAAAATAAATACACCAAAAATGTGGACTAAGAAGTCATTAAAATGCCGTTGAAAAATTACAGTAAATTTTCCAATGTTATAATTTTAAAGGTTATGATTGCCATAAAAGTTAAGCTTCATTACACAAAATTGTAATTTTTACCATGTATGGGTCTTTTGTTTTTCAGTATAGAAATAAAATTCACAGAGGTATCATTTAGCACTTGAGAATCAAATGAAAAATATGTTAGGCAATTATATCTCTTTAGCCACTTACGATCGTAACTAAGAATTTTCTGTTTTAGAATTTGAGATGAAAGATTTATAGTAGACATGTTGGATTTTTTCTTTAAAAATACTTTGTCACTATGTTAATACAATATTCAGGGAGGCTGAGAAGGAGTTAGATAGCTGGTTCCAAGTGCAGTCTGCAGTAGACCCACAGCCAAACAGCCAAAAACTCCCCCACTGGCACACAAAGAAGGGAGAGGGGCCAACAATGCAGAAGAATGGAAGCTTGCAACGGCAAGGACCTGCAGGAGGAAGACACTTCCCCTGAAGCCTGAGGTGCCCTTGCAGAACCACTTCACCACTCTGCAGACTGAAAAGGAAAGACCCGTCACATCAGGAGAGACACTGGAGCTGAGTAAGGCAGCCCGATCTGCTCCCCGTATAACAACCAGTGCAACTAAGAAAAGGCGATGGGTGATAGTAGTAGGCGACTCTCTTCTGAGAGGTACAGAGGCACCCATTTGCCGACCTGACGCGCTGTCTAGAGAGGCGTGCTGCTTACCGGGGGCTCATATCAGGGATGTCACCAAGAGACTATCAAGCCTCGTACAGTCCACTGACTATTATCTGCTGCTGCTGTTTCACGTGGGCACCAGTGATACTGCCAGGAGCAGTCTGAGGAGTATCAAGAAGGATTACAGAGCCCTGGGAGCAGTGGTAGGGGATGCTGGAGCACAGGTAGTTTTTTTCATCAGTCCTCCTGCTCAAAGGGAAGGGAGGGTCGAAAAGAAAGGGCCAGTCAAATCTGGCGAATCAACAAATGGTTACTGGTGCCACAGGCAGGGGTTCAGCTACTTAGACCATGGGACTCGCTTTGAGAAACCTGGTCTGCTGGGGGCTGATGAGGTCCATCTGTCAGAGAAGGGGGACAGCATCTTCGGTCATAGGCTTGCCAAGCTGGTGAAGAGGGCTTTAAACTAAAGTTGCCAGGGGAGGGGAACCTCAATCCATCCCAATCCTTCCAGTTTGATGCCAGTGCCAGCAATAGATGCCTGGAGCCTGGAGAGGGATCACAGGACAGCAGAAGAGCACCTGAAGAGCAACACAAAGGAATTTCAGCCACTCCAGCCAGTAAGTCAGCTTCATTGGGGGCCCAACTTAAATGCCTCTATGCAAATGCATATAGCATGGGGAATAAACAAGAGGAGTTAGACGTGCACACACCTGCAGGGCTATGATCTTATTGGCATCATGGAGACATGGTGGGATGGCTTCTATGAGTGGAGCGTTGGAATGGAAGGAAACAGGCTCTTTAGGAAGGACAGGCAGGGGAGATGAGGAGGGGGTGTCGCCCTCTATGTCAATGACCAGCTGGAGTGCATGGAGCTCCGCCTGGGGATGGATGAGGAGCTGACCAAGAGCCTGTGGGTCAGGATTAAAGGGAGGGCAGGGACAGGTGACATTATAGCGGGGGTCTGCTACAGGCCACCCGACCAGGAAGACCGAGTGGATGAGGCCCTCTATAGACAGATAGGAGCAGCCTCACGTTCATAAGCCTTGGTCCTCAAGAGGAACTTCTATCACCCTGATATCTGTTGGGGGGACAACACAGCAGGGCATAAGCAATCCAGGAGGTTCCTGGAATGCGTTGATGACAACTTATTTCTGCAAGTGATAAGAGGAGCCAACGAGGAGAGGTGCTATGCTAGACCTTGTTCTCACCAACAAGGAGGGGCTGGTGGGGAATGTGAAGCTCAAGGGCAGCCTTGGCTGCAGTGACCATGAAATGGTGGAGTTCAAGATCCTTAGGGCAGCAAGGAAGGTGCACAGCAAGCTCGCTATCCTGGACTTCAGGAGAGCAGACTTTGGCCTCTTCAGGGATCTGCTTGGTAGAGTACCATGGGATATCATGGCATACAGCCCTGGAGGGAAGAGGGGCCCAAGAAAGCTGGTTAATATTCAAGGATCACCTCCTCCAAGCTCAGGAGCGATGCATCCTGACAAAGAGGAAGTCAGGCAAAAACGCCAGGAGGCCTGCGTGGATGAACAAGGAGCTCCTGGACAAACTCAAACACAAAAAGGAAGCCTACAGAGGGTGGAAGCAAGGACAGGTAGCCTGGGAGGAATACAGAGAAATTGTCCGAGCAGCCAGGGATTAGGTTAGGAAAGCTAAAGCCCTGATAGAATTAAATCTGGCTGGGGACATCAAGGGTAACAAGAAAAGCTTCTATAGGTACGTCGGTGATAAAAGGAAAACTAAGGAAAATGTGGGCCCTCTCCAGAAGGAAACGAGAGACCTGGTTACTCAGGATATGGAGAAGGCTGAGGTACTCAACAACTTTTTTGCCTCAGTCTTCACTGGCAACTGCTCCAGCCACACCACCCAAGTGGCAGAAGGCAAAGGCAGGGACTGGGAGAATGAAGAACCGCCCACTGTAAGAGACGATCAGGTTCGAGACCATCTAAGGAACCTGAAGGTGCACAAGTCCATGGGACCTGATGAGATGCATCCACGGGTCCTGAGGCAACTGGCAGGTGAAGTGACTAAGCCACTATTGATCATATTCGAGAAGTCGTGGCAGTCCAGTGAAGTTCCCACTGACTGGAAAAGGGGAAACTTAACCCCCATTTTTAAAAAGGGAAAAAGGGAAGACCCGGGGAACTACAGGCCAGTCAGTCTCACCTCTGTGCCCGGTAAGATCATGGAGCAGATCCTCCTGGAAACTACGCTAGGGCACATGGAAAATAAGGAGGTGATTGGTGACAGCCAACATGGCTTCACTAAGGGCAAATTGTGCCTGACAACTTTGGTGGCCTTCTACAACAGGGTTACAGCGTTGGTGGATAAAGGAAGAACAACAGATGTCATCTACCTGGACTTGTGCAAAGCTTTTGACACTGTCCCACACGACATTCTTGTCTCTAAACTGGAGAGACATGGATTTGATGGATGGACCACTTGGTGGATAAGGAATTGGCTGGATGGTTGCACTCAAAGAGTTGTGATCAACGGCTCGATGTCCAAGTGGAGACCAGTGATGAGTGGCATTCCTCAGGGGTCAGTATTGGGACCGGCGCTATTTAACATCTTTGTCGGCAACAGGGACAGTGGGATTGAGTGCACCCTCAGCAAGTTTGCTGACAACACCAAGCTGTGTGGTGCGGTTGACACGCTGGAGGGAAGGGATGCCATCCAGAGGGATCCTGACAGGCTTGAGAGGTGGGCCCGTATGAACCTCATGAGGTTCAACAAGGCCAAGTGCAAGGTCCTGCACATGGGTCGGGGCAATCCCAAGCACAAATACAGGCTGGGCGGAGAATAGATTGAGAGCAGCCCTGAGGAGGAGGACTTGGGGGTGTTGGTTGACAAGAAGATCAACATGACCCGGCAATGTGCGTTTGCAGCCCAGAAAGCCAACTGTATCCTGGGCTGCCTCAAAAGAAGCATCGCCAGCAGGTTAAGGGAGGTCATTCTGCCCATCTACTCCGCTCTGGTGAGACCCCACCTGGAGTACTGCATCCAGCTCTGGGGTCCCCAACATAAGAATTTGGTTTTAAATCAACGAAATAATTTCAGTCTGAAATTTTCATCGTGCTGTGACATTTTCTTCACACGGACTGATTTACTTTACAACTTTTAATGCTCGTGCTGTACATTGACAAGAAGACTTAGACTTGACTTTTCATATGAAGGAGTTGGTCTACGAAGCTTTTTTCCACAGCTCCTCCCAGGATTCTATTCTATTTTCACTTATAAGTAGGGTGTTGAAGTAGTGGTTTTCTTGGACCAATGTTTTGAAGATTTCTCTCCTGCAGAAACTAATTTGAACACCGGGTTGCTATCATGAGGAAGAGTAGAACTCAGGGCACTCTACTGTTCAAGAAAATAGTTTATAGTAATGCTATTTGCCTTGGTACAAAAAAATGCTTAAAGGACCTTAAAGTAATTTTAAAACAAATCTATTTTATATTTCCTTCAGCGCTCATCTTTGTAGTATTAAGGACTGAAAAAGTAAATTATCTCACTCTGTGGGATTTCATAGAACTTTGTTCTTCATTCAGCTTCTTGGAATCTTTATTTCTGTCTCACTGCTTTCTTTTTAGCTGGAGAAAATACAGGGGGGAAATATTTTTAAAAGGTAATTAGGGAATCAGTGTTTACACTGGTTAAAGTAAGATTCAATTGTAATCACTTCTCTATAGCTCTTGCAGATCAGCATTTCTTATTTTTGCACGGGTACTGTTAACGGCATTGTCATAGAGGACTGTGACTATGGTTACTAGTCAGGGACAGAGATTTGTGTTGTATGCCCTGCTGTACCGATAGCTCTGAAGACTAAGGGATTAAAAACTAGAATAAGTGACAAGAAAAGGTGTTATATTTTTCACATGAAAATATTCTATATGGCCTCAGTATTTATCTCAATTATGTCTGTCCACTTCAAAAGCTCGTTTTATGTAAAGCATTTTACCCCCTGACCCCTGCTAGGGGGGGTTTAGATTGAATATTAGGAAAAATTTCTTCACCAAAAGGGTTGTCAAGCACTGGAACAGGCTGCCCAGGGGAGTGGTTGAGTTGCCATCCCTGGAGGTATTTAGAAGACATGTAGATGTGTCACTTCAGGACATGGTTTAGTGGTGGACCTAGTAGTGTTAGCTTAACAGTTGGACTCGATGATCTTAAGGGTCTTTTCCAACCTAAATGATTCTATGATTCTATGATTTAATTCCTGGTTAAAATACAAGATCCCTCACTGGGAAGAAATGACTGTTGAAATCATAGAGCAATTAGACCAAAACCAGTCTACAAAAAATAATGCTGCCAGTATTTTAGTAAGTATACTGTACAAAAATTTATCCACAAACACAATGAGCCTTGGTTCTTGGAGAAGTTATATGCTATGAGATAAGAGACTGAAAGATATGTGCGTGCTACTTATCTGTTGTAGTTGCACATTTCAGAAAAACAAAGAAGGCTGTAATGTGATTTGACAGAGAAACCTGTTTTGGGAAATATTAATATTTTCCCTTTAGAAGACTATATTCAGCAGAGAAAAGTTGTAATTTTACAGCATGAAGTATCAGTGAGCTTGAATGCTTTATGAGAAGTATTAGAAGTAGCATTCTAAGGAAGTACTCTGCACCACCTGAAATCTCGCCTTCTGGGGCATTCATTTCATGAGTCTATTAACACATGGAGGTAGGAAATGAGCATTTATTAAGAGAGGATTTTTTTTTTATATAAAGTCCTCATCTTTTTCAAGTATAAATATACATTTTTAATATGTGTGTGTATACCTGTATGTATGAAATGTGTCTTTATGTTGGCAGTGAGTCCTTTTGGTACCCAAATCACAGGAAAGATATCAGAGATGCTTGAGAGAATGAACGCAGAGAGCAGATAATGCCAGTATTAGAGGCTATTCCCTTCTCTCCCCAACTCTGTTCTGAGTGATTAAGTGCCAGGTTCTTAAGTACGCTTACATGGCTGAATAGTGACAGAGAAAAAACCACCTTACTTCTTGCATTTGAAAACCTCATTGTGGTGAGAGGAAACCCCAGTATATTTACTCAAGAAATCACATGAGTAGAGACAAAGCTATTTCAGGTCCACAAGCAGAAGAATCCATTTTAGTAGATGGTATATATGTCCTGGCAAAACATAGATCTGTCCCTGCTTACCTTTTCTATTAATGTAGGTTAACAGGATAGTTAGACATTACCTTTTGTTTTTTTAAAGAAATTATTTACTTAATCTGCAATTTACAGATTTATGGCTTTTTCCCATTAATTGTTTTATATTATCAAAGGGTAAGACAAGGAAGAACTGATTCTGGGTTTGATGCTTAATAACCTGACTGGAGTGATGATTGCTTATGTTTCGTGTTAAGTGAGAGTTACACCAAATATGCATTATTTGGATATCTTCTGGGTATCTTTGCTGTAAAGTGTAAGGTTGCCTCAAATGTAGTTTTGATGCCAAAACCAGTTATCAGAACTTCATGGTTGTCTCTGTTAAACTTTTAAGCCTCTTTTAAACTTTTAAGACTGGATATTTTTATTATCCACATTAATGTCAAATTCTGTTGTTGAATATTCTTTGCCTCTAAACTACCTGTGAATTCTACAGATTAAATAATTAAACTTCTAATTTCTCCTTTCTGGACTCTTTCTAACTCTGGGGTATTTCAGTGGAGGTGATAAATACTGTGTAGATTCCAGAGAGGGTTGTATCCATGATCCATAAGTGCGACATTATGACATTTTCTGTGTAATTTTTCATGTCATTCTTCATGCATTCTAATACGCTCATTGCTTTCTTAATCATATTCAAATACAGGAAAGTTAACAGAACAATCTATATTATTTCTCAGCTTTCTAGTCAGTTAATTTCGATGCCTTTGAAGTGTGTTAGTAGTCTAAACTTTTCCTCCTTTAATTTTCAATAGACTTTGCATCAGTGTCTATGATTTTATCACAAAATATACTGAACTGACATGATCAATTTGGGAGAAATTCCAAAATCAGCATGTTGGCTTCTCTGACCTATGTGTGCTGTGAAGCCATATGTCATACTACAAGCATTTTAAATAATTTAAAAGGAAAGCAATATCCCAGGTAAAAAGGATAAGGTGAAGAAGTTATTTTTTTAAAAAAGTACTCTATGGGTGCTGCCAAGTACATGCTTGTCTTTCATATCCTATGATAAAACCCATGTAGGTTTTTAACTTTTATAATAAATAACATCCCTATTTAAAAAGTATTGATATTCTTTCTTTGAATAATGAACCCATCTTGAGATCACTGTTGGTAAAATAATATGGTACTAAATGTTCAGTGTTGCTTTTCATGTAGATTACCTACCTAAAACGTACATAGCTGTTTCATCATTTGGAAATAATCACAACTATGTGACTTCTGTGGACCAATATATGACATGCTTTAAGACGTTAATGTTAGGACGCTTGGGATCCATGTTAATAAATACAGATTGTTACATTTAGGTCTATTGGACTATTTGTTTTTCCTCTGGCAATGAAGGTTCAGTTTTCTGGTACTAAGTCTTTCTTTTTTTTTCCCCCCAAAGTATTCAGAGTTAGCTGGCCTTCGAAAAGGGAATACTTTGAAAACAGTTTCTGCTGAAGTATTTCCACAATCAGTATACAAGCCAAATGATTGTCTAATGTAGAATTAGTTGAACTTTGATACATCTACTTCTTAGACAGTGAAAACATAAAAACAAAAAAAAAGTATAGAACTCTTAGTTATTTCAGAGTGTTACTTGCAGATGAATTCAGTTTTATTGTGATTTCTATTTTCTTTCCAGTGTTTACATACATGTATTCTTCCTCAGATTAAGGTAAAGTCAAGATATTAATACAAAAAGCGTGAGCTTATGACTCAACAAATGATAACATTTTAGGCAAGGATGTAATACCTTGAGTAAAGGTAAGGATTTTCTCATAGTCTAAACACTAATTGCCAAAATATATTTTTTTTTAATTTTAAGTTGATTGTGCTTACTCAGACTTTCCTTGTGGCTGCATATAGCCCCATGTACATATGTTCCCTGCAGAATCCTGATTAGGCAAGTATATTTTAAAGGCAAAAATTGCCTGTCCTTAAAGAAGACTCTACCTGTCATTGAGACAACCAATTTTGCAGCTAATGTAAAAACTTCATAGGGATAGATTATAAAAAGAACAAGGATTCTTGTGATGACAGAGCATTGCACTAATATATCACACCTGAAACTAATGATTAACTCCATACTTTATTGGATAATTTTAATGAATTTTAGTATAGCTTCAAGACATAACACATACAGTCATTTTCAGATTTCTCATTTTTATAGCCATCAGCAGACTATATCTTAATGGCATTTTGAAAAAGAATGATAAAGGAGTTATAAGAGTGGCTAAAATGGATTTCCTCACCTGCATACTGTGGTATATGTGATTCTGGTGTCTAAAGAATGTATAAAGCACAAAACAGAATAAGAGTCAAATGTCCATGAGTTAGTAATGCCCTACATGATACAAGAACTCATATGATAAGATGGAGTGTTGCACAGATACATCAGTTTGGCTGTATAATGCAATTTAGCCTCAATAGGTTTTATTAGCTTAAACAGATTATTTTGAGTATTAAAACATGAGTAAACTTAAACATGAGTATTTTTCTTCCAGTTGTGGAGCTAACATGGGTGTTCAAAGCATGTGCAGGTGACACCCACATTCCATTAACCAGTCTTTCTTCAGTTTTCCTCTTCTCACCATAATATCTCCTAATAAGAATCTTTTAGATTTTCATCATCTGATCTTTTCCTCTTATCACAGCACGGTTTCAACTCTGAGCACAATGAATCTGTGGGTTTTGGGGTTTTTTTTGTTTGTTTTGGTTTTTGCCCCAGCAATTGAATTCTAGATTTTGGGGGAAAATAATAGCTGTCTCCTTTACATTGTCACTGATATAGTATTATCCTTCTTATTTGTCACAACGACAAATTTTAGTTTGGTGCATTTCAATCATGTTTTGCCAAAGCTTTATATGTGTACACTGAGCTATTAACATTAAGATAAATATCTAGAACAAATAGTTATCTAAAACCCACCAAAACAGTGGTCTGGTTCCCCAAAATTATCTATGTTGATAATTTTTAAGATAGATAAAACTTGGTAGTATGTGCACTCGAAGTAATGTTATTTATCACTCAGGAACATCAGATATATTCTGTCTCTGCTTCATTCTCTAGATTCAGTTTATGGAGGTTATGTCAATACAAACACAGCAGTGTATCTCTTCTGGCACTTGGCCAAAACTGTGTCTTTTGTGTTTTAATAACAACTTTCTTTCATATACCAGTAAAAAGAAGAGATATCAATGGAGAAATATAACAATAATTAGAAGAAAATCTGTTAGATTATTATTGATGGATTCTTTGAAGCAGAATAGACAAATCGGTGGGAAACAGTTCACATAAAGTTCATGTTGTGAATGACAAAGTGTGATTGAATGAATCGATGCTGCATTTTAAATAGGATTGGGACAAAGGATTTTATATTCAGGTGGCTATAGACCCACCTATTTATATGTTATTCAAATGGTGGAAGGCTGCTAACTCAATTACTTCCTAACTTCCCCTCTAGTCTTACTACCCTTTTTAAGTTTAAAGAAAATGTGCCTGGGTTTCACTCTCCAACAGCTGCAGTAGTATTGAACCATTCTACCTTGTTTTAATGTACTGGTCCATAAAATCTCACATTTTTTAATTAAGCTCTGTCAAATGTCAGCTGGCATTGACAGCAGCCTTGACTTGATT
Organism: Gymnogyps californianus; assembly: GCF_018139145.2. Classification (NCBI taxonomy): domain Eukaryota; kingdom Metazoa; phylum Chordata; class Aves; order Accipitriformes; family Cathartidae; genus Gymnogyps; species Gymnogyps californianus. The sequence continues at coordinate 38,858,097 of NC_059474.1, read as the reverse complement.
ACATTCTAAGTTGGACAGTGTTTAGGAATATCCCCTTTAGTTGTGTGACTTATTTGCCCATCAAGGGAATAGCCATCATCAGCTTCCTTACAGCTACTTTCAAAGATGGAAAGGTGAGAAGCAAAACTGTCCTCCTACCCCTATTAAAAATGTATGACTATAAATTTGGTAGGAACTGGAAACTGAACAGGGAATCACTGTTTTCTTCCCAGGCTGAGATCAGCATAACGGGTGCAGGGATATGTTAAGACTTCTACAGTCTTTTCACAGCATGAGGAAGAGGTTATTCTTTTCTCCTGTTCTCCTTGTTAAAAAGAATAGAATGTCTTCATGAGTAGGATTCAGAAATTAACCACTGCTGCCAAAAAGAAGTTGAGAATAGGCATTTTGCCAGCTTTCATGAGACTATTTTCCTCAAAGAAATCAATTTTTCTTCTTAATTCACAATTTTGACATTAATGTAGAAATGAAACTACATCAAAGTTTAGGAAAACTTAGGAAAACAATTGATATTATAAATTAGCATATGATTCATATATTACACATTACTTTTATTAAAATTAGAAATCAATTTAGTAATTGTCATTTACTTGGTATTAAGCTTCTGTTGATATAGAAAAACTGAAAAATGAATTTCAGAAGGATCTGATGATTCCAAGTGAATGTGTGATAAAATGGTAGTTGAAATTAAAAAATAATCAAAGACAATAATGCAACTGGGGGAAAAACAAGTATAATTTCAGATACATAATAAGAGGCTTTAAAGGTATTGACTCTTAGGAAGGTATCTTATAGTCTTTGTGAATACAGTTCTGACAACAGTAATTTAATATTTAAGGTAGTTGTAGTTAGGCAGCTAAAAGGTTCTGACTCATGGAAAAATGGAAAATATCATCAACTACGTATTCCAAGTATGGAATAACTTGTGTATTCCTGGTCACCCAATTCTAAAATGATACAAAAGAACTAAGGAAACTACAGAGACTGTTCAATTGATTAAGGCTGAAATAGCAAAAGAGCTAACGTAACATCTTTCTATTTACCTAAACACAGTGCTATCTGGATATCTTATAAATGTAGAAAAGCTTGATGTAAGTTTGAACATCAGCTAAAAATTAAATATCAGTAAGGTGATGCTGGAGATAGAGGAGGGAAGTGGACAAGTCTTGTGTGGGGTAAAATAGTCTGGGAAAATGGGAATAAAGACAGAAACTCGGTGGAAACTTTATGTTATTTATGAAAGGTTATTTCCTTACAGTATTGCAAAATTGACTTAAGCTTTTTCCTGTATGTACACTAACTCTGCTATGCGATCTTTGCTGTTTCATTTGGATTTTTTTCAAATGCATGAATCCCAAAAGTTTGCTCAGTATGTTTATTTTGGTTATTTTTTTTTCTGAACAGTGACCTCCAATTTATTCTTGTTTGTCTCTATTTCTCCTTCCTTAGCTAACACAGATCTAGTACCTATTAAAACAAACTAAATAAATCAAACCTTTTTTACATCCAATTTTCTGAATCTCATTCTAATTCTTTCTAGTTACTGTTTTTAACTACCTAAGTATTTTTGTTAACTCATTAGTTATTCAGCTGTAAAATTGTATTTGTTCTGATGCAAGACTTTCCCCACTGTTAAAATAATTTGATCAGAATATGCTAGTAAATGAACAGCAGATAGAAATGTACAGTGAGGTCTAGCCACACTGTCCAAACTTGAGGCACGTATTTTAAGTGTTCTAAACTTAAATGTCTTTTAAAGGTACCACCTCTCCCTTTCATGATACAGGGAATTTAGATTCTCAAATTACTCATTCATAGATTACTAATGGTGTTAATACATACATTATAATACACACACACTCCCTGACTCATCTGTGTTTAACCACTTATTTAGGAATTCTAGGCCTAACTTCAATTTTTGATCCATTCCCTTTTTGTTGTGTATAGGAATATTTTTTTTTATTATTTTTTTTGGTTTTGTAAAGGCAGTTATTTCCATTCTGTATGGATACAGTTCATCAGTGAAATAATAAACTCCATTTTTTTTTTGCTGGGAGTTGATTTTTGTACCCGCTGTATTTCACTTGTTGTGGCAGCTGTTATCATTGTCAGACTCAAACCCCCGTGTTTGGAATGTACATATGTGTGTGCGTGTGTGTGGAGATATATACCATTGCAAAGGTCACATTCCTGCCATATTTGACAAATTGTTCATAAAGAACTACATGACTTCAGCACATTATCCTTAAAAAGGCCTTCTTTACCAGCTGTCTGTGCATGCCATACCTGCGCTTTTACTAAAATGCTATTGCATAGCTTACAATAGCTCTTTTTATAGAAACATATTTTTTACATAGGTTGAGTTGTGGCTAACCAGACCTCTTGTAATCAATTACGACTAAATCAATGTACTTTTATAAAGCCAACATCTGTCTGAATCTTATTATTAAGTGTTAACCAGGGATATGCAGTCAACCAGGATGAGCTATCTATGAAGTATAGCTCAGCTATGAGTTCAGAGGGCCAGGAGAAAATCCTGCTGTATGTCTTCTCTGATGGACCACTGAAAGCAAACAGGTGTAGAACTTGTTAGAATTCTGCCTTTTTCCTGTGGTCTTAGCACACTTGATGATCCAGATACCAACCAACCTGCCTCCCAGTTTGCACTCGATTCTGGGATCCTGTTTCTGAGCAGCATGAAGAATGAATACTCTCAGTGAGTTCACTGCTTGGCTAATTCTCAGTTTAACTTGGAGAGAAAAAACCTTCTTTAAACAAGGCTCTAACAGAAAATCCTTGCCATATCTTCAAATGACATTTGCCTACCTGTGAACTGCTCCTACCTAATTTCTGGTGCTGTTGGCTCAGACTTTGTACCCATTTCTACACTCAGTGGTGCCTGTATTTTTTTCAGCAGTGTCCCACTGTATTTCCAACAGTGGCAATCTGTGCTGCCCTTTGATGCCTCTGCTGCTCTGTATGATTGCTAGGCATTGCCACTGCTGTGCTGTCTATCCTGTGTATGCACGTCTGGATGCGTGCGTGTGAGAGAGAAAGATGGTTATGGAAAGCAGCTCTTGATTCTCAAGATACCAAAACTGTGTAAAAGGAGGATGTGGCTAATTTGCTGCAGCTACACAGTAGGGAAAGCCTTGTCAAAGGCATCCCCAAAGAAAATTTATGAGAAAGATCCGTGAAAATAAGTAAGTGACCCAAATGACCCTTCATGCTTACTTTCTATGCTCTACTCCTAATCTCTTTCTTTGCCTATTCTGCCTACATGCTTCCATGCATCCTCCAAGAGTGTTCTTTGCTGCCAATAGAAGCCAGTAATTTTTGAAATTTTGGGGTATATTCAGGTTAATGAAAGTGTAGAAGATCTGAGTATGAAAATCAGCTGCTTACCCTGTTTATTCATAAACAGTATGATAAGGAAGGAATCAGTTCTTTTGAACTCTTACAGTTTTGCTTCCTTTTGACCAGTATATCACTTACAGTATCAATTCTGTTGGCTGAAGGGCGAGAAGCGTGTGTTCTGTCCTTACTTCAAGCTTCACGCTTCTTATATTCATGACAGAAACCTTTTCACAGCCTTCTATAATTTTATTGCATGGTACTTTTAATTAAAAAAAAAATATATGTACACATATAGGCCAAAAAGTATAGTTCTGATCATCTAGGTAACACAGGCTCTAGAATCTTTCTGAGTTCTGTTTGAACTTAGCATTTGATATTAGCATTTGAACATGAACATTTAGGAAAATATTAAATCATAGCATCATAGAATATTTCAAGTTGGAATGGACCCGCAAGGATCATCAAGTCCAACTCCCCATCTTGATCTAAATCTTGATCTAAAAATTGCCAATACTGGATATACTGCCAGGTAGCTTTGTCTGTACCTGTCACTGTCTCTATCACTGTTCTCATTTCTTCTTACACTATCTTGGATGCCATCCTCCCCTCTTAAATGATCCAGTCCCTGTTTTCCTTATTTGGAGCCATGTAATTCTTTTGGTAATTCCTGTTTTAGAATACTTATTTATTCTCCAATCTAAGTTGCCATAATCTCTTCAACACACTTCAAAATTGTCTTTTAAAATCATCAGTGTACTTGTTTTATACACACATTTATTTTCCTTGCAAATAGTATATAATAAAAATTGAATAATATTTATTTTTCTTAGAAGTCCAAGCTGGGTCTATCTGGAAAAAACCAAGCAGGAAGCAACCCCGCCCCCTGACATTCCTGTTGTTTCTGTTGTATAAAGGGAGACTTTTTCTGTGGATCTCGTTTTGTAACTTCAAAATGGGTACATTCAACTGATGGAAAAATATAATTACTGTCCTTAAGATAATTTATCACCAAACTACATTTGTGACATCAGTCATTATGAGGTCTAATGCATGTAATTGGCAAATGGGTTTGCATCGCATACTTTATTCTAATTGACATCTACCATATTGCTCCTGACAGCTTTTCAGCCCAGATGAATGCTGTTTGCCAAGAGCTATTACTACTTTGCTGAGGTAGTCATACATGGATACATTATAGTGAAGATACAGAGTAAAAATTTACTATGTTTTTTTACTGCTCAGGTGTCTAGGTTCACTAGTTCTGAATAGCGAGGCTTTGACATGCATCAAGTAGATTCTTGACAGTTTGACGATATGTCACTTCTGAGGGTTTGTACAGTACACCAAAAGAGGGCCATTGAAATACTGAAAGGTTACTATGTGCTTTGAAGCACTGAATATAATTCATGCAAGATGAAACTTTATAAATTAAATCACTGAAGAAAAATGTTTTACTAAAGAAACTATCATTAGACATTTTCTCTCTTGTAATAAGATTACATTTTGTCATCAGTACTCATGCAAGAGGACAATGAAAGTTAATTTTATGAGTTAGTGAAGGCCATAAGAGACTTTCTAGAGACATTAAATAGTCAGCATACCTACTACAGTGACATCCTGTCAAATCATAAATAGTGGCCTGTCACTCTCGGTGGACTAAATCATGATGTGCTGTTGCTCGTATGTAAACGTCTTGGGTAATAAAGATAAAATAATTGTAGCTTTAGTGAGACCAGGATGTTTATATTTGGTATCTTGGCTATAATTAATTCACCCAAAAATCTTTAGAGGAAAAGAAAAGTTAGTGAAACACAGTACTACTGTATTAAAGTGGTTGCACAGTTCAGATATAGTAAGTATATTGAAAGTGTAAATCACATTCACTTGACACAATATAATGAACATTAAAACATGAAAGCTACACATTTAGCCAGTTTTTATAGACATTTGTACCTAAAAAAATAAATCCTTTGTCATCATCATTTGCAGTACTTCTTTTTTCCTATATATTAAGGCATATTTTCTCCTTCTGCCAGAGCTCCTTGAAATTTCTTGAATATTAAAGACTACACATGTTAAAAATCAGACCAAATTTTAAAGTTAAAGCAAAGTCTTCTTTCAGAATTTGAAAGTGCTATTAGATTCAAGTGTATTTTAAGTTGCTGTTTTCTGCGTTCTTCTTCGTGACTTCCAATAATCAAGAACTTCACTTCTCAAAAATAAAATTTCATTTTATTTTAATACACCTTATAGGTTCAGTAGCTAAAAGCCAGCCAAGAGCGCTGTACTTGAAATATGTTGTCCACGGTAGACGAACTATTCTGGGTTCATTCAGTCATACCTGGATTTTATTAAAAAACTACAGTTTACAAGGGGAAGAAATGGCTAGAAACTTTCCTCCTTTTTTCATAAAAGAAGAATTAATTTAGAGAAACATTTTTAGCTTTAGTAAACTGTTTACAAGTAAGTGTTTTTTGATGTAACCATCAAAGTAGGTATTTCTAAGAAATCTAAGCAAATTTTTTTTTAGCATTGTGCTAGGCAATATATAGCAACAATTCTCAAACTTTAAATGACACAAAGTTTCTTATACTTTGCATCTGCTTTTTGTAAAGCACCATTCATCCATACCCTGCATGTGTCTGTTTCAGATAGCAATACCTATTTGAAAAGGAATTTAGCTTTATATATATTTAAAATATACGATAAATAGCCATGTTTTATCATTTATTTTTAAACATTTTTCAAATTTTCAAAAACTCTCAATAAACACTATAATTTTAGGTTTTATCACAAAATTATTATTTAGGTCAGAAAGGACATCCAGAGGTCATCTAGGCCAACATCCTACTTAAAACAGGTATAATGACATCAGGATGGTTGTGGCTATGTCGAGTATTGAACATCCCCAGAATGGATTTCACCACCTCTCTGGGCAACCTGTTGCCGTATTTAACCACCATCATGGTAATTCCACACACCACCGCCCTCCCCGAGTATCTAATTGAAATTTCTCATGTTTCCATTTGTGTCTGTTACCTCTTGTCATATCACTGTGCACCTCTGATGGGAGTCTGGCATCATCTCCTCTATCTCTTCTGATGAAGTAGTTGTACATAGCAATAAGGTCTCCCCTTAGCTTTCTCTTCTCCAAGCTGAACAGGCCCAGTTCTCTCAGCCTCGCCTTGTACACCATGCTTTCCAGTCCCCTGACCATCTTGTTGGCCTTTTGCTGGAGTCACTCAGTATGTTGATATCCTTCATGTACTAGGGAGCCCAAAATTGGGCATACTACTCCAGATGTGGTCTTACAAGTGCCAAGCAGAGGGGAAGGATCACTTTTCTGGATATACTGCCTACACTCTTAGTAATACATACTAGGATGCAGTTGGCCTACGCTGCACTGGCACAACTGCTGGCTCATGTTCAACTTGTCCACCAGAACCCCCAGGGCCTTCTTTGCAGAGCTGCTTGCCAGACAGTTGGCCCCCATCCTGCCCCACCCTTGCTGCATGGGGTGTTTCCATCCCAGATGCAAGTCCTTGCACTTGCTCTTGTTGCACTCCATGAGCTTCTGGTCAGCCCATTTCTCTGGCCCGTTCAGGTTCCTCTAACTAGCAGCCCTGCCATCCAGTGTATTGACTGCCCCCTCCAATTCAGTGTCATCCACAGGCTTGCTGAGAGTGCTTTCTGTCATCCAGGTTGTTAATAAAGACATTAAACTACTGGCTGCCAGCTGGACTTTGCACCACTGATGACAACTCTCTGAGCCTTGGCAGTCCAGCCAATTTTCCATCCACCTTTTAATGCACTTGTCCAGCCTGTTTCTCGCCAGTTTCATGCTAAGACTATGGAAGACTGTGCCAAAGGCCTTGCTAAAATGCAGATGCACAACATCCACTGCCTTCCCCATGTCCACAGCTGCCAGTCACCTCACCACAGAGAGCAATGAGGTCGGTCAGTGTGTTCTGCTCCGGCAAGAAATGGCTTCTAAGAAGATCTGGTCCACAACTTTTCCAGGGACAGGGTTAAGGCTGACCAGCCTGTAGTTCCCTGCTTTTTGCTTGTCTTTAAGAGGAGTGTGACAGCAACTGCCTTCAAGTCATCACAAACATTTCAAAAAGGACAGGCAGCTGCCTCGCAGTGACATCTGCCAGCTCCATGAACACCTCTGGGGATGCCTCCCACCTGGGCCCATGAACTTCCACACGTCCAAGTGGGTTAAGCGATCCACTCCTTCCTCTCCTGTGGGTGCTGCTTCATGCCCATAGACTCTCTTAGGAGGCTCAGGGACCTGGGAGGCTTGAGAAGCCTTACCAGTGAAAACCGAGGGGAAAAAAAGGCATGGAGTACCTCAGCTTTTTGCCCATTGCTTGTCACTAGGCTCCCTGCCCCAAAGAGCAGTGGCGACAGGCTCCCCGGAGCCGCCTCCTTGCCTCCGGCGTGCAGCTCTAGGCAGCCCCACCGGGCGCCGCCGCCGCCTCCGCACTCCCGCGCTTCTGCCACCGCTAACGGCGGCGCGGCGCTGGCAGCGTCCCCTCAGCAGCGTCCCCGGCGAGGACCCCGGCCCCGCCGCTTCGCGCGGGACCAGGAGCCCGCGGGCAGCTCCGGGCGGGGGCGCAGCCGCGGTCTCCCTCCCGGCACGTGGCGGCCACCCGCCCGCTGGCGGCGGGGTGAGAGGAGGGTGTGGGGCGGCCCTCTGGGTCGCCTGAAGAAGTCGTGGCCTTCTCGCCTTGGACGCAGAGTTGGTTGTCGCACGGTGAGTGCCGCTGAGGCTGGGAGTACCGGCTGCTGTTTGTGCGCTTCGGGTTTTTTTTCTTGGTGAGGTGTAGGGCTCTCTCAAGAAGTAGGGGTGTTTTCAGAAGCGTTTTCTAGGCTCTGGAACTGTTCTGTTCGTCCTTTAAAGACTTTTCTTTCAGCCTTAAACTGCGTAGTTTAAGAGAGGCAGCCTGCGGTTAGGTGTAAGTTGTGCATAAGGAGCGAGAAGTTTACGAGGGCCTGTGCGGAGCCAGCTGCCGCTGTTGGTAGGCGGAGTAGCCAGGCTGAGGGGGGCCGTGGAGCAAAATTCAGCCGATGTGAGAGGTGAGTCTTCAGCTTTCTCACTGGAAGGGTTTTAGGAAATGGTAAAGGTTTCTAGGCAGGTTGCCATTTTGTCATGGAAAGAGAAATAAAGGAGAGCTTAAAAAAGCCCAGCCTTGGAAAGGGAAAAGGGGTGGGGCTTTTTGGGGTAGTGGTTTTGTTTGTTTGTTTGTTTGTTTTAGTTTTTTAGTATTTATTTAATTTATTTATGAGCCTTGTGAGGGATGTTGGGTGAAGCCTAGGCATGTGCTGCTGGAAGATAAGAAAAATTAAGCGAAAAAGGAGACTGGAATGAACAGATAATTTTCTGACACTATTTTGATAGATATTCCTTATCTGGGATGCTTTTATCATGGAAGTAGTAGAATTACAGGGCTGAACTGCTTTTCTTAGGGTCACTTTATATGTTAAGGGTGGGGTATTAAAGAGTAGAGAAGCCAACGAAAGTCTTACGAAAAAAAATAATCTAGTACTTAAAATGAGATACAAATGTTAACATAGTCTTTTCTTCAGGGATATCTGATATTTCTCATTGTTTTTATATGCCAAAGAGATGACTGTCCCAAGGCCTTGTTTAAGCAGAAGGCTGTGTGTGGGCAAGAGGGGGAGATGATGGACTTCGGTGCATTTGTTTTAGACTTACCTTCTTGTGTTAAACTTTCCTTATACAGTGAAATATAATTTTGCTCATAATCCTGCAGTAGAAGTATATGGTACATATTAAGGTTTGTGGAAAGTTGTAGTCCCTAATTTACATCCCAATATTAAAGAAAGCAAATTAAGCTGATAGACCAGAGAGGACCAAGTGTTGAGAAGGAAAAAGAAGGGCAAAACTGAGCTAGAGTAGCAGAGAAGCTGAAAAAATACAGGCGACAAAGGCATATAAAATCATTTGTTGCTGTGAACATGTAGTTCATTAATTTGTACGAGAAGTAGACAGATCAATGCCCACATCCTTCACCCGTTTCTATGACAGGGTAAAGGACACCAAACAGTGTGACACTCGCTATGAAGCTCAGTTTGTTAAGAGGATCAAGTGAGGGATAGGCTATGTCAGGGAGGTCTTTGCACACACGTGTACACATGTGGTTAACTGAGACCTGCCTCTGTTATCTCCCCTGTGAGCTGGCACAGCTGAACCTGGGGAACTAAGACACTTGCTCCGAGTGGTTTTAGATTCATCTGGTTTTTGTCTTCTGTGTTCTTTCCTTTAAGTAAAATACTTCCAGTAATCTGATGAATACACCTCTCTATTTAAAGAGTTTCACCCAGTAATGTAATGTACATGTCTCAAAACAGGAGCATCCATTTTGAAAATCATTTGTATTTAAAAACATAACAGACAGCATTTTCTTTTTTAAACATACTGAAAGAATAGGAAAACCCATTCTGTGCATGAAAATTACTGCAAGCTAAACAACTAAAGATAGTGTTACTCAAAAGAAGTCTTAACTGAGGATTAAGATCAGAAGAAATGGACAAATCCATGTACAATTGCATAAAACCTTAAAAATGAAACATAAACAGTTAATTACCTGTCTCATTCTGTTAGCCTCTTTGTGTGAGGTAAGTAGTGTATAGAAAGCAGTAGAAAATTCAGGGGCCACTATTGGAATCTAGGATGAGCGATATGTTAGAATGCAATGACTTTAGCTATTAAAACAAATTAATTACACAGAAAGTCATTCCGCCTTTTAGAAAAATCAGTAATTATCTAACTGCAAGGCTGTCTCAATGAGAAACAAAGAATTGTCTTTGTTCAGGTCTTGATTTTGTGCAGAGAATATTGTCTGTATGATTTATAAAGCCGGAAGATATGCATGCATGGAAAAAACGAATCTTTACATGATGTATCGTAACAACGTATTTGAGAACTTAAGGATGGTGAAATTTCAAAAGCTCAGAAAGGGGCTGACAGTAAGACCTGAAGAAATATCCAAAGAATTGTGGATAGTTCTCTTAACTGAATTTCTGTGAGTGATCTTAAATTATCAAACTGTTCTTTCTACGCATCTATAAGAGCTGGTGAGAATGAACAGCTAGCATAGATCTGTAGGGAACAAGTCAGACCTACCCTATCTCTGTAAAAATATTGCAGCAAGCCTTAAGGGGTAGAAGAGATACGATATAACTTGAATTTAGTAAACTGTAGTTTTGATAATCTCACATGGCATTCTCTTAAGCAAGGTAGGGAACTGTGGTCTAGATAAGACTGGTCTAAAGTTAGTATACAAGTTTTTTGGGAAAAAAAAAAAGTGTTTTATTTATTCACAGTCACTCTTTTCTCCAGTAAGCAGGGGTAGGGGGGAGGAGTGTAATTCCATAAGAGTCTGTACTGGGTCTAAAGTTATTCCATAACTTTGTTGGTAGTTTCGGTAATAGAGTAGATGCTGCTCTTGCTGCAGTCTATTAGAAGACAGGACTCAAGTTCAAAGTAATCACAATAGATTCCAGAAACAATAGAAAATAATAGACATACAGTTTGGTAAGAACAAGTATAGGTGCTAAGTAGGAGTAATTAACTGCACAAATAGAAGGTGGGGAATCCCCTCTAATGCTTCAGGAAAGAATATGGGGACAGTATATTCACCATGCTGTACTATTACATGTGTAGCTGGTTCCATACTTTTTGCTTTCTTATACAAGTGTTTGCCCTCCCTTCATATCAGCAGTGGAAGAGCTCAGGAAGTGTTAAAATGCCTGGGAGATGTCCTTTGGCAAATCTGAAAACATTGCATGCCTCTATCACCTTTTATGAATTTGAGGCATAGCGTACTAATTTCTACTTACCCATTTACTGGGTTGATAGTCTGTGGCAGAGGCACAAGGGATAGAATATCTGAAACTGCTAAACCAAGATCCGCTAGAGCTCTTTCTCCACAGATCTTTGGGAGCGTAATGTGTAAGCATCCAGTGAAACAACTTGTAGGCTCAAGTTGTCTTAAGTTTTCAAAAAGGACAAACAATACTATGTACCTAGTTAATGATAGTTCATGAAATTATTAAAGACATTGAAAGAAGACTTAGAACCAGGTTTATTTAACCTAGGAAATGAGAAGAATGAGGATAGGTATGTATAAAATTGTTGCAAAAGGACTTCAGCATAAACTGTTTGCTATCTCCGGTATAGATATGACAAGAAGTAGTGGGGTTTAATTTGCAGCAAAGCCTAGATGCAACAGATAAGAAAAATGTTTTGAAAAGTAAGACTGGTTAACTCCTGGGGTAGATTTTTTATCTGGAGGATAATCGAGCTTTGACTTCAGCTATTTAAAGAGGGATTGAACTGGCACTTGTCAGTACTGGTTTAGATGTGAAGCAAGATACAGCTGAACCCTGCTTCCTGTAAGGAAAACCAAGACATGTAAACAGGCCCTCTTTATGCCTCTTCACTTTCTGTAGAGTTCTGCCAAGTATGTAAATAGGAGCCAGGAGAAGGAATAGAAGCTGCTGCTTCTGTTTCTACTGAAAGATCAAATAAAAATTATGAATTAACTCTGCTGTTAAAATAAACATGACTATTTATTTCATGTATTCTATATACTACAGTTGTTCTACATGCTGGATGGAAACCTGGTTGTGCTGTTTTGGAAGGCTGGACCAGTTGCCTCTGTGGTCATTATGTTTCTCCTCTCAGGCCACCAGATGGCTGTTTAGGTGTAATGATAACAACTGTTTGATTCTACTTGCCAGCCTTGAGATTGAAGAACTCTGGAATCACTTGGGTACTACAGGATTAAATGAAGACAAAATTTAAACTTTTGTCATCTATAATGTGGTAATTGCATATTGATCAATAATGGTATGGACTTTGCAGTAAATTATTGCTCAACGTATTCTTATTTTTTTTATTTCTAAATTTGGTTTATATTATTTTCTGTATTTATTTGTACTTACTCTGTACTGGTTATTTCCTAGGTGTATCTACAGAAAGACAGAAAATTAGTTACAGAAACAGAACACACTCTGGATTTTCTTCTGATGTGCAGACTACACTGATTGAAGTATTGAATCCGCTTACAGCACCACCTTCCTGTAAGTAGGCTCAATCAGTGTGCAACACGTTGTATAAAGTTTTGTTGGGTTCCTGGGTGATTCAGTACTCTACAAGGAAAATTGCTAATTTAGTATTCTATCAGAGAAACACTGCCATATATTTATGTGCACACATAAGAAAGAACAATGCGAAGGCTTAAAGCATCTTCTGACAGATGTTCCTCCACTGTCTTTTCTGAAATTCAGGTTGAGAAAGGAAAATCAAGAGTCACAGACACTATTAGCCAGTTTTCAGAAGTGGTAACTCTGTACAGTGTAGGAGAAGTAACAATGACGTTACAAGGCAAGAAAAGCAAGAAATGAAGTTGCAACATGAAGGGGCTATAGGGGTAGCTGTATTTACTTTGTTCTTATTGCCTTCTCTCTATGTCACTAAAAATAACAACCAATCATAATCTCTTCCAGCTTTTAAATTAGTATTATTAGATAGCACAGTTTTACAACATTAACACTAACAGACATAGCATACACTTATTGTCCATGATTACTCCTGGTTATGTGCCTCACAGTTAATATCAAGGGACACAGAAAGATAATTCTGAGATGGTCAGAATGACAGTCTAAAAATCTGTTGTGATTAGTAAATATTGAATATTTTTTTAAATTGGATTTTATTATACTACAAGCTGAGATATAAACCTCCTTATTGTTATGGGAATGAGTGGATATCTTGAGATATTTTGAGTTCACAAAGTATCCAGGTGTATAAATTTGGGTCTTCAGTTATTTGTAACAAGTATTTGGGTTGGCATACTAGATTTCTGGATTCAGAGTTATAAATTTCACATACAAAATAACACCGTGGCGGTTTGTGATTTATTAACTGAAAAAAAAAAAAAAGAATGTTGTACTGGCTTATTTGATAGGCTGTCATTTTATATCGTTGAAATGTGTAGAGATGCAAATTCTCCTAGATGATAAAAGTACAGTGTGTTGATTAGGGGATAATATACCTATGTTCTTTAGAAGTTTGACTCCTTGAAATCATTGAAATTCAGACATTGATGTTAACTGGAATATTCAGTGCAAAGGAACTAAAATATGGGTCCAAAATTATGAAATGAGAATTTTTATTGTATTGAGCATTTAACACTGTCAGGGTCAAACATATCAGTGTAATTTCTGCACTTTATTTTCTGTCATATCACAATATATCTGCATCTACTGAAAGAGCTGTTAAATATGCAGTAGTATTGTGAGTTGTTTTGTATGATTTTTTGCTTAAAGTTGACTTTTTGCAGGGATCTAGGGATTGTAGCTTGCCATCTGTTGCTTAAATCTCTGTACATTTCTACTGTATTGAATGGATAGTCTTTTTAGCCTGGCTTCACGATTTGGAAATAGAAAATTATGCTTGTGAGATCAGGCAGTGTAAGGGTATATTAGTGCTTATTTGTTTATATCTGCACTCATTGCATTTGAATTTTGTGGAAAAAGTGGCATTTTGAAAGAGGGAAAGGTCTCAATACTATGTTTCTGAAACTTATGTGGAAATGAATGGCTGAGCAGAGGAGAGGGAGTCGTGTACTGACTGTCTATAGTGTAAGTTCAAACTATATTGGACAGTGGAGTAAAAAGTTATAGTTATTTCTGTTACGGGAGAAAGTTCAGACAGAGCTTAACACTTTCTTACATACTAAAAGCATCCAACTACAAGTTGTAGTTTTGTCAGAAACAAAGTATTGTATGTTTTCTCACGTGTGGTGAAAATTCCTGCTTCCAATGGCTATGATGAGCGCTGTTTGCAAACCTTTTCAGCTTGGCTAGTCAAAACCTGATGCCCCCAGTGGAACGCTGATATTATTTGTAAACACATGGAGATGTAGCTGGAGGAAGTGAACTCCATATAATGCCTGAGTGCAATCAAGTGATGAAGCGTTTGCCACCTCTTCTCAGCTTTCTGTTTGGTGTTTTAGGTATGTTTGTAATACTTCGGCATCCTTGTAATGGCAGAGCTGTTTTTCAGTGGTAACCGTTTGTGTATGAAATAATTGAAGTTCGTACAATAAAGCATAGTTCAGTTTACTTGAACATGTAAATTGGCTCATTTATGAGTCATTTGTGCAGCAGTATTCCACATGATGAGTTAGGAAGTACACAGTAATTGACATATAATAATATTGAAACAGATTGTCCAATACATTTATTTCTTTGACAAAAACTGATCAATATTAATTTGTCAAATTCCGTACTGCTCTGTCATTGAAGTGAAAGTATATGTATTAAAACAGCAGTGACTGTGAAGTCTAGTGTGTTAAAATTTGATAATTTCTTTTGTCAAAGAAACAAATCATGAGATTAACTCAAGAGTCGTTGTTAAATTTAAAGTGCAAGGTAGTGGGAACACAAAAAATGCTTTATGATGAGCTTTTGTCAATCTGTATAATTTCTCAGTTAAGCAGTCATAAATCAAGGAATATTGTATTTTTTGAGGCTCATTAAAGAGACATTATACATTAGAATAGTGAGGCAGTCAGCATAATGAAATGATGAATGCCTATAACTATCTGTATGTAAATGATGTGAGGCAGATTTGCTGGTGCTACAGAGGAGAATAACAATCTATTTGACAGTTCCCTGTAGGTGCTACTTCTGGATACAAGTGACAGATGTTAAATGTAAACCTCTTCAAC
This sequence comes from Gymnogyps californianus, assembly GCF_018139145.2. Lineage (NCBI taxonomy): Eukaryota > Metazoa > Chordata > Aves > Accipitriformes > Cathartidae > Gymnogyps > Gymnogyps californianus. The sequence continues at coordinate 38,842,972 of NC_059474.1, read as the reverse complement.
AGCAAGCACTTATTAGCACTCAGTGGGGAAAAAAAGGCAATATAGAATAAGACAAATAGCAGATAATGCCATTTAAATAACTTTGTTCTTACAAAGCTTTATTGCCAATGTGTTAAAGTCGGGGGGGTTGGTTTTCTTGTTTGTTTTCATTGACAAAGATTAGGTAGGTAAGAGAACGTTTTGGAATTTGGAAAATTGTAATTTGAAACATTGAAAATTCACTCAATATTATGGGAACTCTTGATGGAAAATACATGTATGTGCCCTTTCATCAACAAACTTTTTTGAAATGTTATTTGGTAAATATTTATCAAATCATTGTTATCTGTGATAACTGTCAGTATTGTGTGTGTTTACTGCCATTACTTGATTTACCAAATTAGTTTTAATTGTTGTTACCATTTTTTTTTCTTTTTTTCCCATGATAGAATGGAAAACTGTGGTCTTTCAGATCTGTACTTTTAATGGGAAAAGGACAGAAGTAGTTAATTAAACCAGATTAGCAATAGCAAATACTTTTTAGGACATTTTATGATTTTATTTCTAGGCCATTTGTCTCAGTCCTAGCCTGAGATGCTGCTCCTAGAAGTACAAAATATTAATGTGTGTGAGATTCACATTTCGATAATAATCCAACTCTTCAACAGAGATCAGCATTAAAGTAGTTCAGGAGACTATCAAAAACACTTGATTTATTTCTTATCCTACTTTGTAATAGATTAGGTTAGGGATTTATATCTCTTTAAAGTATGAATCTAGGCACATGAATTGATTTTTCAAATTGCCAAAGCTTACTTTAAAACTTTTTTTTTTTTGAGATGGCTTGTCCTTAATGAAATTTTTTTCTATCTGCCAGCCAAACGACTGCTTGAAAGGGTAGAGATTAAGCCAACACTGAGTGATGCAGTGTCTACATGTTTAGATTCTGTATGGCCTATGTCTTTTAGTATTCTGAAATCTGTGACACTGTTTGTGCTTTTTCTTTGTTATCTTTTGTCAACTGTTAAAGCTACCTTGTGTTGCTTGCAGTAAATCTCTTTGGAACTTAGTGTTTCACTGCACCATTGCAGATTTGTAATCCCCTTTCATGGTGTTAAATTATCAGCCACATATGCACTGTGTCTGACTTACTGGACGTATTGATTGTTCCCCTGGCTACAGTGCTTGCTAATTTGTTTCTTTATTGCTTTGCCTTGAGTTAGGGAATACTCACCCTCTGTCCCCTGAATTCTTAGAAGAAAAGCTAAAGTTCATTCCTATATACTTTTTGCTATTAGTTCTCACTGTTGCAATTCAAGTCTAGGTGATTATCCTCACTTAGATCCTGATCTATGTTCATGTAGAACAGCTGAGGTTCAAGAATGTAGAATATGAGTATCATCTCAGTGGGGAAAGGAAAGGAAAGACGGATTTTATGAGAGAATTTAAGCAATAATCCGTGACTGTAACAGACTTCTCACATAGCCAGACTTTTTTTGGAAGTAAGGAGGAGTTCATAAGTCCAGGAAATGTATTTTGATCCTACTAACCTAGCCTCCTTAGATGATGACAGGGCTTAAAAATATCGCTGAATTTTATCTCCTCTTTGCAACACAATAGAGTTGCAAACAAGAGGTACTCAGTTACATTAGATAGAAGAGCTTCCTATGCAGGTACTGGCTCAACGTTTGCTCCCTCTTCTGTTCTCAGCTGTCCTATAATCCCTCTTATGTTAGATGCCACAAGTTTTTAAAAAACTGTCTTGCCTGTCTGGTTGAGCAGAACTCTGAAATGTTTTGAAGAAAGTGAAAACATCTAACATCTGCCTATACATGACAGATCAACAAAATTGGGCCATGTGCTAGATTGTTAAGAAAAAAAAAATTAGCAACACGTGTTCTATAGCAACCTCCTAAAATTATGTCTGTTTTGAACATTCTTATACCACAAAATGGAAGAGTCAAACCAGCCTTTTTCATTCAACCATTTAGAGCTTCCATGATGCCAAACGCAGTAACTGAGATCAGAGATACTGCATCTGAAACTAAATTCTGTCTGTCTCTCTGAGGTCGGTCCTATATGATCCTGTATGTTCCTATATGATGCTGTGTAAATCACTAGAAATGAGTCTTTTACTGGTGTTTCTGGTGACTACGTTTATTTGATGAGTCAATGCTTACAAGTTAGTCACCAGTTCTAAGTATATGCTTTATACACATATGTAATTATAGGCTGTGTAGACTATATAAATACAGTGCCTAAATATACACTAAGTATGTACAGTATATGCATGCCTGTAAATACAGACTAAATATACACTATATAAATAAATATTTAATATATTTTTATTTTTATGAAAACAACTACAGGTTAATAATTTACAGTATAATGTAATTGCTTCCAGTACTTTGAAAAAATTGCTTTGAAATGACTCATCAAACTTTTTTGGCTAATCAGCATACTGAAACATAAATGTTTCATTGCCTCATTACCTCTGTTTAGTGTAAATAATAAATTTAATACAATGACATCTATGTCAGCTGCTTGAAGAATGATGCATTTTTTTCAAATATTGTAAGTCAAATCACCAAGGAGAAACCATGCTAAAGAAAATTAAGATGAAAATACATATGTATGGTAGGTTGAGAGTTTTACTGCACTGTCATTGCGTTTTATAATCAATTTACTTCTCAGTTGTACTAGAGTACTCGAGTAATTATTAACTATGCTTAACGTTAGATAGATATCATCAGCATTATTTCCTATATATCAGTTAAATCTGACTGGTAATCTACAAATAGTTAGAATTATAATTTCAAGTCTAATGCCTTTGTCAGTTATTTATCTGAATTTATGACTTTATTAATTGCAAAAAAATTGAAATCTCTTGGATATTGTTTCTCTTTTACTTAAAGAAATCCCTTTGCAGAATGTAATAAGGAAGTGCTATGATGCTCATCCAACTATTTCAGCTATTCATTTTTTTTAAGAGCTGCATAATATGTTTAAATGATATTGAATGACAGTTGTATGAGCTGAGTTCTGCTGTGTAAATGTGTCAGGAGAGTACAAAATTAAAATATAAAACCAAGATATAATAATGTTTCATTAATGCCTATTTCAAGTAATCAAATAGTTAAAGCAGTTGTAATTTGTGATGTACTCTAGTGGTAATATTTTTACACAAATAATATTTTGGGTTAACCGAACTGCTACAAACAAAATGCTTGTGGATTTGTCAAACATAAAAATGAAAAAAGTCTTCTGAGCCCATTCCAGGAGTCTTGGCCTCTCTTCAGAAAACATTTAGAATTTTGCTTGTATAAGGGCATTCTGACTGAACCAAAAACTCAATCTTCACAAGTGGTGTCAAAATAAAGAGTAATAGTGGTCATCTGGGAAAAAGGATGAGGAAAGGGAAAGCATGTATTTAGGCAACCTGTTAAACAGTTGTATTGGATAACTTTTGTTTATTTAATTGTATTAAATATTACTACAGTCCACAAATACAGATCTATGTATGGATCTGCTCATACATAGTGTCTGTGTTTGGGTTTTAAAATCTAGGTTTTAGATCAAACTGACAAAAAATAAATCACCCATTCAGCAAAAGATCCTAGTCATGCAGTGCTATCCAGCTGAAGGGGGCCTAAAATTTACACATCAATCTAGAAGAGAGTTCTCATTGAACAGAAAGCTGAAAACTGTTCTTCAGTCCTTCCAACATACAAGCATAATTTTACAGTGACTATGAAACGAGACTCATAAGGATTGGTTGCTTCACTGATGCTTTTAAAATTTGATAGTCCAGCAGCAGGAGCCGCTGTAAGTTGTCATTCTCTCCCATTTGTCAGTCAGTGCTTTGTCTTTTTAATAAGCAGGGCACAGTTTTAGAACTTCATTGCCAAGAGACGAAAGTTAAGGCAAGACTATGGAAAATACGGATATGGAAATGATAGTTTTATCTTAAGACTTTCTGAGATTTCAAGAATACAGTGTATTTTTAGTAGTCTCAAAACAGTCCTTTGTTCTTCCATTTTGAGATATAGAAGGATTTTTACCATAGTGGCTTTTTGTGAAGAGAAAATAGAAAGACAAAAAGATTTATGACTGGTATTGAAAATGCCGTGGACTGAGCAATTGCAGCATACTCTAGGTTTCCTCTTTAGCCATTGTAAAGTTTTGACATCCAAAACTGAGGCTGAAGGTGACGGATTGTGGGGAAGACAAGAAGTAAAATTGTAACTAAATGCAAGAAAACAGTAGAAAAGACTAAACAATGGGGAAAGTATGACTTCGGACACCATTGAAGAGGATGAGATGAAAGGATGCTTGAAAGGGAGAAAGATAATAAGAGAGAACTTTTTTTTTCCATCTTAATTTTAGAGACTGCCATAACCTGAGGCAAACTGTTTGACATTGCAAAGCAGAAGCAATTATCTGTTTTACTGAAGCGATTTCCACCTGAAAGGGATGGAAATTAGAAAATGAAAAGATGAAAAAACTGGCGTAGAAATACTGTACTAGAGAGTAGGTATTTAAAGTCTAGTAAATGCAGATGAGGTGCATAATTTGGTAGCAAGAGTAGCAAACCTAATGTAAATATTATTTTTCTAAAAATGTCTTCAAATATAGTTAAATATATAGATGTATATATTTTCTGTCCTTCTATATGTATCTGTATATACATCCATTTTTATAGATTGGTATGTACACATAATTAGCAACTGAGTTTCATTACCTACATTCATTTTCTGGTGAAATTTCTCTGCCAAAACTTTAATAAAGTTTTTTTTTTCTTCACAATTGCATTTTATCATTATATTTGAGTGATAAACTGTAATAGTCCCCTTGCAGCGTAAGTGCATGCATAGTAGCCTAGAATACCTCATATTTTTCCCCGCTTATCTGGTGCACCAGACAAAGCTAGGTTGAACAAATACATAGTCTTTTAGTTTTTTGAAATTAATTTGAGGTAGACAAGGACAGAAAAAATAGCTTGGATTAAAATGAAAAATATAACCTTTTTATTTCTGAAATGAATGAAATTAGCCTTTTTCTACTTGTTGAAACATGAAAGAGTTTGCACAAATTCTTTTAAGAAAAGTAGTTCTAGATTCACAAGATTCTGGAGAGGGTATTTTACCTGATCTCCCTGATAGCCATTTTTTTATTTTAGTAGATTTATTTCTATAGTAATCAACTGAAGACAGGCTCCACTTCTCTCTTATGTCTGAAAGGATTTGATTCTACATTTTCCGCAAGAGTAACAGTGAGGTTGCACTTTTTTTTGGAAAGGAGAGGGTAGTCGAATTTTTCCCAAATCCTGTATTTTTCTACTGTATGTATAAAACTTAATTTTTTAATGGAGTATCAACACTAATTAAATATTAATACTACTATTAGTTAATGTCCATGTAATATATATCTCTAAGGTTAGTATCTATCCATTTTTGAAAGTGAAGACAAAAACCTGGGAATGAAAAAGCTCTGGCATAACTTTCTTAGGATTGCAATTGCTTTAAAATTAAAGGTTCATTTCTGCCTCTTTCTGGATTGTATCCTACTGGGGACAGAAGAATTGATAGATTCTTTTGCCTCTGCTGTGAAAAGAAAAACAAAACAGAATGAAAAACACAATCAGTGTCATAAGTAATTAAAAAAAAAAGACGGAATCTAATTTCCTTTTAATCTCCTGAACTCCGCCTCATTCTTTTAAGTTCTTGAAAAATAACTTACCAGTGTGGTGATGATCTTCCAAGGATGACAATAGTCATAGCTAAAATTTCTCTTGCAAATCTGTATCTTTATCACATCACTGTTGTGTCATATATTTATTGCTGAGCTAATAATATGTAAGTATTTGAACAGGCTGCTCAGACCTGCTGACTAGAAACTCAGAGCTGAGTATTTCTAGCTATGACAAAGGTTCCTTAGTCACCTCTCTGGTGTCCTTACAGACAGGTTATAAGCATTATTACTTTTTCTATTTCATGAGTTCATTTGTAGAGCTCGCTTTCTTAAACTTTCTTTTTAAATATATTTACTTATAGGAAAACTAGTAGATAGAGATTTCTAGCTTATGGCCAGAGAAATCTTGGATTAAATGGTTATCTATGGTAGAGTTATCTATCAGAAATTGCTACTATCGACAGTCTGCTGTATAAAGATTCTAATGAAATAGTCAGTATAATAAAAGTGTATGACAGCTCTAATGATATCTGTCTCCTGGGTTCCAGTAAAGACTTTACACCATTAAAAATCTGCAAGAGAGGAGGGAAAAGGCAGTCAATATGACTAACATTTTCATAACCAATTTTAAGAGCGAACTTGTTTTTTAGCTGAGTTGGAAACATATTTTGTGTAAAAGAGGCAAGATCGTAATAAGGAATAACTTGAAGTTTATAGAGTAAACAAACATACAAAAGATGTTAGGACAATGGAATTTTGTGGATGTGAAGTTAGGAAGGCTGTGTTTTTAACATGCTCTAGGCTAAACACTAATATAAACATGATTTTCATACTGTATATATGCATGTATGTGTGTCCGTATAGATTTAAAATTAACTTCTCCATGTTGAGACTTGTTTTCTGAGTAGGAAATAACACAATCATGCAAGAAAATAGCGAGATAGTGAGTTATATTACTGCTAACACAACAAACAAAACCAGGAATAATTCAACCCCACAAACTTCTGTATTTGTTTTGATTTCTTGAAGATAAAATTCAAAATTTTGAAAGTTAATTATTCAGAAACTCACATTAAAGAAAAAAAAATGGTTGTTTTTTTTTTCTCCGTATGTGCCTGTCATCTTCATGAAAGACTTAGCTTCAGTCCCACAATCATGTAGGGACATGGAAACTATGAATATTTGTGATTTTGTTTTGGATTATACTGGTTTTGTATAAACTACTTTGATATCTCTGACATTGTACCTCTTCTCAAGCAACTTTTTTCAGTTGTTAGCAGCAAGATAGGAGCTGTCATGTTATGTTAATGCTGAGGCATTTAATAAACAAGCTAAGTACTCCTTTTGCATAGTCCTGTATGTCTCACAAGAAGGATAATTATTATTTTCATAATACTTTCTGGTGATCTCAGTAAGGATAAACATATGCACACACATATGTATGTATACACACACTGAGACATGACAGTATATATATGAACACAAATACGTGTAGACACTATTTCAGTTATGTTTTTCGTTTAGAAGGTAAACAGGGCATGAATACAAAAATAATGTTACATCTCCAGCTAATAATGCCATAATTGGTGGAATCAGATTTTTTTCTTGTATTCATTTTGTTTTGTTTGTGTTTTACTGCATTTTTTACCACATCTAATTAAAATCTAATTCTAATTTCATTAGGACCTGTTCAATTGAAAGTGTAAATCACACTGATTTATATGTACCTGTTTACATAATATAGCATATATAATACAGTTTCTTAGAATTCAGTAGGACTGTTCTCTTGAACAATAATCAAATAAGAGCTATACAACATATGTCACGTATTGGCTTATTATGAGAGATACTACTACAACTTCTTGCTACGCTTGCCTTAGCGCACCCATAAAGTTTTTATAAATTCTGTTAATTTACAATGGTGTGTTTTAAGAGGCAGATCTATGTCACTCTTATTGTTTTCCCTTGATCATTACACTTGAAAAACTGGTCTTGGTGAAGTCCCTGCTAAAATTAACTACTTACAGACAGTGATTTCTTAGTTCTTCAAAACTACTTTTTTCCTCTCTTTCTCCTGCACTTTGAATTTGTGATATTTTCAATAGTTTTGAAGGATTTAAATTTCTCAAGCATTAAATTCTTAAAATTCCTGTAAATTCTACATATTTCAAATTCTACCAGAAAACTTTAAGCAAATGCAGAGTCTGTGAACAGCTACCAAATTTATTTAAATACAAAAAAATCACTGCAGTTGGCACTGCAAAATTATTCTGCTAGTGTTGCCCTACTGGAATGTAGTATGTATCTTTCTTTTCTGCTTGGTGATTGTCTGGGCAGGAGAATGGACCAAATTAATTACCGAGATTCCCTCCAGACCTATTTTCTGCGGTTCATTTTCACGATCTTTTCAGGCAAGAATATAAGCATTAAGTTTTAGATTTTTGCAACTGAGTGGTACTTTCTGACTATAAATATGGTTGAATTTAATATAGATAGATCTAGCATTTACATTTTGTTAGGGAATAAATGCTGCTGTAGTGAAATTTACTTTGTACGATATATATTATTACACATACTATATTAGCCAAATCAAAAATAAAAAGTATTTTAGGTCCTATTAGACCTCTTAGGAACAGGGTAGGAATTTTTGTCCTAATCAATGATTTGGAAATATCACTAAACTGAAGGGTAATAGCATTAGAATGTTTAAAAGGGATAAGTATGTGGTAAGATGGTACTGCAGCAATTATTTTGGTGGTTTATCAATTGTATTCAAACACCATGTACTCAAAAATTTGAAATTTTCAATCATTTCTTTCCCTTTGAGATTTAATTGGTTTTTATAATAACAGGTGTTATTATTTATTCAATTGTCAGCATTAATTATTAATCTGGTAACATATAGATGCAACTTTTGAAAGTAGGAGATTGGAAGGACTGTATATAACTTTAATTTACACATAATGTATTTCTACTCTTTGAATGTATTTCTCACTTTTTTTCTTCCTCATATTTTGTCAGAATAAGTCAAACACAACCTCATCCACACTCAGAACTATACAGAATGTTAGTGGAACAATCTTAAAACCCAGTCTCTGTGGTTCTAACTCTTACAAAATTTCAGGGAAAAAGGTGGTTATCAGCCATTTACAGTGATTCCTTTTTGATGTATTTATAAATTAACTCTGTTCCAAAATGTGTTCATATAATACGATGATTGTATAATTCATTTTCATGACATCTTAAGGATTCAGATTCATCAAAAAACCCCACAGAGTATGTGTAATCAAGGTTTTTAAAATACCCTGTCTTGTGATTAATTTTTGTATACAAAAGCAGAAGCATGTGGTGGTAGTTGACCTACTGTTTTTTGTTTACTTGCAGATCATAAGAGTGAAATCAAATTGTGTTGACCAGATACACATTTTTACTTTTTCGTGAGCTGAAAGTTCGTTTTCATTTTTGAGCTCTTCAAATATTTCTTTTCTATTTTCTTCCTAAAATTAAGTTTTCCTTGAAAGAAGAATTTAAATAAAAGAAGTCTAAATGTCTTGCTTTAAATTTTGCAAATATTTTAGTACTAGAAATAAGATTTCAGATACTTTGGGAGAGAGGGACGAAATTAATCAGATTAGCAGTATTAACACAATTTTATAAAATAAAATTTTTCTTTATCCTTCTGTAACACTAACCTTGATGCCACAGTGGGCTGCAATATCTTGTGCTTTCTAACCTGTCAGGATTAAACCATGGAGTCTACTTTTTGGAGAGAATTAGAAGTATCTCAAGAATTAGGCAGGAAAAAAAAAATTAAATGCTTGGTATAGACCAAGAAGTTTGTCCTTTTCCAGCACTTCCCTGGCAAGCACCTATATTGAAAATTTTGAGTTTTCATATTTTTGCAAGCAACATGCATTAAAATATTTCTGTTTAGGATATTAGTCATTGCAGTGATTAATGCAAGTTAGTTCGGTAGAACAAGCAGTAGTTGGAAGAGGGAGTAGTTAAAATCAGTCTTAACTGCTGCCATTTCATTACAAATAATCCACACATTTCTAATTTCAAAATTAGGATCATCATGGTAGTTCTGGACCAGTATGATGATAATACTGAAGTTGGCATTGCCTACCACCTTCAGGAAAAGTTGTTAACAGCAGTAGTATTTATAGACTTTCCTGCAACTGGTATTTTATTTCCTAATGGCATGGTATGTATGAGTCAAGTTTTGGGGCCTATCCATGATGACTCCCAGTACAGCAAACAATGGGCAACAAAATAAAGTGCATTACCCTCCCTGAGAAATTCAACAGATCTGTTTAAACCCTGCCCATCTTCTAAAGGGAGCGCCTGTTGCCTGATTGCTTGGACTCCATTTTCTAGTTGAAACACATCACGTACCTCCATGTGTGTGTATAAGATTAGGTAACTGTCTCTTTAGGGAACTTCTTCCAGCACAGTGGAGTCTTGTGATCTTCTCAAAGCGTGCCTGAGGAGGAAATGCAGGTTTAATGACAAGCAATTGCATCTTCAGGCTGTTCTTCATTATCTCTCACTTCCTCGTCACTTCATATTAAATGATGATAGTTTAGGTACAGTGCTGTTATTTATTTTTGAAGGAGTTTCTTGGAGAGCATGTTTGATATTTGAATAATCAAACAAATATACTGCAGCACCTTTTTTCTAAGAGATTGTGTGATTTTCATGTGAGATGACCCAGTCTTCGATACTATGTTGGATCAAAATATGGCATTCTTTTGATCTTTAAGATGAAAAAAGGAAATCTTGTTTTGAATTTATTATGTATTTACCTAATAACTTAAGTAAACATTGGTTATGCTTATTTACAAGCTGATAGTTCTGAGAAGAGAAATAAAATGTGAGATGTTTATAACTATTTTTATTTATACTATTTGGAGTTAATTAAATGAGAGGCAAAAGAGCAGAATCTTAACAGCTTAAAACTGGTCCTACTATTCTGTGTATGCCGTTTTAATCATGCAAAGTGCGTTATTATTTCATATGATTTGTATGTGCATATGCAATTTGTGTAGTTGGATGTGCCTGCCTGTTTTTCACAGGCAGGATTAGAAATACAATTTTAAAGTCTAGACACTGCTCCTTAAAAAGCAGACCCATAGTTGACCTGACTGTATGTAACTAATTAGGAGATTAGCTGGTGAAAGATCTTTCAGATAGGGTAGCTGGCCTACATTCATCTTCACTTTACCTCTCTTCCTTGGTCAGAGGGGTCTAACTCTCATCTTGTCTCTAAAGAAGTTGTGTATATGTTTCTTCTTTTTCTCACAACTGTAAGTTTTAGTGTAAATTCAGTTTTTCATGTGTATTTTAGTGGAAGAATGCAGCTTTGTATTTTCCACTACTATGATTCTGTAATTTAAAATAAACTATAATTAAATATAAGCTAATGTAACCTAATGCTGCATCACCATGCTATTGAAGATAGCTGGCTAAGATAAAACCAGATATTATTCCAATTGGAATCTAATTGGAATAATAATTGTTGTAGTGTGGAGGCTTAAGGACTGAGAAGTAAAATTCCTGTTGTTGACCATCAGCCCTTACATGAGAGATACAGGGATTGTATTAACTAGAGAAAATGTCTGGTTCTTCTCAGTGCTTCTAGGGTTATTTCTGCATCCTGCTCGCACAACATTCATACACATTGGTGTGTTAAATATCAATTTCATTTTTCTTCTTTCACTAACTATCGATACTTCAAGTATGGAAGAATTTAAAAAAATAAAAAACATACATATATAATACTCATACTGGTATCTTGAAAAAAACACCCTTCCAATCACAGTAACATGCTTAACTGTTAAAGGAATGGAATCTGCTTCTATTCCGAGAAACGAGAATTCAAAACTGTAATAAGTTCTGGGCTGTGTAGCTAGCATGTATGTATTTGGTGTACTTCAGCACATTGTCATGTTTAATTTTATTTTTTTCTTGTATCTTTTTATTTTGTCATATTTCATCATGACTTGTAGTTTTCAAAGAAAATATGTCGCTGTAGAAAACAACAGTTCTGTTGCAGGATTGACTCAACAGTTATTGACTATCAAATAAAATATGTATGTTTTTTCTTTAACTGAACCATCTTACAAATGAACGCAATAATTTAATAGTAGACTGATATCAGAATAATTATGAAAGTTTCTTTTATCCTAATAAGTTTCCTTAGTAGTTGAAAAATTGTCTTCTGCTTGACGTGGCCCACTTTCGCAGAACAGTTATGGTGTTAAGTAAGTGAAAGAACTATGTATAGAATTTGAATCCTTTGATTTTAAGAAGGTAAAAATTTCAAGTTGTTTTCCTCATAGTGTCATCTATACTACCCCTTATATACTGATATATAGATACAGTTATCTATATATTCAAATACAGTTAGATATATTGAATTTTTGATTTGTATTTCCAATTATGTAAGCTTGCCAACATTTTCTTTTATTAGTGTTCCAAAAAGCCCAAAATCTGTCTCTATGACTTAGAGCTATTGTAGGGAATACCTTCCCTTTATACTTAAACTTCTTTAATAATACTGATGTGCTTCCCATTTAAAAAAAAAAAAAAAAAAAAAGGAGGAGGATTAGTGTCTTTTGTATGTTAATGCTTAGCTCTTTTTTTGCTAATGGGTTTCTTCACATCTTCTAGTACCTATACTCAGAGTTGTGCTTTTGGGCCCATATGCCATAAAAATTTCATTGCATCTTCTGTAGGCAGAAACAAGTTTGCTGACAGTGTTCAAGTTCTGGTTATACACTGGCCACCAGCAGTGCCTCTGAACATGGCAGTTTGCAATGTTGGTTATAGTATGACCAAGAGTTACGAGGTCTGAGTAGTAACCACCCCCACTGACCATGTAGCTGTAGAGCTTTTCTGCTCATTCTCAGGAAGAATTTATGCTCCCCCTGATGTTTAGAGGCAGGGTAGCATTTTATATTTCATGGTTCAGCACGTAGCAGTTACTCTTTGACTGTTTAGGCAACACCACCCCTCTTGAGATTCAGACTGCAATTCAATCCCTGCTTTGTCAGTCAGATGTGTTTCAAATGTACCCTTAATTAGCCCAGTGAGCTATATCCAAAAGATAATCTGGATGAAATTCAAGAAGTACAGAGAGGCCAGCAAAAATATCCACCACTGCAGTGCTATTTTAAGAGAGTTTGTTTAGTTGGGCATGAATCGTAGTGTCAGGAGACTAAATTACCCTGATTATTTCTTTGTGCCACAAACTATACTGCTCGCTGTATTCAAGTTTTAAGGTAGCTGAGATGTCTCCATACTACATACGGAGTATACATATGTACACATGCTATTTAGTTACCTGAAATAATTATAATATAGAATGGTTAACAATGCACTTTTATTGTAGTGCCATGAAAGTTGTTCAGAGATAATACTGTGCAAAATTTTAATAAATGCAGTTTGGAGCAGAAAATATTATGGATACACTAAACGTGCATATTCTATACTTTGGTAGGATAACAGTGTTGCATGGTGAACATTGCAGGATATTAAACCAACTGTTACTTAGACAACAATACTAACAACATTTATATTTCTATATTGTATATTTAATGGTTCCACAAAAAGAAGAGTTTTCTAGTACATTCAAGTGTCTTAACAGTAATCCAGAAACATCCAGGAGACAATCATAAATGCCAGACAAAAATACAAAACATAAAAGGAGATAGAAAAGTCCTGAGACAGTTTACAGATTATAGCATATATGTTATGTACCTGTACAGCTTTATAGTCCTGTACTGTTACAGATTATATTTTTTAAAAAATTGATTTACATACAAAGCAAACCTGAAATTTGCTTAATCGTTCAGATATTTTGCCTGTAGTAATTCCAATTGAGTCAAGAATTCCTTTTGCCATTTTTTTTAACCAGAACTACACTGTATTTTGTGATGATTAATGAGGTTCTGATTTAAAAGTAATTTTAAAGAATAGACAAATCCTCCAACTCCAAGGATAAACAGCTAGTAATAATAATAATAATACTAATAATGAGGTAATTCAAAGCCCAGCCAGATAATAACCTGTTGCCAGAAACTTTTAAAATATGTATCCATCATTCTCAAGTATTAATGTGAACTAATCTATTTGGAATATCAGTGGATATTTATATTTGGTCTTAATTTTCTGGAGTTTGGTATATCTCACAATATTTTAGTAGTATTCTAGGATATTTTTAGTTGGGTTGAGTAAAGTAATTAAACCAACATATCTCCTTATGTCATTCTGTGTTTTTTTCCTGAATACCAAGTTCTAGCCAAATACTTGCTTTAGTCACATAGAAGTATGATACATTTAGGTATCATCTTTTTCAATTAGAAATACTTCCCTTGCTGAGTCACAGAATGGTTGAGGTTGGAAGGGACCTCTGGAGTTCTTCTGGTCCAACCCTGCTGCTCAAGCAGAACACCCTAGACCCAGTTGCCCAGGACCATGTCCAGATGCCTTTTGAATATCTCCAAGGATGGAGGCTGAGTAACCTCTCTGGGCAGCCTGTGCCAGTGCTTAATCACCCTCAGAGGGTAGAATCGTTTCCTAATGTTAAGAGGGAACCTTGTGTGTTTCAGTTTGTGCTCCTTGCCTGTTGTCCTGTCACTGAGCACCACTGAAAAAGCCTGGCTTTGTCTTCTTTGTACCTTCTCTTCACATGTTTATATATGTTGAGTCTTCTGATCTTTCCTTTGCATTGTACAATGCTATGTGTTCTAGAATATACTGCCAAATTTCATAAAGAATTTTCTGGTCACAAAGAACATGGGAAAGCTGTATCTGTCTTTAATACTGAATTGTTCTCAATTTCGTTAAAAATGCTTTCTTGGCTTTTTTACATGTTTCAGATGTTTTTGCTCATGATATTAAAATTGTGGGGTTTATGCTCAAATAATTAAAGACAAGTATTAATTTTCTAAGTATAATTAGTCATATCAGGCTTCTAAATCACTCATATACTGTTGAAAGACTTACTATGGCTCTCTTGGTTTTAAATACTTGCTAAAATACACAGGAAATGCTTTTGAATTTAAAAGAAGTTTGGCTAATAGTTCATTTCCAAGTCTATTTTAAAGCTATCAAGGCAATTTAATTTTCTTACAACAATTCATTTAAATTTAGTCCATGAATCAGGTGTTATTTATGGTTCTATTATTCAGGCTTTTCATTATCTGTTTATCATGGTGGCTCAAGTATTTAGATGCTTCAGAGACTACTTAAAATTCTAATCTTGCTGCAGTCCTTTCAGACATATGTCAAGGTCAAAATTCCATTGAAGCCAAGGTGATTGATCAGGCTTGTATGCTTAATAAATACCATATGACAATGAAGTAACTGGCATCATAATCAGTTGGACTTGATTACCCGGTCTTGATGACCATCCTTAATTTACAGCTGAGTGGAACAGCAACCATCAACAGGAGGGCAAGGTGTAGCCTGAGCTTGTGAGCTTTGAGTTACATCAAAAAGGCAAAACTGATCAGTTGTTAGAACCCTTCAAAAAATATGTAACCCCAGAATTTTTAGCATGGCTTTTAAGGAAGCAGGGTTTAACAGACACTTTTCCTATTCGGTCTAGTAAGTTTTGAACCTATTCAACCACATGTCACAGTGAAACAGAAGTCTTAAAGTTGTTGTATTCCTTTAGGTTTCAAAAAGTTAATGGCTGCATAGAAAGATTAGCCAGACATCTGAATCTGACATCCACACCACCTACAGTCATTTTACTTCAGACCAGCTTGGGCTGAATACCTGGTAGCACTTGGAATGCATTTAGTGCTCTTCTCAAGCACAGTTTCTGGTTTAATTTCATCCTAAAGGATTTGCATGCACCAAGACTCTTCTGTAAAGGAAACCAAAGTGTAAGAAGTAGCTGTAATCAGGAGATGAGCTTCAAAAATGCACTCCTGATCAAAATTAAAATGCCAATGTGGATGCATGTTAAATATGCTAGATACCTGTGAGGCAATTTATTTGTGTGCATGAGAAACTGAAGGCTCAGAGGATAGGGATATAGGAGTCATGAGCAGTAACTGACAGATTCTGGGGTAACAAGGAGATATGGAGGACCTCTGAGTATTTTGTGCACAGTCTGAAGGAAAGAACAGAGTGTTAAGTTACGAGGGAAGGATTCTTGGAACACAGGAATTCATAGAGCAAGTTATGCGTAAGGGCAGTCGCTTTCTCAAAGAGTTTGTAGTGACATTTTCCTTTATACTTTTTCAGTTTCAGATAACTTTCCTTAAATTACCTGTTTTCACTCAGTTTTTCCAAGCTGGTCTTTGCCCAGTTTCAGTCATGCTCACTTCCTGCTATCCTGAATGTCCCTGGCATTATTCTTTATACGTGTTCATTCTGTCTGTCAGTGTTTTGTCTGTTGTAGTAAGACAGACTCCTCAATCTCCTCACCATTATGAAGAAGATAAAACTTGGATATGGCCTTTCTTTCTTGTCAGAGTGAACACTTTGTGGCAACTGCACAGTACAGAAGAAGCAGTAGCTGCCAAAGTTCTTTCCTGGTTTTAGTTATAGACGGTGTTGAAAAACTTGCACATTTTATTTTGGAAAATACTGATGAAACTGAACTGTACGTATTGTTATCGATTCTGCCTGTAACATACAATAAATCCAAGAAATGAAAAAAATCTGCTTTTTAAAAATAAATAGATGTTTCCTGATATTAATTTCTTGTGTATGTTCAAATTCTACTTACATTAATTGTATATTGCTTCAGTTGTCAGGCATTCCAAGGCAATGTCAAACAGCAGCATTAGGAAAGTAGCAAATTCATTGTATTTTCCTTTAAGTCTGAAAATTATAGTACTGTGATTCAATGATTTCTAAATCTTTTGACTTGTCTGTCATGCTTTTGTTGACTCTATGCAAATGTGTGGTGGCTTAGGAACTTTATCACCTATTTATGTAGATTCCTACCTATGTTTTGTTTAGAAATAGAGTATAAATGAGTACATATAATATCAGTTTTTGTGTAAGAAATAATTTCTAGTACAGCTTTTAAGTTCTTCAGATAAAGCCTGTGACTTTCTGAACCTATAACTTTCTTGTCATTGTGGGTTTACTGATTACAAAATGAAGGCATAACTTTGTTGATTTCTTGGTATTGGTGAATATTCCCACTGAGTTAAAGAACAGGTTTTAGTGTATGTGAATACTAGGCGAATGCTTTGTTTTTTCCCCAATATTGAATTATTGTCAAGATCCAATAATACAGTCATGTTCTTTTGCACGCATGGTGACTTGTATATCTTATTGTATCATATCACATCACATCATGAGGGTTTTTTTAAACTGATGTGATTCTCTTTCTTTTTTTCTCTCCCGTAAGGGTTGTGACTAGTTTTTGAAACACATTCAACGCAGATTTTCCTGTTTATTTTATTCATGCAAGTATGTTTCCATGGAGACAATGCTGGGGTTCATTTCCGCTGCAGTTCTAGACAGTCATTTATCTGTAGATCAACAACACAAATCAACTTTTCTGCATGTTGTGACAGTCCTAAGGCGATTAGTTCACAGGCTATATCTAAAGTTCATTTCCGTGTTTGCATTTACGCACGCAGGCATAGTATGCTTCTCCTTGAAGAATAGCACAAAACCACCATTTATTTCTTATGGATTTAGACATACGGTTTGGGTGCAGTTACAGATAGATCAGTATTAAGGGATGTTGGAGTACTTCTGGTGAATAATCCTGATCCCACATTGGCACAGAGACGCAAGGGCATACCATTTTCTTTCAATTCCTTGCTCCTTCCCTGACATCACAGCAAAAAGAAAACTGCAGCACTCTCAGCAGGTGCCGTGCTGTGGACCAATATTGTGAAGTCTCTCTGAAGCCAGAGAGAACTTGGCCTCTGGGTGTAAGTACATTGCTTAAGATTTTCAGCACAGGTAGTGACTCATGGCACTCAAGCAAAGTGGTGGAAAAAGTGGCCCACACTGCTTAGTCTTCTCAAGAACGTATTGACCATATCCAATTGCACTGTAGTTTCTCAATACCATGTTTTATAGCATGCTGCTGAGAATATGTATTACTTGACATAAGCCATGTGGAGGGTGTTTGAGGATATAAAGCTTGCTGAAGTAATATTGGTGTACTGTACAGAATGTTAGAAATGGGTGACTACTGGCCTGTTCAGTAAAATGATCTGACAGGCACCCTTGTATAGCTTAGGTTAGGAACATAAGATTCCTGTGTATTCAGTATAGTTCTGTAAACTCCATTGAAGGATTTATGTCCCCTGTTTTATGAGTATATTTGAATATATTTACAATGTTTTGACTAAGTAATTTTTTGTAACTATTGACTATTCACAGTTAAATATACTTAAATTAACGGAACTGTGGCTGTAGTTTTGATTGTATTAGAAAAAAAAGGATATTTCAGTAAAATTAAAGATAAACATCAAAAGACCAAACACAGAACTGTGAAAGCTCAAGGAACTTACCGGTTTGCAATTTCTTTCTTTCAAATTAGTTGAAATTCAGCAGAGATTAAAAAGTGATCTCTAGCGAAAGCCAGGGAGATAGCCAGAGCAATCACACTCTCAAACTTCCCTGAGAAATATCAAGTCAAAAAAAGACAAAACATTTTTGCTACTTATTAACAAATATTTTGCAAAATGAAGATATTTACCAGAACAAGTATAATAGAAACCTAGACAGTAAACGAAATATCACAAAAAGAAAATGAAAGAATTAATAAGGTGAATGCTGATTATGTGATTGTTTCTTACCAGTGTTATTGAATCTAAGTGTATTCTAGTTGGCGTTCTAGAACAACTCTTTGATGGTCATATTTTAATGAAATTCCTGTATACTACTCAGGAACAATTAAAGGTTTGGGTTTTTTTTTTCCACTTATGGATTCTCTAATCCACTGGTCTATGATTATTTTCAAGAATGTAGTCTCCAAGCACTCTGGAGGAGTGTGTTATACATTATAGAAAGTAAGCATAAAGTTCTAGGAAAAATAGTTTTTTTAGCTTGTACTGTTTGAAAATAAAATTTGCACATGTGTAGTAAATAAGCTGCAAAGCTGAAGCGATGTCTTTATGCTTAGATTTTGCTTTCCGGATTTTCTGAACGTGTTAATTACTTTGTGAAAGTTATGCTAATGCTACCTTGTACCATGAATAAAATACTATATTTTTATTTTCTTAAGCTGTCTCCAGTAAGCTTAGTTTGCAGATTTTGTCAGTTTCATCTATTAGTTTTTAGGCGTTTTATAACTGAAATGTCTTGGGTTATCTTTCTCTCCAATTTAAATGCTGAAAAGAAACTAGAAGGGTTTTGCAATCCATCTGTTTGTATAATTACACTATGATTTAAATTGCTTGGTAATAACAGTACAAGTAGTCTGCATTCCTTGAGGCACTGATGTAAAGCATAACCTGCCTTACTCATGTAAAATTGACCATATGTCATCATAATACATGTCACATTTTCCTTATAGTCTTTGGGAAACAGTTTTGTGGAATGTAGAGATATTTGTGTTGCTTATTTTGTAAGGTTTAAATGACTATTCGGTATAGAATACAAAGTATTTTAATCCAGTTGCAGATATTTGCTGTTTCTCTTAAAGTGTAATAATTAAATTCCATGCTTGATGGTTACAATTTTTCACTTTCTTTTCTTGTTAATTCTCTCCAGACTGACAATAATCTTTGCACTTGTTAAAATGCGACATGAAATATATTTTATTACAAAATTAGAAGAACAAAACCTTTTATTCATTAATATATTTGAGTTTTGCATTATATTACTAGAATTACTTTTTAAAAAAGTAATTGGACAGTCCTGAGCTATTCATAAAGGTGATTCCTGCCTTACTTTAACTCTATGATGAAAATGAAAGAGTCTTGCTGAAGAGGATGGTCATTGTTCTATCATTAAAGCCTGAGGATGGAAAATTATTAGGTTATTCTAGACCAGTCTAGATGGGACAAAACCAGGCCGCAGTTTGCTAAACACTGTGTCCTGGGAGCCCGACTATGAAAGATAGTTGGGTAACGCTAAATTGAAAATATATTTGAATCAGGACTGTAAGCTTACATGATATCATAATTTTTTCCAACTCATATGCATGATCTTAACAGAACTACAAAGAATTTACCATCTTTATAAGAGTTCTAAATAATTATACAGCTTACACTAGGACGCACTTACAAGCTTTAAGATTTTTTAAATTGGTTAGTATAATTTACAGAACAAATAACTGTTAATGTTAGTATCACTTTTGCTGAAAAAAACCTTTTTTTGTTGGAATTAGTATACAAACTTCGATTCTTCCACTAAAAGTCAGTAATTTTTTAGGCTTTATTGGAAGAAATTCATATGATGGCATAAGGGAAGAGGAAATTATTCCTTTAAAATAAAAAGGAATTTGGGAAGTGAAATATGACACTGAAAGGCTATAGATGCAATGGATTCTTTGTAATTTGTCAGATTCTAAACATTCAGATTGCTACGTTCAGTTTTATGGAAGAAGGCAATGATATACCAAATATACTGTATATTGGGATATATCAAATCAGTCAAAATATTGAGACCAAGTTGACAAGATAAAGTATAAATGGTTAATACTCTTAAGAATTTTCTTTCTTGGTATACTTTTTCATGAGGCTTATAATGAAACTAAAGAATTAAGCATTTTTTCATATTTGTGGGGTTACACTGTACTGGATTACTGAAGTGTCTTAAAGGTAAACGCTACAGTATAAAAACATAGACTAGTGTACAAGATTAAGGTAGCTGATGAGAGTGTTGTAAATGCTATGGCAGGTGACTAGGAGAAGGGTTCAGTGGTGGACACTGTATTGTCCTCTTCTCATTTTCTGTGCCTTCTTCACATGAGCCAAAAGAGGAAGGTAAGATTTCGCTGTCCCCAAGCCACACTGAGACGCTCTTCACTATTGAATTCCATCTTACCATTTTGTTTTATATGTTTTAAAAAAAACCAAAACACAGTGATTTTTTTCTTAAGGAAATATTTTTAGCTAGGAATATATTTTTGGCAAGGTTTCTTTACAGATTGTCCTCAAGAGTCTTCCAGTTCTTGATGAATATACGTGCTAAAATTTATGCACTAGTTTTGCCATTTAATATGGACAGCTCCAGTTTTGGTTTTGGTTTTTTTTCCATTGGGAAGAATAAAACAATTTTTTTCTAATTAAGTGCTTACAGAGGAAAAAAAAACCCAAGACTTAACAGTGAAGACCTAGGCATAGTACTGTCAAGAATTTCGGAATACAGTTTTAAGATACTACATTTTGAGCAACATACTACAAGACTAGAACAGATTGAACTCCTTATACACATTCAAGACATTTCTTCAAGAATATTGAACATCCAGTAGGAGACCAAATGTATCTCAAAGTGTCTCATTATAATTCTAAACAGGTATCTCAGTCTGGTCACTTTTAATGAGTGAATGTGGAAGTTTTCAAAAAAATTCCCTGCAGGGAGATTTCATGGATGTGCTGTTACTACTGGACCAAGTGAGACGAAATTCCAATTTTTTTTTTCTGGAAGTATGTCATATTTTCATCCCAAAACCAAACACAAACTATGAAGATAATGCCTAGTGACAGTTCATCTTGAAATTTCTTGCAGATGTCAAAGAGGTGGAAGCTAGATAACTGAGGGAGAAGAGACTGAAAAATCAATGATAAAGCTTTTTTGTATCTGAGCTGTTGTGGTATCAGAGTGGATGTTGCACATGTGGCAACAAAGTGAATATTATAACCTCACATGTTACTGAAAAAACTTTACTGAATCTCATTGAAACTCACTGACTTTCATTTGCTTTATTAATTTTGGAAATGCATATGTATCACATGGGTACATACTGTATCAAAAGGTTAAAACAGGAAAAATGGTTGGGTTTTGGTGACTTATTTTGAAAAATTATTAATGTAGGTTTTTGGGGCAGTAGGGTAGGGTATTGTTTTGAGGTTGGGGGCAAACTGTTCATTTTTCTAACAGAGATGGTAAATTATTATTAACTGGCTGAGTGACATAATTTCAGAGCTCTGTTATCTGCTTTTCTACCTATCATGAATCTGCAGGACTGCTGCTCACCCAGGAATAGCCAGGGCCTTGAGAATAATAGGAAAGAATGGGTTTTCTGTATCATTGATGTTGTTGGTCAGCAGTATGGAACAACAATCACTGTTTAGTGCTGGGTTCCACAGGGCATTCCCTACACAAGGAGAATGCCTGAGTGGGAAGCCAAGCCAGCCTCAGAATTGCCTTGCAAAGTCAGAATGGTTTAAAACACCTAAAGCATGAGGTTTAATTGTACTTTTGTCGTGGTTTAACCCCAGCCAGCAACTAAGCACCATGCAGCTGCTTCCCCCTCCCCCCTCCCAGTGGGGTGGAGAGGACGAAAAAAAAAGTAAAACT
Organism: Gymnogyps californianus; assembly: GCF_018139145.2. Classification (NCBI taxonomy): domain Eukaryota; kingdom Metazoa; phylum Chordata; class Aves; order Accipitriformes; family Cathartidae; genus Gymnogyps; species Gymnogyps californianus. Next base: position 38,820,838 of record NC_059474.1, on the reverse strand, counting down.
CATGGGTTGAGATAAGAACCATTTAATAACTAAAGCAAAATAAAATATAATACTAACTAATAATAATAATATAATAATAATAATTGTAATGAAAAGGAATATAGCAAAAAAAACCAAACCCAAAAACAACACTCAAGAAAAGACAAGTGATGCACAATTGCTCACCACCCGCTGACCGATGGCCGAGCAGCGATCCTCCCCTCCCGGCCAACTCCCCCGTTTATATACTGGGCATGACATTCCATGGTATGGAATACCCCTTTGGCTAGTTCAGGTCAGCTGCCCCGGCTATGCTCCCTCCCAGCTTCTTGTCCACCTGCTTGCTGGCAGAGCATGGGAAACGGAAAAGTCCTTGGCTTAAGATAAGCACTACTTAGCAACAACTAAAACATCAGAGTGTTATCAACATCATTCTCACACTAAATCCAAAACCCAGCACTGTACCAGCTCCTAAGAAGAGAGTTAACTCTGTCCCAGCCAAAACCAGGACAACTGTCCATTTTGTTATGTGCCTGTCTAAGCAACAAATTACTAGTGCTACAATGTGTATGTGTGATGGCCATGTATGTGCTGCTGACGTGAGTGTATTAAATGGGATCCACTGATTGACCCAAAAAAGGGTTCAAATCACTTTTCTGTTGTATCTTGTAGCATACTGAAAATGGGTGGTTGCTCTGATAGTCTGAATCAAGCCTTCGCCTGTCTGTGTCAGAAAATGTCTCCATGGAAGGGGTACTAATTCTATTCACTTTAATTGTGAAAGGGAAGACAAATTGTCCAATTACTAAACACACACTTTCAGGCAATACAAAGTAACAATGCTGATTAATCTAACTATGTAGGAAGAAATACTTTTTTTTTTTTTTACTTCAAGTGATGTTCCTGAAACAAGCAACATGAAGATAAGCATAGAAGTGAGCTAAATGAGTAAGAAATCATAAGTTGAGTACTGGGTGTGTGGATAAGATGGATATTTTACTAAAGAAAGTTCCAAATCTACTGAATAAAATTCCTAAAGATTTTTATTTTAGACATACTTCTCTGTAGTTGTATTTCTTCTGTTTGTTAATCTGATTGTAATTTCCTACTCAGATCCTTTTGGTCAAAGCCATGTATATCAGTATTCCTTTGATCAATACTCCTCAGTAAGACCACAAATTCAGACACCATTTTCCTGCCACTTCTGTAATTAAAGGTTTGAAAGGTTTTTCTTTCTTGTGGGTGTTCTGAGAGAAGATGATTGAATCCCAGTCTAAAACACAGTTTTCTTAAGCTAGCAGTAAAATAATAACGAAAAGAAAGTTACCTGCCATAAGCTTAACTAGCTAACATACATTCAACTTTAATGTAGTATAAAAAAGAAAGCAACTCTTTTAAAAAGCAATTTTTTAAAGCAGCTTTCTTCTCATGTGTCTTGAGTACACTTTTTTTTAATCATCGTTATGAATGCAGCTTTTGATATACAGAAGGAAGGGAAATATGTTGCATAAAAATATATCAATATCTATCACCAGAAGGAAATCTTGTAGTTTCAGGACCACACTCTATTGGTTTTGAAAGTTCATGTTGACTGTGAAAGGTTCCCAGTGAGTGGAAAAAGGCAAATGTCATGCCCATCCTTATGAAGGGCAGGAAGAAGTATTGGAGAGCTACAGGCTGGTCAGCCTCACCTTGATTCCCAGGAAGATGATGAAGGATTCCGACGATGATCAAAAATTCTCTTGGAAACATTTCCAGATATGCCAAAGACAAGAAGATGACTGGAAACAACCAGCAAAGATTCAGCAAGGGCAAATTATGCTTCACCAATCTGATTGAATTTTGTGATTAGATGATTGGCTCAGTGGATGAGGAGGGAGCAATGGATGTCATTAGTCTTGACTTAAACAGGGCTTTTGACATGGTATCCCATAGCTGTGGTATGCTTTTAGGCAAATGGGAAAGAGATGGAGTGGCTGGGCAAACTACACAAGGTGTTGCCGCAAGGTGTGTGGCAACCAACAGGCTGTTTTCTAGTGGCATTGCTCAGAGTCCTCTGTTGCAGCCAGTGTTATTTAACATCTTCATCAACAACCAGAAGGGTAGGATGGACTACAACTGGAACAACGGTGACAGATGACACCAAACTGGGGGGGGCTGCCATTCAAAGCAGTCTCATTACACTGGAGAAATGAGCTGCTAGAAACATCGTGAAGTCTGATCAGGACAAATGGGAAATCAGTTACATGGAATTAAATAACCTTATGCAACAGCACAGGCTGGGGATGGACTGACAGGTTTGCAGAAACAGACCTGAGTATCCTGGTGGACAACAGGTGTGAATCAACAACACACTTCTGTGTTAGCTGCATACCAGTCTGCTTTGGGAGAGTGTAGCCAACAGATCAAGGGAAGTGATTTTTCTCATTGATTCTGCACTTGTGAGGCTGCATCTGGAGAAGTGTGCCCAGCTTTGGTCTCCCAAATGCCGAAAAGGTGAGTCCTAATGTACTCAGATCAACCAGTGGGACATATATGGCATATGTAATTTATTAAAAATTATAGTAATTAAAGCTTATAGTGTCAAAATGTAACAGATAGGTATATTACTGACACAACACATTAAATAAAAACTTACATCTTTGATACCTTTTTGATACATCTGTGACTTAGAATCTAAATGCAGGAAGATACACCTGGCTTTTTAAACAGTTACATGATTTTTCTCTCAATCTTGTGATAGATTCTTTTAGAAAAAGTAAGTTACAATCAATTAAATAGGAATCTATATATAATTTTAACTAAAAAGCTTAAAAGTTCATTTTGGAATGCATTATAATTCCTTTTTAATGAACATTTGGTATATCCTATTTTAGTAATACAAGTGTCTCTCACTTAATATTGCATTGTTAAATGTACAGGTTTCAGAATTTACAAGTTCAAATAATTTAAAAGAATAATGTTATATCTGCTCCTGGAAAGTGCTCAAAGACTTTGCATGGCATGGATGGGAAGAGTAGCCTTTAAGGAAAAGAAAAAGCTGTTGTTTTTTAATTAAATATCTACTTCCAGATAATATACAATCTCTGTATACTACAACCACAGTTAAGAACATAAATTTCACTGGCTGTTTTTCATAACTTTTCAAAGAGCAGTATTTGTTCAATTGGTTGTATCTGTATGTCTTCTACATCAGTCTGTGTTATGTCTCCACTGCATCAGTAGTTTCATATAGAGATTAATTCTGGGTAGGAGCTAGTGATACAGGACTTCGTTGTTTTGGAGAATGAAGAAAAATAGTGCAAGAGGAAACTGCAACTGTTTCCAAGGCATTTTTGTGCACTTCTGGGCTTATTGAATATGTATCAGAACACCCATGACGAGTTTTCTGATAATTTGTTTGTATTCTCCAACAGATACCTGTTATGAGCATGGACGCGCAAATGTACCTACAGTATGCAAGTAGGAGTACAGTTTGGGAGCTCTACTAAAATGAGAGCATGTTTTTATGCGATTTTTATCACTGTACCTTATCGTAAATGCAAGGCTGCTTACCCATCTTTAGAAATTATTTATAATGAGATCGCTATGTGTGATGGCTGTAGGCAGTTATTCAAAGTTTGTGATTTTTGTTTAGGATTTTTGTTCTCGGTGTTATGTACTGCTTTTTCTTCGGGTGGGGAGGTGTTCTGAAGAAGGCACATGCACTAGATCCTAAAGTTACATAGCACCCGAAGTGATGGAATGGACTTTGGGAGAGCTGCATAGCATGCCAAAGAAAAACCTAGAGACTGTGCTATCTGGATGCATACTTACTTCCAGTGTGGAGGGGTCAAGCCTGCTGACTTAAATGAAATCCGTAAGTATATTAATTCATAGTGCCTTGTGGAGGTATCATGTGACTAGCACTGAAAAGAATTTAGATTTTTGGAAGAGTCTGGAATCATGGAATGCAAAGGACTCTGCCATTGCTAGGTGGCCTCAGCTCAAGAAATGGAGAGGAATGCCACAAGCAAGCAGAGGATATGGGCAGGAAATTTATTGGATGTTAGCTCGCTCTTGGTCTAGTACTCCTGAAATCAGCCCAGAGGTCCAAAGCTGTACAGAACACAAGAATTCAGACTCAAGATGTAGTTGCGTCCATACTAATATATAAGCTTGCAATATGTCTGAAACTCAGTTACGTTTGTGAGTGTAACGTTCTATATTTTAGTGCTAGAACCTCTTTTATTGTCATTCTGTTCCTTTTAAAAATATTATTGAGTAGTGTCAGGCATCACAAATGCTTTTAATGTTCACAAAGAAACCAGACTTCTAATTTTTCAGAATTTCTAATTTTTCAGTTTTTTTATTAAATCATACCTTGTTACTGTTATTTATTCACTCTTTGCAATTGTGATAGTGTGAAGATGGACACTACAATTTGCTGTGTTGCTGGTAATTGCCATTCTCTCCTCAAAGATATCTCTGCTTATAGCACTTTCTTAGAATAGATTCCAAAATATACATATAGTTTTCATGTTTTAAGGAACAAGGGGCTAAACTATATATTATGAAAAAGACATTGTGGGAAACAGTCCAGAACTGGAAGAACACACTTTAGACAGTACACTCTGAATATATATTAGAAAAAATATAGAAAATATAGCAAAGAGAAAAACTACTCATGCAAAATATTACTTGTCATAGTAATAATTATCATATTAGTTATAATTTTAAGAATGCTATTTCAATCCAGACTGCGATAACGATGACCTTCTTTGGAATGATTTGAGGATGAAGCAGCATTTTTTAATATATATATATGCACTAGGATATGTCACAGGAACATTAAATGCTTATTCATGCTGACTGGGATATTTAATCTGGGGATATTGTCTTTCTCTACTATTATTAGTGAGCTTTGGTGTGATGTTGCCACTTTGTTATCATTTCATCTTATTCCTGCTTTCGGTCACTGAGAGTTGGCCTCTTTCCTTATGCAGTATCAGCACATCCTTTGTATGACCTTTGGAGAATGCGTTTGCAGCTCAGCTAGCTGAAATAATGTGAACTGTAAAGATGAACAGAAAAAATAAGAAATAGTATTATATCACTCCTTAAACCTGTAGCCTTTATTATACTTCCTTTGGCTTGCTCCCTTGAATGTAGTTACCAATAAATTCAAGAAGCAAGGATTTGTACAAATTAGGTACAAGTATTTTCAAGTACACAATATAGAATTTTAAATATTGACTCTTCTGTGATAACATAATGTACCACAAACACTTTTACAATTTTGTGTTAGTATCCACAAAGAACACAAACGTTTTTATGCCTGTTATATTCTAGCGACTGATTAGTGCTATGTTAGATTTTTGTTCGTAATTTTGAGTTTGCAGAGTGATTGTTCAAAATCATGTGTCCTGTTTCACTTGAAAAGAAAAATACCTAGGCTAGTGTTTCTATAACATGAAAGTTTTAGAAATTGTTTCTCACTTAGAATTTTTGGGGGTTTTGTTCCTTGTTTAACTGTTGAATTCCTAAAACAAAATAAAGGTTAGAAATTATTGACGAAAGGAATAGAGAACAAACCACAAGGCTGTGACAAACAATGGCAACACCAAATGTACTAGACTGCAAGGCTGCAAGTACTTTGCTTGGGCTGTTAAACTTTTTCCTCAACTAAGTAGTTCAGAGGTCTTTTGAGCATTGGTGCCTAACACTGCACTGTGTATATAGACAATATAATAGTTATTCACTCCCTTCTAGGAAGTTTCAGATTCAAAGGGATCAGGAAAAGACATCCTTGTGCCTTCTGCGGTAACCGTCACTGAAGTAAATACTGCTCAAGAGAGGATAAATGATCCTCTGACACCTTTAATGCCGAAAGTAATTTAAAGAGTAAAAAAATACACAGAAGCCTTAATTGTTTAGAGAAAATTATTGCTACTTGGCTAAGAAAAGAAAAAAAACCACACCCTGTAATGAATGATAATGGCCTCAGTTGGGTGCAAACAGTGGTGTGCTGAAGTCTGTCACTTTCATCAATCTATGAGGCAATTTATTTCCAAGAGCATTAACTGTAGTATGTGTAAAGCATAACAAGTACTATAAACTTTTTCAGTGTATTATGAGATTCCATTTGCTTCAACACAACTGGGCCTTGAATAAGGCAGCAGTCACTCAAATGTCATTAGGTTACCTAATATGTAAGAGAAAAGCCAATGCAGAAGTCTTTTGCTGTAAACAGTTTCTTTATAAAATTTTTGTTAAAAAGTTAGAATTATTTCATGGAACATTTATTGAAATTGTGGGTTTGCTCTGCGATCCCCAAGTGATCTCAGTGAGATTCTGAGTGTGGAAGGATCGCATTGAAAAAGAACACCAAACATCTGAACTTCTGGTTCTGCAATGTTGTTATTTGAAATTAACGTTCCATCTTTAAAATCATGCCACATTTCAAGCCAGCATGGTCTAAACTGTCTTCATTCACAAAATATTAAATATATTTATTATAGGAAAAATCCTAATATACTGAGAATACAAGTTTCGTAAGTACAGTTCTGAAAATTTTGAAGATGTTACGCAGTAGCGGATATTTTGTACTTGGTGAAATATTTAGGTATACTATATTAATATATATGGAGAATCATGTGCTTTTGAAATTACCTTCAGTAATAATTCTTACAAGTTCATATATGCACAGGATTACAACTTGGTGCTCTAGGAAGCTGAAAGTCTTTGTAGTCCTTTGGAATTGGACGTACCAGGATTTTTCTTTCCTGCCATAGCAATCCCTTAGGAGAAAGTTCTGAGAGAAACTTGAAACTTTTTTGTTCCTTTACATTGTTATTGAAAGGAATTATCAGCTTAATAGGAATATCAGAATTGGCAAACAAGATAAAGAATTGAGGAAAATGGAATCTTTTGCACAGCAAGAATATCGTTCCCTATGGTCATGTGTTCCATGTATGTTTTTAGTTCATGCTGCATTTCATCCAAGCACAATCTGAAAGCTGTGTGCATGTTACAAAAATAAATTACGGTCACTGTAGTAGAGGTTTTTCCTTTCTGTTGGATGCATACTGATGTAGTCTGGCCATTCAAATCATCTGTAGCGCAAAAAAGAGTTTAGAAAGGATGTACAACTAGGCAAGAAAAACAGCCTATGGAAGCAACAGTGAAGATCTGCAGCACAAACCCACAAAGTGTCATAGCCCTGGCTGGTGTCTGGCAAAGAGCTGTGTCCAGAATAGAGGATTTTCTCTAGCCACCATTGTTACTGATCTGTATAAATTGTTTTGTGCACATGTGTAGTTCATACATTGATGCAAATCTTAAGTTAGATTTTGAGAATCTGTGTAGGTACTAATTATGGGGATTTTTTATAAATTCATCCTGCAACACCTCAGGACTGGACTTCATATTTTGAATGTAAGTACCATTATAAAATTATATATTTATTTGATATTGAAATTGAATAAGAAAAAAGTGTACTGAAACTGAAAATTCCACTATTATATAAGTTCATAATTTACTTTCATAATTTAAATAGAATTCTAGTTGTATATGCTTGTAATTATACTAAGAAATTTGGTAAAGGAAAGTAAGGCTAAAATTGCTTAGTGTGCAACAGGTAAACATCTTGTAATACAGAAGAGTTTTTAAATTGGGAAAAGAAGAAAACTCAGTTGTGATTTGGATAGACTTTCAGTGCTATTTCCTTTTAGCTTTTCTGTGCTTAGTGCCTAAGTTCATCGTAGACGTTGCATCTCAGAGACTGATAATTCAATGCAAAGTTTGCATTTTACTCTCCCGGTTGAGTTGACCTTCATTAACTGCTTGTATTGCACTTGTATGGTTCACATCGTAGTGTCAGCAGAATCCTTTGACTGAAATACAGACCTTAATTCAATTGAAGTCATCTATGATCTTATATACTCATTTTCCTCTATTTACTGCATATTATCAAGGTAAAGTCAATATTAATTGCAAATAAAACAATCAGAATTCAACTGTATAACAAATATGTTTATATGTAGGATATTAAAATTCTCAAAAATTATTTTAGTCTCAACATCTGGTAAGATCATCATAGGCACAACTTCAAAATTTTTTTTCTTAAATATCAGTAACATTTCACACTCAAGTGTTTACATACCCAAACTTGTATTTGAGTACAATGAAAGATGTTGTAGATTTGATTTGATTTTTTAGGGCTTCATCCAAATTGCATTGTGGTAATGCAGTTTGTTGATAGCAGAGTTGGTTGAGGAATTTGTAATTAAATTAGACAAATAATGCCTGTCCTGGTTTCGGCTGGGACAGAGTTAACTTCCTTCTCAGTAGCTGGTACAGTGCTGGGTTTTGGATTTAGTGTGAGAATAATGTTGATAACACTCTGATGTTTTAGTTGTTGCTAAGTAGCGCTTATCCTAAGCCAAGGACTTTTCAGTTTCCCATGCTCTGCCAGCAAGCAGGTGTGCAAGAAGCTGGGAGGGAGCATAGCCGGGGCAGCTGACCCAAACTAGCCAAAGGGGTATTCCATACCATAGAACATCATGCCCAGTATATAAACAGGGGGGAGTTGTCCAGGAGGGGCAGATCGCTGCTTGGGCATCGGTCAGCGGGTGGTGAGCAATTGCATTGTGCATCACTTGTCTTTTCTTGGATTTCATTTCTCTTTTTTTTGTTCTATCCTTTTTCATTACAATTATTATGAATATTATTTTTTTATTATTAGTATTATATTTTATTTTGCTTTAGTTATTAAATGGTTCTTATCTCAACCCATGAGTTTTACCTTTTTTCCCGATTCTCCTCCCCATCCCACTGGGAGCAGGGGGGGAGTGAGGGAGCAACTGCATGGTGCTTAGCTGCTGGCTGGGGTTAAACCACAACAATGCCTTTGAATATTTTCCACATGAAAAGTGTATTTTCAGAATAGAAAAATGTAAATACATGTATCACCTGATAACTTTAAAATTTTAGCAATATTTGCAGTTTAAGCCAGTTCAACATCCTTAGCCAATGAGATCAAATATCAACTTACACTTTAGAGAACTGCAATGTGCGTATTTAGGTAGCTAAATGAAAACAAACAAACAAAAAACCCAACCCAAAACTCAGGCTAAATTAATTTTACACATATGTCACTATGAATTAAATCTTTGTACATAGGTTTTAGGTATACAGGGAGGCTGAGATAGTTGATGTATCACATTTTCAAGTTTTGGTGTACGATATAATTGTTTAAGGAAAAAAGTTATCTACTAATGTGCAGTTAAGGTGCTTAGCAGAAGACAAAATTTCGCGTTGAAATGTGAAGATTTGATAGATGTGCTACGATATAGTATAAAAATCAGATATTAACTGTGATCCTTCTTACTGTATATTTCTCCATAATGATAATAATAAAAATAAAATCTGCATTAGCTGCAAATGCAAAATAGGTAACAAGTTCAAGATGTATAATAAAATTGCATGCATGTTTTGCTTCCTTTTGTAAGTTTTTAGGGAAAATATTTGGCCACAGAGTTTGTATTTAGTTAGTACACTCTGTGCTGTTGAACTGAAATGACCTTTTAAAAGCACAGGCAATTTAATATCCCTAACATACTTTCTTTAATGAAGAATGTGCCTATATCTTTTGGTTAGTTACTTAAGCTACAGAGGACATCATGCAGCTCTTTTTATCATATATATGTTTTTTGCATTTTTGGCATCAACAGAGGTGAAAGCTGCAGACTGACCTTTCCTGCTGTGGATCTTCAGGGTTCTCCCTCTACTTTGTGTGTTTAATTTTCATTCCAGATGCTAATTCAATAGTTTCCTTTTGTAATTTTCATATAAACATATCTTGTGGCTGAAAGCTTGTATTCAATTAGCTTTAGAACTACTATTCTCATGGGCATAGTTGAATATGTAATATAAACAACTATTTCTTCTTGATAAAGTAACTTTTACTATGCTGTATTAAAACACTACTCAAAATTATAGCTGTATTGGTTTTTTAGGCAGCTAAGCATATCTGATGATTTAACTACAAATCTGTTCTACAAAATCTTATTTTTATTCCTCCTGTGGGGAAGAAATTAGTATGTATTCAGTTCTAGATGATAAGCCATTCAGCCTTCTACAGTGATCTCTTCTTTTCTAGAAGTTGACCATTGCACTATGATGATTCATGGTTTATTCTAAGTAGTTACAGGATATGATATTGCTTTATCTTGCATTCAAAGGACATGGAATGGAACAGAATAATTCACCATATGTAAATGCAGAGGATGTGTAAAGTCTCGTATGACTATTGGAGCATGGATATATGATTTTACAACCTTGAAAATTAAATTCTCTTTCTCTGTCAGTGCTCAAATTTTAGGAAGCCACAAATCTCCTATCTTACATGCTCTTTGTTTACATTTTTCCCATTGGTTCTTTTTTATTTTGTTTGTTTTCTGTTTCTTTTACCCACTTACTGTCTGCTCCTAAATTTTAGGGAGAAAACTAACAGTACCTAAAGAATACTGTGTTTTTTCATCGTTTATTACTGTTAATTCGTTGTTTCAACTTGCAGAATAAAAACTGTAGAATATTGTACAGTCAACACTGAAGTACATCTTCTCTTTTAAGTACCGCAGTGCGTCTGATTTCTTAGGTGTTACTCTCAGTTCCTCAGGAGATGAATGAAAATACAACCTTGGATTTGTCTTCTTGGATTGGAGTACTATTTGACACAAAATCCCAGTAATAAAAGGAATTTGAAATTTACTGTTTCCTTTGCAGTTCATCTTCTCTTTTGCCAGTTGTCTGTTAGCTTTGATTTTTAAACATTAGTGGTAAAGCTGAACTTACATTAACCTTTTCATAGTTTATCTCTTGATATCCATTCTGAAATATCAAAATATTTTCCTATAGTAAAAGAATTCCAGGCAAAAAAGTAAAGTAAAAGAAAACTTTTCACTAAGCTGCAGTTAAGGCTGTTGGTATATATCAATAGGTTAGGGGAAATTATAATAAAGAGAAAATCCTCCTTTACCTTTGCGGCTAAGAAGCTCATCATGAACAGCAAAACCACTGCAATTTTCCTGTTAAAGAAATGAACTGATTTTGTGCAAAACCTCTTTTTGGAGTAGATCTCAAAATACAGAGGATTTTGACGCCACAAAACACAGGACACACATAGGAAAAGTATGCTTTCAGGACAACGGCTCAGTATATGTGCTGTGTTATGCTTTTGTTCTTGTATCTTATTAATAGTATGTAACACTTTAAAATCAGATTTTTATTACATTTTCTTGTATTTTAAAATTAAGCCAGAATCTGTATTGAAAACAGACTTTTAAAACTATTAGATGTGATGCATATTTAAAATTTATTTTATGAGAAATATAAATAGCAAATAGCTTCATATTCAGCATTGCAGAACATGTGCTTTGCTTGTATCACCTGAATGCAGACACATAAGACTTCTGTATTAAAAATTATGCTACGCAAATTTGCTGACTTGAAAGCTTGCATGGAAGGAAGAACAGTAATTAAATCTGTTATCCTCTGGAGAAAGTTAAGAGGTAAGATGTGCGTAATCCTTCTGTTGTATATGGAATGGAGAAACATGGGTTTAAAGGAGATTAGAGAGTGAATGATGGGTAAATGGAATAACGAAAAGCAACAAGTACTATACTATAAGTGATAGTTTCTGTGCAAAAATTCAAATACATTTGCCTTTTGAAGTTCATATTGAAATTTTTACCTACAAGATCGTTGGGGTTTTTTAAGCTTTCATATAGATGAATCTGTAAAAATTAAATGTTTATACTGCTTCTATGTAGAAAGGCATTTTTCCATCTTTCCAATCTTTACCGTATTTATATACCTGTTACTTCATCATGATATTAATGTTATTATGAATTCATGTCTTTTTTGACCATGAGATTTTGAATCACAGCAAATGGAGGGTGGTTTTTCTATTGATAACCATGTTTGTTATGCTCTTTTAAAACCAACTTGTCACTGCTGAAGGGGAAACCTTTTGGTTTAGTTTATAAACCAAAATATCTTATATAGCTTTATAGCTTAATCTGTAAACTATCCACCTTTTTATCTGAGCACAAATAAGGAAGGTAATGCTATATTTGAGAACAAGTATATCATATAGTGAGGACTATTTATAGCTTTTTTTTTTTCCATAAAATTTCAAATGTATTACACTCCTTACAAATGCCTTCTTGAGGTAAACTGTAGATGGTGACTTTTTAAAAATATTAAGAAATGTTTTAAAGATATTTAAGCCTGTTCTACACGATTGTTATAGAAATACAGTTAAAATGATTGAATAATGATTTTATGAAGATCCTTTTGTTCATTTCTGTAAAAATTGCTACGTGTTAGTTCTGCATGCCAGAGGTTCAACATAATCTTTGTTCTAAGAGATCAGATTTGTCATCACAGGGACATTGCAACTGATTAGTTACCTGAGGTTTGCCAAAAAGTGCATAAATACAGACAAGGTGAACACTAGTTCTACCCTGTGTGGTATAGCAGATGTTAAGATGATCCTAGCTTGGCAAGCTGGGACACTTTACTGGAACACTGTAGTGTCCTATAGTTTGCCCATCACCAGACTTAGGTGTAAGAGATTTAAGCCTCTAGCTGAATGAACCTTCTTGATGTTATTAAATGCATAGCACAGAAAGTTAAATGGGTCATAGGCATACCAGAATTGGAGCACATGTGTAGACCATTGATGTAGCTCGTGTGCAGGTCTGAAACATCTGATATGCATAGAACTGTGCATAGGCTGTAATGCAAAGTAAAAATATATAAAATTGCACCAAGTCTTTTCCAAAGTCCTCTAATTACGCTACAACTACACTAGCACCCTTAAGAGAAGTGACTCACAAATTCCAAACAGATGTTCAAAATCTGACATCTATTGTATTGCTTTGAATGGCTTTAGGACATGGTAAACAAAACGTTTTTTCCTAGCAGTTTTTTTAAATGCACTTTACCCCACTTTGGAGAATAATAATAATGTTGGTTATAATGCATAATATACTGAAACAGCACTTGTAGATAAAGCTGATTTGATAGTGTCCTAAGTCTCTGCCTTCAAACACTCCAGAAAATCTTTCCTAACCAGTCGTCTTCTTTGAGATGATGTTGTATGGATGCAGAGATTAATTACATAAAATGTTTATTTTGACTTTTGTGTTTGGTAGCATGTGTGCTTTATAGAAATATAAGTATTAACATTTAATACTTATTTTTAATGCTGTATTTCTCCCCTTCATGGAAAGGATGTCCTCCTTATCCTAATTTTTTGGTGCAAATACAGTAAATTTTATTCTATGTTGTAGCCAAAATACTGCTCTTCTAAATTTTTTCTCCTTGAAGATTGTCTCCAGTTGCATAGTTAATTGCACCGTAATTTATATAATTTCCTATTTACCTGTGTAATGTAATTGCATAAAGTTGTTTCCTTATTGCACTTCATACAGATCTTTTTCAATGTTTAACTAATGCTTAATTATCAGTATTACCACTGCTTTGCATGGCACAAATATTTTGACACACTTTCTCCATTTCTCTGTGCCTTTCTATATGCGATATTCTCTCTTTAACACTTGTATGTCACATGTAATTCTTTTTTTTCCTCTGCTCTCTTTCAAATGAATTTGTTAGTTCCACACCTTCATTTTGTTTTTTGTAAAAGGTGAATACTGCTGCTGAAAACTTCTGTTTGCACTTCAGACATTCAGTATGCTCTAGCTAGTCTAGCATTTTTGTTCTGATGTTTGACTGTCGTAAGTGGATTTTGTATTTCTTTACGTTTGGTCCCTTAAGAATGCATTCTTTAGCATGTGCCCTCATTGGTGAGTTACTCACCATTTGTTATGCAGACATTCTCCACTTGTCAATAGCTAAATAAACTCTTAGTTTTTTCTCACCGGAACTTTTTTATCATAAAGAAGTCTCGTCTCTGGAAAAAAAACCACAACGCAACCTGCAAGCAGACAACTTCTATTTTTGATGTCAGAATTTTCTTTTCCAATAAGCTTGTTGCTAATATTCTTCAGAAAAGCAAGCTTGTTTCCAAATTGAAGATTATGTACATCATTCAGCTTAATCTAATTTTCTGCTCTTTTTATTCCAGAATCTGTTGGCATTGTATTCCTTGTATTTTTTGCCCAAACACCGCATAGTTCATTTATCCTGCTTGATATTACTTTGGGGTTGGTTTCAGTTGTTTATGAGAACAGGGATCCACATAAAATGCAGTCGGTTAAACAGATGTAGGTATTCAGGCTTCTAAAATACACTTGATTCTCAGTAATTTGGCTCAATACACATACCTGAATATACCCAGAGAAAGCAACAAAGAAATTTGTTCTTGAATTACTCCCAGTATCTGTGTTAGAAAAAAGAGAGAACAAATTATCTAGTTGCGTAATTTAGTGTTATGCAAAGCCTGACATGAACTCAAGTAACAGATTTCTGATTATTTTAATGTATTTAATTTACTTAATAATTTTGTACTTTGGTCAATACATGTTCCTGTATACAAAAATACATAATTTCAAGGGTCTTGATAACTTAGTAGATTTGAAAAATCAAGTCTTCTGGGAAAATACTGCTGCAAAAATGTAATCCCACATAAAAATATTTTATATGATGTAAGTCTGCTTGCTGTAGGCATGCAGCTGAATTCTGTTTCTATTGAAATAAAATCTGAATTCTACTGTGAAAACAAGATCAGATGTTTAACAATTTTTAATGTAAAAAGTTGACATTGTTTATATATAGTGTATGTGAACAAATAGAGATTTTACAAAGGATAGTACATAAATACAGCTTTCTGAAAAAAAGAATAGGCTTATATTTTTTTCTGCTATAGAGTTTACATGACTTAAATATTCATGAAGCACAATAGTTTCACAACAAATCAAATTTAATTAAATGATGAATTTTCACCACTTACAAAAGGTTTATTAAAGGTTTATTTGTTCATGCAAATTAAAGTGTTAAGAGTAAAAATCCACATGAAACTTGGCACTAAATTGAAAAAAAAATATTGGAAGATTTCTCGCCTCACTGCAGTACCTTGCCATGTTTAAACTGCTCAGCTTGTCATTTAGAATCTGTAATGAAACCAGGGAGGAGGCTATTTATTTGCATAATAGGACATAATTTGCTGTGGTGAGGTTTTAATTATTTATAGGCTGTCTAAAATATTTAAAATGGCATCACTAAGGAGCATGAAATGTTGGATAATGCCTTCATTTCAGGTTTCCTGCAGATTCCTTTATGGGTCAAGCATTTTATTTGTAATTAGCATATAAGCACAGTAGCTTTAGAAACACAAGGAAAACAAATTCGTTTCAGTATGTTCGCAACCTGAGCAATTCAAAACTGGCAAAGGTCATTGGGAGCAATCAAAGGTACAGAACGTGCCAGAGAGGTGCAGCCTGAAGGAAAAAGATTGATCAGATGTACGAAATAGATCTAATGCATAGCTCTACTCAAGTACTTCTTTATCACACGTTTACCTCTCCTCCTTTGTATATTATTTTCTACAGTATTTACCTCTATTTCCTCATTATTTAGATACATTGTATTATTCCTGTAATGCATATAACAAAGAAATATTTTTAAAAAAATAACAAGTTCTATATTGTTCCTATTTGTAGCTTAAGTCACTCCAAAATATTGATGCATTTTGAGAGATTTCACTCGTATAATACAGAAAACTACCTGCTGTTGAAAGCAAGGACAAGAGAGAGGAATAGGAATTCCTGCTTTCAGGGAAATTAAATGATAGAGTTGATTTTCCTTGTGGTTTGAACATTCATGCAGATATATATAGACTATCAGGTGAAATTTAATCCATTTAAAAAAAGTAACCGGGCATGTTTCTCCATCAGAGATGTCTCCAGAGGAACATGAAGCCAGGCTATGGGAAAAATTGCATGGCTCAGAATTCTTCAGGAGAATTCAGGAAGTTCTGTCCTTGATGTATCTCATACGTTATAGTTGGCTCTTCCCTCTAGCCTGGTTAGAACCCACTGGATGGTAGCTTTACCCTCAAGCATATTGGTTGCTCCCCCAGTTTGGTGTTATCTGCAGGCTTTTTGAGCAGGCACTCTGTTGCCTCCTCCACTAATAAAGATGTTAAGCAGAACAGGTCTTACAGTAACACCTGCAACATGCCACTTGTTACCGGCCTCCAAGTAGAGTAGGACTTATGAAGCACCCTTTGAGCCTGATCATCCAACCAGTATTGTAACCACCTGGTTGTCCACCCATCCAGACTTTAATGTTGTAACTTGGATACAAGAATTAACTTAATCCTCCATAATTCAACCTAACCGGACATGTAGGGAATCCTGACTACGATTAAAACATTAAAAATAGTTGCAAAAACATAAACTCTTTGAGAACTACTTCAGAAAAAATTACTCAATACTTTGAATCTACTGTATAGCAATGTAAGATGAGAAAACTGTGAGGAGAACAGATACACGCTCATTTTATGGAACTACTGAGTATATGACATAATCCAAGAATAAAATTCAAATTTATGGAAGTATCATACAAGTCAAGTAATTAATTAGAGAAAAATCTATTACTAGAACATTTATTTTCAAAACAATTATCTCTTGTTCTTCCACCACTGTAGTCTCCAAGCATCTCCAGATTATAAAACCTGAAACAAACTGTTGATGTTTTCTGCCTTTATCTCGGAAGCCTTGTAGTGTGAATTCCTGAATATTACATTTGATCTTTTATTGTTCCACCTGAAAACTATTTTTTTCTCACTCTGGGTTACTTTCTCCAGTTCCTTAATGACTTAAATTAGATCAATGCAATATTCAGTAATTCAATCTGGTTTTTATTTTTAAGCTTCAAATGGAAGTCTTAAAACATTGTTTATATTTAAAATTTTTGTTTTCACCTGTTATACAATCCTGTCCAGTTATCAGCTACCAGCCTCAAGTTATTTTCTGATGGTTTTCTGAAATCTTATTTATCAAAGCAGAAGCAGGAAAACATCCTTGATGTGTCAGTTAGCATAAATTTTATGTGAAGCTTTTTCAAGGTTCAGTTAAAGTTGTTACTTATTTAACAGACACCTCAGCAATTTTTGTAAGAGCTTCTGGGCTTTCTGGAATTACAGACTTGTCCTCAAAATTCCAGTTGTTTTATAGTTTAAGGTACCTAAACTTTTGATATCGGATTAGTCTAGGTGTATATGTTCTCTCCTGTCGAAAAACATCAGGTTATTTTCCTATGTTTTGTTTGTACACCATTGCCTCTTAAAATGAGGCTAATGTCAAAATAACTTGCTCAGAGTCCATTTTCACCATTTTTTGAGAGGATGTCATCTGCTGAAGGCAGATGAGTTACGTCTGTAATTTCAAGGAAATTCTGTTGTCTCTCTTCATCCACAATTTCTCAGGTTGCCCAGAGAAGTTGTGGATACCCCATCATTGGAAGTGTTGTGACACCATCAAGGTCAGGTTAGAAGGAGCTTTGAGCAACCTTATCTAGTGAAAGATGTCCATGCCTGTGGCAGGGGGATTGGACTAGATGATCTTTGAAAGTCCCTTCCAACCCAAACCATTCTATGATTCTGAGTCTATGACTGCTCTCTGATGAGTTTCCTGGAAAAACTTGTGAGCAATTCTATTCGTTTTCATTATAAAGCTATAAAAGTCCATCTTGATCTCAAGCTTTTTAAAGGAATTTTGAGCCTTTAATTTTCTTCTTAATACACTCTTCCTTCAAAGCCAGAGTTTAGAATCACAGTGACCACAGATGTGCACCAAAAGTCAGATTTGGCAGTCGTCATTTCACGATTTTTTTTTTCCCTATAGAGTAGCAAGTTTTGTCCTGGTAAGGTCTAAGAACACAATGATTTCTGTAGTAATTTTGGCATATAAATAAATTGCTTAGTTTGTTACTAGTTTTTATGTTTTGTTTTATTTTTATTACTATTAGTTAGCCAAGAGCAACTTGTCAGTTGTGACAGATCATGGACAAAATACCTACAGGAAAAAACTAGCTACCTTACAGGAGACGAAAGAGACTGTTGTAGCCAGGCAACTGACCCCAGCTTCCTAACTCCAGATCCTCTCCAGTAGTCAAGAAATGTTTCAGGGCAAATTTCATTCTTAGCTTAATGGCAGCAGTGGTTTTGGCTAATTAATTACACAAATTTAAGAAAAGAAAATGTACATCAGGCCATCAAGTCTATTGCTATGCATTTTTGTTCTTTTTAAGCGTATAGCTAGTGATACATACCCCAAGTATTTTGAATTACATTTTTATCTCATCATAATTCAGAAAGTTGTGATTACCCTGTTAAAAGAACAGAATTTTTAATTTCAGCTCTGACAACTTCTTTCTAATATTTACTCCTTTACAATGACTGTGGTTATTCCGACAGACTTCTGTCCAGACTGTCGTCATTGTTGTGTTTCCTGGCAGACGAACTGCTATACTGGTTGTCTGTCTCTCCTTAGTATGTTCTTTGGCTTAGAGACCAACCTTTTTCCCACTCTGGAGAAACTGGAATATATCTAAGGCAAATTTGGCATTACTCAAAAAAAAAAAAAAGTATGATAGCATATTGGAGATTAAAAAAAAAAGTTTGGAGGCAGGAAAAAATAATTTTAATATAAAAAATTCACACACACATTTTCATTGTTATAAGTTTATTAAAAATTGCTATTGCTTTATCTGAAGCCACTATGAAAAAATGTAGACATTACTTAATAGAATTTGAGATTTTACCTTATTATTGAAGCTACACTTTCTCTTGAAAACTGATGTTATTACTTTCCCTATGACTTCTTTCTTTAGCATTACTCTGCTTTGGGCTATCCCATTTTTTTTAGTGTTTGCATTCCCATTCTAACTTTGAAATTACCCATACAGAATTCTGGAATCTGTAACATTAGTATGTAAGTTTATCTCTCCCCTTTCCCCTTTTTCTCCTTGTTCAGTGAAGATGTAAACCTATTTTCTCCAGATCTGGTAGTGAAAAGAAAGTATTCTTTTGAAATGAGAGTCTCAGTGAATAACTGGTTTTGCCCAGATACTTTTGCTAAGGAATGCAAAACCTTGTCATAGTAATAATTCACTTGTTATTTACAAATATGTTGATCAATAAAAACATTTCTTAATGATAATTTTTTTTTACTTCTATAGTTTGTCAAAGTATGTTTTACAGTTGTTGTACAGGATGTTAGTTTTGTGACATTCACTTTTTTCAGTTATCACTCAAAAATATTGAGTAGAACAGTTTTGACCAGCTGTATTATTGAATTTCTGTAGTGTGAAATGGGTTGAATAACTTACACCTTACAGAAATAACAAAGCTTTGTGCAATTTATTTTGCATTGCAGAAGTTGACAGTTGTTCTATGTTTGAAAACGAGGATGCTAACCCACACAGTTTAACTCTGTTGACACAATGATGATAACTTGAAGAAAACTTGGCCAGAATGGATACTTAAAAATATAACAAATTCTAAGTTTAGTTCCAAAATTAGTTGACCTTACTTGACCAAAGGCATCTTGTCCAGTTATATGGGAAATGGAGCAAGAATTTCAAATGTGCTATCGTGCTATTTGCTTAACATTTAGGAAATCAGAGAGCCAGGATGCTAAACTGATATTCATTAACATATTCAATGTGAAGGTAGTGAATGTTTGCCTGCCTGAATTATTGTGCTAGCATTTCTCGTTTGTATTCTTGATTAATCTGATTTTTGTTTGTTCTTTACAGATTTAGAGATTTGTTATTACAAAGTAAAGTGCCACCATAATTAATATCTGATTAGGTGAATGTAAATCAGACACCTATGGCAATTACAGTTATCCTAAACCTTGGACCATATGCCAAAAACAAGATCATGATGATACAAACTAACACTATGCCTGTTTAGAAAAGCTTTAAAATGGCAGAACTAGATAGCTATAAAGTTATAATTAAGATAAACGTTAGCATTTTTTACTGTTTAATTAAATGGAAGACATTAGACAGCTTTTAACTTCATGGATTGATGTTTACAGGACTTTAAGTCCAGTGCATTTTTACTTTTTTTTGAGATACGTAGTTCAATTCTTATTCCAAAAATTCACTCCTATTTGCATTCTGTTATCACTTTGGTTGTTCAGAAGCACTATGTTGCTTTCCATTTGAGCCTTTGCAACTAGCTTCATTGTATTCTCCTTCCATTAAGGTAGCTTCATTTATAGCAATTACTTCTCCTAAGTAAATGAAAAAATGACATTGCATTCCTTTAGCTTTCCTGTTTATTCCAAAGATAAATTACTGTGCCTCCTTAAAACTTTGTCTGAAAAAAATGCTCCTTCCAATGCACTCAGATTTTTCTGCAAGCCTCAAAATTCTTGTGTAAAAACTGTGTTTGTTCTGATCACATTCTAAGGTTGAAAAGCTTTGGCAACTCTAGGATTTTCTGTTTTATCTGAGCAAAACCATTAAAAAATCTGTTCTGTGTGAAAGTCCAGAAACAGGGATGAACTACATCCTGAATTGTTTTGTTGTGATGAATCGTAATTTGCCGCATGTGAGAGGATTATAGATTAAAGGCTTTCTCTATCCGGAACTATTTCTGTCACTTGGTGAGGAAACAACATATAGAAACAAAACCAGGATGGTATTACTTTGCATTCATATCCTTACTGAACATTGCACAGAGGCACAGAAATATCCAGGATGAACTAATTTTGATTGTAAGCAAGCTGCCTTTTGAATTATATATATGCCAATTTGAAGAGCTTTTTGCAGTTCTTTCCCCTTGCTATCTTCACTGTTTACATCAGTCATATGTAATCTGGGAATTCTGGAAGTTTTACTTGTTTTTAAGTTGTTATATTTATCCCACCAATTCAGAAATTGTCTCTTCCGCTTCAAGGAAGAAAAGCAGATAATAACTGTCACAGAAGATTCACTAACCTACATTGATCCCACAGCATAACATTTGATTGATTACAGAAAATATTTTATTAGAATACAGTGAAGGAAATTTATGAGGGCAGCCTTTTTCCTCACAAGAAATACACTCTGTCAAGATAACACACATGTAAAGCGATCTATACCTATCTCACACTTCCAGTACAGTGTCAATATACTAGTCCAAATGTTGTGAACTATTTTACCATAATTGTCTAAACAGCTGTCAAGTAATGTTCTTTCCCTAAGTTATTTAAAACAAGTTTCAGTTTAGGGTTCTTTAAAAAAATTAGTTTCTTTCTATTCTCTAATGATCATATTTGTTATAAAGGTCTAAAACTTATATCTGATGGCATTATTACTGGTTTGTATTCTCATCTTTTCCCTACCTCCTCAATTTTGTTTTTCTAACATTGTTTTGTTTTGAATTTATCTCTTTCTTCAAAGATTATTATAGCTCTGCCGTTCTGTGCTCAAAGAAAGACCTTACATCAGTAGTAACTGTTCCTCTAAAGATACCTCTGTGGCCTTCATGTTATAGACAGATTTCTGACACCAAGGCTTATCTGCTGTAGTTTCTTAAATATTGAAAGGCTATAACAGCAATAAAGAATACCATGATGAAAGGAGATTATAGACACTCTTGGCAGAGTTACTATTAGTAAGCTCTTTTGAAAGAAAGATGGTACCTAAAATAACTGTACCTCCTGAATAAATCATAGAAATGAGCTGTAAATAACACTAATAAAAATACAGCATTACCAGTGTGACACATTCAGAAATCATGAGTCCACCCTAAATTTATTTTAATCTTGAAATTTAGTGTAGTACGTATACGTATGTGTGTACACTATATATATGTATTTGCGTGTCTGTGTGTGTGAGACAGTGTCTTTAATTTATGTAAATTTTAATTTGCCTTCTGCTATTGAGAAAGAGGTACACTTGAAACATGCTAGCAAGTGTTTTTAAAGAAAAAATAATTTTTATATCATTATGGCTCTGTCTAGTCTTAGCACAAATATTGCTATGTTTAGCAATACTGCTATCACTGTTACATGAATGAGAGGTTATTTTCTCAGCTCTGTGAAGATGAGAGTTTATTTGAATGTTGTCTAGCAAAATCTGTTCTGTGTATTGTTATTCTAAAGTTTCCTGGGCAGGGCAAACACCTTATCAATTTATATACTTTATTTCTGTAAGCTGAATTCATATACCTCTGCTCCCGTGGTACACTGAAATACCAATTTAACTTTCCTGCAACAGGAAGGTTTTATACATCTCAGAGAAATTCCTGTTCAGGGAAGGTGGCTTTTGGAGTTGGAGAAAGACTAGAATTCATTTCAGCCAGAGGCTAAATAGATACTCCTGGTTGTAGAGTGTGCATAGTGGATATAGTCGTTGACATATCTTGTAGCCATCTTGTCACGTTCTCCTAGCAGCTAGTGTTTTGTTCTCTGCAGTGGATAAGCCCCTGCGGGCTATTTATAGAAAATTTGTAGCATCTTTCTGTTGCTGTGGCTTTCACATGCCATCCTGATTCTGGCAAGCTGCATCATGGCTATAGACAGGCATCAACTAACAGTCAGCAAAGAAGGTCGATGAGCTGGCTGTTTATCCCCAGTGGGGCATGCATAGCACAGATTCCCTGTACTTTTGTGGGGCCCCTGCCCTTAATTCATACTACTGCTGAACCTGGCTCTGGGTGTAGAAGCTTAGTTCCTTTAATGCACCCTTGCAGTAGGTTGTGCTTACCCATGCTTCAGTGGTTTATAGCTACAGCTGTACATACTATTGTCCACTGGTGAGATGCGTACTGTTAACTTACCCACTTGGAAGGTATAATTCTGCAGCCATAGTGTCACGGTCCGTTTGGATCTCTCAAATGTACAGGACAATGTACTCTGTGAATTAAGCTTTATTTTATGAACTCATTAAGAAATATGACAAACGAGCAAACAAGAGCTGTTTCCTTTGCCCAGACTAGTCTCTCACGTGAATTCACTTACCACTCAATTCATAGGTTTTCATAACTTATAACCCGTAACTCTTAATTCATGCATCTGTGAGCAAAAATTAGTTACCTAGCTGACGGTGAGAGTGCTCATCCTTCCTCCTCCGTCACAATGTGGGCGTCCCCTGTATGACACCGGGAAGCTGGAAAGCCTCAGCACTCCAGCTGCTGTTGGATCCGCTTCGAAAGCTTTTTTTGGGTAAGCTGATGTTTTATACCTTCCAGCTTGGAAGTTTGGTCTATGCCATTTCTGTAAGTTAGCAGATTCTGAGGAAATGGCCAGACAATCAATATGCAAAGATGATGGCTGCAGGAGACAGCAATCTGCAGGTGATAATGGCTGCATAATGGCTTTTTAGCTCTTTCTGGCCACCTGTCCTGCCTACATGGTGCTCTTGCTTTGACCTAATGGTGCTGCTCCCAGCATACATCAGGCCTTAGCATGAGCTGTGTTAGCCAAAATCTTAGCAGGAGTTGAGTGAACTGTCACTCCGTCATAGTTCCTTTTTTACTGATGTCAATGAAACAAAGAAATCCAGTGTCTTCAACTCTCTGAATTTGGGCATCTAGTGTCGTTTCAGACACCCTGGAATACCAAAGAATCCACACAGGGGTGGGAGAAGTGATGCCAATTCATGGCAAATTAATACATTTCTGTAATCGTCATTGTAATGGTTTTACAGTAGAGTTTTAGTTAGTTTTTAGTTTTAATTTCTTCCTTCTCACAAAGTGCTTTTAATTTTCCTTTGCCTTTGATTTCACTGACTAAAACAGTCATGAGCCTACCTTTAAGCATACAGTTAGACTGCAGAAAATTAATTTATGTTACAGAAACACTGCTAGATTTTGTTGCTAACAATAGGAATCACAAAAACACTAAAGTGAGAATTCCATACGTGAGTTTGTTATTACTCAATCCTCCCCCCAAATCCCTTCAGCTGTTTTTGAGTACCTGAACTTTACTCCTATGTCTTAGATAATGAGCCCTATACTTAGACACATTGCTGTAAAGCTTATACACCCATATGGCATATATCATAAAAACAAGAGATATAGCTGTTTTATTAACCTAAATTTCTTTTAAGACTTCTTTTAAACAGTGGTTCTGTTTTTCTTATTTGATAGTTTTGTTTCCTTGCAAGTAAAAATATTTTGTCAAAATGTTAGTGTACTGTATCTTTTCAGTTAGATTGTTATGAAGTATATTTTTTCTACTGAAATGGAATTTGATTTTATTTTTAATCTCATAAGATTGCATTAGTTAAGTCAAAATAGCTCACACTTGGAACAAAATAAAGAATAAAGACTTAAATAAAAAGGTCTTTATGATCCACAGCACAGTTGAAGTGATGGCATAAAAGCACAATCATGGTTCTCATAATCTCTAAAAAGTTTATTAAGCATTAGAACTACTGAAGGAATATAGGTTAATGTAAAAGCAAAAAGTGTGTATATATACGTATGTATGTTTATAGAAAAGAATTGATAGGATCAGTGTGATTAAATGAAATAGTGAATAAAATATTTGCATTTTTATTCTATGCAATTTTTATATATTTATGTTAATACACACTGTGTAAAGAGTTGTGGATGACAATATTATGAAAAAGATAAAATTATCTTCATGTATAAGTGATTAAGGTCTTTTTATTTTACAGTTATTCAATTTGTATTCTGTATCTTTTTAAACATTCTTTGTTCTCAGTATTAGCTGATAATGTTTTTGCACTATGCTTAGAGGATAATGATTTAAGGAAGTTTATTCAGAGTTCACTGACTGATTTGTCAGAGAATGGTGGCTTATGTACTGTTCTGTTAGAGTGGTTTTGGAGTGCTTAGCTAAACAAATCATAAGTGACTCATAGCGCTTGTTTGAAATAAAGCTCCTTACCAGTGTAACTACTACTATGTAAGATCGTAGTGTGATCATGGCTAAGAGAAAAACAAGAAAATGTGTGTTTTAACAATAATTAAAAGAAAAGGCAGATTTATATCTTCTATTACTTATTCACTGGAACATAGTTAAATGCAAGCTTAATTTTGCTGTGTAAGCTCGTCTATAATTAACTCTCTTGTCATTTGTTAGTGGTGGTAATAAGGATATATTTAATTTACATGGAGTCCTGATAAAATATTTTGACATAAAACCCTATCCTAATTTTCATTGTGGAACATGCAGGTAGTCCTTTCCAAGTCATAAGTATTAAAAATCCTTCAAAGAAGAAATGCCAAATGTTTTTTATTTGTGGGAAAATTGCTAAGTCAGACAAGGAAATATGGATAGATATGGATATTTGTCCTGGTACCAGCTACTAAGAAAATTAACTCTATCCCAGCTGAAACCAGGACAATATTTTCTGCCTTTTTCAGGAATAGATATATGTGTTGCTTTTGAGTAAGAATCTATTTTTTTCAATTACATGTTGTTATTTTTAAGCAGTGTAACTCACATGCATACAAAACCCAGTCAGTGCCTCCTTATTGATTGGACTGAACATTCACCCTGTCATGGCCTTTATAGTTCAGTCCCACAGGATCAGTCCGCACAGGATGAAGAGTGTCAGGAAACGGGACTCTGAAATAAATCCAGTAGGTAGACCTTAGGATAGAATACTCAGTGTTTCATCCTCGTTTTAGAACCTGAGTGGTTCAGTGCCCTTAACTACTGTTACCGATCTGAAAAATCAAAATGCTCTTCTTACTCAAGGCCAGGTTTTCCTCCATTCTTACTTTCTTCCACAAATACAGTTTTGACAATAATGCTAAAATTTATAAAACCAGAATGTAGAAAGACCACTGATAGCAACAAAATACAGAGTGAGAAGCAATGGACGGGCAACATTATAATCCATGAGCTGAGGTAAGAAAATCTGTTTTTCTGCTCTTTCCCCTGAAGAATTCCACGTTTCTAGGCCATTTATCTCTGGAGACTACAACAACTATGCAAGAGAGTTAGAAAAGCTTTTCCTTTAGGCTTTGCAAGAGGCTAGTCCCCCTGCAAGTTTTTGAAAATTCATTTTGTATGATCAATGTTGACATTTTTACTAATACTCATACTGTTCCTTTTAATGATCATTGTGAAGAGAATCAGTATTTATTAATGCTTGCTGTTATGTGATATGTTAGATACTTTCTGCTCTTTAAATATTGTAAGAAGTTACTGGAGTTGTTAAATGACAGCCATGATTATACGATTCACACAAAGATTTCTGAAGACATTCATTCCTTACATGGGCAATATTGTACAGTTGGGTAACATGACATAAAGCTTTGTTAATGGTAAGATTTTTTGCCAAGGCTTACTAATGCTTATTCTGACAGTTAGAATGTGTTGCCCCCTTATCAAAGATGCCCTCAGAAGTATTACTATCCTCTGTATAGTTTTATTAAAATAAATTTAGATAGGCTGGGAAATGGCTAGAATTAAACTTATTAATACACTTCAGCTCCCCTGTGCATGTGCATTAGTACAGTTTTTAAATGCAATCTCTTTTTTTTTTTTTAAACAGGTACATTTATGTATAAAATTACAACATTTACTTCAGGAAAGAGTATTCATTATTCAGTTTTTGCTTTCCTTCATTGCTTACTCTGTGTCAACATGTCATGTTTATTGTACATTATGTAAAGACTGCTCTGAATACAAAATGGTTAATTCCTTACTAGGATAAGCGTGGCAGTTGTCATGCAAGTGCTGGAGTACTTCGTGAACATTAATAACTCTGTAATAAACATAAACATTAATAAACATGTTACTTATGAGGCTAAGGGATAGTCTATTTTACAAATAAAGAACAGAGAAACAGGGAAATTAAATGCAAAACCATCCTCCAAATTTAGTTAATTAATTTGAACTGTACAGAATTTGCTTTTTTACATTACTTTATATGTGGTTTTATTTGTTCATAATGAAGCTTCTGTTGATTCTAGTTGCTCTCCTGTTGCATTGCAGTTTCTCAGAAATCAAAATCCAAAGTATCAAGTGCACTATATGTGCCCTGAAGACAGGAGGCAATAAAAGAAATACTAGTATATATTAAATCTTCACTGGTACAAACTGTGCCAATGATGAGATGACTGTAGAGCTGACTGGTAATCATTGTCCCAGTCATGGGCAGCTATTGATAAAACTTACATCATCTCACTGATCATTCATTTGTTCAGGTAGCTAATGCTGGGAAAGAGTTGAAATGTTTTTGTAAAAAATCTGGAAATGCTCACCAGCGTGGAGGGACCAGGACTTTATTATATATGACTTCTTTTCTTCAATATTGTTTGTGTCTGGCGCATGATTTGGGCTACCATTAATTACTCTGGTATCACATGCAGATAATCCAGTTCTCAAAAGTCAGTAGTTCAATGCTTATACTTGAGGACCCTCTCAAAATCGAATACAGTTGACAGTTATGACTGTGTCCAGTGGAGTTTCTATGTTCTTCTGAAAAACACAGAAATTTGCTCAGGAGTGTTGGGATAATCCAAGCAGCTCAGGTTTAATCTTGCCAGTCTTTTGAAACTGTCATAAACTGTCTTGGAAACTATCTTAGAACTCTCACTTTAAGCAAGGTATTGAACATTATTTTTTCCTGTACCCTATGTTGCATTGTATCTACTGGAAAGGGATCACTAGACTTCAGCTTTTATTAAGCGTGAACCTTATCTGTAGATTAAATTTTGAACTAAGAATATGACTTGAATTAAAAATATTGAACTACGTTTTCTTTCTTTGCTTAGAAATGAATCATTCCATTTTAAGTATGAATGGGAGATTGCATAAAAAATACGGTGACTGCTGGGTTTTGCATGGCCATGTAGGTGACTTCATCACTATAGCCCTTTAATCAGAACATAGCACTTTAATGAATTTTCTTATGCTTGTTTATTTTTTAACAGACTTTTAGAAAATACTGGCTGTAAAATGCCAGTAGAATGCTACAATACATAATGATCTACCACAGGTGGACAAAGAATAATATTTATCCTGAAATTCAAAAATTAAAAAAAAAAATTAAAAAAATTCATATGCTGTGTATATTTGAACAAGGATATTATGTGTTTTTTAGTCATTAGAGAACCACTGGGGCATTTAAACTTAATTTTCTTTCCTTTATTGATACAACTTTTGATACAACTTTTATAACGTTATGAAATATCACAGGATCTTCAGTCTTTTTATTTTTATTGTGTGCTTTATTCTAGCTTAAGCTATTGTTTTGTCTGACTCACGTGGAGTGGTTATGCCAGATCTGTTCTGTTCTACTCTTAACCATTTGTAGTGCTATGAAGAAAAGTCAGGCGAGAACTAAAAGATCAGACAACTGCTTAGTGGTGCTTAATTTTTATAATGCTTATGGTGGTGTACAAATTCCTTAACAGCTGCATTGCTCTGGAAGTGTATATTAATGCTAGTATTTATAAAGTATAGAAGTTACAATGAAAAGAATGATATTCCTGATGCATAACTATGACATTTGTGGTAACTCAACTTCAGTCCAGATACCTGCAAGAAGTTACGTGGGAGAAACCAAAGCAGAATTTTTTACATCACAGTTAAGAGTATCAATTTTCATGCTGCTGCATTAGGCAAACAGAGTAAAAATGTGTGTATGGTTTTGAAATCTAAGATTATGAAATATAAAGCCCATTCCTACAGGAAGCAGGAAATCTTTATAACTGAACTGAATTCACACTTCCAAACAGCAGGATTATTTCAGATACTGTATGATAAGCATATAATTTATGGTGAATAAAATTGTTATTTTAGTTTAAAAAAAAATAATTAATGTGTCCAAAACTATTACAAGTGTTCTTACTTTTCTTATTTGTGTGTCACAACTACATTTTTAAATAGTTTACTTAGCCAAATGTGCCAACTTCACATTTAGGTTCACTTTTGTGTTAATGGTTTCTTGAAAAGCTACAGTATCAAGACATATTGTGCATTAATCATGTAAGTCATTTATAGTGCTGTATTTATCATTTGCTGTGTAACATAATGCAAATCATTACAAAACTCTGACGGATAATTTATAGATAATGTTTTGGTCTCTGTGGCATAAATAGGTTATTACATCAAAAAAAAAGGTTAAAAGAACATCAAACCCTCAAGTCAAGCACTCCAAAATTAGAAAATACTAAAACTGGAGCTGTTTCAGCAGTTGTAGTTCAGCTTCTTTCTGTGCTTCTCTGCTAGGAAGCATCTATTGCTATAGGAAATTCTCTGCTTAGGGAAGAGTGGGGGCTGGGGGGAGACATACAGACCACTGAAAGTCTAGTGAGAGCTGCCACCCATAGCGATCTGAGGTCATCTCAACAACTGAGGCTGTGACTGCGCATTTCAGTGCTTAAGAAAACAGACTAGCTTGAATAACCCCCGCAGTCGTTAATGTCCAGAACAGTGCCTCAGCTACAGAGGTGTGAAATATTAGTGAGGGGCAGAAATAAACATGTATGTTCACATAATTTTTCAACATTTATCTTGTAGCTCCTCAGGGAATGTAAAGTTTCAGGTTTCATGTAATGCACACTTTACAAGATCCTTTCTTTAATAAAAAATGATTTTCAAACAGACCATTTTAAGATGTCTTTATCACAGAATCTGAATGATTCGGATTCTATTAATTATTTTACAATGGTAATATTATTTCCAAATCACATGTGAAGTTTAGAGGCATTGCAGTGAAAATTACCAAGTGTCCATTCACTTTGGAAGTTCATCTTTAGGCGATTAGGACATTATTTTTTCAGTTATTCATATATTTATAGCACTTTATATTCAGAGCACCATTTTAGTTGCAGTTGTAAATACTGAGAAAATCTAAACTCACAATCCCAAAATTCTTTCAATGCATCTCCTCAGGTTCTACTCTTTTCCTCCTCAGTGCCTGTTCTTTCCATCTGCCTCTGCTCTTTGGCCTTTGTACTCTGCCTGTCCTTTCAGAGATCCTTCAAGTCCTGTGATTCTAGCAGAACTTCGTCATCCACACCCCCAATGCCCTGGTATTTTTTACCTTTCCTTATCCCTTCTCTAACATGCTGCTTAGTTGCCAGAACATACAGGATTTGATGTTTCTGTTTTTAATCCCTGAGTCCAGTGCCATTTCAAGTCACAAGAAATGTCAGAAAAAGCTAGACTATCCCCTGCACATGTAGAAAGTAGCATGCTTAGCTCTCCCATTAAGAAAGTCTGTATTTCATCCACAGTGGGATCTGTAGAGAGTTTGAATGTCTTCATTATGGACAAAATCATTGAAGAATGTAAGAATGTAGCTGTCAGACTAACTTCAGCTGCCAACTAGCACATATGTAAACCATGTCCTTGGTATCAGTGTAACAAATGCATGCTCCAAAGTACTAGGGCTTCTCAGATGAACAGTTTTCTTTTTTTCTTTTTTTTTTTTTTTCCCCCTGCAAACATTGGAGAATAACATTCTTTTCCCTTGGATGAACTAAATTTTGTGAATAGTGCCAGACTTTTCTAATTTCTTTCAGAAAAGCTGAAAACCAACAAAGTTCTAAGCGGTTGAAGACAGAGCTTTACAACGTAGAATGGTGACTTCCTAAAGCACACAAATTTTCAGATATGGGTATATGATAGAGTCAGATTAAAGTATTTTCAGTTACCACTCATCATCTGAGTTCCTATAGGAAGTGTGCATTATCTTTGCCCACTCTAAATGCAAACTGAAACTAGCTTGCTTTATTCTTGCTTCCTTAAAGTGTATTTTTCCTTATGTTTTCTACTGATGATTTCTCAGCTGCCAATCTGTGGTGCTGTTGACCACTGGGATATTTAGTGGGATGTGTGATGTGTGGCTTATATGATCTCCATAAAATTTGTCAGTCACAAAAACAGTTTGTCAGTTTTCAGGAAATGGTATAGGCATCTATGAGGCTGGAGGTGGACAGAGCACTCTAGTCTGGCAAGGGATAATCTACTCATAAACCTACTACAGGTTAATCTAATTTACTAGAGCACCAACTGGTTTAATGATAAAACACAGTTAAAAGTGAACTGCTTTTGTAAGAGTGGTTAATCTAGTGATTTATGTGACAGACAAAAGCGTTGAAATTCATCAGAACATAAGGATCAAACTGCCCTTGTTCCAGTTTTTGCAACTATACAATGGGCTGATTTTCAGGAATGTCTAAGTTAAACTAAGTATAATTATAGAAATGAATATAGATATAATGTATGACACAGATAGCACTTTAGTTATCATGAGTAAAAGCAATGCACAGTTTTGGTCGTCCACCAAAAGCAGCTAAGTGTGCCAGCTTGTGTGTATTTACCAGAGGGCTATTTTTTGATCTTAAGTGTATCTAGGTAGAGCCAGCCTTGAAGATCAAATCTGCTGATTACATAAATGAAATATTACTTACCTATTCAAACTATATCACCTTCTTTATTTTAGAAGTAACTTACCCAGAAGTTAGGCTAGTTCTTACAAAGAATTTAATTACTAAAAATGAAAGCATTCCAATACAGTATTTAATAGGCATAAGAGCAGTTTCTCAGCATATTTGTCTCTGTAATCAAAATATCATTCATCATTCTGCTCATTTTTTTTCTTAAAAAGTGTGAATATAGCAGTAAATTTTGTAATCTCAATGAGCTATATAATAATTATGCACTGTAGCTCACCTTTGACTTAAGAACATAGCGTTTGTTCTAAATTAAGAATGGGAAAAAAAATTGTAGGTTTAGTTTTGTTTTACTTTTAAGAGTTTTTCCTTCACTGAGATTTTAATTTCAGAGAGTCTTGCCTCATTATGGATGCTGTTATTAGCAAAGTCACTGTTAGGGCAGCTTTTTGCTCATCTATTTACATTTCAAAAATCAATCTATTCACAGGAATCTATATGTCATGATAAATGTAAAAGCGAGTTCCTGGTACATATGGACTGTGTGATCCTAGACAAAGATGAAGTTAAATAGAGCCGGCTTAGCTAGCAGGACCTCATTTACCCAGCATTTTTTCAAATTTCATACTTGTGTAACTCAGTTGATTAAAGCTGAGTTACATCCATGGGTGGAGTATATGAGTTAGGGTATTGCATACAAGTACCCAAAGGTTTGGAACCAGATAGGAACTCTGCAGCCAGTGACTACACTGATAGCCCTTTCAGGAATTTAGCACTAAATCAGTAATTTCCAAGTTCAGAATCAACTACTACTGCTGAGCACTCCAAAATCTGACTAAGTATTTTTTGTATATCCTAAGCCATTATTTATTGCCACATTCTGACACAAAAATCCTTCTGTTCCCTTTCTCTGTCTAGCTGTTAAATTACGTTTACACAGCAAAATCTAAACTGTACTGCTTTTTCTCACATTGCATCAACAGTAACTACAAACAGTAGTGTGACATGATTAAGAATAGGAGAAAAGATGAGACATAAGGTGAGGAGTTACATTATGAAAAAAAAAGTTCAATTTCATGGCTTTAGTTTAGGCTTGTAGGAGTTTAAAGGCATCCCTTTGTCATTAGCGCATAGACTTAAACTTTCTCTCATGCTGGATGAGCTGGCTGTCTTGGTCTCGGATAAGTAGACTCAGCTTTGGTTGCAACTTCTATAACTTCTGTAATTTCTGCATAACATCTTTTTCTGAATAAAGTCGGAGGTATCTGAGCAAAACTTTTCAGTTTTTCTTTGTCACACTGTAATCGGAACATATTTATTTCCAAAGTATGTGTGCACCTAGGGTGTACTCAAAGGGTATATGCCAGTCACACACCCTCAGTTTGTCTCCTCACCATCTGTATCTCCTGTGTTGTGCCTTCTGCCTGGAACCTTACTTCTGTTACTGAAACCCGTATGCTATTTTTCTCAAAAGCCACCATACCTTTAGCAACACTTGGCAACTTCAACATCAGGCAGAAACTCTGAGCAACTTGACACCTCACTGAAGGCAAAAAGTTGCATATAAATTACTTTTCAAGGTAGTACATAAGTGGCCATAGTTTCTGCTGTAGCATGCAGACATGCATGAATAATCAGCTCCAAGTTGCAGTACATCTGATTCTAGGGCCAGTGGTTTGCAAGCCACTTAGGCGCTTCGGAAAATACTATGCTCTGTCTCCTTGAAATTGTCATCTATTTATTCATAAATGAATGCCTTCAAGAACGTCTTGTATCCAGATGTCTATTTGGCATTTGCTATGAAAATAATATAGTTACAGATTATCTAGTCTGTCAAACAGCTTCTGGCTGTTTTGAATAAATTTATAATTTATTTATGTAGAATTCTTGGTTTCTTTCTTTTGTCTTGAGTCATTATGTAAAAGCAAATTACTTAATGTTGAAACCAGCACATACACATCCGTCCATCCATACACACACACGTGTGTATATATATATATATATATATATGAAAATGAAAAGTGGTTGCAATTAAACTGGAGAACCAATAGAATTAATTCTAAAATTCTACAGTGTTGTGGTATAGAACAAGATTTCATTTCAGAATTAGTGAATGTATATTTGCAACTTAGAATCAATGCTATGAAATTATTGCTATTTTTCATACTATTCAATGGGGAAGATAACGTGGACTTTATACAGCTTCATTAACTTAAAATAATTTTAGAAATCAATCCATTTCTAAAGGACAAGCATAGCTGCCTTGAATATATATGCATGTAGATTCATACTGCTACCTCATTTGAATATGCCTATGCTAGTACAAAGGCACATGGATGTGACACAGAAAGGTAACAACTTCCCTTTAAAACTGGTTTAATTTTTTATGGAATCAGTTAAGAAGATATGCTACCTAAATTAAGCTGTTTGATAATATGTAAAAGAAAAATACAAATAAAATTCATTTATTATTTTAATTTTTTTCTAAGAAAATAAATGAAACCTACTGAATCGTTTAAGTCATGAAACTGAAGACAGAACATACAGGATTTCTGAAAAAGTATTTTCTCAATTACATAGTTCTCCATTGTTCAAGCCCCTGATTTAACCACTTACTTCCTTTTCTGAATTCCACATATTAAGCACGGTTACAGCCATTGTTTATGTGCTGTGTATGGCGAATGAAAGTAGGACTACCCTAGCTGGGAGCTATGAATTCTGTCAAACCACAGCTTTGGTCTTGAATGATATATGTAATTATTTCTTCTGTCTGGTATGAATTCAGGTCTTCAAGAGGTCTTCTAGGCTTATGCGTATGGATACATGGTGATCCCGCAACAGAAGTTATGTTCCATTTTCACAGAAGTTGCATTTTGCCATCAAACGGCATAGTTTTCTAATGCTAATTTACCTTTGAAAATCTGTTGACATGTCTTCATCATGAAGTTACAGCTTGCGTTATTTCACTTTTCTGAACCTTTTTGCAGAACTTTGATATAGACATTTGTCAGGAAGTATTTATATGTGAAAACAGTATACTATATCTGTACCTCAGCCAAAATTTCTAACTAAAATTAGGACCAACATAATGATTCTATTTTTATACTTCAGAAAACCATTTTATATCCACATCAAGCTTTTTGAAGAAATTCCGTGGGAGTTCAAAACACCTGACAGTATGGAATGCATATCACAAACCCAAATAGGAACATTTAGTGAAAGAATTAGCTATTTATCCAGCTGTACTGAAGATTCTCCGGTTCCAGACTAGTAGCATTGAATAACTTAAATCTCTGAATGTCTTTAGCTTTGTAGAAAAGGCCGTCATCAGCCAACTTCATTAACAAGAATATAAACAGCATGTGATGTATATCTGAATACCTTAGCATCAGTTTATGGTTCAGTTTTCTTGGTTTAGTACGCTCCCTGTAACTGAGTCTTTTCTGTGGTAATTGTAATACTGGCCACTCTTCCTTTCAGAATCAGTAGTCGTTCTATGGAATAAAATTAATACAGTTATAGTAGTCTCAGATAATGATTACTGAAAACTCAAGCTTATAGTTATAAAGAATCTTTTACACAAGGACAAGTAGGTTAAATAAATTCTGAGCAAAAGGAGATAGTTTCTCACATTGCTAACATCATTTCATACTCAAACCAACTGCTTATATTCAGAATCTACTAAAAGGCATTATATTTCAGCTAAACTTCAACAGGACATCAAGTAACTTACAGTAATTAAAACTCCTAAAGTAATTTATAATGCATCCCTCAACAGTATCTATCAGTCTTTACATAGGTCTGCTTTGTCATGTCAGTCTCTGATACATCTAATAATTTTTAGTCTGAGTGGTCCTCTACTTGGTCCTTGTACGTATCTGTTAAGCTCCTCTGATACTGTCTGATTCCCTACTTTTCCTATGACCTGTTCTGTATGTACTTGAGATCTTTTCACCTTCTTTTTGCACTAAATTTTAAGGCCTAAGTTGCCTACACTATCCACCACTCTGTTACTGTAGGGCTGCCAGCACAGCCCACATCTTGGCAACAACAGATGTTAAGACAAGGATGTGAGTGTTGAAGGGTATGTGTAAAGGAGACACCCAAAACTGTCTGAGGGGGTGTGTGCCTGAAACTGATGATGTTAAAGAGTAAAACAAGCCTCAAATTGCGTAAATGGTAACCAGGGAACTATGAAGAGATTTTTGAAATGAAGGAGTCGGCTTTAAAAGAAATAGGTAAAAAGGAAGCCTGTAGCATGTGGGGAGATACCTTGCAGTGGAAACAGCAGCAGTCGAACCTCTTTTGACACTGCTGGAAGTCTCCTGTCACAACAGTACAGGATGCAACAGGTAGGGACTCACACCTCGGGGGGGTGTGTG
Source organism: Gymnogyps californianus (assembly GCF_018139145.2). Classification (NCBI taxonomy): domain Eukaryota; kingdom Metazoa; phylum Chordata; class Aves; order Accipitriformes; family Cathartidae; genus Gymnogyps; species Gymnogyps californianus. Next base: position 38,785,135 of record NC_059474.1, on the reverse strand, counting down.
ACCTCCATGGTGTGCTTTCGCACTGGCAAGTGGATGAGTAACCTGTAGGGAGAGGCACAGCTTCACACAAAGCTAGAGCACTTCTCTCTCTCACACAAGGTTTGTGTGAATAGGGTAACCTGCCCTCCCAGGGGAGAGGGTTGTGCTTGTAACCCAGCCTGTGTCTGCATTCCTGTAACTCTGTGGGTGTGGGTGCCCTTAGAACTCTGTGGGATTGGTTAGAGAAGGGTGTTTAGAAATTAAGAGGTGTTTACCAACATTTTTTAAGTGTCTGGTATTGTAGTTTAGCTGTTGTATTGTTAGTCGTGAATATAAAATTCACTGATTGCTGGTTAATTATTTCTCATTATTAAATCGGAAAAGTGCTTTGATCCCGATTTGAGCTATGTAAATTGAACAGTTTTTCTGTGCAATAGTTAGCGATTTTTTGCATCCAAATTACATCCTAGTAGTGATTGCAATACAATTTTCACAGTTTACATGAGTCAAAGAAGCAAACCTTAGATGTGAAACCAAGAGTTTCCAGTCTAATTACAGTCTTAGCAATCTAATCAGAGAATTATTAGCCCAGTTACAATGATGCTAGCACTTATACTACAAATTACTCAGTTTTTACAGCTTATTCCTGATAATGCCAATTAAAACTAACAATTTTCCAGTATCTGCCCCTTTCTCTGTGTTGTGCTCAGCCTTCCACTGCTCTCCTAGGTTCTGAGGTCGGTGGCTTGGGGAGACGAGGAGAGGGAAGAGAGTTGATTATAGGTAGCCATTAGCATCGTATAACTTTAATTGTGATTGGTTTTGGGGATGTTAAAAGTTTGTGTTTTCTTCCTGTTCATTCTTCAGTACACTTGGGGTCATTTTAATATGTTTGCTAACACAGTCTGCTTACTTGTTCTTTCATCATTGGTTTGTTCTTCCAGGTTATATCCAGAGTCACTATATGTGGTATGTTTTATCTAGACTAGATACTTACTTTTTGTTATCTTTGTTGTCCTTAACACTGGCTTTGCCCAGCTCCCAAGGTTGTACTCCTCTGATGAGTGTAACTGACCACTGAAGAGTTGCTCATAGCCTTGGGGGATCTGGTATATCATCCTGTGCCCATACTCTTGTATACTGCATTTTTTTTCCTAGCATCATAGATTATTCATGCAATACAGAATTACTGCTTCTTATTACTCTCTATTTGTTGGAATACAGATATGTTAGAATAAGCATTACAACACAATTGTACTTGGTTGTAGATAGTTGCTGTAACAGGTAAATGAGCTAAAAAAAATCTATAGGTGGGCCAAGACAAGTCTAAAATTCTTGAAGCTTCAGTTGTTCTCTTAATACAAAGCCTGTGGCTTGTTACAAGTTACGGCAACACCATATTTACTGGGTTACAAGGCTACATATTGTGGAGAAACTGAACAGCGATCCTATATTGTCTTGTACGATTCTCTTTATCTTGTGATCACTTTGTAAGAGTGAGGTGGAACTTTATGAAGTACTGTTATCTTTTGTGTCCAAACTTTTAAACTGTAAATTTACACTATTTTTTGCTCTGGCAGAAGGTTTATCCATGTAGCATATGTTTAACATTACTTTTCTTTTTTTCTTTTTTCCTTCATGGTGTCTGAGAGGTTTCTGATAGTGATAGGATCGACATTAATAGAGACATAGTCAGATAGTCTGATTCTAAACATTCTATTTCAACAAGCAGTGCTTCCATTTTTAAATCTCTTGTCCTGTAAGTTGATACTGTCAAATAGGGATCTAAATTTGGTCATTCATATTTTTCAGCATTGATTAAATAATTTTGATACCATTTTGTCCTGGTTTCGGCTGGGACAGAGTTAACTCTCTTCTCAGTAGCTGGTACAGTGCTGTGTTTTGGATGTAGTGTGAGAATAATGTTGATAACACGCTGATGTTTCAGTTGTTGCTAAGTAGCGCTTATCTTAAGCTAAGGACTTTTCAGTTTCCCATGCTCTGCCAGCAAGCAGGTGTGCAAGAAGCTGGGAGGGAGCATAGCCGGGGCAGCTGACCTGAACTAGCGAAAGGAGTATTCCATACCATGGAACGTCATGCCCAGTATATAAACGGGGCAGTTGGGCGGGATCGTGGCTCTGGCATCGGTCAGTGGGTGGTGAGCAATTGCATTGTGCATCACTGGTTTTTTCCTTTTTTTTCCTCTTCTTTTTTTATTATATTCCTTTTCATTACAATTATTATTATTATATTATTATTATTATTGTTAGTATTATATTTTACTTTAGTTATTGAACTGTTCTTATCTCAACCCACAAGTTCTGCCTTTTTTCCCAATCTTCCTCCCCATCCCACTGGGAGCGGGGTGGGGAGTGAGGGAGTGGCTGCATGGTGCTTGGCTGCTGACTGGGGTTAAACCACGACACATTTCCACAAAACTATTTTATTGAAACATAGAATAAAATTATACTTTCTTGGGGAAAAAAAAAAGTAAATTCATAAAAATAAAAGTTGTGTTGTAGTCATATCATTAACATATCCAGTGAAAGACAGATTTTTATATAGCAGCTACGTAGTATTCTCCAAAAATGCTGTGTCTGGATAGTCAGAATAATGATCAATAGCTATCTGATTCTTCTGAGGATATACAAGTAGAACTACGTCAATATCAATCCATGTATGCAAGTGTTCCTTAAGCGTATGTGTACTGCATTAGAGCAATCTTTTTTCTAGCTTTTTTGTTTGTGTGTGGTACCATGGCAGCTTTCAAGATTTACATTCTTTATAGGATTTTTTTTCATTGTTTTTTGTCTTGTCTGCTTTCCTTCACTTAGTTGTAGAATATCAAACTACTTTATTATGCATGACCCAGCAATATTAAGTAAAATATAGCTATATTTCTTCAAATTCTTTTTCCAACAGCTGGACTAGCCTTCATCAAAAAATAAAAATCTTTGAGCATTTTCAAATAAGTATTATAGTTTCAGAGAGTTTGGGCAGTGTCAAAGTCTTCAGCAGCTCTCAGGTTCTCCACCTTACTGCTTATTCCTGTGCTCCTCTATTGGACACACTCCTGGTTTTACTTCAGCATCTGGTATTGGGGAATATTTTGGATGATATTTAATGATAAGTCTAGGGTGGAAGGTACATCAAGGTTGAATTTTTACTGAAACAACAGGTGGTTAGGAAAGAAAAGTAAAATGGATAAAAGAGAGAAGGGAGTATGGCTCTCTGTGAGCTGTTAATAGCAATTGTCGTGGTTTAACCCCAGCTGGCAACTAAGCAACACACAGCTGCTCGCTCACTCCCCCCTCAGCAGGATGGGAGGAAGAGAATTGGAAAGGTAAAAGTGAGAAAACTCGTATGTTGAGATAAGAACAGTTTAATAATTGAAATAAAAATATTATAATAATAGTAATAATAACAACAACAATAATAATAAATTGTAATGAAAAGGAAAATAACAGAAAGAAATAAAAACCAAGAAAGACAAGTGACGCAAATGAAAATAATTGCTCACCACCAACCGACCGATGCCCAGCCAGTCCCTGAGCAGTGGCCCCCTGGCCTGCCTGCCTCCTAGTTTCATTGCTGAGCATGATGTCATGTGTGGTCTGGAATACCCCTTTGGTCAGTTGGGGTCAGCTGTCCCGGCTGTGTCCCCTCCCAGCTTCTTGTGCACCCCCAGCCTACTCGCTGGTGGGGTGGGGTGAGAGGCAGAAAAGGCCTTGACTCTGTGTAAGCACTGCTCAGCAATAACTAGAACATCCCTGTGTTATCAACACTGTTTCCAGCACAAATCCAAAGCATAGCCCCATACTAGCTGCTATGAAGAAAATTAACTCTACCCCAGCCAAAACCAACACAGAAATTTAGTGTCGCAATAGAATAGTCACTTAACCAGAATGTTTTTGAGAATATTACGTTCGTGCTGAACAGCAGTCAAGGACAGCTAATCTACAAAACTAAACTGGAATTCAAGCCCACTGCAATAAACTACTTAAAAATCACATTCTCACAGAATGTGAGAATCATTCTCCCAGAAACCCATCTTCATAGAGAATTTTGGAATATTTGTTAATAAATACATATTTTCTTGGCATTTTCTCAATCTGCTTGTCTGGTACAGGGGTTTTCCTGCTTCACATTTTTTAGAATTGTGTCTAGCATTAAAATAGATTAGTAGTAATATTACATATATGGCACATGCAAAAACAGAATATTAAACATAAAAGTTTTTAATATTTTGTTAGGCTCAGCTTGCAGATAATTCCATCTTCTATTCACTTCATTTTCTATTCCTTGAAAGGGAAATTTTCTATGGGGTCTCTGCCATTTTTTTCCCCCAAGTCACTCAAAAAAGAAATGTGTAAAAATGTGTGCCTCTTGATTTTTGCTGAACACACTAGCAAAGAATGAAATTATGTTTCAGGCCTTCCAGTTTCTTTCAAGAAAATAACAGTTCAGATGAGTAGATTCACAAGGGAAAAGAATTAAATAGTATTTCTTCGACTCATTCAGCAAGACTCATGTTATAGTTGAATCCTAAATCTTTTTGAGAGAAGACGTTCCACCATTTAGTGCTCTTTTTATTTCCTACTTAAGAACTGCTAAACTAAAAATTGCTCCAAGCACTAATAAAGCTGTAGTAGAAAATGTGTTCTGTATTTATTTATGAGAAACATGTTAATTTGCAGTCCGTATAACCGAGAAGTGCAGCCAATTCCTTTATTTCTAAAAAATTAGGAAGCTAGTAACAATTACGAGGACTGATAGGCAAATAAGTTAGCATAGAGAGGATAAATACAAGAGGTAGATTACTCCTTTTATTAACTAAATATAGCAGTGGAAGTAACAAATTTTCCAAATCTAACAGTCAATAATTAAATTAGAACTTTGGCTTTATAATATAGTTGACAGTCTTCATCAATGTAGCATTGACACATCATACATTTAATCAGAGGTGATGTGAGCAGTAGCTGGCTGAAGTAATTTACATAAATTTTTTTGAAATAAAGTATTGATTATTCATTCCCTGTAGATACACAAGTCATGTAGTTCAAAAAGTTTAATAACTGCCTAGGCAGTTGGGTTTTCTGAACTTCACTTTAGAGTTGTTGTCAATACCCTATGGCTTAGGTAACTCTTGTCTCACAGCATAAGTTTCTTTTCTGATTAGTTTTCCCTTGCTAGGCTATAATTTGTCATCAACATAGTGTCAGAACAAAGTCTGACATGCGTTCAACTCATCCTCTCAGATTCTGACATAATACAGATTTAAGAACGTCTTTTTTTCAGAGAGGGGTTGACAGCAGCAACAGAAATAATCAGCTACTTGACCTGGACAGAGATAGACAGGCATCGGGTATATTTATTTATTTTTTCTTTAATTCAGATATGATCTTAATGTGTTTGGGTGTGTGTAAGTTGCTCAGCCTTCTTTGTCTTACCTTTCACAACATTTAGTTTCTTCTATTTCACTCTTTCCCTTGAGCTTACATGGAGAGAAGCTGCCTCTCTCTGGGATATGCCCACATAGACATTATCAAGTTCGCTTGTCTAATCCTTCAGGCAGAGAGAAGTTCATTCTGCTTGTGCGCTGAGCCATGAAACCACATGGCTGCAATTAAGCCAGCAGTGAAATGAAGTATGATATCTTAGGCTCTGCAAAGTGGTAATACTATGTGGTTTCTTTTGGCTCAGAGTATGGTCAGAATACACTACAAAAACTGTGTAAACATTCCCTTAAATGAACTGTGTGGTGTAAGGTACGTAAATCCTCCACATCTGCTGACCATGCAGAACTCAAAAGTTCACTGAAGGGGGAAAAAAAGGGCTGTACAGGACTCCATAATTGAAAACTTACCTAGACATTCTGGAAGCCCAGCAGGTTGAACTGAACCAAACTGAACAAAAAGGAGGGGCAAGTTGTCTAGATGCCCATAATCCATCTGCTTATGGGAAAGAAGTAATAGGGGAATGATAAATAAATTTCCTTTAAACGTTCCAGTGCCATGCTCCGTACTTTGCTCCTTGTTCTTTATATTCAGGGTTTTGAAATAAAGCCTACATTGCTGCTCTCTATTGAAGGCAGTCATCTTTTAGAGACTGATTATTTTTAGAAACTATCCAAACATTTTGTATGATGTTTATGTGATTATGGGATTTGTTTTTTGCTTTCAGTTTAAAATGAAAAGGCTAACTTTGTCCTTTACCAACTTTAATTAGTTTTATGATAAAAAAGGTTTCTATCAGTAAGTAAATAAGAATAAACATTCATTATGAAATACGTACCTCCTCTGTGCCCTCTTTTGGTAGTAGAAATTGCTATCCTGAAGGCAACAATTTATTTAAAAAAGCATCTGGGATTTAGGTTTAATTACCAATCAGAAAAAATACCTAATAAAAGTATCACACACAAAAAACTATCTTTGCTGGCTATAGTACTGAGGTGTTCACTAAACAGCTTCTATTAGAGCTCAAACAGACAAATGTGATACTTTATTTGATGGAGGGTGCATTCAGGTGTTTAATTACTTACCTATCCAGTTTCATGTTGCCGTGGTTTAACCACAGCAAGCCACTAGGCACCACAGAGCCGCTCGCTCACTCCCCCCAGTTGGGATGGGGGAAAGAATTGGAAAAGTAGAAGTGAGAAAACTCGTGGGTTGAGATAAGAACAGTTTAATAGGTAAAGCAAAAGCCGTGCGCACAAGCAAAGCAAAACAAGGAATTCATTCACCGCTTCCCATCAGCAGGCAGGTGTTCAGCCATCTCCAGGAAAGCAGGGCTCCATTATGCGTAACAGTTACTTGGGAAGACAAACGCCATCACTCCGAATGTCCCCCCTTCCTCCTCCTTCCCCCAGCTTTATATGCTGAGCATGACGTCATATGGTCTGGAATACCCTTTGGTCAGTTGGGGTCAGCTGTCCCGGCTGTGTCCCCTCCCAGCTTCTTGTGCACCCCCAGCCTACTCGCTGGTGGGGTGGGGTGAGAGGCAGCAAAGGTCTTGACTCTGTGTAAGCACTGCTCAGCAATAACGAAAACATCCCTGTGTTGTCAACACTGTTTCCAGCACAAATCCAAAGCATAGCCCCATACTAGCTATTATGAAGAAATTTAACTCTATCCCAGCCAAAATCAGCACACATGTTCTTATGACTACATAAAACATGAAGCTTTTTGGTCTTGTTTTATATAAGAGATTAAATAAAGCCACAGTTGATTACAGTTTATAAATTGACCACATGCCAATTATACTGAAGGTTTACAAAAGGTAATGAATAGCTCATTGATTGTGTCTGTTTACTGTGCAGTCTGCATTGATTTCTGGTTTGTTAGAACATTTCATGCATCAGCACTGGAACCACTAGACATAGTGTTCTAAGAGGAAGCCGAGACTACTATGGGTCAATAACTGAACCATACACCGTACATAGTCTACTTAGTTCAAATTAATCACTATGGACCAATTTCAGTCCTAGCATAAGTGGGTAGAACAGCAGGACTTGTTTTTGATAGAGCTTTATTGACACACTAGGATATCTTTTTAGAAATTTGTATAATATTTCTGTTTGAGTTTCTGAAAAATATGAAGTCTTTTTCTGTATTCCGTACCTTCCAATATTAGATAGAGCCTTCATTTCAATTGATAATTGATGATTTCAAGTTTACTTTTGGATTGGGGTGTTGAAATTTTGATGTACTGAAAGCTTCCTGGAGACTTTTGTACATTACAGGCCACAAAAATCTCTCATAGTCTGGTGTTTAGGTGTTAAAAGTCAAACTTATCACGCTGACCCAACTGGATCGTAGAATGTGACAAAACAAAATGTTACCTTCATACCTTTGGTACGAGTTAATTCCTTGAATTGTTCAGGTGATCGTCAGACAGGATTTCTTAATACTGAGCCTCAGTTTCTTTGGTTGGAATATCCACATCTGATACTGTTTAAGAGATTCCTCTCATTCACACCTTTGGAGACTGTTACGTCCATTTGATGTCTTTTAGAAAAACTATATACTGTGCTCTTTCTACTTACTGATCAAACTATTTAGCTTTACCATATGTGATCAGCCATGAACACAGTATTCTAGGCAAAGTCTTAAAAACGGGTATTACATGGCTGCTCTGTAAAATGGTTTTCTCCATGTGAGAGTATTTATTAACTTTTATGATAGGTATCGGGAAAAAAGTTGAGCATTTGTACAAGAATTAAGTAGGAACATCTTAAAGTGTGTAATAGACAAGAGAAGATAGTGCAAGAATAAAAGAACTATATAATGCATTTAAGCTTATGTTTGTTCTAGCTTAGTCCTGTACTTTTTATCTCAGATAGTGGCCAAAAATACAGCCACTTAATGAATACTTTATTAAGAATGGAATGATTTTCTTTGCGGTGTCCCCTTCCGCTTCCAAGCAACAGCAGTGAGAGATTTCCAGAGCTGGAACTTTCACCTGCACCATACATAGTAGTTTGTAACTGCCAGCAGGGATGTCAAGTTTTTTAGTTTCAAGAGATCGTCCAGGAAAAGGGCTGATGTAACTGAAAAAGCACATTACCAGGACCAAGACAGCCAGGATCACAGTCACGTGAACAATTGCTCCAAAGAAACAATGTTCTCTTGTGTTTGATGTCTCCTCCACCCTGAGGTGAAGAGAATCATAGTGTTCTTCTTGTACAGTTCACTTCTTGCAGTGAATCTAAATCCTCATCCTACATTTGATTTGTAACACTTACTGTTTAGTTAAGTATATGCACTAACCATTAATTCAGTATCGAGCTCTCTTCTCATTAGTTTTCCACTTGCTACCTTGACTTTACTTACAATGTCTGCTAAATGTATGCTAAGCTACATCAATCTAATCATGTAAGCCAAACAAAGATTAAGACTTTTTACAGTCAAGTGCTCATGAGCAACATCAAACTTCCCTTATTTACATCCAGATAATTTTTTTTTCTGTAGATATTTTAAACACCTGCGTAATCTCTGGCTGGTACAGGTACTCTCTAAGATAAGGTTTAGACTTTAAACCTTGGACTTCTCTACTGTTTAGGCTCTTAAAGCTGTTTATACTTCTCACACCCATAACATACTGCAGCAATTTTGCAAAAGTCTGTAAATCACCGCTTGCTTTTAATGTTTCTTAATTTCATGCTGTGCTGTTGTATTATTACATGATAATAATTTCATATTCCTCTTTCTGTCCAAACTACTTATTTATCTCTTACATTTCTTCTGCTGGGAGTATTTAGCCTAGAGAAGAGATAGCTCAGGGGCGATCTCATTGATGTATATAAATACCTGAAGAGAGGGTGCAAAGAAGATGGAACCAGGCTCTTTTCATTGGTGTCCGGTGACAGGACCAGAAGCAACTAAAACTTCCTTCCATTGGAACGTGTATTTCTTTTTAAGGCACATAACATTGAAAGTAAATAAAGGAATATAAAGAATATAGAGAAAGACATGATAACAGTCAATGGAGAAAAATAAAGGAATGACATGCAACTGTACAGCTTACAGAACTGCCTAGAAATACCTTAGAAAATATAACAATAGAGAAAAAAACTGCTCAGAATACCTAAAACGAAGAAGAAAGTTTGAAAAAACATGCTACGAAGTTGAGGAAAACCAGAGAAGCCTGTAGTTAACAGACCTCATGTAAGACAATCAAGTGTATGCCATAAGGAAGCCACAGCAGTTATGCAGTTTATAAATATTATGTAGAACCCAAACCCACAGTAGACCCTGAAAACACAGTGAAATAGAGGTATGAGAAGTGTTCAAACTATTCAGGAGGCCAATACAAAGAATGATCAGAATATGTTATGTCATACTATTATAGAAATACGTAGAAGTATGTATAATGCATATAAGAATCTAACAGAAATACATGGATGCTACTTTTTCTGAAAAATTACAACTAACAAATCATTGGTCCCGTATTCTTTCTAAGTAATTACTACTAGTAAGGCGCCTAGTTCCTTTAAGACTTTCCAATATTCTGTCTGAAAACATTCAATTATTAGAAATATTCCTTTGTCCATTTTTTCTCAATGGATATATTGACAATATAGTCAGGATTTCCTATTTTTATCATAAATTCAGTAAGCAGAGATGCTGTGTTTCATAATCACCCTAATTCAGTAACTTTCCTTATTTATTTATTCAGGGACAAATTTACTGATGGGAGGTAAGGGAGTTTTGCTTACTCTCCCTCTATACGTGTGACACCCTCCCATTGAGGTAAGAATTGCATCTGTCTCCCTCACGGGTAGGCTTTTGGATGCTTCCTTAATAGTGCTTTTTTTTGTGTATGCCTACAATGTGCATGTGTGTAAAAGTCTTTTACTGAATTCTCCTTAAAATCTTTCAGTGTGATAATTCTTAGTTTTCCATCAGCCTGATTTGCAATAATATTTCCATTAGTACTTTTAGTACATTTTCTCAAGAAGTAACTTTTTTTTTTTTTCCTTCTTGGAAGAGGAGAAGGAAGGACTATTTACTTTCTCAACTTTTTTCCATGCAGTCACAGTAATTTCTCTTTTCTTCATTCACTTGAATTAGTAGCAATAATAATAGTAAAATAATAATCAAATCAAGTAAGTAAAGATATGGAGAAAATTATCATCAGCTTAAAAAAAAGGCCTGAATTAATTAAGCTTTCTAAAGTTCTTGTGCAAAACTGAGTGTCAGAAGACATTCCTCATACAGATGACAAACCAAGCAACAAAGAGATACAACCTCTTAACGACTTTCAGCCTTTAAGTTTCAGAAGTTTGTTCAAAATACTGTTTGACTAGATTGTGATTCTTCTTTCTGTTCCAGTTCGTAGTATGCTCTTTTGGTGCTGAAAATGTCTGAAAGCTTTTTGTTTCTGCCATTTATTTTTGTGAGGCACATTCATAGTCTTCATTCGGTTTAGAGTTTACACTGGCAACCTTCTGTTAGCATGTGGAGTTATTCCAGTTGGCAGTAGTTTTTTTATGCAGTATGACAAATTCCACTCAGGTTTTTTGCCAAGTGAAGTGCCAAGTGAATCACCAAGTGAGGACGGCCTTCACTCACTTGTGAGCTGGTCCTCACTAGTGTCAGAGGGAGTGCTTTCATATGGTTCACCAGTCGTTCTTAAAGGAGGAAGGCAAGGGAATCCCTATGCTGAGGGCAAATAGCTTTTTTGGATTACCATAGTGGTACAAAGGAAATATAGAATGAAATGTCATGTCACAGAAAAAGAGACTGCAATACAAATTAACTCTATGACTTTGATAAAGGCAGAACTGTAGTTAAGTAAGATTTAAACAGACTTTATGTACATCCATGGGAGAGTCCTTCACGTATTTTTCTTGTGGTGGTCCTTGTGATATTCCTTGATTTTATGCTGTTCCCTGATGATGTTAGGTCAGGACATTTTTGGTGTTTTTTCTTCTCTCTCTTATTCTTTCTGTCACTCTTAAAATCTTAGGTGCACTGCAGAAATAATTTCTTCTGTGTAATCTGGGTCTTTGTGACATGTCACAGACAGACCCTCATTTCACCTTCCCTCCTACTTGTTGTAGTCTTCCAACTGCCAAAATCTAGTTTTCTTTCCTACAAAGCAAGACTTAATGCCAATAACGTATTTTATGTTACAGTGACAACTTTTCTCAGTTTCTTGTTTTCCAATTTATTTGGTCAAATGACAGTTGAGGATTATAATACTACCTGAATAACAGTGTCTCCCACTGAGTATGCAAAATGGATTTGTAATTTATCATGTGCTGCAAAAAATGTTAAGGAATCTACACTTACAACATAATGGTATTCTAGTTAGGGATTTGGATTACTATTCTAATGTTTTCTTAGATGCTGATTGTACTTGTAAATTAAGACTGACAATATGGAATGTACAGAAAAACAGAACTTTGGAAGATCTTCCAGGAATTGGAACTGAGGATTTTCTAACTCTTAGGCATAGCCTGGAAAACATATGTGAAACACAAGTTTTTTCTGCTTTTTTGACACAAGTCCACTTGATTTACTTGTAGAGAATTTTTCATCAGAGATTTTTCTTTCTTGCCGTTTCTCACCCATAGAATATCACACCCATGTTGTAGCAGGCAACACATTCTACAGAAATGAAAACTGAGACACATAAAGGACTAGTATTTCCACTGTATTATACAGGATTGGACTGGCTATATGACAGACAAGTAAATAGACCAAGTAGTCTTGAAATACATTGTCTGGATTTAACCACTCATAATTTCTGTCTTAGCTTGTTACTATGTCTGTATGCATTAAAGGACAGTGTTTTTAAGGTGTCCCAACAGTCCCTCATTAATCAGAGGTTTTATTTCTTCTTTTAGATCTTGTTTCTTCAGGATCTTGATCTTTTTGTCTTTGCGTAGGTGAAAACTTAAATTTATAGACAGCACTTTGGGCAATACTATTCCCAATTAATCAGAGAGTTCTACATCTAGTTTTTGTCAGCTTCTCTTAACAGATAATTTTTAGAAGGTAAGAATTATATGAGAGTGGGAAGAACATTGAGATAATCCTGCCTAACTGTCTGTTAGTGTAAAAATGGCTCATTCCATCATTTCAAGAACAGCTCAGTGCAAATGTGGATGTAGTTCTTCCCTGTAGCTACTCCTTTGGAGAAATAGTTGTTTGCTACTCTGTGCTTAGATCTGAGCCAAAAACTTACTTTAATGCAATGAAATTATTAGTATTACATTCTTTCTACATAATTTCTCTTTAAAAATAAATCTTTGCATGAATTCTCCATATCACATGGCAGTAGAAGAAAGATTTTCTAAAATGAAACATATGAAAAATATCACATGAGAAATCTGATCTCTTTAATTACCGGTGAATGTTACTACAACATTTTCTTCAGAGAAATTTATGAGGGAATCCAGGTGCATTTTGCTTGAATATTGCAATAAAATTAGGTAGTGCAATATAAAAATTAAACAAATCATTTCCTATTTGGTCATTCATTGGGTCTTCCTCTTACAGTCAAGCCATTCTCATTTGTTGAAATGCCAGTTCTTAATATATCTCATAATGTCTGCTGGAGGATGAAATTACTCACAAGAGAGGGCCCTCAGAGAAGGATCAATGTATTTATATTAATGTAAATTACCACTGATTAATGAATGCTGTAACCAATAAGGAATTAAATCCTTACTGTATTCCTTTTTTGGAACCTAACCTTCCTGTCAATTTTGCAAGTTAGTAGTAAGGTTAATTTGTCAAGTACAGAAAATAGGAATAGTAAAAGCCTAATGAATAGTCTTTTTTCCATGAAAAGGAATACTATTTTGGAGCAGAAAGTAAAATAGAAGTTATGCAATATACTTAGTTTTTACAAAATAATTAATATGATAGTGCTTATCCATATCACTGGAATAAATGTTTGTATTTATGATTAATTATACAGCATATAAGGTTTTCATTGGTACCTGTATATGGTACACTTACTGTGATACTAGAACAGTGTGAGCTCATGGAAGTAGTCATATAATACTTGACTGCTACGGGTATAATTTCAAAACCATAGAAAGTTACAACGTTCTAGACACTGAAATAAAAAGGTAAAAAAAAGTCTTGTCTGTATGTACCGTGTCAGTTATATGTGTCAGTATGGTTTTCACAGAATTCTTCGCCACCTGAACAAAGAAAAAACATGCTGTTGTTGGTGTGAGTATATGTGTACACCACTGCACTGACAAATGCAGTTGATGCTTGTGTACTTGGATTGAAACCGAGTGGAAACTGCGCAAGAATGTATACTTCAGGAAGAACAAAGACTAAAGAAGCAAGTTGCAATACTATGAAAAAGCAGAGAACAAAGACTTAGTATCTGTCATGAAAGAAATAGTTTGACAACCACTTTTTAGCCATCAGACTAGGAACCAAGTCCCAAAGCTCCAGAATGGAAATACTCCTACTCATACTGTGGGTTTGGCAGAAGAGAATACGCGATGCATACTCCTTAGGGTATATGTCTGGGCCAAATGGAATATTATTTTGAAACTCTCAAAGTAATCCAGATAAAGATCTCCTTATCTAATGGCTTTTTCTTGATTAAAGCAGAGGAAAAGATCTGAGGTCTGTAGTGTTGGAAGCGTGATTATGTGAGTAAAATTCTACATTTGAGGGTTCAAAAAACCCATATCCTTTGAGGGTCAGGCATGTGTTCTGTAACACATACTCATCCATCATTTTCACTAACATTATTTTTATCAGAATACTAAATAGATATGAGTCATAAGACACAGATAGGTAAAGCTTACTTTATCATGCTGTATAATATGGTGTACGTCAAGGGTAAGTACCTTGGCAAAACACATTGCTTAATTCATCAATAGGCAAACTCTTCAGTTTATCAGTTTGAGAAGTGATATCTATTTGTTCATAAATACTCTGAGAAGACTCTTTTCTATACAGCTTTTTGAAGTTTTTACTAGTTTTTATTTCAAGAAGGAATTTCACACATACAGTTCTGAATTGTTCTCTGTGTTTTGTTTTGAGGAAAACAATGCAAGTACTGTGTAGTTTGAGCTTATATGGAAGTCAGTTGCCTGCTCGGTATATTGATTTTAAGTTCACTTCAAAATTATTTCCATGCAGTACTGCAGACTGTAGATGCATAACCGTATTACTGTTTTGCACCCACAGTGCATATATGGGTGAATAAACACATTCATAAAGCTAAAAACTGTAGAAAGAATGACAATTATTTTAGCTCTTTGGGCTTTTACATTATTATATACTATTAAAATAACTTCCTGTGCACATGGTTGAGAGAGCCCAGAAACTAGGCTGATAATATCCCCGATCGGTGCCCAATAAAACTACTGAAATATAGCTGTAGTGTGGTGTTTTCTAGATATCCTTGTCTCAGTTTTGCAGTTGAATGTATGATGCTTGGTTTGTATATAAATTTCACAGTATAATTAATATGTCTAATAATGCAAATAAAAAAATAATCTTTTTTAAGGTGAAGGCTCAAATCTTTATCTTGCTGATACAGCTTTTTGTCTTTTAGCCATTGAGTGTCTAATGATATTTAAAACGTTCAGAACAATTGCATACACGTAAAATGAGGAAACGTTAAAAGATTTTTTTTATTAGTATGTGAATGAAAACCAGTGACACTTTTTTATTACTTTAGTGATTAGATAGCTACAATTTGTGTCTAATTGTATATTTAGCAAAATTAGTAAATGGCCAACACTTAGATAGCTAAAGGGCATTAGTTCATACACGTATGTATGTATACATCTTACTAATTACGTGAACTAAGAAACAGAAGTAAGGAAGCAGAAGCTGAGCTTTTTGGATGCCTTTCAATTGTATTAGGAAAGAGTCTGTAAGGAGAAATCCCCTGATCCTCAGTCACCCAGGGACAAAGAAGCCATCTGAGAAGGGAACTGGTGAGCCGTACATTTTCTTTTAGGTAGTTATGATATTGCATGCCAAAAATCTCATGAATGTTTTGTTAAATAAACCTTTGAATTGGCAGATAAGGTGAATTCTGGTGTCTTGAAGCTGATTGGACTGAAAGAGGGTGCAAAGGTATTCACAAATTCAGCTTTATTAATAGCTTAGGACAAAGCCTCTTTTCCCATTTTATTTTTCAGTTGACTTCTCAGTAAAGGTCAGAGAAAGGCATTTTGAACCTTACACTTCTCTTTGACACTTACATGGGCTTGCTTTACTCCTGGTATTTATTTATGCATTTATTAGTAGTAGTGTCTGTGTCATTTAAACATGCTCCAATGCCAGCTTAGAAATCACTAAAGCAATACTTCCAGTGAAGACACAATTGTATTTTCTAATTTTTCATGTGAACACTTTCCTCTTTAGTAGCATAGAAACTGTATTTAAAACTTGCTCTATATTCGTTTAAACGCTGCCAGATACTTCGAGTGGTTTTTGTTAAACTTTGTAAGTTTCACTACTATCCCTGCCTTAGGAACAGAGGGCGATACTTAAAATTTCTGTGGCTATATTCCATATCCTTGCCTGATAACTGTAGCTGCAATGCACAGGACATTAGCTTCTAGTGATAAGAGTGGTAAATGTAGCTTCAATTTGATGAGTTCTTAGTATTTCTAAGATGAGTTTATGTTAGAGTCTCAGCCTTCATCACACATTCACACCATGCTTATGTGTAAAAGGAAATACCCATATCCTGCAAGGCGTGCATTGAAACGATTAATGACTGAAGGAGAAAAGGTTTAGTCTGTTGGTTCTTTCTGTGTGCACATTTCACATGACTGAGAATGTGACTGACTCAGAATGAATTTTTCAGGTAATGTCCACTACTGTGCCTTTTGACTTAAAAGAAAATTTTCATCTACTGAAGGAACATCATTTCTCATGTCTTATATTATGCGTAATTAATTTTTTACTACTTTTTTCTCAGTCTTTCTCAAAGTAAAATCTAAAGAACTATGGAAGTTCACATTTTAATAAGAAAAGAGAGCTTTTTGGGAAGCAAAAACATTTTGACTCTTAATGGGCCTTCCATTTCTGTTTTTAGCTGTATAATGATAAGTAGGAATAATATATATAATTTGTAATGCCAGGGATGCCAAATGAAAATAATCACTTTGAAGCATGTGTTAATCAGTAAGCAGTGATTCTTTCTGATAGTGTAAAAAATGGGGAAGACATCAAACACATCAAAATACATGCATTATGCATTGTAATAACACCCGAGAACAAAGATACACTTATGGCTGTTTTCCATAAAAGGAATATAACAAGTTTAATGAATTTAAAGTATAGGTTTTCTGTGGTGTATTAAGTCTACAAACTACAGTGTAAGTTCCAATTTTATACCTTTTGTACTGCTAATTTCATCCTTTTTATGTCTTATAGTAAAAATATACTTTTGCCTTAACAATGCTTTTTTTGGTCCATGTAGATAGAATCACTGAAAGCTGTAGTTCTTCAAGGGCATGAGAAGTAACCTATCAAAACCAAAGAGCAAAATCAGTGGACCAAGGCAGTAGAAAGAAGTTCAAGTTAGTTCCATAACTGAAATGAACGCCTCTTAAATATGAAAAATGTCACTAGGTTTCATATGTCATTTTGACTAGAAGTCCAAAATCCTATAGTCAGAAGTGCTGAGCATTTATAAGTTAAACTGCATAATTAAATATGCAAACTGCCTAATTTAGTGATGATCAGTCTTTCTTTCTTTCTTTCTGTGGTATTTTGGTTCTTCAGTTACCTGATGGATGATTTTGTCTGTAGTTAAAATCACAAGTAGTAACTTAAGCCAGCACTAGCCTTTGTTTTGTAATCCATGTCAGGACCTGAATTGACATGGTTTCACAGGCCATAACAAGATTTTTGCTCTGCGTAACACATCTCTCATAAATCAATACATTAAGCAAATTATACGGAGAACTGGAATGGTTCAGAAAAGTGGTGAAATCTCCATCCTTGGAGATATTCAAAAGCAGCCTGGACATGATCCTGGGCAACCTTCTCTAGGTGTTCCTCACTGAGCAGGGGAGTTGGACAGTAATGACCTCCAGAGGTCCCTGCCAATCTCAGTTATTCTGTGATTCTGTGGTTAAATATTTGTATCTGGTTAGCACTAGTTTTTTTTACCATGTAGTGAGCGTGAACTTATACCTCTAGTATGTTATCATTTGGTTTCAGAAACCTGTATCATTTTTAGAGCTCCTTCAATATTTAGCACTCAATCTCCTGTGCTTTGTTTCACTGCCCCTTCTCCAGGTTCACAGTCATGGAGCTTCCCACATGGTATGAAGGAATTTTTTAGGAGAAAGCTGGGTATTTCTGTCACTGGAGGAGTTTGTGAGCATTGTGTGCTGCTCCACTATTTGACTGCTGTAAGCACTAAGCCTCAGTTGTGAGGTTGCAAGCTAATCAAGAAGTTTTCACAGTGCTGATATTACTAGAAAAACATATATGATCCATATCCCAAATGGCTTAAAAGTTCCCAGGACTAAGCACAGAAACTGGGTAAGATAAAATTATGTAGAAATGCTATTTTAAAAGTAGTATTAGAAAACTTTTGATTTGTGCCAAATGTGTGATCTAAATCTGGGCCCTGAACTACTTACCTGTTTACGTAGCAAGTCCTCTGCGTCAGCTCCTGAACATTTGAACATAAGTTTGTAAACAAGCAGACTTGATAAGTTTTTAAGCAACAGATCTCAATTTCTCCCCTACATGTGAAACTTTCTCGGGTTGTGTAAGTCTGGTTTTGCACATGCAAGCCAATATTTAAAAACAAGAAGAGTTGACACACCTCTTCAGTCAAGAATGTGGGTTGGCTACTTGGAATCACTTCACTGCTGGGAGACAGCTACTTCTGCTATGAAAGAGTATAGTTATTGCTACACAACAACAATACGTCAATATTTATTCTAGCTATTATTATTTAATGCCTGTAATGGGAATCTTTAGAGACACCTTAAGCAGTGTATAAACGTAAAGAATACTTGCAATCTGAGGTGCTGCTGCATCAGTTACAAATAAATAAATAATTATGGGACTCCGTGGAGCTACACACCCAGTCTTCTGTAGGTCCTTTGTGAGGACCTACAAATATTATTATTTATTATTTGTTATTAATTTATTTTTGTTAAATAAAATCGAAGGGATTAAGGGTCTGGCCCCAGTGCAGCTGGAGACTCTGTGGTAGCCCCTGGGAGAACAAACAGAATAAGCAGCCTAGTATAGACAACATTTTAAATTCATATGAATAACCTGAAATTTTCCTGCAGACCTTGAGACAGTAGCGAGGCTGGAGACTACATCCCATTCTAGAATGGATGCATACAAAAGCACAAAGTTTGTATGTTCTGTTTTGCTTTCATACAACTTTTGTAGAGGTTGATGTAATTTAGTTTCACATGAAGTAGTTTTACCTATCATTCATCACTGTAAGGCAACAATTGTCATTATCATGTGGTAAAAGTCTAAAAGAGGACTAACATACTTGTTCTAGGAATCTGAGCAGTCAAATATAATTTTATTAGGTTGTATTTGTTATCCTGGCAAAGTTGTTAGGCTGGCAAGAGGGGTGACAACAGTAAAATCCTGATCGAGTTCTCCCTACATGTAACCTGTTATTTCAGTGCATTGAAAGTGTCATTAGTGTTTTTGTGTATAATCTGTGAAGGGTTTTCAGATACTATCTAATAAGTCTATTCTATCTTGTAAGGTAGTGTATCATTTTCTCCTATTGCTCGTACAGTTAATGAAGAAATCCATCCTTCCCCTGTTGAAAATAATTTATCTTTTGTACATCTTAATGTAATTCATTTTGTTCGTATCAGGCTAACTTTGTTGAAGATTCTAGTCTCACTGGCATTGTGTCTCATCATAAATACTTTACATATTTGTATTTTATTTTTTGATTTCGTTATTAATTTCTGAGATTGTTTGCCAGGTTAAGGTCGGTATGTGCATCAGGTCTTCCTCCTCTCCTCAAATTACTGGATAAAATTTACTGGCTTTTCACTGTATACTAAGTCATAGAGAAGAAAAGGAGTAACAACAACACAAAAGACAGTACATTTTTATTGATGATGAAAATTTTGTATAACTTTATGGCACAGAAATCTATCTTTCATTTAGGTCAGGCAATTAAATGGGCAGCAAATATTGAAGATTAAAAAGAAAATAATTAACATTTTTTAATAAATACTGGAATGGTCAAATTCCATGATAAGTAGCTAGTGTTGTATTAATAGAATAGAGGTTTAAGCTGGACTGTTAATTATATTGCTATGTGTAACATAGCAAGTATGCATTCATTCTTAGAGAATTACCAACTGGGAGAATTTATTTTATTATTCACAAAAAATCAGATTCAATTTTCCGGAAGAAATGACTTCTAAGTATCAGCATGTTACCAATAAACATACTATCAATGTGAAACTCTCAGTTACCTATCATGGACATAAATCTGTTTCCTAAGGCAAATGTTGAGGACTCTGAATGACTAAACAGTGAACATACGCTGTCTAAAACATGGAAATCTTTGTGCCAAGAGACATTTTTTCACTCTTTTAAGTACATATATTTGATTAACATACTGCTTTTCTGAATTATTTCTGTAGGCCACATTTCTGGCACACTAATTAAAATACCTGTTAATACCTTTTTTTATAAGGAATGAATTATTATAAAGTCAGTTACGTAAATCCATCCAGATACCTCCAGATTTCAGAATTAAGTTCAAAAATGCTTTTCATTTTGTGTAGACTTTTAAAAAATGTCTTCCCCTAAAATATAAATAGAACACATTTCTTGTGTGTCTCTGTTAAAGCACTGCTTTAATTACTATGCACAAGTTAATAAACAAACCTACCATATGCTGCCAAATTAGTCAAATGCCAGGAAAAGCTAAATAAAAACAGGGAGACAAACTTTTAATTACACTCTCTGAAAACCTTTGGCAGTAAGTAATATTCTTTACTTGGCATTCTGCTTCAGTGTGAAAGGGCAGAAAATATGACCAAGCTAATATATCAAATGGTAATAAGAGAACTTTCTAAGAAAGAAGGGAAGAAAACATTGAGGTAGAGGGAAATTCGGAGCACAGAATGTTATTTTTATTTATCCTCATTTAAACATCTTCATAAATATACAAAGCAAATGGTTAGACTTTGACTGTTGTTTGCTGAGAAGACATTAATTCAGAACCTAAGTGTAATAAAATCGCTTTTTAATGAAAAAAACTATGAAACAAAAAACCCACACAATTAAGCTGCTATCAAAATATATTCTAAAATAATTTGAATAAGAACTCAGTGACTCCCAAAATTATAAATTAATAATGCACTGAAAAATAAAAAAAAAGTTTGAAACAAAAGAATTACTTATCTCCAATCAGTCCAGAAAAAAAAAAAAAGTTTAACTAATGTTAGTATTGGACTCTACAGAGCATCCAGCAGTGTCAATACTTTCATTGGGGGGGGGGGGGGGGGAACACAACGAAAAAATGAAACACTTTGAAAGCATGATTTCTTCTCTCTTACGGCAGTAGAGGATACTCCTACCCTATCAATACTGTCAGTGAGGTGAAGAGGTTTGACCTAAGCCCACTGCTGCCTTCCTACTGAATTTGATTCCACAGGAAAAATGGATTATATATCTATTCCACAATATCACTAGACCAGTAGATAGGGTGGTCTTATAGGTGACAGGAACCAAGCTCCTTCAAGCAAATGAAAGAACTGAAAGATTTCCCACAGTTGCTAGATATGTGGATGACTACTTTATTGTATTACAGAGGATAGCGTGTCACTTCCTCATCTTTTTCCACATTTCTAGAGGAAGACTCAATCCGGTATTAGCTAAATGTTTAAATCAGACTTCAGTGGGACTACTGATCTGCTTAATAGCCTCCTCCCTTTTATTGTATTTATTTTTCTTTTAATGTAAAAGTGCTTTAAATGAAAGTGCATTTAAATAATTAAGCATATGTTATATTGCATTATATTCTACATCTAGTGCAGTACTTTTCACTAGACATCACTGCTGTTTTAAACTAGTGAAGTTTAAAGACTGCTTTGGCAATGAGAACAGTGGGGAAAAACAGCTCACAGTACTATTAGAAGGTAGCTGCACGCAGACTGTCTTATTGGGAATGCTTTTGAGTCCATGTTACCCTGAACCATTCCCAGGAATTCCTGGGAGTGGCTCTGGTTGGTTCAGAGTTCCAGTGCCTAGGAAAATTTACAGATGTAGCCTATGCTTTCATGGTTGTGAGTGTTGCTTATTATGTTAAAGTTAGAATAAAAATGACATTCTTGGTGTATTTACATCAATGACAGAAGTCCTGTTGGCATCAATAAAGCAAATATTTCAGAGCACAATGAGAAACTGCAGAAAAAATGTCTTCTGACCTAAGAGGTTAATACAATTGCATGTGTTGTCTTAGAAGTATTCCTTTGTACAGATAGGTAAGCTGCATGATATTTAAAGGCTTCACACCTTTGAAAAATTCTCTCATGTAGAAATAACATCAACTGAGAATTCTTAGTCCTTTAGAATATTTGGAGCCAAATTCTGCAAAACTTTATTTTTGTGAGTAGTCTTAATACTAGTATTTCACCAAGGACAAGTCACCCCAACAGAAGCTTGCATAGTTTGATAGCTGAACTTTTTCCATGGAGAGAATGTTATGTCCAAAATCCTGTGGTTCTTACAACTTACTCATTGTTTATTCAGACAGATTCTCAATGAAGGAAGCACTTAGTTCAGTCCTGATTACATTAAGTCAATGGAAACAAAGACTCAGTAAAAGTTGAGTAATTTGCAAAATACTACCTAGTAAATGTAATTTGGTTATTCCACATAGATGTAAGTTTAAACTCTCAAATAATGGAGAAACTGTATTGTAGGTAAGTAAACATCACTAGAAAAATTAACACTTAAGACTATGTTTTTAACATTATTTTACGAAACAAGCAAATGCAATGTAATCATTGTACTCCAAGAGATGCAAAAAAGAATAATAGAATTGTAGTTTTCCTTGAATGCCCTTCAGTTATTTCAATGCTACATTGTTTGAAATGGAACAAAATTATTGCTCCTTCATTGCTGTCTAAAAACCATTAAGATTATAAACAATACTGCAGCTGACTGGGCTGTTATCTTAATAGGGTATTCATCAAAGTCTTTGCAGATTCACAGTGTAATGTTTCTCAAACTGAAATCAGAGTAATATTATGTAAAATTTTAATTTAATTCATGTTTTGTAGGAACTATATTGAAAGCATAGAGTGTTACTTTGATTTTTTTAATTGGTTTGTCAGGGTGATGACTTGGAGATACATCATATATGCACTATATCCTTTTCTTGTCTATAATGTTACCTACAGATGAAAATTATTGTGTATTTGTTCAACGAAGGGAAAATGTTTCATATAATTTTAATATCCACAAGTTGATAGTTGCTATGCATCCAGAATTCTCTCTATTACAGTTCTGTTACCGACTACATTAGATTTACGCTTAACATTCATTTGGACTCTAAAGAGATACCCTGAAATTATTTGCCAGCTGCAGATGTGAAAAGGTAAAAGAATATTTTATTCCCTGAATGTGTGGGATTTTATATGGGAGTCTGAAGTGCTTCATCTATGATGTAGTCAATAGAGATGGATCAATCAAATTTATGGGCAGAAATACCTTACTAGATATATGTGTGTGATTCTTCCTGATTTCCATGATAAGCTAGTGGTCTGGATGAGCAGGACAGTTATTTGCACAGAGAGAAGACTACCCTGAATCTGGAGTTTTCAAAACATTTTTTAAATTATCACTGAATTTTAATTTTTTTTTCGTCACAACACAAGTGTTTCTGCTTCAGGGCAGAATTTCCCCTTCAGCACAGGTGTCTTAGAAAAGCTTTTCCATGTGCTGAATTTCATGATTTTTTTAACCAATAGATTTTAGGCATTGTCTTAGCTATTATATACAGAATAGATTTGACTGATACTGATTTATTTTGCATAAGATATTTCTGATATCAGATAATCGGTAGTCACTAAGCAAAGAACATTGACATAGTTTAGGCCCACTTAAAACAGCTTTGCTGATGTAACTGGGAACAGAATCAAATCTGGGAATCTCATTTTTCAGATTGATGTATATGCTTTCCTGTAGTTTAGTAGTCTATGGTTACAGTGTGTTGTTTCTGTACAGCAGCTATATTTATCTAATTTTATCTTAAATGACAGTTCTAAATGCACACCATAAATAAATAGTTTTGTTATCATTCTTAGCCTTATGAACAGGCTTTGTATCAGTGATAACTTTGATACTATTATTACATTTCTGCTCCTATCTTATGTATATTCATCTGTAGAGGAAAATACCATTTTTACATCCTAAATTCTGGAAATCAGAATTCTGTAACTGTTACTAGGTAGTAGAGTTTTAGCAAGCCTACATTGCCATACGTAGTTTAACATAGTCTACACAGAGTTTGAGATTATCTATTCAGATCTGTGGAACAGTTATTTTTTAGACATGTATTAACTTTGATTTTTTTAATTGGATAATTTAGAAAACCTTCACCTAAATAATTGCAGTTAATATCCATTGTGTATATCTGCATGTCGTACTGCACATGTATAGTTGCATCCAGCTATAGTATTAGCTGGAACACTGTGTTGCATAACAGTGGAACAGGGTCATAAAACCAAGTACATTCTGCACTGATACTGGCTACTGACTGGTTGAAACTCTTTTACTAAACTCAATACGATTCTGTATTTTCTTAATATGTTAATGTAAAACCAGGGTTTTCAATTTAACAGCAACTTTCTGTTGTGGTGATTAACAATTCTCACGTCACTTTTTGAAAACATATAATATAAGCTTGAGACAAAAAAATCCTATTCGAAAATTTCAGGTTGATTACTCTTACTCCTCCATAATCAGATCTTATGTACATAGCTAAATGACTGGTTACTTTACAAGAAATGACAGTATCCCACTGTGCTCATATGACAGTATAAGGAACATATGACAGTATAAGGAATACATATGTTTTAATATGTGGTATTGAAAAACTGCAGAGCTTCCTGCACAAAACTTAGCAGTTGCTTAGAAGTATGAAACAGCAATTTAGGACAGAAAGCAAATTAGTTTCAGTCATTCATAATTATTCTTCAGTATAAAGTGAAATGCAAAGTCAATGCAGACACAAAAAAGAATGCTGATCTGTGCTCTTAAATTTAAGATATGTAAAATCTTTTGGAGTCTATAAAAAAATTTCTGTACAGGTATTTAGCAAAGAGAAGGGGTGCTTTCAAGGGTGAAAACAGCTGTATCTATTTCAGAACAGCTGCTTTATCCATATTTTTGGAATTTTGTATATTACATTCTTGAGATGAACGTAGCCTCAAAAAGTTCTGGTTATCAGCTATGCTTAGGGGTACATAGTGTGGATGCATAGAATAAAACCAGTTTCTATAGGACTGATGTTAAGGACAAGTATCTTTTTTTTTTTCTCAAAGGGGATATATTTTAAATCTTACCAAAGATTAATATTAGCCAGGCAGATTCATTTTGATATCTTTCCTACCCCTTAATGAAAGCAAGCTGGGTTGCTTTTTCCTGTGATGCATAAAGGAAGATTGTTTTCTCAACATACAATCACAAGAAAAAATTTTAAACTGAATTTTATCATTTAACTTTTTGTTCATATTTTTATCCCAGCACATCATTGCAATTTAATTTAAAACAAATTAAAATTTTTTGTAAACAATCTGTAAAAATGAGTGAATGACAACATTACAGAATATCCAATTATTATTTGTTTCAATATTAACTAAATTGCAAAATAAACTGATCTCATTAGCAATTGTTTAATGCAGAATAAGGTCAATGTGCTTCTCTTAATCCTGAAAAAAACATGTCAAGAATCACATGTTAAAAAATCATTCAATAGGTTCTCTGGCTTGTAATTGCAGGGATAAATGATTTACTTGAAGCTGGAAAATATATGTATTATTCATCAGCATTCTATCTCTCCATCTGTGTTGAGATGTATTAGAGAGCTACCCTCATCAGGAGACTGGAATTAAAATTAATATGCTTACATTGATTTCTCTGTATGCCTTTTTCTTTTTTAAGACTATGATACTGTATTAGGCATAGACTTTTTTTATTTTTAGATAGTAAGAACCAGAGACTTCCTAATGTGGGTATAATATTAGACAAATATTTTAAGTACAATATCCATTTACTTCTTCTTAATTCTTTTGTTGTTCTGATACCATATATTTTGTATGATTTTTACAATAGGTCATGAGATCAGACTGGAGGACTTCCAGTTTTTCTGTCATGTCTCCTCTTACCCAGTTTTCTCCTCATGTATTTTGGTAAATCTTTTTTTTTTTTTCATTTTTAACTTTTACAAAATAGGAGTGTCACTGTCTTTCTCTTTTTGCCTTTAACATGTTTTCTTGCCAAGGTACCCTGATAATGGTCATCGCTTATTCCCATACACTGTAGTCTGGAACAGTGTGGCAAAACCTGTTTTATTAGGAGGACACTGAAAGGCAAATAGTGTCTCTTGGAATGAGGCAGAGGGTGACATGTATGTATGTATAGTCTATCCAGAAACTCCATTAACGATAACATTAGTGGCTTAATTCCAGAGCCATGGGAGATCTAGCTGCAGCCTGCCTTTTGGTTTAGGGGCACCGAGAGGGTAATGACCAAGCGTTTTCTTTTCCTTTTTCTAGCAGTCAGTGATGCCAGTTCTCAAACCGACTTTTGTAGCCCCTAATATCTGGCATCCTTGAGGTTTGTCATTTCCAGTGCACCTTGGATGGGCTATTGCAAGGAAGCCCTAGGTCTGTGAGATTAATACAAGTCCATTATAAGTATTACACTGGCGTGAACTGCAGATACGTTTATTCTAGTACACTTAAAAGGAAAAGTTTGAGGTTGTAAAACTGGAGAGAGAGTGCTATGAGAGAAAACCATAAATAAGAGGTTACGGACTTAAAATATAGCTGACTTTTGCGCTTAGCCCTATCTGTCACTTGAGGGATAATTCTTAGGCTATATTGTTACTAAAGCAACCAGAGGTTAGACTGCCTCAAAGAGGACAAGTCCTAAAATGGCAAAACTGATCACTTCTATTCTAATTAGACATGAAGATCATCAGAATCTGTCTAAGCATATTTAATCTTTAAAGCTGTACCAAAATTACTTTGAACTTCATTATGTTTGTAAAATTTAATTGTTGCCACAGATTAGACTTGGAGGTGTGTAAAAAGGCAAATGAAATATTGTTCTTGATTGTTTGTAAAGCTCATCAAATGTACAGATCCTGTGATGTTTTGACTTCTCTCACTAGAATTTTCTATCCTTCATATGGTACTAAATTGCTAACTCTTTTTTTTTCATGTTGGACAGTATAACTAACGTGACATATTTTCTGACTTGATTACAATTTACCAGTTGCATATCTCTTAAAGTGTTTGCTATGTTTTTGGTGAGAAGATATATGAAAAGCAATTTGTCACTGAATTTATAGTAACCATAGTACCTTGAGGACAGAGCAAAAAACTACACCAGTACTGCAAAAGAACACACTCTGAACAGTGTAAAGGCTTTTGACAACAACAATCTTTCCATCTGTTTTTGTTTTCTTTTGCTTGAGTGATCTATATATTATTATGACCATGAGTCATAATAATTTTACAAAACAAAATAATATTTTTTTCATTTCAGCAGTACAGAAAGTGGATATATTTTGTTCTGCGGGTCATATCAGAAATATGACATCTGTCCTTTATAAACCAGGAGACAGTAATTTCTATTAGGTGTCCTCAACAACTTCTAAATTACTTCAATCTTACATGCCATAAACCCCATTTAAGATCAGTGTAAACTGATTTTGGTAATAAGACTACTTTTATTTTTTCTCTTTCCTGGCAGAGAAGTTGGACAAGCATATGTTAAATGAAAAAGAAGACTTAAGAATACTTTCCTTTCTGTATGTGTGATCTCTTTGAACTTCCAAAAATGATTTCTGTGGTTAAACAGTTCCCACAGAAGATGATTGTTGCCATAAGCTTTAAATATCCTCTGTTGAAAAGATACATATTTTAAGCAGAATTTGACTGACAAAATATGTCAGTTTTGAAGAGCAGACATCAAAGTTCTTTTACTGTGGAGTATTTAACAGTTAAACCTGTAAAAGTAATTTTAAGTAAAAGTCAAAGAATGCCCCCCAAAATGCATCAGTAAAGGTTTCTCATAGAAATGGGGAGGGGGTTTTGTTAATTTCCAGACACTATACACCAATAACACAAAGGTAAATTTGACGTGGCAAATCATTTAATGACTCCACCTACAACTATTTGCTGAACTGCACATTTGCATTTTTGCTTTCTCAAGCTTCCTTTACACAGTGCACACTTCTGCCAACATTAGCAGGAGCTCTGACTTCACCTCAAACAGCTTTTCCATTTTTTCGACTGAAGATATGGACAAATATCACAGTTGTGAAGACTGCACCATGTAACTGCAATCATTGAAGTGCAACATTGTCATTAATGACACCTGGATTTGTGCAAACAATGATGTTTCGCAGCTATTTTTGAGATTTGGAAGAAGGTTTATCTGTTAATACTCCTCTACTCTGACAATTCTTTGGTGACTTCTGCCAACTCTGAACCACAACTTTTACATTTTTGAATCTGATCTTTTTTCTCAGTCATGCAAGAATGCCTAGTAATCATATTCACTGCTGCTGTGGTAGGTATAATTTTTCTGAGAAGACTGGATGGAAAGGGGGTTTAGTATTAGCAGGTCTAATGTGGCATGCTCTGGCAGAGTCAAGAGATTTGAGAGGTTATGGAAAAAAGAGTTGAGCAGCTTGTTTAGAGGACAAGAGTGTAAGAATTTCTGATGCTTGTAAATGACAACTGTGTGCTTTTATCATACAATAAAATTGTATCATAAGAAGTAAGAAATTTCCGCTGAATACTAATTCTGTCCTGACACTATGTTCATATTCTTCCTACTCATTCATAAAGTCTGCGTATCAGAGAAGTAAATCCCGAACTTAATTATTTCCACATGTTTAGCAACAATATTGATTTATATTTTTCTTTCATATTTAAACAAAATTTAACTATATGTATGATAAACCTTGAACTAAGTTTCTTGACAGAATATAAATCTTTAGAAGGAAGTTGCACATACAACAGAGTAGGCACCAGAAGAAAACATGTGATTTCTGTAGTCCTTTGTGAATATGAAAAAGGTATCTGGATATGCATTACAGTACTACTGCCACAATAATGTTTTAGTATTTTGTGGTAGTAGAACATTTGTTCTTGTTTGTGTTCCAGACAAGAAACTTAGCTAGCTATCAGAGCCAGAATAATTGTGTCATTTGACTATGACTGCCGTTTTGCATAGTTTGCTAGGTATTAGTTTTCTTATTTCTTTTGTTGACTATATTCATGTCAGCATTTTTAATGTTTGCTTCTGATGATACATCTTATAATGTAGTACACTGTGTAGAATCTTGATAGCATTTTTTGATCCATTTTTTGGCTTCAGGTTTCTGGTTTTTTTGTGTATTTGTTGCGTATAGATTTGTGACAATAGTTCTGTCCTAATTGTCTTCCTCTGTTGTTTTAAAATGCTTCTTAGCTACAAATAACTCTTTGTTTAGTAAATAAAACCTTCAGACACAGACTTTTAAACCAACATGCATTTACTTACATCATCCTTAGTGAATGTCCTTGGAATCTTGTGTGTCATTTTTTTCTTCTTTTCAGTGTTGGCTGTGTGGTGGAGTCCTGACAGCCTCACGTCCCGTTATCATTCTTTTTCCAGCTCCTTGTAAATACTGAATTTCAGAGAGACATAAAAGCTTATTGTCTGTTTATTATGTTTTTACTGTGGTGGGAGGGAAATGCATTGCTAACAATCTTTAGCACAAGCCAGTTGTCATACTAGACTGCACGAGAGGTCAAGCTATGCAATGCTAATCAGTTATTGTTCAGCACTAGATTTTACATGTCTGATTGTGAAGCAGAATTTGATGTTTAATACAGAATCTTATCAAGTTGAGGAGACACATTGCTTTTCTCATGAAAATTAATGCATTTTTAGCCTAGTTATAAGCTGTAGAAAATCACATGGACAATTAGCCTCATTTCTTCCCTGAAAATGGCATAAAATGGGGAAAAAATGCATTGACTTGACCAGTTGTTCAACAGTAATAATAACAGTGTTACCTCTTTGCCTCTTGTTGAATGAGGTTTTATGCCCTTAGTGGAGAGGCAAATACAAAATGTACGTCCATTTTATGGAACACTGTACAAGAGACAAATATCTTCAGTACCTGTTGTACGTATTGCTTTCAGGTCCTAGTGATGATTCCAATAGCAGTAATAGCTCCTTTTTAAAATTTATTTTTAGTAACAGACTAGAAAATGCATACAGAATACAATTCTCCAGCCAAACAGTAGCGTATTTAGTAATTAAAAAAAAAAAAAAAAAGAAAATGTTACACTGCAGATGTAATGCCATTCTTTCCAGAGACAAAATCTACATATTTAAATTCCAATAGTCAACAATAACACATTACTAAATTTTTGAAGAAGTTCTGCTAAGGGAAGCTTTTATAGAACACTGTACCTAGGCCACACAGAGACTATAAAACAGTAATATGGAATCTATTCCACTCTGAAGAAAAAAAATATTCCTGATACTAAATAATATTAGTGCTTACTAAATATTCCTGATACCTCTTTTTTCTCCAGGTATTTCTTAGAGTATCTACTTTATTAGAATGTTAAAGAAATAGATAAATCAAGCAGTAATGCATTAAGCACAAATGCCAGAAGGACAAAATAAAAAAACCCCAAACAACCCAACCGCTATAGTATTATAGCTATATTTCATTATAGTGGGCTTGGTATGACTTTGAAGTATTCAAGATGTCTGCGTGAACATTACATTCCAGTTATTAATTGATTTCCTTCACCCTTACCTTTACAATTGCTTTCTGAATGCAAGTTCATTTGAAGCGTATTTCTTATGTAGCAGTAGTTTATAGCAATTAAGTCTGCAAACTGGTTACTTTGTATTGCATGTTAATATCTAGTCCATTCCAAGATCAGATTCGCTTACTAAGCTAGTCAATGAGCTTCAGCAATGGCTACAATTATTTGTATTCCACTCCACTTATCTTAAAAGCATAATTGGAATATGATTGGAATAAATACTCGGTTTTCCAATTTAGATATATTCACTAGAAAGATAATGTTTAAATCAGGGAAAAATAATGATATAAACATGCAGTTAATTTTATATACAGTAGTGGAAGCATACCATGTAATACTGTTTCTACATTTTAAAAATAATCTTAGATTTGAATTTTTTGCAATTTGTCAACTTGAAATAAGATTTTAAATGATTTTCACTTCAGTCTCACTTTATGTATGAGCTGTAAATTAATATTTGCTTGTTTTCCAAAAGAAAATAAGTGGGATTCTATTGCTCCTTATGTAAGGTATATGCCAGTGTGAGAGAATTAAATTATTTCATGTTCGTGTCATATTCTGAGCTACAGCTGCTACTTTTATATTCTTATTAAAAGTTTGTCCTCTGTGTGTGTGTTATCTGAGAATTTCTTTTCCGTCAGCTTCCTACCTGTGTTTGTCTAGCCTTAAGTTTAAGGTGGAGAAGATGTGAGGGGCATTAACTTAAGAAAACAAAAATAAAATTAACCAAAAAGAAACAGAGAAAGGAGGAAAGCATTGTGCCTACAGGGAATATATCAACAGCAGTTTACAGTCTGGAGCAGAGAAATTAAATCCAACTGACATTGCTCAAATCATAACTTCTGTCACTGCAGAAATGGAAAAGGATGATAAGGCTGTCAGGGAGTGAAATACAGAACCAACCTCATGTGAGTAGCACCTGCAGTTTTGCCAGCAGGTTAAGAACAATCAAGAAGACTTAAAATGAGAAGGTGGAATTTGTTGAGTCTTTACATACCTGAACAAGTCTAAGCTAGGCAAGTCTAACTCATTTGCATTAATCCTGAATTTGCTTTTCCTTCTTCTTCCCCAAATAATAGTTTCTCCAAAACCTGCTCAATTTTTTTTTTCCCCCCTCCAGATGTCAGAATTATATTCAGTCCTCTGCACAAAAATGCTCCTCACCTTTTTTCTGGACATTCCTTGGAAGTATTTCCTTAAGAGTTGATAATTTTGTACCTTTTTTTTTTCTCATTCCTGCCTGTTTTGTTTTTTTTTTTCATACTGTTGTTGAACTATGTCAATATAATCACACATAAATAATCTAGTAACCAGTTTATGAGGTTCATAAATCATAGAACAGGTAAAATCCTTCAGAACAGATGGTTTTTTCATTAAAAAGAAGGTACTTCATCATTACAAAGTAAACCTTTATCCTAGTATTTAATCACTGGGCTGAGGCAGAAATTTTTCAAAGCTGTCTATCTGAAGTTTGTGAATGGCTTTTTTCTAGGGCCAGCTTTTCAAAGCTATCAAACATACACAGTTGTAACTGATTCAACATAGATTCTGAAAAATTATGTTGCTAATTACCAAACCTGGAAACCCCAAAGCACATTACACAGAAATATAGACCAAACTGTTCCTTTAAATACCTTGAGTAATATTATAAAACATTGTATATATTTAAATTTCAAAAAGTCTGCAAGGTTGAAACTATTGTTTATTGTAATTCTGTGATTATATAGTGATTCTGGAAATACTCTGTTTTGCTTGTGGTAAAAGTTTATAGCAAGAGGCTGGTCAGTTGTGAGCTATTCTTTGAAGATTTATGTTTTAATAAACTTTGGGCTCAACTGTTTGTTCCTGAACAGTAGGAAATCACTTGTGGACAAGTCCTATCCACATTAACTGCATTGTTGCAGAAATGTTCTGTGATTGTAATGTACATTGAGCTGATTTTGAGTTAGCTATGTCAAGCGCAGTCCATTTCTTGATGATCTGTTGCAAGTCATTTTCCTTCTGTCCAGCATTGCCTTAATTTGACCTGGTGGACTTTGATATTCAGAAGATGTTCTTTTGGACTTATTGTGATATCTTGATAGCAGCAGCGTTTACATCTCCTGAGAAGAGAAAGTGAGTCACTGAGAAAACACCTATGTTACCTACCAATGTAGTTCAGAGATACTGTAGCCAGTTTCGTCTAAAGATACAGAAAGGAGCACTCTTAAGTCTTAAGTCTTAAGACTTAAGTCTTGCATTACCTGCTCTTCTTACTATGAATTCCAATGCTTCAAATAATAGAGGTGACTGAAGAAATCTTTTTCGTTATAATTTTCTTCAGCTAAAATTTGTGAAAAGTTAAAGATAATTTGCTGTGATCAGTTATATGGAGAGCTACTGAGAAGCCAGACTGAGTTTTGCTTTCTGAACGTAACAATAAGGCCATCAAAGAAGGACAGCAAAAGAAGAGACACCTGGTGTTCAGCTCTGGTTCTCACTGCAGGTTCTCATAACAGGTTGATAACAAGCCTAACAGGCCAGGACTGGGGCTCTGCAAAGTTAGTATAAGACACAGTTCACATAAAGTCTTTGGCCTGTTACTACTAGCAATGGCAATGCCATTTTTACTAGGCCATGAGGTACAAAAGTGCTTATTTTGGGTTTCAAAACAAGCAAATATTATGTTCTGCTTAGTGTGCATCTTCTTTTATGGATGCAGAAGTTTGTAGAATAAAAGCTCAAATTTGAAAGTACTACCGCAGCCAGTGGCATGGGAAGTTCTGTGAGAAGTGGAACAGAGATGAGAAAAGTGAACATTTGCTCCAAAATGGATACCTGGTAAGGATGAAATTCTTCATGTTCATACAGGTGGGTAGGTGCTATAGCCACCGAAGATGTTGCAGTCAACAACATGATGTTGCAGTTAGCCATCAACAACACAGATTGTGACAGGGTTTATTGCTATACAGAAGTGTAGTCATACACTGTTGGTTTTTTTGGACACTTTATTTGTGTCCTGGTTTCGGCTGGGACAGAGTTAACTCTCTTCTCAGTAGCTGGTACAGTGCTGTGTTTTGGATTTAGTGTGAGAATAATGTTGATAACACTCTGATGGTTTAGTTGTTGCTAAGTAGCGCTTATCTTAAGCCAAGGATTTTTCAGTTTCCCATGCTCTGCCAGCAAGCAGGTGTGCAAGAAGCTGGGAGGGAGCATAGCCGGGGCAGCTGACCCGAACTAGCCAAAGGGGTATTCCATACCATGGAATGTCATGCCCAGTATATAAACAGGGGGGAGTTGGCCGGGAGGCGTGGATCGCGGCTCAGGAACTAACTGGGGATTGGTCAGCGGGTGGTGAGCAATTGCATTGTGCATCACTGGTTTTTTTTCTCCCCCCCCTTTCCTTTTTTTGTTATATTCCTTCTCATTACTATTATTATTATTATTATTATTATTATTATTATTATATTTCATTATTACTATTGTTAGTATTATATTTTACTTGAGTTATTAAACTGTTCTTATCTCAACCCACGAGTTTTACTTTTTTTTTTCGTTTCCTCCTCCTCACCCCACTGGGAGGGGGGAGGGGGAAGCAGCTGCGTGGTATTGAGTTGTTGACTGGGGTTAAACCACGACAATTTGTTATCTTTCAATATTGGTTTTTTTTTTTTCTGGTTGTGAGCATCATAGAGATCCAACCAAGGTGTTAATTGCCTCTTCTCTGAACATGTCTAAGACCTTCAGAGATGCATCTGAGTAAGAAGGCAGCTTGGCAGCCATCTTTGTTTTATAAACATGGACCTTACAGGGTGTACGAGGGTGACAGTGTGAGGTTTGAGTTGAGGGAAACCTGGCTGACTGGAGGGCGTCAGTGGAACCAGGTATGAGATAGGCTGTGTCCCTACTGAGCATTATGTTCTAGTCCATTCCTAGGTTTTAGGCAAAAGGCTTTATTTTGTTTACTCCAGAGGAAATTCCTCTTCATACTAATATGTTTCTAGTTGTGGCATTAGGATTCTGGTGTCAACCAGGAGACAGAGAAACAAAGTGCATGAGGCTTTAATCTAGTACTTTAGTGGTTTGTCCCTCCTAATTTAACTTCTGGCTACCTTTATAGTTACTGAATACATTAATTATTTAACAGCAGAGTTTGGCAGATGGAAAAAGAATGGGTTATAAAGTCTACTATGGATGTTCAGTTTACAGAGAAACCACTTTAATATTACCAGGATGTATACTATACACATTTCTAAAAAAGCCATTTTAAAATCAGAGTCCTTGTAAATATGTTACTAACGTGTCATTGTTAAACAGCTCTGCAGGAGGTGACGGTGAACGTCATTTCAGAACAAACTTCAGTGATTGCTGTCCTAATCATTCAGAAAGAGAAAAATATTTATCTATGAAAGTTTAGTCACTGCAACTTGCATACAGTATAACATTCTAAGTAGATGCCTGTCATAAATAAGTAATAAATAACTTCATAATTTAAGGGACAATATTAAACAGAACCAATTAGTACTGAAATGTCTACCCTCTCATCTTAATATGTAATTCTTTGTTATATGACATTTAAAGTTTCTGTAACTTGACTCTCAAGTATAATACATTATGACCATTCTCATTAAAACCAGCTTTTCTTATAGCACTTACAATGTTGGACTCCTACGGATAACATAATGAGGGTAGAATACATTTTGATTGAGTTACCACTAGGGAGAAATTTAATTTAATTAAACTGGTCTTCATTAAAGTATTACATTGAAGTAAAGTAATTATAAAGGCATGTACAGTATTAGAGAAATCCTGCTGTTTAAAAGACAGAGAAGGCTCATTTTGGAATGATCATAATTTTTAAAAAAGCTTTGTTCCAATAATTATCTCCAGACTTCTAGAGCATTCATACCTTGTAAAATCTGGTGATACACATATGCCATTTAAAGCTAATGCTATTCTATCTACTTGTAATTTCTGCCAATCTGCCTTTGAAAACAAACTTCTGTAGCACCATTCTGTTTTGTACAAACATCTACTAAAACTTCAACATAACAATGTGGATGTTGAATATATTTACATTTTAAAAAATAGATAAAAGCACAAGGAAATCTCAGATTTTTGAAGGTGAATTGTTTTAGCCTTTGAAAATATACTGCAACACAAGTTCTCATAGGATGCATTTTCTCTTATGCTTTCGTTTTCCATAAATACAATACCCCTATGCAGTTGTCACCCAGCTAATGCATGCTCAAATTACAAAGACAGCACATCTGTTTCAAGAAGTCCACGAGGAGGTTAGGGCAGTTTTCAGATAAAGTACAATGAATTCTTGCTCTTTTATTATTCTAATTTTTTTTCTCAACCCCAGTCACCACTGTTGCTTTTTGTTTCAGGGTGAATTTTCCCATTTGGTTGATTTTACTTTGTTTTAGCATTGTGGCTGTCAGTTTTCTTAGGCAACAGCATGGGCTGGATTTTGGATGGAGCATCTGCTCTGAGAGATAACAATGACTTTCCCAAGCAGTTGGCTTAGCTCCTCATCATTATGAAGGGAATCTGAAGGTTGTGGGGCATAGTTCTTAGTTGTTGGTGCAATCAAATTTGCCCACCAGCCCAGGAATGTCACCTCTCATTTGCTTCAGCCCAGAGTCCAGGTACACTAGGCACTAATCCCATCTTTGAATGATTACTTTTGCAGGAAGAAGGGTGAATATGATCCTTTTATCTTCCGTTTTCCAAGGAAAACGATTGGAGTTAGCTTGGGAAGAATTAGCTCTGGCCTTGCTGTCCTGCCTTATGGTGCCTATCCTTGTGACCTGTTGGCATTGATTGCTTTGATTTTCCTTTTCTGTGTATGACTATAATACAGCCTTTAAATTCATCATCACCTGATGTTGTTATTCTATTTAATTCAAACCTCTCCAATTTGCTTCCATATATGGAAAACGAATAGAAGTGTATGTGTTTCTGAAGTGGAACCTCTTCTTGTCCATTTCCCTGAAGTCTTTATCTCATTCTGCCAACTAGATGTGCAACAGAATCAGCCTTCAATAATTTAAAAAAAATAAATCATCAAATGCTCTTTGACAGGTAGCTCTTGCATAGATACGTATAGTCTTAATAGAACACACATTAATAAAACAAATGAACAATACTACTTGAGTCTTAAAAAAAGAAGAATGAGTCTCAATTTTACGTTTTGGTTTCCATTTTTTAATTATTCCTGTTACTGACTTTTTCCTTTATTTGTGTCTCACTTCTTTCCTTTTTTTTAATATTTTTATTTCCCTTTCTATCGGAATATTGTAATAATTCCAAAATACAAAAAATATATGAGAAATGTATCATTTTCAGAGATGGACCATGTAATGACATTTATTAGAATATTTAGATTTTTTTGCCGGCATCCTCATGTAAAAACCTGTTGAACACTAGAAATCTCATAAAGAGTGGGGAGGGTGGTAATTTATCAACAAATCAGAATTAGGTCATACATCAAATACCATCCTTTTAATGTGAAAGATGTGTATCTGATATTTTTTCTACCTTTTAAAGAAAATATAATTTAGAGTGTTATTTATGTATATTCAGTTAAATGACTCGGACTAACATCACACTTCTTTCCCTTAGCATTTGAGGCAATTTTGCTTTTTAGAAAAGTGCTGGTTTTGTAGTCTATTTTCAGAGAGAAATGAAACCTATTTCTGTATCTTGTCACAATGGCAGTTTCAGCAAAATTGGAAAGTAGGTGTCAAGATGGTTACAAATGTTAAAAATCTTCAATGTGATCTACAGGGGCTTTGATGAAGATTGAGATTTTGTTTATAAATTCCCCAAACAGGAGAACTGTATCAGTACTAAAACACAGATTTGAAATGATGATTCAGAAGGTCATAAGCTAATGTCTCATTCTGCTACAATGACTGTTTCCTGTTTCCATCGTCACTATATATGTGTGTGTGTATGTCTACTTGTCAATATGTTTTTGCGTGTGTTGGAAGAACTAATTTTAGGGCTTTATTTGCTTTCCGCCACTTTGGAATTTCCACTCTTTGCTGAAGTTCTCGTACTGCTACTTTTTTTTTTTTAAATCTTTTTTCCCATTCTTTCACAGTTTTGAGAAAATAAAATTTCAGTGCCATTTACAAAAAAAAAAAAAAAAGAAAAAATGCTACTACAAGAAATTTAACTACTTCTCTCTACTCATTCATGTTACTTCAATGCTAACATTTATTCTGAGGTGTGTAAACTTATCTTGGCAGTCAAATCTGGATTCATATATTCAGTTTCCCCCAGAAGCTGAAAATGTGAACGCAAATCTGGAGAATCCTGATTTTTTAATTTAGTTATCAATAACTGAACTAACCTCTTTTGCTTATTTCAGAGTACACGCAGATCTTAGACTTGTTTCTCAATAACACTAAATGCCTCTTTTAGCTATTTTAACTATTTTAGCAGACTAGGGGCATGAAGGAAGACAGAGAAGGCCCCTCAGGGCATAATGGGTGTGCACTTAAGTGTAACGTGGTTTCTGCTCCTTGAGGGGCCTGGAAAGCAGAGCCAAAGTTAGAAAACCCTGAGGGGGCTTGCCAGAATATTGGGAATACGGAAATCCCTTAAAACTGCAGTGTCTCTCATTTCACATCCATTCAAACCCACAGTGAAGGGACAAGTATGATTGTTGAGTGAAGCCCTTCTGTTTCCTCGTGGTATAATATAGACCTGACTTGTTTTATATTCTTTCAGAATGTGTCCTTTAAATAAAAACAGACATTTAAATATGCAACCGTAGGCCTTTCCCTTGAGATTTTTTTAATAAAAGTGCTCCATATTCATTTATTGCATCAAGTTTCCGATACAGCATATTGTTTATTCCAACCTGTTGTGTATAGGTCTGAAGATTTTTTTCTCATTTTTATCTGTTGTAACAGCTTCTGCTTTTTGCGCAGCTTAAATATAATCCAAACTTCATAAAATTAAAGGCAGAATTGGTACTACTGATCCTTTTGCTAACTGCATCATGTCAATCCAATTTCTGTCGCATATTTGACCTTCCTGCTTAGTCTAATAGGATGGAGCTGGAGATTTTATTATAGTCTCATCAAGTAGCAATCATTCAAAATAACACATTTTGTCCTTTTGCTGGATTCATTACCTTGAAACCCATTCCTTGTATTTTATATTCTACATAACTCTCAAATTGCCTAAAGGATTTACTGCATTCCATAAATAAGGTACTTTTAAAATATTTCCTGATTATGGATTTACAGTCTGATTCTTCATTGTCTTACAGACTCTGTAGTAATATTACACATGCTGTGTAATTTTGTGAAGACAGGCTGGGTATACAGTGTTATCAAATCAGAATACGACCATAAGATATAGGTAGTGAGAACGTGCCCATATATAGTTGCTAAATTCTGACAACAGGGAGGCTGTTGCTGAGCTCATACCAGGGCTCCTCACAGTGACCACTACTTCATCTTTGAAATTTCCTATATGTGATTACATGTTTGTTAGTAAATGAAACAATTCCAAGGAACATTCCTGGGCACTGGAACTTCATCACATATACTGCCAAATTGTTATGATGGCCTCTGGAGTATTTTTGAATTGCAGCCTTTGGCTTGCACCCTTGCACTTGCTCCAGGTGGTGTACCAGGGACATAAGGCTCTGACCCCTGGTCCTACCCCACGGGCTGGTGCTTGGTGTCACTCACTCGGGTCTGCCTGGTCACTGGCACCCAGGCCCTTGTGCTCCTGTTCTCCTCTGGACATGGAGATGGGCCTTTGATTGACTGATGGCTCCTGTGATGGGCCTGGGAGGAGCCTGGCAGGGGATTGTTTGGGCTCCCCCGACTTGTCATTGTCTCCCTGAGCTCCTTTGTGGATTTGCAGATGAGCTTTTACCACATAACCTAATGATGTTCTTTAATGGTACATAGCTTTTGTTGTGTAAATTGCTTTGGAGAGAGACAGGTTTGCAGTATATAATAGGTTGAAGGGACACAGAAATTAATATGAGCTTTTCATGAATGTGATATATGACACAGTAATTTGAATTTGAATTAAACATGTGATCTAATTTATCAATTTTCTTTATTTTATCATATCAATGGCTGATGGCTTCACTAGATTCAAGATATAAGCTGTTGTATGCTATGAACTTCTCTACTGAAACCCAGAGCTCTACAGTAGGCGTTCACACAGGCTAAAAAACCTCATGTCACACTTCTGTCAGTGCCAGATTCACAGTGGAGATTTGGTTAGAGTCCTACATCTGAACTATATACCCTAATGACTTCTCTGTAATAGGAACTCTTTCATTTTGGTGTGTTATTAGGACCAGAGAAAAAAATATCATTACATGCACACAAATATACACACACACAAACATTCATTCTCTCTGTCAAACTAAGACTACAAATTCCATCTGAACTTTAAAAACCTTTCCTTTCCTTCTGCTTTCTTTTTTCTTTCCTTTCCTACAAGACTTTCTGGCAGTTTCACTTCTAATGCATATTTCCAAATATCTCTGCTGGTCAATATAAGTTGTATTTATGCTGACAAAGCCTACTTATATAGTTAGAGATAGCACATAATGTAGAAGTGAGGATTAAAATCATTGACCGTGAAAACTAATGGAAACCTCTTACAGAAGTTTTAAGATCCTGCTATGATCGCGTAGTTAGTATATGAAGTTCATGGCTGAAAAAAATGTTAGCTGACATGATACAACTTTTTAATACAAACCAAACGTGGGTGGTAATGCAGGATCCTCTGGAGAAAAGTGTGTATTACAAGCTTTTCTAGACTGAGATACCTGAGAGTCCTTGCCTTAGTACATTCTTCCTCCTTTAGAGATTTCCGGCATGTCGTGTTCCCATCTTCAATTGTAGGTATTCCTGTGAATTCTCACTCCCTTTACACCAAAAATTCCGGATTTTCTCTTTATCCTCTGGTACTTACAACATGTGTTATCTGTGTTCAAACTAAACTCTCTTGGGAACGTACTGAAACATGAGCTGGAAAGGATATAGCTGTATCATTTTGCTAATAGATAAAAAATTGTTGCCATCAGAGAACTGCTGATGCTTTGAATGGCTTCATTTAATGAACATTTTCAGATGAGTGTATCATGGTTCCGGTGGAACACGCACTATGTAACTTGTTGCCACTCTTGTGATTTGGTTTTTTGGTATTTTGTTGAAATCAAGTAGGATTCTGCCTACAGATGTGCGCATTTCCTGAAAGTTTAGATCTGATTTACCGTGAGCTTCTGAAATGAGCAAATTCTAGTAAAAAAGCACAGCTAGACATACCTCAACTGAAGCTTGATGCAAAATTGATAAGAAACATTTTGAATAAGTGATGCAAATTATTTCTGTATGTGAGATGCACAAACATATAAGATTAAAAACAGATACACTATCTGTATGGACTTGTCCAGGACCCAGCAGGTGTCTGATATCCTACAAAAGTTTCACTAAAAATGTAGACATATTCCTACATTTTATACATAATTTAAAATTATCATTTACCTTAAAAGAAGGCTTATTTATGTTTTCATGTTCAGTTTTTATGTGAAGAACTTGGAGACAGTTACCTTCCCTTGAAGTACAATGGTAAAACAATAGTAAAATGATTACTTCAATTAGGTCAAATTACATGCCAGAAAAAAATATGAGAAAGCATGCAGAGTACTACACTATCATTAGTACATCTTTATGGTTCTTAGTTGTTACTTGTGCTGTAGCCTGCTTGCTCTCCAGACAAAACAAAGCCGTGTCCCTTCTTTCTTCCTGTTTCCAGAAGAGTAAAGGTCTCCCCGTGCCATACTGTTGTCTCTCATTCTAGCAGATACGGGAATTACTTAATCCTTTTTTATAAGACTTCTGAAAAAGTCTTACAACGAACCAAACAAACTGAAGTAACAAAGTACAAAATAAGAACTGAAGCAATATATGCTAAAAAAGGTATTTCCATAGTGCTTGGATCTAACACATTAAGCCTACACAGGGGAAGCAATTGTAAGTCTCAAATGAAGTCTGGTCTTGAGTGTTTTATACTATTGTTTCACCTGGTTTCAGGGTACTGACCCTTTGTCATTTTGCAATAGACTCTTATGTCTGGCAACCTCCTGTTGTTTGGATGGTTTTGGTTTTGGTTTTGTTTTTTCTCAGTGACATCATATTTTTCCTTGGTTGTTTCAGTGACTGCTTGTTTTCTCTTCTATGTTGATGCAATCCGCCTTACGTGTCTCTCAGCTTGTTGCTTCAATTAACTTCTCAATGGACCCCCTGGCAACTTGCATTGTCTCCCACTGCTGTTTCCTATCTCCCTGCTGCTTTTTATCACTTTGCTTGTATTTCGGTGATCACTAACCGCCTGCTTAGACTATTGTTTGGAGCACTAGTGATTCCCTGCTGATTTTATCACTTATTCCCTACAGATCTTTTCTTAAACTTGTATTTTGTTCTCTATCCAATTTTGATATTGGATTTCTGGCTGTGGGACCCTATAACCGAATCCAAGGTACCTTTCCCAGAAACGTTCAATCTATTTAGAAGATACTTATTTTTCTTTGAATTTCAAATATTAAAAGTGGTTATGTGAGACCAAAAAAACCCCATCCAATTAAAAGAAATAAGGCTGACAATTTTTTAATCTATGACTGTATTTTTCCTGTGGTTCTTTTTTGTATTTTATTGCCAGTTACTTGTAAATTATATGAAGTAAACTAGTAGATAACACTGTATCAATTCTCTGTTTCCCATTCAAGACATGTTAAGTATCTATCCCTGCTTGCAAACTTCACTTAATGCCTTGCAACATTAATACCCTATTTTTTATAGTATTTAGTATTTTCATAACTTTTCAGGGAGACTTAGGGTCTTATGGGAAAGTCAGAATAATACTATG
The DNA here is from genome assembly GCF_018139145.2 of Gymnogyps californianus. Lineage (NCBI taxonomy): Eukaryota > Metazoa > Chordata > Aves > Accipitriformes > Cathartidae > Gymnogyps > Gymnogyps californianus. Next base: position 38,742,705 of record NC_059474.1, on the reverse strand, counting down.
TGTAAGTCAGAAACCAGAAGTGAATTGTATATATCACACATATTTTAATATTATTTATTAAAAATATAATTACTTTTTTCTAATCAGTTTCAGGCACTCTTCATCATGATGTACACATTTCAGGAGCTTCAACAAAGAATAGTTCAAACAAACAAAATAGTGCCTGGAAAAATCTGTTAATTGAGCCATTAGAGGCCTTTTTTTCTTAATGTTTTTAATAAGATTCAGCTTCCAGACAATATCTGTGTTTTTTGATGGGCCTCATTCATTGATTAATTTTCAGAACGCTATACAGTCTATTATTTATCCTCTACTCTTGATATAAATTTAGTGTCTAATTAGAGTGGTTTTGGAACCAGCTGATCTCTTGCTTATGTTCCTCTTTAAAGCTTGGTGTGACCAAAATAATATCTTTACAAAGAAATTTATACCAAGTTTTATAATGTATTACTATTATGAATGTCATTCTATTTTAAATGAGAAATTAATTTAATTGAGCCCAGACTTTGTATTTGTAAGGCAGCATTATAGCTGGTGTTAAGCAAGTTATACCAGTACTGAATAACAAGAATAAGGAATCATTCACACCTGTGCCTTCTGGTACATTGAATTATCCTGCAAACTTTATGGACTGAGAAGGTTCATGTTGTCATAATTTTCTGCCTTGCAGTCTGTTCTTGAATTTTAGATTATCATATGCATAATCTATACATGGGGGGGGACACATAGGATACCATTTGTGTTACTGTACATGACAGCCATTGTCAGACACTGTATGACTCAGAAATAAAATATAAATGTATGTGTATGTAAGAACAATGTCAAAGACTTTTATTATGTGCCATCAGTTTTCATAATTTCTGTGCTAATCACTGTTTAATTTTTTTTAATTTGAAGCCGTTAAGGTGTATTTTTAGTTTATTGAATAAGGCTATTAAATTAAATAATGCTGTCTACTTTTCTCAGAACAGTCTGAGTTTTTATTTAAAATGTTAACTTTTATTTTTGAAAGCTAAGAAAGTTTGAGGGTTTTAGAACAATTTTTTTCTTTTATTTTTTCCACAAAAATGGAGCACTTTTCCAAATGCATCCAGAATACTTCATTCTGTTAAATGCATTTAGAAGTAAGCTAAAACCAGTTCAAATCTTTATTTACTTTTGTTGAGCTCTGTAAGTGAACTTTTGAATGGAGTCTTCTGGTACCTGTTTTGTGCACATATGGATTCAGCAGATTGTTATTTGATTAATAAGTAAAATCAGAAGAAAATAAAGTTAGTAGCTTATTTTTGTAGCACTTTTGAATGTTCTGTACTAACAGTACGAACCAAGTGAGTTGTGTAACACACAAGAGATTATGTAAATTTCATGAGAGATTAGTGGTAACACTTGCATTAGGTAATTCCTTTCCAGAGGACAAAAGTCTTGTATCAAAGCGTGTAGTAACTTAACTATAGGTATATGGGCATATACACAAAAACAGGTATATGCAAGAGCCCAACTTCATTTTTCTGGTAAATTAGTCTGAGAACTAACATACTTTATATTTCATTGATGAAAGGATGTTTCATAATTCCATCACAAATTGCTCTCCATCTTACAGTCGGGCATTCAGAAAAAAAAAAAGAGAGTTGGAAACATAGTTTAAATACATAAAGACCACAGAAACGCATATAGTGAATAACAATGAACTACTCTGGTCCTGCACAGGACACCGTTCAAGGAAATTTTGTATTTACAGAGACATATGGCACTATACAGTCTTCTTTAACAATTGTTCTAAGTAAGAAAAGCAAATTAGAGACTATTTTTCTTCAGTGTGTGATAGCACATTCTAAACAAAGGTCTGCACTATTTATTATTACCAAAACATATAGAATGTTCTCGCAATAAATAGTTTGAGAACTATGAACCTCAAGATTAAATCTCAAGATACTTTAAAGACTTCATCTGACAGTATATTTGTAAAGTGTTATAAGTGTGTAATGCTACCACATTTTTATTGCTGAGGCATTAGGGGCTTGCTAAGGTGAAGTGTTTTGTCAACTGTACGAGTCTAGATTGTCAGATCAGATTTAAATAAACAGCAGGTGATGGTTATAGAGTTTTATCCTCTGGATTAACTTTGTGTCGGTACCAATACTAAGATTCTTTACAATGTTAAGTATTACCATAAGCTTCTGTCAGAGCAGAAATAAGTCCTTTGCTGTACTTTATTGTAAATATCGAGAGTGAGAATGAAATCTTAAGTCAGTCACGATTAAGAACAGATAGTCATTTATCCACTGTCCATGTTCCACATGGGTCTGCAATGAGTACAGTTTGGGTCTGAAAATCTTCAGTGAATGTAAATGGAAGGGATATGGAAATATAAGAGTGGATTCCTTGGAGATTTCAGTCTCCTACCTGTCGAGGATGCTCAGAAAATGTGAGCTAGGCAGTTTGCAGAGTTCTGTAGTGTAGGTCTGATTTGGTAGTCTGAAATTTCAACTGGATTTTATCAATTGAGTGGCAGCCGGTATTTACAAAAACGCTTCTGGATTCTCTGATTATGACGTGGGAGGGTGACAGTATTTTCTTACTGAAAAGGAAGAAAAGACCAACACTGTCACTAAGGAAGGACAAACCTATGGAGTGAAGAAAACTCAGACTGAGAATAAACAGCTGAATTCTTGTTTTGGTTCTGTCAATGGCACAACACATGAAGATGAGAAGCAATTTTGTATGAATATCAAAGGGAATCCAACAGTTTTAGCAAACACTAATCGTAATCACTCTCTGCCTCGGTTTCCCAATCTGGAAAATTAAAATATTTAATCTTCTGTAAACCATGTATGTATGAATGTCTAAATGGACTTAAAACAGTGCTTTTAAAACTGGGTCTACAAGTTAGTGACATACAATTTATTCTGTATTTTGAGTTTACTTTATAATAATGGAATTTATGAGTACCTGTCAAAAGGGAACTATAGTGTACACAGTTCTTTTGTATGAAGTTAGTATATGTTTGATAGAAGCAGTTGCCACTATCTTCAATATTATGAATGGTAACAGATATCAAATCCTTTTTATTCAAGCCAGAAGGTTTTTCGTAGAATCAGATGGGATCTTATGTTTCTTCTGTGCAAGAGAAAATATTTTAATACCATTAAAAAGATAAAATTACAATGTTTTGTTGATTTATTTCATAGATGTCTTGGACATATTAATCCTATATGAAATTCAAGATGACGTTAGTCTTGTGGCTATTTATTTTAAGGTCAGCTACTCCAATTATTATGCACGTATTAAGAAAAACTGAGTTGCCACATCAAAGAGGACTCGCTTATTTCCATGTGCAATTATGAAACCTAGTGCTTCAGTAGAAGTTTGAGTCTAAGCTATCATTGCTGTTATTTCGTGGTTAAACTTAGAAAATTAAGAATAGGGAAATTACTCAGAGCTAGTAGAAACATAAATTATCTTGTCTACACTTGTTGCTGTAATATCACCAACGTTAGTAACTCAGATCTGGATACAGCCACAGTAGTAAAACCTTGAGGCTAAGGATGTACTTCTCATATAATCTAACAATAGATTAATGCAGCCAGTTTGCATCCAGCCCTAACAGATTGTATATGAAGTTGTGCTCAGCTAAACAGATTTACTGTCAGCTTAGGTTTCCATTAGTGCATTTCTGTGGAGATACTCATACATCAGTAATGGTCCCTGATCTGAAACAAGTAAATGTCAATGTGTTTAAGATAGTATTTTTAATCATCTAGTACTATCAACTATTCCTGCTGTTACTTACTTGTTATACTTCATTTTGATTTAAGTTTGAGCGAAGTAGACTCTATAGTGGAGCATGCATATCCACAACACTGAGGAGACTCAGAAATCAGACTCACAAAATTACTCAGAGCTCAGTTTGATGAAATTTTCTTTCCTGCCTACATCCTATTTCTACCAGTGAAATATACTCCTTTTCTTCCTGTAGCTGAAATTAATTCTCCATCATATCTGTGTTTCCTACTTGCATTTTTTCTCCTTGTTCCTCTCTGAACTTCTCCCAACATCTGTATTTTTATTGGATGTTAAAAGAGAATACATAAATGGAGAACACTTCAAAGAAGCAGAAGCCTCAGCTAATGGGGACTCAAAAAGTCCTACACTTATGACTACTTGTTTAGTTAGAGGAGTGTTTGAGATTTTATTGTTTGTTTGTTTTTCTTGGAGCTACGAAAACAGATATTAAAAGAATAGCTTTAGTGTGAACAGCAGCCTGGGCTGAGTGTGTTAACACAGCTACAGCGATAATTGTTCAGATTTTGCTTTCACAATAAATAATGACAAATTTGGAGTGAATCCACTGAAATAATTGAAATTATTACAGGTTTACACCATTGCTGAAGGTGAAGTTAGAATACTTACTGTATTAGCTAATTAAGTCAGGCTGGACACTAGATAAGGAAGAATGTGGAAAGGGATAATTATTGATTTTGTTCACGTAGCTTAAATATGTCAAAAGATACGTGGTAGGACTTTCTTATCAGTTACACTAATGCTATTGGTGCACCTTACATTGTATCTTTACTGTAACAAACCTGCTTAAATTTCTGTGTGTTTTTCTTTAAAATTAGCCATATAAGTATATACTTTATAATAGCAGTATTTGCATTAAAACATGCTGGTTGCATAGAACAAATTTCACTCATCATAAATAGAAAATAAGGCTTAACAGAATTCTGATACAGAACATTATATAGGACACAAATTGAACCTTAAATTGTACATCACATGTTTATGGCATGGATTGTAATGAGTTGGGAGTAGGAAAGGATTTTAATAGATACCTGTTTCAGCATGGATCCAGTAAATCTAAAGATCTGTTGCACTGAATGCATATTTTTAATTCTGTATTGTATATATATTAGAGAGTTAGACTGAACAAATGTTCATAAAGCAGTTTTTAGTAAGAAATTCAGAGCAACAGATGTCATTATTCACTTTCTTATACTGAAGTATAGGAAAGAGTTAAAAACAGTAGTGATCACAGATAAACTTCACTATCTAGGCATGACAGTGTAACTTGAAAACAATATGTTTATTTAAGGATAGTAAAATGAATACTATGGATTAATTTGTAAATGACTATAATTGCAGAAATAAATTTGTACTTAAATAAAAATAGTAAAGTTCTAATTTGGAAGAAATAGAGGTCATATTCAGACTTCAAATGTTGCTATTATTGTATAAATGTTGCAGAACTGCTGCCAGGATTGATAGGTTACAGACACATTTTTATCATGGTTCTTCTGTCTTGTCCTAGAAAATATAGTTTTGTCGAATAATAGCCACTCACTCCAGAACTGCAGATTTTCCCGTGTAGTTGCAGAATAAGTTTCTTACTCTGGTTTTCCAGAATAAGGATTTTGCTGGTTTTCCAGCATAAGTACAGCATATGCTGCTGGAAGAGAAACAGAAGGTGCAGGCAGGTGCCACTTCTTTCAAGGAAAATAGACCCAAGCCCTCCAGTATCAACTAAAATCACAAAAATCAGAACTCTTCCCCCCGCCCCTGCCTTGTAGATTAAATGGAAATAGAAACCTGCAGAACAAAGGCATGATACTCAAGTTGTTATTTTGTTACAGCAAGAGCAGATGTTTGGATAACCTTAAGGAAAGATCAAACTTAGTCACTTAAGAATTCTTTTGTCTGTGAAAGAGAACATGCAGAGAAGTTTCTGGTTCTCTCCTCCTTGAGCTTCTACTTCTGTCAATATATTTGCCTACATACGCTGAGATAAAACTCAGCTCTCAACCAAGTAAGAAACTTGTCTAGCTCAACAGTCAGGATTTTCCCTTTTTTTAATTGAAAAGTATTTTCTTGAGCACCATCTGCTTTCTCAGATAGTCTCATTACTGTGGGGAAAGACTCTACTCACTGAAGATGGTACAAATGCCTCATCAGGACCAAGCTGAGTTGAAGATGCATACAGCCTACAACTGCCAAGTTCTGTGTACTTAAAAAGCAACGGCCATTTGAAAGCATCTGTTTTTTGAAGATAGATGTACCTCTGGCTCACATAATGTAGTTGGCAAAGAGGATGTAAGAAAATAAGTATCAAATTACATACTTTTGGAGTTTCAGTCAGTGCTTTGATGGATGCTATAGAAAGATCTTTGAGTTTTATCTGAACAAAGTTGAGATAATGTGTTTCATTTACACAAATTTTCATGATCAAAATTCTGTGGAACTGCATCATTCTTTTAAGTATATGGTTGCACAGTTATTGTCTATGTAAATAGTAATACAACACTCAGTTAAGTGATTTTAATAGGATGTCTTTTCCTTCTCAGTTTTGTATCTAGAAATGAAATAATCACAGAACACTTAAATATTTTGTTTCACAGACATAGGTATAGCATAAGCTTTAGATCTTTTCCTTTTTTTCATTCAAGTCACTCTGTCCAAAGATACTTTTCATTCCTACAGCTTGTAGATAGACAGAAATACTCTTATGATCCTAAACCTTTAATAACATATGGAACATAACTGGTATGCTCTAAAACTTCAGTTTTAATGGTGGAAATTGCTGAGGGCGGATCTAACAGAAGATTCCAGCTGTTGTTACAGACAGTATTATAGTACGGATAAGTCCTCCACTACTAGTAGCAACAGAAACAATTAACAAGAGACTATTTCAAAGATAGATCAGCCTGCCATGTAGGCCTGGTGCACGTTTTTACAGCTTTGGTAGGTACAAAAATGTATTAGTACCCTCCCTCTGTGGCAGCAGTTGTGGAAGATAATGAAAGGATACAAGGAGAAGCAAGAACTCAGACATGCATATTTCTACTCATATTTAATATGCTCTGAGAGTTTCAGATTTGTCTTTTGCAATTGTCTGCTTCATTTGTCCTCCAAGGTTTGGTGTTCCCTTATCAAAAGCTTGTGTACCTAGCTAGGCTTATATAGCCGAAGAAAGTGTTCATACATTTAGGACCTATAAATTTCATTTAAAAATCCTTGTAGATTATGGCTGAGGCAACTAGTGTGTTGGTGCATCAATTTTACCCATACATATATGAGAGCAGAGTAGCAAAATGCAATAGCAGAGTAGGTGGCACAAAAATGTCTCAGATTCACCAAGATTCACCAAGTCTGTGTTCATCAAAACCGTTTTTCCAGCTTTTTGCCTTTTTTATCTTTGGTATGTTATGTGTGAAATGCTTTGCCATTATCTGGTATAAATCATCATACTTTCATTGGAATCATCATGGCTTTTAAATACTGAAGATGTGGTTCAATTTTTATTGTAATTAATTAACAATCAATAGTAAGTTGTATAAGAACCAGTGCATGATTGACAGTCTGGCTTAAGGACAAAACAAAGACAGCCTGTACATTTGACCAAGGAATGTTTTTCCATAGGTGGTTCTGAATTGGCTAATGTGAAATACTAGATGCCTAGTGAAATACTAGAAAGCCTAAAGACATATTAAACCCCAGAGTGAGAAGTATAAATGCAGTAATATATTAAGAGCAACATTCATCGTTTGTTTTAGCCAATGACTATTTTGTAAGTTTCTGTCTCTTTTACTAAGTTCTTACAAATGTGTTAAAATGGATAATCTGATTTTCCACCTGTCTCATGAGGTCCTGTGGCTGGATGATTTCAAGTCCTACGATCAAGTCATAGTAAAGATAAAGGCCAAGTTACTCATAAGAAGAGAGGGAGAGAGGGAGTTCTGCATCAAAGAATGATAAGGAACAGTGTTGAGGTCTCTGCTAACTTGTGAAGGGACAGCTCAGTTTATTTCCAGTAGTTTGGTCATGGAAAAGTCTGTAGTCCCCACAGAAAACCTTCTCTTTGTTCTGAGTCTTCGTGGACCCAGTGAACATGAATCATACTTTTTATCTTTGTGTGTGAAAAAACAGAGTCACTGGGCCCACAACTCAGTAGAGAGACCAATCTCTTAAATGACGGAGAGTTGAAAGATAAATCATATTTGATATATAGCAGAAAACCACTCCTGTCCTACTGTAGTGTGAAAATGGCATACTTGATAATAGCGAACTTGAAATGTGGCCCTTCTAACAGAAGTGAAATGAATACCTCTTAAAAGAGTTGTGAAAAATGCTAGGAGTGTGCAGATTGAATAAAAGGCAAAGACTCAGGGAGATGATCAAAAGGTCATTGTAAATGGAATCTGTCACCTGGCCATTACTATTGTATAGTTAACACCATGTTAATCCTTTTACAGTTTTATGAACAAAGTGTAATCCTAGTTACTAGTTGAATATATCCTTTACAACTCCTGGCAGGTCATTGCTCTAATGAACAAAATCACAAGTCATCTTTATTTAAACAACCCAGTAGTAATAAGTTTTATTAGTATTTATCACAAATAAATATTATGTTTATCATTAGATAACTTTAAAATCATTGCAAATTGTATAGATACCTCACAGCAACCTACTGATGTTATTACAAATCCATTTGCCTGGTAGGTCTTTCCTGTGGTTCTAAATACAGATCCGGTGTATATTTTATTAGGATCTTTGGAGAAGAATTAATGAATGAGAATGAGACCTTATTGTAATACCTACTGTTTGCAATGGTAGGTTATGAACCTTTAAGAACAAAAAAGAAGATGAAACATCTGCTGTATCCCTGAATCCAAATACTAGTTAAGTTAAAACATTGCAAGCACTTTGAATTTGGTTAGGAATAGGTAACTTATTTGATGAAGGGTTTTTTTTACCATGCACGTAGGCAGACAGAAAATTCAATAAGCCACTATTAGTTACAGAAAAAACAGGCAGCTGCCTAGGGAGAGGAGAAAGAACTGGCTAGTCCAGGGACTGGTCTTCTACTTACACAGATCTCTGCTTTCTTTGAGAAAGACGGTCACTGTTTCCTGCCTCCAAGTCCACCTCCGGTGGCAGGATTGGCTTGTCCTTCTCACCAGGTCATTCAGTCCAATTTTCTAGTCAAGCTCTGCCCCTTTCCAGTTTGCAGGCGTGCCTCAAGCAGAAGCCTGGCAGTAGGGGCATACCGAGTGTGGAAGGCAAGAGAGAGGGAAGCTGAAGCAGCATGGGTTTGTGAGTACTGGGAGGGAGTAGACGAGGTATGGCGGAACAAAAGTAGGTGTTGGATGGGAAAAGAGGAGTACTCCCAAAACTTCTCACACCCCCCATCACAATTACAGTTCCTAGTGTACTCAGCTTGATCTCCTTTAAGCTCCGTTGTTCTGGATCTCCTTTAAGCCCCCGTTAAGCCCTCTCTCCACTTCCTCAGTTCCCTTTCTACATCTCTTAACCGCCTCATTTGTCCCCAGGTCCTCAGCATCCCTTTTGAGGCTACTGTCAACCCAGGTTTCTCGAGATCTGTACACATCACTCCTTTCAGCTGTCTTTCTCTTCCTTTACTCCTATTAGGTATCCTTGCTTATCCTAATATATTGATTTTTGACTGCATGGGGCATGGCCACAGAGATCAACTTTGAGACATTTCTGGATCTGGCTGTCTTCTAAGTGCAGGCTCAAAAAAAGAAAGCTTCTTAAAGCACTGATCTAATTTTCCCTTGTGACCTTCCAGTTTCATACTTCCATGCTGTTGTTTTGTTGTTTCTCTTAAAATGGCAGCTTGTGTCCATGGGGTCATATTGTCAGTTATCTGATTAGGCTGAAAATTAAGCTTAAACAACAACAAAGAAATTTTCTTGGCGGGATCAGCCTCCTGATCAGCCTCTCAGACACAGGTATGCAAGTGCCTACCCTGCGAGGAGCTAGAAATTCACAATGAAGGAAAGAAGGAAGACTGTTTTAAACTCGGATACTATATTCATGATTTCAAGAAAATGAATTTGATTCCAGTTTAGGCTCAACAGTTTATTTTAGCCTTGGTGTTACACTGTCAGAAATTATGCATAATAAAATGAAGAACCTGTAACTCCCACAGGGCTTCTAGCACAAGTATTTGGTAAATAAATTAAGTCTTCCTGTCATCTCTAAAAGAACACACACAGGAGTATAACATTTTTAACATACGGGAGTGTAACTGTTTTTACTAAGTTCTTCATCATCGAGGAAGCTTGTAAAGAGAGCAGTTGCACCACTGAAAAATGGTAATTTTCCTAACTTGCTAGAGAAAATTTTGAAGTTGTTGAAAGTAATCTATTTTTGCTGCCCATTAAGAAATGCAATCAGGTTCAGAAAAATCTGCTTTGTAGACTATCTTACCTAGAGTGCAAGAGAATGCTAAAACCAATTTTACAGAAATACATTATGTGATTCCAGAATAAGTACATTTGTGTTGCAGCGTAATCCATGGAGGATCAACAGAAAAGCTTGTGAGACTAATGTGTTAATGTCATATCTTGAAAAATATAACTACCTGTCAACATGAAAGACTATTCTAAAAATAATGATCTGAGTAATACATAATTGGTGTCATAGTGCTACTGGCAATTGAAAATGATGCGGGAAAACAGGTTTCTGACAAACTTGGCTACATTTTTGCATAGAATGTGATATTTCTTTCACATTTAGCAAAAAGAATAATACTATATAGCTAGATGTGATTACAGAACTCTAATTTAAGCAATTATATTGTCTATGTAATTATATTGTTTATACAGGTGATGAGAGGTAGGCTGAAAACTAAGGCAGGAAACCAATGTACATATTTTGCTAAAGAAACACATTTTGTGTTGCTGATATTCATATTGAGATTCTTAATCTACCTGGTTTTTAAAGTAGTTGAAATGTCTTTATGTTACTGGAATTAAAGTCATGCAGTTTATAGGTTGAAAGTACATTTGTACTTTGAGTCTGTCACCTGCAATGCAGATTTGAGTTGGAAAATGCTTTTTCTGGTTTGAAATTCTGCCCATAAATTCACTTTTTGCTTTTATTTCTGGTCTTACGCTTAACCTTTGAAGCTATCCAACCCACTCCTGATATCTATGCTCTTATTCGCTGAATCCACAAGTTTTTCTGAAATTACATTTAAGTCTTTGAAGAATAATAATGGTTTCCTCTGTTTGTGAAGAGCACAGTTCTCCCTGCACTTGAAATGCTTTTTCCAAAATGCATGTGAAGCTGTTTCTTCAAACCTTTCCTATGCCATCACCTTTTCTAGTTTTATACCTTCAATTGCTGTTTGTCTTGCACACTTTGTCTTCAAATATGTTTCTGAGACAGCCACATCCAGTGTTAGTTGGATGTTACTAACAGTAAAAATGTATTTACTTTTGTATTTTTGTATATAATACAGTGGGATGTTAGTATAATTTGATTGGAGTGTAGAAGAGAGATGCAGAAACCTCTGCCATTTGCCTGAATAGTGGAGTGAGGGGCAGACTCCCTACTTCACACAGGAACCATGGCAACTGCATTATCCCACTGATATTCGTACTGTAATGGGTAACTGAAGATTTTATGAAACTGGAAAGGGGTGATGTAAAACTCAAGAGACAACAACTAAAATGTTGAAGAAAAATTTCAAATCGTCACTAGAATGATGTGATGCATTTTAGAGTTTGAAAAAATTATTTGTTACGAAAAAAATTGGAAATATGTACACATTGGTAGGCTATAAGAAAATTATAATTGTGTTTAGATGATCTATGTCCAGAAATATTCTGTTTGTGAGCAGAATTAGAATCTGCCTTGATTGTATATAAGCTATTCTAGTATCTCTGATAATGAGATTTCAAATACATTAAACACATCAGGATGATTCCTACCATCCTCATATCCATTCCACTCTATACAGACATTATCAGATGCTTTATCAGATCCATTAGTTTTGAATTGAAATATGGATCAGCAGTTTTTATCAGTATGTCAAACTTTATTATCAAGACTGATAATTATATCTTGCCAATATCCGTCATGTCACCTATTAATACTCTCATGAAATCATCTCTCAGATTCCTTAATTTCTCTCTTGAATGTTTTTTTTTCCCCAGTGTGAGTAGTTCAGTAAATTATCTTACTGTGTTATGTGAAAAAGTACAGTTCATATTTTTTATCTTTGCCTACAAAATTGTTTGTGTACAGTAGCAATATGCTTAAAAATCTGCGTGGTTCGTCTGTGACACTGTACACACTGTAAAACTAGATGCAAATACTACAGAGCTCATTCTCAGAAGCACCTGAATGTTTCAAGTTTACATAACATTTATTTCTTGGCTGAGGAAGTATGGAGATATAGGTACTTTCATTTAATAGAATTTTAGATGACTGATGTGCACTGGGGGCTTTGTCTTTTCACTTTGTTTTTGTAGTTTGTATTTTCTTAAGCATACTACTTTCTTTCCAGTAATTTCATCCCTCCCTATGTGGTAAATATTTAACAAAGTATAAAATTAACATTACAAGTTGTGAGAACAACAAAAATGGATCGTGTCCAACTCTTATGTGTTTAACATGCTATTCTATTCTAAATTCAACCTTTTTTGCAAGTCCTTGCTGAGCAGCATAATTATGTATCATTTCCAGGCCATTGACTCAACATACAGTTGACAATTGTCAAGACCAAAAAAAATATATTTCGATTTTCAATAATGCTCTTACATTCAATAAGGGTACATGCTCTGACAAAAACAGTACAGGAAAGCAGATGTTCTCATGGAGTTTGACACCTTCTCTTAGCTGGGTCTGTTGGATTCTGCTTTTCTAAATGCTGTGTACAAACCAACAACGCAGTAAACATGTTAGTCGGAAATATAAACAGGCTGCTTATTTTTCTCCACAGTCAATACAGACATAGTAGTGAGTGACGGAAGTACAAAGTCAAAATGCAAAAAATTACCTCATTAGCTCTGGGCAAATATGTCTCAGTGAATAACGTTTTGTTTGTTTTCACTAATGCTCTCAGTGAGATTGTTCTTACAAATACATATTTGTAAAATTATTTGTTCTTTTTTGTTGTTGGAAATTTGATGTACTCATATTTTCTTATTTGAAATGTTTCATATGTTGATGACAGACATTTTTAGGTTTTGGGTTTGTCAAGGGGGGTTTTGGGTGGAGGAGAAATTAATTGTCCATTGCTTAAACATAATAGTTCTCACCAGATTTTTTTTAATGATGCTGTAAACACTGAATGTTGGTGCAAATACACCACAAAAATGGAAAAGAATGCACATGAACATGTGACATGCACTTTAATAAAAAACATTTTCTGTTTTTATATCGTCATTTTGCTAGCATGAGAATGAGATCTGTAACTCTTTGCCAAGTTAGAGGTCAGGCATAGTGTTTCAGGGAAAAAGAAGTTATGTTTTATGATCTTCTTCACCTTATACTTTTAGAGAAGAACTACTGTAAAACTTCTGGCAGTAATATATAAAGCTAAACTTTTAAAAGAAAATTTATGATTGAGGTAATCTTTTTACACGGATATATCCATCCATTCATCCATTCATTGTTTATTATTTTTATCCTTTCATTCTGTATCTCACAAGTAGAACTACATACCTTGTAAGTTACCACTTCACTGGTTAAAATGTTGCCTTTTGTTCATAGATTTGATAACACTGCTGCTAGAAATAGGAGGTTTCTTGGTATTATTAACTACTCGGGTTTACACTGGTGTGTAAAATTCCAGAGCTCTACTTTCGCCTGATAATGTGTAGACTTTTTTTTTTTTTAATTGTTTCATGGATGTTGCATTCTTGAAAAATACAGCTCTTCTGAAGTTCACCTACCACATTTTTTTTAATCAACCTTTTTATTCTGCAGTGCACAAAACATTTTTTCAAGAGAATTGCAGGGCACAAATTACAAGCGGACATTGAATTCCTGATTCAGCAATTCTTCAGCAGCTCAATGCAATAGTTGTATCCATGAGTCTTTTTGTGGATCTGGTCTTACTTGTGCTGAGAAATTTCACAATAATTCCTGCAGTTAAGACCGTTGCATTTCAAAGCCTTGCTGAAATATTTTTTGCTTTATTTCTTTGATTGACACTTGTAGTTTTCTGCTCTTTAACAGCAACATTGTCCTGGTGGGTCCGTATATGTTCACACAGTAAACAAGCTAAATTAATTTCCTTATATGAAATTTCACTAGAGCAATGGTTGTTGCCCTGTCAAAACCCTATGTTTATCTATGAATTTTCCAAAGTTCAATAACATGAATAGACTTGATGATGGTGTTTTGTATTTGTTATGAGTTCTAAAGATTGAGTGAGAGAAATCAATTTAGCAAGACATTTCAAATGTTTAATCTATATTTATTCTTCCTGAACACTCTTTCTGTAGAGTCTTTTTTAAACATAGTTCTGAGTTTTCTGTGAAGAATTGAAATACATATGCAGGAAGATGTTGGGTATCTAATGTTTTCCTAATGACTATTTAGAGGTCCAAATAGTTAGATTTCAATTTGCTCTCAGTTTTGTGGCTACAAACAAGGGAAGCTGTCTTTTGTACATTTATCCATCATATCGCCATCAAGCCCAAACTTTTGTCTTGAATAATTTCCACAGAACAAATTTTGCTTTATAAATAGCTAAGATTCAATGTGCGTCAGCAGGGAAGTGATGACAGAAGTCTCATTTTCAGCAAGTATAGCCTTCACTTGGCAGCATGCTGAAAGGAGGTGAAGGAAGTTCCTTCTTCATTTTCATAAATGTCCATCTATTCCTTCAAAACAGCCAAAACCAACAGCAAATTATTACAGACATGTGTGAATGGCCAAAGAGTTTGATTAAACTGGGAAACAGATTTATTCTTGCCCAAAACAGCTTCCTCCTTATTTATTTAAAAATGATATTTATAGACACAGAAGTCATTTTAAAAGTGCATTAGAGACTGATAGTGTGTGCAAATGTCTGTTAATTGTTACTCAGACCACCTTGCTGAAATGGCAATTAATATTTTTCTTCTGATATATCTGATACTTGAATGTTTTATGACAGCTGAATTTGTATATTAGCAACATAGCCATATATGAGTTGAAGATACCTACAATGGTTTTGCCCAAAGAAGGAATCACGTAACAGGAAATAGGTGGGATTTTCTTTTTTCACTACTAGTCTGTGAGGCAGCTATCATGCTATGAAGCTAAGAAGGAATAGCAAAACTGTCACTTGGAAGGGAAGCTTCTTTTGAGCATGAAAGTACTTCTGAAAATGATAATTGCAATTCTGGCCTTAAATCAGTTAAAGCACTTAGAGTAACGGCATTCAAAACTTGTGTTTGCAGTGAAGTATTCATTGAGTTGGGGCTTCAGCAGGTGGCACTATTCATTCAGGATAGTTTAGTAGGAAATGGCACAGTTTTGAACTATTTTCATTCAGTGAAAACACATACTTAAATTCAATGGAGATTCTCAGCTGATGAAGCTGGCAGAGCACCATTGACTAGGGCTGTGACACAAGGCAAACTGGTTAAGGGTCTGCTTAGTATTTCAGTTTGGAAACTGGCTGAATTCCATACTAAAAAAGTGCTGAATCTTGCACTCCCCCCATATTGAAACAGCGTCCTGTGTTAGTGATAAGCAAAAAAAAGCATTTTAAAAAGAGAGAAATTGCTCTTAATAATGTACAGAATATTTAAGCGTGTGTCAATAGAAGAATTATTTTAGTCACCATGGAGTTTTCCATTCAAAATACCGTTAACCCCAAATAGTTGGGTTTTTCTCCTGGAATTACTGTTATAGCTACTACGTTTCTTTTCAAAGTATATGTGTTTATAATACTTACGTATTTTTATGTGTGTGCATACTATATGCGTGTCTATATCTATTTCCTTTTATATATATGTAGGTATACTGTAATTTTGAAGAGTCAGTGTTTACATACTACCTGCCCTCACTTGTAAAAAATAAATGAAACTGTAAAAGTTCACCTAGGCATAACAAAGAAGTGTGAAAATATAATTAAGAAAATAGCATTTGCTTCATTGAAAAGGCTTTGATTTTTAAAAATTTTTTATAAATATAGAAGACTGGTTTTGGTGTGCGTTGTTGCACTTCCTGCACTTGCGCATCTTTTTGTAGTAATAATCTCTGCATATAGTTAGTAACTTGTCTCAAGAAGCAGCTTAAAATATATTTCTTCATTTGAGCTAACACAACATGGACCAAAATAGAGGCATTTAGTATATTGACCTAATATTGAAATTTCTCAAGAGTGCTTTCCAAGTCAGTAATTGCAATCTCTTTGTAAAGTATATGGCACTGTATTGATTCAGGGCCCATCACTTGCGTGTAGTCAGGCATCTGAGCCTGATGATGATAACATTGACATCTGCAGCAGGTAAAAAGCATTAGAGAATGTGTCATTTCCTTCTGGCTTCTCACTTCTTGATCAGTAGTTTAATTATGTGCGTTTCTGTACTATCTTGGGACACCAAGGAATGTTTCAGTTGCAAAGTAGTTTGAAAATATGCTTGTTTATTCAGTTTGTTAGACTGAAGTGATACTCAATACAAAAGTTTTTTTGTTTGAGATACAATGTGGAGAATGACTCTGGAATGTATTTAATGCTTGAAATGCAGTATTATAGCATAAAAAGTAAAATAGCCAAATCGTATTCCAAGAATTTTACGCATATCCAGTTCAACTTTGCAATTAATTATATTAGGTGAAATATGCACATTTATTAGCGTCTAGAAAAGCTTTTCATCATTTTTATTACTTCCTTAGCACATTTAGATTAATGTTATCATTGTCACATGAATTTGTATTTTAATTGTATACAGTAGTAACATTATGATAGGGTGTTCAATGTGTCTTTGGCAACAGACTCTGCCTACTTACAGACAGGTAAAATATTTCTATGGATGCCGTATTTTGTATAGCAGCAATGAAATAATTTTAAAGAAATTATCTTTTTGGATTTGTGCCAGTGAATACTAGAGAAAAGTTTTTTATGAATCTAGAATCTAGAACATTCTGATAGATGATCGTATAGAAGTTGAAGGAAAAAAATTAAAAATTGAAGAATTACTGCAGAACCTTTAAGAAGCATGCACTAGCACTCTTGTTTTTCAGTTCATTATCAGATATCTTATGGTCGGGTTTCAGTTCACTAGGTCTTCTATGGTATTTGATAAGAAGCCTTTCAGTGAGTTTGAAAAATTTCTCAGAACAGTTTGTAATGTAATCTGACCTGTATCGATCTGTGCAAATCCTATTGTGTTGCTCTTTTCTTTTTCCTGAATTTCACTTACTGTAGTCAAATCAATAGTGAAATAAATTAATAATTTAGAATATATTTTAGAGAAGAGGGTGGTACTATAGCTGAAATTCAAAATATGGGCAAAATTCTGTTCCTAATATTAAAATCTAACCAAATGACAGAAGCTTATAAATACATCTGTGTGTTTATAGTGTCTGTTGAAGTATGTCTTAAAAGTTGGATATTTTTCAGCACAGTTGGATTTTCAGCCCAAAGTTGTCTTGTCATTAAGTCAATAACAAGCTTCATTCATAAAATTCATTCCATTTATATATTTATATTCAGTATTTTGTATCAACTTATTTACAAGCTTATGTGAACTATGGCTCAGTGAACAGAGATACTTCATACTGAAATGTATACAGAAAGAAATTATGCTTTTCACAGAGTCAAGGAATCATTAGTAGCTGAGTACAGTAAATGGCACGTAGTCTTCCACACTTACACCTCCAGAGAGAAGATGATTATCCACAGTTATGTGCAGAGAGTGCCAGAACTACCTCTAGATGGCTAAGGAAGGAATATGGTTTGAGGAGACTACATGAATCTAACTGCCTCAGGTTTGAAGGAAACAAAAAGCAGTCTATGAAAGAGTTGGCTACTTTAGCTAATCTCTTCCAAGAAATGTAACCAGAAATGGGAGACGTACTGGAAAATAGAGTCTTTGAGAGTCTGAGTCAGGAATTTAGCAGGTTGGCCAAATATGGGAGCAAGAGATACCTGATCCTAAAATAAGTGTTGTAAAGTGTGATCTTCTTTCATCACTGCATGTAAACATTTGCTGTTACCCATTTCACATGTTGTAAACAAACATCTGTATTTGCATTTTGCTTTCATTTGGCTTGTGTTAAAAACAATGTCAAGATAAATGGGCATTCGTTTCCCAAAGATCAGAGATTAGGACTATAACTGTCTGGAAAGTGGCATGGGAGCCCATCTGAAACTAAGATCCTGAGGGAGCACTTACACTTCATGGAATACTGAAACTTCCCCTAATACATGGAGAATTTCTGCCTCTTACTGCCAGTCTGTCTTTCCATGGCAGCATGGTTATCCTGGGAGCTGTGATCACCCTGGGCTTTCTGCTGACAGATTGTCATGAAAATCTCCGTGACGGCGGTGCTCCATGGTAGGGAAAGGGATTGCAGGAAAATTCCCCCCAGTCTGAAATAGAAGGTGCCCATCTGCTGGACTGCAAGTCTCTTCTTCCCAAGCTCTGTTTCTTAAAAATGCTGCAGATTTTGTCTCATTAAATATGCTTCTTTAATTAAAAGCACTGGTATTTCATGCTACTGTTACTGCATGTATCAGTCATACATTTTACTATAACTAATCAGAGATATTATAATAGGTCTTACAGTTATCTCTAGTTAGCCATCATGCCACAAAAACCTGTTGTTGTATTATAGTTCTTATTGCCCTCAGAATATAAAATGTAACCCTTGAATATCTCTTTGAACTACAAATAAGAGTCACAAAAGTGGGAAGAAATATGAAATAGTTCAAATGACCTATGTAGGCTTGTTTATCTTTCTTTCCTTCTTTTATTCTTTTTCTCTTGCTTTCATACCAGTTGTAAGAGACAGGTAAACATCAGGTTTATGCTTGGGGATAACAGAAGAAAACAGATTACAGTTTAATATTGGAAGATAAGAAATCTGAAGTTTTGAATCTTATTCCTGGCTTTTCCTTGGTCAACAGCGTGCCAAGAACAAGTCATAGTTTCCCTGTGTCACAACTTACTGCAGACTAACATTACAGCTAGAATGTCTGCCTACCTCTTAGAAGTGCTGTGAAGCCAAATAAGGCACTTATAAAGTACTTTGAGATATGTAGATAAAATGTATCAAAGTATCTTTTCATTTGCATTTTTTGTTGAGAAATGATAAATTGCTTTATTATGAAATCCATTTTAAGTAAGACTAAATAATTAATTTTGGCTGAAGAAGAACGTAATAGTATACATGCACAATGTTTAGGTATACATTTACTGCAACAAGAATTTCTATTATCCTGTCACTCACAGAACGTAAATCAGGATCATGACCTTAGAACTCATTAACTGCTATAAATAAACATGTTACCATCACATGCTTTTCTTTTGAGGATGCAGCTACTTTCACCTGCTTAAGGACAGAGACCTAAGGTCAGAAACCACATTCCTTTCCTCCTAATACAACATACTTACAGTACTCTACTATACAATCTCAATGACTGTTTCTTGAAATTATAATAGCATTGAAACTTTGGTGAAAATGAAAAGCTTTTTCCAAAAAAACATCTGCTTTTTTTTTTAGATTTTTACTATTGTGATTTCTCCCTGTATTTTATAAAGCTAGACACATTATCTAAAAAACCCTACTGCTTCAGTTAACTTTAGATAATATGAATCACAACACTCTTTTCTTCACTTATATTTAATAGATCAGTGTATTTAAAATAGCCTTCACTTATTATTTCCATGCAAATAATTTAAAAAACTCAACAGGAAGTGTACCCAAACTTTTAGAATACAGTTCCCACTCTCTACTGTTTTCCCTTTTTCTAAGCATTCAGAACAGTAATATTCCTTCAGCCATGTTAGATTCCCCCATTAACTGCCCTCATCTTAGGTGGTGGAAAAAAGCAAAATATTTTCCTCTGAGCTGTCAGTGTCCTTGCGATTGTTTGATATTCCTCATCACGTTCTTTGGAAGGACTTTTGGAGCAAATAGGTTTTCTATCCTCTGTAAGAAATCCACTAAACCTGCTGTATTGGGAAGATTTTATGAGATTTCTCTTGAGTCTTGATGGTTCTTCAGCTTTGAAGTGTGACATTTGCAATCGATTGTCTATTCACTACCCTTTCACCTGTATCTGGAATAGAGCTGAAGTAAGGATAATTGAGGAGTCAAAGTGGGAGCAAACTGGGAGGAGAGAATTTTGTCTCAGTCACCCTCCATAGTCTTCTGTTGCCCCTCTAGTCTTCACCACACCAACCCTCTCTTCCCTCTCAGTCTTCTGAACCACCTAAATCTATCCAATTTCTCCAGTCTTCCTTTTAAAATACCTTCCTTCTTACAATACTAATTTTATCTAACAGCTTTCACCTGAAACGTTACGTATCAAAGTTTTTCTACAGGATACTAAACATGTATCTTTATTGGGTTGACTTTATGCTAATACTGTTTCGCAAGCCAGCTTGTCCTGTAGTCTTAGTAGTAAGTATTTGGAAGTAGTATTAACCAACTGACTATTTCACAAGGAAGTGTGACTCATTTCTTGAGTCAGTTTCGTACACACTTCTTGATAAATGCTCTGAAAATGTACTCCATGTCTGATCCTGTAAAGTCAGTCCTCTATCTAGATAACATAAAAATCATGGCCACTAAAAAAATTAGGAATATGTAAGACCGTGCATTTTGCATGCTGTTAAAAACAAATCTTTTATGCAATAATGCGTGTTATGTCAAAGCATTGCAGGATTACTATAATTGTAAAAGTTACAGTATTTAAAGACGCATCACAATTTAAACTGGAGAGAGAAACTGCTTTGCTGCAAAACTTCTTTATGGGATAAATGTATATTTTAAAATATCTTTTTTTTAATAAATTTTATTGCTAACTTTAGTAGCTAACATTCCCAATAGCATAGCAATTAAATTTTATTCATGACTGACCCACATATTGCTCACATTTAGTTTAGCGGGGACACTAAAATGACATCATAATCCTGTATTTTACTGTTGTTGATATTTCTGTATCTACCAAGTACAAAGATAATGCTTAAGCCTTGGTAAATCAGTACTAAATTCTTGTATTAGACAACAGTGTTTCCACAAGAACTAAACACAAAAGATGTAAACAACAGTTGTGTTTACCAAATGCATAATTTTTATCTGAAAATAGAGTTTTATTTTTTGTTTTCATGTAATCAGTCTTACTCGAATTAATCAAAAAGAATGGATAACATTTTTAAAAGATGTCATACCCCATACGTAACAGTAGTCTACTCCTTTTGAAAGTATCATTTGCTGTTTCTGTTACGGAATTTATAAAACACCTGTATTGTAAATATATTTGCAGCACTTCACCTTGTGCCCTTCAGTGTCCTTAGAGAGAAGGTTATGACACACGTCACAGTGAACAACAATTAAGAGTGCATGAAGTGCATACTCTGAAGGTCAGTGGTTTCATGTTAGTCCACTTAGAGTATAAAGCTGAATCTGAAGAATAAACATGGAGTCCTGCCCTCTCCAGAAAAGCAACACAGCTTTTCAGGTAACATTACAAGATGGATAGAAATGAATACTTTCAAGGAAGTGCAACAGCTGATGTTAATAAAAGTGACAGCAGTGAAATTGCCAAATGAAATTAAAAGGAAGATGAAAAAAGTATTGCAGAAACCTAAATGACAAACATGTTTAGGTTTTTATGCATGATGGCCAAAAGTCTCATGATTTTATGGAAGATATTCATCAATCTTTTATCATTCACCCAAGAATTTTCAAATTGCCTTGGGAATTAGCTCCAGCACTTCCATTGCTTGGAAATTCTCTGCAGCACTTTAAATCAGTAGCAGGTCTGTCCTTCTAAAGTATTATTCCTTTGAACTATACATAAGATAGAAGGATTCCTGCCCACCCCCCACCCCCCCTGGCCAATTTTACTGTTCTTTTAAGTAGGAAAAGTGTGAAAGGAATGGAGATATGGGGTCAATTTGATAAGTCATGTCTTTGGTAACACTGGTGTGCCTCCTCATTCATATACTTTGGAGGTGATAGCAAAGTTTGTTACAGGATTCTTACCATATTACCAAACCAATTCAAGAAATTGTTGCCTTGTACTACTGCTCGAATTCAGTTCAGTAGTAAAGCTTCACTATTTTGAGAAGCCCCAAGTGATCTTAGCACCTCAGAAGAGTCAGTTGACTAACTTTGTTGCTCCCTAATCCAAGTTATGAATAGAAGACCTGAGTAGAGGAGAAAGTTCTTACCTATACGTAGTTTCTGATGTGTTCACTGCTAAGGATTCCTCAGCTCCAATGCGTATAGCAGAAGAGATGTCTTCTCCTTTATTGATAAGATCCTCTGTTATCAATAAAACTGTGTATAACACACATGTGAATTGGTAACAATCTTATCTAACCCAAAACCTATGAATGTGCCAATGGTGAATAAAAGGAGAAACTAGACAGTGCTTGTGACATGTTAAGCTTAGACTTTGTTTCTTAATCCTACCACTTATTCTTTCTGACTGAAATAATGCAACAAGACATCAGCTTTTGAATTTACTTTAACCCAACCATTTGCCTTTTCTCCATGTGTACTTATTTTTGTCATGTCGCATCAATTTTGATTTTAAACTAAGCCTGAGATGCTGAAAATACTAGAAAAGTGTTTGTTCCCTTTGGAGATCTGAGTTAAGTGTAGAAGTTGAGATCTGTACAGCAAGAAAACCTTTTGTCTCTTCTAAAGAAGTAAATACCAAAGTCATGAAAGTTGTGGTCTTATTTTTTGTTTGCTTGCTTTTTCATGGTATCATATATATGAGTCTGATTAGGAGAAGACTGAATACCCAAACCCCTGCAACCTATTCTTTTTCCAGCTGTATTAATTTTAAACTGTCCTAACTATAGCCATACCTATATGAGAGAGAGAAGCTGATGGGTTTAATTATACTAATTAATTAATTACCTACACTCAAATATGTCTAAAGAAGTATGTGTATGTATGTTTTACACAGAACTGTAATCCCGTAAGTATATTTCAGCAATCTTCCTTTTTAAAAATCCTGGTTTGCTGAGAGGAGAAACTTGTAGTAATTAACAGCTTTGGGAAAAAATTGCAATCTGCTTTCATTTCTCACAGCCCAGGACATAAAGCTGTCAAACTGGACCCTTTTTGTAATGCTTTCTGTGAAACTGATGTTGCTCCGTGGCAAGGCATTTCTTTATCATAGCATGAAATTAAAACAAAAGTGGATCATGTGGATTTAACTATCTGGAAACTTTAATTCATTTTGGAATTATATTGGGTTATTAAAACAATGCAAGTCACCCATTGTTTCTCTGATCATTGCAATTTTAGGGTGAGCTACTACCTGGCCTCCCATCCTGTCCCAGCTTATTAATAGGGCTCCAGAGTACTGCATCTTGCTTGTGGAAGATGTATAAAACAAAAAATTGCGACATAGCTTGTAAACATTCCCCTCTCATGTAAAGCTTAAGCGGATATTAGCAAAGGGAGTCTTCTTCACTATCAACTGGCAGAAAACCGACAAATTATTCCCAGCTTTCTTCAGAGCCTTCCCTTCTTCATTTGTAACTCTAGGTTATTAAGGAACTGGTTTCTCTGGGAGAAGTACTAGCAATGAACACCTGCCAAAAGGACAATCCCAAATTACCTTGTTAGACTCTAATCTCAACCTAAAATTAATTTAGATCTTAGACACTTAATAAATCTCTCTTTCAAACCATCTGTTTGTTGCTCCCAAACAACTAGGGGTATGCCTGCACTGCAAAAATAGAGGTCCCAAACTGTTTAACCTAGCACAGCTTTAGTGAAGAAGGTTTAGACAGAGCTATTTAGTTCTTTTCCTCAAATGGTGGTAATTTACTAGAAACTTTGGCTCACTGATATCAGCCCTGAAACCAGTTGAAAATAAGGACTGAAGAATGACTTCTATTTTCAAATAGTTCAGTTCAGATCTCAAATAATTCCTGTTTTCCCTTCCTTCTCCACTGCCCCACATCATTGAGGACTAGCTCATTTTTAGGTGACCACCAATACCACCATTATGCTTTCCGACTGCTGGACAAACTTTGCCTTCTAATATTGGTTTAAAAAATACTGTGCTAGTTGTAATCCCAGTACTTTTCCAAACCTTTACCTTCACCCGTTTCAAAATCACACTGTGAAGTGACTTATGTTGTCACCCTTAGGCCAGTATTTCAGGAATCACATTCCTTAACCGTGCCTTTGACAAGAGGGTATAAAATATGTGTATATGTTATACACATATACAAATATTTACATATATATGCAAATATTTAAAATATGAGTACATGTGCAAAAATGCATGTTAAAATTTTATATGTGTATGTACACTTTTTTTTGCTCTTTCCTTTGTTGAGAGCTACTTTATCTAAGTGGTCTGACCTCTTTCTTTATCTATGGAGAGCAGAAATTGCAGCCAGAAAGTATCCTGTCATAAATCTCATTTGAGTACTCAATTCTCCTCCGCGGAAGAGAGCAATACATAATTTGGAACTGAGCATCCTTAGGGACCCCTGACATTTTTCCCGGGAGCCAGATTGCTATATGACCTAGTAGTGTTTGGAACACAACCTCAGCATTCTTTTTGCAGCCAAATGTATACATTTTTAATATGAAGTTTCTTTGCCATTAATATAGCGTAGTTTGTAATTTTGCATCCCGTCCCTGATACTCTATGACAACCATAAGCAAATATGATTCATTCTGAATAGCTTGTGCCCTAAGTAACTGTTACACCTTGTGATTGCCATTAGTCTTTTTGCAGCTTCTGATGCTCATTTTTTTAATCTGTGGTTCAAGCTACATGTGATTCATTGTAAGCATACCAGTTTTTATTTATTCCTTCTGAGCCTAACACTGATCTGCGTCCTGACAATATTTTTTACTATACTAGAATAATATGCAGGTTTTTGCTCAAAAACAATGCTAATACTGAGCAACTGTACTGATGCTTATATCGCTACAACTTCACTGAAGCGAATAGATTTATATGGGTTTACACAGCTGAGGTTTGGTTCTATTTTTATTGCAATTAAGTAATGATTAGGAAGAACTCATCTAGGAGATAATTCATGAATGTCAGGTTGGGAACAAAGCTGAAATGGAAGTTGTTTCTTTTACTACTAGTTTGAAAATGCCTGCATGTACTGTTCCAGTAATTTCAAAGCTTTGTTCTAATACTGTTTTTTTATAATAGAGAAAGGTGCGAGTTAATTGTAGCCAAAAGATTTACTGTTATTATTATAGCAAAAGCTGAAAAATGAAAAGCTATCATTAAAAGGTGTCATTCTCCTTTATAAAAGCAGTATATTATGTAATTAGTTTTTTAATTCTGTTAAAGGCTGAGAGCACAAGTCAAAACATGTCCCTACGTGCTCTTGGCCTGGTAGTTCATGATACCTGTTTCATATGAAGTGGAGTGGTTTCAAACTAAATAATGTTTTCACCTCTGGCTTGTGGGAGCTCAGCTAAAGATCTAAATATTTTAACAGGAATTAACTGAACATCTTAAATCTGTTTTTAGATATGTTTTTGGCAAGATCAATTACTGCTTTCAGTACTTCTTACTATGAAAATAAGTAATTTAATATTGACAGAATGCTTATTTCAGTATCAGAAAAAATTGTTGGGAAACACTGCATAAAGATTTTTTTTCCCTGCAAAGAAGAGGTGATTGTTAGTTTAAATTAGATAAACACTTTACATTTTATCATTAATGTGGTTGTTTTGTAAACCACTAAATAATTTCAATTATGGTGCATTTGGAATGAATGTTTTAAGAGCAAAAAGTGAAAACTACAAGCAATAAAAACATTAAATGCAATCTTAAAGCAATTTCCTTTAATCTAACCTGTACTTCGGATTAGATTGGACTTCCTGGGGCCAATCTTGTATACGAAAGTTGTTTTTTCCTTTGTCAAATGTGTATTAAAGTATGGATGTTAACAATATTTGCATCCTTGGTCAGCATGTCTATTTGACATAGAAAATAACATACTGGGCTAAACCCCAAAAATGCTTCATGACTGAGACATATTAGTTTTCAGTGCTGTCCATTTTGGAAAAGAGGCTTGTTTTTACAAAGGTTACCTGGGTGGAACTTGGATTGATTTCAAGTTGACAGTGCTCTAAGGCACTTCATTTGATTTTGCCTTTCATCAACTTGTGAATCCTCTGTTTAGATTACAGCAACAAATTGCAGAATGATATAAATGTGGAAGCAGCAGTTTTTGAGTAGTAAGTACTGAAATTGATAGTTGCAACAAAGAGTTTCTAAGTAGTACATAGGTGAAATGGATTTAAATGAATTGTTTGCCAAATCATTTTGAATAGGGAACACATTTGGGAATATCAAACATTTCATGGAGAATTGATAAAGCAAAGAAACACATTCTAACAATTTGAATTGCTTCTGAGATGAAATTTTGAGCTATGAAAAATTTATGTTTGGCATTCTTGTGGACAAAGTATCTTTTAAATAAGAATTTCTAATGTTCAGAAACATAAAAGAATATGCTTGTCTAGTATACAGAACTGTTATTACCCAGATTTTGTCTTAAAGTAATATTTGCTAGCTTTGCTACGGCAGTGCTTGTGCATCGTTCATTGTGTACATTAACCACGTTTATATTTTATTTCTGTTTTCACTTGCACTTTTTGACAGCTTGAAAATTTTTAGCGGTATCTTGGAGTTTCATTAGGAAATGTCTGCAGGCTACACACTGATAGTCATAAATAAGAGGAGCCATATCATTCTGACCTTATCAGGCTGCTGTGGACAAATTTTATTCTACTGGCAGTACTTGATACTTTTAATCTGATGTCTTTTATATTAAAATTTAGGATATCTAGTGGAAAAAGCAAAGCTGTCTTGAAATAAGAAATGTTAAACTAAATAAAAATTTCCTGTTATTGTATAGCATGTGTTTAAGGGTTAGCAAGATAATAATTGAGATATCCTGAGTTGCCTTATGGGTACTCTTAAACATTTTTAAGTTACTGGTATGCCTTTTTGCTCTAGTAACCAACCATAATATCTGCAGTAGAAATGAGTCCTTATCACAGAGCTGTATGGTGATGGCTCAAAGAAGGAAATGCATAAAACACAGCACAGGTCCTTGAATGGAAGGAAGAGTGTATGGGAATGACTGCTATCTGAGCTGTACAGTTGCAAAAGCATATTCTCAAATTAGTGGTTTTGTTTTACTTGAATACTTGAAATAACCATGCAAGCTCTTTTTTTAGTTTATTTTAAAAACCCCCACACATGTAAGACCATTTAAGCTAATTTAAAGCAAGTAGTAGTAATACATGAGTTTCTTTATGCTCATAATTCACGATTGTTTCCATGAAATTCACCACAATCAAAATAATTTCTAAGCTCTGTTTTTTATTTTATTTTTTTTTAATTCATATTTCTTCAAACAGCAAATGCTTTGGAGGCAGCACTGATTCTAGTCATTCTGGTAACAGTCCTGATAACAGGTACCTGTGTCAAGGACATAGATATTTCAGATTTAATTGAATAAGAAGCATGGACACATTTAAAACACATTCTATGTGGCATTTCCTTTATGCAACATCCCTTTTCCCCCCCTCCTGCGTGGTCGTTAGAAGAAATTGCCAATAAACGTCATTGCATAAACTAGGACTAGAGAGAAGAAGAAAAATGTCATGTTACTGTTGCTTGCTGCAGTTTTTAATGCATAATTGTAGCCGAAAGCTAAAAAGACTGGCTTGTAATTTGATTCCTTTCTATGACTGGGCAAAATTTTGTGCACGTGAGAAGCTTGAAAATGCATTTTATCATCAGTGTAATGCCACTGATTTCAGAAATACCATACTAGTAAGAAAGACTGGTCTAAAACCAGTAACTTCTTCCAAGAAACAGTTTTAACCTTTGATTAGCTTTGGTGACATCATAAAGATTAGTTTGTCATGATCAGTCCAAAATACCATGCGTGTTATAAAATATACACTGTCTATATATTTAAATTTCCATTGAGCTGGATCAAATTAAACTAAAATCCTGGAATATACAAACAGAACTATGCAAAAGTTTTAAAATTCAACTTCAATATTTTGGGGGACTTAGGCCGTGGTTTCCTAGGACAATACTAAGAATTGAAATTCTTTACCACTGCAAAACCAACAGTGAGCGTAGTCTAATTTGTCAGAATACTGTGGATTCCTTTCTTCATATCTATAGTGAATGAATCTCATTACATAATGTAGTGCATCACTATTACTTGGTGAAATGAAAACATTTTTAATATCAAAGTGTACTGTCTTCCTTGTGGGAATTTGATTTTCTTTGAGGTTTTCATGTGCTAGGGATTGTCCACAGTCAACAGAAAACTAAGTAGAAAATCCCAAAATGTGATTCCACAAATGTAATATTTTAATAAATCTTTACCAGAGAAGAAGCTGTTATGTTTATATCTATCACAATGAGTGCAAGTGTTTTGATGAAAAATATAAAAAGAATGTAAAGTTACTTCATGTATTATTAAACAAACATGGAAATGTATATAGGGCAGCATTAATTCAAAACAAAACTGAAAATATAACAAAACAGGCTGATATAGTACAAAAAGTAATGCAATGTGACATGTACAAAGTATTTTTTGTTTCTCCTATACTGAAGAAAAAGAAGTCATTGATTCTTTTTGTACTTTTTATGAGCTTTTTACTTTTCCTTGCTTTTGGCATGCTACCTGTATGTAACATACATAATACTTTATTTCTATTTGCACTAACAGCTTCTGAGACTTTAGTTTTGTGGTAGTCTGAAAATCATGTTGCTGTAATAAGCTATGCGAAAGCAGATTGTACTATAAAAAATAGTTCCATAACATACCTATAATTAGCATAAAAGTACTTCGGTAATCCTTCAGTTCAGTTCAGAAGAGCTCTGCCTGTAAGTTAGTTCAGTCCTGAATCTGTTGTATACTCCTGATTTTCTAAATTTCTTACTAGACAAATAATATTTAGTTGTACAAAACTGAAACTTAGTAGGAGAAATATCTTAGTTTGATTGACATTACAAGGTATTTTCCCATTGCATTTATCATTTTTGAATAAGGGAATTCAGGAAAGGAAAACTTTGTGCTGTGTTGCTGATGTAATGCATATGCGTATAATGTGTATGGGCAAGGATTTGTAGAACATGTGAATGCAAATGATGTATTTTGTCCAGTAGTCCACTCTGTACAGCTGATCCACATTGTATAACTACATTCAAAAAAGAAAGGTGGGTGGTAAAATTCATAAAAAATGGAGAAAGCACCTCAAAACTCTGTCACTTATGTTGATTTTGATACTCAAATGGTGACATCAGGCCAGACACACTGAAGTTAATTTTTAAATACAGGTTATCAATTTTTTAAATAACTAATACCCATATTAGTAAGGAAAAAACTGTGAACCTTTTTAACATAATTATAACAAACTGAGTTATATCATGATCTCTTAAATATATGAGGCTGTTCTGTAATTTATTTTCCTGAGTAAAATTTGTCCTTTTATTGTCGTAATTATTACCTCAGAATACTATCCATGAGAAAGTACAGCATTCTGAATTCACTAGCTTACAGGAAGAGAGTATTGCAAGTATATATACAAAGGACGGAAAACAATCCTACAGCAACACGTAATAAATCACAAGGAATACCATGTTTACCTTAGTATATCATATATTATCTTAAATTGATCTGTTTATCTTAAACTGCTACCGATATGCTGTATCAGAAAATGATGAATGAAATTACATTACAGCAATTACTCCGGTCTTCTGTAGGATGATATTAACTTAAAAAATGAACCCCCCCGATACCTGCCCTTTATTAACAAACCCCTTGTTTTTCAATATATGGCTTTGAAATAAAATATTTAGGCATTTTCTCTAGCCGACTTTCTCAGTGCCAGAACTTTAGTCTTTATGGTTTATTTCAACACTTCCGCTGGATCTTTTTTCCATATTTCATGCACCACATTATATCTTTTCCTGTTTCAACAGCTTTTTTATGAGTGCCAATTTTTTAATTTAGGTTAGAATCATTCAGCTGCAGTACTGAAGATTTAAGTTCAAGACTTAACATTAGGATAACTTTACATTAATATTTCTAATAATATTTCTGTCATTCAGAAATATATCAGGTCACCATTATCTGCTGCCACACAGGTGTAAATTTTACATATTTCACATAAACTTCACGAAAAATGAAGTTAGGGGAAGGTCATTCTGCTGTGTGGAACTGTAACTTTACACTCAATGTGCTATGTGAACTCCTAAAAATAATGAGATATTTCATAATAATTAATAAAACCTTTAAAAAACAGATGAAATCCTAAGGTGCTGAGATTACATACATATTTTTCACATCTTGGTATCTATGTAGTTATTTCCAAATAACACAATAAGAACATAGAGGAACTACAGAAGTTATAGAAGAAACTGGTTGCACTTAATGCTTCTGTTGCTGTGTCATTAGTTTATTCTGACACTATACACACAAGTGTAAGAAGAGCGGCTACCTCTAGTCATACATCTTCATCTCTTACCTCACCACCTTCCCTATACGCATTATAAATCTTATCATCTATCCGTGCGTTTTGTCAGTTTCTTCTCCAGTCTTTCTTTCAATACTCCAGTTAGCTAGTAACCCAGTGAAGCTGAAGAGGAACTCAGACAGGTGATCCTTAGGGATTGTACGTGTTGCTGTGTTTCTGTGGGCAGTGCTTCCCTACCGGTGTCTTTCTACAGTCATCTGCACTAGGGCTGTAAAGGAAGGGAGCAATAATGCAGACAGCTGGAGAGCGACTGGCACTGTGGAAACTATAACTACCGGTCCCATCCCTGAAATCAGAGGCTACATTTCCCATAGATTATGTTTCAAAAGGTCTGCGTTTGCAAAAAGTAGCTATTAGATCTAAACTTTTTAGAAAACCTCATCCCTGGAGAAAAATACAAACTTCATTTTTCACGCAGTTAATAGAACTAATGTATCTTGTCAGGCTTATTCTTTTTGAACATTCTTTATCAGCCACCACCTGATTCCACTGATTCAACCAGATCAACACTATGAGAATGGGAATGCATCTGTATTATCAGGAGACAAAGAACATTCATATGGTAGAAGCTGTAATTCTGGATCATCTGCTTAATGCTAGACAGCCTCAGGTGCAGCATTGCCTATTTTTGTGTACTTTTTATGATATTTGAAGATACACAGAAAAATTTACACTCTAGAGTATCCATAGATATTTTCCCATGTAATTGCTTTTGGGGTTTTCATCAGTTTTGTAAACTGATTTAGGAGTTATGCGTAGAATAACTACACAGAGTGGAACAGAGTAGTTTAATAGCAATGAGATTATGACTACAAATGTGATTCTTAGAATAATAGACTACTCTTGTTATCAATTATGAATGAAATGTTGAGACCATCATTGTTCGCATCATCTACCCGCATAGGATCCCTCAAGCCAAACCTGATGACTGGGGACCTCATGCTGCTGATTATGGCAGTGGCAATATTCTTTCATAACTCTGTGGGTGAGGAAGAGTATATATGGGCACTCCAATGACAGCACGAGTCAATCATTCTGAAAATGTCCTTTCAGAAAGAAGCACTCAAAACAAGCAAACCAACTGATCTCTGGGTTTTTTTGGTGGTGTTGTTTATTCAAATAATATGTTAACTTCCGAACATTTTTCTGTTAATGAGCAATTTAAGCTGAAAGGTGAAGCTTTACTATTGTGAAGCTGTGATGCGTTGACCCTGGCCTGCAACTAAGCACCCACCAGCTGCTCACTCACTCCAGCAGTTTGGGGGAGAGAATCGGAAGGGCAAAAGTGAGAAAAACTTGTGGGTCAAGATAAATACAGTTTAATAAGTGAATGGAAAAAAAGAAAGAAAGAAAAAAAAAGTGATGCAAAGGCAATTGCTCACCACGTCTGACCAGCAGACCAAAGCCCATTTCTGTATCCTCTGCAATATTCTGTTAATCAACATGGCATGTTTCAGGAATTGCACTTTTGAAATAAAATCTCAGTGCCAACTTTCTCATTGCATTTTAAGCTATTTATTCAAACCTTGTCTCATAAAATAATAGGCATTTAATTCCCAACTCCAATGAACTACAAGGTATTTGTGATGGTCTTGGTTCTGGCTGATGTACTCAGACTGATCACTTCTAAATGTCTAGTCTATAATAGATGTAGTATAGACTCCCACGCTGCCTTTGTACTGTCCCTTAAATATGTTGCTGCTTAGTGAATTTAGCATTCAAGGTATCAGTAAATTTCCTTCAGTGTATTAGGCCATTTTTTCATTTCAGCTCCAGTGTAAGCTGAAAGCAAATGGCTGCCAATATGGAGATCATATCTGTTAACTGGAAATCATTAAAATTCTTTCAATTTCTGAAAAAGGTACAATAGCTGACTTCAATACAGTATTTTCTCAGTTTTTTAATCAGGAGACTGATTTTACAGTTTTATTTCTACTTATTCATTTTTACTTTTTTAACAGAGAAGATCTTGCAATCTGAACAAATGAATTAGTAAGTATCTGCGTAACATTTACTGAATTGTCTGTGCTGCTCTGGCTATCACCCTTTTAACATGTAATGACTGATGTGAAATAGATATGAAACAGAGGTTAGATGCTTTTCCACTTTGTCTTCTGTAGCCACTCAAACAATGTCAGAGAACACTGTGAAGATTACATGGAGCCATAAGAAAGAGTGTGAAATCACATTGGCTCAAATTAGTCGAAGCATTAATAGGGTGAGAATAATTAGCTTTGTACCCTAGCTATATTTTGAGAATCATATTAGAGCTGATTTGTACTATCACACTAAATCTTTCCAGTGGATTGCACTGTGCAAGAAAATTTCTTGATAGAATAGCACACTGTACTGCCTCTTAAATCTCCTGAATGTAGGCGTGTAAAGAAGAGTCTTGAATGAAGTTATCTCGGTAGCTCGAAATTTTAAGGATGCTAGATTGTCTACTTAAGGTTGAGAGCATTATAAAAGATATTTCCAAAGCTACTTTACCAGCCAGTTCAAGCCTCTCTTATATTTATTTAGAATCCTACACAACAATTGGAAGAGAACTAATTTAACCAAGTGGAAGCCAGCCATTTGATAACTCGGCAGGCATAGCAAAGGTCTCACAGCCATGGCAAAGAATCTGTCTTTGTTATCTTGCCTCAAAATACAGCCTAAGAATAATTTACTGACCTCAGCATCGGTATAAACCAATTAAGAGAGAAATGGAAGAGGACTTTCGGATTTTTTTCCAAGATCAAGAGCAGTATTAAAAGCAAGTATGTGACACGTGTCTAGATGCAGAACAGTTGTTTAGGTTGTAATAGTTTGCAATGATAGAAGTCCTTTCGCTTGAATCGTTTCAAATTTTAAGAAAGAAGTTTCCATTGACAAATGTTGAAAAAAATAACCCATTTAGTTGTGGCCTATTTAGTTTTGTTGAAGAACTAGTTCATGCAGCCTTGCAAATGGTGAAAAACTGTATTCTACTACTTTATAGGAATAATAAGTGTGCAGTATGATGTATATTATTTTTAAATGGTCAGAAGAAAAGCCCAACCTCAGATATCCATATCAAGATGTGTCTGGAAATTTCCATTCTTAAAATCCTGCAGAAAAAGATAATATTTAGAAAGCTAATCCCAACCTAAAACTTTTTTTGCTGCTAGTAAAGCTGATACATTCACATCTTTGCCCAAATGTAATTGGAGAGAAGTGAGGTGATCTCAAAACCATGATGGTAAATGAATCTGTGAATTTCCCAAGATTCTTCCCAGCTTTTAAGACTCAGTGGACTTGGCTTTCTAAACTCTTTGAACCTCAGGAATTCTCCTTGTCCTGGGCACATTCCAATCCATAATTCCTGGCCCTAATGCCCTGTTTTGCATAGGAAGGAAACTCTAGTATGTGAAACTGATGAAAACCACAGCGCCGATAACTGTCAGGTTCTTGAAGCCCATAAGTAGGGTCCTGGGCTTTGGACGCAGCTAGTGAATTCGATATTTCTGGAAACTGAAAAGTATTTATTTCACTGATGCTGTGGAAATCACTTTTACAAATTCTCAGTACCAAATAATGAAATAGAAGTTACTCTACACTTCTTACTTTCAGTGTGAGACAATGCATTTTAGACTTTAATCCTTAATATATTTTCACCAGTATACACTTGAAGCAAATACTTTCTTCTCACTCATTGCATGTCTTGGGTATCCTGTTAGTTGATAGCTGTAATTCCTGAGCACAGGTATATACTCCAACTTTCGAAAGATTCATTTTCAGTTCAGACTGATCATCTGCAGCTCTTGAACTACATGATCTTTTTGAGTCCCAGTATGAGCAATAGGGAGGGAGTAGCCATAATATATTCTTAGTGAGGTTTTTTTTTTTAGATTTGCTTTAAACTTGGAGGCTCCCAATTAGTCCTTGCTGATATATTGCCAAGATGCTTATTAAAGTTATTAAAGTTGTTTCTGAAGCGTTTATAATAAACAGTATTAACTGTCATGAATCCTTACTGAATAAAAATGAGTTCCTGTGCTTAAAAAAAAAAATCCCTTCTTGTAAGACAGGAATAATTTTAAGGATCGTAAAGTTTTAGTTTGGATACTTTAGTTTTATTTGTTAGAAGGCACAGGGCATTTTCAATGTTCTGGTAAATTGTGAGCTATAATTGTATTGGGTTTGCGTGGCAAGGTTTTGGTAGCAGGAGTCTACAGGGGTGGCTTCTGTGAGAAGCTGCTAGAAGCTTCCCTTATGTCTGATAGAGCCAATGCCAGCCAGCTCCAAGATGGACCCGCCGCTGGCCAAGGCCGAGCCCATCAGCGACGGTGGTAGCGCCTCTGAGATAACATTTTTAAGAAGGGGAAAAAGCTACTGTACAGCAGCAATTGCATCTGGAGAGGGGAGTGAGAATATGTGGGAGGAACAACTCTGCAGACACCAAGGTCAGTGAAGAAGGAGGGGGAGGAGGTGCTCCAGGTGCCAGAGCAGAGATTCCCCTGCAGCCCGTGGTGAAGACCATGGTGAGGCAGGCTGTCCCCCTGCAGCCCATGGAGGTCCACGGTGGAGCAGATATCCACCTGCAGCCCGTGGAGGACCCCACGCCAGAGCAGGTGAATGCACCCAAAGGAGGCTGTGACCCCGTGGGAAGCCCACGCTGGAGCAGGTTTGCTGGCAGGACTTGTGACCCCGCGGGGGACCCATGCTGGAGCAGTCTGTTCCTGAAGGACTGCGCCCTGTGGAAGGGACCCACGCTGGAGCAGTTCATGAAGAACTGTAGCCCGTGGGAAGGACCCACGTTGGACAAGTTTGTGGAGGACTGTGGCCCATGGGAGGGACCCCACGCTGGAGCAGAGGAAGAGTGTGAGGAGTCCTCCCCCTGAGGAGGCAGGAGCGGCAGAAACGTGTGATGAACTGACTGCAACCCCCATTCCCCATCCCCCTGTGCTGCTGGTGGGGAGGAGGTAGAGAAAATTGGGAGTAAAGTTAAGCCCAGGAAGAAGGGAGGGGTGGGGGGAAGGTGTTTTTAAGATGTAGTTTTTATTTCTCATTATCCTACTCTGACTTGGTTGGTAATAAATTAAACTGATTTCCCCAAGTCGAGTTTGTTTTGCCTGTGATTGTAATTGGTGAATAATCTCTCCCTGTCCTTCTCTCAACCCACAAGCTTTTTGTTATATCTTCTCTCCCTGTCCAGCTGAGGAAAGGGAGTGATAGCGTGGCTTTGGTGGGCACCTGGCATGTAGTCAATGTTAACCCATGACAATAATATTATTATATTATTTAACAATGTTGTTTAAACAATTTTTACCTAACTCCTTTTGTCTGTTAGGTAAATTGTTAATTTTCGTGTTACTTACAATTATCTTCAGTGTTCACCAAGTCTTAAAAATATAATTTTAATTTTTACACACTTTCTAGCATACTAGAAAACTCTAATGCGAAAATGCTATACCCTCATCAAGGTAAGATTAAAAATATTTACTAGATTAGGAACATCCATCAGTGCATTATTTAAGAAGAAGATAAAGAGTGAACAAATGGCTAAAATGTATACCTTGTAAAGCAGAAACCATATTTTAGTAACTAGATATGTAACTGGCATTGTTCCCATGAGTGCTTCATCAAGTTATTAAACTTTCACCAAAGCCATGGAATTCGTGACTCCATTTCCGACATCATCACCAGCCACAAGGTTACAACTGTGCTCTGTAATTCCTCTCTGACACAGTAAGGGGTACACCAAAGTTGGAAAACTTCTACATAAAGGAACCAAAGAACATCGTTCCAAAATCCGCAAAAACTGATGCTTGGAACATTCAAAGGGAATTGGATTTGTGTGTACTTCTTTAATGCAAAGCCCTGAACTCAGTTTCTTTTTCCTGGATTTTTCAAATAGCTGGGATTTCAGCGAGTTTCATATGTATTTGGGCTGTACTCCAGCCTGGACTATTAAAAATCCAGTTACAAGGCAGGTGGAGCCGGCTTTTATGCTGGAGTATCAGGCCATATCTGCCTGATTGTGACTGGAATATCCTGAGCTCTTTGTCCTGCCCTTGTGTTTAACCTGCTGGTCCAGGGGAATTGATTTGTCCGATGCTTCCAGGGTCACTTTTTGTTCAACCTCAGAAGAAATTGTATCAATCAGCATCATCTCTTTTTCTCTATCTTTAGGAAGATCCAAAAGGGTCTTCTTTCACACTACTAAAACTATATGTTAGTAGTCAGGTTTGGGAATAGATAGCTCTGAAGTCTACAATATCCTTAACGTGTCTTCACATCATTGGTTGAATGCTTGAAAACTATGAACTGAAACAGCTTGTGGCAATGAAGCTTAACTGAAAGCAGGCGTGCCCCTGTTGAGAAGCCCTGAAGGGTGTTTGTTTAAGACTGGTTTTGGTGTTATCTTTTGACAAAGGTTACGCAGCTCCCTGCTAAGAGTGTTGGCTATTACAGACCACATTGTTCAGGAATTTTATTCTTCCTTTGCTAATGCGACTGCAGAAGAGAACCACCTAGCTGCCTAACTTGGACATAAGCATTGTGCCAGAGACAAAATAGAAGTAGTACTACTCCTAGACAATCAGTGAACAGGAATTAAATCCAAAGATCTAAGTTTTTAAACAGCAGAGATTTTTCAGCACACTTAGAAAGCTGCAGAGATTTTTTTGGTGATTCATATGACTGATATTTTAATTAACTTTATGGTTATTTCTATTTTTTAAATACAGCAAATGATGTTTTAACTATACAATTAGCAAGAATGGTGCTCACTTTATAAAGCACTTTAGTATTAGAAAAACATTAAAAATAGCTATCAATAATGATGAATTTGGATGCATCCCTAATGAGTTAATTAAAATAACAATAATGTTTCAGTTTTTATAAGAATTCTATTGCTGTCAATGAGATGAAAGTATTTGGGCAGATTTTTAGCATCTTACCTCGGTGCCCAGTGGACATAACAACAGAAATTAAGCCTAAGTAATTAATACTAACAGAAAAAAAAATAATTGTTAAAAGCAATAATTGCCATCTGTTCTTGTCAGTATTATTAATGTGCATAGAATGGCCCTTATTACAAAATAGCTTACAACTGTAGTGTTGACAAAATTTGTTTCTTTCAAAGTAGCTGGACTTGCATTAAAGAAGTTAAGGTGGGCAAACAAATTCAAAATGTTAACACAGCCTAATAGCATTGGTGTATCAGCCAATTTATAATTAGTTGCAGTTTGCAAGGAATGCAGATCTCACAGGAATAAACCCACAGTATCTAATACTTGCGGATAAGGTTCTGAACCATTCATGTGTTATACTTTGATATCCTTTAACTGGTAAACTTAAGCTGGCAATGTAAATTTGATTTCTTATTTTTTGAGGAAAAATTATGCCTCGTTTCAGTTTCCATAGCTACTAGTGTTCAGTTAATTCATTTGCTATGCAAAAGTAAGTCTTTTATCAGTTTTGTAAATTTAGTATACTCTATATTGCAAGATTTTTGACTCATTTTTCTAGGCCTAGAAGGAACAATTTAATGCTGTTTACCAAAATGATATTTTACAGCTAGTTATTGTCGGATTGTTTTCTAACATAGTTTCCTAAGGCTTATTTATGTTCTCAGGTTATCGCCAGATCCCTGCATTCTCCTGAGTCACTTTCAAATCTAGTACCTAATTTCTGCAAACTTGACAGAGGAGTAGAGGTCTGAAAAATATTAGGTTCTTACAAGATTCATGAAAATTTGTGTTTAGGTAAAAAAAGAGGGATTTTATTCATTATTCTCTGTAATACAGAGGGAGGGTGTTCTGTGATCTGAGGCAGTACTCGTGTTTGGCAGCAGAGCGAGCCCGTTGCGGATGGTCAATGCTTGTAGCTCACAGAACATCTCTTGTCTAGCCATAGAAAAACAAATGCTGTTAGTTCTGTGGATCACTGAAGAACATGTGCTGGGACATTTTTATTAGCACAGGATTCAAATTAGAGTTACTTCTAGTTTGTGGAGAAATTAAATATACATCCCGATTCAGGGTAGTATTTAAGCAAATGTATAGCTTTAGGCAAATGTTTATGCTGAGATTTTCCCTTGCTGAAAAATGTTTGAAATACTTTCTGAATTAGGGCAAGAGAAATTTGCCTCTTGAGGCAGTGAGCTCTGCAACTTACCAAATTCAGAGAGAAGATCAGAAAGCTGTCAGTTTAAACAATGAAATTGAAAGCCTTGATGCTAGCTCTGAACAAATAACAAATAATAAAATCACCCTTGTTGCTAGCTCTGAACAATAACAACTTCTGTTTCAAATGTAAGGGAGTTAGGTTTGATTTGTATTTTTAATGTGTGTGTCACTTCATTAACTTCTGTATGCCTGTTTTATTATCCTGGTCATACATTACCGTCATTAATTAAAATAATTTTTTTCAGTTTAATTTTATTTTAATGCCAACAGCTCAAAAGAAATGCTTTTAAACAGTAGGATTCGTAACAGATCGCCAAGTGTGTCTTGAAATAAACTGCTCTCAAAGTCTCTTATGTGTTTTCCTATCTTAAACTTTTGGTTTTCTCATAGGACATTTAAGACTTAATCCTTCAAATTGTTCAGCATTGGGAGATTACCATCCATTTCAATACATGGATAATAGATGATACATTTTTTTTTCTATGGTGATTCTCACAGGGCTATTCAATTGCAGTTCTAAGGAGTATTTGAGGAAGATTAAGTAGAACTGTGGGATGTTCTTAGGTGTAAGTAATCTCAAAAGAATTTCAGATTTTAAAATGTACAGTTCAATATACAGAGAGGCTGATAAGCACAGATGCTCAATGCTTCTATAACTACTTTCTCTTCATGTACTAATTTCAGCTAAACAGAAAGACTGGCAAATTTCGTGAGAGAAATAGTGACATTTCTCAGTTTGGCATTCTGAATCAGCGGACATAAGTATTTTCCTGATGATGACAAAGAATTTATATATTTCTTTTTCTTTTATATTTGTCAGCTTGAAAGGCAACAGTAATCACTCACAGCAAAGTTTATAGTTCTTAAAGCTCTGGTCTTAAAACTCTAATCAAGAACTTGTCTGTGAAGAAAGATCTTAGAAAACTTTAGCTTATTAAACTGTTCTGTGCTTTGGATCTCTCCTTGCACCAGAATAAGAGGCTTTTCTGTATTTGCGGTACTGAAATAGCAACTTAAGTTGTGTGATGTGGCTTTGTTGTGTCTCTTTTGTAATTCCCCTCTCACATAGTTCTTTTAAAACAAATAAGGTGCCTATTGGTCCTATTTATGATCTGTTTGGTTTTGATTATTATCCACTCTGCATACAGTTGCCAGGCATGGGTTTTCGTGGGTTTTGTTTGACAGGATTGGCTTCCAGAAGGATTCCAAGACTTTGGGGGCTTTCTTTGAACCCCTTGAAGATTGTTGCATTTTGGTATAGCTAAATTCACAGTACAGTTTATTTTCTGTGGGATGTTAATATTCTTATTGTCATCCTTCGTATACGACGTTTGCATAAGAGTCAGGAAACAGCTGCTGATAAAGATGTTTCCAGCACTCTTGTATTTGAATAGGGTTATTCAATTGCATATCAAGTTTTAAATGATGCTACCTCATCACAATTAACTGCTGGGAAACCAAGGACCAAGATGCAAATAACAGTGCTCTTGTACACCTCAATAGTATTTGATATTTCGTCTATCGTGAATGATTTTATGTTATTTTCAAGTACACAAGAGCAATAGTTTATGACAAATACAAATACTTGTTATGTCACCTTCAGGAGATTCACTTACACTTTTTTGTGTCAGTATACTTACTCAGGTAACTCATGGTTCTTACCTTGTTAACATTGATAAGAATCTGGAATAACAGAGCTGCATTTTTAAGGAAGTAATTGTAAGATCATAATAATTAGAACATAGGAGCATAGTAAGAACAACGTAATCCTGGTTTATGAACAGATATCAAATGATGAAACAAGGTGCTGTATTTTACTTTTATTAAGGGCCTTTGACTCCCATGAGGTATAAAATCCCAGAAGCAATGTGGTAGTCCTTGCCTGTAAAAGCTCCACCAACCAGGCTTCATTAGTATATGATCACATTCACTTACAAAAATTAGTAACGAAATAAAACAACGCCCAAGAAGGGTGAAACAAAGACCAAATACACTACTTTAATCACGAAATAGATGCTGATGAAATATTTCTGATGAAGTTACACACAGAGTAGATGTCAGTCTAGACTGGCTGGTCTAATTGATCCTAATTATAGTAGTATGTACACAGGTTGTCCCCTCTACCATAGGATAATGCTTAACCCCACAATTATGTGCCGTAATTCTGTAATATGGTGTTATATTATTTTCTTAAAACACATGACACTTCTAAGTAGCTAGACTTTATAAGTATATAAATCCATGTGCTAACACCAGTGCAACTAAGAAGTCATGTGAGTTTAAGGCATACCCTGGTTAGAGTCTTCCAAATAGCTAAAGATGTATGTAAAGGGAAATGCCCAGGCTTGCGACTTGGAATTCTGTTATAAAGTTCCTTCCCTAAAAGCTTTGTTCACATAGACAGTGAGTGTGACATATAACCTTAGTTCTTTAGAGTAATTATCTGCTGCTGTCTTGAAGACCAGGAATATCACTAGATGATCTTACAAGATCATCTTGGTTTTGATGGTCTTACAAGATCATCTAGTTTTTCTGGAAAGAGGTATGTCTGTAGATGAAGTTTTTATCACTGGGCCAAATTCAAAATGAAGAGAGAGTTCTTGAATGTTTAATGTCTTAAAGAATAACAAATGCTAGACTAGATTCGTAAAATTTATTATGCCATTCGTTATCAGACCATACTGTTTGTTTCTAATACTTAGCATAAGTACAAAAAGAATAAAAAGACTGGCTTTTGTAATCTAAGCAGTCCCTAGTCTTCTCCAGGAAGCTATCTGGTTGCTGGATGTCACTGATAAAAGTGAAGGAACAATGATCAAACTTTTTCTATTTACTAGAACATAAAAAACTAATTGAAAGTTTCTGTTTGGGCTCTTTTGCTCCTGCTATGCTGAACTGATCGATGGGGAAAAAACCCAGGAGGAGTCATCTCTGAAGACCACAACAATTTTGTGTGTTGTCAACTTATGCAGCTGTTTATTTTACATTAATTTTCTGTGTTATTCAAGCAGCTTTCAAATTAATGTAATCAATAACATTAGTGACCTTTAAAAAACAAAGCAAGTAGTAGCAATGGAATGTTAAATATAGAAACCTTCTGTATTTGATATCAAGCTGTCTATCAAACTACAAGTATTTCTAAAATGGTGGGCACTAAGAGAGATATATTAAATTCATTAACCAATATTGAAAAACTATATGTGTGGCAATAAAATAGAATGAATGTTAATTTCCTTCTCTTACTTTGTCTTCACTTGTCCCTATATACAAATTTATTTCCCTCTATTGTTAGCTGTGTACACTGATACAAACATCCCTTGATCATAATTTGTTATGTGTAGTGTACGAAAATATTTTGCAGGTGCTGGACTTAAAATTATCACTTCAGCTATCATTCAAATGGACACAGGAATGCAATTTCATCAACACTATAAACCCTTATGCTTCCATTGTCTTCATGCAGCTGTCTTGAGGACCATATGTACATGTAATTATAAATCTGTATTACACATAAGAAATAGAAGCTTCTAGCTTCTCTCTCTACACATAGAAATAGAGCTAGAATTGCTTGGAGCAATTCTTCTTCCTGTTTTCGTTGTTTTCTTCTTTTGAGTGTTGCCATTTGTGTTGCAGTCACTTCATTTTTTTTCTGACAGCTCTCTATACAAACTAAGATCAAATAATATGACTTTTAGAGGGAGACACGGATGGAGGCAAGATATGATACTGAATCAAGACTGGAATATCAGTTACAGAAAAAAAAATAAAATGTAATTACTTGTATATTTAGATTTTTGAAACTAAAATTTTCTTCATTGTCTTATATTTCTATCATATGAGTAACGGTTTTAAAGACTTCAGAAGGACACAAATAACATAATTATAACACTATTTCTGTAGCATAGTGAGTGGGTCAAATTACAGTGATGGTGAGCAGCATCGTACCTGGCTTCCTATGAGATATCTCTTTTACTCATTCCTCATCTCTAACACGTATTTTCTAACTGCTTAAGTTTTCCATGCATTTTGACTGAGTTATAATATTTGTCACTGGGTTATAATATTTGTGCTATCACTAATGTATAGATAGGTGTTCTCCTGTAAGTCTGATCCTCAGCATTTATATACTACTTTACTATGTGTAAATTAAAATAACAAAATAAATAAAAACAATAATAAAAACACCCCGTAACACAAAAAAACAGCGTAATGTCCAGAAGGGTTAATTTTCATTGTGTTGAGTAATATTTTATTTTTCGTTGTTTCCATTGGAGCTAAATGATTTTAAATTTTATTTGAGATGAAAAATTAGGAGATGGGGAAAATGGCAAGAACAACTTCAGTGGAAATCTTTTCAGTTAACTTGTAATCTTTTGGTAGTGTTAGTGTAGGAGGGGTGGCTTTTTTGTGTTTTCTCTGTTTTGAGACTTCTAACAGAAAGGGATTGAATATTAGTTATTGTTGTACAATAATGATGCAACTGCAAGTGTTATGATCGCAAGGTTTTTTCTGAACTGCTGGGGTTTTTTTCTACTCTAGAGCTGCAGTATACAGAAATTGCTTCCCATTGTCTTATTTTTTCAATAATCTAGATAGGTTCAGAAAGGTTCGCTGAAGTTTGTATGATAGTATTTACAAGTAGGCTTCTTGTACTTTTGTAAGGAAAAACAGAGAATGCTTTATATGTTATATTTATCATTCTTAAATTTTGTTTTCCATTTAATATGTAAGCCATTTTCCAGGGGGAATTATCATTTAATTCTTTTGCTTTCCACTTACTACTTCATTTCAGTTGTAAGTCATCAGTGCATTTGGCAATTCTACAGCTAGTTTCTCTGTCTTGGTAATTTATGTAGATTAGAAGCAATAAAGATCTGAGAACTGACTCCCCTGTGACCCTTTTCAACACTTTACTTTCTAATCACTTTACTTTAATCAGTTCTTTATCTGTTCCCATGTTTAACCTGAATCTTTCCTGCTTTCAGTTTAAGATGAAGACTATCATTTGAGACATTATCAAAGACTTTATGTAAATCCAAATTATGGTGCTTGTACTATTATTATCAATTTTATTTCTAATCTTCTCAAAAATAAAAAGTGGCTGGTTGTCAAGATCTTAATTTCTTTAAATGTCTTGTAATAGTAAACTGTATTTGTTTTAAATTGTTGACAATTATTTAACGCTCATCTTTAAATGTGTTGTATGCTACTGTGTAAACTTTGAATTTTTAAGGTCAATTCTCTCTGCTTGTTTCCTTTCTGTGCCATGATGTGTCACTCAGTGTGTGTGTACACTCACACACATATATTGGCTGTAATGGGGCAGGCAAAGCGATGAGTAGTAATTCTTCTGCAGTTTAGGTATATACAAAGCAAATTGCAGTAGAACTGTTGAGGAGTTATGGGAGTTATGTGCCTTTGGTCCTAACAGATTGAGTGAGACTGATTATTTAGAAAGTTAAAAGAACTACAAAGCTTTTCTCCTTTGCTCCCTGCATTTTAGGAAATGCATTTAAAAAAAAAAAAAAAAAAAAGTCAGGTTTAAAATAAGTAAGTTGTCTCCAGAAACTGAGGTAGCCCAAGAATAAAAATAATATTTTGGGTAGACTGGCTGCTCTAGTAAGACTCTGTAAGAGCAGAACAATGGGATCTACTGGTAGGCGATAGTTCTGGAGAGTAACCAAATGGATTCCTCTTCTTTCCTCCTGACTGAGACACATGCATTCTGTTTTTTCCTTAGGAAGATAATATTTGGAGATATTACTTATATTTACAAGTATTATTTAATGATTGTAAAATTCTTTTTGCAACTACCATTGTATTTATTTGCCACTCTTCATTTTAGAGAGATAGTAAGATCATTCCAGATGTTTAATTTTTACATTTTTTTTAGATGCAAAAATCAATACCTTACTGAACTTTGAATGTGAGTGATGTTCTGCTGAGCCTAAAACCGTTGCCCAAAGATAGATAATATAATAATATGACCTATCACTATTCATTATGGTTTTCATTTCCAAAACATATTCTAGACATAATCATGTTTAGAATAATATCTTATGGAATACATACATTTTTCATTTATAACTGAGAAAATTTAAGACAGAAAAATTAGAAAGCTTATGCAAAAACAGAGAAAAACTTAAGAGCTAAAATTAAACATATATTCAAACTTTTCAGTCTAGTGGTTAGTATCTGATCTATCACAAAAGGATCCTTCTCTTGGCAGCTACTGAAACTGGCTCTGATTAGTTCTGACTGAGTCAATTAGACAGATTTGCCTACTTAATCTCACTATAAGTATAAAAGAACTAGAAATAACATTGAT
The DNA here is from genome assembly GCF_018139145.2 of Gymnogyps californianus. Classification (NCBI taxonomy): domain Eukaryota; kingdom Metazoa; phylum Chordata; class Aves; order Accipitriformes; family Cathartidae; genus Gymnogyps; species Gymnogyps californianus. Next base: position 38,697,714 of record NC_059474.1, on the reverse strand, counting down.
CAAAATGATAAAGGTTTCTTTGAGAAGCTAAGGATAAAATGGTTATCTTTTTCTTATTTTGATTACAAGTAAGATTAAATGCAAGAATAGATATGTGTTAGGGATTCAGGATAGGCATGGAAGTCAGGATGTGGTGCCACTTGCTTAAAGGATTCTGATAAATTCAAAGTTAAAGAGAATTTAAAATGCAATAGAATGAATACAAGTTGACTCAAGCTCTAGGAATCACTGAGAAATTGTTAGAATTGCAGTGTATACAATGAAAAGGCCCATACAATCAAATACATGTTGAATTAAAGACACTGCCAGCATTCATATTCTACTGTCTCAGAATTACCTACCCAGACAGACCCTGTGATTCACTCTGAAGACGAACAATTTAAAAAAAACCCACCAAACTACATATTTAATGGAGCTGTAGTTCAAAAACTGCCATTAAACAAAACAGATTATCTTTCACCTGTAGAGATGCCTGAGTTCCTGGATATTTAGTGAGGCATGATAGAAAATCTGCATTCTAAAATACGTTAGTAGACTTTGCATTTCACAGTACGTAGAATGAAAGTATTTGAGAAGAGTGATACAGATTAACAGATTCTGAAATAACACTTCAAAAACTCATCAAAATATCTAAAGACAGAAGAACTCAGTAATGTTTTGGAAATGTCTTTTTGTCCACTCTGCTCTGATACAGTTTACAGTGAGCGGCTACCATGGTAACATATTTAATTTAGCAATCTTCAGATCTACACTGGCCCTCAATTCTATGAACATCTTTTTCAGTAGAGCAATGTTAGAATAGGATGTTTGCCACCCATAATTATAGCTATTAATCACTTCAGATAATACAAGGATGTGTCAAGTTACTCTCTATTTACCTAGTAGCACATGCTTGTATAATACATGTGCTCAAGTTGGGAACAGTCATACTTCCTTACAGTGAGAATAACAAAAGATTAGTCAATATTTACAATAAAAATATCCTTTCTGTTTGCTATAAAATAAACCCAAATACCCCACAGTGGAAGAACATCAATGGCAGTACCAGTCAGTAAAAGACATAGCAGGCAAAACATTAAAAAAAGAAATGGAATTTATAGTGCGTTCAGTATGCCATTGAGCAAAAAGAGAAGGTAGCTTTTATTAAAAAGACTTTCTTCCTTTTTAATAAGAAAACAGCCCAATAAAGTGTGAATTTCCCAGGCTGTCTGTTTTTCACCATATGTTTACATGATTTTCTATTTATTAGCCTTCAGATTACAATGTATTATTTTAGCACTCACTCTTTGGACAGAATATCTTTGTTTCCAACTGAGAATATATGTAGTGATCTATTTTGCAATCCCATAAATAAACAATTATCTACTCAGAAGCCATTTCAGATTATCATTGCTTACACAAGAAGAATTTGTAAGGCTAAAGGCTGACTGATTTTAATCAATAAACAAGTGCATGGTATTTTTAATAGTAAATTTTTAAACTTCATGAAATATGCATGATCTGTAAATTTCTAAATTTGTGTTTCTGTAAACATTTATTTTTGAAGGTTTGCAGGCAACAAAATAGTTGTTGATTTAGAAGTACTTGCATGGTTGGCTATTTGTTACCTGATCTGCTTGGGATAGCTATGGAAATCTTCAAAACGATGCTCCTACACCAAACTAAAATTCTAACACTCAGCTTCATTGTTTGTGCATATTTGAAGATTCAGCTCAATATTTTCTTATTATTTTGGAGTATTCAGTAGCAGGTAAGTATGTTATAACAGTAAAAAAAGGTAGCAATTCCATAAATCATGAATGCTCCGAAGGAACAAAAGCTATTTTAAGTAATGAACAGGTTGTAATGCTGAATGTCCTTCTGCCGAAATATGGGTCTCAAGCTTTCTGAACAGAGGTGGGAATTTGGAACATATCTTTTCATGACATTCCAATTAGTAATACAGTGTTTTATGTGAAACTAAATGGTTTTTTCCAAATTTTTCCTATATTTCTCAGTATTTCACATTATCAAGGCTGACATACTGACACAGAATAGTTTTGTAAATCTACCTCATTTTTACTACAGCATAATTCCTTTATTAAAAGGTTACTAACCTATTTTTTAAAAGAAATTTTAAACATAAAATATATTTAACTGCTATTTCATTTGTCTTATAGCGTATTTCTGAAGGCATCATGGCTTTTACAAGTAGTTTTAGATAGTGTAGGAAAGAGTGAAAAACTTTGTCCTTCCCTTATCTTTACAAATAAGATTTTTTTTTTTCCCCTCACCCTTCCTTGTGCTTTCCCTCTCAAGTACTTCGTTTTTTTCTACAATGAAACTCTGGGAGCACTGTCGGTAAAAAGTTTGTTACTGGCAGCAATGAAACCAGCATACTTTTTATGAACAGACTCCTCCTGAAAATTATGCTTTTAGGACAGAGTGAAACATTGCTATCATACGCACATGCAATCTTGGGGGTATTATTTCACATTTTCCTATCGAAGACAAAAGGCAAGTTTCAGTTATCATTCCCGTAGTTTTGCAGTGATGAAAATAAATGAAAAACAATAGAAGCACTGAAGTGAGACGGTAAATTTGATGTGCTCTTATCAAAAAGCTGCATTTATGAGACTTCTACTCTATCGGGATATACCTCCAAATGCTACAACCTAACAGGAAATAAGGCAAGATTTCTAAGAAATATGTATTCTGTGATTATTGGAGTCATGAAAAGAATGAGAAATAAGTTGATTTTAGTCCTAGAGCTCTGGAAATAATTTTTTTGTTTCCTGAGTTTGTAAGTTAATCTTAACTTACTTCATGCAGAAAATCTAATGAACTTTTTAAAATAGAACACTAAATAGCAAAGATGAGTGGTTAGTAAATGTTTAAGTCTTTCTTTGTATGCACCATACCATACTGCCATATGCTAAGTTGTATACAGTATTTATTTTTATCTACTTATTGTCATAACACCTCCAAGTCAGAATTCTTGTTGTGCAAGACATTGTTCAGTTGGAGAAATAAAAACTGGCCCTTACCCGTTGGAACTTAAAACATAAGTGCTAAATGAGAGACAGCGGATGAATGGAGAAGGAACGAGATAGAAGAAAATGCTGGACAACAAAATTCTCTGTAGGCATAGTCACTTGGATTCCAGATATTGTAGAAAATTCTGTAGGTACCACATAAAACAAGTACTGAAATATGCTTAGACTAATAAAGGTGTTTTGCCCATAAATGCAAAAATAAGTGGGAGGTCAGCACTTAGGAGCTACCTGAATCACATTAAGCATAATTTCTTTTAATTTTTTTGCAATTCTAAGAGCATATCGCATTTCCTGAACCCTGCAATTTCCTTGATAAGAATCATAGAAATACACTGAGGGGAACATAATTAACATTAATCTATATATATTTAACTAACTAATGAAGGTGATTTACTTTAGCTGTACGTTCTGAGATATCACTAATAATACTTTATCTTCTTTACAACAGGTAAATATTCCATTTCAATAGATTGCCAAAAGGAACTACAAAATTCTTCAAAGGTAAGGACCTTCTTAAAAATAGTACTTCAAATGATCATTCATTCTGGTTTATCAGTTAGAAAAGAAAATGGAGAATGTTAATTCTTTCTGACTGCCTGGCTGATAGCAGGGAATTACAGATGGCATTAATCGACATAGACTTTGACTTCCTGTTTGTGAAGTTGTGTTTACATATAAAAGACAAATTTTCATTTTTCTCTTCTTAGAAAGGATAAATTTAATTAATTTGATAACTGCAGGAAAAAGGCTTCGTGTGTGGAAATAAAATATTAAAAGCTTGTTATATTTTTATCATATTCTTCTTTGTGCAAGATTAAAAGAATACTGTTAAACTACTAGAAAATTTCATACGATTAGGGTAGGATACTTTTTTTCCCCAATATAACAACTTGCTAACTTCACTTTTTTATTTTTTACTGATACAACTTTCTTTCATTCTTCTAAGAAATACAAGTTTGACTTTAGTTCCAAACATTTAATTAATTTTGAGAGCTCTTTAGTTTTAGAATACATTTTTTTAACTTTCAGTTGGGGGGAATAACTCAGTGTCATATCGTGCCCAGACTGTCCTTTGTGGTACTTAATTGTTCTTAGCTACCTCTCCTGTAGCAATAGTTGATTAACTTTTAAATTGTACTGTCCACCCTTACAGAGAACATACTTGTCTCTCAAGGTCACAGGTAATAGGATACAAGGTTTGACTAAAATTATTATTTGTAAGTCATCAAGTTAGAGGGAATAATATGGACATTGTGGTCTGCTCTAAACTTGGATTTGGTAACCAGAGAGAAAGCAAGAGCAATAATTTATTGTTCTAGTCATCATGTATGTGCCTACTTTATTTTAAAGCACTGGGGACTTTAAGAGCCTACCACATGTCATTTATGCATATGCTTTAATGCATGCACTGGCAGGGATAGGAGACTCTGTATTAATTAATATTTAGCCATACATTTCAACATTGCCTTTTTAAAAAAAAGAAGTTCCTTAATTACCTCATCCTCCCAAAACATAGCTTCAGAATTACAAACATTATTGGGTGTAGTTTTTTTCCTGTGTGTTCATGGAGGAGAGGAAGAAGTTCTGAAAAAGTTCCACAAGCTTCTGGGGATTGTGCCAGATGTGATCTGAGTACTGGACTTTTTATGGAAGAAAAACATGTAGGTGGAGCTTTTCTCAAGAGAACATCCTAGTGGTCAGGGTGGAGTATCTATTCTGAGTGAAAAAGTCAGAGGCTCATCTCAGAACATGCTGTATTCCCAGAAAGGGGTCTGATAGACCAAGGACTTCAAGCCTGGTCTTATGTCCCAGAAGCATGCCTGAAATACTCAGCCTTTCACTATTCTGGCTCTGGTACTCTTATTAATTTTTTATGGGTTTTTTGGACTTTCTTTCAAAATATCTTTTAGAAATACGTATTTTCTTCTTGATTGAAATCCCGGAGTCTTGTGACACATGGGAAGCCATTCTCATTATACCTCAGTGTGCTACCTAACCCTCTCTTTGTATTCTTCCAATGCACCTGCAATGCTTAGATTCATCAGAAAACTCCAAATTTTCAGTAGTCTTTTATACTTTGGAAATTATGAAGGAAATCATAATATTACAAAAAGGCTGACTTTTTCGTGTGTGCAGATGTGTTGCCAAGTTTGTTCCATTTTTTGCTTATTCCCTTCAGGTCTTGTCTTTATATAGAAATAGAATTGATGAGGTAATTTGTTACTTTCCCAAGTACCTCAGATAGACTTTGATCATGCCAAGATTTAAATAGTGTTGGCTAAGTGAAAATATTTCAGTGAAAGTAGAAAAATGAACCTTAGAAATGAAAAATATGGGAGAGTTATAAAAAAATGTAGTTTAAACAAAAAGAGAGAGAGAAGAGCAAAGAAGGGAAAAGAGAGGGTGCCACACTCCAAGGTCCTATTTGAATGCCACTGAGGATTCCAGGAGAAACATCACTAAAGGACGTAAAGTATCAGGATGAGAAAATACATGCCACATTTCTGACAGGTACAGCTAACTATGAAAAAAAAAGCCCTATTCAGCATAGGAGGTGAAGGGAAGAATAAAACTAATGACATTACAATCCTCTTGAGAAGTGTTGTTTTGTTTATTAAATAAGCCACTCTAGTAAGATAAGTAAGAAGAACTGCTTAGTCTGGCAGTGTTAATTGATGCTGTCCTGGGAGTTTATTGTTATGTATTACTCTTTTTGTCCTTTCATGTAAAGATGTCAGCACATTGTACCTGACAGGATGTATTGTATATTATAAATTATTCTAATTGGGATAGAAAAATTGCCATCAATTCTTGCTATCCTGTATATCTTAAGGCATGACTGTAATTTATACATAATATTAATTCCTAAGTATCAAGTTTATTTTAGGGTATACATTAAATTAATACTGTTTCTATGAAGTCCTCAGATGAGAAGTAGTTTTATTCCATCCAGTTAAGTTTTGACACATACGGATGTATTTCCCCACACAAATACAATGAATACATGCGTACAACATGTATGTGATAGGAAACGAGGACAAGAGGTAAAAGGAATGGAGCCTTTCAAGCCTGACACGAGGTGCTTAAAAGAGAGTTAAACACAATCGTGCACTCTTTCTTGAGCAAGGCTAGTATTGACAGCAGTGCTATAAACCAAAGACAGGGACAGGAAAGGGCAAGTATCACTTTATTCTCTCTTTCATATTATCTCATAAGTGCATGGAATACAAGGATGGGCACACTATATCTTGTAAAGGTGGTTATAGCAACCTGTTTTTTCCCCTTTCTTGTAATTCTTTCTTTGTAATTATGGGGCATGCAAAGTTTTACAGAAATCTTAAAGCAAAATAAATAAATTCCATTGCAGTGACTTATTTCAGTGATGCTATTTTAATCCTGAGAGCAATTACTTCCAAAGAAGATAGCTCTCTATCCTTCTGAATTCCATTAGCATAGTGAGGCAGTTTGTAGCCGTTTCAATATATAAAACAGTTTTGAAAATTTTTTTTTACCTCTCAAAAAAAAAAAAACTGGTGGAGATTTTTTCTGAATTTCAGTAAGAAATTGAAAAATAAAAATTAAGTACTAATTTTAATCTTATTGTCTGTAGCACAATTGAGCAATCAAGTGCGTTCTGTTTTGGGCCAAACCTCTCTATACTGAACACTTCAAATATTGCTCTTCCTGGTAAAATGTGATGGAAGTGCCTTGAGGGCAAATATGTTAAATATTTATTTATGACATGGCTTATTGCCTAAGTTTTTTCTGCCTAAAGGCACATATATTAAGCACTAGAGCATTTCAGTTACTTGTTATTTACTGCCTGTGCATTAGGAAGAACTACGAATTCAAGCACGTACCATCAATTTTGTTTAAAACCTCATTTGCCAAGCAAGTATGTTTGTAATAGGAAAAAAATACGGTTCCCACCACTGCCATTTTCAGTTATGTGACTAATTCTCTTTCTTTAAGACAGAAATAGCTGTTGTGAGGGGAAAGAGATAAAGAGTCTGTGGTTTAGCAAATAAGAATCTCTTGACAGACTTAGGTAGTGGTTTTCAAAGGACTGAAGTGACTTGGGAGCCTAGTTTCAAGAAAAATCAATGTGACTTAGGAGATGATGTCATTTAGCAGACAAAATTACTTTGGGCAAGATCCATAAACACACTTAGCCATTGCAATACCTGATATTCAGAACCAGCTGTAGGCACCTGCATTCTTTATATAGTGCACAAAAAGAGTTAAGCACCTGAGAATGAGATCCACAGTCAAGAATGTATGGAGCAGAGGTTTACCTATAGTTAGTCATTAGGAAATCCTAGAGTATGGTGAAAATGATAGTGAAATGACAGGATTTCTAATCCTCTCAGGGTTTAGGTTTAATGCTACTAAGTGATTCAGGTGACTAAACCTTGTTCTTGTTTCTTTCTTTAGGAAATAGAACTGAGGTTACTTTTTTAAAAATGTAATAGATGATTTTGCCCTGAAGGGCACAATTAATATGCATTCTACTTACTACTCCAGAATCCTGTAACTAACTGTATCAGGACCCTTGCAAGTTGTATTAGTAACTCTCACATGTTTTTAAAATATTGCAAGAGAAGATCCCCTTTTATATATTCCTTCATGAGCAGAATACGATATGTAACCAAGAATGTTGGAGGACTCAAGTTTAATTCCCTTTCTGTGTCCAAGAAAATGTAAACTCTTACCTTCCTTCTAGGGAGGGCCATAATTATTAGTAGTGAGTTATACTGGGCAACAGTAATTTCTTCCTGTCCTGTTAAATCAGAATTCCAGACTCAGTAAACCAAAGAGAAAGAATTGGTTTGGGCTCAGTGGTTAAATTTGGAGAATAGAGTTCAGGTCTACTGCCATGTGAATGGATTCAATATGTAGTTTACATGAAATACGCACTACATTACATAAATATCCACTGGTTAGAAGAGTGATATGGGACTTGCCTTGACCTGTCTTTGGATACTCAATCCTATTTAAAAAATCTAGATTTACAAAAAATCAATTACTTTGTATTTGTGTTGTCCTTACATGCAGACACTACTTGATTAAGTGTCATCAGTCCAAAATATTTACAGTTAAATTGTTTTATCTTGACTCATGCAGAGAGGAGAAATACTCAGTTTTTGTTTGCTTTTGTTTTCTGAACTTCACACAGTCTGCCATCATGCTAACACTGAGAACTGTATAAAAATTTATAAATGTTGTCTCATTCCTTATCTATGAAATAAGGCTTCTTAGTATGAAAATTGCTGCTTCTTTTGAAATTTTATAAAATAGGAATAAATCCCAAATCTTCTGCTGCTTTTTCTTTTGGGGGACTTTGGACTTTTTTTAAAATATAAACAGCTTCTTCTGGCAAGTTAGTCTCATCAACTGGATTTACATAAATCCTCTAATAAGAAATGGGGCTTGACTATACAAATTCTCCTGCTGACCTCACTTGCCCAACAGCAACAAGAGACAGGAATCTATTCTGCCTTTTCATGATGGCATTTGGCATGCCAGTTGAGAGATTAAAATTTAAATTTCTACAATGCATTGGGAGAAAACAAGTAGCAGTCTCTGTCAGTATGCAACAGTAAGTTACTGGTCTTCTCTTCTTGGGTTTTTGCTTATTTCATCTCTCTCTCTCTGTATATTTATCACCACCGTCCCTCCTATCTTTGGGATTCAAGATGTATGCATTTTCACAGACTCTTGTCTGAATCTTGTTATGGAGGTGAGTTCCAGCAAGCATTATAGAGCAGATTGATTTGGGAGTGGCTGCATATTCCAGGAAAAAAAATGCATAAATCTCCTGGCCCTCAGTCCTTTCTTCACTGAAAAGGGTTGTCAAGCTCTGGAACAGGCTGCCCAGGGAAGTGGTTGAGTCACCATCCCTGGAGGTATTTAGAAGACGTGTAGATGTGGCACTTGGGGACATGGTTTAGTGGTGGACTTGACAGTGTTAGGTTTGTGGTTGGACTCGATGATCTTAAGGGTCTTTTCCAACCTAAATGATTCTATGATTCCTATTAAGTCCCACTGAAGCAGGAAACTCAGAGGGAAACAGAAACCTCTAGCCTCTCCAGAGGAACTGTACCCTAACTGCTCTCCTTTCTGCCCTCCTCCCACCTCTTCTTTCTTCCCCAGTTGGAGGTACAAGATTCCAAATTTATTTTTCAGTACAGAACCCCCTCCCTGGCCATTCTTTATCTTGTATAGTGAGGGTTCCTCTTTGAAATGCTCTGCTGTCCTCAGTTACAGGCATGTCTTGGAGCTTGCTATTATTTCACAGTTCAGCCTTCTGGTACACAATTTTAAGATGCCATATAATAATTGCTAGGACAAAAGGCTTGAGAAAATGACTGTCATATGTTTCAAATTGTTGCATGATTTGTGGACTGTAGCTGTCAGTAACCTATGAACACACTCAACAATATATCAGGAATAATTGACAAGCTATGCTTATTTTATGGCACATAATTTAACAGTTTAACTGTGGACTCATTTAAAGGTATTGCATTATTCTACCTGGAAAAAAGAAAAGTATTTATATTATTATTGCCAAATGCTGTGATCCAGATAAAGTGATTTAAGGAGATAGAACAATATACCCAACTGACAATGTTTACTTCTGGCACTCTCAAAAATGGAGATCAGAATTGTTCTTGCCAAAGCAGCACTGTATGTAACTAGATACTGCTTAGTAATACAGGTAATGAAGCATCTGAAACTTACTTCGTTGCATTTCAAAACCTCTACATTTTCCAGTTTATTTCTTCAACTTCTTTTTGCAGAAGTGAATTCCTCCTTGCAGCCCGAATTTTGAATTGGTAAACCAGCCAAGGGAGGGTTAATATGCACACCTGAGCTTTTTTGTTACAGGTTTTTGACATTTCATTCTTATGCTATCTTTCCTTATTCATTCTATCATCTATTTCAATTGAGCAAAACAAATTAAAGCTGAAAACAAGTTTGCTTTTCTCTCTCTTGTTGTTAGTACCTGGAGGTCCTTTTTTCAGAGTTGTGCATCAGTTTCAGAAATTGTGCATCTCTAGTTGAATGATTGTAGTAAGAACAACTTGAGGTTTTGCATACACACTATGTAAGCTGTCAGGAGTGTCTGTCAGGAAGAAATGGAGCCATAGTGCGTACCTAAACAGGAAATAAAAAGCAAAGCAGAACTTAAGTCTTTCCCTCTGAAGGGACTTGCTTATTCCATACATAGGATGGGATGAAAGTCCTCAATATATTGCCTAAATATGAGGTTTAGTCTAGCATTTTCCTGTTGGTTTCCCCGGCCCCCCTTTTTTCCCCCTCCAAGATTCTAATTCTGTAACCCACACACACAAAATGGTAATATCAATCATTCTAGCTTCTAAAGTAGTCTTTCATACCTCCTGGTATCCCAGACATATTGCTTTGAATCAATATTGGGGTTTGAGATTTGGTCATCAAAGTGTCTATAAAATTTCACATTTCACTATAATTTACTTCTGCCAAGAACTGCTTTCTGTTGATGCATTGCATGGTGTTTCCTTCTAGTAACTAATGGAAAATGTCATACATAACATCACAATTTTTGTGGTCTTGATATTTTAATGAGCATATTTTCATCTTATAATCTTCGGCCTCTGCTAGCTTTCTATTAGTTTTTTATAAAATTCTGTTTTCATTGATATAATCTGATTATATCACATGCATTACATGCACAGCCTAAAGATCACTTCCTTTCAGCAGTCTGTAAACAGTAAAGGCATAGTTCACCCTTCTTTTTGTGATTGATTTCCTTCAGATTTTGCATCAGTTATGTTCCTATTATGATCTTCCTCTTTAACATTGAAAGCATGAACCTCTCACAGCTGACACATCTTCAGTTAGATGGACAGTTCTTCCCTCACTTCTATACCCAGGCTTTGTCCACAAGCTGATACTTCTTTCCTTATAAGATTTGTCTCTGACAACATCGCAATCAGTTGGTTGTCTCCCAAGACTAGGTTCTGTGAGTTCTCCATCAGACTCCTGCACTAAACCTCCTGCAGTTTGTGTGAGGCCGAAGGAGCACGCCCTCTATGCAAAGGAGAGAATTTATTATCTGTTGAGGTCTTAAAAATTTGTTCAAAGACTTACTATTAGTACCATTTATGATGATAGTAATGCTTTTAGATTTGCTTAAGACTAATAAACAAAACCTTGCTAGTATCTACCTCTTTCTCTGGTGCTATGTTCAGCCTTCCAGGGCCACCCTGGCTCCTGACGCCAAGTGGCTTCAGTCTGAGAGGAAGGGGTTATGACGAGCTGTCACCATCCCAAGTCCTCCAGCAGGAGGAGCCTGATGTTCGTAGTGGGGAGGTTCCTTCCTTCAAGGGGTGATGATGTTTATGATAATGGTTTCGTCTTCTCTTCAGGGTCAGCTTGGGGGCATTATGTTTTTGTTAGCATGCTCTGCATCTTGCTCTTTCAGCATTAGTTTGCAATATTCACTGTGTGTATGAGGTGTGTTTTACATACTTGGGTTCTTGCTCTTCTCCTTGTTACTCTCAAAACTGTTTTTCCTCTCTCCCAAGGTTTTATTTCCTTAATAACCCGTAATTGACTGTGGTTGAGTTGTCTGTAACCCTCTGGTATCAATCTATGCCTCTACTTCAAGGCTTCTGCTATCATCCTGTGTCTGTACTCCCCAAGCCAGCATTTTAATGAAGGGCCATAGACAGTTCTACACAGAACAAATACTTGATATTACTCTCTGTTAGGTACAAAACATTTATAACACTAGACATCACATGTCACAATTGTGCAAAGCGAAGCTGAAGTTAAATCAAAGTAGGTAACAGCTACTTGGTCATTGATAATTTTGGTTACATCTGAACAAGCTAAAACAAGGGTACAGGCAGGCCAGGACAAGTCCAGGCAAAGCCTGACAAGGCCCATGTGGTCAGCTTATTGCAAAGCCTGCAGCCTGTTGTCGGAGCACCGTATTAGTGGGACTACAAGACTACACTTTCTTATTTCATGTTTCGGCTAATGAGGATTTAATATATTGACCACAACCTTTTTTTTCTCTCTTTTTTTTTTTTTTTGGTGTGATTTTATTACGTGTTATAATCTGTTTTTGCATTAGGGGTTTAAAAATGTTTTTAAAGCATAATAATATAATTTCCCTGTTGCAGTTCGACTGTGGCTAAATTTGATAGGCTAAACTGCTTCATAAAACTGGCATCCCCTCTGACCCTTTAGTTATGTGATTTTGACTTTCACTGACATTTTTTTACACATTTCTGAATTATCACTTCTTTGAAACATGCCCCTGAGAGATGCAATTAAATAAAATCTGGTCATGCTTGTTTGGAAAATTCATGCCATCACAAGTCATTTAAGTTCTGTGTTAACAAAGGGATAATCTTTCCAGTTAAAAGTACATGGCAGTTTATTATGGAAGCACTGCTGGGAGGGAACATATGCTATTTTTTACACTGTGGTAATTGCACAGTGAGATTTGGATTATGCAGGATTCATTTAAAAAAATGGATGCTTAAAACTAAATTCCTACGTTTATATTTGTGTGCCAGAATAACTGCACTTGCATTTAAAAGTGTTAAGCACTTAGCATCTCCTGCTGAAATCAGTGAAAGTTGCTGAATGTATTCTACTAATAATAGCAGCACTGTTGTGATATGGAAGAGTAACGTAGCATAGTGGTCTGGGCTTTAATCATTATTCAGACAACCAATTGCTTCTGAGCATTAAATAAATCACTGGTTTTTACCAATGTCCTATTTTTAAAGTAGAAGCAGTATTTACTACTCCCAGCTTTACATAGAAAGTCAGGAGAAAAAAAATACTTGAAAAAAGAATTGCATTTTAACACGGGAACATATACTGCATTTTTGGCTTCAGGACTCAATAAGGAATCAATTCTATTTTTCTCAAATTTTAATTAAATTTTACTTCTGATCAGGTTAGGTGGGTTTTGTTTCATTTTATTCCTTCCTTTCTCTTCCTTCCTCCCCTCCACTCATGTCTATAATATCCTTTAATGGCCCACAGTTCAATTATACCGGAAGTTCAGCTATTTATGATGAGGGGATGTTTTTTTCACTCTGCTTACAGGAATTTTAACACTTTGACTGTTCGACTGTAGAAAAGAACATCTACAGCTGAATGCTGTTTATAAAGTGTTTTTAAAGAAGTCTGATGTGTACATAATGAAAGTGATGATGATAGAGAAAAGTCACTTTGATTTGTGTGATTTTTAAAAAAGTAAACTTGTCTCTTAAAATTCAGTGTAGAATGTTGATTCTCTGACATTTATCAAAATACTGTAATTCTTGAGTCTTTATCAGCATCATTTACCACCATGATCTGCAGCACAGATTTTCTTTTTAACCCTGTATCTCCACTGTTTTGCTTTTGCCAGAGTTTTCTGACAGCTTGCCTATTATGCAGTCTTTGAAAAAATATTTCAGGGCATAACTTATTTTTTAATATAAAGCATCATACAAAAAGATTCATAACCAACTCTGAAGCATAGCATTTTTTAAGTTTTACAATAGGAGTTGGAATCCATTACAGTAGATGTTGAAAGTCCTGAGGATGGAACAAGGGCCAAGAACTTGCTCTGGCTAGTTGAGTGTCCTCCAGATCATGTTAAAGGATCATGCCCTTTCTTGTGTTCTCTTTCTGGTCTACCATAAATTGAACAATGACACAACTTCAGAAGTACAGGTATGCGAGATAAGCCTTAAAAATGTTTCTTAGACTGATTCAGGAGAAATACAATTGTTTACTGGACTTTCACAACACATCTACATGTATTAAACCCCAGCCTCAGTGTCTTAGAAAATTCGGCATTGCTATGAAATGATGTGTTTGAGGAACCATAATATTAAACAGAGGAGCACTTTGGGGTCGATTGGAAACTGAATTGTGATTTTTCAGGGCACACTTACCACCAAATATTGTTAAAGCTCTGTAGGATTCTTGTTTGACTTCGGCCTTTACTTGTTCTTTTTACAGAGTCTTTATCCCAATTGCTTTATTTTAGTAGGAAGCATTTCGTCAAAATCAAAAATGGTATTATAAGACATAAAATTGATTTGCTAATGGTTTTGTTTTTTCTGCAGACACACATTTGTAAAAGACTTGAGTATATATGTGAAAGAAATGTTATCCTGCTTCTGCTTTTAAATTTGACCTGCCATACATTTTTTCTGCTGTTTCAAGGATCATGTTGAGTTAATATGATGTTTAAAAATTATTACATCACTGTATGGGGTATAAGGAAACTATCTACAGAGGGGGATGACTCCCCCCATCTGATGACTATTTTTTTTAGTTCAGGCAAGTTGTTATGATGCAGTTGAAGATAAAGGTAGGCAAAAAAAGACCATCACTATTTTATCTGTCCAGTGCAATGGGAGGGAATGGAAAGTCTGACAGAAATGTACTTTCTATGTTGTTCTAAAGTACTGGAGAACTTTATCCTTGCTTCTTTTTGTTTGAATTTTCTCAAAGAATTGATAAAAAAGATTAAGATGCCTTTACTATAACAATAGGAATAACAAGAGAAAGAGTTAAAAATAAAACGAGTGTACTTTTTGACATTTTAGTTTCAGGTTTGTAATAGTGGGCTGTTGAAATGTTCTTCTTAACCAATATAAGTTTAACTTAAACATTTTCAGGAATAAGTTATTCAATAGTCTAATATTTTCAAGGTGTTATAGACAACTTGGAAACAGACAAATGGACTTGATTTATAGAAAAGACTAAGCAAAATACGTAGTTTTTAAATGTCTGCATTCCATATTTTCACTCTACTTTTTAAATAGATGATATATAAATATTGTAATAATTCCACTCTAAGAATTCCACATAGTCTCCAACGGGTAGTAAAAAAGAACTGGAAAATACTGGGGATCCATGAAGTCGTGTCAGCTATGGCCAGTAACAAATTCAACAACTCTCCGTGTAACTTCCATATTTATTATTGTCAATAGTCACTAGTACATCACAATGACTATTAATTCCTTTACACTGCCTCTTTTATATTATAAAGAGAAATTATGGTTAACTGTATTTGAAATCAATTCTTTCCTGATACTGAATGGCAAAGATTTATTTTCCTTAGATGTAAAATAATATTATGTTATGTAGCATCATTACACCATAAAAAACAATGGGTTTTATCACCTAGTGCTTCTCAAAAGTGTTTTTCAATGACTGAGAACATGAAGTGAATAGAAATTTGTTATCTAAAGCTATGAGGTTTGTTTAATACTTTAAAGAAACAAAGGATCTGGAATTCGCCCAGAATATTGGACTTAAAAACTTGCTGAATTACCACAGTACAGAGACCAGAAGTTACTAGAAAGAAGCCTGAATTTATACCTCATTACCGTAATGCTCCTCATTCTGTTGTCGGCTTGGGGCACAAGGTTGATATTCAGAATCTCAACTTCCTGCAGAGGCTGCAAATGCAATTACAGATTCTCAATGACCTGATTCACCCTGTTTATGCCCAGTGACAACTTATAATGTAGGGCAGCAAGTGATATGATTCCAGGCCTCTTGATGATCACAAATATTCTGTATAGGCTTTAGTGAGATTGAGGTGAGTAATTGTTTTTTATTGCTGAGTAAAGTAAAAAACTAGGGAAATTATTTCAGGCACACAAGAAGCGAACAATGTTTAATTTTCCTGGCAACATGAAAACCAAACTGAAAATGGATTCATGTTAAGTAAAATATTTATTTTAAACAATCCTTTCCTTATTTTTTTTAATTAAGTCAAAATTTCAGTATAAGGAGACAAATACCAAGAGAAATAGTGTAACTTTGGGATATTAATTTTTCAGGGCATCTTAATTCATTTTTGTGTTTGAGCTGTAAACTTTTTCTTTATTCTTTTGGGCAAATCTCTGATATTAAAGGGAAATATTTCAGCCATCTGAAAGTACATTCCTAACTTAAAAGTTGATTAACAGACTTGTACATTCTATATGTCTCTATTTTTTTAAATAATGGTTTCTCACGCTCAGATTTGTTGGGGTTTTTTTCCCTTTACTTTCTCACTTTCTGATTAGTTTCTCACTTCCGTGTCTGAAAAGTAAAGTCTCAATTTTTAAGTTTTATTTTTCAATGTCTTTAATGAGACTTCTATTAGAAGTAGAATTTGCAATTTTAAACAATGTTTTTTGTCCTGGAGATGTTTCAAAATTACTTTCTATGTATATGCAAAGTGGGTTGTTTTTTTGACAGAGCTAAATGTCTCTTTAAATATCATAACTTTTTATATCATTCTCCTCAGTGCCATTTTAACCCATGTAGTTGTAGGGACCTATCATGTCCACAGTAATACAGGTATGACATGTACCATGCTTTTAATGAGACATATGGTATCACGTCCAGATTTTCTACCAATTCACAGAATCAAAAAGTCACAGAAGAGTTGAGGTTAGAAGGGACCTCTTGAGATTGTCTCCTCCAACATCCCTCCTCAAAGCAGGATCAGCTAGAGCAGGTTGCTCAGGGTCATGTCCAGTCAGGTTTTAGATATTCCCAAGGATGGAGACTCCACAACCTCTCTTGGCAGCCTGTTCCAGTGTTTGATCAACCTTCCAGTAAAAAAGATTTTTCTTATGTTTAAATGGAGTTTTCTATGTTTCCATTTTTGACCATTGTCTCTTGTTATAGGAGACAGTGTGGAAAGCCTTGCTAAAGTTAAGATATCCACTGCTGTCCCCTCGTCCACTGAGCCAGCAATGTCATTATAGCAAACTATCATGTTGGTCAAGCATGATTTCTCCTTCTTAAATCCATACTGGCTTGGATTTATTACCTTCTTGTCCTTAATGTGTTTGGATGTGGTTTTGAGGGTTATTTGTTCCAACACCACCCCATGAACTGAGTTGAGGCTGACTAGCCCATACTTCCCTGGATCCTCCTTCTTGTTCTTCTTAAAGACAGGCATGACATTTCCTTTCTCCCAGTCCTTGGGAACATCCTCCAATTACCACGGCCTTTCAAAGATAATAAAAATTGGCCTTGCAGTGACATAGGCCAGCTCTCTCAGCAGTGGTGGGAGCATACCATTAGGTTCCATGGACTTGTGTATGTAGTAGTTTAAGTGTTCCCTAACATGATACTTCTCTACTGGGAGTGGGTCTTCATGACTCCAGACTTTCCCACTGGTCTCAGGGGGATTGAATTTCTGAAGGAAGTCCTTACTAGTAAATTCTAGAAAGAACACCTTGACCTTTTCCATGTCGTTTGTCAGCATCCTGACCTGTTCAACAGTAGGTCCACATTTTCCTTAGTCTTTCTTTTGTTGCTGATATACCTGCAGAAGCCCAAATAGTTGCACCTCATGTCCCTCACCAATTTCAACTCCAGCTGGGTTTTGGCTTTCCTAAGCCTATCCTTGCATGCTTGGACAGTGTTTCTACATTGCCTCTGGGGCACCTGTCCCTTCTTCTACCTCTTATATGCTCTTTTCATGTTTGAGTTTACTCAGGAGCTACTTGTTCATCCATGCAGGCTTGCTGCCACCATTGCTTGATTTCCTGCTCATCAGGATGAGCCATTCTTGAGCCTGGAGAAGGTGATACTTGAAAATCAGCCAGCTCTCCTGGACTCCTCTCCAGGACTGTATCCCATGAGATTCTCCCAAGCAGGTCCCTGAACAGGCCAAAGTCACCTGGAGTCCTGGGTTATGATCCTGCTTTTTGCCTTGTTCCCTTCTCTCAGGATCCTGAGCTCCACAATCTGATGGTCGCTGCAGCCAAGGCTGCACCTGACCTTCACATTCCTAACCAGTTCTTGTATGTTTATAAGTATGAGGTCCAGCAGGGTGCCTCCAATATGGGTTATATGCATCCAAGCTGAAATACAGAATTCTGCATGTGGTAGTCTAAAATTCCAGATTCCAGTCTTGATTCTTGAAAGACAATTTTATTGGATATTTATGGTAAGTCTTATTGAATATAAAGTCAGATTAGATGGAATGTAGGTACATGCCTTTTCTGGGAAGTATTCATGGAGATAAAAATGCATTTTGAGCATAGATCTGTAAGACCAAAGTAGAGACCAAAGCACGGACTTAGGAAAATTAGGAGATTTGAGTGTAACACATTCATATATAGGTAGTTATGACTGTTAGAAATGAGTATGTATATAAAGTAGGTATGTGTCTGAAAAAGAATATTCACACACTCAATGATAAAATCAAATGTGGTGATTTTGGAGTAAGCCAAAACCTTTTTTTGCATCGCCTTACAAGTGTATCACGTTTTAAAATGATGGATAGTATAGTAAATTAAAGTTGTTCTTTTCTTATGGTGAAAGTCTGCCAAATTCTAAATATTTTTTTTAATCTGTCACTCCATCTCCAATAATTTTCTTCAAAATAACAGACAAACAAAGCCATAAGTTTTTCAGACACTAATAAAATACACAATGCTTGGCGCTCCTTGTGTTGGCTTTGCAGCAGCAGTTAATTAACAAATGCTATTCCCATAGCTAGTCTGCTATGTTTGATCTCCATGTGCTAAGATATTTGACAAGACAGGTGCTATACCTAGCTTGAATTTTTTTTTTTTAATCAAAAACATTAGTTCTAATGTCAGCTTACAGAAAACACAAGGGTTGGGGAGAATCTAATATTTGCTAAGTGGAAAAAGACAAAAAGGGTATTGGGAAAATTATTATTTTCAAGCTTCCAGTTAGATACTACAATCAATGGAGGTTTGAAAATAAATAAGAGAGCTAGTGAGACATCTGTGTCGAAATACACTAATGCTCCAAATTGGTATGGATTTCACTGGGAAAAATCATAAAGCTATTTCATACTCTAGCTATACTAAGTAAACTAGATTTACTCCTCCCCCTTCCCCCAACAGAAGCCTAAATATTCACTGGTGTGAGAGAATATTATCTAGGAATGGAAGGAAAATATATCCATATATTTCCTCTGTTTCCAGATTGACAATTTAATCATGCTCTAATCCTCAGAATTTAGATGGTCAGATCGTTGATTGGTACAGAATAAGTGCTATCAGTTTTCAGGGTAGAACTTTTTGACCAGTATTCAAGGTAAACTAATTCAGAAACATTTCAACGCAATAGGTTTCTCCTTTATATTTGAATTATGATGTCTTCAAGCTCGTTTAGAGGTTTTAGAAATTTTGCCATGATCTTTTACAGTAGCAGCAAATAACGTTGATAAGGGTATTACCTCTCGGTTTGATATTTGCACTTAATATGATGGGAAGGATAACAGCTGTTGCAAGAAGTCTCTTTCATTAGCAGAATCCACAACAGTAACCAAAAATTGTGGACTCAGAAATGGCCTAAAAAGCCAGTTTATTCATGCTGTTTCTGAATCCCCAGTTCATATTCCGTTCTTTGGTTTTATGCTAGTAAGTTATGGATCTCTATTTCCTATGCAGAACTTACTATTTAGAGTAATAAGAAATATAGGAAGAAGTAGTATTGTTTGCATCTGTGTATAATTTCAGAACTTCATATGTAGGATTTGGGAATATTTTCAGTTGCCCTGAGAAAGTTTGGTTGGTTGGGTGGATGGTTGGTTGGTTTTGGTTTTGTTTTAAACTCCGATACTTGGACAACAACTCTTAAGAGCAAGATTCCGCAAACCTTATTCCTGTGAGGTATTTATTTATATGTCAGTCTAGACACAAAATGCATGGGCTTTTTTTTAATTAACAAAAAGAGTTCTGATTATTTTACAAATCGATTTATAGATATAAAACCATCATGGGCATGGTCAGAGTAAAAAGATTAGAGAGGTAATTCAAAATCATCTGATGCACAATGTCCAAAATACGTAATTTATATCTTCAAAGGTGCACGCTACAATTCTTGTTCCCTGGCCATCCAGGTTAGGAGACCAATCATCATCATTCCCCCTCTGTCTTTGCGCCATAAGACAGAGCTGGATTCTTCAATTTTTGCAAGATCTACCCTAAAACAGGTCTATTATAGGAATATCTTCCTGCAAAATGCGGATTAGCAAAAGAAGTTGGAATTGATTCAAACTGAAGAAATACCAAAGAGGTATTCCCAACATTATCTTCTCTGTGTGCCCATATCCTCAGAAACTAAGGAATATTTCTGGGAATGAAGTGGAGTGCACATTGAATTTTATGGTTGAGTCTGAGAAAGCCGATCCTTTAAGTAGTATTGTTCAACAAATCCACCATGTGTTACACAGAACAACATATTGCCAAGATCTTTTATCAGCCTGTTTTCCTAATGGAATGCCCTTACTATACTGATTCAGCCAAACCCAAATGAACTGAAGGTAAGTCTGCCAAACTGCCCATTTAACATTGCACTCTTCTACATACTGAACAGCAAAATAGAGTAAATATCTGAGAGAGAGATCTAGTCTTTTTGACTTTGAAATTTAAATGGATCTGCAGGCTTGTCAGCCTTTCAGCGGTTGTTTTGTGGGAGTTTAATGCCATAGCTGAGGAAGTGTCTCACATCTATATGATCTTTCAAATGGGATATTGAACTGAGTAAAAGCCATTGGGACCGTGGGCATTCTGCACCTGTGAGTTTCACTTTCTATTTAAATACTTATGAATTTGCTGCACAACTAATTTGTCTACAACTGTTACGCAGGGTTTAGAAAATGCTTTTTTTGGAACAGTTCTAAATGTCAGAGAATGGGGTACAAATTATTCTTACTTATCACCTGTTTTAGTCTAGATCATTCACCAGGTAGCCAATATTTTGAGTAAATCGCATTCCTATTTTTGTGTTTTTACTCACCAAACTTTCTCGCAGAAAGAATAATGTGTATGTAAAGAATTTAGCTTTGAAAGTGTCAGTAGTGTGTTAGTATGACAGGTAATGAGGCAATTTGGCAGAACATCAGAAACTAATTGAGCTCAGCTCACATCAATGCAGCTTTTTCAGCTGAGGCTGTGTCTTCTAAAACGAAGAGTAGAATTACATAAGACAGTATGACATGTACAATTTTAATTGGAAGCTCTAATTTAAAATATTTAAAGCATGTTTAGAATAATTTGTGAATCTACACAGACACATTCTTATCCAATTAATTAAGTCTCTTCAGTGGGTCGTATAATGACTTAGTGTCAAAAATATAAATTATGAAAGTCTCTGCACATATAAATATTCAAGCAACTTCTAAAGAGAAGGGATTTAGCTTTAGTAGAAAGGTCTCACAACTGCACACTGGTATGTAAAATTAACATGGAGTTTTGTAAGATAGCTATTAAAATCTGTTAGTACTGTTAAAAATACTTTTTAATTTAGAAAGTCAAGCTTTGATTTGGCCACACAACAAAGCAAGATTGTAAAATATAATTTCACAACATTACAAAGATCATTAAATGATTTTGGTAACACTGATTTTTAAGTATTTAGTATTAATCTCGGGGGGTACTATATGGTGTTACCAGAGCATTGCCACACATGGTGTTTTTCTTTTACGCTAGGATTGAAATTGAGAATCTGTTAAGATGAAGTTTTAAAGGATAAATCTATCCCGTAAAATGGAATACTAAAAAATTGTTTGGGAGGCAGGGGGCGGGGAGAGATTGTAAATCCACATCAAACTGTTGTTTGAGTCATGTCCATTATGATTCACTTACACTATTTTTATTTTTCATATTCTTTGACAAGTTGCTTTTTGGAAACATATGCATATAATAACATTTCCTGCCGGCCAGATTGTTCAAATTACAAATGAAAACATGGATATACTTAGTAATATGTAGCATAATATTATATTAAAACACTGTAGGAAGAAGGGGAAATATTATCTCTGTTTTTATGAGTAGCAAAGCTGTTCCTTAGTAGGCTGAATTGATTTTGCCTCAGTCACCAGCAACATCAGTAGTAACACTGGGAGCAGAAACAGGACTTCTTGACTGACAGGGTAGCATCCTCTTCAGTGGCTCACATTCTTTCTCTCATTCTCCTTTTTCTTTTTTTACCATGTCTTTTAGGGGGAAAAAAAATGACAATACGTGTTTTGTTCTACTGTGCAAGTAGTCTGAAGCAATAGGATTTCTTGTGAAAAGCAACCATGCTACTCTAATCAAAATTAAATGTTTATTGGTAGTCTTTTGTATTTCATAACATTACCAGTTTTTAAACAATGCTATTTCTTTAATTCATTACATCAAAATGTCTGCATTTCAAGCAGTAAGAGTTATTTCATATATTTTTGTTTAAAAATGTAAATAAATACATTGCTTCCAGGCGTTTTAACAAATTGAATATCATGCATTAATTAGCTTATACTAAACCTGCAATATTTAAATTCTTAACTTAATCTGACTCCATCCTAATCAGTACCTGCTGAAAATAAGTTTTTGAGATCTATGTGGAATCCTGGGTGCTTCTGATATGAAGTATGATATGTCAAGCTTATTCTTATAATTAAATAACTCTGATGTACAGAATAATCTTGTCTCACAATCACACAACATTTTGAAACTGGCAAAATAAAAGTGACTTTTTAATCACAGTTTCTGGATAGAGTCAGTTTAGGATGAAATTCAATTGGAGCTGTGAGATATTGCTAACATTTTTGTACACCTCTTCATAATACCAGAGGAGTGCGTCATTAATTATGTCTGGGTTTGATATTACTGACTTTTTCCCCTCCCAAATAAAAATGTATTTTAGGAAATTCAGGGTATATAAAATAAATTTATGAACACTTATTAACTGCAGAGACAAATATGCTGCACTTGTTTTGATTAGCTTCCTTTGACAATTTTTCAGTAACTGTTTACCAGTGACTGCTGCTATGAATATCAATACCTCCTTTCACGAACTGTCTCCAGCTAACTTTCGTGATTGACTATGAGGGCTTGAATGGCATGGACACTGGAAGTCTGCCTAAAAACATTGACAACTTGAATGATTATCTTGCATCATTCATGGTAACTCTGTCAGGTTGTCTGAGAATAATTGTGAAAGAAACACAGGTCATTATGGAATGAACATGATGTGTCCATAATGGTTCCCTTGAAGCTGCTGGAGTTTACTTGGTCAATAATCTGTCATGAAAAAGGTAATTCAATATATTTTACTGAAAAGCTGGACAAATCAAGTCTACTGTACTGCAGTATATTTTCAGAAATGTTATCTAGCTTCCTCTTAAAATTCTTTAAATCATTAAAAAATTAATAAAATTATGATATTCTGAGTTGATATAAGTACTCTTCTGAATTGTCTTTTATCTTAAAAGGACATACAGTGATATATAAGATATTAAACATAACACTGTGGGATAAAATTTAGGGCTTCCTGGTATGAGATTATTTTTCCTGGTTCAGAATTTCAGTTGTCGCAATAAATTTATTCAGTTTTTCAGTATTATTTACAAATGGATTTTTGTCAATTGATTCTAAGAAGTGAAATTTTCAGCTGATTCTATTTAGAAAATTTTGTAATTTTTTTTATTTTAAAGCTATTTTTACATTAACAGTAATTTTAGTAAGGAAGTAATTTTCTCAACTCATTTGTCAACAAGACATATGTCATGATCACTGTAACCTATTTGGCTTATTTTCTGCTAAATATATAGAGAAAAGAACTTGTTATTGTTGCATTTTTTAATGCTGCTAACACTTATCCATTTCACCACTACATCTGAAAAGGCCTGTGTATTTCTGACTTTTTAAATTCGATTATGTTAAGGAGAAATATAATTTTTTAAATCAATAATGTAATTAAAACTACTCTCTAAATCCAGTGCACCAGGCACAAAGTAACAAATAAGATTTGCTGAACTGTTATTCTTAGAGTTATAGTAGTTCTGGTGTGATTTCACAATTTTAACTAAAGCATCTTAACTAGATAAGCTTAATCTTATCATAAATGCTTAAAAACTTGTAGACCAGTACTGCAGATTAATGATATTTTGTAATATGAAAGCACTGGCTTTGCAGCTAAGTCATTTTATGTTAGAAACCATAAAGTGTGTCCAGTGAAAGATGATTTGTGTCAGCTAAAACTGTAGCCTGAAGCAACACTTGGTGGGTTATTACTTTAATCTAGTTATTGCAGCCTTGAAGCGTATGTTAGTAAGCTGAGGGTAAAAATGTCAAAAGCACAGTTGAGACTGATCACTAACAGTTTCTAGGAACAACAGAAAACTGTCCCATGTATTATTTTTCTGAACTTGGTCAAGTCAAATTGAAGTCACATTGACTGTGGGTTATTTTTAAAATATCAGTTATTTCTAGAAAATAACGCTTTTCTTATGTGAAAACTTCCATAACTAGGAATTTGCACACAAAAAAGTTTATTGTCATTCAAAGAACTGAAATTATGAAAAGTTAAATTTGCCATCGCCATCTGTTTATCAAATGAATGCCAGTGTACTGTGTTTACAGACTGGTAGAACAGCATATTATTAATTATTTAGTACATTACTATTACCTTAAACAATACTTAACAGAAACAAAAAGGTTAATTTTGTCAAAAGATAATCACATCGCTGATTACTAATACCTGCACTAAACTGCAGCTTCCAGACTATGTTTACAGACAGAATCACAGAGTCACAGAATGGTTGAGGTTCGACAGGACTGCTGTAGGTCTTTTTGTCCAATTCCCCTCCTCAGGTAGGGTCACCTAGAGCTGGTTGCCCTGGACCATGTCCAGACAGCTTTTGAATATCGCCAAGGATGGAAACACCACAGCCTTCCTGGGCAGCCTGTGCCAGTACTCAGTCACCCTCAGGGTAAAAAGTGTTTCCTGATGTTCAGACAAAACCTCCTGTGTTTCAGTTTGTGCCCATTGCCACTTGTCCAGTCACTGAGCATCACTGAAAAGAGCCTGGCTCCATCTTCTTTACTCCCTCCCTTCAGGTATTTGTACCAATTGATGAGATCCGCCCTGAGCCTTCTCTTCTCCAGGCTGAACAGTCCCAGCTCTCTCAGCCTTTCCTCGTAGGAGAGATGCTCCAGTCCCTTAATCATCTTTGTGGCCCTTCACTGGATTCTCTCCAGTATGTCCAGGTCTCTCTTGTACTGAGGAGCCCAGAACTGGACACAGTACTTCAGGTGTGGTCTCAACAGTGCTGAGCAGGACAGTAGACGACTGGTTAGCAAAGGTACCTGAATTCCTGAGCCACTAAATACTACTCCCCGTTCCTGGGGAGAGGCATAGCATAGGACTGTCTCCACCACTGCAGATGGGGATGACCAATCTCTGAATAAATGGAACAGACATGAGAATAATTCCTAAACTTAATGCTTTTTAACTTTTGTTCAGAAACATGATGCTATGTATACAGTTCAAAATTACATTTATGGATGGAATCAGAAATTGATTTATACAATGCTTATCATTTAGAATGTATAACTTGCAAAATGCTAAAAATAGGTGAAATACAGGTTTTCTTTATTTCACTTAATTGGAAATTGTGAAGGAGTTACCTCTGAAAGTACATTAATATAGCTGTTTCAGTGTTGTCTTTATTTTCATTTTAGAAAATTTAAAAGAAAATGGACAGTGGACTGACTAACTAAATGTTGGTAAAGGTTTAAGAGCTAAAACTTAGCATATATGTATGTATATTTCTTATATATGAAATTTTTTTAGTCTTCATTGCAGTGCCATTACAGACATTTTGGGGGAGGGGGTTGTTATGGCTTTTAAAAGCCATTGTCTCTAATAACATATATAAAGAGATAACATAATGTGAGAATTTTCACTTTGAAATACTATAACAAGGTATTGGATTTAATGTGTTTCATGGGCTGCAATAATTCTGTCTCATTCATATTTTAAAATAGTTATTATGTCAGTCTGTGTAAATATGTGTATTCTTGACATGTGGGTTTATTCTAGACATGCAGTAATTATTCTAGATAAATTGGAAATCTGTAGCTGCGTTCAAAATTCATAACTACTCACTAAATTACTATGTTTCATTACTCTCTTTTTTAAAGGTATTTGCAGCATTTTTCACACATATAGATCGCATTATTTTCTCACATATTATTTAAAAGGGAAAAAGGTTGCATGTTTGTCTTGAACTGTCAGTGTCTCTCTTCTCCTGCTCCACATTTGAGATCCTCATCCCATATCTTACTTTCTTCCACGGATGAAGAACACGGTTGTGCTTGAAGAAATGATGCTTACCTAATCTGAACCTTCTACTGCTAAACTTTGTGAGGCTGCAGTGGAACCTGGAAAATATTGTATTGCCCTATTGGTACTGTTAGTGACACATTTTTTAAATGGCATTCTTTCTGCATTATACTTCTTTAAAAGTATGAGGTGGAATCATGAATCCGTTCTACTTCCTGATAACTCCCTGTTAATTGCCATGGGAGTCATTGCACTGCATCGTTCACTGAACTTACTGAATATGGACATAAGCTTCTGGAATAGAACCTGGAAAGCACAAACAGCAAACTGTCGACAACCCAATGGTTTTTCAGAATTTGTTTTGGTGCTGAAAAACTGCACACACTGCTATATCTCCTTTTCCGCCTCTGAACACTGACCCTAATTTCAGACACAGTTGTACAATTTACTTTATTTGGCTCCATAAATGAATGAGTTCTTTATTGCATATTCTGTGAGATAGCTTGTCAAGAAATCTAGAAGCTGCTGATTGATATTGAATGTAGCATAGACAAGAAAAGTGAAAATGTCCTTTATTCATGATACAGATGGTATGCCTTCTACAGGCACATGCAAGCATCTGGTAAGGTTTGGTATTGTTGCTGAAAATTTTCTGACTGCAGGCCAATACTGGTTAAAAGTAGTGATACTGTAAAATAAAAGTCTTATATTATGCCAGGTTTAAATTTGAGAAGCAGAGCATGCACATGTAAGAGAGTGGATAATCCAGCCATGCTCTTTCTGGAAAAAACCAAGAGTCTTGATTCACATAGTTTTAAACAACTTGCTTATATGCAGATTCATAATATGCTTTCATGTACATACAGGTTCATAAATTAGTGTTTATACAGTACATAAACAAGCATCTTCTAGGGCTTTGTATATCCTAAAAAAGAAATGCAAACTTTAAAGCACGTGGTTTTATATTAAGCACTTGGTGTTCTGCTGCTTTTAACATTTGTAAACTTTTTTATCACATTCATAGTGATAGTACAAGTTCATGGTATTACCACTTCCTTCAGGCTCCAGTTACCATTCTTTTTAGTTTCAATAATTGCATAGAAACATGAAATGTGATATGTCACCTTCTAGCTGGGATTTCTAAATCTGCTATAAATTTATATAACTTGCAGAAATTGTAGTTAAGCTTTAGAAACTACTGTGAGATCAGGTGAAAATAAAAAGTGAAGCTCAGGAAGGCTATATGAATGTATGAATGTAATAAAAGCAAGAAGGTTCCAAAATCTGTAGAAATGAACTGAAAGATTTGTATTGGTTTCTTGGGACTTTGGATTAGGATTCTTCTTCATCTTTATCAAGGTTGCCCTTACATATTTCTGCTGTTACAGTTCCTAAGTCTAATCGCTTTCTGTATCACATACATGTCTCAACTGCAAAGTTGCTTTATATACTTGATGTTTGAAGGATGTCATTACAGCGCTGGCAATTTATTTCTCTGATTATTCTATAGTTCTGTTTTCCCCGGGAGAACAGAATATCAGCTATTTTCATGTGTCATCCTTTTTCCCTCAGACCAAATAAATCTCTATAATCCTCCAGCATTTCCTCTCCTGATGACCAGGAGAAAAGGTGAACTCTAATATGTGGACATTTTAGGTTCATGGTAGAGGTAGGCCTAAACTGGAACTTCAGCTTTAACCTTTGTTCAGTATTCAGATGTCGAGTTAGGTGAGGACAGGTACTTTTTTTTAAAAGACATTTTGAGGACCAGAAACGGATACAATTGAGAATTAACTTCTGTTTACTATTCCTAACACATGGGAGCTTTGTAGATTCGACATGTTTTGATAATGGTCTGGAATTAAACATCATTTCAGCATTTCAGTTGCAAAATTTGGAAACAGACCAGGATCCAGGCGATGTAGTTCAAACGAACCCCATCTGTGATATACGTGCAATTCAGAAAGATTATTGCTACAAAATAATGGTAGGGAGCATTTTTGGTAGTGCATAAATAAAAGGTAAATAAACAAATGAAATGCATATATTTCAGAATGACACTCAAATTTCTTTTTTTAGCTTGTAGTAGAAGAATTTAGTTATGAAGCAGTAATGGGTAGTAGGACACGAGGGAAATATATCCTTACCATAATATGACCAAGATTATATGAAGGTCACCCACAAATGAAAAAACAACACATACTTTAATGAAGTGCAGTAGAAACTGGCCACAGCTTTATTAACTGTAGCAAAACAAATCTCCCTGAGATTCTAGTAACTAATTTTTGTGACTTGAGTTCATCTGAGTGTTACCTTGGCCCAGTCTTTTTTTCATCACCACATGTACGTCCATTAAATCTCATCATGCCAGCTACTGCTCAACTGGGAATTTCCAATTCCAGCTGAAAACCAGATAAAGGATCCTGAACATGGATATTTCTTCTTAAATAAGTTTCACAGTTCATTCTGCAGCTACAGTGTAAACAGCTTCATTTTGCCACTTGAATTATGGCATTAGAAGCAATCTACACTGGCATTGAACTGCACGTATAGACTGCACATACAGACTATGAAATAAAATAGTCAAGTACTCTTTTAAAGAGATATGACGGTTTCTCATTGATAGCTCTGAAGTAGACCACACAATATTGTTGCTAACTGAAGGCTGCAAAATAGTAAGGTGAGGATGAAAATCTATGTTGGTAAGTTCTTTTACACCCTGTTCAACATGGTGATTTTACTTTAAGTCCCACCTAGTCTTCTTCACGTTTGGAAGTGGGGACTTCCATCAAAGGGTGAGAATGACTTTATATTAGGGATAGTTCCACCACATGAAGGTGAAAAGTCATTATAAATTTCAAAGTTTTAATTTTTCAAGTTTTAAAACTGATCGTCAAAAGTTAATCATTTTGGATTGGAGTTTTAGTTTATAAAGAACTTGATTACTTTCACAATAGTTACA
The DNA here is from genome assembly GCF_018139145.2 of Gymnogyps californianus. Lineage (NCBI taxonomy): Eukaryota > Metazoa > Chordata > Aves > Accipitriformes > Cathartidae > Gymnogyps > Gymnogyps californianus. Next base: position 38,668,605 of record NC_059474.1, on the reverse strand, counting down.
GTAGCATTTTTCATATTTCAATAACAGAAAAAAGATTAAGTCCACATTAGCATAGCCCACCTTCAAATGCAGAAAGATCATTACCCTCAAACTTCAGAAAGAGTCTTAGCCTATTAAAAACAAACAAAAAAAATATTGAAAACAACATGAAAGAGTCTCTACTGTAGAATATTCAGGTAACTCTCATGAGAGGTGTTTTATTACTCTGCCTAGTATGATGTGGTTTCAAAAGGGAGACAGAATTTGCATCTGAAGCAGAGAAATCACCAGTTTATGTAAACAGGGTATTCCCTAAATTTTCCATTGTACCCTGTCCACATTTATGAATAACTAAGCTCCCAAAGTAATTTGTGAATCTCTGAGGATATTCTTCTTGGTCCTCATGTCTATTGACAGTATTTTCTTTTTTGATTTCACAATTGTGAAGTTGTGTCCATAACAAAAATGGATCAAGGAGTGCTTACTTCTGTGAGAGGTAGTTTGGAGATTAGTGATAAATTCACTATAATTAATGTTTTTCAAGTATGTAGTAATAGAAAGTTGTTAATTTTCATACTGTTAAACAGATGAGGTAGAATAAAATATTTAAATGTTCATCCTTTGTGGCATAGCGAGCATTAAAACTAAATAATTGGTTCGTGAGAACACTCATAGTCATTAGACGTGTGTTGATAATCATCTTCTGACAATTGTCTTCTTGTTCACTACTCTTTTGAGTTACTTGTCTTTTATAGACTTCTAGCTTTCATTTGTAAAGTCTAAAAGCTATGAATACATATTATTCATTAGTTTCCCTAGAGTATACAGAAATTAAAAAAAAAGAAAAAAAAGAAAGGAGCACTATACTGTGAGGAGTGTTAACAATTGACTTTGAATGATAACTGTGGCAGCCTGAGTCAAATAAGTTTGGAAGATTCCACCCTTTCTCCCCCTATTTGTACTAAAGCAGAAACAATCCCAAAAGTTCTTGCAAAGCACAGCAGCTGAGCCTTCCCTTCAAAGCCAAGTAGCAGCACCCCACTATGGCATTGAGAGAGCACTAGAACCCCACTGTCAGTGGTTGGGTCCAAGGTACATTTTGAGACTTTGTGATGTGAGGAGCAAGTTTCAGAAGTGCCACACGGTTTGTGAACTACATTTGGAAGAGTGCCAACAACTGCTGTGCAGAAACTAAAAGCCCCAAAATATCTGAAATATTTCTCTGAATGAGTATCAGTCAAAGGCAGAACAAGACTGTTTACAACTGTAGCATGCATTCAGCCAAATTACATTTGCAAATTAGGGTTTTGAAGCTATAGACCTAAAAATAAAATAATGGGTTGAAATCGTTTTTGCTAAGGAAAAATGTATGTATACCAGCAGCTTGTATATGAAGTTACAGCCTGTTTCAGCCCAATGCATTTTGAAATGACCGAGATATTAAACTCACAAAACAAGGTTGTCAGACAACAAATCAAGCTGCAAATTAGCCTTCTAATCTTATAATCTGGTTACGGCTGCCAAAGTACAACTGACAATTGATTTGCTGTTTGCTGTCCAGCGCAAAATGTCATATATTCTTTTTGATGAGAGTCAATGAGTGCATTAAGTGTATAGCAGCCCATGTCCTCCCGACTCCATTGCAAATAGTCCTAAATTACTAGGGTCATTATCTGTACAAATAAACCTACTACTAGCAAAGTGCAAAGTAGAATTTATATGTGACTCTTCATTTATTCACTTGCAGGAAATGTGTATTCTTTTTTCAGCAAGTATACGAAGCAAGTCTGTTTGAGGTCATTCAATGTGCTAGCTTTCATGACTGTTATAAAGGTAAATATTTTCAGGTAACTACTTTGGTCTCTACCAAAATGTCATGAATTATTAATAGAGTGGTGTGTTTACTTGTAGCATTACCCTTTGTAGTTATCCTTAATTTTCTATCCAGTACCTCTGATATTAATTAAATTAACTTTTCATAGAGGATATATGATTTTTCACTTGTTACAGCCTGCTTGTAAGACTTCTTGCTTAGAAGATTCAGGACATTTACTTGTGTTGTTTGGAGCTTTTAAAGAGAGCAAGGAAGAAAAAAATATGGAAGGAAAACATTTTCTGGTATAGTGACTGAAACAGAGGACTAGCACTAAAAAATATTAACAACTTTTCAATTAATGAAAATAATGTTGTGGGGGGGAGTAATTTGTGCTATCTGTCTTGGAAAAAGGCTATTAGGAAAATACTTCTGGGGAAGACTGTGGTAAACCTGTATCCTACTCACAAAAGGAATGTTCTCAGGTGATGGCAGTACAAATATAGGAGAACATTCTTTTTTTGTGCTGTATGGGAAAAACATTGGATAATTAGCTCTAGGGAGACTAGGCAGAAACCTGTGAAAATTCAGTCTCTCGCTGAACTTCTACCTCACTGAATTTCCCTTGAAATTTTACTGAATTTTCCTAATGGGAGACCTGTCAACAGAAGAGTGTCTGTTAATAGAAACCTGATTAGAAAAAAATGAAATTGAGGCACAGTTGAAGTGTATGGTTTATCAAAACAAAAATGAGAAGACATTATAAATAGAAGGCCATTAAGAAATGTTGCCAGGATAAATTGCTTTAAAAATGATGACTTGTTTTCCTTTCAAATGTTCTAAGAATAAATTAACACTTCCAGACTAAATTCTTAGACTCTGTGTAGCTAGTTTCAGCTTGGAATTTTGCTTGTGTGGTTGGTTTTCTGATTTTGTTTTGTTTTTATTTAGGGAAAAGTTATAAAACCTTAAAGACAATGGTTTATGAAAGGAAAGCTGACATAATTTTAGCTACTGTAGCATCAACACTGTCAATATACTAATGGATTGCAGAACAACCAACTGTCTGGGTAAGGAGATTTGGGAGGAATGGTATGGTATCAAATATAGAGTAGGAAGAAAAACACATTCTCCTATACACAGAAGTATTTACCTGTTCTTTTTGCACCACTTTTTCAGTATAAATATATATATAAATATTTAATTTCAAGAAAAAAGAGTAGAACAGACTGTATCTTCTCTAAAATAAGTGGGTTTTTGTTACTACTTTTCTACCAATACTCATGAAGAATAAATATATTCTGTTGTTATTTGTAATTACCTGTATCACTACTTGGCCATATAGACCTTAGGACAGTCAAATACCTGTTCATTTTAGAATAATTAGGGCATGAGTGAATGTATGGCTTGTTTGGTGGACAATTTTATAAGAATTTTATCAAGAATAAGAGAACAGAAAAACAATTGCTAGTAAACTGAGTATTTGAGATTTTATGCATCCTTCCTTGCAGATGTACTTTAAGAAAAACTTGAGAAAAACTTGGGAGAAAAGCTTCCAAAGGTCTAGAAGATAATACAGATGGGAGATAAGAAACTGTATAGGGGATATGAAAAGCAAATAGTTGGAATCTAGTGGAGTAATAGAACAGAGATCATGGCAGTGAAATTCAAAAGAAATAGTGAAGTTAGGACACAGTAAGCGGCAGAAAAGGAGTCGTGCTCGTATGCGTAACTTTAATGCAATCACCTGCTGCTTCAATTAGCTCTAAACAAGAGATCACGGAATAAGGAAATTCATATTTGGCCTTGAAATTTACAGCTCAGGCATATCTCTACCTAATATTCACCAGTGTTAATAGTAATGTTACGTTAGGATTTATTCTTAATATGCTGTATAATAGGAACCATGGTAGATCTGGTAAAAACTCATGAAATAGTAAAAATGTTTTAAACTGCTAAGAACAGCAACATGATTCTGAAGTATGTTAGTAGCTGGTTTTGTTTGCAGAGTGGTATATAAAGCGTATTTTATCAAAGCTTGTGTGAAGTCTAGAGTTCCTTGTGAATTTATGTTCACAGGAAACATTCCCTCTACATTCACCTTCCCCTCAACAGGATTCTGAGGTTTCCTTTTTGATAGTAACATGGAAATCTCAGTGGGCTCCTATCTTCCTGCAGTTCTTTCCAGTGCTAACTTGTTACTCTGATCTATTGTATTTCAGAACACTACATTGTTTAAAAAGTCATTTTCATTTTTTAAGTGTTTTTCTCCTCCCATTTATAACACTGAAAGTACAATAAAAACAATTGTTCATTGTTTTGAACTCTGACTCTCAGTCACTAATTTAGTCCCTCATTCTGCAAGGTGCTCTGCATGAGCACAGGCATTTTACCTGCATATAGAATTTATATGATCGTGGGCATAAAGAAAGTAGTATTTTCTATATTATTTTGTCTCTAGTTCCTGTAGAGACTTAATTGAAGCCAGTCAGACCAGGTTCTACTTTCAAATTGAGAATAAATATATATATATTTAACAAAGTATCATTTCAAAATGATTTTATATCTTTCCTTCTTCTAAAAAATAATAACACAACCATGATTAAGAAGCTGTGGGGTCATATTCTTTTCTTTTTTTAAAGAATCATCAAATTATTAAGTCAACTACCACAGTTGAAAATTGTGACATATTTTTAGTAAGTAAATCTATCTAAAACAATGAAAGGGAAATGAGATAAGAAAAGGACTTTCTGTATTCAAGGGACAAAATGGATGTTTAATTGCATATAGTGTATGATGTCAATGGTAGAAACGATGGCAATGTTTTGACTTATTTCAGTAGAGCCAGAATTTCGCTGAATAGCATGACATTCACTTGACATAAAGCCATCCTCCAGTTGCTGAATATTCAGTGTAAGTAACAAAAATTTTGTAGCAGTACTTAGCTTTTATATAGCACTTCCGGTGTTCACAATGAAAGATTATAGAGGTCAGAAAGTATGTCTTACGAGAAAGACATGAAAGAAAATCTTACTTTAGATAAGAGAAGATTAAAGGGTGGCAAAAAAATAGTTTTCAGATACATAAAGAGTTCCTGTGAGGAAGGTAATAAAATTTTGTTTATACTGGGGGTGAGATGAGAAATAATGGTATAGAGTTGAAATACGATTTTATCTAGGTAATAACGAAAACCTTTTTTTTTTGCAGACTAATAAGGTCTGGAACAGTTTAGAATCTTCACTATGGGATCTTTCTATGAAAGTTCAGCTAAATATTCCTCTGAAATATTTTAAGTTTGGCCAAATGGTGTGGTAATGAAAAAAAATTCAAGATACATTGAGACAAATACAAATTTAAGTCCTCTTACTTAGAAACTTTTCAGTCTCAATGACAAACAGGTGGACAAAAAGTGGTAGCGGGAATGGGGAAGATATGATTAACCTTCTCTTGCCACAGAGCAATATTCCAGATAGCTATCACGCTATTCCATACTATCTCTATATATTAAAAATTTTCCCATTCACAGTCATGTCTGATATCCTGACCTGGGTGTAAACATAGTTCTCAGATCTGTTTATTAAGGAGGGCACCATGATGTCAGTCATCGAACAGTCCTGCGTCCAGTGACACCATTTGATAGAGAGGGGCTGTATCCTACAGGCTTTAAACATATGCACAGTTGATCTGACTAGAAAAAATGGTTGAGAACCTCTGGTTTAAGAGCAGTGACACAATGAGGAATAGCGTCCAATGAAATGTGCATTTTTCATAAAGTAATATGTTTCAAGATACAATGCAACAGAGCTGAAGAACATTGGATGTTGGCCCCTGTTATGTTTGATATTTTATTAGAAACTTTACAGCTCACTCAATTATCTTTAAAGAAAGGTATTTTAAATTTACAATACCATAAATAATAGGGCCAAATGTAAAATATGGAAAAATCTTTCTGTGATAGTTTTGAATGGTATATTAATTTCTATAATCAGGATTTTTGTTATGAACTAGACTGTTCATTTGATGGAATTATAACTGTATAAAAGAAAAGTTTCTTGAAAACTCCTTGAAAGCAAAATTAGCTGGTAGTCTACAGTAAGTAAACACTGAAAATTATTTGCAATATTTATATTCCTATCTATTAAAAAGTGTTCACAGCAAAAATGGAATACTATCTTTTCAATAATAATTTTTAAAAGTTTGACCTTCACAGATCAAAATTACAAATTTCCTAATATCATGATCCTTTTTATCTTTTCATTACTGCTTGCAATACTGAGCAGTGCATAAAAAGAATTGTGATTAAGTGATTTTTGTAGCCTTGGCATAATCAGGAAAGTGCCTGCTGCTCTTGAACTCTGTGTACTTCTCTTACATGTTTGCCTTTTGTCTTCAAGACTGGTTTTGAGTGAAGTGTTCATTCCCATCCATACCATTATTTTTCTTTTTTTGTTGCTTTTTCGTTACCCATATTTGTAATTGTAATTGAATTTTTGGCTGCACTAATGCTTGTGTTGTAATAGCAGCCTTATTCTGACAGTGACAGCCTAGAAATAACAATGTACAAAAATGTTTCCTCTATGCAAAAAAGTTATTTTAGTCCGGTACTCTACTACAAACATACAAAAAGTAAGAGTAGAAAACCATTGCATGTAGGCCAGAGAAAATGTCCAAAAAAATTAAAACTTAATATGCCTTTTACAAACTTAATCTATAAAACTTATTTTATTACTAGTTCTTTATTGTAAGCTCGCTGCACACTTTGCAGTCCAAGACAGGAAAAACTTCTGATGGACCTGACATCTTTTTGCTTAGACTTTGGGTTTATTAGAGTATTGTATCTGTCCCGGAGCAGGGTGAAACCAAATAAATTTCAAATGTATACACACACGCACACACACGTATGTATATATTTTAGGCTCATAAGGTGAATTGCCCATGAAACTCAAAGAAGGTATAAACATATGTATGTTTATAAATTTTCACTAAAAAAAATACATTTTTAAACAAACTATGCAATAGTTTCCATGGGAGGTTTACATTAAAGGTATTCTTAAGCAAATAACTTTTCACATACTGTTAGTCACGACAGAGTTTTTTGAGATTAGCCTAGCGATGGCCAAACCTCTGTTTTCTGAAGGGGAAGGAAAAGGAGGAAAGGCTGTTCTCAGAGGTACCAGCCTGCACTTCTCTTTGTTCTCCATCCTTTGCATTTCTCAGTAGGAATATGTATTTCAAGATAAAAGGAGAACTTTCTCTGATTCCATACCAAGTTTCAAAGGCAGTCCTATGGACTTCAACGGCTTCTGATTCCCAAGCTAGAAGGATCCAGAATACATACCTGAAGATCTAGTAGCCATTTTCCTCTTTGCTTTCCTGACCTGAATGTAGTTTTTCTTGAACCATCCAAATCCTCAAAAATTCTGGACTATACTACTTACTTATACAAAACTGAGGGATTAAAAAAAAAAAAAAAAAGAGTAAAGGACATGATGAGATAGAGCATATATTTCTAATTTAGTTTCTGTTTTTCTAATGAATGAAGATACTATGACTATTTTTGTCAACGGACTTTTCATTCAGCACTTTTAATCAGATTTACGTTCTGTAATTTATGACTGAATGTTGTTCAAGGAATGGGTATATTCCCTCAAAAATGATTTTTAGTTTTTTCAACCAAGTGAATGAGAAGGGTCTCAGTCTCCACAGTATGTCAAACTTAAACAGCTGATAATGTTCTACTTATCTTAAAAGTTGATAATGATCCATGATGATTACTTTATAGAGTAAATAAGGATCTTCATAACATTAAGTAAAGCAACCTACTGAAGAAAACTTATGCCAGGCTTCCAATAATCATTCCAATTCAGACTGTGAGTAGTGGCTGCACTCTTGTTTCTTAGGTAAATTTGATCTTGCATTTTAGTTTCACTAGTATCAAGAAAGTATTGCTTTACTCAATTTTTTTATTTTATTGGTGTGCATATACAGATAAAAACAATACTGGCAAAATTGCAGTCACTGTTTCATTTAGTGTTTTATTAATATAGTGCTTTCTGCAATTTGTCATGTATTTGAATAATTAAAATCTAGTATAATGTGTGAATAGTTAATTTGAGAAATTTGTAGTATCTTATGGACAGTGCCATTACTTCTGTGCTGTGATAGATTCCCTGCTTTTGCTGTCTCTTGCTTGCAGTTTATCATATGACCATAAATTTTGCACTGGGGGAACAAAACAGAAGTTGAAGCTCAGGAAGAGGAAAAAATAAGGATGTGACCTGAAGCACCATCATTAGAAAGGATGCTTCTTTATAGAAAGTGTTATTAAAAGGAAAAAATTATGAGTTTCAAAAATTGTATTAATAATCAATAGCATTAATGAAAGATTATTTCACTTCTGATTACAACAATATACTTTATGAGTATGAAAATAAAGTAACTGTATCCAGTATTCCATTTTTGGTTAAATGTTTGTTAAGATCTGTAATTCCTTACATAAAAAGTCCTTTTGAGGGTTTCGAATCTACTTTTAAAACATGTTCTTGTTTTCAACAGTATTTCTAAAAACCTGGTTGTGCTTCTCCAAAATTTTCTATTATCAACATTTCAAAATCTCTAGAAATGTCCCTTTCAGAGGACAATTGGCTTTCCAAATTCTTTGTTCTGTTCAGTTGTCAGTAGCTAGAATACCTACCATAGAGCACATCTCTACTTGCTAAATGTGCATATTTATCTGCAGAAATAACGTCATTCTTAACAGTACATAGCAAAAGTATGCAAGTAATTATTTGTTAGGTGAACCAGTAGTCAAACTAGTTGTCTACTATGTTTGTTTCTTTTTTCTACTTGTTTTCAGCCTCTGCCTAGGACTAAGGAGGTGGAACATTAGTGTTACATCATAGATAAATCTTAATGTGAATATTGGTAGTTATTGTCCATTTTATCAAATAATGAGGTAATTATTCTTGTCCAGTACATTTGTTTGCACTGTAATGTTGTTTTGCTTTACTATTCTGTGGTCACTTCCAGCGACATTCAGCCTGTAGATGTGTAAGCACAATTTTTTAGTTGTTAATTTTAATTTGGCTAGCACTTTTTACTGTTATATGACAGATAAATGGCATTTTTTCTAACTACCCACTTTCTAAGATAGACAATCTCATAGTAACTTTCCAGAATAAATAGTGTTTTTATTCCCAGCTGAATATAATCACAATTTTTTTCTACTGTGGGTGGACAGAGATAGGTGGAATGGGAGACAATAGAGGAGAAGCTAACTTCCTTTCCCATATGCAAGAAACCTGTCATCTTTAATTCAATATCTGTCCATAGTGTATGTCTGTTCAGCTCTTCACCTTTTTGTCCTACCAAGTCTGCGGGAAATAGAAGGAAATAGAGAAAACTGATATGTTAACATAAATCGCACAACATCAAAAGCATAGAGAGCTGGACTTTATTTGCACTGTTTTTGCAAACAACTCCATAGTAATAATAATTGCAGTTAAATAATTCACCAAAGCCTGGCTCGATTTCCAGCTCTGCCAATGGACTTTGCATAATGAATTTTGCAGGACTTTATCTCAACTATTCCATCTATAATACCAGCTAATTAAGTTCATCTTTGTACATTTCTTGAGTTGCTTAAAGTAGGAATTGCATAAATTCCTGAACATTATTATTTTGGTTTATATCATTATGCCTTATACAGATTTAAAACCGAAGTTCAAATCTTCCTTTGTTCAGCAAATGCAAAGTTTCTTCTTATCACTTGGAAACCATACATCCTTAAATGCTGATTTTGTGGAATTACATTTCTGATCATTATCACTTTCAATGCATATGTTAAATTGTCTATCATGTAGAACAGGAATAATTTAATTCATCCCAAGATTGCTTTATAGCACTCAAAGTTCTCCAGGAGTAGTGTTGGAATTTTTATTGCTTTCATTTCTAAGTGTTTGGGGTTTTTTTTTCAGATAACATGTATATTTAACATTTACTGACATGTCACAAGAAGAAAATTTAATTTGAAGTCAGTTCTTGTGGAAGTCTGTATAAAACTTGGATACTTAATGTTAGGTTTTGGTGCACTTTGGTAGTTTCTTATGAGCAAATTGTAATAGCACAAAATTAAAGGTGAGCAAATAAGTTGTTTTCAGTGAAGCTACTGTTGCGATATCTGAGCTGACTCTTTTTAACTGCTTTGAACAAAATAAGTATTTTCTGTTCTTCTTCTGTTTAGAAAAGTTATGTTAGTTTTCCCTTGAGTAGTAGAGTCCTCTTCTCTTGAAGAGGGGGTTGAGATGCCTGCCTTTTGAGGGTTTTTATCCTGTTATGTGAAGCATTTAAATTAAATTCTACCCTTTCTTACTGAAGGAGGTAAACCCTAGACTCTTTCCCCTTTTTCAAAATTCTTCCTTGACAAAGAATCTCTTCCACTTGAGTGGTCAATGATTATACTACACGCTGGACAGAAATAAGAACTCCACTACCCAGGAAGCATTAAGTAAAATTAAACCAAATAAAGGAAGGACAACTGTAAAATAGCAGTAGGCAGAAAGAGAATGGGATTGAAGGTCCCATTAGTCCATCTTAACTAAGTCCTTTTGCAGATGCCCTACAAGGTTATCCTTGCTAATACAGAATAGCAACAACACGTTCTCATGGATAGTATGCAGCTGTGTGTATGTCGTGCACAGAAGCAACAGGTGAGACGTAAGATCTGAATTTTGGTTTAATGGAATCGCTACCAAAGCAACAACTCAAACACACATCAGGAATCCTGTAAATAAAGAGCTGATTATACCTTCTTGCAAACACTTACTAAATGGCTTAACAAACATGTTTTTAACGGAGGAAAGAAAAATCTTATAAGAGAAATAAACAGGGAAATAATAACTGATTTTTGAACTATAACAGTTGTACAGTTTTTTTTCTAGGAAGTGGTTTTTAGTTCATCTGTAGTGAACTCCCTTGAGAACCTTCACTCACATGTTAAGACTTTCCAGGTAGCTACGTCAGGTTTAATATATTTTTTGTTGTTGTTAGCTGGCCTCACTTTGTCAGACAGCCGATTCTTGATCATCAGATGTATCACCTACTTCATCACCTACTTCCTGGCTGATAAACAACGAGTGTTTGAGACAAGACATGTATCTTATTGCTTAACTTAGCTGGAATTATTGCAAATGGTCATACGATCTAATTGGCTTGGTGGTAAATAGGACTTGTGTTGGTGGTGCTTGTGCACCAGGAGCACAAGCCTGTGTGTGTGGTTTGTACTGAACTCCTGCAAGCCATTCTGTGTGACTTGTTTTTGGTTGTTCATGCTGCTCTGATTGTGTGGCCCCAAAACGTGTAACAACTTTAAAACTCTTCCACATCTTTCTTCTTTCTCTCTTTTTTTTTTTTTTTTTTAAAATCTTGTTTCTGCTGTGGTCTTCCCAGTTTTCTAGGGCTAAATTTGTAATTTCATTTTATAGGTTAAAAAAAAGTTACTTTCATATGGCAGCCTTCCTGAAGATACATCTCCTCTTCAGAAAAGTAAAACTAGGAATACTTGTGTTTTAAGCCACTTCACTTTGCTGTCTGTGAAGATTTCCTGGTCTTTTTATTTTAGCCTGTCAACTATAAACTCATATATTGCTCTTCTAAAGTTTCTCTCTGCTATGATTGTGCTGAACTTTCTTATCTACCCTTAGAATCTGGCTTTCAGGGAGGCTGTTTTTAAAGCTTGCTTTGTTGTCTTGAGAGCTAGTATAAAGCCATTGTCACAAAGCTGAAGAGTTAACTCCCTTAAGATGTTGTTCTTGACTTTTTTTCCATTTCTCATTGATTTTTTTTTTTTTGTCAAATAAGCCAAAACACTGTTTTAACACTGTGTATCTGTAGTATGTTTTCATGCTGTATTCCAGGGTTTTACTCTTCCACTATCACCTCTGTTTTATGACTGTGTGTTTCACGCACAACTGGGTAACAGTTGCTCTCAGTAGCGTTGCATTTGTGTTTTCTACATCTTATTGTCACTTCTGATCTTTATGGTGACACCTGTAGTAACATTATTGCCTTGTCCAAAAGCAGAGTAGAGTAGTGACAAGAAAGTTATTTATTAGTTAAATTATGGACAGCATCCATTATTAAATACTGATTTTTTTTCTTGCAGTATCAGATTACCACAGCTAGTAAATTGTGTGTGTTTTTTTCAGATTGCCTTGCTGCTATTAGCAGATGCCTTCTCTATGTTCTTCTCAACATTTAATTCTCCCTTTTTAATGCAAAGTCATTGTTGCTCATTAATTAGCTTTGCTGATGATGGAAGCGCAATGATTTACTTTCAGAAGTATTTTATAGGTGAATATGGATGCTTTTCCTTTTTGCCCTTTCTTATAACTGACCCCTAAACCTTACACAATTTTAAGGTGGACATTTCTTAAGTCCTTAGATGCAAAATTATCACACTAGAAGACCACATGTATGCAGAAAAAGTGACGATGCAGGAGATTTATGTAACGTTATAGTGTGTCATTACTTGTAGAACCCTGTTTTAATGCTCTGTTAAAGATGGATTAACAGATGAAGATATTGCAAAACCAGAAATTAGAATTTTGGCAGAAATGATCAAATAAAAACATCCAATGGAATCAGCATTTTATTTGCCTGTCCAAAACAATCTGCAGTCCACTTTATATATATATATATATATATATATATATAAAAAAAGCAGATCTGTATATGTTGCAGTCAGAACTGACTATGCGGTAGAAAAAGTGTTGTGTAGAAAGAAATTCAGACCAAAAAACCCTGCTATGCTCTGTTTGTACTGCCCTTTCTGTGGAATCTTAAGCGAATATAGGGAGTTGGAAAGCACAGTAAGGTAGTCTTAGCTCCACTGATGACTTGTTATTTTCCATGTGATTGTTTGCAGGCAGAGGTCAGAGTCACGGCCATGCACAGCTTTAATCTTACTGGGGAAGTACCATGATTGTAACCATAGCCTACGACATAAGAATGAATGGGGTTGGTGGCAATGAAATGAAGTTAATAGATTACACATATTTAATCTCTAGTGTTAAATGGCCAGGTAGTATAATGGCTTTCATAGATTTCAGTTTCATGCCAAACGCTGGACTGAGCATAATAGCTTATTTTTCAGGAAAGCATAACGTGTTTGGCCAAATGTATTTTCCAGAGGGCTATCCAGTCTTGCTTCAAGTCCATGAAGAGGCAGAGAATCCAATTTTTCAGTAATTTGATCCAATGGTCAAATATTCGTATTTTGAAGTTCACGCCTTACATTCAGCTTTCAGCTATCTGTAGCTAGATATCTTGGTTAGAATTATTTCTGCTTAAGCCTGGAAAGCTTTAGTATTATAGGCACAGAGCCAGGTAATCACAGTTGTGTTGCTTCTTAAGCCAACTGGTATCTTTGAACTTCATTCAATATCTTTGAATTTCATTCAAAGAACTGGAATTAGTGGCCAGCACCGTACAGCAACACATCAGCAGTTCCTGGGGGAATCATAGGGGTTCCTGTCTGACATGAAGACTCCAAGCTGGTGTCCCCAGAAGACATCACCTCTGCACCCCTTCCTCCTCTTCCAGTGAAGTCGGAACAGGACAGTGGTCAGATCCCAAGCTAAAAATTGTTCCTCCATGAGCATTTGGAAGTGTACCACTGGCACTGTATCTTGCAGAAACTATTTTGGTTCTGATCACAGTGATATTACGGCTAGCTGTATCTCTGCTTTCTGTGCAGGGTTCTCTAAGTGATTGAGACTCTGCGTTACCAGGGCTTATGTTTCCAAGAAGAGAATTTTAACTTAGTTAGGTTAAAATGCTCTTTGACATACAGGCAGTATTTGTTTGTTTATGAAGGCAAAACACCTCTGTGTTTCTTAATAAGCTGAGTAAGTTAGCCCTTTAATGTTTCCTTTCTCTCATTCTAAAGCGTTTTTTTCCATCCTTTAATTGCTTTTGTGAGGTTTTTTTCAGGTTATCTAGATTTAAAATACTAATATTAGATATGCATACAGTATTGCTATGTTAGTGTCACAAATTTCTTGTGCACTGATTAAGTCTAAGCATATCCCTTTTTTACACATTTTTTAAAAATACACCTTTTTGCTGCAGTTTTATGTACACTGATTTGCCTCAGTCTGAATCAAAAAATCACTGCTTTCCAGGGCATGGATGCTTATACTTAATATGCGTTCTTTATATTCTTTGCTAATTGTTTCTTTTTCATCATTCATTTTCATCATTCATTATTTCTTTTCTAGTCTGCTTCAAACATTGTATTTTATAACAAATTATTGATGAAAAATGCATATAGCATTGCCTAGATCTGGTGGTTTAATTATGATTTAATCCCACAAAACTGGGCTAAAGTTGTTGCTCTTGATGATGACAACTCTGATTTGACATCTGACAGTTCTGAATTCATTCCATGCTTATATTGCTCAGTGTTGGTTTGTTTTCATGATTAATATTATTAAGCTCTATCCTTACAAAGAACTAATGCATATAAATAGTTGGCTTCATCAGAAAGATCTGTAATTTTATAAAAACCCTTGAAATCAGCTTATAATATAATTATCAAATTAGGGATTTTCTATAGAAAACCTGTAGGCCAGTCAGGACTTTGTATGTGGATACCATTTATGAAATACAACGTAGAGGACCATGAGGCTGGGTGTGATTTGTCTGCTTTTAATTTTGTTTTCGTCTGTATTGGTTTTAAAAAATAACATAACTTTAGAGAAAGGAAATAGAATTCAGATGTTGGAGTTTCATTTGATGCTCTTACTGGTGTTTTGCTCTTATCTGCAGTATACAGTGAACCATTGATTCTTCCAAAACATGAAGTCACAGAAGGTGAACTACAATGTTATTTCCATAAAAATACGTACAAAACAAAATTGAAATCCACATACATATTTTTGCTAGAAATGCTTAGGCACTCATCCATTCACTGCAGAAGCTTTACCCTGTGAGCTATCTCACAAAAAAAAGCATATCCTGTGTGTAGGGCTTGAAGAGATCCCTTCACAATCAATATTCAGTTACAAGTATCACATACAAGAATTTGGCAAATGGTTTCAGCTAATGAGTAAATGAGAGAAAATGGTGATCTGCTTGTGTATATTGTGAAAGTAGAAAAATCGGCTCAATTTGCTCAGTAAATTATTCATTGGAAGTTACTCATTCATCACTAACAAAAATGCTGTCTTGAAACGTTTCATCTGTTTGGTGTTTCATATGCAAGAGAAAACTGATTTTCCCATCTCTGTCATTCCTTCAGCTGTTCCAGAGAAAGACTAAAGCAAAGTCCTTATTGTCACAGGAAAAGGAAGCATCTATTCTTCCATCTTCCAAATAAAGAAAAATTATTCCAAATATAATATAGCCCATATTTTGGGGGTGGGGGGGAGGAATCCAGTGAAGAATCTGTCAGTACAAGACTAGAAACCAGGGAAGTATTCAGTATCATACAGAAAATACTGAGGTGAGCATGTTATCTCTTCCCAGTGTTTTGGCTTATTTGTTCTCATTTAGTAACTCTTTGAAAATGCAGTTAGCTCTAGGGAAAAGATTTTGGAGTGATTAACATATCTTCCTTACTGTGTGAATTTTCCCAACATGGCTTTGAACAATATTAGAAGAAAAGTAGCAGGGAGAATTAGCAATTAAAAGACTGTCACTGTCATCACAGCAGGTTGAATGTTTGGAGCAGAGTGACGGTAAGGGCGATTTAACTTGCATCAGAAGAGAACTTCCAGGCTTGCAAAGTCTGGAACTTCTCCAAAGGGATCAAATATGACTGGAAAAGTAGCTGACAGGAGCTGGTATACATTATGTATGCTGCAGCCTCCTGGTGACTTACTAAGCTGAGAAAAGAAAAAAAAAAAAAAGACAGAATAAAATAGGGAGAAATAAATTCATACTTGGAGCAGTTTACACATCTAAGTGTGAAGACTGAACTGTTAGAGGAAGCTAATAGGATGGACAAGAAGCCCAGGAAAACAGACAATGTTGACATATTTTCTTCTCTGCATTCAGAAATAATCCTAGAACATTTTCTTAAAAAAACAGAATTTACACGAAAACATTTTCAAGAATCTTCATGTAACTAATGCCTGAACTGCAGAGCTATACTATGTGCAAACAGAGAAATGATTAATATTGCATAAATGAATTTCCTCAATACCAAATAGCATGTATATTTTCATGCTGTCATTACGAAGCTTCCTGTGTTCATTTTCTTATGTCAAATTACTAACAAATCAGTGACAATTTTATGTGTATCACAATAAAAAGGGACATTTATTTCTTTAAAATATACCACATTTCCAATTAAGATGATGTTTAAATAAGGCAATACAATGCATTCATGCATATCTTAAGTGTAACTTGCTAAAATAAAATATCCAAGAAATTCACCAGTGCGTTCAACATTTGAGTATACCAATGGTAACCTTTACCCCTACCTGTTTTGCTAAGTCAAGACAATTATGTCATACCATCTATTTGCTTATATAGATATTTCTATTAAATACAAGAATTCCCCCCCAAAAAAATGTGGACTACTTTGGTGAACATGATATTTCTAGGGATTTTTTACATTTTGGACATGTGGTGGTCCATTAAAATCTTGACACCATCAGGGAGTTAAAGACTTCACAAGGTATGTAAGTAATTTGAAAACTAAAAATGTCTTCAATTTTTCCTCATTCATTCCCGTTAACTGCCTAGAAAGATCATACTTACTGAGTGCCCTGCCAGTTCTTATTTGGACCTGAAAAATAGTAAAATACATTCATTTTCATAGTGGGACAGTTACTTGAAATAAGCAGGTCTCAAGTTCCATATGATTTGGATATTAGTTTAGATATGAAATAGTCTGAGAGACAAGTAAGGGATGTAAACGGTAGAGAATCAGAAGCAAAGCCATTGCATTCTTGTGTACAAAACTTAATGCTATTTATTTATAGAAAAGTTTTAAGCTCTCTGAAAACAGAAGTAAAAAATGCTTCCATCATGTTAACTTTCATGCATTTATTCTTTTTCATAAGAAGAGAAAAGATTGACTGATAGGTGCATCCTTTTATGCATTATTTTTAAGTCTGAAGGTCAAAGTGAAGCAGTTAGGCTGAAATAAAACGTGGAAAGTTAACTAGTAATAACTTTCAGGAACAATCTATTATAATGGAACAAAATGGGAGTGGTTATGAGATATTAAAGGTAGTAACTGAAAGGCTTCATCTGAAGATGCATGAAACTGTATTTACAATGTCAGAACCTGGAAATTTAGAAGATATTCCTTCTCCAAGGAAGGAGAGTAAGATGGTTCTGATTCCAAGATTACATGTCTTTCCAAAATTGTCATAGATCATAAATCATACTTGAATGTGACTAGTGAGAGAAGAAGAGCTTATTATTCCAACTTATCACCTGTCACTGTCCACCAGTGCCTGATCGTAGCAAGCACTGTAAAGGAGTCATTTACTTAGGATGACTTCTCCTCTTTCCTTCTGTCATCTGTGTAGATGTTGTTATGCTAAAGCTTTATTAATTTAAGATTTACTTGAAAAGAGAAGCTAGAATTAACGTATATCTAAGCTCATGGAAAGTTAATAAATAATGCTTTCTAATATAGTTTTTTATAGTATCTTATAAAAATTTGGTATAATCGTTCATATAAAATGTGTATCAATTTATCCTCTCATTGAATAATTGGGAAATATTATTTTCCTGCTAAATGTCTGCTAAATTTTACATTACTGTTTTGATATGTAATAAATTGAGTTGATTTTGATGATCAAATAGTAATGATTTAGTCTTAATGTTCTGCACGTTTTTGAAAAATAGGAAAGACTAGTAAGATAGAAGTTACATGTCAAATAAAAGTCTTATTTAGGTTAGCTTCTTAAATCTAAAATATATGTAGCAATTTAAACATTTAAGAGTGTCCAGCTTTGGAGATACTCAAAACACAACTGCACAGAGCCCTGAGCATCCTGCTTTAGCTGACCCTACTTTGAGCAGGGAGGTTGGGCTAGGCAGTCTTCAGATTCAGCCCTTCCAGTCTCAATGATTCAGTGATTGTCTGATTTTATATTGAAATTTAATACTCAAAATGGTTGCTTTTAGAGATTTAACTAAATTTTTAAAATATAGTTCAGTTTCCATAATAACAGAATTTTTAAAAAGCAAAAAAAAAGCTATGAAGCACTTTTTTTTCCCCTCCAGAAATCTGGTGACAGCGAGGTTGAGGACTACTTTAAAGAAAAGCTATTTCCCAGATTTAGAATCAAATCAATAAAATGGTAGTAATTAATGTGGTAATAATAGTGTGGTAATACAAACTTACACAAAATGCATGCTTACAATATCCTGACTGAAGTAAAAAAATCTGCTTTTAATAACTATATTTTTGCTTAAAGTGTAAAATATTGGGATTGCTCTTAGTTATTACAGATTAAAAAGAAATATTTTGCACATCTGTGATTTCCCCCAATTTCCATTGACCATTTGAAATATTTGCTATTGCTGTACTTCTAGAATTTCTTTCAGAATAACACTATAAATGCAAATCATATTAACATATAATATTAAATGGCTATTAGTATATAGTCACAGAAAAGCAATGGTCCTGTGCTGTGTGATAAAGTGTGTGACTACAAATAGTTTCAATCAGAGGAAAGCAACTGGGGAAAAGTACATTAGGAGCCTGAATAAAAAAGCTGTTTGCAATCAGTTACAGCTGAGTGCAACAAAAATTACTTTCTAGGGATCAAAGGAAATTAATGATTGACCAGTGTAACCAGAACATCCCACAGCATGTTAAATATTTAATACCATGCTACTTCTGCCCAAAACAATCTGAGGTTTGGCATATATCCACCAAAATAGCTCATCGCTAATTAATTTGGCGTGTCATTTTGCATAAAATTAGTAATTAATACTAGTCAGCATGCACTATAGTGAACTTTTTTCAGTTAAAGATTCAATCTCAGTAGTTTCAAAAGCTTGATGAAATGGTCATTTTTTATTATTCTTAGAAGAGAACTTGCACATTGAAAAAGGTATTGCAGTCAGAAGGAAGGATATATCAAAGTTTATAGACCAAATTTATCTGAGATTGTTCAAGGTCAATGAATTTTTTTCCTTCCACTTTCTTGAAATTATGAGTAATAGAATATGAATAACTGGTACTCCAGCTGAAATGAACTACAGTGATGTGTAACACTATATTTAGCTGTCTTTTAAACTATTGCAGTCTCATTTAAGAGGCTCCAAATTGAACCTGCATTCTCTACCATTTTAGAGGCAACATTTACCCCGAGGTTTTGTGAATTCATTTGAAGAATCTCTGGTAATTATTACTCAAGGTGCAGAAATAATGTGATCTTTGCAGAAGCATTTAGGGTAACCATTGTATGCAGTGGTTTTGAATAATCAAAAAAAATCAAGTAAAACTTGGAGTTTGCTTTGCAAAAAAAGGTTTGTTATATGAAAAAAGTGGGGGGTTTGGGTCATTTTCCTAATCTGTCTATCCCCGCAAACTGAAGTTTATAACTGTAGTAAAATACAATTTATTCTGAGCAATTGTGCATTTCCAAACCCCAGGCACTGAAATCCTACAGTTAAAAAGCCCAAAGAGTCATTGAAAGCTAACATTACCCTGTGAAGGTCTGCAATGAGCAGGAACAGCCTTGTAGCAGAGAAGTCAGAGACTGGAGTATCACTAGTAATTAAATTAATAGCAGTGAGCCCAAGGCCATGTTTCTTCATCTTCTGTTTCTCATATTGCCTCTCATTTTTTCTGTGATACTCTTTTCATCTTTCTTATTCCTAATTAACACTTGTTAACACTTTTTTTTTTTTCCTTGGCTTCTTTTGCTTTCTGAATTCTTTCATATAGTTTTGTTTTCATTCTTCTTCATATGTGTGATTTCCCTGTTGGCTTATCTCTCCATTCATTTTCTCTGGTCCTTTCTTCTATTACCTTCCTCCCTTCACTGTTACCTTCTCCTTTTGCTTTCTGCTTCCTTTCATTCGTTGTGCCATGTGTCTAACTTCTCCTTGCTTAACTGTATTGGTTTTCTGTCAAAAAGGACTCCTCCAGCACTTCTGATAGTGCTTCCTTGTTCCATGTGAATCATTTAAGCAGTGTTATTCAAAGGAATGTTTTTTTGCTATTCTACCAAAAATTTTCGTAATCTTTTCAAAACTATGTAGTTCAGTCTGCTCTAAGCACATATTTTAAGAATGTAGCTGCAGTACAATGTCATGACAGCAGCTTAAACGATGACAATAGTACCATATAAAGGCTGAATGTTATACAGTGGATCTAAATCTCTTAGCATAATGTAGGATCTTTTTAGTAACTAGTAATCCACATTGGTACTGAATTTTCCTCTTTAGAGGGGATGGTGCGATGTAGGATAGAGGTATGCAACACTTTTACCAACTTAAACATATGTTACCATGCAAGCTCCCAATCTAAATTGTTTATTAGGAGTGGCATTGCCTTTTCTTCCATGTTATCCTGTGGAGGGTTGACCCTGGCTGGATGCCAGGTGCCCACCAAGCCGCTCTATCACTCCCCTCCTCAGCTGGACAGGGGAGAGAAAATATAACAAAAGGCTCATGGGTTCGAGATAAGGACAGGGAGATCACTCAGCAATTACTGTCACAGGGAAAACAGACTCGACTTGGGGAAAAAATTAATTTAATTTATTACCAGTCAAGTCAGAGCAGGATAATGAGAAATAAAAACTACATCTTAAAAACACCTTCCCCCCACCCCTCCCTTCTTCCTGGGCTTAACTTTACTCCCAATTTTCTCTACCTCCTCCCACCCCAGCGGCACAGGGGGACGGGGAATGGGGGTTGTGGTCAGTTCATCACACGTTATTTCTGCCGCTCCTTCCTCCTCAGGGGGAGGACTTCTCACACTCTTCCCCGGCTCCAGCGTGGGGTCCCTCCTATGGGAGACAGTCCTCCATGAACTTCTCCAACATGAGTCCTTCCCACGGGCTACAGTTCTTCACAAACTGCTCCAGCATGGGTCCCATCCACGGGGTGCAGTCCTTCAGGAACAGACTGCTCCAGCGTGGGTCCCCCATGGGGTCACAAGTCCTGCCAGCAAACCTGCTCCAGCGTGGGCTCCTCTCTCCACGGGGCCTCAGGTCCTGCCAGGAGTCTGCTCCAGCGCAGGCTTCCCACGGGGTCACAGCCTCCTTCGGACCTCCACCTGCTCCGGCATGGGGTCCTCCACGGGCTGCAGGTGGATATCTGCTCCACCGTGGACCTCCATGGGCTGCAGGGGCACAGCCTGCCTCACCATGGTCTTCACCACGGGCTGCAGGGGAATCTCTGCTCTGGCACCTGGAGCACCTCCTCTCCCTCCTTCTTCCCTGACCTTGGTGTCTGCAGAGTTGTTGCTCTCACATCTTCTCACTCCTCTCTCCAGATGCAATTGCTGCTGTACAGTAACTTTTTCCCCTTCTGAAATATGTTATCCCAGAGGCGCTACCACTGTTGCTGATGGGCTCGGCCTTGGCCAGCAGTGGGTCCATCTTGGAGCCAGCTGGCATTGGCTCTATTGGACACAGGGGAAGCTTCTAGCAGCTTCTCACAGAAGCCACCCCAGTAGCCCCCCCCACTACTAAAACCTTGCCATGCAAACCCAATACATATCCCTTTAAGACAGGCAGTGCAGGCCAATATATTTGAAAACTGGGACTTCTCACACAGAATGAGCTTACAGGACAAGGTTATCCACAGTCTCTGAGCATGTAACATCAGTCTGCCTTTGGATCATTCCTTTAAAAAAGACTTAGCAGTCTCAGCCTTCTAGAGTTTCCCCCCTTACCATCAAAGGAAATACTGACATGAGTGTTAGTAGGTCTCGACTTCTATAAATAGTGACTGTAGGAGGAACTTTTTTTCCTGAGAAATTGGCATGTAAATGTTGTTCTGAGTGCTGGATTTGGTTCTTACCGTGTGTGAAGTTTTTCAGTAAGCAGGATACCCTGGTTTGAGAGCCATGGGATAACAGAACTTCTGTTAGAGCTTTGACTTGAAGCAGAATTTTTTTTAAGGGAAAGTAAACTGTGATGCTCTAGGCTTTCATATCAAAATTTGGACAGCAAGCGATAGAGGGAACATTTATTATTTCTTTCTTTACACTGTTGTCAGAATGTTTTGCACAGGAATGTGATATTGTGAAGTGCATTGTTACACACTGAGGGACTAAGGAATTTCTGTTAGAACTTGTTATGAGCCTTATATTTTGGGAATATAAAAGAAGAAAAGAAAGAAGACCTGTCTTTATGAGTCAGAGGATATCAATAAAAAAAAGAAATGCAATCACTGCATGAATTGAGAAGGTATTGCCACTAGCAACAGAGAGAAAAGAAATCTTTGCATTGATGAAGAATATTTAAAAAAAATAAAATGTAAATTATTTTCAGTTGGAAATCAGAAGTAAGTTTCTAATCTCTGAGGAGAGGGTTTAGAACTGCTTTCCATGAAGGTAGGGTAGCTAGAAATAAAGATGAACACATGAGTTCGATTTATAAACTGTGGTTGCTTGTTATCACAGGCAATACGGTAATGATCTCTTCGGCGCTTTCTATGGAACTAATGTAGAGGTGGCCACTTAATAAGAATTATTCATGTTTCCATCCTCATTATTCCCTGTTGTTCACATTTTAGCTTACTTCTTACAGTTCACTTTTGGAGAAGGTCTCGGCTCTCTCCATTTTCTTGAAGTCCCTGATACCCTGACATAAAATCAATGGACATATATTCCCTCTAAGCTTCATAACACTCTTTACCACTTGGATGAGGTTAGTGAGGAGCAGTGTGTTTTGTCTTGCTGGATCACTGAATGGTTTGCAACATTGCCTCCTAGTTCCTGATAGTGCAGGGAAATAAGAAGCCAAGTCCTCATGTCTCTATAACGTAGACTTCACTCTACCACAGCTTGAATTGCCAGGACATATTTTTTCTTTGCAAAAGGAGATGTTTTATTTTTTTAACTTTAGGTGATTAATTATATCATAGTACATTAAGAGAGTGCTTTATTCCTGACTAAGCTACATTTTCACTGAGGCTTTGTGATATATAGACAACCTTTCCTTGACATAAAGCATGATTTAGATAGCATGACAATGTAACTATTGGGGGAAAAATGCTTTCTGTAGCCTAAAAGTGAGTTTACAAAACTTTATCAAGAAAGAAACTTTTAAGTCAACTTTCCAAGTGAATCAGTGCAGTTATGGATTTATGCTAATAGAACAGTTTGCAATTTGGGATTAAATTAAATACTAGTACTAGTACTAAATGAGTTTCTTTTATCCAAAGGAATAAACTGAATCAAATCTACTAATTATTAATATAGATGCCACATACACTTATTAATGAAAAGAGATGAAAAAACGACCATCTTAATTTTTCAGACACAAGTGGCTTTATAGAATCATAGAATCATAGAATCATTTAGGTTGGAAAAGACCTTTAAGATCAAGTCCAACCATAAACCTGACACTGCCAAGTCTACCAGGGATGGTGACTCAACCACTTCCCTGGGCAGCCTGTTCCGATGCTTGACAACCCTTTCAGTGAAGAAATTTTTCCTAATATCCAATCTAAACCTCCCCTGGTGCAACTTGAGGCTTTTTTCTCTTGTTCTATCACTTGTTACTTGGGAAAAGAGACCGACACCCACCTCACTACAACCTCCTCTCAGGTAGTTGTAGAGAGCAATAAGGTCTCCCCTGAGCCTCCTTTTCTCCAGACCAAACAACCCCAGTTCCCTCAGCTGCTCCTCATAAGACTTGTGCTCTAGACCCTTCACCAGCTTCGTTGCTCTTCTTTGGACATGCTCCAGCACCTCAATGTCTTTCTTGTAGTGAGGGGCCCAAAACTGAACACAATATTTGAGGTGTGGCCTCACCAGTGCCGAGTACAGGGGGACAGTCACTTCCCTAGTCCTGCTGGCCACACTATTTCTGATACAAGCCAGGATGCTGTTGGCCTTCTTGGCCACCTGGGCACGCTGCCGGCTCATATTCAGCCGCCTGTCGACCAACACCCCCAGGTCCTTTTCCACTGGGCAGCTTTCCAGCCACTCTTTCCCAAGCCTGTAGTGTTGCATGGGGTTGTTGTGACCCAAGTGCAGGACGCGGCACTTAGCCTTGCTGAACCTCATACAATTGGCCTCAGCCCATTGATCCAGCCTGTCCAGATCCCCCTGTAGAGCCTTCCTTCCCTCAAGCAGATCAACACTTCCGCCCATTTTGGTGTCACCTGCAAACTTACTGAGGGTGCACTTGATCCCCTCATCCAGATCATTGATAAAGATATTAAACAGAACTGGCCCGAGTATTGAGCCCTGGGGAACACCACTTGTGACCGGCCGCCAACTGGATTTAACTCCATTCACCACAACTCTTTGGTCTCGGCCATCCAGCCAGGTTTTTACCCAGAGTACGCCCATCCAAGCCATGAGCAGCCAGTTTCTCCAGGAGAATGCTGTGGGAAACGGTGTCAAAGGCTTTACTAAAGTCTAGGTAGAAAATATCCACAGCCTTTCCCTCATCCACTAGGTGAGTCACCTTGTCATAGAAGGAGATGAGGTTAGTCAAGCAGGACCTGCCTTTCATAAACCCATGCTGACTGGGCCTGATCACCTGGTTGTCCTGTACCTGCCGTGTGATGGCACTCAAGATGATCTACTCCATAACCTTCCCTGGCACCGAGGTCAGACTGGATCCTCCCTCTGGCCCTTCATGTAGATGGGTATTTAAATAGGTAGATTAGTGAAAAAGAAAAAAGAACCTTTGGTAGAAAAAGAGCATTTATTTTCCCAAATGTGTAAGTAAAAATTTCCAAATAAAATGTTGAGGAATCATTTATAAACAAACATCTCATTCCAAAAGGTTATCATTCTTCACAAAAAGATATGGAATTTAAAGCATAATTTAACTGATCTGGAGAAACACCGTTATATTCCTTACCAGTCACTACAGAAATTTTTTTCAACTTTCTAAGTTCTAGAATGCTTGATAGGAGTGACTCAAGATTAGAGCAGCTCTCATGGCTATGAATCTTACATATACTACTTGGCCATTCATATTGTTATTGACATACTAAGCCCTGTTACTATAGAACTTTCGTAGCATTTTCTTTATTTTGGTGTCTGTTTACTTAGAGTCTAAGAGGGCAGTTTAAGAACACATCTGCATTTTCAGATACCAAAATACAATTTAAAATTATAAATTAAGACTCTAGCTTTAAAGTGCTTTTTCATACTTTAAACTTTTTTTTTTGGTTAACTGATTCTCTTAGAAAAGAAGTGGAATGTGTCCATTCAAGAAGAGCCCTGTCTTTCACAACTGTAAGAGCAATTGAAATCAAAACTAGGAAGCTATGACAAGAAATTAACTCCACTTCAATACTAAAAGGCTCTCTAATGTCTGGCATGTACCTGTCCTGTAGTGTAATACTGGAATGTTTAATTATACTTACATTCAAAGTCTCCATAATGTAGAAAAATAACTTATAATTAGACAGATAGACTTTCTTCTAACATATATTTCCTATTCTCAAAAAAATGTATCCAATGTTTTAAAAATAGCTCTTTGCTCATGTTCATTAGTTCAACATGTTTCCTACTTTTCTTAGCTTTCCACGTATTCTATATCAAACATACTCACATGCTTCATTTAGGCTGCAGAATAATTTTGAAGCAACTATTAGCATAGCTGAAGAGAGAAAACATGCCATTTTTCCCAGCTCATATTTATGAGGTAGATCATTCTTTTTGGTTTCTATTGTATTACCAATATCAACCATTAAGAATCCATGATTCCCCCAAAAGTAATGACATTATATAAAACCAACAAACTTTTATTAGGAGGAGTGTTTATTTTCTTTGCTGCTTCTGAGTCTCTGGAGTATATTCAGTTCATATTTTCAATCTTTTTCTTCTCAAGCACAGGCATCTTTGTTTATATTTTTACAAAAATGAAGGTGACAGCTAGATCAAGGAGAGGTATTTGTGAGAAAGCAAGGCATTATTAGTCTTCTGATAAAATATGAAAGTTTACTACAGTGTTATAGCTTGCTATGATCAGATAGGAAACAAAGTAGCAACTATGAATAATATCATTGAGATGTATTGTTTTGGCCTTAGATATTAATTGTAACAAAAGGTTTGGAGTCCTTTGCCTATGACAGTGGAAGTAATAGATGACAAAACATTTCTGACCTCACTGCATCTGCTGCTTCCACCAAGAAATTGGTGTTCAGAAGAATTAACTAGTAGGGAAAACATACTTTGGCTCCTAATTTTACTAATCTTTTCATAAATATTTTATTCTGTTAAATTTTGAGTGTAAGATAACTTATAGACACTAATTTAGTATCTGTCTCCATGCATAGCCAACATATGGCCTAACTGAAAGTGCAGTATGAAACTTGGAATACATAAAAACATTATACACACAAGTATGTTATTTACTGTATTTTATAACAGAAAAACATTAATGGGTTTACTCAGAGTATACTCACAGATACTGAAAGTTTCATGACTACTCTTCATCAAAGCAATATAGATCAATTCACAAGCTTTTATTTCAGGAAGGAAGTCACATCAAAATGAAGGCACCAATGCATAAAACAGGATTAATCAATACAGGCTCAACATAGAGGTCAAAAAACAAATAAAACCATACACTGTACTGGTCTGTAGGGACAGCAATAGAGAAATTACAATAGAAGCATAATACAGGCATTACCAAGATGCTTAAATGTTGTATATCTATGTTTATACATATCTTTAAAGATGTATATCTATATGTATACATATCTTTAAGTCTTCTTAAAAGTTGGGCCCATTTAAGAGCCAGTTTACAACCAAGCCTGCGTACAGGAAGGAAGGGAGTATCTTGTCCTTAATAATCCTCAGCACTGACACTTCCACTGGAAGAAGTACCGTGATTGTGCAAAACAGTCTCCAAGGCACTTACAGATCTTCTCCAGTGGCCTTGGCATGTGGAGAAGGTAGATGCTTCACCTCCCCATATGTGTTTAATAGCACAGTTCAAAAGCATGGTTTCCAAGACAACTATCTTGGAAAGTGTGTTGTACTGAACGTTTTTACCTGAGACTAAAATGGAGAGCTAAAGGGAGATTACAGCTTTTGCATGATTCTTTCACCTCTGCTTTGAGAACAGGCTAGCATGTGTTGCCCTTTGCTTGTCTTTACTCCAAAGCAGTGTTTGCAGATTAAAGCAATATTATCTAGCCTAAAAAACTAATTTTCCTTTCTTATAGAAGGAAAACACAAAACACATGCCAGATAATTTTTTTTTTTTTGTATATACAGTGCTCAAAATGGAAGAAAAAAAACGGGGAAAAATGAGCGTATAGATAACTACAGCTAAACAGCAGTAAGTGTCTTGCTGAGCTCAGCAAGGATGCTAAGATAGGGACTCCTGCCTTACATCTACCATTTAGTTCTGAAATCTTCCCTCACCTGAGAGGCAGCAGTTTCCTCTCATAATTGCAAGATTTCACTTATAAACTCAGCAATGTCTTGCTGCTATGACAGGGAAGACCTCTCAGCTTCCACATCTTGCTGAGTTGTGGGAGTTGGATGACCCTGGGAGATCAATCTTTCCTGAATGGCATGACCTCCAGGCTCTCCATGAGCTCAAAACTCAGGCGGATCTTGCATTGTGCAATATTTTGCACTGGCAGTGGCAGCTGGATCACAGGTCAAGGAGGAAGGTTTCTTTCTCTTTTGTTCTTTTTCTTGGCTCCTGTCTGCTATGTTAGCAAGAAACAGTCAGCTAATTTGAAGTAGCTTTCTCTTACTTCTGCAACAAGCTTCGAAGCCATCCATGGTGCTTAGAGCAGTTGGATGGAAGCAGAAATGGGGGAGCACAGAGGGAGACAGCACCTCTCTTTTTAATGGAACCGGTGTTTGGAGAACTTAGTGATATGGTACAAAATAAGCAAGTGATGTCCCAATTTTAATAGTGTATGTATGTATAATAAATCTCTTATTTTCTTGAGAGTGTCAACCCTTCAAGACTTAGATCTGAATTATGGTGTTATTGTCTGTAGGCTAAATTTTGTATAAAAATGACAGTAAACGTTTAACAGAGTGTTCATGGGGTCTTGATAACGCCAAATTTGTTAACAGTCCCATTTTTTGTGTTGTTCAACTGCAAACCCTCCATAAGGACTCCATGAGGATTGTCTGTCTTATATTAAGGTTTCAATATTTGATCAAGAATTAAAAAGTTCATTTCTGCAAGGTACTGAATGTACTTCTCCTTAATTAGCAAAGTTCTTCAACATGTGCTAAAACTGATGCATGCATTTAGTGCTTTTGGCTGTAGTGGATGTGTTTCACTAACTTAAATCCAATATACTATCACCAGAGAGCAATGAAGGGACATGTTGCAAACATACCTTATGTCTAACTGAAGACTCATTAACATTGTTACAGTGCAATGAAAACATCACAGCGTAAGCAAAATTCAAAACGAGATGTGTGTAGAGCTAGATTATCAGCTGGAATGCATCTCTAACTCTATTGCCTTCAATATATTTTTATAAGACAAATTAGTAAAAGATGCTTGATAAATTGATACACAAATAACTGTTGTCCAGGTTTTAATCTGAAATTACACCATTTTTAAAGTTTTGTAGGTTATTATTTTTAGTAAGTATATATTACATCACTGCAAGATAAAGTCCTTTTTCGGTTTATTTACTCTTTCTGAAGTCAGGCACCCTCATTGAGGAATCACTAGTAGGTAAGTATTCTGTGTACATTCTGAGTTCTTATATCACAAGAAATACACGGAATTAGTGGTAAATTACTTGTGCAATTTCCTTAGGATTTTTGTTGTAAACATAGGACTTGAATACTCAGTCTTATTGCATGATTTAAATAAATGGTTTAAAGTTTTTTAATGGTATTCTCTAATGGTGAAATAACTAAAAACATGCTTAACTTGTTTCCTTTTTGTCTTTGATATGCTTGAAATCAGACATTTTGGATAGTTTCTGTGAGGCTTTATTCTTTGTAGTTGTTAAACATGAGCTTGCAAAAGGAAAAAAAAAAATATTCCCATCGTAATGATTTCATGTAGGGTTCCTTGCATCAAAAGTAGGACGTTGAATGAGAAGGAGAAAATTCGGTAGCACCTTAGCTACCACCATGCTGTGCTATCCTTAAAGCCCAGTAGAAAAGCCTCTCCCTTCTGCATGCCTCAATCAAGAAAGCCTTTCAGCTACCTAGGAGGAACATGAATTTCTTCCAGGTTTACAATAAACAAAGTTTTATTGTAAAGAGCTTTTCAGTGTTTGCTTAATATAAATTGTCTTAAAATTTTTTCAGGACTAAGGCTGTAAAACACAGAGAGGATTTTGAATTGTGCTTTCAGAGAGTCATGAGAGGACTGGCTGGAATCTAAGTAGAAGGAACACATAATGGAAGGGGATATGAGCAAGAGCGTGAGCTAACTAGAATGTGGGTACATTTCAAGAGTAAAACTGTAAGGAAAGTTTTACATGTGGATATTGACTGCGGTTAAATGCATGTCCAAAGCTGAGCATTAAGGCTTCTGAAAGGATATTGGCAGTTTATTCGGAAGAAAGAAATCTGTTCTTTATTTACAATTCATTTTAATTTCTGTATGCTTGCTAAAGGAAACAAAAAATGGAAACATTCCTTCAAAATAATCAGCTGTTAATTAAAACTCATGTTTTATATTGAGACAAAAAACTCACATTGCATGCTTAAGTTTCCCAGCGTGCATATTTCCTCTTTTTGATACTTTCCTTAAAGTGTATTTTCATTTTCCCATCCATTTTGTACAGCATCAGAATTACCTAACTAGACTCAAGAAATTGCACAGAATATCTAAATTGCTGTTTAGGAAGTATCTTTCGAAAGGTAGCCCTCTCTGGTCATTTTCTTTTCCTTATGTTTAGGTGAGTACTTTTGTTTGAAACTTACCTGTTGCTGAACAAGTCTACTTTCAGTTGAAATCAATATATATATATGCCACTTCTTTAAATGATTAAGATTTTCAAATACAATATGAGAAATTCCATATTTGATTATTATTATTAATTGAAACAAGCCTCCCAATTACTTGCTGTTTGTCAAATTGGGTTATTTTTTCCCTTCTCAAACATACAGTGTTGTAATACAGCAGTACAAGTTTATAACTAACTTCATCTAAAATTCTGGATTGCTTTATGCAATTAATAAGGTACTTTTAAAAATGATCTTTGTCTGTTGTCTGTTAGCTTGAAGTATTTGCAAGTCCGTTGCACTTCTGTGAGCCTTTTTTTAATGGGTACATGCTTAGTCTTTTTACAAGGTCTAGATTTTTGTTCCAGGGATTTATGATTCATATTTATTTTGTCATGTTGTATTTTACTACTTGCTCCGCAGGAATTAGCATAATTAGCAAGGCTAACAACCTGAAGTCATGGCAGAGTGTTGTTTGTTGAAATTCCCTGTTTTCTCCACTGCAGACATCCAACTGTCCTAACTTTTTTTTTTTTTTTAATCTCTTTTAGGACTAAAACTAGCAGTTTTCTAGAGTTAGTTCATAAATGACAGAAAGATGAGGAAGTTATTTAATTGTATCTGAAGGTTTTGGGGTATAACACTCAATGACCTAAATTAATTTCTGTTTGTCATGGAGGGCTTTTCGTAGTTGCTCTGTAACTTGTGTGTATTTGTACTTTCAATGAAAATCAAATTTTCAGCTTCCAAGAACAGTATATTGATATAGATGAGCTACTTTCTCCAATAGGACTTGTATCTATGTATCAGTAAATAGTCAAGAATTGTATATATCTGAACAGCTCATAGCATCCTATGTTGAATTAACTGTTGATGACAACTGTAATTTACATCCTGATTTGAATAGTCTTTGTTTTCTGTGAAAGCTGTGAATTTTATTTCAGAAGAAAAAAAATATATTGTTTAGCCAGGATATCGCAGGCTAAAACTCTAAACAAAACCTTGTGGAACTCCACTGGCTTCAAACAATGTAGCTACTATTTGTTAAAGTTGTTAGAATTAAGAATTTGTATCTTAGGTATATGTCAGGCCTCCTATAGGCCTATGACATTTAGAAGAAGTGTCCTGACGTAGGTTGTAATGACTTCTAAAATAAAATCTGTGAGTGATAAATGAACAGATTGCTACTGTGAAAGTGTTTAAAGGTTTAGGACTCCTACTGATAAAACCACCAGAGAGAGTTTGTAGAAAATTACTCTCTTCTCACCTTTAATTGCGTTATTTAAGTTGAACATTTTCTCTGCTGAATGGAGTGCAAATAATAAAACCTTTTCATTTATTATGCAAAGTCCTTTACAAACAAAGTATAGAGACTATAGGAGTTAGGCTTGCTTTATTGAATTAAATAAGCAACCATCTGCAATGAAGTTCATGGTGGAAAGGAAAATTGAAATTTAACTAAACCAATGATGTATTAGGACTTGATCAAAGGGAGATGTTGCAAATATCCTTGGGAGATATTATTAACAAATTCTTGGTAATGCAAAAATAAGCATTTCCAGTGGAGAAGCAAAAGAAGTCTTTCTTACAGAATGAACTATCTAGAAATACCAGAAGATAGTTCTGCTGAGGAAAGGACTGAGATTTTTCAGGTCTTCTTTTCTACTTCATTAATATAACTTTCTCTCCACCAACTTTTTAAAAAAAAGATTGGCTTTTTGAATTATGGAAACTACTTTTGACAGGAAAGATTGATTATGGAAGCATGTAAAATATTGTCAAGGAGAACCACACAGCAAAAGAAAAAATATAGTTCCTGTATGCTTGTAACCTTATTGATATCTTTTATTTTATTGATAATAGACCTAAACTGGGGGATATTTTTTTAATTGGTTCCAATTACTTCAGAAATATATGATTCAATAATGACACTTTTAAAGCTAGAGGAAACATACAAATTAGCTTGAATGTACATTGCATTTTTCAGATTTGCTCATACGTGAACCTCATTCCATTAAGAACACTTGGGCACAGGAAAATGAGAAACAATAATAGGCCATGGATGGAAGGATGAAATATACCTTACATGTGCAAATGCAGAAGTTCCTCTGAGACAAGGTCTATGAAAACACTTGACACACATGTAGGCAAATTAATGTTGTATATAATCCAGAACGTGGCTTACTTTTTCATTGGTTATGGCTATTTCATTTTTTTAGCTTTATTTAATGGCTATTCAAGCTTAAGGTAGAAAAATACAGGAAAAAATTAGAAACATTATTTGTTGGCTTTTTTTATTTTTTGTCAATACTGCTTTTTGAATCTTGAAGGAGAAACTGATAGGAGAGTACTTTGTGAGGAAACAGAAATTCTTATTGGACACAGAGGGGAGAAAATGATTGCAAATTGTAACAATATATAGAAAATTCTCCATAAATTGATTAGTCGCACTTTTATGTGCCATAGCTTGCACAGCACAGATTCAGTTTCATTGATCTCTCTGTAATTGACATAAAATGGTACACTTATCTTTCAAGTTATTGCTTCTCAACATCACCATTTTTTTCCATTATGTGACGTACAATCGGTTCCATTTCATGACCAGGTATTCTTTTTCTGATCATAAAAATAGCCAGAGATTATATTTTTGGAGTGAGATATGTTTTGCCATCTAGATAAATGACAGTAGTGTGAAAGTAGAGAGTGCTGCAGAATTAAATGTACTCAAAGAGAAATGTGGCATCAATCTTTTCTTATTATGAGTAACACCAGAAAAGGCCAATAACCCTGAAATCAAAGGGTACTAACTCGGAAATGGGCAAGATCACATAGCTGTGAAGTGTAACAATTTTTTCTCTGATTTAGAAAATGGTTAAACATGGACATTCTTGTCATATACTTGTTTTCTTTATTTGAGAACTCAGTGCCTCCTCTCTGCAGATTCTGCTAGCCAAGATCCTATGGTCCTAAAAGTGCTTAAAGTTACTAGGCTTTCTCAGAATTAAAAGTGAGCCAAATAGAAAAACACTGCTTATTTTCAAAACTTCTGAGAAATCTATCTTCTAACAGAGCATGTATGATTTAATTTCATTTTATTGTGCTATGTAATTTCACAGCCTGGTATATACATTCCATATATCAGTCAGTTTTATTTGTCCCAATATGTCTAAATTACCCGTTCCGTGTAAATTTGTCAGATACAGGTAGAAAGGGAATTCTGTGATTTGGTAGTAATTATGTAAAGGGATCAGCAGAATTAAAGGATTTGAATTTTGATGGTTTTGAATAGATTTTTGTTTCTTAGGACATGCAAAGATTTATGTTTTACATTCATTGAGAAAGGTGATGCTTTCTATATGGGGGCCATCACATTGTAGCATGCTAACAGTCATCTTGCTATATTTCTTCGTTAGTCAACCAGGCAGGCACAACACTTGAGGCAGTCCAATATATTTCTTGTAGTAGGAGGTGAATGTTATTTTAGTCTTTAGAAAGTTTATTCTGAAGACAGCTTGGCTCATATGCCAAGATCCCAGACAAATCTATAAGTCTGGTAATAAAGCATGTGCCCTCTTCCCCCTGACTCCATCACCAGCTGATGAACCAGCTGACATCGCGGGCTATGGAGCTGTGTAAGTGTAAGCCTTCACTAAGAGTGAGGCTTATTAATGGGGGCACGATACGCATAGATTGCTAGCTGTAGTTGAGGGTGGATGTCCAAATGTGCTGATGAACCCTAATAGGCTTTAATTTAATTTTAATGGGATATTTTAGTCTTTTAATGAGTTAGTAATGCAACTGATATACTTGTTCTATTTTTTCCCCTATGCAAAGATGGAATTACTGGTTATATACTAGTAGTAATTATGGAGTATCCAGAGCTTCCAAGAACAGTGCCTCATTTTCCAGGCTTCTGTGTGTGTTTACAGAGTAAACAGATATTTTTGTCATTGAAAGTTCCTGCCAGAATGAACTATTTTTAGCAGAGGTCCAAGATCTTTTCAGCAAATAGCGTACAATGTATGAGGAAAGTAATCTTTCAAATGCATATGTTCTTTAAAAGAAATACCCATCTATTTTATTCAGTAGTCTATTTTCAAAGAAGGCCATTTAAGCCAGTTGTTGTACAACTAGAGGCTAAAGAATGGCAAGAGACTGTAAATCTTCTCTAGTCGCACAACCATGGATTTTTCTTACTCAGAGAATATCTGGGTGCTACAAAAATGGTATGGTTATCTCCATACAGCCTTTAACAACCTTCCCATGTATTCTGGGTGCAATGGAGTTGCAGCCCGGAGACACTTGGATGATGTAAACAGCCCCTTGAAAGCCATCAAAGTCTCTGAACTTTTGCAACTTGTGTCATGTCTGAATAAGGTAACTGGTCATCAGGATCCAAGATTTGAAGCCACTAATACTTTAATGCACAAGAAGTCACTGATCACCTTTCCAGCACCTGCATTTACTTTACCTTTCAGTATGACTTTTTGTGGCTCTTAATAAGATGGTGAATGCAGATAGCAAAGCTTCCAATCAGTGAGGAAGGAAACTTAGCTTTAAGTTGTTCTGCTCCTTTACATTATGAAATTGTCTCTCATGAGGGAACCAGAAGGAATATAGGACCATTTTATGCATGGTGATGTTGTCACTTGCGGGGGCTCTAACAAATCGTGTGATTTCTATAACTGAGTATTTCTGTATGATTCAGTGTAATTGACAGTGCCAGAAACTAGCCCTAAGCAAATTAAATGCAACACAAAATCTGCTGTAAGCAAATTAATCACAGTCTAAGTGATAGAAAACTTACACTTCATTTCTTTTTCAGGATACATTTGTAATGGAAAAATAATTCCCTTTTCTCTCAAAAGACTAGGAAGGCTGTCAGGCGCTCTGGGGCAATGGAAATAAGTAGTTTATGCCTCCTGTAAATAAAGATATGAAATCTTTGTATTTGTGAACAAAGGCCAGAGTAACCTCGTAAATTTGACGTTCTAGGCTTTGATTCATGGGCTTAGACCACTGACAAATGAGTCACTGCCCCGACTGTCTGCCCCTGCGCTTCTCATGCAGGCACTTACCTTAATATTAAGTGCTATAATTTAAGGCTACCTCGCTAGTACCATTTTTGAAGACATCTGCTTAAAAGATTGTTCTGTTCTTATTGCCTGGAAGCCTATCTGTTTA
Organism: Gymnogyps californianus; assembly: GCF_018139145.2. Lineage (NCBI taxonomy): Eukaryota > Metazoa > Chordata > Aves > Accipitriformes > Cathartidae > Gymnogyps > Gymnogyps californianus. The sequence continues at coordinate 38,633,557 of NC_059474.1, read as the reverse complement.
ATTAATTATCTGTGTTTCTCAAGATTTTTATTAAGAATGAAGTCTCCTGGACTTTATACAGCAGTGCCCCTGGGCTTGCTGTTCAAGAAAGGAGTTTAGACATGTTTTTTTCTGAACATTTCACCATCCTCTGGCTAGATATTTCATATCCTCATCAGTCCTTATTTATTTGTCGGTCAGCAATGTCTCCTAGTGCATCCTACAAATACACTTTGCACTTTAAATATCTTCCTTTAAATTTTAGCGAATGCAATTAATGGTTTTGTTAGCTCAATTTTATTCTGATGGCCTTTTTTCACAAAGCTGTCCAAAGCCTCTGGTCACTGTGATTGTCGGCTCACTCTTTTCCTTCAGATGAAAACTTTATCTAAGGAGGTCATAAAAAGTGTGGTTTCCAGTGAAAAACTCAGGAGCCAAGCACATGACAAATGGAAGTCTGTGAAAACCATACTTTCCAAAATTAATATTCACTGTGCATAGACCATGCATATCTTGCTAAGGATCCTGGTGAGAATCCTGAGAGGCACATGACTTCAAAAAAAACCTTTGCAAACAGCTTACATCACCACGTTTTCCTCTTAGTAAGGCTACCAGCTTTTCCTGAGCAGCAAGTCCAGTTGCACTATCATGCAAAGTCCAAGAGATTTTGTTCTTAATTAAAAGCTTGAAAACACTCAGCTTTTCTAAAGGACATGAAAACGAGGATGGCTATACATTTATACATTTTCTGTGGTAAGTGTTCTAAAGCTCTTCTTCATTTGGATTAATTCCCTTCCTCTTCAACGACTATGTTCTTTGGATTAAACCTATGGCTGGACAGACTTTTAAACCAAAATGGGTACCCTTTTTCATGGTACCATTACAAATCTTATCTTTTCTAATGCTCTGTTATCTAATTATTGTATGTCTTCAGAGGAAATAAGGTCATAATCCTAATTGTTTGCCTTTTAATATCTGTTGCTTTCATTTAGAGGCTCTAATGTTGTTTCTGGTACCATAACAGCTCATGTACTAGTATCCAATGAAAAACTAATAAATATGTCATTAGCTTTAAGGCTGATAGTATAATCACCTTTCATTGCGACCTTATCCTTTGATGAGAAATTAATATGAACTAGTCATGCTGTGGGTTTTTTTTTTTTCCCATATTTGCAAACTATTTACCACCTACATTTTATATCCAAAGGTGCAACGTTGTTTTTCAGAGCAGATCTGTCATAAACTTATGGATAGTTTCACATTTTCTTTTCTGTATGTCCTCATCAAAACCACATTTTTCCTCTTTCTTGCTTGTGTAGGATACAGTAGTTCTCAAAACTTTATGCTTTGGTTTTAATGTTTTACTCTGTGTCTAAACTACTCAAATTACTTAAAACTATAAAGTGCATAAGAATCACTTGTTATAAAAAAGCAATTTTCTAAAGCATGTCTTTCCTGATAGATACACATTGCATGCAATTGTAAATTGAGGCATAGTTTGAATTTCATCAAGTTGTCTAGAGAGTTTTAACCTTTTGGCGCTAAAAGCTGCTCCATTGTTCTACTCACTACTTGTATTGTTCTTATTTCTTAATTAATTTTGGTGTGCTAATGGCTAGTGTTCAGTTATCACTCCACAATTGGAGAAAAATGGAGAGCTGCTCCATTCAGTGTCTCAGTTCCAATTTTTCCTTTGCTTTTCTTAAGATTCATGTACCTACAGCCCTGGTCAGCCCTGGTCAGCCCTATGGTGGGCATACTCTGCAGGTCCAAGTAACCACAACATGGGGTACAGGCTGGACTTTAAGAATTGCTACAGAGCAGCAATGCTACAGAGTGTCAATAATTAATTTGGACATTCAGTTTACTGTTATAGTATTTACTTTGATCCAATTTCAGAGCTTTATTTCTAATGTTTTTCATTTGAATTCATTTTTATTTGTCAGACTTACATAGTTGTTAGATAAAATGTAGGTTTAATGATCAAGCCATATGTATGTATTCACCGTGAGCCACTCGAAATTGTTGATAGGAATCCACTGATTTCAGTTCTAGAGGAGTGTTTCTTTTTTAAACTGAGAAACAGTCTCATACAAATGTAAAACCAAATTCACTAATCCTCCTTTCCTTTTAAAACCGGAGTATCTATCAAATGACGAAAGATTACAAATCAGTGGGATATTCCAAACCAAAAGTCTGGAGATTGTTTGCTGTATTTATTTCTGAAGTTAGATCAGAATTCATGTTTTAATCAACTTCAAGATATAAGACAATAATAAAAAATGCTGAAAGATTGATATTTCCAGGTCTGCTGTAACATCCTGAATGAGGAGCTAATTAAATTTAGTATTTAACTCCTTCTTATCAGTTCGGGGTGGTAGGCAGTGGGTTTTTTTATAAACACAATAAATCCTGCCTCTGCACTTTGGTAGCAGAAGAGCTTTGTAGGCAGCCCTGTGCAGGGTTCAGTGAGTAATCCAATCTCAGAGTGATAAAGGCAGAGCACTCAATCTGCAGGTCAGGATGCAACAGGAAAGGCTATAGTTTAGCAAGAGTCTATAAATGATAAAAGTTCTCCTTGACCACAGGCTACTTATATTGACTGAAATTCACCGTAGTCCCAGATATGTTAAAACAATATATAGTTTAACTGTAAGTAAATTGAACTATTACAAGTCATTAACTTTCTACATTAGAACGTTTTTATCATTATTTTAATTTCTGCAGCTTTGTCTCCTCTTTTTAGCAAGGTGCTTTAACGTGAAGAAAGCTCCATACTTTGGGAATGGTGAGATTAAATAGAACTCATATTTTTCTCTGAACAGTTGCTTTCTCTTCCTCCCCAAAATAATACAAAAACGTGGGGGCAGGTTTTGCTACTGTATTGCCTTTTTACTCAAACCTTTTATTTGAAAGCTATTTTTAACCCTTTGCATTTCATGTTTGGTATTTGCCCCAATAATTTGGGCTTTTGTTTCCTCTGTTGAGATTAGTGGATGCTGTAATAAACCCATCAAAAAATAACTTCCTGAGGGAAACATCAATAGTTCTTTTGACTTCAGGTACCATAAAGAAGAATTTGATGCCACTATTCAATACTTTCACCATTGCCCTTTAAAATTACCTTAATCTTAAAACATAATGTGACATCCTGACTACCTGAAATGAAGCTATCAATGGAATTCTATATTCATTTTAAAAAAAAATACATATCCATGACTGATAAGAAACTTCATGATTCCTTTATGGAAGTGATGGTGATGGAGCTTGAAAGGGGCTCAGAAAAGTTTTCTTGCTGTTCTCAGAAGCAGGAAAGAAAAAGGCAGTTGTTAAATTCAGGCTAGATCAGATCAAAATGGTAATACAGCGGTAAACAACAAAAACAATGGCTTGTGAGTTCAGAAGTGATGTTGCAGCTGATATCTCCCTGCTATGATCCTTTTCCTCTGCCTAGCTATTTATTGCTCCTAGAACATAGTATCGAGATACTTAAAATCTCTTACAATGTCTTGAATTAGGGAGGCAGAGGAAAGGGGTGGTGGGGATATGTATCTCATGAGGAAATCCAATGTAGTTTTATTTTAAAAACTTTCTTAACAGTTACTAACTTGCACCAGACTGACATTAGTTCCTTTGCTAAAGTATTTTCTGTACCCAAGAATTTTAACGTCACAAAAGCTCCATGAAAATACATTCTTAAGACTGTATACAGGAAGTGGTAAGTTTAAATCTTTATTATCTTCACTGTAGACAGAAATGCACGAACTGTTACAGTTGTTTAATTGAATCCATAAAAACCGCAACTATTTGTCTATAGAAAGAGCATAGGCAAGAAAGAAGTTAAATATCACTGACTAATATTGCAGCATGTAATTCAATCTGCTGCACTCCTAATTTAGTAAATGGTAAAAGGTGAACTATGTCAAGGTAACAGACAAAGTAACTTTCAGAGTGAATGGGAAGCAGAGAAAGAGTTGTAAGTTAGCCACATCTTAGCATCTTCCCGGGGAAACGAGCTTACATCCAGTATTTCATCTTGGGCAGACTGAATAATCTGTGTAGTCACTGGCAGGAAACAATAATATAATAGTAGACATTGCAGTAAGTCCTGCCTGAAAATTTCAAAGTATCTTCTATTGAGGATATAAATCTAAAGTAGCTATCTTTCTTTTCTAATGCCTTAGGTCTAAATATATTCTGTTTTCCATAGAGAGCATCTATAATTTAAATGGTGTACTGAGTGCATAAAGAGTGTGAATTCTCCAAGTGTTCCTGCTTTTATTTCTCAAAGAAAGCCCTTGGAAAAAAAACTTAAACATACAATCATTCAAGATGCGGGTACAATCTCTAAGTACTGCTTCACCTTAAAACTATCAACAGAGAAGCACATTTTGAAAACAACAAAGTCAATGCTGAGTATATGAACAATATTGAGATGGCAGTATAAGATCAGTCACTTTTCCCAGATCTTTAATATCAAACCAAAGACAGAGTTTGACTGAGATTAAGGTTACCACAAATAACAAGATACAAACATTTGTATTTTCAAGTGGTGACTAAATCAGTGTGTAGGGGTTATATTTTATATCCACACTATGTTAGAGCAGTATTTCCTTCTGGCATTGGGCTGCACTCATTTTTCTTGTGACACAGGCTTTTTGGGGTATGTGTAAATGTCTCCCATTATCTATAACAGAACCTCACTAATTGATGCAAAATATACAGATGCTATAAATTACTGTCTTCCAGCTATAAATTCACTAGTAATTGGGGGGGAGGGGTGGAATAAGGGAGCTATCAGTAGAGCTCTGCTAAATGCTTCTTATTGTGTTATATTTGCTTTTGTTCATGTGGCCGTTGAGCTTTCCCCACTCTCTTCTCTTTTCCCCTTTAAAATGGGACTGCATGGACATCTGCAGTTTTCTGAGTTAATTACAACACTCCCATAAAAGGAAGATTGTTGCATCATTAATTATATACTAGGATGACTTACTTTACAAAATGTAATTTTGTTGTTATTTCTCCCATTCTTTTGGCTACACGTTCCTATCTTATTTGAAAAGAATGTTCTGAGAATAAGTAGCTAAATATTTCAAAGCATTTTGGAAGAAGAGTCCTGAGGCTATTGAATTAAAATGAACAGCGGCAATAATGAAACTGTTAGGGCTTGCAGCAAAAGTGAAGACCAACTCCTCTCCTGCTGCAAGTCTCAAATAGAATCCGATGTGATCCAGACAAAACCCTTCCCTAAACTGGGGACAGATTAACTCGAACATAAGTTAACCAAATCATTAGATCTAGCTTAAGATCCTCAGTATCACGAGAGAAGTCTATGTCCTTTTTCTCCTTCTCAGTTTACACCACCATGTAAAAAGAAGCAGCTTGATTTCTAATACCCAATGTTTCGATGGACTCTGTATTATTTTCCAAGTATTTTCTCATGTGGGTATCTGCTAGCTTTCAAAAATTCCCTAGCATTTAGGGAACTTTTGTTAACCAAGACATAACTGTTGCAGTACCTATTTCTCTTCTTACCCTTCCCCAGAGGTTGTTAGCCCAGTGTACGTACACTCTGTAATGGATGTCTTTACTTGTTTTCTTCATCCCCTGTGGAACTGATAGGTACAGAAAATCCTTTCCTACTAAAACCAATTGTAGCAAATTTCATAGAAATCTGTGAATAGAGAAGACTATAACATTTTGTACGTGAGTGATGGTCTTTTACTATGCAGTGGATGCGTTCTATATTGAATGGAATTTTATCTTTTGTCTCATTTCTCTTCTGATGATACAAATGCAAATGCTTACCTTTTGACAGATTTACTCTTTATGTCCTATACACAGGGTACATAAATCTGAGCAAAACTGATAAAACTTATTTTTCAGTTTCTTTGCAGCAGGCAGGGCTTAGAATTAAAGCAGGGCTTTCTTTGAGGAGTAAAATATCCAAAGCAGGCATTTGAAATGTACGTGCAAACTTCAACGTGCAGAACAGAACATTGCTTAGGACAATATGGGAGCAACTAATGGCCTCAGGTATTTGAATTAATTACCTATTTTTTATTTTTATTTTAACTTCTGAGGCCAAAATATTTTTGTGTTGTTATCTTTTAATTAAAAGTAATCTGCATTTATTTTGTATTTTTGCCATGGTGGTCTGTTGTAGTTATTTGAATAAAAATGAAGGCAATTAGGTGATATCCTAATGACTTCCACATAATTCAGAGCCAGTCTGTCATGTAAACGAGGGGCCTCCCTTACAGATTAGGTTTTATGTGCAAACCTGTGTCAAGGACCTTGCTCTTTATTCAGCGTTTGTCTGTTTTCATTCATTCCTAGAACTAATTTATCTAAGCTTTTAGATTTTTAATTTTCTGGGTCATATTTCAGCACTGCTTTTACTTTCCAAGTTATGAAGTAACAAATTCATTAGGCATTTTAATCTATTGAAGTTTTTTTTTTTTTTTAACTTCATCTATACTTTTCAATGATTAATGGGTTCTAACCAGTTTTCTTTTAATAATAAGATGAAACTTTCCTCTGCTATGGCTGTCTTGTAAAATGAAGCACAGGAAGTTAGACTTCTTTCTCTTGCTAATCATTCATACTCAGCTATTGATATTTAAAGTCCAGATGGTTGACTTCCTGACTATCCTAATTCATTCTTTTGAATAGCAACAATTTGCCTGTTTGTCATGTATTTTCTCCATTTGTAAAGGCTTTTGTTATTTATTTCCATTTACTGAATAAGCTTACATATCCATGACACTTGATAGGATCTGTGACTTTTTTAAAAATTGCTTCAGATGCAGCAACATGGTAGGTGTGTAGGTAGCCCATAGATTATTCCAGGATATCGCAGGAAAATCTGACTGAATGGTGTACTATTTCCCTCATTTATTTACTTTAATGAAGCCATTTCAAATATAGAGTCTGATCAAAATCTGCAGAATGTAATGAAAAAAGTATTGATATGACTGTACTTGAATTTTATATGGAGTTTATATGCCAAAGGAGATTAAAGGAGGACTATAACCGTAGTGTTTAGATGCAGTGAAACAATACTTGTGTATTCATTTTTACTATTAACTTGTGGGTGGTTCTATCATAAGCTTATTGATGTCTTATTTTTTGTTTGTTTTTGCATATTTTGACATTTACATGATGCTATGCCTTTTATTTCACTGCCTTCATAAAGTACTCTATGTAGACCTTTAGTATGAAATGTGCCATATAACTAAAGCCATTACTAGCTGTCATGATTTTACAGAGTATTTCTCTCTCCTTAGAGATAAAAGACTGAGAAGAGTGTGACGGTAGAAAAATGTATCTTATGGTAGTAAATGCCTAATACTGTCAATCACAGCAGTTTCCTTTTATTTCATTGGTGAGAAACTTGATATTGTCTTTAAGGTATTTTACTTAAGTGCTAAATCACAGTGTACATGTTCACATAAGATACTTCAATAAAAAATACAGAATTTAAACCATATTCTCTAATACGCTTCAGACTCTCACAATAGCTGCGCAGATGAGTGGGATTGATTTTGGGAGTCCTACATCTGGGAACACTGTGTGAAAAGATAATTATGGGTAAATGGAGCATTTTTGAGCTACCAAAGATATTCTTAGAATGAGGAAGAATAAAGAGATATCCTATATTTAGTTTCCTCAAATGAATATTCCATTCTATAAAGTAAAATGATGCTTTGAAATTATAGTTTTAAAGTTACGTTGAAAATGTCCTTGATTATGAATTCTGATTTTATTTAAAATTTCAGTGTCAAACAAGGCTCTTGATATCTTTAAATTGTAATATATAAAAATCTAATTCTATTTTATATTTGTCAACTTTGGATTACAGGAAATATTCATAGTAAACTTCAACAATTATAAAGCATCAAAGCTTTCATCACAGAACTCAAACTTTATGAAAAGATATTTTAAAGATAACTTATTTTGTGTCTTGGTCTTCAGTTTGTTTTGCATGAGATTTATAAAATGTTTTTTGTTGCTGCCACAAAGCTAGGTATATTAAGTTTAATTCCTAGATGTAGAATGATGTTTTCCTGATGACATCAAAGCCTCCAGATAGGCTGTCCATCTTGAATGGTCATTTATAGCTGTAAAAACACAACTGGAAAAACAAATTTATTCCCATGTTTAATTTTTATGAAACTATTGGTTTTCAATAATTTACAAAAAATGAATAATGTATTTATGGCACATGTTAGTAGTGGTCCAAAATAATTTATAAATACATAATAAATGTTTTTGTGATACATATTATAGATGCTAGTATATTTCCTATTAATTTTTTATAATATTATAATAGATAATGGTAAGAATCAATAATTACACAGGGTTATTGCTATTTCCTGTGCTTTGGGGAAAAAGTTATCATCATAGCTAAAAAGTTGTAGATATGTATGGGGAGTAGGGGAATTATCATCATGGCTAAAGTTGGTTGATATATTTTACAAGCCATTTAGAACAAAGTAGATAACCGTTTAGAACAAACACTATTATTAATGACTGTACCAATTACTTTACATAAATATATTTAAGTTTTGAAAACACAGTAAAAAGTGTAACTTACATGTGGTAGGGTTTTTTAAAAGAATAATATCTAAGTGTTTGAGTCAAATATGCATAAAACACTATAAAATAATACATTTTCTGGGGAAAAATGTCCTAAACTGCTGGTGATCTGAGATTATTCAGTAGGTACAAGTGATATCAGTGCTAATGGCAGGCACAGACACATTTGCAGAACCACAAAAGCCTGATCACTGAAGACAGAGAAACCAATGTCTGTAAGTTTTCAGTTACACTTACACTTTTGCTAAGGTGCTTTCAATGAGGCTTGTCAGTAATTCTTGTATCCTTCAAATAAAGCCTTGCCATAGTTTTAGGATGACAGCATCCTTTGGCAAGTGCACAGACCCCAGAGATGCCAAATGTGTTCCAATCCTACAGCTAATGTGAAAATCTTGTTTCCCATTTGTTTTTCAATCACTCAAGCTTGCAGTCAAACAACTGAATTATTTTCAAATGTTTACTGACCAGGAATCTATAGTTCAAGTAATATTTAAAGAGAGGATAACCAACTGTCTTGTTTAAGTTAATTTGACTATGATTTATTAACTGTTTAAAAAGTTCATGAGTGGAAAGTACCTTTTTTATAACTGATATAAAACGTTATGAAATAAATATTCTTGTGAATTTATGTCGATGAAAATTTTTGTATAAGGTGTTTTGTCTTCCTTTCTCTTTACCAATTACAGTCTAACTGTATTAGCACAAAAAGTAACATTTATTTCACTGACCTTTTTAATTCATTGCATTCAGGTTTGTACTTTTTTTTTTTCCTACAGTAAATGTAACATTGCCGTTACTAAAGTCAGCAGTTTCAGCGGAAACACTGGTGAACTCATTAAGAGCGCTGCCAGGTGTTGCCAACCCCAGGTGTCAGCCTACTGGATAGTGAGATATAAATAACTCTTTATGGAAAAATTGCAGTCTAACAAATTACCCATCTTAGGCAAAGCTAAACTAGTATCCTGTGATTTGGATTGTTACTTACTAGCTGCTAACGCGTAGGCCAAATGAGAGGAGCATATGCCCCGTCTTAGAAGGTATAAATCAAATTAATGACTACCTCATTACCAAAAGACTGTTCCACAGCTATCCATGCAAAATAGAATTTAAGTGCCAGGATGCACTCCAATACCATCTTCCTATTTCTTTTCTTTTTTTTATTATTTCTCTCTATAACCAAGCTATTTACAAAAAGTGGGATTCCTTGACTACTAAATTTCTACATCCTCTGAACTTTCTGTATTATTTCCTGTGGATTTTAAGGGACATCTAGGTGAGAAAATTCAGACCAGCAACAGCAAAAAGTTCACATGCAGCAACAACAACAAAGTGGGGGAGGAGAGGGGAAGAGAGACAGAGTTTTACTCATCTCCCCTTTTTCTCATGAGTCAGTATTTTGGAAATCAAAAGTGTAGGAAATATTGCTGTCAGCCAAGGGACTACAATTTTAATAAAATAAATGATGTTTGGTAAGCTTTGCAAAACATTTTGAAAACTACAACCTTTATGAGTTTTAATATTCTTTTATGTAGTACATACTTTTTATTTACCACAAGCCCTCTGTTTTTGCTTGAAGGTTAGAATGTATTTCCTATATTTGTATTTGTATTTTTTTACAACTAAAGTCTAAATCTTACCTTGACTGGCACAGCCCTGCCTTAGATGTAATGCAAGAGCACTGAGTTTCAGGAAAAGAGCATGTTTTAAATGGTACTGTGTGATAGATAAATGTGAATGTTCTTGGCAAGCATGATCTTGTAGCAGAAAGAAGCATGAATGGCAGTCAGTAGAGTTTTGAACTTCATAGAAAGGTGAAAGAGGCTGTATTTCAAATAGCCAGATGATTCAGTTCAGTTATGAAACATCTGACATAATGTTCTACAATTAAATATCCATGTAGATTGGAGAGCTATCCTATCTCTATCCTGCCTCAGAAGTATGTCTCCTTTAACAGAAAACATTCACATACACTTAGAGGACTGTGGTCACACTGAATTACAGGTCATGACAAATTATTTTTCCACAATTTGTTTCTGAAGTTCTGTGGTATTAGCCCTCCTTTCCGAATGGAATAAAAGAGTTACAGATCTTCTTTAAAGACTGTAAATGACTTAGACGTGCAATGTGCTTGAGATAAGAAATTCTTAAATGGGGTAAGTCTGAAATGGATGCTGGTATGGGCTTTGGCTCAGTGTAACCTCCTCAGTAGTGTTGCTATAACCTATACTCATGTGGCTGCAACAAGCAGCTTGGGGGCTATCGACTAAGAGGTGAACCTCAAAAGCAAAAAGGGGCAAAGTAGATCCAGTGTAAGCAGTTTTGATGTAATAAGAAACAAAAATGAAATTTACACAGTATAAAAGGAGTAATCGTAAAAAATCATAATATCAGCAGAAATGTTGAAATAGGTATTTAGAGTGTTACACCCTCTTTGCATAAATTGCAATTAATACAATACTACTACCATTCTTTGCACTCTCCTGTTGGCATACTTCACATAGATCATATCTACTAGTTTTAGTGTTTGACTAAATTGTCATTCTGTGTGTTCGTGTAAGAGTTTTTGTCTTGGAAGGTGCTTAACCATGTATTCTGCTAGTTTTCAGTGATTCTTGTTTGAGTGTTGCCATAGGCTGTTTTTCATTTAAGTTGTCTCAACTTACCAGTGTAAAATTCTGTCAGTCTTGTGATAATTTCAGTGGTACCTGAAGGTTAAGAACTGAACTTATACATAATGTAAATGGGGACAAAAAGTGACAATACTGGCTGAAGAATGTAGTTTTGATGTCATTACTGTGGAATACCTGTAAAAGATGTATGCATATAGTTGGCTAAAAGTTACCACAGCTGTGATGGGGCAATGAACAAAAATCTAGGGAATTTTGAGGTTTAAATTACACCTAGAATCGTACAAGTCTTTTTTACAAAACCCTCTTCCATTTGTCCATTGACTTATTATAAGGAAACTGAAGCTTTTTTCTACATGAGAATTAGGATCAATCAATATTATCAATATTGTCTGATCCTCAAAATGTTCAATGTCTATTGCAGTCTCGCTATCTTAGAATTGATAACATACTTGCTTTTACCATATATTGTCATGAACTAGTAAATGGAAGTACAAATACATGCATTTTCACACTTCTGCCTCAGGGTTAGCTTATCTTCTAGATTGGCATTTCATCTCTGATACCTTGCCTTGTCTAAGCTTTCTAAATGTTTTGGAAACATGTTGAAAGTTCATATTGTTTTCTTTAGCTTTCTTCTTACTGTGACTAGTCCTCTTTAATGGCAGTTGCCTCCACCAAGAAAGTTGTGGAGCTCTAAATGCTTATGTCTAACCCTTACTGCATCATGTTTTCTAAGAGTGATGTTCTGATCACAAATAATGTTTGCTTCTTTCTTCCTAATTAGTTTCTGCCTGTTTCATTATGTGTCAACCAGCCATCCATCATTATCTTTATGAATGACCCAAACAGTGCTCCAAACAGTGAAGAAATAACAAGCTTTTAAACAAATGAATCCAAAATAAATACTATCTATGTGGCATTAACATGACAAAAATGTTTTCCTCTTGAAATTTTAGTTGCAGTAATTTCTGGGAAATGCTTTATTTGGCTTTCCATACCTAATGTTTTCAAAGTAGTTGCACAGCTTTGGTGAATGTTTTTCAGTAAGTCTCATTCCAGATGAGAGGGCAAAATTTTTTGTCTTGGATTTGAACTAGGTTTTTAACAGGTGTATTATCTTCAAGGATTAAACTGTGTAGTGAGTGGTTAATTGAATATATAGTTTCAGATGTAATACATTGTTTCAGCATCATAACCTTTGAAACTTTACTAAAAATACATGGGTTTTGATTATTCCAATTAGCACTGTCCTGTGAACTGTTTATACATTATCCAGTAAAATACAGTTTCAACTAACAGGCAGGCACAAAAAAAGTTAATAACAGAGTGGAGGGGTGAAACACTCTTCCATATTTTCGTATTTGTAGAAAATTCTACAGTGTCTGACTTGCAGACAGTGTGTCTCCTAAAACAAATCACAGAGACTAGAATAAGTAATTTTGGATCCCTGACTAGTTTCTGCAGCCTGTCTCAAAGTAACATACCAGAATACCTACACACCGTGCAGGGAGGCATATGAAGTCAGGAAATGCTCAGCACGGGGACGTGTGTGAATTTTTATACCTGAGAAGCATTTAGTGACTCCTCTCATGCAGAATCTGAAACCTGTAGCGTCTTACTGGGGACAAGCAGCTGTGCGTATTCCTTGAAAGAACAAAGTAAGTCTCATTGTTTTATTTTAAGAAACAGCCATTAAGACAGAGGCGATACTGGTTTACATTTTTGTTATAATTGAGTGATTCCAGCATTTATCTAGGATGTGGGAAACCCAGAATCAGCATCTTCTTAATCTTAAGGTTAAAATTTGCATCTTTCAGCTCTGTAGACATTGATAGTATCTCTGTGCTGAATGTTGGTGGTTAACAGATACTTAAATTTAAGTTTGAAATAACCAAATAACCAAAACATGGAAAATTTCTTTCATCTCTCTATCAGAAGGTGACATTATAAAATAGTTTCCAGAGGAGTTAGTTAATTATTTAAAAGCTTATATGGTGAACTTAATGAAGTACAAAGAGAAGTTTTACTTATCAATCAAATTAGCAGTACTGGCAGTGATGATACAGCAATTAGGATTATATATTGACTTACAATGTGTGATGGACTTCACCTGGAGAGACTGAATTTTCATAACCCAGCAGGCTATTGTATTTTTCTGGTGCAGGAAATAATAGTTTTGTTACAGCAGATTTAGGCTGTAGCAGTAGAAGACCTACAATACCTATAATACCTACAGTTGTAGCTTTGACTATTGCACAAATAGTTTAAAAATTATTTTGGCCACAGCTAGATTGATTAGCAAAGAGTTCTAATAGTCTAATACCAATAGAGATAACTGTTTCATTCACATGTAACTTTAAAAAAAAATCATAAAATATATTTAATTAGATTCATTCTTGTGAGCAAAAAGAATGTAGGATTGAAGTTCACAAATTGGCAACTGAGTTTCACCTGTCATCACTTGGTGTTACTGAAGAAACTAGCCTCAGAAACACCTCCATCTCTGAAAAATAGTTTTTTCATATGTATTTGCACCTCAAGCCTAGCAATGTTGCTTTCAAGTAAATAAAAGACACTAAAACCTAAAATATTGTTTTGTATAGCTGTGTAAGGTGTTATATACTATGCTGATAAAAGTTGGTGATGTGTTGATAGTTTGACTTTTGTATTTTTTAAATTCACGCTAATTCTTTAATGAAAGATATTTCTTTTCTCTCTATGTTGTTTTTATTTCTGTCCTTTTCTTTCTGCTTTATGCATTCCTTTCCTTAGAGGATTGATCCTTAGCTTGTTTAGCTAGACAGCAAGGAGAGCAAAAATTAGGAGTGTTGCAGCAAAATTTTTTCTATCTTGAAAATATATTCTACCAGGTAAGGTTAGTCCACTCCTTCTTAGATGGGTTCACCCACTTTAGAGAAGCTCTGAAGAGAAGACCTTGTGGCCCAAAGAACACTTATACACTGTGTATATTTAGTTTGTGGTCACAGAAATAAATAAGTTTAATATCTGTTTTTAATGAGCTATGGTCCTTCCTATCTTTCTTTAAATATACATGACTTTATAAACATGAATTTTTGAAATCTACTTAAAAGGTTTAATGCTATAGTGCACACGTATTAGTGCAGGTAAAGAGCCATGAACCTTTCCCTTCTTTTTTAACTGGATACAGATGTCTCAGGGGAGGTACAGCAGAGTTCCCAAAACCAGCAAAGGCACCCTCCCATGTTGTGTTGTGTGCAGTTCAGAGAGACACCAGCACTCCCCATGTTGCTGAAGGGCAGAGTGAATTCACACCTATCCTTAGCTTGGGTTTTACTGGTGTGTTTGAGCTCTCCTGTAGAATTCAAAGCAGCTTTTATCCACATTTTGGCATGAAAAAACACAGTTCACCATAATTGGTTATTATAATACAGAAATACAAAATATCTGAGCATTCTGTATATCGTGCATTTAAATCAAAGTAGCCTCTCTAATCTTTAGACTGCTATTTGTAGACACTACACAGTGTAGATTGTGATAAGGCAATACCTCATCGTGGTGTTAAATATAAAGTCTGGGAATATCTCAGCCGCCAGAAAAATGTCGATATTCTGATGTGACATTCACAGAGCAGTGTCCTGTTTGAATTATTAAGCAGCTGTCTGCACTGTCAATGATACTGTTTAAAATATTTGATAATTATAAGAACTTCAAGCCCTTAAAGAATTAAATGATGTACATCTACCTTATTTAGGAAGTTTCTGCTTGCAGTAATGAAATGGTGCATGTGTATTTTGAAATCACCTCTCAAAATATCGGTGTCAGAAAGAGAGAGAGAGAGAGAGAGATGCGCTTTTGGAAAAGATATCTGATGTAAAAATGTAATGTCACCCTTTATTGTTTAACAACTCTTATGAAGTAATATAAAGTGATAAAGTCTGTATTTTTATGCTATTTTGACATTTTGTCTTGGCCACTGGTATTTTAGAACACATCTCTTGAGTTTGTTATTGAGCATTACTTTTTGTTTTTCTGCAAATGACAGTATGATTTCTCTTGTTCCGAATTAAATCTTTTCTTACAATACAATGTATCTTTGGACTGCAAAAAGAGAATAACTTTACCATTCTACAGTTCTGAAATTAGCTGAATTTAATAAAAAGCTTTAATAAGCTTCACAAATCTGCAGATATAAGAACTCTGATCCTTCCACTTCAGAAACGTGGGCCTGTAGCACTTGATATAAAGGGAGAGCTTGTTAGCTGTTGGCAACAGCAGTCCTTTGCGAGCTGCAGCCAGTCAACAGAGGACAAGTTATGCAGACGGGCATTGTGAATACGCCTAATGCCATTGAAGGCAATAGCAAAACACTGTTGTGACATTGTGGTGATCAGAATAGGGCACAACACAATTCACAGAAGTGGTTGCTGAGCAATTATCTGTTTTCATGATTTCTTCTGGTTTGTAAAATGAGAACATTTGAAGAGATGGTAGTGTCCTGTATGTGAACTACAACAAAACAAAACCATGTTTGATCAAGCTAGAATATCAGATCATGTTTATGTGAATTTTCTTCATATTTAGACATTACCATCAAATAACTTTCTTAGGTTCTAAGACAAGTTTTTCAGCCCAAACATAAATGTTGCTAATACAGGGTTCCTTTATAGATAAGTGCAAATGTTATTGTGGACAAGTATAATCAATCAGGCTGTATAAGCATTATAGCTGGACATCTTGGCTAAAACAAAGAAACAATAATAACAATGGTAACACTTTTCAAAAGAATATATTTAAAGTCAAGGTACAACTATTTGTATCATCAAGTGCAAATGCATAACTTGCATTTGTATTATCGGAGGTAAAGTAATTAACACTTTTAGTTAAAAGGGGAATATTCATACATCTCGATTTGTATGTATCTATTTACTGATAAATTATCCAAACTCTGTTCTAGGTTTTAGGCAAAAGCAATCATGAATAGATAAAAATCTCCAGTTTCCTGTGAAGAGGTTACTTCTGTCTGTTTATTTACAAGGCGTAATTGGGTTAACTCATGTTATGAGAGTAGGATTCACAGCCGTATTTACTTGCTTTCTAAAATCAAAGCTTTGAAGTATATTCAGCAAGAATAGATAGAATAGCAGGTTGGCATTTCAGGTTGTGTTTGCTAGTTTATTTTTTTTTTCCTTTACTACGAAATAAATTTCATAGCCACCAATTAATATTTTTAATTTTGACAAAACATACTTTGAGAGACCAAATGTCTTGCTCTTCTGTTGGGTTCTGTACGTTTAGATAAAAACGTAAGTCACAAGATATAGAGAACTTGCTTATTTTATTTGTCTCATAGCAGAAATGTATACATTAATGAAATTTTTAATTTCTGAGGTTTTAGATGTCTCTTGTATAATTTTGAATTTCCTGTTCAAAATTATCTTTTGGCTGTGTTGTTAATAAACTATGCACTGTGTTATCAATGGTGGTTTTTGAATAGTGAAGCTCTTTTGGTTATTATATTGAGAAGCCAATGATAGGTTTGACTGCTGTTTTCACTACTGCTTTTTAAAAATTAAATTTAAAAATTTAAGAAATGAATGAAAGATGTCACAAGGGAATTGAAAATCATTTCAGTACCTAAAATGTGAACTTACATATTTTGAGTATATATTGAAACTTAAAAAATATGGCATATGTTGGACCACAGAATTGCTGATAATGCTGTGTAGGTAAGAAAAAGAAAAGCCAGCTCTCCTTGGTTCTGCCTATTGAGTATATCTAACACAGCCAGGGATCCAGCAGTTTGATGGTGTTCAAGGATTTCGCAATCTAACAGGTTTAAAGTGATTGAAGCAGACTGGGACCAGACCACAGATGGATCCAACTGCCTGGCTCCTGAAGGAGGTAGCAGAGCCCCAGGGACTGGACCTGGGCCAGTGGCTGGCAGTGCAGAGGGCTGGGAGCTGGGCTTTTCCGGAGGGAGAAGTGGGATGAAACAGCTGTGGAGAAAAAGAGGGAACTCAAAGGAGAGCAGTCTAGTCTTACCCAGCTTTCTGCTCAGTCAGGGTTATTAAGTCAGAAAGTTTCTTCTCAGTATGCCTTTTTTGGTCACAACTTAAAATCTGAGTATAAACTGCATGGAGACTGAGTATTCACGGTAGCTAGAAGACTGAACAGGAGATACATAAACTATGCAAATTGCTGGAGAATGCTGCTTTTCGTTAATCCCGCTTGGACGTGAAACTAGGCTGTAGCTTCGTGTTAGACACATCTGTGAAATAAGTATTCATGGCCTGAAAACCTTTCTAGGATTCAGATGGAGGTGATCAAATCACTTTTTTCTGCTTAGAATCTAATTCCACCTTTACTGATGCCAAATGCAGAAATCAAGTGTCACAGGTGTCTTAAGATTCATGAGAGCAAAGAGGGAGTTAGACTATATATCTTCCTGATTAGGGTGAAAGTAGGAGTCTCGGTTTTAATTTGTTTATGTGTTTTGCTTTCAAGAGAAACTGAATAAAAAGAGTCAGTAAGTAGTGAGACCAAGGGCCAAAATCTCTCTAGGGATTGGACTCATTGCAAGGCTACAGTCATACTACTTTGTTCTCCGCACCCTATTTCTGCAGTTTCAGATCTTGTAAAGCATACATAATTTTAATGGAAAACACAGGCAACTGCTTTCATAGATTTGTAGAATAATTGAGGCTAGAAAGGACTTCCAGAAGTTTAGTTCAAGCACCTCCTCAGAGCAGGTCTTACTAAATCAAGTTTCTCAGGGCCAGGTCCACTCGAGTCTTGAACACTTTCAAGGAGACTCCAAAGCCGCTCTGGGCAAATTGTTCTAGTATTTGACCCCCTTAGTGGTATTACATTTTTTGCTAGTATCTAATCCAACTTACATCTGTTGCCTCTCATTCTATCTCTGTGTACAGACAAAAAAATAAAGGTTATGTTCAGAAAAGCTTTAAGAAATCCAGAAAATGTGCAACTTCAAAAATAAAGCTATAATTGAGCAAAGAAATGTGATTAGACTTGCATGTGCCTGTGCATGCTGTTTTGATAGCTTACTACAGTTGGTATGGGGAAGAGGTAAATTCTAGATATAAGCAGCCAGATACTTTTGTTTGCTGTTGCTGGGAAAAGGAATGACGAGAAAAGTCTGAGACTAAGTTAAAAGAACACAGTTCTTAAACAACATCAACATGGACTTTCTACAGCTTTGTCCCCCCTAACACCTTGACCCCAAGCAAGAGCTTGGTTTGATGGGGATTTTCTTCTTCTTACAGAGATGGTCTTTGGGTGGCTGCTGAAGTTCCCCAAGCCAGAGATACGTGGAATGAGCAAAGGGCAGTTAACCCCTTGCAAAGCCATCAGGCTTTCTGAGTCCTCATTACCAAAAGAATGAAGTGTAGATGCTGATAATTCAAAATTCACTTTCCACTCACTTAGTAACATAACACCTGATAACCCGATGATGCCAAACTAGATTTAATTAATGTAGGGGCTTTGTTCAAAGCCCCAGAATTGGTAGGCTAGAAGGATAACTTCCTTTAACAGTTAACAAGAATGTGCATATTTGCAAAAATGTTTTAAAGCAATAATTATTGTGTATTTTTTTAATTTTAAAATTGCTTATGAAGTATATTTCCTAATTACTTTTAAGTATTTAAAATTATGCATGCAAAGAAATTAGGTTTTATAGAGGAACAATTCCCAAGCAACCAATTTTTTCCTGCAATTTATCCAACAAAAAATGCTATTGCATTTAATTGACTGGGTTTTTTACAACTTATGACATGAAAATTCTGTTCATAGATTTGTGTAGATGCTGGTCTCATTCTTTTCTGAGGACAAAGAATCTTCATACAATCTATAGAAAGGCAAAAATTTGATGAAGGATTACTGCCACAGTTTTTTCAGGAAAGAAAATCCAAATTGCCATCTGGTAATAGCTCCTTAGCCAGAGGATAAGGCTTCTCCTTCCTTTGGCTTGTAGGTAATCCTCACACATAGGGCAAAGCAAATTTAGAGTGTCCAAACACCGAGTGTGCTTGCTGGAGTCCTTTTTCCAAGGCAAGTTCTAGGTCATTCAACCCTGCAGTGTATCCAGTCTCTCCAGTCCCTCTGGAGAGAGGAGTAACATCCCACCCACCCCAGTGGGCAGTGGAAGAGGGTGAGTGGACTCCCACCCACTCTAGAAACCAGGGCTCTGGGAACAACAGAGCCACCCAAGTTAAATGCTGAGGAAGATTAATTCTTGCTGATCATAGTTTTTATACAAACATACATCATTAGTTCTCCATACAAAATACATAGATACATAACTTGTTAGGAACTCTTTGTATCACCTCAGTGTGACAAAAAATACCTTAAGACAACACTTGAGCAGTGTGCTGTATATACAAGCAGAATAAGTATTTGAAGGATTCATAAAACACCACATCAGGCACAGCTGATGCTTTCAAATCTGAGAAATAGAAAATATATAAATGAGTGAAAGCACTAAAAATAACTGTTTGATGTATCAACTTGGTTAGCTTTTTAAATATTTGTAAGTAAAATCTGCTCTGGTTTGGGGACAACTTTCTGATGAGGACTTGTAAGCTAAAGCAGAGAGGATGGGAGGCAGCCAGCTGGAGAGGTAGTTCTTCTGGGAGCCGGGAAAGCTAATAAGGGCAATGCGTACTTCTTTTAGAAGGCCATTCCTTAGCTGTAATAGGAGACTAAAAAAAAAAAAAAAAAAAAAAAGACTTTCAAAGATCAGGGGCTTTTGAAACTACAGAAGATGGACAGTGTGACAGGTATTTTCAGGGAAAAAGTTAAATATGTAATTAACTTTGTTCTTTGTGATTCAATTTAGTCTTAGACTTGTTACATGTTGTATATTGATTAGTACACCTAAGTTTAAAAGCTCCTGACTTTCTATTGCTTTTTCAGTAATCTGTTTCTTACGAAAATACTTTTTTTTAATGTCAACTGGAATTAGGGAGACAGATATTGTCAGGTTAGGACATTTACTTCTGCAACACCTGAAAAGATGGAAACTGGCATGGTCTGTTTAAGAGGGGAAACCAGAACAGAAGTGATTGCATGAGAACTTTCTCAAGAGAAAGGAATCCAGTTACTATGCTACCATGTATATCTACTGGGACACAGCAACTGTCTGTGTGTACAATCTTAAACAGAAGTAATACAAGAAAAAAAGGTATTTTGCTGTCCCTCAGTTGCCATCTAAATTAACTGAGTTTGCTTCTCATATGCTGTGCACACAGTTCCCACAGCTCAGCTGATCTGTCATGTGTTGTTAAACCAGTAAATTAGTTATGTACCTAAGCCTGCAGGCTAACGTAGACCAGTGTAAGAAGAGTTGAATCTACCCAAGACAAGATAGATTTAATTACAAAATAAAATAAAGGTTTTGAATTCTTAGCATAAGTCAGCTGATTTTGAGGCTGAGCTAGCATTTAGAAGACGTAACAAGAACGTGGGTGCAGATTGTTAAAAATTATCCTGTAGACTATTTTGTAGTCTTGTAGAAATGTGACTTGCATTTGATTTTAATTTCATTACGTGCTAATAATTCCATTGTTCTTTCCAAAAAGATTTGTAGAGAAGAGGAAGGAGCAGTGTTTGATACTAATGTAAAAGTCTTTGTAGTCTAAGTGCTTGTTTAATATTCCTAGGTATGTTGTGGGAAAGATCCCTCCTCATTGTCAGAAAAAAAGAATTTAAATTATATTTAAATTAGAAATGGCAGTGTACTTGAACCACTTTTAGAAAATTCATTACTATCAGCATAATTGCAGAATATTCACAAAGAAAAAGACACGATCAAAGTCCTCATCTTACCTATCGGGGTATATGTACCTGGCAACTGACTTCCAGACTTCTGTGGTAGCACCACAACTCTTTGTTCTGAATCTTACAGGTTAATCCAGCGTTTGGGAATACATACACAAACCTAAAGAAGAGTCACCCCATTTTATATTTTTTTTGCCCGACTAGTATGTGAGCATTGTCAAAGCAAGCTTAAAGTAATCTGTTACTTTTTGCCTTCCTGGACAATATTTGTATCAGTGTATCATACAGCAATTGTACATAGCCTTTTCCCCAGGCTATAAATTCCATCAACTTAAATATATATATCTATATTCACATTTTTTTCATCAGCTCCTAGGAAGCTCAACTTAGCAAACTTGCTACCATTGGGAAAAGGAAAAAAAATGAACTGGAATCAAAAGAAGAAAACTTTTCCGCCTTTCAGATGTCTCAAAATCAATTATATAGATGAGTCCAAAACAACATCTAGCTTAAAAAAAACGAAAAAAAAAGTGGAAGAACTTTTCTTTGTTGACACAGTGGCTGGTTATTGTTGCATTTTGCATTCTCAAATGAGATCAGTAAGCACAGATATAAGCAGGAAATTACTGATTGACTTGCGCAAATAAAAGTTCTTCGATGGCTAGATAGTGTACACATACATTTAATATAAAAATATTATTGAAATTCTGTCATATAAAACCTTTTTGTTATTTTTTCACTTATTTAAGCAACTGTTTTTGTACTGAGAGAGGGAAAACAGAACTTCCTATCTAAATTCTCTGTATTATTATTTTTTATGTTTTCATATTCTTAGGTAGTGTCTTTGATCTCTGTTCTTAAGTGAGTTTTCAGTGTAGCTGGCAATTGTCCTCATCGTTTTCTGAACTGTACAGTCTGATTCTTGAAATTGAGAAACTATAACTGCAAATGTTGTTTTAAATTAAAGATTAATATATATAATGGTATTGGAACATCCTCTATATTATTCTCCATATTGTTTTGCACACTTTTATACATCTTGTTTGCTTCTCTGGCTGGATCTGCATACTGAATTAAGATAATCATTTAACTCTTTGTAGTCTTTCCAGGTAATGTAAAACACTAGAAATTGTTTGGATAGTTTATTTGCCTTTCAATTCTGAATTAATCAACTTTAAAGATTATTTATTATTAACCTTGTAATGCACCTTACATTTTTGTGCCTTTGAAGTTCTTTATGGTACGCTTCTCTTGAGTAATTAAAACTAGCAGTTACAAGAAACAGAGATGAAGAACAGTTGTTTATAACTTTCTAGTCTTGTCCTTTGGGTGTTTAATTTATGACCAGTTGAATTCCATTTTCCTCAAAGACTGTATATTCAGTACCTATTTTTTTCCAGTGGTAGCATAATTCTGTAAGAGTGTCCTCACAGTTTTGCACATTACTTTTGATTAGATAAACTGCTATTCCCAAATACTGTAGTATGTCTTTAGAATTTATGTGTTCTCTGAATTTTGCTGAGTTTCCACATTTAGGCATTATTCCCATCTTTATTTATTGCCAGCACTCTGTTTCCATTCTGCTTAAAACTAAAGCCATCTCCTATGCATTAAAAAGAATAGGAGAGAGAAAAACTGTTACCAACTGGTCTGATGGAACACAGAAAATGGATGATTATCTGCAAAGCCATCTTATTTATGGAGTGGGTCTTCTAAAAGAATCTGGGAAATCTTTGCAACAGAGCGTTGTTCACCTGGTGTACCCAGTTCATTCCACACAGTGACTCATCTAATGATTTTATAAAAACAAATAAGCCCCAACCTGCTGTTGGCCTTATTAAAACCAGCTAAATGTTACTCTGACGTTCTTCAGAAAAAAAATCAATATCTCTTCTCACAGAATGCAGACTCTCGAATACAAACTCAATAATTACCTTTGTATGTCTACTTCTATTTAAAGCAATAAGAATTATTATATTTTATTTGACGATTTTGCAAAGGAGAAAAAAGATCTTTTAAAAAAAAAACCTTTGAAAGCAGAAAATCTCGCTCTTCTAGATAGAAACTGCTATTTTGTTGCAGGAAACATTGGATGTGACCATAAGCTGTTGTTAGTAGAACCTGATAAGAAAAAAAATATTTATTTCACTAAAGTCTAATCGGTATGTGTAACAGATCAAAGATACGTACAGCATCCTTGATGCATATTTCTTTCTGAATTGCACAATTTCAGAGGATTTATTTGCATTTTCTGTCCTATTGTGAGATGTATACAACTCAGGGACAATTAGTAATAAAGAAACATTAAGTACCAGAAATTAATCTCCTCAATGGTTCCTTAAAATTTTTTTTAGCCTGGAGGGTTAATTTTATGGCTCTAGAGCAATCATTATTTATCATCTCTTGGTTTACGGGAAAGAATTAGAGTTATTAGCTATTAAATTATCCATGAAAATTTGACACTATACTAGACCAAACAAACCCTGGGGCTTGCTGATTTTCCCAGTATGAAACATCTGTGACTTCAGCTAGAGAGAACTTAACATTGTCTAATTAGATTTCTAAGATTTATAAGGCTCAAATACTCTATTATTAGAAACCTGAAAATTGGAGCAAAAGTTGAAACTTGCATTTACTGAAGATTATTTAAAAATATTTTTAACAGCACTGTGTGTTGCTAAATACTACTAGCTTGTAATCGGTGAAGATTACCAGATAATGTATTATAGTCTGTAACAACAGGAGTTCAGGAAAAAAATGTGCTCCCTACAATTGTAATAAGTTGCAGCTTTCAACTTCAGTAATTAAAAATACTTTATTGAAAATGCTGCACTAATTATATGTTTGTTTTTATATTCTAATTTAAGTATAGTTTATATTCTCTCATGCGGTCTGCTGAAGCAAAAAATCAAGTTGGCGTATTTTCTGTTCTGCAATATTATCACTCATGGACACTGAGTGATAATCATCACTCATCAGCATAGAAGTGGTTTTGTATTGGCTCTGATCTCAAGTCTGACAGACAGTGAATTAGCCACTGTTCTATCTCTTTCATTGGAGTCAATATGGCTTTTTAACATGGTAATTAGATATTTCATTGCATCTTCCATTATTGGATCTCAAAATGCTTCAGAAATGTCAATCTGTTAAAATGAAAATAGCATTGTAACATAATCATTATTGCTATATTAAAAAAATAAAGAGAACGTTGTTATGTTTGCGAAGAACTCAGAAGTTAGGAAGGTGAGGAATCAGAATTATTCCTCCACTCTTAGTTTGTACCTTTTGCATTTGGATTACAGCAATCTTTAGTTACAGGATCCCTTTCTTATATAAGTACACAAAATAAATACTGCTCAGCTAATAAGCAGCTTTTCAATATTTTGTCGTCTTCTCATTGTTCATTGCATTGCCCCATATATTATTTACTGTAGTCTATTCAGTTCCTGCTCTAAAGAAGAAATGATTAATTTCCTCAGGAGTTCTTTGGTGGTGTGCATCACTATATTATCTGAGTTTTTCACAAACACTAATTCATCTTCATAACATCCTTGTGGGTGAAGGGTGGACTTAACCCCAATTTGTAGAAAGGAAACAGAATTACTGAGAGCGTAAGGTCACAGATCTCCATAATGTGGGTAACTTTAGAGTCCTAAGTATTACATAAGGCTTTGTTCATAGAAAATGTCTATCCATTTGCATGTCATTTGTGAGAAAGAAACATTTCTGATAATGGGACCACTTCACTAAATCAGGTAATAAGAAAAAAAACGACTATGCAGTATTAATTAAGCATGAAAAATCTGCTTTCCTCAATTACTGAAATCTCAGGAAGAAAAACTGTTTCCGTAGGATAGAATTCAACAGTGTGAGCCAGGAAGCCATCCTTTTTTCTCTCTGCAAGATTGTATTTTATTTATTATATAGTTTTCATTTATTATATAGTTTCCATGTTATTGTTTCTGTAACAAGTCAGACAGAGGTCCTACAGTGAACAGCCTCCTTCATTACTGCGCTTTGATTCCATGGGAGATCTATTCAGTGTCCTGGAAAAGCTGAAGTGTTTAAGAAATAGGGTATGTGATTTTGTAGTTAAGGACTACGCTGTAATCCGTCTCAGCAATGTAGGTTAGTTAATTTTGTGCTGGCAACCAGAGCCTCAGCTTGAGTGCTTGACTTTATGATTTCAATAATATTCTTTCTACTGCTGACTACTTTGTGTACATCTCTTGATTTGGAAAAAAAAAGCAAACTAAAAAAGACCCGAGAATTCCAACACAGGAATATTTTCTTATGAAACTCGGTATTTTATCAATGTGGTAGTAAACTTGAGATTCACAAACTGCTAGTATCACAAATTTCCAGTATCCTCCCTCAGTGGGAGTAGCTGGGAAAGACTATCATGGGAAGAGTCATTAGCTTGACTAGAGCATTCCTCACCACTCTGTGGGGTTATTTGTGTTTGCTCTTGTTTGTCTATGGAAGGATTTGCAAGAGGTCTGAAAACACAGCAACAATTCTGAGTTGTTAAAATAAATATTCCTATTTGTGAACATTATTTTTATAAGAGCGTATGACATAGGTAAATTCTGTAAGAATTTTGCAGCCCAGACAACCTACATACGGATTAGTTCACATGGAAAACCTTAGCACAGAAGTTATCTGCTGAGTTTAAAGTCCTTGATTTAAAGCTTGGGGGTCCTAATTTAATTAACATTTTTTAGCACAGGCACAACGTCATGCTTGTACCTCATTTTTCTTTGGGAACATTTTTAAACCTTTACAAGTAAATATTTCCAGAAATTTTAGCCTAAATAAAAGCCTTACTATATAACATTTTCAGCCAGATTCCAGGTTTTGTTTACTATTACATTAATGAATATTGAAAAAAATTACAGAAATTATGCGACTTTGCCAGTACCGTATAGTGAGTCTCTCATGCTGATTCTCAAGCTAGAGACAGGCTTAATCAGATCTCATTCTAAAATGTAACCCCATTGCTTAAACTAAGCTGAATGTACCATTCAGACCTTGTGTACTTACAGTACTCTTTGTCTGTCTCCATCAGTTGCAAAAAAATCACATTTTTTGAGTTCAACTGCATACAGGGTAAATCCAATTTGGCAGTGGCCTTTGACATTTGGGTCACATTTGTGACCCATAGACGTCTTTGCTGACCATGTTAGAGGCTCCCTGAGAGTGCGTAATGCTCAGAGCCGTATATTCAATTCAGAATTCAGTTTCCAACAATGTTTGTAAGCTTGCAAGTAGGAAATGGCAAATATAAATGATATCTTTCACCTTAAAATCTCCCACCTCCCAACAACTTTGAGCTTACAGGATTTCTTAAGATTTATGTGGTTTGACAGTAAGTGAGGAGATCCTAACCTGACCATTACAAAACCATTTGAATGTTATCCATATCAGTCCATGATTACTTTTTTATATGTTAATGCTTTGCTATTGCCTTCTCGGTTTATACACAAATATCTGTAAAATTACTTTATTGTTCTCCCTTTTTTATGTAAAATTAAATGGTACAATTTAACACAATTTCAGAATCCTGTTGCAAGCCCATACTGAAGTGTGGTCTACTCTAGGAAGGGGATTTTAAGTGGAAGCAGTATTTTCCGTATTCATAAAAAATTTAAAAGCACAAGTGCTAAAGCTGTTTTCCATTGTCACTTTTCTGCTCACTCTTGATATATCCACTTTAGAGCAGAAAATAATAAGGCCAAAGTAAGTGTGTGTGTGTTTGCTTGCATCACTCCGTCATTTGCTCTCAGACCTCTGATGTATTATTATACATCTATGCTGAGCCTGGTGTCTGTTTTCCCAAATTTTGTATCAAATTTCCTTCCATGTGAAATATACCAGTTATGCTGCAGTTGAAGTTCTTGAAGTGACAAAGCAACACTTACATTACCTATAGATCTTAAAAAGATACATTAAAATGAACAGGTGATGCCCTCTGCTTGCTGACATGCAACAGGATATGAATAGATGTAATAAATACAAGAGAATACTAAGTTTTAAAATTTTGCTTTATGAATATGTTTTAAGAAAGTCTGTCATCTAGAACATAATAACTTGCATTTATTATTCAAAAACTATTATTGAACATCTATTGTGCATGATTCCAACAAAATAATCGAGACATTATTTTAAATTAATTAGTATAACCCATTGCCCTTCATCCCTGTATCCTTTGAGGACCTGTTAGCTAAACTATTCATTTTTAAATTGCAAATCAAATTTATTTTTAAAAGTAACTGATGTTCTGTTTGATTAGAACTGCTAAATTATTAGCATCTTGATGCTGCCACCTTCAGGCACCGAGGAGGGCAATAGGAAGCAAAAACAGATACTTGGTTCTAACTAAAGCTGAACTTCTGTTATGCATAGTGGGGAAGAAAAAAACCCACACTACTCATTACTAGATGAGAGCTGCTTCAGCAAGATCTCTAGTTTCCTAGCTTATGTGTTTACAGAGTGTCTTGAAGAAATATGTATTCAGGCATATGCTTAAAAGAAGTGATAGAGAAGCTTTTGTTTACTCAGGAGAAGGCCACAGCATTTTTATCCATAATGAAACTATTCCTGGACTCTGCAGGGTGGGCATGCTTGGTTATAAACTTCCCATAGTAAAATAGCAATGGAAAAGTGTACATAAAAAGGAATCAAGATTTTACACGTTCAGATATTGTCTGTTTTACTATTCAGAAACATGTAAGAACAGATACTCCCTTAGGTGAGACCAAAAGTCAATATTGTCCAGTATCCTGTCTCTGGCAGTAACCACTACCAGTTGCCTAATGAAGAGGGCAATCACGTAATGATGCTGCCCTAGAAAACTGTCCCATTCTAAAGTGTTTGAGATTCAGGAGCCAGAATGCGTACCTTCAATGGATTTTTCTTCCATAGATTTGTCTAGTGGCTTTCAAGCTCATATAAACTTTTAGCATTCACCTTTCCAGCTGCTCGTGCTTTTCTAGGTGGTTCCATATCTTGGCTCATCCTTGTCACCCCTCTGTTTCTTCACTGTTGAAGTGTGTCCCCTCAGAAGTGGAAGGAACACAACTTGCATAGCATTTGTGTGAATTTATGTGAAGGCATAATGATGTCTTCTGCTTCATTCTCTATTTCTTTCCTAATAGTTCCTAACACTTTGAGTTATTTCTTTTTACCGAGTATTGAGAAATGTACAAAAACAATCTATAAAAATCTCAAGATCTCATTCTGGAGTAGTAATAGTCAATTGATAGCCCATGTTGGGTTTGGTTTTTTTCATCTCCTTGTGTTGGATTGCATTTCTCTGCATTTAATTGGATATGCCATTTTATTGTTTCAGTTACTCAGTGTTGTAAGGCTCTTAACAGATAGTACTTGTTATTATGATCCTGCATAACTTAATATCATCACAGACTTGTCACCTCACTAGTCACTTCCTGGGTCATTTGTCGTCTGAATCTCTGGAACAGCATAGGTCTTATTCCTGACTCTTGTGCAACTCAATTAGTAATCCTCTTCCCTGTGATAATTCATCATTACTCTGTACTCTCTCTTGCTATATTTTCATCAAATTACTGCTCTATGTAAGAGACTTCTTTTGTCTAACAGCAGCCTGATTTCTTTAATGGACTGTGGTTGATGGAATTTACCATACGTCATATGGAAGCCTAAGTAAACCAGGTTGGATGGATCCTATGGTATGTTCATTCCTTAAAAAAATTCCAGTGGATCTGAAAGGCATGTCTTGCCTCTCAAAAGCTGACTCTTGTCCATAACTTCTTATTTATCTGGGTCCCTGCTAATACTTTTCTTTAGAGTAATTTGCACTAGTTTGTTTGGTACAGATGTCAACTTAATGGTCTGCAGTTTTCTAGGTCTTCTTGGAGCTCTCCTAAAAATTCTCACCAGGTTAATTATTCTCAAAGCCTCTGGTATGGAGACAGTGTTAAGTGAGAGTTTACACACCATCATTCGTAGTTAAGATCTTTCATCCTTGGGTTCCTTTAAAACTCTTAGATAAATACTGTCTGGTGTTAGTGATTTGTTACTACTGATTTTGTCTATTCCATGATCTCTTCCACTGGCCCTTAGTCTCACTTTTCTACCTTCTAAGTCCTCTATAAAAGGAGTTGCAGTATGGGCAGCTCCCCAGACTGCGGGTCACCACAGATGTAAAACATTCATTTGGCTGTTTGTGTGTCTTTTATACCTTGAGCCTTTGTTGACCTTAAAGGCACTGTGATGAGCTTCCTACTTCTGATGTGCTTTAAAAGGATCTATTACTAGTTTTTGTGCTTTTTGTACTTCTTCCCAAAACTTTTTAATGGCCTGTCTTATTTGCATTTCTTCACTTAAAGTGCCAGAGCTTATGGTCATCCCCGTTTTCCTCACTCAGACACAGCTTAACTTTTTCTTCTCGTTTCTGATTGCCATTTTAATCCTCACTCTTTAGCCACACTGGTTTCTTTTTGGACCTTCCTCATTTCTTTGTGACTCTGTTGCATTTGTTCTGAGTCTTGAGAATTTTATTCTTATACATTTTCTACAACATCTTTAAAGATTCAACTTTTAACTTGCATTTTTTCCTTCTTCTGAATAAGTTCTCATGTTTTACTATAGTACCCCTTTTGGAAATGAAGTATAACCATAATGATTTTTTTTTTTTTTTTTTTGCTCCTGCAAGGATATATTGAATGTGTGTGCACTGTGATTACTGATAAAGAGCATCTGTTCAATAGTAACATCCTATTCTGTCTTCCCTGTACACTGTGCATCCTGGTATTAATGTCCCATCGATTGTCATCCTTCCCTCCAGCTTGTGATCTGATTATTATGTCAATAACCTTATTCAAGAACAGGCATTCTCATTTCATCATTTTATTTCTTAGACTTCACATGTATCATTGCTTCACTGTCCTCTGTTTCACTGTCTGTATTTGGATACTTCTCTGTTGCTGCTTGCTTGAATATTTCCAACTTCCATCCTATCCTTCACTTGAAGATACAGGATATTTTGACATCGTGGTTGTCGGGTACATCATGAGCACAACAAACTTCAGCACATCTTGGTTGAAGGCATTCTACCTATTGGTGTTCCTCATTTTTAGCTTTAAAGATCTTGTATGACCCTTGTTGTGGTTTAACCCCAACCGGCAACTAAGCACTACGCAGCTGCTTGCTCACTCCTCCCCCTCAGTCGGATGGGGAGGAGAATCGGGAACAAAAAAGTAGAACTCATGGGTTGAAATAAGAACAGTTTAATAACTGAAATAAAATATTATAATAATAATAATAATAGTAATGAAAAGGAAGATAATAAGAAGAGAGAGATAAAACCCAAGAAAGACAGGTGATGCACATTGCAATTGCTCACCACCTGCTGACCAATGCTCAGCCAGTCCCAGAGCAGCGATTGGCCCCTCCCAGCCAACTCCCCCCTGTTTATATACTGGGCATGATGTTCTATGGTGTGGAATACTCCTTTGGCTAGTTCGGGTCAGCTGCCCCGGCTCTGCTCCCTCCCAGCTTCTTGCACACCTGCTTGCTGGCAGAGCATGGGAAACTGAAAAGTCCTTGGCTTAAGATAAGCGCTACTTAGCAACAACTAAAACATCAGAGTGTTATCAACATCATTCTCACACTAAATCCAAAACACAGCACTGTACCAGCTACTGAGAAGAGAGTTAACTCTGTCCCAGCTGAAACCAGGACAGTACTCTATGAGCATCTGGAAGAACATCTTTTGCTTTCTTCCTTGGAACTGTTCATTACAGTCACACCTGAGGCTGTATTTTTATTTTTACTTTAGTTATTAAACTGTTCTTATCTCAACTCATGAGTTTTACTTTTTTTTCCTTTCCTCCTCCCCACCCCACTGGGAGGGGGGAGGGGGAAGCAGCTGCATGGTACTTAGTTGCTGGCTGGGGTTAAACCATGACAACTACCTAAAATATACTTCTGAAAATTCTTTTACTTCTCAGGCACATAAATAAATTTGAACAAAACCAGAGTGGAAATTGGCATGTAGTGTTGGGGTTGCTGAAAGAGAAGTAGGAAAATTACCATTTTTGAACCTACTTTTATGCCTTTTTTGTCTTCTAGGAATGCTTGCCAAAACACTGAACACCATGAGGTGAAGGTATGAAAAGAATATGTAAATAAAGGAGTCTAGGATTCAGTTGTCAAAATGTAGCCAACTAATGCCATTTAAAATTCTTCGTATCTTGTCTGGCCTCTGGCTTCTGCTCCAGAGGCATTTCAAAATGCAATTGCTAAAGTTAGTTCCTGTTGACATGAAAACACCTTTAGTAGTTGTAACAGCATCCCCTCCATCTTCTCATACATTAAGTATTTCAAGCCTTTACTTTATAAACCTCCTTAGAGTTTGGGTCATCTGTACCGTTGGGACTTTTTTCTTACTGCAAGGTTATCCGCAGCTTTTAATCTTCTTTGATGTCAGTCTCAGTTGTTTCTCTGTCATAAAGTTCAGATTTAGGTAAGTACTTAGGACAATATTTAATGTAGGCCAAACATGTATGACAGCCTAGAACAAACAAATAGAAAACACTAAGCAGAATGATAGAGGTGGAATTTAAGCAATCTTAATCAGCATCATGCTTTTCTAAACTTTCTCCATCTCACAATGTTTGGGAGATGTAACCAATAAAAGCTTGGAGCACGATGATGCGAATTTTCTAAACTTCAGACTGTTTCTTCCAATGCTTATACATCAACTTGTAACATGATGATAGCAGTTGGTAAGTTGTGAGAAGAATTACTGATGATCTAAGAAAAACATGCACCTTAATGTTGCTTTGCATTTTCTCTTCTTCAGCTGCCATGCATGATTCATTTGTTCAGCTGCACTGTGATGCTGTCTCTCACATTTTAGAATAGGGAGTTTTGTTTGGGGAGTACCCACAAAACGAAGGTTTTGAGGATCAATAAAGTTAATTGATAAAGCTAAATGTAATTAATATTAAAGGTCATTATTTTTTCTGGCTTGTGAATTTATTACCCACCATTTTTTCAACCATATGATTAAACAATAATAAACAGTATGTTCTTTATAAACAGATGTCATCAATTCTTTTTATTTAGATGAGATGAATTAAGTAGGTAAACTTTTTTCCCCCTTTGCGTGTCATAGTATTGCTGAATGAATTTTGTCTTCCTTTTGCATTTTGTTTTTGTGTATTCATGCTGTACATATAATCCCTATGGAGAAAATTGATAAATTGGTTGTTAATATAAAGTCATTTGTGAAGTTGAATATGGTTAGATATAGGTCTTTTCAACATGTAGGAAGAATTTAATTAAAATGAAATTAAATTCTAAATTAAATTCAAGTAATAAATTGATGTTATCCAATATAGTAAGCTATTCTCATAAGAAATTAACACTGTCCAGTAAACGGATTTTAGGTCTTGAGGCTAGGTTTTCTGGCAAATAATTGTATGACTATAAAATAAAGGAACTAAATTAGGAGTTTCTAGATGCCTTTCTTTCAGTGTAAAGTGCCACAATATAGAAAAATTAAATTCTTCTCCCAAATTCTTAGAGACTGCTAAAATTCATTATTTCTTGTAAAATAAATTGGATTAAAAATTGTAGCTGTGGAGAAAAACACTGTCCATATTAGTGGACAGCTAAATTTGCAGTCCATTTACAGTGTATGTGCTTCTTATAGACATCCCATTATATTTATTTCCAGTCATGACTTTATTTAGAACTAGCTAGTAGTCTAAAAGCTATGAAATAAGAAGAATAAGTAATATATTACATATATTTTACATCTGAATCCTTTTACTGTTAAAATGGCTAGGCAAGAGAGACATTGGGTTCTAACACTGTTGGGAGTAATGTAGAAAACAGTAATTGCATTATTTCATGATGGAAAAATATTAACATTTTAGTCTTTTCATATGTGAGAATTAGGGAATAAAGGCGGGCAAACAATGCATTTTCTAGAGCTCGTTATATTTGCTCTGAAGTCAGTAAGTGTGCTGTAGTTAGAAGAAACACAGACTTTGATTTGAAACCAACTTGCTGAAGTGCCTCAAATACATTTATCTGCTCTAAGCTGGAAATAATAAAATTATTGCATGCTAGTTTTGTTCTGCAAGTAAAGACTTATTTACACAGCATTATTTTATCCTTCAGAAAGGAGTGGAAATATCATTAGAAAGAAAATAACATTATGGATTTGAGTTTATTATCATCAGCATGCTTTACTTCAGACTGCAGTGTGGAATTTTGTAGGAAGTAGGATGTTCACCTTAGATTTATTTCCTCTTAATGCAGGGGAGTTTAAATTGCTACTTTCTCTTGTTTGCTTTTTGGATGAATGATAACAGGACAGGGAATCTCATGTTTGGCATATTTTAAGCCATATTTTATGTTAAGTAAAGCATGTTATACTTACATCTTTACTTTTCTAGTGTGGGAATTGTACATAGAACACAATAACAGATCTTGTTCTAAACAACGGAAAGGATTACAGAAAAAAAGACAGGGAAAATCAGGTAGATTATGTAAAACATTTTTTTTACCTTTTGGGTCTTCAAATATTTTATATTCACTGACAAATTTGGGTAGTCTTTCTCATGTTAGCTGATACATGTTAGGAATACTTTCAGCTCTGTGAGAAATATTTTAATATATTGAATAAATAACAGTCAAAATGTATGTGTGCTTTGCTAAGTAATCCTCTGCAGAAATATTTTCTCTCTCTTGATACACACATACATAAAAATTTTGGTTTTTTAATAAGTAGATATTTGTTATTGTGTCTTGAGGGATTGAAGTCAGGGTGTTCGACACTAAGATTAGATGAATTCCAGTCAGGGACTTCCACATCCCGTGTTTAATGTCCAAAAATCTTGAAAATTGTATGAAATCATGAAGCTGCCCCTCTTAACAGACGGAAGTTCACTAGTTCAAATGGCTGTGACTAGTTTAACTAATGCCTATTAAAATAAGGAAGATGCAGACTGAAAATGCTACAAAAATTATGCTACAGCAATGTGCTCCTTCTTGAAAGGGACCAGAGGATCCTGTGGAATGCAAAAGTGTCTCAGTCATGGTTCTTAAGCCTTCCCCCCGCTAAACAAAAAGAAGCAAAATAAATAGTCAACGTAAGTTGGTGTGAATGCTTGCTTCCTCCAAAACACATTTTTTTCTTCCAATTCATTTTTTTCTGTATGATGCAACTAGAATTGTGAAACTTCAGGCAATTTCTGTTCATCAAATAGCACATGGTATCTAGTCAGTTTAGAATATTTACCAAAGATAACTTTATAGAATTGATATCAGTCATCCAAAGACCAGCCCTTAAACTGACAGTTTAACTGATCTCTTCACAGGAAGTAGTTTGATGGATTTTATTCAGCTTCAAAGGATATCATGGTAGTTTATAATGACAGTAAGGAAAACAAAAACAACATACACTCAAATTTCTATTCTGCTAGAAAAGCAACTTTTGGGATGCAATTTTTATAGTAGTCTGCTTTAATCTGTGATAAATAATGTCAGCTGTTATGTTTAAGACCTAACCACTGATACCTAACTATATATCACTTGAACAATAGTCTGACTATAAAGTGTACTAAATACAGAATAGCCACATTTCAACTGTATATGTCAGAACCAAGGTCATAATTCACTTTTTAATCCAAAATTGATTGCTGAAAATTTTCAGCAGCTACAAATCTTGCTGACTTCATGGGAATCGGTGATTGTGATATCTGTAGTCCTCTTTGTTGGTAGTTAGCTGTTTAAATGTGTTGATGTCTTCTGGTGGCTTGTCCTACTTTCCACTTGTAAGATACTTCTTCCTTTTCCAGATGTATAACAGAAAAAGGTTTTCCATTTAAAACCAAAGAAAGGGATAAGTTTTAAGAGAGAATGGTTTGCCATAATGATAGATTTATTTCCATGCAAGTCCGGGAAGTTATGCCTGTACTGGTAAGAAATGAAGGTGCATGTGCATCTTAAAAAAGAAAAATGAAATTTCTTTGAGCATTATTACTATTTTTCATTCCTTGTGTTCACTGCTTAGTGATGCAACTAATCCTGATTTCAAACACGAATGTTGAATGAAGATCACTTACAACCTACAAATGAATACTAAGTCTGAAAAGTGGTCTCTAAAAGATGAGAAAAGAACTACCTTGTAACCAGAATGAACCTTAAATGAACCTTCATTAAGAATATTAAGCCAGCTCCTAATAGATACAGGTATTGATCTAATTAACAGGAAGTGCCTAGCTGAGCGGAAAGGTCCCATAGAATAAATCCCTTCTTGTTGGCACAGTGTTGGCACAGAATTTAGGCACTGGGGAAACTCTCAATAATATCTCTGGTCTGTTCTCCCCACCCCTGCCCCCAAATTCTCTCATTTATGGTGAAATCGACTGGGAATGCCTTTCAGCGTGCGTACGGACACTGTGCTTTCATTGCAAAGAGTAATTTAATAGGAAAAAAAAAAGAAAAAAAACATTTACAGCTTTTAGGTTGCCTTATATTCTGAAAATGAGAAGTAAAATGTATTATTATTATTATTATTATGGACATTTTATTATTTGATGTACTTAACATCTTCTGAGTAACTGAAGCTCTAGCAGGCCAATATTACCAAAAGCCAGAATGTAAGTGTACATGTCAGTCTCCTTTGTCTGTAACTCAGAGCTAGCTCAAGAGTTTTGAAGACTAAAGATCTTGCTAAGGTGAGCAGGACTCAAGCTTTTTCTAACTTAAGCAGATTTGATCCTGAATTTTGAACAGCTTAGCCAAGGGAATTTTAAAAAGTGTGTGTATTTGAGTCTTTACTTTTCATAGGTTTCTGTGTGCTGTATTAACTTAAACCTGTTGTGATGATTACATTAAACAGGAACCTGGACTGCACTAGTTTAATCAAAGTTAAGATAAAAATGGTCACTCTGGGCACAGTCTCAATGGTAAATAGGGAGGAAATTTCTGATAAAGAAAAAACAATTTAAACATGTGTCTTGAAAGTAGGAGTATATGAGATGATATTACCAGGTCTTCTTTTGATGGAGCCATGGAGATTTTAGTTTTAGAGCATACATTTACATTTTTCACCTCAGTAAGTTGTATAATTAGAGAAGTAGGCTAGCTGAGGTATTTCAAGTTTTACCAAGTCTGTTTTCATTAGGTGAACAGGAAAATTAAATGTAAGTGCCACCAATTTTATACCATTTCAGAACAGCCTTAAGATTTTCATAAATTCGTATTTTATTCTTTTTATTTTTGAAACCATTTGCTAGCTCTTGAGAGAAGATGAATGTAAAATATATTTTTTTCCTGCACTGTAAGTATTAAAAAGGAGAAAATGGCTAGATTTTTCCAGTAGTGTAAATCATGGCAACACCATCCATTTCAGTGAAATTGTAGTAGTTCTGCTAAAGGGAACATTTGACCAAAAGCTTATTCATCTCTCAGCCAATATGCATTTTATTCATCTATCAGCCATTTTAAGGACTGGAAGACTACAATATACTCCTTATAATATACTACTACACTCCCATTCATATTGATTGGTGACTCTCTATGTTCTTACAAGGCAGAGGATTAAAGAGCATTATTTTTTAAAACGCTTACTTTTGTGATAATAAGAAGGCGAAATATGCTTTTATTGGTTTCCTTTTTTTGACTCTCACATTCCTATTTAGTTTGCCCATTTTATGTTGAGTTTCAAAAGAGTAATTTATGTTACAGATGGATGATACTTGTTTTAAAAATTTATCTGATGTTTGCTTGACTATAGTTGTAAGAAAGGTGTAGGTACTGACACTGCAAAGTACATACATTTTGTATACCAGCCTACCCACATGCACAGTTATATGTACACTCTAGAATGCAGTATACAGGAGAGACAGCCACAGACATGTGGAGTGTGTATAGAACTCTAGAATTTGGATGAAAATGGGAACAAATGGTTTTCAGGTGATACACAAAAGTAATTTCAAAGTCTGTAAGCCTATGAAATGCTTTCAAAGATTTTGGGAATCATTACTTACAACAGAAAGTAATTCCTGCTCTTACCCTAAATGCGGTTTGCTCAGAAAAATGTATTATGAAAATCTTGAAGCCTAATCAACATAAATAGATAAGACCCATTCCCCCTTTTTTTTACTCAAACCCATGTGTGAACTCACAAAAAATAAGTATAAAACACTGCGACAGTGTATGATAATGAGCATCTCTTGTTCTGTCAAACCACCTACATTTCTGATTATTTGTACCAAAAAGTTTCAAGGACAACCATTGTAACTGCATGTTCCAATTAGGTAACATACTTGTGCATGCATTATTTTTAACTTTGACTCCAGAATTAATAGTAAATAAAGTCACATAGTAGTTTACAGGAAAATACTTCAGAATTAATATAAAGGAACAAAAAACATAGATAAAGAGATTCTTGGTTTTTTGCTGTATTGTAGTCCCAAAACTGCATTTTCTTTGGGACACATTTTATAGCTTTAATTTGCTACCCTTTGCTACCTTTTTGTAGATATTTCCTCAAAGTTGCATATGCTCAATATTACTAGAATTTTCATCCAGAATAGGTTTTGGATGATCTGCAGTGTAGATACAGGTTTTCACAAATCAATTGTATTTTCATTACATTATATAGTAAGCATGGATTTGCCAGCTTTCATCTTTGATTCCTAGTACTGATCAAGATCCTACTTACACAAGAATAATTCCATGCGGAGTGAGGTAATTCCAGCCTTCAGTGAATATTTTGTCACTTCGGTTTCTATCAAAAAAAGAAAAAGATACGAGTTTTCTTTATTTGTATGCATATTTTTGGCCATTCCGCCATTCCACATTGCTGATGTATAATAGCGATAATAATTATGATCGCACATTTGCAATCATTTTAATTTATTCATAGCTAGACATTACTACCCACAAAGAAAACTTTCACGTCTAATGAACTCAGTTTGTTTACTGCCCCTCAGCAAACCTCATTTCAATCTCATTTGAAAGTTAAGAAAACTCTTTCCATTATTTTAGGGAAAATGGGATAACATCGCTAAAATAAATATTAAATGTAGAATTCCCTTCTAAAAATATTGATTCATCTGTCTTCTCTACATTTCAGAATAAAGAGTATCATACCTACAAAACAATGCATCTTCATGCATAGCATTAAAGGATGATAATTCCTTAACACGATTTAGGCCTAGAGTATGAAATCTACTAGCTGCATGTATATAAATATTTTATGTATAGCTGTTTCATATATAAATGAAACCAACAGATTTTCTCTCAGTATATGAAGATTTTCACTGAATGTATTAACCGTCTAATGACAATCTCAACCAAATTATGGTTACATAATTGTACTCTTATTTCTGTCAAGTGTGTCGGTGGCCAACCTGTCTTGCTGAGAAGTGCCTCCATCTAGTGTATGTGAGGTATTTTTGTAGTTTATTAAATTGATATAAAAAATGTCCTGAAGCCCAACTGTCTAAAATACAGCTTACAGCACATTAGTAGGGTAGTATATGGAAGCTTACATTACCTCTATGTGTCTATAAATATTCTGTAAATAAAGCAATTCAGTCTCCATTGTAAACCTAGATGTTTTAAGGAGTATTCTGTTTCTGCCAGGAGTAAGCACACGAATACAACCAATACAAAATCATAATTTAAGATACTGCGATATCATTAATTGTGTATTTAAGACTATATCCAGTAAGAAAGACTAGCCTTTCTGTCTTCACAGCTATCCTAATATACTGAAAAACTCGTAACAGAATTTCCAAGGCTTTTTTTTTTGAACTGTTAAAATTGCTTTGAGTCACCTCCCTGGGTGATGCTGAATCAGTGTGAATGCTGTAAATAGATCAGTTATTTTTGCTGCATGTTGAAAGTATATAATGCATCTTCTGTTTGATTCAGAATTCGTATAGTTCATGAAAAGGAGGACGGCAAGATTCAAATTTCCTCTCTGGTTCTGATGGATGTACTGACCTTGGGTAGGCTTTGAAGATTACTCGTCTGTTAACTGATTTGAACTTTCCTAAGGAAGTAGAAAATACAGGAGAGGGAACCTTCCAGTTTCTCATTCAGAGGGATACTAGTCAGTGGGAGCTCTGGCACCCCTACCAGTTTCCACTTAAATGGTGGGTAGGTGCTTTATGCAGCTCACCTCCTGGGTATTTACATTAATAAGCATAGCCTACCACTTAAATCCACCTCTTCCTTCACATTAGAATCACAGAAA
The DNA here is from genome assembly GCF_018139145.2 of Gymnogyps californianus. Classification (NCBI taxonomy): domain Eukaryota; kingdom Metazoa; phylum Chordata; class Aves; order Accipitriformes; family Cathartidae; genus Gymnogyps; species Gymnogyps californianus. The sequence goes on along the minus strand of NC_059474.1, from coordinate 38,594,296 downwards.
CATAGGATAGTTTAGGCTGGAAGGGGACTTTGTCTGAGACACTATTCAGAGCAGGGCCAACGTCAATGTTTGGTCAAGTAGCTCAGGGTCTTTCCCAGTAAAGTTTAAGGGTCTCCAAGGGTGGAGGTGGCAGAGCCTCTCAGGCGTCCTGTTCATTCCATGCTTAAGGACCCTTATGGGTGTATTTTGTTTCCTTTTATCTAGTCAGAATTTCCCTTGGTCTTGAGCTGCAGAAGCTGAATTTCTGGATATTACTTTCAAGTTGCTTTCCTGAATTTTTATGTAAAGGTGATGAGAGTGGCTTTTCGAATCTCATAAAACATGAGACTGTTCCTTATTACAAGCAGTATTCTTGCAGTATTTGCTTCTCAGATATTATCCTGTATTTTTCAGATATTATTTGACATTCTTGATTGAAAGTAAAAAATATTGCTTCTTATCTTGGTGTGTTCTAGTTAATCTTGTTTCTTTAAATCATAACTCAGACCTTTACCCTTCATGTAATACACTAGTGGCAATTTTACATTGATAATAAAATAAATTCTGAGGGCAAGAACATACATATATACAAGGGAAAAAACAAAATTATATATGAAAAAGCCACACATAAATGTTATGTTAATGCGGTCTATTCTAGTAATTCTTGTCTATAGATAAGTAACGCGTACATCAGACAGAAATAAGCTCTGAGAGAAATAACTGAGAGCTATATCTAGTTGTGAAAGATCAAATTCACACACTGGAAAATTAAGAAGAATGAATGTGAATGCTCTATTTATGTTCCAGGAAGACATCTATATTTCTTCTGTTTGTTTTTTACTTATTCATTTACTTATCAGAAATATTATTTGCCAAGCCTGAGCCTTAGAGGGTTATAAATTGGTAACAGGCAGGAACATTCCTAGTCAAGGGAGCTAAACTGGCTTTTCAGAAGGTGCTACCTCAACCAATTTGTCTTGTCAACAGGTATAGAGCCTTTAGGACTACAAAAGGACTGAGAGTGAAAACCAAAAGAGATTCAACTATATTGCCAAAGAAAGCCAGAGACACTTTAAGAGATTAAAGTGAAAAGTGAGGCTTTTCTTCATCTGAATTTTTAACATTTCAGTCATATACCTTCCATGATAGACAGCACACTAACCAGTGGGGAAAAGATGATGCAGCACAATATTGCATGATCTGTCTAAAGTCCTGAATCCCTCTTATTGGTGAGAACAGGGGTTTGAACTACAGCTAATGTAAGTCATTCCACTGGCAGGCTAAGGAATGTGTTGTATTGGTTTAAGAACTACACTAATTTAGGTCAAACTGATTAAAAAAGAAGATATTTTAATGTCATGATGAAAATAATAAAATTTTGGAAAAATCAAGTTTTTATTTTTAGAAGCTGTGCGTCATTCTGACAGTAAATAATAGAAAAAGAAATATTTGTATAGGAACTGGGGTTTAATGAAAATTAAGGGAAAAGAAAATTAATTTAAAAATTATGATCAGAAAGTATCATACTGCCCTGCAAGTAAGAAGCATCTCTTCTAATTAAACGTAATTAAAACCTAAACAGGAGATTATGTTGTACAACAATAAAGCTTATTTACAGTCCTCAGTGATTAAACTATACTGTGCTGAAACTCTATGAAAGTGACTGGTAAGGCAAATTTCTACGATAAATAATTAAAGGAGTTTTACCAACCTGATGTTTTGTACTGCCAACACTTTTCTTCAATAATGGGTGAGTTAAAAAAAACTTTCTAGTGCCCAAATCACAGTCATGTAATTCTCTGGATGAGAAGCTGTATTGGGTTTGCGTGGCAAGGTTTTGGTAGTGGGGGGGCTACTGGGGTGGCTTCTGTGAGAAGATGCTAGAAGCTTCCCCTGTGTCCGATAGAGCCAATGCCAGCCGGCTCCAAGACGGACCCACCGCTGGCCAAGGCCGAGCCCATCAGCGACGGTGGTAGCGCCTCTGGGATAAGATATTTAAGAAGGGGAAAAAGCTACTGTGCAGCAACAATTGCATCTGGAGAGAGGAGTGAGAAGATGTGAGAGCAACAACTCCGCAGACACCAAGGTCAGTGAAGAAGGAGGGGGAGGAGGTGCTCCAGGCATCAGAGCAGAGATTCCCCTGCAGCCCCTGGTGAAGACCATGGTGAGGCAGGCTGTGCCCCTGCAGCCCATGGAGGTCCACAGTGGAGCAGATATCCACCTGCAGCCCATGGAGGACCCCACGCCGGAGCAGGTGGATGCCCAAAGGAGGCTGTGACCCTGTGGGAAGCCCGCGCTGGAGCAGGCTCCTGGCAGGACCTGTGGCCCTGTGGAGAGAGGAGCCCACGCTGGAGCAGGTTTGCTGGCAGGACTTGTGACCCCGCGGGGGACCCACACTGGAGCAGTCTGTTCCTGAAGGACTGCACCCCATGGATGGGACCCATGCTGGAGCAGTTTGTGAAGAACTGTAGCCCATGGGAAGGACTCACGTTGGAGAATTTTGTGGAGGACTGTCTCCCATGGGAGGGACCTCGTGCTGGAGCAGGGGAAGAGTGTGAGGAGTCCTCCCCCTGAGGAGGAAGGAGCGGCAGAGACAATGTGTGATGAACTGACCGCAACCCCCATTCCCCATCCCTCTGTGCCGCTCGGGAGGAGGAGGTAGAGAAAATTGGGAGTGAAGTTAAGCCCAGGAAGAAGGGAGGGGTGGGGGGAAGGTGTTTTTCAGATGTAGTTTTTGTTTCTCATTATCCTACTCTGATTTGATTGGTAATAAATTAAACTGATTTCCCCAAGTCAAGATTGTTTTGCCTGTGATTTAAATTGGTGAATGGTCTCTCCCTGTCCTTATCTCGACCCATGAGCCTTTTTTTATATTTTCTCTCCCCTGTCCAGCTGAGGAGGGGAGTGATAGAGCAGCTTTGGTGGGCACCTGGCATCCAGCCACGGTCAACCCACCACAGTCGTATTTGCAAATAATTCTGAATACCTTGACCTTCATCTGTTTCAAGAGAGGCAGTCCATACAAAGCTAGGTGTTTCTGATGGGTTATACCTTCCATATAAAAAAAACAAAACAAAGTCATTTTCCTTAATTTCTTGATAGCAACTTCAAGGTGATTTCTCTTTCTAATGCTGAAAATTAGCTTCAGCTGGCCTTGAGACACTTGAGTCATTGCTGAAACTGTGTATTTCTCTTCACAGAGTGCACAGGAGTCCGTAAAACTCTTCTTCTCATGTTTTCCTTCAGTCATTATTGGTCTCAGTATCAGACATCCCCTGCAACATCTGATATAGTTTTATAAACTGGTGGAACTGTTTTCTGTACCTCTACCTGAAATTGTATTACATGTATAAGGTATCAGACAAGAATGAGATATCATATTTGATGTCTGAGACATTTTTTGTATCCAACCTTTCTGCCATGGGCAGGGACATCTTCCACTGGATCAGGTTGCTCAAAGCCCCGTCCAACCTGACCTTGAACACTTCCAATGATGGGGCATCCACAACTTCTCTGGGCAGTCCTTGACTTCCTCCTCAAAAATACTGCATACTTGATGAAAGATTTTAACTGAACTGAGAAATGCAGAGGAAGAATGTGAGCATAGCTATGCGGTATCCTATGTGCCATTCTCTCATCTTCCTTTGGAGAAAGATAACTTCTGATCTGGAAGGAGAAGAGGAGTTGTGTGTGTGTGTGTGTACACTCATTCATATATTGCATGAGGGTCTTATCTGGATGTTTTGAAGCCTGTTTTTTAAAGGTCTGGTTTGAGAAATAGGCAAAATAGGGCACATGTTTTTTTCTGAAGAACTGAAGTGGGAGAGGTGTCAGTATTTTTTGCTAGTTTAGTTTGATTTGAAACTGAAGAGGAAGGGGAAAAAGGTTTTGTTTCTTTGCTTTTTGCAAGGAAAAGTCAGAACTGAGCATGTCTGAGATGGTAGGTGTTTTGCATACTCATCCTCTGCTGTTTTTCTTGTCTCGCTAATGTTTGCTGCTTTCCATCCAGCCACCTTTAAGGATGAGAATCTCCCAAATCAGGTTTATGCAAATGTATTTCATTAGTTTTGGACAACAGCTCAGTTACTTGTATTTTATGTTGCATTTCAAGTTAATTAATTTTAAAGCTTATGGGAGATAACCTCAGAAATTATCACTGTGTATGTTAAAATCAGAAGGTGGATTTTTAAATTATTATTTTTATTTTTTAATATCCCTCATAGTAGCATTTGACTATTGTGAAGAAATTGCTCAACACACAGAATTTTTAGAAACTTACTGGAATCCAACCAACCAGGATTTTTTTTTAAGGGTGGCCTTCAACAGATGTTTTTTCACCTCTTATCTACAGGTAGAACCTGATAGCAGGTATTAGACTGTCAGCACATCTCTAAATTTACTTTGATGCAGGCTGGCAGAAGCAATAGGTACTGCAAAACTAGTCTTTCCAATAACATATGTCTCCTAGAAAGAGACAGGACTGTATGTATTAAAAATAGCTTGACTGAAGGAAAAAATATATTGAATAGGATTTTCTTATCTGATATTTACTTTTATGTACTGGCAGCCTTCCTTCTTTCTCTCTTCTCTAGTCCCATGAGGAATAAAAAGAGGCCTGTGCTCCTAGGAGATCTACTTCTATATTTATTTTTTTTATTTTTCATTTTTTTATTAATAGTGTACGTACTATCTTTTGAAAAGGGAAGAAAATCTTTGGGTTTGTTTTCTTCTTCCAGTTTCTCGGATGAAAAAGTAAGCTATACCTACTTTTGAAACAATCACACTTCTTTCTACCTCACTGTTAACTAGTATCTACCTCCAGAGTAATATGGTGAATAGTTCTGTAGAACAAATATTTGAGTTAGTTACTGCACATGTTCCTTTTAATAAGCCTACAAAATAGGCTTAGCTTCCAGATACTGCCATATTAATTTAATTTTTTTTCATTTATTAATATGAATAAAAATCTATTTGAGATTATATTTTTGAATAGGAAAACCTTGCTTATGTATATCTAGAGGAGGAATTTCCGGGATCAGGGTTGTTATTTTAATACCAAATTTGGCTTGACTAAAACCAAATTATAAATAAAATATTAATTAAAATCTAATTATGGAGACAAGTGAAATTTTGAATTGTTAGGAGGACAGCACATTACTGTTTAGGAGTCATCCATTCAGTTACATTGTTTTGTTGTAGTAATCTAAATTGTAAGCAGGATGTTCTTGTACGAATGTTTCATGCCCAGATACAGATCTTTCAGATTTCCATACCACCCAGATGCCTGAACTGTCTGAACAGGAAGGCATCTGTCTCCTTGATAGTAGTTCTGGTATATCCAGGTTCCCTTTTAGCTGTTAAAAACCTGGGACTCACCCATAGCAGGCAGACAGCTGTCTGCCCTTCCCCTGCAACTCTGCCTGCGTTTCCGCAAAAATTCATCAAGCCCGATTGTATTTTTTTTATCAGATGGCTCTCACCTGCTCCAGGTATGCCCTCAGTTGTACAGCTGAGATTCCTATTTCCATCAAAGCAGAAAACATATTAAGTACATAAAACTGGCACTTACTCCTTAAAAATTACTTCCAGAATTTGTTTAATTGCTTTTGTGCTTTCGCATCTATTATATGTGCTGTAAATGTTGTTGCTGGTGCAGTAGCTGCTCTTTCTGTGTTTTTTTTCTCTGAAGCAAAATAACAGTTAAACAGGCTACTCCAACTCAGCGACCGCATTAATTCAACTTCTAAAAATGTCTGAAGTAGCAAAATATTTTTCGCATGTTTAGAGATGAGCACAAGAGAGATGAAGTGACTTGTCATAACTTTTGAAGTGGGAAAGAAACAAGCTCCTGTAATTTTTTTCTGGTTTTGTTTGGTTGGTTTTTAAGTTCAGCCATCCACCTTTATCCTGAAGAAATATTCCTATTTTAAAGCAAGTGTCTGCCTGGCACAGACACCTGCTGTTGTTTAAGACCTTTGCCAGGTAAAATTATAGAGATAAGATTGTTTCTCCATTCATGGTTTCTCCAAGTAGACTGCTTCTCCAAACTAGAAACCAAACTCAGAGGAAATGTCGTCTCAGAGATTAATACAAAATGTGCATTTTTCCCCTCTTGTCTCTGCACCACTATTTTAAAGGATAAGACAAAAATATGTAAGAGCATTATTCATGGTTCAGGGTGAGTCTGGTTGAAATTTGACAATAAAAGCCAACCCAGTTCTCAACTCTTAGCACATTGGTATAATTTTCTTAAAATGTCACCTTTTTATTGCAATCAGTGAAAGCGTCAGTGTAAGTGATATTCCAGGCCTGTACATAACTCTGATCATCATGGGTGAAATACTTTCCCTCTAACTCGGGCAACGCTTCACTGGAATGTCAGAATCAGGGTCAGATGCTCCTGACATACGGTATAAATGCAGTATACACAGCAGTTACACGGTTTGCAATCTGCTTAAACTCCTTACCTAGTTAATGGAGGAAAAAACAGACCCTAAAACCCTGAGAATTGTCAGAGGAATCAAGTCCACCCAAATTTAAATGCTTTCCTTCTCTAATTTATGCTGAAATGAGGTACTGCCAAAAAGTGTCTTCCTCTTCCACGGGAAGTAGATGGAGGTAGCAGGAGATGTCAAGCTCTTGCCTCTCTCAATTTAGACATCCTCTGAGACTGCGACAGGAGTTGTGTTCACTTTTTTTTCATAATAACCTAGCAGCTGGAGCAGAATAATCTGGCATGTAGACCTGAGCTCTGAATGCTTCATAGCCCAAAGCAGACTGAATCCAAATTGCAGGGGAATACCAAGGAGTGTTGTGGTTAGAAGCATTTCTGTCCTCTTGCTGAAGCTGAGCCAGGAAAGCAAATTTATGGGTCATGAAGAGAACAAGCAATTTGGAACCTGATTCCCACCTAATTCAGCTGAAAAGAGAACAAATATTTGTACTGGTTTTAGAAGGCCTTGTTTGTGTGTGTGTAGCTGTTTGGTTTACTTCAATGGTAGAGTAATGCAAAATTTACCAGAAAGCTGGGTCTGAAGCTTCAGTTTTACTCTTCTCTGAGCTAAGTATCCAAAGGACTCACAAGCATGACTGGGGGCAGGACACAGCCCTGCCTTGCCCTTGGGTGCCCCTTTGCTAACACATCTTGGCCAGCAGCTGCTCCACTGGGGAGCAGCCACCAGCAGGGTCCCACCAGCAGCTGACCTCTCCCATGATGGAGAGATACAAGGAGGTGATCCTGGACATGCTGGCTGATATTTATGGGAGGTTTTCAAGCTGAAGCTGGGCTCTGACAACAGGCAGCACATGGTTCACTTTGCACAGGATCAGCCTAAAATCACCTGGTAATTCTTGAGGCTTATCTGACCTGCCCAGAATAACATCCTGGTTTAAATCTTAGCCAGCAAGATACAGAACATGAGGAGCCACTTGCCATCAGTGTGTCTCAGCTGTGGGACCAGCAGACTAGCTTAAGCCAGAATTGCTGTGCTATCATGGTGATCATCAGCCTGCTGCATTTTGCCACACAAGAACCTGTTCCGATGGTGTCATCAGTCCTGGCAGCTGTACAATACTGGATACAAAGCTCTGGGAGAGGAGTCCCAAGTTGGAGCTGAGGGACATGGGGAAGCTTCAGGAGCTGGCCGGTGCTAATTCACTGTGCCTCGACTGTGTGCTGGGGTTGCCAGAATTCACTAAATCACAGTTTCCTGGAAATGGGAGATGGAGGAAGAGTAACCATGGCTGGGAGGTCAGAAATTATGTCCCAGATTCCTGGGAGAAAGAATAAAGACTACTGAAGAGTACAGGTTTGATCATTGTGTCTGCAACTTATGTGGGTTTTAGAAAATATGAGGTCTAGACACTAGGGTAGCGTCAGTCACACTGTCATGAAGATTTTATCTACACAAACTCTCTTAGCCATACTGTTTGGTAATATACAGTACTAAGAAAGTTTAGGGTAGGTAAGTCCCTTATCTTCTGAACACTACGTTTTAGGATGAATTTCAAGGATCACACCAAAAACTACCTGGCCACTGTTCACTTACAGTTTGTGAATGAAGCAGATTTTAGTGATTTGAACACCAGGGGTGGATAGGGATTTTTCACCTAAAGGACTTCTCTGACATGGGATAGGTACCCATAGGCAAGTCATTTAGCTTGGATGTTTTTACTTGCTTCTCTGAGAAAAGAATTATGAGATGAACCTCACAACTTCAGTGAATATTTAGGATTTTATAAAATAATTTGAGTAATTGAGTTTGTAAAATTTTAGAGTTTCAAATATATTTGCTGTTATTAAATTAATATAAAAAACAAATACAGATTTAATAGCATGCAAGTAGTTTTTAACAAGAGTTGTACATTCAGCTAGTTGAAAAATATCTATTTTCATACACAGATTATATACTTCATTGCTTTTTTATATTCTGTATTAAAATAATACCTTCCATGCATGAATACAGCTGGGAATCAGTCTGTTTGGCAATCTAGCAGAGATATATTGTCAGCTTCCTCACTAAGTTGTTCCTCATAACCCTCTAGTAGCAAAACTGAATACAATATTGAGGCATGTTTATAAAATCACATAATGGAGTAAGGCAAATTTCTTATATTGAAGTGTCCTTTTTTCAAGTCAGTTATTAAAAACACTAGTTTGTGACACTCAAACATTGTTAATTTCTGATATTCACAGTTTGTAAGCTGTCTCCTCAGAAAGCAAGTGCTAATGTTTGCACAAAGCCCTTCTGACCTCATTACTTAGGCTACACTGAAAAATCTGGTTGTCCTGCTTCTCTCTTCCTCCTCTCCCTTCAGGAGGCTTTCGAGCATGTAAAAGGAACACTTTTATGGGTATTTTTTGGCTCAATTGATGCAGCAATATATTATTAGCTTAGTGTAACTCTCTCAAAATTTTATGAGGCTTCACAGAGTAGCTGAGGTGAACATAGGTTTTATGTTCCATACCTAACAGATCATGCAAGTTTCTGTCATTATCAGTTACGATATGCTTGATCAAGTTCAGACAGTTCACAAATGATGGGGTATTTTTTCTTCACTGTGTGATGCATCTGAAAGTCAATAGATTATTAAGGGGACTGGTTCACAGTTTCAAAATACAGAGTTGTTATTATTACTAAAGCTAGATCTAGTTAAATAGTAGCAAAAATTGTGTTTTCTTAAATTCACTCACATCTAAGCAGCTGTTTCATGTGCATATCTATGTGATCCTCCCTGTTTGACTGCTATGGACCAATACACTCCCTTTCACAGAGCAATGATTATTTATTTGTAGGAATGAAATCCTATCCTCCTAGAAAATCTTTATATCAACAAAAACTATGGTCATGTAAATGGTATTTGGCAAAGGGATTTTTACTGTAACTGCATAAATTTCTGTACTGTGTTTCCTTGTGAATGAAAGTTTCAGTGTGCAAAATGATAATCTCTCCCATTCTTCTGTTCTGTAATTTCCGTCCCTCTATAAAAAGTATAAAAAAAGATACACAATTATCTGTTAGGATTAATTCAGTCACTAAATGGAGAAAAAGTAACAATTTTAAAAAGTGCGGTAATCATCATGTAACTCTTTTAGATGTATATGAAATATAGATAGTTAAATAGATGATAAATAAGATATAATGGTTTCTCTGGAAAATTTAATACATGGACAATGAATACTACTATAACTGAAGATTTTAGCAATTCCGAATTTAATCTTGCTAGATAATTTATAACCCCAGTTTTGAAATAATGCCATGCAGGTGCTCTTTGAGGGACTACTACCAGCATAATTATGTAAAGAAGTGACAGAATGTGACTGAAAACAGTTCTCAGTTTTCAGTTTATAGGTATTCTTTCACTCAGGATGAAAGCTGACTTTCTGACAAGGAATAAACCATGAAGCAAATACCAACTATATTTTGTTCTTGGTGAACAAATATTTTTAAGAAAAATACAAGAAATTAACAGAATAGAAAACTATTAGAAAGAGAAAGATAAAATCTTACACCAAAATTCTAAATACAGAGGTAAAAAATGACATAAAGCTATAACTCTTTAATTCCTCAAATCTTTTCCATGCAAATACCCAAAGGTAGGCAGTTACAGTTATGTTAGTTTCAGTGAAAAAGAACATAACAACATTTCTTTGATCCCTATTCTTTTAAAGGTGTGTTTAGTATACAACTGCTTCCCAGGAAGACTCAGTATGTTTTAAAAGAAAGTTATTTCACTTTTCTGAGAGTACATATGCTACTGATAGCAATAAGCATATGAAGCCACTAAGGCAGCAGAATGTGTCTTTTTTTCTTCCAGTCTTTCTCCATTATGTGCTTCTGAAGTCGTATGTCAGTTTTCCTATGAAAAGCATGGTAGAGTCCCCATGATCAATTTGAGTCTACCAAAAAAATGACTTTAAGTTACTGACTTTGAGTCTGGAGGAAATAAATCTGCAGCCAAAAGCCACCATGCTTTATATCTACACTGTGGTTTCCACCTCCTTTCCCCAAGTATGCCATTGTTCCTAAGGGTGGTGTACCTGTTAATACCTAAGTATCATCATTTGAAAATTGAACTGGTGGCATGTTTCCCCTTCTTTCTTAAAAAGATTTTGTGCTTGGAATTTAAGCAGAAATTTCACTGTAATATGACAACAGGAATAACTGCAAAATAAACACATACAAGTCAGTGTACAGAAAAGGAGTGAGAGCATTGAGTAAAAAAATCCAATATTTAAATGTACACTATTCTGAATATGAAGTGTAAAGTTATACACGAATAAATTCCCTTTTTAAAAGGTTAGTATACAAATATGTACACTTTCAAGAAACAATTTAAAGAAAAAACAACAAAAAGAAATCCTGTGGTGAACCTGAATGCAAAATCTAAGCTAAGACTTCTGAAAACAGTGTGCAATATTGATATGTTGAAAGGGAAGCTGTAAATTTGTCCTGCAATAATTATACAATGTTTATTACTCTGTTGCTACCACAAGCAGAGTACAGTGTCCAAAAGGTGGATTCACAGTTGTTGAATTTCAGCAGGATCCATCTTCAGTGTCTCTCACCTCTCCTAAATGAATAGAAGCACTGGTTAATTAAACATTCTCAGAGAGGTTCCTAAAGGGTTATTTACTAAATCCTTTCTTTCTTAGCTAGATCTTTAGGCTTCTTCCCTAGTTTTATGGAATAACACATGTTCTTCCTCCTGGGCTGGCTTCCATTCTCCAATCAAGTATGGGTGGGCTCGAAGTTCTGTAGAAGTGTTTCACACAATCCTAATGCCACGTTATGGTGGGCGTAGAGGCTGAAAAAGGAAAGCAAGGGGAAACAGGAGCTCAACTGACAGAAGTTCAGAAAGGTATTAAAAAGCAAGTCACATGATGCAGCAAAACATCCTTAGCACATTCACTTCTCACATCTGGCAAGTATGGTGCCTTCAAAGCCACATTCTGTGTCTTACCTGTTTTGACTAAGACTGTGTAACTTAAAGGCAATGAGGTATGTTGTAAATAAACATGCTTATCATCTTTCCTTTTATTTTCCTTTTTTTAATTTTTCTTAGAACTCTCATCCTCAAAAGAGGCAGAGTGGTATCACTGGAGCATAGAAGGAAGAACCTTAAACCTAGTAAGTGAGCTTAGAGTAGAGTTTTCAAGAGGGAAAATTATGCAAATAAAACAGGTCCTGATGTAATTATTTTGTTTATCATGAATCGGTGCATTTATTTTTTACTTCACAAAAATGTTTCTGATTCTTTGGTACCTTACATTGGCATTGGCTTTTTGGGTGATAGCTAACCAGGGAATAAACTAATCCAGCCCAAGCCAGGTGAGTTGCAAGCTTTAGCAAACTACCCTTCTGTGCATCCATCCTGCTTTGTGGGGCCCTGTCAGGACAGAATAGTTCATTCTCAGTGTTTGGTCTGTTCTAGAAGAAGAAATAGTTCTTTTTTTAATAGAAATCAGGAAAGTGACACATAGGGAATATTGGGTCATAAGCTGCTATTTGCATACTAAGATCTTAATTATGGGTAAGTGCAACTTTCAAAAGTGATGTTAATTTCAATTATATGCTCCAGTTGGTCCACTTAAGACCACATTACTTTGTTCACTCAGTTATCACCATCATGAGGATAAAATTAGGTTGTCCTGTATTGAAGAAACAACTGTACTGCGCTAGTTTTGTGTGAGGCAATGCACACATACTGGAGGAGACCCACTGCCTCTTTTATCATGGAGGGTGTAACAGTAGCAGCACTTTGTTCTGTGTTGGAAGCGGAAGTACTCAACTGTGCAACATGAATCACTGCTCAAACAGTTGTCTCCAATTTCTTTTTACGCTAAAGCAGTGGTTTCCACTAGGTATGTGTACACTAAGGTGTGACTTGCTCACAGAACAGAAACTGTACAAGACGGGACGTTATTTACTAAAAGCAATTTTTTCCTTATTGCCTATTTTTATATGCCTATTGTCAGTAAAATACAGAAAAAATAACTCTCTCTTTTGAATTTCCCTGAGGTTTAAATACATAATAGTACAATACGAATGAATATATTTATATTAGTTTGATTGAAGCTAGAATTATTATTTTTTTCAGTCCAGAGCTGGGTTTATACTAAATTTCAGCATAAATGACCTTCCCAAGTGTATTTCATATCTGAAGGACCGAAAACAGAATTAATTGTGTCTTGAATATCTGACTACTTGCACGTCAATGGCAAACATACCTAATGCAAGTTTATTGTGAAAAAGGAAACCTTTATGCCCTTCAGCCAAGGTACCCTCCACTACATACATTTACATGAAGTAAAGCATCCCATGAGACGCAGGAAACGTCCAAGGTAATAATCTTCGTTGTCCTGGCCAATATATTATTTCTGAGTAAAATAGAAACAAGTAGTTGAGATCTCTTAGTGAATAATATGACCTCCCTTGTTTGCCTACATAATGAATTGGCAAGCCATATTTAACTTTGTGAAGTACATGGCAATGATGCAGTAAACCCAATGTAAAAATGAATTTTATTTTTTAAGATTATACATTTCCTGGGCATTTTAATCAAGACTACAAAATAAAACAATCTTAAAAATTCGTTCATAACTTTAGTGTTATTTTTCTTTACTAATATTTTAACAAATATAATTTTGTTGTAATAAATTATGGTTTAAAGAAGATCACATTTACAATTTTACACATAAATGATAATCTCATCTCCCAGATAGGTAGTTAAATAGATAGCTTTCTTATTAATAACACAATGATACAACCAAATGATGGGTAATTTCTATTATCTTTATAAATAGATAAGTATATAGATGTGAAAGAAGCATTGATGTGGAAAATGTTAAAATAACAAATCTTATTAGAAGAAAGAATTTAGAAATAACTTGTCAGGAGGGTAATGACCTCAATTAAATTTTATGTGAAATTATAATTGGCATTTTTAATAAAGGAATGCTATTGCAAATTGCATATTTGATATAATATTGCATGACATCTTATTTCCTCTGGCTTGTATTTATATTAAATAAAAATCTTTGAGATGATCAAGGAAGATTCATAATTTAGAGTTTTGGGAATCTGCTCAGGTGATAGGTTTAAAATAGCTTTCAGTACAATGGAGAGGAAAGTGGGAAAGTTATCTGAAAGTGATCCTTTTGTTCTTTTGACCAAAAAGATGTTGATATTCAACATGGTGTGGTGTATATTCTTAGATGTAGTCAAGATTGTAGCATCTTTAAGATGTAGTCAAATAGAATCTTTTTTTTTTAAAACATCTCATTTGAGGCCAAAAAGTTCACTGTGTGCAAACTCTCTAGATGAATTCCTGAGAAGGTTCTAAAGATGACCCAGTTTTCATCTTTTGTACACATATACATAAGGAAAGTATAATGTCTCTCATCATTCTGGTCATGTGCTAATTTCTAATCCCAAACTAATATTAGAATAGTAACTTCGAAGTAGTTCTACAAATAGTATCAAGATGTATGTTGGGGAGGAGGAGGGGTTGCCTGTGGAGTCGTCCAGAAATCACTCAATATAAGGTTTTTAATTATTTATATTGTCATATACTTTTATTAAAATTCAACCTAGATACACTTAATGATACCAGAATAGTGCAGATTTCAAATCTGGGAAAAATATTACAAAGAGAAAAGTAATCTTAAACCATCTCTTGTTTAATGTTTCTCCTTTCCTTACATAAAATAGTAGTAGAAGGCTTGCAGTTATAGACGTAATAGTAGAAGTGATGAGTTAAACTGGTGCAAGAAAAAGCAACAACAAAAGTCAATAAGGAATATTGGCTTGGGATGACATAGCTAAAAATAAGCTATAGTAGTTGTTAGGAAACAACATGTTGTTAGTTGTTAGTAATTGTTGTGGTTTAACCCCAGCCAGCAACTAAGCACCACAGAGCCGCTCGCTCACTCCACCACCGGTGCGATGGGGGAGAGAATCGGAAGAGTAAAAGTGAGAAAACTCGTGGGTTGAGATAAAGACAGTTTAATCAGTGAAACAAAAGCTGCGCGCACAAGCAAAGCAAAACAAGGAATTCATTCACCACTTCCCATCGGCAGGCAGGTGTTCAGCCATCTCCAGGAAAGCAGGGCTCCATCATGTGTAACGGTGACTTGGGAAGACAAACGCCATCACTCCGAACGTCCCCCCCTTCCTCCTTCTTCCCCCAGCTTTATGTGCCAAGCATGACGTCATACGGTATTGAATACCCCTTTGGTCAGTTGGGGTCAGCTGTCCCGGCTGTGTCCCCTCCCAGCTTCTTGTGCACCCCCAGCCTACTCACTGGTGGGGTGGGGTGAGAGGCAGAAAAGGCCTTGACTCTGTGTAAGCACTGCTCAGCAATAACTAAAACATCCCTGCATTATCGACACTGTTCCAGCACAAATCCAAAACATAGCCCCATACTAGCTACAGTGAAGGAAGTTAACTCTATCCCAGCCCAAACCAGCACAGTACCTAATAGAAATTCTAAGCAAAAAGAAGTGGTGTCTGTAGCATTTGCAAATAAGCAGCTGCTACCATTCACAATCTACCCCAATTACCTTCTGTTAATCTGGCACATCTTTAAAATGGAATACTGTGCATAATTTTTCATGGTTCAGATACTGCAGACTTTTCTTCAGGCTCACCAAGAAAAGTCACTATCACAAGTGACCTGTGTAATTGAATATGAGTTATTTTAGAAACAGATTTCCACAGAGGGAAGGAGAACTGTGGCCATGGGGAATTCTCAGCATTTACTTTTTAAATTCTGAGCTGATACATAAATGTAAAAAGAGATAAATTGGTATTGTTGAAAAAGAAATGATTGTTCTTATATGGAAAGTTTATCATTTACGTACTGTCATATGTATGTAGATATGTTTGTAGATACGCTTGGGATTTACTGTAACCTAAGGACTAGATTCTGATATAGTTTTGAAGATGAAATGTTTTATGTATGAAGAGCAGAGTACTGCACCATCAAAGCACATTTCAACAGACCACTCTGGGGAAGAGCTGCTATAACTTCTTCACAGATTAGGTCAGATTTGGACATTTAAGACCAAAAGCAACCCAGAAATCCTATGTCTCGCTTAGCTTTGGAGATACCTAAATTGATCTTATATTCACATTTTGGACTACAGTTTTTAATTCATCTAAATTGAAGGTCCTTGCAATCCTTGAGGCTAATGCTTAGTTCTCATAAAACACACTTGTGATCCAGTATGACATTGAGAGCTACCTAACTCTAGTGTGACCTTATGCATGAAATATGGTCATAGAAGAGTCAGTTGTAACAAGGATGAAACTTATACCAGCTGATCTTGCAGCTGAGTATTCAGTTGGTTCACCTTTTTTCACAAATAATAATTATATTTAATTCCTTTACAGAAGAAAAAAATCACATTTCTCAGAACATCAATGAAGGGATTAGGTTGCGTTAGTAATCCCGAGATCAAAACTGATCACCACAGTCCACTGTGCTGTCCCAGGACAGTACATTTTCACAGTTTTACCAGAAGAGTTTTGTTTCTTCTTTTTTCAAGATTGTCCCTAGAGCTCCATTTCAAGTTTTCATTCATTCAATACAGTGTTTGAGATTAAAAGTAAACTTTTTACAGACTACATGTTTGACAGGTGTTTCTTTGCTGTATAAAATTTGCTGAACTTGTCTGGAACAAGCAATCTGTAGGAATCAGTGTTTCTAGAGACGAGGAGTGCTTGAAGTTGCAGGAAGCTGAGATGAGTAGAGATACTTTGAAAGCTGTGCTTTTGCTTAGTGAAACTTTTCTCATGCTTTGTGTAAACTCACCCAGGACACTAAATTACTGAGCAATATCCTTTAAGTTAATGTGTGTTGTCCTGTTAATTCAAAACTTTCTTTTATCAGCAATTTTGCAAATTTAAAATACCTTACTGCAGTATTTATTGTATTTTTAAATTCTGAAAATACTGTTATTCAATATATGACTAGGCAGCTGATTACCAACAAGACATGTATTTTATTCATGTCAGTCAATGCTTTTCTACTCGATGTACAGTACTATAAAATTCATTATTACATAACATAAAATACCACAAGAGAAATAGTGGCAATATTCTAAGTTACACTTTTGCAAATTAGTTCCTCTCCTATATCACCCTTTTTGTATCTTAGTGCATTATTATTAGGTTTTTAGAATATTTTAAATATGATTTTAAATATGAAATTTATTATAAAAGCTATCTTGTAGCGCCATGACATACCATGGTGATGCACTCATGGTCAAGTTCCCATACTGGATGAACTGAGGGATGAAAGCTTTTGGAAAGTACTCTTATTCGCTATCGCTACAGCCTACAAACAGTCTGTCAAGAGTACTTCTAGCACTGAGGCTGTGGTGAATTTGTCTTTGTCAATGAAACTACCACTTTCTACTAGCCCAGTAGGAGACTTATCAGATGTTTTAAGAGCTTAAAGCAATACATACTGCTATAACAATTCCGACTGCCCAACAAAATCCTGACAGAGGCTACTATAACTTGGAAGCCCTGAATCATCTAAATAATATCAAAAAACATTTCAAACTGAGAAAAGGCCAAAAATCAGAGGATGGAAATGTAAATCAAGGATCCATTTATTATCCCATGTTCATCACCAGATTTCAGTTATAACTTCAGAAATTGTTGGAGGAGGGAGTCTGTTTATACAAGAATAGTAACATAATTGCACCTCCATTTACATGAAAATAATCTGATTTCCAAGTGGCTAAACTGTAAGACCATAGGCTAAGTATTGTATTATGATAGCATAAATTGATTATCTCTTAGAACAACGTTGTAGCAATGATATTACTACACTTCTAAACAAATACAATTATTTCATAATAAATAAACCTCTCTTTCACACACACATAAAAAGCCCTAAACTCTTGACCTTTTCTGTGGTATCTGCAACAGACCTGAAGTAGCTTGTAAACTCTGATTATTTCATGTCACTAGAGTGTAAACTTTTTATTACAAGGTTATAATTGAAAATATTGGTTCAACCAAAAGAGTGCATAATGCTGATATACCTGGTTTCTGATATACCACCAGAATGATTGCCATGAAATACTTATTTCCCTAAAACATAATGTGGAAATCACAACCTGGGAGGCATCTTCTAAACAAAGGCCTTTGAGATAGTGTGCTAATGGCCAAGCCATTGAGAAGTATGCAGTGCCAAATCATTGACATGCTCCACAAAGTGTTTGGGTGAAGCCTATAGATGCTCTTCAGTATTCAGTACTATTTTAGGTTTTTCTTTTTCTGTTCTTTCTAATTGCATGCTTAGGAATTATGTTTGGGGCTTTTTTATTTTACTTTTTTGTTGCTGGATACTCATCTCATATTTATTTCTTCCCGTTTGCAAAGAAAGTCCGCTAGCAAGATATACATAATATCTAGCTAGGACTAACGAGCCTCTAGGATAAGCATCAATATGCTCGCCAACCCCCATGTGAGACTTTATGTCTATGTTTACTCAGACTGATCTTCGATGCTGCTGAGTTCTTGTCTTGCAACTCTTTCAGTATACTTCAGGATTTCATACCTTTCTCTGTCAGTATTTTTCCTCTTGAATTTTTGGGCAGCTATCCCTATCTCAACAGTCTAACCTCTGCTGGCAGTATTGCCTTTCTTACTGTTTGTGGCTGCTTTCTGTGGACTTTCTCGAAGTTCTGCATAATCAAGCAATTTTTCCTAAGCCAAGCTTAAGCAGCTGGACTTTATCAAAAAGACTTTGGATCAGACAGTGGAACCTCTTGGAGGAGAGTTAAAATTAAACTTGTAAAAGAACAGTAGTTTGGAGGGGGTAGAAATAGGAACGCTGGTAAAAGTAAGAAGCAGAGTAATACTTTATAATAGATTTAATAAAGTCATTATGTGAGCTCCACCTAATCCTAGCTGTAATTGAGAGCAGAACAAACATAACTATTTATGAGGCTCTTTGGATTCCTTAGTTAACACAATATGGAGAGGACGGGGGCATATAAAGAACTTCATGTTCTTAATTCTGTAAAAGTAAATGATAATTTTAGCTACCACAGAGGAGAAAGACAGAGAAACTCTTTCTCTTGTGCTGTTTAAGAATTTATAAAGAGAGAAAAGAAAAAGTTCACAATGGGGAAAAACCACAAGCTCCACCTTTCGTTATTGTTTCGTGATCTTCAGACTTGAAGAAGCTCATCTGAGAACTTAGGCTTATGCTAAGCTAAGATAAACCTCTGTTTTTTTCTACTGGGATTTGATTTTCTGTTCATTGAGGTTTTTGCAAAAATATGTCTTGTCTTTGTCACTTGGCTTTTTATAATCTTGGCCAGTATACATTTAAGTTGTTCATCCCTCACAGTCAAAAACTGTCTTCATGAATCACCTCTTGGTGCCAACGATGATCACTTATTTTGTAGGCAACAAGAAATTGGCTACTTTTTCAAGGTAGACTTTTCATTAACAATTTATCCTCTGAAAATCTGGATCATTCTCAACACTTTATAGACTATGTTCCAAAATCTATAGATTCCATAGACAATGCATTAATTTTCTTTGTTCATGATTAAATTGAAAAAGGTTTTCATTTTAGAGAAATATTAACTTTAAAATAGCAAACTAGTCTCTGCTACTTTATATAAAAGATCCATACATTTAAGAGTAAGCCTACTTATATAGCTGTTTTTAGTAAAGGTTTTATAATTAGATTTATATGACTCAGTTAAGAGTAACAAAGTCATGCCAAATGTCATACTGAAGTTGTGTTGAAAGTAATCTCAGGTTTAGATAGGGCAGAGATGAGTAAGGAGAGTTGATTAGTTATACTGCATTATGATGCAAAGCTATAAAAAATTCATTTATAATATTGCTGTTTATATTCCAATAAAATCTAAAAGGTTCACATTAAGATCATCCCCCCAGCACTAGACCTTGTACAATCAGAGAATAATAATCAGTGTTTGCTAAAGAAGCTCTCAGTCCAAACAGATTAGAAAGTGTGGGAGGGAAAAGATTATTTAAATCTCATCTCTCATAATTATCTCTAGGATGATTGCTAAAGTATATTTCAGGTATGAGAAAAGTCAGTTTGATAAAGGTAAAGCATCATATTAACATTATTAATTTCTCACATCCTGTGTGAATGTATCCTTGGGCTGCTCTTTAACAACTACTCTGTTTTGTCTGCAACTCATAAGAGATCTGGTCAGTGGTTCTTAAAAAAATTGATGTTAGTGAATCAGTCAGGATAGAAAGGAGGTATTAAAGTATACCTTATGACATTATCTGTCTTCACAGTCTGACATAGCTGTCATTAGATCTGTTGATAGACTCCCACTGTGAAATCAGTGTCTATAAATATAGTAAAAGAATAGGTAGTGCAAGTTTCTGTACTCTTAGTATTGTGTCCCAGTTTTTCAAGGATCACTTAAAAGAATGACTTAGTGGTTTCATTTTCATCCTTATTCTGCCCTATCTATTCACTAAGGCTACTCATAAGGAAGAGATTTACTTATGCTTGCTCCTAGCCTTTAGGAACTTAAACTGAGATCATCATCTCCCTTTATCTAAATTTCTGACCAACTGTTAGAAATTCTATTTCTTTCGCAGGATGGGTTAGAATTGATGACTTCTATCCCTGCTACTGAAAGATAGTACTGAATAATCCTTCATACTAAATTCGATTTCTCCTGTTCATGTCTTGTTTCACATTAAATGTGCTATGTGCAAACAAACACCAAATCCCAGAAAACTGAGGTTTTCAGTCTGTAGCATCTTACATACTGTGGCTACTTTAAAATATCTAAAACAAAAACCAAAAACCAAAACCACAACCAGAAAGTAAAACGTGAAAATTAAAGTTTCCCTTTGGAAGTATGAATTATAGGCCCTTATTCAGGCCCTATGGAGAAAGTATTTTTTTATTCTGCTCAGTTGGTTCTGAAAGTGGTGCAGGGGTATCAAGAAAATGATCATATTCATAGAGTCACATATGCTAGTGATTTAGTGCTTATTCCACAGCAACGTTGGGATTTCCCCTCCCCAAAACAAAACACCAAAACCAGACCATTGTTCTTAGTTTTTTATAGGAGCAATGTTTAGAAAAGTTTTCACAACTTAATTGGCAGAAGGTGCTGACTTATACAGAAACACACATATATATATTTCTTTTTAAACATTGGCGTAAACCCATGGACTTGAATGAAACTACTCACATAAAACCGTGTTCAATACTTTGATGAATGAGGAACATAGTACTATTTTTATTTCTGCTGTGCCCTACAGCTGAGCATAAATTTAGAAAAGAGGAAAAAGTGTGAAAATAAAAAATCCTTTTCCATAGTCACTACAGAAGCAGGAAAAAATATAGGAAATGGCTTATTACTACTGTGTTTTCTCAAACTATTACATATTACATTTTAATTTATTGGCTGAATCCAAGCTTGTATGTGGTGACATATTGAGTGAAGTATTTAAACAGAAGTAACATTAAGAGATCTGAAGTTAAAATGCTTTACTTGAAGATACCAAAAAGTTCAACTGTATCTTTTTCAAATATCGTTATCTTGTTTGACTGTGGCATCTTCAAGATGCCCTGGTAAAAATTAATATGTTCCTTAGTATTAGATAATAGCTTCAAACTTACAATCCAATCAAAGCTTTTTCATATACCCTCGTTCTGAGTGAAAAAAACCCCCGCAATTCATAAGAGGTTGTGAACCTGGACATAATCCTAATTACTATGGGATTTCTGCATTATGATCTGCACGACGTTTTACAGAAGCCTACAATTCTGAGTCAGATTTTGTTACGGATAGTTTTTGTTTGGATACTTTTTTTTAAGCTAGATAAGTAAATCCCATCTTCTCCGCTCTCATCATAGTTTTCCGCATGTTAGTGCCATAGGCAGGAATTTATATGTATTGTAGCAACTCTTAAAATAAGTGTTGCCTCTTCAGATATCCTAAAAGATCCATGAATTTTAAAATATGAATCATAAAATAAGTATATATATACACACACAGATGCATGAAATTGCACTTGCATGTTTTTCATTACTGCATTCTGTGATATTAACCAGTTGTATTGGTTTATGTACTGCCATAAAACCACTGAAATGTGAGACACGTGAAATACAGTTTTAAAATGAAAAACAATAATGCTTTCAGCTATATCTGGATGTAGACCTGGAGATCCATCAATAACTTGCAATAAAATGAAATTATGCACACATCTGTATACACAACATTTATTTGAACCAATTTCTAGATGAGACAAAAAGGATAGGTCTTATCAATCTGTTCTTCAACAAAGCATTTAATGTAGTGACGCCTTACTGAATACAATGAAAGTGTCTGCTGATAGAACATTAGTAAACATAGAAGTTAGAGTTACTGTAATGTGGATAAAGTTTTGAGCAAAAGAAAGGGCGAGACAACACTCTGGACTTATCTTGCACTGAAGAGAAATTAATCACCAGACTTTCTAAAAACTTGGATGATTGATCAGTATTTTTATGGAGGATGACACAAAAGGTAGAAGCAAGCTGGTAATGTTTTGTAATAGCCCAGGTTTGAGAATCTTCCTTGATAAGGAGCAGGATTAAAATGTCATACAGGGAGAACTGAATGATCTGAAGTGGATTAATGTATGTGAGAACACAGTTAGTAGTACAGAGTGCACCCTCATGTATCTAGGGACTGAAAGGAAGAATTTCTGCAGTTAAATAGGTTTTCAACAGATACAAACAATAAAGAAGAGAAGGATGTGTATGTTAAGCATAGTCAAGCCATCACACCATTGTTAGCTATGAAAAAAATAACAGCAGACAAAATACTCCTGGGACGAATGGAAAAATGGACAAATAATCAGTGTGCTTTAGAACACTTTGTCTGGAATATAAGTTTTGGTTATAATAGATGTGAAGGTCTGAACCAGTTTTTCAGTGGAGGATGTGGAAATATAAAAATCTAGTTATACCTAAGGTACAATTTGGTATCAGGATTGTCTGAGGAGATGCCTTCTAGTCTTTTCTTTTCTTTTTGTCCCCTCTTACTCAACAGTAACTACATGTTGCAAATATGTTTTCTTTCTCAGCTGCAGTTAGAGGACTGCTATCAGTGTCTGACACCTTCATCCCTGGTTCTCAGTCAAATACTGACTAAAAGTCATTCTGAGTCAGTGTGTCAAGAATATTCTGATAAAGATTCAAATAAGTACAAGTTACAGCTTGGTTACAAGTTACAGGGAGACTGGGAGACAGATTTACAATTGCAGCAAATGGACCTTGTGGACATTTGCTACAAGTCAATTCCAAGTGAACTGGAAACTTGGTGCTGGAAGCAATGGGGAGTACAGTGAGTGGATAGGCACAGCTGTTAGGCAGCAACAATTTAGATCAAAAGAGAAGACTTTCATGTTCACAGGAAGGAAAGAGGATTTATAAGCTAAAATACAGCAATGCAGGCATGCTGCTTCCAGACTGAAGCAGTGTGATGGCATGTTGCACTAACTGGGCCAGTGAGAACTGAAGGATCTGTGCCACACTCGAGTGGTATATTCACTTTTCATAAAAGTACAAAAAAGAAATACCATGTTATGATACCAGCTTCTATCACCTTCTTGTTACATTTTCAAACCAGCACTTCCATTCTTTCTCTCATGGGAGAAACTTTCCTATAAATATCCACAGTACTGTTTACTTGACAATAATTAGGCTGCTGATGTCTTGAAAGCACTGACTAACATAATGTATATTAATAGTGTATTATTGTTTTCTCACACTTCACAGTTTTCCTTTACACTTTTTCTTGCCTCGTCTTATAAAAATAATAATAAAACCAATTCAAGCCAGGTGTTTTTGCTCTGTATTTGTTTAGTGCTGCCAAAATAGGATTTAGTTCCATGACTTTACAATTAAAGTGCATGCTACTGGGTAAAAAACATTCATAAACGTGCAGGTTATACAATGTCTTTTGGAGGTTCTTCTAGATTTACTCTCCACTTTAATGCTTTTGATATCTTTGCTACAGAATATTGCAAACTGCAGAATGTAGATTGAATGTTCTTTCATAAATTCCTTAGCAGTTGGCTAGAAAAAGACTGGCCATTGCAAGAGTTATGTTAGACAGAGGGGAAAAAGTGTTCACTCTCTTACAATTTTTGTAATTTATCCCTTTTTCCATTTGTCTTTTTCTTAACTTTTTTTCAGGAGCAATAAAAATATGTTTCTCTTATTTTACCTAACCAAGACTATATCCTGTATCTATTTTTCAGTTTCAACACTTTCAGGATTTTTTCTGACTTCTTCATTTTCTAAAATCTAATCTTATTTTACTAATTTCAGTCGCATGTAGAAGAAAAAATCTCATATTTAAAAACTCATAGTGTACATTTGATGCTGTAAATCTTGGTATCTCAATAGCTGCCAATAATCTTGGAGTCTCCTATTTGTATGATCTCTGTCAAATACTTAATGTGTTTAGTTACTTTATTTCAAAACATCTATGTATAATATCTATTCTTTCCTTCCCCCTGCAAATGCCCAGCAGAACTTATTTTATTTACTTGTTGACAGAATGTGCAACAGCTTACTTTTTGCTCACTCCTTTAGAAGTGAACTCTTAGAATAAAATTGGATCCTTTGCAAAGGACTGCACTCGGGGAATACAAAAGAATGTGCATCACTTAAGCCTCATCTAAGATTTAAAACAAATGATTTAAATAGATTTTTAGATGAGTCATAATTACTATACAAGCTTTCTGCACATAAATGAATGTGATTTACCTGCATATTTTTACTCAGAATGTAATTACTTGCCAATCTATTACCACTCAGTTTTGCTGAGTCTATTTTTAGAATTAAATCATTACATGTGCTTCTCCTATCACCACATGGAGGACCTATGCTAGGATCTCTGTGCTGCTGAACTTCCAAAGACAAGGCTCTTGGAGGAGGCCTCTGAAGTGGAATAAATTGCCCATAAGACAGGATTTAGAATAACTGAAGTGATTTTATACATAAATTGATTTTTGAGAAATCCTGAGAAAGGATGTTTTGATTACTGAAAGTCATGTCACTGGATTAAATATTAATTGTCTCTAACAGAAGCTCTCTTAGGAATCAACATGCTAGAATGATGCAGCAGGCAGAACCTTGTATCAGCTCTAAATAGATGAGGCCCTTGGCTATGAGATGGGCCATCCCTGCCCTCACCTCAGGCTTTTTTTGTACTCAAGGAGTAAGCTATTCCCGTTCAGTATTTCTAAAACCAACATAGCTTCCTAAGTCTTTTGTCTTTTATTTGAGCTAATGAAATTTTAAAAAGATTTCACCTTTTCATCTTCACTGCCCTTTTTCTCAAGCTGTGCTATTTTACGTATTCTGTTTTGAACCTCCTGAGCCCAACCTTCCTTCCCATTTCTGGGAACAGCACCCTGACTGATTTCTTCCTACAGAGACAGAAGCCATCACTCTATTTCTGGACTTCTGCTGTGGGTCACTACACAATGGTCTAGTTAGTCTGTTACCTGTTCTCATGGGGTTTTAATAACCTAACTTCCTTTAGGAGCTAGCTAGGAAAAATTTTTCCAGTTCCTGAGGTGG
Source organism: Gymnogyps californianus (assembly GCF_018139145.2). Classification (NCBI taxonomy): domain Eukaryota; kingdom Metazoa; phylum Chordata; class Aves; order Accipitriformes; family Cathartidae; genus Gymnogyps; species Gymnogyps californianus. Next base: position 38,569,198 of record NC_059474.1, on the reverse strand, counting down.
TTCTGGGCATGTGATGTCATATCCATGACCTGGATTTCCCAAACTGCCTTCTCTAAAACTCTCTTCTTGTTCTCCTAACTGCTTTGTGTTTTGTTTTGGTTTTGTTTTTTTTTTTCTCTTTCCTGTGTTGATGTGGTCTTGTCTGCATCTGATTAATTCAGGCACAAAGAACAGTGTAAATACCTCCATAAAGTGGTCTTGAATCGCCTTTACCTCATCAGGCTTACCCTGAAATATGTTATTTGCAGGGAAACTTCTTTGTCAAGTGTAATCTCAACATTGATTTCATTAAAACAAGGAACCAGAGAATAAGCTATCGTCATCAACTCTTTTGTATTTGTCATTCTAAGGATTGACAATATGAAGCAAAATATTTCTGTACTTCAGGAAAACATTCCAAGACTCTTTCAGTAATGATTATAATGGAAATGCAAATTCTCTGAAAAAAATTATTAACATCTTTAAATCATTCTGATTTATGAAAAGAAACTGTACTGTATTTTGAATACAAGGCCTCAACTGTAACAGTTTTTCTCTACTGACTTTATAATCTCAGCACTGCAGATAACTTTTTCGATCGATACAGATTATCCAAAGCGGACAACCAGCGTGGTGCAGTGTCACTGCACTTGTGTAAAGCAATTCCCCTCGCCCCCTGCCCCATATTTCCAGATCTTAGTGAAAAGGTACCTGAAAAATTAAGTGTTTTCTGTCCTTTATATGTCTGACAGAAAAAATGGATAAAGAATTGGCTATAGACAGCAAATTATTTTACCATTGCTACGTAAGGCTAAGACAGAAAAACATCTTTCTACTGGAAGTACAACACAAGGGCTTCTTTGATCCATAAATATACAGTCTAAGGTCATTTAACACAGCAGATAGCTCAGCCTGATTTCTGGTCAGTCACTAAATGGTAGACCAACGTACTCAGAAATGGTTTCCAAGGCTTCAGGGGTGATGAAATAAACCACCAAGACGGATATAGCAGACCATACTTTCCTGGGTGTGGAGAAAGGAGAACAGAACTCTGAATTGCCTTACCACAGGGAAGGTTTCTGTTTGCTTTTGTCCAGCAGTTAGTATATTATCCCACAAGAACACAATTTTCCTTGCTATAAACACATGCATTTGTCATTTGTCCACAAGTGAGGACATCTTAGGTAGCAACATTTCTATTCCTCTATTGTATTGCAAATGAAATTTTAACCGTAGTCCTGTCTTCACACTGATTCCTCTTCTTCCTTCCCATAGATTTCCTGATTATCCATTCCCGATCCTCCCATATTATTTCAGTGATGCTATGTTGTTTCTTTTTTTTTACGTCCAACTGGGAAATCACTTTTTCTTCTCTTTTTTTTCCTTGTTTCAGAAACTATATGAAATAACACATTAACTTCAGAAATTTAACAAAAGGGAAACCCTACAGCTTGTCTAATTCATCCATTCTGTTGCGAACCAGACAGAAATTATTATTTGTCAAGGCTTTAGTTTTCATTTGGGCAGTTGCCTAAATATGACTGGGTAAAGCATGTTTATTTAATTTTACTGCAATGTACTATTCAGGATGTGCCCCAAACTGTTCCTTAGCATTTGCCTTGAGGAGCAAAACTCCAAATATCTGAAAGCTACTGATAACCTCTAGCCAAATGAATAAATCTGTGATTATGAATTTTCTCTGCAGATGAATTGCTAAAGGGAGAGCACAGCAATTCCAGTTGCTGTCTGCTATAAATTAATAAAGTTAGTGAGTGAATTACTCCAGTCCAATAGGATATCCTGGAAAAGTCTTCATTAACTAATACTTTTTCCCAAGAGAATCACTAAAACTGTTTGGATTCTAGCATAATCAAAATGGATTCTGGTAGTGCCTGACTAGGCATGTACCCAGAAACATTTATTTTTCTGTATTTCAAAAATGTAATATGGGAAAGGCATATGCCAAGGCGTATGCAAAGTGACTACATTCACTTCTGAGATTAAAATGACATTCAGTTTTACATTTTGATGTCAAGTGAACTTTGACCTAGGATGTGTTACGGTTGATTAAGAAAAAATAACAGATCGGAGAACAGAATAGAACAGTTTAGAATTGTGAATTCTAAGTTTATTGGTCTCCCGAAGTGAGATTTTTTTTTAAAAACTCCTGATTTAGATTGCTAAATTAATGCGTCTTATTTTTGCTCAGTTTCCTGCTGGTATGGAGACTTTGATTTTATAACTTTTTCTCCCCTTTGCTGAGGTGCTGGTGTGTGACAATGTTCTCTTGATTAGAAGGATGACTGAATGTACTTCAACAAGAAACGGTGCTTTATAGGAATGAAGAAATAATGATATATGCATCTGTCTAATAAAAAGTGATCTTGAAGAGGAGGGAGACTTATTTTCTGAAGCTGTGAAAGGTTTTGTTTCTCTTTAACGAGGCCTGATCGCTGGAAAAGCCAAGTGCCAGCCATTCCAGTGCCGATGGTTGCTTCTGTCTGGCAAGGCTGTGCCTTCCACTTTCTTTTTCAGTTCTGAATAATGTGCATGTTTGGAATATGGTCTAACTTGACATTACGTCCTGAGGACCCAAATATATCCTAACGGAGGATTAGAGAAGCCATTCAGTGGGCATTTTTGTGAGCGTAGTCACCTTAGAAGACCCAAAAAGCAGTCAAGGTTGCTTGGCTTTCATTTGCTTTGGTCCTTTGCTTTTCCTGCCTTGTCACTATTCATAAGCCTCCGGGAGAAGTTCCCTGGCTGCCTGGTGGCTCTGAAACTCCCCTTAATAAGAGCTCAGGGAATTCCTCACTGCTAACACAGTGAGCTACTGCAGTCGAGCTCAGTGCTACTGGCTGTTTCTGAGCTGGAGCTGCTCACATTGCTCTCTGCCTGACACTCCTGGTGCCACAGAATAGCTCTCAAGATGTGGGGATAGGGGAGGCTGTTTTACATTTGGCCAAATGACAAGAGCTGCTTTTTGACGTTTTGAAATGTGTTTTCGTTTTAGGACATGAACGGCATCTTTTGAATACGTTGCAAACTGCGTGTGCAAATGCTGCTTTTGATATGAGTCAAATATTTCTCATTTCCAAAACACCCAATCTCCTTCTCACCTTATACTCTAGCATAAGTTTTGTCAAACTCAGTTCATCTCCATTAATATTTTACCTTGAGAAACCAGCATGCTTTGTGATTTTCCTGTACATATTACTAGATATAAGGAAGACACAAAGATTATAGCTCTCCTTTTCTCATAACTCAGTGGCTGAATTCCTTTTCCTTCTGGCCATGGGAACGGATCTCACAATCGGTACCTGTATCCATTAGATTTTTTAAAATAATATGGAGTAATCTTTAGCTCTGTCTCTGAGTATTTAGGTCCCATTTTTATTCTCTGTTACGGTGGTTTTCGTACAGATGCTAATATTATGACACTACTTCACAAATAGTGTCAGAAAAATATTTCTTGTCAATTGGATTTCTTTGTGAGTTTCAGATATACATTCAATTTTTCCATATTTGACACATGATATGAGAAGAAATATTCTAAAAGATTCCAGACAAGGAAAGTTTATGTCAGCTATATTTAAATATTTTTAAGAGGAGGCAATGCATTGGCTACATGTCCAACTGCATTCTTCTCTTTTATATCCTCTTACCTCAAACTTTAATCTGCCTTGTTTTTCTGAATACTGCAAAGAAACTATATCACGTGAAACTGCCACTAAGAAAAATTGCCTGAGGGCATTCTGACTTTCTGCTTAAGCTTTATTTTGTAATTTATTTCTATTAACAATCATTAAGCAATTTAATAATTATAAGCCTCATTAGCATTTTAATGAGACTAGTGGCCATTGCTAAGTGTAATTGAATTAGTTTTATTGTATGATATTTTGAAGCTGTGATTAAATTAAGTTTTACTGTGCTTTGAAGAATAAACCTATAGAGATCACTCTTCAGTAATGGTCTTGTTAACTTATGAGGAGTCTGTAAAATAGACATACCCAGGAAAAAAAGCAAAGTGTTCCCTACTGAGGTTAATCATAAAAATAGAAAAAACAAATGCTCCTGCTGCCACCAGCTCCAAGATTACCAATATATTCTTAGTGATAATAGTAGTCTGTTACATAGCATTCATTGTGAGTAGCTTTGTGTAATCTATTTTTAATTTTTCAAAAGAGCATCTAGATGCTGTGGTGAATTGTTCTTTATAAATCAAGGAGAGAATCCTGTAGTGCTTGCTCAGACAAAACTCCCATTGAGTTCAAATGGAATTTCACCACAGTAAGAACAGCAGGGTGTGCAAAAGCTAAGTATTATTGGTGGTGGTTGTTGTTGTCGTTATTATTATAGTTTTAGAGAGATAAATCGGGTAGTGAGGAAAGACAGTGAGAAGAGGAAAAAAGGTACTACAATCAGAATCAGTTAAATTCCTATGATCTATCAGTTAAATTCCTATGAAAAGATGTACAAACAGAAGATTAGACATATCTCTGTCAATGCCCAACCTCTGTGAAATCTTTAGCAAAGTGTAGCGTACTAGAACAGGTTAAGCACTGGGTAAACATTGGATAGTGGCTTGTCCTCACCCATTTAACAGGTAAGAACTGCTGTCTGTCTTCCACTAGCTAGTGCTCATCTTCTGTTGTCGTCATGATTGTACCTGAATGTGGTGCACCATTTAGCTGGACTTCAATGAGCATAAAGTTTGTTAACAAGTAAGTTTGCATTTGGTTACTATGGTTTGAGATGTTAAGTATATTTATGGTTGCATAACTTTTTTCCTTCTTAAAACCATTCTGTCCAAGGTTTGTCAAAGTTGAACTATTTGGGATTACATTTTCCAATTGCAATGTCTTTCTTAAGACTGGATTTTTTTTTTTTTCTTTTGATTACGATGTTCTGCAGTGGGAGAAAATATACAGTTTCTCTGTTAAAACACACAGCTATGTCCTGGTAAGCTTCATGCCTGAATTTTTTGGAGCAGTGACTTAATTTTGGACAAGTTTCCTCATGCTAATGCCCTTGTGGTTTGCAACTTCATAAAAATTTCTAAATTCGTTCCAGTTTGGAAAAGATCATTGTATACGTATGTACAATACAACTTTGTTTCAGTTTGATTATTGCCGAAATTAATGTGTTCTGGGTGTGTTTCAGTTCTTCATAGCTTCAGCATGATAACTTTTGTGTGGCCTGTTTCTAGAGTGACGTGGGCTTAGCAAGACCTGTAGTTTCTCCTAGCAACACCACGATGTCAGCCGAGAGAGTAAAGGAGGAGAACTGGAGATAAAAGGCAGGGAGTTCAGTAAGAAGCACAAAGAGAACAAGAACAGAAAGAAGTAATGGAAAAAAAGCTGGGGAAATAGTAAAAGGGCAGAGAGGAAGAACGGGAAAAGCATAAGGGACAGTAGAGAATAGAAAATTTGGGCAGGAAAGGGGCAGAAGAGCACCACTAGCACACTAGAAGATGAATGAGAGCAGGAGAGAGAAGCATGGAGGGGAGGAACAGAGACAGGAAACAGTGGAGAAGTAGCTGGGGTTGGGTAAAGAAAACATGAAGCAAAGAACCCAGAGTAGAGCAGAAATAGGTATGGGGCAGGGCCCATGGACTGGATTTTTGAGAAACAGATAGTCTGTAACTCTTAAAGACCATTGCCTGTGTAGGAACCAAATCCAGGATCCCCGCTAGTTTCATAATTTCTGGTATAATTGTGCTTCCTCTGCCATTAGTGATTGTTTCCTGTTAAAAAAAAAAAAAACAACAAACCAAAAAAACCCAAACTTAATATGTTAGTTCAAACAGCAGCAGGCAGGGATGCAAATCTAAAGGTTCCAGTCTTTTTTTATAATCAGTAAGGATTAAGTATAGTCAAAAGGTTACATTTCTAGGGCATTCCCTTATTTTTCTTGTTCAATAATTAGCATGTTATTTCTTTTTATGTGATTTTACAACTGCAAGTTGTAAAATTCAGGTAAGATTCAGGTAGCCCACATGCATATATGTTAGCTGAGGTCAAGACAGCGCTTAGGATAGTGCAGACCAGGGAATCCTTAACAAAGTTGTTATCAGATCAAATAATTGTAAGCTGTAGAAAAACGTAGCAGGAAAGCGACCAAAGCAAAACTGTGTGATCAGTTGTAATATTGGGAAGTTGTTGCCATTTTCAACCTCAGATTTGCTCTCCTAAATCAAATGTAATACATATTTGTTTGTACTTTAACTTATCTGTACTTTAAAGAAGGACTATTTAGCATCCGTAAAACTAATTATGTTGTGATAGCTGACAGAGTATAGACCACACGGGACTTCTGCCAATAAGGCAAATGACTGACTAAATCACAGATCAACACTATTAGCAGCTACATTATAAGCTGGGAGAAAGCCTCCAGCTTGGATACATGGGTCCTGGTTATACAAAAATACTTAACCTGTGAATAGTCTCATGCGTTTAGAGGGTTTCATCCCAGCCTGGAAGAAACAATTTTGTGGTATGCACTTGTATCTCTTCTTTTAATATGCCCTGAATCTAGTCAGGCTTGTACATTTGAGTACAGAAGTGCTTCTGCATTCAGCTCACATATTAAGAATAAAACATAGCACTCTATTTTTAGCTACATTGTAACATTTGATGAACTGCAATTCATCAACGTTAGGGGTATTGCAGTGAGTAAGTCTTTTTATCGTCGCTAGACTGTTCCAGCAGTATTTTTATAATAAAGTAAAAGTTCATAGTACATAAAACCACTAAGAGTGTCCTCAGTGCCTGTGAGAAGAATATGGGAGAAGCAAAGATTTTACATTGAGAGAAAAAAGCTGGATCATTTATTACTCATCTCTGACACTGTAAGCTTGTTCCCAGAAAGGTATTTCTAAATCTTTCTATGGTTTTTAATGGCATGAGGAACCATCTCCGCTTCACTTGTGAGACGTCTCCACAAGCCATCCATCAGCGCTGAGTGTGGAGGGAATTCCTCCCATTGCAAAGCCCAAGCGTTCCCTCTAAAATTGTTTTTTCTCTTTCTGTTAGTTACAGATAGAACAGAGTTTAGGAATTCTGTTCCTGTGATGTTTGTTTATTGTATTCAGATACCTGAAGAGGGAACTGTCAGGGCTCCTGCTTGCTATTGTTTGCTCTTAGACCTTGTTTTAACTGATACTGCTGGTATTAAGGAATGAAGTTTTGAAATACTCTCAAGAGCTTAACAAGATAGTTGTGTTTTCTGATGAATTGCTTTACAGAGAATGTAATTATGCATTTTACAGGATAGCAATTTGTATACCACATAAAGCACGTGCTTACTTGTGGGAATTGTGTGGTTTTGCTGTAATTATTAGAGCCTATTGATTGTCTTCCATTATGTTAATGTTTCCAAATTAAGCAATATGAAGCAATTTTCTGCCATGCTGTATCTCAGAAGCCTTAGGGATATTATCTGCAACTTTTAGTGCAAGTCTAAAGGCCTTTGTGAATAAAACTTATAATTCACTTCATTGTAAGTTTTTCTCCTGATTGTAATCAATGAATCTTATACTGTGGAATATAAATAAGGTGACAAAGGAGGTAGCCTCAGCCCTTCTGAGGTAGGAAAAGGATGATGGTAAAAGGCACAATGAGCATTCAGTTGACTTCTTAAACAAAAATACTTTTGCCCTTTCTTTTGAAGACTGGCTACTTTTGGATAATCATAAGCTGTTTGCAGCTATGACCACTTTAGAAAAGAAGAATCATTTCAATGATGAGTCATTACCGTAATTGCTTCAGCATTTCCTGCACTAGTTAAGATAGCTTATTTCTGGCCATATAGTACTTTACTGGCTTTTGAAATACTGTATCATCTGTTCAATTTGTGGAAAACTATCAAAGGAGAATAACTGAATGTTAGGGGTGGAAGCACCAAAAGATTTCTGGCAATTATTCCAAGATCAGCTACAGTCAAGTTGTCCTGGTTTTACTTCTTCTAATCTTACTTCAAGAATTCAGACATATTCTCTCTTCATTTTTGGTTCTACAGATTTCTTTTAGGCTAATTCCTGCCACTCACCATTCCTGTTTCATAGGTTTGTAGTTTATTCTCATACTTTGTATTATTTAATCCGTTCTCAATTTTTCCAGTCGATTCTTATTTGACTTCTACTTCACTTCATTTCCTATCTTACGTATCTCTGCTTTTCTTTCTATTTCTTCTTCTCTTTTCTTCCTAGATTTGTTCTCTTCCTTAGCATCCTTGCTGTTTTATTTTTCTGCTTCTTGTTATTCTCTTTTTTTATCTTTTTCCCTTCCACTTTTGCGTACATTTCCTATTTTCTTTCATGTGGTACCTCGTACAAGAAAGAGAGAAGCACAACTTGTGAGGTCACAGACATAATTAAAAATGAAAAGGTGGCTTTTCATTTCTGTGTGTCCCGAAGTCCTTGGAAAATTAAGGAAACAGAAATATTCAAAGGGGGGGGGGGGTGTTATGTATCTGTGTTTGTAAATGAATGTGTAAACACATGCACCACTATTTGTATATTGCTTTTGAAAAAGGAAAGAATTATCTCAACTTCTTCAAGTAGTCAGAGGATCAGAAATAAATTTATTGGTAAATTTGTGGACAAACAAGTCTGTAATTTCCCACCAGTTATTCTTAAATAAGAAAGATAATGAAAATATTTTTGCATTCTGAGCCCTTCCTAGCAAGAACTTTAAATCTGAAAGTTTGCTGATACGTCAGGAAAAATATGATTTGTTTACTTTTTTCCCAGAGTGATCATTGGCACAGAGCAAAGTTTGTGCTCAGAATCCAGAGGAGAATATCTATGTCCTTTGTTTAGAAACTGTAGTATAGTAGAAATGTATGAGTTAGTTAAATACCAGTTTCTCCCTTGATTTCTTTTGTGATGGTAATTGTGGTCTTGTTGTTCTCTTGGTTTTTATTTTGCTAATAGATTTTATACATCATCCTTTAGAGTGATTGATCTATTTGAACTGAAATGCTCTATCCCAGTTCAGTTCTAAGTGAGCTAGCTTTGATAGAAAGATCTACCACCAAACTGAAAGGAAAAGGCTGAATAATCATAGAGACAAACAGGGATTTTTTTCACTGCATTTGTGGATGTTAACTCACATGCCTAGGATAGGAGGCTTGTTTCCCTTGGTTGCTTCTGTATTTGAGATTAAAAGATAGGCACTTTCAGAAAGATTAAAAAAAAAAACAACAAAACCAAACAGGATAAAGAACAGGACCATGTATTCACAAGTTTTTGTGTTTGTACACAGAAAAATGTAACCTGTAGCCCATAAGAGGCCTGAACCCTGGTCAGAGGTTGCCTGGTTACAGAAAATATTCCCTGCCTGGAAAACATCCTCACACTAAAGTGGATATGCATAGGAACAGTACTTTATCAAGTCAAAGAAGCTTAGGTACATATAAATCTACACAAGAGAGAGGATTCAGCCAGTAGCATGACTGACTTACCCATTCTGGGATAGGTTTAATGGCATCTATTGCAAGGAAGCCACCAGAGCCCATGGCTCTATTCAGTCCTATGTTTTATGTTACAGAAATAACACTAAAGTAGATTGCGGTGCTGCCTTTACACTGTTCAGGCATACTGAACTGAAAAAGCAAACACAAAAGGATAATTACTATGTCTTAGGTCCATAGCGTGCCACAGGGTGCACACAGGGCCACCACCACCACTGCAGCTTGGTCAAGCACTGTATTGTGTGGGCGTACCAGGCTGCTTTAGAGAACTAACCTTTAGCAATATGGACATGGGCCAAGCTGTATGACTGCTGGTGCAAATGCATTGATCACTGTAGACACAGCCTCTATTTACCAGGTCTCTGAGTCCTGAGCAAGACTTTGAATCCTACTGTCAGCACAGGAATGTTCTAGAAGCACTAGGAGACAGCTGGAATGGATTACTCTTTTGGGAACAAATATAAGACGTTAACTGAGCTTCGATAGGTATGGATAAGCACTTCTGCACAGTAAAAGATTTTGTTTATTTGTATTAAATCAAAATTAATTTTCTGTTTTCTCTGTTGAGTCATTTCAGCAGACTCGTTGCCTTTTACATTACTTGATCATGCACTGAGAAGGAGTAAAACAGCGTACAAGAAGACTGATGTAGGTTTGCTTTTGTAAAGGCACTGAATATCAATGATCCTAAGTTGCACTACTTAGGGGGAAGTCTTAATAGAGGAAGCAGACTTAAGAGGACACTAGAGTTAGTACCAAGCAGATGGACTCATCCTGACTCTGTTGTTTTTTTTAAAGGACCCCTTCCATACAATTTGGGCAAAGAGGGATAGTAATTTTTTTTTTAATACAGTAGTATTTTTTTAACAAATGCAATGGTAGGATATGGGAGGCATGTATCCCCCATTTTCACACTCAGGATGTCAGGAGAAGAATTGCTTTTTTCACTATCATAGAATCATAGAGTGGTTTGGGTTGGAAGGGAACTTTTAAAGATCATCTTTCATTAGATCAGGTTGCTCAAAGCTCCTGATCATACAGCTGTCTTCTTGGTACCTATCCTAAATACATCTTTCACATTTAAAAGGAAAGAATTTATGTTGGCTCCTCTTACAATGATTAATTTGGAAGATTTTGAAATTTTGAAGATTTTCCTGGAAACTCTGCAGAATATTTTGGTATACTCCTTCTAAAGAAGAAATTCAATGAGCACAAACACAATCCTTTTAATATGGTTCTAATGCTGTACCAGTGACCACACTTGCACAGCATCCATGTGTCAGATTCCCTAATGCTTGACAAGGATTCACCGACTAAATCTCCTGAAGAGATGTAGCCATACGCAAGCCCTGAGATTAAATAACCATTCATACGTACAACATCTAGTAAGGACGCCTTTTGGGTTATAACTGACAATGAGTGCATACAGTCCGTTTTAGTGCGAAGGTCAAGAAGGAGAACTTAAACCACTAGTCAATATGTTTCAGATAGAATACAGTAAGGAACAGCCTCTTAGCCTGCCTTTCACCAGATTAATCCACTGCTGCTACATCTTGGTAAAAATTCATGCTGCTGAGCATGGGCATTTCAGTCCACATGATAAGCAAAGGAACAATTTTTTTTAGCTTACCAGAATCCTTTCTGTTCTTTGACAATACTAATGGGCCAGGTACCTACTAACCTACTGATGTGGAAGCAGTTAGTTGACGTGTTGTGTCTGAGTCCAGGATTAGATAAGTAAATTGAATGACTCTCCAGACATGACCTCTGTTTTTAAGAAGCTGTTGTTCACTAGAAAGGCTCCTTGCAAACTTTCAGAGTCTTTGAACATAAAAGTTCCTTTCAAGTTAATAATTAAGCCATTTAAAAATAAAGAAGTAGAATGCATTTGATCTAGCTTTTCATACCTTCTGAGTATGATAAATAGAGTGCCTTGAACAAAGCTGCTTAATTCAAAAGGTTATGGGTGTGAAGTAAAATAGTGCCATCTGGTTTAGAGGAGGAATTCATGCAAGGGAATGCTCAGACAGCATTATTCCGAACAACTTACACCAGGAGATAGAGACTATATTAAATATTGTTCAAACAATTTCTTATATAAAATCATACTTTTCAAAATTAATAAACCAAATTTTTTTCTAGTAAAAGACAGCGGCAATATTCATTCATTCTTTTCTCCCAAGATTTGCTAGTATTTCTGTAGAAATTGCAGAAGGACAAATATGAGGGGAAAAAATTGAGAGCAAAAAGAATTCTTAGTTTAATATAAAAATTATTCTTCTGAGTTTGAAAAAAAGACATTTTTGCAGAAAAGCTTATATACCTTTGTCAAAGGCAGTTTTAATTTGCAGAATATAAAAAGAATTTTTTACGTTTTGGATAAATGCAAATACAGCATTTAAGAAAATGACCTTTACATTACTTACTTCACTAATTACCTCCAAAGCACCTCCAAAGCATACAATATAATTTCAAATCATGTTAAATGGGCAAAAATTGCAAAGTACTTTCCTAAAGTTCAGGTGTTAGAACTAACATCTTTGACATATTTTTATTTACTACAATTGTGCACCGTGTCTTGAAATTTTCTCATTACAATGATCACTTCATGAATTGTTCACTTGCTTACCCAAGTATTTCTTCCATTTTCTCTCTTTGCAGTCTATCCCTAATACAGAAACTATGTACTGGTTTTTAAAAGCAAAATTATTATTTTTATGATATGGAAGAGAAGTTGGTAAGAATGCAAATAGAGAATATTTCCATATAATAACAGCAAAGTCCATAGAATTGATTCTTCATTTTTCTCTATAAACAAAGCCCTCACTAGTATTATTTAATTTCTGATCAGAATATGATTGCATAGTATTAATGGCTATGGTAGACAATTAAGCCATTTTTAAAACTTTTCAATCTCAGAAAATATTAAGAGTAGCACATCTCTGAATGCGTATTAACAGCTTAGTGGTAATACTTATTCAGTCTGTAAACTTCTATTCATTGTCAATGACATTCACTGTAAAGGGAGATTTTCGTGATAGAGGTAGGAAGTTATGCTGCTATAGTTGCCATCACTAATCTTATCTCAAGCATTAAAAAATTATCTTCAGTATCCTGTATTCATTGAATGTAAACATCTTTGAACCATTTTACTAGCGGTGTTTAACTTTCAAAGGTAAATTCATACAGTTTGTACAACCGTAGAGGTTTTGAAATAAGTCTTTTGGGAGTAGTATACAGAAACTAGAAAAATCCTAGAAAGCACTACAGATCTGCAAAAAGATAAATGCTGTAGACCTGACCCTTCTTCACTACCGATGGTCAGAGTACGTAAGATGAAATATTGCATCTTATATAACAAAAAGTGAACATTTACTGGAACTGATATTAAGAAATGTTCATATAAACTACTTCAGAAAACGTAAGCAGAGATTTTTTTCATTAAATCTGCTTGGAAGAGCAACCTAAGTTGTATTTTCTGATTGTAATGGAATATCATAAAGTTAGGTAAGATTAATTTCCTAGGAAATGCATAATGTAGTCAAGTAAGCAGAGCTGGACATGAGCAAAGAAATAAGCATAGATTATATAATAACCAATTTAAACCTCTGTCTAGTAGTGTGTCAATGCCAGTGTGCAGATACAAAAGCTGAGGTCATAAAATGAAGGAAAAGCAGAACTGGTAGCAGTTACATGTGTAAGCATCATGTATCTAGAGATACTTAGAATAGTCTTTTCCTCATTTTTTTCTGTTCAAATACATTTCCCTTTTCAGCTTAAATATTTTTGGCATATATTTTATGAATGTCTAACCTTGCTATCGCTATTATCTACAAAGACAAAAAGCTTCCCATGAATAGTCAGAACTGTTTGATCAGTAAGACAACTACTTTACAAAATGTAAAACCATTTGAACTGATTTTTTGTGTCATACTGACATTTGCAATTATAGTTCTTTTCATGAAGATTAAAGCTTGAATAAATTCTGAACTCAAGCAATTTGTAGAAAATATTTTTCATTTTACTTTGGAGCTCTGAGAGGAAAAGGTAGGAATCCACTTTCTCTGAATATTTCAGGAAAAGGAAAGTTGGAAACAGTTGCATATGTGACATTGTCAGGGAAACAAAGCCTCAGCATTTTTTTTTTCTTTTTTTTCCTAACAATTAAAAAAGTTACTTAAAACTTTATAGGTTTGAATTGTTTCCAAAGTGGAATTTTGTTTTGGGAAAATATGAATAGAAGCAGGTCAGTTCCTTTAATTTACAAGAGTATAGTATGTTTACATGAGCAAATATGTATTCTTGGAGGGAGTTTCTGTGCATGAATAATCTAAAACAACTTAAACCTTACATCATAAGCAGCTTTCCATGTTACTGAATGCACTTCCTTAGTGTTGTCTATACATCAAGGTTCTCCTAATTCCCCTATTGATAACTCCAGTAATTGTCTGAAACCACAACCTTCCTACATCCAAAGTAAAAGAAATTATCTTTATAATGTATGTGATGAGCTATGCTGCAACTTTCCCTGTCATTACTGTAATTCTTTCCCAACAATATATTTTCCCTTTGTTTAATGGTAAGCCATGCTTCACATTACTGTTTCCATTTTCTCAGAAAAGCATCTGGAGATAGACATGTAATGGCATTACTCTGGTAATAATTGTGTTAAATAACTGCAGAAAAGAGATAGCACATAACTATTTATTATTATAATTCTGCTGCTATTGCACTCCAGTGAAGATCAGGGCTCCAGTCTGCTATATAACAATATACTAAGAGCTTGACAGTGTAAATACCCAGATGAAAAAAGGGTTGCTAAAACTAAAAGAATCATGAATAGAGTGATGATTTGAATATACCATATTTTTGGTTCCTTTTTTATTTTTTAATTAGTTTTAGATTAAGTAATACATACAGAAAAAACCTAGAAAAAGCATGATGAAAATAGAATTTAGAAAGTAACTAAAAGATGTAAGAAAAAAAAAAAGGAGAAAAATGTGGAAGTTTGGGCAAAAAGGATGTTCCGAAGCATTGTTCAAGATTTACACTCAGTGGTACATGAGAGCGAAAACCATTGTCTAATAACATCCTGGTAACTGCAGAAGCAATCTCTGCAGCTGCTTCTGCTAGCTACACTCTGCAGCTGATCCCCCTAAGAATACCTTTCCCAGTAGGTTAGGAAAACTATTATTCTGCTACAGAAAACAGGCTCACAATATTAAAATGCTTATCATAACAGTAACAACATATTTTCTATTCTAAGCCCTTGCAAAGCAAATCTAGCATAAAGTCTTGCTTTAGTTCCTCTGTGGGGTGCATTTTTTTGTGTACAAAGTCTCAGAACCGTTGCACCTGAGCAGGTGGTGTGGCATTTGAGCAAAGAGGAGGTTGGGTCAGGCAGGTGTGTTGCGTTACGCGGCAAGCTGGGAAGTTTGGAGCAGGGAAAGAGGAGCAAATGCAAGACAAAGAAGTGAGAGAGGGAGAGCAAGCAGGGGATACCTGTCAAGGCTGATTGAGCACACCTAAGAAGACCACTTCCCAGCATGCCTTGGGAGATCACTGAGGGCTTGCTCTGAGGAAAACACAACATTTCTGGGGTTTGTTGCCTTTATCAGCTGGAGGAAGAAGGCTGTTTGAGTTTGGAGAGTTCTGTTTTGGTTTGGTTTTTTTTAAATAAGAACTGCTATATTCTGAAAGCAAATGAAGCAAAGTACCTCTCTAGGAAAACAGACAATGACATAGTTACAGATTGTCAATGATTTGTGGAGATGGCTGCAAAATGGAGAAGCTGAACTAACAGAGAAGAAAAATGAGAGAAATCTGGAAAGAGAATTGAAAGAGATGTAGACAGCGCCATAGTCTGCTAATGAAAAAACTCTAAGAGTAGGTATTTGTGACTGAGGGAAAAACCTCAATGAGCCTAGATGCTCCTCCCGTAAAGTCAGCAAAAAACCACCAGGGCTGCATACCTTGTGGCTGAGCGGAAGATGGCACGTCAGCAGCAGGGTATTTGCAATGTGTGGAGCAGAAGACCGAAGAGAGCCTGGCTGATTCTGGAACTAGGTAGGTGTGGGCCTGGGTGATAAACCCAATTGCTTGAAAATACTCTTACGCTCTGCATGAAAAAAGGAGCTGATGCTATGATGAGTTAACTGGAGTGAACTGGTCCCATCTTTTGTTTTGTAAAATTTAGTATACAAATCCTGGAGGATCCTAGAGGAAGGTTTGCATCTTCATTTTACCCTGCGTCCCCCCACTAGTCTTGCCAGAGGGGAAGACACTGCCTATCAAAACTGCAGAAGATCTTGACAGCAAGATGAATATGCTGGCAAGCAAGGCACACCAACTACAGATGGCTCGGGACAGGAGTAGTCTTAACAGCTTCTTAGCTGTGCTTGGTGTGAAGCAGGTGATGGAGATTTGCACTGAAATGTTGGGTATGGCAAAGAAGGGAAGTCAGTGTGGGGATGAAGGTGAGGTGCTGTTAAGTTGTCCTGCTTTCTTCCATAGTCTAGGAGCTGTTTGCAAGCCCATTCTGGTAAACTAACAAATGTCTTGGGAATAGCAAGGTAACTGTAAACAAGAACTACCAGAGGGAAATATGCTGCTGGGTCAGCTACAGAAGCTACAAGTTAAAGGCCATGTTTCTGCAACTTGTGCTGAGCTACTCTGTGCAGTATTCTTAAATTAATGAATGTAGCTGTGAATGAGTGATGCTACAGGAGTTCTTCCCAGGCTGGGCAGCTCTGTGGAACAGTTCCCTTTTCCTGGCATAGCGAGCTCTGAGACTTAACAAGTAGATGAAGCACGAGGAGCGTTGCTGCTATTGCTTGCTTCTTCAAGTACTATTCCTAGCATGCCTTCTTTTATTCTTGCACTGCATTACGCTGTGCCGTGTAACATTTGCCATTCTTTCCAGCTGAAGTCTATTCTAGTCCCTTTTCTATCCTGTTCCTTAACTCTTTCTTTCCCCTATATCTTTTTAATTTTCATACTTTTTTGATGTTTTCCTCCTTGAGCACGTTCTTTTATCACCATTCATTTTTGCTTCCAATTCCCTCTTTGTGTCATTGTCTTTCTAGTCCTGTTTTCCCACCTCTCATCTTGTTCTCGTCTCATTCTGTTCTCATTACATGTCTCTCAAGGAGAGTTTGTTAAGGTAAGAAGAAAAAGAACTAAGTACTTTGCCAGTTCCCTCTAAAGGTCTTTCCTCTAATTACTAGCAAACCAGTTGTACTTGCTAAAACAAATTACCAAACCATGTTTTCTCCTGTGACTCACTTGTAATTCACTTATGTATGGAATGTTAAAGATAGAGATAGGCTGGTTCACAACGTAGTCGAGCCTAAGCAAAGACATCTGTGTAAAAGCTTGCAAGAAGCTAGTATTTTTAACATGAAGTGATTTTTGGTGGGCACAATTCCTAACTGCAGGTGTCCATGTGGAAACTGCAGAATAAGCTGATGCCTCAGTCTGGTGAAAGCTACTTGGCCAACAAATATTTGTCTGGTGGGAGGGAAGTTGAAATATGGGAAACACCTGAGAGAGTGTGAATTAGAAAGCTAACTGTAAATAGGATTTTTTTAAAAGGCAACTTCAGTGACAAAATGAGAGTAAATATCAATTCACTGTTATGTCTATGATTTTTAGAAGTTATTAAAAACAACTGGCAACCATAGAAAGCTGGGTCACTCCAATTAGTCCTTCTTTATAAGAAAGCTTGTTTCAGACTGTCTTTCAAAAAAAAAAAAATCAACTTTCCAAAGGCATAGGGACACTTTTGGAAATCTCAGATGCATGAGAAGTAAAAGAAGTTTCTTTATGTTCTTTTTTGATGCTTTTAAAAGATTAATTTCTTACTCTCATTTCCTGCTAATTATCACTAACCATAATACTGCTTCTTGTAACTCTATTTTAAATGACATTCTATAGACCTCTAACCTATACAGTAGAAACTTTTTCAGAAGTATTACTTATTTAACTATCAATACTTTGAAGCTTTTTTTAAAGTAGTGGTGGGTTGGGGTTTTTTTAATACATCTATTGCACTGTATTGGGTTTGTGTGGCAAGGTTTTGGTAGCAGGGGAGGCTATAGGGGTGGCTTCTGTGAGAAGCTGCTAGAAGCTTCCCCTATGTCTGACAGAGCCAGTGCCAGCTGGCTCCAAGATGGACCCACCGCTGGCCAAGGCCGAGCCCATCAGCAACAGTGGTAGCCCCTCTGGGATAACATATTTAAGAAGGGGAAGAGTTACTGAGCAGCAGCAACTGCAGAGAGAGAGAGGAGTGAGAAGATGTGAGAGCAACAGCTCTGCAGACACCAAGGTCAGTGAAGAAGGAGGGGGAGGAGGTGCTCCAGGCACCGGAGCAGAGATTCCCCTGCAGCCCGTGGTGAAGACCATGGTGAGGCAGGCTGTCCCCCTGCAGCCCATGGAGGTCCACAGTGGAGCAGATCTCCACGTGCAGCCCATGGAGGACCCCACACCGGAGCAGGTGGATGCCCGAAGGAGGCTGTGACCCTGTGGGAAGCCCATGCTGGAGCAGGCTCCTGGCAGGACCTGTGGCCCCATGGAGAGAGGAGCCCACGCTGGAGCAGGTTTGCTGGCAGGACTTGTGACCCCGTGGGGGACCCACACTGGAGCAGTCTGTTCCTGAAGGACTGCACCCATGGATGGGACCCATGCTGGAGCAGTTTGTGAAGAACTGTAGCCCATGGGAAGGACTCATGTTGGAGAAGTTTGTGGAGGACTGTCTCCCGTGGGAGGGACCTCGTGCTGGAGCAGGGGAAGAGCGTGAGGAGTCCTCCCCCTGAGGAGGCAGGAGCGGTAGAGACAATGTGGGATGAACTGACTGCAACCCCCATTCACTGTCCCCCTGTGCCGCTGGGGGGAGGAGGTAGAGAAAATTGGGAGTAAAGTTAAGCCTGGGAAGAAGGGAGGTGTGGGGGGAAGGTGTTTTTCAGATGTAGTTTTTGTTTCTCATTATCCTACTCTGATTTGATTGGTAACAAATTAAACTAATTTCCCCAAGTCAAGTCTGTTTTGCCTGTGATGGTAATTGCTGAGTGATCTCCCTGTCCTTATCTTGACCCATGAGCCTTTTTTTATATTTTCTCTCCCCTGTCCAGCTGAGGAGGGGAGTGATAGAGCAGCTTTGGTGGGCACCTGGCATCCAGCCAGGGTCAGCCTACCACATGCACTTTAATGGCTGATTACTTTAGGACTGAACAGGTTCTTTTAATTTACAGTCCTTGAAGTCTTGCTGTCCTCTGAGGACTCTTTTTCTCCCTCTAGGAAAGGAGTATTGGTGGAAATGGGAAAAATAGGCAATAAGCTTGGTCCTGACTGTAGGTCATGTACTCTCAATAGCTGATGAATAGACAGCAGATATGGTTTAGGGGAGAGGGAGAAAAAAAAAAGCGGGGGTGTGATGTGCTGCAGTTACAGTATGTTCACTGGTTCAGGTGGCTTCAAGATGTTATTTGTACCAGGTTCTAAAAAAAAAAAAAAAAAAAACCACCAAACCCCAACACAGGTAAGGATATGTTGACACCATTCAGTGGAAGGTAGTGTGGCCATGTGAGCCAGTGCTGGCCTGAGTTCCTGCATCTTGATTCTGTGCAGTGCAGCGTGGTATGAGTATATTGCATAATGATAATACATCTGCCTTACTGATGTGATGGGTATGCACTAATATAAGCCTTGCCCCTGAAGTGTAGTATTTGTTAGGTCAGGTGCAGATCTATACTGAGTTTTCTATGCTAATACATAACTTTGGAGTCGGTAACCTCCAGGAGACACATTTCTCTGCAGTACTCTGTGTTGTACCGAGGATGTGCTTGCGGTTCCAAGCCCTTTTCTAGATAATGTTTGGCTTCAAAAATTATGTTTCTCTGTCATTTTGTTGTTTTTGTTTAGTCATATTTAGTTACTTCTATTTACCAATGTGCATATTTTCAAAAATATACAAGAAATTTCTATCCAGTCAGTTCACCTTCTCACTGTGCCTGTGTTTGAGCTTTTGTGAATGAAATAACTGACTGAGAGACTGTCTTAAATGAGTAGATGTAAAATATGACTGAAGCACAAGTGGGGCCTGTATTGAGTCAGAAATAGAATGAAGTTTTCCTTTCAGTGTCCTATCACGTAGGGACATACCTTTGCTCATATAAATGTGATAAATTGCCTATGCATAATAAAAAAGTTTCACCTCTTTATGATTCGCCATATAAAAACTGATTTCTGTAGAACTCTTGCTGACTCTTGTGTGCTTTTATTACTGCTTTTTAGATTTAGTTCATCCTTAAATTGTTCCTTAAAGCGGTATTTTTTTCTGCCTTTGTTCTTAAGCGTGTTCATACAGTTGTCACGAAAGGGAGCTCCCAAAAGTATTTAATATCTCTAAGTTTTTATTAAGTGATTTAATAAACCATTGATTAGCAACTTTGAACTCATATGAATGTACATATGCTTATTCTGCATGATTTTGTGTGTATGTTTTTATATCCACAAGTTCAAGATCAGATACGTGTTAAATAGATTGATAGCTTTTGACTAGCAACCTAGCAAGCTGCCTGCTGTAAGCTCCTGCCAGCAGCAGACATGAGGAAAGGAATTGATTATCTTGTGGTTAACTCTTTTCTTTTAAAGCACATTTTTAATGTGTTTCAAGCCTGTCAGCACAGCATGCTGTGTGCACCTTGGTATCTTAAGCCCTGTCAGCCCTTTATGGCTACCAGTCACTGGCAGACACTTCTTACTGCTCCAATTTCTCTGGTGCCAGCCCTCTACCTAGCACATGAAGCTGAAACAGGGGCCTATGTAGCACTACTATGTTTGAGCTAAAGTGGAAGGTGTGCTTGGCAAGTAGGACACTTCTCAATGTGCTCCCTTGCTGTAATCTGCAGATTTACAGCTGCCCTATGTGAGGAAAGTCTTGCTGTTCATGTGGTTGTTGTGGAATTAGTGTAACTCCAGGCATGTTAAGATAAAATGAGTACTTTTTTATCAGATTCCAAATAGACAAGTTAGTTACAAAGCTTATAAAGTGTACAAGTCAAGAAATGGTTTTGATCTAGTCAGGCTGAAGTTCTGTCAAGTCTCCTCTCTCATCTCCAGGGGTTCTGCTTTCCCTCTTGGGCAAGGGGCAGTGAGGGCTTTTGAGCCAGTTTTCCTCTTCAGTCTGCCCAAATCTCATGGACAGGTTCAGTCTTTCAGTTAAAGTTCTCTCTTTATATTGGTTTCTGTCCTGGAAATAGTCTGGCCATTTAATTAAAGTAAACATTTCTTCAGTCTCTTATGAATGTGTCTATCTCTCTATTAGAGCAATGCCATCAGCTCTACTTGGCTTGCCATTAAATAGCTCCTTGCTGCATTTCTACCAGCAAGTTGCAAGTCTTACGTTGCACTTTGCATTCCTCATTAAGGTGTACATGAGCATTTTGTGATACAAAGGTTCAAAAAGAATAAATGTAGCTCATTACTAACTAGATATGGTGATAATTAATTGCTTTGGAATACCTGATCTCCAATTTCTTTCTTCAAAGTAGACAGACCTTCGATATTCACAGTTTTCTGTTGCACAGATTCCATTGTGATTTGTTGTGAAAAGCAGTTATTTTGGAGGATATGGATTGTAAAATTGGAAGTAAATTCTTACAGTTCAGCCTCTAATTTTATGTGTTTTGGTTTGCTCTTTTAATAACTTATTTTCAGTTTTTGGAGAAAACACATGCAACTGCATGTGAACTTCACAATTTCTTTTGTGTTGTAGTTTTTATGGCTGCTAGTGAGTTATAGTGATCAAATATACAGATTTGTTGCTATGTAAGATGTGTACAATGTAGACTTTGATCTGGTATAAAAAGAACAAATTCTAGCTCTGAAGTTAAATATTTGGCTTTGTTCTTAAATCTTGCCCACGTCTCAGTTGTGTATACATTTTTTTGGTTATGCTTTTACCTTGCCTTTCACCCGACCAAAAAGAAAAACACCCACCCACTCCTGCTTATTTAATAAAACAAAGAAAGAAAACACCCAAGGAACAAAATGTGCTGATGACTATCTTTTCTCTTTAAACAGAAAGATCTATAAAATTTAGAAATTATCTGAAAATAATTCAAACAATGAAGTAAATAGAGCATTTCTACTTCAACAGATTTTGATCAGATATCCTTGGCCTAGCAACAAAGTTTTGAGTTTATCATTGTATTTTTTTTCTAAAAGGGGAAAGGAGAAATGTAATATTTAGTCAACATTGTGAAGAACTAGCAATTACTGTGGGGCAAAAAAAAAAAAATACAGCATTATGATCCACCCATCTTTTAAATGCAACAGCTTAGAAAATGTAGCTTACAGGAGTGATCTGGGTACTTTTAACCTCAGATGTATTTATTAATCATGCATACATAATGTAAAAATTTAAGTTTACCTGTGATTCCGTAATCTATGTACAGATCCTCATGTTTACTACATTTTATTGTAGCTAAACTTAGTTTTGTTCCTCTAGTTGCTAAATGGTTAGTTCACTCGCCTACCTGTAAGATAAAATTTTGTGCCTCTGGTCAGTAATGTTAAGTGTCTTAAAAATGTGCACTTGTTCATTTAATACTGCCCTTGGTGTAGAACTCAAGTTTTCTGTGTAAGGGGGGAAAAGTAGGAGTCCAGACATGCTCTCAGAGCAATTGATGGCTCTTCTTTACTTGCTTGTGTGCATACTTGCGTTCAGAGGTGCACAGCAATGGCCTTTGATAGCCATAGAGAACAAACCAGAACTTCCATATCTTACAGAAACTAAAGCAGAAGAGTTGAAATGTACTTCCTGCTTAAGCAAAAGGGTTTGGGAGGTGAAGGCAGGCAAATTGGAAATGTGCTAGGACTATTAATTTTACAAAGTTCAAACACTGATGAATTGCAGGTGAAGAGTTGTGGGGTTTGGGGGTTTATTTTTACAGCTCTAGACAGAACTGTCATGTGGTGACACTTGTCATTATTTGGCAGAGATGTGTTAAGTAATGATGAAATGGCTGGTGTGATTATTGGAATAGAGTACCTTGAGTAACTCCCACATGAAGTCCTAGCACTGAGACTGAATTGAAGCTTAACTTTGAGAAAAGATCTTGTCTTCATGTAAGGTCTAGATGGATGGAGAATCTTCTCAATATCTTGATTAATCATTCCCGTGGTTATTAATCCTATTCTGTTGGATACAGTTTTTAACCTTTTATTTAACTTCTTTTTTTAGACATTAATCCTTTAAGCATATTAACAAGATTAGAGAGCTATCTTTTCTCATGTTGCTATTATTTTTCTCTTAACCTTCTCATTGATAGGCAAAATAGATTGAGCTTCTACTCATGGATGGTGTGTCTTCTAGTCCTTGTGAGCAATTTTAAGTGTTACTTTTAAGATCGTCTGCTCTTTTTATTAAGTGTGAGGGGGTAAACTAACATGGCACACATTCTACTTCTCTAATCCTACTTTTACTGTGTATATTTTGTAATTGGGCCCTTACACCACATGGAGTCAGTCCCAGGTGGGTACCACCTGGATGCTTTTAAAGTCTGCTGGATTTGTATATTGTTTGTCACTGTATATAGCTTATGGAATTCTTGGCTGTGAGCTTTTTTTAATTTTCTTTTGATATAATAAGGCAGCTATCTGTATGTCATAGTCCAAGTCTAAATGCAGTCCAAAAAGCAAAGTCACTACATGCACTGGCCCAGAATTTTACTGAGACAAGTAAACAAGGAAAGCTTTAGGAGTGGTTTTCCTTAATCAATAGAGTAAAAGATATTTGCAGATATCAGTCATATGGTTGCTTTGCTCTCACGCCTGCTGCAAGTCTGAAGTTTGTCAGTGCAGGAGTGTAAGCAGAGCTCCATTGTTCACTGCCACTGGGTTAGCAGGAGAGATGTCCAAAGTTGATAACTTTGAACAAGTTGAGTTCTGAGATTAATGTTGATCATCTTTTCTGGGATAAGCATCTTCGCAAGGTAGCTTATTAATATTCCTGTTCAAGGCAATAAACTGATGTTTACCAGGTACTGCGAAGTATTTCAATTTCCAAGCATGTTTTTTAACCTCTGAGTAGCACAGTTTTGATGTCATACTGCTCCTATTCAAGCAGAAAGCTTTTATTTGGGAACCAAGGCTTAAATAGAATAACAAACTTAATTAAAAACTGAAAAAATTATTTTACCATTGGGTCATGCCCAGTTTCTAGGGTTTATTGTTCTCATTTTGTTAGTAAAGACTTGCTAATTAAAATGTGTATAAATATATATGTATCTTTAGCAATGGTAGTGTGAGACTTGAGAGAAACCAAAGAATTCTGTTACAGGTAATGCTAATATTATAAAGAACTAAGGCTATCCTTTGTTAATTCATATGTTGAATAAAATCTGGTTCTTGCTTCACAACAATAGTTAACTCTGTTGAATGAGAATATAAAAAAAAAAAACCAAAACCAAAAAACAGTAAACTTTGAGAGACAGAGACTGTTTATCTTGCATCTCAACCTGTACCAGAACATCTCCTATTTTAATGACCTTGCAAATCTGGAAACAGTGATCTTTAAATTGTCTAAGTTCCATGATCTGAATGAATATTACTGAGTAATATTGGAAAGAACTCTGTGTATGATGTGAGTTATTACATGTGTTGTTCAACCTGTACAAGAAAATAAAAGATGACTTCTGTGTGTTAGAAGACTAATTCCTCATAATCCTAGCATTTGAAATGGGCAAAATGGGCTTTCACTTTGGAAGGTGTTTCTAGGTTTTCTTGTAGTGGAAAATATGTTAAAAGAAAATGCAGGTTTTAATTTCATTGTTTTATTGCTGAGCAATTTATGACTTTCATTTATTACTTCTTATCATGCAGTTATCCTGACGCTCACCCAAAGTTCTGCTGGTCTAAACTCAGTTGCAGTCTTTTATCCAAAGCTCTCCTTGTAAGATTTACTTTTTTCCCCATTTTGATCTGGAGGCCAGATGAAATGAAATGCAGAGTTCTACCTCAATTATGTTATATATAAACCTGCAAATAAGGTGTTTCTGTTGCAGGATAACTGTGTCTCGCCTTTTGTATTGAATCTCAGCTTTTATGTTACATGAAGTATGTAACATGCTGGTGGAGTTTAAAATAAAACATAATTGTACTTAATCCTAGAACTTGCATGTGGAGGGTGGAAAATGGAACAATACTCGAAACTAAGATGTTTTAATGGGTGTAAATACATATTTACTTGGACAGATCATTTTAGTCCAGAATGACAATTTTTATCTTTATTTATATTGCTTCTATAATTTTAGGGTCTCAATAGCTGAGGGCACATGGACATGGATTTTTCGTACTACTGTAGCATGTAAGGAGTCGCATTAAGAATTCAGAGACACTTTAAGTGTTAGAGCATTAGCCACATCTGTGGGCTTAACTATTTTCATGGATCTTAAAGGCTTCACTTTGTCAATGTGTAATACAATTCATGTTGTTTGCTATTTCAGTTACTAGAAATTGGTATTTCTGTATAAGGAAGGGAAAATACAAGTAGCATTACCTGTAAGATAAGCAAATGATATGAAATGCCTTTTGCTTTGGTTTTCTGCTTGTTTCTTTCTGCTGTAGCAATACCCCTTTTTATGTCAAAATGGGAATATAAAAATGTAAGAGAACCTATTTTTGTGCTATTTAATTGCTGATTCTAGATATTGTGATATTGGCAATGTGATCAGATTTACATTTTTCTCAGATCTGATACATTTGATGAGTCTAATGGAATAAGTGATAAACTGGAGATACCATCATCTTGGTTTCAGTGTTTTATAAAGTCAGCAGAGTTATGTCCAATGCATATCTTTATTATCTGGTCCTAATCTTGGAATTCACTTTGCCAGTAATAAAAGAATGTGTCCTTATTGTAATAATTTGTGTCTACTGCTGGAGTACTAGAATAAGTTAGAGCTTGTTTTTCATTTCATTAGGTTTTTATTTGTGCACATTCTGAATTTTTTTTTTACTATGGTCCCAAGGCGGCATTTCTTAGCTCATTCTGTGACAGTGTCTCTATTAAGAGATAATTTCCACTTGTCCTGCATTTGTGATTCTTAATTCACGGTGGGGGGAGAAACATAGACCTTATTGTGGGTATATTTCGTATTTATGGTCTGAAAAGATTCTTATTAGCTGTTGCAATTCAAAGTTTATTCTATAGTAAATTAACATATTCATGTTGTTTTGACTTAACAGGCAATAACTTCGAACTCTAACTTCATGCTTTCATTGAGAACATAGATTCTACAGCAAGGAAGCAACAGTAAGTGTTTATGTATGTGTTATAACGTCTTATTTTTTTATGAAGAATTTTTTTGTAAGTCTTTGACGTTTACCCTAAATGTGTTCTGGAAAGCCATTGTGACTACCAGCTGTGGCCAATGCTGAAATGCTACAAGTAGGTTCTTTCAGTGGATCAGATGGTTCTTGTTCAGAATATTTAGTTATCTTTCACAAAAAGGAAAACCAAACTGGAGTAAAGGCCTCCATTTCAGTTGGCTGTAATTCTCAGTACTTTCATTGAATGCCATAATTGTGTTTATGAAACAAATTTCTGAAGTTGTTATTAAATGAAAGTGGAAGAGTTACTATACCTTTACAAGAAGTTTTACTATGTTTTAATGGGTAATAGGAAACCTGGAAAGAAGAAAATTGTTATGTTAAAAGGAGAATGTCAGTGTTCTGAAAGACTAAACAGAGGTACAAAACTGGTTCATGATAAGCTATTTCCAGGTTATTGCATTTGGGTTTTGCAGCTGGAGTTAAAAAAAACACTGGATGCATGTCATCAACAATCATTTTAAGAAGTCTTCATCATCTTTCATGAAGACACTATTCTTAATAGCTTTTAAGAGTCTCCGTGCAAAATAACGCAATGTGAAATTACTGTGCACATTAAGACTTTATATCCTTTGTAAATGAATTTTAAACACATACCTGTTGTACGATTGAATATAAAAGTAAATGTGTAGCAGTTGCTGTGTTTATCACCAAGGGATTGATTTGGGAAGCTTATATATTTTATTAGCTTCCAGTTTGGCTTCAGTTTTCATTAGACATTGAATAAGGATTGTTGGAGGGAAACAGGCAGTCTTGCACTCAGAAGCAGAGTGTGATGCTGCTAGAGGATGTTTCTGGCCTCAGGACATCATAGCTTGGGGCAATGTCTGGGCAAGATCATAAGAGTAAGCCCTGTAGTATTTGGAGGGGTCTGTAACAATCAGTGTTGTTACAAAACTGTGTTATTAAGGCTATTTTTGGTTATTTGTTTTTGAACTTAGTATTAATTATCTACCTCTTTTCCTAAACTCATCTCTACCTCTGAGTTATCAAAAACAATTATACTAGTCTTCCACCTTCACAAGTCGTGGTACAGTGAATTGAGATAAAAATCTAATTAAATCTTTTAATAAAGAGGGATACTGAGTATTCTTAAATCAACTTACCTCCAGCAATTTTGGTGGATATATATAAATTGACACAGATGTTGAATCAGTTGTTCACTATTCTTTTAAAGGAAGAGTCAGCGATCTTTGGGGGGGAACGGAAATCAGCTTTAATTTGCAACGTGAAAATCGGGCTGATGTAGGATGCAGCATCTTAGGAAACACTTATAACCTTTCCCACATCAATTTCTCTTTATAGGTTTTTTTTGTAGAGCTTTTTTATTTATTGCTAGTGGTCTGTTGTACTTGAAAGCAGTAGGGAACTCTTGAAGGATTCTGTATAAATATTTACGTAAATGCAAACTACATCTCTCCTGATCATCACAAACTTGTTTAAACTTGCTTCCTGATGGCAGTGTGGTCTGTGTGGGGAAAAGTGGTCTTTCTGCATCACATGATACTATTTTTTTTAAATATGCTGAGGGTGTTCAGGTTTTGTTTTTTAATTTGTGCAATTGAAATGAGACTGGAGGTGGGTGGGGGCACAAAAACCTACCATGACTGTTTGCTCAAGCAGTTGAGTCTCTTCCGAAGAAAACCTGGGCCTTGAGTTGCAGAAGAACCAATAGGAAGAATTAGGCTTTCATTTTAGAGCTTTGTGGTAAACTTTTTTTTTTTCCCCTTGATACCAGCTTTTATTTTTAACTGGACAATCTGTTTGTCCCCACATGCTATGATATTATTGAGCCAAGGCATATCACTTGCCTCTCAACTAAGCAGTGAAGAAATGTCAGAGAAGAAAATATCTGCTAGATGTAGAGGTGATATTTTGTTCCAACGTAGAGGCAAATGAATTTGAAAGCTTCCCAGGAGTTGCTTAAGAGACGGTATTTGATCTTGGATAGGAAGATCCATTTTCTGCTTAATCACTTGCAGTTCTCACTTGGATAAAAAGGGAAAACTGCATTGCTTTCCTAAACATAATACTGAAATGTGCTTGCTTCACTACCACTAAAGAAATTTGTTTTTTTGAAAAAATCCTGTTATGCATAAATATTTTAGGTGACTTTTCAGGAATATATTCTAATGTCCAATGCATAGACCAAAATAATAGATGGTGAAGCAATTCTGTCCCCTTCTTTCCCCAATTCTTAGTACATCTAGAAGCCCTAGTAGAGTTTATCCTGAAAGCTCAGCTGTTCTAATACATGTTGTTTAAAGAGACCCTTTGAGGATTGCTCCACTGACTAGGGGTAACTCTTATTTACGTTTTCTGTGTTCAGCTATATTTCTTGCCTGTGTAGAAATACCCTATGACTTGAAGGAGACGAAGAACAGCAGGGAGCCCATTATCTGGCTGTCTCTTTAGGTTACCATTCTTATGCATACTCGTTATTTCACTGGAGAAAGCTGATTACTAGAAGGGATATTGCATTTTCAGTATGTTACACAATACTGTAAATAGTTTGTTTTGATTGAATTAGTAGCCTTATATTCAAATATGAAGGGAAAGCAATAGGTGATACTATAGTCAGTCTCTCAAAATCAGTGTTTTTAGATGCCGCCTTGGAAGTTTGATCAGTGGGAGTATAATATTAAAAAAAGTTTTAAATATTTGAATAGGCAAATTCACTGTAATTTGTATGGGATTTTTGTTCCTTTTTTTAATACTACAGATTCGGTTGCCAAAAGAAATTACAAAGATTGTTATTTCAAGGATGAAGAGCTAACATTTATGAAAATCATGGTGTTGACACAAATGTGCTTCTCCCTTGATTTTTACGTCTCTTAAATGTTAGGAAACTGGATAATCCATTAGTTATTTGTTTTTACAGAATGCCCTTTTGCTCTGTCTTCCAGAGTAACCCATCTATTTATGGTGCTTGCACAGTTCAAAAGCCTGTTGTTACAGGTAGGCCCGGAGTGCAGAAACCCAGGTCCTTAAAAGGAACACTGCTATATTTAAATAAAAGCTTTCTAAATTATGGTAAATTAAGTAATTTTTGGAGACATTACTTTTACTTTCAGATGTAAAATAATTAGTGTACTCCAGTTCACATAGATGAGACTTTTGTAGAGCAATAACTGAAAAAGAGCCTGTCATGCTATTCAACCAGATGAGCTTTGAGATAAGCGCATGATGCATGTGGATTTGGGGGTTTTAGCTTTTTTTTGCATAAAAGAAGCATTGTTAGCATGGAATCAAAATGATGATGATAGTCTGGAAGACATGCTTTCAAGGGTAACTTTCACAAATGAGGGTCATAACTAAAAGCTCTTCAACTAGCAGAGAACACATTAAACTGGAAGAACAAACAAAAAGCTGGTGTTGGCAGATCAAAGAAAATGAAAGCATAAAAGATACTCTTAGAAGATCAGTTGGCCTAAATATCAGAATTGTAGTAATATCTTTTCTGTCTTATTCTCCTCTGTTTTACCACTTTCATGTATACCTTGATTATTTTAGCCTCTGGTATCGTTTCCTTTAAAAAGTTGCTCATTTGCTGCCTGGAATTTAATGGGATAGTGAGTGTTCAAGCTTATGAGAAGAGACTTATATTTTTGTTTGAGAATCAAGTGTCATCAGTCTTAGGAGAATTAACTGAGTTCATGTTCTAACGGGAATAAAATTTTTAGCTGATTCTCTTCTACTTTGTTCAGTTAACTCTAGCAAAGGTAAACCAAACATTGAGGACTGCATCTGGCATGTATAAAATGTACTTGTGTGTGTGTATGTGTATATATAAACGCACATGGACTTTGGCATATGATAGCTGTAGAAAGTGAGATAATATCTGCCTGTTTACCAATAGTGCATTTGTACAGATCAGTCACAACATGCATTTTTGTATGATCAGTAACTTAAAAGCTTTCAGGTATAGGTGCTTCTAGACTAGATAATGACCATCTATGGCCTGAAGACTGAATCAGATCTGTAAACCCATAGACCATTCTTTGCCTCCCTCTTTTTTTTTTCTTTTTTTAAAAACTGAAATTCTTTCAAATAGACAGGGAGTGAATGAGGGACTAGATGAATTGTTCTTGCAGCTCATTCTTTCGTAAGGCCTTTTCACTTTTCATTTGACTGAAAATAGGTCCACTCTGTAAGCAAAATAGTCCACTGTGTAAGCACTTCTGTATCTTTTGGTGTTCTGATGAATATACATGTTTAACTAGTCATGCAACTGGCTTTCTCCATGTGACTTGGGCTAGATGCCAGCCCCTTCATCAGGCACAAATGTCCTATGTAAGAGGGTTGTCCTGAGCTTTATTACAGCTGTCCTTCTGGTCACATAGGAGATGAGGGGTCAGGCTTGAGATTTTAAAGTGCCTCTGAGAGACTGTATGCCTAGGTCCTGACTAAAACTGAGCAGACGGTCACTCTCCCAGCAAGGGAACCTTTTCCTAATTAGGCGGAAATGAGCTGCTCCATTACAGGGAAATCTGTGTCAAATAGACTGAAGTGAAATATAATTCATTTGGCTTTTTATCTTGAAATAAGATGGAATTAAGCTACCACAGAGCTTCTATATAGCAAATAAAAAAAAAAAAATCTTGGTTGGTGACTAGAGTTTTAGTAGAGAGATAGCAGGAGAAAAAAGCACTGGTCTCTAAACTATGTATGTAAATAATAATAAAGTCATATTTTGAATGTTCTTGCTCACAGCTTTATACATAAAAGTGATTTGCTATTATGAATGAACTCATTCTGGTTTAGCATAAAATATTATCCTCCTCTTGTCATAGAAATGGAGATTGGAACATATAAATCAGTGGCAACTTTCAAAAGACATTCTTGTGGGGAGCACTGCATGTTGTACCATAAAAGCCACTGCTAGCTCCAAAATTGAATAGGACACAAATATATCACACTCACAATATTAACTATAAAATTTGAAATTAACATCAATTTCTGCTTCCATTACCATGTGCTGATTAGCATAAAAGAAACTTTGCCTTAAGAACTGTGAGGTAGTTAACACACACACACATACACACACACAAAAAAACAACCAAAAAACATTTCTGACTCAGGAAAGGCTCTAAATGAAAATAGCTGATGGGAAAGCACCGAGGCAAGGATGATACATTTTTTTTTTCTGTTATGCACTTCCCAGGTGTCTACTTTGGGCCAAATTTTGGGGGGGGGGGGGGGGACACGTAATTTGCTGGGCAAGGCAGACCTTTGATTCACTGCACATGAATATCACCACAGAAAAAAAATTAAAAAAACATTATTTCAGATTGCTGTAGTAAAAATACATTTTAATTGCTGCTTCCCTTCTGGAAGCCCTTTGTTATAGAGTGGCAATTATGCGAATGATGCTACAGTGTGTGTTAGTTGTCATTTCTAATGCTCAGCCATTAGCCACAATGTTGAGTTAAATTATGAGATTTTGATCTTTTCAGATCATCTGACAGTGCTTTCCCTCAAGCATCCCAATAGCTGTATGCAGAACAGTCTACAATTTTTCCCCTTTTTCTAAGAGGGGAATATTTTTATATTCTGGTGGAATGCACTTTACCCTTTAGTATGGAAGGGTCAAATGGATAGAGAAGCCTATCAAATCAGGGTTTTGCAAATCAACTAGCAAATAAAAGCTAGTTGACTTGACACTGTGTAATACAAAGCATGAGATGGGAAATAAAAAACAGTGGCTTTCCCTAGAGAGCTACTAGCACTTGTTCTGCACTGAGGTCCTTAGCTTCACTAGGAAGCGCGAATAAATCCCCTGCAGTCACTAGAGGTTGACTTATTTATTTATTTAACAAACTAGTCCAACAGCTGGACTTTTTAGAAACTATTTATAACTTTCTCCGCTGTTAGTAACAGGAAATACTGCTTATATAGCATTCAAATGTGTGGGATTGCCTTATTCATAGTATGTAGCCTAATAATTTTAAAGATAACCTCAGCAAATATCCAATATGCAGTTCCAGTGATTAGTATTACATATAGCATATTTCAAAATAAATCAGTATAATGCTGCATCAGCATTTCAAAGAGTCCTCATGATTACTAAGGCCACAGAGGGGAGAATAAAGTGTGGAGAAGGTAATTAGAATGACCTTACATTACCGAGCCGGTGAGTGGTACTGGATCTTTGTCCACAAGTAATGGAGTTTTTCTGTAAGACGCTGCTTATCAACAGCACATGCATACAGATATCAATGAAAGGTAATGAGAATACCTACATGTGAATGTAAATAACAAACCAAGCACTGCTTATGTTTTCCAAAAGCATTATAGTTTTAGCTCAGCTATTCACAAAGTATTTTTTCTTGTTCTTATTTTTATTGACTTAAAGCTTTTAGCACACTAAAAATCGTTTTGAGGATATTCCTTAATTATTAGTATGTTAACAAGATTTTTCTGTTGTTGATGCTTTAAATCAGGCAGTGTGCCTTCTCTAACAGTTAATGGCTGGGTTTGGGGTTAAACTAAACACATACTAGTGTAGTGTAATAATGGTTTATAAATTAGCATACCTGAGAACTACTACAGAGGTAACACTAGATGCTAGGTTATCTTTAAAATAGATTATTTATTAATATACAAAATCTACAAATGCTTGTTTGCTTCTTAGTTTGCATTTTGTTTTTAGAGTTAAGGAAATTAAATAAGTGTCTTAAGACAAATATTAGAAAAGTAGACTACAGAATGCTGACGATCTTCTAAAATATATATAAAGGAACAGCAATTTTAGCTAAGCATTGAGAGTTGTGTTTTCTTTTTCCAGTATTTCTGCCATTGACTCTTATTGCAACTATGGTAAACTAGCCTGAACTCACTGTGAAATGATCTACTCAGAATATGCCAAGTTGTCTATAAGCAGCCTTGGGACACAAATCTTGAACTTTTGCAACTATGTAATTACTGTATCAACATTTACCCAGGACATGAAGTGACATAATTATTATGTTACACCTTACAGTTTTAGCATTATCAATCAACTTAACTGTTGATCCAAATTCACCTTGTGTCTTATGATAGGTTTGTTTTGTTGGGTTTTGGGTTTTTTGTTGGTTTTTGGGGTGGGTTTGTTTTTGTGGTGTTTTTTTTTTTTTTAAACTTCTGGTTGCTGTTTGTGTGTTGACTCAGTTTTGAATACATGAATCTTCTAAAGAACAATTGGACTTTTTGTCTAAAGTATATTGTGTAAATTTGTCTTAAGATAGTTGTCTACATGAAAATTGATGTGGCCTCTGATATGGGATTTTGAAAATTAAACCTTGTAGAATGGGTTAAATAAGTTTCCCACTTTTGTTACTTTCTTTTCATGCAAATGGATTCATGTCAGCCCGATTCCTACCCGTATTTCACAGTCTTTGTGGGAATGAGATATCAGCAATGCAATGCCTAATACATGCTTTTATGGTACAGCTGTCTGCTTTATATCCATGAGCTTTCAGTATTTTGTATGTTGGCTAATAAGCTACTTCACCTCTTTCTGAGGTGAAGATCATCCATGTATACCAAATAACTTAAAAGTACTATCCGAGTGGGAAAACTACTAACAAACTCCCGAAGTATTTCAATGCAAAACAACAGGAGTTACCAAGAACAGAAAGGTGCTTCAGCCTCACAGAAGGAAAAGCTAATTCTCAGGCAGAGGGGAAAAGGTCTCGGGAGACAAAGATGTTGCTAAGGGCAGAATTTTCACCCCAAGTATAGGGAATTTTATGGAGGATTAATGTAAAAAGCCGATAACTGAGGCAGTGTTAACTGTTTCAATGCTTATCAACACATGAATAAACTGGGAAGATTTCTTTGCAAAGGATTTCATTGCTGTCTGAGGATGATGTCCGATTTCAATGTCCCAGTTTAAACAAGCTCTACTGATGGAATTCAAAAAACAAAGAAATACTATAGTCTCTTTGCATAAAGAGTTAAGCTAAATACGAAGCCTACTGAACTATGAGGTCCCCGTCACAGGGTGATTTGATCCTGTGAGCGGGTACAGTTTACAGGGAAGGGAAAAGATTAGCAAACTGCCTAGCTTTTCTTTTGCAAATAGTTATTGAGAAAATGCTTCATTTTGACAGTCTTCTGATTTTATTCTGAATGAAATTTTCACTTGGGCTTTATCATCCGGTTTAAAAGATTTAAAGGCTTACTGGAAAAAAACAAACCAAACAAACCCCACTTACTATAGAATGCAATGAGTCTCTTTCAGATAAAGGGAAAAGTAATGTGTGGGTGTTTCATTTTGACTATTACAAGTTTCATTACACATCCACTGAAATTATCTTTGCTTCATGTATCTTACTGGTCAAGTGGTGTGCTGAACAGGAAAATTTATCATTTGTACATCTCTAATCTAAAACCTATCTATGAGGAGACTGATGTTTACAATACAACAAATGTAAGCCTGTTCTAAAAGTTGTCAAGAAACTATTGTGAATGGGGTTTTTTTCAACAATTTAAGTGGACATGTCTTGGCTTGCAAGTGATGTATAGAGCAATCCATTCCTCCTTCCTTATGGTAAACAAGGTGGCATTATGGTTTGGCAAGGCAGTGGATTTATATAGATAAAGACCATCTCAAGATGATAGTAGAATCTGAAGGGGAGCCACTCCTGTTAGTGATTATCACCTCTTAACTGGGAATTGTCCTCATTTTCATATTTGTTCTTTTAGCTGGTGATGTCCAGTATTAGTTATTGCAACAGCTTACATGATCATGGAGGCTCAACCAGCAAAATAGTGCTTAAATTGCTTCAATTGTGACTTGAACCCCTGTTGAAACATTCCTGAGTACATCTCCCTGCTTCCAGATCTCTTCTGTTGGGCATTACAAAAACACTAGATTCAGACTTATGCAAAGTCTAGTGGATTAATTATGAGACTTGTGATGAAAGAAATGTCAGAGTTTAAATAGATTTGATTTAACTAGTTAGATTTTTGCACAACATATATACACAAAGGATAATTCTCCAAAACAACAAATTTATTTTTTCTTTGGTGTATATAGACTTCTAGTTTTACTCAAAACTGAGAAACTACAGAAGTTATTTGTTTCTACTATTTAAATGTAGGTTTTCTTTAAAGCCAAGTTGGAAGGAAAGCAGTGGCTGAAATTTGAATGAAGTTTCTTTAAAAGCATTTCAAATGTCCAGGCTACTAGGGTTCTAGTACATGAAGAAACTATGATAGGATGTGTGGGTATTATTCCATGTGAGGCAAGCTGCAAAATCAGGTACCTGCACCTGTAATGAGAGGAAGAAATAGGTTTTCACCTAAACTCAAAATACTGTCAGGTAAGTATTATAAAGGTTAGTACAAATGCAACATAGATCTCTTCCAGGTGTGTTCTGTACTGCAGTTTTAAAAAAAAAAAAAAAATCTGTTCCAGTTTATATTAATTTGTTGTCTGAACTGCAGTCTTGAGGTCTTTTCCTCTAAAATTGGGAAACCACTTTCTTCTTTCTTGAGACTTAAGCTTCAGAAATCATCTGCATTCCATGCTTGGGTACTCCCATGTTCATATTTTAATGTGGAAGTGGTCCTTCCTAAGGGAAAATTTCTAAGTATAGGTAAATTAAACTTCTGCTTTCTATTACTGGCTTGTTTTGGATACAAGACTTCAACTTTTTTCTTATTGTCTTGAAAGATTCCAAGCTTGCATGACAGAAAAAAAAAAAAGACACAACTTGTATGAATTAATACTTTGTATAGTATTTTAGTTTTCTGTTCCTTGCATTTATTCTCTCTTCTTTTTGATATGCGGTGAACTCTGTGAAAATGTGATCTATAGATGGGGAGGGGGGAAGTGATAATTCTAGAATCTTACAGCTTCTTTCTGAAGGCTGTAAGAAATACAAGAGGAACTGGCAAAAATGCCATGATCTGAAAAAGCATTTTATCAGAGCAATTTCACATGGATCTGTGTAAAGAATCATAGCATTAAGGCAGAGTCTGGCTTTCTCCTCTAACAAATCAATTACATTATCTGGCCACAGCTGTCTAATGGCTAGAGATGGGTATGGCAGTGTTGCAACCTGGTCAGTTTGAAAAGGAGGAGAAATGAGGGTAGTTTTATTCAGTCTCTTCCATTGTGTAGCAGCTCCGCCACTGGTCTTCCATCCATTGCTGTTCAGAATTCACTGAAGTCTTTGGTTTCTCCAGCTCCACTTTTTACTCTTGGGGTGACTTCAGACTGTAGATTACTCTGAGACTTATGGTGGATATCTCAACCCAACCCAGAGGTTTCCTCTTCCACTTGCATCTCTCAGCCATGCAGCAGCTCTGTTGCTTGAGAACTTCTGGGGTTTACAGAAGGGTAGTCTTTTCCATTATAGAGATTGCACTGATAAAAACATGCAATATGAAAAAGCTCAGCATTTCATATCCAGTGAGGAAGATTTTCAGAGGTTCTGCATTCTGAAACCAAAGCAGACCCAACATACTGGAGATTAGTTATTACACAAGCTAGAATGATTTTTGGAAATATATGCAAAGCTTGCAGGACCATATTATAGTTTAAAATTTGTGATGCTTTACAAGCCAAGGTAAGCTTGGGAATTCTCTTCATTAAAATATGCTCCCCTTATGCGATTTGCTTGATAATAGATTGTGCAGATCTTCAGATCACTTTCTTAAAACTTAATTGGACTTGAAAACTGATTCCACTGAATTTGACTTCAATGGGTTTTGTGTTAAGCTTGTTAAAGTAAGAATATGTAAGTAGGAGCATGGAGGTGTTGCTAAATTCAAAGTATTCAAAGTGAGAACAATCAACATGTAAATTATTGAGCTGTCAGATTAAATGAAGCTGAATATTTTTAAGTGATTCACAAGCAGATTGTTACAAAAGGCACAGATTCTGCATTAGCAAAAATCAGGAACTCAAGTTAGCGCTCATTAGTTTTCAAAATCAAAGGAACAATAACTTTTTCGAAACTTAGCTGTGCAGAAGGAGTGTTAGGGTAGCTCTCTTTTTTTGACAATACAACAAGTTCTAAAGAAACATCTGTTAAAGAGTATTTTCATGCTTTTTATATATTTGTTTAATTAGTCATTAATCTACATGGATATAATTCTTAATGGTTACACATATTGCAGTTATTGGTTTTGCAAAGTAAAACTTAAAAGTACCTTCTTGACCTTTCTTTTTGATGAGGAATTAAATAGTTAATAATGCTGACAAGTTGTCTTTAAGTGTGCAAGTGAAATAGTCTCACTTCATAGAGCTGAATGCAGCTTTTCACATCTTAAAGCTATTGCACCAGACTTTCTGCAGAGCAACTTTTATATTTGTTTTAAGGATTTTGTCAATGTGAAGACTGAGTCTAAAAATAAATAATCTGTGTGAGATGACTTTTAAAAAAGTATGGAAAATATTTTCATATATGAGTTGCTAGTGTTGTATACTAATTCATACAGATTGCCTCAGAATTCTGCTAGTAAGAGATTAGAGGTCACTTTCTTTGGTGTAACAGTGTAAAACACTTCTTTCTGTACCATGTATCATCCTTGGGGGAGGGGAAGAAGTCTTAATTTTATTAAATATGGAGCTACTGAAAATATGCTAGGTTATGCTAAACTGAGTTCTGACTCAACCTCTGTGGGTAACAAGAGTATTTCCACTAATGCAATGTGCATTGCTTAATGTACAGTGGAGTTGAACTAGACATACAGTATTATTCCTTAAAACTGTCAGTTTTGTAATTGCTGTTTCTGATTTATTTTCAGCTGTTTGCCATGCAGTTCCCAAATGTATGCTGCCATATCCCATTTTCTCTAGCAAGTGAAGGATTTGGAGTTTTATGAGCTTATTGATCTCTGATACAACACATAGCATGGACACAGCCTCAGTTAGAAAAAAAAGTTGGGTTTTTTTGGTTTAAAAGTATTGTTTTGTATCTGATGGGCTTCATCTTAGTAAGGTACTTCACTTAAGAGGTAAGGAGAATCCTTCAAGCACCCATGCATTCCCTGTCTGAAGCAAATTAAGTGGTATAAAAGGAGGTCCTCAGTGAAGACAAGCTAAATGACCAGCACTGAAGATTCTATTTTGTGTGAACTTGTTAGCAGTTTTTATTTGTGTACTATTAAAATCTATTAAAACAAACAAAAAACCACAGAATACACTAACTCAGGCATTTTACACAGTATTTCAAAGACAGTTGTGTGAAGGCTCTTTCTTCTTTTTTTTTTCCCTCCCCAATTCTTCACCTTCCTGAGTCAAAGAAAATAAATATTCATTCATCTCAAAGATAAGGATATAATAGTAATCTGTTTTTAGAGACTTGGATCTATACTTACCACTGTGGATGCAGACATGGATCTATACTTACCACTATGGATGCAGACACATGATCAAACTGTAATAGCCTAATGAGCTGCAGCATTTAGGCCACTGTAGTGGTATTGTGGACATGCCTAAGAGATTTCTGTTGGACAGAAAAGTGCATTTTGGAATACATATGGTCAGAAATGTCTGCTCACTGACAAGTTTCAGCTAACCTAGTTCCTGTTATGCTGTGAAACTAATGGTGTTTGATTAAGTTCTTGTGCTTTGCTATTGGTCTTGCTTTGGAGAAATCGCTTCTGCTCGGTGTTTGTTTGCCTCTGTAAAACACCACTACTATTCACTTCCTTTGAACTGTTAGTAAGTATTAGTCAGTATAGGGTTTTCTTTGAAGATTCAACCTCTGTCTGGAGTGGGATGCATCACTTAGGAATGTGACCACCCTTTCCCTACTCTGTTATATGCAACCTGCACTTTTAGGGGGATAGGGGATGTTCCCAAGAGTGCCGCTTGTCAAAAGCGCTGCATGGCAACACCTGAATTCAACCTGCAGCTCTCAAAATGTGATAGGCAAGGAAAAGCTTTTTGGATACACTGGTCATAGCAAGTAGGGACTTCAGCTCAGGGGGAATCTAGTATTCTGGGAACTTGCATGATGTTAGTATCACAGGGAATATACTAGTAATTGCTCATAAAGTAATTGTGGCTTTGGTGACTGTTACAGCCAACAGAACAGAGTGCTGGTACCAAATAACAGAAACAAGGCAAGTTAAATGGGAGCCTGTTAGCTGTGTTTGGAAAAAATGGTCAGATTCCAAATTGGGATCATGTTCTTTAAAATGGCCACTGGGAAATTTATTTTGTTAAGCAACTGCTCTTACTTTATGCTTGCTCTTTCTCAGGGATCCCACTCCATGTATGTGTACCGAAGTGTATGTAAAATATGCTTATGCTAAATTTAAGTACTCTAATTGGGGTGATGTAATTCTATATTAATTTAAAAGTTAACACCCAAAAAATTAGAAAATAATTTTACAGTTAGAAAAGACCAAATTTGGTTTCTTATTGTGTTGTTCCTCATTATTCCCTTAATCCACGGTTCTCAGATGAATTGTGTTTTATTTTAAGAATGGGAGCATAGACCTCTGAACTAGGGCCTTGGGACGGCTGAGTCTTGGACTTGGTTTTGTCTGTATTTTGTCACTGATTTGAAGTCCATGTGTAGTACTGAAATATAATCAAATTCCTCAGGAGATCCATGTTCCTACCCTCTGAAAAGTGTTTTGAACTTTTGAAATGAAGTGCTATAAAAAATAGGCATTTCTTTCTAGTATATGCAAGGTAAGCTTATTCACAGCTTTATATGTGAACCTATGAAATTTAAAGAAGGAATTTTCAAGGCTAGTTATAGGGTCTGTAACATCATTTAAAAAGAAAAGGGTCTTTTCCTTTTAGATAAGCGTGCCACACTAGTAGTTTGTGTTGGGTTTGTGTAGTGAAAAGCAACTGTTTTTTTGGGAGGTGTAATAAATGTTCATTTATTTACTGTCGTCTTAGCCTCAATTTCTGCACAGCTAAACTTTCAGGATAAATTAGGTATATTGCTGTAGCTTAAGAAAGCCAAGCAGTAAAACAATTGTACACACTCTTTACCTTTGAAATTACCTGTAACATGCTTTGTGTTAGCACAAATTAAGAGCCACAAGAAGTAAGTTATTGCTCCTACTTTAAGCCTTTGCTTTCTGTGTGGTTCAGCCTCTGTGGATGGCAGGCAGAACAGCTGGATGTCTGTGTAAACTGGCTCAACAGAAGCAAGCTGCAGCTCAGCGCTGTGCTCCAATTGCGGTAAGCTGTTCCGAGGCCATGGTTCAACAGCAGACTGAATCTGGCTTTAGGGCTCCTACTTCTAATCAAGAATGTTGCAGCTACATGATGGTAAGCGCTGATCCAGTACAAACATAACTGTTGAGTTAGCAGAATATCTGGAAATTTTGACAAGTTAACATTATTGTCAGGCTTTACGCCGGATTGACTATTATCTGTTCTACTATAGCTGTCATGTAACCAGTGTAGAGCATAAAGCTATCACAGAGGCTATATTGTCTGCACCACCTAATTTGAGGGAAAAATGTGGTTGTGTTCTCATGTCTAAAACAAATCAAATCTGTATTGCTGTGCACAGATCCAGTATTAATGGTTATGGAACTATAGCTTGAGAACATCTTTTTTTTGGACTGTTGTCTCCTGTCTAGGTGTAGGCAGGATGAACATGTATCTTTGCAAAAGGCCTTCAGTGCAGCACTTACATACATACATGGTATAAAAGCATGGGGATAACAAAACATTCTGTAAACTTCAGTGGGACAGAATAAGTAGTGTCTTGCATTCGTTGTAGTTCACTGCCTTTTATCCTGCACTCTTTTTTGTATTCATCATACCTGTCTACTTTATGTACATAGCATAAGTGTGTAGTCACAAAAAAGATAAAGTTTGGTAGGTAAACGTCAGAATGAAAATATGCTCATTCATCTCAATAGAGTTTAGAAATTAATACTCTCAAAGTGTTGGGTTCCCTATATTACTAATGAAGTGTTAGGGGGAAAAGGCAACTTTTATGTTGCAACAGATTATTTTTTTATATCAATGCAGCATAACAATACTTGGGTAATACTGTGTAAATCAGTAAAATAGAAAACGCTTACCTTTGGTCGTGATTTATTATGCTTGATCTAAAGGATAGTATGTTTTCCCTTCTGTTTACATTCAATTTATTTCTGCTTGTGTTGCAGACAACATTACAGCTATAATGCAGTGTTGTGTTTTCTGTCTGCAATGATACATAACTGTATAACCTGTCAGGCTGAGTCTTTTTTAAAATATCAGATTCACTCAAACATGAACAGCCTAGTTTTTCTCAGGTAGTGTTGAGATTTACAGTGCAATGTAAGTTCCTGAATGGTGAAGACTCCTTAATTTGTACACAAAGAAGCTAATAGCTATGACTGAACTGAAAATATGTAAAGGCTATAAAGAGGGTTCCTCAAAGCAAATATTGTGTGATGGTAAGCCCATGAACATAGCATTCTTTGGAAATGTTCTATAGAAAGCTCTATTAAAATATAGATATATAATTTCTCTTGAGTACAACATTCTAAGAAGTGATGCCCAGATCTTAGGGATGACTAAGAGCTTTATTTTCTCCATCTCTCCCTAGCAATTCTGAGGTGTCAGATATGATTTCAGCTTTAACAATATCATCTCTCTTTCCTCTCT
The DNA here is from genome assembly GCF_018139145.2 of Gymnogyps californianus. Taxonomy (NCBI): domain Eukaryota; kingdom Metazoa; phylum Chordata; class Aves; order Accipitriformes; family Cathartidae; genus Gymnogyps; species Gymnogyps californianus. The sequence goes on along the minus strand of NC_059474.1, from coordinate 38,527,779 downwards.
CTCTTTTTTTAGCAAGAAAAGGCCCCAGAATGAAATCTGATCTCTGATGTCACTTTTCCACCTCTTCTCTCCCCTTCCTTCCCTCTGTAGTATAACCATGATTTATTTAATCTTTTTCTTTCCATGTTTCCCTTTATTCTAATTTGGGGGACAGGGATGTAAGAAGAATGGCAGCAAATAGGGAATTGAACTGTTAGGAACCCTCCTGAATGGCCTGTGGAAATTATAGAGATTGATTACTGCAGGCTTCTAGCAGTCATTTCCATTATCCCGGTGCTCCTGCCTTGAATTTTCCTAGACTGAAAATAGGAACAACACATTTAAACTCTGTAAAATGATATGCAAGCATAAAATGCACTTGCATACACCCATGCATGCATATATATATTTATTTTCCTCCCTTGTTTGGAAAGTTTTAGCATTGGTAAGCATGCAAATCATAAAATCACTGAATTTGTTTTTCTTGCCTGATCTAAATATACTTTTATTCTTATTTATAATAATGAAGTACCTAATCAACTGCTTTTTGCTTTACTAATTTTTACCAAAATCCATAGGTAGGCATTATGCATAGCAGTGTATTGGCAGAGGAGAAGAGTTCATAATGTTTTTATGTGACAGGTACAACTATTTTCAGTTAGTTAAAAGTTGGAAAGATATCAGTATCCATTCCATATATTTGGAATAGAAATGGTTGTGTTTTGACTGAAAGGCAAAAGACTAGTACATGTATTTCTCATTTCCCTAGTGTACTTTTTTTGCAAATCAAGAGTCTTTAAAATTGTCACAGTTAAGGTTTCATGACCCAACTATGGGAGCTTCCAAAAGCTGTGATGTGCGGTTGATGATAACATGAAATAAAAGACTAAACAAAAAGAAAATGTAAGTTATGAGCAGCTGATTTTTTTATTGGCAAACTGTGACTTAAACAGGAATTTATTTTCAGAAACATTTTGTCTCTTGCTATGAAAATTAGATGTCATCATCTTAAGTGTCTGTAACATGCTCTTTGGTTAAAAGACCTACAGTAGATATCAGGGTTACATATTTCCAATTAGTGCTAGAGGTCATAAATATATAGAGTGAGGATATACTTTCAGTGGTGGTTTTTTTATATAAAAGAAAATACTGTCTACCAAAGCTATATGCGTAGAACTCCATGATGATTTTTTTCATTGCAATGCCTCCCTTCCAAAGCCAGAGGAGAAAAAATATAGTTTGACAGGTACTAAGAAACTATTTCTGGTAAATTGGGAGGTAACTGTACCCTTCAATAAGTAATCTTGAGTACTTTTCAAAGTGGATAATATTCTTATCTAGACACAAGAGGAAAATACACTATTAAATAAAAGAGGAAAAAGGCTTCCACTGAACCAAAGGTAATACATTCATAAATATTTCTATTTTTTAAGGAATAATTTCTCAATCTGAAGCAGTGCAGTGGTAGACAAAAGTACCTGGAAAAATCCTGGACACAGACCTTTGAAAGTAATAGTAAAAAGGATAATTTGACCTGTTCCTTGTTGTAATATCATTACAACAAGCAGACTTATACACATGAATGTCTTGTGTTTACATTAGTGAAAGAAAAAATGGATTGGGAGAAATAAAATATATGACAAAGCAGCATGTATCAATGACTTGCTTCCTGATTATAACAATGTTTGTTGTGAACTTTGAGGTCCAATGGTATTCAACATAATGAAGCTATTTAGTTCATGTTTTACAGCATCAATAAGTGGGAAAAATCGTAAGACTTTCTGATATTGCAAGCATATCTGCATCCATCTACCAGCAACCTTTATAGTCTAACCACGTCACACCTGTTTCAAATAAGTTCTAATATGACCAATAGAAAAAATTCTTTTGCATGTAACTTTATAATTTATTTGTACAGTAGATGCATCCCAGCATTCTTGAGTTTTAAATTGTAACCATGTTTAGACATGGTGTCTCAAGGCACTCCAAATTTTGATCTATAGGTTTTCCTATCAAATATACACCTCTAAGTTCAGAACCTGAGCGTCCCTAATGTTTCATGAAATCTTTGTGTGGGATTTTAAGCACAGGGTATCACTTACATTGTGCCTTATCTCTAACGAGCTTTACACTAATAGACGTGTCCTGGTTTCGGCTAGGACAGAGTTAATTTTCTTCCTAGTAGCTGGTATAGTGCTGTGTTTTGGATTTAGTAGGAAAATAATGTTGATAACACACTGATGGTTTTAGTTGTTGCTAAGTAGTGTTTATACTAAGTCAAGGATTTTTCAGCTTCTCATGCCCAGCCAGCAAGGAGGCTGGAGGGGCACAAGAAGTTGGGAGGGGACACAGCCAGGTCAGCTGACCCAAACTGGCCAAAGGGATATTGCATACTGTATGACGTCATGCCCAGTATGTAAACTGGGGGGAGTTAACTGGGAGGGGCAGATCGCTGCTCGGGAACTAACTGGGCATCGGTCAGCGAGTGGTGAGCAACTGCATTGTGCATCACTTGGTTTGTATATTCTAATTCTTTTAGTATTATTATTGTCATATTATTATTATTGTCATTCTTTTCCTTTCTTTCTGTCCTATTAAACTGTCTTTATCTCAACCCACAAGGTTTCTTTTTCGGTTCTCTCCCCCATCCCACTGGGTGGGGGGAGTGAGTGAGTGGCTGTGTGGTGCTTAGTTGCCGGCTGGGGTTAAACCATGACGAGGCTATATTGATAGGAATGTTATTATTGGGAACCATGTTCCTCCTGAATTCTGCATAAATGGCTGCAGTGAACAGATATATAGTATTTTAATCAAATACTTCTCTTCTGTGCTGTGCTATGATGTTTCATTGTTGGTGTTGAATAAACAGAAGTTGTAAGTATTTGAATTCCAGCATGATCAAACTACCTTTTACTCTTTACTCTTACCTTTTACTCCTTTACTACTAGTGCTATTTGGACAGATTGTGCTTTTAAATTAAAAAAAAAAAAAGGGCTATTTTGTTTGGATACTTAATGTGCTATAACACTTCCGTACTATTAGGGTATCTTTCTGGTGCTCTGCCTTCTACTGTCTGTGTATTATGGCACATGGTTTCTGTCTTGGAGCTTGAAGATACTACACTACAACATTTTTCTACATTCAAGCTCAGATCCTGTAACTGGATTTTACACATATAGATCCTTGGGTCTTGAGAGGTACACTGCATGTAGTATTGCTCAATTTATCTATGTTGGTCAGCGTGTATTATCAAGGCCCTTAGTTCTGAAGTGGCTCAGAATTCTTTATATTGGAAGATACTTTATCTTATAGTTCAAAAAAAAAATCCTCTTTGTCAGGATGCAGGGTGATGTAAACACTGACTAGAAGTCCAGCATCAAATAAGTTCCAAGTATGAGAATTATGAACTGAACCATATTGAAAATGCAAAATTTTAAGAATATTGGTGGTTCAAGACTCAGTGGAAAAGGGGGTAAATACTTGTATGCCATAACTACTATTATGAAATTTATAGTATATGAAGGTATCTGATACTAGTAGTAGAATCTGTGACTCTCTTAACCCATTGGTTTCCCAAATTTTCTTCCAAATATGCCATTTAAGGATGAGTTTAAATATATATGCATGTCCTTTTTTTTTAAAATGTAACTATCTCATTATTGTCTAAACTGGAGGATTTTTTCACTAAATGCCAGCTCTTATACAGGGGTACTTCAAGCTGACAAAAAGTGCTAGTGTTTCCAAAGTACTGTTTTACCCTCAGAAAAATGTCTTCGAATTTTTTTCTAATTACTGTGTATGTTAAACCTGATGTTGGTATGAGTCAGATTAGTGTAAAATGTGTTAGGAGATAGAGGTGAATAAACTATATCCATACAATTCAAAATGTTTTTAACAAGTATACAGGTAGGGCAGCTTTTACTTCAGTTGTATCTGTTTTTCCTGAAACAGTTGCATTTCAGATGTAGCTTTGTTAGAAATAGTACTACTTTATATTCAGAAATGCCAGTAAAATTGCTTTTTGTAATCCCCTACAACACTGACGCTTGTACTAAAACACCCTGTCTGTTTGTTTACTGGAGATTCATCAGGCCAGCTACAGATGCTAGTTCTACAAGATCTTCCCTAGAGTAGAGTTTTAATTAAAACAACTCTTTTTACCCCAGCTGTCAGTGCAACCTATATAAAAGACAGGAAGCCTGTTTTTAGAGAAGAGTTTGAATATATTTAGCTTGTCCTAAAGTCTATAACCACAAAATAAAATGAAGCATTGTATTTTCTACTTCTCTGAATTCTTTTCTCTTACCAGTTTGCAGTAACTTTGTCTGTTTGCAGAAGTCATTTTAGCACTTCCTAAAGCTTGCTTTCTTCATAAACAGGAGTTCACAATGCACATCCATTCCATTCAACTGGGAAATATTTTGCAGGAAAACTTTGAAGATTGTTTTAATGTAATCCCTACTTTACAGATAGCAGGAGTTGTACAGCACCTTCTACAACACTTTTTTTTTTACCCCTTGTCACCTTTCATATGAAGTAATATCTCAAAGTTTCACATTCTTATTGAGCCAAACCTTCCTTCAAGCTGGAAGGTAGTTGAATATCAACTTAAAAATGCAGCACAGAAAGTGGAAGGTAGCTTGAAAAAAAAAAAAAAATCTGTTTTCTAGGTAATGCCAAACTCAATTGTCATTTACCTGCCCACTCACGATTGCTTCATGAAAAGACCTGGGTTGAAACAAGTTGCATGATCTGAATCAAACCTAGGTAGCCCAAATTCCTAAAATCCTTTAATCCCAAAATCCCTTCTGATCTTCTACCCCTCCTACTAATGCTAGCCTTCTGCTTGCTCAGCCCGAGCAATAGCTAAGCACAACAGGTGAACTTGTCCTCAAAAATATTTACCACAAAAATGGATTACTATAATGCCACTGAACACCTGTATTCTCTGTCATCTTTCAACTGCTTTTACAGGGTTTGGCTTTAATTCTAAAAACATGTATGAGAAAATTTCTAGTTGTTTTGCCTTTAGTTTATGGCCATTTCAGAAGTGAAGAACTTTAAATAACCTCTCTTTCACCATTGGTTTTTACTCTTTGACCATAGAGTATGGGTCTACCTAATGACTGACTTCTTTTTTCGGTGGTGAAGTTGGTTTGAGGATCTTCCTCCTCCCAAATGTTTCATCCTGTTCTCGCTCAACCTCATATACCTGTCCTGCTGTTTAGCAATAGATCTGTAGTTCCTTTGTAACTACCATTCCATGGCAGCCTACATGACTGATGTCTGCCTTCAGTCTTCTTCCCAGAGATGAATGGGAGTTGTGTGTGACACTATAAATGCTTTTCTATCTCTGTGCTTAGCCTAAGCTGCTTTAGGGCACTGAGTTGGCAGGTACCTTAAAAAACCATGCTAAGCAGCGTTTTTAATTATTTATTTTATTATTTCTATCTGTAATAGCTATGCTGAAATAGCATGTCCTTTGGAGCCAACAAGTCTTAATGCAGTGTTTTGGGTGTTTTTGTGGGTTGGCTAGCTTTTAAGTTTGAGCACATTGTAAACTGGATAACAAAAGAAACTCGCGTATAGCTGTAGCAGCTGAGAGAACAATAAACTGTGGTGTTGAAGATTGGTTTACAGTATCTGGAAGCCAAGATATTGTGGAAAAACTGGCTCACCCTTCCTTTTAGAAAGGAAGCCAAAGAAGTTTGGATGACAGACTCATGACTCACTTCTCAATGAAGTGAAGCTTTGTGTGGCACCTATTACTTTGAAAACCTGCTCAATATTTGATCCCTACAAATGTTCTCCCAGGTCTCACAGAGTTCAAATCCTCACCCTAGAAGACTGCTTTACCAACTAGGTCTGCACTTTGCTGGTAAGGGATATTCTAAGCAACTGCTATTCAGAAGCCAGGCTGTTTTACAAAAAGATAAAAATATTCATAGTCCTAGAAAGAGCATGATTTTTGTCATCTAATTGTGAAGGCACTCCTTTATGCAGGAGGAGACTGTTTTCAGTCCTTGCTTTCAGCACATGCATTTCATCCAATAATTCAAATGAAAAATGTGTTTGCAATCGCTGTGTTTGTGCCAGGTGCTCGATAAATCCTGAAAATGCAGCTGAAGCAAGAATCCGGAGCTCCTAAGTATATACAGCACTTGTATTCCTCAACAACCTTTCACTGAAAGAACTTGATCCTGTAGACCCTTGGTCACCTAAGAATGTAAGGAGCTATGCTCTTTGACATTTCCTAGAGTACTGTATTAGACTTCTCGGGAGGTGCCTATGTGCTCTATCAGTTCTTCCTGTAGCTGAAAAGTTTTGAGACTTCTTCAAAATTAGAAAATTAATTTCTCATGCAGCATAACTGGATGTATGTTTATATGGTGTGTAGGAAATAGAATATTTTATTCAGGTTTATCTTTCTATCGTTTTGGTTTCTGAGTAGCTATGATGAGAGTCGTTCCTTAGACTCAAGAGCATTTGAAGAAAATGTGATTTTTAACTTTAAATTTGAAAAGAATACATTTGAGCGCTTTTCTGCACTTGTGGAACAAAATCAGTGTTTGCATGCAATGCTTTTAAAACCATGAATGGAAATCAAATTGCAAGAAAATTTCTGAATATTTTTTGGTTATGAAGCTTTTCAGTTTGTTTATTTTTTTGCATCAGCAAATACCAATAATTCCTTCCCCCCCCAAGCAAGATTCATACACTGGGGGGGTAGGGGCAATGTCCTTTCACCCACTCACTCTAGCAAGTTTGGCATAATTCCTAGAGTGAGAATGTAATAGAGGTAATGTACCCTCTAAAGCACTGCCCAATGTGTATTATTTCAGGTTTTGAATACCAAGAGTTTAATTGCTTATTAACAACACTTTAAACTGTCTGATGAATTCTCATTATGAAGAAATTATCTAAAATTATTTTCATAATACTAAAAATGTGGTAATTATTTACTGCAGACTATTAAGGAATCATTAGACAATGTTTTTAAGTAGGCATTATCTAAGAGGAAGCTACTTGGTTATTCTTTATATAAGCTTTTTTAACACAAATTCTTAAAGACAACTAAAGCATTGTCTTTGCTGTGTACACGAGACTACAGGCAGTGCAGTAGTGTCTCTGAACAGAGACACTGCAAACAGTAAGGTATAAGAATTGACGTGGTGGTTGTCCTTCAGTTCTGGGTCTGTTCTTCCCTAGAGGAACTTAGGGGGAAAAATAGTCATTTCAGTCAGGTTTGGGACAGGAATTCTTGGAAGCAGAACTAGGAATATATGGAATTATCTTTAGTGTGTTTCAGTTCTCCAGTGACTTCAGGGACCAATTTTACCTTCAACATCCATTTTGGCATGATTAAAATACTGTATTATTGAAGACTACTCTTTCCTTTGGGTTACGTGCAGAAACACATGCTGCAATAAGCCCAGATCCTTTCCACATCTCTCAAACTCCTTGGACTTCTCTTTTTCACAGTACCTTCGGGGTCCTACCCCTGTACTTCCTAAACTCCTGACAGTGTGTTTAGCTAATTTTCTTACCCCTTCACAACCAGATGGATGAGGGAAAATGTATTCTTAAGCTGCTTTGGGACCCTGCATAGACTAACCAGCAACCTAAGCACCAGAGGTAACTCTCAAGCTATTCCTCAACAGGGACTGCCTGTTCAGCTGGGGATGTGGGAAATTCAGTATCATAAATATTCAGTGTTTATTAAAAATGAGCAAAAGTTTCAAAACAGTTGTGGAGGAATTCAAATAAAACGATTGCAGAAGCCTCACTTCCACAGGTTAAAAATCCCAGCTCTATAGTAGTATAAAGTAAGGCCCATATTTTCCAACTCAGATACAGCTAGTTCCTCTTTATAAGATTAAGAATGCCATTAAAATGTATTTTTATATATATATTTATCTTCCACTATTGGAATCACCAAGTTATATTGTAAGTGTGTTTTAGAGACAAGATTTCACTTTAGAAGGACCATGAAAACCTTTAATAGACTGGAATCTCTAGCCCACTCTAATAGGTATCCGATGTTGGGGCTTTCAGACTCTCACCAGAATTTCTTGTATGAAATCCAGTTTGTTGTGTAAAGGTCTGTAGACCAATTCAGACATTTTGGGGAAAAAAGGCAAAATAATTTTTGAAGTTATAAAATGAAAAGCTGCATACATACTGGGTTAGGTAAGTAATTTTCAAAGTGCTGTGTTCCTAAGGAGTGATCCTTTCTAGATATATACATTGCTAAAAGTGATATCTAATTTTTTCTAAATCCTAGCTATACAAAGCTTCCAACTGTTGGAGAAATTGGACAAATCAACCTGAAAGGCACACTTATTTTTAGTTTGCACTAATTTTTTAGTTTGGTTCTGTTTCTCAACTACCTACTTATCTTCATGGAGCAAAGGACAGGCAGAGTAATTTGCGTGATAGATATGGATAGCAGCACTTCTAGATTACTCAGTACTAGTCTATTATATGGATATAGTACTTCTAATATGTCATGCTTAAAGGTTGCTAGAAATTTATGCTTAGTAAGATCTGGCTAAGGGATTTTTCAGTGGTTCAAGCAAAATAACTTAGTGATACCAAGAATGAGTTTACATCATGTTTTGGTAGGTTTTAGTGATAATATTTATACAAAGCTGTCCTAAAACAAATTTTGCTTTTGACTTGAAACTTTATTAGCACAAACCATGAAACAACTATGTATTTAGATAACTGAAAGATTTTTTTTAAATAGCAATGATCCTGTTTTCAGTAGTTGCTAATAGATAAGGAGACATAGAGTTGGAAAGATTTCACTAATTCATAGTTATTTTTATGCTTATATTCACTTTAGATATTTTGTAATTGAAATGCAACATTCAAAGTAACTTGATTATACTTTGTAACTATATATGAATAAGTTTTGTTTTAGTGGAGGGAACAGAAGATTTGTATGTAAGTTCCTTGTAAGTAGGACAATAGTCCTTATTTCAAGATCAATATACTGAGGAGACAGTCATGATATAGCAAAATACAAAAACCTGAATGTTATGTAAATGAGTTGGTAACAACTGAGAATATAGCAGTTCTCCTAATAATGTCATTATTAAGCTGACTGGTTTATATTTCTTTTTCACACCTTCTCCACAATGCGGTTGATCTGAATATTACAAGAGGATTTTTTTCATATGTTTGATTTATGTCCTTATTTTTGCTTTCTGAGCAAATTTTGTTGTTTGGGTTTTTTTGTGTGGTTTGGGGTGGGTTTTTAATTCTTGTTTTTGTTGGGTTTTTTCTTTTTTGTTATGAGATTGTTTTATATGTTTTGATAGTATTTTTTTATGTAACACAAATTTTCCTAATGGAATTTTTCTTGGTTTCTGCGTATTATAGCATCATTTACCTTGATCAGCTATGCTACTTGGTGCCTAAGAAAATACGAATAACTTATCAGATTCTCTAAATGATGACAATAACTATTTATGGAGACATAAACTGAGACTTCTAAATATGGGGATCTAAGGCTATGTCTATGGGTGTGTCTACATCAGCATTTCCATTCAGGTGAGGCATGTGCTTGTGAATCTCCTCATATAAGACATCTCAGTTCATATCGTGGAGCAGTCTTCGAGAGCACAGCTGGGTTCCTCACAAACAAAACTGAGCCATAAGGTGCCTTCCAGGGGCAGAGGAAATGCGCTCCAGCCTCTGCTGGGTATTCACGCACAGCACTAGGCTCAACTGGCCTGGGGTAGATCCTCCTGAAATGCATGCAGTGTGGGCACGGTTTCTTCAGCACCAGCTGTGAATGCATTCATCTGGTGTCACACTAGGTATAGAGAGAGGAGGCGTTTTCTCTCCTCCAATTACAGAGGTGTCCTAGGAAGGCTACCTTCTTAGTTAAAATTAGTGTTTCTGAATATTATCTTTTACAGTACTTCTGGTTATGGAGAAATGCTATTTTTCTTGAGGAATCTGGGTTTAAACATATAAAAGTCTTTGAAATGTTTTGCGGTATCTTACTGTACTGCTGTCAGTAACCACTGGTAGAAAGCTGGGGAACAGAACAATTATTAATTTCCTTTGGCATACACTCCTTTGTGGCTTATCTTTAGGCAGGGTGTAGAGCAGGATTGGTTAGAAGGGGAAGCAGATGGCAGCGTTGGCCAGGAACACAGATCTTTATATGGGATTCATCAGTAGTTGGATCAGGTGGTAGAAATCTGTTCTATGAGTTTGGTTGCTGTTTCATTGGCTACTTAATGCAAAATTCATGAAGAAGTCTTTGTGCAATGGAATGGATCACAGGTAAACTTTTTCTTTTTTTCCTTACCTAGCAAATATTGGCTTCCCTTTGCTGCGGCACAACTGTGATGGGAGAATTGTGATCAACAGTGACTGCCTGTCCTAAAATTAGCCTCAAGCATGGTTAGGAGTAGAGAAAGGGACTCAAATCTCAGCAGTAGGGAACTGCACCAGAAGTGCTGTATGAAAATTGATTGTCATAGCTGATAATTATTAAAAGAAGATAACATCAATTTATTTGGAGTGGTTTTTAAAACAAACTGATAGCAGCTGAATTCTGAAAGAAGGTTAGAGGGTTCAGCTTCTGTTAAAACTGTGTGGCTTAGCAGACCTGTCTTCCAAGTCCTGGAAGACACAGATTCAAATGAACAAGGGGCTGGGTCACCTCAGTCAGTTTTTTCCACGTATTCAGGCCCACTCTAAGTACCTGGACACTCCAAGAGGGGTTGGTTTAATGTCTGCCACTGAAATTGTTCAGGAAATGGTTCACTGGGTCACTGGAACCTGGCACCAGCTCTAAGCTGGAATGCATCAATGGAGAGGATGGGATGCTGGCAGCTACCAGATTATTGTCAGGCTGCAGTGGAACTGCAACCTAAGTCCAAGTTTTAGGTGCCAAAGTCATTTACAGGTCTGGACTTGTCTGTTTTTGTCAGGTGGAGTGTTGCAGGGAAAAAAAAACAAACAAAACCAAACCCAACCCCAATGTCCTCCCACCACTAATCCTCCCCCCCAAAAAACCAAAACTTCTTGATTCACATGGTTTCCATCAAATTGGGATTGAAGCAGTTCATAATCCCACAAAGGTGCAACTCCCCACCAACAACAACCCCTGCAGGTGGCATGCATCTCCTTCCCTCACAGAATGTGTGGGTCAAACACACCTCCTCTTCTGGGATTAAGGTTTCCCCTATTTACACATGCCTCATGTTGGAGATGAGTGTGTTTTGTGTGCCTGTGCTGCCCCTACAATCCGTGTGCTGGTGAGAAAACACCTGAACCTTCACATGCCCAGGGCAGGGGGGTGGGTGTCCCCCTGCTTGTTGCGCTGTGTGTTGTCACTCCAGCTGCTGGAGGCTGTCTCAGTGCCTGGCGAGGAAGGTACACCTAGGTGGAGATGGCAAGGTCAGTGATTTCTGGCTTTGACAGGATTCAAACCAGGCTTTGTTCTCTACTCAGTTATTCTTCTTTGTCCCTACTGTTACAAATGTTTGTTATTCTTTTACACTTTTTGGAGATGACTCTTTAAAACCTCTTTGTAGTCTCCTGGTTAACGTTTAATCTGACCAAGCGTTGTAATCTTCTCTAGCATTATAATTTTGGGGCAAATGCATCATAGGCAGTTGCAGATGTTCCTTTCACATGCTCTTTACACTCGCATCCCTGCCATATCAGCTGCTGTTATCCATACCATGTGGATACCTCCATAGTGGAGAATTAAATGATTTTTTTTTCTCCGTGTGTTACGTTCAGGAGGAAGACTTTGAGATTTTAATTACCCAAATAGCAGGGAACAGACTGAACTGTAAGGATAGCAGCAAGAGTAGGTGAGAAAGGGGGCAGAACAAGACCTGTCTTTCAGCAGTGGAGACATTTTAGATCTTTTTTTACCATACTGTGCTCTGAGGCCCAAGCCATCTTTCTGTCTCACAATTTTATATAGCGCTACTTACATTTACAGATTTTTTTTTTTCTTGCAACTTAAATAAGTCTAGCCATTTTTCTTCCTTAGAGCTATTTGGACACTTTAAAACTTTCTTTTATATAAAGCTATGTAATATGTAAGAGAGCTGCAAGGATTCTTCTCACCTTCCAAGGGGCCTTTGAATAAACTCCTTCCTTTCAGTTTTCTAATAGGTTCTCAACCTATATCCCTGCATTTTTTTTGTCAAACAGACAAAAAAAAAAAAACTATGAGTAATATCTATGTCACTAAAATGGAAACATGTGATGAGTCTTAATGTTGTTTTAACAGTTCTAAGGGTCTGGGCATTTTTTTGGGAGGTAGGGGAGGAAACAGGAAGAGTCTGGTTGCATGGAAATAAATGACTGAGTTATGTTAGAAGTTAATTTAACTCTCCAGTGGACCTTATTATTTAATGTTTATAACTTGTCAGAGTATTCCGACGACAGAAATCTTCAAGGTCTTAGCTGACAGTTGCCTCATTGCTATAAATCTTTATGGATGCACCTGTTTTTATGTTGCTATCTCTGTCAGGAAGTGGAAGGGAATGAACTCCAAATATGCAGATTTTCTCATAGAAAGTCATTGGAATGTATAACAAGGCACCCTGAGATGTTAATGTTATGGAGAAGATGCTTCTGTTCAATTCAGAGCCTTAAGCAACAACGTTAACTAAAACATTGGTCCATGGAAGGAGGAGAGAAGATGCCTGAGTTCTCTATACACTATCATTGGTCCTTAAGCTGTCATCTCACATCTGAGCTGAAATAATTGGTTGAGAGGTTTTATCTTTTGTGTTAATTTGAGTTGGAAAATGCTTTCAAAAATGTATATTCTACCAACTACCCCCCAAAAAAGGGAGAAGAATTCCTCTCTCCTTTTCCTCTGCCATCTTTGTTTGAGGCTGTACTCTACCACTTCCCTTCTGGGCTACCTTCAGAAAATCAGCAAAATAACTCACTAGTACTGCATACAACTGCTTGTAGTTTGGGGGATTTTTTTAACTATTCTACTGAGTGAAATCAGCTCATGGAAGAGATCCAATTAGTGCTAGAAAAGGCACAAGGAATGGAACAAGGTTAGGTATGGCAAAGAAGGAAGAAAGGAATATCAGAATAGAAGTGGGAGGAGGAGGGAAAAGGGACAAGACCACCTTCTTTTGGCACTATCAAATTACATGTTTGTTATGTATTTACTAGCTTTCAGGGAGCTGAAATCAGTTCAAGGCAGGTTCCAGTGGAGCTATCACAAGGCAAACTTGTGTGGCCTGAAGAGGAGATACGAGGAGGTAATTGAAGTGCTACCCTTTCAGTATTGTTGGGCTGTTGTCAGTAAAGCCATATTCTTGCTTTCCTCATCAAAAAGAGTATAATAGATTTGCCTTAAAATTGTTCAGTGGTATCACTTAGTTTTACAAAAAAATATCCAAAACTTTGTGGAGCAAATACTGTGCAAGTTATCTAAAGTTAATCAAAAGCAACCCCTCCAAAGAGTCAAATGCAACTTGAAGTGTGTATTTGGAAAGGACAGAAAGTATCTGCTTCCTGTTGCTTTATGTAGGCAGAGCACTATAGTTCTTTTAATGTTACCTTAAAGAACTAGCTTGCTAAGGAGCAATGATTTAACTCGCCCTGAGTATTGTGGTAAACTATCTCTAAGGATATGGTCACTATCCTCTTTAAGGCTACGATCCTAATGCTGCCACCTTCAAGGTTTGTGTGTCCCTTGTACAAATGAAATATGATGTTGCAACACAAACATATCATGCTATTCTGTCCACCCTGCAGAGACAACACAATTGAGGATAGTCTGTTGTGTTTGGTGAAAGGAGGATTAAATGTACTCTTTTTAAGTGTACTTACTTTTAATCTTGTGTCTTAATCTTAATGAGTTTAGTTCCATATCCTGCCTATATTGGTCTTCATCCTCCCTCTCAATTCACCAAATATTTGGACCATGGGAAAACTAAGAACAGTTTTACATAGTTTTTATAACTGAGTAGCAGAAAGCTTAGTACAGATAGTGTTTGGAGGAATGATCAACCCTTACGCCTCTGTTTGTGGAACTTGAGGTTTTTTCAGGGACTTCAAAGGAAGAGGGATTTTATTTAATTTTTTTCTTTCAGTTTTGTGTGGAGTTCAAGTAAATCTGTCTAACTGCAAAGCAAGTAGACACCCCACAGTCCTTTTAAGATTGTTTAATTATTATATTTACATAATAAGCCATTGCTCTCCTCCCCATAGCTAAATATTTCTGGAAATGGGCTGGAGCATTCTTTATTTTGTTCAGAAATGTGTGAAGGCTGATAGTAGCATACAAAACTTCAAGATGAAAGATTGAAGTTTGGTGAAGCTTATAAGCACCTGCAGACAGGAGGAAAAAAAAGGTAAAACCCAGATTTGCCCGCTTTTGAAGTGGAAATGGTATCAGAATCTTCTAGGAGTTACATTTATACACATAAATGTAATTCATAATAAACCAGAAAATAACAATCAGAGGGCTGAATTAAAACGTATATCTAAATGGCATCTAGTGAAATCTATTTAGTTAGGTATTTAGTTGTATCTTTCAGTAGGTGGCATTATAAATTGTAACTTCTTTATTCAAATAAGTATTTTTTACTTGGTAAACCTAGATTCGACAACAAAGTATTTAAGCAGAAAATACTAGTAAACTATGAGTCTGGCAATTACTAATGTGGCTTGAAAGTTTTCTAATTCCTATTTTTGATCTGACATACCTGTTCATATTAGTTCTTATTTATCTACTCCTATCTCACTTTAATCTTTTTCTTTTATCAATGTAATTTCACAAGAAGTTCACAAAAACATCAGTTTTGCAAAGGATTTGGAGGATATACGTTATTATTAATTTGTGAGATTGTGATATTGTTTTATATAGGTCATAGCTGATATGCACAACCCTTGACTGTTTAACTGATTAGAGTGGTGATTTTTTTGTTTTTATTCCTCCTGTTCTGTGACACAAGTAACAATAAAAAAAACATGAAAGCATCTACCCAGCCTTCTCCAGCCACTTCAAGTGACTCTTTGCATTTACAGTTCCTGATAAACTTCACTAAGACATTTTTGGTCCCAACGCCCCCGTTCTACTTCAGGGACTCAGTCTGGTATTTTAAAATGCTTTGAGTGTTTCCACTTCTATGTAACTTCTGGTCATTCATTGAAGACAAGTGGAGTCATATTGCCCCCAGCAGGGAAAGTGCAGAACATAATTTCATTCCTCTATATCAAGCCCAAAGCACAGTGCTGGATTCAAGGAGTGTGTGTTAGCAGAGTGATTTTTCAGGAATATATAAATGTAGCATATAAACAACCAATCTGAATTTAACATGTTTTAATAAGCAAATTTTATTTTTTCCTTATCTTTTTGAAACTTAGCTTGTTCCAGTATGCACAGCAGTAGTTCACATAGAGAAAAAATAACTTATTTTGCTTTCTAACATCTGTTTTCAAGATTGGTTGAATATATTTTTCAGGGTTTTTTAAGACATATCTTGATAATCCTTCCTTAAGTATATACAGAATTCCTTTTTGTCATAGTGGCTAGAGTCTTTTCAACAGAATTTTAAAAAAATATATAATTATACAATGAGTTTTTTTAAAAAAAGTTTTTCATTTAGAAGGAGGGAAAAATCTCCTCATAGGGTATCATTTAGTAAAGAACTGGAGATAATTGGTTTAGTTCACTTATGATTTTTATTAATGCTGAATATACTCAGTTTTGTGTGTAAAAATTTGGCATCTGTTCACTACATTCTATAGCCACGTTGACTTTATCCTGTACTAGAATCCTATTCAGAATCACTGTGCCATGATTTAAAAAGCTACTTTAAAAAAAAAAAAAACCACGAGGCACGGCATGATTTTTATCCCTTACCTTGAGTAAGATTATCTTTTGATACAATTTTATTTTCAGTTTTTCTCTTAAACTTTTAAATTTAAGAAAAGTTCACATAGATAAGTCCTCTGACATATCACTTGATAAAATGGGATAGAATTTGCATATGTTAAACCTTAAAAAAAAAGTTGCTGCCAAATATTAAAGAATGTCACTTTAAATTACAAGGTTCATTAAAGCTTGTGTACCTTCTTTGGACTTTAATATAGTTAAGGTTAAACATTTCTTTCTATTAACATTAAAGTGGTTGCATCTGTAAGTAAGACTTTTTAACTCTGCTTGAATAACATCCTAGATTTAAAAGCTTATTTAAGTATAGGTGGATGGACTGAAAACTTGCTGTGCTTGATGTCAGGCTCAGGTTGATTTTTATCTTATTTGTTTGAGTCAACAGGGAGGAATAGCTTAGTCATTTCTGAGAACATAGCTAAGGAAGACTGCTGATTTTGCATGTTTAAAAAATTTGATGACACTTTCTTTGCAACTGTCTGTGGTCACTGTGATTTAGTAGGTATTTAAAAGTTAGCATAGTACTGGGATTTGTGCCAGGCTGCGAGTCTTGCCATTTTGTTCTATAAGCCTCTGGAAAGAAAATCATAGTTTGAACATGTTCTGTTGGCATGCTGCTGGGACAGCGATGGGACTGAAAACTTTTTGTAACTAAAAGTACTTGTAAATCCTACTGCTGAGTAGTTTGTGTGTGTGCTCTTCCATTCTATCATGGCATGTGGTCAGCCAGAGTATGTGCTAAGCCCAAACACCTGTTTTTCCCTGAAAAAAAGGCTAATCCATATTGTGTTTGTTAAGGATTTGGTACAATGGATTTATGCTGGGCACGTTCAAGAAGCAGAAGTAATATCTGAGACTCTCTCTGTCTCTCTCAAGATCTCAGTAGCTTTTTTAGCTCATGTCAAAATCAAGAACTTGAATTGCTTCATGCAAGAGTTAAGAGAAAACGCGATTGGAAGTATGTGAAGCTGGAACGCTCTGTTTTGGTGGCTAATCCAGGTGAAGCGTTCATTGCAAAGGTTAGAATAGGTTGTCAAATTACACTGCAACAAGTATGGGGAAAATATGTGAATCAGGTAACTTTCAAGTTGTAATTTGCTGTTCAATGATTAGCACACAGGAACAGTTGAATGATAAGGCTGTATAGTATAGTGTCTGCAAAATAATCAGCAAGGAACTCAGTTTCTGTAATTTTCTTGTTTTTCAAAAACAAAATAAATATGGGGGGGGTAAATTGTGACCTAATTTCCCCTGTTAGTGCTCCTTTGAACTTGTGTTTTGTGAAACAGTAAGAATACACGTTTAAAAGAGAAAATTGTATCATAGAAAAGAATACTGTGTCCGCTTACATAGATATCCACACAGGTAGAAACGTGTATTTAAATTGTGTTTATATTCGTCTATGGTTGTAGTGCTTGAACTCAAACTGTCAAGCTTTCATCTACACATGACTTAAGTGAGCTTGGTTGCTGATATAAAAGACACTGATTTCTCTAAGTTTATAACCAGCCACAAGGGGCCAAGTTATATGCTACACCATTACAGTTGTGTGCAACTTACTTTAAAACTAATTTTCTGCAGTCACTAAGCACAAGTTTCAAGGAGGTTTAACTACAGACAATATGAAATTGCAAATACAAATTGCTTCTGTGCAAATGCAATAAGCAAAAAAATATTAGAGAGTCTGGAACTGCAAATTGGAGAATTTTTAATCTAGTATTTTTCCAATATTTTTTTAATAGCACCTGGGAATGACAGAAAAAATGAAAAAGGGCCAACAATTTAGTTCTATTTTACTGATTTATACATGCTAAAAGAAAAGCAGAATACATAATTTCAATTGTGATATTTTTCTGTCCTCCTGAATAGGTGGACAAAATAAACCTAAATAAAATAAGCCTAAATAGGCCTAATAAATAGCCTCAATAGATACACTGTGCTGAACAGCTGAGCCTTTCTATTTAAGCTTGTGTCATCATAAGTCAATTATTTGAGTGGAGATGATTGCTGAAATACAGAAAATCTTATTTCATAATCCATTTCTAAGGATAGTAAGATATTCTATTAATTTCAGAGCAAAAAGGAGGGAAAAATCACTCTACTGCATGATATTTAAAATAAGTTGCACAAAACTGGAGAAAAAGTTAATACCCATTTACGAAATGTTAGTGTAGAAAATGCACTGATTTGTAAAGATGCAAGCAGCATGAAGTATTTTACACAGAAGCTTAATCACTGACATGTAGTGAGGTGTTGTGAGTAAAGTCTCATATCAGGTTTTTGAGACACTAAAATATAGCAGAAAAACAAGAGTTAGTGGCATGCTGACTTACTGAATATTAAGAAGCCGTTAATGGTTCTAACTGGATTGCAACAAATAAAAAACCAGAAAGCTCAAAAAAGTTACTGTCCTGGAGATTACTGTCACGCATAGAAATAAACAGAATCGTTTGAAATGTGTTTATCCTAAATTAGGAGATGGTACAGTTGACTTCTGTCTCAGCATCTGCTCTAAATATGGTTGCAAAAGTGCAAATAGCTGTTATTTGATCCTGCAAAGGCTAGTTTCTTTGAACTTTGTACTTTGGAACTGACACAGAAGAAAATTTTAGAAAATATTGAATTAGGCAAATAGCTCAGGTCAGATTTGTGCATGCAGTTTTTACATATTTTATTGAAATCAAACACCTGATGCCTCATGAGGTTTTTTCAGCTATGCTTTTGTTATGGTACTTGTAAACAATTTTGTACAGAAATAAAATGTCCTGAAGTGAGAAGTAATGCAATTTTAGTAAGCTTACTTGAATTCTCAAAAAGTATACAGAGCCGTAACATCTCCAAGGGCAATCATGTACTACAATTCACACTTATCAAAATGATTTTTTAAATATTTTAATAAATTACTTGGGAGAAATAATAATTGGACAAGAACATGTTTTCATTAAACTTTGGACACGTACCACCCACATATAAAATACTTGAGCACTATTGTACTTAGGATGAAATCCACACTTCTAATAGTACTCAAAAGAGTGGCTGTACAAGACAATCTCCTGTGCCTTCTAGATTGGCTCATTCCATTACATTCCTTAGCACCTACTCTTTGCAACTCCTTGCATCTTTCAAATGTTTAAAAAAACCCAAAACCCTATGAAAATTTGAGATGCCTTATTGTCCTGGTTTCAGCTGGGACAGAGTTAACTCTCTTCTCAGTAGCTGGTATAGTGCTGTGTTTTGGATTTAGTGTGAGAATGATGTTGATAACGCCCTGATGTTTCAGTTGTTGCTAAGTAGCGCTTATCTTAAGCCAAGGGTTTTTCAGTTTCCCATGCTCTGCCAGCAAGCAGGTGTGCAAGAAGCTGGGAGGGAGTGTAGCCAGGACAGCTGACCCCAACTAGCCAAAGGGGTATTCCATACCATGGAATGTCATGCCCAGTATATAAACAGGGGGGAGTTGGCCGGGAGGGGTGGATCGCTGCTCTGGCATCGGTCAGCGGGTGGTGAGCAATTGCATTGTGCATCACTTGTCTTTTCTTGAGTGTTTTTTTGTTGTTGTTGTATTCTTTTTCATTACTATTATTATTAGTTAGTAGTGTATTTTATTTTTATTGTAGTTATTAATCTGTTCTTATATCAACCCATAAGTTTTACTTTTTTTTCCTTTCCTCCTCCCCACCCCACTGGGAGGGGGAGGGGGAAGCGGCTGCGTGGTGCTTAGTTGCTGGCTGGGGTTAAACCATGACACCAATATTTTTAAAAGTATATTTAAAAAAAACAAACAAAAAAAAACCCCAAAACCCACATCAAAAATGAAACAACCCTTGATCTTCTGTTCTTGGAAATCTAGTCAACGGTATTATTCCTCTACGTATCAGCAAGTATTCTAACAATTTTAAAGTCTATATTTTGTATGTCAGATCAATTTGTGATAACATACATTGTCTAGATATATTAGTGTTATGCTTTTTACTGTCTAGATTATGTTTGTCCAGATAGTGACAACTTGACACCAAAAGTAGTTTTGTAATAGTCAATTGGATTTGTATACTGATAAATAATTACTTTTATAAGTTTTTCCTGTTCATGGAGGTTAAGCAAGGAATTGTGTATCAGATTTTTACCAGACTGATCCTCTGACATGGCTGTTCATCACTTACATTCTCACTTTGTTCCGAGACTCCTTACTGAATGGTAGGCATTATAGCTGGATGGGGCAGAGAATTCCCTAAATCAACATAAACCTTCAGTGACTAATGTACAACTCCTTGAGGAAAAAAGATCTACAATATAAAAAGCAGAGTTCATGGTTTGCTTTTGGAGAAACTTTGTGTATTATTACTGTAAAAAGGATTTATCTAAAATTAAATTTTAGATAAAAATGAAACTCTTGACTTTCCTTACTGAATTATGCTGTGGTCATCTTCAGTTTTAATGACCCTCAGCATTAGTGAAACTGTTTACTTATTTCACTGTATGTAAGTAGGTTTGGCTGTTTAAATATAATCAGGAAAATGTTTCCCCTATAGAGTTAAGCAAGAAGAACTTTTTAAAAATTAACTTGGGAAAGTATTAGTCTCCAGGAATTTAATATATAGACTCATTGTACCTTGTGGAATCTAGAAAGGAAATGAGAGGGCAAAATACTCGAGCATATATTATTTACTGCGAATCACCAGTATTAAATGAAAAAAAAAAAATCTTAAATCCACCATCCAGTCCATTCCCTCAGGCAAACATGTATTGAAATGCAGAATAGTTTTCTTAATTTTTATCCAATTTCTTGATGTTTACCTGGAACTATGAAAATATTCTAAATGTAGCATTTAGAATCTAAGCCCTTAGGGGCTTCATTTAATGTAGAAGTTTGGATATCATAACAATATTCACACATAAAATTTAATATACTGCCCAGGTTTATTTGGATTGAATAAAAGGATAAAATATTGCTAGTAGTGAGAGACACATTTTAAATATCTAATGAGCATCAGCATAGAACGTTAGCCTGATGTTCACCACTCACTTGAAAAATATGGATTGAATTTAAACAGTAGTTTTAACAGTAAGACAATTGTATAATAAAATGCCCAAGTTTAGCTGTATGTAGTCATATGTTTTCTTTACTATTTTTCTTTTTTCTTGCTTTCCTGCCTCTCTTCACTCCTCTAATATTCTTTCTTTGCCAACCCTTTCTGGTAAAGATTAGGACATAAATAGATACTTATAAAACAAAAAAGTTTTCTTAAAGAAATTTTACTAGATCTTAGCAGAAATTGCACAGGTTTTTTTATAATTAGGGAACAGAAGCAAAACTTGATTTACTTACATTGGCGATTAAGCCATGTTGATCTCAATCAATTCTCATTTTTCTTTGGCTCAGGACAATGAGAATACCCTGTGGAGGAAGCTACATTTGTCAGTCCTCCGTAGCCAGCAGAAAACTTATCACAACACACAGAGCTCATGGGAGTAATGTGGTTATGGTGGGAGAGAATAAAATGAAGGGCAAGTTGTTGCTGAATTCAGCAAGCAAAACATTCAGTTACATCAAAACAGCATAGCGTTATTCCACATTAAAGTAGTTGTCTCATAGGGATACACTGAAACTTTGGGTTTGCTTCTATAGTCATCTATATGTGGAGAAAGGGAAATGATGCAGAGGGATTTTAATAAACATATAGTATAGATAGTGGGTTAGAAACTACATTCAAGCCCATGTTTTGTTTTCTTATGTAGTGAAAAAACTACATGGGGATAATTTTCATCCTGAGGATGGATACCCCAAAGTACTAGCTTTTTCCTGGCAATCTTAATAAATAAATGCTTAGTGTGGTAGAGTCTGTTCCTCCAGCATAGCAGTGTTTTTATATGGCCTGTTTTTTTTCTTGTATCCAAGGAAGTCAATATCTTTCTTTTCTAAACTTTTAACTTTAAGAAGCTATTTGATTTGTTTGTTTGCTTTTACTACATTTTTGAAATACTGTTTAAGGGTAGAACTGAGTCTGTGTTCTATCGTAATAGACCTTTATCATATATTTTGCATGCTATTTTAAATCACTCAAGTAGAATATCAGTAAAAATACATGAAAGATTTGTTAGCTTCTTTTCCACTAGCTGTATTTCACAGCAGTGGTGATTTGCCTGATTAAGAGATTAGTCTCTGAGAAGAGCATATTTGAATGAGAATGAACTCCAAATGCTCAGTGGTACCAAGTAGATTATTTTCCACATGATGGAGGTGGTTCTAATTATTTGCACTTTGATTGCTATATTGTGTATTACTATTTGGATTACTGTATTATTGCCATAAAACGTGCTGCTGTGGTGGCAAAAATAAACTTTGTGTTATACAGAGAGGAGCAGAGATGCAGACGAAATGGAGAGGTATTACACAGGTTTTAAAGGATCATATGAGTTCCGTGCTAGTTCCTGAAATGAAAGAGTCTACAGACTTGGTGACAGCATATACATTGAGAATTATAAATCATTTTGCAAAATGCTGTGAAATCTAGAACAAAACTTCAGCAATTTTTTTAATGCAGAAAACTTTATATGACTTCATTATTTTCCACCATCAGTCTCTAGATCCTTTCTTACATTGTCAGTTGTTTGTTTTAATACAACCAGACAGCATGCTGCGCTTGGTGGGGTGTTTTTAATGCCACAATATTGTTCACAACGGACAGCGTGTGTCCATGATAGCCCAGGGAAGCCTAGAGAGTGCCCTGTAGCCTGCAGAGCTCCCAGGTCTCGGACCAAAACTAGCATGTTAGTATTCATGCTAATGAATACTAACTAAAAATATAGTATTCAGGCTAAAAATCTTCACTAATACTGTGTGGCATCAAATTAGTAACCATAATTTATATTTATGTCTCAGTTTGCCCTAGGAGGAGCTCTGGTAGAATTTATTTAAAGCTGCGTGATCTTTTATTTCCTAGGGATAATATGTGAAAAGAAAACAGCTCTTCCTCCTTTCATAATAACTTTGGAGTTACATTTTTTCAACTTACTACAGGGAAGCATTCTCTCTTTTTCTTAGATCTTCTGCATGGTGGGAACTTCTGAGGGAAAAAAATCTTTCTTTTCTTACAACACCCCTTCAGTTTGAACTCCAGCAGCAACCAAACAAAAGTTATCTTCTGATTTATATAATAGCATGGTGTAGAATGTCCTATGTGAGCAGAATTTATATGAAACAAGTTAACATTAAATGGGTATTTTGCAGACTGTGGGTGTGTGGTTAAGGGGTAGAAGCAGCATGAGAAGTATTTGTTAAGATATCAACTGTCTCCCAGAACCAAAACCAAATAGCTGTGTCAGCACAGCCCTCTGCCTACACTAATTACGAATAGGGATATGCTTTCAGAGGTGGTAGGGAAAGAGAACACAGTGAAGAGCAGCTTGGGAAATGCGGCATAAATAATACCAGATCATGCAGCGTTGCCGAAGTAAAAATCCTTGCTGAATCTATCGGTCATACTGCAATACAGTCTCTATAGAGTAGTTGGAAACCTTCAGGTGTTGTAAGAAATATAGTTCCCCACCTAATATCATTATCTAGTGTTGAAAAGTAGGGTGTTACTACACTACAATATGGAAACCCACTGAAAACCATTGTATCCAGTCTCTCCAAGCCATCGGGTTTATATGACTTACTCTAGGAGCAGGAAAGCTTTATAAAATACAGCTGTGGGGAAAATGCATTGCTGTGCTCAGGCAACAGGCCCAACATGTCCCGGAATCATCCAGCTGACTGTCCAGCTTTGTACGGAACGGGGGAGGGGGGGGTGCGCGTGCATATATATGCACATATCTCACTCTGACTTGTTGAGGCATTTGTCTGTCTGTCCTTCCTTTCTCCTTGACTTATTTTCATTCATAGTGAGTATACTGTGTGTGATGAGTGAAGGTGTTATTTTTTTAATTTGATCAGTATTCTATATCAAACAGTGTTTATAAGAGAATGTGCTGAGACTTAACGTCTAATATAATTAGCTGAAGCTTAATCTCAGAAGCTAGATGAGGAAGAGACCATGCTTTTCTAGTGTTGCTTGTGTAGTTCTGCATTTTAAAAACGCTTTTTTTTACTGCCACTTTCAGATTTTTCTCTCCTCTTCATTTTTATATTTTTTGCCTCAAAGCAAAAAATGATTATTTGAACAGCTTTAAGAACAACAGAAAATATATGGTTATGTATTACTTGCTATGATCATATTTCTGCTTTTGCGTGGTTATGACACAGCAAGATTAATACAATTGTAAGTCAGTGTATACACCAAGTTGATTTGCCATGCATAAAAGGAATCTAAATTAAAATGGCAGCTTGTAAACTCAATATGGCATGTGACAAGTTGACAAATAGTAAATAAAGCCTAGTAATAAGACCCAATTAATTTCAAGTCTGCAAATGTATTGAAGTGGTTGATCTGGCAGACAAAGTTATTGTCTAATCCTCAGAAAATGAGAAATTAATCTGAAAATTGCCCAGATATATATAACCTGTTATCTCTGATCAATTTGTAGAAAAAAGAATGTGCATACTGTTACTCTAAGAAAACTGTTTTATATATCTGAACATGCAATGTTTTTCAGAGTTTCAGATTAAAAAATAATCAAGCCTTTCTTAATTGACTTGGGAAGAATACTTATAGTTGCTAGCTAATACCCCATTCCTTGAAATTAATTGTTAAATTAGAACAGCAATGTTTAGACCTTCATGTTCATTAAGGCATAGTAATAAACACTTAAGATAAAACTCCTTTTCTTTATACAGTAAATGCCTATATATGTGTTCTGTAACCACTTAGATTTATTTTCTGTTTTGAACTTCAGCTGTTCAGTTTGCTTGACGGAGCACAGACACACCGTAAGTACAGTATGCGAAGCACTCCTCCCATTTATTACTGTAGCTGACTTCGCAATTGCTTTTCCTTTTGGGAATTCTTCTTCAAAGTGCTGTAAATATTTATTCAAAGAGTGATCTCATCTGTGCCACAGCTTTCTATGGACACATTCATAACCTTAAGAAAAGATGTCTCTTCTCCTCAAAAACATATGATACAACTTGAAAATTACCTTATGAGAGGGAGGGGGGAAGACCCTGCACCTTTTAGAAATACATTAATTATTCTTGAAATATTAATTTGTTGAAAACCTATTTGTATATTTTTTAGAATATTAACAAAGCAAGTGTATATCTATATCTTGTGAGCAATAGCACCTGAAAAATTCTGTGTTTTCAAGTTCTGCAATGTATAAACCTTTTATTCCATTTAAATACAAGACTTGATGATTCATTCTAATAAAGAAAAAGCTAGTTGAATGATGCAAATTGGGTGCAGATATTAAGCCATGTGCTATTACTGCTGGTAATTAGTAATCTTAGAAATGGTTTTTCCTTAATGTTTTTCTTAAATATTGTATAACAGCTTCTGACTTGATGAACCCCAAGGCTTAAGAATATCAAGCAAGCATTATACATTCAGTGTAGATGCAAATTACATTTAGTGCTTTTTTGTAGTTTAAAAATTATGGGGTTTGTATATGCCATCAGACTGAGTGTTCTAAAAGCCCCTTTTAGTTTTAAGCTACCCTGAGTAACAAAGCTTATGGAGGATGAGAATGAATAGCTGCAGGAAAGGCTGAAAAATTCTGCACTGCAAAAAAACCCCAAACAAACAACAACAAAAAACCACCAAAAACTACACCCACACCCACACACCCATATATAATGTTTATGCAGTGGTGCATTAAGGTAGGCAATACTAATGTATATGATGCTTACAGTAAAATTCTAAAAACTTTGAATTACGTCTTTTAATTTCTACTTTGTTTTCAAATATAAAATTGGAGGGAGGATGACAACAAATTCAGATTAGTGACTGGATGATTATCTGGCTGAAGTTTGAGAATAAATACAACATCCGAAGTATTACAGTAACTCACAGCTTCATCATGTTAAGGTGCTATATGACAATGTGCTTTGGATTTTATGCGTCTTACACATTTTTCTGCTTTCCTGGTACTGACAAATGTTAATGAAGGTAGACCCTGCAAGTTTAAAGCTTGATGTACAATTGTCAAGGAACAATCCTATTTTACAGGATATTCTCTAATATAATAGTCACTGCTCCACTTTAGTTTGCTATTAGGTATTTTGATACTTATGCTGTTATTCGGCAAATACAGAAGTATGTATTTTATCTGATGCTGTTTAGAATTACCAAGTGCTTAAAGATCCACGTAAGCTGTAGCTATAAGAAAGGTTTTGTGTTATTCTTAATCTTCACCCTGATTCAAATAGTTGTCTTCCATTTGTCATCTGTCCTTATCCCTTTTACTTTAATTTTCAACTTCGGAGTTTGTGTCTGCTGTTCAAGACTCTTGTACCATTCTGTGTCCAGAAGCCAAGTGATTCCAATGAGGCATCATTTCAGAAGTAGAGAACTGCTGTGCCAGAAGTAATACTAGCCCATTTCATATGCTTTTCTTGTAAATTAAACTTTTTAAACATTGGCCAGGAAAAAAAAAATATGGTTATTCCTCCATGTTTCAACAAGAGAAAAATACATGGCAAGCAGATAGTGAAGCCATAAATTTCTGACATTGACTTGCTCTGCTGCTATTTTTGTATGTGTCAGCAGGTGGTGCTGAAATGCAGTGTAGTAGCTGAGAGAAAGTCATACACACAGTGAAATAAAAATAATGCTTAGAATCTGTTTTGCTTTCTGGACTGTAGGAGGTTTTGTTCTTCGGAGCATCTTTGAGTTAGATTATAAAACTATTTTTATTTCTAAATATTAGCAAATTGTGAAAACTATAGTTCAATTTTCTTTTGCAGCCAGTGATACTAAAGTATTTTTGTAAAATGCAAATCATTGTCACACGTGCACTGGTTTTGTGACAAATATGACAATAAAGGACATGCAGGCAACCCAGGCGAAGGATGAGAGGGGTGTATGGGTTCGTGAACTGAATAGTTAAAGCAACAGAGACAGTGAACTCATTCCTGTGATGCTTGCCATAGATCCATTAAGAAATTGTACTGGAAAACCACCAACGATATTTCTTCCCAGACTAAGGACGGATTTACACAGTAAAAATGACAGAGTAACGGTGTCATCTAGGGATTAATTTTCTTAGTGCTCTGTCACTACTCTTTCTCTGGGTGTGGGCACTTCAAAAGTGAGCAATGCTTTTAAAGTTGTTTTGCCAATAAGTAACACTCCTACCTTATGTGCTTCTTCTGAATGATATATATTGAAAAATGTCAGTCCCATTTAAGGAATAAGGAGGAACTTAATTTCTTCTAAATCTTGTATTTTCTCTTTTCGTCCAGAAGCAGCTCAAGAAGTAAGTAAGTAGAAGCAGTGGAGTTTGGGATGCTGTTGGCAAAACAGCACATGCTGTTGATACAATACTTAATTACACAATTGAGTAGTATTTTCCCTTCTGTCTCATTCAATGCATTGGGTGATTTAATAGAAATATCGGCTTTCTAGTATACCTTTTTACTGCCATTCCATTGTAAACCTTGAGCAGAAACTCCTGCCAGCTGCAGTCCTGCTCTATTCAAACTTTGTATGGGGTTAATGGCAATCAAGAAAGAGAAAAAGCGGTAAAGTGTTTCCTCTCTTTGCCACTCCACATTGTTCTATGATCAATGGTATTATATGTGAGTATTTTGTTCAGCGGCAAGAGTGATCTTCTTGCACTGGGGAATGTTAACATAGAGGTGAATGTTGAGTGGTGTCTAGGGTTTAATGGCAGGAATGTGAATGAATGTATCATTAGGGTTTGGGGTTTTTTCCAGATAAAATTATAAATGGAACTATAAGATTTATTGTCCTAGGTAATATAAAACATAGGTAATTTATGATTGGCATAAATTAATACCTGAAAGTCCATTTTTTTCTTTATACTGAGATTCATTACATTTTGCTATAGTTGTTACATGCTTTGTTTGCTTTAAGTGCATTGCTTACAAACGAGCAAGTATGTTTCTTGTGGAGGTTGTGGCTTGTTCACTGGGCAATGCAAGCCTGACAGTGCATGTGTTTACCTACTTCTATCTCCTGTTTTTCAAATAGTGGCAGTCTAGAAGGACAGAAGGCAACAGGTGGCCTATACTGAGAATTAAGAGGTGATTTTTGTGTTGTGTAGTTTGAATGGGTCTGCATTGGCCCAGCAAATGATCCTAGGTTCTTCACTGTTTCAGCATTTCTAGTCTCACTCAGGCTACCTTAGGTATTGACTCTTTGGAGAGTGACAGCCAACAGACATCAAATTGCCCACGCTTTCCAGAAGGAAAGGAGTTCCCCAGAAATGAAGACGAGTTCATACAACCTGATGAAGAAGAGGCTGCTTAAATGTACTTTCCAGATAGGCTGTACCATCGCTAAGAGGTTTACTCTATGCCCACCACAGATTAACACTCCTAGTAACAAGTCTATCTCCTTTGCCTTCAGCAACCATTCTTACATGCAATTCATTTTCCCCCAATAACAACAAGTCTGTTCTGCTTACCTGGGATGAAATATAATCTAAAAATTATAAATTTAAAATAATATTTCAAATTATTTCCCTCTTTTCCTTTCTTCTGATGTAGATTTCCTGCAGAGCTTTTCCAGACTTGGATCAAGAGTCAGCAGCTGGCGAAACTGCTGTTGGGTAAAAGTAGATGGCCACAGCCTGACACTTCATGTCACTTGTTTTGATAAGAAATCCTCTGTGTTATTTGTGAATACATGCATGTTGCAAACCATTGGAGACACAAATAATACAGAAATAAGCTCTTTTTCAAATACTTTTTAGTTTTGTTTTCATGGATAGTTGGGGGTGCTGTGAACCATCTGAGATAAATGTGTATGTAGAAATCAAAACATTATTTGAAGAGATGTGCAGATGAGGAAGCTATTAAGTGGAGATGAAGCAAGATTACACATCTATAATTAAAATACAGTAATGCAGACTTTTAAAGAAGCTCAGTAATTTATAGATCTTCAGCAAAAGATGAAACATAAAATTGTTATATGCAAGCTTTTTGCTCAGGGATTCATTCTAATAAATAGTTTAAGCACTGCGTATCAGCTCTCAAATCAACTATTATATCGATTACTATGTCATATTTTGAAGGGAACTAAACACCCCAATGTCAGAAGAATTCATACGCCATATCTTTAACTTTAAAGAATTGTTAAAAACCCAGCTGCACATTAACCACTCTTCTCATGAAACACGTGTTATCTACTTTACCACTCTTGACCTTATCATATGGTAATTTTCTAGCTTTTAAGATGTAATTTTTGAGATTTTCAGATGTACTTCCAGTTTCTTCCTAAGGTGCTTTTGCTATCTTAAGTAGTCTTTAAATGATTTACTTCTAGTACTTTCACTTTATATTTCATATGTTGATTGCTTGCTGAACTCTTGCCTTGATGTATGAATAGTAAACGAAGCCATAAAAAGCTTTAAATTTAATTTGCATCAGCTTCTAAAGTCAGATTATTTCATGTTGCAAAGATGAGTTTCCTAATCTTTCCTACATAAACTATAGAGAAGATTTAATAAAATAAAAAAAATAACTCAAATACTTTACTACTTAAAAACCATATGTTGAAAAGGCTTTGGGTTACCAATGATTTCATTAAATATTATTCTTCTGTTGGATGATTTATATATAAACCTTTTCCTAGAAAGGAAGAAAAAATTGTATTTCTT
Organism: Gymnogyps californianus; assembly: GCF_018139145.2. Classification (NCBI taxonomy): domain Eukaryota; kingdom Metazoa; phylum Chordata; class Aves; order Accipitriformes; family Cathartidae; genus Gymnogyps; species Gymnogyps californianus. The sequence goes on along the minus strand of NC_059474.1, from coordinate 38,498,168 downwards.
TTTCATGCTCTACCAACCTTATCAGCTCTGTACTTAATAGTTTTCAAGGTTTTCAAGAAATTTGAAGAAGGCATCTCAGCCTTTAAAAAAGTGAAACATACAAGTAAAACATAAACAACAGCAAAGACTTCATTGAGCTGATTCATATTTAGGATTTTAACATATCCTAAAGTTCTTATTACTGCTTTCTTGAAAATGTTCTTATATAAGGCTTACAACTTGGACTCTCCCATTGGATAGCAAGATTTTCAATAAGCCCAGTTAGTTGTGTGGCAACATTTTCAGTGAGCCCACTTGAACCATAGAATCATAAAATCATATAGGCTGGAAGGGACCTATAGTTGTCATGTAGTCTAACCTCGTGCTCATAGGTAGGGCCAATTGTGGCAGGTTGCTCAGGGCTTTGCGCAATTGGGTTTTCAAATATTTCCAAGGATGGATGTTGCACAATCTTCTTCTAGCCCCTGTTCCAAGACTAACTGCCCTCACTGAGAAAGCTTTTTTTCCTTTATTGAGTTAAAATTTCCCATGTTCTAACTTGTGTCCATTGTCTCTCATGCCTCTGCTGTGCATCCCTTAGAAGCGGTTGACTTAATCTTCTCTATGTAGTTGTAAACATCAATAGGTTTTCCCCCTAGCTTTGTTTTAAGTCTGAACAAACTTGTTTCAGCTTCTTGTATGTTGTGCCCCTGACCATCTTGGTAGCTTTTGGTTGGACTTCCTCCAGTGTGTCTGTCTTATACTGAAGAGTCCAAAACTGGTCATAGTATGTGGTTAATAATATTGACCATTAAAAGAGTGAGCTTATGGAAAAAAATAAAGATGACAAAATCATGGTCTGAAATAACAACAGGAAGCAAGAACCGCTCTTGTGCTATAAATAGCATTTAAATAAAGGCCAATAAATTACAGTAAATGATGCTTCTGTAAGGTTCAGAGTTCTGTAGGAGAATATCTTTTGGAAAGTTACCGGATACAGATTTAGAGAAACCTCAGAGCAATTCAAGACAGGTAATGAGAAAGATTAGAAATTCTCACTATAGAGTATACTTTACTATTAGTCTGCTTTTTATCTAGCTTCAACTTCCAGCCATTGAACTTTGTTTGGTGTCTTCCTTCTAATACAAGAATTCTCGACTAATTCAGTCAATGTTCTGATATTTGTCAAAATCCTTCTGAATTGCGCAATACGCTTTCTAGAACTACAAATAAAAGTTTCTTTAAAAATATAGTTTAATTCTGGTACCTGACAACTCAGAGTGCAATTAAAGATAAGAAATGAACAATAAAATATTTCATTCAACACATAATTATTATTCAATATTATAGGTGACTGATGATGAGAAATTGGCAGGCATGACTTGCAAACGTTGTTTTCTTAATTTCTTCTCGACTACTACTTACAATATCGCCATCTAGCCTGTTCCTGGGCCAATTAATTGAGATTGCTCCAAGTTCTTCCATCCAAAATATATCCTAGTCCCAAAGACTTTTTCTGAATAATACGTCCTTTCTATCAATGTAGTTGAATTATGTATGATCGTCTGGCTTCCCAGACATTGCAGCTTCCATTCCTGATGCGTATGGCAAATGTGATTTTTGACCTGCATATAGCCCTTCACAATGCTGTGTTCTTCTAGCCAGCTGTTTCTCAGCTTTCATTTTACATCTCTGGCTCATCAACTGGCTTCTACTCGGAGCTAATGCCCCCCTCATGATCATTCACATCATGAAACCAGCACACACAACTGAATGTTTTGTGATATTGGTCTACTTGTTACTTTTTTTTTTTTTTAGACAAGTCCTTTAAGGCATTTTCTCATGCAACCTGGACCCTTGTGAAGAGTTTTCTCTAAACAGCCTCAGCTGCTCCATTGTTCCTTTTTAAATCCCTCCTTAAAAACTTGTTTCTGGGATGCTTAAAGAAACATGATGGTTGTTAGCTGTGTCTCTGCTCAAGCCTGTCCAACACTCTAAGTAAAATGCTCTCAGTGGGAAATGGTTACAAGTTACTCATACCTACAGCTCTTGGTCATGAAGCAGCATTTCCTGCTCCTTTTTCTGACCCACGAGCTACATATCCTGAATGACAGCAGAGGCAGCGTATTTAGAGTGTCTAGTTGCTTCATGGGATTGGACTTTTGGGCAGAAAGAGGCTACTCCAAAGAATAATTTGGGAACAACTACATTCATCTTTCTTTGGAGGAAGTCTTTTTCCTATTGACTGTAGAGGAAGTCAAAGTAAACCACCTCTCCAAATGGAGTGGTAAATGTATTAGGGTTAGTACTGACCTTTATAATGGTTTTATTAATGATCTCTTAGCATTATGCCATAATGTTTCTGAGCCAAAAATGGGCTTTTTTTAAACTTATTTACAAACAGTGCTTCTATAAGCTTATCAACTTATTGGCTGTGTTTGTAAAACATAAGTATTTCTAAGATCAGTGAATTGTTACGGTGTGACAAGGAGAAATTTAGAGTCATTCTGTGCATCTGATTTACTTGAATTGTCTCATTAATTTAGACAGAATTCTGTAGAATACCCTGGAACTTAGTGTAAAGCTATATAGAGGAAAAGTGTTTAGTCCTAGATGGCCGAAGAAACATTAGTGAAAGGTGGAAAAGAAAAAAGGTTGAGCCCATAAGAAGCGATTATAGGAGCTTTCAGAACCAACAGAAGCCACTTACAGATGGAGAGTTAAAAACAAAACAAACAAAGTGTGAAAGATACCAGCCATTCAAAATACAGAGTGATAGGCATCAAGTGGAAACCTCATTTATTTAAAATATTGTTAGTGTGAAACTGTTATATCTCAATGTTCTTTAAAGGTCTAACTAAAATTATTTACCTGTAGTCTCAAAGAATAGAAGCAAATGAGCTGTAAAAGTGCATGCTTTCTTTTAGTCCAATATGTTTCAAGGGTGGTAAGGGGTGATGTCAAAGTATTAATGCAAGTTAACTACGTAGTTCTTTTGGTTGTCTCTTTAGTTTGAAGTGACATTTGTATTTAATGTTATTTAATAATGCTAGGGGCTTAACAGAATTTGGTTAAAGCAATTCAGTAAAGGTATGGTCTGTTTTACTGCTGCATCCTGTTGACCATAAAAGCCCAAGAAAACAGGTAGTAGGTCTCGTGTCTTGTAGATATCAACATCTGAAAAAATCTTCAGTGTAGTGTGCTAGGTTTTTGGAGATTGGAAATTACCCCACTGCAGTGGCTGTGGGAGATTAAAAAAAAATTAATAAAATTTCCCCTTGGAGAGACTGGCTGCTAAATGCGCTGGATGTAAAGATTGCAGTTGTATTACAAAATCTCTTCTAATCTTTTTGCAGTTTTTATAAAATTATATTGCAAAGAAAAATGTCTAAGTAATAGTTTAGATAAGAAATAGTCTCTCATGTCCTGCAGATTCCTGAATCACCCCCATGAACATGATTAAGTGTTTTCTGTTTGTGTTTTTTGTTTCATATTTAAGTGTATCGTTTATTCACTTTCAGAACAAACAAAAAAAACCCCAAACCCTCAACTCCCACCCCCCAAAAAAAACCCCCAAAATTATCACATTTAGCCAACCACAGTAAAAGGTAATTAAATTAATTGCATTTATTAGGGGGACTTCTAGACAAATGCTATCCCACAATTGATCAAAATGAATTGAAAATTTTAAGTTTCTACAAATAAAACCAGAACTTCAACTTCTACTGCTTGTGAATTGTGATTATTTTTAGCAATTACAGTATGCAAAGGTAGCACTAGAAAGTATTCTAAAGCAATATATTTAGAAGTTGTTTTAAAATAGTAATGAACAATCCACTCTTTTTTGAGTAAACCACAATTTGTCACCTATAATTTAATTACATGCCCCTGAAATTAACTTCTCTTGTCATACAGCAAGCAGTAAAATACCTGCATAACAATAAAAAAAGTATGATTTCCTTTACTACATCTACTAAATCTGGTCTTGACCAGTTCTTCCAAAGCAGTTCCAGCTACTAGATTACCATAATGCAGTCCTAGTTTTCCAAAATTCATAAGGTTTCAAAGTTCTTAAAATTATCCCGGACACAAATGTGCAACTCCTGAGCGCACCTCAGACCTTTCACGTCTTGTTTTGCTTATGAATTTCTAACTGGCTCATTCTTTTTGTATTGATGTTGCTCTCCTGACGTACAGAAATGTTCATATTTGTATAATTCTTTGTTGCTAATTATCCATTTTTCCTTTCTACCATTCATACATTATGCATGTGTGGTGTATGCATACTCCAAACACACTGTTTTGGGTGATCGACAGGGCCATGACGTAGCCTGACTTCAAGTATCTCTAGTTTTACTGTAAGTGTATTTCCAGGAAGTAAATACAGAAAGGCAGGCACTACAATATTTTTTTTTTATGCATAGTTTTGTAGCTGAATAGTTCCCCTTTCTATAATAGATGGCTGTTTGTGTGCAGCTGAGACCTCCACTTTGTAATCATAAGAAAGGGAAAGGAACAGCTTTCAGGTTAATGCAAGCTCAAGTTCCTGGGCCTGGTAAAACCCTCTCAGGCTACTTGGCCAACCACCACTTCACAGTCCATTTTGGTTCCTCACTATAACAAAAGTTCCTTCTGCCCTGCACTGTTTGTATAGCTAGGATTGTTCTGCTTTCCCCTTCTAGAACTCCTTCATTCCTTCCATAAAAATATTATTTAAATTGTATTTAGGAGTGACAGCTGTAACATATCCTCATGCTGGTTTTAGGAGGAACACCTACAGGAGAGGAACATCAACTCATTCTCAGAGGAGTCTCATCTGAGGTTTCCAGTTGAATAAAAAACAAAACACAAAAAAAGAAACTAATTACTGCTCTAATTCAGCTGGACCACTTCAAAAATACTGCAAACCTTTCGTGCTGTGCAGCAGCCATGCTAGAAATCCCTGTGGTTTCAGCAGGAAAGAAAATGTACAGATTACTGTCGCAAGATATTTGGGTGACTAAGGAATTCACTTCCAAGATATAGAGCCAGTTGTTATTAACCATTAATTAATATTAAACCCATCAAACTGTCTTTACTTAATGTTTTTCAGTTAGACAAGGATTTCATAAAATGTTGAGTAGTATTTCTGAGAAAATACAAATCCCTAGCTACTGTTGCAGAGTTAAGAAGAAAGGAAAGAGGCCAGTGCACCCTAAACAGTGGCTTACAAGAGCAGCAGAATCATTGGTGGTTTTTATTTCTTTTCAAAAGGAAAAATGTTATTTCCTGACCAACTCTTAACAGGAATTTTATAGAAGAAGCAGAACCATTGTTCATGTCCACTGGTAGTTCACTTATAGAAACACTGTGTTTTGTAGTCCCTTGTTACTGTATTGTTATCGTCCATAGAAGTCCCTGACAGCCACTCACTCAGAAAGCCCAACAGTACAAAGGAGAAAATAAAGAAAGAAATAACTGTATTAAATTTGTCTACCCTTTAAATAAAGTTGCCATTTTCCCCACAATCTGTCACAAAGTAATTGTTTTGCTATCTAGCTGTAGCAAATTTTAACAGTAAGAAACTCATTATTTAAAGGGCTTTTAAATTTCACATTTTATCTCATTCAACAGTAATCTTTCAAATTCTGTTCCTTTATTCTGCTAATAACACTGACTAAATTGCTAGCAATGTATGATTTCTCATTTGGGTTGATGTTCAATGCTGAAGAAAGCTGTAGTCCAACATGCTCTCATTTTTGTTTTCAGGGCATTTTTAGCACAATATTCTTGAATACTTTTTACATAAATTGTCTCAGGGAGCTGAATGTATCTGTGAGGGAAGGAGAGAACAAAAGGTCCACCTGTTTAGGTATGGGGCTATGTTGAAAAGCTCTTTCCTGCACTCAAGCTTGAATTTTTTTTTTTTTTTTGCCTATGCATAGTTTACTTGCATTGCTCTGAAATAAATCTAGAAGTGGGTGGGTGATACGTGGCTGAGGCAATAGGCTAGTTTCTTCCTTCATATGTCATAGTAAGACAATAACCACCATTAAACCTGGTTGTTCTTATACTTTCAAATTCTAAAATAAATCATATAGTGATTTTATGACACATGTATGGTGTTATACATATTTACGTCCATCTGGAAAAAATAGATTAAAGAAAGTTATAGTTTAATGCGTGGGGATCTGTATCGTGCTGAGAAGCACAAATACTGCCCTCAAATCTTGGCTAAATATGTGGAAATACCTTCTCTAGTATTTTATGCAATTATGAAAAAAACACTTATCGACCTCTACATCTGTCTTGTATTCTGTCTATTTTGGTGGCATTTACAATCAATGTATCTTTAAAAAAAAAATAAAAAAAATCCCTGATTTCTAGGTTAAGTCTCAGTATTATTAGAATTATATTGAATTAAGTAAATGACATCTAGTGCTTGGAAATTTTTCTAAGCAGCTTCTTCTAGCTTCTACTGAGAGTGAATAATTCTTTTTACCAAACAGTATAAGATTTTTGGCACGATTTTGTATACCATTCTATATGTATCTTATTTACAAAGCAATTAAATAATCTCATAATATCATAATGTTTCTCCCTAAACATTCACGTGACTAAGGATAACATATAATTAAACTTCGCTATTTTTTATTATTTTATGCAGTTATATGCATCTGTATTTTTAACGTCATCAATGTGCCTTCATAATAAATACTAAAACCTGTTCAAGCCATTAAATTAGTATTGAGGCATCTTGCACCATGGTTAATCATTAGAAAGATAAGGGTTTTTCTTTAGATGTTGGGGGCCTCATACCTTTTCTCATCATTAGGTATGGGCTACTGTCTCAGTAAAAAGACTTATATTAAGATTTCAACATCCTCTTCTTCCTCCCTGCTGTCAATGACTGGATCCTTTTAAATACTCAGTATTAGTTCCCTGAAGACTAAGTAAGTTTCTGAAATGTACTGCTCGTAAGGACATAAAGGCATTTTGCAGCTGCACAAGTCTGAAGGGAGCATGTGGAACTCAGTTCACTGGAGTTATTTTTACTCTTTTAAGTGAAATCAAAATCTGATCTTAGACGGTTTAGGTGGGGAGTTCTCTACTGCATTTTTATGAAAAAAATGTATTTTAAACAAATAACCCAATGTTTTTCTCTGAATGAGCTGACCTACCAGGCCCTGGGGGGGGAGGGGGGCAGGGGAGAACCAGCAAAGTACTGGGATAACATTTATGCCCAAAATAGGAGGACAAATTAATGTTCTAGGACAACATCATCATGAGGTTTAAAGCTATTCATCAAAAGTGATAACCTTGTGCCTTTTCTTCTTGGTTCAGAAAGATAGTCCATACACTGTAGCCTTTGTATGGCAAATGAGATACAGATGCCCTTTTCTGAAAGGAACCAGTTTTTATCCAGATTTATCGAAGCCATCTGCAGGAGTTTATTTGTCAACTTAATTAGAGAAAAAACAAATTATCAGTAAGGCATAATTTACTTAGACCCTAACCTTGCTAGGATATACACTCTGGTAACGTTTAGCTGCTTTATTAGGTGATTGTTCATATAGTTTATGCTTAGGCAGTATATATTTTGAACATGCATGTGTAATATAGCTACAAAACCTTAGGCAAAATATGCTGCAGTATCAGCCCTTCAAGGTGACTTTCTTTCACGCTTTGGTGCTTCTTGCATTTCCATTCATCTGTGTGCCATATCTTGCTTCATATCCAGCTGGATTACACAGAAATTGATCATGATTTTTAAGATAGAGCCAAAACTCCCAGGAGATCGCCTTTATGCAAATCACATTCTCTAGAGGAGTGAATAGATGCTTAGAATAAAGGAAAAGTGGATAATTACCTGTTGGGTGGTAAATAATCATATGCCTAAAAGAAGACAGAAACATAAGCACTGCGTGTGTTTGTCTTTGATATTTTTGCCTTTGATATAATTTAGAATTCTTAGTATAGTACTTAATATTTAGAGACAAAATGTCATTTTACAGACAGAAGAAGAGTTTAGTCCAGTTGTATTTTCTTGCTCTATTGCTCAACCTTCCTTTGTTTTCCCAATCTGTTTGTATATTATATCTCTGTAAACGTGGTTGGTTGGTTTGTTTGTTTTGGGGGTGGGTGGGTGGTTGTTATTGGTTTTGATTTTTTTAAGAAAAATATACGCATTTCAAACTTCAAGCAGTACGAGATTGGAAAATCCTGCCTGTTAGACAACAGTTGTTCTGGTTTGGGTTTTTGATTTTTCTTTTTTTTTTTTGAGGCAAAGCCACTCACAAAAAATTTAATTTGGAAAGCTTAAGAAAAATTTTATTTCATTATCAAATTATAAATGCTATATATACACACACTGACTTTACTTGTAATGACAAAATGAAAAAGATTAAAATGACTTTTTAAATTTCTCCCCAGTTATAAAGGGACTATAAGGGGTTTTGTGTACATAAATTGTACGTGTAATACTTGAATGATAGAATTTATAATTTAAGGCACGTTTTCAAATAGATGCTTTAGAGTATATATCTAAATTTTAGCCTCAAAGAAAACTCTGTTGCTCTTTCCGCTGACCATTCCTCAAGTGTAATGTGTATGTGTGAGGAGTAGCAGTATTACAAGGTGCAAATGGAAGTGAAATGTATAAGTTGACTGATTTTAGCAGTTTGCAGTGAAAAATATACGTCTGAGTCCTGAAAAACGTTATCAGTTGCTTAATACATATCTATATCTCTCTATATATGCCTAATACATGGGTGTATGCGTATATATATTCCTAGTTTGATTACTTTGATTTTAGGAGGATTATTCCTATGCTTCAAATTAAGCAAACATATAATTCTTTTCAGGATCAGAATCCTGTCTACTTCTTACAGGAGCTTGTTAATAACATACTTATGAAAACAAATTCTAGTCGTCTGTATAAGTTCTAAACAAATATTTGAAGCTGTAAGAATTGCACTGTTGTTTTTTACTGTTTGTAGTTATGCTACTATTCCTAGTTGCTTTTTGTTTCTTTTGTTTACTTAATGACAACTACAAACTTGTCAAAGACCTTGCTAGTATGAATTCATGCTTAAGCCAGTTCTACAGATTTTTCATGTGAAATGTGAATAGGTAGCTGCAAAAAGGGAAAAATAGATACCATAAATAAAGGTAAACTGTTTTTTTTCTTTAGAGTATACGTTAAAAGATTAATTTTTTTTCCCTCCTAAAATAATTATCAATCTCTGCTGATAATGAGTTAAATCCTGACTTCCATGGTAGATAAGGTTCCTCTTGACAGGTTTCATGAACCCACTAATAATTAAGTAAATGAGCTTTTTAGTTCTTAGATGAACAAACTCATGGTTTTCATTTGTAAAGGTAGTATCACAGAATGGTTGAGGTTGGCAGGGACCTCTGGAGGTCATCTGGTTCTACGCCCCTACTCAAGCAGGGCCACCTAGAGCCAGTTGCCCAGGACCATGTCTAGATAGCTTTAGAATATCTCCAAGGGTGGAGACTCCACAACTTCTCCACAACCTTTATGCTGAGCAATCTGTTCCAGTACTCAGTCACCCTCACAGTTAAAAAGTGTTTCCTGATGTCCAGAGGGACGCTCCTGTGTTTCAGTCTGTGCCCATTGCCTCTTGTCCTGTCACTAGGCGCCACTGAAAAGAGCCTGGCTCTGTCCTCTTTACACCCTCCCGTCAGGTATTTATATACACTGATGAGATCCCCCCTGAGCCTTCTCTTCTCCAGGCTGAAGTCCCAGCTCTCTCAGCCTTTCCTTATAGGAAAAGTACCTTAATCACCTTGGGAGTCTATGAGAGTCCCTTAATCATCTTAGTGGCCCTTTGCTGGACTCTCTCCAGTAGCTCCATATCTCTGTTGTGCTGGGGAGCTCAGAACTGGACCCAGCACTTGAGATGTGGCCTCAGCACTGCTGAGTAGAGGTGAAGGATCACCTCCCTCAACCTCCTGGCAATACCTTGCGTAATGCAGCCCAGGATACCATTCACCTTCTTCAAGGCAAGGGCACGTTGCTGGCTCATGTTCAACTTGTCCACCAGGACCCCCCAATATGTATCTGCAACTTCAAAATGTAAGTGGCTTTGAATTTCCTAGATATTTTTCCGAAAACATTGGCGAGACTTACTTATCTGTAATTTTACTTTGGAAAGAAAAAAAAAATTAATGAATTTGATAGGTAGTTAAAAACTGTCTAGTTGTATCTTTTGGTATTCATGACTGCTGTTATATTTTGCCTTTACAATTATTCTGGTTCTATACTGAAATACTAAGTAGATTGTTGTGTCAGATATTATACAAAATTCAGGTTGTCTTTCATATAGATTAATATAATTTTCAAAGAATATTAAATGCAGTATAGTCTCTATTTTGCAACATATCAGAAATGGTGTTTATTACTGTTTTACAATAGTTCCCAGAGCACAAAGAGTAGATACAGCTACAGTAAAAATTGAGCAGCTTACTTTCTGTAAATCATCAGCTTGTGGAACTCTTACTCATATTGATAAACACTTTACAGGTAATTACATTCTACTAATCTGCTATTCAGTGTGACGAGACTAACAGGGAACGGCCCTCAAACTTCCAGTTCTTTTGGAACAGTTGAAACCAATGTTAACAGGTATCTCAATGATAAAATTGTTGACAGAAAAGAAAATTACAAATATGTTATGATAGATAACTGCTTTCATCCACAATATAATGTGGCTGTAATGAAATATGCAGGAAAATTATTAATTTATTCTTCATAAATATTCACCAAATGTTGAAGAAAATTATATTCAATAAAGGGAACTTCACACTGTACTGTGTGACTTAAATATAACCCAGGACCGCCTTCTCTGACATACAGCTAGAATTGCATGTGTCTGGGTCTGTCAGCCCACTGTTGACACATACCATATAATTTTTCACAAGTTCTTTGAGCACCAGTCAAAAAAACAGTTATTGGTCCTTGTTTCTGCAGTTTCAGCCTCACCTTCTGATATCTTATGTGTTCTATACATCCCTCTTACCAACTTTCAGTACCCCTCTCTATAGGATTCTGTATAGGTTTTTACATTCTCATCCTGTAGTCTTACAAACATTTTGACTGGGGGAAACGTGGTAGTTAAAAATAAGGAAAATATGGTTCCTCCTTTCTGGATCTCCATCAACTGATCTAAAAGGGTGCAGCCTTGAAATCTGTCTGCAGTGTGTTTTTCTTTTCTACAGTAGTTATCGCTTCGTTTCCTATGAGGGAGCAAAGATGTGATAAGATAAAAGAAATGAAGCTTTAAGTTATCTTTTTAATCCTTATTCCTGAGATTACTTTTAAAGAAGGTCTTTTCTCCTCTCAAGGGATGCTCCAGTGTAACTTCTACTAAAATTTATTTTAGAAAACATGTTGTTTGTAGAGATTACAAAAATAAGACTAACACAAAAATTCATATCATGGTTGGTAGTTATGCAGAGTAATACAAATGTAATATATTTTAGTCAAATCTTGGTTCTTTACAGAGAAAAGCAAGATGTCTCCACTGTTTTTTCCTAGCAATTTCTTAAGTAAACTTAGTCTTTTACCCTTCTATCTTAAGATTCAGCTAAAGTAATGTTTTGCCACTAAAAAGGTCATCTGCTAGTCCATCAGTTATCTTGTTAGAAGCAGCATTAGGCTTATCCTATGTTTTTTAATATTTCATAGGAATTTCATAGGTAGCTTATCTAATAGTTATATGTTTTAACCAAAAAAGGCTATTTTATAATGGGAAAGGTTAGGATCCTAGGCATCAAAATTATGTATCGGTGTCTTTAGCTTTAGACTGGAAAAGGTTGGATTAGACAGTTGATATACAGCACGACTGTACCTTGTGAAGAAAGGTCTCATAATGTAGAGAAAAACCATCAAGGTAAAAGCTGGCAGAAATATGGAATTAAGGGCGAAGCAGGCATTCAAAAACCCAAAGTAAAGGAATTCCTTAATATCTGGAGTCAAACTCTGCCTACTTTGAGACTTTACATGTCTTTTCCTTCTTTGAAGCAACTATTAAAAATAACTAAGTTTATATTATTTTAAAATGAGCTATGCTTTAGCCACTTCTACAAGCATAAAGTAGACTTTTGATGCGTTGTTTTTATCAAACTTATATACTGTCAAATTCTGTGCAGGTATTTCAAAGCATAATTTACTACTTTGAAGGAGTAGGGTTCGACCATGATTTATCAGGTTTGTCTTGTTATTTGAAGAGAGACACACCAAAACAAACTTTCTCGCCTGAAAAAAATATGGACATGTCTTTTTGTCTTATCAGGAAGGCTCGCCCAAGACTGCTAATGCTAAATCTTATCCTTTCAAAATTTATAACTTCCCTCTTAAACATTTCAAACTGAACTATCACAAAGCTATAAAATTCTCTTGCTATAAAGTTCTTATTCTTTAGTAAGAAACCATTTGCTATTAGCTGTTTGGAATCTAGTGTAATATTAATTTTTATTTATCCAGTATTTTGTATTCAAAATATACAAATACAGTGGGTCATTTCTTTTATGGAATAATAGTATTTCCTTGCAGCAATTTCCTAAATACCTTCAGTCTGTTTCATTAAATAGAAACCTGTCCTTTATCAAAAAGGAGTATCATGATATGACAACATGCATGACTGAAGATTAAAACAGTATCAGAAAAATTATAGGAAGTGTTATTGGAAGGAAAATGCCATATTACAATGCAGGAGAAAGCAAATAAAGGAATTCAAAATTGCTAGCAAAACTGATTATTAACAGTAGTTCAGAAGTGACTAAGAAAATTAACATTATTTTATAATATTTAATCCATAAAATCCTTTCTTCTATACAAGAAATGTCATGTGTGTGAAGAAACTGCAAATGTAAACTTTCAAATTCAGATCTTGATGAAATTGGTTTTGTCTTCCGTTTGGTTCTTCATTAAGGCATGGTACTTGCTTTATATTTTCTTCTATCAACTGCACCATCATCCTTCTGTAATAAAAGATTATCTTTAATCACAGGAGGATTATTTCAAATTTTAGAATAATGCTTATTTTTAAGAGTCTAGTTCTTTCTCGTTTTGTTTCATCAGGTGTTTCACTGTCTTCTTTCCTACTTCTTGTTGACTTTGCACTTAATCCTGTATACAAAATGAAGCCTTTTTCTTGCTTTTTCTTTTTTTCATCTTTCTTAAAGTTTCTCTTAAAAATATAATTGTATTTTGCTGAAACATCCTTAGACAAAAAATGAGAAGACTGGGTATTGATTCAAAGGATCCGAATCACAGACAGACTGTAAGCCAAAGCACCTTTGTTTTCGCTAGCGGGGAGAGCATAGGGTCCATCCTACAAAATTGCATCTCCGCCGAGGTAAAATTTCAGTCAGCTTATATAGCAGTTTTATCAAACATTCCATACATTCTGTGGTTAATCCCTGATAAGCAAGCAGTCTGGTTACAGAATTTTAGTGCTCTATTTTGTCTATTGTAACTAATTTTATGGTTACCTAGATAACAAGGTTTATATCCAGTTATCTAATCAGCAACAACTAGTAAGAACGCGCCCAGGTCTGCACTCATTGGCTGGTGATGAACATTTCATTCATTACTGGTCAGTCGTATTTAAATGAACTCCGCTTGCCATGTAGATGAGCATCCATCCTCCCAGCGGGTGTGGGGGGGCAAGTTTCTTCGGTCTTGAACTGAGTTGGCGGTCGTGCTTCCCCCCCCGCCGCCTCCACCCTCCCTCCAGTTACGAAGGACTTCTCTGGGTTTGGCCCACCCTGCAATTCAGTCAGCAGAGCCAGGGGGTACAACACCGATACTGAGGAACATCTTGCCCTTTTAGCATGTATTGTTTCAGTATGCAGACTTGCTAATCTTTGGTACGTAGGCCTGCTTGTCCTTGGTACGCAGTTTGTCACAGCTTTTGCCTTTCTTTGTCTGTTCTCACCAGTTTCTGATATTCTTCAAGGATGCAGGTGTAGAAATGGCATACCTTCTGCATAGTTGGTTAATCTATATCTAAATTCTTTTGCAACTCTGGTATGGTATCATTATCCCTCCTTTTCTTTTGAGGATAAGAATTCACAGTATTTGCTAACTCATACTTATGCTTGAGAGCGGCCTAGTTATGTCAGGCAAACCCTCAAGCCACCCCAAACTCCATTCCTTAATTCAGGATAAATAAAGTTGGCTTCTACAGGGCATTTTTTTTATCATTTCTCTCACCTTCACAATATAAGTGCATGTTTATAAGCATGTTGGGAAAACTGTGGGCGAACTTGGATGTGTCTTGTGTGCCAGGAGGAAGTCATCCTTACCAAATGTAATAATTACCTCTTTGCTAGAATCATTTCTGTAGTCTGACTAATCAGTATGTGAAGACAGAACAGCTCAATATGTAAACCTGATGCTGGTCCTAAAAGAAAAAGCAGGCAGGAGGGAAGCAGAGAGGGGGGCAGCACTAGAAATACAATCAGAGGTAGCAAAAAAAGCTCATCATTGCCCTGTCTTCCATAGTGGAGCTGATCTTTGCCGAAAGAGGCATCATCAGCGCTGTGAATGTTTTTATGATTGCTTGTATCAAATGGTGAGCAAGAGTTCTGAGGGTTTCTTCTGAGGGGTGTTGTGTTTTTTCCTTCCTGCTAACACGCTGAGCAAGCCAGCTTATTAATGATCCTTCCCTTTATGGGGAGTTCAAAAGTGACAGGAATTTGCAAGATGCGTTTGGATGCTAGAGAACAAACAGAACTCCCATATGCATAATATAAGCAGCAAGCAGATTTTGTCTTTCATACGTGCATGCTATTAAACACCAACTGGTTTTGTTATTTTGAAATTATTTTAGAAATCCTTACAAAGTCTTGTCTGAGATTTCCTTTGTGTTTTGAAGCAAACATCCCTCCCAGCTAATCACGTCCAGCATTTTAAAACTTTGGCGGCTGTTATGAGAGGTCACAAGGATTTTATAGCTGCTTTAGAAATCATGAGAGAGACTAAAGAAGCAACCTGTGAGTGGAAGTGCCTGGGGTTTGTATCAGTGCATTGCAAATGGTCCATCAGATTTAACACAGATTTAGCAAAACTGACAAAATCTTCTGTTGCCTGTAGATAAGTACTGTATTTTGTAATTACAGACTACATAAGATAGTCTTTTAAGAGGGTTGGTTGAGAGGCTGCGTGAGTTGTGTTGTTAGCTGATGATAATTGGGTGTTGGGTTAAAACGTCAGGAGGCCATTGGACTCCCTTAGGAAAAGTCATATACAGTTTCAATTGTAGAAAGAAAGTACTTTTAACTTGTTCACTGAAGTACTCTGAGTTTAAAATGTAGAGCTGCTGTATTTAGCTAAATATGTCTTGTATATGAAATATTTCTGACACAGCTTTTCACTTGTGTCAGAATTTGTGGCTTCCTAACCAAGTAATGTAGGCAAATTGTTCACATAGATTTTACAAGTGTATTTTCTGGCAAGCTTTCTGATCAGTGCATGGGATAAATTTCAGTCTGAAATTTGTATTTTTAGATATGTTCTTCAGCAACTTTTTTAGTTTCTCAGTTTTTCATCAGTTTTTGACCATATAATTTGAAACTTTGTATTTACTATAAAATATGTATGTTGGCCCCCTGTATTTGAAGATGGTGTGTTTCACTATGTTAAAAAGGCTGTCTTTGTGTTAGGTCTGTTTTTTTTTAAGCTATCTTGATTGCAGGGAGTAAATGGAAGACTGAATTGATTCAATGGAATAAGTTTTGGCATGCAGGAATCATTAATAAATAACATAGTATTGTAGTAAGAAAAGAATAGGCTGAACCAGGAGGGTTACCACATAACAACCCGTTTGATTAATTCAATTAAATATATATATCTGTGTGTACATATATATTGTAGTTTTCATATTATGAGGTTTGAGCCTTGCTAAAGGAAAAGATGTATCAGGGAACTGTGTGCGTTGTATTGTTTTTCAAAGCTGACAGGAAGAAAATGGAATTAAATGTTTTTAAAAGCTTTGGGTTTCCAAGACCATTACATTGAAAATAATTATATTGTTCTTAGAAACCTTATGATATCATCTTCATTAATTCGTGAGAAATCACAAGTTTCCTATCTGTTTATGTTCCTTTCCTTATTGACAACGAAACAGTAAATAACCAGTGAGAGATCTCAACTTCAGAGGAAAAAAAAAAAGCAAATTTGTCTTTGAATAACAAATTCCTTCATATAGGCATATAGTTACTACTTTTTCAGTCTTAGGGGCGAGTTTCATTTAAAGTATAATCATAACAAATATGTGGAATAAATTGCTTTCACGTCTATAGTAGCTAATAAGCCCCCTTAACACCATGATAGCACTTAAATCTAGAATAGGTTTGAAAGAAGAAAATAAAATTGTATTTTTTCCACCTTGGGAGGTTTGGATAGGCTTTAGAAGTTCCCAACAGATGAAGGTGTTTTTCTGTTGATTGTTTTGTGCTTATCTTGCTGCTGTGAGTAATACTGTGTTCTAATAGATATTTGGGGTCAAATCCCTGCAGGCAAAAAACATGAGGAAACTCTTAGCAAGTAGTAAATTCAGTTGCTGAGTTACTGTTACTGTACTACTACATATGTCTTGATTTCGTCTAAGCAGTTGTGTTTTGCTGTGTTTACTGATGTAAATACACTTTTACATCACTGCGTTTAGTGATGTAAATACACTTGCTGTCCTGTATACGATGTTCTTTGCACGTGCAAAAGAACATTGAGCTGTATAGAGAGCACCCTGTTAATTTCTGCAGATTTGGGATTAAACCTCTAGATCTTCCAGTACCTAGAGTTTCTTTTCTAGCACTTCCTTTTGTGAGCATTAGCATTTGGTATCTATTCTGTTCCTTGCAGACAGCAACACAAAAAAACAAAAATTACTTTTTTTTCTTTTTTGTAATGTAAACTGAGAAGAATCTTGTTACGTGGTTTGTTTTTTTAAAAAAAAAACTGTGTTTTGAGCAGACTCTTAGTTATTTGAATATTATTAGCTAGAAAGTGTGAATTCTAGTTTTGTTTTGTGACTTTTTGGAGTGTGGTTGATCACAGCACTGTTTTTCTTAAAAAAAAAAAAAAAAAAAAAAAAGACTGAATTAATAGTCCATAATCAGTGCTTATTGATTTCTGATAACTACACTGGTTATTCCCAGCTGGTGTAGCAGATTTTCTTTTATCACTATCTGTATATATTCTTGGCCGAAACCTGTTGTGTTTCATCTCAAGATGTAAATTACTGAAATAGCAAGCTCAATTACTAATTAATATTAGTAATTAACATTATACAAACAGTATGCATTACTCTTGGCAAACAACTGGGAAGGTGAAGTCCCTGCCTAGAAGAGCTTACAGCTAACAAAATACAAAATGGGTACGATCTGCATAGAAAAACCCTGACATATTTATAAATACGTGTGTCTGAATGGATCTAAAATGTGTGCAACTATAGATGTACACAAAACTTCTTTTCATAATTTTGTAAAAATTATAATTTTGGTCTAACTACTTGTACATATTAACTAGTAATACAATTTTTTCTTATTGTATTTATAGTCATGTTTGTGGCAGGAACAGAGGTTTTCCCAAGAAATGTTGGATGAAGTAGGTATAGAAGTAGAAACAAGTATCTTGAATGTGACAGTTCTCCTTGTGATACCTAAAAAGAGCGCATATATAGAGAGAGTCTCCAAATGCATTTTCACATGCAGTCAACATGCTTTCTTGATAAACGGTTTTGTCTTTCAGCCTTCTATTCTACCCTCTACATCTTTGCATATATTTGTGTGTATGCTTGTGTGCACTGTATTTAGTTTTCCAGCGTATATAGTGGCATTCATAGTCATTAAGTGATGAAGTATCATACGCAAAGTTAAGTAGCAACTCTGTTGGAGGTTCTATTTGTGAGCTTGAGTTTGCCATTTATGGTTCCATGCTTTCTGTACAAATGTTTTAAACCTTAAATTCAATTATTCCAATTCATGGATAAAGATTGTGAGAGATCCTTATTTGGACAGTTCCATTAGAGTTGTGGCCTTTGCCTCAGCCTTACTTCAAACCACCCTTGTACCATGATTGTCTTACCCTTTTTGTTTCCCTCACTTGCAGCTCTGACTCATTTCTCTCCTCCATTCCATGCTAAATGAGTTGCACACCTTCAGAATGACTTCTTCATGCAGTCCTCCCGATTTCTAAATTAATACAGCCATATGTATATAAAATGGTAGCACTCAATTAAAAATATAAATTCTGAAACATTATCTTTACATCATTTTGTCCCTGTATGTTTAGTTTTCTCCTCTGTTTCTTTTCCTCTATTCTTTGGAGTCTTCTCACAGTAACAGGAATTAACTCTTTCTTATGTCTTTGAGTTTTTACGGTTTGTATTCCCAGCCATGCCATCTGTGGGTCTGGAGCCTGGATGGCAACAGACTTCCTTAGTTCCATGTTCTGTGCTTGACAAGAGGTAGTCACTACTCAGAGTTACTATAGCTAGGCAAAGCCTCTATTTTCCACCAGTCTCTGTACATGTCACAGCACCTGTATAGAGAACTGCACATGCTCTGATCTTGTCCTGAGCTACTTGAAGATCTGGGGATATGGGTGCTGCCTGTCTCCTGCACTCCACTGTACCCAGGGCAGAATCTATACATGAGAAATCTGACAGGCTGCCTTTCTCCTGGCAAATCAGGAATGGCAATAACTGCTTGAATTGCATCTCATATCAGAAAATACTGCATTTAGTGTATCCCATCAGCCACAGCTTCTAGTATCTCTAATTAACCAGCGGGTTTCTTCAGGAGGAGGCTCTGTTCCCCTGATCCAATTGGGGGTGTCAGAACTACAGCCATTTGCTACAATGGAGACAAAGATGCTCCATGAACCATACAAACTCACCAACAGGCAGTGAATATCAGCTATATGGCGGTACCTTGGGACTCTTCTGTCATTTGAGAAATTTCCTTTGGTCTCTCTTCCTACCATGCATAGCTGCTGTAGCCACTGCTTTGCCTAGCTGGATGATAGTAGTTTTACATTAGTGTTTGCAAAGGCTTTTTACTGTTGGTTCACTGTTTTTTTTTTCCTTAAACTGGACTAAGTAATTATTGTGATGTCATCACTTGCTTTTTTCTTTTTTTCAGTATTTATGAAATAATTTTTCCACTTCTATGTTTGTGACTTTATACAGTGTGTTAATTAAGGAAAGCAGCAGACCTATATCAGTGCTGGAGCAAGAAAGCTTACCAACCAATGGTTTGATATACTATATTAAACCTAGAGGAGCACAATTCATTAAGTCTCTGTCTTTTCAATACTGCCAGCTATTAGTACTATCTTTAAGTTAGTTAATTTCAATTATTATGGTTTCTCTGATTGGTGCGAAGTCTGTAGACATTCTGACATTATAATCCTATAGTGTTGCCAGAAATATCAGCAGGTTTTGTGTAGAGAACTAAGCAACAGAGAATTAGGTAGGATTGACCCTCTCCCTATAGGGAGAGGGACTTCTGGGTCCAAACCTATGTGAGTATGAGAAGAGGTTGTACAACTGCTGGACATGGGTGGTTTGGCTCTCAAGAGAAAGGTAACCAGTCTTGGGAGTGGTGCTCACAGGAGGCTGCTTTGAACAGCCCGGTCAAGAACCGTCTAGGATTTCACTAGCTGAACTTAGTGAATTGAACAAAACAACTTTTAGCACAACCTTGATTTTAAGTGCAGTCTGTTGCAGATAAAAGTGCCTTAAGGTGGGACAGAAAAATTCAGTGTTCAGTAGCAGATAGAAAGATAAATTGATTTAAGCCGTGTACTTCAGAAGTGAAATGTTACAGCAGTCAGGCTCAGGATGGCCTCAGATTAGACATTTCTGCAGGCAAGTCCAAATTCTGCCCTATCCACACAAGTTTTATTGCTGATACCATTAAGAATCACCTTGCTCTCTTCAGCCCACCACTCACTTGCTATTAGTTTGTGTTCATTATGTTCATTTATCCACAACTGCCCTTGCTCTGCTTCAAGGCTACCCTGAGGCATCCTGCTTCCTGCCCGTGTCATGGTACCATGATGCAGCTTCAAAGTGTGAAGTCTTGAGGCATCCTGGAGCACAGCAGAGAGCTGTAGCTGGTTGAATAAAACAAACACTGTTCAAATTTCCCAAACTTTGGTGCCTTGGGCAAACACCCTGTTTGCTTTTCCATCGTTCCCCTTCAGGGCCTGCTTTGAAGGAAACAGGGCTGTGCCAGACATCGACTTAGGAGGAGCAATGGTACTGCATGTATCAGCAGATCTGAAGACTTTTTTCAGTGATTAGAGGATTGATCTAGAACTTAAAGTGTTTCAAGGGCTGAGCATGTGCATAAATCAGTGAAAGCATTTGCAATTGAGGCAGTAATAGCAATTTGACATAACATATTTGTTTTAATACCAATTGAATTACAAGAGGCAGTAGGTAAATATTTTGTTTGTCTACACCATTGACCAAAATGCAGACCTTAGTACCTGGAGCATGGTTTTGGATTTTTTTTTTTTGAACCTGAACAATCCAATATTAAAATAAAGATATTCTAAAATATCCGAAATAAAGGACATCAAAAGCTAAAACAACAAAAAATCCCCCTGTTGTTTGACTGCAAGTTGCAATATGTGGGACTAAAAGTATCTGCATATTGCTATAACCATGGTAAACTCATTATTGAAATGACAATGTAGTTAATTAAAAATTATTTACAGGCATTTGCCAGCTACAGAATTACAGAATTCATCATAAGCTGCAAAATCCAGCTAAGAAACAGTACATATTTGGATAGTTAACCCATCTCGAGTCTATGTTTAATTATATTGCTGACTTGAACTTGGAAGCGAAGACTGAAGAAATGACATACCCCTAAGCTGATTAAGTTGCTAACAGCCACTAAAACGTGTTACATGGCCATTCCACTCCTGCCTGCAGCTTCACGCTTTTCTTACGCTGACTCACACTGCATCCATGTTAGCCGAACCAGCGAGTCAAAACAACAAAAAATCAACACAAAAAAGAAGGAAGAAAACAATAGAGAAAGGGAAAAAGGAGGAGGGGAGGAGAGGAATAGTTTTTATTGCTTTAGATTCCTGAACTGGGACCGGTTTAGGAAAGATCCAGTGCTGGTGCGGAGGAGGGAAGCATATGAGAAAAATTTACTGAGATTGCCTTTTGAATAACAGCTTGCATGTGTACCAGCGTAGCTGTAGTATGAATTGTATTCTAGATTGTTTTAACTGTATTGGGTATGCTTACAGCATAGCCATGATGCTGGCTGCAGCGGACACATGCAGATATACCTGGGGAAAAGCTCAGATTTCAATTCAGTTCATTTTCTAGCACTTTTTTAAAGAGCCCACTTCTTTTACTGGATAGTGAATTGAATTGACATCACTCTCCAGGTTTACATTTGCAATGCTTAACACACATTAATTCTTCACTTCTGCTCCCCTGAAAAAGAAAATATATTTTGCCCTTATCACTAAGCACTGTAACACTGATATGCCCAGAAAGAAGCTGAATTTTCTTCTGCCAATTACAAAGTCTGCAGGCAAAGGATTTTGTTTCATTCCAAGTAAATGGTGCATGGGGTTGTATAGCGCAAACAGTAACCTTGAGTGTACAAGAAATCTTATAAATGATCTCATGTATGTTGCTAATACTGGATTCCCTGCTAAGCCAGAGTAAACAGAAAGGATGTAAAAACAACTGCAGAAGAGATCTCAGTATGAAATACAACCGTGGCATTTCATCAGAATCACAGTTTACTTTCAGCATTAAGGACCGCAGTAGGTAAACTTACCATCTGTAAATTAAAAGCTAATCTATGGAAAATCGTGGTTAAGGGGCATGAATTCTTTATTTGCATTTTTAAATGAAGGAAATGGAGGAGAATAAATTGCACATTTCAGATATTCTAGAAGGAAATAGATTTTATTCTCATCTAATTTTCTTAATCATACTCTTTTGCCCAAATAAAGTTGATTTTACTAGTCAAGGCTTTGTGCTAAATAATATTGCAAAAATGGTCCCATGTTTTTTCAGAGCTGTTTATCATCTAAAGCTCCTATGGACTTTTACTGGAGCTATGCATGTTTAGCACTCCGGAAATCAGGTCCATAATAGCTGCATCCCTCTGTACTACTGATATTATTTTAAAAACCCTTTGAGAGAGACTGTCTAAAAGGAAATTACAAATTCAAACACTTCTCTGAGAAAAATGCCACCAATTATAATTCTTTCTCGGTCTGTAATAAAAGTCACAGCAATATTTTTATTTGCTGCACTTTTGCACACACACGTATAAAAATATATACAAAGATGCATGACTCAAGCTGTGCAAATAATGGATTTTTGGTCCAGCTCCCAAACAATGTAAAAGGCCCAAAGAACCCTCAAATGATTTATTCTTACTGAACCCAATTTTTTCTTTCAAAGTTCATGATGAATACATTAGTTGAAAAAAGGTCTTGTGTGGAAAAAAAAGCCTCTCAAATTAAAAAGTAATATATGTGAGGGAAGTGTTAGTTGTCTATAATTTAGAGAAGATGGATGGTTTTTCTGAAAGTAACAGAACGGAAGGTTTTAAAAGTGAGAAAAATGCAATTACAAATCAGTCAGTTTTAATGAAATAAATAATTGGGGAAAAAACCTCAACTGTTATACATTGTTAGAAAACAAAGACATGAATAACAGCCAGAATAGCTTTATCAAGAATAATTCATACTAAACCAACTGATGTTGAATTTGTTACAGAATAATGGGCTTTGTGGATTGAAACATAGTGGTGGGTGTCACATATCTTAAATTTACTAAAGCTGTTGATACTGTCTCAGATGAGATTCCTATAAGCAAGCTAGGAGATGGTAGTTTAGATAAAACCAAGGTAAGGTAGATGCAAAACTGTTTGGGAGACAAGGTGTTTTCAGAAAGGTTAGATAGTACCTGCCTTCTAGTTAGATAGTATCTACCTTTAGAAGGGATGTAGGTTGCCAGATTGACTTCTTATAATCCTTTCTGGTCCAATTCTCTGTTTGTGTATAGTCCTATCATTTGGTGATGACGTTTGTAATACAAAAAACCCCTGTAAAGACATATTTAAATGACTAAAGATATTCCAGTATTCTCTGGTAGCTCAAGAGAATGGAAAGTTAAATTTTGTTTCCAGTTCTAAGGGTAAACCTAACCATAGTTAATCAAATTGTAACCTCCCTTCATCTTCCACCTGTACTGTAATTAGGTTCACTGGCTGTTATTGCAGTTTAAGTTTTTCTCTGTAAGGCTAACACTGCAGAAAGATGGGTCAAACATCATTAAATTCAAGGGGAAACACAAACCAGAAAAGCTAACAGAAAATATTATTACTTTTGCGTTTCACCAGTAATAAGTATATCTCAATAGAAAATGCAATAGATAAACTTGGTAGACTATCTTAAGTCTACACATATAGTTTCCTGCATAAACATTATTTAAGTAAGTTTAAACTTAGTGTCTTTTTTCCTCAGCTTTTGATACAGTTAATATTTTTGGTGATTAATTGAGTGTGCTTAACTGTTAGACATCTTTAGCTTCCAGACATGTTTGGCAATGTGAAAGTTGTAAGATATTTAGCTATGGACTTTAATTTTCTCTTTATTCTTTCATTTCCTTAGTATTGGATTATTAGTATTCTCTCTGTATATGTACATTGTCAACCACACTGTATTTTAGTATTATAGAAAGCAACTTTAATTTACCTTTACAGCTAGATTTTTTTCTATACATTGTTTTGTATTGTCATTTGTCATTTTGTAATGAGACTCACCAAATCTAACAGAAATTCACAAATATGTTAAATTTTCTTAAGAATTTAATCAGGAGTTCTTCATAAGGTGTTATTTTTTGTATTAGAATAGGGAAAGGAAAGGCATGCATTGCAGAGTATTGATTTTTAATTGAGAACAATGTTAATTTAGCTCTTTCATTATTCAGTACTTGTTTTTAATAATTTTATTAGATCCTTCATAGTTTTTTGAAATATTTTAGTTTTTAATTGAGGGCATATCTTGTAAATACTGAATTGTTTGCCTGATATATCAATTGCCTTATAGACTGTAATCCTGACCATGAGATAAGTGTCTAAAATAGTAAACTATATAGGAAAAAAAAAAAAAAGAATGATGGAAAAGCAATTACTTGCTCTCAAACCTGCATAATGTCATGGCTAGCGTGTTGCACCTTTTGGCTCCTGCCTCACTCTCCTCTCTTGTCTGGAAAACGTTAAAAAGAAATCTAGATGAGCACTGGTGTTTAATTTTCCCCATGCTAAGTTTCAGACTTCTTCACAAAAAGGTTCAGCTGCTGAGAGTAAGAAGGGAATATTAGATTTTTGATTGTCTGTTCCGAACACCAGAGACCCAGGATTCCATTTAGTGACCCTTCTGAACCTTCCTCACGCAAAAAGTGTTCAAGCTCTCCCTCGTGGCTGAAATGCACTTTTCACTATGCTTGGAGTTTATTTTCAGGGTTTTAATAGAGCAAGTGCCAGACATGGGATTGTTTTCCGGATCTATTTTATTTCAAATTAGTTTGTCCAGTTCTAGTTGAATATTTCTTCCTTTACATGAGCAGGTGGAATTTGCTGCATACCATCATCAGCTGTTTGATGATTCGCGCTTCAGACTCCAAAACTTAAGTCCTACAAGCTATTTCTAAAAGGACAATGTGCTTAGGAGTTTCATTTAGACTTCATCTAAGGCCACTACAGCGTAAGCGGTAGGCTTTTAGCCTTAGTAAAAGCTGCTTTCCTTATCAATTTCTTAACATTTTCACCTCTTTAGTTCCTAAGTTATATACAAAGAATTCTTAGAGCTTTTTTTAACTGGTTCCAATTCCCCTCAAAACAGTTAAACATTTTTTTTAAATTATAATTTTCTGTTCCAGAGATGGAGATCCTGAAACTAATTATCTGATTCTCACACAGAATAAAATATTTAGGACACATTTTAATGTAGTACTACAAGTTTTTACAACATTTTCAAAATAAGTGAACTAATGACTTAACTTTTACAATTTTTTTTTAATTTATTTCTTTAATGACTGCTACTATTTGACACCTCTAAATCAAAAATGAGAATTAATCCTGAAAACTTTCAATCATGGAAAATATTCCTTTTTTGCTAACTCTGTGTCATTAGTTAACAAAAATTGATGAGGATTTTTCAGTGTTGGCTCTTCAAACTAAAAGGCCATGACTAAATCTGTGAGCAAAATATCAGAGGCTCCTTAATGTCCTGTGGCATTGTGGAATTCCATCCTACAAGCAGTTCAAAAGAAAACATTTTTAAATCCATATTCTATCATTTTAAAATAAATATGCATAATCAACCCAACTTTGTAAGTACTATTATGTTGTTTGTCTGTTATTGTTACTTATTTCACTTGAAGGAAACACTTCCTACTGCCAACTGAATCTCAGAGCAAAAAATATGTCCTGAGGTCTGTGTAGTCTGTCAAAGTATTTAGGTAGGACTTCATCTCATCTTAGGTTGAAACTCTTAACCAACATTATTCATATGTCTTGTAAGTGTAATATATTTAATTTGAATCATTAAAGAGTAGTGCTGGTTACTTGGAGAGGAGGAGTGGTCCATTAAGTTGTGCACACAATCCATGCAGGGGTCTAGAATCATAAAACAACCTCACATCTTTCTCAGCAGGAAACCCTTTCTGGTTGGAAATGGTGTTTAATTCTTGTCAGTAGGTTCTATTGATGTTTTAGTATGTAATAATCTTAGACTCCTATATTTTAAGATATTTTGAACTTTGTACTTTGAGTAGTATTTTAATTTTGTTGTCACCATTGTTGTGCAGCAAATTTTTTCACCTTCCAGTAGCTTGTCCACCAAGTTAGATACTAAGACACTGCTTTGTAAGCTGGGTTAAACATGCATAAATTGTACAAGTCAAACTGCTTAAGTGCAGAATTCTGACATGCTAAAATGAACTGTTATTGTAAGTCTGTTCATTTACCTTAATTAAAAATTTACAAAGCCTTTGTGAGCTATTTAGGCTGTCAGTAATACGTATACAGGGGTGTTTGTGTGAGTTGAGGAAGTTTGCTGTACACAAGTCTAATAAACAATATGAAGCATGTATTCAGATGGATTCATCTGGTCATGTATATGTAATAGAGTTTGCTGTTCACAAAAGAGGGCTTCAGGCATCAATCCAGGATCTAGGAAACTGTTGTAAAACTGTTGTGCAAAAATGGAAAATGAGATTTCATATGAACTGAAACTGTTCTGCTGAATCACAAATTCCAATGGGTTAACTGTCTGCCTGTCTTTTTTGCCTGTGAAGTGCACTGTAAGGCAAGAGAACGTTTTTTGGAGCATCTAATCCTCAAAGGTTAAAAAATTATTTTTGTACTCTGTTCATACGTAACACATAATAAAGACAGCTCTGTTTAATACAGAGCTTCAGCCCTGAAGAATTTGTCATGCATAATATAGTATTGAAAAAAATCATCTTTCCTCTGATAAAATATTCTGAATGCTTTCTGAATGCATTGATGCATTTTAGTTAAATAATTAAGTCTCTCTGTTCTGCTATTATGAAAACTATATGAGTGAGAAACATTCTGCAAAAATGAATATATACAGTGCCAAGTCTAACATGAAGAACATTACATTCTTACTAAAAGATTTTATCAACGTAATAAATATGCTTGCTTTCATTTCTAACAATTTCCAATGTCTACTAATCTTGTTATTATAGCTAAATAGCAAAGGTTTAGTTTGCTGGTAGTTCCTGTAGCATTAAACCTCTGAAATCCAATTAATCACTTGTTTCCCTACTAAACACTGAATTCTGTGAAAGGTAAGAGTAAATCTGGATGTTGAATGAACCTGGTCTTACTGGGACAGATTTCAGAAGGCAATATTATTATAATTTTTTTTTTTTTTTTAATGTGACTTGGCTGCTTTTGCTTTCTACTGTGGCATTTTCAAGAAATTTGAGTTTAATGGGTCTTAGAGCTGGTGAAGACTACAAAAGGAAGGAGAAGGATGTGATATCCAGCTGTGCAGGCAGAGCATTGATTTGCCATTTAGAGAAGTTCTTTTGACCTTACTGTGGATTGTCATGTGCAAAAATTAAGCTCATACATACAACTTCATAATATCAAGCTTATGCATTGAGAGCTATATTGAAGCCTTTTGGTTTCTGGGGCAGGGCATCAAGCTCTCTCCTTTCCTAGTGTGTGCAGGGAAAGAGGTAAATAAGGTGTATTTTTCTCTGTTCCTACCAACCAGACTTGTCTGCTTAGGGGTTGACCTTACAGTGCACTGGATTTTGTTCCCAGAAGAAATGAGATTAGTGATAGAAAAGCAAAGGCAATTTTCATTGCTGTCCTCTGTTTAGGCTTTAAGGTCTCTGAACCAAAAATTTTTATTGTTCTGCTATTGCTTATGGAATTTATTTCATATCTTGAATTCTGTGTGTGCTAGCACTATATAAATCCAGTCTTTGAGGAAGTATGTAGAAATATCTGAAAGGACATAACAAAGAAAAGCCTCAGTATAACAGCTGATACAGTGGGAGTGCTGGGTAGCTACTTTTTCTGATTAAAAAGCTAATGCCTATTATTTTTTATGTACCATTACTTGACATGAAGGTAGAAAAGAAATAAAGTTCTCTGTTCTTCTCCCTTCGCCCAGTTGATAGAGAAAATTAACAGACACGCAGCATATAAAGTGAGGGCACTGCACATGCCTTTTCTCTGTTTGAGACCTATTACTCATGCTAAGGAATTAGAAGTGTACCCTTACAGACACAAAACCTGATCACAGTGCATACTACTCAATACCAAGTTAAAATGAGTAACTTATAGCTGTACCCTGGGGAAAAAATTGTAGATTCTGTACCTGAGGGCTATATGCCCTTTCCACAGTGCACTTCGCTATGAGTTTTGTCTTTTTTTTTTTATACTGTCCTGTTGGGTAGTTCAAGACCAAATAAGATTCCCCCTTAGCTTTCTTTCCCTGAAGCTAAACAAACCCAGTTCTTTCAGCCTCTCCTTGTACGTTGTATTCCAGCCACCTAATCATCTTGGTGGCTCTTTGCTGGACTTACAGAGGGCAAGCAGAAGACCAGAGGCTACTCCCAGTAGAAAGCAGAAAAATAGAAAATCTTTTTGTAGATTAACTCAATAAGAACCTTTTAATGTTGCACATTGGGACAAATAGAATTACCTGTTGAATGCCTGAATGTATTTTCTATAAAATCTCAGAAATGTGAATGGATATGAATTATTATTATCTCAGGAAAATCTCATACAAATTGGCTAAATCTTATATTTTAATCTTCTCAGTAATTAATCAATTTTTATGTACAGAATTAATCAATTTTTCAAACTTCAGATTGTAATGGACTGTTTAAATAAAGTCCATTCTAAAGTTCTGCAAAGCAGTTTGTCTTATGGTTAAAAGGACATTCTCATTGTCTGTTTGCCACATCGTTTGCAGTGTCTTTGAGATACATAGCAAGGAAAGGAACGTACAGCACTAGGTTCATATGTAGGAGATACAATGAGGAAAATTTGTGGTTATTCATCATTTTGTTACTTAATGCTTTTGAACCCAAATAATCCATGACATTTATCAAATGTAGAACTTCTATATGTCATGAGTCAGCAAGAATACATTGAAGTCTGTATCTGCACTCTTGATTCTTCCTAAAGCTAAATCAATCCAGTGTGAAAACCAATGCTAGCAATTGTGGTTTTTAATACTTTAATACTTTCACTATTTCTGTCTTTTAATTTCTTTCCCTTTCTATTCTCTGCATAGATTAATCCACACAGTTGTACTAATGGGTGCCTATCCAAGAACACTCAAGATATTTTAGTCAAAATTATTCCATTTATTGACGCCTAAGAATGGGGGGGAAAGAGGAGATGGAATAGTTTTCTGAATTATTGCCTAATAAAGTGGCACAAGATAATCAGTTTAATGGCAGTAGAAATTAATATGGTTAATTCTGATTCATGAAGTAGGCTTAGTATTCTCCACTGGGAAAGGATCAAAAGAACCCACAAACAAACAAGCTTGTAGACAAATGGATATTAACCTGAATAAAAATAGGTTGCAGTTAGGCTTCATCTGTAAGTTTGTAAAGTTTAACTATCTTCTGCTTTTTTATTCATACACTTTTTATCTGATGTTAATAAGCGCCAAATAGCTGAAAGCAGCATTGCAAACTGGTGTATTTCATATTTAACAGTAACTTAAAAAGTGTTTGCTATCAGAAATATTATTTCTTCTTAGATACCCACAGGAGTCTAATGAATAGAAGTATCTCAGAGGGGACAGTTTGGGTCTCATTATTGTTTTTCACCTTTATCAGCATTCTAATGCTTACAAGCTGAAGTAAGCCTCGCGCACCTCAAAGAGACAGCCCTCCACCTTCAAAGGGTGATTATTTCTTATTTGAGCCTTCTATTTTTATATTATCAGTCTTTCCATCTGACTGAAGATCAGCATGTAGGCTTGGTTTGAATAATTTAAAAACCAGCTACTGTTAATATTAACAAAAGAATCTGCTTTTATCACCTTTAAGCTAACTTGAAACAAACTTTATATATTAACTGAAATACTTAGCAGAATTGTAAACATTCAGATTAATCATATAACCACTGATTTCTTTCCATGCTGCATTTGGCTATTCACATTGAGCCTATAATTCGAGACAGTAGTTTAGATTTAGACCCATTTTAAAAGTCTGATACATTTAGAAGATTCAGTTTCATGATAGATAATCAGCACCTGTCATCCACACTAGCTGTTTTATATCAGATTAATACATAATTACATTGTGGTATTTTTAATATATTAATGATTTTAAAAGTTCTTTTTCAATGCTTAAGATCGGTCCCCAATCTTGCAAAGAAAGATGCCTGTTTCTCTTCAGATGGTTATAGTACATTACCTCATAAATCAAGAAGAACTGATGAATACTTGTGTTTACACTAATAAACAGTATTTACTGATGTAAATCTGAATGTTGGCAGATAATCAATCTATGATTTTTTTCATAACTTTGGTCTCTTGAAGCATATATTTGTTTCATGTGTAACACTGGATGATTCTTGGGTTTGCATCTTCTGTGTCTTTTTCCATCCATAGAAGAGTTGTTTTTAATAGCTCATTCCCTTCGACAGGTAGATGATAGCCTTTGAAAGACATAGCACAACACGTAGTACGTAATGTAGAAGAATGAGTTTTGTAACTTATTGCTTAGAAGGGTTTTTTGGAAGGATCTAGACATATAAGTTCAAGACACACTAGGTTACAAACATTTTAAGTAAACATCAAGTTAGAAGTTAAACTGCTGTCAGCGTTGCCTTGATTAAATAATTTGAATGTGTATTAGTGATATATGGCTGCATATAGAATAACGCTTGTTCTTGTAAAGCACTAAGTACTCTCAGGTTCCATTATAATCAGCCATGCAGAACTCAGAAGAGTAACTAGAGAAAAAAATATATTTCCTCTCCTTGCTTTAAGCATGGTAAGAAAATACTTTTGAAGTTCTATGTTTTGCTTCAGAGATAGAATTGCATAATGCAATTTACATAACAATAGAGACCTTTCAATAAAAAATTTTGGAAAAACATAAATGGGAAATAACTTCATGCCTGCAGTACGTAGAACATTAATTCTTATGTCAACAAATGTTAAATCAGATGTTTGTTCAAAAAAAAAAAAACCCCCAAACCCCAAAAACCTATTGGTAGCTAGGGAATGTGCATAAGCAGAAAACAGCATCCTGACCAGTGCCTTCAAGTAAGGCAGAAGTAGATACAGAACTGAGCTGAAGACTAATTTATGATTACATATTTATTCTATAGAATGTATTCTATATTTAGATTCTATATGGATAATATCTTTCCCAGCTTGGTTTATTTATTGCTAGAACTAATATATCTTCTTTTACATCTTGGAAATAGTTGGAAAAATTTAGTCCTGAAAAACATGGGATAAAGTAGAAAATGTAAAGAGCCAGTCATTTGATCGGAGGAAATTGAAAAAAAGATTGTAAAAGACACAAAACCGGAACTTCATATATGATTTACTCATCCTCGTTAATTAGGCTTAGAAATTATCTCATTTTATAGTCTAGAGAGACAGCAGAGCAATATTCAGAATTTCTGATATAAATGCAGGAGCAAACATGTATTTGCTTTAAAGCAAGACTGCTGGATGGGAATAGCCATTACAGTCAACAATGAGGCAATGAATTTGTGCCTAAAGCAGTGTAGTAAGGCTTTTCATAACTTTTTGTATGCATAGTAAAGAGTAAATTTGCTGGAGCATCCACAGAGATTTAAATTAATTTCAGAAAGAAAATTATTACATTAATTTGTTTTCTACAAATATAATTTTGAATTAGTTATTCAGTATGAGTTTTCCCAGTTGCCTTTAATAAAATGATAGAGATGGGCTTATGGGGAGAATCTTAATTGTTCAGCTTTCCATTTCTGTTTGACTCATTTTCAACCTTAGTTATTAGTGGGAAATAGCTGAAGTAAATGAGTGTTTGTGAACTGTAGTGCCTGATTCTAAGCTTTTGCTTGGGCTCATTAGAAGGTTAGTAGATGTTTAAGAACACAGAACATTTTAGTTTCTATCACAGTAGTGTCCTCCATGGAGCTCTGTTTTAGAATTTCACTGTGTGTAATGTTGCATAGTCACAGTTTAAAGTGAAGTTTATAATTCTTTTCACCTTAAGAGCAAAGTAAGGTAATTTAAAACAGCACGGTCTGTTTATGGTGCAGAGGAGAGTAAATGAAAAATGGTCAGCTGTCAAATACAAAGGAAGAATCAGGATGATTATAAAAAGATTATTTTTCATTAATAATTTTCACCTGAAGGACATAATTATACAGACCACTGTATAATTTCTCATTTCTTCAACAGTTTAAAAGTTTTTTTATTCTTTTGCTTTATGAAGAAACTGTGTGTTTCTGTAAAGGTTAAGTTTGTACAGACAGGGAAAATCAAACTCTGTGAATGCAGAACATTATGGTATCAACACAACATAACAGTATTGCTAAGATGAAAAAAGGGTCATGTAGAGCTATGACTGTAATTCTGCCTGTGAATTCAATTTTGTAGGTATAGAAAGAAAATTTAATTATGACCGTATTATTCATGTGTTTATTCTTCCTAATGCTACTGCTTGGTCATAAAGTTATAGATAGAAGTTTATACCAAACTGAAAACTAAGGAGATTAACTAATTATGTTTTATAACAGAAGTTATAATAACAATCACTTATAAATACTCTTTTGTTTTATTCTTCTTTCCTGACATAACTGTTCAGGACAGCACTGCACACTTTCAGCTAAGCTTACAGACTTTTGTACAAAGAATGTAAGTTTTTTCACTGTTTGTGAGACAGACTTGAGCAGTAAATGCTTTCTGTGATTTGAAACCTGCTTCTCTCCTTCCATTCCCACTAACGAAAGAAAGAAGGAAAAGAAATTCTGTGCTTTGGGACAAGCTAAGTCTTTTCAAATGCATGAAAGACAAAGAGAGTGCTAAGCGTGCAATCTCAGCTACTTCTGAATAACCCAATGGCAGGATACTCACTTGGGATGTAATCTGGACTGGTACTGAGATGACCATAGTCTTCGTTTTTGTTGTTAATCTTTGTCAAAAGCAAACAAACAAATGAAAAACCTATTTACTGGAATTAGATTACTCTTATCCATATCATAGATTCCACATTCCCATTCTCCATTTGGTTGAAACATTTCCATCGAGTTTCCTTGAGATTCAGCACAGGATCTCAGTTTTTAGGTGAGATTAGGTTTTTTAGCAGTATGGCACACAAGACCTGTAGTTTCTAGCTTCAGAGGCTTGCTAGCTATGACTTTTTAGTTTTGCGGTGTATGGACTATGAAAAATGACTATGTCTTGGTGACTATGTTTTTCCCCCCCCCATGAATTTTTTGCATCTAAAAGCATGAAATACGGCTTTTGGACAAGTACCAAAATATATCTTAGAAAAGGAGTAATTGTTTGCAATTAAGGCAACAAGATTTTGGAATTGACTTATTGTGTAAGATCGTACATAACTCAAAATCGGAATAAAAAATATTTTTCCTCTTCATATATGTCAATATTAAAATGAAATTAAGTTTTGAAAAATTTGAAATGGGTATCCATGTGACTAACTTTCTGAAGTTGTGTGGTCAAAAGTTTCAGTGAATAAACTAAGAATCAAGTTCTAGAATCAGGTGTCTAAAAACCAACCTGTCTTGTGTGTAAAATATGTAGTAAATAAAAAGTTAATTTTAAAGTAATGTGGATTATACATGTGTGGGCAATGCAAGGACCTTTTACCTCAGAACCTGGGTGGCAAAGCCTTTCTGCTTGTGCTTTTTCAGTCTTTATTTTCCAAGACAAACCTGGTGCATCTTCCTGAAGTCATTGTTCTTTGCTTTAAAGAAAAAAAAAAAAGTGTTTTCTGGGGAGTTGCACGTAATGTCTTCAGTTAGATTAAGAACTAAAAATAATCTAAATTTAAAAGTAATTAAAAATGAGCCCTTTTCAAATCTAGCACATTGCTATAAATTCGTAGACCAAATGATCTAAATAGAAGCAGTACAAGCCAGTCACGTTGCTTCTGAAAGTTCAGCCTTAAAAATATGGCTAAGATATACCAGTAGGGCACTGCAATGAATTTTCTTTTTGCAAGTAGCTGTTTTGCCTCTCATCAGCATAATAATTGAATGTTGGCGTTGTCTGTGCTACTCCTATTGGGAGGATAAACAGGATGTTATTCTCTGTAGCTCCCAGTCTGTTGCTTTTTGAGCTTTAGGCTCATTTTAAAAGATAGAGTGCTTCTCTAATAATAAATTGTTTTTAAAAATCAAGTTTTGGAACGAAAAAGTGATGAGAATTACTTTTTATTACTTCCTTGATATTTCCAATGTGAGTGATGTTCCATTGGTGTGGGCGGTGTTTGTTCGGGGGGGGGGAGGGGGTGGTGTCAGCCTTATTATAAAGCTCCAATTAGGCCACCAATTATTATGTTTTTATTTATCTAAAATAAAATTGTCATTTCTACCATCTAGAAGTTAGCCAAATGGTGCAGTTTCTGTGTAATGCCCCTGTACCAGGTATAGCAGCATTTGGAGGGTAACTTCAAGGCACAAGGTTTTAGTACAATAGTTGCTAAATCTTGCTGTGAACTGTGTATAGTTTGTCAGTTAAGGTTCGCATTAGTCAGATGACCTAAAAGCGTTTGGGGCCATTAACCTTGTTTGAGTAACTGAACAGAAATCAAGCAAGTGGTGGTACAGTAATTATACAATGGTTTTTCTGTAGATTATTGTGGGTTGGACATATAAAAAATATCTTTCACTTCCTGCAAGAAATAGAAGATGCACCATAATCTAGAAGTTGAACATCAGCATTAATAAGGTTGTGTGCAGTTTAAAATAGCTTACTATTTTTTTGTTTCTTAGGTGCACTTCCTGTATCCGCTATTCCTTTTTTGTACTGTAGTGCAAATGAGGGGTATCTAGTGTGAGTGTTGAAAAAAATTGCTCGTATTTGTGTACCATTCTAGGTGGACAGCACACATATGTGCATATGTCTGAAGGTTACCACATGCAGAGATGTGCTGCTGGTTACGATCTATGACATACTTTTGATAGTATTAGAGTTAACCTGTCCAAAAGGATGAAAGCTCCATGTATTAATATACATTGCTTTTGTATTCTTGCACTATATATTTCTGGAATTCTAAATTTTGGAGGGAAAAATTGTTGAGTGATTTTTGGTTGGGATTTTTTTTCAATTATTTCAAAGCATCTTAGAAACGTTGGTTGTAAGGGCTCTCAGAATGCAGGTCATTCTGTCCAGCCTCATACTGGGATTAAGGACTATTGCCAGCACTAGGCCAGATTAGCTATGGTTTTGTCTAATCAAGTCTATCAAATCTTTAAGGGTTGGAGATTCCACAACCTCCAGCACTATGACACCCTCCTAGTGAAAAGTCATTGTGTCATAGAAGAAAACTTTTCTAATTTTCTTTATGAATCACCCAGCTGCTGTGGCTATTGTCCTTTATTTTCTGTTGCTACTATGAAGAGTTTAGCTTAGTCTCTTCCTCCAGTTCATATGTCCTGAACTACCAAATGAGAATGCTGTTGCCACAGCATCAAAAGTTTTACTAAAGTCGAGGCATATTACTTATGCGGCTCTCCGACCATCCATATAACCAATCATTTCACCACAGAAGGCAGTCAAGTTGGTGATGTGTGACGTGCCTTTGGTTAAATACATGTTGACTGTTCCCAATTATCTTCTTGTCCTTCATGCATTTAGAAATGGATTCCAAGAGGACATGCTTCATAATCTTTCCAGGGACTGTTCTCTGTTCAAAGCTGATGATAAATACATCAGTAGAGCAATCGTTCTCAAAATTAATGTGTGGTACCTTGAAAATCTAGGTCCCATCATAGT
Source organism: Gymnogyps californianus (assembly GCF_018139145.2). Lineage (NCBI taxonomy): Eukaryota > Metazoa > Chordata > Aves > Accipitriformes > Cathartidae > Gymnogyps > Gymnogyps californianus. The sequence goes on along the minus strand of NC_059474.1, from coordinate 38,462,641 downwards.
ATTAACATATATTATATTGCCTGTAGTAAATTAGCCACCTTTGTGCTACTGATTGGTGGCACAATAGCAGGAGGATATGTTTAGCTTTTCAAGGAAAGATCTAATAGTTTAGTTCCAGCCTCTGTATAGTTGGGACTGATAAAGCTTAATTTCTCCCTTACATTTAAGGCAGATTTTCAGATGAAGGTCTTTACACAGATAGGAAATAAAGCTTCCAAGAAAAGGGAATAAAACTGTTATCATAGTAAAGGTTACTATTGCTCTAATTATAATTCATATCCAATAATGAACACCTTGTTCAATAATATTTAATTCAGATCATGATGCTGAATATAGAATTACATATTGAGAGAATTCATTAGAAGTTTTTAAAGTAAGCTGAATAAATGTGCCTCAGAGAATGTGTTTGATGAATCTGTAAAATTATTTAAACTAGATCTGTAAAGTATTATGAAAAATCCACAAGGGATGCACAATTAGGCGAATAAGCTGTTCAAGGCCAGGAGCTATTGAGTATTTATTGTACAGTGCTTTCTTGTATACTGTTTATGCAGAACAGGTGAATGGCAAAAAAATAACAGTACGCAAAGTTTAAAAGAAACTAAGCAGCGGTGAGGCCTTGAATAATAATAAAAAAAAAAGTTCCCTTATAATTAGTTTTCCAGTCTTTGCCTACACATTATTACTATACCACTGAACTAATTAAATGTAGGACAAATGATTACTTAATGTATGCATGTTTTATAAAGCATATTGTTTATTGGCCTTTTGAGTTAGCCCATTCATAATCTGGTTGTCTTTTCCTAAACATGTACACTGGCCTTTCTGAATCAACAAAAATATATACACGTAATGGTTATAATACCTTTATTGGGAACATTGCTGTCTGTAACTATACACCATTTTAAGAAGGCTATTTTCATTTTTGCATACTTCATATGATATTTATTGAAGTGTGACAGACATATTTGCAATAGTTGATAAAGTATGATGCGTATATTATATTTGTCTTTTCAGGGTTTCAGTGGATGTTATGAGACTTGATACTTACCTGTTCTCTCCCACTTTTTCTGATAGGTTTGCAACTGAAGATATATCTACATACAGTTAGTATGCTATTGTAGCATGAGTAGGCGTAATCAAGCTAACCTTGTGCTAGTTAATTCATGCCATGTAGGCTACAGCACAGGGTTTCAGCTGTCTTTCAATGGTGAGCATCCTTGCTAGGACTGTATGCCGTATTCTGTACTGCCGCTTTTTCTCGGTCTTTGCTACCAAGCTAACTAGAAAAAGGCCAGATTTTATGCCTACCTACATGGAGTCATACCTGCTAACTCTAGTAGAGACATAGCTTGAGACCTTTCCTCCTACTGTTGTTCACACCTGTCCATCTTTTGTTTTCCATGCTGCCATAATACATCGTTAGAGGTCAGGGACTATAAGTAATTACATCAGTCATAGCATTCATGAGTCTAGTTATTTTTCAAATGCAGAACAGCTGAAAATATATTCAACTGTGAAGTCTGAAGGTCTAGATGTTAATTTTTCCTCCTGTAAACGTATTTTGGCAATTGTTTTTAGTGAGATGTACTTATTTTTCCAATGGCTATTACCTCATAGTCTGTGTGAGCAGACTTAGAAGCAAAACCAGCAAAGTTTGTAGTGTAAAATCTCTTCCTAGAGATTAGTTACTATTAACAGATTATCAAAAAAATGCATCTGAAGACCTTCCCCGGGCCAGACTGTACCTCCGCTTCTCTGGTAGGAACGGTTGTTCTAATCTTAAAATCCTGTTGTTCCCTAGGGAGCCACTCCTACTCCCTTTCATGCAACAGAGGTAACAATCCACCTGCCTCAGTGAATCAGCGGCATCCACTTAACCTCTTCTCAGCAGGATAAGCACCTGCTAACAGCATGGGGTATTGCTGGGAAAATTAGGAGCCTGCTAGCTTATATGTTAACAGTGATTAATATTTGGTATTACTGTTTCAATATGTAGGAGGCATTACCGCTATTGAAAAACTACCTTAACTCCAGCTGCTGTTCCTACAGAGATCACTCTCATTTAGAAGATGCAGTTATGCACTGCTTCTACCAAGAAAGGAATCGGAAGCATCTTTCAGGGCTTAGAAAACAGAGACACAGTTAAAATACTAAGTGTTACAGTTTAAAAAAAAAAAAAAAAATTAAGACAGGATTTGAATTTACATACCGTCCTTGTGAAGCATTAAAAGCAGGGACTCTGTCTTCTAAAGTGTGTGGGGGGGAGAGGGGCATTAATACGTGTTTGCTTTTCCAGAGATTGAAATTTTGTGATAGTCTATGGAAATACTTGTTTTAGTTTCAAGAATATAAGCACACTAAGATCATGAGAACACAGTAGTGTTCTCTATTTTCATCATCACCACCCATTTTTCTTCACTAAAAGATAGCATTGCTGTTTCCTTAAGTATTTTGTTTTATGTAAATGCATCAGATGCCTGGACAGTCTTGGTCATTATTTTATAAATTGGTTGCATATTGCCGCTGATCCACCTAGTTACTAGGTACAATTAGTTTTATAGACGTTTTTAAACTATATGTAGCAAGAAGCCATGAAAATACATCAAAGATTCGGTTTTTCTTTAACCTTTAGGATGATACTATGAGCCCTTCTACTGGGATTTTAATATCTGCACCGGCAAATGTTATCAAAACTTACAGGAAAACTGCAAAACTTGAATTGTATCTATTCTTTTTATATCTACAAAAAGATAGAATTATGATTTAATCAAGCTTCAAAATTATTTCATTAAGCCCTTAAGAGGGTTTTAGTTCAAACAAAAATAAAACATTAATGAATATTTACATTTTAATTGTTGTAGCAAGCTACTACTGATTCTTTTCCAAGCCTTTGTCCCTCTTATAAATAAGCGCAACTCCATTTATATTTGTTCTTTTTTGTATATATGATTGCTTCAAACACACACCAGAATGCAATATTCATTCATTTTCACTTTTGTTTCTTTCCCTGCTTTTTTTGTGTCTGTGTCTTTAATTTCCATAGTGCTAGGCAGTCTGTATCACCTCCTCTCTTCCTTCTCTTAAGTCTTCATTGACTTCATATTTTGGTAACATAATAATTAGTAATATAGTCGTCTTATTATCTTGAGTATTCTGTAAGCACTAAAAAAAGTCATGATTTTATTGAATATCTGCCTATTTAAAATGATACAAAAATCTTTAGTCTGATTTTTGTTATAAAAACCCCTTACATCCATGTTAATCAACTAGACTGTTTTTAAATATTATTGCATTTTTTTAAAAGGCCATCATGCAGCAGCTTTGAAATGTGGCAGGCTGATTTTGTTTTCCCCATGAATCTCCATTCCAGATTTGGTTGGCTACCAGAGACAGATTTATTCTAACATATGGACATTTTCTGGTACTTCTGACATGGATATTTTCTTTGATTGTCAGTCTAGAAGTATACCTCTCCTTTTAATGGGTTTTGTGTATAGATTGCAGTGATTGGAGGAGCTGCAATGTGAAGAAACAACACCAAATGTATCATAGTTTTAATAAATGAAAACTGGCAGTAGCATTTTTAATGATTACAGGAGCTGAAGGCAAACCTGTATTTGCAATGCCCATCCACCTGACCATATCTTGTGAGGAGTACAGGGTAGGTGACGGATGCTGTGCTGATTTCAACTTAGTTGAAATGCCCTGACTCCTTGATCTTACATGACTTTGTTTTAAGCCCATGCTTCTGGAAAATGTCCACACTTTGGAAGTGGTTTCTTTCTGTTTTTGTAATGTACTCAATGAAAGAACTAACAAATTAAAGGAATCTACTGACAATATACATGTACATGATTTATCAGCTGATAAAATTCCGGCAGCCCTGCAGCTTCTAAATGTATGTAAGATGTAAAACCTAGACAATTTCTAAGTATTTATTTAAGAGGAAAAGTAATAGTGCAAGATATAGTGCAATTTTTGCACTTTGGCATCTGGAAGCAAACACTATGTAGCCCTTTATTGCAATTTCATAAACCGGTGACCAGGAAGAGAGACTCAAAAAAAAAAAAAAAAAAGAAAAAAAACCAACCCCCCCAAAAAACCAAACCCAAACCCCTGCTATTAATTTGAAACAGCTAAAGTATGTTCTCTCATACTACAAACATCCATACTTGGCAAAGGAACATAGTTTGCCAGAGTGGCTAGACAAAGAAGTAGATTTTATTCATTATTAGTTTGTAGAGCATAAATTCAGCATGTGCTTTTAGATTGTTTCATAGGGTGATTTCTAACAAAACCTGCTGTCTAGCTAGGAGTAGAGCAGCTACTGGGGAGAGGAGGGAAATATGTACTTATGGATACTTCATGTGTAATTAAATATATATTATAACCAAGAAAGTGTCTGGTTGTGCCTTAGCTTGTTATGACTTGTCTTTGAATTCTTTGTGTAAAAAGTATTTGCTATTTTTCTATTTCACAACTGAATTTTTCTCAAAGCTACAGTCCATTTGTAGCTGTACTGAAAATATATAAAATCTCAAAAATGCATCTTTTTGTATGAAAAGTTATCAAAAATTAAGCTGCTGCAGTAAAAGATCATTGGTCATTGTCTATTATTATTCTGCTACCACTGTAGTTTTTAGGTATTCCAATTATATTACACACTGTTAGCCTAGAGGCGGCAATGATGTGGACCCAGTTTTAAAATTATCATATTTAAAATTATTCAAGTCTTCTCTGCCAACATTTCTTGAAAAACAGAAGGGGAAGAAAGGAGAAAATGACTGTTTTAAACAGAAAATATGCTAATCTTTCACTAATTTTTCCTAATAAAGACAAATAAAATAATTTCTTCTAGCATAAAGGCTTTGCTGGGGCTTAATTTCAGAAGGCTTTTCCACAAAGGGAAAAGGTGACATTAAGAAAAAAAACCCACGCCCTTGCTTTGAAGTTTGTTTGCTTCCAAACTTTACTTACTGCTTGGGAATAAAACTGAGTATCAGTAAGGTTTTCTGGTTCAGTTCTTTGGCGTCTTTCTACGTGTGTAACTTCCAGGGAACTGTGTATCTCCTAAAAACATTTAAAGAAGCTCTTTTACATGGAGCTTACTAAAAGGGGTTAAGGTATTGTCTCCTCAAACGTTTTTTTTTCTGAGAAGAAACTTGGGACAGATAAATGCAGTTCTTAGTGGCTCCCTATGTAAAACAGGTGTTCATCACTGTGTAATTTCCCTTGGTGATACGTAATATTACTACAATAAATACGGAATATATACATACTCATAAGTACTATTTGCTGATATGCTGCTAATTAATTTCTTATGCATAGATGGAGCACTCCTGAAACATACTCTAGGAATAGTATTTTGTGACTTTTGTCATCCTATTGTGTCTAAATATTTTGCATGTTTTGTTGTTATATGGAGTATGCATTCCTCCAGCAGAAGTGTCAGGCAGGTGCAACCTTAAAATGCAGGTAGCTTCTAGCCAAGAACAGAAATTGAAATTCAATTATTATTCATAGTAAGATGGATTATCTTAAAAGGCAACACTTTTTTCTTAAATAGGAAGGACTGAATTTTAATTATAAAGTTACTGCTTGGTGATGTATGTATGTATTTTATAAACACGACTCAGGTACATAATTTTATAAAATACATGATTCTGTTGAGTTTATCTCCAGCACCGTATTGTGAATGCACACAGACTTCATTCTGATGCTCACAGTGGTACAGTTTATACTAATTTAACTCTAGTAAATAAATGACTGGGAAAAGCGTCTCCTCTTTAAATCCAGGATAGATTTTGAAAAAATTCCTATGAGTGCAAGCTGTTAGCACACACAATGAACCATATGATTTTGGTTCACATTAGCACTTGTACCCTAGCTTTTCATTTCTTTTTAGCTAAGCTGGAAAGCAGTTTTTGCTCATCTTAGTATTGTCACAGTGCTTTTATTTCTTATTAGCATTGTAAGGTTGCAAATATTTGTAAGTGCTCTACAGTGAAACATAGAACTCTCTGCACCTTAGCACCCATTAATACGGTTACTGATCTTCTTTCTTGCTCATCTGTCTAAATCCTGACATTCGGTACTCGTTGATAGGCTGTGAAGATGTCAGGTTGCATCAGTTCAATACAATTTTGGCTAAATCATAATGCATTTGCAGCTAGAATATGCTTGTTTAAAATAGGGTGATCCTACAAAGTTTAGAATGGATGACAGCTGTACTCAAAGAGGATCATCTTAAGTTTTAGCTTGCTGAATTAGTACTTGTGCGTAAACAGGCTTCATCTCGCTAAGGAAGGTGAAATGTGTCAGGGAGCCTTTAAAACTTACTGTTCCTTTTCTAAATTATAGAGTAGTTCATATGTCATGGTGCCAAGGAAAAAAGTATAAAATAGCGTCACTGTGGAAGTGGCTGATTTCCTCTAGCTTTGTCCTCTTGCCATTTATTAGCCCTGCCAAAATAGGATATAATACGTATTTTTACATCACAATTTTAAAGGAAAGTTTTCTGATCATAAAACTGGTAAGAATAATATAGTTTCTTTACTATTTCTAGCAAAGAATTCCTGTTAGACATGACATGGAAATTGGATTAAAAATACTGCTATTTAGGAATTTACATGCATCAAGATGAAGAAACTATTTGCCAGCAAAGTCTGCTTGGAAATGCTCATAGACAGTCCTGAACAAAGTGTGAAAACAAAACTGGGGCAGTGGACACAACTGCAACTAGCCGGTCTTTCACCTTCTTTTTATAGGAGATGGGAATGCTGGGCTCTTTCTCAAATACATAGGGATAATCAAAGACTGAAGAAGGTCTAAGTAGTATATAGTCTATTTGGAGTGGCATTCCCAGATGGTTAAATTTGCAAGCTCGTTCAAATGTGAGCAGGAGGATATGAGCTGCATGAAGACATTACAGCAATAAAACTTCCTTAATGTCTAACACTGTGGGCTAAATGATTTTTTAGCATGATGGGAAATGTACATCTAATCGTTACTTTGGGAAAATTTGTATTGGACCAAGAAAAAAGAAAGTGAGCAAGCCTATTAAAATATCTGCAACAATAAGCATGTAAAGGCATGTAACATAACTATTCAATTTGAAATTGAAGTCTTGAAGAAAATAATGTGTTGAAACTCTAATGCAACCAGGGTTTGGTGGGGTTTGTTTTGTTTTTTTTTTTTTTTTTAAATCCATTAGGCATTGAAAGAAGAATCAGCAGCCTTCTCTTCAATATGAGCTCTTCGGATTTTATAAAAATTCTTTTAGCACTGGTACCACATACTTTTATCAGCTGAAGTTTAAAAACATAAAAATATTAAGATCTTATTCTGCAGAGCTGTTTGAGTGAATTCATTGCTTGTAAAACTGGAAAACAGAACCTTTAACTGAAGGTCAGATAGATGGTGTAATATTAGGACTTTATAACTTTCTTGTGCAATCCAAACACTATCTGACTGGAAGGAATAAAATTTACATGCCTATTTAGCTCCTAGTAACTTTGAGTTACCAAGAGAAGCTGCACTTAATTACAGGTTTGCTAATGATCTCTGTAACACTGATCTGGATCCACATACTTTACTCTCGATGAATTCAAAACAGCACAGATGATAAAAGGTTTCATGATTGTTCAACTCGGCAGGAGCCAGTGCTATATCTGCTACAACCAACCCTTACTTCATGTATAAAGATTTGTCTTTAATAACAATAAGCATCATTGAGTTTCAAGTATTTGCTACAAAAGCAGAACTAAAGGTCACTGCAGCTAGGTGGACGCCCAGAACTGGCACTTGCTTAGGGATACATCTCCAAATCCATATATGAGGTAAAGAAAGAGAGTAAAATGAAAAAGACATTAGCCCTGAATTATATTATTTGTAGCTGACCGTACTTCATCGCAACATAATAATTTCTACTAATCTAGAAAACTCTTTCTTCTCCAGTAGAAAACAGAAACTGACAGATATCTTTAAGGATGATGGTAAATAAATTAATTATCTATATTTAGCAGTTACAATAGTGAGTGTGTTCTGATAAACAGGCAGTGCATAGCAAGTTTATTGCAACACTGGTGGATGCTGATTAGATGGTGATAGATGAAATAAATTTATCCATAAAGTTGTATGATGCCTATGCAGTTTGTAGCAAATAACTTTGCAGGTGTGCAGTGTATTCCTGCATGCTAGAACCCGTTTCTTGTTGAAGGTGACAAGACTCAAAAAGCACTCTTTTCTCTCAGCCTGAAAATATAAATAAGTAAAACTTGTCAGTGGGCTGAAAGAACATGAAGTGGCATCCGTGCTTTAAAAGTTCACGAAGTTCAAGTAGCATAGCCTTGTCCTGAGTACATATGACCTGCGAAGTCATAGAACAGTTAGGTTGATCAGAAACAATTTCCCTAGCCAGTGTTATAAAATGAAGTGCTGTGACAGGTGTTGCATGAAGCCAGCTTTGCATATTCAACTCAAATGGCCATTTACAGGTGGATCAAAAGGCAGTCACCATCTGTGCAAATTCAGGAAAAAGCTACGAAATCAAATCTCGCAATCCTTAACGTGACTCTGAGCCTACCTGTTATCATGCAGGGGCAATCTGCTCACATGAGGTGCAGTGTGGAATCAAAGATGTGACCATTCACCCAGAAGAACTGAAAGTCTGCAGAAAGTGCCTGGAAGTGTGTTTATCCTTTCAGAACAAAGGAAAAAAACATTTGCCACATGTTCCAGGAAGGTCACTGATAGCAGTTTTTCTAGGTCACTTTAAACTTCATCCAGTACCCTTTAATGGGTACTGTCTAGCCTTTAAGGATAGTCAGTATTTTTGTCTATTGTTGAGAAAGAAAAGAAGCAAAATTGGAAGAAGCTTCAAATTTGTTTTAATATATGACAACACTCTGTGGTTGTGGACACAGACAAACCAGTTTCTGATAGTTTTTCCTTTTTCCCCCAGACACAGTTTATGCTTTGGAAGTATTTGAAACTAACTTCAAAGGAAGTTGCTGACCAGCAGTTTTATGACTTGATTTGTTTTAAAGCCTAAATGGCTTAGGGAAATGTTTTACAGAAGATATAATCCATCCACACGGAATAAAGCCTGGAAAATTAGGTGGCATAAACCTAAAACACAAAATACATTCTCATGACTTTGCACTTAAGCTGTTGCTTACTGGACTAATTTGACAGTGGCTATGTATTGTTTATTGCCTATAACTACACTTTCTGGAAGTTGGATGATGTTTTAAAAGTGCCTTAGTCAAAAACCTTTATTAATAATGTCTTTGATCTGGTTGTTAGAATGGCTGACTGACATACGACTTTGATCAGCATGTGGAATAGCTGCAAAGCCAGTAACAGTGCTACTGTCTTTCCTTGTGTAATGATTTCGTCAGCAGTGCTGTAAAATCATATTTATCTGTCCTGTTGATTCCTCCTTTTATAAATTGATTCCAAATTACTTCACTAATGCCTTTGCCTTTTTGCCCTCGGACACAGAAACCTTGCCACATCTAGGCAAGGGAGGATATTTTGGAGTGCTCTGTAACCTTTTGCTTGTCACAGTTTTGTGTATATTTTTAAATGCGAACTTGGTAATAAAGCAGTTACCAATACAGCTTTTTGTGGACTCGGAGCTCCTAAATCTGAACAAAGGCAGTGTTGATTTTACATCAATAATGCATATTTACAAATTGAGTCCTTTGAGTTATAGGTGTACATCTATATATCTATTTCCACCACTTTTTATATACTGATATGCTTAGTGTTGGAATGATGCTGGGGGAAATACTGACTTATTTGAAAGCAGCACTACACAGTTGTTTGCATCTGTTTGTGTTGACACGTCCTGTGATACCAAAGTTTTTTGAAATAGTCTGCTAGATGTTTTTCTAAATTTGGTGCTCAGTTGATTTCAAAGGGGGCTAGGATGATTATTAGTAAATAATCAAGGACTGATAAGGAAAGTGAGGGTGGTCAGATCCCTAGATATATCTTTTGCGGAAAGACAGCTAGAACATGGTGGGATAGCAGGCAGCAGAAGTTACAAAACCTGGACCAATTGAGGTATTACCTATTTGATTATCTGCCTTGAATATTTAGTTAGGCTATTTGTGTTCCTTATTTTCTTTTGTAAAAATGAATATAACCATTTTAAAATCATTTTAATGGGCTAGCATACAATTGTTTGCACATGGATTTGTATTAAATGCTTTATTTATATTGATTTGTATTGATAGAAAGACTATTGTATTTCTTATGCGTTTTCAGTAGTATACCCGGGAAAAAAACAAGCTGGTTTTGCATAAGCCTAACTGAACTGATATGTAAGAGTTTATTATTGACAATTAGCAAAGAAAAACTGTTATATTACAAACACTTAACTCTTTATACATGTTCTTGAGCAACATATATATTCTATATTTAATGTGCATAAAGCAGTTAATTATTTTAGTGGTTTCTTTATTACAAATACAGGGAGCATCTTAGAGATATTGTCATGGTTAAGCCCAGCCAGCAACTAAGCACCACACAGCTGCTCGCTCACTCCCCACCCCATCCCCCAGCAGGATGGGGGGAAGAGAATCAGAAGGGTAAAAGTGAGAAAACTCGTGGGTTGAGATAAAAACAGTCTAATAATTAAAAATAAATAATAGTAATAATAATAATAAATTACAAGGAAAAGAGAAAAAAACAATAACAGGGAGAAAAATGAAACCCAAGAAAAGACAAGTGATGCTACTCACCACTAACCGACCAATGCCCAGCCAGTCCCCAAGCAGCGGCCCCCCCGCCAACCTCCCCCCTGGTTTTATTGCTGAGCATGATGTCATATGGTGCGGGATACCCCTTTGGTCAGTTGGGGTCAGCTGTCCTGGCTGTGTCCCCTCCCAACTTCTTGTGCACCCCCAGCCTCCTCGCTGGGGGAGTGGTGTGAGAAGCAGCAAAGGCCTTGACTGTGTGTAAGCACTGCTCAGCAATAGCTAAAACATCCCTGTGTTATCAACACTGTTTCCAGCACAAATCCAAGATATAGCCCCATACAAGCTACCATGAAGAAATTTAACTCTATCCCAACCAAAACCAGTACAAGTATCTATCAAAAGCTGTCTTAAGGCCTGCGATCAAAAAAACCCATCTAGAACTTAGCTGTTTATGCTACCTGTGGCTAGTCCTTTTGGAAGGACTGACTGCAATGCTCCTAAGGCTCAACCTCAATTAATCAGATTTTGGGTTTAAGTGAGATACAAACAGTGGTTGAAAGTAAATTGAAAAAGCTTAAACTTAAATCTATTAGCTGCCTTTATTCTTTAGAAGCCAAATTGTTTTGAGGGTTTCCTAGAAAATGCATAACCACTGAATCTAGTAGCGTCTAAGAAAAACATATTGCTGCATTGCAAAGTCAGTAAAATAAGGCATGGATCTGTTTCTCTTAATTGGCTTCCTTTGAATATAAAGTGGTTATTTTGTATTGGTTCAAATAGGAAATATTTTTTTCTACTTTTTGAATATATCCTGAAAGAGATCACACTGTATCAGTATAGCCCTCTTGTTCTAAGTGTTTTATTTTTGGTTCCAGTTTGTTTTATCCTGAGCTTTAAAAACTACTTTATCTCAGCTGTGCAGTTGTCCTAGTATGTCACGAATGGGTGACATAGTTGTTTCAATAGTAAGTTCTGGACTGTTTGAGGTCCAAATATTTTAAACAACTAATAAAAGGAATAAATAAAAGCTCCAAAAATTCTGGAATACTTCATAATTTGTCAGTTGTCCTTATTCTAAATGTGCAGGGGCTATTGTCAAAATAACTAGAGAAGAGGATGACTAGTTATCTGTAATAAAAATACTAGGCATATTAATGTGCGCAATCAACACGGTAACATCAAATAACTCTGTAAAACTTATTTGGTTATAGTAATTAGGATTACCTGGAAAAATGAGTAAGTAATATATATCCTGGCCACTTAAAGCACAAAATTTCTCATGAAAGAATGACATAAAATGTATAATTGTGTGTTTAAAAAATATATTCAGAGAAACACTGCTGTTTGTAACTAAATATTTATATTCATATTGATTATCTCAATGTTATTTAAAGTTAATATAACAAATTGGTATTTGCTTACATATCACCGTTGCCTTTTTCAGGCATATATATGCATATGGGTAAATTTCAAGAAGATTTGGCAATTATAGCAATTTCCACGAGGTGGTGCTCAAGCAATAAATTTCAAACTGGTAAAGTAATAACTATGACTGTTAACAAGCTGAATTTGAAAATATGTCTGTCAAACAGATGTTCTTCTCTTTGATGCTGTATCTAACTTAAGGTGGGAATGATGAGGTCAGGAAGGCTAATGAATTTATTATGTGGTGGAAAAGCTATTTCTCCTTGCCCGAAAGACAGAAATACCATTATTTTTTTACAGCATAATACCAGGGGTTTGTGTCCATTTTGACATGGAATTCTCCTAATCCTTTTCATAGCTTATAGTTTTGTTATTCTTTGTATGCTGTCCACTTCTGGTTATGAGTAAAGGAACTAGTATTCATAAAGAGATTATAGTAGTTGCTCTAAGCAAAATGTTATTCAACAGATTTAAATAAATCTGTCATAGAAAAATACACTGGACGCTGATTCACTGATCATTCAACAGTGAATAAAAAATGTAGACGGTACGATAATGCGAAGAGGCAGTTGATGTGAGAGAATGGCAATGACTATAAACAAAGCAGACAGTTTGGCATAAGTGTTTTTCCCATTTTGATCAAATAAAGCATCCTTAGCTGTTCTGCTTGCCAAAGTGCTGCATCTGGGTTTTTTTAACATCCTCCGCAAACCCCTTATTCATCTCCTCCTTCAAATTATACAGACCATTTATAATTTAAAGTTCACTGTGACTACCTCTGAAGAAGAGTCAATAATTAACATTGCAAGCTTTGTTGTTGTGGTTTCATTCTTAACCATCAAAATGGCAAGAGCCATATCTGCAATGAAAACTTGTCTCTTCCACTTTTGTTTCTTTTTTTGGCTGGTTTGTTGCTTGTTTTTTTTTTCTTTTGTTTTTAACTTGTGGCCTTTTTTTTTTTTCTTTTTTTCAACTTAACTGATCAACACACATTCTACCAAAAGCACAACTAGCCTTACCTCTACTGCAAGCAATGCTCTTGGACAGCTGGCGTGCTCAACCTAATACGATAGCCACAGTTCTAGTAGATTTTTTTTTTTCCTTGTAACAATAGTAACACATTTAAAATACAGTATGCTTTCTTTTTTGTTCATTGCTTCTAATCTCAGGGATGTAAAATACAATTTGTACACTCTTCTGGAAAGAAAATTATTTTTAAAGAGCAAACAGGTCTCTCCTAGTTATTTTACTTTCTGACAGCTGATAGAGCAGTAATCATCCTATTTGAATAAACTTGAAGGGTCTGTGAATAAGGAAGTCTCATATACTTCGTTATGCAGCCGGTTGGGAGTAAAGTGATGACAGATCTGTGAAAAACGAATCAACCTTCCCCTTCTACTTTTATTTAGCTATTGCACATGGAGGCTGCCTGCTCCTGCAAGGTATTTAGTCACCGAACTCCTACCCACATATGTTTGAGAATCTGAGTCCAAGTTCATTGGTGGTCCATTTTATAAGTATTTGGTTCAGCCAATTAGAAAGAATGCAATCATTTGCAAGACTTCTGTCTACATTCAGATGTTGAGCACTTTCATTGTTGGAACCAATTTGTATCCCAGATGTAGGTTTTACCTTTATTACCAAATTATGTCTATTTATTCACTGGATCTTTGTACAGGTACATTTAATAAGAATTTTTGTTTTGGCTGGAAAAATCAGTTCTGCTAGTGACTAAACTGAAATACTAATTTCTCTTGCATTCTTTTCATTATTTTCTAACTTATATTTACAGTGAGTAACTACTGACAAAAAAAAATTAACTGTTTAGCTACCAATCAATAAACGCAAGAAAGAACAGAGCAAAAATTATACTTCAATATCTTTGTAATCCATTGTGAATATACTATAAACATCCATTAATATCTAATGCTCCCTGGCTTGTCTATAACATTTAAGAATAGATTGTGCTTGTTCTTTCCTGTTAAGAGTCCTGTTAGAGAGTCTGGTTAATGTTTGTCATTCTGAAGCTCTGTGATTCCTTTTGTCTTTGAGACGTGGTAGTGGGAAGAAAAGATTTCATAAATGCACTTTGATTATAATTAATATAAGTTTGAGGGCCTCTTCTATTTAGATTTTTTCCACGACCATTTTTGTTAATCTTTGACAAGGCTGTACATGTGCACTCTTGCGGATGAGAGCGCAATATGGACTGTCTGTGAGTAAATGAACTCATCTCTTCAGTACTGGCTCATTCTGTCTTCTAATTCCACAGTACTGTACAAAGGTAGAATTACAGTTTTCCCACTGGTACTGTTAAATTGCTTCATTACAGGCTCCTTTGCATCTTTCAGTGTTTTAACAGCTCAAAAAATGGTTTCTTTCAGTTATTATCTCGTGCTCTGCATAAACTGCCTTCACATTTGCTTTTGACCATTTTAACTTTGTGTATTTGTATTTTCTTTCATCCTTTTCCAGTTCTTGTGGGCATCTGCCTTCCCTATCATGCCAACTGAAAACTAATTAAAATGCCTAGTTGAAGTATATGCAAAGTTTACTTGGCAACTGTCTCCTGGGGGTTCACAAAGGCTGTATGTGTATGTAGGCTTTAAGCACAACCTAGCAAGAACTTGAGACCCTCATTCTAAAATCTCAGATAGCTGTGGTACACAGCCAATAGCTCTGATCATTTAATTATTACACTGAGTGAGCGAACAACCTACTCGGAATCAGTAAAACTTGTGGCTTAATTGCAGGTGAGAAAAGGTTAAAGGAGGTTAAAGGGTCAGTGATTTATTCTTAAGATGGGAGAACAGCCAAAGAAGACTGAGTGCAGAAACTTTCTATATTTTACACTGTGGTCTGTAATTATTTTTTAATTCACAAGAGATGAATTGTGAAAGCAGATGGAATAGAAAACACAATTCTCAATATAAACATTGAGGTCTGCCCTTTTGTTTTCTAAAATCAGTTTAGTACCTGTATTTCAACTAATGAAACATTGTACTCATTTTCATTACATTATCTATGTCTTTTTTTCAGTTATCAAAATAAAGTGAAAATACTAAGAAAATAGTTCATATAGTAGAGATTCATTAGAGGATACGTCTTTGTAACAGATAATTGGAAAATTTGTGAAGTGAATGCTGACATAAATAAAGTACATGCTGTGAGTATTTATCACTGATCTGAGAGTGCAACAGTTTTCAAGGCCATTTGACTTTCTTAGAAAAGACTGGATAAAATCAGTGGTATTAACACTACGGTTCCTGAAAGCCAGAACGCACTAAAGGATAACTACTAAAGCCAGTAAGGCTCATGCAGTGTTTTGAGTCCCTAGCAGAAGTCTGGCAGCGTGGCAGAGGAGTGGGTTACCCTTTCAAGGTATTAGCCTCCTAGTAAGCTGATACTAATTCTTCTGGAGGAAGCAGAGCAACACCTTTCTGTTTGCACCTTCTAATTAAGAAGTGAATGTGAATTTGTTATGGGTGTATGGGTGGGAAGGTTCATTCCAGTTCCCGGTATATGTCCTGAAATTCTTGACAGCAGTTGTTATTGTTTACTTACTGCAAAAGTGGTTGCTAAAGTCTTTCATCTAGATGGTGATTCAGGAAAACTAGCAGAGTCAAGGCAACCTAAGGAAAAATTTCCCGTGTTTTCTCCACCTGAGAGTTTTTTGCTGTTCACAAGAGTGAAAACATGTCAAGAGCTTTAAATGACACATTGCCTTGAGAGCATGTCTCTGAGCAAATATAGATGTTCTCTCACTGTTAGTCCTTTTTTCCACTGTTTTAAATTTTTGCAAGAATTAAAAAATTATTTATTAAAATACTTGTTTCTGTGTTTTAGCATTCCTTTGATTCCCTATACTTTTTTAACAGGAACTAGCTTTGACTAATGATCATATCCTATCATATTTTTAAATGCATATGTAGACATATATATGTATAAAATCTGGGCTAATTTGAATGTAACTAATTGCATTTTTGTCTTGTACAGTAGGCCTCTTCCAGCAGGTTTAGCAGAAAGCTTTTAACACTCCTTTGTTTTACAGTGTTCAAAATAAATTAAAAAATGTTGTGCGGTTCAAATGTGAGGCGCTTATAAGAAACAAGCCTTCCTTGGCTTCAGGTGGAGAGTGAACAATTCACATGCTGACTCTAGCTTTTTTTCCTGACACTGCACAGAAAAAAACAAGTCATACAGGCTGGTAACAGAAGCTCCGTACCTAACTTATTTGTACATTGGCAGTTGACTGAAAGGGCACGCAGGTTCAAGAATGGGTCAACCATGCTGTTAGTTCCTCTCTCAAATATTGTGAACCCTGTGGAACTTTAAAGACTGGATTAGTTTAAATTGTTTACCAAACAGCAGCTTGTGTTCCTCAATGTTCCTGACCTAAATATGTCATGATAACAAATATATCATATAAAGACATAGCAAATCACAATCATTAACTGGTGTGCGAGGCTCAAATAGTTTTTCCTTTTAACAATTTAAAGACATCCCTACTTTAATATGAAAAATAAACTAGCTGAAACTGCTGGTTGTCATATTGACAGATTGATTGTTACATTGTTGTCATTTTTGATTTGTAGATTAACAATTTTCTCAGACAAAAGTTGTGCCTTGTTTTAAATTTACCTTTTACTTTCATGTTTTCTCTCTTCTTAATCACTCTACTAACTCCCTCAGAAATTACACGAAATTATAGTCTCCGAAATGTTTCTATGAAAGCTACCTCTGAGTCAGGCCTTTCAAAAGCACTCAGAGCTTTACTGCAGCATCCCACTCGATGAAAAGTCATGTAGCTTTTCTATGTTTCCCTTTCTCTTTTACACATAGTTTCATTTTGGTCATGGGTTACTACTACAAAAATCTCTTTGCTACAGCCATCACACACACAAGATTCGATTCTGTGATGTAAAACATGTAAACATTACAGAAAGCCAATTCAATGATTAAGACACTGGCCGTAGGACTCAAAAAATTCTGCGTTCACTTTCAGCCTTCTGCAGATGTAATTTTGAAACTAAACCTAAAATTTTAAATATGTAGAAGGCCAGTGTCCCCAGATGCGGTCTGTTAGCCTCTGTTGTTCATGTGTTTAATTGCTGTCTTAACTCTTCATCAATTTCTTTGTTTGGGGTTTGTTAGAACTTCTAGGCACTGAAATACTACAAATGTTACCATTCTACACTGTATCATAGATGTGAGAAATGAAGACCACGAAAAATGCTAAAGCTATTCTACTTAAAAGATAAATCATATCTATGGAGTTATTTTTGCTCGTGTTCATTTTTATTTCCTAAATATTAGAATGGAATGTAAATACCTCTTTCTAAAGAAAAGAAACTGAACTAGTGTTTAAAACTAAAACACAATGATTTCCTCAAAATTTCAGTAAGTAAATCTCCTGCTCATCTAACTATGCTGTTTACCTCAGAAAATCATACATGAGGATATGCATGCTGAGTCAGCTGAAAACCATATTTTGTGCCTAAACAATCACTTAAAAAGGAAAAACTTTGCATTCTTTCTAGAGAAGCATAATTATATTCCTTCTAGGAGGAAGATTAGAAATGGTAATTCTATAAGTAGGTAGTCATTATTTTATCATTTCGTATTAGCTATAATAATGTTAGTCATGATGAACTAATGTGGTATTAATATGGATTTCATATGTACTCTCTTAGGAATGTAATAGCAATTTACCATTTTATTCATGTTCAGTCATTCTAAAGTGTTGCTGAATTAACAGATCCACTTAGTCTTAATCACTACTCACCTCATTTTATATCAAGGACAACTTTTGCTTATGAAGGCCTTGTACCACTAATAAAATTGGGGTGGAACCAAGAGATTGCAAGCATTTAAACAAAACCAGAAAATAAACCAATAGTTGGGAAAAACTTGGTTGATTTTTGTAGCCCTTTTGCTGGGATGGAGTGAAAAGGTAGATGCTTTGCAAAGAACAGCTGGACTTACAATGCTCATTAGCCTAAGGAGAGTCTTGCAGACTCTGGAGGTAGCTATAAGTCAGGAAGGAATGACTGAAATGAAGAGTGGCTTAAGCAACATGAGAAATATGAACCTTGTTTCTTTACATCACTGCAGGGAAACCCCCTATTTTCTGAATGCACAGATAAAGGCTTGTTTGCTTATGGAAGAAACTCTTCCTCTTCACCATTCAATTTTATTGCTATCCTGTGATTAAAACACTGTGCTGGTACTCGTGGCGTCTTCAGTTTCATTCAAAAGGTTCTCTGTAGCACAAGTTAAATGCACTTCTTTCTGATTTTATGAACCACAAAAAATGCTGTCTTTTTTTTTTCTTGTAGTTTCATAATCTGCTAAGAGATAAAGACATGTATTTCAGTAATGCTCAAGATATATTGTCATGAGAGCACAAATACACAAATACCATACACATGAGAGCCCAGGACTCCTAGCATAGAATCTAGGAGGTGACAGCACAGGATTTGTGGGTTATAGATTTATTTACTTGATTGGAATAAAGATTAGTGTTTATCATTTTTTTATTCAACTTGAATAGATGCCCCCTGCATAATCCAGAAATGATCCAGAAATACCATTCTGTCTTTTGTGTAGACATAAAATAAAATCTTTGAGTGTAACTGGGATAAAACCCAGTAGACCCAACTCCAAACTCCATTGAGCTATAAGAAATTTTGTGCTATGAGAATTTGGCTTATCCTTCTCTGTAACTGTAAAGAATTTACTAGGAGGTGTCAAAGTGCTGAGCTATTAAGGACAGCAGCAGCTGCAGCTTGACAAGCCTAAGTCACAGTTCAGAGCTCATTAGAGCAGCAAAATTTTGCTGCATAATTGTCTTTATTTCTATTAAAATTTGAGAAAATCTCATTGTTATTAAGAATCAAGTATAACCAAGGCAAAAGATACGCATAGGATGGAAGGACAATATGCTGAAGTCATTGCACAGGAGAAACCTAAGTGTCAGCAAGAACTAACAGTCTGAAGACCAGTTTGCGATGTAATGCTTTTGGTTCAGGGGGCAACATAATATTTGGCTACATTGACAAAATAAATTGATTTAGCCAGTCATGTTGAGAAATGTAATGTTGTTTTAAAGGTGGAACTACTCTTGCAGATTATCAAGGAATGTGGTAAAACCAACACTGAGTCCTGTAACCAATACTAGTTGTCATTTTGAAAGATTTTCCTAGAAGGCATGGTATTAGTGCAGGAAGCACAGCGTAAATTCTGTAGTTTGTGCCTGAAGTCAGATGAGACGCTTACAGTAACACTTTTTGGCTTTATAAGCTAAGATTTTTTTTTTTTTTTACCTTTTCATAAATGTAATCAGTTTCAAGTTCTGGATGTTTTCGTAGTTCAAACTTTTAAAGAAGCTTTGCAATATGCAGGCGTAAACAATGTAGGTTTTTTTAAAGCACTTCAGGACATATCCAATAAATGTTTAAGTGGGTATTGCAATAGCTGATGTTATGCATCTGGTACTAACTATCGAAGTGCAGGATTAAGAATCCAGATTTGTTCTATAATGCATGATTAGAAGTTAAGAGGATGAAAAATGTCCTGGTTGAGTAAAGAGCCTTCAAGAGCTAATGAGTAGGAAATATTTTAACTTGGAGATTGTACCAGAGGTTCAAAGTTACCTTTGACATGAATAGATCCTAGGTCCATATTCCTCTCCTTCATTTTGCCATTTGTTGTCCAGACAATGTTCGTAGTCAACACTTAACACAGCCTTGCAACTATTCATTCCAATAACTGACAAATGTATTTAAAATTAAAATTTTCTCCTTTGGAAACCTAACAAGATACTAATGAGAATCAGGATGTATTAAGTTCTTTCTGGACTATATTAGGTTTTGTTCCACAGTGGTGCATTTAAAGTAACTGAGTGTGAGTAGCAAACTAAGGTTTGCCTAAAAAAAGCCTAAGTCAGTGTACCTGCGGGCACTTGAAATCTCAGTAGTATTTTAGTTGCCAAAATAGTGTTCTGAATCAGATTCCTTTATATATTTGTGAATAGTTTATAAATACATTATATTGACACAAAACTACATTGTGAACAAGATATCTCCCTTTATTTTAAGAATACAGCTGATTCTGAACTACAGAAATTTAAGTTCAAATGCTTTAAAAGGAAATATTCTATAGCATTTGTTTCTGGTTAGACAAACTCGGGTTGTATCCACTCTAGCAGACTCTTGCTACAAAATTATTGAAGATATATCATGATTCAACTTTGTACTATGAAACTTTGGCAGCGTCTGGTTTTTTACTTCAAAATGTAATTGCTGCTATTCATAAAAGCCTGCCAGGTTTTTTTTTGTTTCTCTTTTTTTGTTAAAAAAAGGATTAAAAAAAAGCAAGCCTTTGAATGCAGCAGTAATTACCATGTGATTTTATTCTGGAGGCTACCAATAATAAGATGTTGTACAAATAATCTTATCATTTATACTACTTAAAAAGAGAAAGGATTGTAAGGGAGCTCATCATTAGCTGTAGAGATGAAAAATGTAGTTCATAATGTCAAGTCCTACTATGGCTGGACGCTGGCTGAATATAGCATAGTAGTATATGATACGTTAACTGGAGTGAGGCATTTAGATACTATATCCTATCAGCAAAATGAGAAATATAAACTAGCTGCTACTAGAATAAGTAACCAGTTTCCTTTGTATAAGCATAGGCAAGTGTGGTGGGTTGACCCTGGCTGGATGCCAGGTGCCCACCAAAGCCGCTCTATCACTCCCCTCCTCAGCTGGACAGGGGAGAGAAAATATAACAAAAGGCTCATGGGTTGAGATAAGGACAGGGAGATCACTCAGAAATTACTGTCATGGGCAAAACAGACTCGACTTGGGGAAAAAAAGATTAATTTATTACCAGTCAAATCAGAGTAGGATAATGAAAAATAAAATCAAACCTTAAAAACACCTTTCCCCACCCCTCCCTTCTTCCCAGGTGTCCTGGTTTTGGCTGGGACAGAGTTAACTCTCTTCTTAGTAGCTGGTACAGCGCTGTGTTTTGGATTTAGTGTGAGAATGATGTTGATAACACTCTGATGTTTTAGTTGTTGCTAAGTAGCGCTTATCTTAAGCCAAGGACTTTTCAGTTTCCCATGCTCTGCCAGCAAGCAGGTGTGCAAGAAGCTGGGAGGGAGCATAGCCGGGGCAGCTGACCTGAACTAGCCAAAGGGGTATTCCCTACCATGGAACGTCATGCCCAGTATATAAACTGGGGGGAGTTGGCCAGGAGGCGCAGATCGTGGCTCAGGAACTAACTGAGCATCGGTCAGCGGGTGGTGAGCAATTGCATTGTGCATCACTGGTTTCCCCCCCCCCTTCCTTTTTTTGTTATATTCCTTTTCATTACTATTATTATTATTCTATTTCATTATCACTATTGTTAGTATTATATTTTACTTTAGTTATTAAACTGCTCTTATCTCAACCCACGAGTTTTACTTTTTTTTCCTTTCCTCCTCCTCACCCCACTGGGAGGGGGAAGGGAGAAGGGGCTGCGTGGTGCTTAGTTGCTGACTGGGGTTAAACCACGACACCAGGCTTAACTTTACTCCCAATTTTCTCTACCTCCTCTCCACCAGCGGCACAGAGGGATGGGGAATGGGGGTTGCAGTCAGTTCATCACACGTTGTTTCTGCCGCTCCTGCCTCCTCAGGGGGAGGACTCCTCACACTCTTCCCCTGCTCCAGCACGAGGTCCCTCCCATGGGAGACAGTCCTTCACGAACTTCTCCAACGTGAGTCCTTCCCATGGGCTACAGTTCTTCATGAACTGCTCCAGCATGGGTCCCATCCACGGGGTGCAGTCCTTCAGGAACAGACTGCTCCAGCGTGGGTCCCCCGCGGGGTCACAAGTCCTGCCAGCAAACCTGCTCCAGCGTGGGCTCCTCTCTCCACGGGGCCACAGGTCCTGCCAGGAGCCTGCTCCAGCGCGGGCTTCCCACGGGGTCACAGCCTCCTTCGGGCACATCCACCTGCTCCGGCGTGGGGTCCTCCATGGGCTGCAGGTGGATATCTGCTCCACCGTGGACCTCCATGGGCTGCAGGGGGACAGCCTGCCTCACCATGGTCTTCACCAGGGGCTGCAGGGGAATCTCTGCTCTGGCGCCTGGAGCACCTCCTCCTCCTCCTTCTTCACTGACCTTGGTGTCTGCAGAGTTGTTGCTCTCACATCTTCTCACTCCTCTCTCCAGATGCAATTGCTGCTGCGCAGTAGCTTTTTCCCCTTCTTAAATATGTTATCCCAGAGGCGCTACCACTGTCGCTGATGGGCTTGGCCTTGGCCAGCGGTGGGTCCGTCTTGGAGCCGGCTGGCATTGGCTCTATCGGACATAGGGGAAGCTTCCAGCAGCTTCTCACAGAAGCCACCCCTATAGCCCCCCCCCACTACCAAAACCTTGCCACGCAATCCCAATACAGCAAGTTAATGCTGAAATTTATTTTGACGTGTCAAACCAGTTTCAAGTGATTTGTACAATTTTAGTGGATATTTTGCTGTTTTCTTCTTAATTATATGTTTAGCTTTAAAAAAAAAAATCACAATAAAGCCACAAAACTAATTAACCTCAGGCTTATGACACATCTGCAAATATTTTAGAATGTTTAATTGTTTACATTCAAATGAAAATTTGCTTTTAGATTTATTGTTAGAAAAGAGTATAAAATAAGCTATTGGCATATTTTATTAGTTGGGTTAGGTTTTCATCAGTGTCTTTTTCCACCCACAGTTTCAATGGGAAGAACATCTGGCTCTTTTCCCGTAATCAATATAATCTCTTGAGTTCAGTTGCAAAATCAGCTGCAGAGAGTAACAATTAGAGGTTAGTAGACTTGATAGATTTTATAAGAAGCAATTATGTCATTAACAAATTATCAAGTTATCAAGCTGTCTTATAGAGATAATACGGAAAAAGCTGAAAGCTGCTGATTGTACAGAAAAAGAGATATGTCTGTGATAGGAAGAACATATTATTAATTGAAGTGAGCTATACAGAGTTAACCTTTAGAGCTTTAGTGATGCTGGGAGTCAGGTGCTATATCTAATGACAGATTTTAAAAGCAAGACATAGAGATCCTATTTTGTTACCTAAACAAGGGTTTAGGTGGACTACAGGAATCTAAATCTAGTATTTATGTATTGAAAACCCTTAGATTGCTATTGCCTGACAATTATTTTTATTTACAAGCTTCTCTGGCATAGAATCTGGTACCTTCTGTGGAAAGTCATAGATTCTGAGCTGTGGGCTACGTATCTGTGTTACATTAAACAGTGTTCAGACAGACTATATGCTTGGATTCTACATGGCCAGTGGAGCATGAGTTGTCTTAGGGTTTTTCATTCATGCTGGTATAGTGACTCTTGAAGGACTTGGGAAGGCTAGTTGTCTTGAGGGAGGAGTGTCACCCCATGGCACATTTCGGCTGGGATCTTAGTAGGTTTTTTCCTCTTCCATTTCTCAATTATCCATAAATCTGTCCCTAACCATCTGAAAACCTGGATATGATGCTGTCCAAGGAGATAGAATCTGTGGATTTAAGCCTTTCAGTTACAGCAAGGATTTGAATTTTTTCTTCCACTTTGAGAAATGCTCCAGCTGCTATTCTGAAGGTCAGCACCTCAACTAAAAGTACCCACATTGTAAATGAGGAAAATAAGTCCTGTTCAGTTCTTTAAAAGATGAGAGTGCAGGTATGCAAGCATTTGAGAGATTAGATCCCAAGTGGTTGAATGTGTCTCCCTAAAATCTTGAATAACACTGTTAAGAAGCAGGAGTTGCAGATGGCCTCCATCCCCAGAACTACCCTCTGGGCTAGTTCTCGGTGGCTCTTCTTCAGGTAGCTCTTCCCCTCTTCACTCTGCATGCTGTGCTCTTGTATTCTGTCCAAAAGTGTCCAGCTTTCCCACTTGCAAGGGAACAGAGAGGTACCTTGCTAAGCTTTTGGATTGCATCCGTAGTCAGGTGTCTACAAGACTAGGGATGCAGGAGTTAATGCACCCCTAATTGTACTGTTGGATCTGTTTCCCGCTGTAATTATTAAGTGGTGATAATTTTTTTTAAGAAAGTGAACAAATGGAATCACCGTTGTATTTACTGTCCTAGAAATGAGCTAGAAGAGCCAAGCTGACTTTTCAGCTCTTTCATTTCTGCCTTCTCTCCCACAATTTTTTCATTTTTTTAAAAAACACAAGCAAAACTTCCAGTCTTATTCTATCCTTTAGATGCTGATAACTCTTGAGATGCTATTGAGATGCTGATAACTAGATGCAGGAGAATCTTCTTGCATGATACAGGAATATTTAATATTTGATCTTTCTAACTAGTTTGCTCTCTTCTCTTTCAGAAATAGTTTTCTGCCCTGACTTTTTGGCCAACAGATTGGTTATGCTGCTAATGAATTAACATACAAAGCAATACTATTTTGATCCAAAACAGGTTGCACATTTTTATATAAGAAAATGCACTTTTTCTTCACCTTCTACGGTGTAAACTGCAAAGTATGTAAAATTATCTGACAAGTTATGTAAAAAAAAATAAAAAAAAAATTGGAATGAAAAAGTAAAAAAGTTATTTATTCTTTTTACAATGCAAAGAGATATGATGTAACATCAGATACGTGAGATTCATTTCCCAATATACAGCCAGTAACCTAAAATGGGCATAGGACTAGTGTGGGTCCTAATAACTTCCTACATGCAAACTCAAGTGATCAAAAAATTCAAAATTTTTGTACCGTATAAAGCAAAAGTCATAGAGGAACATAAGAATACAAAAGTACAACAGAAGGGCAATTTTAACTTGAGTGTTTTGGAGTAAGACATTTGGTATGACTAGGCCAGTTGAGCAGAATTGACTAAAACTGTTTGTGTGTATTTGTTCTACAAATTCATACACTTTAATGAGCACTGCAGGATCTTCAGTCCCTATTAACCGTAGAGATTAAATTGTTTTCAGATACAGTATGGAAAAATAAATCATGTATGTGTCATACTTTCTGTTATATCCCAAGATATGTATGTCATGTCATTTTTAAAAAAATGCAAATATCTAAAATCAGAACAGTGTTAAGCTATTTAATAGAAGTCATATGTAGCTTTAAGGATAAAGAGAAAAGGAAATGACACAGATATCATCTATACCATGGGATATTCCAGTTCCTAGCCCAGGACTGTACAAAAAGCAGAGGAAGGAGAAATAGGGAATTCCATTTAAGGTATAAAAGGAACAAGATGTTGAAAATACCTGGTCTAAATGGGTAAACATCATCTAAGCAACTGAAGCAGGAAAGTTGTATCTTTAAGAATTTTACAGGCTATGTCAAAAGTTGGGTAAATTACAGGGGCAAACTAGAGAATGGCTGAGCTGCTAGTTCTTACAGCTAAGTATAATTTCAAAAATTATGCATTTGGTCATTTTATCCTTTTGAAACTTTATTTCATTATCAAAGGTTATGTTATCCATGGATGTGACAGAATAATTCATTACATAACTGTTCCTATGGATTTGGCAATACTTATAATTCGGGTTCTGAGCAGTTCAAGCAGATTGCTGAGCTTTGAAAGACTAAAGATATCCATGGCACAACTGGATGCTCCTCTATTAAACTTTATGGTTCTTAATTCTAAGAGCTGGTAATGCAACTCACTAGAGTTAGGAGCAATGGCTTAAATGAGACTATCATAGGGTAATTCTTCAGTGTACTCAAGAACAGTATAATTCTTGTCCAGAACCCAGATTCCCTATAAGTGAATACGGCTTTGCAGTTCATTATTTCCGTTTGTCTTTCTGATTTCTAATTCTACTAAATGACATAGCACTATACATAAGATCTTATGGATGTTTTTTCTAATCACTGCTTTTTTTTATTTGTACTTAATTGGGTTTTTCCTTACTTTTAGAAATTTTATTCTTACTTCTAATACATTAAAACTACTAAAAATTTTCAAGTAATGGTTTACATGTGTTCTCTGGATATTGCAAATGATTCATTCAAGCCAAATATATGTTACAGCTAACATGCAGTAAAATTACAAGTATTTATATAACTTTGAAGAGTATTAAGGCTACTTAATCTTTGAGTGACATCAATATGGACCCAATTAGCACAGTTTTCAGCCACTTCATAATTCAAAAGAATGTGATCATTCAGCTGGAAGCATATTTGACAGAAACTCCATAGTCATGAAGGTAAAAGCTTGCAAGATCACCCAGTAGGATGGAGAAGCTGTCATTCTTTCATCGGTGCTGTTGAATACTAATGTCAAGGTCAGAAGAGTGTAATTTTAGGCTGCCAAAATACTGTTGGATTTGATCTGCTAGCAATGTTTAAAAATAAAGTAACAAAATAAAAATTTATATACAACTTTGATATGATAGCAACAAAGTTTCAGGTGCTCCCCCACTGCAAATGTTCTGAATCATTTAGTGCTTTGATTGGCACTTTTGTATGTATTTTTTCTAATTCTAATATTTGTTTTAAATATCATCCTCCTTGTCTAACATAAAAATTACAACTGTATACGTATTTTACAAATTCTGCATGTTATTTTAAATGCTGATGTGGGTGACTTTGTTCAAAATATGTCACAATTATAGCAAAGATTTGGATGTAGAAATATCTGAATGCTTAATTTAGACTTATCAAATTGGCATGTATAATAAAATGATAGATTTGTCTTTACTTACACTTTTCATTTACATAGCATGATCATGCTAAGCAGGGATTCTTGCTGCTGTCTCCATCTACCTAATAAGCACATATAGGCAAGATGGATCCAGGCTGTTTTCAGAGTATTTTCTGAATCATAAAAGGGTGAGAGGCAATGACCACAGCTTTCAACAAGGCAAATTCCTACTAAGTATTAGGAAAACCAGTTTCACAGTGAGGATGGTCAAGCATTGCAGCAGGCTGTCCAGAGAGGCTCTTAAATTTTATCCTTGGAGATATTCAGAACCCAGTTGAGTGGTTGCTGTCCTGGTTTTGGCTGGGACAGAGTTAATTTTCTTCCTAGTAGCTGGTATAGTGCTGTGTTTTGGATTTAGTAGGAAAATAACGTTGATAACACACTGATGTTTTCAGTTGTTGCTAAGTAGCGTTTATACTAAGTCAAGGATTTTTCAGCTTCTCATGCCCAGCCAGCAAGAAGGCTGGAGGGGCACAAGAAGCTGGGAGGGGACACAGCCAGGACAGCTGACCCAAACTGGCCAAAGAGCTATTCCATACCGTATGACATCATGCCCAGTATATAAACTGGGGAAGTTGGCTGGGAGGGGCAGATCGCTGCTCGGGAACTAACAGGGCATCGGTCAGCGAGCGGTGAGCAATAGCATTGTGCATCACTTGTTTTGTATATTCTAATTCTTTTAGTGTTGTTATTGTCATTTTATTATTATTATTATTATCATTATTATCACTTTCTTCCTTTCTGTCCTGTTAAACTGTCTTTATCTCAACCCACGAGGGGTTTTTTTTTCAGTTCTCTCCCCCATCCCACTGGGTGGGGGGAGTGAGTGAGCGACTGCATGGTACTTAGTTGCTGGCTGGGGTTAAACCACGACCGTTGCTCACAAGGTGTCATGAGCAATCAGACCTAAGTTGTCTCTGCTTTGTGTAGGTAGGCTCAACCAGATGACCTCCAGACTTCTCTTCTTCCTTCCAACCTCCAATGTTCCATGATTCTGTCATTTCCATTTTGATAAAACCATTTTTTATGTAATTGATATAAAATTTTCAAAGGTATCAAATAAGAGTATCATTTTGAAAATACTTAGAGGCTTTTTTAATCCTTAGGTTATGAAAGATATTTTGGAACCTGAAAGTCACCCCTTTTGTGAAAGAGTAAATCTCTTCCACGTCACCCTTCAGGAAGTTTAGCTTTAATTCTCAAGTTCACAGTACTTCCTTGCTGCTACCTCTACCTACATCTACTCTTTATTAATAGCTTCACTTACTCCTTTATCCAAATAGAAGAGTTCCCAAATGAATGAGTTAAATCTATAAAATGATACTGTTATAGTAGTTTAAATCTTTACATAATTATAACATAAATTTTGTTACTCAACTTTCTAAACACAGAAGTTCTAGAAAAACAAAATGATGCAACCTCATATTTTCATATCAAGTATGTAGCTTTTTTTTAGTTCAGTTTTGGGTTTATATTTAAGTGCTTTATGGTTTTGATTGATTTTACATTACATGAATATGTCAATGAGCAGTGGCAAACAATACCTCAGTAGGATTGCTATTCAGATCCAGATACATCTTTGAAAGATGTCTAAAATGACATGTTTGCAGTAAAATATACATGGCCGGGTGAACTTTTCTGGTCTTATCTTGCGCCTCAGTAATTTTAAAACAGAAACCAAAGCCTTTGTTCTGATAAACTAGACATCTTCCGAAAATATATTTATTAAAATGAAATATTCAAAGATTCCAAAGAGCAAGTATACATACAGCAAATGTATTCTTTTCCTCCTGTGCATGGTTAACTTTCATTCATATTAATGGGGTTATGAACATGCTTCAAGCAGAGAAGGCTATCATTTTTAAAACCTGTCTATTGAATGTTTGGTTTGGTTAAATTTATGTTGTCTGTTTACTACAGTAGGGAAAAATAGTTGCTGGAAGGTAATGCTTCTTTTGAGTTTAACTCTTTTATGAATATATACCACCCTTATCTCTGAATTCACTAGTGAGTATTTTGAGAAAGATTTTAGAGCCTTGAGAATATTTGAGAAAAGATAACTATATGGTATTTTCATAATTAAAATCTTTTTATACAGCAGAACTCCACTATCTGACAGTTTTTGCCTTTTTTTTTCTTTCTCCTAGTCAGACAAGTTTTTTTCTCCAAAAAGAACAAGCGAAGTTTATGCAAATCTAAAACAAGTATGCTGATCCCCAGTACCTTTAAAAGATGGCATTGACACCGAATTAAGAATCATAGAACCATGGAATGGTTTGGGTTGGAAGGGACCTTAAAGATCATCTAGTTCCCGCTCCCCTGCCATGGGCAGGGACACTTTCCACTAGACCAGGTTGCTCAAAGCCCCATCCAACCTGGCCTTGAACACTTCCAGGGATGGGGCATCCACAGCTTCTCTGGGCAACCTGTTCCTTTCTGCTTTTTTTGTATAAAGGAGTTTTTTAAAAAAAAAAAAAAAAAAAATTAAAAACCCCAAACCTAGTCAACTGTGAATAAGGATTGAAAAAAGATTGATGTAACTTGAGACTTAAGTCATAATTTGAGATTGCTTATTTGTAGTGAAAAACAGTCACAGAGGTTGGCAAAAATACGTATCTTCTCTATATTGCCTAATCATACTCATAATACAAGCCTAATATTTAAAGACACTCTTTTCAAAATAGTTCTTATGTTTAAAAAGCTATTTAGCCAAAACATCATTATGACTGGTGTCCATAATTTATTTGAAAACAAACTTGTTACAGTTTTATTAAGCGCTGAGGCATTTTCTGTGTTGCTGAATAGCAGACTGTGCGTGTTTGTTTATTATTGTTTTCCTGTCTAATTGAGATCAAATTCACCAAATCCTTAGGTTTTACATGTAGTTGAAAGACATCTGTAATCATATGATTCACATCTTATGATTCTTCCTTAAACTGTACACTTTAGGGTATGTATGTTGACATGTTAGTGGTATTCTGAATATTGGATAGGCGTCAAGGTAATTGTCAGTGACAAACACTCTATCAGAAAGACAAATTCTCACATGATTTGTGAGACAGTCTCAAAAGTATGTCTTTGTAACAGCCAATGCATGTGTGATACTGCTTTCAAATGCAGTTACATGTTTAAATGAGTTGAAGGAAAAGAAAACTATGACTCAAAGGACTTTGTTTTGTTGAAAATGTAGCGGAATTGCTATATCCATATCCTTTCAATTCACACTATCTTAATAGGATTCTGTAATTACTCTAAATTTCTTATTTTCTGCAGTGAAGCTCTTCTGTACAAAGAAGTGACTTCATACAAGCCTGGCACCATGCAGTGGCCTTTTTTTAGTTCAGGATCCCTAGCTGATCTCAGAAGCAGTGATACTTTAGACTGCGGAGTTTATTATTATAATTTAGAATTGTACCTCATTCATCTGAATTCAGTGCTTTCATACTTAAAGTGGTTATTAATCAATTAATCTCTGTACTGAATAAAAAATAATCAAGATATATACAATAATTGCAGTGTAAATTCTGAAAGTTTCCAGGAGTTCTCATGTGATTTTGGCACTCTGTAAATGAAACACTTTTACAGAGCTCTTGCTAGCAACCTGCTCATACATTTTAATGGTTAAAAACATGCCCTCAAACTCTATGGTGCATGTCTGAAATCTATGGCATACATGCATTTCTTTTATGCATCTAGGTAGGGATACACACATGTGTATAATGTTTGTATAAATGCATTTAGTCTTAACAGTTCACGTATATTTTCATATATTCAGCTCGCTTTTCCATTCCTTTTGGAAAGAAGCATGATTTCTATTTTTATTCTGGTTTTAGAGATTAACTTGTATTGAAAAGATTTCAATAATTTCAGTTTGTTTTCAGTAATTTAAGCTCACTGTTACCTTTCTGAAAATCTGAGGTGGTTAAACATGCAGCATGGATGATGCATACACGACCCTTTGGCACAGTACATCTGATAGTGGCTGTTTATATGTGCAATAAAATCCTGATCAATCTCTGACACTTACTACACACTTCCTGCTGCTTAGAAATGTGTACTGTAATAGCATTTGTATGTTTTCTTTTCCCTTAAGAGTTCAGTATGCTGCTTCACAGGAGCAAGGAAAATTAGAAATAACATCACAGACACTGTGATAGAAATAAATAAAGTAGCAATTTGTAAACTCTTCCAGACAGATATTTAGATATGAATGCAGGAGTCTCTATGTATGGGTATAATGTGAATATAACATAAGTAGGGATTATATTTATATGTTGTGTGTATAAACACAGTTATTTCATTTTACACATTACTGTTTAAATTGTAAGAACCTGACCTTTTTCTCTCTTACCAATAACTAGACCACAAGAGACACCACTTAGTACACTACTTGAAGATAAAATTAATATCTTCAATTTTTAGAAGTTTTTTTTTTCCTTTTTTAAGCATTTGAGTTGAAAGACTAAAATTCATTAATCATTTTGTGAAAGATAATCTGCTGAATTTTAATAGGACAATAATGGGCAAAAATTAGCAGATTGTCATTGATTTTACCTTTTTAGTGTGGCAGACAGGTAATACAGTTTTCCTGGATATGTGAACATACAGAAAATAAATATAGGGAGCATACAACCATTTAACCAGTTTAGAAGAATAGAAATTAACTGGAGAGGGGGAGGATAAAAGATGGGAAGGGACAGGGAAAATTACTTAGAAAAAAAAAATAACCCACTATATTCTAGTATCAGTACAAATTAAACTACAGGAACCTTGTCTAAGGTTCCCCCATCCCATGTAGCATCAGTTAATTTTTCTGACTTTTCACTGAGATACAAAGCTGATTATATGCACCATAGAAAAATATATATTTCACTAATCAATTCTTTTAAATAGAATTATTAATTTCTGTTCTTACTAATAAGCTATGTCTGAAATCCTGATAAAATTGGAGTTACTGAAAGCTTCAATATCATTTTTAATGGGTAGAGGATTTATTTCTGTGAAATATAAAGTGGGTGTCCAAGGAATATCTAATGATTCTATCTAGCTTCATATCCAGTCTGAAATCTGTGGATGACTGTGGGAGAGCATTTTATCTTCATGTTGCAGATGAAGAGCTGCTACAATGCTATACACAGTATTTTTTGTACATTTTTGTCCCATAATTTCCCTTTTTTTTCTTTAGCAAACACATTCTTTGAAAATTATATCTGTTTAAAACCAGAGAAAATTTAAAGCATGTGCACAAAATACCATTGCAAGGAATTATGCTAGGTATTTTTTTTAATCGTAAATAAATGTTAAGCTGAAAAGTTAGCTACTGTAATTAATTATGATAAATATATGTACAATTTGAAACTGAACAAGCTTTTTAAGTATATACAATGTTCCCATACTAATTCCCTCATGTAATTTATTTTAGTTAAAATATGCTGGGCTCCAGTGAGGTACAAGAATGGCTATTTAGGGAAATATTTGATACTTTCCCCATCTTAATAGTGTGATTTCCATGCAACTGAAGTTTAAAAAAGTGCTTGTTTCCATTGCTAAAAAGGGAAGTTTGTATAGGGAGTCTCTTCTTGGGTTTCTCCTTTTTTAATCTCCCTTAGAATGCTGTGCTTCAAAAACCTGCCTAATAATCATGATCTCTAATCTAAAAATTAAAATTTTCATAATATGGAATATTACCTAACTTCTACTAACAAACCATTTAACTACATGAATCCAATCCACGTGAAGACAGGTGTTCCCTAAACTGTACAATAATCTTTCTGTACTTCTCTGTACTATGCTCTGACTCATTTACAAATAAAAAAATAAATAAAACCCTATCACAACATAATCTAATTTTTTTTTTCCAAAAAGAATACAATTGATTAAGTCTTCACAAGTAGGATCAGCTTTCTAGAATTATGGCTTGCAGTGGGAAAAGCTGTGTTTCTACTGTAGGCTATTGCTGTTGCTAACAGGTTATTGCTACTGCTAAACACCCAGCTGCATGGCATACATTTAAAGTAACATGGAACTGTTACAGTTAGCCTACCACAGAAATTTGATTTTAAAAAACTCATGGATTTGATAAGGTAGTCTTTGCTACATTACTTTCAACACTGGATGTGGTACCAACTTTTGTCAGTTAAGCAATGTATGTGTACAATTTTGTATATTTCTGGGAAGTAGTACACAAATCCTAGCCTTTTAGTTCCAAAATTCCCACATTTCTTTTCTCAATGAGCTACTTGTAGGGATTGTTGGTCCCTTGCCTTTATGCAAGAGACGCAACACAGGATAACACGGTAATAAAGAAAGCTGGAATGTTCTACTACAAAATCTTTATAAAGTGTTCAAGATCCTTTGGGGCTTTTTTTTTTTTCTTTTCACCATTTAAGTGTCACTTTTCATCAGTTGCAGGAATTCATTCCGTGGTTTCTTTCTGTGCTAATTTAGTTTTACCATTTCTATTGTACTTTGTGAGGCTATTTTCCACTCCCTTTTTTCTATACCAAGTTAAGGAAAAAGTGCTTAGGTACTGGTAAAGGCTCCTCTGAACACTGAGTTTCTGTGTATTGATCCCAATCAGGTCTTCATGACTTGGGGGTGGGTTGGTTTTCTGTTTGTTTTAAATCTTTTGGTAAGTATCTTCAAGTTCTGAGTGAGGGTAATGAAGGAGAATCCAGAGGAAAATACTATCAAAATATTTAGACATAAAATGCACACGCATAAAATGTATGTCTGCAGTCATTACTAGGAATTTTATCAAGGCTTTAAATGGTACTTTATTAGCAGATGGATTAGAAGACAACTAATAAAAAAAGTCTCTAATATTTGCTTTATTAAAGGAAGCAAATGCATGCACCTTCACTATTAAATGTATACAGCCTATGGGCAATCATTTAATTATTCATATGGGAGTCATATTCATTCCTCGTTTCTAGATATTTGGAGTACTCCCTAACTCTTATCGTTTTCCGTTCATGCTTTATGAGGAAGGGGAAGTTGCCTTTTTCTGATATAAACCTAAATATTGTCATCCCTGATTGATCAAGTTGTATTCTTACTAAAGTATTATAATGCATTCTGCAGAGGCTATAGTGAAACAGCCATACATTACCACATTATGTTTGTTTTATTTATTAAGTAGTGCTTTACAAAGTGCCTTGTACCATTGCACTTTAGCATGCGCTGGCTTCCAGGGTGCTAGAGAATAGGAGGTTGCTCGTGATCAACAAAGCATTAAGTAGTGTAGTATTTGGCTGTTGAGACCTTTCTTTGTTTAAAATAAATTTATAGTGACTATGAGTGGAGACAGAACCTGAAGGTGGTACCTGCTAATATAATGTTATCAAATTAAAATGTGCACGTCTCTTAATAGCTTTTACCTACAATTGTTTCCAGCAACACAGTGGAATTCTTTCAAGCTGTATTATGTGCACTTGCTAGCAGTTTGAAAGGTGTGTCTCGTTGAATGTACTAGCCATAAATATGTGATTACAGGTAATTTAAAAACAGTAAATTTAGATGAAAATAACAAAATCGTTAAATCCAAAATTATTTTATGAACTGAATTCACAGAATCGAATCAGGCATATTTAATTCAATGAAAAAGCTATTAAAATAATCAGTTCACATCTTGAAGGGGAAGGCAAATCTCACTTGAACCTGCATCTCCTCTCCTCTCCTGAAAGTACCTTAATCATAACACCTTCAGACATTTTCTTTGTTGATGTATTTCCACTTTGTATGTAATATATAAATATTCATTAGTATAGTAATTAGAACTTGGGTTTCCCACGTAAATTGCTTCAACAAATAGGGAATAGAATCATTTTTACTGTCTCTGGCTCATTGAGTAGATGAATATTTATTAAAAGTAGTAAAAAGTTTCATCAGGAGAGTCAGAAAAATACTTATCAACAAACTCCCTATAGTATTATAGTTAAGAGAGTTTCTGGGAAATAGGGGTTAAATAACTTTCAGGTAGAGCTGAAATGTAAAGGTGAGATTTCCATATAATTGACGATTGTTTGAAGAACTGTGTGATTAAGCAAAAAGTGAGCGACATATTAGTGGTATCTTTTTCTCCTTGTTTTTGTGAATGGTATCTATGTTAAAGTTTACCATGTCAATGAAAGAAATGGGGGGGGGGGGGGGAACCAACATTCAGTTGATTTTCTTTCAGCTGTAGCTCACTGATGAAATATGTGGAAATTCATTTGCACAGTTCCCTAGTCTCATTTCATTTTTGCCAATAGATATTTGTAGGGAGTATTCTTCTACACAGTGAAAAACACAGAATATATTAAGCTGGAAAACTTAAGGTAACAGGTAAAGGTAGGCATCTTATATACTGCTGCAGCATCAGAAATTACTATCACAACCTTTTAAACAAAATTGATCTTAACGTTATGGATGTCTTCTCAAAAGTAGGGATCGTTATCAGACCATTTTTACTTTAGAGTATTCTCATCCTACAACATTATTTAACATAGTTTAGACCAGTTATATTGGCAGCAAACTGCATAAAGCAGATTCTTTTTTTAAAGCTTTTTAGACGAAGGCAAGATCAGGGATATGGGAGTGGTTTACTGTATTCTGGACCCTTATAATTTTTGTTTTGAGTTATAGATGGAACCTGGTGTAGCCCTTTGAAGATTTAAAAAACCACACAAGTATGTTCTTGATCAACAAGCAATAGATAGAGGAAATTCAAAGAAGGAAAAAGATAATAGAACAAAGAGGATTTTGTATTTGTGAAGATATGTATTGTACCTTTTCCTTTATATAAGTACAATAATTGGAAAGGTGACTTCTGAGAGCTCATGGGTCATATACCTGAAGTAATAGCTGCAGCAAAGTCACAAATCTGGCAGGAACTTTCTCTTTGACAGGAAGACACATTTTTCCCTAAAAAATAAAATAAAAAATTTTAAAAGTATGAGTAATTACAGAAGAACATTCGAAAAGCACTGTTAAAATCCTAGGGGAGAAAAAAATCTGTAAAGATGATTAATGGTTACCAGCCATAAAATAAGTGTTTTTAAGCTCTGTCAACTTTGCTTTTCTAATGAGGACTTAACTGCTCCTGAAGTAAAGCCTTTATCCAAGCTGTGTTTTGTATTTCATTTAATCAATGTTTTGTATAGACACGTTTACCATCATTATAACCTTTCAGTTCTTGTGTTTTGGCACCTCACAGATTTTGTACGTGAGTTTGAGGCTCAAGGGAAGTAAATTTAGCTGAAATGTCCAAGCACAATTTAATGTGTGATGCAGAGCCGTGGAACTCCTCTCAGACTTGCTTATTGTTGCAAAGAGAGCCTTTGTAATTACCAGGGGATTATGGCAAAATATGAAAGACCTTGAAAGCAGCTTTCTTGCAGATCAGGAATGTGTTCTGCACAAACTCCGAAACAATCAGCTAGAGTAGTGAAGCAGAAGTATATTAAAATGTGAAGAGTTCACTGAAAAGGTCGTGATAGAAACTCCTAATTAAAGAAATAAAAACTGACGTTAAAGATTGTAAAAGATTCTCTCTTCAGTAAGAAAGAAGGGCCTTATGAGGACTGGAAATGAGATGACAACACGAATGCAGTGCATTCTTCCTCTTTTTCCTCAGCAACAGAAGTAATGAAAATTGAGTTTAATGGTACATAAATAAAAATAATTAAATGGAAGCTAGTTGTAGTGGTACATTACCTGAATTAATATACAAGATTAAGGGACCAATAACCCAGAAACAATTTAGTTACTTTTCTGTTTTTATATAAATTAGTGAACAATTTTGAACAAGAATATGTTGCAGTGTAGCACCAAGCTACTTATTATATTAGCTTTGACTTCTTAATTATTTTTTCTCTAATTATTTTTTTAGTCACTAAGGATCACTGTATTGCTTCTGAACTAATTTCTACCAAAAAAAAGCTGCATATTGTCATACTGAGCCATAAATTTTTAGTTTGTTCTTTTCTATTTCAAAGTTAAAAACCAACAAAAGCAATACAATATTTTATTGTGTTATGTGATGAAAATAGTCTGCATCAGTGTTGTAGATGGGATTGTTGTTGTTTATTTCTGATAAATTCATGTGCCCAATCCTGATCATAGAGGATTCAGTGATAAACTTTCTCTTCTATGGTGGAAGCTGCATTGGCCTGCATTGAGTTTTCCATTAATGCTTTCTTCTCAGTGATGCTGAAATTAAAGCAAGTTAAGGTGAATTATTATTCAGTAGTGAGCAGGTAGGAAAATCATACAGTGCTTTTGGAAAATTTCATCTGTAAATTTAAGTAATACAATTCTGAACTGAATTTTTTTACAAAAGTAATTAGCGAAACCTGAATCTTTTTCCAGTTTGCTTATCTATTGAATGCATTAACATATTTTCAGTTTATGAGTATGTCTGAATAACGTCATAAGAAATGCTTTTTTGGTTTATTTACACACTTTATTTATTTATTTATTTACTTTATTTATTTACACAGTTTATTCCATAACATGTTCAAAAAATAGTTGAAGCCCATTTGGCCATATTTTTCTTTTGTGAAATACTTGTTATATAGTTAAAAGGCAAAATTCTACAAATGTGTCAGGTTATTGTTTATGTGAAAGCACCTGTAGACCACCATGTGTTTATCAGTAGTCAGTGACCTGTTACAATAACCAATAAAACCTAAATAACAAATTCCACTATTATCAATACTGACACCTGCTCCATCTGTTAGTCATATGAGGATGAACTTCCCAATAGTACCAACTGTTTTTCATTGAATAGTTATAGATTGTATTATTTTTGCATGCACTCATATTTTGAAAAAATAAGGAAAACTAAGTGGTATATGAAAGCAGCAGCATGTTCTTATATTCTTAAGAACTAAATAGTGACTGTGTGTGTTATATAGAGACGCGGACCAGCAGGCAATAATATTGTATAGCGGTGGCCTAAGAATGAATATTTCTGAATATGTAACATTTATATAATCAGCAAATTAAATTATTGAAGTAATTATATTAAGCTGAAAATGTTCCTTTATCCAAAGCCATGCTGTATTTCTAGCTTAACATTTCAGCTTAACCAGACTTTTGCTGTTGAAACCCACTTTCTGTTTGAAAGATTTACATCCCGTTAACTTGTCATTGATATCCCTGGAGCTTCTGAATGCTGTCAGAAAAACATGAAGGTTTTAGGAGTGAAACAGTGACAATGAAAGAAAAATAAGATTTAAATACCATAAATGAATTATGCTTTGTTCAAATTTAAACAACAACAAAAAAATCTGTATCTAATCTTCAGGAAAGCAAATGAATTCACAGGTCAGTGCTGACGGCAAGTAGTCAGGAATTCAGGTATACTTTTCTGTTATTCAGTATAATGATTTATTTTCTCATAGAACAGACTCAGATGTGTTTGGAGGCAATATATAATAAATGAAATATAAAATACTGCATTAAAATAGGAGGCTTACAACCATGATGTCATAGAAATTCAAAGCTAATATTGCCAGATGAACTACACTGACTTCTTTGTGTCCAGATACGATCTCCAAAAAAAAAGAAAAAAAGCATGACCATTCCTTTCTCATGCGCTAAAAATCATGATGAATATACCCTGCACAATTTGAAATGTTAACTTAATAGAGCTTCTACTGTATATCTCCCTCTCACCCCACAAGTTCTGAGAATGTAATTTGTAAAATAGTTCTTAAATGGCAGTCAATCCTAGCTCTACAAGGGTTATTAGTGTATATTACATACATATATTAAAAGAAAGTTCAAACTCAACAGTCAAAAAAAAGGGGGGGGAGGAGAGGGGGCAGCTTTATACATGCAAAAATTTTTAATCCAGTCTTTAATTGCCAGTCTAATCTGAGCCTGCATGGAGGACAATGTGTTTTTACATCAAATATCTGAATGCATTTCTGGTGAATAAATCGATCGCTGAAGCTTAAAAAACACTGTCAATCTAAATTTTTTCAAAATTCAGACTGAATTTGGAATGACTTTCTTTTTTCTTTTTGGAAAAGAGAATAGATTCACAAAACTAGCAGCGAGGAGACAACTGTTTCTCTTCTTCATCTTCCCCTCTCCACCCACTCACCTCTACCCCCACAAAGTTGAAGAACTTACCATATGTTTTTTAATGCAGTAACTCCTATATATAGGAGACTAGGTTTCAATTCCTTCCCCCTGACTGAGATTTAAACCCTT
Organism: Gymnogyps californianus; assembly: GCF_018139145.2. Lineage (NCBI taxonomy): Eukaryota > Metazoa > Chordata > Aves > Accipitriformes > Cathartidae > Gymnogyps > Gymnogyps californianus. The sequence continues at coordinate 38,423,583 of NC_059474.1, read as the reverse complement.
ATTTTCTACCTTCCAGGGGAATCACCTAGCCACTGGATATTCTGCAGTGGTATGCTTTCACCTGAGCTATTTGAACTGCTACTTTGACCTAGCTATGTGCCTCCCAAGTGAATGCTTTAACCACCAGACCAAAGAGTCATTCTCTCTCTTTGACTCAGTATTTAAATAATCCATGCAGAACAGCTTTTTCCATGGGGATCGAGAGAAGCCAATTATAGATTTCTCACTGGTTTAAGAACTCTTCTGGGAAAGTGAAAGTGTGGGTTCAAGAACGTGCAGACAAAGAGGGTCTTGAACCTGATTGTCCCACATTGTATATCAGATGAGGCCCTAACCACGGAGCTATTGAATAAATGAAGAGAGGGGGGATTCTCTTTACTTCCATGAATGATTTACAAAGAGTGTGTAAACCTAATCTTTCATTTCCAGTTCTTTAGTTTTGTGTTTAAGTAGCTTCTGCAGAGTTGCCTATGTCTCTGGCAAGTGTATAGATTAATGATTGGACAAAAATACTGATTTTAGGAATGGTGAAGGGTAATTCTTCTCCACACTTTTTTTCCTAAATATTTCCTGAATATTTCTGCCAGTCCCAAATGAAATCAAAGTATGGTTTTATTTGGCAGTAAATGCAAGATTTTAGTTAAATTGGGGGGTGGGGGTGGAGGAGGAGGAAGATGACTTATTTTTTCAATACCCCTTTTGTTAAAGCATCTAACTGAAAAACTATTAATACACAAAGCGCTACTGCATATGCTTCCATATTTCCTAACACTTAATTCAAGAACCTGTACTGAACTAGCATGCTTTCATTGAGAAGGTCTAGTAGAACTTGCTAGCCACAAGAGTGCTCATTTCAATTCAGACACAAAGATCAATACAAAAACAACACTGCCTGTTTATGAATTCTGAGCCATCTTTCTCTACAGCTTACATTGTGAAAGAATGTGAGGAAAAGGCAAAATAAAGTATAGGTGATTTTTTTTTTTTTTTTGGGGGGGGGGGGGGAGCGGGGAGCCAGCAAAATCTTTCAGGCAAAGGTCAACTATTGACCACTTGCAGGAAAATGTCTCAATAGTAGTCTGCATGTACAGAACAAGTTGTTAAATATTGCAAATCTGTCACACAGCAGGTTTGCTGATACCAGTTGTGAAACCCAGAGTTCCTGAGTCTTAATTCAGTGAATTATTTTCCCTTCCTCTAGGGCTGTAGTAAGGGAATAAGAATGGTAGCGTGATATCCCCTAACTAGAAAGAGAGCTTGTTTTTAATCTTGATTTCCCAAGCTATCTTTTGCTTTATATCAGTGAACGAATGGTCAAGAACATAATGCACTTCCTTCTCCAAGAGATAAACAAGAGAAAGATCAAGACATAATCCAAAGAACAAAGTCAAGCTTGCTAAACTTCATGACTGGGTTTCTTCAGCTCTCTCATTCAGAAGTTTACCTGGGAAAAGAAAGAAATCCTTTCCCTTCCTGGTTACACATATTCACAGAGATCCACTGTGCATTTCATGGGGGAAGGGAATAGTCTTTGCATAGTGTCCTAGATATCCAGATCTGCTGTGGAAGGCAGTTATACCATAGTAGGTATTTAGGCAGCTCTGATGCTCTTACTTAAAATCAGAAGATTTTTATGAAATATCTAACAGATCTGTTGTGTTGCTGCTGCTTTTTTATTAAACGCTAATAGGAAACGTACTTGAACTCTGAGTTGTTCTCATGTGTCAGTTCTCACAAAATAAGGCATTTTTCTGAAAGACTTTCTAATCAGAATCTCCAAAGAAATCGACATTCTTGCTGGAAGAGTCAGTTTGTATTTGCTAATTGTTAATTTGTTGTTTGTTGACTTTTTTGCAAAAGGATATAGTACATTGGATTCTTACAGTTCACTGTTCAAGCAAAACCATTGTTAGTAAAACATCCTGAATTCTGTTTTTAACTAAGCATCTGTCATTCTCGATAATGCTGGACCTTCTTAGTCCATAAAACTAAAACCAGTTTCCGTTCCACAGAGATTAGGATATTTCAGCCAATGTTTTATTTTCAATACTGAAAATGTTTTCTGAACTACAGGAGTGAAAACAATCATAAAATGCAAATAATCAATCTTTATTTCTTTCCTCCCACGCCCACTCCCTTGGATTTAAACAGCATATAAGAGAAACGGTAATAAAAACTTGTAATAATAATTCTTATACACATTCTGTATGTTGTTTCTTATCTAAGAATCTTCTCTTTATGGATTTCACAAAATAAGAAAAAAGCATATTTAGCAATACACAAAATAAGCATCCAAGATATAAATCTTTAAAGTGATTATCCATTCTTATAAAGCAAATACAGATATGAAGCATTAGTACATGGACAACTTCTGCACTGACTGCGGGGTTTGAAGAAACCTGTAACCTGTCTGTGAAATCAGCAGGGCACGCAAATAGGGATGTGTTTCTTCTGTAGTGCCCGTTCAGCACAGTAGGGGAGCTGACTGGCAGCAGCAACCAGATGCAAAGTTGACAGAAACAGAGCAGGAGAAGGTGCTGGAGGGATCATAAAGTGAATTTTTGCAGTGATTTTTTTTTTTTTTTAAGAACATTTTTTCAGGACAGCCCTCAGTTATCTCAGCATGTCTCTTTCAGGATTTCCCACAGTTAACTTCCTCCTGGTACACAGTATGTATTCTGTATCAAATCTGTCTCCTCCAACTTAAAGCTTGCGCTATCATTATTCAGGTAAAATCTTCTTCAACCACACTTGCCACCTGAAATTGTTTTCTTTCTTCACCTAGTATCAGAAGACTAAAATTGATATACAGGAACTTCCAAAAAAAACCCAAACTGAAACTGTTGCAAACATGGGAACCTTTCCTGGCTTGTTTTTCTCAAAAACAAGCAAAATTTAAGAATGAAAACCATGAAATATAAAAAAAAATAACATAAAGCCTGCTTTTTTCACAATAAATTTATGTTGAGCACATATGAAATTGCAATTCTCTATGTTCTTCATTAGTAAGAAAGTTTTTAACAATGTATTGTTTGGCTTAGTTGGCGTTAGATGATCAGGTGCCTCTAGCTTTCTGCTTCAGGGCCTCTCTGTCTTGTTGAGTCAAGCCTGTGCTGGAGCCTTATGTATTTCTCTGTCTTTCTTTATATTATTTAGTAGATATAGTTAATCTCCAATTAAATGAATGATGCTTTGCAAAACAATTTTCCAATCCCATAAATATTTACCAATTGGAATTGAGTTAAGGTAAGTTTTCAGATATGGACTGCTGAAGTACATAGATATTTATTTTGTGTGAAATTATGCTTAGATTCTACAAGATGTCCCTTCATTCACAAAAAATAATCAGAAAGTCTCTTTTTATGATCTTGCTCAAACAGTAAATTATTTAGGTCTCAAATGAGGAAGTGGGAATATATGACAAGTGCAACTTTTAATAAAATATTTCAAACTAGACCTTTTAATTTGGTTTATATAAAGCAGGCAAATGTTCACTCTTTGTAGAACTGATATACTGCAGTTAAAATCATGGAGTTTTTTCTTTTGTACTTACATTTTATTTTTACTTTTCCTATAAAAATGGGACAAAATCCACATTCACCTGAAGCATAGCTATGTATAGTAGAACTGAATCTTTCTATTACATATTCCCTGCCTGAATGTCACACCAAGGCCAGGCCACTTAAGTCACTTCAGCACCGGAGATGTTTAGGAACAATTCTTCTGAGTACTTTAATTGTTCATCAAGACCTAACCCTTTGAACGTTGCTTTAAGGCATTTTGGCTCTGCTCTGAGTCACTGAAGCAAAATTGGAGCATCTGGATGCAGTGTCAAAATAGCCCAGGCTGCTTCAGTGCAGCACCCAAGTGGATAATCTCGACACAGAATACAAACACTGCATTAGTGATTGCCAGAAGGCTACAGTTCATCTTCCTCTGAAATACAATACAAGAAAGTACAAGAAAAGTTAAAGGATGATACTTTCTTTGTATCTTCTGTTGTGTGAACAAAGAATCCAGCTGTGTTTTGATGCTTTGTCAGGTGTTTGGCAGCATTTTCAATCCTTGTTTGCCCTACTAATCCACTGATTTTTCTCTTCTTTGGACAAAGGAATGAATGTTTTTTACAGTTTATGCAGTATTAGATATGTGAATGCAAAAGAAGGTATCTAGTTGATGATGATACCTCTGAATCAAAGCAGTGGAAGAAAGTATGATAACATTTTAGTTGCCTATTAGTAATATAACATCTAATTATACTCTGTTAAGTTGTACATAAAATTTCCATAATTCTCTGAGTTATGTGAAATTATATTTCTTTTGCTTTGTTTGCTCTCACAGATGGCAGCAAAATTGCATTCCATTGATTGAAAAGTGCATTGTAAGTAACTCTTCTTGTTGCTCCTGTTGAATTAGGCTTCACATTGAATCTGCTAAAATTTTACCTCGTGGATAAAACTGGGTTCTTTCTTGAAAACTGGTGCACAATTGATACTCTAAAAGAGCCCATGAGACATCTGGCATGTGGCTACAGACACAATCCCCAAGACAGATTCCTTTTGCCATAGGCAAGAATAGTTTATGTAAGGCTTAGGCCAACGGGTCAAGAAATATGAATGCAGAAGCATGCTAAACATACCACCTGACATCAGGCTCTGCCTGGAAATGCTGTATTCCAAGTCTCTAACATGGTTGATCTGTAAAGTGCACACCACCACGAATACTGGAGTAGCAGAACTGGGGCACAGCAGCATATATAATCTATTTCCTGACTACCTATTTTTCTGACTCTGCATCTAGGATTTTATACTTATGTGAGTATACAGTGGAACTAAATACAAACAGAAGCATCAGACTGATTTGAAGCTTTGGGTTTTTTATGTAATTCAGATAATACATGTCTTTTTGTGAATATATATGTATAGAAAACCAACATACAATAAAATCAATGCTTGTTCAATGATACTAAAAAAACTCTGCTAAACACACTGCTTCACACTACTATTCAAACTATTCACACTACTCTTACAAATGCAGTACCAAAATATATTCCATTTGGAACACGTCAAGTAAATGGGTGACACTTTTTCTAACATGTCTAACTGCCATTAATTTAGTTAGTATTCATTGTAATTACACTGATCATAATGAATTCATTTAGTATTAATGTGAACATTATACATCTTTTTAGGAACTCCATTATAATTCAGCAATAATTAATGTACATATAAAATGAAGTGTTACTACTCAATGCTATTATAAAGCCATGTTGTTTCATTTGAAAAGCTTTAGAGCAAGTTGTGTTTAATCTGATTGGTATTCTGATTGTTGCCAAGAGGTATTCTGCAATGGCAAAGGGCAATTCACATTGGGAGACTTGTTAACTTTTCAGAGAGATTCCATGTTTGCGCTTGTCTATTCATCCACTTATAACTTAGCATTTGAGGCAAGATACTTCATGGCCATGATAATGCAAAAAAAAGTCTGACTATCCTAAGAACATGAAAAATTTCTTATGTTTCAGACCTTATCGAATAAAGGAGGCCTGTGTTTAGAAGTGAAGTACTGCAGCACCTACATTTTGTGATTTTTCTTCCCTTCTACCCACCAAGAGTAATCCAAAACTGAGAACAAAGTATTTTCCGTATATCACACATCAGCACAATTAGGTGCCTCAAAGGCATCCATGCCCGCTTCAGGGAGTTACATAAAAATAATGAGTAGGAGAAACATAGCAAAAGAAAGAGAAAAGTAAGAATAAGAATTACATTATACTTTTCCAGATATTCCCCAGCCTCCAACAGTTTTAGCTGAAGAAATTTCATCAGATATATATGGTTTCTAAAGATTAACGTTTTGTGGTTTTCTTTTCCATGAATCTATTCCCATAAACCTATTTAAACCTTAGAATAGTGTCCTTTGACAATGAGTTGCATGGGTCTACTACCCTGTTCATTTTGTGCATAAAGAACTATTTTATTTGTTTTGAATGTGGTTTCTTCTAGCTTCATTTGAATCTACATTGCATTGGATTTGATTGAGCTGGAAAAACAGTAAACAGTTAATGCCTATCCATTCCCTCTTTGCCACCAATGATTTGTGAGCCTCATCTATATCCTTCTTTGGAGATCATCTTTTCAAGAGAAGTATCCTACTCTGCTACCTGTACGGAAGCTGTTGATCACCTTTGTTTCCCCTTTTTGGGTTTTGTATTCTACACGTGGTTTTCAAAGTATGAGAGGTTCTTAGGTTTATACTATTTCAAAATTGTTCCCCCAGCTTTTCTTCTCAGTTTCTTACTGAATACTGACATTGAACAGTTATGCAACTACTGGCTCATTTTTCCATGGTAATTGTCAGCTCCAAGCCCACTATGTTACATGCAATGTCAGATTCCCCACCTCCACGCCCCCTCCTTGCACATCGCTTTACATTTATTTACAGGGCATTTAATCTGCCATTGTATTGCCTTGTCACTCAGTCTTGTAAGTTGTTTCTGGAATTCTACACTGTCCGTACTTGTCCTGACTATCCCAAATAACTCTGATCAGGAACATTTCTCACCAACTCTCATCCCCTTTCCCAGATCATTGATGAATGTTGAACTGCACAGGTATTAGAAAAGGTCTTTGCAAAAGTCCAGCGGCAATGTCTCTCGATTGCAGGAACTGGATATTTACTCCTAACTCTCTACTACTTGGCCTTTAAAGTATCAGTTATACATGCCTTCTTTCTTATCCGCTTAGGTTTTTTGATAGCTTTATTTTTTTAATAGCCTTTCTTGAGAAATTTTAGTAAAAGACTTTTGCAAATCCAAGGTAGACTCCAACTAAGCAACTCCAGGCAACCAAATCACTCGCATTCATGTGTCTGTTCAACGATTCAAAGTACTTCAGTAGGTCTGCAAAGCAGAAATTTCCTTTCCAAAAGCCATCTTTACTCGTCCACAGTATAGCATATTTATCCAAGATCCACTCTTGAGTTTTCATTATAGTTTATACTAACTTGCCCAATAGGGACATCAGTCTCACAGACTGTCTTTTTTGCATCTGCTGTTTAACTTTTTTATTCAAATTTATTTTCACTGCATTTCACACCTTCTAGCTCTCAGTACCTTTGCAATTTTAGGTGAGAGATAATGCACCATCACTAGTCAATAAGCTGTTTCATCTGTGAATTGTCTTATAACTCTTGAGTGAATACTATCTTATCTAATGATTTGTTACTATTCGTTTTCTCATCACTTCCTTTCTCCTTCAAGTGGATATTCCCACTGAGAGTTATTAGGATACATTATTACACAGCAAGCAATCTTTACCTGTAGTTTTACAAAATATGTCAATGTAATGCTAATTAATAAGAAGTCAGCGAATCTATGAACTTCTGACTTCTCTTCAGCTGATATATTTGACCTTGGGCAAATCACTTTAAACTCTGCGCTTCTTTATTGTTTCCCTTCCGAAAATTGAAATAATGGAATTAGTGTTCCCTTTAAAACAGTTGAGCTTTACAGATTACATGCATGCTAGGTATTCTTATTTATTTTTCACACTAAAATGAATTAAATTTTGGAATAGAATAGTGGATAAAATAGAATAAATTTTAACAGTTATGAAATAGTTAACCCTATGAGAGAGAGAAGAGAAACTTACTGGAACTAGATTTAAAAAAAGTTCTTTGTTTACTTCAGAAAAATAAAAGATGAAAACAAATGTTTTTGTACACTACATGCTGAATTTCCCTACTTTCTTTTGTAAATGTCCTTTTTTCGACTGATGCATTAATAAGGAATTCATTCTCCTCCTTAGGCTTTATTGTGGTTTTATGTCATATAAACATATACATAGAAATTCAAGATTTAGTTTGCATTAATTACTCAGAAATATTGAAAATACTTGCTGATATGGTGGATTAAAGTAGACCAGCACGCTCACTGCAAGTATTGCTTCTTACTGAACTCAGCAGTTGCCACTTGTGAAGTGTTAATGAAATTTTTGTCCTCTTCTTGTATTAGAATCTTTTCTGTCTTTCCAGTGTTCAAGTATCCTTCTCTCTTTCTCAGGCAAAAGTCATTCATCCAGTAGCTAGCTTCCTGCTTCTGTATAAAGGAGACTGCAGCATTAAACTTTAAATAGATCAAAATCAAATCTAGTTATGTTCAAATACATAATGTTGAAGTTTACATGTTGAAGGCTTGGTTTTCTAAAGTAAACCAGATAAGCGCGTCTCAGTACTACTTTTCCTATTGTTGTATGCCTTCCAGCTTTCAGTGTCGTCAAGTACTTTTCCGTTTAGATCTGATCTTAGGCTCTATGGAAGTCTTCTACTAATTCTTTCTTACAGGCTAGTGATACTTAGTTAAGAACAGTCCTGTCTACCTTAATGTTGTTCCATAACATGTCATTAGAAATCTTTTTTTATAAATAATGATTCAGTTACTATTAGTGACTTATGACCCTGTTTGCAGAGATACTGAACTCCAACAGCTATGGTTGAAATGGAGATGTTGATTCAAAATACTTGTAGAAATAAGATTACTAACACATAGAGCTGGTCAACATTTTCTAAAATTTTTCTCTCTTTCATTCTGGTTTTAAATTTTAGTAAATATATGATATAGTCTTTATGTAAAATCCTATTTTGTCCTTTCTTGTGAAGGATGAATTCTATGTTTCTGACTGTCTTCAGAGGTGGCAAAAATGTTTACAAGGTTCAATGACAAAATTAATGGCATTTGAATTTCTTGTTGAAAAAATAACAATCTTTAGGAACAATGTAATTTTTTTTATGTCATGCATACTTTAGGGGAACGCTAAATGTGATTTTTACTAATGCTTATTTGGTGGCACAAACGGAAGTGCAGCTTAGGCTCACTCCTACCTTTCTGATTTGGACTAGTTTGGATAGATAGTAGGTTATTCTTCCTTTTTAATCTGGTACATTAATCCATATTTTCCAGGCAATTATACTGTCTCTTTTCTTTTTAAATGACACTCCATATTCTCTCTTGTCTTGTTTCTGTACATCTTCATTTTGGATCTCACTCTATTAGCATTTGTTCTATTGGTGCCTTTTTCTTCCAACTTGTTTGTGACTTTTTAAGGCCTTCGTTCTTATTCCCAGTTTTTCCTTTCCTGACTGATACTGATGTTTACCTTTTTAAGTACCTGCATGATGGCTGTTCTGGAGCTATTCTTTGGAAATGGGAATATTTCAGTTAGATCAGTCTCTCAATGGTACATCTAGTTCTTCTTTTACAATAGCATGAAGGAAAGATGGAGAAATGACTGCGGGAATACTGAAGTTTTCTCATGGAAATATATGAAGTAGGCTATTAATCCAAATAAAAATTGTCTTTAAACTGTGGTTGTCTTGAATCAATTTAATTAAAAGGAATTTCAAGGAACCAGGAGATATTTTTCTTTCTGACTGGGACCCCAGCAAGGAGGATCAGATTGCAAGTTGCATATTGTATGCCCAGTGCTTGAGCCTTCTTAGGGATTCTGTCCCATTGCTTTCACTTAAGCTTTGCTTTTCAAGATTAGGATTTGGACCTATCTCAGTAGAGGAATTAAAAAAATAAGTGCCTAAAGATGCGCTGTCTAATAGATACATAATACACCACATTTTAGCCCAGAGCCCCTTTCTGTAGAGTTGTTTAAGCTCTCAGAAAAATAGTATTTACAGTGAAAACCTTTAACAATCTTTTACCATGCTTGCTAGCAGGCACTGGTTTAATGCTAATGTGACAGCTAAGATTTTAGTGAGAGACACTTTTATTTCCCTGATAAGAGAAGTGTTACACATTCTGAAAACCAGACAGATTTTTCTGGCCAGTGTCTTCTCATGTTTGTGCCAGTAGGGATTTGCTGACTACTCAAATTATCTTTCACAGGTTAGCACATGTCTATCTTATATAGAAATGTTTATCTTCCTTTCTGACATTTCTCTAAATGGTCGTATTTTTGTAAAAAATGAAAACAGACTTTGTTGTTGTTAGTAAGTGGCTACCTAATGTTCCCTCCAAAAAACTGCTAGACTTTCATAGTGCAAGACATCAATTTAGGATGAGCTTGCATTCTAGCAAATCAAATTATATTTCTTAAAAAATACATTCACAATTTGCAGTAGACTCTTCTCTGGAAAAAAAAATTGAAAAGACAATATTATAATCTCGATAACATTTATAATGTTAGAAGAAGGTGCTGATACATTAAATTAAGCTCCATTGTATTTCGACTGTGATTCTGGATGAAAAGTGCTTTATTTTTTATTTGTTCTAGCAAGGCCCATTTATACATTTCTACAAACTACAAACCATATTACTTAATCTTTCCTGTGGTCACTCAGAAATTGTTATATATCACACCAGATCTCTATTTTATATATATATAGTATCCTAATGCGTATTTTCAAATCTCTGTGCCACCTTGATCTTTTTCATTTGTATGTAATTTTGTATTTTTGAAATATATAATTGAACTTGTTTTATGCCTTTGCCAGTTTTTTAACATTTGTTGCAGGAGTTTCATATAATGATAATTGCACTTTAAGGGGAAATCTCGATGTAGAATCTGAGTGGAGGAAAGATAGTACCACTGTCTTTCCACCGTTTTTGAACAAGAATTGTGGATTTGCTTCTTGGTTTGTGTTTCAAAGGTGATGTATTTGGACCAAAGCAGAAATTACCAGCAGTAATTTCTGGGTTTGGGGGCAAAATTTTCAGTTCTTCTCTATGTTTCACACTAACCTTTAAATCCTTGATCGAGTAAAATGAACTTCTGAGCTTATTTTATTATATGCTGATACATCCACCAGTCGTATTAACGTGTTTCCACTAAAAGTCATCAGTTCATTCTGGTATTTAGATGTCAAACAGAATTCAGTTACAGGCCCACATAAATGTATGGAGCATTATAGTTAAATATCCCTAGATATTTACAGATAGAGCAATTGATTATTACGAATTGCAATCTATTTATATAGATTTATATACAATTATAAGAGCTACAGATTAATTTTCTCTTTGTGAACGAAAACGGAGATTTGGAAGACTGGTTGTATTTCAGCTAAAAAGAACTCTTCAGTTAGGCAGTGATTTGGGCATGAGGCTCTTTAGTATGACTTTGCAATGTTGTATTACGTGTTTCAGAAACAGTGAATCATTTCTTGGTTCACTATTTTGGTCAGGGTAGACAGATTATTCCTACTATTGTCACCAACATCATCCCGTATGACTTTTTAATTCCTCAATGCAGCATCTAACGCCAGTTATCCTGGAAAGTGTGATAAAGTACTCTTATCTGTGATAATTCTGAATCGAAAGAAACATGTTTTCTGTGTGTTTAACCACTGTGCCGGTTTTCCTATTTTGAAATTTTAAGAATTGTTTTAGAAACATATGGTTTATTCAGATAAGCATTTTCAATAGAGGTAATGATGGAAGTGATCCATTGATCTTGAAATGGCCATGGTTCTTTCCTGATTTTTCAGTTACGTTTCTCACCAGGAGAGATTGTGAGAGCACATATTTCACTTGGTATCAAATTCCCCCATTCAGATTACTGAACTGTTACAACAGTACTAATTCAAGCCCCAGGTCATTATCAAGCCATTACTATTACCTTGATGAGATAAGGTATCCTGAACTACGGATACAGTAGAATTCATATTGGTATTACAGCTTGCTTCCATTACCTGAAAGGCATTTTCTTATACTTACGTTTAGCTAAACTAGTATTATGTTCTGGAAGGTCTATCAAAATTTTTAACCTATGAAACAAATGCAGCAATTACATATATGAACTATAAAATACCACCAGCTTCCTCAGATTAGCAGTATTCATACTTGCTTACTGTTTTTTGTTTCAAGTAATGCATTTGCGTCTGAAACTATTTCTTATTAGAATTCACTTGAAACAGATATTTCAGATGTCTCTAACACATTAGATGTTACTCTACCAGTCCTTTCTTAACGCATAATTGCATGTTTAAGCATAGCTCCCATTTAAAAGTACTGTGGAGTTGAATCTATCCTGTGGAAACACTGGAAAAAGTAAAGCTATCTAGAGGTTCCAAGCTTGCAGCAGTCATTAGTCTTCAAACAGCCTCTGCCTCAGACTAGGGCACAAAACAAGTGGTTGGAGCTACAGTATTGTTTTCCTTTGAATCCTCCAGCCTAAGTTCATATTTTTATCTTCTTCCATGTGCTAAGTAGAGGTATTTATCAGATTTTGCAGAAGAAAGATAGTAACGTAGGAAAGTCTTCTTGCAGCCAGCTTTGCAAACCTCACAGCAGCCTCATTTCTGACGTACATCATTCTTTCATGCTTTCTCTGTTGAGACTGCTTTAAACAACAGTTTCATTTATACTCTAGCAAACTTCCACACAAATTCACAACATAAATTAGACCCAGAAGTTCACTGGCCAAGCTAAATCTATTTTGTATAAATTCAGAACTATCAAAGGAAAAGTAAAACATTTCAAAGAAAGATTACCGAGTTTGCAGTGAATTTCTTCTGGAGAAAAAAACACTTTCCAGGTAACTTTGTTTTTATTATAGTTCAAATAGCTTTCTTACTGAATTAAATATGCTTAAGACAAACTGAAGGTCTCTTAAGAGGGAGTGTGTACAGTTAGCGCAGTGCAATAACTTACACCATTTTCCATATTGCCCTCTAAGCCAGATGTTAGAGGATAAGAAGAAAAAAAGATTCAATTTCATGACCATCACTGAAATACTTTCTTCACTTCTGAGAGGCAGGAAATAAGTACCTAGATTTAGCAGATGAGGGAGCTTCTGTTATATCTTATTAATAGTACTTTATTCAGTCACTAAAATGTAAGACTATTAAAGCAATAACTGACCACGTAATCAAAGTAAAATGTCCTGCCTTGTAACGTTTGGCAATTTCAGTTTAATTTTTAAAAATACAGTTACATTAAAACTTATGCAAAATGTGTAGGTATATTCTTATGTAGAAAAAGCTGTTTTCTAGGTTTTTCTCCCCTTTTTGGTGGGGAGGGATTCTAGATTCTGTTCACACTTCTGCTGTATAATGGTAATAGAAAAGACAAATACAGTCTGAAACTTATTTCTTACAAAGTTAAATACATATATAATGGACTTGAGGTTTAAGTTACTTTAGCCACAGGTTAAGCAATCTTTAGAAAGATTGCCCTGCTTCATCTTATTCTTAATGAATAAAGCTACTAGTGATGAAAGGATCTGAAAAAAATGTAATAATATCTAGAAGGATGACTTTCTATACAGTGTTCTTTTTTTTCAAAAAATATCCAATTACTGTCTGAAACTGTTTTCCTGCATGTTCCTGAAGATAAATTACTATACCACAAATTGCTGTAATCTACACCCAAAGATAACTGATTTGTTAAAATTGCTTAAATGTTGCCATTAGTTCCAAAAAATAACTTCTAACTGAATATCCTGCACAGTGACACAAACTTGGTGCAATTTTTCTTGCTCTCGTACAGCAACTGAGATGTAATAATGCACATTGCTGAGAGTACACCTTCACAGAGAGTTCGTTTTTAATTTTTATTAAGCCTGTTCTCATTTGCCTGCAAGGGTTTATTTGCATACATTTAACTCAATACATGCCAGTCCACATTTGTTTTTAATGCCTAATTAATTGTGAAGAAACCTTGACTTCAATATCATGCTTTAAAATTAACTCCAGTGAACCGTGACTGAAGATTATGTTATAGGCTGTTAGGTATGATGTGGAAAAATAAGCACTTAATCTATATTATTATATAGCTCTTACTGCAGATGACTGAAAGACTGTTTAGAAATGAGTGCCAGTGTTCTTACCTTTGTTGACAATTTACATGCATGAACCATGTAGGTAAAAGGGAAAACTTCAGTACCTCTTATAATCTCATATATATTTAAGTTTCAATAGAAAGACTGTACAGATATAATGAATTTTTTACATGTAACTTTCATTACGTGTGAATCTGCTTGAGCATCTGCTTTAACAAATTTGCAGCCAAATGCTAGAACAATTACTAGGCCCATCTAATCCCATACATAGATTCATGTGGTTATATACTGATCTCTACAAAGCAACTCCCTGCCTATCACTGACTTGAAAGTGTAATGCTCAGCAAGTTTTATTTGACCTTAGTTTTGATTTCCACGTCTTTATCTCCTGTCCTTTCTTTGTCTTCATCCTTAGCAGTAAAGGTCATTTACAACAAATCATTCTTGAAAGCAGTAGCAAATTAATTTTGTAAAGCAGTGTCAGCACTGCTGCAAATCTCTGCCAGTACTAAACTTTGCAGAGATGCTAATAGTTCCTCATTTCTGATCTAGATATCATAATCTGAAGCTCTACAGAATATATATCCTAGTTGGTATATTACAGTCTTCTTTATGCTCAGCTCGTTAGTCTAAGACTGCAACATGTAACACTTTTTTTAGTTTTGATCAATTTATTTAAACTTCAATTCAAAGCAAAACTTAGTAATCTGCATATAGACACTTGTAATTTGATCTCAAACAGTTCCCGATTCAGATGATAGTCACAAAACTTTTCAAATATTGCATCTTATTATAATTGCTCAACACTTGTATTAGCATAGCACACACGACTTCTCAGTCACAAATACGGAGAAAACCCACTATCCAGAGTCACTTCCAGTAAACTCTAAGACATAAACTGAAAATATAATTTACCAGGTCTGATGAAAAAGGGAAAGAGTATAAATATGTTCAGTTGCTTCAAGACAGCTGCTCAGTCTTCAAGTAAACAACTTTTCTAAGGAGCAATAACCTATATTGTAGTCAGGGGTTAAGAGCTCTGAAGGCTTAGTGCCTATATTCCCTTCTACTAAAAACCAATCCAACCTTACAAGCCAAGTTCTGTTAACAGCGAGTCTTTCTAGAGCACTCTATAATGACTTTCTGTCCAAATGCTCTTGCTTCTCACTAGATTTGGATGCAGCTGAGATAGAAATTTATCATTTTCTTCTACCAGTGATTCTGGGCCAGCAGAAGAGCCAAACGTCTATAGGGCATTACAGGACTGCTTTTCAGTGGGAAGCCATTTTGGTGAAATTGTTAGCTCTACCACAGTATGATTATGTGTCGCTAGTGTATTAACTGCAAATGCAGTCCTGAGCAAAAGAGTGTGGGTAACCCGATTCATGCTACTACATGCTGCTGTTGTAAACACTGTGCTACTTAAAGAAAATTGATAAGTGAATGCCAGTAGCAATTTAGAAAACAACTACTATGAAAAAAGGAGTAAAATCATAGATCCATTAAAGTAAACAGTGTAACTCCCACTGGTTTCATCCCAAAGAGTCAGCTGATGCTGAACAGCACTGATCTATACTGTCTCAGGATACAGTTTTTTTAATAGCTTATTGTTGTTGTTGTTGCTGCCATTTTTAGAACAGGTGAAGCTTTACTGTCATGCTATTTTTTCATACATCTTAAAGTGTTTTTGCTTAAATATCCTGAAAAGTAGGTAGTGTATTTTCTCCATTTGTAGATATTTGCAAATAAACAAAAGGAAAAGAATTAACAGAACCATTACACTCAGTTCATATATTCTTCAAGAATTCAATCTGAATTAATTAATTCAGTCTGAGAGGATTTTTTTTTCACTTTTCCCCTTACTAAAAAAATCATATGTAACACTACAGAATGATAAAAGTAACATTTTCTCCCAATATTTGGCTTTGTCAGTATTAAGAATTGTGGTAAAACTAAGGCCACTTTTATACCAGTATCTTCTATGCACAGTTATGGATTTTCAGATAAAATGCACCAGACTGAGCTCTTCCTTGATAGAGGAGCAGCTTTAGTGTTGTCAGCTGCAGTGTTTCAAAATTCAGTGGGAGATTGACCAAAAAATTTCTGGCATTGAAAAATGCCATTACAATATAGATGTATCTGTCTGCATGTGCATGTACGTATGTATACATGTGTGACAATCAGTGCTGCTGGCTCGTCTAAATGCATTTAGAACTGTCAATTTTGCTTTGTTACAAAAGTGCTCTCATCCTCCTCATCCTCCTGTGCTTTGTCCAGCAATTATTTATTCCCATCCCCAAATTCCAAATCAGTCTAGTCCGCTCCATCTCTACGTGAGTTCTGCCCTTACCCGACTCAACTCTAGGCCTACCAACAGTCTTCATGTCTGCCTCTCCTATGTCTGAATTCCCGCTCCCTTCTGTCACTACCAGCTTCCTTCCTGGCCACAGTGCCACACCAGCTTGCCAGCTGAGTTGTCACCCTTCCTTTTTTATTTATTGTTCCCTCCTGTGCACAGTGCCTGGGAGGAAGCTGAGGTACTGGTCCATTGCTCATCAGGAGGTGAGAAAGAGGACGGGCTATACTAAACTAAAAGATTTCACAGCTCTAACATGGAATAAGAGTAGTCTGAAGGAGTAGGGACAAAGCCATGCCTCCTTCCTGCACTGGCTAAGAAGATGGCAACTGGATAGCTGGACAGACAGCTTTTTTTCAGGCAGGGCAAAAATTCATTAGATTACCTTAGTTTCCTTTGTGGCACACGAAAATCTTGTAACTCATTACAAAAAAAAAAGCATATTAGAAATAGTGTCTTTATGGGAGATTTTTTCCTACTGATACGAATTAATAGGTCAGCTGTGAGGAGAGGAGATTTTGCCAAGAAATGTTCAAAAATTTCCAGTCAGTTTCCATTTTAATTGAAATATTTGCTACCTAAAGCCAGTTTTAATTAATCTACAGGTACAAAACATCCTTAATTATTTCTTCTTACTTCCCATTGTGTAGTTTCTGATTTAAATCTATCCAAAAATGTCCTTTATTTTTTCAGTATACATAAATTCTTAAAATGTGTCATCAACAATATCAGAAATGCATTGTGTTGGGGTAAAAAGGCTCAGTATGTAATAAACATCACAACTCTTTCACAGGAGCTACAGGCAAAGAAGAGGGCTGACTGCTACTGTACTTTATAATTTCCAAGCAGGATACAAACTCCAGTCCTGCAGAGTTGTTAAATCTCACTTATCTTGGTTATTATAGGGTATTAGAATAGTAGATGGTTCTACCTTCAGATATCCCCTGCAGAAAAATTCTCTTATTTCCACTAAAAACTAAATACTTCAAAATTATAGGAAAATAATTCTTATTAAGGTAGAACAATTTTTTATTGTATCCATATGTAATATACTGTTTATGTTGCTAGAGCATTTTCATTTGTTTACAGACGCTACTGCTATTTTGTGCTTGTTGTCATAGGTGATCTGTTTTTTACTGCCCTTGTAAAAAACAGTGAACATACAGAGAAGTCAGTAGGGAAAACAGAAAAAGTCTGAATCTGTAACTGATCCTTGCCTCTTTTTACCTCTTGGAGTAAAGCATTGCATAATAAGTTTACTCTAGACCTTTGCCCTTTAGTCTAGTATAACTGAGAATTTTCCAAATGGGAAAAAACAAAGAGGAATCCTTAAAGAAATGTAAAATGAAATAAAGAAATGAAGTAGCAGCACTGTAATTTAAAAAAAAAAAAAAAATCAACAAACCAAACACCACATACATATAACTGCACAATTGCAATAACCAAAACATACAGTTATCTCAAAGTTTGGTGTGTCCGCCGGGGCTGCTTCAGTACATCTGTTTTTTTGTGTTTAAAATATTGTGTACAGAAATATTTGAGCCTGCAGAGTTTACTTGTTTCTCAGAAGAAAGACTCTGCAGGAGAGAGTTTCTGTCCTGTGGAGCTTATAGACTCTGCAGGATCTTTTGCTCAGTGACCCTAGTTTATCCACAATTCATTTGTGTGACTGAATCTTATGTCTCCCAGATAAACGAGTTTGAGATCATTAAGGTTATACTGTCCTTGTTAGAAGGAATATATTATTGGCCAGAGGAATGCCATAATGTCCTTTTCCAAAACACAGGGAAATAGTGATTATAGAATTTGTTTTCAGTTTTGTTTACAACTTATGAGCTCTTTCTTGTCCTGTCTCAAGAATAAATTATTGACGAGGTTTCCCATCTCTGGACACATTTTTTTTGTATTCTCTTTGATCTTAAAGAATGTGCAGGCTTTTATGCAACATGGGGTAAATTTCGATGTCGACTAAACCTTCATAAGAAAAGAAATAAAGGATAGCAACAGTATCTATATAGCTGTGCAATCATAATGATTTAGAAATAGAAATCCCCACATATAAAAAAGGAGATGTCTTCTATCTAATGTATTGTATGACTAATGTGTAAAGATTACAGGCTGGAAAAAAATTGAGAAACTAAAAAGAAAGCTTTGTGGCAGAGAAAAAACCCCACCTTTTTCTTTCATTTTCTTTTGCATTTTTTGAGATCTTTGGCATACAATATCAGAATGACATTTCATTTAAAATTGCTAAGATGTAAAATTTGTCTTTGCCCATCTTAATTAGAAAAATATAGTAAATTCTAAAAAAAAGTTGTCTAGAAATCCATCATGTTAAATATACATTAGTCATATATCTCAAAAGAAATATATGATCAATAATGTTATCTTATAGAATATTGAACTGCAGCAGTATTTGAAAATAGAATCATAGAATGATTTGGGTTGGAAGGGACCTTAAAGATCATCTAGTTCCAACTCCCCTGCCATGGGCAGGGACACCTTCCTCTAGACCAGCTTGCTCAAAGCCCCATCCAACCTGGCCTGGAGCACTTCCAGGGATGAGGCATCCACAGCCTCTCTGGGCAACCTGTTCTAGTGCCTCACCACCCCACAGTGAAGTTCTTCCTTGCATCTAATCTAAATCTACCCTCTTTCAGTTTAAAGCCATTACCCCTTGTCCTGTCACTACATGCCCTTGGGAAAAGCCCCTCTCCATCATTCCTGTAGGCCCCCTTTAAGAACTGGAAGGCTGCAATGAGGTCTCCCCAGAGCCTTCTCTTCTCCAGCCTGAACAACCCCAACTCTCTCAGCCTTTCTTTGTAGGAGAGGTGCTCCAGCCCTCTGATCTTCTTCATGACCCTCCTCTGGACTCGCTCCAACAGGTCCATGTCCTTCGTATGTAGGGGGGCAAAATACTATGTTTTTAATGAGTGAACTGTCTGATGAGCATGTCAGTGTAGTACGCAGCATTGCATAGTCAGAGTAGTTCTGCAGTCAGTCTTATGTATTCATTAATATGTAACAGAATTTATTTCACATTAAGTAAATCTGTGCAGAAAACATAAAACAGGCTTTGTTTGATTACCAAATATAATGTGTGAATTTAAATTCTGCTATTATCATTCTGTCATGATATTAGAATGAAAGCTAAAAGAGATACTGATTTGATTACTCATTCTGTTTTAAAATTTGCTTAATTTTCAGTACAGTGAGCAGTAAATAAAATTACCTGCTTAAATAATTGGGTTTTTAAATTCACCTATTCTTATAAAATATTTGGAAGAAAAACAATCATATCATTATGAAGGCAACATAGATATTCTCCAAAAAGATCTCATTGATACTCACTGATACAATTTCAGCTTGATTCTGCATACTCTTTCTGTTTTCCCTAGTTTAGAAGATTGGGTTCAGCTTGGGTATTCCAAATTTAGTTGTTTTAAGGAATGTTTATATTTAGAATTACATGCATGACAATTAAATGACTGTAAATAAATAACCATTTGCTTCTATTTGTAATGGTCGTGTATATCTAACACAACCGGCTTACACCAAAATGCAAGCCTTCAAAAAATATGGTATTCTGAGATTAAGAAGAGCAAAGGGGTATAGAAGATAAATCTGTAGTGTAAAATTTCATCTTATGCTCCCGGTCTTATTTAGATCTCAGATTTCACCATATATTTGGAATAATACAGAAAAGCAAATTTTCAGAGGTGTGATTTATTGTCCTTGACCAAATGATCATTCCATTTTTCATCCAGTATCATTTTTTTTCTTGACTTGTCCTACTTCATGTCGCTCTTCATTTTGAACAGTAAAATATAATAGCAATTAGGGCGTATATGCTGCTATATTTTCTGAACTTCTTTAAAAAAATTCTCATTTTTGGCTTTTGCTCACCTTTTTGTTCTCTATTTCTTGCGATGCACTATTGCAAATACAATTTAAATGTCAATCAGCTTTTGTCCTTGCATTTTTTCACTTCTTGTCTTTCAGGAAAAAAAACTGACACTGACTGTAGACTTGCCAGGAATAGCTCCTCAGTGTTTCTGTGAAACAAAAAGAGAGGTAGGGAAGGGAAACAACAGAATAAGATTTTTCTAATGGAAGAATAATAGTCAGAAAGTAGATTGTTTCTTGACTTTCTGAGCTCAATTTTTTTCTCTCTTTTTTACTTTGCCCACAATTACCTCTAACTTTTTAATGTGCTTCATATACATGTTGTTGCCCAGCAGATGCTTTTCTCCGTTTCCAAATGGCATTTTCAACTTCAAGGAACTCAGCTTCCAGTGAAGTGCCATTCTTTGGTGCTTGTTCATCAGAAATGAAACACTTCAAGGAGGCATGTCAGTTCCTATACATTTCTGCAAAAAGGTAGGAAGTTTCAAGTGGCAGCCTGTCTGGTTTCCTGTCAGCTTACACGGCAGTGCTCACTTCGGTCAGCCGGAGCGCCCCAGGTACCTGACTGCTTACAGCATTATGACAGGGACTGCCCTGTAGTCTAAGACCTAGGGCTTTCTCCTATTTTTTTAAGTAAAAGAATTGGTTTGTGGTCTACTAAGCCTCCAGCTAAAACTCTTCAAGCCTGGAGTTAGTGACAGGCTGTTAGGGACTCTGAAGGTTTAAGATCTCAATTCTCAGCAACGCTCCCATGCCCAGCCCCAGCCAGTACCCTCAGCACTCGGTGGCCTCTTCCACCCTCTCACGGGGTCTCTGCCAGTTCCCCCCACAGTTACAGGATTGAGTAGTGAACACCCGGTTCTGATTGGCTGAAATTCCTGTGACACCTGGCGGCTGGCTGTTGCTGTGCAGGCACTCTCTGCCTGCCCTTCTGGAAAGTTCTCCATGCACTGGCCACAGCGCAGCCATTTGCAGGTGAGTGATAGGGAGGTCATATGAGGGTAGAAGTTTAACTAGTCTCAACCCTATGCCAAACTACCACCTTATCCACCCTGCATCCCATACGCAATCCTGTAACTGTTCATATAGATTAGTTTATCTATTACATTGCAAAACTTCGTGTATGTTCATTATAAACTCTGCCCTTCATCCCTATGGACAAGACAATAGAAATTAATATCCCTATTATGTCTCACAAACTTCACCCTTTTCCCTTGAGAACTAAATTATCAGGGTTAACATTATACATATTTTGAAAGAAGTGTAATTAAAACAAAATTCTTACTTTCAACAACTTCTGTTTTATGGCACGGTGATTCAGTTACCTGCAGTTCTTTCTGCATACTGCGTGTCATCAGCTCCATTGGCAGCCTGTCAGTCTTGATACAGTTTATAGTGGCAAATAAACAGCTTTTTGAGTGGCTTTTAATGTAGATTTAATCAAATTACTAAAAGGTGAAGATTGTTGAAAACTTGTCTAGGGCTTAGTCTGAAATTAACTTGATTTGTTTCTGAGAACAAAAGACACAGCAGAAGTCTTTTTATGCCATCCTTTGTGCGGCAGTTCTTCTCGTGTCCTGTACAGTCAGTTTTTCATGTGAGCCTGCACAGATATACATTCTTTAAAAACTGAAAAAGGAAGGATTGCTTAGTTAAGTTTGACAATAAGGCACATGTGCTACTACGTATGTTAAAAAAAATTGAGTGTCTGAATTATAAATAAATAGGTATGTAAGTGCATAAATCAGTAAATCAATAACACAGTGATTTTGAGGTTTTATTATACATGTAAGGCACATCCTATATTACCTACAATTTAATAGTCAAATATTCTGTCACTGTTTATAGACATTTTCAAGACATGAAAAATGAACATTTATTCATAGTTAATATGTGTTGATAAGCTACCATTCTCTTACAATAATAATAAAGCCAACTTGCATCAATCATCTTAGTTTTTTTCTCTTTACAGTTAGAGATTATAAAAATATTTTAAAACATGCTGTGAATTTTGGGGTAGTCTTGATTTGCTTGGGCCTTGTATCTAAATATTTCTAGAAACTAACAGAATAAGATGTATTTTATATCTCGTGTGTGTATGTGTGAATACATGTACAGATACATACTGCTTGTTCTTTGAGTAAGTCGCATTTATATTCTTACAGAGAGGCATATGTTCATGCGTCACAGCTTGAAATGAGGAAGATTGCCCTTTTAGTATCCACGGAGGACTTTCTCTAATCTGCTCTTTCTGTTTGCTCAGGGTTTGGCGTACAAAAAGGAACATCACCACCACTTCAGCTCCTATCTTACTGTTTGCCTATCATACTGAGACAGAATCCTTCTACTTCTGTTGTATCTTGCTGTTCAGCTACCTTTCCTTCCTCCTTGGCATTCGATGACTTCACTGAAGGCCTTTTTGGCCTTGTGCTATCTGGGACAGTCACATCCCATTTCAACCTAGATTGTGGGTGCTTGTGCTGCCTCAGAGTCCTGTGGCCGAAATCCTGCCTGTGGTTCAAGCCTCAGGCAAGATGAGCAGGGAGTCCAGCTCTAGAGCGTTTTGCTTTAGCAGCCACAGAGGTCTCTTCTGACATCAGAACCAGACAGCTGCTCTAGTTCAGCCAAACTGCATTGATCTTTCAGGCCTTGATGACTCAAAAGGCTACCAGAACTGTAGGAAAAGGATCAGTTCTGATTAGATGTCTGCATTCTTTCTTCCCTTCTCTACATCATGCTGTAAGACTTGAGCTTTCCAGGGCTATACAGTCACTGTGATGAATGAGGCAATCCTCTTGACACCATTTAATCTGACTAAACTGAAGCTAAAGAGATACAAAATTGCATCATCCTGCTCTCTACCGGCACTGAATTATCATGCGAAGACTGCTTTGGCACTGCCTTCTATAGCAGTAGTTGTGCCTTTTCTTCTGTTCTTCATCATACAATAGTATTTATTATCTGGGCCTATACTCAATGATATTGTTATATCAATTCAATCATTCATGCTGTGTACTGGGAATGAGAGGATTTCAATGTCAAACTAAATGCCTTCTCCTCTATCTTGAATGTAGTGATACTGGCTCCCAGAATAGGCCTGATACGCAGATACTGTACATCAATGCATTTGATTTCTGGCTCAGATGAAAGAGAAAGGTAATCTCTGTTTGACCCATATTCTTCTAGAACCAGGAAGGAACGGGGACCAAGTTGCACAGATGATCAGAAGGGCTTTTAAGACCTTACCAGAAGTGCCTGTCAGGACATTTAAGTGCATCTCCTTCAGAGAAGTGCCTGAGGTTTATCACAGGTTTATGGATATCCTCCACTGTTTTATTTCCCCTAAAGTTTCTGTCCCTATCAGGGGAGTCTCTTTGGAGCGAGTGTATCTAGTGTTGCAATTGCAGTCATCACCTTATCAAGTAGGAAAGATAGTGGACTGAAGGAAGATGAAATACTCGCATGGGCTCCATTGTCCTTTTTGTATGCATACCTACCATCCTTTTTCATTGTAGCTGAGAGCCAGAAATACGCTGCTTTCCCTCAGTAAAAGAAAGACAGAATGAGAAGAATTGGGGTTTTGGGTCTTTCATTCCGTTAATGCATTGTTTGGTTGGGGGTTTTCTTCTAACTGGAATTTTACATGCTTTTTCTCTCTCAAAGTTCACACCATGCTCCTGTCAATTGACCCCTCTCAAATCTCAGGTCTTTTCTTGTTCCCTCCCAGCTGGTTTTATAACTTAAAGAGAAGTAATCTACGTACACCATAATAATACAAGGTATAAGCAAACTGTCATTACTGTATTGCTTATATAACAAGGCAGAAGTCTGAGCGTAAGGAGTGGTAGTTGAAATTTTCGTTGCAAAATGAGTGACATTGTCGTGGTTTAACCCCAGCCAGCAACTAAGCACCATGCAGCCGTTTCCCCCTCCCTCCTCCCAGTGGGGTGAGGAGGAGGAAAGGAAAAAAAAAAAAGTAAAACTCGTGGGTTGAGATAAGAACAGTTTAATAACTAAAGTAAAATATAATACTAACAATAGTAATAATGAAATATAATAATAGTAATGAAAAGGAATATAACAAAAAAAGGGGGGGAGGGAGAAAAAAAAAAAAACAGTGATGCACAATGCAATTGCTCACCACCCGCTGACCGATGCCCAGTTAGTTCCCGAGCTGCGATCCACACCTTCTGGCCAACTCCCCCCTGTTTATATACTGGGCATGACATTCCATGGTATGGAATACCCCTTTGGCTAGTTCGGGTCAGCTGCCCCGGCTATGCTCCCTCCCAGCTTCTTGCACACCTGCTTGCTGGCAGAGCATGGGAAACTGAAAAGTCCTTGGCTTAAGATAAGCGCTGCTTAGCAACAACTAAACCATCAGCGTGTTATCAACATCATTCTCACACTAAATCCAAAACACAGCACTGTACCAGCTACTAAAAAGAAAGTTAACTCTGTCCCAGCCGAAACCAGGACAGACATATACAAAGTTTTCTGTCTTCTGAAAACTCTGTATTTTAAATCCACCAGTGAAATATGTGTTGTTGATGCAACTGTATAAGCTATTTTCTAAACTAATTAAGCAATATTAAATCCTGTACGCACAGAGACACAAGGTATGCGTGTGTTCTCTCTCTTTGTATATAGTTCATATATAGCTTATAGTTTTATATATACATCCACACACTCTTACCATGTGGTATTATTATGAAGTAAGGCCTGTAAATTGAAATTAAACTCTCTCAGTTCTGATGTATTTGCTTCAAGCTGCAGAATACATCAGGATGGGACAGAACAGTGTCTTTTAAAACCTTTACAGAGGTCAGAACTTGGATTAAAGGAGATATTTTGAGTGAATAGAATTGGAATTGCCAGAAACTCCTCAACTTGATTTGCTATTGTAGTTGGAGAGAAGAAATTTGGGTATCATAGTGGGATATGGAATAATAAGAAGCCATATTTAAGTCCTTGTTGCATGTCATAAGGAACAATGATTCTTCCCCTTTTACCACTTTTTTTCTAAACCTACAACCTATGGGAAACAGAGCAAAGGCTCTGCTTTGTTAAAATTCTCTCTTTAGAGGTATCCAAAACCCAGCAGTTTTCTTTCTTAGTCCTTTGCATCTGATGTGGTCTTTGCACCTCAGGCAGAAGCAGTATCTTTCCTGTTCCTATTTCTCCTTCATAAATTCTAATTCAGTGTTTTAAGTTTCTTTGCTTTTAAACATTTGGGGGCTCTTTTTAAGCTGAAACATATTTTAAGACTTTGAAAAAAGTTAGTGCTTTTTCTGGTTAGTTTAGCTGCTGTTACTTGTCTGGGAGGTAACCCTAAAATTCTTTTCTTTAATTGCACTGGAGATCATTTACTCCTGTCCTGTGGGAACGTTAGGTGAAAAAATTGATGTAACTATATAGATTACCTCAGTAAGTATTGATATTACTTTCCTTCTTTCTAGACTAAATTAAAATCCCCTTTACAGTCTGTTACAAATGTGTCTGACCATCTATCTTGGTTTCACAAGAGATTCTAAAATAGAATATATGTAAAACAGATTTACATGTACAAATCATTTCAACCTCCATTATTATTGAGTTTATAAGTTATAAATAATGAGTAGTCACCTAAGCATATTGTCGCAGAGGCTCACACAATCAAATTAAACAGGTGTTAAACTCAACAAAATTTATTCTTTATTCAAAATTGTTTAGAACTCTGATAACATTAGTAAACCACAGGTTCAGTGATGTAAGGGGAAATTAATACTGCACAACCAACTTAAGAATTATTAAGCTTTAGAAATGACGACCCAGAATGCCCATATCACTCACCCAGAAGATGAGGGCTCTCAACCTCAAGGAGTTTCCTTAGGTGGCGTCCCAACCCAAGGGGAAAGTCCCCAACTGCAGACCCGCTGCTCCAAGGAGGACTGGCTCAATTTGCCCTCCAGCAGGGCTCCATTTATACCCTAGTCAAATCTGATCTGTGGTCGTATATGGTCAACGGTCGAGAAGTTTCTTTCAACCAAAGTGTTTCATTGGCTGAGGGTCTTGCCTTTTGACTGAAGCGTGTACGTGATGGTCGTTACCGGCTGAAGTGTGTACGTGACCACAGTCACCACGCGGGCCAGGCGGCTCAACACCCAAACCGTGGCTTCTAGGTTTGGGTTAGGTTTTTTTTGGTTGAAGAGTTTCAGTCTCTATCAGGGCGGGTGTACCTGCCACACATATATTTTGTGAAGTGAAATGAAGATAGAAATTCTAACACAGTGGAAAAATTTCAATAATTACTGTAATTAGCCATATTTCTTGGTTTGTTTTGCTTTCATTTTTTTTCAGCTGAAGTGAAGTAACATTGAAATTGAAGTGAAATAACTTTGTTGAAGTTAAATAATATTATAAAGCTAAGTTGCTATTTGGAATGAGGGTCGGCAATAATGCAGTGTTTCTTTTCAATTTCTTGCATACACTTGCTTGTGCTTATCACAATTGGTCTGCAGTAGACTTGCTATTTCCAGGTCTTTTAATTGTATGGGCTACTTCAAATATATATTGAAGAATTATCTTAAGAGGCAATTTATGAGAAAGCTGTTTATTTCCCATGCAGGTAAAAACAAGCCTGAAACAAGGATGCAAAAATGTGATGCAAAATATACTTATTACCAATCTTAAGGAGAGATTTATATTTTAGCAGTAACTAAGTGGAAGAGTGGTTTACTTACAC
This sequence comes from Gymnogyps californianus, assembly GCF_018139145.2. Lineage (NCBI taxonomy): Eukaryota > Metazoa > Chordata > Aves > Accipitriformes > Cathartidae > Gymnogyps > Gymnogyps californianus. The sequence goes on along the minus strand of NC_059474.1, from coordinate 38,396,810 downwards.
ATTAAGATGGGCTTAATATAATGACTTATTACTTAAGGAACTTAGGTTTTAAGTGTTACATATTTAAAAATATAGATATATTGATTATAGATTATTAATTCCACTTTTTCCCCCCTGAAAGTAACTGTATTGCATGTATGTTAGTTGTACTAGTAAAATATAATTGAAATGACATTATAATTTTGGTAGTCAGATTAATATTTCATATTTTTATTCTCTGTATATCCAAAGTGCCTATTTAAAGTAATAAATTAAGGGCTCTCTTTCAAGAAATAAGCTTATGTGCATTCATCTTTTTCTCTCTAGGACACATCTCTATTTATGAAAGGTCTAGTGGCCAATCCTACAATAGCATACCCAAATTAATTTGTGTGTTATGATCTTGTACAGCATAGACATGTTAATCTAAATGCAATTTCAAGTAAACTTTTATCCTATTTGTATTGAAATATTTAACTTCTTGTCTTCCAAAGTGATGTCATTGCTTTCAAGACAGGGTTAAATGTAACTAAGATCAGAAAAATCGTGGAACCTATATTTCTGAAAGTTTTGAACCTGAATTTTATTCAGAATTATTATATCAACTTGGATATTTCACGTGAGTGCTGCTGGTGTTACGTTACATGCATCCTGCCCTCTGGTGTAATCCTCATTGCTATGGAACACAAATAACCGTCTTTCTCAAATAATCACAGACTACCAACAAGAAAACACAACACAGAATAGTGTTCACTTGGGTTGTAGTTTCTTCTCTGAAACAGTAAGAATATCTAATGAGACCTCAACTTATAGAGACAGGAAATAAGGAAGTAGAATGATAACAAAATGCTGACAATGGACAAAAATAAACTGAATCAAGTCAGATTTTCTCTCTCATATGGGTATTTGAAATGAATTTGTGGGTTAGCTTTGTTTTTTCAGTTTTCTTTCACTTCATCTTTTTACAACAGTATTGATAATGCCAAAAAAAAAAAAAATCGTCTTTCCACTTAGAGTATTTTTCTGTGCCTTCTGAGTTGTGACAGTTTTTTAGTGAGAAAGAGATGGTTATAACATGCTTGTTTGTGCACTGGTTTTATGTCATTCCTATATAAACACACACATATATACATGCACAGGTTATGATTCATTGTGAAAAAGCTTGTACAAGTCAATACAATATCATTGTAAACCAAAGGAACTACATAAAGTAAGTCAGATAATTTTATGTGTTCCTTTCTGGCACTTTTATTTTCAGTGTTTCCCCACTATTTATGTTAGAACTGGAATTTATTACTAGATAAAACATAATAATTATGTTTTACATAATTTATGTCATAAATGACATAAATGACATAAATGACATAAAACATAATTTATGTCTTTCATTTAGCGATTTTCTTCTCTTGCCATGAAAGATGACTACTTAAGTATATTCTGATGGTCCTCCCAATGATTTTTGGCATTACGGTTGAGAAAAGGAGCTATATAAAGTATTTTAAGTTTTAAAATGAACAAGCAAGCACAAAGCAGTGTTTGAGTTAGAGATGGGTCTGGGAGGACTCATGATGCAAATTCAGTCTATTTAAAATCTCAGAATTTGGGACTTCTCATGGTTTATTTGGGCCAGATTTAAATCTGCTCTTTATATTTCTATGACTTTCCCAAATCAAGAGTACGTTCTATGCTAAGTGTGGACTAGATTCTGTGCTAGTGGTAAAATTGTTGTTGGCTTTTATAATAAAAGATAGATCTATGAATAAACAATCTAATGTCAGAGCAAAATTTTTCCCCAATTTAATTATGTAGAATCAATAAACGTTCAAAAGAAAAAGTCATCTAGAAATCTAACAAAACCATGTTGAAAATACTTGTCAGAATTTTTTTGTCTGTGTTTTTAAGAGGTAAAAACTGATTGAAGAATTACATTAAATAAAAATTAGTAACAAAAAAAGCAAAGACCATTTATGCAGAATAAATAATATTTTAAAAGACTCAAGGAAGGCAATTATATTAATTATATATAGCACTTAATACCCATGTGTCATTTTTTCCTCAGTTAAAATAGTTTGTTTTTCTTATTTTGTTCAAAGATTGTTTGTGATCTAGTTTGAAAGAAAAGCCAGAGGAGAGGAATTACAGCAAGTATACTGCAGAGATGACAAATGCTCTTGGATCAGTTACAGGCTTTGGTAAGGCTGTGCTGTAGGGAACCTGCAGAGGTATCACAGCCTTTTTCTAATCAGAGGATAGGTCTGATGCTGAGAACATTTTGTCGTTGAGTGAAAGAAGGAAGAAAGGAGGAAAAAAGGACATGTTTTCATTTCTGCACAGAATCTGCTTATAAAAAAATATTTTGGATGGACCTCGAAGCCTTTGGAGGGCATTCCTTTTCATTGTATGTGATTTTAAATTTGATGTACACAATGCAACTTCCCCTATTTTTCTACATTTTTGGGTATCTTAATCAGGTTTATTGGTTATTTTTGCAATCTCTTATTGCTACTGCACAGATATAATGATAATTTAGGAAAGTATTGTCTTTCTAAAGACATGAAAAACCCCTTATTTTTTATTAAGAATTGCACAGGAAATTACTGTGGCTGGAAATAAGTTGGTAAAATACAATTCTTCAATATAGTAAAAGAATAACAGTTAATTAACCTTCTAAATTACATTACTGATAATTACCCCAAAACTATTATTTTTTAAATGGTGTTTCTCTTCCATATGTCAAATCCTGATACAACAGAACTAGATTCCTCAAAAGACCACTATAAATATAAATATAGCATATTGTATTGGGTTTGTGTGGCAAGGTTTTGGTAGTGGGGAGGGCTACAGGGGCAGCTTCCATGAGAAGCTGCTAGAAGCTTCCCTTATGTCAGATAGAGCCAATGCCAGCCGGCTCCAAGATGGACCCACCGCTGGCCAGGGCTGAGCCCATCAGCGATAGTGGTAGCACCTCTGGGATAAGATATTTAAGAAGGGGAAAAAAACTGCAGCCAGAGAGAGGAATGAGAAGATGTGAGAGGAACAGCTCTGCAGACACCAAGGTCAGTGAAGAAGGAGGGGGAGGAGGTGCTCCAGGTGCCAGAGCAGAGATTCCCCTGCAGCCCCTGGTGAAGACCATGGTGAGGCAGGCTGTCCCCCTGCAGCCCATGGAGGTCCACGGTGGAGCAGATATCCACCTGCAGCCCGTGGAGGACCCCACGCCAGAGCAGGTGGATGTGCCCGAAGGAGGCTGTGACCCTGTGGGAAGCCCGCACTGGAGCAGGCTCCTGGCAGGACCTGTGGCCCCATGGAGAGAGGAGCCCACGCTGGAGCAGGTTTGCTGGCAGGACTTGTGACCCCGCGGGGGACCCACACTGGAGCAGTCTGTTCCTGAAGGACTGCACCCCGTGGATGGGACCCATGCTGGAGCAGTTTGTGAAGAACTGTAGCCCGTGGGAAGGACTCACGTTGGAGAATTTTGTGGAGGACTGTCTCCTGTGGAGGGACCCCACGCTAGAGCAGGGGAAGAGTGTGAGGAGTCCTCCCCCTGAGGAGGCAGGAGCAGCAGAAACAACGTGTGATGAACTGACTGCAACCCCCATTCCCCATCCCCATGTGCTGCTGGTGGGGAGGAGGTAGAGAAAATTGGGAGTAAAGTTAAGCCCGGGAAGAAGGGAGGGGTGAGGGGAAGGTGTTTTTAAGATGTAGTTTTTATTTCTCATTATCCTACTCTGATTTGACTGGTAATAAATTAAATTAGTTTTCCCCAAGTCGAGTCTGTTTTGCCCGTGACAGTAATTGCTGAGTGATCTCCCTGTCCTTATCTGAACCCATGAGCCTTTTTTTATATTTTCTCTCCCCTGTCCAGCTGAGGAGGGGGAGTGATAGAGCGGCTTTGGTGGGCACCTGACATCCAGCCAGGGTCAACCTACCACACGTAAAAAAAATCCCAAAGAACAAGCTGACAAGAAAAGAAGACTAGCATATTTTATCTTTTCTCTAGTAATTTGGTTTTAATGGCATAACATGATTAAGTAGTTATTTATAATTCATTATGTTTAAGGTGACAGATTTTGCAAGAGCTTTTAAGGACATATGCTAAGATGCCATCATGAGGAGTAAAAGAAAGTGTACTAGGAATGGTTTAAATCTCAAGCAGCTTAAGAAGCAATGTTTAATCAGAAATAGGAATAGGTAGAGCACAATTTGTCCACAAGTATGCCCAGTTTTAGTTCAATTCATATTATAACAAGATTTTTCTAAACCATCTAACAGAAAACTGAAAGTGTAATAGAAATCTCCAAGTTGTCAAAATGATCAAAATTATATCACGCAAATTTTCTCAAAAGAAAACTCGGAGAATATCAGTGATTTTGGTTTGAGGGTCGAGGTTTTGAGTGATCGTAGTAGGCTTAATTCTCTGTCCTGCAGTTACAAGCAGATTTCATCTCCCAGCGCTCCTGTTAACTCACTTAGAGAATATAGATAATTGAGTTCTTTACTAATGTAGAATTGATATTCAAGGAAGAAGAATTAAAAATTATGACAAACTGGGATACTACTTATGTTAGTGACCCCAAGTAAATAAGATAGAAAGGAAGTGAAAAACGGTGATGAAAGCTCAATGAGAGATTCATGATTGTGTCATAAGGGAGCCTGAGAGTCTGTTACCTCACAGTTTAAGCAAATCAGGTTCCTGAAATAAAATGGACATTGTTGTTTTAGAATCTAATAAGATAATGAAACACGTAAAATCCTCAGCTTTAACGGGCTTTGAGCAGAATGATTCAATCTTTCCATCTCCAGAATAGGTGTGTAGTTCTTGAGTTGAAAGAGGTAACTCAGAATGAAAGCTTTGGCACAGTCACTGAATTGGTTGCACTAGACAGTACATTCAATGTTTCTGTGGTAGTTTTATTATTAGTGTGGTTAAAAATTATATTCAATGAATATAGCAATAGGAAAACAATTTATTCAAATGTGTTGAAAAATAGCAAGTGTGAAACAACTCTTGGGGGAACTAAGAAAAATTATTACAGAACGACTACTGGCAATGCCCCTCATAGCTTTCATAATTATATTTAGGAAAGTCTAGATTTCTCTGAACTATTGGAAACAGTAGCTTCTTACACGTAGCATAGCTGCTGACAGTGAGGAAGATCCAGGGTTTTTTTCTACCCTTTGGAAGATATTTTGGTCCCAGCACTTTTGAAGTTTTCGTTTCTTCATCTGTATGCAGACAAAGATGTTGCTATGTACTCACTGGTCCTCCTGTGCCAAAGGCAGTGCAGAACAGGATATGAAAAGACCCTGAAGGGGAAAATTATTGTATTGTGTAAATTAGCTTATGCTATTGGTGATCTGTCTCATGATTGTTGTCCATAACTGTAATATCTGACAGAGTAATTCTAAAAACTAAATTACTTCATGTATGATGGAATGTTGATGGGAGTTTCCCAAAGAATTTGCTGGTACAAAAATTAATAGTCATGATTCAGCAACTGTCATTCTTCCATCTGGGTCAATATTGAACTAGTTCTGTACCCATGACTTTGGGTCACAGTGTTGCTGAAGATAGATCTGAGATAAGATAGAAAGCTGAAGACTTTGTATCGATTATTTGATTTTCAACCTTGAGGTGAAGGCACATAGGGAACCAATGTAATCTTTACAGAATGTTTCTCTGTCCCTCTTCTGTTTGCAGTCGTCTGATGTCTGGCCACAACTACCCGAAGTTTTGACTCACTGAAAATTAAAGATGGAACAGAAAGTTGCTCCAAGAATGAAAGAGAAATAGTTACATTCTGATATCAGTAATCTCAGTTTCAAAAAATAATACAATTTAGCTATGTTCCAATAATTCAAGCTTAAATTTCTTTCTACATTCTTTTAGCTTAATCCTAATTGGAGCATCAAAATGACTAACTGAACATCTTTAGCAAAAGACAGAAGCCTATCCTAAATTTAGGTTGAACAGTACCTTCTGTCAAATACTTTTGCAAACACTGGGGAAATGTGCTGTGTTTCACATTTTCAATAGTTATAAGTTTCATAGCAAAACTCTACAGGAACAAGATTGTTACTGTTTGGTTTAATTTTTTTTTTCCAAACCAGTTGTAAGGATTTTTAAAAAATCTTCTCCCAAATTATATGTTTTAAAAAGGGATAAAACTATGGAATATTGTAAAGTAGGTATTAGCATGTAGCAAGATATTTTGCTGACCATCAGGCACAGAATATGTCTACAAATTCTGTCGTTAGACAGCTCAGGTTCCTTGCACTAAATCTTTTAGAAATTATCTAAATCCACTGAGGTAAAATCTATTTTGGTTATTCCTCTAATCCAGCCCCTAGAGCCACTGTTTTATGGACATCTTACCCACTACATTAAGAAGCCCATTCTTGTTGTTTCATGTGTGCTGTATTTAGGCCATCAACAATGAACATGGAAATTGTATTTTGTAGCCCTCCAGGGAAGTAGAGACTTGATAAGTATCCACCCAGTGCACTTACTGCAAGTGATAAATTAAAACAGAAGTAGAAAAACACAGGAGCCACAAAATGATACTGACAGTCTGAAAATCCACACCGAGTTGAAAATGCTAGTTGACAAGAAACCTGATCAACAGACTCAGCTTAGGCCTCTTGGGCTCAATTTGGAAATGGAAAAGAGGAGCAGAGAAGATATCTTCTGTTAAAACAATATCTGCCAGCAGTGCTATATATGGTGTTGGCATTTCCATTAAAAACAATATCTTCAGGGAGTTCCAAGGTCTCAGTCTGACCCAGAGTGGTGGGATTTTGTATATTTATTTTCTGGTTTTGCTTGGTTGATTTGTTGGGTTTGGTTTTGTGGGTTTTTTTTTTTTGTATTTGCAAGACAAGGAAAAATATTGCTTGTATTTTTTAAGCTGTAAAGAATCATTAGAGTATACAGTTCTTAGGTTTAGGTGTTTTCCTGGTTCACCACTGAATTGAAGGACTGGTTTTGCAGACATTTGGTCTTTTGTGTAAATTAGCAGGGTTACATATCTATTGCTAAATGAAAATTAGGCTAATTCTGTTTTAGTCTCTTAGCATTTGATTTCTTTATTTCACTGATTAATATGTAATATTGTGGTTTGTAAAATGTGATTTTTTACACCACAGCCATTTGAGAACTATAACAGAGATCTGTACTGCACATAGCTATACAAATATTTATGCTGGCCCTCTGATTCCGTATTCAGTGAAATAACCTGTGTATTGCACACTATTTTAAATTAGGTATCAAAATGGCTACTCATCTTTTGTGCTTTCAATTTCTTCTGTGCTTCAGCTTAAAAAGATACAAACGTGTAATGTTTATGGAGTCACTGTTTAGTTTTGAAATTCTGGTTTAGATTACATTACCAAAAAATGGAAACAAAAAGTAAGAAAACTGAAATGCAGCAGGAGAATCAGATTAGCTTAATTATTTTACAATATTAAACATATAATTAGGAATATCATTAATTTCCCATCCTGGCATGGTAGGTGATATTTAGCAAAATAACATTTAAACTTGTATAGTACATGAGAATAATTATTTTTCCATACATGTATGTATATGTATAAATACCTATATAAACAAGAGAACATCTTCAGAATTCAGTGTCTGAAAAGAGAAGAAAATGCTGTTTGAGCAGTTGTGACAATCCAACACAGCAGCAACAGCAGCATCCCAATATAAAGGAATCTCCAAAACTCACAGCATAACTGCCTGTGGAGTCTGTCATGAAACCACATGCTGCTACTCGAAAAATACCTTCTACCTTGCTGAAAAGTGGTGAGATGAAGTAGCAATTAAGAATAGCAGGATAGTTTTGTTCACCTGCATGGCTGAGCATTTTCAATTTTTTTTTTTTTCTCCTGTGTGAATGCACAGAAAATGCTCATAAAATGAGCTGAGGATGGTCCTTTCAGTATTGATTCTGGTTGGTTCTCAGTGCCCTTTAATAACGTTAGGTGTCTTTTCCAGTCTTATTTTTAGGGAATATTCTTAGTGTCTTTGTCTTATGTTTTTATTTTTCATACCAATTTTGGAGGACTGGAATGAATTATATGTAAGCTTTTTTAAAGAAAAGCTTGGTGTTTTGTAAGTGATCATCCAGGGTAATGTAAACAGTTACCAAGAGCACTGTTAACTGTGCAACAGATGCAGGCTTCTTGTCAGCAGAAGACAAAATCTGCCATCTTTTTGTTGTATTTTTAGTGCTGCAAAGTACAATTAAGAATAGAAGTAGAATATTTCTGTGCATATTAAATATAAAGATATTATGTCTGGCTCAGAGGAAATTCCTAATCTGCAGGTCACTATTTCCTGTGGAGGGTAGGACCATGAAGTTTTGCTTTATGTGTGCCCTGGTTTTATGCTACTCTAGACACATCACTGGCCACTGCTGGAGGCAAGATACTGACTATATAAATCTTTGATGCGATACACCCACCTTTATATTTCATAGAATTCTGAAATTTAAATTTAGTTGATTGACAAAATTCAGATTAAATAATTTGGGCAGCTGCTACAGCTGTGGAACTTGTCCTTTGAGTTTCTCTGTGTCCTGCAATACTGTGCAGTATTCAGTTTTACATCCTAGCTCTTGGTGATTTTTTTTAAAACTTGTTGGGAACTCTTCCATTATAAACACCATTTCATTGTTTTAAACTCAGCTTTCCAAAGTACTTGGTTGAATTGGAATGTTCTCTTCAAAAAACATATTGTTAAGGAGTTAACGCTGCTGGCTGATAAATGCCTAGCTGATTACATGGCGTTTTTTGCTACCATAGATAGTTACAGAAGTGTTTCCCCTCATTTGTCACAGATCCTATTGATTCCACATGTCAGAGCTCTCTAAATGGCTCATTTCAATGGCCAGTCTCTCTTTCATATGTCCACACATCATAAGCCTTTTTTTGCACATGGATATATTTTGGCCCAGGACTCTGCACGTAATACATCCTATTTACATAACACTATTCCATACCATGTGAGAGTTACTGGATGCTGCATTATCTGAATTTAAACCAGCATTCAAATATAGTTTTTAAGTTTTGATAGAAAGCATATTGTAGTAGAGTTTTTTTCAGACACAGTAAGAAAGAAGTTTTATAGAATTTAATGATTTTTTTATACATGTGCATCTTCCATTAACAGTATTGTCTGTTACACATGTGCATTAAAGGATAATTATGGATTAAGAAAAGTACACAGAGCACAAAAAGTATTTTAGCAAATAATTTTCAAAGGCTTATTCTCTACACTGGCATGATGTGAGTATTTCAACTTTCTTTGTGTTTTTTTTCCTTTTTCTGAGTTTTTCTTTCATCTTTTGATCTGTTTTTTCTTCTTTTTTTCTTCATTAGTCATCACCCATTTCTTTCCCAAGGTTAGCGTCATTGTTCATTTTTAACATGAGTGTACTTTAGCAGTCAACTAAATAGAACTCTCTAATCCCCAGTAGGTACGATTTTATCTAAATACTGGCAAATCTATATTATCTAAGCTATAATTTCTCTATAATAGATATATCATGGGTTTGTTCATTCTATTAGTTTACAGTAAAAATTCCCCAAAACTCTGTTTGTGATTCTGTTTTAAAAATTCAGTCTTTAAAAAACATAGCTTTTATTTACTATCCAGGGTGTGGTAGAGAATTGCTGACTATTCTTTTTTAATAATATAATGTTATAATTTGTGTATTATGACCTAAATAGTCTCTCTGATGTCAAGGCGTTTTATAGGTTTCCATCACAGTACAATACTTCTGTATCAGTCCAGTTTCACTTAACTTTGAATCATTTTCAATTGTTTATATTTCATTTGCTTGAAGACCATCCTGTCCAGGACTTTTTCTGTGACATGCTTTGCTGATAGAGAAAAAGATATGTGTTAGTACCCCACTAAGAACTATTCTGACTGTAGCTAGATCAGAAAGCGTGGCCTCTTATTTCCTTCTCTTGATTTTTAATGGAAACATGTATTCATACACTCAAGAGCAATCAGTTATTGAAAGATGTTGGAACGAACCAAACCAGAAGTGATGACCGAAGCCTATTTTTGTAATTGTGCACTCTAATATTTGTGAGAGAGGGATCATTCCCCTTCAGTTGTGTATTTCTTTCAGCCTTAGCTAGACACAAAAGGCTGATTTTTGAGTATCTTGTGAGAGAAGAGATAGACAGGTTGGTGAGCTTGGGCATGTGATGTGAGAAAAAAAGTGTCAATAAGTAGATTACCTGCCAAAAACTATGCAAATAAATACTTCGTTTTTCTTCCCACAATGCTTTCTGTTTGGGGGCAGGTGGTGTTTAGTTCTGTGGCTCAAGCAAGTTCATTATTATGCGTTATTTTAAGTACGTAGGCATAAAGGTCTGGTGGAACATTTTGTTAAAGATCCCTGTTATCTATCCTTTCAAACCATGTCATGTAATTTCTTGCAGAAACTGGCCATACCCCCACACTAAAACTAATTATGGTTATCTCTGCACTATGACTAGAAGGTTGTAACAAGAATACGTTAATCAGCTGTTCAGAAGTTTTCTAATTTCCAATATCAGCATATTAGTGGCCTGTTTATAATCTTTATTGCTTTCTTTATATCCAGTGTTTCTTACATTTTTTCCTTACAGTGTTTTTAAGTGTAGTAAATAGACAAGATGGCTTTCACTTTAGTTCATCGAGTTTTGGACAGTTTAACCTTTTGAGCTTTTACCCTAGAACATTTTTTTGAAATTCTGGAATACATACACTATATTACATATTTATACATATATATGTTTGAATATTTATATTTTAGTATATATTCATTTACACACACATATCTGGTTCCAAAACAGTTATTAATGAAAAGCAAATTCAATAATTCCTGCTAATATTCAGGCTTGATTTGAGAAATAGTTTTCTTGTGTATACTGAAAGAAACCTGCCTATTAGTGTGCATAATAACCTACTTGATAATTTTCTGTCTTCCTTCAGAAAACCAAAGTTTTTGAAAGCTGTTTTTTGTGCTTCTTTCTTTCATTGTTTATTTACAAACTACAGGTGTAAGATTTCATCTTTGTTATTGTTAGATGATGGAATATGTACACTGTATTGCTAAGCAGAATAGAAGAGAGTTGAGTAAGTGCAGAGCTTCTTCAACCCAACAAAATTAAAACTGTCGTGAAGATGCAAAATAACACAATTCCTGTCTCCTAATAGCCTGCTCATCCTTTGCTGTTGATAAGTTAAGGATTAAAGGAATTTCAGATTGTTTGTGTGTGCATGCGTGTTTGTGGTATGGAATATAGATAATAAACTGTAATCCAGATGATCTGCCAAAAAGATGCTCATTGTAGAACTGCAGAAGAGCTCTTGGTTATTACAATGTGATTTCTCTATTTGCTTCAAGTAAGATAACTCTAAAACAACAGAGCAGAAAAGGAAGTAGCTGCTTGTATATGACTTCAAAAAAAGTGTCATAAGACTTATAGATGGCAAAAACTTAGAAGGTCATTTTGCCAGTCCCCCTGCCTGTAGGAGATTGTTCCCTGTGGTATATTAAGTTTTATAACTTTCCAAAAGATTTTATGGGTTCCCCAGGAGAGGATTTTGGTCTGTTGAGAGTGCTAGATGAGGAGTCCTTTTACTGTATTTTACAGCTGGAAAACCTATCTTTTATTGACAATTGGTATTGACACTAGTCTGAGGAACATAGCGAGGCTCTATGTTTCTGTAGATGTGATAGTTTGGCAGAAGCATTCAATGGAGTGACTGAATTTTGATTGTAAAACCTGGGAAGCTGAAGTTAGAGATTTGCAACTCCAGTTAGCTATATTAATCCTATTGATGCACAGAGATATTTTTTACAAAACCCAGGTGTAATAAGAGCCACTTTAAATGGTCTCCACAGCTATGCAGAATGAGGAATGGAGGGGATTAAATATTTCTGTAGTCATAATTCCAGAACCTATATTGACAAAAGTAAATATTACACAAATTACTGCTCATTTGGAACAGCTTGATTTATATCACTGTACAAATGCACAACCAAGATGAATATGCATTTAACTTCTGAGAAGGCTTAGTCTCACTGAGTGTAAGGGATTGCTCACTTGAATGAGGGTGAGCAAGTAAACAGGTCTGTGGGATCAGTGCCAAACTTATAAATTTATTTCAGATCTTTAAATAATTTTGCAGTATAAACTTACAAGTGTTTCACCCACTTTCTAAGAAGGACAGTTAGATAGTGAAAAATTTTCTCATTTTGTAATATTTTTCCTATATATGTATTTTTATTAAGACTTAATGTATTTAAAGAAAGTAGGAGAACCTAAAAGTTGAAATATATATGGTACTTAACCCAAAACCTTATGGCTGCTTATGCACAGCATCCTTCTTTTGCATTCTTTTGGCAGATTCTTGATAGCACAGTTCCAATGCAGCAATGTAGTCAGGACCTTTCTTACCCTAAAGCTGTCCTAAGAATTAGAGTTGGAAGTTTTGCTGGCTAAATAACAGTGAAAGACATTGGTAAATGGAGTTGACGGGAGTGCATCTGCTGACTGCTTGCCTTAATCAGTTTTCACTGCTTTTCAAAAACTGTCCATAGGTCTCCCAGAGACACTTTACATCTGGAGGTAGAGCTGATGCTACAGGGGTATCTCTTCATGTATTGAGTTACAGAGTTTGATCAGGGCCAATAAAATTGTCTTACTAGATTTTTTTCGGGAATGTGTACTGAGTGCTTACAAGCATCAACTTGGGCAATTTGGTCTGGGGTATGAACTTTTAACCTTATGTGTATCGGGAGTACTCAGCTTTTAGATACTATGGTGCTTTATGATAACAAATTTTTAACTGCGGTTTCCTGTGAAAGGGTAAATATGTAGACTCTTATCTTCCTTGCACCAGAGAGAAAAAATCTTAAAAAATGGAAGAGTATCTTCCACATCTCAAACCAAGATAAGACAGTAGCAGGAATTTCTTGCATATTCCCTCCTTTGATTGTGGTGCCTCTGGCTGTTACCTCTCAAACGTTCCTTCAGGTACCTAACAGAACTAATCTAAAATTAGTTTAGTGTTGGTCTAGAATAAAGTCCTGTTATTCAGTTTTGTGAGGTGGATCCTTACTGAATGTCTTGCTCCAAGGTCTCAAAATTCCAATCACATTGGATGTCCCTGCAATTAGTTTTTGTTGTCAGCTATGTTATTAATGACAGAAGTATGTCAAAACTGAGAAGACATGAAGTATAATCTATTGTATTCTGTTTTCAAAAAAATACACTGTTTATTTCTGCCTACCTTCTTATACCTAGCCCATACACAATAAATTCTTGCTTTAGGAGCTTTAAAAGTTTACCCGTTTAAGGATTAAGAGATTTGACTATGTCTATACTTTCATCCTTAATTAGTAGAATGCAATATAAGTTCTCTTTTTGCCTCATGAAACACTCCTATCAGCATAACAATGCTAATCATCCATAGTAAGCTGGAATATCTTTATCACAAAACAGTGTTAGTTTCATCTGTGTCAGTATTTTTCATCACGGACTTCCCTACCATTGAATGTGCCATAAATATTCCAAATTAAGTTTCTTTTAGCTTTTTATACTCTAGACTTGAAATTGAAAGTCTTGTTTTCAGAGAAATAATTATCTATTTGTCTATGTGCCTTGTCAAACTACATTTTTTTATTAAGAGTTATATTTTTAGTGGTATCTGGCTTGTTATGTTTTTTCTTTATAGACAAAAATCTAGATTAGCTGTGTTAATGGAATGATGAACCATCCAATAAAATTAGCAATATTAAACTTTCAGACTTCATAGTTTAATTTTACATCAATGTTATTTTACAAAATGTGTTTAGTAAACACATTTTGTTAACCAAAATACAGAACATATCTCTTTTACACATGAATGATTCCATAAGTAGTTCTGTAATGGACTGATGAGGAAATAAACTGTCTGAAAGTAATTGTCAGCACATCATAGCTACTGGTGTGGTTTGAATTTGCCATTATATGCTAGCACTGTTGATAGAATCTGGAGTTTTTTTGGGTTTGGGTTTTTTGGGGGAGAAAAATGTGTAGTAGATTAAAGTGTTAAAGTAGGACAATCTAATTTCTAGGTGGAATAGATTGGAGATGTTACATTCATTTCACTGAATGTACATGTGTGAAGAAGTGAATTCAGTTCTCTTGCAAATTAATGGTTCCTGTTTAGGATAAAGGATGTCTCTTTCTGTTATTTCACTTTTCTTGCTTCTTATGTATTGTGTCATTTTTTAAAAAATATGTTATGAGACAGGTTTATAACATCCTATGAAGAAAATATTAATTTTACATGGTTTTGATGATGCCAGAACTGTATTTAAGTCCTACATTACTAAGGTTCCATAAGTGCCTCATGGGTTACTCTCTCTCTTGGAATAGCCTTCAAAAGTTGAATGATTCTGGAATAGAGCCAAAGGCCTGGGTATAACGTGAAGCTCGTGAAGTTTGCCCCCAGATATGGCGTGCTTGTTTGGACCATTAGAATTTATACACTCTTTCAAAGCTAGATTATATAGAGTCTAGAATGATTTACCTTGTACAAGTGGTACACATTTCTGTATAACATATCTGAGTGACTGATATTTTGGTTGCATCAATTGGAAAGGAGATTTGATTAAAGACTGAAGGTGTCTGCAGATGTCGGAAGGAATTAGCTAAGGCAATTTTTTTTTCATAAACCTAAGAACTATGTAGAGATCATGTTGAAACAACCACAGTGGCATGCTACATTCTTTGATGTTTGCCACCAAATGCTTTACAAAGGCACATTGGCCTTATTCATGAACTGTTACTATGTAGTTCACACAAGGAAAAGATTTATAGAAACAATGCATGCTATCACACTCTTCCAGCCCAACAAAAATCGTATTTTCAGTACTTAATATGAAAATTCTTTAACACGGTCATCAGTTACTACTGATGGTAATAAATTCATGCTCTCCTTCTCTAGATCTTCCCTTCATGTAACACCAATCTACTAACCCCTCCTTTACATTGGAAGTCAGGAATGTTCATTGCCTTCATAAGATAGTGTTCACTTTCTGAGTATACCCAGATAGGATTCAGTTTGAAAATATATTTAATTTTACAAAAATAACACAGCAATTAAAATTCATAAAATATGCAGATGTGCAATATATGTAATACCTATTGTGCTTGTTAATCTTTGAGCCACTATTTATTGGCAAAATAATATGAGTACCTGGGTAAAGACTTCTGAGCCTATCAATATCTTTGAATGAGTCCCAAGTAAAAGATTGCAATTACTTGGTAAAATTTGAAACAGATATTTGGGGAAAAAAAATTAGTTGAAACCACTGAAATGGTGCCCCTAATCAGATACCATTTGCAAAAACCAGCTCTGTTGCTTTTGGGCTTTTTTACTTGGTATCAAGAACCTATTCTGTATGGTCACTTTCAATTGTATCACTGTGCTACTTTCAAACATATTGCTAGAAATACAGTTTAAAGTGAGAAAAGATCAGCAAAACAAAAATTACATCAATATATCTTCTATCAAATGTCAGTACTTGAAGAGCAAAAGTATGCCAAACCATGAGATTTTGCTAGAAAGCAGGATTTGGTTGCTAAATACTTTGAGTTTTTTCCAACTGCCAGCCTGATTAAGCCAGTGCTTCATTGCTTTACTTTCTTTTTTAAGGCTGATTATTGATCTTTTTAATTTTTTTAAGTTCCAATCCCAGACATCCCGTTTGCCAGTTATAGTTGTTAGGGATTGGGTTTTTTTTTTCCTAAGAATAATGTAAAAACAGTTCAGTTCACAAACAATTCTCTCTAAAGTGGAATTTACATTGAAGAAATTACTGATTTGGAAGTGCAAACCACTCTTCTAACAACTGTTTAAATGCATGCAAAATTTGAGGATGTGAGCAGTCCAGTGAATTCCAATATATGCCTTGGGTATATATTTTATATTTATTTAAGTCTTTGGAGGGTGTGAGCCTTAAGATATTCCGTACATTTTAACACAGATGAATCTATTCACAGTATTCTGCCCAATGCAAAACATTGACTACCATAAAATAGACATATGAATTTTTAGAAATCATGTAATCATTTCTAAAACTAACAATAGATTAAAACCACAAGAGTACAATTGCTCTTGAGATCTTTAACTTCTTCCTTTGACTGTAGTGATGTTTGTTAGCCACTAGTGAGCAAACACTGAGTTTTAAGATTGGAAAAGCAATGCATTTTGATTTGAACAGTTTGGTCACACTTTCAACTGTCTCAGATCATCTCGGTTGAAGGCTGATTTATTAAAACAAAGAATCTCAAAATACATGCTAACCAAGCGAAAGTCATAGTATCTGATAATCACTTAAAAATTTTTAAAGATTTTCCTACTTTCCTCTGAGTTCATATTTTGTCCTTCTAGGGCATTATCCATTTGATTTTCTTTTTTTTTTTTTAACCAATCTTGCTGTGGAATGCAAGAATTGATTCAAATCTTTTCACATCAGAACCCTTTAAGAAATTCATTGTTAATCTTTTGCTAAGTTAAAAGAGGCATTCAGTTCCTTAAATGATACCTGGATAAATATTTATCTGAGGAAGGCTTTTATAACATTAATGGATTTCTAGATTGAATTTTCAGGGAGAATACTATGTACTGGTACAATGTAAGTTCCTGTAGTAACTGTAGAATTTTAAGAAAACCAGTCTGTACCAACAGATACATAGGTATGCTTGACTGTGGAAGTGACAAGAGTACAAGCACACAGTATAAAATTTGCCTTTAAGCATCATGACTGATTCAACAACTGACATAGATGTGTGTTTTATTTTTAATTTTTTAAGCATAATTCCTAGCATCAATTCAGTGGAACTCAGCAGGGCTACTCACATATAGAAAAAGTCAAGCATGTAGCAAAGTGGTTTGCTGTATAGCGGGCACAAGTTGCTAACAATACAATGTATCAAATGCTTAGTATGCTGAATATTTACAGTTGGTTAAAAGTAGTAGTAAGTCCAAATTATGCATATTGGATGATATTTGCAACACACATACATGTATTATGAGCCAGCTCTGGTTGATAGCACAGACGTCTTAATGTATTCTCAGCATGGCAGACCTCTGCACATTCACTGTAGCGTTCCTTTGTGTGTTTGCTGTGAATTTTACATGTGCAAAGCACATCATACTTAGGATATAAGTATTCACCACTGTTGCAGCATGTATGCAAGTCTGACGCATACTGTGCTATGAGATACCAGCACTCCCCAGTATGTTGCCAATTTTTTTTTTCTGATATTATAGTATTATACAAATAAAAATTACAGGGTTTTCTACTCTTTATAACAACTAATGAAACAAAAATCTGTATGAATTTTTACAAGTTCTTTTTCTTTATAATTATGTAATTGTATTACAGTAACACAGTATTTGTTATAGCATAATGACTATCATTGTAGTAAGGTAATATTAGGCATTATAAAATTGAGCAAACCAATTTTTATTTAGATTAGTATTGTAGAACATAGAGGTCTTGGGTTTTTTTTCCAAATTAGCTGGTACCTCTGCACCTTCATTGTTAAATATTATTGCCATCTTAAAGCTAATTTTGCTATTCTCACCTACCTTTATTTTGTGATCATTACCAGGTTTTTATTATATCTTTTCTAAATGTTACTATTCCAAACACTTGATTTATATTTCAGTCTAACCTTGTCTGTCTGTGGTATCACTCTCATTCTCTCCATATGTGAACACTTCCTTGGCTTTATGAAAAGCCTAAATATGATAACATTTTTTAGGGACCTTGTTGTACTGGTGATGTCACATGATCAGCAGTAATTCTTCAAACCTTTATATTATAAATAGCTCAAATATTGCACAGCAGTATGGAGAAAATGCTGTACAGGTGTGACTTTCAGAATTAAGCATGAGCAATTTTTGTTATAAGGCAAAGCTGGTAGTGAAAATATTTTTAATAACTTGAAAACCTGAATCTTTCTCCTTTGTTATTTCTGTTTCGCTGCTAAAAAGCGAGCTGAAGTTCCTCTTGTTGGGAATAGATTTATGGCTGTATTTCACTTTGTTAGAAGGTTTGTGTTAGCAAGGCTTCCAACACAAAAAATCAGATTTCAAATAAAAGTATGAGGGTGAGAGGGATGAAATTTAAAAATGGCAACATCAAGCTGGGACTGTTTTGCAGTATTTAGTGGCTGACAGCATGATTTTATTAACCTCTGTTAGCTTATTAAGAAAGCAGACGCTGCATTTCGCTATCATCTTGAAGCTTAATAAAAGGATTCTTTGTTACTGTTGGAAGACTCCTTTTGTCCTAATTTCTTGTGCGGAGATTCAGAATTCAAATAAGTATTACCCTTGGTAGGTAACCTCATGAAAACGTCATTGTTGATTTTTGGAGAAGGATTTGCATCATTTCTTATGGTGTTAACTAGTTCAGTATGGGTCCTTTGCCCATGTAAACGCAACTGTACTGCTCATAGCAATACTGGTGGTAGTATAACAAACTAACTTAGCAAACAAGTATTTGGAATAGTTTCGTAAACTCAGTTCTCAAAAAACAAGCTATATAGCTGATGTAGTTGAAACGGTATCAGGAAATTCTGCTGGCATGACTCTATTTGTTTAGGAATCATGAGAAGTATGTGATGCATACCACTTTTCCTCTCCTACAGTGAGGGAAAGGAGTATTATTCTGCACAATTTCCTGCCAGTGGGAGAATGGAAGAACACCATAGATGGGGTCATCCCTGAAATGTGGCGTTGGTGAATGTGGTCTATTGTTTTCCCATATTTCACAGTACTAGATCAGTAGCATTAAGTAGGACAACTGCCCAGTTCTCTTAAAGTGAAGTGAAAGTAGCCAGTCTGAGAAAATTGCTAATAGCAAATAGAGCGACTGGGCAGTTTAAAGACTGCTTTGTTTTTCAGTCTGTTCTCTGAGCTTCCGGCCTTCTCTGTTGCCCCCTTCACAAGAACAAAATTATTAACTATTAGTATGCTTTTTAAATAACTATGAAGAAAAAAACAGCCTATTTCCCAGATGTTGCTAACGCTTACAGCTAAACTGGAAAGAAGTCATTGGTTTATTTGAAAAATACTTCCTGACTGGAAGATTAGCCAGTAGATGTTCAAAGGAAGAAAATTGCTGCTTTCCCTGGCAGCTGGGATAGCTTAGACTCAGCTTTTTAAAATTGCTTTAAAATGGCAAGCAAGAACAAAAATGATTGTGTTTTTTGTCTCCTCTTCCCATCCACTAACACATTAGATATACTAGTAGCAGACTTGGAAAGAGCAAACTGATCTGACAGGTAAGTCTAGATATTCTGTGTAATTTTACAAAGATGTTTCATTAGACTTTAGATTGTACTTCAAAAATTGAGAACTGTAGCTGAAACACACCAAATAAATAAAATTGAACTGCAGTGAATGTTGTTGTTTTCTAATTGGGAAAACACAACTGCATTTGATTATTTTGATCAGTCAGTATAGATTTTAAAATGTACACGTTACATTTCTTTTTCAAGTGAAGCCATTTTTACACAGTTGAAACCATACACTAAATGCTAGAAAAGCTGTCAGGAATTAACCCTGTCATTACAAATGTATATGTCTAGGGAGAGGGAAAGGGGGGTTAAGAGAGCAGTGACACTCCTGCTTAAAATTCACTTCCAACTCTTCACGATTGTGTGGGTTATATTAAAAGTAAAAAGTTGATATTGGAGTTACCGTTTTCTGTAGATGGTATCTTTCATGAGGTCAAACAGTTTTCTCCAAGTCACAGCATTTGCTTAAGTTCAAATAACTTCTTTTTTTCCTGTCAATCAATTTAGATGCAGTAATTGTGTGTTAAGGGTATGTAAAGGAAGTCTGTTGAAGTGTGAAGTGATTGTTTTATTCCTCTCTTTATTAACAATATTTTCCCTAAATCCCTTTTTTGTTTTCCAAAAGACAAAGGTGTTCTGCTAGGGATGTGGGACATCTTACATGATAAATAATCTAATACTTCGAAAACCAAAGAACTAACTATGGCTGAGGAAGAAAAATGAGATCTTTAAGATACCAATAATTTCAACTCTGTCTTGAAAAGATTTGCTTGCCTAGTTGATTTTTTGAAGTGCAATCTATCATCAGTCACAATAAGGCAATCCTGTTGACTTTAATGGATTTACTCCTAGTAGTAAAATACCAACAATTAACTTCTTTCTTGTTACGGTGTGACCAGTACCCCCTGCTCCTGATGCCTGGTAATAGATCAGATTTCTATTGGCATCACAGGAAATGCAACAATAAGCTACACAATTAAATACTGGTGTTTACTGAAGCAACAGTTAGTAGGAAATGAGGGTATATCTTTTACCTTAGTCATTTTTAATGTAAATGGATGTTTTGTATAGTATATGCAAAATGAAGATTTAAAAAAAAATCTCCACATCTCAATCTTCTCAAAATCTTAATTTTTTACACAAGAAAAGAATGGCTATATTCAGTTTGATTAAAGCACCCCCTAGTCTGATGCCCTAGTCTGATGGCCAGTAGTGGCCAGTCAAAAATGCCTAGGAAAAATAAGAACAGATCAAGCATAAAATGAAACTTTCTGGCATGTGGCAGTCCACAGCTCAGGGATTTCCCAAGCTTAACGTTATATTTTGAAGGCTTTATTCCATGAATTTCTGATAGGTTTTCAAACCTATCAGTAAAGTTTTGAATTCCAGAACACTAGAGCTATAGTGATTTTCTCAGTTTAACTTTGACCTGTTTACACAAGTACGTCATTTATTTTTCTTTTTTGGTTTTTATTTGATAATTTTATCTGAAAAAAACAGTGAATACCAGTATTGATTTCCCAGAGATCTGTTATGCTCCATCTCAGTTACTATTCTTCTAGGCAGAAGGGTCTTCAACTATTGAGTTGGCTCTCCCGCAGAAGTGGTATTATCTCCCCAGTGATCTTTTGATGATCCTGTATTTTTTCTACTTTTTGCTATTAAGGAATGTAATAGATTGTAAATTTTAGAAGTAATTTTAAATTGCATAGCTACTGTCTATTTAGTCTTTGTTATGAGGGTCATTTTCAACATTAAAATCTGTAGTCCTAGCATAAAAGATTTTAGTACCTAAGTAAAAAAAAAAAAAAAGTTTTTTTAAAAAGGACACAATAATTTGACACATTGATTAAGAAAATCTGTATTTCCAAAAGCCTTGGAACAATGTGTTGATATATAGCATGATATGGTGAATATTCTTGTTACATATGGTAGGATGGGCAGAGATTTAGGCCAAAGATCCTGGAGGTAAGGGAGTTTAGGGGAATTTAATCTTTAATTTTCCAAAACAGAAAGGTCTTGGACTTCGTGGATGAAAAAATATTTAAACAATTAACTTTGTGCGCTATGGAGATGAAAAGTAAACAATGCAGTCCAGGGGGTTATGGAAGCTTTTTAATTATCCCAGGATTTTTGGAGTTGGAAGTATTTCAACAACTTCATTCTTAAAACGTTTCCCTGAGGAACAGAATCTCTTGCTACATATTACTCAATGTATGTGAATTTAGTATAACAAGTCCAGGAACTTAAGAAAGTGTAAAATCACAATGTGAAATGAGGTTTTGATTGATATCAGGCAGACAGTGTGATTTTGAGAGGCAACTTAGATACATGCCCTTGAAAAGTTTCATATACTAGATGAAGTGTAACAGTGCAGTTTTGCTGCATTTTTTTTAAATGGTTCTGCATCTCTAAATATTAATATTGTCTTTGTTTCCTAAGATTACATATTTCCAGAGAGATCATATCTTACAGAAGGAGCCAAAATGTTCCTCAGTGGTTTGGAAACTGAAAAACTGTTGCTGTTAAAAGTGAGAAAGTTCTGCAGAGCCTTCATGATTATAGGTCAAAATTCTTTAACAATAATCAAGAAAGATATTGTATATTTTAATATTGAAAACACTGATTTTAAGTGCTGATATTGTACAAATAATCTGAATTTTTTTTGAGGTTTTGAGAAGAGATGGGCTAAATCCTTTGTATGAAAATTCTTGAATGAAATAAAAAGAAGTATGTACTCCCTAACAAAATGAAAATCTGCCTTTAAGGTAATAGCTCCAATAGAATCATAGAATCATAAAGTCATTTAGGTTGGAAAGGACCTTTAAGATCATTGAGTCCAACCGTTAACCTAACACTGCCAAGTCCACCACTAAACCATGTCCCTAAGCACCACATCTACACGTCTTCTAAATACCTCCAGGGATGGCGACTCCACCACTTCCCTGGGCAGCCTGTTCCAATGCTTGACAGAAGTTTGTAAGGAAAAAAAAAAAGAAAATAAGTAGTCTTACTGAGGACCACAAGTACATTACTATTCCTGGAATCTCTGAATGCATGTGAACTGCTAGAAGAAAAAAGACAAGCACAACAAAGATTGTCTACTGTTTCTGCTGAATTTCTCTTGTAAAACAGATATGATTTAAATGTTCATATCTTAGCAAATAACTAGACATGTAGTTGAATAATACAATAATTCTGCCTTTAAAAATATTAAGCAAGTAACCTGTAGTAAATTCTCCATTTTTGCCAATCATGTTGATAAAGTACATTAGTATTTTTCCTCAGAAAAAAGTTTAATAATGATTTCTGTGTTAAAATATTTAGTTGTTTTCCATTATCAGATCTTTCAGTAAAAAAAACCAAACAGAACAGTCTTTGCTTCCACTTCAATTTCTGCTACAGCTTGCGTCATTGCATTGTTTAAAAATGGTTCTAGCATGACAAGTGTTTTCTTTTTGTGGAAAAAAGAGAACAATTTTATTCTTTTTTAATGCAATGTTAGAAGGCATTAATTTTTATTTTAAATTTGTTTTTACTAGCTTTATTAGTAACAGTAGATTTCTGAAGGTGAAAACCAGACCCCAAAAATTCCAGTACACATCAGGAACCAGTTTTCTAAATGTCTTTGAATAGGAAAAGGTATTTTTTAATAGAAAGTGAAAGGAGACTATTCAGTGGCTGAAGCTTCTTTTCCTCTTCTGTAAAAGCAGATGTACTACCAGGGAAGAGGCTTAAATTAAAGGAGTTTAACTATTTAATTCTCAAAGAGAGCACAAGACCACAAATAGCAAATATTAAATTAAAAGTAAATGTATTCAGAAAAGTAGAGGAAGTGATGACATGTTATCGCTTCTTCCCCCACCCCCCACCCCCGTATTATGCTGGATATTTTTTTTTTTTTTTTTTTTTTACATAGGCAGTTTGCTGATCAAAATACTGTTAAAAGCACTGGATGAAATTTTTAAGGAATATATGGCCCTCATTTCAAGTATCATGTAGTATTCGAAAGTACTCATACTTCACACTATCACCTACTGAGGTTTACTAGCCCTTTTACAGGCCCTTAAGCCTTATTGTGTTTTATCAGTCATGAAGTTTGCTTCTGACTGTATTCTGTCTTGCTATCTAGTGAAGAATTGCTTTCTAAATGCATATTTATGGAGTATGCTGTTTCCTGTCTTTCCACCGGTATTTTTTAATAGCTTAGGGGTTTTTTCAAAACATGTTTAAATTATAGGTTGATACTAAAATAGTAGTAATACATAGTAGTTCTCTTGGTAGTAGGCAGTCTGTGGACTTCTTGAGTGGCTGAGTGGAGACGTCACCTTTGTCCTCTCCTGGGTAGTTCTTCCAAGGCATATATCACTAATCGGTAGCCCAATAACTATTGCTGTGTCATGCTGGATATTTTTAAAAGCAATTTGTTTTTCCCTTCCTTGGCTTATAGTATATGTTTTGTTGTGTTATTTTATTATATATAAACAAACTTAAAAAATTGTAGCTGTAAAATCTGAAATATGATAGAGTTCAGAAACATTATTTTTTGCTTTTGCCTAATTTTCTCTTTGTTTTTGTCCTGGGTTATCCTATAATATTCTTGAAACAGCGTTCTGACTCTTACAGGAGAAAGATCATCACAATAGTATGATATTAATGGAAAGGCTGTACAAGGATCACGAACATGTTATCATCGTGGGGTTTGATCCCCTCTTGTGGTCTGTAATCTTCCACTTCTTGTGTTTAATGCAAGTTGTTTGTTCCTGCTGGTTCCTGCCTGTCTGTCCTCCAGCTGTGCTGAATCAGCATCTAAAGAAGCAGCGCAGCCTTTCTCTCAGGGGCCGTCAGCAGCCCTGCACTGAAAAGCCCTATTTGCTGTAGTGGCAATTCAGCGCTCTGGGAGAGAGGTGTCCTGGTTGCACTGGGCACATACATTTAAAGCTTGCTAAAGTAAGAAAGGCACAGAAATATGGGCGAAAGGAAGAAATATTAATGGAGAGAAAAATGCAAGGACAAACAGTAATATCTGGAAGCTACTATTAAATGAGAAAGGAAGACTCATGGATACTACTGTGATACAAAATTGTGCAAGAGTCCAAACGCCACTAAAATAGAAAGTACAAAGTTTTTGTATCATGGAGGGAAGAGAGTGAAATGGTTTAGGGGACCAAGGAGTTTAAGTGGTCTGTAGAGCTTCACAGTTTCATACACTCTGTGACACCTCTCAATGACTGTTTTACAAGTTGCTTAGCTTTTCTCTCTCTCATTCTTCATGTATCAAAAGAGGATAATTATAGCTGCAGTAGTGGAATTTATTTCCATAAGACAACATTTATTTGTAGGACAGAGTTCACAGAGTTGATCCTGATGAATTCATGGTTGATTCTGATGAGCTGGGGTGTGACAGCAGCTCAGGTATGTGATCACACAGTTTAATCACAATTGGCCAGGATGCAGCCTGGAAGCCTGATAAACCTTAATACTCTGTTACAGAAGAGCCAGCATATGCTCAGTGTGACATACTGGTCTTCAGCAGCCTTTTAGTTCCTGTGGGAAGTAGAAATGGTAGTAATTTTCTAGTGTAAGTGTCCTGAGCATTTTGGTAGACATGGTGGTAGGAGTTCTACCACTGTATGTGGAGGGAAGATAAGTGCAGATTTCAGAATTAGGCTATCTTTGATTGAACGTGAGAAAGAACATACACAAAAATACAGTCTGCATTTCTCATCCACCTTAAGCTCAGCACACTTACCACAGATAAGAACACATAGAATATAAAACATAAATAATATCTGTTGGGTGAGATTTGAAATCACCCTGCTAGGAGAGAGTAAAAGACAAGGGGTGTGTTAGAGTGGAAAAAATATGAGCAGAATCATTGTAAAATCTGTCCCAAAACCACACTTTCTACTAAACACAAAATAGAACACAGAATTGTTGGTGGGTCTGAGCAGTCTGTCCTCTCTTATACTATTGGTTGAAAAGGATGTTCCTGAGAGCAATATTCCTGATGAAACTAAGTGGATAAAAGAATATATATTTTCTCAGATTGAAACTTACAGATAAGAAGTGCAATAAAATTATGCATAGTTTTTGTATTTTCCATTCTGCTGTTGTTCCTCTGTAAGAACAAATGCTAGG
This sequence comes from Gymnogyps californianus, assembly GCF_018139145.2. NCBI lineage: Eukaryota > Metazoa > Chordata > Aves > Accipitriformes > Cathartidae > Gymnogyps > Gymnogyps californianus. Next base: position 38,371,322 of record NC_059474.1, on the reverse strand, counting down.
TAATAATTGAAAATTTTTCCTGAACTGAGGACAAGCCCCTACTATGTCATAAGTTCCTGTTCCATGACTAACTGTTCTTATCTCTGTCAGTTCAATAAAAAAGAATCCCCAGTTTTATTTTCAAAAAGGTATACCTGCAATCTCAACATCATTACAAAAGCTGTTATGGTCCTAAGGTTAGTGAGATTAAAGCTGACTTCTTCGTGTTGTGACTGTTTATGGGAAATTATTTTAAAAGTAGAATGCTAAAGCAGTCTGTAAATGAAAAAATAGCCAATTTTTCAAGCTAATTTATTTTAAAATACGATTTCACATGCTAAAAGATGTCAAAATGAGTAGATGTGTAACCTGCTTGTGTTGTGATTGGATATAAAATTTAACTAGCTTTTAAGATATTAATATCAAAACACCAGTGGAATGTGGACCTTGAATAATTTAGTTTGAGATTATCTAAACAGAAAAAAATGTATTTGCTTCTCATTCAGTACTAAACACCCCTGCTTAAGCATTATTCCTCTAACTTGGGGGTTTGGGAGAGAAGTGTTAGAAAAAGTCTATGTCTTTTAAAAGACAAAACAACAGAAAGGCTGGAGTTATTTACCATTTAGACTTGCCACCACCTCAAACCAGAACTACTACATTATTGTGCAAGATGCTGTTGTTCTGAAATTTTAACTAAGGATTTGTGGGAAAGGAGTCAATTCATAATTTCTGCTGCCTATTTTTGTGGGTTTTGGGAGATTCATGAATTTTAAGTGGAGGAACTATTACTGGATTAAGAGGGAGAGAACTTTGTCAAATATGGTGAAATGAGTGGGAAGGAGGTAGTTACAGGAGAGGATAAAGAGAATTAGAGGGTCAAGAGGAAGGAAAGCTAATAGTTAGTGGCAATTCATGAAGTGAAGAAAAATGTCTGAGTTTAATACTTGGAGTGAGTGATAACATAAAGAAATTACAGTGATTCTTCCTGAGCATTACTGTTTTTTTATCTGAAGTGGTTAGGGAAAGATTCCATTTAAAGAATGTAGTGGTGATGCAGGAAGATGCTGATTTTGCCTCAGATTTGCAGTTATCTTTTCTTCTTGGAAGGATCTCCAAGAGGCCAGTTTTAAAGTAGGGTTTCATGGAAATCCCATCCAAATCTTAGTGCTGCATTCCGTGCAAAACTTTAAGATATCACTGTCTTCAGGTTTAGGCTCAGGGCATCATATTTAGCACAAAATGAATGAAAAAGGAGGTCTTAACCTTTTTATGCTTTCCATAAGTCAGGTGGTTAGGAGCCCAGAGCAGATGACTTGGGAAGTGAGGTTGAGGGAGCTGGTTTTTTTCAGTGTGGTGAAAAGGAAGCTAAGGGGCAGTCTAACAAAAACTTACAGCTGTTTGATGGGCAGCTTCACAGCTGGTGGAGCCAGTCTGTTCCCCGTAGTGGTAGACTATGAGGTATGATGATCACTGTTTGCTCCTTGGGAGATTCAGAATAGGTCAGTAGGAAATACTTCTCCCTTAGAAGGGTAGTGCAGTATTGGAATAGGTTATCTGGGAATGATATGGAGGTCCTTACCCTCTGAGTTTTTCAAGATTTGGCTAGACACATCTATCACCTCATCTAGTGATTGCGGTATTTCTGCTCTAAGCAAGAGATAGGAATAGGTGGCCTGCAGGGATCCCTTCCAATCAACATTTCTGTAATTCTGTGGTAGCCTTCTGCTTCCACAGAAGCCTCGTATAGTTTTTCCATTGATGTGGTTAGAATAAGTTGCCACTGGCAAAGATTTGGGGCACAGAATTTCTCTTTCTGTCACCAAAATATTGCATACTGAGCATTTTGGCAAACATAGCCATAAGGCATAAAATATGCAAAGAGACATTTTTGGGTTCACCACAGAAGGTCTTCAAAAAAATGGTGATTTGTTTTTCATTTGTAGTATGTGCAAGAAGCAAGCAGAGGAGTACAGTGATCAACTGAAGGACTGTGCTAAATAGTTACATCTCATCTAGCTTTTCATAATCACTCATAAGCATGGTAATGAGCTAATTTATTGGATTTCAATCAATAAATTACAATATATGTAGTGCTGTCAATGTCATTTCTTTCAGAAAGAACAATGCAGATAGCCTGGGTGTAGCAGAAGTCAGTCTATGGTTCTGGCAGGAGAAGCCAGAAACATAAAAATTTTATTAATAATTGTTAGTAATTTATGGTATAATTCTGTATGTTTAATTCCCTCAAAACTCTATACCATCTAAAATTAGGCAGATCTTATGTAACTTCTCTAATGAAAGACATGGTAGCCTTTTATAGCTTATGACATCTTTATTGTGGAGTGGGAGTATCTCGCTGGCAACTATTTCATCTCAGAATTGTCTTTGGTCTGTTGCTGTCAGTATCCTAGAGAAAATTACGTGTATTTCTTAATAAAGAGGAACAGAAACTGTGAGTGAAAATCAAAGTCTTGGGCTATTATCCTGAAATTAGTTACAGTGATGACTCAATAGACATATTACTTGTTAGCAAAATTAAGATAAAATCCTGTGTCTATGGGAAACTTCTTAGTGGGACTCAGTGTCACCTTAATGTTATGAAACTGGGGAAGCCAGTCTTAACTTTCACCTTATAGTTCAGGCTCTTGCCTTAGGAATTTTAATTTTAATATTAAAAGCAAAATCATTCCTTTATTTGAAAAACTGCACAAACTGCTACTGCCATGAAAAATTTTAAGATTTTCCACCATAGCTGTGTTTGCAACCAGAACTATTGAAATTATGAGCAGTTATACAAAATTTGCTGTTTCTTATGAAAAATGATTCTGAAATTTTCAAGTCAGTCCCAAACTATCTTAATAAGAATATTTAAAGAGTAATTGAATTATGAAAGTCTTTCCAAGCCCTCTTAGGTGACTTACACTATTCCATTGACTGTGGTATGCAACTCTCTCCTAAAACGTCTTTTTTTCTTTTTTTTCCCCCAGAAGTGTGAACAGTTAAGTATTAATATAACTGTTTGGAGTTTTTGTTCCATTGTGCTGGAGCAACAGTCTGATATCTAAACAGTTAAGTATGCAAACTGGCATAAGGTCCCCGGGTTCTGCTTTTCCTACTCACACTAGAATCCTTGATATTACAAAACAATGTTGTTAGGCTCTGCAAAATTTTTACTCCTTTGCAATTTTCAATCATAATTTGCTATCGTGCAAAATAATATTTGGTTGATGTTTAGAAATTGAAATTAATTCATGAGTAATAATAATTCAATTGTAACCCTAGATTGTGCATGTTTTCAGTAGGAAGGAAGAAAAAATTCATGTTCTTATTTTGAAAAAAGTTTCTGCTGTAAGAGGAGGAGCTCAGGATGTGTATTTGACATTTTTCTCTCTATTTTCATATTGGTTTGAAGGGACTTTGCTGATTTCTCCTAATTTCTTGGATATAGATAAAAATGGTCTTGGTTTCCTTATGTCAAGATATTCTTCACTTTATTCTGGAAGTGCTAGTACCTTTTGGATTTTAATATTGATTCATATTGAAGACATTTCAGTGTTACTGTTTGAGTAGAAATTGGACTTCACTAACCAGAATGGATGGCGTATTTGTTTAGTTTTTGCTTTGGCAGAAATTTAGAAAGTCTTTGTTATTCACCTTAGTGTTGTGAACTGCCATGCTAGGTTGCCATTTGTTGTTGGGATAGGAGTCACTCAAGCCTCTATATACGTACACTGCTTGCTATACTTTCTAATTTCTCTACTTTTTATGCATCAAGTACTCAAATGAAAGCAAAAGATACAAAGGTGAATGAGAAATTGCTTTATGAGACATGAGACGTGTTAGAGCCTGCGTCCTAAGTAGAGGTTCTGTACAGGACTGCAAACAGCTGTAAAAAGGCGGTACTTGCTATGCGTGCACATTTTAATTGGGTTTCTCCAAAAGTGTAGGAATGATCTTTTCCTGAGAAGGTCCTTTCCAGTTTTCTTTGACTACTGAGTTTAATTCTAGACTTGTTTTGAGTCCAGGGAGTGATTTCATACCAGTTTGTTGTGGTCAGTGAGTCCTAACATTTACAGTTTTCATTTTCATTACATAGTGTTTCACACAACAAGGACACATGGTTTCATACACTGTGTGTGCTATATAACGTTGCTTGTTCTATGACTCTTTTGGGAGCCTGCTCAGTCATTATATCTCTGTATATTAAATAACAGAGTTACAGAGATCATATTGAAGAAACGAAGATTGGTTCTTTAGCCACGTCCACCTTCATACCCAACATAGCAGTGGGAATAAGCTTGTATTGGTCATTGGGGATAGTATTATGTCTTTTTACCCCTTTCAGGAATACAAACATTCAGTCCTATTCAGAGTAATGCCTCAGAATGGTGGCAGTGTTTTTTTATCTTCAGTACAGACAAGACTGAGTCACTTCCTCATCTCTGTTCTTTCCTATTTCTAGTACAGCTGTGAGATCACTTCTAATGATTTCTAATTCTGTTGACATTTTTTTTTTTTTTTAATTTCTGTACCATAGGTCATCGATGACCATAATCATGCAAGGGTAAGGTTAGAAAAGGACAGAGGGATGTATGAGGTTAGTGTAAATTATGTCAGGCACAACATGAGTGTATCTTTTTTATTAAACAAATCCACACATTCTGAAATATTTTGTTTGCATTTTTTTCAAAGGGGACAGACAGTAAATGAAACTAATGAAATTTTAAGCCAAAGGAATAGCATCTGTGGTTAAGATATTATGACATAATTAAATTGTAGTACACGTTGCCAGATGATGTTATGGAGGCCAAAACCATAGATGAGCTCAAAAAGAGATTAGTCTAATTTCTAGCTCAGGAATTTGTGTGCTAGGGATTGGCAGAAGCTTGAAAGGCATGCCAGGGAAGAATTACTGTACACATATTTCTATATGCATCAGTTAATATGGACTGTCAGAGGTAGAAAACTGGACAAACTGAGGCTCAATTCAGACTTTTTTGTGTCCGTGTGAGAAGTATGTGTTAAAAACAGTATAAAACTTGACTTCCACAGTACCAGGACAGTTTTCAGATGCCGCTGTGACAGCTGACGTAGTAACGGACCCAAAAGTGCAGATGAAATGGCTAAAAAGGCATAGCCCTACCCTTCAGATTATTTCAACATGAACACTCCTTCCAATCACAACTAAAAATGATAGTAAAGAGGAAAAGTCTTCATTTACTTAAGTATTCATTGGAGTAATGTTAATGCTATAATGGTAAAATGCTAAAAGACATTCTTAGTCATGGCACAGCCTGCATTTGAAAACTAGATTCTGTCATATCCAGAGAAGAAAATTGAAAAACTGTCCAGTAGCTACAGATGTTATACAGATATTGTTTGAATATTGAAGAACAGCAAAAAACATGCAAATTTTCATAATACATATATCGTTACTAAAAGTGCTGCATATGTCTCCTATTTGGAATAGAAGAGTCAGACAAACAAATACATTTCTTTGAATTATAACAGATGAAGATACCAAAGCATAAAGATTAACACTGAGAAGGAATCAGATTAAAACTTAGAAAAACTTTTGTGTTCACTGGGAGCATTGCCTTTCACATGAAATATCCTGGCTGTGCCTAAAAACTACTTAACACAAAACACATTTGACTTTTAGCTACTTCATTCAGTAGTAGAAAAGGCATTACTATTCTGAAGACAAAACTAGGATTTGACTGTTTTCTGCATCCAAAAAAAAAAAGAGTGAACACATTAGCTACAGATTTCCTGGCACACAGTTGTTTCCTCTGATAGTTTCTTGAGCTAACAATAATCACATTCACACATTTTCAACAATAGAAATCTCTCTTAGATTTTTGAGATTTTAAGGTGTTTAGAAGGGTTACTGTAGTTATTGTATGCTTCAATGTGTGTCGGTAAAGTGTGTTAATAGTAATCATTTCCAATGTTCAGAATGGTTGCTATTTGAAAACTGTCAGAAAAAAGACTACAATAGAACTTTTTTTCGTGACTTTCTGACACTGTTGAACTAGCTGGTTGTTTAAGAAACATAGTGATCTATTTAACATATTAGCAAATGGAACTGTAAATGTAATACAACTATGGTCCATGTTTTAAAGACACATGCCTAAACTTTCAGTCACTGAAAAATGCCAATGGGCATAATTCTCCCAGGAATCATGCAGGTGTATTTTAAAACAAAGTGTTTTATTTTGAACCAGAGCAAAATGTTAGACCAAAATAGTATGAAATTGTGTCCAGACAGCTACATAATAGCAACATAAGAAGGAACTCACCTCTATGCAGAGGTTATCTTGTCAAAGATGGAGAAAAATGTTCTCTTCTCAGTGTTATGCTTTGATAAGGATCGAAGGGTTTTAATCATCAATAATATTTTCTTTAATTCACCAAAGTACAGTTTTGATTTCTCTCTGTTTATATTATGAAAAGTTTCTGCAAGCCATATAGGTGGACTTGTCCAGCATTAAGGAATATTGAGCTTGTAGCTGTGGTAGTAAATCTTAGTATTTGTTTGCATATAGTGTTCTGTAAAAGCTATTTTAAGTTTGTACTTACAGCAAATACCTTGGGAAACATCATTGTTACAGGCTGGGACAAAAAACAAAATTTATATAAGCTTAGGTAGTGCCTATTTTTTTTCCATTTCTTTGCTTTTCAGCCTGTATTTTTCAATGGATCTTAAATTTTCTGTATTTCTTTGTCCCTCTGGAATTCATTAACTCTAGTTCTAGAGTATAAAGGGGACAATTTAGATGTAGCAATGTTTGTGTTATTTTCCTTTTGAACTGAGATGTCCAATCAATACCTGCAGACTGTGTATGCATTAGTTTCCTCTGTATGCTGCCTAGGAAGTATAGTCTAATGAAGTTTTTGATAGAGTAAACATTTGTAAACAAGGTTTTTATTGTACATATTCTCAGTGCTCTATGAACAAAGCAAATTAATCACCCTGGCACCTCTTTTCTTGTGAAATTAACTTGCTCTGAATTTTATTTAATTCTCTTTCAATCTTTATATTTAGATCTCTGCTATTCAGACTGTTCAGAGCCACATATACGTTTATAGGTAAAGTGGATTATTTTTTATGGTATTTTAGCTTTAAAGCGCTTTTATCTAAAAAAAAGTTTCATCTAAACATATTGTGGCAGCATTGTCCCTATAAATGTAAGCAGTGATATTTATGAATCTTGTACATAGCAAAGATTATAGGAGAGTTCTCACCAGGAATGTATGATAGATTTTTTTATAAAGATATTACAGAAAAGTACCCATTTTGTTAGATGAAACTGTTTCAAACTTCTTTTATTACTTGAAGACATAACATTGTCTTTACAGATCTTTTGAAGTTAGGATTTTTTTAGATGGTTGAAAAAATTCTTCCAATATTTGAAAAGATCAACTAAAAGAGATGGCTGGTCATAGAACTTCAGGGCAAACCCCAAGAGGGTTTTGATCCACAATCCCTTAAGGTGCTGTACATTTGTGTTTTCATTCATACCAGTGTCTTCAAATACTTGCCAAGTTTGAAAAATATATATCTTTGTTTTATTTCACACTAAAGGTCTCATTCAGAGAGGCACTGTAAAACAGTATATCCTCTTTATGTTGCTCTTCTCGGGAGTCGAGGAATAGTATGGCCTAATGAGGTACTACATAGGTTATCAACATGATTTTATGATGGACTTCAATAGCTTTACATCAGAAGCAAACTTAAAAGACTTATAAGAAAAAAAATTAAGTGAAGAGTTAGTGCCCCATGATACCATTTTCCAGGAAGAGAAAGTTCAATAATAATACCAAATACAAAGTACTGATTAACAAAAGCAAATTCTTAATGGGGTGCTGTGTTTGTTCTGATTCGTTTATAATTACTGAATAAATAATGTCATTAACTAAATATTTAGATATTTCTGTAATCTTCAGAGCTAACAAGTATTTTGAAGAAACTTCAAAATAATTTATTTGAAGTAGTATAAGTGACAATTTTCAGAAGAGCTAAGGAAAATGGTAACATTTATGAAAACCAATAAACATGTTTAATGTTTTACAGCACTTGAAATGTCAACATGCTATATTGATAGTACCAAAACTGATTACATGAGATATATATTGTTTATTGTCACTCTGCATATTCCCCATAGTTATTTTTTATTTCTGTGGAATGCTCATGTCATTATTTGTGCTTATTTGACACAGAATCTTCTGAATTAAATACAGTGGGTTGAGAATGTTGGAATATAGGTTTTTGCTGCTTTTAATTAGTCTTTAATTCTGTGTATCCTTAGGTGACATATCAACTTAAGACTGAGCTTAGTCCAGTAGTTTGAATTCAACTGTGATCTTTCCTTTTAAAATGAATATATAGTTATGTACAGGAAGAAGTAACAAGGATGAATAAATCATAAGCTTCCTCTTAATGATAAACAAAATTAAACCTAATCACTCATAGCTTTTAGACCTAATACTTTATGAAGTCTTACATTGTTAAAAATATATTGAGGCAGTTTTGTTTACAATTAAATGCCTGAGACAGTATAATGAGATTTGATATGTTAATGTATAATTTTCACCATGTCCTTGTCCTCTCTTGCCTGGAACTGTTAGTACAATAATTAAAAAAAAAAAAAACAAAACAAAACCAAAAAGATTAAAAAAAAAATTGTTATTGTAGTGGTGCTCCATTTCAGAATTTTCTTGTCCCTTTCTCCATGGATAACGTGCAAATGAAGGAAATAGAACAATATAACCACAGGAAGGTTATTCAGACATTTTGTGGACTATCAGATAGAGCTTATATATTTAAGAAACCAGAAACGCAAATTGGAGACTTTGCACTGGATTATGTTTGGTTTTAGAAGTCATGGAAAAATTGAATTCTGAGTATGCAGTTTAGGCCAAATCTGATGTTTAACTCTGTTCAAATGCTGCATCTGAAAATACAGCTACAATAAAGCTACAGAGTGGTTCAGTAAAAAATGCGCTTGCGTTCTGTCAGGATACCAGTAGAACTGTGTCTCCCCTGATATATCTTTGCAGTTTAGGTATAGGAAAAACTGAGGTACAGCATAAACACATGAAAAACTTACGGTACTGAGATCAGATCAAAGCTCTGTCTTGCAAAATATTATGTTTGATCAATTATGAATACCTAGGGAATAGTATGAAAACAGAGCAAGTATATATTGATAGCTCCCAGCCTACTTCCACATAGGTGTCTGAATCCACTTCCAAATCCACTGCCATCCATTTTCCCTGAATGAGTCTAATTCATTCACAGCTTATTTGTGTGAGAAGATACACCCTCTTTGTTTGTTTTGAGCCTGTCACCCCCTAGCTTCATTTAATATCCCCTAATGTTTGTATTAGAAGAGATAATGAATTAATTATTGCCAGATGACTTTCTTCATACCACATGTGAATTTCTAGATACCTGTCAAGCAGACTCCAGACTTAAATTTTCCAGGCTAACAAGTTCTGGCAAACTTAGTGTGTCTGATGCATTTCAGTTACAGGGGATATATGGCGTCTGAATTGCAAATAGGGTATGATAGTGGCTGAGGCCATAAAGACTAACTTCAAAATGTTCAGCAAATGATAGAATCATAGAATAGTTTGGGTTGGAAGGGACCTTTAAAGATCATCTAGTTCAGCTCCCCTGCAATGAGCAGGGACATCTTCAGCTAGATCAGGTTGCTCAGAGCCCCGTCCAACCTGACCTTGAATGTTTCCACGGACAGGGCATCTACCACCACTCTGGGCAACCTGTCCCAGTGTTTCACCACCCTCACTGTAAAAAATTTCTTCCTTATATCTAGTCTAAATCTACCCTCTTTTAGTTTAAAACCATTACCCCTTGTCCTATTGCAACAAGCTCTGCTAAAAAGTCTGTCCCCATCTTTCCTAAAAGCCCACTTTAAGTACTGAAAGGCTGCAATAAGGTCTCCCCAGAGCCTTCTCTTCTCCAGGCTGAACTGCCCCAACTCTCTCAGCCTTTCTTCACAGGGGAGGTGTTCCATCCCTCTGATCATTTCTGTGGCCCTCCTCTGGACCCACTCCAACAGGTCCATGTCTTTCCTGTGCTGAGCACTCCAGAGCTGGACGCAGTACTCCAGGTGGAGTCTCACGAGAGCAGAGTAGAGGGGCAGAATCACCTCCCTTGACCTGATGGCCATGCTTTTTTTGATGCAGCCCAGGATATGGTTGGCTTTCTGGGCTGGAACCACACATTGCCAGCTCATGTCCAGTTTTTCATCCACCAGTACCCCCAAGTCTTTCTCTGCAGGGCTGCTCTCAATGCCTTCATCCCCCAGCCTGTATTGATACTGGGGGTTGCTCTGACCCAGGTACAGGACCTTGCACTTGGCCTTGTTGAACCTCATGAGGTTCACATGGGCCCACTTCTCAAGCTTGTCCAGGTCCCTCTAAATGGCATCCTGTCCCTCAGGTGTGTCAACCGCACCACTCAGCTTGGTGTCATCTGCAAACTTGCTGAGGGTGCACTTGATCCCACTGTCTATGTCATTGATGAAGATATTAAACAGTACTGGTCCCAGTACAGACCCTGAGGGACACCACTTGTCACCGATCTCCATCCAGACATTGAGCTGTTGACCACGACCCTCTCGATGCAACCATCCAGCCAATTCCTCATCCACCGAACAGTCCACCCATCAAATCCATATCTCTCCAATTTAGAGAGAAGGATGTTGTGGGGGACCATGTCAAAGACCTTATAGAAGTCCAGCTAGACGACATCCATAGCTCTTCCTTTGTCCACTGATGTAGTCACTCTATCATAGAAGGCCACTAGGTTGGTCACACAGGACTTGCCCTTGGTGAAGCCATGCTGGCTGTCTTGAATCACCTCCCTGTCCTCCATGTGGCTTAGCATAGCGTCTAGGAGGATCTGTTCCATGATCTTCCCAGGCACAGAGGCGAGGCTGACAGGTCCGTAGTTCCCAGGGTCCTCCTTTCTACTTTTTTTAAAAATGAGTGCAATGTTTCCCTTTTTCCAGTCACTGGGGACTTCACCTGACTACCATGACTTTTCAAATATCATGGAGAGTGGCTTGGCAACTACATCAGCCAGTTCCCTCAGGACTCTGGGATGCATCTCGTCAGGTCCCATAGACTTACGTATGTTCAGGTTCCTCAGGTGGTCACAAACCTGATCTTCTCTTACAGTGGGAAGGACTTTGCTCCCCCAGTCCCTGTCTTGTGGTCCATCCACTCAAGAGGTGTGGGAAGAGAGGTTTCCAGTGAAGACTGAGGCAAAAAAGTTAAGTACCTCAGCCTTTTCCTCGTCTGTTGTTACCAGTTTGCAAGTCTTGCTCATCAGGGGGGCTACGCTTTCTTTGACCTTCCTTTTCTGGCTGACATACGTGTAGAAGCCCTTCTTCTTATTCTTTGCATCCCTTGCCAAGTTCAGATCCAGCTGCACCTTGGCCTGCCTGATCCCATCTCTACACAACCGGGCAGCGTCCCTATACTCTTCCCAGGATACCTGTCCCTGCTTCCACTGCCTGTGCATTTCCTTCTTGCCTTTTAGTTTGACCAGCAGGTCTCGACTCAGCCATACTGGTCTCTTGCCGTCCTTTCCTGATTTCTTACACCTGGGGATCGAGAGCTCTTGTGCTCTATGGAAAGCGTCCTTAAAGATCTGCCAGCTCTGTTCTGCTGCCTGGTCTCTGAGGGCAGTTTCCCAGGGGGTCCTATTGACTAATTCCTTGAACAGCTGGAAGTTTGCTTTCCTAAAATTCAGGGTCCTGACTCTACTCTTCATCTGTCTCATATCCCTCAGGACTGCAAACCCCACCAGTGCATGATCACTGCAGCCCAGGCTGCTCCCAGTCTTGATGTCACCGATTAGCTCACTTGTGTTGGTGACCAACAGGTCCAGTATTGCATCCCCTCTGGTAGGGCTGTCTATTACCTGGCTTAAGAAGTTATCCTCAATGCATTCCAGGAGTCTCCTGGATTGCCTACAGCTAGCCATGCTACTTTTCCAGCAGATGTCGGGGTGGTTGAAGTCCCCCAGCAGGACAAGAGTCTGTGAGCGCGATGCCTCCTTTGCTGGAGTGAGAACACTGCGTCAATAGGCTCCCCTTGATCAGGCAGGCTGTAATAGACACCAACCACAAGGTTCCCTTTGTTGCCTCAGTCTCTAATTCTTACCCAGTCAGACATTCTGATTTGGATCAGTTCCTTCCCAAAATATTTCACCTTAATTGCATTCACATCTAATAAGGATTAAAGGAAATTACTCAAAATAATGAATTCCTGTGAAAGATTTTATTTTGGAAACCATACTCTGGTGGAAAAAAAAGAGATTTGGAAGTTTCCAACTGGTTCTAGACATAAAGAAAAAATAGAATAGAGAGAGACATCTCCATTCCTTAACTGTACAGCATCACTACAATCCAGATGCACAGGCACTGCAGTATTTATCATAAAGAAGAGCTATGACAGGATCACTCAAACTCTGTGCTGAATTTTGAGTAAGTAGTTATTAAAAAAATATTGGAATTTTACATACGTATATAAATAAATTTGTGTAAATTTGTATCCATAGACAAAATATATATAAAAATATAAGTTGGGTGTTAAATCTATTTTGTGATTACCCTCAGAAATTCACATTTTACTTAAAAAAGACCATTTCTTACCTACTTGTGAAGAAGGCATTTTTGTATTTTGTTTTATAATGTGCTGGCTTAGAAACTTGATATTGTCTCAGGAGGACACACATAATATCATGCTTCATCACTTTTTGAAATTTACCACTTCCTTGGCTCTCATAAAGCTTTTCAGAACAATGTTTTACATTTCCTCTACATGATAATTGTTTTAAATCTAATGATGTATTTAATGTTTAATGTAATTCACTGTTAGAAAAATACTTGTATTTCCAATTTAAAATATTATGTGGTAATATTTAGGAATGTATATCATAAATTGCATTTAGAGTAAATGACAATACTTAAATAGTAAATTTAATCATTTTTGTATTTATATATATTTAAATTTTAGGAAAAGATCTTTAGAGATGTTTCATGTCTGTCTGTATTTTATCTTAGTGAATAAGCAAGTTAGTTTAAAAGTACATGTTGGAATGTGTTTAGATTCCGTTTCAGTGCAACTGTACATTTCAGAAGAAACTGCTCCTGAGGTGATGCGGGATAGGTTACGTTGCTAATCTCACAGCTGTCTCTCTAGCTATCAGTACTCGTAAATCACACCATCTGTAGTAAGAAGAGTAAGTTGGAGAGGTTAGAAATCCAGAGAAAACTGTGACAGAGGTGATAGATTATATGAAATGACTACAATCTGAAGATTTTGTATGAAAGCGAATGTCTTGCATTTGAAATACATCCCTGCGTTTGTTGCCCTTAGGGGATATGTACCATATGCTAGATACATAGAGTATTTTTGAATTATTATCTGATAATTTTATAAACTCATAATAGAAAATTATGTGATGAAAGTTCTCCTAAATCTCATAGATCACATTCTTAAATATGTTCACACTTATAGGAAAAGATTGTTTGGTGTATTTTTAAAATCCAAGTTCATCAACAAGAGGGAAAGAATCCGAATACCCTATGTGGTAACACATGGTTACAAATGATTTTATACTTGGCTAGAAGAACTCACAGCTGATCTCAGCCACTGAATAAACTGTGAGTTCCATTCCTTGAACATCCTATGAAGCTATAAAAAGTGATTCTGTATGCATCTATTGCACATTAAAGGTGTGTGATCCAGCACTATATTTACAAAATAAAACCCAAGAAATAGCTCGAAAATTCTCATCTTCTGAAAACACTAGAAAATAAGTTTTTGCTTTTTCTCATACAAGATATAGTGATCAAGCTATATGTGTAGCTGGCTGAATAATTTACAGTGATCTGTCTTAATTTCATCATTAATGTCCACAGCATGTTTAAGAGGTTCGGATTATCCTGCATGCACTAATTATTCAAAATAATTTTTAAAGTATTTGTGCAAATAATTCTTGATTTGTATCTCATTTACATTTATCTTCAAAATACTGAGCTTTCATTCTGGACTGGACTGCAATTGTCCTGAGTCAACATATGTAAACAGTTTCTCACCCTTCATTGAATTTAAGAAGGACATAGAATATTATCAGGCTTCTATGCATATATCACTAATTTTATTAAAATGAGAAATCAGTTTTCATGGCTGTTATGTAAAATCTTAAAAAATTATGTAGTTCAAGCAACTGTATAAAATTAAGAATATTAATATAAATTTTGCAGTGTTTGCCCAATTATAGAAATGTACGTATGAATGACCTACAGAAAAATTCAGCTGCATGTATGGTATGGAATTCAACTTAATCATCTCTGTGGAATAGATGATAGGGACTTTTTTTTGTATTTTTAAAATTTTGTTCTATAATTTGTTCTTAACGCTGTACCTTGCTAATGTATAACCTACCCATTAGGTTGAAATAGTACACTGCGCCAGTTTCTTCTTTGATTGAGGCCTATGATGTATATTCAAGCTGCCAGGAAAAGCAAAAATTAAAACAAAAAAAATATATGAGACAGATTGAGACATTGCAATGTTTTGGGATACAGTATAAATTCTGTAAAACTGTCTTTAAAAATCTTAGTTTTAATTAACATTGGATTCAGTTCCGCATTTGCTGAACTGAAATATTTTGATGAATCTGATCATTTAAGTGCACACACATCATGGAGGAAAAGGATTTTTTCTTGCAAATGATTTTTTATTGTAAAACTTCCAGCAAAAGGAAACATTGCTAACATAAATATATGTCTCAATTTGTAGATGGAACTTTTCTACCTTCAAAATCAGAGCTGTAGTTATTAGATATACTTTTCAGTTTACTTACATATGTGGTTATCTAGCAGTCTCTTTTTGGTGTCTTGTCTTCCAATTTTCTTTCTTTCTCTGTAAAAGACAAACATTTGTTACTGGTTTACAAAGGATTTCCTTGACGTGCCACTGTACAGAAAGACATTTCAACATCAGCTATGAAATGGAGACAGGGATATCAGATATTTAGTAGCTAAAATGCAAGACATGAAGAAAATAAAACAGTAGAATATTAGAGCTCTAGCATATATTGGTCTGTGTACTTGTTGTTATTTATTACTTGTATTGTGATATTCAAGTACTGCAGTACTTGAACTACTGTCTCTGTTTCTTGTATTGGCAAAATAAATAAATAAATAAAAGCTTGATCAAGCTCATTCAAAACTACCGCTGATCTCAGAGTTCTGTGTGTAAGTGGTGGCTGAAAAGAATGCTTCAAAAATATAACATTTTGTGCTGAAATAAAATTCTTTTAATAATCCCTACTGTTGGATCCTGTGATACCATCTTTCAGCTGTCTCTAATTCAGAAAGGACAATTTAAACCATCACAGAGTACTTTAAAATACTCTTTGTAGTCAGTTTAATAATGAGAAGTTAGTCTTCAAATATGTGTTAGTCAAAAGAAAAACAGATGTTGAAAATCAGTGACTCATTTTTTGGTTCAAAACTTGTAATTTTACAGTAATTTGTATCACATGAAATGGCCTCTTCCACTGGGTATTGCTGGGGTGAATAGGAAGGTTTAACTAAGAGGTAGCAGTTCTTCCTTTCCACTTTTTTGAAAGGGAATAAATTAGCTCACATTAATGCAACCATTATATTTAGTGTCATTTTAACAACAAAACAGAATTTTAAATTTAGAAGGATTACTTGTCAATAATAGTCATCAGCTGCTGAAAGATTGGGTGCGGTTTCTAGTGTTAAGACACCTAGCTAGCTGACTAAATCTAAGGGTATTCTTTGTAAAAAATGTAGCCATTATATCCTGGGAAAAATCTTTGAGACTGCCTATGTTGTTTAGTAGCTTGAATTGCACTTGATTTCAGTGTGACTAAGCTCTTCTGAGAATTTTGGGTTTGGTGTGGAGACCAAGACATATAGGGTACATGGAACACTGCACAGAGCCTCAGTGCTATAAGGAGCTGCTGCTGGAAGCAGTGTAGCTGCAGCAATGGACTGCAGCCTTATTGCAGATGAATTTCCCTCTCTTAAGAGGCAACACTAATTAGCCTCTCAAAACACTGAGAAATGAAAGCTGGTGACCATAGAGAGCATGCACTCTGCCACATAGATATACCAGCTCTCAGAGAGCTGACTTTGGAATGCTTGAACACAGCAGTCTATTATATCATGTAGACATGCCCTGAGTAATTCAGTGAATAATGACCGAAATTAGTATTTTATATTCTTCAGAGTTTTTATGGTGTTTTATTTTTATACCTGTAGTTTTTAGAAGTACTTACTTTGGGTTCATCCGTTTAATGGCCACATCAAAATGCCCTCCTAACTTAGTAGAAAGGAAAGTAGAAAAAACCTGAGCACGTTTTTGTGGTAGTTTTGTACAGGTAGTGCAAATGCCTCAATTTTTTCTTTTAGAAGTTAATGATCACAGAGTAAGTGTTCTACAACATAACCCTGTTATTAATGAAGCCATGAAATTCTTGAATGAAAAGAACAATAGAAGAGTTAATCAGGGATAGTATTATTTCTCTAGTTATGAAAATGTCCTTGTATTTTGTAAATATTTCACAGAGTTCTGTTCTGTGTTCAGAGGCTGAAATTTCTTATATGTTTAAATTTCATGCATATGAAAAGTGGATGAATACTTATTATTTATACCACTGCGGGGTTGCTCCAACATTTAGAGTAAATACTGGTAGTGCCATCGCTCAGGTATTATAACTGAAACATTTAACTGTAAGTAAAGCAATATCAAAAGGCTAATGACATCATGTAGCAGCTGTGTTGCTTTCTGATTGAAATACTTCAGGTATTTCTAAAGCAATGGCGTTAAATATTTCTAGTCAAAAATCATTTATATGTGTTCTTCTAGGCTTCTGAGCTATACATACCCAATTATTTTTTCAACTAAGACAAAAATAATACTATGAATTTTTCATACAATCTACAGTAGCACAAAGATGAATACAGAATGTATTTGCAGTTGTTTGTTCGTATGGGAATTGTTTTTCAGAAAGCGCTGGGGAATATGAAGAAAGAATGATTCTACATGTACAATTCAAAATAGTCATTTGGAGTTTTACATAAAATGACTTGTTCTCTAGAAATGACTCAATAGGATATTTCAGGTGTACTTTTAATTATTATTTCTTTTATAGTCTACATGTAATTACTCCCACAGAGATGGCACTAACTAAACACTCTTCCTCTCTAAAACCAGTGCATATTTTCCCAGCTGGAGATTAATGCATATTAGTATACTTTACTGATATTTTGCCATTGGAAAAACATCTATTTATCTAAATTAGTATCACCAGCATATTGATTCCTTAGCTTGGAGCATTTGTAGTCCCATGCAGTTGTGGAGCATGAGAAATTACAACACTAAAACCTCAGTGAGAACCCTCACTATCTTCAGGTTTCTGTTTTTAAGAGTAGCCATAAACCATTTTAAAACTAACTCTTGATATATCTGTTAGGCCTTGCATAACGTTATAAACATTTCAGATTATTAGACCCAACAGTTAAAATTAACACAGGCATTTAACTCTGAAAATTATTTGAAGAATTCATTCTTTTGTCTCCATACTATCTGAAGTCCAGAAAAAAAACCAACAGTGAGCTACCAGAGATGCAGCAGACTAGAGACTCTGGAATTCCACCTCACATTTTATGAACACGTACAGAGAGGAAATATTGAAGCTCAGATAATATATAATCAGTAATTGAGTATAGTCCTGACTGTTTCCTTGACTGTTACATGGTCACTAGACGAGGGTAATGGTCTGACTTTACCCAGGCATACTTTCATAGGCAAATAAGTCTCAGCAGTTATCAATACTCTCATACTACCTAGCTAACGATGGAAAGCATCTGTTTTCCTGGACCAGTGGTCAAACTAATCAGAAGGAGAAAAAAAAAAAAAAACACCAACACTCTTAATTTCTCTTAAAATGGAAGTTTAAGGGATTTAATTTCTGTAGAAACGAATGACTGAACCTGATAGTCCTGAAGTCTTTCTCTCTGTTTCTAAGCCAAACATTAATTATTGTATGGTGTTATATATTTTCCCCAGGAGTTTATCGTACCATCTTGTAAGGTAAATAAAAATTTATTAAGGGTAGGATTTTGGTTCCGTTGCTACATCTCATGTCAAATCAGTTTCCTAATGTTCTTTAGAACTGCTCTCTGTTTTCTGCTAAGTAGTATAAAACTATTAATATTTGACAAGATTGTTATATGAAAGTGGAGCATTAAGTTGGAAGATGGCAAATTTACTTATGTTAAATTGATTTAAAATAAATATAGCAAAGAATTAAAACACACTGTTCCTTTCTATGATAGTGTGCAGTCCTGCTTGCGTAGAATGCTGTGAATGTGGGAGATGGGGTGACTTTGGCAGTTAGGCATACTGTTGCCTTTTGTTTTCAGTAGGTTTTTAGGCACAACTGGGAGTATTGTTAAACTAATGAATAGGCATGTTTTTATATTCCTTATTTTTTATTGTTTTGGTAAAATACAGTTGAGCACATATTCTTTTTGACCAGCAACAAAGTAATATTATAAAGTGAAACAACAGGCCAGTAGACACTAAATCACTGATACATTTCAGTATCCTGGAATACATAAAGGCCATGTCATGAGTCTACAAATACTTATTAGTGTGAAATAAGATAGTGAACTGTGGGAGAGCACAACTACCCCAACTGCTATACCCAGCTAGCATGGAAACTGGAGAGAGAATTCATTCCTGCTGAAAAAGACCCAGCAATCTATTGAGATTGTAAATTTGGTTTTAAATTACTCCTCCTAAGAAAACTTGAAATTTCGATTCCAGATCCCATAATAAGAACTGGACTGGGGAAACAGGACAGCATATTGGAGAGATTCATAATCATAGGCTCTGATTCCAGTAGTTCAGAGTAAGGAAGAGTTTTTCTGACTTTATGTGGCTTTAGAGGTTTAGTATGATGAGGTGAAGAGGGAAAATGAGCAAAGAATAGAGTTTGACAACAGTTTGATGCTGCCATTTTGGAATAAGTAAAACATTCTAGATTTCTGTAGTTCATAGAGATTAATTACTAGCACAGTTTGTTTACCTTTTTATTGTATAAAATTTTAGGTTGCCATAGTTGCTTAGGTAAAGTAAAATTAGAAAATATGGACAGTCTACAGAAGGTTTCTTAGGATGCTAGTCTCTCCTCTTTGGTGCCATTTTTTCCTAATTGCCCTTCCATGATTTATGAAGCTGGAAAAATGGGAATGTAATCTGCTAGTGTAAAGTATTTACTCACTGGAACAAAGAAGAAACTACGTACTAGTTGGATTTAAAATTACCTTGGTTTTGGTCTGCTCTTGGGGTAGAATGGCACACATTACTTCTTACACAATCAACTTCATGAAAATCACTTGAAAATTTCAGGATCTAGGTAAATTTCAGGAAGTAGTAAGGGAAAAAAATTGGGACTGAGTGAAGAGAACAAATGTAAAAAGAGGTATGCTGTTAGCTGTAAAGAGCAGAGTGTGATATTCAGAAAAAGAGCAATTGATATCCCGATCTAAATCAGCCTCTTGAAGGGATTTAACCCCTAATATAGAAGCATCCATCATGCCTAATAGTGTAAAGAGAAATCATGCCTAAAATTGTATGTCTGGTGCCTTTGAAAATGAGTCTTTTTAGAGTGTCTTTAAATATATTCTTTCTGCTGTCTTCTCCTGTCCTAAGAAAGCTAAATAGCATAGATCTGGACAGGATCACAAAATGATCAGCTTCTGCTATCCCAGGAAATGACATTATATAAATGGATCTCACTGGTCAGGATTTGCTTCCAGTATTCAGAATGAATTAACATTCCAGAACAACTCAGTTTTGATGGTTAGAACTTTTCCTCTGGGTCTCCACCTTTGCTATTGATTGCCAGTTATACGCATTTATTCTCATGTCTTAGGCTTAAACTTTCTTCAACAGCTTTTGTTTACCACTATGGATAGTAATCATATTCATTCTCAGATTTCTTTTGGGAAGGCTAAACAAATTAAACATTTTCAGCCTTTTCTAGTTCATAAACCCAGTACTTAATGCATACATTCTAGTTGTTTAGTTCATAAGTGCATGACTCTGAATTTTGCATTTTTAACTTTAATTTCATTTTGTTATGTTCTGTTAATGTAGTTGACAAAGTCATAAAGCTCTTTCTGTAAGATCTCCCACTCCTTTTGTGTGTTGAAAATAATGAAATCGTGTCAGCAACTGGTACGCTGCATTTTACCTGACTCATTAAGGTATTACGTAAGATCCACCTCATTGAAAGAGCTCCACTAGAAATCTTCCTTGAGACTCTAGCCAGATTCTCCTCTATATCATAATTCTTCTCCACACTCCAATCTTCATCTTAACTTCCTGTGAAGCCAATATGAAATGCTTTAACAAGATCCAGATAAATCAAATCTATCACATTTCTGTTTTTTTTAAAAAAAACTATTGAGCTTACTTAAAAGCTATCAGATTGCCATCACATAGTCTATGAAAATCTCTTTTTTTTTCCTTTTACCATGTCTTTAAATCTTCTTTGCTTCAATATTTGCTCAGGTATGTTTATTCCATAGTTTCATCCTAATACCGTAAATAAAATTATAGCAGATTTCTTAATATGTTACAGTTATGGAGGTACATACTACTGAATTACTGTTCACACAAGTAGCTTATAAACTTTTTTGTTTCATGATCCCTACTACATATGCTCAGTTTAGAAAAACAAAAATAAGTACTGTAGTTTATAATAATAAAGAATGATAAATGGTACTTAGATTTAATATGCTTTATTTAGAAAGTTATTTCAGGTTTTGTACAATTTCTCGAATGAAAAGTATTTTGAAGGAGTGGAATTTGGAAAAAACAAGATGCAAATCACAGGAATGTGTGGCAGGAAGATGAGCTGAGGTTCTGAGGCTAGTCCCCACACTTGCTGCTACCTATGCAATGCACGCTGAGTCCAAAAGGCTCTATAGAATGTCCACTCTGTATGCTTCCATTCATCACAGAACTCTTTCCAACCTTTACAAGGAAAGTTTTGACTAAAAGCCTCACTCTATATGATGGGTTTTTTCCAATTATCACATAGAGCACAACATGGAGTTATGACAGGCATATTACAGTTATAATGTCAATAAATTATACTTGGTGCCATAAAATTGAGCATGTGCATACCTAAAACAAAATGCCAAACTGAAATGAAAACAAAATGAATGCCAAAACAATGCCAGTGAGCATCTCTACCGTATGTGAACCTGAGCAAGTTATTTTATGGAAATATTATCAAAAATAAAATAATTATTGAAAATACTGAGAAGCAAATCTCAGTAAAGATGAAGAACAGTTTAATATTGTCATCTTGAATCTTTTTTTCATACACTAGAGATGATATTGCTGAATTCAAAAATACATGGGAACAAACCACCCCAATTGGTACATTGAAAGTCATTTAAATTGTGAGAGCATTCTTCATTAATACATGAATATAGCAAATAAATGGTTTGGTGAAATGGCAAGTGCATTCTCAGTGGAACATAAACTCATGGTAACCCATTCAGTGTGTTTAGATATAGACAAAATTCATATGTGACAGTAAAAGCTGTAGGGCAAGCTGTATTTACCATGTGCTATGATCAATTTCAACTTGTGCTTGTAACTAATCCACCCATACTGCAGCCAGTCTAACATTCATAGTGTCTAAGCAGCTTATTTACAGTAAAAGCTGTTCTATCATCCCAAGCCCCTAAACAATATAATGGAATTACAGAGTTTTGATGACCAGATACAAAGACATAGTTCTGCTTTGCATTTACTTCGTAGGTACAACTTAATATTGATTTTTAAAAAACAGAAGTTCTCTTTCACTCAAAAATTGTGCATTAAAAGGTCAGGAATTTTTTTGAAGATGTTGGTTTGAGATTAAAAGAAATATCCTGAGAGAGAAAAGAAACAATTTTTAAGAAGCCTAATTGCACAGGAGATAATATTATCAATACATATCCTATGCATCTAGTAGATGAGTTTAAAAGATCTAATGTATTAAACTTCCCATGCTTTAAAAAAAAGAAAGTGTATAAGTGCCATTGATGCACTATACAGCAACTTCAAGGTTAGCACATAAGAATTTTTTTCTTTGTTGATTCTCTGGGGCTAATATGTTTTTATGAGGAAGTTTCTAAAGATCTGGCATTTGCTTAAATTAATGACCCTCGGATTTCAAGAAATGAGGATAGTTACAGTGTAGTAACTCCAGGTAATGTATGAAAATACTGGGGTTTAGGAACTGAGGTCCAACTTCTGTAAAATTAGAAATTACACTGAGCCACTTTAAAAAATGGTATCCGTAAAAGCACTGTATAAGCTATCCATTTTATTTATTAATTGAAAATAGGAACTTCACATAATTTTGAATTCGAATGTAAAATATTACATGCTTTAATTTACCACATACAGCAATTCTTTACGCTAATGTATCTTTGAATACAAATATTAGCATTGCAGTATAAAATGTGATCACTTTAAGAGGTGTTTCGTTTTCTCTAAATTTCCTCCAGACTTAATTCAGTCTGCAAAGATATTTCGGAATTCAATATTTTTATTGTGGTCCTATTTACGTGAACATGTCACATCGCATTCTAACAGTATGCAATAATCAACAACATAAAGTTCTTTCCCGGTATAAAGTGTTTGCTTGTCATAACTATGTCAGTTTCCTGTTCTGTTCTTCAGCACCGAATTTGACAGATACACTCTGTGCTATCAGTGGCTTACTCTGAAATGTATAAAGGGGAAGCTGCCAGTGCAGTTTGCTTCAAAGAACTTCTAAATTGACTGCAAAAATAGCAGATTATACCCAGGGAATAAGATACCACAATCATGAACTTACTTTAAGAAAAGCACTGGTTATTAATATATTTTAAAGAGAACAAATATAAAAATATATTTGATGTATCTGTATATTCCTTCTCTATAAGTTTTTTTCCCATTTCGCCATATTTTGAATATGAGAATGAATAGCAGCGTGGAGACTCAATGTGTGAGAATCTTTCACAATTGATTTTTACCATTTAAAGAACATCTATATCAAAAGGGTAGATTTCAGCTTCCGTGTAAGATGCCTGCCTGAGTTAATTGGGCCTTGTACAGACAAACCCTTGAAAATTCTGCAGGTAAAATGGAGTGGGTCCATTCTTACCCCATTCTCAATCTCTTAGGTACAGTACAGCTGCTCTGTGCTCTTTGTTTTTCTTCACCCTTTTTGAAGGTTTTCTGTCTCACCAGATTGACAACAGTTTAAATATAATATATAATCCTATCATCAAACATTATTAAGAGCTGAAAATGATTTGTTAGCAAAGTAGATTTTCTTCTCTTCTTCCTGACAAATGAAGCAGAGACTTATCTGTCAGGCTACTCTGCTTTCATATCCAAAGAGTACCATTCACGTCACTGAAGTGATACAGAGTGCTTTTGCTTGAACAGAAGTGTTAGTTGTTGTCAAAGCTCTTTAAGGGTCTGATAGCTGTTAGCTTTCAGAAACAGCACAGAATGAGACTTAATAATGTAGAATACATGGATTTTTGCAAAACATGGAGCAAAGAAATTTAGGAATAAGAAGAATTAGGGGCCACACAGCTCCTACACAAGTGATACAGAAGGGGTATTAATGAGAGAATAGCAACCCAAAGAAAGCAGCAAATACATCAAGATATTATGGAAATTAATTACTTTGGCGAGTTACTTTGATGAATTTTTCTGCTAAGTGTTATCAATTCCTTTCTTTACTTTTGTGGCGAAAAGGGCATCAGAATTTCTGCACTCTATAATATGCACCTGCTTATGATGGTATGCTTGCTTAATAGAACCTCTAAAAAAATCATCAGAAAGATTTCACTCAAACTTTTACTTCATATCATTAATAATTACTTTCCATGTTGTAATTTTATATACAGACAGAATTGCCAGAAAAGAAATATTTTTTTCCTTTCCTACTCTAAACTTCTTTCTAAGACCTTCAGCCTAATAGCTAGATTAAGTGCACAATAATTAAACCAGTGTCTACTTCACTGATTATCTTTTTTCCTCATTATCATCTTCTAATATCTCATTCAAAATATATGGTAAGTGAAATTTTCAAGTACTTCAGATAATTTCTAATATTTAATATTATTGGGGAGAGGGTCATATTGCCTACATCCATGGGGGAGAGAAAAAGCAATGTGAAATAGTTCTTGAAACTTTTTTTGAGTTATTTTGTGATTACTACCTCATATGGAACATTAAAATCAGTACTGATGTGAGGAATTGAACCTGTTTACAAGGTTAAGCTTATATTTTTAATATTTTTAATTGAATCTATACAGCTTGTCATTTGATAGCAAACTTCGCTAGGGAGTTCCTCCCTCAGTCCCCCCATGGTTCTGTTTTAATCTCTGCTTTAAATCTATCGTATAAAGTTATGTTTTGTTGTAATTACAGAATATATGATCTAACAGTATAGTGAAAAAGCCATGAATCTGTATTAATCTAAATAATCAAGACACAGGAATAATAAGGAGGAGCATTCCAGTCTCCAAAAATTTAAAATTCTGATGTACGCTAACTTTGTACAGTATATGGAAAATTGTATCTTAGGAAATGGAAATTAAGCTATTTTGGAAAACAGAGCGAGCAGCTGAAATAGTCTGCCTTGCTCTTATACTTCTTTTTGAACTCATAATTTGGGTTTACATTCACTTACTCCCTCTTCTGCCATCTTCTGAAATAGCAGTACCTCATATCAAATTATCAAGGCAATATCTGCCAACAGTTTTGTCTCCAGAACGTTAAACTACTGGATCAAAACTGTATCTTGGAGAGTTTTACTATGGGTATCTTAATTTTCTACCGAAGTTAGATATTCGTTTTATGGCATATAAGAGGTAGGTGTTTATAAGCAGCATCTTTTGAAGGAATAAATTACTTGCATTAACTTCTTATGTGACTGTCCTGATTTCAGCTGCGATAGAGTTAATTTTCTTCTTAGTAGTTGGTACAGTGCTGCATTTTGGGTTTAGTGTGAGAATGATGTTGATAACACGCTGATGGTTTAGTTGTTGCTAAGTAGCACTTATCCTAAGTTAAGGACTTTTCAGTTTCCCATGCTCTGCCAGCAAGCAGGTGTGCAAGAAGCTGGGAGGGAGCAGAGCCGGGGCAGCTGACCTGAACTAGCCAAAGGGGTATTCCATACCATAGAATGTCATGCTCAGTATATAAACAGGGGGGAGTTGGCCGGGAGGGGTGGATCACTGCTTGGGCATCGGTCAGCGGGTGGTGAGCAATTGCTTGTGCATCACTGTTTTTTTTCCCCTTGAGTTTTATTTCTTTTTTTTTTTCATTCTTTTTTTCTCCTTTTTTAGTTATATTTCTTTTCATTACTATTATTATTATTATATTTCATTATTATTGTTGTTAGTATTATATTTTACTTCAGTTATTACACTGTTCTTATCTCAACCCACGAGTTTTACCTTTTTTTCCCCGATTCTCCTCTCCTTCCCACTGGGAGCAGGGAGGAGTGAGGGAGCAGCTGCGTGGTGCTGAGTTGCTGACTGGGGTTAAACCACGACAGTGACAATAGTATAAAAACAGGGTTTTTTTTCCTCCACTAAAAAAAGTGTCTGAGATCATCAAGATATGTAAGAACGTACAATACAACTGTATAACATCACTGTCATGGTATCAGCATATGAGTGGAAACAAACTTTGGATAATTTTGAATTTATCACAGCTCTTAAAATAATTTTAGCTTGGAGGGGAGAGGGGAATTAATATGAATTTATTCTGTTGTAAATGTGTTCCCAAATGTTATAAAAATGATTTCAGCTGCTGCTTCTTAGGAAAAAGAAATCAATAAAGGAAGTCAGACATAACAAATGAGAATTTCAGGCCCAGTGACAGTAGACAGAGACCTGGGTGCCTTATATCCACACACCTTTCAATCAAGTAATATGTGTACTGCAGTGGAATAAACTGAAGACGCTCTGGCAGCCAAGTAGACTTTGATCACTTCTGTTCATAGATGTGACTCATATTTCAGTAGCCTCTTTTTTTCTAAGCTACTGATCTTCCCTAAACTTTACAGTGAGTGCTCAGTGAACTTAAAGAAACCTTTACTCATTCTGCAAACAGGCATTAAATACTCATGCTGGGCCACACTGGTTTTTTCTTAAAATATAAGATACAGTCTCTTTGTTACATTTTTTTTGTCCCATGTCCTTTATGTTCTACAGAGCAAATTCTGGTGAAAGGTGAGTTACTTTTTATAATCACAGTGCTTTCATTAATTCAGTTTTATAGCAGAAGTGAAGTTTGAAAATACTAATTTGCCTACGTTTGTTTTATGCTATGGTTTTTGTTGATTCATGTTTTTCGTTGATTATGCCTATGGTTTTTGTTGATTTCATGGCACATTAAGATACTGTACACAATTAAAAATAAAGATGATAAATACGCTTTCATAAATTGCCCTAGTATGTCTGAAGGGAAGGCTAAGAAGAGTTCACTTTTTCCCCAATAAGGATACAGGGGTACAGAAAGCATAGTAGGGACTGCCTTATTCTTTTGGTTGTTTGTAATGGTAGACTGCACCCAGGTAAACAACACACTGGTAGAAACATATGTCGTAGCCTTTGGTCCTGCTGCTCTTGTGCCAATATGGTGTCTTGCTGGATCTAAGATACGATCATTATTTGTTATGAGTTTTGTTCAACTTAGGGCATAATGGGTGGGCTCTGTGCAGTCTGTGAAAGTTGTATGTGCACAATATAAGAGTGAAGCTGTATGTTGCATGTTCTGGGTGTGAGATGAAGACGTGGGAATCTGAGCATTTAAAGCCTGCTGAGGTAATGCGAGACAACTGCAGAAAATAGAGAGGGCCGAACTTGATGCACTGTTCTCTATATTGCCTGTTCAGCATGACCTCTGGAATGGGCTGTGCTCTATGCTGCACAAGTTTTTACTTAAAAAAAAAAAAAAAACAACAACAAAAAACCACAAAAAACCCAAAAAAAACCACCTAGGAAGTTTGCTCCTGCTAAATCTACTTTGACATTGCCTTTTCCAGTGGAGCTAACTGGATCCTTTTTCTACACCTCTACCAGTCAGAACAATTGTTGACCCATGCAGAATACAGACTGTGCTTTCCCCCCCAAGGATGAAAAGCGGCTATGTTAGCTATGTTGTCTCAGGTCTCCCAGATGCATCACAACTATCAGAAGCAGAGTGCTACCCAGAAGTTGTGGGAGTAGTGCTGCCTTGCTGCACTTTTCTTTTTTTAATGCTACAAGAATCATAAATAACTTTCTTTAAAACATCTCAATATCCAGTCTCTCTAGGGAAAAACCCTAAAAAAAATACATTTCATATGGTCACTTATAGCCAGAAGTACCAGTTTAAAAACACAGCATGGAAAAAAACAGGTGAAAATTGAAGCTTTTTGCTTTCAATTGAGAGGGATACTGAAAGTCACCCTAAAAGAGATATTCAAAAACATTGGGTTTAGATTTTGAGCTCTCTAGGAAGTCACCTTAGAGATGACTTTCTGAAACACTGTCTTGTCTTCTACTGCCTTTTAGTTAATGTTGTGTAATAATCCCTGGAATTCAAATCCAAAGAGATAGTTTTTCATTCCTTTTATACTAATTTGAAATTATTCATTATATCAGCACTTGCTTTTTTCTTGGCAACATCAAAAATACCTATTAGAAGTAATCATTACAATGTTTTACAGCAAGAGTGATCGCAGAAAATTAGCATTCTGTGCATTCAAAAGATTCAAAAGATTTTGCAACGTTGTGAATATTTACAATGGTTTGGATGAACGAAAGAGGCTTGCCAAGAAAATACAAATTCTTCAATAAATATATTCTTTAATTTTTTAGGGGATATATAAATAATGATTTTGAGAAATGAAGAATACTTTCTGCTTTGTGCATTTTTTAATAGTATACTCCTCTTTGCTGTTTCAGTAATTAAGTCTTATGACATTCCAGAAAGCATAAATCCTGCTGAGATGTTTAAGTTTGGAGCAACCTCTTGATGTACAAACAAAATAATAAAAAAAAAAAAAAAAGACATTTACCCAGGATCTTAACAAGCTGTTTTGCTTTTACCTTTGAAACAAAATTGAATGATAAAGCAATATGGCCTACTGAAACTGTTCTAGCCTCATTGTTAACTAGAACCATCTTTTGAAATTCATTGCCTTCAATTACATTTTTTAAAGAATTTTAATTATGTGTCTGAAAAGAATAAAGATGCTTCAGGCTCTGTTTGTTTATCGTGGAAGGCCTAAAAAAATGAGGACAGAGCTTCCCAGCTCATGCAGGGGTTGCAGAGAGAGAGAGATGACTTTTAATTCGACAAGTTCAGAGAGATTTCTTAGTTTGACGCGCACAGCAGGGGGTCTTTGAGTGTCTGGCAATACTTCAGCATTCTGAGCTTTGAAAGTCTTTCCCTGCAGCAGAAATTGTATCAAAAGCCAATGATAATATTCCCTGCAAGGTAAAGGACCCTATTGAAGATTTCTAGAGCTGTTTATTTATTCATCACAGTTTTTTCTTTTAGGACGTATCAGGCGTATAGGTGATAATTCACACAAATGCTAGGAAAATTAAATAAATAAATAAATAAATAGGAATCCCTCATTAATCCTTCACCTTTCCCTTAAGTTTTCCGTAGGCCACATTCACCTATAAAATTTCCTGTCATTCCCTGCCATGTATTCTGCATACAATCTTCACTTCAAATCTCAGCTTTTCCTTATTTTTAACAGAATTGTCATTTCTGTCTGCCTTCTACCACCAGCTGAGTACATAAGACGTTTATGGCCATTTCCTTCCACTAAACCCTCAAAGTGATTGATTAATTTTACAGAAGGATATTCAATTTCTTAGGGGTCTTTTTAAATCTTATTTTTAAAGTAGATTTGAGATAAATGTTTCAAAGCCAAGATTAAAGCGTTATTTATATTCCAGAGATCAGAGTTTTAATGTTTTGGCATTACTTTTATTTGAAAAGTATACCCATATGTTTTTCTTTCTGTTTTTGTTTTGTTTTGTTTCTGCAGCAGAGCTGGGACTGTGAGACTACGGCAACCTTTCCCTTGTGTAATGTCAATGTCGGCTATCACTTTGGCAGAATCAGCCAGCTCAGTGAAGACAGAAAAATCCTCCTTCCCTCCTGTTTTTTCATCTGCTGGTGGCATTCAAAGTGACCTTCCCTTATAAATATTGGTGAGTGACCACATGGGGAAAGCAGTTCCTTGGTGGAAAGAAACTTGTTTCAAAAAGCTCTGTTGACCTGAGGAGTTTCTATTTTTTTCAAAGTATTAAAAAAACCCACATATGCAGGTGTTTGTTTTTTTCTTTTTAATAATAACTTGAGGTATTTAACAACACTTATTTCTCTAGACTTAAAAGCATTTCTAGAACACTAGCATGTCGTACCTATTCAAACTATATGAAACAATCTTTCAAAATACTGTTTTAGAGAAAGAAATACTTCCTGACAGCAAACAAGAATCTCTCCTCTCTTCCTGTTACTTTCTGTTGGCTAAATGGTCTGGAATGCTATAAATTTATCATAACACCCCAAATATGGCAAGATGAAACTTTCCCAAGTGTAGGAATTAAGGAAGATAGCTAGAGGCTGCATTCTGGGACCCTTCTGGTTTGGGAAGCGTGCCTAGGATGAAATCACAGCACTGCAGAAATTCTGGTACCCGTAGGGCGGTCCAGGAATGATGTAGTAACTGTAGTAGTTCCATAAGGCTTCTTCAGCACTGAAAAAGTTTTCAGGTCATTTGAGGCTATCTCAGCTGATTTATCCTGTTTGAGACATCCAGTATGCCTAAATCAATTTTCAGTGTTGAAAACAGTTGTGTAGATAGTGAAATAGCCACCCATGGCTCAGGAATATTTACAGTACCATAACACAGAACATTACAAAGTCCATACTCAGATACAAAAAATATTTAACCTGGCTTGGAACAGTTTGGAAGCCATAAATATGTGCAGGATCTAAGGCTGGAAAGTATTTAAGGATTACACGTATTTAATCTAAAGACATTGCCATAAAGAGTCACTTAGCCGACTGCCATTCAGTATTAACTACTTTATTGCAATTATCTCCTATTCAGACTACAGTCAGACAACTGTGATGTATCATTTATGACTATATGATCAGTAATGTTTGATTTTTTTAAGATTTTTCTTAACCATATGTGTACTTGAAGTATGTCAGTTTAAAGGACCAGAGAAGCTTCAAAAGAAATATTAATAAGAGCGTTATCATGGCACCAGCCTAACAAAATAATGCCTTTTCATCAAAGGAACACTTCCAGCAAAAGGAAAGGCTGGTATACGTAGTGTATGTATCTCTTGCTTAAAGAATGAGCAGTGGTGCCATTTAGAAATTCCTCAGCTATGTGTTAGGATTGCCACTGATTTCCTCGGCTACTAGTAATCAGGGGACAGTGTGGAGAAGAGAAGGAATAGGGCAAAAATTTAGCAGAATTGCATAAATGGCTATGCTGTATCAATGTTCTTTCTTTCTGTATCAACTGTGAGATGGAGTCTTACTAATTTGGGGGTTAGCATTTGGGTATACAGGTAAATCAATATCAGGCTTGGTTTTGAGGATTTGTGTGAATCTCTTAGAACTGAATTAAGTCTTCATCCTGGTCTGGAATCATTGTAATAATGATTTCAAAAAATTAATGAATAAATAAATGTATTGGATGAATAAATTTTCTTCAGCTTTTCATCTAGTAACATTGTGCTAGTCATAACCACATACTACAGCATTTAGTTCAGTGATGTATGATGGTAAGTTTGCACACCATTTAAAACATGAGGGGAGGGTAGAGTTTCAAAGCATTCATCTTTTGAGAAAGGCCTTCTTTAGCTGTGTTTCCATTCTAAAGTTGTCTGTCAATTCATTTTTATATCTTTAGAGGGTGTTGCATAGCTTTACAGTAACTGTATGGAATAACTTGCTGTTTGATCATATTATGATATTTGGCACATGTAGCTGCTTTCCTTTAAAATGGATAGGACAGAACTATAGGCAGTCCAACACAGACTGTCTTAAAGACTCAGAATTTCTTGTTTTCCATGCAAGATTCCAAGCATACGCATACAGATCACAACTCATTATTTTAAGTTATAATGACATCTTTTGAAATCTTGCAAGAGCAGCTGGTATACTAATAACAGGTAATTGGATGATCATAAGCTCTGTTGGGACCACAGCAACTGCTCTATCCTCACTAAGAGAGTGTAGCAGCTTTGTAGAAGTTAGGATGTGACCAGAGAGGATCAAATATAATTGTTACTATTTCTCAGTGCATTTCTGGTAGCTCAAAAAATGGTGGCTTTTTTACTTTTGGCTACATCCAGCATTACAAAGAAGTGACAAAGCATGCCAATAATTTGTGATGTTATGTTTTCCTGGTTTAATTTCTCTTTGATACAACCATGTACTTCAGTGTGATCTGCCAGATGGTTCTAGATTCAGTAATATGCTGCTTCCATTGCATTTTGCACATATTTGATATTTTGTTCAAGTTTGACATTTTACAACGAGTAAGGGGACTTTATTCAAGAAAATTGAGTGGAGTAAATTGATAAATAAATATATTAAATATTGCATATATATACTTATAAATCTTCCCTCTATGTGAAGAAGACGGGATTGAACACATTCTTGGTTTTAACCTATTGTGTCAGAGTGGAACTGATCCACCTCTGATTATTTTATTGGGTTTTCTTTAAAGTCTCAACTATTTTTCAGGAGTTCGCTGAAAAATCCAGTGTAAGCTCTGACACAGAAAGCTTTAAAGACAAGTTTACCCCTTTGAAGCCTGTAGCTCTGAACTACATACAAAGGCTTTATGAGGACACTTCCTTGCAGCTTGGTTCAAATATCGATTGATTGTGCACACTGCATTAACTTCCAGAAGTATAAACTATCATTAGTCTTAAACAGTGTTGCTCTCCCCTAAGTAAAGGACTTTGCTATAAAAGAATGTACATTTTTCTTTGTATTTATAAGTTTTTTCTTCATTTTTATTTAATTTTCATGTGCCTAAACTGTAAGGAATCTGATGAAACTGGAATCATAGCACTCTTGTTTTTTTAAATAAAAAAGTCACACAAACTGCCAACTAGCAGAAACATGATGCTTCAGGAGCTAGAACTAATAAAGCCAGCTTTCCTTTGGAAATCTTGTTTTCTTTGTACTGTAAGATCACCAATTTCAACTGCAGCCCCTATTTCCCTATTCCTCTTGTCTCCTATTACCCTCTTTGGCTGAGAGACAAAAGAGCTGTGCTTAGTCTGCAGCTCCATGAATGCTGAGTAGCCCAGCCAGCTCCTTTCAGAATGCCTGAATTCTACCCACATTCTTCTCCCTGGGGATATTAATTTGGGTCTCCATCCCTGAAACTTCTATGGTCTCAATTATTTTTAAGACTTGCTTTTTTTCTGATTTGGTTAACACTTGACAATCACCCAGCTGAAAAATTAATAAGTGGAGAGAGATAGGACACATATACAGACTGGGATTTTAGCCTTAGGTAAGGCTAAAATGCGCAGGCATTAAAAAAGATCCAAGAAGTATCTGGGATCCCCATGCTGCCTTTGGGAGTAAGAGACAACTCAATTAAAAAAAATTCCGCAAATGTTTTTCTTAATTAAAAAGCAAATTTTTGTGAACCGTACTTATGACTCTTAATTCCTTATTTTGTCTTTTGTTTGTTCAAATAGCAGATAAAACAAAACAATTCCCCCTGCCCAAGGTTATTAACTTAGAAAATATATAAAAGTGAATTACTGATGTTAGCTTGAGATTTTACAGTGATTATTTAGCTAAATCATCCCAACTGCTCATGCGTAAGTCTAATTAACCAATAAGAATAGAGAACACTAGTCAGTGATTGTTTACATAAATTGTTCAGAGCTCAAAGGAATTCACAGATAATTCTGAGTAATCAAAATATTCATATAAAAATCACAAAAATGCTGGCAAATACTTGAATAACACATATCTGCAATTCATCAGATGAGTCATTAAGATTAATTTTAGCACATTGCAAACAAAAATGGAAAAAAAATTAAAATTATATACACACATAGAAATCATGAAGGTAAGTTATTCCTTTTGAAAAGGAAATATAATTTTGATAATATGATTTGTTTGAGTACAAGAAAAACTTTAAAATATGAATGGTGGTAGTACTTTCTCTATTAAACTACGGGGCAATCTAAGCTTAAGTGTGGAAAGCTGCTGTGTAAAGGAAGTAAATGAGAGGGCTCTGAAGAGGTGCCAAAAGCCTTTTGAGTGACAGCATTTAGGAGAAGCACTAGCTATTCATGTGGCAGTACTTTCAGGTAACTAAGTAGCTGTCTCCTCTGCTGTTCAAACATCCAGGTCAAAGTTATTACGCATATATTCCTGTTACTTGGTTACAGTTATGCAGCAAAGTTGAAATAAAGTTGTTTTTGTTGTTGTTATTATTATTCAGATATCTTATTGCAAGAGAAGGGAGGAAAAGATATTTCAGAAATTTATTCTGGTTTCTATTTTTTTGTTTCTCTTTCTTTGCTTTCTATTTTTACTTTTATGTGTGTAACAAATTTAATTTTTATTTTAATTTTGGTTCAGGTTAGATGCATTTTTAACTAAAGGTTTGGAATTATCAGACTGTGAATTTTATGGTTTTATGGTGACGGTAGTAAGGGACTTCTGTATGAGCACCACAGAGAATGACATCACTTAGCTTTCAAGCATCTGGTACTTGGACTGGCATCCAGCTCTATATTATGTGCTGTGAACGAAGTGACGTGTTTCAGCATAAGATGCTGAAAGGAGTCAGGCCTGCTGGTCAGTAGAAAATGTGGGGTAAGAGATATGCCACGAATCTCATGTTCTTGGGCTACAAAGAGGTATCTTTGTCAGAGCAGGAGTTACAGCTAACTAGAAGTAGAGTAGCCATGAGAACATTTGCAAGGTTAAGGGTGCCCATATTCATAGCTAAGCTTAAGCTGTAGCTCCCTGACCATTCATAATCTTAGATCTCTGGCCCTTACTATGTCAGTCTGTGTGTCTCTGGCTGCAGGCATAGGCCTTCCCATCATGAGGATCATGAGGGAAGCAAGCTTCTGAATGAGCTCCATCTAGACACACAGTCTAGACATCATTCTTACAGAAGTCTCCTGTATTCATCACTAATGTTGAGAAACTTTAGAAAATGAAAGGGAATAGAAAGATCAGAAAAAGCACAACTGTAGCCTCGTGGTTAGTGTGGTCTCCACGGAGAAGGAAGGAGAGGCCCCAATCTCAGTTTTAAGGACTGCTCCTGCATTTTTTACTGAATAGTCATTGGAAAAACACCTTTCAACTTAAGACCTTGATTTTTTGTAACAAAGAAGATGTTGACTTAACAAAAGTTCCTGAAAATTCACATAAAATAGAATTCATATTTTATTTGGTTTTATATGTTACAGATACAAGCCTTTGGAAGCAAATACACTTTTTCAATTTTTTTTTTTTTTTTTTTTATTTCAGCTGGTAGGGGAAAAAAAGATATCTTATATATCCTACATTATACTTTGCTTCACATGAATCCAGTGGGATTTCAGGGACAGCATTTCTTCTTCAGTACTCCATCTCTTTCTGTCAGGTATACAGCTTTTCTGTGTATGCTTTTCTGATTGCTTTGCAAAAGTATGTTTAAAAGGCATTCTGAACCCTTGACTGTGTAAGACTTAGTTAAAGAAACTTAATATGCATTTTATCAAAGTGTACTGGCAATAGGCAGATTTGCTGTGAAGTAGCTTCTGTGACTCCTTGGCTTAAATGATGTTATCCTGATTTCTAATGTATGCTAGTAAGCCATACCAAAACAGCACAAATATACAAGCAAATAGAATGCAATTAATCAGTTAAAAAGGAGGAATTTAAGGCCGAGGAGATTTTTGCTTTTCATTACCAGTTTGTTGCTTTTATTCCTGGTAACTTCTGATTGACATAGCCATTGCGTTACTGTTAAAGAAACCAAAATGAATAGAGCATCAGTCTGCCCTTACGCTTTTGAGTCGTCAGCGAGCTGTGACCAACTGACAGCAACCAGCAACCAAACTGAAGGTTTGCCAGCCAGCAAGATGTACATTAATTAGTTTCTTGCACAGCTAAATATTCAAGCAGTCTAAAGCAGACATCAGAGATGAAGATAGTTTAAAAGAATTATATTCTTCCTTTAGTGTCCCACTTCAGCCACTTTCAAAGTTTTCATGGTTTATAGTTTTATTCATCTCTGTGTCTGTTACACTATTCCTTACCACATTTTCCAGTCCCAGCTCAGGAAATGACTGTAAGATGTGCTAAGGCAACATTAGCACTTGCAGACATAATGGGCTAAATCATAAAGGTCTTCTTCCCTTGTGTGTCCACAGCAATATATGCCAACAAATTACTTCTCCACTAATTTAAAGCATGAATTTAAGCATATCTGGAAATCTGATTTGCCTTTAAGTCAAATTGCCATTCTACTGGTGCTAGTTTTCTCTGATCTCCACTACAATCCAGTTTGTGTGTATGCGTGCAGACTTTGTGGGCCAGTATAAAAGGCACATTCAGACAGACACAACAGGAGCCAAATTCTGTCTTCAGGGCCAAGTGTGTGATCTTGTAGGTGCTGCCCTGGCAGCATGGTAACATTTCTGACACAAAGGTTAATCGAGTGAATTATGCTAATTAAGTGAATATACTTCTGTACTGGAGGATAATATATTTTTACACCTTAGAAAAAAGATAGAAAATGGACATTTCCCTTTCAGTTCATTTTTAAATATACTCACATGCCAAGTACAGAAAAATGCAAAATGCATTCATACTAAAGGTATTTATTGTGTTAGCAAAGAAAATTCATGCTTCAGCTGGTGTGATCTGATCTACTAATCAGAACCATTTATGGTTATAGATATACTTTATGCCTTATTGTTTTCTGGTGCCAATATTAATAGAGATTTTTAACACATGATTGATTTCTATGCCAGCATGAAATTGTGAAACTAAATGTACTTAGCCTTCAATTGAAAAAGACAACAATAGAAAAATAAAATGAAAAAATTCAGGTGTTTAGGGCTAAATGAGCTGTCAGTCTGGTTTAAAATTTTCCAAAATTGTATATACCCAATTTGAACATGATTTTAAACACTGAGGAGGCTATGGTTTATTTGTTTTCAGATTTGAAAATTCACCTAGCTTCTTGAAAAGTTTCAAAAATACTATCAAGGGATTTTTTTAACTCATACGATACATTAGTGAATGTTACATTCATAGCAAACAGAGGTCCAAATCCTGAAGCTATCCTAATTCCTTAAAGACTTTCATGCAGGTAAAGTAATTTTCAAGATGTGGATGGTTATAAAGGCGAGGCCTTTGCTCTATTATGAAATGCCCTTACTGTGTTAGGGCAGAACTGTACCAGGAGAATACTGAGGTCAAACTAGCTTCAGGCATTGATAAATGCTAAGTTACCAGGAGCTGAACACTGGGAGGATGTATTTTCCCATCCAAGTAGTTCTTTACTCTCTAACAAGAGAGAAACTGGATTCAAATGAATGCACATCTTCTTTCTAAAAGAAAAAAACAAACAAACAAAAAAAACCCCACCACAAAAAACTATTCTTCCTCTGAAAAACTCCGTAAGTGTTTTATTTAACTGACTGGCTCTTACGATCTCCTTTAAAAAAGAAATTAGCTGTTAATATCCTGGGAAATATTTGTGTTAAAGGTCATATTAAACAAAAGTCAAATCTAGACTATCTGAGGAGTCTGGAGAAGATATTTAATGCAAATTTTTGTGAAAAAAAGATGTGTGTCACTGCAGGTCATCTCTGAATATTCTTGTTGGGGTTTCTCTGTTGGATATGCAATCTCAGCTAAATGTTTTGAAGAGGAGGAATCAAATAAATTGCCCTATTTTGGGTCTTTCTCATCTGTATACAGTTGTGCAGCTCTAGTAGACCTGAAAATTGCCCAGAGACAAACTTTTAAAAAATAGAGTGCTTTTGAGGCAGAAAATTGCTTTTCTGCAGCATGGTCTAAGGGACAGGATGTGACAGGAGGACAAGGAGTTGTCACTATGTAATGATATTGTAAAGCATATCTTATATAACAAAAAGGATCATTTGTCTCTTTTTTATTTTAAACTACAAGATACTTAATTGAAACAGCTGAAAGTATGCCCTAAACCAAGAAAAAGCCATTGTAATTTACAATTAAAACTGAAAGTTCCTCCCTTAACCCACCTGTAATAGCTATTTGTTGCAGAGCACATGTGGTGTGGATGTCTGTCCACCACTTCAGAATCCTTATTCTCAAAAGGAATAGTAAAAAAAAAAAAAAAAACTCATTGTACATCCATGTCAAATATTAGCGTGATTCTTGTAGTATAATGAGAAAAGAAAGTGGTTTGTGCTTTTGATTAGCCTCTTGATGTTTGAGAGTGGGTTTGTATGGCTTAATTTTCCTTTTTATGGCAGTTTGTACATATAAAACAAAATGAGGAAAGGAGTGGAGGGGGAAAGAAATGTGCCATTTATATACTAAGGATATGAGGCCTCCTTTGGGCCCATTATACATTAATGGGTCAGCTGAGATTTATTAGGATATGTATATTAATCTTTATACACATTCACATACTATAATTGTTCCTTTGGTACTATAATGTGATTAGCTGTGAATTTGTGCAATATTAACAACAATACAGATTTCCATATTACAGAACAGTAATAACAAATGGTTATTAAAAATACATGTAAATTATGGGATGTGAAAGCACTTCCAAACTCTCAGTAATCCGATTATGTTCTGTTGTTTTTAAATACCAAAATGGTTAAGTCTTTACTGTAAAGTAAAATCTTGTATGAGAAAAGCAAAAATTTTATGTTCCACAGAATTGAACGAATGAGTCTAAAACTGTCTGAAGGAAAGGTTAGTGTCTGTTTCTCATAAAGAGCTGAGATGTGGGGTTTTCCATTACTATTATTTAAAAATATAGCAAAAAATAGAATATAGAAGGTAACAATAATGTTCAATAGTAAAGTTTTCCTAGTAGGATGCTCTTGTATATAGGAGTGAGGTGCAGTGTGGAAGGAACTGTCTAGGATCCCTGCTGCTTCCCAGACAGCAAATTCGGCATTGATACCTCTATACTTCAAAACTGAGAGGAGCTTCCCTCCTCTGTCTGGAATGGTATGAAAATATTTCCACCCATAGAGCAATCACTGTGTGATATACAGATATGGTACAGTAGGAATATAGAAAGGGAGAACTCTTAATTTTAATTTTGTGAAGCTAATTTTTTTGTTTGTTTCTCAAATGGTGTAAAATAGAGCAGCCACTTTGATTTCAGATAGTTTGCAGCAGTAGTAGCTCTGTATGGCACAGGGTTGTACAGCCTCCTCTGTTACTCTGCTTCTGCTTTGTGATCAGAAATGACAGAAGTCCCTGAACTTGGCTTTGAGAGAGACAGAGAGGAACAACATCGAGACCTTTTATATTCTTCTTATAGGATACATACTGCTTCCTCAAAAATTGGAAGCTTTTCTGTCAAGTTATTTTCATAAGGTAGTGATGTTTGTTTAGTGTAGTGAAAGTTGGTTTACACTCCTTTTATAACCCTGTAGTGGGAGGGTGTCTTCTTTGGCCCCTCTTTCCTGAATCATGAACTTCTATGTTCACCTTGTGTATATTTGGGGGAATAGAAGGAATTTCTTTATTATTCCTTCTACTATTTGCCACATAGACTTCAGGTTCAGTCTTTGGTGATTTCCAAAGCTCTTACTAGCATCACGGTTCCCACTTTTCATTCATCTGATCTGAGAAAGTTTTAAGATTTATAAATAGATTACATACTGTAAAACCTGACCATTATGGAGGAAGACAATCACTCATTTTTGGCTTCATCTTCTAGAAGTGCTCCTTTTCCAACTTCAGTATGACGAAATGCTCTAGAAATGCTCCTTTTCCAACTTCAATCAAATGATAGGATATGCCCTTGATATGCATGGGGTAAAACAGAATTTTTTTTTTTTTTTTTGTTACGCATTTAAAAGGTGTTCCTTAGACTTTCTTTGTCCTCTTTTATTGTGTCATTAAATTGAATCCAATAACCTGATGATCTCAAACCTGAATAAGTTTTCATGGGCTGAAAAAGGCTACTCACAGACTTTGGGAATACCGTTTTCCCATATTTCCATTTTCTGCTCCAATATTCAGAAATCTTACAAAATAAACAATGTTAAATAGCTTAAGTGTCGGATTTCTAGCTGTTTTATTTTTATACAAACTGTGGAAAAAGACACGTATGTTATTCCTACTCATGGTAATACGCAATTTAAGTAGAGGGACTTTTGCCATGCATTTTACATGAAGATGATGAGCATTCCATTGTATTCAAATACTTGTGGAATTGCTGTAAAATGGCATACAGCAGGTGGGCCAGTGTCATTTGTGGAAAGTCTCTGTGAGCCTCAACTCGAGCTGCTGATGTCTGTCATTGGCATACCATACCGCTGCAAGGCAACTACTCTTTGCTTGCTTATCTATTGCATCTTATTTTGGTGCAAATTGATCCCTTATTTTCAATTCATATTTAGTCTGTCATTTGCTTCTGCTTATTAATTTGTGGCTGCAAAAGGGAACAAGTAAAAGGCAACCATTGAAAGCACAGTTCTGTGCGGTGTAGTTTCAACAGCAAGGTGGGATAGTCCAAGGCCTGTGTTAAAAGTGCCTTCTCTCACGTGTTGGCTGTTAAAAGTGCCTTCTCTCATGGTTGATTGGACTTGAAGGATTTTTATTTTAACTTTGCAGTAACCTAACTAAATGTTTTCGTATTTTAGCTATGTTGGACTATTCTGATAGCTGTTGTGAAATCTTCTTCAATATTTTACAGTGCTTCCTCATAATTTTAATGGTATCTTTGGGAATGTGTATAGCCAGGCAATATACGAATATGGATACTTACATACCATTATGGATTAAACACTATTAATATAATCTCAGCTCAAAGAATAAGTATGCATATGCATTAACAAATATATTAGAGAAATAGATTAAGAGCATTTTGAGCTGTTTACATAACTGACATAATTAGTGTTTTAGAAAAACCAACCATTTTGTGTAATGAAATTACATAAAATCTGCTTTCTTTGATTTTGAACAAATTTTCATTATCTGTTTAATTTAGATTTTCATATCTAATCTAGAGAAGACCATTTTATAATTGTGAACATACTGTTTTAAATAAAATAAAGTAGGAGGTTAAAACTCCTCATGTTGGAATATTGATTACCCAACCACATTCCCGTCATGCTGTTCTCTTCAACTATGGAATCTTCAACTAAGGTATTCTTTCAGAAACTTTATGGAACTTATGTTTCCAGAAGCTATAAAAGATATTTTCAACTATCTATGGTACTTTTGCTGCTTAGACCTCATGAAAACCCTTAGGTTGGATTCCCTTGTTTGCTATCTATACGTATTTAATGATATTTATGGAATTTTAAAACTGGTCAAAATACCTCTGAAATTAAGCCATTTTCTTTTCCCTGGAACGGAACACACTGAATGCTTTGCAAGCAGTGCAGGATGTATTGAGCCTAGATCTCTAGTGGAACTCCACTGCTTCATACTTACCCTTATACAGCAATTTCAATTCACAAGCAAGGTCAGGAATGTTTTTTCTTGATTGATCTTTGATTTTGAAAAGTTTATTAATTGTAACTTCTATTATATTAAATAAGCATTACGAATAATAATAATAGCAGCACTATCATATTTTAAAGTACCTTCTTGTCTGCTGACAAATTTATTTCCCAGTGTTCCAGCAGGCTTTTGTCTGTTGCATTGCCGTTTCTTAGGGAAGTGACATTTCTGAATTATCCAGAGAAATTGTGTTTAGAAGTGTTCGTTAAATGTTAGAGATCATACTTTCAACCAATTCTACTTAAAATGTAGTTCACAGTCTTACAGTGTGGTTAGTAAGCCGTGCCTTTCTTTTACAGGAATAATTTTTAAGGCAGTGGGGTACACATTGTGGTATATCCTTCTTCAACATGTGCTACAGACCTCTGCTAGTTATCTAACATAGGCTAGAGTAATCCTTAAGGTTTCACGAGCTGTGTCCCATGCTGCTGCAGCCCCTCAGGAAATGTCAATCCAGAATAGTGGAGCTTAATGTATCCTTAGCTGTCGTAGGCCAGAAGGAAGCTCCAGTTGCTGTTACCTGGGGTTAGAGATACTCCAATTTCCTCTGATCTCAGAACACTCTGGCATATCACTTACACCTGGCAAACAGACCTCATGTGCTAATTGTATTCACTGTGTGTGAGGAGTTATACATTATATTTATACCCTTTGGGACAGCACAGCCATGTTCAATTGCTGCTAAAATTCACAGCAGTCATTTACTGATGCTTGTGACGCATAATTTATACAATGATCACCTTTTAAAATGTGTGAACTTTCCTTGATGACAAAATTACAGTTCCTCA
The DNA here is from genome assembly GCF_018139145.2 of Gymnogyps californianus. Lineage (NCBI taxonomy): Eukaryota > Metazoa > Chordata > Aves > Accipitriformes > Cathartidae > Gymnogyps > Gymnogyps californianus. Next base: position 38,329,626 of record NC_059474.1, on the reverse strand, counting down.
GTATTCTTAACAATACTGTGAATAGGCAGATAACATTATCTAAAGCATAGCTGGAAAATTCTTATATGTTATTTGTATAGTAGTGTAATTTGAAAATGCGATTTCTCTGTTTCATAAAAGAATGATCTTTTTTAAATTTTCAGAACTCACTGCAGATGTTGAAGTTTCTGATAGAGTTCAAAACAGGTTAAAATTAGGTCAAACACTGAAAACTAATAAAGTTTATCGCTGACATTTAGATCTGCAGGTGTGACTGTATTCAGCAAATGAATCAAACTGCAGCAGCTTTGCTACAGAACTTAGGTCTAATACTTGTACAGCTTAGGTAGAGAGGAGAGAAAAAGGATCAAAATTCCGAGTATATAAGTGCATAGACATTTCCATTGGGCAAATCTAATGTATTACATCTTATAACCAGAAGGTACCTTGCTATTCTGTTTAGAAACGTACTTCTTGTTTTCTCTACCTTTCCTGCTTCTTAATTCTTTCTTCACTTCTTTTTTTTCTTTTGGCTTTAATCACTTTGTTTTAAAAGCACCGGCAGTTTCTGACACCTACAAAAATAGGAAGAAGGCAATTCTGTGCTTCTGATGGACCAGATTTTCTGAAGCAGTGATCTATCCCAGTACACAATACAGATTTAGGAAATTACTTTTCAGGAGACATGTACTTTCAAAGTAACAATAAAATAATCAGTGAATTTCATGTGACAAGGTGCATTAATTTACTTTCAGCAGAAATAATTTGAGATCTGTATCAAGTCAGCTTTATAAAGATATTTTTCTATATATGTTTGGTCATTTGTCCTGCTTTTTACCTAGTTACCAGGTAATGTCTTCTACTTGCCATTAAAACAACATTACTTCATGACTGAAAACTAAATGATATGTCTTTCCATATTTGCATCTATAAATGATTTCTTTGGCAATAGGGGCATAAGCACAGATACATTTAACTTTGTAAGTTATTTTCAAACTTTTCCAAATACTATAATTTATTCTTTTTCTTCTAGCCTCTTGTGGTCTCCTAGCCTAATTTAATTTTTTTTTTAAAGCATTTATATTATTTATAGCAAGGAACAGACTGTAATGTATTTAGCGGAGAACTGAAGGCTCTCAGGGTGAACAAAAGAAAGATAAAATGTCTTTGGATTTTTCAACTCTTTTCTGTCAGAATAAAATTTTACTCAGTGTGGAGACAACCTACACGCAGCCTTTCTCCACCCGCCAACCAGCCCAATGGAGCTTTCTTTTGACTCAGCTGGATATTGCCGCTGCTTTCAGATACAGAATGATCTTCTTTGATTTTGTACTGTATTACGGGATAAAGAGCAGGGAGGGAGAAGTGAGGCACGCAGTAACTGTATTGTTGTTGCGTTTACAGTTTGACCATAATCTTGTGTATAGAATCTCAGGGGTTTTTTTATTATTAAGGGAAAAAACCCAACACTTCAAGGATATCTAAATCATATTGAGTGATACTAAAGATTCTAGAGTACGAAATCTAAAGAATCTGCATCTAAAGTATGATTTCAAACTGATCAGATTCTCGATTGACCTTCACTTCAGAAAAGAAAGAACAGATTGGGCTCTACCCTTATAAATGAAGAGAAGTAATTCAGGCTTTCTCTATCAGTGATTTCCTTTGTAAATTATATAATCTTTGCAAGACTGTTTCCTTTATGCTATATGTGATTTATGTTCCTTGAGTGCTTTTAGGAATACTGTGCTATAAGCTGTAGTATCTAAATATAAATACCTAAATCATTCAGTTTCCATAAGAATATAATTTAATTTTATACCAGTTTTTATTGTTCTTGTTGCCTGGCCAGCAGAAGTGTGAAGAGGAAGGCTACATGAGGCCTCTCCAATGTTTGGGCATCAGAATATCCGTGGACAAATACAGTTTCTTCATGTAGTGAAATGAAGATAATTATTTTGTCCAGTTTCTCTAGGAACACATCGATTGTTCGCTCTTTAGATCCATACTTTCCCAAAAAGGGGTCCTTGGAATATGACAAGAAGAAGGTACCCTCATTTTCTTGAGGTAGCAGTGGACTCTTCTGGATGTACCAGAACGATCAAAGAGAAACTCTCTCAAATGAGGCTGTTCTCACATATCACTATTGTGTCTCTAATTTGTGAGCCTTTCGGGCAGAGATTTTTTATCATGGGCATGTAACACCTTCAAATACCAACAGAAGTACTAATAATACACGCGTTACAGACAGGAGTTCTTTTAGCCTTTAGAAGAGCAGTTCTTCATGCAATTCTTTTTTTTCAGTGAAAATGAAATTCACCCATTGTGCCTTGTGCTAAGGACAACAGAGAAAATACAACCACCTAATTAGAAAGAAAAGGTTTGATGTTTTACTAGTACCATCCTGATGGATATCTGAGTTTTAAAGGAAATAGCAAATAAAATAAAAATCTGCCAGAGGAGAAACTGGCTATTTCAGCTATTGTCCACAGTTGCATGTTTTTTAATTATTTCATTTCTTTCATTTATCCAATCCACCTGCAAAAGTGAACAGAAAAGGCAAATGTTTCTTTTTTCTGATCTCTGTGCAGAAGGACCAAGCTTCATGTAATTTCAGTGATTGAAGAGAGAGGAAAAGAAACTCATTTTTCACCTAAATGTTTCTGTAATGTTATAGAGAGAAAATAATCCTCCTGATATGAGTCTTTGCTGCAAGAATAAAAAATTACAATTGAGAGTTTCATTTAAAACTGTTTCTGGAGTTTATACATTGTCTTTTACCAATAGACTGTAAGTCACAGTTTAGTCTGGCTTTCCTTGGAAACTGTATAAGTAAAAACAATAAACAATATTAACTATATTAAACTTGCATATAGAGGGGCAATTTACTTAGCCATTACCAATGGAAAAAACATTTTTTCACAAAACAAGCACTTCTCTGACTTGTCAATCTGATCATCTTGATGGACCCAGACAGAATTTTCATATCACAACAATGGGAACTGTAATTCATTACTTTACCATACACTGAAAATCATAGAAGTGGATATTTGGTTGATCCTAAAACACAATATATATTTCCCCTTCCTTACAGACTTCCACAAGCAAAGCTGCCAGTCTGTTTGTTGCTGTCCTAGAGGAACCACATCGATCCCTTGCCAATGTTTCTCTCTGTAGTACCAGTACCAAGTTCTCTCAAATCTTCTAATTAATTATGATATTTAAGTTAAACTCAGCCATTTAGGTCCATACCTACTTAAAGTTTTCTTTTCTGTCTCAGGTCTGAAAAATGCTGTGTGCCCAAAAGCCTGTAGTTAATTACATGAGATACAAATGGGCTGAACGCTAAGCAGTTCCTTTGTCACCTGACTTCAGGGCACTCAGTTTCTTTCAAGATAAGACCATTAAGGAGAGAAAGTCTATGATGTCAATGAGGAGGAGTATTTCTACAGTTACTGCTGTTAGGATTTTAGATTCATAAGATCGTACGCTGACTGACTTAGTAGAAGCTCGCAACTACACTTTTAATGGAGCTGCTACAGAATTAGAACATTGTTTGAAGAACCAAAAAGACAGGTTTTGCTTCGGTAAGTTCAAGTGCTGTAGGAATTAATATATATGCACCAAACTGAACTCTGTCAAATGAAGGTCAGTAAGTATACATACTTTATTGCTGTACTTTAACTTGCAGTACAAGAGTTTTTTTAACTAGCAAGAGCATCAGAAATGGAGTGATTTCCCTGCAATTCAGATAGGCAATACAAAATAGAACCTAAAATGTTTATCAGTGAAGAAAATGGAATCACCCTGCTAAAAACTTTGCACCTCTTAATAATAATGTCTGAACAGGTATTAAATCCAAATATAGTAGGAAAATTACCTTCAGGAAATATTAACATTCACCAGACTAAAAATATTTGTTTTTCAGGCAGCTGTAGGCACAATTTGTGTATCACACATGTTTTTTCAGAGACATTCCATATCTTGTAGTACCAGTTGTAATGTTTCTGCATTTCTTTTTCTGATTTTCCGATACCTTCTACATAACTCTTCTCTAATCAAAGAAGCTCTGAATTTATACCTTTCAAATTACTTAAATCTCTTTAAACATGTGACTTTGATACAATTTCAAATGACAGCTACCTCTTTTAATCATTTATTGTATGAATTTATAATTTAGTGGTAATAAATTAGAATTCTTTGACACTAAAAACAGGCTCTGCAGTGCTCTGTAGCATGTTGTTTACCACTTTCCTTAGAAGTAATTCTGTCTTAGTTGCATTTTTTCCTGCAAAGAAGTTGCTTGTGACCTTGAGGAAGTCACTTAGCTTCACTGTGCTTTCAGTATGTATTAACAAGGATAATTTTTATTAAAACAACCCACATTATTAATGAAAAAATATAAGACAAACAATACGTATTCCCTTTTCTTACTAACATATGCATTGGTTGATATTCCATGTTGCAATCAGTGCTTTCAGAACTCAACCTGAGGGAAAAGAAAGGATGTAATGAATTGCTTTTCACACCATTGTCATCGGTCTTGGGTTTTGTATCAACTTCATCATGCTTTTCACAGCTCCACTCGTCAACTTGTGCTCCAAAATGCCAGATGCACGTTGCAACACGGATCTGGTTCAGCCCAGTCCCCTGTGTGACTTCCATTTAAAATGAGCTTTGATTTCTCTGAATGAGCTGTGTTACTACTTCTGAATGTAGTATAGACATTTGCTTTTATATAGCTTTTTAAAATTATTTTTAAAAAGTGTAATTAATAACATATTAGGCATTGCAAACACTTACCTTCCTACAATCTGCTTGTATAGACACCATAAACCAGTTATGGCATTTTGATATCTGTATTTTAAATGCTGTATATAGTCTTTGTTTTCCTTTTTTTTTTTTTACAGGCTACTCAATGGGAGCATTGTTTTAGCTCATTTTGAAAAGGTTAGCTAATTTCTCAGCAGTGTTTATTTGTTTTGGAATGTGGTCTTAAAAACTTGTCACTTCCAGAAACACATAGATATGCATAATGTTGTGAAGAAAATCTGTTCAGTCTTTACAATTTAACTTACAATTATGATTTGCTAAGTGTTATTATGACAAACTGTTGATGTGGTATGTGTAGGAAAGAAAGGAAATCTTGAACAAAATCAGACATTTGGAAGGATGTTTTTAAAAATGTGATTAGTTAAGACAAAATGTGGGAATAACTCTCTTGAAGGAAACAACTGTGATGACACATTACCTAAAATTTTACAGTCCTTTTGTTTGCTTATACTGGACTCTGGGTAGCAGTATCCTAGTTGCGTCACGGAGTTTTTATGTAAGCTGTATCCATGAGGGAACACTTCGAAGCCGTGTCCTTTTGCACACTGTCCACGTAGTGAACAGAACTCCAGTTTCATCTTAATTCCTCTCATTGCTTGGCCAGATCAGAGCTTTTCTTCTTGATGTTCTTGAAGTCTGCTGTAGTCCACTGTTTCTTTGTAGCACATTCATGATTCTGCATTAGCTACCTGCTTCTCCTTCTGAGTCTTGCACATTTCTTTTCCTACCTTTGCTTTTAAACCAAACTGAATTCCTAGCTTCATACACATGCTTTTGATGCTGTTTGACTCTTTGAAGCCCTCCCCCCCAAACCAGCTCCAGTTTCTGTGAAGGAATCAGGTATACTAATGGTATATCTTGACCCAGTCTCTTAACTCTGTCATGCTATCTTTAGAACAGGACATAAAGAGATGTTGGCATCTGAGCTGCTTCAAAAGCCACAAAAAAATTCTCAGTTAAGTTACTGGCAGGTGGAAAGAAGAAATATAGCATCAGGTATTAAACTCAGCTTCCTTTATTAGCAGTACACCCTTGTAGTTCTTCTGAGACCACAAAATTCCTCCAAAGGAAATGTCATAAGAAAATCCCACTGGGTACAAGTTATATTCCCCTTGCAGCCATGCACACATATTTATCATTTTTGTGTCAGTATGCATGGTCTAAAACTTCAGCAGTGCTGATTCACTGAGTACCCTGGCATCCTCTTTCAGACTCCTTAGTTGCTTATGAGGATGCTGCTTGTTCATCATCTGCTAAATCATTTGACCACATCTGATGTAGAAATGGAGTTGAGGGACTCATTCTCTCTGCTTTTCCCCTCCACTAACTGTACATCTTGGAGAAGAGCAGACTGTCAGTGCTGAGAACCCTGCAGAACTCAGGTCTCAAATACAGGAAAACTACAAGCCCTTACAGGAACAGAAGAGTTGATTCTTCCTTAAGCTTTGCTTGGAATCATCTCACTTGTTAAAGGATATTTTCTACCACTTCTTTTTCCTTTATAGATAAGACCATTACTCTGAAGATAGAAATATTGATGCTCTCCTGGACCCTGCATGGGTCATTTTGTAAAGCTCAGCTTCTTGTGGGGCTATATCTAAAAGAATAGATAGACTAAGCCAGGAGAAAATACATGCATTTTCTTTCGTCATTGTCTACAGTGAGCTCCTGCTACAGTAAGAAGTAAGTTAACCTACTTCTTTCAGGGGATATAAACAAATTGATGTTTTTCTAATGTAATTTTCCATTTCAATTCAATTTGATTCATTTCAGTTCCACATTGGAAATGGGTTTGCTAATTACAGAAATAAAAGTTACTATTCCAAATAAGTTCTTTTCAGATCTCATCCTACCAGTTTTTAGGAGACGTCTTGATTTTGTCCTGCTTTAAATTAAACTTGTCTCTAGGACGCTGCTTCAGGGTATAGTTGATGCCTTTGACACCACAGTGTGGTCAATAGTGACAGCAGTTGCCCTGAGAAGACACCTCCTCAGAACATGCTATTCTGTGTAAAAAGTCTTCTCTTTCATGTTAAACACCCATTTAACACCCAACAGGTCTATGTTCAGCAACAGTCTCTACCTGAAGATCTTCTGTTATGTTCCCACCAAGAAGAATCGTTTCCCCTTAGATTATATCTATATGGGCTGTAGCTCTTCTGATAGAAATTCTGCCCAGACAAAGCAATCAGAATTCCTGTGTTCAATAACTAAGGATTAGTGGCAAGTGTCCCCTGGCACCTACACTATCAGCGCTGCAAACTCTGGCTTCAATTAAAAAAATGTATAAAAGTACACTGGAGGAACTCTACCTTCTTCCCTCTTATAGCAACCATATCATATTCTCTTTTTCAGGTGTTCTTCAGGTTTTCAGTTTGCCAGTTGAAATTGCACCGCCTGTGGAAGCTTAATGTATCTGACAAACAGGCTTTGTATACTGTACCCCACAGCTATACAGTCCAGTTTCTGGACATATCATCTTATAGCGCTCTCTCTCAGAGACTCTTCTCACAATATACACTTCAGTACAGATACAATCTTAACTGTATTTAGAGACGATAGAACCAAGTCGCTTAAGAGATAAGAGGAGTTTTATGACAACAACCCTATGTATATTTACAAAAAGTGATTCATGCTGAATACTTATTTAAAATATAAGAATCTAAATGCTTGAACTGAAGTTCAGTAACCCCCTTGCTTCCACAAGGGAGGTTGCTTTGCAACTCTCACTCTGCAGGATCTTCCATTGCTCAGTTTTCACATCAGAAATCCCTGCAAATCATGCTAGGCTACTAATAGTTGGCCTATTGTCAGAAATGAACAATTCATGTCCTTTATCTTCTTATGTGACAGCCTTCAGAATCTTTTGAATGCTGTCTTCTGCATTTGTCTGTGAAAACAGTCTTTATGATCTCTCCTCTGCAACAAGGATAGCTGAGATTCAAGCTCTTACAGTTAATTGCTTTGCACTGCTTTCCATAAGGACAAGTGGTGGGATCCATCTGAAGCTTTTACCTAAAGAGAATTCTGACTTTCATGTACTGAAGGAAGTTAACTTGCCTGTATTCTTTCTTACACTTCACATTTCTCTGGAAACAAATCTCCAAAAATTAGATGTTATAATGAGGACATGACCTTACAAGAACAGTCTTTTTTCATCAGAAGCTGAAGGACCCAAGGAACTGCCAGTCCCCTCTCAAAGACGTCTGGTGTGTAAAAGAACACCATCAAAATCACTAACTCTCTTTTTCTTATGAAAGGTCCACTTGGCTGCAATTCAAGCAGAAGCAGTGGCTTTCCCATGAACTTTTTCATCTTTGACATTTGCCATACAGCCACCTGGAGCTCCTTTCACACTTTTGCTAAATGTTATGCGCTTCCTGAAGTGTCTAGAAAAACTACAGTCTTTGAGAAGTCCGGCTCTGAGTCTTTACTTAACTAGAGAGTGTGAAGAACTCCTCCAGTTCATTGCAAGGGATACTACTTGGAATCGTTACCGTGTAAGTTTACAGAGAGACAGTCACACCACAGAAAAACAAGAATTACTCACCTGAAACTGTTACTCTTCAAGATGTTTATATGCATATTCAGTGTTCTCTCACATGCCTGTCCATCTCAAAATCTTGTATAACTTCTTGGCTACATCATCTTAGAGAAACTGAGGATTAGGAATATGGTCTGCCTCTTTTATTACTTTGCGGATAGCACACAGAACAGGGCATGGGAAGTGTCTTAATGGAAATTGCTAAGGTAAAAACTGTTGGACTACCAATGCTAGTGTATTGGTAACTGCAGTGTGAACTGAGGTATAAATAATACCTCTTCAGAAAAAATTGCAACATGATCTGTCTTCGTATCCTATTGATAATTCCTTTGTGCCAGTGCTATACAGTTGTTGATAAGATTATGTGTCGTCTTTAACAAAAGAGGATAATGTACTCTTAATCCACTTCTAATAAAGGTATTGAGAAAGTCATATTACCTCTTTGTAGACAGAACAGGTATAGATACTTCCCTTACATTAGCAGAATTTGCTTAGCCTTCCATCTTTCCACAGCATTGGTCAGTTTACAGTCCCCAAAGTATTAAAAAACAACTTTTTAAAATGGTGTCTTCTCCCATTAGGTAGATGTTAAAGGTGGCCTGTCATTTTCAATGAGTATTTACATCCCAGACCAAAGTTCTTTCCCCATCAGCAGTCCTCAAAGCAGGTAAATATATTTTACTTATTGTATTTTAATGGTTATACTGATCTATAGATCAGATGTAAACATCAAATGAAATAGTGAATTAGCTCCATGGTTCATAATCCAAGAGTCTGCTCCTGACATATATTTCCAGCATCAGATACTTCAAAATATTGTGTAATACACATTCAAAGTAATGTGTAAGACTGCAAAATTCACCAGGGATCAGTTAACCTCAGATGCAAATTTCTGTCAAATTCTAATTCATAGTAGTTGATATGTTTTGAAACATCTAAAGAGGGTTTTTGGTTTGGGTTTGGTTTTTGGTTTTTTTGACATTTTCTTTGGAAGGCAGGGAAGGTTTGTTTTGCTTTTCTAAAGAAACAGATACTTGAATTTGTAGTCAGTGAACAGCGGGAACAGTCGCTATAGGAGAGCATTATCACTGCCTGACCCACTACAGACCCCACTGCACTTCATTGATTAGTGTAGGAGAAGTGATTAGTTGATTAGTAGTGTAGAAGTCAGGTCTAATTCCTCCATTAATGTCAAGCCAGTGAGAATTTCACTAGAGGAATTAAATTCTCAGTCATTTCTGTCCAGGACCCTTCTATTTTGTGTTGCCTGAGTAGGATAGGATGAACAGATTGGTATAATCTGAGAATGCAATATACTGTAGAAATTATTCTTGGCTCTCATCTTCTTTTGTAGCTCTTCTAAAATGCTCCATGGCTATGAGTATCACAGGTTAATAATAATAATAATATATGTGAGAAAGGTTGATGGTTATAAGCATTACAATTAAACACTGTTAGTACTACATGTGTAATCAAAGTGTCTCTGTGTTCTTGGACTGAAGGAATAAATAGGTTTGCTTGATTTTTGTTCTTTATTTTGTATCCTTTGATAACATTCTGTCATTTCTCTCAACACTAAAGCTAGCGTTGCTTTTATTTCAATGTTTTTGGTCTCTCCAGGTTTGTCACCTGTGTCTAAAATACTTCTTTTTCTGAGCTCAGATGTTCATTATAGAACACAATTACAAATGGCAATGTACAATTATTTTTAAGTGTTTCTTTTTATTTCCTTGTTTTATGTGTTGGTTTGACAGTCACTGCTTGATTGAAGACATTTTTATTGGAACATTTTTTTCTGAGACATTACGGTTGGTTTTAAATTGAGCAGTGAGTGATTAATTCCTGTTCTTTGTTCCACTTACATTAATCTGGAAGTGGGGGGATTGGGATGTGGTTTCAAAACTGAATTTCATTTGCCATAATATTATTTATTCACATAGATTTGTTACAGAATTTTGAAATTCCTTACTATCTTCTCTGGCTGCAATATAAGCAGTTGTATAAAAATCTAAAACATCTCACAATTTGCCAACATACTTTCATAGGACTTGAAGACCTTATCTCACAGATCTCAAAGCATCTATTTCAACCATATTTGCCTATACTGAAAGACAAAACAGTGCCTAATGCTTTTTCAAATCAGCAAATTGTGCCCAGGTGATTCTAGTGGTTATATCAATCTGCATTCAGCATAGGAAAATTTCTTCTCATCCCCAAGTCTGACAATCTAAAGAGGTGAGAAACACATCATAAGAAAGCAGATATACCATACTACTTCAAAGCATTATCTTAATGCTATCTTAACCAGTGTTACGCTTCTAGTTGTAAATGCCAATGTATCATTATTGTTTGTCCATCTCCTTAACAAAGATGGCTTCTTGCCATGCTTAATTTAATTCCATCTCTGGAATTATGATTTGTGCTAAATTCAACAGGATGCCCTTCACCTGGGTGGTGTGTTTAGTGTTTCCATGTCATATGGCTGATTAATATTTTTAAGTCTTAGAGAAATAGTGCTTTTCGGTTCCCAAAATGTTATATGTTAAAATACAAAGTCATTTGATTTCAATTGAATTGTATCTCTTATGAATACTTAGTAAAGCACATAGCATTAATTGGTGCCATGTTTTATTTACACAAAGTAGATATAAATAGGACATTGAAATCTAGAAAACTGCTCATTTTTAAGTCAGTGGTGACTACTTCATTGTTCATCAAAGTGAGTCAAATGGTGAATTCACTGAAATTGGAGGAGAAAATTTTAATAACAGAAATTATTATCTATTATTTGCAAGAATTATAAGGGTATTTAAATAATTACTTCAAAACATTTTTCACAAATGTCTTTCAAATCTGAAATAACCCATGATTATGTATTACAGACACAGAACAGTTTGTTTTTAGAAGTGCTCATTATTTTAGTTTATAAGTTAAAGCTTTAAACAAGTCTTTATGCTTATTTGTGTAGGCTTCATAGATTTGGATTCCCACTTAATAAATGAAAATCTTGAACCTTGTATTTAATTGTAATGATTGTCTCCTTTTTCTTTTTTTTTTTTTTTTTTTTTTTTGCTTAAAGGGCATGCATATTTTTCTGTAATTCCTCCACAGTATGTGTGTTAGAAGCTACGTGATAAATCTGGAAAATTGTATTATATTTTTTTGTCATGCTATCCTTCTGACACATACAAAAACTGAATTACAAACTTCCCTCTGAATTGCCAGAACTGATGACCTTGCTTTAATATGTTCATTGCTAAATATCCCTACAAATTCTTATTTGCTTCTGACCAAAATCTAGTCAAGAATAACACCTCTGCTAGTGTCAGAAGTCATCCATGGATTATCACAAATATGAGGAAGTGCTAAAACTTTTTTTCCCTCAACATGTTACTGTTTTCATTCAAAGATGGTGAAACGTTCTTTCTCATGGTTTACATACAAAGAGCAAAAATTCCTTTAATATTTAGACTTTTGACATTACTGTGCTTTCACTGGGAAAATATGTAGAGTCTTCTGCATATATCTGTTCATTTTCTTGGTGATCATAAACAGCTTCTGTATGACTTGACAGCTTGGATGTTCCCTCCTGAATTAAGTTCAGTCCATTTGTTGGGTAGCAAGGGGAAACGCATATGACAGATGCCTACACTGGCAAGGCTAGAAAAGTTGTAACAGCACAATAGTTACTCTTCAGGAATTATTCCTCCGTTAACAAAAGCCCATTTTCCCCCAGATAATTAAAAGGGTGTTAGTCTGGTTCTAAATTTATTTTTAGATAAGGTGTAACACAAAAGCTGTCCAAACAGACTTGCATTTTAAAATATTTCTGTATAACTATTTTAAATTTTCTATAGATTTATGTATTTGAAAAAAAATACTGTACTTTTATGACACTCATTCAAAAATGCAATATTAAAAAGCATAAGCCTGTACTATGTGACTACTTTCCAATACAAAATTGTACATACTTCTGTTACTGCCCATAGCTTCAGAAATTTATTTTCCAACAAAATATAAAGCCCTCAACTCAAAAAATCTGTAAGAATAATCTTTTTCTGAACTGTCTCCAAAAATGAATATGTATGTTAACCAACAGCAAAAGGTTTCTAGTAGAAAGTAAACATATTCTTGGCTGTAAGTGCCTTTACGAGTTTAACAGTATTGTCCACATCAAATAATGTATCCCAATTAAAACAAAAATGTAAACATTTAAAAATAAATTTGTAGGAAAAATGCAAATACTTACACCTTACATGCTTATTTTCACAGGAATAGAAAATAATTTACATAATGCTCTTCATTCCTACTGTCATACAACTGAATGGCAAAAGTAATAAATGCCATTTCCCTGGATGGACTCATAATTACCAGTGTATCAGCTGAAACAACATTTCTGTATGTATAGCTGCAGCACTCCCTGACTCCATTATTAACGTGCTGGAGACTAGATTGCACTTTGATACTAGAAGCTGCCTGGTAAAAGAACAGGCTGTGAAAGTGGCTACACCACTAAAGAAACTAAAACTTTAAAAAGAGAGCAGGGTGGCCTAGGTCAGATGAGTAGTTTTGTGAAATACCAGGCTGGCTGTGAGACACAGAGAAGAAGGTTCAGCAAGGGAAGGCACAAAGCCATAAGCAAATGAGTTTTGCTCATATGAATTCACAACACCTACCTCTAAGTAAAACTTTAAATCCAGATACTCAATGTGTGTTTTAAACTGTCTGACTGTATTCTTATTTTATACATATATATTTATTTTACATATATATAAAAAATACAGTTTGAGCTAGAGGGCCAGGAACTACTACTGTTACATTATATATATTCTAGCATACTCACTTCAGTGGTACCTAGAAACTCATCTGTTCTGTGCTCAGTTTCTGACAGTGTTCATCTAGTGCAAACGAAAAAGCTGCTGTATAATTTTTCCCCTATGAATTGATGACATCTTCCTCAGCAGCAGGAAATCTCAACCCTAAGTTTTCAGTCAATAGACAGATTGCATGTGCATATTTTTTTTCAGTAGAACCGGCCTATCTCCTCATCTTTCACACTGAATCTTGTTTGGGGCACAAAGAAAGTAAGTTCATCTTTTCCGTGCCACACATCCAAAAGCTGTGATGACAGACCCTGCTCAGGACAATATAAAGAGATAATTCTTTCATCTTAAATTTTCTCTGTTTTACAATAATCTATTCATTTATTCCAAATATTCTGTCATCATTTATTTTTGGGAGGGAGGGGTTGGAATAAGGTCTTTTTTCAGTAGCTTCTGATAACTTATTAAGGCTCCAGCATGTTGTCCTATTTCCTGTCTCACTGTCCCTCTTCTGTGCCACCTCATTTTTTCATTCTCTTTATCTTAAGTTCTTTGTCTGAGGACACTCACAGAAGCAGAAATAAGTGAATTTTTATCAGCATGCTTGATGAACTATTTTGACAAACTTCAGAGGAACTGATGAGGTTTAAATTTGCTGTCCTGAAATACAGAGCACTTATATACATACAGTGGAAACCTGTTCCGAAGACTGAGCTGTGTCAGTAGCCTCTGAAAGAGTAAAGGAGAACTAAAATGTACTCATATGTGTTTTTGTATTGCAATTTTGATTAAAGATATTTCCTTCAAAGAATACAGTAGAGTTTTTGCTGTTGCTGCTTTCAGACATAAACATTCAGATAAAAGGCAACATGGGATCGTTTTGAGACAGTCAAGTTCAAATCAAAGAGAATTTTCAACAGGTTGGCAATCCTTATGTCTGACTAAAACCTAAAGCCCTGGTCTGATGTGATTTCGATAAAGAAGTGTTTGAGGCTTTTCTTGACAAGAAAGTGAGACTAAAGGTATCTTGTCATTTGAATAAGAAGGTTTCTGTAGCTCAGTAAATCATTTGGTAATACTTCTTCCTTCTTGCCCTGCCCCCCCTCTTCCCCCAATCACACAGGTGAAAAGTAAATTTAAGAATTTTATGATCTTGCAAGTGGTGTGGTACACAGGACATGAAAGAGAGAAAACCAGTGATTTTACCACATGCATTTCTATCTCAGTAAGTAGCAAGAGATGCAGCCAAATAATCACATTTAATTCAACACAGTTTGGCTCAATTTTGTCCTTCCCTACTGTGGAGATACCTAGATCTGAGGTAGCGGAAGGTCTGAATTGGCTCTCCAAATTAGAGAGAAGCTTTGCTTCCAAATGAGTATTAGTGACATAATTTGCAGTGCATTATGGGGAAGCTCTTTGTAGCTTTTTGTATCAGACATAGGTTGTGAATTAATGGCATGTCAGTTTTCCAGCCTTTACATAGTTGAAGTCATTAAAAAAATGTCAGTTGTGATACAACAGAGTTTGGCTTTTAATAGCAGAAATCACGTGTATGTGTGCCTGGTTTTTTTCCTTGCTAGATGTGATCTCAGGGTTCCCATGAATTTTCTGTGTTGCCTTCATGTGGGAACAAATGCAGGTCTTCAGTATTTAGCCATGGGTGTGTTTTTCCAGTATAGATTTGTATTAAAATCTATTAAACATTCCTTCATATTTTTCAAAGCACTTTCTTTTTAGCTGTGGTAATTCAATGTCAAATATTTTAGAGACAAGACTAAGAGTCACATTTTTATGTGGGTTTTTTTCTGTTAATTTCAGTCTTTCTTGCAAATGGGAAGTGTTACCCCTGTTATTAAATTGCTGAATATCACTGAGCCAGGTATCTAGTCAAAAAAACATTTAATTTTATCACATCCAAATGCAACTTAAAACAGAGTAGTTGTACACTGTTATATAAACTTAATGTATTGAGAAGTACCCACAAAAGAATCCAATGTAGTATTTGGACTGTGAACCAACACTTCAAATAATCAACATCCACACTTAGTTCAGCAGAAGCAATGTTTTACATTTATGATAATTTTGGAAATATTAAATGGAATTTGCCAGCTTACTGATAAAAAAAAGCAAAAGCAGAAAAAATAATATGTTCAGAAAGATACTTTTTTGCACATTTTCAGTCTTCTGAATTATTTTGTTTGAGTGGAAACACTTCAGAGAAGCAGATCAGCTGCAATCCAATTCATTATGGAAGCAGATAAAAATGATGACTGTTTTTCAGCTGATTGGCTGACCAGTGCTGAGGCTTTTTCCTCATCATGAGCTGGCTATTGTGTCACTGTCAGTGGCAATAACAAAAATGAAAATGGACGTAGCCTTACATCATGTCTTTAAACAGAAGTAATTTTTTTTTGAGAGGCCGACTTCATGCATACTGCCTTTTAAAAATCAAAACAGGGTACGTTCTGATATCCAGCTTGAGAGATGGGAAAACCATCTAACTACTAACTAATAGAAAATCCAGGCTAGATCAAATAGAACAAAATGTCTGCTGGACTTCACTTTGATTTCAATATTCATTCAAAAGCAAAAGATTAAATAATTGCCTCATTGAGGACACTTGCACAGCTCCTAGACTTTTCAGGTGCCAGGAGTTTATTTCAGGTGAATAATTAAACTGTCAAATCCCCGAATTTAGAAATGAAAGCTGAAGAGAACATATTTCTCCGCAAAGTTTACTATTTTGCTTATATGTGGAAACCAGCTGACCAACTTCGCTTTCTCGTTTGCAAGTTTCAGCTTCAGCCTCATACAGTGCAGGGACTTCATACAGGAGTGTGCATCTTCGCGCTGTTGTGCATACATTGTGTGCGTCTTCGTATACTGTTATACTCAGATCTGCACAGTGAGGGAACTACCCTCCATGTAGGGAAATTCTGTTACCTCTGTGAAACCATCTTTCCTGTCTTCAGACTAAGGAAATGTGTTTTCACGACATCTGTGCAGGGCAGCAGTTGTGATATGGAGGTAGTATAGTTCAAAACTGTGAGGTACTCATCTTCAGAAAGGGTAATTTTCTCAAGCAGCAAGATTGTCCTGCGAATCCTTTCACTGTTAGAGAGAAATCCCTAGGATCAAACGCAATGGAGTCTTGCTAGAAGGGAAAGAAGCCCACCTCATATGGAAGCTCAGAGGTAATGTGGATCCCTGGACTTTTACAAAATAGCATATTCGGGAGCCTTCCATATCTCAGAGACTTCAGAGAAAAAGATTAACCGAGCTATTATGAAGTATTTTGAACCACCAGAAATTAAACAGCAGAAATATTCTTTTCACTGTTTCCAAAAGGCATTCACTAGTTTTGACCTGGTTTAGTTTTGATAGTTTAGCTTCTCATGGGCAGCCGTGCTTCATCCCTTGAGTTTAATTTTACTTGACAAGTTGGGATCTTAATATTTGTTAATTAACAGTTCATTCTCTCATCAAAACTGCAGAGCTCCCAGATGATTGGCTAGTAGGTCCCTAAAGTTGTGCCATACATAATTGTTCCACCTGTTATAGTGTCTTGGGGCCCTGCAAGTCCATGGGATTTAGTTCATTCTGAAGCTTAATATATTACTGCTTTATTTTTCTCTGTGTTTAATAAATTCTTAGCCTTGATGTTCTGTAAGTCATTCCTCTGCATCTTGGTTGTCGTATGTCAGTATCAATTTTCTGATAGAACTGATTGAATCATTGTGGGGGTAAAGAAGCCTATTGTCATTAATTAATAAATTAATTAGAGTAGTACTATAATTTTTGTTATTCAACTCTGATGATTTTGAAGATGTCCTTCATTTATTAATGCCATGTTCCTCAATCCAATTAATATATTTTCATAGATATTAATGGTTATATTGAAAAAATATTTATTCTTTCTAGATGTTTGTGTGCAAGATTTCCATCTATTTTCAGTTGCAGAAATGTAGTTACAGAAATGCAACTATATTGTCTCAAATTATGCAGTAAAATTTTTATGTGATCATCCAAATTAAACATTATAAATGAATGAGGGCCTTACTTGCATTTGCAAATGAGACATTGGTTAGGATATGTAGGAGGGAATAAATGAAGACTCTCAAGTCGATTTTAATGGCAGCTTATAATTTAATTAACCATTAACCAGGACAGTATAGATTTCCTCCATGTTAGCTGCCAGGTTTTTAACGAGCTCCATTTAGAAGCACCTAGAGAAAGGAAAAAAATTTAAATCCCTGGGAGAAAGAAGTTAACTTCGTTTGATTCATGCCGATTTATAGCACAGGTGTGGTTTTGGTTATGTTCCACTCTTTTTGCTTGCAGAATGATGCCTCCATCTTTGGTCTGACACATACTTTGTAGATGGGTTATACCTGTATGAGCTCCCCTTGCTCTCTTTTCTGGAAGCAACCCATTCTACAGTCTAGAGTTCCTTGATCCAGCTGAGAAAAGGGTGGGAACAAATTTGTGCTAGCTAGCAGAAAGACTCAGTAGTCTCAAAAAATGAAGCAAAAGACTTTTTATAAGGTTAGAAGTTACTCTACTTATGGCTGCAATCTCTATTCACTGCTATCACTGTAATCACTGTTATCAGACAGTGAGATGAATGTAATTAAATTTGAGAAGTGTGTGATTCAGAATTTGTAACTCACGAAGAAGTGTTTCTAATGAACAAACAACAGTAAAAGTAAGAAGACATGATAGCAGCATCTCTGAGATTCACAAAGGGTACATGATGTACTGAAGCAGCTGTCATTTAAAAAATAAGGATTTCTTAAGGGTTTTTTATAGATTTTTCATTGATGAAAACTGAACTCTTGAAACTGCAGGCAATAGGATGCCTTAGGCAGCCAAGCATATCAAAATATAGTGCATGGCATGACTTTTACTACTCCTGCTATTTAAAGTCCTATTTTCATGAGCTTATTAGCTACTAGTGATCCCTAAGGAAAAATACAATTAAAACTTAATCATACCAAAAGCTGAGGTTCTTCTGATTCAGCGAACTTGTAATCTTTTATATTTAGTAGTTTACTTGTAAGTGTCTTAGTAGTAAGAATGCAAGATGTATAAATTAGCTTCGGTTTGCAATAATGCTGCTCCTCCAAACTCAGATGGTGGATTTTGTCTGCGTCTGAAGACTTTAAGGAATTCTGACTGGCAGCAGTTAGGTTTTGTGTTGGTTTTTTTTTACATCAGAGCAGAACTTTTATTCCCTTTAAGAATCATATTGCACAAACTCCCCATACCCACTCCTGTTCTCCACAGAAGATTCAGACAGTTAAGAAAAGGTAAGTGTGAAGAATACAAACAGCTTTTAAAGAGAGTCTGTGCATACAGTTGTGAAAATAGCTGATTGTTGTGGCTTTTTTTTTTCCCCCCCAAACTGAAAACTAAGTGAAAATAATTTGAAACAGGTCTTTTTAAAGTTTTAATCTCTGGGTGAAATCCAGAACAGTCAAGAATGTTTATTTTGAGGAAATTAGATTTTTCATTTAAAAATACAAAAGTCAAATGTTTCTAGCGGAAAAAAATGTCATAGTTCAGTCAGTTCAATGTGAGTACTTTCATTATGTTTTTATACTTTTTTCACTCAGAAAGTTTTTGCAGAAAGCTATTTCACACATCTCTTCTGTGGTATGACTAAATTGTAGAATGATTGTAAACATACAAAACTTTGCAACATTATTGCATTATGACACAGGACACAGATCCCCTTTTCCTATGTTGCCTTTTTACAGCCAACCTCTGAAGAGAACGTGGGGCAAATCCTACTCCTGATATTGCTTTGATCACACAGTAGATTAAAAAAGAAAAAACAGTGTGTAACATACAATGAATAACACTGTATTGCATTTCTCTTAGATGCAATCCAGAATTTGGTTGTCTCTTGACTTAACAAGAAAGTAATAGTACCAGTCACATCATGCTAATCTGAACCTTTGAACTTCTAATTGTGTTAGACTAAGTTAATTATCTAGTTGTCACTTATGACTGCTTAAATTAAGAAAAGAAGAAATTTACAAATTAAGAAAGTTATTTCAGTTACTGTGAAAAGTTCTTGTTTCAAACAAAGACTTTTTTTACGGTAATTGACAAGTTTTTGACTAATTGGAATAGGAATTTGTTTGAGGTCTCAATTTACATTCTCTACCACTTTTCCTTAAATTTTGGTCTGTTGATTTCACACTACTCAGGTTTCCATGTTCAGTCTCAATAGTGAGCAAGCATAAACAATCATCTTTAGAATCAAAACATCTTCTTCACTAAGATGTTTTTAAGATAAAATTCTGACAGGCTCTGTTTTCAAGGTATGAAAGATCTGTGCCTGTTCACAAGACCAAAATTCCAGGAGTAGAGTTTGATTTTGTTCATCAAGGGAGCAATGAGCTTTTTAAAAACTAGAATTTTCAAAATAGGGAAAAAAGTAGTTCAAAGAAAAAAACCACTTTATTATTATTTTTCATAGTGGGAGTTTAGAATAGCATCCTTACTAGCCACACTCTAGGAAGAAATACAATTAAAAGACTCAGAGAGAGTCTTTTACCTTTAGTAATTTTAATCAGTGATACATTTCCATAAACACATTTTTTTCTGTAAACAATTTGCAAGGGAATGTATTTCATGCTGTTTTAACATGCTGAGACCAACTTTATTCTGATACATTCAGGTCTTTTAAAACAACTGAAATAGGACCCATTCTGTGCTTGCTGGAGGGCACCATGTCACAAAGATTATAAAACTATAAACTGCGTTCTCGCTATGACTGGCCTTGAGACATCTGAAATTACTTATTATTAGACAGTTTGCAAATAACCCTTTCAAATCTTTCATCTCATTAAAGCTGTACGTTGTTGGTTGCCTTACAAGCTGTACCCTACAGTTTATCCTATCTTAAATACCTGTCTGAATTTTTCCACTGGTATGACAACACAGTTCTTGTAACTATTTTGAAAGTTAAACTTAAAACAGCTTCGCCACCCTGTGTGTGGTCTAGTCTTTAACTTCAGGTGTATGATCACAGAGATCATGATGTCAGAGATGTTCTGCAACACATGAAAATTTGGTTTTCCTTAATCGTTAAGCTTGTTCTCCCCAGCCAAAAGAGAACTGAGAGGATGTTCTTAACTATAGAAAGAACTTTCTGTCAAGATTTATCTGATCTCCATCAGAGATATCCATAGCTATTCATCAAGGTATTTAGTAACACTGTTTCTTTGCAAAGCCTTTTGATACCTAGAAATTCCACATAGTAAAACAGGAAGAACTTCTAAAAATCCAGGGGAATCATGTCCTTTCATTCAAAAAGTGTGTCTGTATGAAGAATTTCAGCTCTAGTGATGGTAGAAAAGAGTTCTTTTGAACTGGAATGGAATTGCCAGTTCCTTTCAGCATTTAGACCTTCAACTCTGCGTCCAAAATATTGGCTCTGCAATTTCTGTTAAGTGATACGCCCCCTAAAATAGTATCTACAAAACAGATACACCTTCACAAATTTATATGCAGTTAATTTCATATTATTCTTGTATCCGCCGTACGTGCTTTTCTATAATCTTTGATTAAATCCTGAAGCACTGCTTTATCATAACAGGTCTCATGTAGGTTATGCTCTGGCAGTCAGAAACAATGTGTACCTCCCAGACACACAGGCAAATAAACAGAGTAAGAAGTGGGACTAAGCTGCTAAATCAATCTGGTGACTCAAGATTTCCAGGACTTCTTTCAGGTGCAAAGAACAACCCAGTTTCATTATAGTATTAGCATTTTTCTGTTCTCCTTGTATCACAGAAGCATCGGGAAGGGGAGAAATCCAGAGACCACTAGCAATAACAGATAAATGATTTGATAGCCCAAGTGCACAGAGCAGCAGTATCCATTCCATAAAAAAAACCAACCCCTCACTCTGAGAAATGCTGTTTCCTGGGCTACGTTAACTTGCAATAAGAGTGAAATGTGCTAATGATTGTCACTGATTGATCCTTTACCAAGAAGTTTCAACTTCTCTTCTTATTTAAAGACAGTTTAACAGGATTACATCTTTTATTTTTCTGTCTCCCATTTATATTGGACTTAAGTGTCCCATGACTTCTAATTACTAGAATTTACAGCCCTTAATTTATTTTTACTCCCTTTTTGGCATGGCTATTTAGGCTGTGGGGATGTCCTGTTGGTTATCATGTCTTGCTGTTGTTCTGGCTTCCACTAAACTAACTACCAGCACAATGTTTTATCTGTCTCATTCTGGTTTTTGTGTGTATCTGTCTCATTCTGTGTCTATTAAAGGACCATAGACAAATCAGCAGAATTCCTGCTTTTTCCATCAAACCCACCACTTTCAACACCTGCATCTCCCTTCATTGTCCCATAGGTTATCATACATCACTCTGTGTGTGTGCACACATCCATACATATATACATACAGATATGTATATGTATACATATATGTATAAAGGATACTCAGGAGAATGTCTGGTTTTGTATGTAGCAATGTAGCAAGTGGATCAGTGAATGTTTTCAAACAAAGAGAAGAAACAAAAATAAAAGTGCTTTTTAAACTAACAATTGTTAATTTATATACTTTTTTTTAGCCATTGTCGTGGTTTAACCCCAGCCAGCAGCTAAGCACCACACAGCCGCTCGCTCACTGCCCTCCCACCCCTGGGATGGGGGAGAGAATCAGGAAAAAAAAACTCGTGAGCTGAGATAAAGACAGTTTAATAGGACAGAAAGGAATGAAAAACAATGATAATGATAATAATAATAATATGACAATAGCAATACTAAAAGAATTAAACTATACAAAGCAAGTGGTGCACAATGCAATTGCTCACCACTCGTTGACCGATGCCCAGTTAGTTCCCGAGCCGCGATCCCCCCTCCCAGTTAACTCTCCCCAGTTTATATACTGGGCATGATGTCATATGGTATGGAATAGCTCTTTGGCCAGTTTGGGTCAGCTGTCCTGATGGTGTCCCCTCCCAGCTTCTTGTGCCCCTCCAGCCTTCTTGCTGGCTGGGCATGAGAAGCTGAAAAATCCTTGACTTAGTATAAACACTACTTAGCAATAACTGAAAACATCAGCGTGTTATCAACATTTTTTTCCTACTAAATCCAAAACACAGCACTATACCAGCTACTAGGAAGAAAATTAACTCTGTCCTAGCCGAAACCAGGACAGCCATCTATACAAATGTCCGCAGAATATAAAAAATTAAAAGTCATTCTATTGTTAGTCTATATGTTCTGTGAGTCAATTTGACAAAAACTCTTTCTTTCACAGACTTATCCTGTCCCAAAATGTTATACCCTACCTATTTTGTGCTAGGAGGTGATTTCTTTGCTGTTTTATTTCTTTATTCCTACAAGACTGTAATTATATTTTGTATCAAGTTTGACTTTTTGCCTTGCCTTTTGTCTGTCTGTGACTAAAAGAAAAATGAGTTTGTAAGTATTAATAGGATAGCATTACATACTTTGTAAAGCAATGCAGGAATAAATGATAGGACAAGATTTAAGACAAAGGGAGATCAAGAATTATCATAGTGTCATACAGCTCTTCCAGTTATAGTTCCATGTTAATGTATACAAAAAGCAAGGGCAGCAGTGAGGGTATTTCTATTAATTGATTTTGGTCCATTGCCATGTTTGTTCAATGGTAGAGAAGAATCAGTAAGTAGCAACAGTCAGCAAGGAAAAAAACTTGGAAATCAAATTTTTTATTACTTTTTATTGAATTAATGACTTGGCCATTGTCATGGAACTGACTAGGATCCACTAGGGCACAAGCTATTTCACTTCAAAGCAACCTGAATGGAATGATTTCTTTTGTTACACTACTGGATGTGACCTTGTGTCTCAGCGGATTGTTATGTTCTGTGTGACTGACTTCCTCCCTCTCCCTTTGTGCACGTGTGCATAGTTAGTGATTCTGTCTATTAGACCAACCAAGTAAACATTGTTTGCCTTTTGGGAGCAGAAATATGACACTGGCAGTGGTCTGCAGTTGCTCCCTGTCACTGTTTTTTTGGGGTAGGTTTTTTTCCTGTTTTGCTTCCTAAAGTTCTGTTTTGTTTGACAAAGGAAAACATTTTTTGCCTGGAATAAGGTGTAATAAGGCAACAGTTATAAAACTAGTTTTAATGATCTATTTTAATTAGGATCAAAGTTATAAAATTCAGATTAAAAAAATAGATTTTTTTTCCTAGGAATGTTTTTAGCTTATTAGTTAAGTTGTTGCATTTTCACATTCAATAAAGACCCAGACAGAAGAACTTTAACTATCTTTTTCTATATGTGAATACTACATTTCCTTAATAACTATAGGCATACCATGAGTTTTCTTTGAACCTTAGAGATTTAGGTATGTACCTTCTGCCAAGGGATTTTCCCATCTGTCGTGGGTTGCTGGAAACCTCTTCTTCTGGTCCCCACCCTTGTGATCTTAACTCTAAAGGAGCGCATGAGGCTGCTGTGGTTACTTCTGAATGCCGCAGAAGTGTGTTTTGGATTCAGACATTTGCTAAGACTCTTACTGTTCTGTAGTCTGTTAGGTGGGAAACAAAAAAAGGTAAAATTAAATTAATTCCTGGGAGCGTGCTTAACAATAAACATCATTGCTTACCCTTAATTAACCTAAAATGTCCTATTAACTTAAGCTTGAATTCTTTGCCTAAGATATTTCTTCCTCTTACTTCTCCACCTCTGTTTACCACCACCTTCCTCTGAATGGAAGATAAGGGCAAAAAGGCTAAGGATAAGACCCTTTTCTGCTGTTCTAATGCACCAATCTTGTTTGTTCCCCTAATGAAAACACTCCTTCTCATTGTCCATATTTTGATACCTGGCACCAATTTTGTGGAGGCGAAAGTTATGATTTTACTCACTTCTACCCTTCTCCTTAAGATCTGGTAATCAATATTTCATTTGAATGTCTAAATTCCTCCCCCTCCTCCTCATCTTAAGACTGCTTGTCCCTCTAGAGGCTCCTGAATGTGTAGTCTTCATACTAGACTGATAACAAATCTTGTTCTATAAGCATCATTTAAAGACAAAATATGCCTTTACAAATGGGGAAGGTGGAAATGCGGTGTCTAATTCTATGCAATTCTACTATTCAAAATGGTAGCTTAAGAAAAAAAAACAGTCATAAAAACATAGATCTTTTTTAAATGTGCATGTTTACTTTTGGTGAACATTATGCTTCTTATTTTACATATGAATACCGAAGAATATTTTTTAAAATAAAGAAAAAGAAGAGAAAACTTTCAAAAGCACTGTTTTTGTGGAGAGAGTTCCTGTCAAGCAGTATTTGATTATTTATTTTAAGAAAGCTATATCTTTACTCATTAAGAAAATAAGAAAGGTCGATTTGCTTGGCTCCTGGCTCTTGCAGTGAGGTATCTTATTCATGCTAACTATAGTACAAATAGTATTTAAATCACATGCACTGCACATTAATATAAGAAATATTTTTTTATTTGTATACATGTGCATATTGACACACAGAGAACTCTTAAGGTGCTCCTATAACGTATACAGAACTATAGCATACACACACCTGTAAAGTGGGCAGTTTGGCTGTTTAAATAAGTGTTCCTTTATAAATAGCTTTGATATTGACTGACTTCTAATTTTTTTTGAGGTTTTTTGTGTTTTTAAATATTTAAAGCTTTGTGTGTTAGATATTTTTCAGTACTAGGGGGAGGGGAGTGTAATAAAAATCCTACATGGCAAGGAATTTTGCACAAGTGGAAGGTAAATGCAATACTTTTAGATTGCACATATTAACAGTTGATCGGTAGATTTTCTGCTTGCACATACTGAGCAAATATATGTTAGGAAATTGGTGTGCCATGCTAAAGTATACAAAGTAGAATAATTACCAAAAATAAGTAAAAAGGTGCCAGAGTTAAAACTGTGTAGAATAAAAAACAGAGACTGATGACAAGATCCATGTTTCTAAAAAATAATTTTGGAGTTAAAGCATCAAAATTAGGATTTTTTTCACTCTTTTCAATAAAACCTTTCCAAAAAATAGAGGTGTTTCCATTAGAAAATACACAACTTTAAAAAAAGAAGAAAGTTTAGATTTCTTTGTATTTGCTCATATTGTTTTCAACCAAAATTCTGAATTGTCTTTTCTAGTCACTTTGTGGCCTTTTCCCCCAAAACTATATAATCCCCCAAAATTATATATAATTATTGCTGTTTACCAATACCAGAACAATTATAGAAAGTGTAAAAATAATGGACACCTCATTAGAATTTTGAATACTTTGAATAATTTATCTAACTGACCTGTAATACACAGAAGAAGAACACACTGATAAATTAAATATCTGAGGAACATTTTAGTGCTAAGCCCGGAGTAATAGGCTTCAGCCCTCCTCCATGAGGTTGAAGCAGAAGTAGTTCAGCAGGAATTAAAAATAAATATTTAGATTTGGGTAAGATGGGAGGTTGTTTTTGCCTGAGTTATGAGGGATATATTGATCACCTTGCTTCAGGATATGAAATAATTGCCACTAGAGACTGAGGAGGAATTCTGTCCCACTCTCATGGAACAGCAGTCTAGGTACACGGTGGGCTTTTCTGTCTTCTTAGGAGATACCAGTTAGAGGTCACTGCCTGAAGCAAGGTGACAAATGGAATTGATGGGCCATCATTGTTTTCAGTAATCTGCTCTGATTTAGCACAGAAGTATTATCTGAAGTGAAGAAAGATCATAGTAATCCATTAATCAGTTATTTTTTATTTATATCATTTGAGTTCTTTAACCTTACTAGAAAAATTCTGTTTCTCAAGTTAGTTTTTGGACTGAAAGAAAGGAAATGGAGCAATGCAAAATAAAACTGCTACATGTAAATCTGTCCAACCTTCTACAGATATATGAGCACTTTTACCCAGAATTTGAATAGGGGTAAAGTCAAGGGATTAGCTACAAAGAAAGCACATTATCCACTACTATGTATATATTCCCACTGTTCCATTAAGAGAAGAACTGCCTTTTGTGTGCTGAGACACATGTAAGGCAGCTCTACATATGATCCATAGCTTGAGAGGAAAAATCTGTCTTCTCTATCTGCCCAAGGAGTAGGCTTTGATTTTGTTTCCAGAATTTGGTCTTGCATTGTGCCTGCACTGAAATTCCCAACACCTAGGCAGATTGGTTCCTGTCTTCTGCTTGAGCTCCATAGTAATTCCTAGTTCTCATAGTTAATGACAGAAAGATGATCTGGTACAAATAGTTAATGGTAAAAGATAGTCTAGTGCAAATCATAGAAATTTGTAATTTATTAAATTTTTTATTTTGGTTTTGGAGAATTCCATAATTCATTTTGTGAAGACAAATCCTTTAAGAAATGTCAGA
This sequence comes from Gymnogyps californianus, assembly GCF_018139145.2. Lineage (NCBI taxonomy): Eukaryota > Metazoa > Chordata > Aves > Accipitriformes > Cathartidae > Gymnogyps > Gymnogyps californianus. The sequence continues at coordinate 38,303,057 of NC_059474.1, read as the reverse complement.
AATGTCCTTGAAGGCAATATTTATTGCCTTATATAATACCTAGTCGCTACTTATTAAACAACAGTGCTATTATCACTTTGTTTTACCTTTCTTCCTCTGTAGCTTATTCCCCAGCATTAAAGTTCAGAGGGTTATATGAAAATGAAGAGTGGAATTATGAGGTTGATTGGATTTGATAGGAAGAAAGAAAACAAAGTTGGACTTTATAACCTATTTTTGGTATGGTATAGCACTTCCATACTACATTGCGTCTATTCCATCATCCCTTCAAATTTTGCATGCATAAATATGTATTAATGGCATTAAAGAATATCAATATAGGAAAGAAACTCCTAAAAATTCAGCATATTTGCTTACACTACCTGTAAATAATCCTTGGTTCTAGAAATTTTTATTAAAAGATCATTAATTCCACATAAACCAGTTATCAGTAGGCCTAGTGATTCTGTACAGAGATTGTCAATGTCATTTACTCAAAAATCTGTACAGGTTTAGTGACAGCAGGTGTATTTTAGAATTCAACACTTACTATGGTCTTGATTTTTGAGAAGGAGCTGCTGATTTATAGACCATATATAGAACCATCAAAAAGCATCTACTTTGTTCCCGTTTGCTATCACACATTCTTAGAAAATTTTATCAGTATTACCGCATTATTCTTGCTCCAAACTAATTAGTGGCTGAAACAGCTGAAAAGGGATGCTGTGCTTCCAAACCAAAGAATAAATTTTCTTTTGCTAAAAGCAGCAGTTATTTTCTTACTTTTTTTTCTTTTATTTTGTTTTTCTGTCCCTGCTGTCTACAGTTTTCTGGAGCAATTGTGCGTGGTTTCTAACATGCTATCTTATATTCTTGTGCCTGCTGGTACATAACTTTTAATTGCCATCCATTCAAAACACAAATAAGCTCACTGGTTAGTGTAAATTTATTTTCTTGCAGAAAACATTATAATTGTATGTAAGGTTTTTTTATACAAGAATTGTTGAATCCACTCTCCACAGTATTCTCACTTAGGAAGCAGGATCTGCTATGGGCTGGATTTTTCTAAGCATACTAAATGGCTTTATGATTTTAATACTTTAGCAAATTGTGAATAAGTCAGTTAATTGTCAGGTGAATGTTTTTAAAAACATAAGGATTGAGAGAGCCATACATTATTTTAGACTGTTGGGAAAACACTCAAATATGCATGCATTCCTTTAGAAGACTTTTGTTTGTTTAAACCTTTCATTGTTACTAATGAAGCTAATTTTGAGCAGTTTTAGAGGAAGGAACCAGGCCAGTCTCTAGAAACATCAGTGCCACTGTGTGGAAATTTCATAGTTTTTTGCAGTTAATTAGCAGCAGAGATTAAGAGAACTCAACTGAATGATTTATTTCCATCTCTTATGAAACAAAGAATGCAAATATTGACTGTAAGTGTATAAAAAACCAGAAATATAATAACAAGTTAGATTCATAGCTTTCTTTAGGTTCATAGGGTTTTTTTCTTTAGATTCATAGCTTTTTTTTTAATGTGCAGCATGAATGGAAATTATTGTTTTGCTGGATTTGCTATAGAAGTCTGAAAAGTTAGCACTGCTACACTGCAAATCTCGAGTGAGCTTATGCTTTCCAACAAATGCTGCAGCTTTGTCTTAGGCACTTTTGAACACTCATTCCCTTTTAATTAATTAAGTAAATTTTAATTTCCTTACCTTTTCCAAATAAGAAGCTCCAAGGAGCACTGTCAGAAATTTCATTTACTACATATTCCCTGTTATCAACCTCATTCAGACTGAATAAAAGGCAAAGAATGCAGTTTGGCATTCATTACTTAATATAACCTAGATTGTCGCATAACGGAAGCTGTTCTTTTGACCATGTTTGCTAAAACACTATTTATAAACCACATTCTGTATCGTGCATCCCTCTTCTCAAATCACAGTTTATTCCAATGATCTCTGTGGTCTCTGTCTGTGTGCACTAGGCTGTCATGCCCTGTTTTCCCTTTGTGATTGACCCTGCTTGAGCAGGGGACTTGGACAAGATGACCTCCAGAGGTCCCCTCCAACCTCAACCATTCTGTGATTCTGTGATCTTGATAGCGTAAAGCAGTAAGGGAGAGGTTGACACCTTCTACTGGAGTTCCCACTTTTACACATGCTTAATTCATTTATATGAATGAATTCTCTTTGCTCAATACTCTTTACTTAGTATTGTTGAGTTAGGTTATGGGTACATCCTGCCTTGAGCACGTATCACAAACCACTTTATGCTGCTTCCATGTCCTCTGAATAGCTTGGGATAGATGTATGGGAGCTGGGCTGATGTTAAACGGTGCCATAACATTGGAGTTTAGGTTTATCATACCCTTGGATAAGTGCCATTATCTTCAAATTAATTTTCAGTCAAAGCAGGTAATATATTAATTTACAGTGATCCAAATGGATGATGCAATTAAAATGTTTGTGAAAAATAGATAAATAAATAAAGAAAACCACAATTAATCTAGTTGCATGAAGAGTAAATACGAGAGACCTCTGTCCTCATGTTTGGAGAGAAACTTACTGCATATGCTTTCCTGATTCAGTTGCCAGGAATTTAGTCTTAGTGGACACTTTTTATCTCGGGTTACAGACCTGAGAGGTAGGGGCTCTCTTTCTTGGAATATAACCACTCGAGGAATCCTTCAGGGTTACAATCAGCCTGAATTCACTTTGCTCATTTCCCTTTTCCCCTGCAAAAGCACATGTTCACTTCTAATTCATTCAGAAAGCAGTCTTAATAGTCTGCTTTTGAAGATACAGAAGTTAGTTTGCCAAACTAGTTTCACCTCTTGTGCTTCATGTAACTATTTGACTTAACAAGTTAAACTCCACACTGAACTGACTCAGTGCGTAGCTTTTAAGTGTCTCCATCTACTGACCCATGTATTTCTTACCTATCTGTACATAAATATATATGCCTGATGAAATATCTAGTTGTGATTAATACTTGTAACTCATTATGACTGAAACTGGATATGATGGCCTCTGGGGGAAAATGGTTAGGATATTATGAGGTATTATATTCCAAAAATCCATCGTTTAAAGACACTAGCTTCACCATTTAGCAAAGCAGTGAATTCAAACTGTTTAGCCAGATGGCCATTGGCAACAGCAGATATATATTGGTGTTTGAAAGGCTTCGGGACCTCTGGAAGAAGGACATGAGGCAGCCTAAAAAAAAAGTGAATTCCAAGTAATAAAGTCAGCATCAGAACAACCATAAATAAATGTCAGGAATGTCAAGAAAGAGAATAAAAAGAAATTATATACATAGTTGGATGATTTACAAAAAGTATTTGCTTTGCCATGCTCTTGAATGAGGCTAGCTGTTTATTCCCAGGAAACATGGCAGATACAATATCTGAGTCATATGAGATGCAGCATGCTTTATGCCAGCATTTGAAAAGACAAAAACCAACAATCAAGCCAATGGCAGAGCTTAGGATAGAGTGAAAATGCATTGAAATAGAAATACCAATTTATGCACACTAGCAAATAAGTAGTTGTGTTCACAGGCACACTGAAGAACAAAACTCACCAACAAATCAAGCGGACTGCAGAAGTCCACAAACTGTGAGCACTCTTAGTGCTTTTCTGGATAAGGGTGTTTCAGTCTGATTACACCTAACTTCATTGTTTTTACCCACAGGCTTTCATGTGCTAATTTTTGAAAGTCACCTAGCAATTTGATTCCATCAACCTTCATTTTTGCTGCCCTCTAATTTTGGAGGCATTTTTGTGCCTTATCGTGTGCATACAACAATGCCGTATCTGACAAACACGGACATCCAGATGTACTGACTGCAATAAGGTACCATTTAAAAATATTTAAACTTCACTTCATGAAAAAAAGCCTTGAAATTCGGCAATAATCCTGGAGCAGGCTAGAAACATCAGGAAATGTCAGTGCTTGTAGATTGACAGATGCTTCAGATTATGACAGAACCAATTCTGTAGACTTTCTATCGCTGTACGCGTATGACATGTATGTACATTATGTTCTTTTTTCTTTCTCTAGTGTACCACTGGCTTCTCAGGATGTTTCATAAGTCTGCTTGAACATATTCACACACAAAGGAAAAACTGTTAGGGTGCCTGCACGTTTTTCTATTTTTAAAAGCAGGATTTCTTTTGAGTGTTTTGCAAAAACAGCAACAAGTGAGAATACTCACCCTTTCCTTTATTCACATTCAGGTTTTGAACAGAGACAGGATAATCTTTTTATGGAATCTACCAGGCAAACATCTTGTTCTAATTGCGCTGAGCCATGGATAGTTAGAAGAAGAGTAAAAGAACAGAACTACTTTCCTCAGCTTCCAGAAATCTACAGCTTAGGGAAAATTGTGAGCTAGAAGTTGTGTGTTTGAATTTATTTAGCCCTTCATCAATTTTTCTTCCATGAATTTGCCCATGTAAGATCGTATGTGCTTAGTATTTTCCATGCTGTGACATGCACATTTAGAGTGTGGCAATGGAGGTTACTTTCGATCTTATTGTTTTTGTTGGCTTACTTTTAGTATTTGTGTTGTAATTACAGTTACAGTTCCTGTTTTAGTGCACATTTATAAGCTACTGTACTTTTTATTTTGAAGTAAAAGGGGAGCAAAAAGAACTGTTAGCATCTGGCAACCACACCTTGATTCATTCTAGCCCCCAGAGTCTTGGTATGGTGCATTAATTTTTCAGTTTATAATTTACCAGCTGCATTTAATGGAACCAATTTTCATTACATCTGTTCCATGGTTCAAAGAGCTCTCTCAGTTGCCAAAGGGGGCCAGCTTCACACAGATTCAGAGAGGGTGCTAATACACTGTATCTTGAAGTATTAGATAACTAGAGATGGTTTTATAGCAAACAGATTATTTTTTACAGAGGCAAATTCTATATTCATGACTTGCCACTATTAGAATTCAAATTTAAACTGCTTAAGTCTCATCCTCAGGAACCATATATTGATTTTCATGTCATTTTCTTCATAATACCCTCTGATTACTTATCTTTTCAATCAATGAAATATTTCTGTTTATTGGTGAAAGAAGACATAATTATACATGAGTAAATCCTCCCTTATAAACTAAGAATAGTTTAGAAAAGTTTTCTAATGAAATACTAAAAGATATGAGGAATAACTCTGTGTAATTTTCAGCACTAAGACAAGGCATTTTTTATACCGAAACAAACTTGCACATGTTGTGCATAATTTTAATCTTCATAAAATGTGTAGCAGTTGTATGGTATTAAATTCAAGATTCCAATTGACAGCAACTTTCAGTGAAAAGGTTTTTCCTCATGGGCGGAAGAAAATTTGAAATGTTCTACTACACTTTGAAGTTCTAAAGCATCAGCCATATGAGAATTATAAAGCATTAATCCTGAAGAGTTTCCACCTGACAGTCATGAAATAACATACCTGTGTGAAAAGTGACTCAGTTTTACTTCCTCAGGCAATGCTTTCCTTTTTTTCTGATGCTTCAGAAATACCATGCATCATGTCATAGTGAGAAGATGGCCTTGGAATGACTGGATCCTTTTGAAATCACTGAAGTCTATGGTATCACTGTATTTATCTAAGACATTTCAATGACATTTATAAAAGTTATTTATACTAGGACTTTTATTCTAGTTTGATAAGCCATGTGAAAGTTGCTCCAAAAAAGTAATCAAGAAGTTATTTTCACTGTGTTGTTTTAAACAGTTATTGTTTGTAAGGCTAAAAACATAATAGGAGCAAACATATTAGCAAGAGTTCATATGCAGTTTAACAACATTACAGACAAGGTAATGTATGTACAATACTCCCTTACGCACTAGTAGGCTTGCTTCTTTGGTATCAGTGGGATTATTAAAAAATTATTTTCTTGTCTATGAAGTATTTCTTTATTATGCACTCTGGCAAACAGCAGGACAGTGATCTTTCCCCCTTCCCCTGTCTCCCCCAGTTTATTTTATTTTACTAAGCTAATGATCACATTTACATTTTCCAAAAGTAAAAACAAATCCTTGCAGTGGTTGGTGGTATTTTTTGTCACTGAAACTGACTGAATGGGGGTTTGAATATGAATTACCCATTATGAGGTAACCTTACAAAAATGCTTGGAAGAAGGAAGGGGCTGAGGAGAGGGGTGAAGAAGGACACTCACTCCAGGTCTGTATTTCAACTGCAAGATTCAGTGTCACAGAATTTATACACCAGGAAGTGCAGAGAAAGAGCAAGAACAACCTCAGAAGGGAAAGGAAGGCTTCTCAAGTGTTTTTGTGTTGCATTAATTGGTATGGAGGAATGCTTCATACTCACTTTAAATTAAAATTCACTACAAAAGAAACAGCTGGAGGTGTCTGTTACCATTGCCACAACTGGAGACTAACAAAATAGGAAAAGATTATAAAACATGGTGATGTAAAATGGAGTTTACTAAGTTTCACTGAGCCATTTGAGCTTTCCTCTAGACAACTGCAATCTAATTCCCTCCCACATTACTGTACCTCCTATTTTCCTTTCCTACTTATTGGTTTGTTATATTTAGATGTATCTCAAATTAGTTGTTTATATACAGTAAGCATCAAAATATTTCCATTGCGAAGACACAAAAGTAGCTGCATGTGTAAAAGTATGATTGACACAGAAAAGGATAAATCATGTTTCAAAAGAATCCATTTGTGGTCAGTAAGCTATGGTCATTTGTAAAAGTCTTTTTTTCTTTTCTGCTACTGAACAAAGCCTGAGGACTTGGTAGCATTAAAATTCTGACACCCCACCTTTTCTTGAGATCTGGCTTTACTACCAAAGAGGTCACCATATGAAGCTTTTGCCAATCTTCCACTGGTTTTCTTTAATTTCCTGTCTTAGAACTGCTTTTGCTTCAGCCACTCAGAAGATCTCAACTCAGCTTTTTCCTAGAATCCATAACAGCTGATTAAAAAAAAATGAGTTTTTAGCCAGAAAGCAATAGATAGAAACTAGAGTGGCACAGCCTCTATAATCCTAACTTTGAATAGATGCATGACTAGTGAAAAGGAAAGCAGAGGGACCAGAATTAAGTGCTCCTCAGTACATTAAAATTGACACATTCCAGTCCATAGATTCAGCTTTGCCTAATGTCACATCCTGGGTAAATAATATTTTAAGGAATGAAAATCCCTCTAAGAATTTTTCGTCAAATCAAAATTCAACCTAAAATATTTTTTCAAATAAATTTACCTAATAGTATTCAAATAGTATTCAGCTGTTTTCCTCCACTTTATGTTAAGTGGGGATGACATTTGATGCACAACAGACTACATATTAAGTTAAACGTTAAATTTACTGATATATAAATATTTTTTAGGCGTCTTGCTGAGAAAACATGAAAGCAATAGAAAGCTATGGATATTTGCTTTAGATTGGACTACTTACTGCTAGGAAAAATTAGGTGTTCCAGATGAATAAATAAACTGAGAGACTAAGGACTGAAAACACTAAGAGACTAGTGTGTAGAGCACATGAGCTCTCCTTGCCTTTGTTTACTATTTTGTCTTTTGTTCTCTACTGAGGGTGACTAGTTTGTCTGTAAAAATATTTCTTGATAATTCATGAGGGAGAGAAGGTAATGTCATCCAGAGAGGACTTCTCTAGTCCCGTAGAGAGTACATTTTGCTCAGTGTGGATCTGTGATGTCGTGCCTCCTTAGGTACTTTGTCACTTTTCCAAAGCACGTAACTTCTAAATATACGTATTATTCCAAAATGCAGTGCTTCTTTCTTTGTAGTCTCTAAGTCTTTGTAAGTCTCTAAGACTTACCCCTGTGCTGAGTATGGCTTAGTCCACATACTGACTTCCCGTGGCCTGTCTTTTGATTATAATTGAACTCATGTGATTTAAATATGGAACAAGTGTGTTGTTCTGTCATAATCAAGATGGTGAAAGTTGAAAGAAAGAAATAAAAATAACTTACATTGTTATCTGATGCTACTAATCAATCAAAAACTTGCAACAGTTTCTTACTGATGGATGCGGTAAATTTAGTATTTGTTTATCATTAACTAGTCTGTGACATAAAGAAAGGTACTAGATACAACCAAGGACTTAGGAACCTACAACGCAGAGCCTGAATTTTAGGTTCTCCTTCCTCCCTTCTGCAGAAGTCAATGCTAACTCCTAACCTACAGCATTATGTTTCCTCCTGTGTCTGTCTTCACTTTCTGGCCCCATCCATCATTCCATTCCTCAACCTGTAGATAGGTTTGATGGTGGGGGCAGGGCTAGGAAAAAGCAGATTTGAGATTTAACTTTTAGGCTCTAAATTAAACATCAGGATTATCACATCTTGATTAGTACACTAGGCTGTCTGTAGATGATGTGAGGAAGGAGTGTGGGGGTGCACAGGTGGAAGTACTGTTTATGCTCTTTGTGACACACCTTAAGAGTGACCATCAGATTTTTTCATATTCTCTGTTGTGACCAGTCCACTGGTTTCAAATCTTTAAAGAATGACCTAAATTCTGCAGTTAGTTGGGATAGGTCACAAATTAAGTGCTGAGGTCTTCAAGAGAGGGACTGTTCTCGGTATATATAAATAAACGCTCACCAGAGATTTACAGAGGATTTGGGCACTTTTGTGTATACGCAGCATCTCTGAGGACATTTCAACTACTCTAGTTTTGTACTAAAATGCAGGAATTTCAACCCTCATCCCACTTGAGGTGCCAAGCTTCTTCACTTTGCCCAAGCTTTATATTGTCATTGTAGAGATTAAAAAATGCTCAAAAGAATATGTTATATAGTAAAAAGCACCTATACTGTACATTTTATAAAAATAGAGAGTAAGATGTGTTATAAGTTGGTAGTGGGATCCAAGAAACATTTTGACTCAAATTTTTTTGGATATGTGTTAGTGATAAAAAATGTACATGTTAAATGACCCATATATCTGTCAATTATGATTGTGACAGGAGTATGCTTACTTCTAGAAGTTTCTTTGTTTCTTTTCAGCCCTTTCCTCAGCATTGGTTTTTATTTTCTTCTAAGAAGCTGTGATCACTTTCAGCTTGGAATCATCCAGGAATTTAGCTAGTGTAGTGTGCATACCTTTTGCTTGGAAAGAACCGAACAGTCTGCTAGCAAAGAGTAATCTCTGCTAGTAGGCACAGAGCTGTGCAACAGGAGCTTCATGAACTTCTGATTTTTAGCTGGAAACCAAATGTTTAATCACTATTCTGTGTATATTTTAGCCAACTATGTGTTCAGATCATCCTTTTTTACATGCATATTTCTGTAACAGATCTATGACATGACATCAGTATGCCAGGTGATTCTGATTTTGATCTTATGCAGTTCCATGAGGAAGGTTGTCTTACGTGCATCACCAAAGTCAAATTCTAAGCCTTTCTAAGTTTCTTTTTCTAAAAATTTTCTTGAGAAAGAAATTGAGTTAATTTTGTATAATCTCTATTATATAAACCGATATCACTTAATTTTTTCACTTTCATCTCGGTTAATCTTAAAAAGGTTTAATTATTCCAGCAATTTCCAAGGCATTGGAAGCAAATCCACTATTCCTAAATGGTTTTTTTGCTTTTTTTCCAGCAGTGCATACCTTCATTTACCATTTACTCTTCAGATACTTCATGTAACTGCTAAACATTTGGATACTGATGCTGATCCTTTTTAGCACAATAGGCTGAATTTATTGGGTCTGCTATTTTTAATACATTTAAGTTGTCTAAATAGTCTTTAATGTACTGTCCTTCCCAAGGCTTTCTCATTACTCCTTTCCTTATTTGCTACCATTATTAGAATCTATTTTCCATTATGATTTTCAGTCCAGACTGAAACAAAAGCTCTCTTTCACAAATCTTTCTTCTGTTTAGTGAGTTACTTTCCCTAGTTCCTCTTAGCTTTCACTGTGCTCCCCTTGCTCTTTGTGTGCCTGAATGCAGCCCGGTCCCTTTTCATATCTTTTGGAATACACCCTTTTGTACCTTATTCGATACAATAGTTGGCTTTTGTTAAAGAATGTGGTCTTATGTAAATACTCTTTTCTAACTTTAATTTCTTTGATACTTCAAGTTGATCTGCCAGCACAGAGTAAGCTACCGAAGTGAGACCACAGAATAAGGTCCTTAAGGTGAGATTTGCCTGATTTATGACTTCGAAGTACATCATCAGTGCTACCATAGCTAGCTGCTGTTCTTGTTTCCTTTGTGCGTATGGAATAAAATACATTTTTCAGCAGTGTCCAAGATACCTGACAGAATTACTACCATGAATTTCTGTTCTGTTAAATTTTTCATAAAAAAATTCAAGTTTTGCATGAACATATTTAAATGGCAATGAAAGCAGTCATCTTTCTATATTTTTATTTATTATTAGTACAGTTGCATGTAAACAACTATAATAATTATGACCAAATATGCAACAAATTCATTTCTGCATAGTAATACTCTGAGCATCCCATTGACTTCAGGGAATTAAAATTGTATGGCAACTCAGAATCTGGCCAATTAAAAATGAATTAGATTACTGTTAATATGGTTGAATAATGTTGCATATAAGGAATGCTGAAATTAAAAAAAAATTATTTGAATCATTGTATTATGTTTAAAAAAATTAAATTCCTTCCTACTTCAATGGTGCAGTATGTAATGGTCTTGCTCTGCAATATTTTAGTTCAGTTAAATGTCTCATTAAGAAAAATCAACTTGCTGATGTATCATTGCTTTGCAGAGTAAATTTTAATGAGTGAAATTTCACTAATGAGTAAAATCCATTTTCCAAAGAATAATTTTTCTTTTATGGAGGCTGAGTGCATTTGTAATAGGCATGTTTAGGCTTAAAATTATTATTGCTCCTACATCAGCTACTATTTAGTGTATATAAGAAGAATATTTTCATGAAATTTAAAAGAATTATTCTTTATTTTAAAGATCTTAATTATGTTATGTATTTGAAGTATTTTTAAAACTGTTGGACTGCTACCTTCCAGAATTAGCTTTTCCATATAGTATATTTCAGTGAAATAATCTACATTTATATATTTATGTCAACTGAAAATTACCAGGTTATTTGAACTTGACACGATACTAGAAAAAATGTAGACCTCACAGCCTTTTCCATACTGACCCAAGGCATTTGGATATGTAGTTTGAGATTTAGTCTTAACATGAGCTATCACACTTTTTTTTTTTGCACAAACAAAAATATATACATCTCTTTAATTTGACAGGACTATACCCCTGTCATTGGAGCAATGTATTCTGCAATAGAGACCAAGGAGATGTGCAAAGGAAAGTTTTGTTCAACATTTAGAAAAGAGGAATATTCAGTTCTGCAGTCCAAGTCAGTTATTTCCCACGTTTCTGTTTTCATTGTAAGGGGGACTGGTTTCAAGACTCATACGGAAGAGAAACATGGTGAGAATCTGTTGTACAGATTCACATCTGTGTTACTGTTAAGATGAGTTTTTAATTATAGGTAGACCACATAGCATTACAGTTAATTGCCTCCAATTGCTTTAGTTTCATTTCCTTGTAACTTATGACAATTGTAAATTATTCAGGCACAAGTCATCTATTCCAACCAGTTTGAATCAGGGGACAGATAATAAATGCTTGAGAAAGACAAAATGGTTTATTGGATGGCTGTCTATTCTCTGAATGAGGTAGATATCCAAATTGCAAATGATCATATAATTTAAAAGGTATTTGGTTTTATTATTAGTTTAAATGCATGAATAAGTTTTTATAGATTAGTCTTAATTTTTGGCATTTGCAGTTGTGAGTGCTTTGACATTAATGTGTTAATCCTAGTTAAATCTTGCATTTGGTTTCTATTTTTCTGATGTAACATGTTGTATTACACTAGCATAATAACACACTAAGGGATTGGACAATACATAATATATAGAAAGACAAAAAGCAGGGTAGTTTTATGAAGAAACACAAAAGCAGGTGATAAGGGAACTGAAACATATCTTGCTAATTCTAGTCTATTTTTCACTAACATATTTACTTATATATCCATCTACTAATTTTACTCACACTATGAAGATACAGATGAAATAGATACAAATAGTGGGGTACATTAATAGGAACAAGAGAAAAAAAAAGAGCAGGGGGAACATCAAAGACAGATGCACACCTTATGTTGAGAGCTACAGGGGGAAGAAGAATATGACATGATATGACAAGGCATCACCAAAAAAAGTGGGAGAGCAAGTGGCGTGGGAAAGAGGATGAGGGGAAGACTGCTGTGTAACACCTACGTATTCCCTACCTGTCAGCATCTGTTTTCTGAGATTGATGAGGCAGAAGGATCTGCTCTACTGTACTGAAGCACAAGTTCCTCTTACAGCAGCACAGTAACAAGATTCAGGAGCTAATGGAAGCAGTGTTCAGGAAAGCAACTGAGTAGTCTTGAAAATGCCCAAAAGAGAGTCTGTAAATTGTAAAGTCTCAGTCAGTAATATTTAGAATTTCTGAAAATAGTTTTGACTAGATGTGATTTCTGCCAGCTGAAAGCTGCCCTTTAGTTCTTTAATGCTGGTGAAGTCTGTTGCTGTTGAGGGCTCGCAGGTTTTTTTGATTGCCTACTTTAAATCCTGCAGCTCTTATGCCTGCAAGAGATATACTGTAAGGAATCTCTAGTTTTATTTGGGTGAATCTGCTCAGTTGCCATGGTAGGTGATAGGTCAACTGCCTGTCAATATCAGTGCCAGCATCTTATTGATATGAAATTAATCTTTAAGTATCTGGTCCTTAAAGCACAACATACACAGGTAGCTCTTTCTCAGTTTTACAAATTCAGTATCGAATTCTCCGCAGTGCCATTTTTCATTATTTTATCAAAAGCTGCTATAGTTTTTGTATTTTCTTCAACATTATATTGAACACCATTTAAAAGACATTCCCATTCTCAAAGATATCTTTCAATTAAAACTTGGAGAAAAATATGAACAAATCTTTAAAAATGGATCAATTCCAGGCATTTTGGATGAAAACTAACATTTGCATTTTGTTTTGTTTTTCTCTCTTCAGAAATAGATTTTCCTGTTTCAACAGACTATAGCTAGCAGTTACTTAAGAAGAACACATTTAGACTATCTAGTTTACAAAATCTGGGACAAAACACTGGGATTTTGTAAAAATCATAAGATCCTAAAAGAAAGAGTCTCATTTTGAAGGACATATGATAACAATACCTGTATTGAATTTCATAGTCATTAAGAGAATAATGGCTACTCACATTTCCCAAATGCAGTCGTCCGATGTTTAGAGAAATCTTTATTAAGAAAATGACCAGACATAAAAAGTCCTTCTCTTGTAAGTGTAGGCACTTAATTGACTGCTCTGATCATTAAAATAAATTAGACTACATTCTCCACAACTCCCCATGGAACTTTTATCTCAAGAGAGAATTGTAAAACAATTCACTGTTGCAGTGCAAAACAGAAAACCATGTTTTCTATACAGTGGCTGTGCCCAAGTATGTGCATTTCTTTTTTCCCTTGTCTTTGGTCTGTCTTCCCTTAAACCAGATTAGTTAAGCTGCGTTCACTTCCTTTCTCTCTGTCTCTCCTTCTCTACAAGACAGTGTTCAAAGTCTGCTTCCATCTTGTAACTTTATTTTTGAAGTTTCAACAAAATATAATTTACCAAAAAAGTCTAACTTTTTCATATGGTGTAAGAGCTGTAGTTGGGGGTAGCGATTCTAGTAAGCATTGCTTCCAAGGTACCTCACTTTCTCTAACTGTTTAATTTTGCATTCCACATGTTAATGTTGTATTTCTCCTGCTCAAAGCCTGTTACCGTAATACAGTGTCACTCATGTTATCATCACAGAAAGCACGATCAAGCAATTGTTGACGTAACCCTTATATTTCTGTTGGATTTTCTGCCTTTTTTTTACTTATTATCAAAGATTCCGTGTCCACACAGTTTCTTATGAATTACTTTGTCTAAGGTGATCTTGAAAACTTTCTATTTGCTTTGTAGGTGCCATATAAATCTTAGAATAATAGGGCTTGAAGGTATCGCAAGAGGTCATTTAATCTTCTGGCAAAGGCAGAATCTGCTGTGCTTCTGTTATTCCTGTCAAACATTTTTCTAACCTGTTCTTAAAGACCTCTAACCTCTTCAGGCAAATTATTATGATGCCTTTCTATAATTACAGTTTGAAAGATTTTTCCTAGTGTCTAACTTGAGTCTTTCTTGTTACAGTTTAAATTCAATAAAGCTTACCCTGTCCAACAGGAACATGAAGAATATTTCTTTTCCCTTTGTTCATGTATTCCCTCTCAGTCTTTTTGTTTTTCTAAATCCATGCTTTCTATAACGCTCTGAGTTGTATCTTTCTCAAAGCTGGGTTCTTAAAATTGGACCCAGTAAGCACCTGGTGTGTTACCAGTGCCAGACAGAATGGAGAATTGATTTCACGCATCCTGCAAGCTACCTTTCTATTGTTGTTCCCAATCTGATTGCCTTTTTCATAGCAGTAAAATATTTGTTGACTCGTGTTGGGTGTGTGATCCTGTGTGACCCCAGATTCCCTTCTACAGAATTATCAGCAAAATAATCCCTGTCATGTAGTTGGTTATTCTTGCCTAAGTGCCATATCATCAATCAAAGGATTTGATCAACTTCTTGATCTCATCGCCTCTGCTCTGTGTCACAGAAATAACTTTAATCATGAAAGGACACATGCTCAGCTTAATCTTTCATCTTAGGACTTCTGCAAAAGTATAAACATATCATATTACCAGCCACTGCAATTTTTGTAATTTTACAGATTGTTTTGGAAACTGTGTCTTCTGTAACACTTGCAAATAATTTCTGTTGGTTTTCAGAGATTCAAGGTTTCATTCAGAGTTGTATATAGAAATGTATATCTTTATATATATATACACACTATTATTGTTTGTAAGATCCTTATCCTACAGAAGTTACTTTAAAAAGAGACAGAAAAAATGATAGTATTGCCATGTTGTCAGATTTCTTAAAGGACTCTGAATATCAAGCATCAACTTAATGCTTTTTCTTTTCATTACAGCTCCACTTGTGTCTTTGAAGGTTTGTTAATTTACTCTTTGAAATGCAGCTAGTAACCTTTGTACATTTCATAAAAAGATAATACTTCATTGTATTGCTACAAATTAATTACAAGAGGAAATAGACATGTCATATGCAAAGACCAAAAAACCCCAGATTTATATGATTATGTAGAAATGGTAATCACAGGAACAGAGAAATGTGCCTTTTCAATGGCACAGTTATATTTTCTTTTGATCAAAGTATCTTTTAAGAGCTGTCATATGCTGAGGTGGTGAATGAAGAGATATAAGGTATTCCTTCACCTTCCCTCTCTTCATGAGTTTCATCTCCTTACAAAGATCTGGATTAGAGGTTTTTTCCATTTTCATCAGGGAAGAGAAAGAATGACATCTTGAATGCTTTAAGGGCATGATACTGTATTTTAGTATAATTTGACCTTTTAAATAATGGTGTTGTGTTTGCTTTTGAGGACCTAAAGTAAGTTGTAGTTCAAGACAACTTCTTACATTCTTGGCTGTGATGTATTTTCAATTTAAAATAATTCCTTGCTTTTCCCAAATGCAAGCTCTTCCAGGCTGGCATAAACCAATGAGGCAACAAAAATAAAGTTATTTTTAGAAAAATAAGCAAGGGGGCTTATGTTCATATGAACAACTGTTAAAGTTCCTGTTGTGGTTTAACCCCAGCCAGCAACTAAGCACCACACAGCCGCTCGCTCACTCCCCCCATGGTGGGATGGGAGAGAGAATCAGAAGGCTAAAAGTGAGAAAACTCGTGGATTGAGATAAAGACAGTTTAATAAGTAAAGCAAAAGCTGCACATGCAAGCAAAGCAAAACAAGGAATTCATTCACCACTTCCCATCAGCAGGCAGGTGTTCAGCCATCTCCAGGAAAGCAGGGCTCTGTCATGTGTAACAGTTACTTGGGAAGACAAATGCCATCGCTCCGAACGTCCCCCCCTTCCTCCTTCTTCCCCCAGCTTTGTATGCTGAGCATGACATCATATGGTCTGGAATACCCCTTTGGTCAGTTGGGGTCAGCTGTCCCGGCTGTGTCCCCTCCCAGCTTCTTGTGCACCCCCAGCCTGCTCGCTGGTGGGGTGGGGTGAGAGGCAGCAAAGGCCTTGACTCTGTGTAAGCACTGCTCAGCAATAACTAAAACATCCCTGTGTTATCAACACTGTTTCCAGCACAAATCCAAAACATAGCCCCATACTAGCTACTGTGAAGAAAATTAACTCTACCCCATCCAAAACCAGCACAGTTCTTCAGGCTGTATTCAGCCACACTAAGGTGTGACTGATTTTGAACCGTTTACTTTGGCCTTATCAACATGAGGTTCCAGATTTAGAATATGACATTTTGGGGATGGATCTTGCATGTATCTCCTCAAATTCAACAGATTTTTCCCTAGAGACTTGCTTAGTAGCCTGCAACCAGTAAAACGTGGTTATTTCAATAGTGGATTTGTTTAAAAACCTAGTGTTGTTTAAATATAATTAAGTCTTCATTACAGAAGTTAAATAGGTGCTTGCCAGAACTTAAGAAGGGTGCATGTGATGCAGGTGCCTGTGTTTTTTCCCAGCTACAGGTTCTCTTTCTCACCAAAGAGAGGAGAGATCAGTCTCCTCTCTTTTCTTCCTGTTCTCCCTCACTTATTTTTTTCTTTCCCAGCTTCCAGACTGCAATTCTGTGCCCTTTCATTAGCTGTAGTATTTCTGTAATCCTTCTCTGAGCCATTGAACACTTCAAAAAGGCAGAAAATTATCCAGGTTGAGTTTTACTGCTGTGTTAGTGAGTTCCATTTGCCTTCAGAAGGGTGCAGTGCTAACATGGTAATGCGGAGGGTGGAACAGAGGAACAAGAACTCCTATTTTTAATGACTGTGAGTTGTTCAGTTGGTTCAGCGGCTCTTTTGGAGCCATAGTCTCACTAAGCTGAATAAAAGTACTGCTTGTCCATGCAAATCTCATTTACCTTATATCCATAAATGATCATGTGTTCAAAATGATGATTGGCACAAAGGCAACTTTCAGCTAACTTGTAAATCATTCATCCCTAATATATACTAATCAAGATGTACTTCATTGTTGTCACAAACAAGATAATTTAATCAAATAGAAGAAGTCATCTGTTGCAAACAATGACTTAGCAGTAGAAAATGCATGTTATTCCTCTTTGTGCAATACAGTCTCTCTCTGGAAATTAAAGGAGATGCAGTCCTTTGAATGTATTTGCAGGAACATGCAACGTGTAATGCCAAAGCACACACAGCTCAAATTTGCATTTAACCCACAAGGTATGACTAAAGTTAATGTAGGAGGAGATTGTCTATTTAGTTGGCAAGCAGGAATACACTCCAAGAGCACAGCAAGAAGAGCCTTCAGCAGTTAGAGAGGTGATTGTTTTCACTGTGCGTGTTTTGAAAAGCATGCAAAATAACATGGTTTTGCATGTTTTGGCAGAGAAGACTGGGTTTTTTCCCCTGATAGCAGAGATAGGCAGTAGGGTTTTCTTCTCATTTGCTGCCTTTTGGTGGAGCTTTTTCCTTTCTGTTTTTAGGTTGTTGGTGTAGATTTTTTGTTTTCTTTTCTGTTTATTTCCTCTGTTCTTCAGTTGTTTGGGATTTTTTGTTTATTTAGGCATTTTTATGTGGTTTTTTTAGTAGTTCTTTGTGGGGCTGCTGTTCTTGCTCTGGTTTTGTATTTGTTCTGATTTTTTTTTTTAAACTTTAGTCTAAGTTTCTGCTTTTAGTTGCTTCTGGTGCCTTCTAGGGGCTTCTGCAGCTAACAGTTTTTCTTATTTTAAACATATATACTTCATATATGTAAAAATTCAACATCCCTTTTCAAAACTTAGGCATCCCTTTTCAATTTAATGGCAAATGACTGTTGATTTCTGTTCTGTAATCTCACTCTCAAGGAATTGCTACATAGTAAGCAATTGTCACATCATACATCTGACACACGTCAAGACTAATGGTAAAGGTGATTGATAATAGATTATCATTGTAATCATTCAACTTTCAGCAGAAAAAGTGTTATATTTAAATGGCATTTGTAACTGATATTGGTATACAACACATTACCATGGTGACAAAATTGTCATTTTGGCCTGCCACTAAAAAAACATATATTTTGTTTGGTTCCCAAAATAACTCCAAATAAAGCTCAAAAACAGCCAGATTGCCAGATTTAAATGTAAAACAAGGTATTACAGACCAGCTGCTGAGTTGTTTTATTAACCTATAGCAACCTTTTTTAAAGATGAAACCTTTTTTAAGAAGGAATGCCAATATGTAATATAAATCTGTAGGTGTTACTATATAGGACTAATTTAAGAGGTTATTCAGCAAAATGTATTTCTTTAAAATGGCCATCCTCTAGCCTGCAATAACAATTATCATTCTTCACCAAACATCAAAGCAATAAAGTACAGAATACAAGCACTGCAGATCAAAGAGGGGAAAAAGTGTCTTTCAAAATAAGTACTTGACAGAAATAATGAATATTTGAACTTGGAAGACTGAATTAGAGTATTGAGCTAACTTGATGGCTACTGTATCACATTGTTATATAAGATTGAGATTTTGTAGTTGTTTTGAATTCCTACACTCTTAGCGGACTCTGCTAGAGTTACCATAAAAATGGTTTTCTCCATCTCTAAAAATTAGCTGATATTATTCACAGATTTTCTTCTCTCATAAAAAGCAACGTGAATTCATGAAGATAGGGATGAGAAATGACTTTTGCTCTGGGAAAAATTGCAGTTTAAGAGGTAGTGGAAAAACTCAAGACTTCACTTAAAATAAATCAGCATCCTGAGTTTATGGCTCAGAGCAGTGAAAACTTCCTATGATACATTTCATACCTTAGCAATAGATTTATTTTGCTTTTCGAACAGGTTTTTCAGATCTATCTAAAAAGTGCTCACAGGGGAATTTGCACATATGATCAGCTGTGTAAGCTGGATGAATCGGAACAGTCCACATTTCTACAGAATTTTTCCTGTTTGATGTGACCACAAGGAAAAAAAAAAAAATGTGTAATTCTGGATTAGATAGATGTACCTATGATATTTAAATTTATGAAACCTGAAACATCACAGCTATTGTTCATGCTGGAGTTGAATCTGGTGAGGGATGTCAAATGCAATGAGAAGGGCCTCTATAGATACATAAACAGCAAAAAGAAGACTAGAGAAAACACAAGCCTGCTGCTGACTGGGGCAGGGGCACTGGTGAGCATGGAAAAGGCTGAGGTACTGAATGCCTCCTTTGCCTCAGTCTTTACTGGTAAAACCAGCCTTCAGAAATCCCTGCCAGAAACCCGGGGGTAAGTCTGGAACAAGGAAGATGTACCCTTGGTGGAAGAGGATAAGATCAGGGAATACTTAGACAAACTGGACATACCTAAGTCTATGGGCCCTGATGGGATGCATCCATTAAAGCTGATGGAGGTGGCTGATGTCATTGCAAGTCAGCATTAATTCACAAGAGGAAGTCAGGCATTACCAGCCTGATAACTTTCTGTGATGAAGTGACTGGCTTGGTGGATGAGGGGAGAGTAGTGGATATTGTCTACTTTGATGTCAGTAAGGCTTTCAACACTGTATCCCATAACATTTTCATAGAGAACCTGTTGAAGTGTGGGCTGGATGAGCAGACAGTGAGGTGGACTTAAACATGACTGACCGGCCAGGCCCAGAGGGTTGTGATCAGTGACATGAAGTCTAGTTGGAGGCCAGTAACTAGTGGTGTACCCCAGGGGTCAATACAGGCTCCAGTCCTGTTCAACATCTTCATTAATGGTCTGGATGATTGGTTCGCTGCAAATGCACAGTAAAATTCTTTCTTTTAGTTTAATCATGATATTGTTGATCTTCATTTTGTTTGGACAATACTGGTTTGTGCTAAATTAGCTTTCTGATTCAATGGATGCCATGAAGTTAAGAAAAATATAGTTTATTGTCTTTTGAGTCAGAAGTCTTCTGTCATTTATATAGCCTGAGACTGAAAGGCAAACCTATCTGACAAACTATTTCCAGGTAAGCAAAAGCAAAGAAAATCTTGACTGCTACCTAAAACATCAGAGATTATTTTTAGGCTTTCAAGATTCACTTTTATTTTTAGAAGTATAAGGTTTTTCCCTTCCCCTTTTCCCTTTTCTCTTTTCCCTTTTCCCTGTCCCTTTCCTTTTTTTCTTTATTATGTGGTTGTACAGTGTTTGTGCTTGAGCTCATAATGAAGCGCTTTTGATCAGCACTAAAAAGGTCTACTGGTTGAGTCCTTAAATGCAAAACTTCTGGTGAGAATAAACTTCAAGGTCTCAGAATGCACTTATCAGATCTATTGTATGAATAAGTGTCAGGTCCCAGAGTAGATTGCATAAATCTTTTTGGTTGAGCTTGGTGAGTGCAAAGCTTAATACCCACAGGCTTGCAATCTTTTTGAAGGTGATTATAATTCAGCACCAGCTTTGCATCCGGGATAAAGGTTCCCCTTGAACACAAAGTATGCTACATGCTTGTGTGCTAGTGATCAAAATACCCGGAGGGTTGTTGCTCTTGCAATTCTTAAACCTCCAAAATGATGTTAAAATGCTATATCCAATCAACTAAGCTGTAAATTCAATTATTGTAGATTGAAGACGTAGTTCTACCTCATATGCCAAAAACTAATTTCAGTCATAGTATTTCTGTTACCATACTCCATGATGTAGCATAACTCAGGAGATTTACTGAAAGTTTATAAATGGTATGTTTAAGATTTTGTAACAGTTTTTTTTTAATTGCACACTGTGGTAAGGATTACTGCCTGAGGAAGAAAATGTGTACTTTAATTTTCCAAACTAATGTAGGTGATAGATGTTCATCCATGCTTGTTTAGGATAAATTTGCAGTCATGCCATACAGACTTTGAAGATTTAGTTGTTGTTGATAAGGAACACCATATTGTTTTATGATCTGTTTGGTTTGACTCGTCATTTAAGTAACAGTCCCAAGCTTGTCAGTTTGACAATTCTACTAAAAAATTTCTATTGTGATTTTTTAAATTTACTATGAACTGTATGTTTTTTAATATCAATTGTCTCCAACCTCTCACTAGCAAAATACTAAAGATAATAGTGCTTATTATCATAACAGTCTATTCAAAAAGATTATTTTTGAAACTGTACGCTACATTATTAATCTCATAAAAAAGATTTTCTTTGTTAAACTGAGCTTGAGTGTGATCTCAAATTTTATGGCATATACTACCGAAAATTTCCTCCTACTTTTAAAAGAGTACATCGTAAATCATAAATTGAAATATGGCTAAAAATAAATTCACAACATACTTTTAGTAATTCTTTATCCTTGTTTTTCCTTTGATTACAAAGTAACAAACTAATTTGCAAAATTCAGTGATTCACATGAAGTCTCACCATGGTGAAAATTTGTGAGATTTAGCTGACCTTCAAACCTTATTGTTCTGCTTTTAAATTCAAAGGCTTCTGTAATGAAGAGTATAATAAAATACTATACAAAATTCCTCTCTCATTAGTTGGTGGTGAGCTGATGAGAGAGAGAGTCAAAAGGAAACTTGTATTCTAGTGAGATACAGTCTTTTGTCACATATATTGCAATCAGCTTCCAAACCTTGATCAAACCTAACTTAAGCCTAGTGTAACTGAACAGTTTCATGTCCTCTTGGAAGTAAATTCTTAAGATCATTTTCTTTCAACCTAACTACTTTCCTAGAAAAGGAGTATAAGCCTCTTCACTTGGGAAACAAGTACATTTGACATTCCTATACACTATTGGGAGGTATTACAGAAAGCTTCTTCCCTGGGTTTGTAGTCACATCTGAAATATTGACTGTAAGGTCAAATGAAGAGCAAAATTTGCCATAAATTTGTAGACTTAAACTGGTTTATCAGAGTTAGGAACTGGACTCCCTTTTCCACTAAAAACAAATAAAATGTTCTTAGTAGTGGTAAGCTATAGAGACACTTTTGGAAAAGTATACTGATATGCGCTGTCATGACTCTCAACATTTAGCTATATCAGTGGTTATGCCGTATTGCTGTGTCCTGGTTTTAATTTTATGTTGTTTTCAGTGAAGCTATACATTCACTGTATATGTATAAGTAATATCGTCTGCCTGTACCGTATCCAATACACCAGTGTTACATGGATATTAGGTGCTGTAATGTAGATAAATAGCCACAAAAAGGATCTTATCCATCACAGCGGTACCATTATAAACACTTAAGTTACACTTAAGACCTGTAAGGTGGCGAATTAACTCATTTTTTGGTAAGTGTCCTAATATTAACTGATGCTTGCATTCTTACTGTTTGCTGTTTCTCTCTCTCTCTCGACATATAGACAAACATGCACATACACAGACATATGTACAATGATATGCACAATGTGTATGTGGGTTCATGTGTGCACAAACATGCTCATGTCTTGTTAAATCTTCCTTGGCAATTGTACCTTTTCTGTTCATGTGTAGAGTTGGACCAGAGGCTAGGAAAAGAGTTGTCATTAAAGATGAGTCAAGCCTCTTGTTCTTCAACCTATCCTTCAAGCTTATGTACAGCAGAAAGTTGTAACACTTAGTTGTAGCCATAACAGTATTTATATTTGAATTCCACTTGGGATGCTGTAAGGAAGTTCCAGTGAAGTTTTTCCTAGTTTTCACTCTTGTGTTTATACTTAA
Source organism: Gymnogyps californianus (assembly GCF_018139145.2). NCBI lineage: Eukaryota > Metazoa > Chordata > Aves > Accipitriformes > Cathartidae > Gymnogyps > Gymnogyps californianus. The sequence goes on along the minus strand of NC_059474.1, from coordinate 38,280,296 downwards.
ATCAGTATAAATAATTGTTACCCTGGTATAACACCAGTCAAACTAGAGGCTGCATTAAGATCGCTGTTTTTGTAAAAATAAACACCTATTACTGAGTCTGTTAGAACAGTAAAACTTCTTAAGTCCTGATACCATTATGGAGGTCGTGTTGTTCTCATGCTACTGAGAAGACTCACTTTGGATTTCCGCCTAACCATCAGTACTGAATCAATCAATAATCATCAAAATCTTTCACTATCTCTCTTGCCCTAAATTTCTAAAGTCTTCTGAGGTGATGTTGAAAACCAGAAGGACCTTTTCCTGGCCAAATAAGTTTTATTCGACTATGGGAAAACTATGATCTGTACAAAACAAGTAGGATGTTTTGGGTTGGGGAGGGAGGAGGGAAGGTTGGGGGTTTTTCTTCAAATTAGTTTATACTGTCAAACTTCCAGAATAAAGGATTTTAAAAGTTCTTCTGTGTGCTAAAGGTGAAACTCTACTTCTCCCAAATGTGAAGAAAGCATTTTGCAGAGTTACCAGGACTGCCAAGCATGTGAAATTATGATTTTGGAAACAGAAGAGATTGCCATTCTTGTGCGCAAATCTTTACACTCTGCTGCTTTTTTGAAAGTACTTTTATTATACATGATAGCTTATCTCAAGGAGAAACATAAAACTGTACCACAGATTTTAAAAAAATAAAAATTTCCCACGATAAGAAAAAAAGAAAGAAAAAAGCAGGATCAGAGCAATAGATTGATGTATCAGCCAGTTTTTAAAAAATTGCAACAAAACCCTAGTCTCCTGAGTCCACAGCTATGCTGGCTCTACAGCAATGTTCAGGAATAATTATGAGGAAAACACTGAAATCCTTTTTTAGGTAGCTCTTTCTCCTTTCTTTTATATGCAAAAAAGCATAACCATTTTGTGGAGCAAGCTCAGACAAACAGGGCTCCTTTCCATGGAAATAAGATCCTCACTTGACAGTAGTGTCCTTAGAAATGTGAACTGAGATGCTCCACTCTGGTAAGCTAGTGGTATCTAAGAACACACAGGGTAGCAGAACTGTAGCTGCTTGCTGTCTCTAAACTGTCTAAGGAATGAGGCATGGTTCTTATGAATAGCTGTCTTGGCTCTGAATATCTAAATTCTACCTGAATAACACTTCATTTTCCCAAATAGTTGTCTCGATCTCTCATCTGGTCAGTTAACGAGACCAGAATCTCATTTATTTCCCTAAGATCTGTACCCCACTATGTTACTACTTCCTCTGTCATGACTTCAGATGCTACTGTTTGTGATGAACCTTAGTTTCATTTTATCACCAGATTTTGAAGAGTCTGTCAAAATGTTAGGAAAGGAAATAGGAGAAATATGCTCTGAAGCTGCATTCCATTTGGAAACACTTGGCACTTTACATCAGAAAGCTAGTAGTAGTGTTTATTTATTTTTATAAATATTTTTAAAACATCTCATCCTTTGAGAATGACCATCAGTATATTTTTTCCCCAGCTGGAGATGGTGTCAGTAAAAGCATGCTACATTTACAGCTAGTGACATGTTCTTGACTGACTGTAGCCAGCAAGGGGTGCTTACGAATGCAACAGTCAAACTCTTTTCCTGAGAGACTGTGCTTTTCCTTTACAAGGTCCAGCTTCTACTGACTTAGTGATCAATTTGATATCTTGTTTCAAACTCGCTGTTTTGAGCAGGTACATTAGACAACATCAAACTAGCCCCTCCAAGAAAGCTTGTTATGTATGAATATCCTTGACCTTATGTGAGAAGTTATGGATGTGGTTCAGGTAGCATTTTTGTCATGTTGTGAGGGGCAAAATTGTAGTTGAACTTAGAACTCCTACCAGGTTTTGGAGCATAGGTAATGTACTGCTACTGAGAAAAAGGCAGAGGGGAAGACAAATGGGAATAAACCCCACGGCTTGTAGCTCCTAGGTCCTTAAAGCATTCAGATTGGTTTTGGGGTTGTTTTTTTTTTTTTCCAAATAAATGGAGTTCTTTCAAATAAAATGGAGTTCTACAAGAGCTTCTTCATTTAGGAAAATTCACTGGTTTTTTTTCCCCCCTTTTAACTGATAACTTTTTTGACTAGTGTTTTCCCTTAAAATAATTGAAGCTAACAGTTCAAAGAATAAAATCCACAGAGCGCATAGCAAGAAAATTCATGCTGATTGACCTGTATATTACCAAATTAACACTTGTTCACCATAATCCTTCACCACAATGACCTCATATCTGGCCACCTACTTCCTCCAGTTGCTATCACTGAGAATTTGTCTGCCTTCTTTAAGCTACTAAATAGCACACCCTTAATGATATCAGTGATTTCAGCTGGAGTGCTCATCTCAAAAGACACTTGGCCATTTGTGTTGGGCATTTAAAAAAACATCTATTTAGTGATCCTAATGCTTATACTAAGACTGCATTTTTTACATAGGAACCAGAATTACTGGCTGGTTTAATACAAAAATACCAAGAACAGTGTTTCCTTACAATATTAGTGATAACACACATTTCTCAAAATTTATTAATAAATAAGAGAAATTAGTTCAGCTGTACTCTTAAGTCTGGTCTACCAGAATGCACAGATATTTATATATATTTCTGTGGCAGTCCTGATGTGCTGATTTTGGTAGACTGAAGATAGCAACTTAGGTAAATGTGATCAGTATGGAACAATCAGAACAGGATCTTGAATATCTAAGTTTATGCAGAATCTTCAGTGACTATAGTAAATGTTTTTTCACTTTGTTAGAGTGAAGTATTTTTATGTAGCTGTTAGTTAAATTTGAATGGGAATGTTACTGTAAATTGCATAACACTTTCTTGTTGTGATACTGGAATAAAATCCCTTCAGTGACTTTTGTGTGTTCGGTCCACATCAAAACAAAGCAGCTTGTAAAAATAATCACTGTGACTGCAAATACTGGTTCATATCTATATTAATTCTTAACATACTTTAATATAATTGTATTGGTTTAAATTTAAACCAACCCATTACATTTTCAAGATCCCATTTTTAAAAGTAAGGAAAATTTTAGAGCTTTTGGTAGTTAAGACACAATGATGGACACTATCAATATGCTTAAGACTTGGATTTGAAAATAATTTGAAGGACGTGCAGATGAGGATAGTGAAAGTGTTCAATATTATTTGGTATTATTAAAAGAGTAAGGTATGATGAATTTCTGAGCAAGAGAGAAGTACATTCTGCCCCTTCTACTTGATGGCTTGAAAATGATGACTACTAGTAAGGACGTAGAAAAAATGGATTGGAATCTAGTCAGCCAGCAATTCTAATAACCACGTGAACCTGAGGTTTCCTACAAGCTGATTTCTTGTGACAAGTTAACAACATGACTTAACATGGCAGACCTTGGCGGTATCAAGAACAAAGACTGTGAAGTGTGATTGTTGTGAACAGTTTCACATGCTTCTGTAGCAATACCAAAACAGCAGGCACCAAGGAATGTTCAGTATAATTAATGTATCAACCTGAAGGATCCTTCATATGTATCTGTGCTTCTTATTATCCAAAATAGAGCATCCTCACTATATTCTCTGTGATTAAGTGATTCATTTCCTACAGATTCACAGAGTGAGCTCCACTTCTGAATTAATTAGTGTGTCTATATAGATACGTGTTGTCTCTACAAAAACAATGCTTTTGGTCAAAAATTACAGGAGTCCTGAAGTCTTTCTCTAATATGAAATGAGTACCTGGTATTATTAACCCCAAAAAACAGATGGAACAAGAAAATGCCTAATACAATCTGAAGTTCCCAGTATTTGGGCTTTGGTGAAAGTACAGGCAGCATAAAGTCTAGGGGTAAGGATCTACAGCTGAGAATATTTTATCACTAACCCCAGAATTCAAGTTGTCATCACTAACCTTGACACAGTAAACATGATCTCACCACTTCCTGTCCTGTCCTATCCTGTCCTATTTCTATTTTTGAGATACGTAAACTTTAATGGCGGTAAAGAATATTTTCCTTTGATTACAGGAGTGGGTGTCTTTTTCTTTCCAGCATATAATAAGCATAGGCATTTAATGGGAGATATAGGAAAAGGCAGAGGAAAGCATTGCGTATGTGGCTGGAGGAACAGCTACCACTCGCCATGCAGTTAGTGTTTGGCAGACTAACACCTGTCTCCTTCAGATTGTCACATCTTTACCTGAGCAGCCTCCAGACCTCTGTCTATACATTCTGGTCCCAAAGCATCTTGTGGTTTGCGGCTTTGGAATCATAGGCCTTAAGTCTCTGTCCTCTTTGGGAAAGGTGTGAGTATTCTTTGGAAAAATATATCCAGAGTAGTCTAATTGGCAAAATGGAATTTCGCTCCTAATTATTTCTTAATTTCTATGCTGTTTCATGTATCAAGCTGAAACGTGGAAATAGTTGTCAAGATGTTTTGAGATGCATTGTGAAAGCTTCCTATTATTATTTCAATTTTGTAAAAATACATAATAATAATAAAAAATAAATAATAATCATCATCATCATCAATACTCCCTCCACCCAATTAATGAATGTTCATTGCTTTATCAGATCCCAGAATAGTATACTATACTTCTAACCTCTAGTTAAAAGCATAAAATATAACACAATTTTAATTTATAAAAGGAGGCACTGGAGGCAAGCATAGGAAGCATGTGCACTGCAAAGCATATTCTTTTTCAGCCTTTATCTTGCAATATACTTACTCAGGCATACTGCAAAAAATCAACTCCCATTGTAGCCAGTGAGATTTCAACATGCTGAACATCTCTCAGTAGGTAGCAAGTCCTCACAAGATCAATCTCATAAAGAGAAAAAAAATCTGAAAATAAGTATGGGCAATACCCAAAAAAAGGCTCCTACAAAATTCTTGGTAAGATAACTTGGAATACCCAGTGATGGGTTGTGACAAAAATTAATACGTCCAGCAGTTTTTGAACAACAGCAATTGATTTTGGAAACGAAACAGAAAGAAGGTCTCCATCTGTGGAAGACACTGTCTATACTGGGTACTTCAAAAGAATAATTATAAATTCATATTAAGAAAAATATTTCTGTGGTTAGGAGCCATATTAATTACATGTATATATTTCAGTTTCCTATCATAACTGGGAGATGTGCTGATGTTTAAATAAGAGTAATGTCATTTAGCTCTTGGGCAAGATTTTACACTGGTGAAAAGTTTTATTCATCCAAATCTTTTTGCTGGTCCAAGGCTAAAATATGTATGATTAGTTTTTAAAAGTTTTCAAAGGAACATTTTAAAACATACCTGACAAGATTTCCCATATTCTTTTCATATCTCTGCGCTACAATATGACTATGAACAAAAGTAAATGCTAGAGATTGCAGGGCCATAATCTTATTATGTCTTCTCTCCTAGCTCGGAGAGTACGTGTTGATTGTTTCCACATTAGCAGCTCTAACTCCAAGACTGCTAAAGGATTAATTTATATTTTTTAAATTTCATATTCCATTATATCCAAGCAACAAGCACAGGCCCTCTAGACAGAGTAACTAAGGGCAATACAGCAGATTTCAGTCAATAAACTGCAAAATTTTACACCATCATAGGATTTTACCCTTCAAGAATCACTCAAACATTCTCAATATAGTTGATTTAGAAGTACGCACGTTTCTTAGATTCCTACTATACCATGGTCCCCAGGCAAAGATTTCATGGCAGAAAGAATTTTCCTTGGAAGTGGGCAATTAGCTAAAGAAAAAAGAATCAATTTCTTATCACTTGGCCAGAGTAATAGAAGTTACTGCAATCTCTCATATCTATTTTTCATTTAAGGCTCCAAGTTATTTGCTAAGCATGAAGGGAAGAAGAAAGAAGGAAATAAACTTAAATCCACTGAGTATCATATGTCAAAGAGGAAGTTTCTGGCTGCTGAAAAAACAGGATTAGTATCTTTAAAGAAAAAAAAAAATTACACCAAAATCCAACCTGTCTACTAAATAGAGGATCACTGCTATCTAAAGAAAAAATAGTATTTACATTAAACATCTGAAATGATCACACAATAGACTGATTTTATTTAAGGAGATGATGGACGTGGGTTAAATATTTTGGGAAAGATAAATTTACTGTCAGGTGTTACGTGTGTGTGTTTGTGAGTGCAAACACACACATATGTATAGATAGCAATAAAATACAATGCTACAAGTAATTAGAACCGTCAGAACTGTTTTGCTCAATAATGGAGTTTCGGTACAATTGGCTTATAAAACTCTCATTTTAAGAAAAACTTAGTCTTCACTTAGCCAATATACCTTAAGCTCTGATTCTGCAAGCTGCAATAATATGGGTAATCTCTTATCCCTGCAAAGAAATTCATCAAGTAATTTACCATATTGCAGTCATGTCATGTAAGCTATCTGGAGCTATTTTATAAACACTATTTCATAGAACCCTGAAACACAAAATACAAGAAACATAATAAGCCCTTTCTATTGTGGTATCATCCTGCATTTAGTTCAAAGTAGTTCAATTTGTGTAGCAGAGCATTAATTGTGGAAACAAGTGCATATGCCATAACCTTTTTATAAACTGTCCTAAGCATAGTTATTTTGTGTAATGAGGATAAGTAATAAATACCTCTGGATATCATTTCAATAACGTAGCCTGCTCAAAATTAGAAGTTTTTAAAGGAGAAGTCAGCATAATAACAATTTGGGATACATCAGAGTACACTCGCACCAACATTAGGATATTGCACTGAAACACTTTTATTTTGGGAAAAATGAACAGAAAGGGGTTATGTACAGTAAATCACATTATGACGAACTGGAAGAGAGATATTTAGCCAGCTTTGTAAGGATTTATGTTTAAAATATTAGCCTAAATGTTTTTTTAACTAAAGAACCATTTTATAATAAAGAACTCTCACATTAAAAATCTTCAAATGTCTCTTTCTCAATAGAGACAAATTGTATGTATATTTTGTTGTATCAAGCTTCAGATATTGGATTTCAATTTAAACATAAATTATTAATCATATAAAATGTATCACAGAATTTGCTGGAGTCATTAGAAATAATATAAAAAAATGTTAGGGGACAGAACCAAGAAATATTCTGTAAAAGAAACTATATAGTTCTATTCCACTCACTATGTATTTTCATGCAGAATTGAGTTTGGAGAAGCATTTGCTAATTTATTATTGGAAAAGCCCTTGCTGGTTTAGTCAAGCAAGAAAATTACCCCCAAAGCCCACAAGATTTATAATGCTTAGAAAACAAAAAGAAAAAAATTGCAACAAAAGAAAAGGGCAATTCAAAACCTAATGAGACATTTTAGGCCTCATTTACATCTCTAACCTGATGCATTTCTTCAAAACGTTTTTCTTACTAATTTGCATACTAAAAGCTTATTCTTCCCTAACCAAAATGATGATGAGATTTCCCTCACTATACTGAAGTTAGCATTACTTTAAAAGCTATTTATAGTCACTTTTAGAAGATGACTAGTGTGTCATTAAATTCACACCTCTATTAGAGCTGATAGTGCAACCAAATACTGGTTTCTTGAAATATGATGCCTGTAAATTTAAAACAGAGGTTTTACGGATCATTACTACAAAACATGGTAATTTTACCACTGAATAGACTTTTTTGCTAGACAAGTCTAATTATTTTTTTTTTTTAATTAAATGTGAATTAAAAAAATCTAAGTATGTGGATAAATGTCTTTTGATTGGGTAAGGCTCATCTGGTTGATAGTGCATATATGAATTTCCAAAAGGCTTCCAACAAAACCCCTTGTCAAGGGCTTTTAGGGAAATTAAGCAGCCATGACATAAGGAAGGTCCTTGCATGGATAACTAATTGGTAGAAAGAAACATGCCAGGCATATGCTCCCTGTAATCAGTAAAGCAACTTGAAAAACTAAGGCTCCCTTCACCAGAGGATACCCATCCTATGGCCTATGTATGTCCTTGCAAAAATATGGTTAAAGGATCGGTCTTCTAGTTCTGTTTATATTTTGATTTTGCAGTTGCAGTTTGACTTTGAATTGAAATTTGAAAAAGAAAGGCATCCCCTATGAAAACAGTCACCTGGTATTTTCAGAAGTGGAATAAATACTGTTGTTAAAATAACAAGAGGTAAATGAATATCAGTTTATTCTTCTTAACTGTATATGCATTTTTTAATGTAGTTCAAAGGTTAGAATATTTCATATTAGACATTTGAGTTTGAAGTGAGTAAAGGAAATACTTAACGCACAAGAGAAATAATTTAAAACATGGAACATTTTATAATGTGTTTAAGCAGACACAAGATTAGTAGTAAAAAGGGGGTTTTGATGAAATTTACATGATCTCTAATAAAAAACTGTATCTTAATTGGCAAAAAAATCTCACAGAAAAATTAAAATTTACCCCATTTCTATAACAGCAGCATATCTATAATAGATTCCTTACCTCTTTGCGCTAAATAACACAAAAGTAACATTTTAATGACCTAAATAAAAAAGTTGTACTTAACAAAGTTTAGGTGCAAGTAAGAATGATGAGTGTTATCAAATGTTATAAAATGATGAAAGTTATAAAATGCAAGCATGGGTATGGACCTAAAATTCCTGTCAAGGCATAGCCTTTACAGAGGAAAGTACTTTTTAGGATAAATGCTTACCTAAGAATTGTTAAATTTTTCATGCATAGCCCTGAAGCGAGAAATCTGTCACCTGAAATTATCTTATGCTTTGTGTGTTTTCACACTTTTGTTAACAGTGAACTGTTAATTGATATGCATGGGAGACACCAAATAAAGCAAGATTTTGGACAACATGCTGCCACTTTATGGATTAAAAACCCACAAGGCTTCCTCCAATAACTAATAATAAGTAACCTTTGCTTTTATGTTAGCTTTTTACATCATGCTTTGAATACATCAAAACTGTTGACCCTGTTGACCAGTTTTAGACAAATAAAGCAGAGGAATGGAAATCTGAAGGAATTTTCCTGAAAGGCCCCTTAAAGTAAATGTTTGAGCAGAGGGGAGAGATCCAAATTAATGTCCCAGTTATATAGATGGAGGAAAATGAGCTTAACTGTATTATTGAAATTCCTTTAGATATTAGACAGTTAGAATGAAAGCCACAGAAAACCTTGTTTTTTATAAATGTGCTGGTTATGGAAGTACCTGTTTCCTAAACAAATGAGATGATACTACAATTTTTTAGATGCCTGCTACATAGTACCTGGTAATGTTAGGATCTTAGAAACTTTTGCAAGCTTAACTGAGCCCTTTGACAGACGTGATGATTGTCCTAGATGTTAGTGGTATAAATAGGTGAATAGATAATTTTGTCTAACACTTTCTGAGGCATATTTCTTGACCTATAGCATGTTAAATTATTAGACCAAGGTCCAGAAAAAGAGACCCAAAATGTTCCTTAGAAAAAATTTAAGCCCCTGTGTTCAATATGCATTTCTGAAAATCCTTTCCTAGTTACTGCCTGACTCTGGAGGCACCTAAACTCCAAATACACTGGTTTTTGACCTAAAGTTTAAAGGAACTAAAGTTCATGTTCCTTTGCATGAAAAAAATGCCTTGGTCTGAGAAACTGAGTAACTTTGTGTCTAGCTTGTGCCTAGGCATTTTCAGGGAGCCTGTGGTTTTGTCCAAGTCCAAGGCAGCAATCAGTCCAGCAAAGCTTCTAGGGTTACATCTGCCTTCTTAAAGAGTACCATAGACATTAGATGCTAAATGCTATTTCTGGATTGAGACATACAGTTAAAAACTCTTCCTCTCCTCCTAAAATTATGCACTGTGCAGAACAGAATTCAAGGTTCCTTGGGCCAGCAAAGTGGCAAAAATACAAGTTTAAATTTGTAGCCTGATAACAAAAACAGTAGGGCAGGAACAAAAAGGCTTGGCTTTCAGCGCTCTTTTTTTCTATGCGATAACTACATAGAAGTACTACATGTCAGCACCTTTATATTCCCTGTTTCCTCCCCCTCCCCAGGGCAATTCCCCTGAATAAATAGAAATTTTTTTCTTCCCAGAACATACATTAAGCAGAAGGGGAGTGCATCCTCCTGAAATAGCACTGTGAGGAAAAAAAGAGGACTGTCCTCTTCCTCATTTTTGGAAAAAAAAGGCTTATAGCCTCAGGTTTTAAAGATGTTCTCAGAGTTAAGATCCCAAGCTGAAGGAGGAACCTCATTATATTCCTATGCTCTGAAATTTTAGGCCTCTAAGAGAAGTTTCAAACAGCCTGTCTTAGCAGTTCCCCATTATCTAGCTGTAGATACCTGCACATAGACGGGTTTCCCCTAAGTGACCCCCAGCTCAGTCTTTGAATTGTCTTGTGCTTTGTTTTGAAGAACCAAACTTCCCGCATCCTGCATCAGGAGCCTTCATTTCTCATGAGGGAGTCTGAATTCCATACTGCAGACCAGTTATCTAAACATTAGCTATTACAGTATTTAACTTTCAGCCTTCTAAGTCACTTCTAGCTATTTTGTTGATCAATGATCATTGTGAAAAAATCAGAAAGATTTTTCATAACTAGTAGTAAGAACCCTGTCCACTGCAGGAAATTTTCTAAGGTCTTGTGGTATGCAAGCACACCCTCTGTAGGGATTTCAAAATCTTACTGGCTTCACTTCCATGATAATGACCTTTTGTTATTCTCATGCTTTATAAACCTCTCTGTCATAGTTATTTTCAGTAGTTCTTACCCCTTCTGTTTCTTTCCTCACCCGACTACATTTATGTTGGCGTACAGAACTCATGTTATTTTCTGCCCATATGGTCTCGGTGAGTTAATCCATTTCTAGATTGTTGTACGTCAGTGCTGAGCACTCTCAAATATTTTCTTGTGCATTTCCATCTGGAAGTCAACGTCTCACCTCCTGTCTTTCTAATATCTTTTCATAGCAATTTCATAGATTCCTCAGAGCACAGGGAAAATTGAAAATGCCGCTTTTAAAATTCTGTTTCTTTTGCTTTGCCTCTTTCTGCAGCACTGGCAACTGCTACATTATTGTCCCAGACATTTCATTTTATTTGAACTCTATGTGTTAATCAGTGACAATAATATTTCAAATTAAAAAAAAAAAAAGGCCTGCAGCTGTATTTTCCTTTAAAAATTGTTTTTAGTATTGCTAGGGGTTGGATGATTGAGAGAGGACAAACCTGTATATAGGAATCTGTTTTTTTCCCCAATATAAACATTTCTCATTTATAAACAATATATGGTCTTCACAGTTCAGCCTCCATTGCTTTTGGCAGTAATACTTTCATAATTTTCTTATTTAAAAAAAATTATTTGTAATATTGTAATATCTTAACTGTATTTTACTTCGCGATGCCACAGAACCAAGCTGTTCCACTTTCCCCCTTTAAAGAAATCTGACAGAATTCATCATTTCAAGATTGCAGTTGTGCTCTTTTCAAGGATTCTGAAACACTTTTAAAAGTTCCTCTTTTTTTATTTTCTTTCTTCTTTTTTTTAACAAAATGTATTTGATGTACCCAAATTTTTACAATAAATTGTCAGCTTGAGCATCAATACTTTAAGAATCCTTATAGAATTTATTTATTTTGATGTGTAATAAAACTTTGTTAGAGGCCTTTGTGACAATGAGATGCATTAAGCATAGCCCTTTAAAAGTTTTATTGGTTATTCTCATTTTAATTTTTTTTAATCACCTTTCTCTTTCTTTTTATAAAAGATTAACTTTTAAATACAGAATATGGCATTTTTGTCTTATCCAAATCAATAAATCATAAGAAAAATATCTGGGGATGTTATCCATAATGAAAGATAGAGGTTCATCTATCATTTTATTTGCTTTTTGACATTTTAAAATTAATTAAAAGTGTTTACATATTTATTTTGTATTTCTTTTTCATTGTTGAAATTGCTAACATTGTAACACACAGAAATAGTACAGTGATAAATTCTCAAGAGTAGATCTAATGCCTCATGCCTCATCACTTGTCAATTATGTCTGTGAAACCAGAATAGCTACCCCAGAAGAGTGGCTACTTTGCTGCTTTTGTCAACGGAGAGTATCTGGTTATAAACAGCTGCAGTTTATGGTAGACTGTACAGGTATCCTGTTGTGTGACAAAGCATGTACACTTGCTTGCACTGCAATGGAAAGTGCCTCCTTTCCCCCTCCCCAACCTCCCATCCTACCCCCCCCGACTTATCAACGCCTAATTGAAAGTCGTAGATATTTTTAAGGCTTTCCTTAAGCCTAGCAAAGGCTGAAGTTAAAAGAAAGATTTCTTATATCCTTCTGATCTATGGATGATATACTGACCCTTTAAATCTGTTAGCAACCAGCATAAACTGAGTAATCTGCAGCCTGCCATAAATTATACCAGGAGATCCGCAGCAGGATCAGTACTGGGGAAGTGCAAAGATCACAATTATTCATATCCATGTTCCCTAGCCACAGATGAAGGGTTTTTTTCATATTTGCTGTCATAACTCTTATTAAAGCCCGTGATTTTGAGGATTATTTTAAAATTATTCTGGTAACACAAACCAGTTGTAGATAATGAATAAATGTGTTATTTATGTGTTATAAATTGTAAGGACATGATTCCTCAAACGTACACTTTGAAGCGTTTTGCAAGCTGTTTCTATGGATTTTTCCTTTCATGTCAAATATGTGTTCTACGTAATATTACAAAAACAAGCTAGACTTAAAACTGAAATACATCAAGCTATTGTGTATTGCTTATCAGTTATAGCATATCTAGCTATTGCTCAGTGTTACTAAGAAGTCTATTTAGAAATCTGTCATTTCCTTATGAAAAATAAATTCTTCTAGGTATATTTATAGCTTTGCATCAAAGTCTTTAATGGAAGGTGAACTGCATAATAATTGATAACTAAGCCAAACAAGTAGCAAAAATCAAAAGAGAGTCTAATACCTCACAATCTGTAATCAATATGATACAGAAAATAATCCTGACATTTTCATTCTTCCCAGTTCTAGCAAGTACCTCCACTCTAGTAAAGCATAAGCCTCTGAAGGTAATATAGGAATTTCAGAAAGCAGGAGCAAAGTGAAGATGCACCAAACATAGCTATAAGAAGTTTGTATCTTTCAGGTGTTGCCACTAAAAAAATTCATGCCAGTTATGACAAGGTTAGTAAATAGGACAACCTAACAGGAAGTTACACTTGATAAAATTAGCACTTAGAAAAAGAGAGGGACTGGAGTATCTGCTGAATGACTGAAAATAACATATAGAAGGCTCAGCCTATAATCTTTCCCAGAAAATACATTTCTGTATCTTTTGTCCTAATTCTCTTTTTAAAATGCCACCTTCTTTTCCTATTCCCTTCCCTTTCCCCTACCCTTCCCTTCCCTTCCCCCAGCACACTGATGAACAATTTGTAAGTGTGTGGAAGATACTTCTGCTACAGAACTATGGAGTTGCTATGATAATTCACTTTAGTGGCAAACAGAAACATTATTATTGTAAAATCATGTAAATTCTGTCAATAAAACAGAAAGAAAAGAACAGGATTTATTTATGCCACAAGGCCACATTTTCAACTACGTTTTCCTTGAATCAAAACTAAATTGATGAATCACTGCTGGATGGAAAAGATGATATCAAAAAAGCCCAGTAATCTTTGTGAACTACGTCAATTAGGGCCCTTATGTAGAATGCCCAAGATTTAATGTATAACCACCCCCCTGAAGCCAAACTCACTGTATAAAGTCAAGTGGCTTCTGGAGGATGGGAGGGGAAAAGGGTTTGGTTCCAGAGGCAGGAGAGAGAGTATTGTTTACGAGAATTCTAGTTATCTCCTCAGAAAACTACCTGTACACTGTGCTAGGTGGAACTGGGTGTCAGATAGCACTGCAGCACGGACAGTTAACATCCCACTTCCATTTCTACCTGCTGATCCTGGGCAAGGATTTCTGTGACTTCTCCCACATCCTGAGACGTAGGTTGCTACATCTGGCTCTCCTATTTAAATGTACACATGATGCATGTTATAAATATCATCTTCTATAGTGCAAAATAAAAGTTTTATGGACAGTTGCAAGCCATATGTTCTCAAAGAGAAATCTTTCCAGATGAACTTGTGAAGTCAGTTTGGCTTTTTTTCCAAATTAGTATGTAGCTGCCAAATTTTACATGGTATTCATCATTCGTTTTTGTCACATCTCTAATTCTATTTTGTATGAATCCTAACGATACTAACTTTGAGTCATAGAAAAATGAATTCTGACTCCCATTTTGTTAGCATATTTTTATTAAAGTCAAATGGCATTCAAAAAGGGATATCTTTACCTTTTATATTATATTACATTTGGCTCAATTAAATGAACGTGCAAATTTACTTAGCGCAGAGTAACTAACAGATATGAAGACCTGGGTTGCTTGAATAGGCAGAGTAGCATTTTGAAATCAATTATTTCTCCTAATTTAATGAAATTTGGTTTAGAGGATAACCATTTACCATTATCCTTTACCTCATTCAATGACCCAGACTATGTCTTCTGCTTGCTAATTGGTGCTTATTAGGAGGGGGTTTGTGTTGTTTTGATCACTTCACAAAGAATTAGACTGAGAAACCACCAATTGCTTTATCATAATCTGCTAAACAGCTGTCAGATGGCCATGTCTTTTGGTAACTGAGTTTGAGTATATATTTGCTTACTTTATGTATGTGCATGGTTACTAGAATACTACATATGCACGCAAAGTTCAAGCACCAAAATAACTGTTTGCAGAATTAAGGCCTTAGCAATGGAAACTTCCATCTTCCGCTGCTCCAACAGACACTGTGCTGTGTAGTGAAATTGTATTATGGTGGGCAGAATCATGTGGACCCTAATGGAATTGTTGTTACAAAGAGACAGTATCCAACAGTGTGATTTGCATCATGCTGTGTGAGCCGCCTACACTTTTCAGCAGTTGGTTCTATGTCTGTAATTTATTGCTCTAGAAACCATTATAATAATACAAGAAATGCTGCAGCAAGTGTAGAGGAAAGAACACATCACAGTCAGACTGTAATGACTATTTAGACTATTTAAACTCACTCAGCTTGTTTTACATTAGAAAAAACAAGTTCTTTTCAATTACTTATTTTATGCATTTTATTTGGCTTTCTGGTCTCATTGTGGTTGCGATTAAATACACTATTACAAATTTTAAGATAGTTTATGATCATAACTGCTCAAAAATGCAAAACAAGGCCTAAATATAAAATGGTAAAAGCAAAAATTTCCACCTTGAAGAAAAATGATGGCAGATATGCTATTTCCTGCATAAGAAATTGTCTCATTCTCATATAAGTACTCCGCAATGTATGATAAAAGTATGCTGAAATCTCTCTGTACATCAGCTGTACAATTCATTGTGTTAGTCTTTTTAAAAACAATGACATTTAATATATGGCCATTATGGACTTCTTCCTCATTAAGTAGGAGGGACATAGCCATGATGGTTTTCTGTAGCTCAATCTTTTCATTGGTGTAGTGATCACTGGGGGGCCAATATAAGAAAGAAATGCCCTGAGGCTGCTAAGAATCCCTCAACAGACCAAACTGGGACTTCCAGCTGGTGGCTTGATATCACCTTTTCAGTCTTTAGTTAAGCACAGGACATGGCCCATAATTTTTATCCTCTGGAATTTTTATCCTACTTCTTTCAGCACACAGCTTGCTTCTGTGTTTGTACTGTCCTGCAGAATGGAGAACAATTTTTGTCAAGATTATTGTCCTTTTATCTCCTGCAGGATAAAACCAATCATTTGTAACTGCATACTTCTTCCTCGGGTATCCAAATGCTTTCTTTGACACGAAGAAGTTACTCTAAACATTGGTGTAATGTTCTGTTTTCATTCCTTGTTCTTCTCCATTTCTTCTGACTCAGCCAGTTCTTTCCCCTCTCCATTTTCTGTCTCTTTTCTTAATTTTCTGAAATTTGTACTCTAGAGTATAGCTGACAAAAATGTTTAGGTTCTAGAATCCCTTAAAATTTTTCTGTTATAGATTTCTATACTGCCCTTTTCCCAAAGTTTTCTTTCCTGTCTGTCGCTCACTGATTCCACTCCAATGAACTTTCCTTTTCTCTTTTGGCAGAGCTCATTTACAAATCCTAAATGTTCCTCTCTGTCAGTTTACCTCTTTGTCTCTTCTATTACCGTTGTTCTTCATTCCCAGAGCTCTTTTCTGTCACATCCTTTGCTTCTAGCCTGCTACTACCTTTCCTTAAGCTATTTCTGCATTTCATTCATATTTAATGTTTCCACAGTTCTAACGTAGGTATAGTCACTTCCTTAACCTCCCAGCATAAGTAATTTCTTCTGCCTAAAATACTCTCTTTTTGAAACCACATATTGCTTTGCTACCATATGCTTACACTTTTCTTGGGGATGTTTAGCAGCCAATGTACATTTGCTTCCTTATCCTTTACCTGCCATGTGAATTTATAGAAATCTTCATGTTTTCTTAGCATTTGGTGCAAAAACTAGATACATGAAAGCATGATGTACCCCACGAAATTATATTGTAACAAAACCCCAGTATGGAAGATAACTGCATGTTTATTAGGATGCTGGTTTTGATATTTTTTTCCTGGTCTGTTTCCAATCTAATAGTACACAGCAATGTAGTAGATAGGAAAGAGTAACTGCTAGCACCAAACCTAATTTAATTTTCACTGACATAACCTGAAGGAAACAAAATGCTTAAATGTTAAAGCATTTTCACCAACTCAGTAAGGATCTCTTCAGAAGAATAGATACAGACATCAAGGGACTGACCAACTAGAAACTCCAAGGGCAAAATTGTATTTTCATCCTCTCATTTATTTGGTGCTTTGTTTATCTCTGAGTAGGGGTTTTTTTCCCACAGATTTATTTTTTTCTGGAAGAAAATGCATTGAATAGTCTATTTTCAGCCCTTGAGTGCATATATGAAATTTGAACATAAAGTACAGCAAATTGGAAATACATGTAAATTTAACTTTTAGAGAAAAATATAGGTGTAGTGATAGCTTTTGGTCTTCTGACAGAATATAGGGAATTTGAATCATTATTATCTAACTTAAGAGAAAGTTCAGAAAATCACTTATGGGTGTGTTGTATTCCTTAACAGAGTCTGATTTCATATGAAGTATTTTTCCTTTGAGCAGAGCACAAATAAACAGCAGTTTTGTCACATTTTCCAGAACTACTGGAAAAGTTCAAGAAGCTATAAACTACAGAAAGAAGCAATAAAACAGTAATAAAATTGTTAACATTATCTATAATTAAACAGATTAACAGCCCACATTTTTATATTTGTTTGGGGTTTTTTTCACCAAAGCATTTACCATTTATTTAGGAAATTACAACTAACAGTATTACAACAAGATAGTGCTAAGATATTTTAATGACCTTACAGGTTTTGGGGGTTTTTCCTGTGTATGTAAATTTTTTAAAGACTCTCATAATTTACTTTTGGTTTTGCTTAAAATGTGTCACTGGAAATTTTTTCTTTCCTTCTTTAAATCGTTTACATATGCTCCATAAACAGGTGCTCTAGACAAGCCTGTAATTTTTCTGAATTGTTGTTTAGTCAAATGCATTACTTGAGCAGAGATGGGCTGTTGTGTTTTTCTCAGTTAAATTATTAAACTCTTATTTTTATGAACTTGTTAAAATTAAAAGACTTGGTTTTCAGCAGTGACACCTAGCTTAGGATTCATCTTTGGTGTTTTGCTTCTCTCTCTCCACACCAGGGAAAATGCTTTTTGCTTCTGCAGTGCAAGCAAGTAAGATGCTAGACATTTCATCTCAGAATTAGCAAGAAGTTCACATTTTGTTAGGGCTGCTTCGAGTGTAAAAACACTTGCACAGATCTAGCCTTCACTAGTCATTTTCCTAAACCGTTTGGAGTCAACCCATGAACTTTTCTTACACATCAAAGCTTATTTCCAACTGGGCATTAAAATCAGCTTAAGCCATAACAGATCCTGCCTGATGTGGGGCACCATCTGCACCATTACTAGTACTTTATTGAACTTCTTTTCCATTTCTTTATCGGCAACTTATGGATGCACGTGATATGAAATATAAGCATTTGAATTTCCCCTCCAATTTTTGCAGGCTACAATAGATAAAGTGTGACTATATAACTATCTAATTGTCTATTACTGCTATGTCTGTTGCAAGTAAAAAAATTTTTTTTTAATCATATAGTCCACAGCATTTTAGAAATCTTGTGAAGTTATTCTACTACAGAATGTTTTCTGCCTTTTGCCTTACTGTTTTTTTCTTTCCTTTCCTGACTTAGTTACATTAGCTCAGCTGCTCTTCCCTCTTGGACATTGCTTTGATCCAACATTTGTGCTGCAACTGCAGACATATCTCCAGAAAACTGACAGACGCCAACACCTCTCCATTTACACAGCCCTTACTGCTTAACCTTTAGTGCAAAGCGCTATACAGAGTTTATGAACATGAAGGAATTATGTCATCAGATATCACTATGCCTAAGATCAACACGTGACTTGAGAGCTATAGTGTAGAGACAGAAGGTAGAGACTTACTGTGCATGCTATCAGTGATTAGAAGGGCGGTCCCTTTTGAAGGAAGCTGACTTTCAGTAACCTGCGTTCACAGTCCTGCTTGAGATGCCAAATGCTACATAACAGAGTGCTGTTAAGAAACGGTTTAATCCATGAGCCAAAAAACCAAAGCAAACCTGTAGTCCCATCCAGCAGTTGCTCTGAGGATAAAAACAGTTTACGAAGGAGTTCATGTAAATACTAAATGTATTTCTAATTTAAGGTAAGCGACTCACTATTTTCCCATATGGAGAATCACCTTAATGGCAAAATGATATAATGATACCAGGCCACAGAGGCCACTGTATCTGACCTTATCAGGATATTTTCGTCTCAGCCCAAAACTTTAATTGCAAATGTTTATCCTCATCTGCTCACTGGTGCTTTTTTTAATCCATTTTACGACAATCAGTAAACACTTTTTAAAAATTAATGGTGATCTCAGAGCAGGTCAGCTGGCTTTTGGCTGACCCTGAGATGACTGACAAGTGGCAGCATATGTTATGTTTCTAGATCTAGCAGGAGGAGAAAGCAAACATTAATTTCCATCATGATTTGTGGGGCCCAGATTTTTTCAGATGTTCTGCTGATAGAAAGTGTCAAATATATAAGCTTTAAAGAATTTTCTTTAAATTTATTTATGATACAATGTAATATGACAGTGTCTTTTACGATACACCCCTTTGGTGGTGTAAGTTTGCCTATAACTAAGAAATATATTAATTTCACTGTGCCGCCAACTTCTCTATGCTTCATTTTTTTCTTTTGGTAGGAAGCTCTTTTTTTTTTTTTCTTCCCTGACTCATTTATAATGACCGACATAAAATAATTGTTAGTTACTTGTATCTATAAATATCATTCTTCTCTCCAAGGGCTAATAATTGCTATGTGATTATGTAGCCTGCATCTCTCTTAACATGTTTTCCTCACCTTGTGAACCACGCTGATATTGTTAGGTTTTGTAATGCAGTGGTGTCTAGTGATCACTGTAAGTTTCAGGGCTCTTTTGTGGTGTGAATTCTCTGAAATAAGTAAAAGACAGTCCATACACCAGAAAGCTTAAACACGTGCTAAAAGCACATCTGACAGGCAGAGCCAATGATCACAGCAGAGAGAAACCCTAGTGAAAATATCACCTTGTTTTTATTATTCAAATAGAATGTGACCAGTTACCAGCTTGCCCTTTATCTTCTTGTAATTTTCCATGAACATTACAGTAAGTGTGTTCTGAACAGGAATTCTATTTACTGCACAGCAATGACTGCGTGGGCTGTTTCTGTGAGGATGTCCTTTATATAGGGGGTCCAGTGGAAACAAACATACAAATGATGAAATCAAATTGGACAATCAGATGATGAAACGTGTAAGCGTAAATAAGATAAAAATTAAAAACCAAAAGAGAATTTTCAGTGGTCACCAGAAATAAGGAATTGTGACTTGGACGGAATGATGAAACAGGTCTTAGTAATGTGGTTTTGATTGACTGAAGTTACTCAGTGAAAGGGAGTTTGCAACTAGAAAAGAGCTGAGGACTTAGATTGGACAGAAAAGAAACATCAAATGTAAAATAAGGCAAGAGGGGAAAATAAGAAGGAGAAAGGAAGAGAAAAATAACAATTTCTTTCATTTTTGGGAAGGCAAACACACAAAATGTGTAGAGTAAAATGAAGTACGTACTGCTCTGAGGAAATGTGAACATGTTAACAGTGTGAAAGAAAGGAGTGACTGTCTGCTTTGGTCCCTGCCAAGTTCAGAAATGAAAAATACGGTTTTGTTAAGATTATAGTACAATTCAGGTTAGGAGGCCCTAGTCCAACCTCCAGTTCAAAGCAGGATCAGTTATGATTTCAGATTATTATTTTAATAGTTCACATAAAAATTATTTATAAAATAGTTTATAACGATCTGACGTCAGAAGATGAGACCTAGTACTACTCCTACCACAGTCTAGAGAATCTATACCATCGTATATGTGGCACTCCTCTGGATGCACTTGCGTGTAACAACTGGCAGACATGCACTGATCTTTTCATTATTAAATTTTCTTGTATAAATGATACAGGATCTCACAAGCAACTTCTTTAAGTCAGACTGGATTGTTGTGTATCAAGGTACGCAAGATTCTTGAGCTCCAAAAAAGAGTCAACAAGGCATCAGAGTCTGACTCTATCTATCAGGTTCATCAGCTGTAAAGGAACTAGGAAAGGGCATGTCATTTCCTGTTCTCTGCCTTCCTTCTATGTCTACTTAATGTCTAAATTACTTAAAATGTATTAGACTGAATACCAATCAAGACATGATGGAAAGAGAGCTGGAAATATGGGAAAGTTCAAGGAACAAATGAGGCATGCTAGTCAAAGCAAGACAGTCAGATGGATGGCAAAGTTCAAGGGAACAATGAGATGATATTGGTCAGTGTCAGAGGAATTGGCCTCAGGCAGTTGCAACCTAACTATTGTCAAGGTTTTTTTGTGTATATCATAGAATGTGGAAAAGAAATACTTTAAACAGGATTTTTGAAGGACGAAACAGTATCTTCATAGTACATGGCAGACAAGAGGGTGGGAAGAGGCTATGTCAAAGTTTTACTGATCTTGCAGAAAGCTCTCTGCAAGGGATTTATTCATCCACATAAGTAAAACTCTTACTCAGTCTCTTTGTACTGAACCCTTTCACTGAACCCTGCCACATCAAACATAGCAAACCTTCAGTGACTCTTTTTGCCACCCTTTATAGCATATCTGGTGTATTAAAAGGATATCTCTTCCCGACTCCAGTGAAGTCACACATTGTTTATAACACATCATCTGTTTTAGTCTGGTGAAAATCTTTCCACTGGGCAACTCCTTGGATGTTATTCAGTTAGTTTTGATTGTGTGTATATGGCTTAGACATCTTTGAGGAAATTTCTACAGTTCTTTATTCTAAGAACTATACCATATTTTTATAACATCCATTATCATTAAGGTTTGATAGAATCCTTCCATATTTGATTTTTGAAAAGTATATCCCATGTGTAGACCCACCACTGCTGCACAACCTCTCTGTCTATCCTGCTGGAGTGTTGTATAAATAATAATACAAGAAATAAAAAAACAGTGCCTCTGTAAGTGGGTCACTGGTGCACCACCTTCTTACTTGAGGAAAATTATTTTGTCAAAAAATCCTCACGAGCTCTTTAAAGTAATCTTGCTATAGGTTTTCATTGTTTCTTGTAGAAATAGATCTTAAAACCCCTCAGTTACAGCTTAATTCTCTTTATTGTTAGATCTGCAGCAGTCAGTTGCACGTTCATACAGGCCTGAGTTTCCCAGCCTCATTGATGATGATTTTAAAGGTCTCATCACATTAGCAGGTAGATTCACTGAATGAATGGGAACATATTCAGGAGTAGATTGTTTTGCCTGGTGAAAGAATAAAAGATGTGACAGCAGCTCATGACATTTTAAAAAGTAACTCCTCCGTCCACAAATAACTAACCAAAGAGAAACGGGCTTTTTCACTTAAGCCTCCATACTGAGATCTAAAGCCTTGTTTACAATAAATAACTACATTTAAGGAGTAATCAGATGACTTTAAAATGCTGTAATAGTAAAAAATTCTGTTTATATCCAGTTTATCTTTATTAGAGTAATCATTCAGCAGAATTACAAAAAGGTTCGTTTTCTGGTCTTAGCTCAGCCTCAGAATACCTTGTAAACCTCTTCACACTTCTGTGGATCTCAGCTTCCCCATGTTTAAAACAGAACGATAGTTCTTCACTGAGAGACACTTGTTCATCACTGTTTGTCAGATGGTTTTGATGACAATCACCATAATATAGCACAATCAAAAATCATGTGAAAATTTAAAATTATGCAACTTTTGGTTGAAGAGAACACTTGACAAAATGGAGAATTTCCCTGCTACATGGCACTGGTATCCTATTACTAAAATACATATTTAAGTATGAAACGGATAGAATGCAAAAAGTATCTAAATGATTGACTAACACTTCTAAAAAGAAAATGAGTTTTTCTTTTAACTAATGACTGAAAATCTCTTAAACCAAAGAATGATTCACTTTAAATGTCATGGTATAAAAATTCAAACAATAAATTCAACTACAAATGAAATTTTCAGTTGAAAGTCCACATGCTTTTCCGCTGCTGATGAAAAGAAACTGCTTTTTATGTGAATAGCAGTCATTAACAACAAACTTTTGTTTTATTTGCTCTTTGGCAGAGCAACTGTAGGGTTTTTTTCGTGTGTTTCACTTCTCGGTTTTGTGCTTTGGTTTTGGTTTTGCTCTTTTTAGTGGGGGTACAAAGAGTCTTTATTTGATGGTCTGCATATAATAAAGCAATACACCAAATTACCATCACTGACTATATATAATGTATTTTCTTCATGTGATAGTGCAGTTTGGGATGGGAGACGACTCAAGGACCAATGACTAAAAGCATTAAATTCAAAGAATTCTAAAAGAAAAATTTTTCTTGATGCTGAGAAGATGGCTATAGAATATTTTTTTGCCACTGAGGCATATTTGAGATGTGAGAAACATTAACAATGAGGAGGGCTTTAGGTCAGGATCACTCTGCATC
Source organism: Gymnogyps californianus (assembly GCF_018139145.2). Lineage (NCBI taxonomy): Eukaryota > Metazoa > Chordata > Aves > Accipitriformes > Cathartidae > Gymnogyps > Gymnogyps californianus. The sequence continues at coordinate 38,257,153 of NC_059474.1, read as the reverse complement.
GTAGATGGCATTATCTGCTGATTTAGCTGAGCTGAAAACTGCTGAAAAATAATCCTTTTTGTGCCCTTGTCAGTGGCTTTGGCCTAGAGTAATAGAAAATCAGCTTTACCTGAGTCAGATAATCATTACAAAATGAATTTTGTTCTTGACTCACAGAAATAATTGGGAGAAAAATGTATTTGATAGGTGTGATGAATATTATTTTAAGTTAAAGCTTACTGAGATGTATAAAATACTAAGTGCTGCTGATAATTGAGCAACTCTATGCGACTCTAAATTAGCTGCTTGAATTGAAAATAGATGATTACTGAAAGCACTTTTTCCCCCCTAGAAAACTTGCTGTTCTCCTTTTCCTTAGCATTCACAAGGGGCATTCAGTTAATCATACTGAGGTCTCTCCCTTAGTGCTGCAGTAGCTGATTACCCAGCAGGAGGTGCAGTTCCAGCAGGGTAAGTCAGAATGGTGTTGGTCGTTCCCTGGGGAGGGACATCCTGTAAAAACACCAAGGTTGAGAACTGTCATATTCACAGCAGTAGGTGCATTTTCCTCAGAAATTAATGGAGCAAGCTGGGCAAAAATGTTTTTAAACTACATCTTCCCTAGAGTAAGATGCAAATTCAAAGCTCTTTTGAAGCATTGGAATGAAAGTTGAAGATAAGACTTTTTAGTTTTTGACATTGATGATATAGGCAACACTAGCACTACGAATATTAAATTGAAATGGAGGATAAGTGGGGCAGATGTTATTCAAGCAGCTCCCAAATGCAGTCCTAACTATTTCAGAGCTAGTTCAACTAAGGTGCTTGTAATTATCGCCGTTATTATTGCAGAATACCAGTCATAGATTTCCTTCCTTCAATTTTTTATTAATTGATCAACAATGATAGATTTTCTCCTGAAACAAGAGGATTGAAAGTAATCTTGCCAACTAGACTCCCATCCAACAAAAGAGGGTGTGAAAAAGGAGTGAACCTTTGAGATGCAGAATTTTTTTTCAGCAGCAGTCTGTGTGCTGTTCAGCAGCAAGCAGCAATTCTAGGCTGCTTTCTCTGTTGTAGGCAATGCAGCACAAAGTGATTGTGATCTGTTTACAGAAAGATTTTACAGAAACATTGAGCACCTTGTTTGCTCTGTCCTCTTGAACAAAGGCATAAGAAGGGTCTGTTTATAATACACAATTTCTACAGATTTCTTACTAATAGAGCAAGATAAATCCTCAAGGATTATCTCTAATAGATTATGTAAGGCCTGTACAACCTGGTCACAAGTTCCCTCTCCCACGTGTTTTCAGCTCCTATGGTCTTGCCCTCTTTTCTTCGCTACAGCTCAGTGTTGCTTTTCTGTCCTTCTCATATGATTCCTGTGTAAGCTCTTACACTGTGTCTATTACCACTGGGGTATAAGAACATGAACGGCCAGGCCTGAAATCCACCTAGCCTGACATACTGTCTCTGTACAGTCAATACCAAAGACCTAGATAAGAGTTGAAAAAAAATGAAAAAAATGGGAAAAAATGAGAAGAAAAAAGAAAAGGGAAAAAAAAAAAAAAAAGAAGAAAATATTCTCCATGAAGTCTGCAGTAATATCTAGCTCAAGGACTTCCTGATCCGGAAGTGATAATCTCTGTGTAAGAATATTCGACTAAGCTTACACAGTCAGTCGTCATTCCTTCTTTAACCAACAGGCCCTGGTAACCCTAACTGGCAATCCACTCTCTAAAACAGAATTAAAAATGTCACTGACAATGTGCAGAGACACAAAGCTTGCAAGACTTTATTTGGTTTTCATTTATGCAGATTTTTATTGCATCTGTCCAGTAATTACTATCAAGTAAATACTATTACAAAGTCAAATCTATAGTTAAACTAATGACCTTTAAAATCATTCTAGTATACTCTATAAGTCATTAGCTTTCATAAAATATTACCCCCAATTTCACTTGTCACCATATCTGTAGAAACATTTCCATCTGTCTTTTTATTTAATGCATATATATATCTGATAAACCATAAATGAAGCCCTCAATATTAGATACATATTTAAAATAGCTTTTATTTCCTATTTCTGCTTGGTATACCTAATATGTTTTCATATCCATAAGTAAAACATAGTCTGATATTTCTAGAAAATGGGGACAGCATATGAGATGACAAATGTGAAAGGTGACATCAATTAGGAGTTCTGTGTCACCAAACAGTACATAAATACTGGTGTCATATCTCCAAAAGTCAAGTGACAAGGCCTTCATTGTTCTTTAATAGGACCCAGTTGTTCATGAACATATGGGAAGCTGGCTTATTAATAAAATTTTTCTTCCCTAGTCATCTTAATTCTGCCAGATTGTAAATTATGCAGCCAGAGTGAATTAGAGTTAACTCGCTATTTCCAGACATTCTGAGAGATTTGTTCTGTAAAGAAATTAACCTAGGAGGTTTCTAGCTTCTCTCCAGACATTTTTCTAGGTAAATTCATTGCATACTTCCAGCAAAGTGCTTAAGGATAAATATACTTTAAAACCCAGTGTGAATTAACAGGAGATTGATATGTTGAAACAAAAAGGATCTTAGTAGGCAGGAGAACTCAAGTATCTAATCAGCCCACTCACATAAGGAGACAGGTCCAAGTCAAAACTCTAGACTGAAAATTCCCTAGGCTCTGGCGTGCTGTATTTTGCAATGCAGACCTGAGCCAACTTTTGCAGTCTGAGATAATCTCTTTTAACGCTTTCCAATTAATTCTAATTTCAATTGTAAAATAAGTGTTGTATTGAAGTCTGCACACACGTTAAATATGCACATTTACACTGATTCGTATGGTAAAGGAGTATACCCTCCCTGACAGCAACGCCCTTTAATATATTGCAGTATTTAAATTTAGATATTTGAGGCTCCCACTAGACAACAAGTTATTAAAACATCTGCCTTTCCATAAGCCATTCTGTTCTTTGCCATTCCACATGTCCTTTTCTACTTCACCAGGCAAAATTGCCCAATCTAAATTTCAGCTCAAGTGTTTGATGGCTTTCATGCTGAGCTCAAACTGTTAGTGCTTCCCTGAGAGAATAGAATTGAAACGGGATTTAATCTAAAATAACAAAATAGAATAAAGGTTTTACATATAAATAAGTAATGCCCTGTATATTTTTATGCACACTTTTCTTTTCTGGATTTTGCATGCAGTGAAGTTAAATGTTTAAATGCATAGATAACCCAAAGCTGACAGAAAAGAACGTCAGTGCATGTTGCCTGTGTGCTCAATTAATGCCTATCCTAAAGTATATTTCAATTCAAATCCATAATAACTGTTACTACAAAATATATTGCAAAAATAGTATTTCTATTGATACCTTTGTTTCAGACTGCAGGGTGCTTGGTTACTTTTTTTTTTTAAACAGTGGTATTTTCAAGTAGCATTCCAAAGCCATTACAAGCATCCTGTCTAGTATTTTCAGTAGCGATAGTTGGGTTTTTATATGCTTGCTGTTCATGGAAGATTCATATTTGGAGCTAGATTTTTTTCACAGAAAGTGAACAATTCACTTTATAATAATACAACAAAATTATGAACTACCTGTTAGCAATAGATATTTCAATATTTAATGATGGGGTACTAAAAAAAATTCTGGACTTCTGCAGTAGAAATTATGGGATTGATTCTCACTGCTAACTAAAATCATGTGCTTGATAAATGAAACGGAGCAGGGTCAAGCTGTTGTCACTTACCTCGCCATTTTTTCCACATCTAGATAAAAGACCATTAATCACAGCTTCTCAGATAACAAAGGTTTTAGTTTTGTTATTGCCCTTGTAGCAATGAAGGCTTACCAGATACTGGGGAGCAGCGTAACCAGCAGGTTGAGGGAAATTATTATTCCTCTGTATTCAGGACTTGTGTCCAGTTGTGTTCCCCAGCTGCAAGAGAGAATAACAAACTGAGTATGATGTACAAAGGGAAGCTGAGGAAAGTGGGTTTCTTCAGCTTGCAGAAGAGAAGACTAAGAGAGGATCTAATTGCTGTTTTCAGCTATATCATGGTGGTGAACATGGAGATGCATCTCAGAGATGCATAGTAAGAGGACAAGAGGTAATGGTCAGCAGCAAAGGAAGTTCCAACTGATGTAAAGAATTTTTTTTCACCAGGCGGGAGGGGCTAAGCTGTGGAACAGGGTGCCTCAGATATTCAAAACTGTACTGGACAAAGCCCTGGGAAACATGTTATCACTTTGGAGTAGGGGATGGGGCTAGATGACTTCCAGAGATCTCTTCCAACCTAAACTATTATGAGATGCTATTCTGTGATTCATCCCACAAATAAATTGCTACGAAAAGTCTTTGAAACCCAAAATTCTCGCTCCAGGATTCACACCATTAAGAATGTCTTCAGTTACTGATTCTCTTTTTTAACTCCATGCTTCTGTTCTGCAGTCCATACACTGTAAACAATTTATCCTCATGGTATTTAGGCTGTACAGTTCTAATTGTATGATTTGATGCCCAGGTATGATGGATGTCATATAGTAATACATAGACAAACGTCAAACATTCCGTAAGGCAGTCATTTTTCCAGATATTAAATATGGGCATAATTTTAGGAGAGCAAATGTTTGCCTATGCCCTGTGTGACCTGATGACTGTGCATATATAGGTCCAAACCATTGACTGCTAAACTTATTACAATTATGTGTTTCCCATATCACTCAGACAGACATGAGCTGAAACTTGTGTGTGGAGTAGCCAACCTTCCATTTAACTGGATGAAGTACGGATCTGAACACTGGAATTTCAAACAGCTATAACCTTAGGAAGAATAACAAAAATAAAATTTTCAATTTAATTTCATTGTTCTATAAGACAGGATAAAATAATAAATTCTTCATCATGCAAAGTGGCAGAGCATTTTCACAAGAAGCTGAGACTTGTTCACAAGCTGATCATGAACTGCCATTAAACTTTAAACTGTGCAAGATTGAAATTAAAATCTTAGCTAAATTTGCTGTCCGAAAGAAGTCACCCATTTCACCGGAAGACTGTTTTCAAAATCTTTTCTTTTACATTAAAACACTGATCAGTTGTCAAAGTGTGGGCCTATAGCATGGACATTTCATTAGTTGTTAGCTAATCAGACTGTTTAACCATACTTTTTTCGTGGAAAACAAATTTTACAGAACACAAATAAATTATCTCAAACAGAACAACTGTGCCCCAGAAATTTCTGTAACTTTCTAACTTCACCTAAATTCCAGAACTGGAAATGTGAAGTCGTTTGCAGTTTAGAGAGTAAAATCCAAGTCATGCCATCTATTACTTCTGTTTGAACAGGTAGCCATTTATTTCCTCAGTCATTAATATTTCCCGCCTACCCTTGCTCAAGCAGAGTCTCATGAGGAGAGATGGTTCTCCTAGCCTTAAGGAGTAAGCATGGGAGCCAGCGCAGCAGAATCCCAACAGGGAATATCTTCTCCTGTCCTCTAGGGTACAAGGTGAAGGTGGAAAGCTGTTATGAAAAGGGCCCCTTATGAGATCTGAAGGACAATGATAAAACTACTCCTCATCCATTCTACCATATTTCCTGCATTTAACAATACACTATACATGCTGTAGGTGGTATAAACATACCATATTTTCTAATCTGGAAAGTGTCATGAGTCCTTTTTTCTTATCTACTTTGTGGCTTTTTCCAGCTTGGCCCATGCATCCCACTTCTGCAAAACTCCAGACTTCAGTGAAACAACATTTCCTTTGCAGTCCGTAATGTAACATTCCAGTGGGCTGGTAAGATGAGCACTTCAGAGAATGGTTTGATTTTCCTAATGTGAAATGTCTACATACGGCAAACGTAGTAAATTACTTACTACCTTTGGCTACCAAGCTCAGCTGATGAAGCTGAGCTGAAGTATTATTACCTTTCTTGATGACATGAAATCATTAAAACACTTCTCTGTGGCTTGAGATATAATTTTAACACTGGCAGGAAATAAGAGTTTTAGGAAGTGTGGTGCTGTCAGCTTGTGTATTATCAGACACACAGCATGTGCCTGCAAACTACATTGGCACTGTTTAACTTTGTGAGGCATGAACAGATCGAAGACCCCATAAAATGTGTTCTGAAAAAAGAAACAAAACCATAACTGTAGTAAAGAATCAGGTGGCATAATTGTATTTCTGTTAGAAATGAGAATAATGGATATTATTCTTGAAGGAGGATTATTATTTACCCCTGCGTTCTTTTCTAGTTTTGAGTTTGTGTTCCGCATCTGTCAAGCACGAAATCACAAAAATTATCATTCATTTCCTTAATCTACACCCTTTCTGAGCCTTCATGACAATATTAGATTTTTTTTATCTTTCAAACTACTTTTATTATTCTGCTGAGTTAACTGTAGTAATGAATAAAGTGTAAAAAATCAGACATTGTTTTCATGAACTTTTTAAGGACATCTTAAGGCTACTAATGTAATTTTTAGTGCTGTGTATTGAAATAATGTGATGAGGTGAGTAGAAAGCTCATAATAATTGTATGTGTGACCCTCAATATAGGCATTTTTTGATTTTTCCTTTTCTGTGTAACCTAGCATATTGTCCATTTCCCCAATTTTATTAATATCCTGTGGATACAGTGCTTGTTTGAAGCTGAATGAAAGTCCACAAACTCCCAATTATTTTCAATTTTACACTTGTTTGATTAGAGTGCTATTGTCTGTAATTTTTACACTTTTTTTGAATCTTCAAAGTGCATGATTCATGCCTTGAAAACAGGTTGTTTTGTGTTTCCCAGCACTGCTTTTTTTTTATCCCTGCCAGTTATAACCTGATAACCTGATTTCATACTGTGCTTTAGCACAACAATACAGTCATCAAACTAAAGCAACACAGTAAGTGGGCACATTAGCCATCATTTTACTTGATCACTTGGGAGAGATTAAATTTATTCATTTTCAGAACAGATAATGAAATATTTAAAACATGTTAGAGTAAACGGTGGCAGCATTTTGAAGTTCTGACATGCTCTTTGCCAAAGCAGTATACTATATACTGCACATGTAAGACTCTCGTGCAGATGTTTGGGAAATTTCTGCAGGTTTTTTTTCTTAGGCTCATTTGCATTTAGTTTATCTAAAGTGAAATCCATTCAATTTTATTGAACTGTAATTCTGGTAATTTACAATATTTACATGCTGTGGTTAGATTGAAATCAGTCCTTAATTCAAATTCAATCTAAATTTACAGCATAGTAATTAGGGCTTTGTAACTGACACTAGGGGCCTATTGATTTAATGAAAAACTTAACCTTACAGTAAGTGTTTAATTAGTTGCTGCAGTAGATTCTGCGCTGTCCTAAATTGTGGACTTTAGAGAATTAGGTACTAATTTAAATTACATTACTATATAAAGATCAGAACTATTTTTTAAAAGAGCATGTAGCCCTACAGATGAATTAATTTCTCAGTCTTTGAAAAGGATAACAGAAAAAAGCAGTAATGAAAGCAATTGCCTACCCTGTCTGAATTAAGGTAAAGCCATGCTAGGTATACTGGAAATGACTACCTACCTTGGTAAAATATTGATTTAAAGAGTTAAAAAAAAAAAGTCAGTGAGATTTTCTTCATGGAAATTTTCCCCAGGAGATAAAATTTGAAATAATATATATGACTACATATTGAAGGTGTCCTCTTGAAGCTGAAATTAAAAAAAATCTAACTGTAAAAACTAATGTGTTTGTATTCATAACTGAACAGATGAGTGACAGAAAATGAATGTAAACATCCATTTTATACACAGAAAATGATATTTTCATTTACAAAATACTCAAATGTAGTAAGCAGATATTGTATCTCTCCAGTTCCATAAAATATCTCAATCTAGATCAATCCCATAAGTTTGCAGATTTAGAAAGAATGAATTACCAGTAGCAGGAGGTGTTTCTTTCTTCCTATTTCTCCCCCTTTTTGTTATCATGGCTTGGTACAGCATGGACACCAAGTCACAGGCTGGAAGTGACTGTTATTCTCCAGATCTGCCATTAACGTTTTGGCTTGATGTATAGCCATTGGAACAAATTACAATTCATCAGCAACATGTCAGTACACACTTAGCTCAAAGCCCCGCTAGTAAGTTTACTCCTCTTTTACTGATTAGTAAACCATCCTGAAGTGGTTTTTATAAATATATATATATATATAAAAAAAAAGTGGCGTTATAGCTTTTTGCCTTGCTGCCTATGTATATGCTCCTGGCCTCTGGTAAACATAAAGTATTTTGTAGTAGGTACTCCTAATATGCAAATTTTTGGTGAACCATAAATTTTATATCCCTAGGGGATCATCTAGAAGGCCATCATGGATTTCAGTAATTATGATTCTACTTTATATTTGCCTAATCAACCTGAATTCATCACCCGTTTGCACCCTACACTTGATTTTGTGGGGAAAGCAGAAGAGATCATTCAGCCAAGCACTACTATACTATACTGCATATACATAGAGACCAAACTAAGGTTAAACAAGGGCCCATAAATTTGCCATTCCTTGGCTTTTTTTAAGGAGGCCCTTAAAGGCCTTTTCTTAGGGGACTGGAGAATTTCCGCACCTGAGAAACTGATACAGTAATCCTGCTTGTTCATTCACTTCCCTTCTTCTCAGTTCCTATAACAAGAGGACAGATATGTCTGCTGGTACTGCATGCTCTGTCCAAGAACTGTGCATTCAGGCGACAGGGGAGGTGTAGGTAAAAAGAGATAATGTAAGGTGAAGGTAACTGAAGATCAGGAGCTAGCCTAAACTCCCTCCATTCCCTTCCTATTTTCTGTGCATGCAGTGAAATACCATTAGGACCTAGCTCAGGCAGTGGCGATGCTATGGGAGCTATTGCGGCAGGTATAAAAAAAAACTGTGATAGTTTGCAAAATTGTATGTTTTCTGGGACAAAAGAAGAGAAGAGAGTAGGAAGGTAATCTGAGAGACGTATCTCTACAGAAATTACACTTTTTTGTAACACTTGGTAACAAGAGAATGATCAAATAAAACAATGAATTTTTCCAAAGTAATGGTCTGAAATATGCTTTATAATAATGAAGTGAAGCAAGATAAATATAGCAATAACTTAATACTCACAGTGCAGCCGTGAAGTAGTCTACAGGTATGATAGAGGCACAGAGAGACAATATTTTTTTTCCAGTTTCACAGGCAGTCTGTAGCAATCTGAAACATATAACTTCTCTAACTGATTTCATAGAATGTAACACAATAGAAGCAGTGAGGCTGGCAATCAGAGATGTAAAATCCATATTTTTGTTCTGTTCCAGGAACTACACTTCTCCATGATAAGACCCTTTAACAATTCTGTTTAGACAACATCTCTGCTGAGCTGTCATTGTGCTGAGCAAGGCCTGGTATGAAATTCAATTTCAATATATTTCTGAAAAACATACTTCTTATAGAATTCAACTAAACTCCATGTGTTTTATTAAAACTTTTAATTATTTTACTTAATTTCAAAGATAGTATTTTTTTCAAAAGTAACAGAATTTTCTTTTTGGTGTCCAACCTGGGGGTTTTTTGGCCTGTCTGTTATCCTGGTCATGGCTTTCAGGTCAATGCGTGTTCCTGAGTCTGGACATAGTAATATTCCCATGTGAGATTTTTAGACAAAAGCCATGGAGCTGAGGAATCTGCTGATACACTGTTGGGGTATTTTGTCTGTTCTAGTAAGGAGGGGGGAAAAAGTTTATTTTGTCGTTGCCTTTTTTGCCTGCTGGTGAAGAAAGGCATAAGTAAAACACAGGTACAAGAGAATGGTATTGACCTACCTCAATATTTATTGTAAAAATAAATAATACCTAATCTTACTTTATTCTTTTAATGAGCAAGTAGCCATCAAAATACATGAAAACAATTGACTTTCCTGCAGTCATTGAGTAAAACAAGAATAGAAAGTAGATGTTTTGGTCCTGGTCTTGGTCCTTATAGGCTAAGCTACACTGCTTCTCTTGATCTTTGTCATTTTATAAATAAGTCTGCAGTGTCACACCAAACACTCTCTATATTCAGAAATGATAAATGGCTTCTGCCTGAATTAGCATTACAACAGAGTGACACACATCACCATCAAAAACAGTTCTCAAAGCTAAAAGTCAATGTGCAGTTTATTGGGCAGGTCAAAATCACAACTGTAACAGGCAGATTAGTTTCAAATCTTGCTATTTCAAGGAAAAGGTCACTTTTTTGCAAAGAAAGGAAAAGGACTACAGCACCTGAAGAATTTTAACCCATCTCAAGTAGAGTACTGTGCTACATGTGAAAGAAGTAAAGGCAGGGAAGGGAAAGGAGATACTGTGTCTGTAATCAGGTACACAAAACTGCAAAATAAAATAGGGATGAATCAGCACTAGAAAAGCCCAAATAATGTAGTGAAACTTAAAGAATTATGTACATGGAGGCTAACATCAGAAAAGTCACCAGTTCCATCTTTAAACATACTCTATCTCAGCCATGTTTTCCCAATAGTAGTCATCAGTGATATATTTTTTCTAGAAAAGGGAGACTTAGGCAGAAGACATTTAAAGAGTCCTAGAACCACCCTCCACCTATGCTGCTTTTGCAAATGGTTACTAGTTTTGATGAGTCAGCATGGCTTATCAGCAAAAGCAGCTTCATTAGTCAGTACGATAAGCATGATTTCAGCATGGAAACTTGCCATATTTGTTACTCTATCATTGTTTTACCCTTTAGTAAATTAGAACATAATGGAAGTATTGTATAATATTGTGGGCAGTGCCTAGCAGTTTGCAGCAGTAGACTCGGCACATTCAGTCTTTTTTGGTTTTCCTGAACTGCCAAATTAAAAGCCACGTTACCAACATCTCTGTAGGCTCATCTGATGAATATTCCCAAGAAAAATAAGTTAACTGGAGGACTTCTGTGTCCTAATTATCCTTAACTTCTGGAATATGCCTTTTTAGGAAACACTGGAAGTTGAAGATAATTTTCATTAACCACGAGGTGCACAAAATTTTGATTAATTTTGGCAGATGGCCAAAGTGATAGTCTGGCTTTCAGGACAAGAGAGCACAGAGGTTGTTTAAAGGCATTTTTTGTTTCTTCATTCTCCAGGTTTACTGGAATGGAGAATACAGCTGCCTTTGTCAGGGTACACAGTAAATTCTTTTGGAAACAACAGATCATTCTGTCATTATCAAGTGCATAAATAGAGACACAAAGTAAAAATTAAATATATGCTTCTCAAATTGTCAATATATTTCAAGTTATATGCTCAATCTGCAATGAAATTTTTGTCTATATATAGCAGACAAAAAAAAAAAAAGATTATTTGAACCAGCATAAGAAATGTTTGTGATTTCCCACCTCAGAAAAAGCCAGATTCATGCCATGACTCTCCATGACTTTCCACAATTCATGCCATGACAACGTACTCTGTGGTTTTGAAAGGTTAATTGCAGCCCCATACAGTTTGAAAGGAAGGGAAAAGTGATACTACGTGACATTTAAGGGTTGTGTTATCCTACTTTCTCTCAGACTTCAGGGGTTAGGACTGCCCATTTTTTTCATATAAAACAAATCTGTACTGAAACAGAAGTACTTTTCAATAGAAATTAAAAATTGCTCAGAAACAAGCAAAACAGCTTATTCTTCCTAAACCAAAGTAGCCCTGTTTGTTTTGGGATACTTTCAGACATGTAATGCACAATTCAAAAAACCAGCAAGGAAAAGGAAGGCTCTCCAGTTTACTGCACCTTTTCCTCTGTGGTCTGATCATCAGGTTGCTCACTCACATTTTGGAAAAACGATTCAATTTCCTTCTCTTCCAGCTCAGAAGAGATCTGAATAGATATCTGCTCATTCCAGATGAATACTCTGACTCCAGAGCTTGCTGGTGTCAGTTGCTCTTGACCTTCACCTGTTGCTTTTGTTCCTGCTGCTGAATGAATGTAGACTGACTGCAGATGAGTGCCCTAGCTACTGGCTTGACTTTGTGTCACTGAATGTATGCAGCTGTTCTATATAAAATTAAAATTAATTAAATAACGTAATTAAATAAGCAAAACCAAAGAACCTCATCCCAAATCAATTGTAAATTTTCAAGCTAGGTATGAGCAGCCACCAAAGCTATACTGAAGTCTGACAGGTGAGACAGTGTGATTTATGCCATTCCTGTATTATTGGTGTACCAGGATAATTTCCTTGGTATTATCCAGCTTATTTACAAACCCTAGATCCTGTAGGAACAGAACACTGTGAAAAGAATAAGGAAAAAATGGCCCTTTTAGACACTACTGTGTTACAATTTTCAAAGCTTTTAGATCATCGGGAACCTGAGGTGCCAGCGCTTTTCACTTCAGCTTGGATTTGAGCTAAATTTTAATAAGTTTCAATCCAATTTTATTTGAAACTCTTCATGGAATGGAAGTATGCAAATTTAAAATTGGAGTTTTCTTCCCCCCCCCCCCCCCCCCCCCAATGGGTTTTTGTGTTCTGCCATTTTGCAATTTTCTAATGGGGTATCTTGCAGTAACCTTCATGCTCTAGCCTTCAAAAATATACAGGCTTAGTACACAAGGATTTGGGGAATTTTATTTATTGTGACTTAGAATCTTACTACTGTCTGTGAAGTGAAGTGCCCTTGATGTCATAATATTGTTGGCATTCTCAAGAACAATGCTCTGTGACTGGAGAAAGGATTTTTTCCTTTATAAATGGATCATTTTGTTGTCATGAAATATCATTACAGTAACAAACATTATAATAAAACTAACATGCCCTTCTCCTACTGCTAGTCTTTCCCACAAAAGTACACATCAGTGTGATAGGAGAATGAAAGCAAATGTGATATGATAGGTTAAGAGAACATGGTTATATAATTCCTAGCTTGTGATAGTTTTCATCTATAATTAGACAATTCTCTTTCTTTTCTAATACAAGGATTTTCCACTTGTATTTGCATGCAGCAAGTCAAAGACAAGGAGAGTGTAACAGTTTTTCTGTCTTAAAACATAATAGATGCTTTCCCAACCTTACATTAAGTTAAATAGTGTAAAGTTTTCCACAAGATCGTGGGATTTCTGCTTCAGTGGCACCAGAAATAAATGTGATCAAATGATAAGAGTGCTTTACCGTCCATTTTTAAATTTGTGCCACTTCTGCCCAAGGCAGAATCAGCATGCTTGAAAGTTCAATTCACGTAATAGCAAAAAAGGTAGAAATATTGCAAAGCAGCTCACTGTACAGTTTATGCTAATAGTCAGCTGCTTTTGAACATCTTTTGCATTTTCCATAAGTTCCCACCAGATATATATACATATATATGTATGTATATTTATATATTCCCATACATTTCCAGTACCTTTGTTCTTATAGTGGCATAATGGCTAAAAAGACATTGTAGTATTTAAAATTTAATGAAGAATTTTGGTTCACACGGTGAAATCCGAAGAACTTATTTTTACAATAAAACATTGCTGAAATCATTCCTCCCAAGACAGTACTAAAATACATTCTAGATATGCTTTTAATAAACATGGTGTAAAAACAATTAGTAATTTATTATTATCCACACTGTCTTTATGTCAAACATCCAAGCTCCATGCGAAAGGGTTTTTTCCTTGTTCTTTCATCAACTTTTCTTCAGTTGTATAATACCTTCTTATTAGCATAATACAGGGGGTTGGGGGTGGAAATAATATGTAACAATTTTTACAAACTCTACAGACAGTTTACCTGCTTCTCAACTTTATCTCACTTGTTTTGCCTAAGGTAAAGCTGGTTAAACTTTTGAAAACAACAGGATCTCTTCAGTAATCATGGAAGATATTTGTCTCACTTTAATTTCTGAAGCCTGCTTTAAGCTAAAAGTCAGAATAGTCACTAGTTCCCTCTTCAAGTTTGTAATCCTCCTATTTGCAAATTATTTAAACCAGCATGGGGTAATATTAAAAAATGGAAATATTCCTCCTGCCACAGTTATTAAGAGAAAAAAAATAGTATCCAACTAAAATAATTTTAAGGAGTTAATAACAGGTCTAACGTCTTAACGTGATCTTTTCTGAAATGATTACTTTATTAAAGGGCCAACTATAACGACTTCACCTGTTGAAAGGGAACTGTATTTTGCAGAGCTGAACAAGTAGGTCACTAAATTACAGAACATTTGCAAATCCTAAGGTTATCTGATACACACCTCACGCGTTTGTTTCCATAAGAAAAGCTATTCAGACTTGAGGTCAGCTCCAGTCTGAAAACCAGTTTTTCTACTAGCAGCTGAGGAGATACGCACATGCTCTGGTTCTCTGAAGGCCAGGGAGCTGCAAGAGCCTCCTGCCTGCCTGGCTGACCATCCACACTGTGCAGGGCTCCTGGCCCACGTTGGCAGAAAACAGAAGGTGCAGCTATAGGCATTCCGTCCACAAGTTGCATGCAACTTGCCTGGCCAGCCAGGCAGCCAGGGAAGATGTTCATGCATGGTAATTTAGTGTAGAAACACATTGCCTTCCACACTCTGACTAGCTGGCTTTCCTGTCTTTGTAAACATAATAGGATTACCTGTGCACAAAAGAAAAACTTTTATTTTACTCATATGTGTTTTCTGTCCGCTTTCCCAGTTTTCTGGCAAAGCAACCTCTGTGCCTTTTTCTGGTATTTGGGAAGAGGGATTGCGAAGTGCACTGGGGTTTGTGGAGAGGAATAGGGAGGAGGAGGAGAACAAGTTGCTTGTAAGGAGGAAGGTAAGAAGGAAGATGTAGAAATCAGTATGGTATTACAGTAAAGGAGAGAGCAAGGGTATTGCAACAGTAAGACAGGAGCTGGATGACTCAGTGTGGGTAACTGAGAAAGCCTGAATATTATAGACTAGTGTCAACTATTTTGTGAAAATTGTCCCGTTTGACAATATTGAAATTCTGTCTTCATGGAAACTCATTTTTGAAGAGGAAATAGACTATTTTCATCATTACTTTGGAAATGTTCCCTCTCCATTTGTGTTCTAATTGCATCTAGTAGTTGTTTGTACTGCCAAGATACTGCGCTGTTCAAATGGACATGAATCTGCGAAGAAATCTGGAACTGTTCATTTGGTCTTCAGTGGGAAGAAACCTTGACAGCGTTGTATGCTGTACTTAATCATATAAAATCTGTGGGTTCTTTTTACTATTTATACTAGTTTTATGCTCTGTCACTCTTTCTGTTTGAAAACTTTTAAGTACCAAACTATTGCCACAGACATACAGTGTAACTCTAAGAAAGTAATTTTTATCTCATAGGGCCTTGGTCTTTCATCTGTTAAATGGGGATATTTCTTCTTGCTGCTTCTTGCCATTTGTCCTTCCTGTTTTCTGTATTCAGATTTGGATTTTTAGCTCTTTGGTACAGGAACAGCAGCTAACCACAGAAAAGTGCGATACACGTAAAGTGGAGCCCTTTGTATTGTTGATATAGCTGGATGTTAACACAGGGCAAATACCTAATAATTCTTAGGCAATTTGTGATTATATAAACAGTTTTTCCACAGTTCAAAATAGATATTGTTTTCTGGGTTTAATTAAACAGCCATGAGAAGCAAACGGTGGGCCTAATGTTGAAAATACTTTGGGTTTTTATTGCATCTGTGCTGATTTGAATCTCTGCATGCTATGCTGTCTGTACACCTAAAATGGTTATTTTATGGTTCAGGTTAAGGTGCAGCAAAAATTTCATGAGCATAATCATACTTGAAAAATGTTGTCTATGCATGGCAGGATTCTCGTAATAGCTGAGCCAGGAAGATTTCTGCGACTGAAGAATCAAATTCTTCATCCAGCTTTCTCCAAAGATATCAAAGCCAATATCTTTTTCATGTAGAATACTTTGTGCACTCCCAGAGGTATGCAATTCTTAAAACCTCAGAGGTTTCTGATAAACATTCAGATAACAATAAGCTTGCTAAATTCATTTTATGATCTCATTAATCTGTGACCATCTTTCCATTTCAGTTTCGAGAACGGCTGAGAGTATCACTGTGCTGCATTGCTTAAATATTATTATCACGTTTGCTTGATTTCTTGATGTGAATAACTGTCAGTGTCTGTGAGGTTTTATATTTTGTACAGAGTTCATGTTTTGAGAAGTTCATATTTTGATCACTCAAGATTCTGAGAAGTCAGGATATTTTTTCTTGTACATTCTTTCAGTTATTGATTAAGAAAGAGTAGAAAGTTTTGTAGAAATCCTTTCAGTAAACATTGTTTACCCATCTTCTGCACAAAATGAATCAAAAGTCCTATAAATCACAACTTTATTTATTACACAGCTCTTGCTCATTTTCAGAGTGCTGTAAATCCTATGTGTTGAAGATGTGCATCTGTAGCATATATTATGCCTGGAGCATGCTTCTGCTCCATCCCAAACCCTTTTCACATCTACATTGTAGAAATATTATGCTGTCACTCAGGCAAGAACTTTAAGCAAACTCATTAGCACACCAAATTTACGCCTGCACCAACATTCATCATCTGTTTGCAATGTAGGCGAGTCCAAGCCATCTGCACACTGTAACAAGGATGTCCCATCTACCCTGGCAGTGAGATTGCAAAGCCAGTGCCAGACAGACAATAAAGGACACTGCTACAAAGGAAATGTGGATTTGTAGTAATGGTGAGGACACACCAAACAGGTCTACACATATCCTATATTCTGGCAATGTAGAAGCTAGTTGGGAAGCAGCATGAAAACACTTGCAGGATTAGGAATTTTAATCCTCAAATCAACCCACAATGTGGTTTATGCAGAGACGATGAGTCCTTCTGATTCCTCTGTATGCCAGACTGTTTCCTTAGTTTTGTCCTCCTTCTCCAAGAACTAATGAGACAATTTTCCTTCTTCAAAGCTGGTCCTAGAACAACCCTAACTAGTTAGAGAAGCAACCAACCATACAGAAGGTCCTGTCCACCTCTTACAGTGTTGGGCTACAACATTCTTGGTCTATACAGTCTTCAGATGATTCAGCTGCTAAATTCTTAGCAAGTCTCTAGTGAGCTTATGCAAATTGAAATTCCCAGAGACTAGTAACATGTCGAAATTTGTGCAGTTTTCAAAGACTCAATGACAAAAATTCACTGGCACACCCCTTAAGATTTCAGTTGCCTACTTCAGAGAATGGAAGGTGTCTGACAAACGTAATTGCATGTATTGCTGCTTAATGATGATGTGAAACAAGGCTGTCTATTTTGTGAGTTTTTGGGAAGGATCTTTAACAATGGGAAAGTGCTAGCTTATTAAAATGTTAAGTTCTTTCTTCAAAACTCATTAAGAAAATGATGACTGAAAGTTTTGAACTAAAGAGGACCAGAACTCAGTCACTGTTCAAATAAGGTAATGCCAAATAGAATAACATATAGTTAGACCTCAAGACATGTTCTTTACCTCCAGGATATTAATGACAAGTGATGAAGATTCAGCGATCATGCATTTCCATTTACAGTATGTTCATCATTCTGAATGTGTTAAAGAAAGTGAAGGAAGGCAAATACTTATTAACTTTAATTGGTACTGCATGGCCAGACACTCTTGATTTGCGGTTCTGATTGATGTGGCTATCTCCATTCTTAAAATAGTTTTATTCATTGGGCCTTCCTTGGCAATCAAATCCCAGAAAAGTCTTGCATGTCAGCAGCGAGAGTCTAGTAGACACTATTTCTGTGAAGTAATTACAGGATTATTTCCTTTTTTTACGATATTCTGCATCCCCTGAGTTACTCAGTACCACAAAAATGGTCTACTGTGTTGTATACATTTAAATAATGTTCTCTAGCTTTCACCTAAAATACAAAAGAAAAATTAGAAAATTATTATGGGAAACATTAGTTGAAAGTGTAAGAAGTGCATTTTAAGTATATTGCCCAGCAGATAGTGATATTGAGATAACAAATTAAATCAGTGAGACCTCTTCTCTGTTTAATTATTTTTCAACCCAGGTAGGGATGCTTGAAATGGTTTCTTATGTCACAGTTCTCAAAACTGGCTAATTTGGGGTACCTTGATTTTGATTCTTGAGAGACAAGAAGGTCTGGAATTGGAGAAAACATTAATCTCGCATCTCTTGAAAATCAATGCAAGCCCTCTGAGACAACCAAACATTAGTGGCACCAAAACTTTTTAGGCATTTTTCAGTAAGTACATGCCTATTCTATGTATGTGCTTTGATTTAGTTTACATGTATTTTAATACAAGAATAGTATTTACATATTGCTGATGATGTTACCTTTAATTACATCTAGGGCATTCTAAATACACATTTTTATTGTTTTGTGTGCTATTTTTAAGAATGCCTACCAAATTTCCAATCAGTGTGATGCTAGACACCATAGTTCTATATCCCTCTAATTTAAAGACATGGCTAGAAAGATTCTTGGATATACTATGCACAGGCCATAAGAAGTGTTTAAAGTTAATCTTAGGAAATGGTTTGACATCAGGGACTCCTTTGGCCCATCTGAGACTCCCTTAATTTCCTGGGAAACAAGAACATCTGAAGATTGTTACTAGATAGCTAAGGAAATAAGTCAGGAGGTTTATAAATTATAACAATAATACTATTTTATTGGCATGAAGGATTTTCCAGTTTGGAGTATTTTTTCTAGGTCAGGGTTCTGAGTTGGAATTGTTGCACCACCAGTGCATTAAATCTTTTCAGATTAACTGCTTGCATGTGACATAAAGATAAATTTCTCAGCACCCCACAGTTCTTGGGAGCAATGCTTATATATAAGTGAAGGAGACAATTTCCATTGGCACAAATACAGACATTTTCCATATGCACAGCTGTAGTCACTGAGTGCAGGAAGAGCAAGAACAGATATAGCCAGTTCCTGCTATAAAACTGAACTGGTTAAGTTGACAACCAATGGCTGCAGTCCTTTTCATATAAGCCAAAGATGTTGACAGGCAGTTTGTGGAGAACAGTGAACTGAAAATATTCATAGGATATGTGGCACTAGGAGGTTCCTGAAGTTCTACGGTGTTCAGAGTTTATTGCCTTAGAACAAGTTACTGCAGAGCTTCAGTACCATATGATCCCTTGGTCATTTTTGTATGTTATATTGACATCCATAGTGATAGTAATTATTATAAGAGCTTGTGCTTGCATATGCCATGTATAAACTGTGCTGGGGAAAAGACCCTTAACAAAAAGTATGGTAGGCTAAAAAAAAGAAGTGAGAGAAACTATTTCAATTCAGGACATCAATTAACACTGATTTGCACTGGAGTGCATTTGAAAGTACATGCAATATTCACATGCCAAATGAATTCATTAAAGACCAGTGTGATTACAGTGAATGTCAAATGAATTAATAACAATGGGACCTTTAAGTGTTACCATTAATTTCACAGTATGTTGCTGTTTTATACTTATGGGCTCTGAAGCTAAATGACACTCTGCAGTTGCCCTAGTAGATTAATTGTGCATTAATAATCTATGGGTGGGCCAGCAATCTGGTGGGCACTTACATTTCATTGACACTTGGATACTAAAGATCATCTTCATTTCCAGTTTTCAGTCAGGAAAGTCATTTTAGCTTTAAAATAGGCTCGCACCTTTTCTTCTATATTTGATGAGAGTTCTTAAAGCAGCGTTAAGTTTTTGTATTCTAGGTCCACATTCAAAGTTAAGCTTGATTAAAGAATTTAAACCCTTCTTTTTTTTTTTTTTTTCTTCTGTATATAGCTCTCTATCTGGGAAATATGCCAGTGATTTCTGCTTGCTAGTAGACATCCTGGTCTGTTCAGAGCATTTATTTTGCTGCCTAGTATTTAAGAAATTATCTCTGCAGGTCTGACTACTTCAGTTTTCCTTTTTTTTTTTTTTTTGTTATGGTATTTAGATCTGTTAACTGTAGGAGGCTACCATTGTTAGAAATGTATGCTTTCATTCAGAGCTCAGAAAGTGCATACCAGTTTATTTACCCAATATTTTTATATGCCCTGCCTTGAGAGGAATAGAGCTCAACTTAAGTGAGAGGTGAAAAAGAGAAACCTTTTTTTCAGAGATTAACTAATAAGTTGCATATTTTTATTCCCAAGTATTGCACTTTTGTTAAAAATGTCATCTAACACACGCACACACATACATGAGTTCTTAGTGTAGAGGAGCTGATTTTATTGTCATTAGGCCTTTACATTTTGAAAGAAAACTTTAATTGACAAATTATTCTGTGGTTTGGTTTTTTTTTTCTTAAATGACACACTAATATTGTAAGCTGTTGCAAGCAAGTAGACCCCAGGAGCTATGTGGAGATCCACTGAAATTAAACATTCAACAGTGTAAGTCAACATTTGGAAAGAGAGACAGAGGCAGAGACAGAAAGTGAAATTTTGTTACATCCAGAAGTTCTGAAGAAAAGTGTGTTTGACCAAAATTTTGTCTCATTTTTCAATTTTGATGCCTTCTTCCAATATAAGATATTATCCTTCTGTACAAACCTTGCCTATTTTAAAGTTTTAGATCATCATTCCTGCAATGAAACTAAATACTATAGCATTTGAATCTGGACAGAGTTTGCAAAACAGTTGTATAGGCAAATGTTGCTACATACCTGACACATCTCTCTTTCTCAGAGAGATACAAACATAAACATATAGACAATCTGATTGTCATATGGGGAAGGGGAAAAATCTAAAAACAAGGCAATCTAACCTCGGTTATTTTTTAGGGATTTTTTGTTTGCTTGCTTGTTTGTTTTTTAAGCCAACAGAAAGTTAATTGATCTCAGACCTGCTTAGGAATCAGATATGTGCATGCAAAAACTCATACTATTGGACATGACCCTTGTACAGATGTCTAAAAACTCTTTTGGATACTCTTGTACAAAGGCAATTTAATCAGTCAGTGATTCAGGTTTAAAAACTAGAATGGCACATTCCCACTTCATTTGTACATCTGTAAACAAGCCAGTGTGTGCTACAAGTGGTTTAAATGAAACACTGGTGAGTATTATAGTAGTCTTCATGAAAATTTATCATAACTCATTAAACTCTCAATAAGCCATTCATAAAATACATGTTTATAATATGTCATTAATCAAATTTACTAATTATCTAGGTATTGCATTTCTTTCTACCTCAGTTTTATAGGACAAGACTCAAGCTCAGGATATATACACATATAAACACTGATATTCTATTTATGTCTTAACTGGAGTTGATAAATGGCCTATCAATCACATATTTTGTATTTCATCCATTAAACATTCTCTTCACGTCAAGCTTCCCATGACACTTACATACATAAAGAAGAGATAGGAAATCACTTAAGAGTATTTTGAGTTTAAAATTAGAGAAAATATTGTAATCCCGAAGCTCCTTCTGATTCTAGAAATGTTCTACCTGTTAAACACACTGATTTGACTCAGAAACATTCCTAGCATGTTATCCATGCTCCTACATAGTGGTGAGCAGATACTGCCAGTTTGTGATGGTGTCACACAGAATATACACACGTGCACACGCGTAGATACACATGCAGAGTTCGGACTGCGTGTTCTGAGACTGCATATGTGGGTGTAGGAAAGTGAAGCCAGATCATCAATCAAAACTTTTTACATTTGAGACATTTATGATCTATACATTGTTGTGATTTCCATTGTATAAATCAAATATTTATCACATAACACTGGTAAATCGCAGGAGAAAACATACAGTCATATTTTGCACTTCCTGAAATCAAATATACATTCACAAATTCCCTGTTCTTCACCTGCTGATACCTTTTATGCTTCTACATATTTTCATTTGTGTTTGATTTAACGAATGGAGATTGTCACTTGTTCAAGTTCATTCCAGAAGAAGCCATAACAAAAAATACATTTCAGTTTCCATGTTTTCCTGTGTGTATATATATGTAAATGGAAAGAATTCAGATTTATACATGAACTCTAATTTTACTTTAAATTTTATGAACACAGCTATATACCTTTAATGAAGGAATAACAGCAGTCACAAATAGGGAGGAAAAGAAGGAAAATGTGTGGGAGCTCCTTCACTCCCCCACTGCACAAGTCAAGGAATGAGACAGGAGATCCCAGGCCAGACAGGAGCAGTGCCCCATCCACAGCCTTGTGGGCTGAAATATAGCCTGTCGCTGATGCTCGTGAGCCCCCTCAGAAGCAGCACTACTGTCAGCAGGGCTGCCCACATCCCAGCGTAGCCACAGGTAGAGATGTTATTTTCTCCATAAGCCAGATCTCCTGTTCCCTTGCCCAGCTTAAGGGAACCTGTCCTTACCTCCCTCCCCCTTAGCAGCACCGGTTGAACTGTCTTGTTATGGGAAGAAGTATGTTAGGCAAGATTTGTAGGCTGTGGTAAACTGACTGGTTTTATTAGACTCAGTAATAAAATAGTCAACACAGGGAGTTAACAGAATACTGTACTTAAACCATTCTTATTAGAAATGTAACAGCTATGAGGTATGAAACAGGCCTAAAAACTTTTCCTCAAAAAGGCTATCATAGAGCAGCTAAATGAAAAATACTGACATTTGGCAATTGTCATTTCAGGTAATCTAGGCATTCAAAATTGATACTGAGAACCGCAGGTGGTGCTTTTGTTTGTATGACTTGATCATTATAGGACTTCATTGAAAACCCATCTTTTTTAACATCTCTGACACTGCTCCAGAGCTCTCCATTCATAAGATAGTGTCAACAGTTCTCCCATAGAAGCTGAGTGGAAGCAATAAAAGCCTTTATTAATCTTATTGTTAAATATAGTATCTACTATGAGAGTTTTCCTGATGAATTCCAGATCTATTCATAGTGCCTCCAGCCTAATTTTGTTGTAGTTGACTGATGGATTTCACTTCACTTGGGAAAGCTCCTTCCTCTTGGTAGAGGAATCTGAAAGTCCAGTCTTTGTGCTATCTGTATGGTATTTCATGTATCTGTCAAATAGAAATGGGTTTCCCCTTGCCGCAGAGATGCAGGATAATGTTTTGATGGGAAGGGGTTGGGGAAATGAGTTTTTCACGCGTTCTATCATTTCATGCCACTTTTTTTAACATTTGGATACCATCCGCCTCCAGCCTCCCTGTTCATTAGCAACAGCTGTGTGCCCACACAGTCCCTGCACCACTGACGGGGTGACAGGCTCTTTGGAAACTAAATATTGCTCTGTACTTGCTGCGAATATTAGAAGCAGTGGCAACCATCTCTTCCTCTGCAGCTGATAGCAGTGGGGGAGTTCAGCCTACCCAAGTTTAAGGCAAGCAGGGCAGAAGTACATTCCCAGTTTTGCCCTTAAAACTGAGCACAGTTTTTTCTATTTGTCTTCTGTTCCTTCTCTGGCAGGTCAGCTGCCTCAGGCTCCTACCCTCTTTCACAGAATAAGGATCTACCGAGTAAAATATCTGAAGTATAAGTAATGAGCAAAACTAGTATCTGGTTAAGGGGATTCCTCTGATGTTAGCAGTTTGTAGCTCAGCAGTATCATCTAGATAGTTAGCAAAGATCTCAGTTTGGGTTCACCTATTCATGGGGTTTTTCACTTTCGAAGATCAGCTGCATCCTCTGTATATAAATATAAGCAATATATTTATAATGCATAATCTGACTTTCCTGGGGATGGGTGGGGGGATGGTTTCCAATTAAAAAAATACTGGATCAGAAGTATGTGTATATCCTGATCAGGGAGCTCAGAAGCACTCTGAAGTCACTAATTTTAGGCAAAGTTTTAGTTATGGATGCTTTTTGACAGAGGGAGGGCTACAGTCCTGTAGAGTCTTTCGGAGTTCTGGCCGTGAGTCATTATTCCTTCTGCATGCAACGTGCTTGTTAAAGAGAAAGAAAAAGGGAAGGGGGGGGGGGGGAAGCTTGTCTTCCCTTGCAGCCAAGAATATCACTCCAAAAAAATTAAGTCAGAAGGTTTTTTTTCTTTTTTTCCTACATCACCATTTTTCATTCTCCTTTTCCTAGTAAAATCTTCAATTGCTGTTTACTATTTGTTTTCCCCTCACTGCTCCTTAACTTGGAATAGATAAGACTTCCATTGAGGTAAATGGTAAAAAAGACATAAATAGAAGCAAATCTTGGCCCAGGATACTGGAAAATGATGATAAAATTATCTGAAACATAACCAAGTTCTTTTTTTTTTTTTTCCCAAGATTTGGGAAAATCCTCTGTTACACCTTCTAGCTTGAGCTGTACGAGATTTTTCAGCACATTGAACTACTAGATCCTAGCAGAATGGATGAACTCAGTGCAATGTGCATATGGTTTTTTCTTAATTTAAAATAAAAACAGTCCTCGGTTATTGGGGGGAGGGAGCGGATTAGCGTAAAATCTTCTCTTAAGAAAGTAGGATACAGAGAGGAAGCTTGCAGTTTTTAAGTGGCTGAGTGAACTAGAGAAAAAGGAACCCAAACAGGAAAAAATTCCATCTCTTACAGTCACAAGAACAGACATGTGCAGCTCTGTTAGAATCTGGATACTCACCAGGGATCTTACTGGCTCAATGCATCAAGAAGAAATGTCTGTCAAGCTCCTACAAACTTTGCTTTCTGAAACAACTGCCATATGCCAGAACTAACAGCATAAAGACACTATGAATCGAGCCCCAACATTGTGAGATTTAAAGATGTTTGTAGATTTTTTTAAAAAAGTTTCCATTAAATCGTTTGATTTCCTCAGTTTCCCAGGCAGGTGACAACAGCAGCAGAGTGCCCAGTAATGCAAATTTAATCCTTTAGTCTTTTGGTTTGATGATATTTTGCCATTAGAGGAAGTTCAGGTCAGATTCTGATGAATCACACTTTATTCTGTCCAGGAAGGCATTAAGCAGACTGACACGGGGCTCCACACTGCCACAGTGCATCCTTACTGCCAGTGTTGATTCCAATGTTAAAAACAGTTCCCTGCGTGCTGCAAAGCAAGTATTGTCATTCAAAAGGTACTTAAACAAGCTGCCTCCCTCTCTGTCTCTTCACTAAGTGTCTTAACAGTATAAGCCTAACAGTTCTTTGGGATTGCTTTAAGCTGTAGGGTGAAACAGTGCTTTATTCACCCCCTAGACTTCAGACTTCCATTCCCACAGACATCAGCTACACCCTCTTTGTGAGCCTGTGGGCTGGGCAATCCATACAGAAGCACTGTGTCAAATAGTTAAATAAATAAATAATGTGCAGTGGGCCTGGAGCCAAAAATACTCTCCCCTTGTACCAGTGAGAAAGGTAATAGGAAAGGAAGCTTGTGCTCTGATGCTACTACTACTAATGAAAAAGGCGAAGGCAGTAAGCTCGGCATGTTTGTCATCTAATATTACATCACAGCAGCTCATGATGTGGTGTTAAATATGCCTGAAATCTCCTTATTTTTCTGAGCCTATTTACCAGTGCTTCCCAACACAGATGGAACCCTTTCTTCCTGCACATATTAATTCATTTGTTAGTTATGCACTTCTGATCTTTGTGACATTTTGTCCTTTGGCCTGCTGCCAAGTCATTTTTTATACATGTTCTGAGAAAAGGTGGCCCTTGCCCTGCAGTGAGCCTCACAAATCCCTGACACACACATATGCATTTTTTATTGTTCTCACATGTTGCTTAACAGTCTGCATGATTCTTGCTTTACAGCACAGCAGATGGGTTCCTGCATAGCGGTGAAACAGATGAGATGTTCAAATCGATTGTTTTATCAACAATCAGTTGTAGATAAAAATCATTTTAATGAGAGAAATTAATGGTGTTTGCAAACATGATGTTAATTAAAGAACATAGCTTGGGCTTTTTTCCCTCCTTTTTTCCCCCTGCACACAATTTTTGTTACCCATGACATCTTTCATTATTGACTCATGCCCCAAAGAAAAGGCGATTAAAATCTGCTTTTGTTTGATGTAGCTTTTATTGAAGAAAGAAATAGATCTTTCTGAAGCTTCCTGGTGAGATGAAAGTCTAATTATCTCCACAAATGAAAGGAAAAGCTTTAATTAGGCCTGTGCTGAATCTGCGCACTGTGAATTTGTGCATTGTGATGGATGGAGCCCACATCTCCTCAGTGACTGCAGTTGAAATAATGAAGAAGGAGAAGAGGTACCCTGCTCCCATGATTCAGCTGGCAGAGCAGACTTGGAGGTACACCTGTGTTGTGAGAGCGTGCCCAGAGCAGCTGCCACAGGCCATGTTTCTGTGCAGTGCATTCGGCTGGTTTACAGCCTCCTCCTGAGCTTTGATCTCTTTTCAGACAGCAGGGGTCCTAACAAATCAAGCTTTTCATGTTTCACTCAGTTTCGCTCTCTTTTGCTTCACCATTCATACTCGAACTCCAAAGAGGACAGATAAAATATTGTCTTTTTCTGAAGCAATTAATGATCAGCAGCGGACATGACTGAAGTGGGTATTTTGCCTTTCGTGAGGTGTTTTAAAGTTGATTGTGGGGTAAAGGCTGTGAAAGAATCGGAAATCACATTTATTTACTTTGCTATTTAATTAATTCACTATTTATGCTTTTAACAACCTTTGTGCATAACACTTCATCTGCTACGCACTTCTTTTTTGCTATGCTGTAGTGTCTAGCCAGTTAGGAAAGGTGACATTCCAGGATAGCGTTAGACTGCTAATGGCCCCCAGGGAGAAATCTGAATTATGACAAATAATGCACTATCCCAGATTTTATAACATTTATAATCTATTTTTACCATGTTGCATGCAGCTTACTCTGTCTTCATGTAGTCCACCTGATATCAGGAAGGTCAAACCACTACTTATTCACATCACTTGCAGCCAGCATATTCTTCTTTGTGAGTCATAAAGCACCTTTGACATCAAGGGCAGTCAAGGAGATTACCTCCACACCTTTCTGGACAGGATAGCAGTAAAAACAAGGAAGAAGTAATTGAAGACAAAGTTAAATCATCATCGACAATCTAATCTTTTATTCTTTCTGTCAGTATATTCTGTGTTGTTTAGAATGTATTGCTTTAATTGTGTACCAGTCTCTGGAATTGAGGAGCTTAACAGTCAACTGGACACATGCAGAAATAGAAGGATGTGGGATAAATGGAAATGCATCCCCTGTTGATTTGTTTATTTAAGGAAAGGAAGCATCTGAAAAAATCAGCAATGCTGTCTTTCAAAGCAAACATTCTGGGAAGTCTTTTTGTAGCTAGATATACAGCATCTATAAAGCTTGAAATTGGTGAAAGCAAATGATGCTGATTCTGAGTAATTCAACAAAGTGATAATATGGATTTTAATTTAGTCTGTGTGACACAAATCTCTGCATTACAGTTCTCCTTATAAACATAGCTTTATCTCCTGCTATTCTCAATTTTTTTACATTAACATGTTACTCGCAAGCTGAAATCTTACTACGTATATTTTGTCATTTGTTTAGAGACCTTTAAGGTAGCTGGCACTTTTCTTAGTCTAAAATACCTTGATTTGTTCTTTCCACTCTCCTCCCACCCGCTCCATTTCTCAGTTTCTTTGTGTAGATTTGTCTCCTTTGTTTATGCCTTTGTAAGCATCTCCCTCGTGTTAGTACTGAGTTCACAGAGCTGAAGTCAAAAACCTGCCTTATACAATATTCTAATCCTTAGGCCATCAGTGCCGACATCCAAGTCTGGTGCCCTAGAATTACAGAGATGACAGTGAATGTGTAAAGGTCCCAAAGCTCAATATAGGAGAAAAAAGCCGGGGGGAATGCTGTAACACTGGAGCGCAGGTCTGAGCTGGGGGGCACAGCCAGGGGGGAAATGAGGAGGCAGTGGAATTCTTGTTAGACTGCTGTGCAGAGATGAGGAGCAGATAGTAAATTAGGAACGAGCACTGCAAGAACACATCTGAATCAGACCCTCCAATTAACTGTCCTCTTTCCTTCTTTCAAGTTTGATTTCCTTTTAACCTTTTATTTTAGTCTTTTGATCTCAGCATCATTTTCTTCTTGTTCAAGTGAAGAGCAGTGGTGCAATAATTTTTGTTGAGGAGGTGCTTTCATTGTCAGCTCCTGTTTCCAAGCATAGCAAGTGATGAACAAAAACTGGGAATATTCATATATGCCATCACTCAGAATATGAGTCTGACCAAAATTTGAGACCTGGGACAATTTAAAATAAAAACTGTTCTTCCTCTGTTTGTGACAGAGGTGCCTCTATTGCTTCTTAGCTGTTGAGAATCTCAGCAGAAGAGTTTATGGGAGGCTTTGTGTGTGCATGTATGCACAAATACCTGTATAGAGCAATGGAAGTTTATGAAAGAAAATATTGTACAAAGCACGAGTGGTAGTATTTAGCTGTTATATGCTGGCAAACAGAAAAACTGGCCATTACCGCGTAAAGAACCTTGTAACTTTCTCCTACACACCTCTTATTTGTGCTAAGTCCAAATTGCTACATGACTATCTCTGAGAGCTTGGGGATAGGCAGAAGAATCCCCATGAAGGGCTATTGTGCAGGCATATGAATGCATGAGAATCCTGTAATGCACTTCAGCATTACTAACGTTAGTATGGTTTCTATATATCCCCTATGGAAAGCTGTAGCACCTCAGTCCTTCTCCAAGGTAAGAGCACCCCAACCTTGTGAAGTACCTTGAGGAGCTAAACCCCTGCCAATCTTGCCAGCATTAAAAGAACTATTGTCTTTGTTCTGAGTCACCCCTCTCTACACTTCCAGAGGACTGTAGAAAGAAAAATACATTATAGAGGCTTGAAGAGCTGTGAATTCCTGTGATGAGGCATGCAGAACACATGAGGTTTGGGCTTGTGGATTTTTTTTTCTGAGAACGTTATTGGCTGGCTGGTGCATGCTTAAGACACACATGGTACTCTGAAATGATTCAGTGTTTATGATTTTGAAGTTTTCAGATTGAGATAAACACAGACATGCTCACTTCACTGTGAATACTTGCTAATTTTTAGTTCTGGATTATCTAAATGGGTATTTATCCTTCCACCTGTATTTTACAGAATCACAGAATGGTTGAGGTTGGAAGGGACCTCTGGAGGTCATCTTGTCCAAACCTCTGCTCAAGCAGGATCACCTAGAGCAGGTTGCCTGCTAGATAGAGCCTGGCTCCATCATTGTACTCTTGCTTCAGATATTTATATACATTGATGAGATGCCCCCCCCGAGCCTTTTATTCTCTCAGCCCAACTCTCTCAGCCCTTCCTCATAAGAGAGATGCTCCAGTCCCTTAATCATCTTTGTGGCCCTTCATTGGACTCTGTCCAGTGCATCCATGTCTCTCTTGTACTGAGGAGCCCAGAACTGGACACAGTACTCCAAGCGTGGCCTCAGCAGTGCCACCTCACTGTCTGCTCATCCAGCCCACACTTCATGAGCTTTTCCACGAGGATCTTGTGGGAGAAAGTGTCGAAAGCCTTACTGAAGTCTAGGTAGACAATATCCACAGCTCTCTACTCACCTACCAGGCCAGTCATTTCATCATAGAAGGTTATCAAGTTGGTCAAGCGTGACTTCCCCTTGGTGAAGCCATGCTGACTACTCCTGATGATCTTCTTGTTGTTCATGTGCCTGGAAGTGGTTTCCAGGATTAGCTGCTCCATCACCACCTCAGGGATTGAGGGGAGGCTGATTGACCTGTAGCTCCCTGGGTCCTCCTTCTTGCCCTTCTTGAAGATAGGAGTAACATTTACTTTCCTCCAGTCTTCAGGCACTTCTCCTAATCTCTGTGATCGATCAAAGATTATTAAGAGTGGTCTCACAATGAGATCTGCCAGCTCCCTCAGCACTCATGGGTGCATCCCATCAGGGCCCCCATCCAGTTTGCTTAAGTATTGCCTGACCTGATCCTCTTCCACCAAGGGTACATCTTCCTTGCTCCAGATTTTCCCCTGTGTCTCTGGGGCTTGGGATTCCTGAAGGATGGTCCTGCTTGTAAAGACTGAGGCAAAGAAGGCATTCTGTACCTCAGCCTTTTCTATGCACTGTGTAACCTTGAGCAGTGGGCCCACATTTTCCTTAGGCTTCCTTTTGTCACCTGTGTACTTATAGAAGCCCTTCTTGTTGTCTTTGACATCCCTGGCCAGATTCAATTCCATTTGGAATTACTATATACTACTACGACCATATATGCTAGGAAATCTTACGGAATGACTTATATGGAGTAATTTTATTTACCGAAGTGAAGAGGAAACAATGAAACATAACCAAGGTTGTAAAACACATGTTGGTGCTTTTAAAAGGGCAGGGGGTGGTGACGGCTATGATCTTATGGACTTAGCAACAACCTGAAGTGTTTATGGTTGTCACAACTTCCTTGAAACCAAGTGAACATTGTAGAAACTGTGGCGTTTGAAGTGTCCCTGGTCTGATAACTATAAGATTAAAAGAACTGCAAAGGAATACATCAGTTTTTCTTTACTTCTCCAGCAAATTATTAGTTTACTTTCCCATTCTCTGAATATTATATTACAGACAAGTCAATATTATTCTGGAATTTGTAAGTCTATATTAATATATTATATAAATAATTTAGGACACGTTTAGTTTTAGGACTTATTTAGTTATAAGACTTCCAGTGCAAGATAGAATGCTACGAAGCTGTTCCTTTTGAACTGAAAGAAAGAAGAATTAAATTGAAACTGTAGAGAAAAGCCGTATTCTCTATATATTCTTCTTTCAGATTATTGTCCCATTTACACTTTATGCTCTGGCATTTTCCAGATTGCCACACAGGTAGGCATATAAAAGAATGGCGCCGGAACTGCCAAGATTTAAATGTGTTGTTGAGCTAAATCTAAGCAGTAAGAAACACACCATATTGAAGTTTCTAGAGATTTTGTACTGCTGATGGTCACACTTCAAAGCGCTCCTAGTTCAGGGTTTTCTAAAGAAGCAGAAGGTACCCAATCTGGAATGAAAATGACTTCTTACTGAGTTCCAAATAAATGCTATAGATGTTCACCTCACATTACCCTGATATTTTGATTCTATTGTCAACTTTCTAACATGCTGTTGTACTTGATCTTCTACTTGGTGTGGAATTAGGCAAACTGGGGTTTTTTTGTTCACATTGTCATTACACAAGTAAGTTTGGAGCTCAATAAAAAGTGAGATAACTGTATTAGAGAGCCATAAAACTGTGTTCTAACTAAATGTATTATCTTTATTAAGAAGACCAAGTAAAGAAGTAGTTTCTTCACCATTCATACAGTGAAACCTTTAACCAGTTGTCATTGTTCTCACAAGGCTAACAGGTTTCATAGGTCTTGAAATCTTGGTATTCAAAAGTTCACTGAAGTCCCAATGTATGTAGGATTTGAAAACAAATTTTTAAGTCAATTGAAAGTTCCATTTTCTTGGGAACAATCATTGCCTCTCAAATCCAAAAGACCACCTAGGGATCTCCCATTTGTTATTAATATTTTATACAGCCCTTTTTTCTTCAACTATGTATTTTATCACAAATAATTTTTTTATAAGAAAGAATGCCTAATACAGAACACACCCCTGTCCCATTAGTTTCAGCAGTCTTTAGGATGGAACAGATACAACCCACATCATTTCTCATGGCACTGCGATATTACGGAGAACTGGTTTCTTTCTCACAACCACCAGCTGCTGTATGAGAGCTGAAGGGCTTCTCAGAATCCCTTAACCTTATGTTTCCTTATCTGCAGTTCAGTTTCATGCCTGACTTCCCAGAATTTGCTTAACATTTTCAGAAGGACGTCATTCACCCACTAGTTGTAGCTGGATTTGGATTCATAACTCTTCTGACAACAGAAAGTGATATGATTCTCCATACCCACCAACGCATGATATTGTCAGATGATAAATATTCTTCTCATCAAAATACGATGGAAGAACTGAGTCCTCCCATCCACCAGAAAACTCTGAACCAAATTAAGGATGAACATTCTGGATGCTCTTTCACAAAGATAAAAAATGGGATTAGCCATCTGGCACCTCTTGAGGCTCTTTAGACACAGAGAATTTTTGCTGGAGAAAGCATAGCTGTCTTCTGAATTCTTCTAAGGATCTGTTTGGGGTTTTTTGTTGCGGGATTTTTTTGTATTGCTTTGGGTTTTAATAGATTTATACTGTATCTCTGTATTTTAGATGATGCTGATTCACTTATTCTGAATGCCAGCAGAAACTTACTGGAGGTTTCTACTTTACAAGATCATCAATGCCCTGTTAAGGAACCTGCTCCATATAGCAGAAAGGCTTTCAGCAAGGGCTCAGTTGCACTCATTATTGCCTCCCCATTGCAGCTGATACGTGTATGGACTAGAATCATGCTGGGATCCCTCAGCATCTGCCCTGTGCTGGGAATGGTTGTTCTCTCTTTGTATGAGGCACCAGCTTTCACCTCTTGTATCTAGCAAGAACTGATTAGTGGTAATCTCTGGGTTCATGTTCAGCTGTTAGTCAAGAATTCAGTGGGAGCCAGTGCTTCATTCAGGGGAATGCCTTAGGAAGCCAAAAACTGCTGCTGTCTACAGGGTTTGAAACCATGCCCCCATCCCTTTTGGTGCACTGTTGCAGAGTTTAAGAGTCATAATTGTAAAATAAGCTGAGCTGACTATCACAAACTTACTTTTTTTTATTCACACTGTAGCTGAAAAACAGGCCCTTTTTTGTGTTATGTTTTCTTGCAAATAAGAACATTATTACATCTTTAAGATTGGACAAACAGTGTATGTACTGTAGGTATGGACAATACTAAGTAGAACTAAGAATAAATGTAAGCCTATGACTAAGTAGGTTCTGTATAAATACAGAAATTACACTTGCCATAGCAAGTGGTTCATGCTAACCAGGAGCTGCTGGAGGTCATATTTGAGATATTATGCAAATTCTAAACTCAAAAATAGACTATGAAATAATAATTAATTATATTTGCACTTTGATTAAAGATTAAATCTCAGTTTAAAATAAAAATCATGTATTTATATTGCCTGATATAATTAGACACTCTCCTAAATGGCCAAACTTAGAACTGCCTATTATGTCCTAGCAAACCTGTGGGAGAGCCTGACATGTGTTTAGCAATCATGTTTTTGTGTTCATCAGAAAAAATCATTTTAAAACAATGTGGGAGGGGCAGTCCTTATCTTTAAGGCAACTCTTGGATAATTGATCTCCTTTAGCATTTAATTTCTCAAGCCTCTAGGAAGCTTAATTTTGAACATCAAAGAGGTACCTGTGGAAGAAACTGTTCCAGACTGGTGAGTAAACAAATTAGAGTTAATAGGGTCATTAGCTTTTGTGGTGAAATTTCAAACTGGGTATTCCTCACTAAGGAATGTAAATGTCAATGTTTTTAAGTCTTCTAAAATATAATTAGACATGGAACTTGAATACAAATGTTACATATCCTATTAACAAACAATGTTTTCCATACTCTGGGCATTATTTTATTAACATTAGGGAATCTGTTGTTCTGGTCCTATGCATTGCTTGCCAGACAATTAGAATAGAAAAAAAGTACAAAGCTGCTTAGTCAATAATACATTGTAAACATTAAGGATGCTGTATGTTCTGTATAATATAGAACATGCTAGCTAGTTACCTTTAGAGTAACAACTGTAGCTCTGTTTAACCCTTAGATCTCTATGTAGGAGTGTAAGAGCTTTAAAAAAACCAAAAACACCCCCCCCCCCCCAAAAAAAAACCACCACCACAAAAAAACCCCCCGACTTACATTTCCTCATTTGGATGATGGATGATCTTCTCATCTCTACTTTCTCTTGGTTCTGTGGCTACATAAAGGGATAATTGCTGATTGAATTTGAAAATTCAATTCCTACATCCTCTCATTTCACTTCTTGCACAATACTGAAGTCTTTTATTCAATTATCTTTGCATATGGTAGTAGAAATACTGCTCCCTTTCTTCCACCAAAGTCTGACAAGTTGCTAGTCCACCCATATCTCCACACCTTTTCCCACATACCTACCTGGAGGCTATGCACTCTCTCATATCCATTTCCCCTGAAATTCTTGCTGCTAACCCTTCCCAACAGCAACAAGCTCCTGGAACTGAGGGTTGTCAGAGCAAGTTCCCTTTTTGACTTTGTAACCCTGGGAAATTTAAAACTGGGGGGTTTATTCTGTCTCTAGGAACTCAGTGCTCAGCAATGGCTTCGTTTTAATCCAGAAAATTGGCTGCTGCTACAAGTGTCATCATTTAAACAGGTAGAGAGGAAAATTTTCTCATAAGGAAGTAGTGATATCAGGTCAGTATAACAGTTTGTGGAATACGGACTGGTGGACTAACTGGCAACACCGCAAATGTGTTTAGCATAGAAGGAAATAAAATATTTGCTAGAAGTGCCAAAGGAGAATTGCAGAAAATATTTAGACTGGAAAACTGCAGATGGGCAAGCACATCTAGTGGTAAACCACCTCCTCCCTGTGAAAACTGATTTGTACCAGCAGGGTCTGAGTGAGTGCTACAGTGAATTCCACCAAAAAAGGAGAGGGTGGGGGAGAAGAGAAAGGCGTTTTAAATAATTGATCATAGATATATCTGTGGTTACGAGCATTGGATTCTTAAGTCATTAGGCTGAAGGAGCAAAGACTTTAAAAAATATTAACTCTCCTCACTATATATATAATCATGAAGTTTAAGAAAAAAAGGGGTTTTCCCATTTCCCTATCATAAATAATTTTATTGTGATAATCTTGTGTAGTGGGCTGATTTAATCTTTTAATCTCCCATTCTCCCTCAATAGCAACGATTTCTTTTTGCTTAAGTAACACCAACAAAAGTGAAAAAAACTCAAATGCTTTTTATGTAATGTGAATCATGTTTAAGTGATGCTTTGAAAAAATCCTTGTCCATTAGAAGGAAGCTTTTTGCACTAGGCAAGTTGTTATGACTGAATTTTTTGCAAAGTGGTTCTAGTTACCGTTTGTTATTGGTCTCTAACAATGTGCTTCAAATAAGAATCTTTACCTCCATAAGAGTATCTTACAGAGTTTTATAAGCATTCATTTTTAAATAACCATTAGTTTTATTACAACCTCCTACAGTGTTTTTGATAGAATGTTACTATTTTCACACAATATTCATTTATTTCCCACTGTAATCCAGAGTATTAGATGAGTATGACTGACTCCATTTCGCTAACTTACTGATTTCACTCATGGAGACAACACAATATCAAATCAAGATCACATAATATACCTATGACAAATTGGGATCCTATGCAGATCTCCTGATCTCGCTTTCTATGTGTATTGAAGGGTAAGACTCATTTAACCTAACTTAAGCCATACAAAAGTTAGGCATCTGGTCTTCCTTCTATAGTAAAGGCCAAGACAAGCACCTCCAGAGGATAAGTCATCCTATCACAAAACATCAACAAGTAAAGTTTGGCAAGAGAAATCACGATAAAAGATTATTTGCCCTTCCACTAACCTAGGCAGTTGAGAAGGTAAATGCTTCTGCACTGCTCCATGAAAATGTTTCATGGTCCAGTATGTCTTGCCCATGAATGTAGTAAGGGAATAAGACTATTGCTTCTAGTATACTATTTTTTATTCTTTGAAATCTTGACTGTGAAGTATTCTAAAAAAATCCTTCCCTTCCTTATTTTAGAATTGTTGAAACTACACCACTCATCTGGACATAGTGGCAATGCTACTTTCAAAACTTGGAGTAAAAGCAAATATAAACAGAATAAACAGTGTGATCTGCATACTGGATGGGTGAAAAAGTACATTTCGAAGATTTTTGTTGATTTTGAAATAAGACTTTTGTTTAAACACATTTGGCACTATTTTAATTATTTTTTTTAAGGCGTAAAAGAGTAGGCACAAGCAAATATTTGTTTCTTCAAAACTAAGCGCAAAATAGAATTTGCAGTGTAGTTCCTTTTAAGTGGATTGACATAGCTGTCACATCTTCTCTGCTTTATAGGCCTTGGGCTTAGCCAACACAGGATGTACTTCTGAAAAAATCCTGAACTATTCAATAGAAACTAAAAGCATAAGACCAGATGGAATTTATTCCAATATTTGTTAAAATTTAATACACAAAAGGACCCCCTTTCATTCAGCTTGTTACAAACTAGAGTTCCATAGCAAGCTGGAATGTTTTAATCATACATAAATGGGTCAAAGTTATGAAGAATGTAACTTTCTATTGCAATTTTTAACCTATTCCCAAACATATTTCATGGCTTTTTCTTTCCCATGTCTGTTCTTTATCCCTATCTAAGGGGTTATGTCAGACCAGACTAGAAAGGTCTGACACCAGAGGGTGCAGAGGTGCTATTCCATGTCTTCAGCACATCATCTGTAGGGTAGCCTGACACATATGATCAGGAGAGGTGGTCTTGCATTAACCTTTTCCACTCTCAGAGGATAAAATGGTAATGAAAGAACAAAAACAGATAATGAGGCATGGGGAACTCAATTCTTGTGATTATGGCCAAGAATGTGGGGGAGAGGGGCAGTGGGACACCTTAGTGCAGACTTTCAATCAAGCGTTACCAATTCAAATAAGAAATGGAGTAGATGTAAATGTAAGTAGATGTAAACCCAGACGTGCACCTGAAGATAACAGCTAGAACAGGAGTCTGTTAAGGACAGGAGTTGGTTAAGTTTGTTCTTATGACTGGCTACCACTTGGCAGACAAACAACTTTCCCACAAGAATATTAAAAATGTAATTATTTGGTGACTTGATTCAGTTGACTTCCTTAGGGAGAATCATTCAGTGAAGCAACTGAAACCCTATAGATGACAATTTTACAAGATTAAATAGGCAAATTGAGTCACAAATATTACTTCATAAAAGTAAAAATGGAGCTCTGTCAGATTCTCCATGCAGCATAACTCTATGCCATTTCTCTTCCCTGCAGGATACTGTTCACTCTCTACTGTATCAAAGAAATGGGGGGGAGGTGGGGTGATTGCTTTTTAACTTAAGCATTGATTATGATTTTACATCAATATGTGTCCTGTGAAATCTGCAGTAATAAAAATGAGCACATTTCTAGCCTGCAAACATAAACAAACTATGATACCATACTCATTCAGCCTCTTATGTTCAAATGTGCAGTTATCACTGGGTAGTCATAGGACAACAAACATCTGTGGTATCCCTTTTAAAAGACAGATGAGGCCTGTGGGATGATTCTGTGAATCCCAAATTATTTCAAACTCTTCATAGTGTTCCTCTGCATGAGCATGAATTCCCTAACATACCTTGACAGATCTAGGCTCTTAGTCACCTTTGGCTTCAAAGAGCAGCCAGCTTGACAAGTAACACTGCCCCAAAA
Organism: Gymnogyps californianus; assembly: GCF_018139145.2. Classification (NCBI taxonomy): domain Eukaryota; kingdom Metazoa; phylum Chordata; class Aves; order Accipitriformes; family Cathartidae; genus Gymnogyps; species Gymnogyps californianus. The sequence continues at coordinate 38,219,927 of NC_059474.1, read as the reverse complement.
CTACATCTGGCCATGAGGTTCCAAAAGGCTGAATTCAGTTCATATACTTAGAACCTTCCGTATTCTTCAATTTCTGAAAAAAATATTGAACTGCTCCCCCAAAACATTTTGTGTCATTACCAGAATTGTAAAAGCATAGCATTTATTCAAACTACCAGTTTATGCTAACACACCTGTTAATAATTGGAGAAAAATTAAAACCAAGTCAAACTTCGGAAGAAGTTCATCTTTATTAATATACCACTTTGATTTTGGATTGGGGAACAGCTGCAGCTGTGGCTGTGCAGCCCTAGGTCTTCATGACAAGATGAAGACCAAAATACAATTAAAGGGGTGGAGTGGAGAAAAGAAAGAAAAGAAAAAAATATAATTTGAGAATTGATAACAGTACAAATATTCAAAAGTATGCTCATTAAATGAAACTCAGTAAGTTGTCTTAGTGACAACAGTAATGACTAAGTTACTCTATTCAAGTGTGAAGCTTCACTGTAAATTTCTTTTGATGTTTATTTTTATTCTCACACTTAAATTGTTATAAGGATGAATCATCTTTATGATTCATACAATATGCTTCATCCAATAAGTCTACAAGGTATGCGTTTTCACAGCCTTGTATCAGTTTTGATAGTAGAAATACTAAATCTTCATGTAAATAAATTTTCACTCAAAGCTAAACTATAGAACAAATTGCCAAGCTATTTATTGTTTTACAAAATTATGTTTTTATGGTAAAAATATTTTCACCTCTTGAGAACAGTAGGCCACAAGCTTTGATCGCACCAGCTTCAAGGTGGCAAAAAGAAACTGATTTACTGTATATGAAATGAATTGGTGATGTCTGTATTCCCAGAACTCCCAGTTTGCTAATGTCAGTATCACAAAACCACTACCAGAGGTGGTCCCATGCTAGAAATCAAGAAACATATCAGGACCTTGACTAGCTGGACTACAGAGACAGATGTCTTCAGCTTATAAAAGTGGTCCTTTTGGGGGGAGAACACATTGGTTTAATATTGTATAATTTGCACTATTCCTGTCCATCTTTTGAAAAGATTATTTCAATTTCAAAGCTATTAATTTGGCATTTTCATAAGAGCTAAATCAGTTTTTAAAAAGTCAGAAAGTTTCTTTCTCTGTTTCTCTCCTTTTGATTGATTATCTATGGTTCCACAGCATATTACATGATCACAGCAATGTTCTTTGGAGATATAATCATCAAAGAGTGTTACTCAGCTGGGGAAGTACATGTGAGGGGTGTAAATAATGAAACAGAACAGGGGGGCATTAAATACTTTTTTTTGTTTTCTGTGCTTGGAGGCTTGTTTACAAGGTAGGGGGTATGCTGTTTAAAAAAAAAAAAAAGGGCAAAAAAAAGCAAGACTCTTAAATTGTACCAACCAATCCATCTGTTCAGATTGGGAGCCCTGCAGACCTGGCAAACCTTGAAGGTTTATCAGTGTTCATTTTGGCTTTCAGAGGTGCGCGTATTCCCAGTGGCTCAGAAAGATCTGGTTTATATGTTAAGAAGTATATTCCCAAAGCAGATTTTTAATTTTTAAAATTATACGGTCCTTGTGATGCAAGTTATATAGTGCAGGATATTTTATAAAGCCTATTTCTGTGTAGCACATCAAATATGAAAGATTGGAACCGTTAATTAAAGATTGGTTTAGTGGAGAGAAGAGAGTAGGAAGCAAAGTGTTTAAACATGTATGCCCATGACTTGTAGGAGAGTTGAAAAGTAACTGATTGTGTATGGATAATTGCCATGACTCAGTTTGGCAGACCCCTATTGTTATCGAAGTCGCGAGGTTGCCTCTTAAACTGTTCAAACATGGATCTCCAACATTTATGTCAAGAAAGGCCAGCTGCTCTGTTAAAATTCATTGCCTGTTTGTTAAAAAATGTGTATTGTCTTTCTGTGTCACTATTCCTGGGTTTTTTTTAAGAAAATGGTTCCACAATTTTCTTTCTAATGCAAGCTTCTGTCACTAATCTGAAGTGTCTGATACTGAGTCACCTGATACTGGCCTGATATTACTTTTATATCTGTATAAAATAAGCATCATTAAGAGTAATCCCTACAGAAGTCTGATTCTTATTTACACTCTAGCTCTCTCCCATTCTTTCCATGTAAAGGGACTTTGTGTACAAATTGTGTACAAACAAAATTAACTTGGTCTAAGTGAAATGAGGAGATTTTAAGAGTGAAAATTAGATGCATTAGAGTTGAACAGTAAAAACATTGCAAGTGAGATCAGAATAAAGGTTACTGTACAGATCACTGCTGTTAATATTCAAATAATTTAGAAAATCAGAAAGGTATGAAGCCTTTGAGGAGACCTGAAAGCAAAATTCATAGAACCCAATGCTTTGTTATCCTTAATAAAAAACACTAAGAAACAGGAGAAGTAGGATGTGTAGTCTGAATCTAGCTATGTGGATGTTTGAGTGGATTACTGCTACTGTCGTACTCTAAACAAAACCGTAAAGTTGGTAAACTAGAGTGTATTTACCAGCCTTTGCTGACTGAGGTTAAAGCAGCTAAACTATATATAAAGAAGTTTCATTGTGGACCTACAATCACAACTTTTGACTTTTTTTTTGTCAGCTTAACATTGTCACTTATTTGTAGGATTTTATCTGATGTTGTTTGAATTGTACGTATATGAAAAAGGGGTTTAAAATTCTCCAGTTGAATTTGGAATCATTTCACGTCAATTTTTATACTTGTTTATTGAAACACTAATGGCTAAATACCAGGTAACACCAACTCTGAACTCAATATGGACCATGTAATAGTTGTTTTGACACACTGAAAAATGGTACCTTGGACAGACTGAGTTTAATTCATCTTTTCAGATGAAGATGTCCACAAAATTTTTACACATATACCATTTTTATTACTGAAATAACATTAAATTGAATTTTTATTTTTGAAAACTTTAAATTTCTTATACAGTAGGGAAGTGATTCTAAATAATAAATCAAAACACACACCCTACCAATCAAGAGGCAGGAATGCAAGGCATGAGAAACCTTCTAATTTAGCATAGAGCAGTCTCTCGTGCATAACTGCTGTCCTCTGATCAAACCATGCTTTTTAACCTCCAACAAGGAGGAAAAAAAAAAGAGTCTTGGTAAAAAGAACAGCTAGAACATCCTTTAACAGAGATGGAAATGACTTGTAATAGAACTAAAAAAAAAAACCAAAAAGCAGTAGGTGTTTTTTGAGCTACTGTTCAATCCTGCAGGTAAACTGTGCAGCTCAGAAGTATGCAAACCATGTTATACTCAGAAAGAATACAGGAAAGTGAGTAAGGACTAAAAAAAAAAAAAAAAAAGAAAAAAGAAAAAAGAGAAAGATGGAAGAAGCAGCCTAGATCTTCTAACTGGGACAAATACAAAAAAATGATAATTGCGTGTCTGTCTGTGGAAAGGGCCACATTTATAGTGCTTGTTAAATAGAAACATTTTCTGAAGCAGTATGCTTTTTCCACTCCTCTAATCTTAGCAGATGTGGATGTGAAATTTATCTGTACTGATATACTGAAAAAATTCCCAGCCTTCCTTTTTTTAGTAAATGTAAATTATAACTCACAGTGCTGATGGTATCAAACTGTATGATGATTTAAGACCAACAGACATGCCAACCATATAGGACTTTTTACTCTAAACTTTTTAATCTCCTTGCAGACTGGTGGGAAAAATATTATATCTGTATCGTCTTTGCTGTGGCTTCAAATCTTAAAGTCCAGAGTAGTATTTGACTGGTTAGACGCCCTCCTACCAAGGTTAGAGGTGCAGGCTAAGAACCTGTGTTACTAGACATGGTAGAGTCACAGTCAAATTTCCTTAAAAATGGTATTTTACAACTATTTCATTTTAGTCTAATACTAGTTTAGTATGACAAGGATAAGGATGAGAAAAGTGGGTTTGTATTATATTAGTCTTCCCCCTGGGGCAGAAGCCAGGGGCAAAATGACATTCCTCTTACCTTGAAGTTAAAGCAGCAAAATGAGTAAATTTTGTTCATGCAACACTTCTGTGTGGACCTTGACATTCCTCATTTCCTGATGGCAAACTAATCCAGTGGGAGACCCAACAGCTATAAAAATTTGGCAAATAGCATAAAGGATTGATGAGCAAACTTTTAAGAGTTTGCAGTACTGTAATCGAAAGAACTGCACTCATCTAGTCTTCCTAGTACATTAAGCATTATTCTCTTTAGTAGTTCACAAACCTCAGCAAGTTGTAGAAAACATTGTATGCAGTTGTTTCCTTAATTTGTCCAGTGGATAGGAAATAAATAATGATTACTTTTTTTTTTTAATGCTGCATGCTAAATATGAAGCTAAAGTGTATTAAACTATTATTTCTTTCTGTGTGCCCAGAGAAACATACTTCTTTAAGGAAGGACAGAATGACCCTACACATATTAGGTAATAAATAAGACGGATGAATAATTGAAATCTTGTACTATGTGGGCATCAATAGATTAATTTTTACTAGCGAACTTATTTCCAGTAATGATCTTGGGAAGTAATCTCTCATCAGCAAGCTGTCACAGTGAAGGAGAGGATTTTAGACTTTTGCTTAAAGTTGTACTAACTGTGCTGTGCTCTTGTGTGCTGTATATAATTTTCTCCTTCAGTTGCGTACAAAGCCAAACAAGCAATACTTACGAGCCATTAAAAGTCCCTTTAAAAACCTGGCAGTTTGATAATTCAAACAACACCTAATACATTTTGAGATGGCAATGAACTTTTTAACTTCTTTTTATGCTCTTTTTAATAGAAAAAAGAAAAGCATTTCAGTGTAAGCATAGCTTTTCATAGCATGAAAGGGAAATTGATCATTGGTGTCTGTTGATGCAAACAGAAAAAGTTTGTCTTGAAATGCAATATTTTTTGGAAGAATTCAGTTATAAGGCCTTCCTGGAGAATTGAACACTAAATGGAAAGGCCAATAAATCACTGGAAAGTATTTTACTCATATGGAGATAACGCATTACCTGTTTGGACCCTGGTTCCTTAATCTGGATCCAGCATTCTGAGTGTTCCTACATCACTATTTCTTTCGATGTCTTTGCCTATCATTCTAGTTTGAAAGCCATCATCTCTTCCAGATGTGTAGATATAGTAGGGATAAGATTTAGGCTACTCCAGTCTGGATTAGCACCTTCCTATTAAAATTTCTTAGAATCCATTTTTTTGTGTATTGAACCAAAAATAAGTAAGCATACATTAAAAAGGATAAAACCCTAAAAGTGCAGCTGGACTATTTCATGCTTTGCATAATATAGATTAGAGCATAAAGACTGCGATTGCAAAGACTAATTGTTAAGTTTAAAAAAAACCTGGAGAAATAATTGCTGCTAGTCTGCATGTCAGAAATTTCAAGTTAAAAGACATAACATGTTTAACTAAAACCCGGCTAATTAGAGCAGAAGTAGATCCCGTTCAAAATCTGAGATGATGTTATACACAATAGAGCTGTTAACTTCAGAAAACTGAGAGCTGAAGTAATCAAATGAGGAAACTGATTTTTTTTTTCATCTGTATTTCAAGAGAGATTCAGATCAATATGTTGTTCTATTTGATTCTCACATTTTTACTGGTAGAATAGCCAACTCTATACAATAATACCCACCTCCACTCTAAATCTTAGAAGAGTTCAACCTTGTCCCGTCTTTTCTGGATGCTATAAGGAATTGACTAAATTTTAAAATTACTCTTTTCAATTACATATGCTTACAAAATTTTCTAGTTTTGAGCAAGTTGTTCTGAAATCACACTTCCACCACTTTGCATCTAGTGTTAAGAAGTTATGTATTCCCTCTCTCAGGCTGTATTTGCAAATGGTCTTAATATTGTCATTACAGAATCACAGAACTGCTTTTAAGAGATCCAGAAGGATCTCTGTCATGCAAAGGTGTTCACTATAATGTACACATCATTTGGCTGTTGAAACCAGTCACAAGCAAGCTCCCTAGGGAGAAGCAGCCGTACCAATAGGAAAGCAAAGGTCAGTGCTAATTAGAAGCATTGTTGGAACTTCAGTGCAGAAACAAGTAGTCAATAGCTGCAGTATCCCCTCAGTCTTAAACATGGTCCTTCTCTCATATGAGAAATGAGCTGTTTTATTGCAATAGTATGTGAAAGACTCAACTGCTCTTGTACCTGCTCATTAGCAGTTTGATAATTTCATTCTCCGTTTCTGACTAAGGAGATGATACATTACATCCTGTTCTGTGAAACTTGTTGAAGCTATTTTGAACTTACTGGACTAGCCATTTCCAAAGAAATCTTGCTTTATAGCTCTTTCCTTATATATTTTCTTGCAAGTTAGAGACTCTATTAAGAGGGCTGAAATTTCCCCTTAATTTTTCCTCACAACTTGCGTTGAGTTTCTGACTGCACTCTCATGTTTGCTTTGCCCAAGACCAACAAAATTCTGAGAACATTATCATCAACTTCTTCCTGGTAATTGCTGACTTCCCCCAACTCAGCATGGTAAAGGAGAAGGCTTTTTGTACCCTGTGGAATGTTTTAACAATCTTAAACATGTATGCATCTAGGCAAGAGTGCACTGAGTAGTATCTACTGATTCTTTGGTACTGTTTCCTGTCTAGATCTCTGCATTTGGTGTCTTCTTCTTAAGTTGTAAGCTGCATATCTCCATCCTCATTTGAGACAGTGGAATTTACATTCTACTCTACTTGCCCTACAAATTTACTTAGGTTTTTTCAGTAGCAAGACTTAAGGAAGAATAAAAAGGCAGGCTTGTCTAGTAGAAGAGCAGCGGCAAAGGATAGACAACTAAAGAAAGGGGTTTTGTTTGTACTGGAGTTATTCAGTGACTGTATGAAAACATTAATCTCCTGAAATGGAAACCTGTATCTGTTTATATGCAGCAAAAGATGTGCTAAATCAGCAGAATCTATGGAGTTCCTGACCACAGAAATGTCGAGTATGCCATCTTTAGTATTGTGTCAGAACATTTGTGCACTTGGATAAAGTATGCTTGGGGTACAAAAGGCTAATGGTGAAAGTCTCTTTAAAAGAAAGAGAGAAAATAAATATCATTAGTCCTTGGATTTATTCAGGAACTGTAATGAATGCAGTATTCTGTATTGCGGAAGAAAAATTCAAATAATTTATGGAAATCTCTACAATAATAAATGTACATATTCCAAATTACTATTCTTAACTGCACTTAATTATTCTTTGTATAGTTATCATCAATACGCGTAGAGTAAGGTTAATAGAAATGATCAAAAAGTGACAGATAAGAGCTAAACACACTTTACTATTCCAGACATGATTTGAAATAGATTTTGAAAGGAAAGATCTGAAATTATCAATAGCTACTAACAGAAACAAAAAAGGCAAACCTTATTACCGCTATGTGTGGGTCCTTTTTTCAACCACCCAAGCTCACTTTAAATTATTCTTCCATTAACTCACTGTGCTGCCTACTTCTAGCCCTTGCTGAGCAAACTTCAAGAGCTGCACCCAGCATGTGTCCTGTAGCTCAGAACAGGAAGCACTTTGGTACTCTGTATTCATGGGGAGAAATGGGAGGAGGGAGAAAGTCCATGGGAAAAAAAGAAAGAAAGAAAGAAAGAAATCTAATGCATAGGTTACTAATAGCTGTTCTGTATTAAACTGAGCACAGAAATGAAGCATTTTACTTACTATTAGGTGGGATGGATCTATTTCCTTTACAATCGGTTACTTATTTTTGTACTATTGGCATTGTTCTGGATGCATTAACTAGGTAATGGTTAATACAATGTCAAATTCCAAGTACAAAATAGCTTTTTCTTTGTATGCACTTGATGACACATGTAAAATTTAGATCAAACAGTTGTTCATTGGAATAGTATGGAACCCTTCCTTTGAGTGCAGCAGCAGCTTTGACTTGACCCATTCACCTTTATTTCTACTACATGGCTGTCTTGGTTTCAGCTGGGATAGAGTTAATTTTCTTCTTAGTAGCTGGTACAGTGCAGTGTTTTGGATTTATTGTGAGAATGATGTTGATAACACACTGATGTTTTAGTTGTTGCTAAGTAGCACTTATCCTAAGTTAAGGACTTTTCAGTTTCCCATGCTCTGCCAGCAAGCAGGTGTGCAAGAAGCTGGCAGGGAGCATAGCCGGGGCAGCTGACCCGAACTAGCCAAAGGGGTATTCCATACCATGGAACGTCATGCCCAGCATATAAACAGGGGGGAGTTGGCTGGGAGGCATGGATCGCTGCTCAGGCATCAGTCAGCGGGTGGTGAGCAATTGCATTGTGCATCTCTTGTCTTTTCTTGGGTGTTATTTCTTTTTTTTGTTATATTCCTTTTCATTACAATTATTATTATGTTGTTGTTGTTATTATTATTCTTAGTAGTGTATTTTATTTTACTTTAGTTATTAAACTGTTCTTATCTCAACCCACGAGTTTTACTTTTTTTTTTTCTTTTTTTCCTCCTCCCCACCCCACTGGGAGGGGGGAGGGGGAAGTGGCTGCGTGGTGCTGAGTTGCTGGCTGGGGTTAAACCACAACAATGGCCAATTGTATTTCTTCACCTTCAGCACCGAACCCAAATTTCCAGTCTTCCTTGTACTCAGCTGTGCAGTTCTTCCTGAACAGATATTTGACCATTCTCTATTTCTTCATTGACTATATAGATAATGTAACTTTCATGAAAGATACTAACTCCTCACAACTCATACATTCAAATGAAAATATATTTATCTCTATACACATTGTATTAATTTACAAGAAAACATAAGCTTTATGGAAAAAAAAATACAGTCAGTCAGATGGAGGGAAACAGAGCTGACAAATGTTTTTAGTCTTCTTCCTTCCTCAGTAAGAATGTGAACATTTAAATGTATGCAGTAGAAGCAGATGAAATTACATTTTCTGACACTTTATAACTCTGAAACAGATATGTGATTGATTGCAAGGTGGCGTAGCTGCTGGCATTTTTTGTTGGCACATTTTGACGATACAGTTTCTTAGGTGAACTTCAAGTACATCCGTGACACATACAATGTTTCAGACACTTTGAGTGATTTCAAAGCTAATAATTTATGAGAGCTTTTGGAGCCAGTTATTAGGTTTGTCTCAGGAGAGACTGATTATTTTTTTTAATCCTCAGTTCCTCGGTGTATGTTCTGCTTATCTCATCTTATTTTGCTAGAAAACAAATACATAGAACTTTAATTCAGGAATATCTGCTCTAATTATGTATTATCACCTTAACAAGGTTTCCTATATGGAATGCTTGGACTTGAGAATGCCCATGCAGCAGATGAGTCTAGAAAAAGGTGAAGAATATCTGGAATGAAGTACCACAAATAAACTTAATTTTAAATTAGCCCAAAACATAAAAGAAAAAGCTTTAACAAGAAGTTTAATACCTTATTTGTGAGACTGTTAGGCTCAGTATGCTAATACTGTCTGGCAGACCGAATCTTCTCATGTCTACACCAATGTAAATCAGAAAAAACGTCACTGAAATTGACCACATTTATCTAGCATGTCCATAGTTTTCTTCAGGAGTCAGTAGTTGAAATCAAATCAAATACAGTAATTGGACACTCCAGAGAAGTATTAGCTGATAAAAAGCAGAAGGTCTTTCTCTTCCAAAACCCAGTGTGTATGCAATATTGAATCACTTGACTGGAGAATCCTGAAACATAACTGGAAGAATAGTAATGGAAGGAAGAAAAGAAAATTAATGAATTGCCACTGTAAATTGTGGTTAGATCACAATTAGATCACAATGTGATATATTAATTTCAAATTAATTTAGAAATATGGAAGAACATAATTAACAACTCTAGAATGCAAAAATTCCACTGCATCCATGAAAATTCTGTTTGCTAAGTTTTGCCACTCAAATTATTGCAAAAGAATCACATTTTATCTCCTTATATTCCTAGACAATTCAATTGAAATTCAAGTTCTACTCAAAACAGCCAAGTTGAATGGTTTACTATCATGCTGTAAAGCTTTAATTATTTTAAAACAGTCATTCCCTTATAACAACACCAACATGTAGATCTACAGTATCTTTTATGCATTTCCTTGAGAACCCAAGTGTAGTCATCACAGAGCAGCGTCTTTTTGATTAGCCAAGAAGAGTAGCATCTCTTTATAAGACATGAACACATTTAAGGTATTTAAGAGAGGTCTAACACCCACCGTACCAGTCTTCCAGTAAGACAGTCTTCCACTGTCTTCCAGTGGAAGACATGAGATTAGCACAATCCAATTGACTTCAAAGATTTTTTTACAAGCAGAAAAGTTATAAATAAAGGATGACTAGCAGGTTATATTGTTATTTCAAACAATAATTGAGTACTTGTAATGACATTGCTTGTATTATTCCTGAAGTTAAATTATCAAATTTATTTTTGGCTTTACTGCAGTGATACTAGTAAAGCTGCTCCAGGGATGAATTTGGCCCACTCTGGTTTGATTCCAGGTATTCCAGAGAATTTCACACATAATTACTACACCTAGAATTCAGTCCTCTAAACAATGTGTAGGAGAATTAATCCCACAAGAAATCAAGCTTGATAATGAGAAAAAATGGATTATCAGACTTTGTATGACTACTAGAAGGATTACTGTGTGGCAATGAGCCTCTGTGGAAAACCAGGTGACATGAATTGCCTAGGAGTTGCAATGAAATATGCCCATTTTTCTTCTCTGTAGTCCCAAAATACAAATCTCATGGCCACTTGTTTTGTTTAGTAAAAAAAGGAGCTTTCTTCTCATTGTTTTGCATATAAAGTAATTAGAATGCTTTCAAAATATTGGTAGAATGCTTTCAAAATATTCACTAGAATTGTTGGCTTTTTTAGGAAGTTATACTTATTTTCACTGTCAAGAAATAGTGCTCAATTATTCTTCTAGTAGATTTTAAATACACTTTCAGAATCTATGAAACTGAGCAGTCCTAGAAATCACAACAAAATCCTTTGCAGTTGATCCACTGTTTGGGTTGCAGAAGATCCCTCACCTTTTTACCACAAAATCTGCAAATTCATGCAGCTGGTTCTGTTAGTGCTTGTGAACTTGCAAATGTTATACGTGAACCTTACATATTACTATTGAAAATGTGTAATTAAAGAAAAATAAATCAGCAAGGTGAAAACACCAGCAAAAATACTGAACAAAGTGTTGTGAAAAAAAGACTCCACTTTGAAATTTCTGAATTTGTAAAATATAGATGAAAAATATACATGCAGCGCTTAACATTGGCTAACGCTCAGTTCTTCCTAGTAACATTCTTTTTGATCACACTAATAATACACTATGAAGCATAACTCTGTGGGATGCAGTTAAAGCCTATTTAAGCCAAAGAAACTACTCGCACTCTCCCAGGGGAAAATATCAGAACATTTTTATTTTTGCCTCAATCGCTCCAGAAAACTTCGTGAGGGATAGTCTTAAGCAGTGTTACAGGGAAATTGCTGCCACCAGTATGCCTGGAAAAAATGGTAGAGAATGAAAGAGTAAATATGGTGCTGAAAAATTCTGAATAAGATGATTCAGAATTAAATGCTTAAGGCTTACTTGAGCTTCAGTTGTGGAAGGTTTATGCAAATTAGCCAGTTAATAGATATTCTTGTCAGTGATCTTTGTAGAAAATGCAGATAAAAAAATCCCACTCCGCCTCCTCTCCCCATTCTCTTCCCCAGCTCCCAAGAGCTAATTTTCTGCCACACAGGCCACAAATTTAGGTCTCACTTTTTCAATATTTCTGTTCTCATAAAAAATTAATTTAATAGCACTTCATGTTTAAAGCTGCCTGCTTTTATTTTATTTTGGCTTTTTTAAAGTTGTGACATTTAACTGCCTGCTTTTTTTTTTTTTTTTTTTTTTTTTTCAAAAGAGAAACAATAATAGAAATAGCCTACATATTAAGGGATAGTAGATGTATTCGTAAGTAATATGCTTAGAGTCTTTGGGATTTTCCCATACTGGGTAAATAAATCAGGTTGAAAAGTCTTCCCTTATGCAATATCTTTACATGTAGAGGGAGAAAAAATGTGGAACTAATACTGTTAGCAAAACAGATTCTTGTTTAGGCACTAAGAGACAAATCAGGAAAAGAACCAAAGCACTAATATAATGAGCCTTGCTATACTGAACTTTTAGTCCTGAGCAGAGCAATTAGATGAAACAGAAAAATAGGATAGAAAATGTATCTCTTTGTTCACTGGAGCCAATTTCTGTTACTCAATATAATTGTATAACTTTCATAAACAGATCAGACTCCGTCTTAATGGGAACTGGCTTCTGAGTGCTTTATTTTTCTTCACCCTACTATTGCTATTGGGAGGCTGTTCCAGATCTTCACTGCTGTCTGATCATTAAGACTACTTTTAATCTCCAGCCTAATTTTATTCATGGACAATTTATAACATTTTTCTTCTGCCAACAGTGCCCTTTAGTTTAAGTAGTCCTTCTCCTTTCATGGCATATAATTCTTTTCCAAACATGATTATTTATAGAAAGTGATTATATGTCTTCTTAACCACTATACGTCTTCTTAGCCATTATTGTGCTAGCTTAAAGAGGATAAGCACTTTTACTCATCCTTTGTATGATAGGCACTCTATTACTCTGACCCTCTTTTCAGCACCTGTTCAAGCTTGGTTTCCCCTCTGTTATGTTTGTCTAGATTGCATATTCCCTGTGCAGGTCCATACAGAGTTAAATGTCCTCAAAGAGGATTCACAAATACTGAATGGATAGCCAACAGAAGTCGTCATGCAAAATGGTGATCTACCTTTGGAAACCAACTGATAAATTCTAATGTTTGTGGATCTCATTTGAAAGTATGTGTCATAATTCTTATTATGCTAAATCTGACATTGTACAGGACTCTAGACATTGTATTTGGAGATAGGAGACTGTTCAGAATTCACAGCCCTGAAGTTTGTCTTTGCAGGTTAGTGTCTGTGACTATTCTTTCAAAAAATAAACAACGCTAACTTATCTTAAAAATTACTATTGGGCAGGGGATAGTTTTAAATCAGTTAAGAGACTGTGAATGTAATATTTCTCATTAAATGATGTATGAAGTTTTATCACCATCTGTAGAAGGCTGTAATAGGGGAAGCCAGCCTTAGGTAGGATAAATTAAACAGTTTGGTAGAAATGTTAATTAAGCAGCTTCAAGGAAGAAGAGAAGAATAATGTCTTAATCCTCCACAGTAACCTGTGATATTTCAGTGCTCTATTACAAGCAATGAACATGGAAGCAAAGTTTTGCAGAGGAGCAAGTAAACAAGATCGCATCATTCTCTCTCTGGCTAGAAAAAGTGGAGGTGGCTCAAAGTGGCTATTTTGGTGGCTCTGGTTGCCATCTTTAACAGTAGGAGCACAAAAATATTACTTTAAGAACACTTCAAGGTTTATAGATTTGGAGGAGTTTTCAGAGACTAATTATGTGGTCACAAAATCTAAAATCCAGCTGAGATGCATGAGCAGCCAAGGTATATCCTTATTCCTGAGGTTACTGTTTATAATGCATGCTGTTATTCTAAGTCAATAGTATTATTCCCATTATTTGAAGGTAAGCATATTCTTGTATTCTTAAATCTTTTGTAGTGGTGAAATTGAATCTGAGTAATTTGGTTCATGCCAAGCACTCTATTCCTGTGGGTCACTATTTAAAGGTGAACTAGCAAATTTCCAGTCTTCTCTGAAGTATGAGGGCCTCATCATAGCTGGATTTAAAAAATTGTCAAATTTTATAGAATTAATTTTCTGAACTGTATTCTGAGCTTCCAGTAAGGGAGAGGGAGAGCTGGAATTGGAAATTACTCCAAGTTTCTGCTAAAGCCTAGCATAACCTTCTGTATGCAAATTCAATGATTAGAAAACGTCCTGGGGAGATAATAGACAGAGGTGTGAGTATTCCATTCTCTGAGCAATGCTCTAAGTACTAGCCTATGGAATATCCTAAGATAGGAATGCTCCCATTGTCTTGTCTCAGATACTCTACTTTGCATGAAATAATTAAATATTAATTAGCTCAGAGAGAATGCAGAAGTGTGGGTATAAAGGTCCATCCTAATGGCTAAAGTTTCTGTACAGTGAGGGAAGTTGCTAATTGCAATTTTTGTTACAAAAATTGTTTGTGCATTTTACCAACTGATTAGTAAGTGCCTAATGGAACTTTCTTAAACAGTCATCATAGTGGAAAGGATTTGAGCCAATAAGCTAGAAACGTATTCTCATTCTAACTTCTCTCTATCACTATGATCTTTGATTATCCTATATATAGTGGAATTGCTACAACAGGAAGTATTAAGGGTGCTTGTATAAAAAAAGAATAGTGGATTGAGGATGATAGCTTATGAGATGTGGGTTTGATAACTCTTTGGCAGAAGACAAAATAGAATCCTTGTCCTGTATCTTCTTGCAGTGTGAGCTGTTAAATAAAAAGCAATGTGAGGGGATCATCCATTTACATTTAGAAGTCTATAAACTCAATATATTCAGTGAAGAGCTTGATCCTTCAGGTATAGTCAGGATGCATGGTTAGCACAACGTTTTTTTTCCCTTTTGGATGCTGACTATTTGATCATGAGACTGATGACAGTTCAAGGATAGGTGTTTTGAACATAAACAGAAAAGTAAGTTGAGGTGCCAAGGAAAATCTTTTAATATCAAAAAATGAGATTCCAAAGAAGTTAGCCAGTTGTATGCTTTGGTAATAGGGCTTTCAAATTTGCAATTTTAGGCTCAGATGACTTGCTTGTATCTACATATGTATCTGAATGAGAATCAGGTGCCAGTGCCTTTTAGCCAACATTGATAACAGGGCTAAAAGCAGATTATGCATTTTTAATTATGTTAACTGTCTCTGCAACAATATTTTTTGATACAATATTTTTAAATATGCTAATGAAACTATATTAGCTAATGTAATTTTTAAACAAAAATTATTTTCTGAGCGTGCATATGGTTTCTAAATCTTTGCACATGGTTTTGGAAAGACCCATTGGAATTTATGGTGCTACACTTATATAAATCATTATATTTTTAAGATTTATATGGAGATCTCTCTTTCTCCCCATAATTTTTTCTATGATTTATCATAAAGAGCTAGTACTCTAAAAATTGTTAAACCTTCTTCATCCTAGTGTTTTTTTAGAAAAAGATGGAGAACAATGGATTAACTGATATTTTTTTAGCACAATCTTTTCCCTCAGTTTAGCTATGACTAATAACAAGTAAATATACAAAGAATCAATCGAAGTGTGTTTTAATAAAGAATATGTGCAGAGAACGTGACAGATCAGAATTTGGAGATCACAACTTGAAAAAAATTGTAAAGCCAAAAGCTGAGGTGACTGGGAGGAACATAAACAAAATGGGGATTGAAACAAAAAGAGAGTAGAAATATAATTTTGTCAACAACTTGAAAATGGGAACAGGAATTCTTAAACTACTTTTTTGTTGAAAGCAACAAATGACTTAAAGGGAAAATGTGAATGACAGGATTAAGATAAACAATAATTTGGATGAGTGGAAAGAGAAGTGTTGACTAGAACAAAGAGGAAAAGAGAACAAAAGCATAGACAAAGTGTCAAAGAAACAGAAAAATACAGTACTGAGAATGACACTGAAGTTATAAGTGTAACAGATCAATAAAAACAGAAAATGCCAATTTGTCAAACACAAATTAGTTACTGAGACAAGGCCTCTTTTGACACATGTCCAGATCTGAAATGTTTTTCAAAACAGAACCTCTGAAATTATTAATTTTTTTAAAAAATTTACAAATTGAAATTGTGTTTGGCTTATAAATTGTAATTTATATTTTTAAAAACTTAAATACAAACAACAATTTTGAACATTTTTCATTATCATGAATGTATTTGTAAGATTGGTATTGAAAAAATTAGATTTCAATTTATCATTTTGTTTAAACATGAAATTTACTAAATTATTCAGAAATCTAAAAAATTCTTGTGGAAGAGGAAAGCAATTATAAAGACTATTGTTTGGTTTTAATAAGTCCCACAGAGGTTAATATATCAATAAAACGGTACTTTCTTGACAAACAATACAGTGAGCGACCTCAAACACTGCATTTCTAATCATTCTTACGGTTTTATTTTTAGTATCTTTATTGTGACAACTGAGACCTCAACCCACTAGCACCATCTGGGACAGTGGCTGTGCACGGCTCCGTGATAGTGTAAACCAGGGATCAGGCCTCGTGAGCAGTAAGCACAGACTGCACCAGGTTTGGCTCCCCTTACTTTATACAGTCCCGCAGCATTACCCCAGCGTGCTTGGCACCTTTAAACACTCCTGTGTGCCAACAGCTCCGAGCCCTCCATTTCGTAATAGCAGAGCAGCATTCCGAGGGGCAGCAATACAGCCTTCACAGATCCTCTGAGCTGAAAAAGTAAACACAATTATGTTGTAGGACCACATGAACACGATGTGGGACCCCAAAGTGATTCAGGAGCACAGGCTCTTTAGATGTAAGTAGACTATGTTAATGAGCCTCAGAGCCTAAGAGTGCTCACTGGCCTTGTTTAATTTATCAGTGTAGGCAGTCTCTGATATTTCAAAGACTTGGTTAGATACAGCCTTAGAACTTATTCCAAAGTGGCAATGATTTCCAAAGATGTCCTGCTGTTGAAAAGTGTAAGTCTTCAATGACCTCTTGGAGTTAATTTGAATGTTCTGTACACATTTGGGATGGTTCAGGTTTTGAATTAACATCTGGGGAAAATGTGCGTGAAAGATCAGTCCATGAGTGCTTCATAGGAGCAACAGACAAATATGAAAATCTTTCTCTTGACACTGAATATGACTGTAGAGCCAAAAATATGTCAAGATACTCTATCTTGAAAACAGAGCAGAAGCAGAATATAGATTTGAGCTTGCAAAGGATGAAATGAGCAGATGTTCTGTCAACAAACTGATCACTGTACAACAAGTTTTAAAACAAATGGAACCAAGACATTTATGACATTTTTACACAAATCAGTTTTCCTTCAAGCTGTAGCTAAGACTGTTCTCATGAGCATCATTTTGTTAAACACAGAAAATTAAAAAAAAAAAATTGAATGAAAAAAATCAGATCTATTTTAATTCTAAACTTTAAGTTTTATTTAGAAGCAATGAGGCTCTCTTCTACAGTCAGTATTGCCTTCTATTGCTGAGTTAGGTGAATGAGTTATTTTTATACTTGGTAGATATGCTATCATCAAGTAAAGGACTGATCCAAATTTCTCCAGAGTCTATAGGAATTAAGGGATGTGTGGAGATCGAGAATTGTAGTTTGGGCCCTTTGCACTAACTTTTCAAACTGTTAGTTCTGTGATCCTGTAGTAAATCCTCCACAGCACTCTGCACCTTGGAAAGAATCATTTCAATCTCCCCCTAAATTCTGTATCTGCTGCCTTGGGTTATCAATAAGAATATGCATAGAACTAGCTGCAGGATTTTAAGGAGGCTCAGCATGATTCCACAAGGCTTTTTCATAGTGTTGGATCTTTTTCTAAAAAAAAGGAAGCTCATTAGATTATCACAAGTATCTGCTGCTATAGAAGAAAGATTCAAGTGATTTTTACCTGAACACAGAGGATTCGCTGGGCATAACCCACACATGGAATCCCCTGTGTGTACATTTTTTGTTAATGTTAAATCATCATCATCTTTTCTCTTATTTATTATCTTTGAAGTCCAGAATAGACACTCTCTTCCATATTATCTGCCAGTCTTCTTCATGGGTGGACATAGCAAACAGGTGGATCATCCAATCTGTCTCAAAAAGAAAATTAGCCAAAGATTTTGACCAAGATCCAAACCAATCACTGCAGGTGCCTAATTAAGCCAATGCCACAATTAAACTTGGCACCAACCAAATGAGGTGGCTCAGCTACCCACACAGTGAATGGAAAATAGTAGACACTTCTGTTGCACAAGTAGATAGCCTATGTGCCAAGCAATATACCTAGAGCTGTCTGACAGAAAATACACCAGGGCATCCGAGGACTTCTTAGACTATATTCTAGTATGTCTTCGAGAAATTTCACACCTTCTTGAAGTTGGTTGCCTCCGTAACCAAAAATACAAAATTTATAGGATTACTATATCTGTCATTCAGGTAGGAGTCAGATAACGTTCTAAATTTACATTGCCAAAAAGCAGTAGAGTTATTTATTGAAAAGAGAAGCTGCATACAGAGGTAAAGATGCCAACTCTACTCAGAAGTAGTGTAAATCACATAGGAAGATTTTTACATCTTTGCAACGGTGGACATTAAAAATCAGCACGACATGTTTTTTCATTAGGAAGTACTCCTTTATCTTTGAATTCAAAATAACACAAAATTAATATCTATTAACTCTTAGTAAACATTAACTTTTTGATGGTAGGTGGTAATTAATACCTCGTAGTTGTAGTAAAGAAGGGGTTTACTATTATGCGGATGTCTAGAGATCTTATGGTCACATTTAAATAATAATTTTAAAGAACTATGCATTTAATTGATTCTTTTTATAAAGTGGCATCCCAAATATTACTTATTCACAGAAAATTATGCACTTCACTCTCGGCATGTATTGTAAATCCACTCTGTAGTCTTGTATCTTGACCAGGATTTTTTTTAAACTTCTAGGTAGTGATATTTTTAGAGTACTTTCTCTTTAAAAATTTGGATACTTGGAAGTTATTAAAATACTTACATAAAGATTAACTAATTTCATAATATTTTGATTGTAATATAACTTAGTTATATTTTTCTTCATATTCTGGTGGTTCTTATTTGCTATTTGTCGAAACCTTGTGTCATAGTGTGAATAATCAGTATGTTGACAGCCATAAAAGCTTATCAAAATTAACATCGTTACAGTACAAAACCAAAAGTCTTGTAGAAAATATTCCCTTTGAAATAGTCAGAGATCTGGCCTTTTATATAAAACTCCTAGTGCATGAAAGGTGGAGATCTGCCAGTGCTGCTTGCTATATTTTTGTGTTGGAATTAAGGGATGCTAGAACTGGGAAGGAAGCACAAAGGAAAACGTCTTTCTATGCACTGACTTTATGAATATACTTAAAAAGAATGTTTTCCTTGACATTTCCGTATCATTTTAGGAGTCAGTTTAGGGAACATTGCCAAGTGGGCTGTCCTTCAAATTTGAGTTGTCACTACATTTTTTAAAAAAGTTAATTCACTCAACTGTCCCTTTCGTATGAAGTAACAGTACCTTTCATATAAACCATGAACATATCCAGACCTGAGAAAGTCTGGTATCTATTTCTGTATAGGGAGCACATCAACTAGAAAAAGGAGCTGATGACTGCTGACGCTTTAAGTGAAGCTTTCTGAGGAACAGATTTTCTTGACGTTATTCTAGCTGTATAAACAAGTTTGAGAAAAGCTGGAGGAAGTTTGGTTACATGTTAGTTTTGTACTTTGATGAATTGGTGCTGTAATATTTTCTTGTTGTTATGCTCATAGTTAATTCCCTATCACATGCTTGCTATAGCAACACAAGGATAAAAAACAGCAGGAAGAAGGAAGCTGATGATTTTTATCTGTCATTCATGATATAAACACGTAAGCCATGCACTACTTGAATCCAAACGCAGAGCAGCAGTAAGATGATCAGTGATACTCTGTCCTTTAGCACATTAAGAAACAATAGTCAGAGACAGATATTCAGTGATGCGTCCATAAAAGAGAGATGTTAAATTAAAAAAAAGACTGCAAAATATGCATATGACAGATTGAAACCTTGAGTCCATGACAGCTCTGAAATGGGAGAGTCCCAATGCCCCCACACACACACTTTTTTTACGGTGGGCACAAAAAAAGGCCTCCAGAAATCTTCTGTTCTCTCAGGCTGTGTTTTATTAAAACATCCAAATAACAAATTCGGACAAAAACGGGCTCTCTGCAGGACGAGCCCTTTCCTGCCGACACGGCAGCACGCAGTGCCTCTCTGGGCAGCACTGCTTTCTCAAGGCCTGGGGAAGGGGGTCTCTGCAGGAGCCTCCTCCCTCCCGGGACTCTCCAGGTGTGGCAAGGTGCTGACCCCAGGAGTATCCCAAGCTCCCAGCGCTGCCCTCCCGCCCCAGCAGCCCTCAGGGACAGCCGCCCGCTTCCTCCCCCACGCGAAGCCGCAAGGAGGTAAGGAGATGATTCTCCCTTTTAGCTTCTGGGCTGGACCTGTGGCAAAAACAGCCGGGGGTTGATGTTTATACAGTAAACTGCCAATAACAATGTTTTCTCTCAAACACAGCGGTGCGGCCTAGTGGCACGGCCCTGGCCTGGCTCTCCTGGCCCGGGGCAGAGGGGCCATGTGGCAGCTCTGGAGGAGCAGGACCTAGTCCGGTTGCACTGATCACGGAAGATCTTAATTAGAGTCTGAAAAGTGTTTTGTAACACTGAACAGAGAAAGGTAGAAGTTTATTGTGAGGGCATGCAGTAGGAGATTCACATTAGCGTACTGTAAGTTTGGAAAAGAAAGTCTTTCCCCCTTGGAAGAAGTAGGGGGATGGGCACGTGTGTCTGAGAAAAAGTCATTAAAATGTCACTAGCTGATTTCTGGTAGAAAGTTTGACAGCTTTAGTGACATGAATTCAGTAAAAAATTTACCGAAATCATAGCGTGTTTCAGTCCAGCTTGCAGTCAGCTTTAGATCTCTAGCACCTCCACATTTAATTCACAGATTTAATTCTGTGTTCTAGTAAGTCATCGGTCATTTATGATCCTGCAAAGTTACTTTTTCATTTCTATTTTTGTTCAAATGCAGAATATGAATTAATCACCCTTTTAAGTTAGCACTGAAAATGCTGCAAAATTACAGGATTTTTATATGGTTAGTTAAAGCCCATTTTGGTAGAGTAAGTTAGAGCTCTTTGGAAAAGTTCAAAGTTTGAAAGATTACATCTACCTTGTCTTTAGGTGACTTTTATTTCATTCATGAACACAGCCTAAAACTCAGTAGCGATCATACTATTCAACAGGAAACCACAAGCAAATTAAATGCTCACACCCATATTCCCCCTTCTTTTTTCCATGGGGATGGAAAACTTACAAAAGGCAAGTGAACCAAAAGTTGATTTGAAAGTGAGAATTGTAATGATGAGCCACACTACCGTAATCCACAGCTAGGTACTGGGGGAAAAAAATGCAGTGCTTTGGATCAAGCCAAAAATCTCTGAACAGTGATGTTTTTTAAATGCAGGCTTTTATTATTTCTGCATTTTGTAAATATTAATTTATTTTGTTTCAAATGTTTATCCAGTAGTTTGCATACTTACTATTTAACAGTTAACGTCATACCTGGAAAAAGCATCATAGGAAGTTGAATAAATGGAAAACTTTATTAATTTGCAATTGAGACATCTTTTTATAACGATCTCCTATTTGTGGTTCAGGACAGTGATGTAGCAACAAACTTACTCCTATTTTTTACCCCTTACCTCTTGTTCATCATTATCATTCATTTGACAAAAAAACCCTATCTGCAAGCAGTAATGCATCCAGCTTCTGCAAGGAGCTAGAAAAGCAGGTAGCTAGCTTTTCCTTTTTCTGAAACACAGAATTTTATTCTTGGATGATGTCTGGCTGTTGCCTCTGAATTCAGATTAGATGCTATTGCACTGTGGTTTGGGTGGCAACTCCCAAGTGAAGGTAACATGAACTACTGTATTCCAAGGCCTATTTTCACCCATTGAAACTTCCAAGGGGGAGGAAATGCACATTTGAGTTGTTATTTCTCATTCTTAGTCTTAGATCAATGGTGGGTTATTTTGGAAAGGTCGAAGAAAATAAGGGGAGTCATTTTTGAGTGATGATATTGTGAAAAATTTACATGTTTCAGTTTTATGGAAGTGTTGTGACCTTTTTTGGCTCTCCCATATCTCAAAATAGTTTGGTGTTAAAAGTTCAAGCTTGTCATGCAGTTAATCCTTGATGAGAACAAGTGTATGTGGCATGTCTGAACAGATCTGATTTAGAAACAGAAAAGTTACTTTCAGTCCTAATTTGTTAACCCTTTCATCTTCACCAATCCAGAATGGAAGATAAATAAGCAGTTCCAGATGCCTGCGTGTGGCATCTTTAGCAGGCATGAGCATATTTCTTTGTCCTCACTGGTAATTCTGTTTTGTCTTGCGCTGAGTTTAAAATGAGAAGGGGAGGGAAAGAAGGTTGCGTTTCCTTTGTGTTGTGTCACTTCCCAAATAATTTAGTCATATTTTACACATTTGATTATTGAAATATATTCTAATTATAACATACATTTACCAGAATACTTTTTGTTATATTTTTGGGACAGAACTAGGACTACACCAAATCAAAATATTATTTTGTGCCTCCTGAAAGCATACGTTGAGGTATGACTCCCAAAACTCTGTCTTAACATAGAACTGTGTGAGGGAATTGATTAGTCTTTGAAGCTAGAGTAGGATTGTGGATCCACTGGAATCACATCTGTTAGGACAGTTCTTCAAAAGTACTTCTTGTTTCATATGACTCTCATTTAGTATAGCCCTGCATTTAAAAAAAAAAAAAAAAGATGGCAAAAATTGAATTTTAAATTATGTCCAATATTGAATCTTGGAGAAGAGGTGATGGAGTTATTTATACAGAATTAATTAAGCCTATAGCATTTTCAACTTTCTAGCATGAAGTTTTCTTGCTGTGAAAGATCAAACCGTAGGATTAAACCCTAGCAAACTTTGGTCAAAGCATTCAGATTTTTTTGAGGTTCTCTGATTTGGGACTTGCTGACGTCCCAGAGAATATCTGGCAGGCATGACATTTCCAAATTCCCAGTGGCAGAGCTGGCTTTTTTTCCTGTCTGTTGTGACTAAGCATTTTTGGTCCTATGACCTTGCAATATTTGGTTCCACACCTTTCTCAAAAATCCCCTAATGACTGGACATGAAGAAATGGATGGAGTTTCTTCTTGTATCTGTTTACAGATTAAGGAGCAGAGGCAGAGATTTTGTATGAGATGGGTCCAAACAAAGTTTTTTTTCCTATGCTAGTGTCGTGGTTTAACCCCAGCCAGCAGCTAAGCACCACGCAGCTGCTCGCTCACTGCCCGCCCCCCCCCCCCGGATGGGGGAGAGAATCAGGAAAAAAAAACTCGTGAGTTGAGATAAAGACAGTTTAATGGGACAGAAAGGAATGAAAAACAATGATAATGATAATAATAATATGACAACAGCAATACTAAAAGAATTAAACTATACAAAGCAAGTGGTGCACAATGCAATTGCTCACCACTCGTTGACCGATGCCCAGTTAGTTCCCGAGCCGCGATCCGCCCCTCCCAGCCAGCTCCCCAGTTTATATACTGGGCATGATGTCATATGGTATGGAATAGCTCTTTGGCCAGTTTGGGTCAGCTGTCCTGGCGGTGTCCCCTCCCAGCTTCTTGTGCCCCTCCAGCCTTCTTGCTGGCTGGGCATGAGAAGCTGAAAAATCCTTGACTTAGTATAAACACTACTTAGCAACAACTAAAACCATCAGTGTGTTATCAACATTATTTTCCTACTAAATCCAAAACACAGCACTATACCAGCTACTAGGAAAAAAATTAACTCTGTCCTAGCTGAAACCAGGACAGTTAGAAATAATTATTCAAGTTCATTTTACGTTTGCTGGCAGACTTCTAAGTATACAAAATAACAGCTATCTTTTAGTGTATTTATTGTTCTCTTAGATGACAGCTTGTTCTCTGGTTAGATTTCGTTCACTTCTCTCAAGTCAGCGATAATAGTGTGTGCCAGCCATCAACTTAATGGATTCCCATAGAACCATGCTGGTGGGAGAGCAACTGTTTTGTCCACACTTGCACTCCAGTTTCACATCCTTTCCTTCCAAACCCATTGCCCTCAGTGCGGTATCATAACACAGGTATTACTATTTTTCCTCACTGCTTTCCTTGGGAGGAAAAAAGAGACAGTTTGCATGACCGACCTACAGTGATCTTCCAACAGATAGCAGAAAAAAGAATTCAAAGCATGAGGAATCCTTGGACCCCTACTGCAAGGGTGTCCTATCAGTATTGCAATTAAGTCATTTAATTTCATTCTTTACTGACACTACAGTGGCCCAAAGTTTTATTTACAATATGTGGCAGAATAATATCTTTTAATACATGTTCATTAAGTAAACTGTGGCACAGGTGTGCTGAGTACAAGGATACTTTCTCAAGTTAAAAGAGACACTGAGATGATTAGGTGTGCTGACCTAATGCGTATCATAGAACAGTCTCACCTAGTAGTTTCTTCATCAGGACAATTAGAGTATATGTTTAGAATTAATATTGTGTAGTACACTGACTACTCTGTTTATTTACAGCCTATAATGAAACGTGTCTGAAAAGCAAAAAATGGCCATAGTTCCTTCGGCTGATCAGCATTGCTCCTATTTATTTGTATGGATTACTTTTATATAAATAAAAAAAAGAAGTGCTGCGATATCAATAGGTATTCCTAAATACTCAAGTGTGCAATAAATGTAACCATCCCTTTTATATTTAAATTAGGTATTTAATATAAATCAACAAAGCTCAGTGGCAAAAACTGACAACTCCATGCATGGTGCTGTAAAGAGAATGATTTCTGAAATGTTTAGTGCATCTATAATTTTTTACATGCTGGCAGAAAAAATACCAACCAAGTAGCCCATACGTGTATATTTTATCTATTTTTTAATTTGTGTCATTTTAATCCTCATAGTACCTCAGTTTTTCTTCCAGTAGACTAAATAAGAAATCTATGATTACTTACAGAGTCCGTAACAATGGGAGACTCTATTAAGCATGCAGAGAAAACAAATGCAGCCCATGAATTTAATTCTAGTTTTCATTATCTTTTACTTGTGTATCATACCCTAAAGTTGTCGATTCTGTTCTCATATTCATCTTTTTAGTAAAATGTTTGGAGGCAGAGGGGAATTCACTGAACAACTGAGTTGTTGTTTCATTTTATGTGAGAAGAAATCCCTGTATTTTAAAAATTATAATGTCTTAAGTTACTAATGTATTTTTACAATATTTGTGACTTTGGAAGGGTCCTAATTCCTGACTGTAAATTAGTAAATTATTATCAAAATACAATAAATATTTTCTGCAGGGTACAATATCATTAAATTGAGAAATCTCAATAGCAAATGAACCTACTTTAGTATAACGTCTCAAATTCTAGTAGGAAATGTTCTCTGTCAGTATGGTGGTGTATTTGGCCTCTGTTCAACCTCTTGCAAACCATTAAGAATGCTTTTTTCCCCTCCT
Source organism: Gymnogyps californianus (assembly GCF_018139145.2). Taxonomy (NCBI): domain Eukaryota; kingdom Metazoa; phylum Chordata; class Aves; order Accipitriformes; family Cathartidae; genus Gymnogyps; species Gymnogyps californianus. Next base: position 38,194,613 of record NC_059474.1, on the reverse strand, counting down.
TTATATAGTCTGCTTCTTACACTTTTTTTTCCCAGTCTGTTTACCCAAGAGATAGCTTGGCATAGATGCAGCATCTGGCTTCACTGAGGTCCTGCTTTTTGCATTTTTAAGCTGGATTGACTGCAGCAAAGGGAAGCTGAATGACTTGCCTGAGGTTGGCTCAGTGGGGATTAGAACCAAGAATCCTCTTGCCCACAGCCATTTGCTCTGAACAGGAAACCTCCCTGCCTTCATATTACCCCCGCAAACCAGAGGGGCATAACTCACATTTAGTTTATTTTATGAATTATTTCTAATAGTTTTCATTCCATTTTTTTGTTCAGATTTTCAGAGACATTTTTTCCTAGTCCAGCCTTTTTTGGAGATAGAACACAAATCCTTTTTTGGGTTCATATTTCAGTTAGGATTTATCTTTTCAGGGAATGTGGTACATAATGACATTAACAAATCAGTCTTCTTTTTAGTATATCTTCCTATTTAGCCATGGATAATTTCTTCAGTGCTCGGCTCTTAGAAGGAATTGCCAAATAGATCTATGAAAAAAGAACACCCAAGAAATGTGATTTTTCATAACTTGTGACATTTAGTAATAAATGTGACCATCTGCATGTACACACACACACACACATATTTAAATGCACATATTTATACCTTTGCACACCTGCAATCATGCACAATACTATTTTTCAAAACTTAAGTTTTAGGTAATGGCCAATGATTATGCCATATTTTAGGAGGAAAAGCTCCAACGTAACTTTTTTGTTCCCCCAGTACCAAGACATAAGACTTACGGCCAATGGAAGTATCCCTAGGAGTTCTAGGTTTTCTAGCAACGAGTCAAGGAGTTTCCAATAAATCCCTATAGCAGAGTCTTCCCCTTTACTAACAAAATCCCCAGTGCTGGGAGTGTACTTGTGAAATTTTACAGGTTGTAGCTGTTAGAATTTAGAGCCAAAGCTGTGGCAGAGCAAATTTTTCTCATAGATCTTTTATGCCGTCTTTTCACCAGTGAGGTTATAGTCACAGTTGTTTTTCCAATTCTGAATGCATAATTAAAGTGCAATTTTCAGATCTGGTGGTAGAAGACACGCTGGCCTTGAGGGATTGGTAATTATGAAGAGATTCCTAATCTATTATACATGACAGTAGGAAGAGGCAAAAATAAGGAGCAAAAGCTAAAGGACATCAACCTAGAGTCATCTGGGAACAGACAGGGAAGTACACAAGGTCAGTCTGTAGTACGCAAAATTTCCTTGCCATCTCAAACAAAAATACCTTAAGTGGAATATGGAATAAAGTAAGAAGACGACTTCTGCTTTTCTTCTTTCCTCCCTCCCCATAAATGCAGAAGAGCTTCTATGTTGAGAAGACTTGTTCTCCTGGGCAGAGGAAGAAAAACATGTATCATATGACATATTTTAGTCAGATTTCTTTATGCATCAAGTGGTAAACATGCTATAGAACCTAAACAGAGGAGAAGATCTGTGTTCTCTTGATAGGAAAAAGAGAACAAAACTATATTTTTACTAATTTTGGAGGTGGACCTCTCTGTAACCCTGAAAATTTACTTTCCTGGGTGCCTCAACATTACTAAGTCTAGAAGTACCTTCCATCTCTTTGGGCGTGTCATGTTGCCCAGCCATACCTCATTCTGTATCAAATAAGACCAATGGGCTGACTTTTTGCTCCATAAGCTTGTTTTACATAAAAATGATAGCCAGATTCACAGGCTAGGTGGAAGCTGAAATGCACTTTCACAGTTCCCTCCATCAGAATCATAAGGGACGTACTCTTGAAGAGTATCACACTGCAGTGAGTCAGGTGATCCCCACACAGTCTCCAAGACTTGTTTTAAATGTTAAAAAAGATTCCCAAGGATTGTTTAGGTCACTAGGAAATTTCTTAACAAACTGAAGAAAGGAAACAGAGGAAGAACATGCCTAATTTGTAAATAATTTAGAAAATTAGCATCATTCTGACCAATTCAAGTCTATTCCAGCTTGTGAGGCTTAAGGGAGACCAGATGGTGATAGTGCATTGGAAGGTATCCAAAATTGCTTTTGAGTTAATTGATATAGTGGAGGGGAGATCTCTGGAGAAGTATATATCCCCAGGTAGTTGATTGCTTTGGAATTCCGACAGAGAAGAAATGTGTCAAAAATGAGAAAGGAAACATAAGTTACTGGGTGGTTATATCTTAGACTTGGCCCAGTTAATTTCTAGCCAAACATACACGAAAAAAAATGAAAAATTGTGCTAAAGAAGGAAAAAGTGGTTGCTGCAGAACTAGAGGGAATTGACAAAATAGCCTATTTACCTTGAGTATTTCATATACTTACACTTTATTTCCATTATGTTAGTGTATAGAAAAAGTAGAAGACTTATTTTTAATTTGAACCTGTAAATTTTAAGCAGAATGGCAATGGTGTAGCTGCTAAGCATATATTGTTACATACTGCTAAATGAAAGTGTCCATGTACTAAATGGGAACTTTCACCAAAGTTTTTTTTAAATCTCTATAAAACAGATCAAATGAAACTGGAAAATTGATGGCTACAGTGAAACTGAAAGTGAATATATAACTTAAAATTGCAGAGATCTCAGGACTTACATGGTGAACATTCACTCTTCTCAAGGCTTCCTAATTGAACACCTTCACTCAGCCCACTTGATAAGCAAGGACTCTACTTCTATCATATAGTCAACATCACGATGCATACTTAACAGACATTGAGCATCATCTTTGGTAGCTTAGGTTAGTTTTAATTTTTCTTTGTCTCGTTCTTTCTCCTCTCTCTCTTTCTCTTTGTCTTTCATTTACTTTCTTTCATTGTCTGTCTTTCCCTTCCCTTTCCCTTTCCCTTTTCCCCTCTAAACATGTAATCACATGTATTTAGTTCTTAACAATGAGATAAATCTTTCAACATTTTTATTAATTTCATTTTGGAAAGGTTTCATCAGGAGACTTAGCATTTTCCATGCTTTTCTTTCACATGATCTCTTTCAATCTTTTTAGTGTGCATACCATTAGAAGAGCAGTCAATGTGACCTTTTTCTATGGGGTTAATAAAGAATGCACAGTTTCATAAGCTTGATTCAATTTGCTTTATGTGAGCATGCTGAATAAGTAACCATTATAGTATTTGTCTGGTTTTCTGTGCTTCAGTGTGCAGTTACCAACCTTTTATATGAATGACCACATCTGGCGTGCATTTGGCCACGTAAGGTGAGACAAAAGCAAAATAGATTTTCCTTAGCATTAAATCAAATTTCCACACAATGTACTCTCTAATGTGGATCTAAAATGTATCAGGTCATATATTATTTAGCTGCATTGCATTTTGTGCTTTTTTTAATTCCATCCCACATTCCCAGTTTTAATAAATGCATGAGTAGATGCAATATTTGAGCTTTATATCTTAGAAATTCAACACTTTCAACAGATTCTTCAGACTTCAAAGAATTTAATATTAGTATCATAAAAGGTCTTTTGAAGAATAATACTGGAACATAAGAAAAATGACTGCCTGAGTGTGCCCTATCATTTTGAAGGTGTTTTATTGCTTTAATTTCCTGTCTTACTAAAGTAACAAGCGGCATAATAGAAGATATACTGTAACAGAGTTTGCAATTTATTAGAAGGCTTGAGCTGGTTGAAGACTTTATGTGATGTGAAAAAGAAAACCTCTATTTAGCTGAAAAATGGAGACAAGCTACGACATTAATGTTGCAGCAGCTTTAAATGGAGTACTGTCTTTGACTGATCAAGCCCAGTATGTTTGAATAGGATAAATCTATAAGTATACACCTCACTCAGTGCTTGTTGTGTGTAGATAGGCTCCTGGAAATCTAATGTTATTTCATCCATGACTTGTATATGTTGCTATTTGGAGTCCATAGAACAAAGGTGCTATTGCAGTTATATTGATCCATAATATGTCTTTTCATTTGTTTATTATGCTTCCACATATGTGACTAAATTTAATTCTGGGCTTTGGCAATCTAGTATAGTCAAAGTCTGAGCTATGCTAAGTTTTTAAAGTAAGTTTTACCTACCTTAACTCACTCTTTATAACATGAATGCTGGAATTCATCCCACACAAAGATAAAAAATTCATTTTTTATAAGTATAGAAATGAAAGATGTGATAGTAACTAACCTGTAAAAATATGATGCAAGATTACTTCATAAGTAAAAGCAATTATTTCCCTAGAAGGAGCAATAGACTATCCAGTTGCGTTTTACAGTGTGTGTAGCAAGATACGCAGGCATCAATCTGTATGCTTGTAATGGAAGTTGCATGTTTATCAGTGCAGAGCAGGAAGTACAAGAATCACAAGGGCTTCTTAATCCCACCACTGTTCTGCCACTGAAGGATTACAAAACAGCTGGTTGTAACAGATTGCTTCGTATTTCCAGAAAACAAAACAAAACAATACAAATAATGTAATAAGGTGTGGCCAATCCCTTTGAAACAACAAAAAGAACAGTTTAGCTGGAGATTTTATTGATAACACTGTTTTTAGTGGATTGCAAACTGTGTGAATTGCTTTGAGTAATTTTATTCTTATTTGTTATATTTGGTGGATGATTGAACACTACTGCTTGGTTTTTTCAGTTGAGACACTCCTAGTTACGTCTTAAGAAGGGCAAATAGTGTAAATCATATAACAGAAATCTAACTTTAAAAGTTCATGTGTTTAAATAGTATCTTGGATTCCTAGGGGTTCAAGTACAAGCAAAAGCCCAAATATTACTGGTATCCTCAGTTATCTATGTTAGTCTTTGAAAGAATAATGATTTGCAAGGCTTATTGCTAACTGAAGCACAAAAGATTTCCTCTGGGCTTGCCACAGACAATCCTCAGGCACATTAGAGGAGTCAACTAGAGTTAGTTCAAAGTGAATGGCTCCATTTTAATCATGGTGACTTTACCTTCTCAGTCAATATGCTGTAATGGCATATTGTCAGTATTTTTTTCCTTCTAAATGACAAGTTTGGTCACTTTATTTTAAGGCATATTTTAGAGTGTTTGCGAGATTTATAGATTCAACAGCTCTTCAAAGAGACTTCCTGTCTTGCATTACAACTCTGAAATTTTGTATTGCTGCTATTTCATCACCTTGAGGCAATTCTTAGTTAAAATATGTAGAGATGTTTTACAACTGAATGAGTTCTTAGTATGATATATAACCAATTATATAGCTATAATGAGTCCAAATTTTAAAAACCAAATAAAAATGTTGCACTAAGGATTACTAAAGACTAACATTACCCTCTCTTCATTTATTTGCAAATAGGAAACAGGTATGTAACCATAGTATTCACAAATATTACTGTCATTAAATTAAAAAATTCAGCTAAACTGAATAAACAACTGCTAAGTTGTTCAGGATACCAAATAGTAATTAATGAACAAAAAAAGTGAATCTAATCCTCTATCAATTTTTTTCCAACACACCTGAGACAGGTTGTTGCTGAGATATTTTTCTTCTTTATAGCGTAACTGATTGATACTCACTGAGTCTTCCAGGGAAGAGGTAACTTTTTCACAATCCTTTTCTCAAGAGTTTTAAGAACCTTCTTCTAGACATGAGGGACTAAACACCAAACCCTTCCCTCCCATTCATGCACTTGTCTCCAAGTTTTGTAAAGAGTAAAGGAAAAGGCTTTATAGTTATACAATCACTTCTGTATTTTTTTGTTAATACAGGTTATAAAACTACTGATGATGATGGTCTTTCCCCTTAGCCCTTCCTGGTTTTACATCTCTGCTCCAATAACCAGAGGGATCAGAGAGGTGTATTTTATCTTCATTTAGCCCTCTTGATATTGTTTTAGCCCAAAGGGGAAATCAAATGAGATACAGAAGATGCTAAACTTGCACAACTCTCAGGTCATTAGCAACTAATTAGAAACAGCTTATGGATCTCAATGACCCTTTAGGTAAGATGTGAGAGAGGGATCAGAGAACATTTAACATCTTCACTTCCTTATTCTTTCCAGGCAGTGGCCAAGTATATGACAGAGTTTCTGACTTATTTTCTGTTGTTGCTTTTTTTACAATACGAACATGTATTCTGCAGTGACAGAGTAGGTGAAGTGCCAGAACATACTGAGACATTCACAGAATTAACCTAAACAGTAGGTCTTTCCCCTATGACTTCTTTTAATATTATTTAAATGCTAAGATTTACTAAATAGATAAAACCCAAAAATCTCCCTAAAATACAGCTCGTGTCATGTATAGATGTATGTGAAAAGGAAAGCTGTTGTACTATGCAAAACTTGAAGCATAAAAATTAGTAACAGACACACTGTTAATAGTAGTGGTTATTTATTAGCTGCTATTTATCCCCAGGGTTAGAATGCTAAAGTATATGAAGTTTGTAAGTCTTAGGATTATCTCTGCTGTTACATCTAAAGGTTGTAATGTGAAACAGCTTTCTTCTCCTGCAGCACGGATGGTTTTGTGGCAATATAGCTATCACAGGTCTACCTTCGTGTGTTTTGCCTCCTGAAGGTGCAAGGTGCCACACTGGGATCTAGATCACTCTATAGGCATGCTTGCCTGAAGCCCTGCTGAAGCCCTGCTGACATTTCATATGTCCAGCAGAGTTACAGGGACTAAGCTGTACTTTCTTTCATATAAAGTCTTTCTACCCGTGAGATGCAAGAGGTACTTGCCTTCTGCCTGCTCCCAAAACACACAACCTCTTGTGCGTGAGAATGTCTGTGAGGAAAACTGCTGACTACAGATGTCACTTACTGACATGTGCAAACCTAAGAGTTTGATCTGTCCTTCTGAACAAAGCTGACAGTAAAACTAACAATAAACAGTTGTATTTTGGACAAAGTTGTCCCTTTTTAGCACAACACAACTTTTAAATGTACATGTATTCATCTAAGTCTAGCTGGGACCCATGAAGTAGAATTAGTCCTCTGTGGAGAAACACTAACTTTTGATATTCCAGCTGGCCAGTCCCACACGTTATGGAGCCACAGAATAGTTCATATTCCAAGTTTTGTCAGTCCGTAGACCTAGAATTCCTTTATTAACTGTTGATAGTACTGGGATAAGAAGCGTTACAGACTTAGCAAAAAATCTTCACTCTCTTTCTTTCTGGTGTATTCTCCTATATTTATGTAACTTTTAGTTACATTTTCATGCTTCTGTTGACTTACGAGAATCTCTGGAGTATCCCTAGTCTTTCTTTCCTAAACACCTCGGTCATTATTTGTCTTTCTCTTCCATGAATTGTCCTTTGACTAAAGAAGATCTCTTTTATAAAATCATGGGATTTTGTACTTACTCTTCTCCCCAAAAGTCCTATCCTGGTTTATATATCACCCTTTCTCTTACTGCAGATGTTCTGTATCTCCAGAAACTCCTTTCTTTCCAACCAACCTTGACACAGCTGGTTTCCTTCCTAGGATGCTTTTTAGCATAGTTATTGTTCAATTGTTAGAGAACAGTTGCTAAGGTTAACAGTTCCCCTATGCATTTAGATTGAAGAATATGTGTTGCAACCTGTCAGCAAACAGGTGATCCACATCAAGAGAGGATTTCAGACTTACATATTTTTATGGGCTGCACATAGACTGATTCCCTAAATCATCTGAAGTTTTTTAATGCATTTGTCATTAAAAATTAATGAATTCTCATATTGAGGTGCATGTCATCCAGTATTCTCTCTCCACCAATGAAAAGCCTCAGAGGTCTTACAGAATGACAAACATGCAATAATTTAGCAATTATAAACAACTCTTACTGGTTGTTTTCATTGTATTTCACATTCATTAATGTATTTGGGGGGGTCTTCTCATCCACCTTTATTGTGACTTATGCAAATATACAAAGCAATTGATAGGTCAAACCCAACTATCTTAAGGTTATCTATAAACGGATATTATCGAAAGATTATTTAAATTAATTGAAAATTTTAATTAGAAAAATCACTTTCAAAAGCTCCATCCCAATACTTTCTTGTAGTATTAATGATGCCAAGTTTGAGGTGGCAGCAAATAAAATTTTAGTATGTATTGTTTGGGGAGGTTGAGAAAATCCCTCATGCACAATACTGAAAGAATAAAAACAATACGGAAGGAAATACCAGCTCCATTACAAGGATTTTTAATGAATCTATTGAACTGTATGTCATACAATACGATTGGAGAACAGTAAATATTTCAGTCACAATTTCCATTATCTGGATTAGTGCTGGGCTGGAATGCCCCAGATAATGAAAGAGCATATTTCTGGCCACCAGCTTGGAAGTTTCTGGCCAGCATATCCCATATGTAGCATCCTTGCTTAAGAAAGCTTATTATTTTGGGAATGGCATTAAGCTTCCTAGTTTAAGTGTAGCATGGAGCTAATGCAGAGTCAAATGCAATATTGCCGTGTTCTTGTTTCCTCAATCAATTAAGCATGGAAAAGTATGAAGGGGCAGTCCACAGCAATCTTGGGAACACAATGCCGATGTACCCGGATGGACTCTGCACAAAGCTGGTACAGTCCAGCAGAGATCATCAGTTTGTGCCTAGTACTATATAGTTTTAACTACACCATAGCTAGCTGCACAAAGTATAGCTATATTTGCACAGATTTGCTCAGCTGTCACTGGCTCCACAAACTGCGTAGTCTGAAAACTTAAAAAGACAAGTAGTGGATAAAAGGGAGAATTCCTTACACCTAAATTTAAGAAGGTCAAGGAAAAGGAGAAATTACTTAACCTGGGAAGCTTTAAAGAATAAGGAAGACCAGTTCAAGCATGCATGGGCATCAGACTGAGGACAGGATAAAATGTGATGTGGCTTTAATCTAAAGAGTCTTTGCCAGAATCTTCCCCCCCCCCTCCCCAAAAAACAACTGTTTTGTATGTTTTGGGGGTTTTTTAATAAGGAAAATGTGATAGATATGATCTGTAGGGACTTCAGCATAACATTTGATGTATTGCCTTATCAGAAACTATTAGTAAAGATAGAGACGATGGGGATCAGTACAAAACCAAAAAGATAGTAAAGAGCTGGCTAAAGGAAACTATAATTTGTGCTGTAAAGCAGATGTATGAGCTTGCAGTGAGATTACTAATGTATTTTTTTAGGATTAATGACACTGTATGGATATTGTTATTCTTCAGCCTAATCTGTCCTTCCTGTGTAGTTCATAACTAGGTATTACATTACACTACAACTAATTTTTGTTATTCCAACATGTTCCCCAAATGCCTCTTATGTGTAGGTTCCCTTTATTCCTAGCGCTTTATGTCACTTCTATGCTATTATGCTTTTTTCTTTCATGTGTGAGAGAACACATGATATGTATAAATATATGATTTTATCTTTTTTAGTATGATATGTCCTCTATGTGATGAGCTGGGCATCCAAGAGGTGTTTTGGGCTCAGGTCAAACAAAATATTTCTTTCCTCCTCTAGCTTCCTTTGGCCCTCTGCTTCCATTTACCAGCAGCTAAAATCACAGAGTTGCAAATAGATCAGGATAGACTGGAAGGAGTAAGTAGGAAGTAAGGAATCTGGAGTTGTCAGAACTTAGTAAATAATGATAAATTAATGATAGCCACTGCAGGCCTAACTCATAGTGACATGGTTGGACTCACAGACAGCCACAACCACTTCAACTGAAAAAGACACTAGGATGTAGGAGTCCAATGGTTACTTCTTCTCTCTCTTCAGCCTCGCAGAATAGTAATTAATTACAGTCCTTACTTCAGATGGGAGGACCACCAGGTTCTGAGTTCTTAGACTGGCAGGCTGATAGATATACTGATATAACTCTTTCTTTTTCTGCTGTGTCACTGTGCAGAAAATAATTCATGATTGCTGTGTCAGAGAGAGGGAGCATGAGTTAGGGGTTCTGTAAGACAATAATTGGGAGATGAAAGAGGAGTAGTCTTGGGTTTCCAATCTTTGTATATCATCCAGTGAGTGCTTAATGTAAAATGAATAGTCCTGAGAACACAGAAGAAAAACCAGGGAATTACTCAAATCAATGAGCTCCAAAATCATACCCTTCTTTTTCTTCCTCTTTTGTTTTGCCATTGTCTATATAGAGAGAGAAAGCATGCCCCGTAATGATTTGGTTACTCTTCTTCAAGGGGAAAACATGATTTTGAGCTCAGGCTAAAATATAGGCTCACCATATTTTGGTGGGTGCTTTGGTTGTTGGTCAGTTGGGTTAGGTGGGGAGATATGAGAAGGAGAAAGGGAATACTAATACTATAATTTCCCCCTCTTCTGGAAGTATTTCACATGAAAGAAGTGATCCTTGTTCTGCTCCTGAGAGGAGTGATTTGTGCCTCTAATTTGAGGAGAGCATCCTGGATTGCAAATCTTGTTCTGCTACATACACAAACACTTAAAGCTCCCAGCGAGGTTTTAGAGTTGTCTGGCTGTTACCTTTCTGAGGTGTTTCTCTTTAAATTTTTTAAGAGATCTTACAAACCTCATTTAGACCTGTGCATTTTACAAACCAGATACTGAAAGCCTAACAGTGGCACATATGATCTTTATCTCAGGGCCTTTTTGTCATTCAGAAGTTTTTATGATGATATTCATTTTTTTAAGCTTATTTCTAATGCCTGGAAGTAGCTGCCTCAAATCACTAGTTGGTCTTCACACATACTATGAAGTATTTAAATTTATCGAATTAGCTTCCTTTTTTCCTGTTGTTGGTCATATCTAATTTCAAATAATACACCTTGTAAAGACCTATCTTTCTTACAATCAGCTACTCACTGTCCTAGATCATGGCCCCTAATAGCTGTGATACAAGGTTCTAAGACTTCAAGATTTTGGCTTGGATACAAATGAACTTTTTCTCCAGAGAATGACAAAAACTAGACCTTCACTGGATACATGCATGGTCAAACTAAGTTGATATACTGTTCAAAGACATTAATGCATTGAAAATTAGACAGTGTAAACAGAAAAACTAAAATATCTGTTGACAAGAAAAATGAAGGTTAGGTTGATCTCCATGCTGGTAAGATACTGTCACATCACAATGACTTGAAATTTAGGTTTGCTGAAAAAGGTAGCTTTTGAAAAAGGTAGGATCAATAGATTAGATTGTATATATAAAAGAACTGCTGTAAAAACAGTTTTGTTTTGTTTATCTATAACATCTGTCAATGCAGGTCATGTACTACTGATTCTATTCTGAGTTTTCCTTCGTATGTTTCATAGGTTGTAGTTATTTATGTTAAGATTATTCATTGTATTCAAGAGTATGGATTTCCATTACTGAGTAACCAGTTTGTGCTCTTTGGTAAGATACAATTTTTACGTATCAAAGGTGGGCAGTGTATTCTATTTTTATCTTGCCATATTTATACCTTCTTTGAGTGCTTGGTTCTATTTTTTCTGCTTTTGATACCTACTTCAATGCTAGTGACAAGGTGATTTTGAGTAGACCTTTGTTTCTGTCTCCGGTATTTTATTTGTTGAGATAATTCAAGAAAAAGCTATATTGCCATTTTTAATCTAAAGCCAAAATGTTAACTTTATTAATACAGAGAAATACACTTTTTATTGTGCTTATAGTTGTATGTAGGTATCCGTGAAATTTTCTTAGTATGATCATTTTGACTAGACTGAAGTCCTTGTATGGCTAGGTTAGGTTTCTTCTTACCACAGGGATGATTTTAGGCAGCTCATTGTAAAGAATTACCTAAAGAAAGGACATCTTTACAAGCTGCAGGCACAGCAAATGCGATAGTCACCACATCGAGGTCTGGATGACTGCCTTGGGGCATAGTAACTGCCCTATGTTAAAAGCTGACACATGCTACCTATAATCCTGAAGCTTGCCAAAAAGGGTCCAAGTCACATTGGAAGAACTTTCTCTTGAGAGGATTATTTTTGTTTTGTTTTGTTATAAAATTAACAAGTCTTTACAGGTTTGTATTTACCCTTACATATCTAGGGATTTTACTTCTGTAGTGAAAAAGTAGCAGCCTCACAATAGCATATCTGAAGGATCTTACCTTGCAGAATCTGTAGCTTATTCCTATTAGGAATAACTTCTATAGTTAAGAATAGTAATAATAATTATACAAATAATAACTTTTATATTAGGAATATCTTCTATATAGTATTCCAGGAAGCTTGGAACACTATAGCCAAATAATAAGCCATATAAGAAACAATGCAAACAGATTAATCATTTGTCTTTCAGAGAATTTCTCCATCTTCCTCTCCCAGGCTTTATCCACAGACATTTCTCTTGCATCTCAAGGACACAGAGGATGTTTCTGTCTGGATTTATGCTGATCTTTTTTCAGTCTTTCAAACTCAGCATCACCCAAAATTTCTCTACCTCCTTTTCAAACTGACTTAGTGGAGATTCCACCTATTTCATCTTCCTCTTCCTCTTTTGGGAACTACCATCCTTATGAGATCCTAGTTTGATGTTCACCAGTTTTAGGAATTTCCAGCTGAAGCAATAGCATAATTTTCATTTTTGCATTGAGACAGCTTTTCTCATGACAGTTGCTTCAGCACACAGAGCTGATGAATTACACTGTCATTACAATTTACCACTGTTGAGAGTTTTTATAAGGATGAAATTACTTGTAAATTACATTCTACATTTCTTCCAAATACGGCTTCGTATTATCATTTGAGTCAGCTTACCTGTCCCAGCATTATTTCTGAAGTCATGTTAATTTCAGGTATGGAAACCTTAAAAAGATAAAATGATTCTTCTGTGTCTTTCTACCTACAAAGAATAAGCCCACACTGATTTTCCTCTAGATTTTTTATTTACATTGCAGGTTGATAAGAGAAGCCTGCTGCTATTATCAGCCATAAAATCTCATAATGGGCATAATGTTGTAGCAAGTTAGCATATGATATAGCTTAATTGGAGTTTCCTAAGAACATTAGACCATATTCAGAGCTCAGACTTAGCAACCTCTGTCAAAAATTTCCCTTTGTGTAACATCTATAAAGCTGTCATATAAGATGTTCACATTTCTGTCTGTCACTGTTACCTTGTGATGAAGACATCTTATTCGGATGTCCGTTTTGGTACATGTGTGTTAGTACATGCAAGCCTTTTAGTAGACTTGCACTAGTTTCCTTTATTTCTGACAAACTCACTGTGACAGCAACAGGAGACTTTAAAATTCAAATGAAAAAGAGAAGCAAGATACCCCTTGTAACTCAGTTTTATGGGACATGTTGTCTGTATGTACTTTGTCATCTGTTCTGCCTTCCACGCCCCTGTCAGTTTTTTATTAATGTAAATTGAAAGGTTCAAAGAAGCTGTGGATCGATTAATCTTCTGTACCTATACATGTTTTGGTGCAGGATAATGTTGTAAGTCAACAATAAGCAGGAACAACCAACAGGTGCTGCAAATTAAAGTATTTTAATCTTGTATGTGTGCACTACAGAAGTGGAATACATATGTAGACATTCTATATCAAAGATATTCTGCTGTAAGGTCAGTAATTGAATGATGGAAAAGACTAGGACCCAGTTAGAGGGTAACTGTGAATTCCAGCATAATGCAGCTATGAAAAAGCTAAAACAATTCTAAGATCTCTTAGCAAGGTATTTTTCAATAAAGATAGGGAACTATCATTGCATGTTTCTAATTTCTCATGTTCTGTGCAGGTACAGAGAGACATGCATGTAAACAGAAAGATCCAGAGGAAAGAATATCTATTTTTAAACAGAGTTTTAAAAAGCTCAGTTTGTTTAACCTACGTAAATGAAGATGTAAAGGGAATATAATATTTCTTCATTGACATATGTTGGGGGCAAGTAAGTACCAAGACAGGATAAAAATTAGTTGGATTAAAGGATAAAATTGTCAAAAAATCAAGGGATGTAAAATTTGCCATGAGTAAGTTTAGATCAGAAATTAAAAGGTTTCCAACCATCTGGAGTGAAGTTCTAAAGTTCCTATAATCTTCAAATAGGGCAATAGGTGCAAGATACCAAAACTGTTTCAGATGGTGTCTGATAAGCATGTAGAAGGGATTATGGAAGGAAGGAGGAGAATTCTCAGAGATATAAAATTACACCTGCACTATGAGTTTTTGGATTTCTAAGGTACTGATACATCCAAAGGGGGTTGAATAGAGACTGCATTGTTATTTGCTTGTATTGTTTTCACATGGGCAGGGCAAAAAGGATTTTTTTTCCCCTTGTGCATTTTTTGGTGTAAGAAAAGAATTGGGACCATGTTTTCTTGCCTCTGAAGCATGGAATTGTCCACAGCCAAAAAACATATATAGGCTGTCCTGTTGCTCCTACTGAATCCTAATTTTAATTGAATGCCTGGCTGATATGGTCTGTTCAGGTTTAAAGCAGTTACTGGTTTTGACTTTCAAGGATTATTTTTTTTCAAGGACCTTTGTTTTAAAGGCCTCATCTTCTCTAAAATGTACAATATGCAATATTCCCTAGAGTCATCCAGGAGTTTTATTTCACAGATTTTTAACTGTTGCCGTAACTTTATACGTTGGTAATGTCCTGAATCCCTCCTGCTCTTTTTGTGTGTCGTATGATGCTTGTAGCTTTTAGTCTTTCCTTCAGGTCTTGCATTTAGTACAGGATGTTGAGAAAGATCTATGGACTCTGAAAACATGTAGAAAAAATGTGTTTACTCAGAAATAGAAAAATCTCGTTTTGCCACCTGCAACTTAGAGAACTAGACTCTCTGACTTGAGTGATCCATATTGGCACTGTGTTTCTGCCACTCATTGCAAAGCAAACTGAAGTTTCTATTCTTCAGGAGATTTAGAGACTGTCACACATATTATCCGCTCTTTCCAAATTTCCAGAATATGTATTTCCAAGGTAAAAATTACCTTCTTTAATAATCTAAAATGTTGACAGCCTCCATGTGATTTGCTTATGCCCTAGGTGTCTGGATTCAATTTAAAGCTTAGCAAACTGAGAGCAATTAGCTGCATATCTTAGTGAAAAACAGCTTTTGAAGTGGCCTCCAGAATCTCATGGTCTTCAAGATCTGGTGATTCTTCTTGGGAATAACTCAACAGGTCATACTTTTCTTTTTTCTGTATGAACATCATAATTCAGTTCTTTACAGAAGTTTTCTGTGTAAACTTTAAAATGCAGTATATGGGAGTGAAACAATGTACCCCATAAAAGGAAATCATATATAATCTGTTTTATTTGATATTTTATATTAACCTTTCTGTTGTCTTAAATAATTTTCTTTCATAGGAAACCATGAAATATTCTTCTTTCAATCTTAGGTTAATGTACAGAGAAGCTGTTCATCTGTAGTAAAAGACATACAACTTACATTAATATTACCATCATGTTCTACTTTGGATGCTTACCTAATGAATTTTATTAATAGAGTATCATTTGATTGTCATAGAACAATGCAGTTATGGTTGTTCCAGTCTTTTGCTTAGTATAACTATTTTGATCTTTTGCATATAAATTAGTTTTGCTTAGCTGATGAAGCCATTTAAAAGCAAGCATTTATTATTAAATATTAACCACATTTAGCCTTATCTCTGTGGGAGGAAAACTAGAACATTATGAGCAAAACAGTAGGTAAGAGGAAAGCAGGACAATGTTATTTTTCAAAGCATCACAGAAATACCTGCAATGTTATAGGCATACAAAACAGCCAGTGTCTTGTATCTCATCTTCTCCATTAGCGGTATCTCACAACACTTTAAGGAGTTAAATACATTTGAAAGCAGAGGAAGAGAGAGAGATCTGCGGATGCAGGAAGCTATTTTTTCCCTTTGCAGACCTGTACTGTTAAATTGAAGCTTCATAACTACATAAGAGTTATCTCTGTAATTTAAGGGGTTTATTTTCCGGTTGATACATGTAGGGTTTTCCACAGGTAAGCCACAGGATCAGTGCTGGGTCATGATGCATCTGCTTAAAGCTCCCGACACATCAAGAGGAAGATAGATGCCTATTGTCGGAGGGAAACATGTTAGACAACTGCTCCCTAAGGCTCTAGTGTTCATAGGAATTGTTAAATCATTTACATCATACATTAGCAGGAGCAATATAGCTACAGTAAATGACTCACACATATCTGCTGCTTTGTATTTACAGTGGAGGGATGGTAACTGCCAAGTTTCATAGGTGCTGATAAAAGCAATACACTATTTTAAATAATCTTGTGCTACTTCACAATGTCCAGATCTAGTAGAGATTCTCAGAAAAATACTGCGAAATCCCTTCAAAAATCAACTCTGCTTTAGTATAATTGGCATGAAAATACAACCTTTTAAGTGGATGCTGTAACATTTCTCTCTCCTTAAATTCTAATTTCAGTGGTTTAGATTTATTGTATAGACTATTCATTCTTTAGAAACACAATAGGGACATAATTCATGTTTCATAAAATGTACAAGGTTACAATTTCTAATCAGTGTCTTAAGAGCTTTTTCTGGAGAAGAGGTAATAGATTTGTAAGAAAACAGAGAAATTAACTACCATGATAATAGTGCCAGGTGTAAAATTATATATATCTTAGCAACTGGCTTTATTAATTTTGATTGATACAAGGTTTCTCTCATGGAAATACGGTACTTCAGTACAATTGTAAAATGCTGCTTTGTGGTGCTATTCCACCTATCCAGCATTTGTTTTAAATATTTCAATTTTGCTTACCTACATTGAATAATGTAACAGGTATGGAGAAATTGTCCCATTTCTGTCTTCACTCCCTTACTGACAATAGGCCCAAAGGACGTAGGAGCAATGCAAAAGCACAGTAGCCTGCCTCTTATGGAAAGAGTCCCATGTAATGTTAGGCAGGAACAAAAGATCTGAAGAAGACTAGGCTGATGCTAACTGCCTGGAAGGAAGATAGCTGCAATGCCAGGTTTAGGGTTAGAGATGGCAAAAAACCAGAATACCATCTTTTTCCCCTTAGAAGCCCTCTATTAGGGGAAACAAATGGATGCAGAAATCATAAAGCCATCCCATGCTAATGTAAAGTGAATTTAATGGTTTTGAATGAGCTAAACTGGAATGTAAAGTTGTTTTTTTCACACTGGAGACTCACGGGAACCAAAGGCTTTTATTGTGACCTTGAAACCATAAATCCAACTCCTAATCAGAGAAGTGATGTAATGGAAGTAATGCAGTTTATCATGTTCATTTCCACCTCCTCCTTGATTTCTGCAATAGATCTTTCTTTTTGGTAACAAAGCATACACTTTGTGCCCTGTGGTTTCTAAGAGTTCAGACCATCAAACTGCAAAGTTCCATGTATTCCTCTTGTCTGTGTTGACGGGAGAGGATACTCAAAAATTTACAGGATAAGTTCTTACTGAGCTGTTATGTCTAAGTAATAATGTGCTAATGCCTTTGTTTAAATCTGTTGCGTTGCAATCATCTGTTTAGGTGCAGAGTCCCAGTACTGCAAGTAACTTTATATGAGTACAGGCATTTGTTTTCACGAAGTCATTTCCAGGATCATATCCAGGAACAGTTGAATCATGACTTAAGAAACATTAGTAGCTGCTGCATTTGTAATAAATGCTAACTGTGTTTTCAACGCTTTGCAAAACACAGACGAAAGCCTGCTCCCAGTCCAGCAATTGCCCTTCAGTTAGAACTGTGTGTTTCTATTCATGTAGCTTCTCTCTTTGTAGCATCTAGATACTCTTCTTATCCTGAGCTACCATTTCCCAGTATAGATGGCAGAATAATAAGTGGACAGAAAAGTTTTTACTTATATGCAATTTCCCAACCACATTCTAATGATTCTGAAAGGGTTTATATAATATATGAATAATCAAACAGAGACAATACCATTCCAAGTCTGCAAAGCTGAACAAATAGACAATTCTCACTTTTCTGAAGGAACATTTTGAAGTCTGCATATGATCATTTAAAATCATTATTGGCTGTTGTAAGTCTAAAATAGAGCTACAGCCATCCAGACCTAGAGAGCTGAAACAGTAGTATGACTGATGCCTGAATCTGAATTAAAAATACAAAATAAATTAAGTTGCTAACACAATTATTTTTCATGTGAACAGAAATAATTTTGCTCTTCCTAGGAAAATGCCAATCTTGGGAGTTTCAATATTCAAAAATAGAAGTAAATCACTTTGTTGATGGGAAGTATAAAAGTATAATTTTCAAAGTAACCTCTTAGCAAGGTAAGGAACAATAGCAGGTTTCTCTTGCATATGTTTCAGTATTTCTGTAATATTCTGAAGCTAATGCAGCATTTAGTAATCTCAAAAATGATCCTTGGACTACAGAAAATGAGCTACATATCAGGAAGATTTAAGGAACCTGTCCTGATCATCTTCTGCTACTATCACTTAGCAAGAACTAAAATGTTTAATTACTTATTTGGTTTAGCTTTTATCACAACAAAAATCTTTTCCAATCAGAATATGCATGCCAGTTCATATTACTGACTGGCGTACCTGACTGGAAAGGGTCAAACAATTTAGAAATTGCTGTTTAAAAGTGAAATGTGAAAAAAGCTGTCAAAAACAGAAGGTGAAGTGAGTTGATTCTTCATCTGCCAAGGTTGGATGCATTGAATTTTAAATAGAGTTTTAATATTATGTTAAGAGCTATTCTCTGTTCTTGGTTTATTGCAAGCTGCAAGCTGGTATGCTTTTATTCTTCTTGAAAATGTTAGTCGTAAGATAACATAGTCCTGGCCCTCTAGCCTCATCCTTTTATTGCCTTCTTTACAGATTCATCCTGTGTAGCACAAGCTAAAAGGGCAGATGCATAATCTGGGAAGTTTTCCAGATTCAAGGTACTTAACACTGAATGCATTCAATGTATGCATTGTGGGATCTTGTTAGTCTGTCATAAAAATGCACCAAGGCTGAACATGTATTCTGTCTCTGTGCATGCTGGTATGTATCTTGGCCTACTACTCAGTCCATTTATTTGTTCCTGATCTAATGAAAGGTTTTAATTTTTTTTTACAGAAACAGCAAATTTAGAATTTGTGTTTCATACGAGTAGTGATATTAGGTTTATGTTTTATTGCCAAAATGATACCAATATTCTATTAAAAATTCTTGTGGTTGAGGGGACTTTGTGCAGGATTATTAGATCCTGTTGAATCCTGAAAATATTGCCAGAACTGGTGCTCTCTCTGTCTTTCTACCTAATGATCTAGCATCTTAATGAGAAATGGAAAATAAGTTGAGAAAGTATCACACGAATCATATGAATGGCCTGAAATTATTCTTCTACTATTCTTCAAAAGGGAGGGTGATTCAAATGCATCTAGGTCTCGATGACGGA
Source organism: Gymnogyps californianus (assembly GCF_018139145.2). NCBI lineage: Eukaryota > Metazoa > Chordata > Aves > Accipitriformes > Cathartidae > Gymnogyps > Gymnogyps californianus. The sequence goes on along the minus strand of NC_059474.1, from coordinate 38,175,341 downwards.
TAGAAATTATTTTGTCAGTGATTCAGTAACCTAAATGAGAAAATTGGGAAGCAGTCATGAACTGTGTATGACCACTGATTTCACAAACAGAATTTAGGATTTTTTAGGTAGCACTCTTCATCTTCACCACAGAAATACTTTAATATGCTATTTTTCAAATTCTTCAGACAATTTAAACACATTTTCGAGATGATTTTTTTTTTTTTTAATTTTGTGCTATTGACAGCAATCCTTTAGTGGATATGAACACAAGAACAGGCTGTGTACAAAGCTCTGATAATACCAGATTTAAAGACAATAAAGATTTGGTTTTAAAGATGCTGTGAGGACAGGCTGAGGAAATTATTATTGTCAAGCCTGGAGAAGAGATGGCTTTGGGGGGACCTAGTAGCAGCCTGTCCATATCTACAGGATGGTTAGTGAGAAACTGAGCCAGGCTCTTCACAGTGGTGCATGGCGGGACGATGAGACAAGTCATAAACTGAAGCAGGGCAGGCTTTGACCAGATAAAAGAAAAGTTTCCTCTACAAGAATAATTAAGTATTGGACCTAGAAGGCCTGTGGGAGCTCTGGCCCAGCTAGACAAAGCCCTGAGCAACCTGGTGTGAAATCAGTGTAGGCCCTGCTTTGAGCAGGGGGCTGGACTGGAGACCTGCTGAGGTCCTTTCCCACCTGAACCATTCTGTGATCCTATGATATACAAAAGTGTAGGGAGAGGATAGAAGCAAGAAGAAGTGTAATAGTCTAGACATTTAGAGACATCCTGTGGGTAGACATTACTGTTTTGTAAACACAGGAATCTGAAAGTGATGAGAAACTATTTTTAATAAAAGAACAGCAAATCCAATTCTACTGCCTAATCCAGGAGAAAAAGAAAAAACGAAGGATGTTGGTACTGAATTTTTAACTTTTGAGCATGAGACAAATATTATCCTATTCTGTTTTGCATGATATAGTATAGATGTTTATTTAAATGTGTTTCATCTTTGTGGTTTCCTTCAATGTGATGATTGACCTAAGACGTGATGAGAGATTGTTAGATTTGGCCTAGGTCAACAATCAAAATCAACATTTAAAATCTCTGAAATTGACTTAAATTGAAATGTAAAAAGCAAATGGCTTAATCCACTTTTTTTTCTTTTTTTTCTTTTTTTTTTTTTTTAATGATTAAGGTTTTCTGGAAGAATGGCACCTGCAATTACACTAATAGGATAAAATAGGATAACTTTACAGTGCCTTTCAGTCCTTAGGTTTCAGAATAATGACAGAGTTTTCTAGTAGAAGTTTTTATTAATGTTCTATTTGTAGATATTTAGAGATATTATGTTTTTGTGGGTTTTTTAAATAAATACTAGAGAGAAATCTGGAGTAGATGTCCCAGTATAAAATATCTCAAAGTCAGCATTTCACACATTTCTTGGTCTCTAGTGTGCTACAAGAACATCTGAAATTATCTCATTTTCCTAATTCTGTAAGTAGCTATCCAAGATGGCAATGGGAGTTAAAGATTCATAAAAGTCTAAATTATTATTGGCATTGGAGTTTCTCATCTTTCATTCTCATGGCCTCTGAGCACTTTCAAGACCTTTTTCTACTGTAAGTTGTATTATATTCTTCAGTTGTGCCTTGAGGGGGAAAGGAAAAGGGAAGGCTTTATATAGCTTCCCTAGCCTTCCCCATCACCGCTACATCTAGGTGAACATCCACCAAACACTTCTGTATGTCCTTTCTGCTTCAGTTTTCGTATGTTATCTACATTATTAATTTTGATTTCTATATGGTACAAGGCCTGATTTTTTTTTTTTATATTTGCAAAGTACCTAGTGTGCAGCAAAATGCAGGCAGGCAACATAAGAGAACAACATCTGGAAACGTTATATCACTTCCTTTCTGCAGCGTTTCCATAGTGGCATATGTTTGCTTTTAATTTTTTCATTTATTGAATTTTTTCATATCAAATTCCTAGGAGGAAAAATCTTTGCAAGTAGATATATGCAAATAAATATGTTGTTCCAGAAAAGAGAAGGATGAGTTTGTTCAAAATAAAAACAATAAATATATTGTCTTCAGATAACACTTCTATTTTTAATATGAGTTTTTTAATAATTCTTTGTGATATCATTCATGCTGTTTTGAGTTAGTACCTGAAAAGAATTAAAGCAAGCTAAGCAAATTAATTATTGTACAAGACTGCTTTGCTTTATAATATTACACATACTTAAGATATCTTCTACTTAATGAACTTTTCATCTTTTATTTTAGCTTCTAGTCTCTTCTTTCTTTTCTTTTTTTCCCCCCACTGCACATGTATTAAACTATCCTGAGGTAAACGTATGGAATTTTAAGTATTTTAAGCATATCAAGTATATTTTGAGTGGAAAACTGTTACCATTTTGACAGATTGGGTTTGTCTCCACACAGAGAGAATGTATTTGTTCCAAATCATGAAGTGGGGCAATCAACTACCTTGTATAGCATAATATTTTGCTTCTGTTGCTCTCTTTAACCATGCCCATGCATTTTTTGCTCTTTTAATGTGATTGGTGTTTCTATTTAAATAAGACAGTGTATTAGGACAGGAAATTAATAGTTTGAGATTTTTTTATATCTCTTGGTTTATAACCTATCACTGTTGATATGAAACATCAGGAGATAACAATAAGGCACTGAATCCCTCCTGTAAAAAGAAAGATGCATGTAAGGTATAGGCAAACACACGAGTACTTTTAGAATCATCTTAAAGTGTATGAATTCTCCCAATGACTTACATGGGATTATTAATGTGGAAGTGTATTTCTAAGATTGTGTTTTCTCCTATTATTGCCTAATTATTTCTGATTATTACCAGAGTTTAAAACTTTTATTTTATCTATTTTTATGTTTTTAAAGAATTGTTTTCTTCTTCATCTTGCGGTTACCTTGATCATCTCTATAGCTCTTCCTTCAGAACTCCCCAGGTCTCCTTAAAGCTGCCCCTATCTGTGCTAGTACTGTTCCTATTTTGTTTCTTTGTAGTAGATTCTACAAGGCATGGGACAAATTTTGTAAATGTTTTTTAATCATGCAGATCATAATAGTAATTAAACTCAATCAAAATAATTTTAATTGATTTTCAAGCAATAGAATGAATTCTGTCTTTTTTCCTTTAGTGAGGCAAGCCACGACAGAAATTCCTGGGTAAATTCCAAAGAGCTCCAAATTAAATTTCTGTCATCACTCATATAACCTATGTACATGGGCTGAGGTGAGGTACAGGATATATGGGATAGAATTATGGTTTTTAGCTGCTCTTTAAATGGCAGCTTGTGCCTTCTCATGTTTTGCACAGGCTTATGAGCACTTCAGTCCTGAATCTGAATCAGTGATCATATTCTCTAATGTTCTAGCTATTAGAAGCTACCTGGTCTTTCAAATTATTTATAAAGACTGTAGACAAATGCTGTCCATCCTTTAACAATCTTGAAGGTTAAAATAGACTGCTTGACTGTCTTTCTTAGTAGAGGAAAAGTTGTAATCAGAGAAGACTGTAATACAAATGGAAACAATCCGATACAAATTGCTGCTTATTGACACTGGTTGAATTACAGTATATAGGCACATAAAAAATTAATTTTAACTTTTCATACATTTTACATCTGATTTTCTCAATTTTCATTTTGTAAGTTGCGTTAGCAATCTGTTCAAGCTCAGCAGTGAAAACAATAGGTTTCAGTAATAATAAGGATTCAAAAGATAGTGCATGGGGCTGCTTGATTTTCGAAGATGCTTGTCATTAGATCACAGTGCTTGTTACAGGCACCGTGTGAAGAAGAACACAGTAATTGCATGGGCAATTCATGAGGGCCAAAGGAAAGTTTCAGATGCTATGAGAAACACATTCAGAAAATGTATCACAGGAGATTGTAAGGGCATGGGAGCAGGGAAAACTCAAGTTTTCAGTTAATTTGCAATGAAAAGTTTGCTTTCAAATCACTATAAGCTTTCCTTGAAGAAGTGGGTGAATGGCACCTACATGCCCTGAAATTTTAAAATTTACCTAAAGATAAAAATATTAATAATTATAATTCAAGGCCACAAATTACTTTCTTTTAGTAGTATTGAATTGTCTCATTTATAAATATTTTATACTGATGTCCTGAAAAATGCAACAATGAAGCATAGGTAGAAATAAAGATTTAATCTCTTCCCCCCCTCTCAAAAAAGTAGTAAGCTCCTATGAAGCACTCCTTCTTGACAAAGTTGCATGTTTATTTTTTTCCAGTTTATTTTTTTCCAATTTATTATTTTGGCAGTGGAGGTTGACTACAATAATTTGTAATTGAATATAGGGAGAACATTCATACTTCCAGAACATGGAGCTCAAAGACATAGTATATTTCCCAGGCATTGCATATTCAATAAAGCCTGCATCTGGAAGTGATGTCCACCGTCAGCTCTTTTTATAAGAACCCAACATAGCTCATAATTTCTGCTCAGTTATGGAAATAACGGGTATACAGAGATGAGCTAGTGGAATTGTACCACCACTTCCATGATGAAATTTAGCATCATCTAATTGTGAAACATATGTACATTTCTCAGGGGAAGGAGTGCCTTCCTACTTCTATCTACACCCAGCTGTAGTATAATGTCATGAAGTTTACTAATTACCACTCAGAGGCAACAGAAGCAATGCTCACTAATTTGGATCATCTTGTAATGGTCCTGTGTTGAGCACAGGAGAAGTTAGAATAATAAGATATGCAGAAAGCAAGATTTTGTATATTGATATATGTTTTTACAAGATTCATTTTGAATACTTTAAGTTGGAGGCTGTATGGCACATACATTGTTAACTTGGGAGTTTCTAGAGATTGCTTAGTTCTTCAGCCAACGTGAGCAGACTGGATAATACAGATGGCTTTTGCTTTTGGAGGAGACAGTTTTTGAGAGGTCACACTTCTGTGCTCTGCCAGACTGTAATTTTCATGTCTTTAATAGGGTTAGAGGTCTATTTAAAGATATACCTGAACAAATAGCTTTTGTAGGCAGAACTTTATAGTTTTTATGCTGCTGTAATTAAAGGAATAATACCAAAATGATTGCTAGCTATTAGAGGCTGTAGAAAAACACATCTCAACCTGTGACTTGCTGTTAAACTTTTTTTGTCAGGTTAGTCAGTAATGCATTAAATTGCAAGTTGACATCGAATCAGAACATTCTTCCTATAAAAATCATGTGGAAAAAAAATCTTAGCTTTTACACCACCACCAATGACCACAGACAGACATATGCTGTATTTTTATTAGTGTGCTTCCTAGTGATTTGGGTAAGCTTTAAGCATCATGCCAGTTGGCAATCACTTTCCAAACAGCAATGCAAAATGTGCAAGGGAAAACAAAGCCATTGTGAGATTATTTTAAAAAATTAAGCCAATGTTCTAGAAACATACTTCTAACTTCTTGTTCTAATTGGAAGCATTCTAATCCAGTGCTGCTGAGTGAAGCTGATTGCGGAGTTAATTGCTCTTATGTAACAACTAATATCTGTCAGTAACACACACTGTATAACACGGGCAGGTTTTGAAAACAGTTTGGTCCCTTTGCCCCTTCTTTCTTTGTTGTTCTGTTTACTGTGCCCAGTTAATGTGCTCTTGTGCCATAATAATCTCTAGCTAAATGGTAATTGCTCTATTGACAGCACTACTGTACATTTTTGACACATCATTATTCATACTTAACCACTTGACCTGGAATAAATGTTAAAGCAATTACTACTGAGAGCTTTTGTATGAGAAAATTGAGGCAAAGTTTAAAGATAATCAAAATGCAAAGCTGATCATGATAGCAACTGGAAAAATGGCAAATCCTATTAAACAGATTTTTATTAGCCAAGTTGATGCCAGTAGATACTATCTGGTAATTTAGTCTTATTAAAAAGAAAATAAAGCAGCTAATTGTTTACTATTCTGGAACTTACTCCAGCTTGCAATTTGCAACTGAAATTAAGCTTTATGTGGCTCATCTATTTTGTCACATTGAAATATGAAAATCATTTGGTACAAAGCACATCTGCTCAGTCCTTTCCATCTTACTGGCAAATCCTCATTCAGTATGTTTCATACCTGTTGAGGCATTACATTCATGCACACAGCACCAATATTTTAGATATTCATCTCTTACAAACCTTGTATCTTCAGCTCTTAAAACTCATACTTAATATTTTTCCTCCATTATACATACCTTTTACAAGCACAAAAAAAGTGTGAGTGTAATCTGTTGTTGGGTTGGAGACTTTAGAGGGAATTTGGAAATGGAGAGGGACAGAGTTATTGCTATGCAATTGTCTGAAAATTGTCCAAATCTCCCAGACCAGCATTTTATTTTGATAGTTAATTGCATATTTGCTCTAGTTGCGTTTGTATTCTAAAAGGAAAGTAAATGTTCTCCAGTTTAGTTGTTTAAAAAGTGGCATTTACACTGATCTCAAATCATTTCACAGGACTGAATTGCAGCACAATGCCTTCAGTACAGTGCTTACAGTAAAAGCTGTAATTATAAAAGAATGCCAAAAGACATCAAGAAAGCCTTAAAGGGATAGTGTAAGCTTTTACTGCCCCCGTCTGAACTATGAGGCTTGCTTGAAAACCACCATTAGGATGCAGAATACTGATTGTTGATATGTCACTATTGCTGTCATGGGAGAACTGTTATAAGGGGCAGAAAGTTACAGTGGTTTCTATATTAATGAAGCTCTTCAACACTTAATGAAAGCAAAGAAAGGTTGGGGGGTTTTAATTAATAAAATATTAAAAACAGAGGAGGAAATCTTCTCTTTTCACGCCGATACACGTTCAGAACAGCAATAAGGACTTCTGCAGCAGTGCTTTATCAGGCAGATAAATCCTTTTTTTTTTTGTAAAGCTCTCTCAACTCCCTATTAACTACTTCAGTATACTGTATGCTTATCAAACTGATAAAAGATTGTTCAGAGGGTATTTAATAGCTTAATTCTTAAACTTTTCATTCACATTATCATTTCTGATTAGTTGTAAAGGAGCTTTTACAGTAAGAGTAAAGCACCACCAATTGTCTAATAAATTTTTAAAAACTGGTAGGCAGACTAAACTCATCTAGGTCTCTCCTATTGCTGCTGTGATTTTTATTCATAACTGAGAAAACTTTTAATAATATTTTGTTTGGAACTTTATAAAATATATATTTATTTTTAACATTAATAAATTATGTCAGCTGTCAGCCTTCTAGTGTTAAGGAACTTGGGACTTAGTTCCATGTTTGACTTTTCAGTTTTTTATTGAGATACTTACCTCTGTGCGCATCAGAATTTAAGCACCGCAAAGCTTTTCCACTAGATAAAACCTTTTGTTTGGTTGATTTTTGCATATAATTTTCCAATATTTTTATTGCTACTTTGTGTCCTTTCCCATTTGTTTTATATGCATAATACATTAAGCCTTGCTTTTTTTATAGCCATGGATGCAGAGACCAAAAGTCCTGTTGTGTGCTTTTGCTTTCTTTTTTTTTGTAGACCAAGCATCTTTTTAGCTCAACAAACACTGATTCAGGATTTTAATGCATGTCTTGTATGGTAATGGGTGATTATGTTGTAATTTCCAAACCGCATTTTCATTAATTCAGATAATCTTTCATAAAGGCCACTTTTTGCTGTTAACTGAAAGACCGCACAGTCTATAGAACAGCAAACAATTAGCAGCTTTATTTCAGCAGAGAGGGTTGTACACAGTAATTTCCAATCAGGCCATTTCAATTTCTATTTTTTAAATAGAATTCTTCTCACTCCTCTTCTTCTTACCAAACTGCATGGAGCATAGTATTTAGTATGTGTTCCTCAGATACAGTAAAAGAAAGACAACTACCACAACCAATATACTGCTGTTCCCTGTCAGTCTATATTTTGTAGCAGAAAGGACTGTACAGGTAAAGAGAGTAATTACTGTTGTTAGGCTTCACTGGTTTGGATAAGAAATAATAAGATTGCTTATTAACATCCTGAGATTTTTGTACAACAATGCATATTGAGGTTTGTTGAATTTTCCAGCTTTTGAGTTTTTATTGTTATATTTTCAACTCCTTATTCAGAAGCAGGTGTGCCAAAAAAACATTAACCTGTTGGAGCTTTTATCTAGAGTTTTCTGGGGAGAAAGGGAGTAGGAGCAAAGGATCATAAGGCTGAAACTGTCACATGAATTCAGATTTTTAGGGATTTAAGGAAATCAGCAAGATTCACCAAACTAACTATACATTTGTAACAATTACTCTTGTTGAAATTCTGTACCCATGCCAAAGGGAGTTCTGAGATTGTTCATAGTAATGTATAGCCAGTACCTAACCTGGCTTGGCAGATGCATATGGGATGTATTCAGTACATTTTTGAGGAAAATTTGTACCATCTGAGACTTTGCTACAATATTAGAATGGCAAATAAAGAGAAGAGGTAATTTCTCAATCTTACAGAAGATTCTGTGGAAACACATTAACACTACTGTGTTAACAGGGATCCTGCTGCTTTTAAAAATGATTGTTTGGAAGACAGTAGGAGAGAATCATGAAGACAGGGAAATCAGGTTCCCCTCAGAAGAGGATCCAAGCATGACATGGAGTAGTTAACACTGCTTAACACTCCTACATTTTATTGAGTCCTTCCTTGTAAAAAGTGTTGCAAATTTCCAAATATCATTTTTTAACATTCACATCAGGTTCAATAAAATAATTTACTGGTATGTTTACAGACTTGGAAATCGCATGTGAACAAGAAAGCAAATGGTAGAGAAATTATCTTATGTAAGCTATAGATTCAACTGTAGGAACTATGAAACAAAGAAAGGCGTTTGTTTACTCACGCGGCTTTCTTTTTATGGTGAGGCTAGCAGTATGATGATTCTTGGGTATGTCTTTCTCCAGCTCAAGTATTTGGCTGAATTTATACTCAGGTCAACTATACACCTCTGTGTGTATTTTATAAGGTTATTTCCTAATCAGATCTTCTCCATGTTTCAGGAAATGTTCTAGGTGTCAGTGAACAGAACCCTACTGGTTCAATAAATAAAACTAGAAAAAGAAGGAAAATCGGTCATAGATGTGGGTCCCTGCTACTTGTATAGCAGAGCTATAGCCTTAAGTACTTTTGGTGGCGTGAGTGCATCAAAGCCCTCAGTAGCACTCTTTCAAGGCTTTTCAGCATAGCAGCTGTCAGTTTTGCCCATCTTCCAAACAGATTTTTGTTATGCTGAAAGAAAAAAAAAATGTTGGTAGTGGGACACCATCATATCAAAAGCTGGGTGAGGATGGGAGTGTGGCGGAATGTGGAAAGGAAGACCATAGGGCGCTCTGCTTCATGGCTAGAGGGAACCCTTGGGAAAAGGAGGAATGGACATCGGGTTCATAGAACTAAAGACGGCAAGGGAGTGAGGGACAAATAGAGCCCCTGGTGTTACAGAGAGGAGATCATAGGAATGCACGCGCATGTCAGACAAGGGGCCTTGCATTGGCTGTCGTGGGGTGAGTGAATAAGAAACTCTGGACCTTGCTAGGAGGTGGGCAGTATGGAATCCCTCAAGGTGGATAGACTAGCGGCTCTGATTGTGTTGGCTAAACACGTGACTTTCGGACAACCTATAGAAGACAGATCCAAGCAAAGATCTTCCCGTATATGCAGCACACACTGTTGCCTTGTTTAACTGTATGCTTACACATGTGCACAAAGTTTTGGTTTAGAAAAATAAGTTTCTGAAAGAGAGTGTAATTAATTGATTTGATAGTATCATCTGCAATGTGATTTGGTCCTGTTGTCTCACCAGCTTGTGTGAAAGCTCTACTAGAAATGGAAAAACCCTGAAGCGTAACCAGTGTTCTCCAAGATGGAGGAATTAGATTTACTTCTTTCTTCTTTTCCACAGAAATTTTCAACCCATGTTCTCCTATCATAAAGATTGCTGGGCTGGTGTTATTCAGAGGAATGCCATATGGATCTAGACCAATCTTTAAAATATTTTAATCCCATGAAACATTTGCAGCAAGAGTGCAAATAAAATTCTTCTTTAGTCCACATGCCTCATGCTGTTTAAAGGTTAAAATGTGCTGGTTTTTTCATACCAACTAGATGGAATTTCAGAAGCGAGGCAGCACTTTTCAGCAACAATAAAGTTAATATTACATACATAATCATTTTACTCTTTATTCTCTCTTACAAAAATGGAGATTATTCCAGAATAAGAAAACTGGATTCTTATTAATTTTTGAAACTGTTGTTGTAGTGGGTGTTAGATGGATATTCTGCATTCATTGGCTTCCTAGGTTGTGCATAACATGGTTTAATTGGAGTGATATTAAAATGCTGAGTTGGGTGCAATAGTCAGAAAGCAAGTGTATGGCAAAACCCTTGTTTCACTGACATGAATGCGGCAAAATGTTGTCTTTCCTACACTTGCCAGAGGGCACTGCAAAAGAACTTAATGATCTTACCTATGTAACCAAGTTTGAAGAATTGACTAATGCATTGCAGTCTTTGAGATTATTTGTTAAGATGTCTTCTAACAGTATAATTACAAATGTGCTTCAGAAAATGCTGTTCTCAATTATTGAGGCCAGACTCTGAAAATCGGGCTGGAAAACTACCAAATATCTTGCTGTGCAGTTGGCATCCGGAATAAGGCACCTTGAACCAATAGCACATTTTTAAATTTAGATACTGGGTAAGTGATTGGCTGAACACTGAAGATGGCAGATCTGGAAACCTCCAGATGTGCACATCAAGTTCTGCATGGGTTGATTTCCATCGCTTTGCTTGCTTGCAGAAATGTGCCAAAAACTTGCAGAGGTACCTCCAGATCACCATAACAGACCTTGAGCCCTTTAATGTTTAAGGGCATTAGCAACAAGAAATGTAGCTTATTAATAAAAAAAAAAAAAACCTCTATGTATTTTTTTAGCTATAAGATATGTGGAAAGCTGAAAGCTTTCTTACTAAGAGCTGATACATGAGTGTTCTAATTCCAAGTTAATTGACTGAATTTATAGATTTATACTATTTGGATGAATGAAGCATTGTACACTTCTAATTAATGAGCAAGCATCTTTAATGAGCATACATAAATACTTCTGTGAAGGTTGGGGGGCATGTTCCTAAGTTTTATCTTTTACTTTCAGCATTGTGGCAGCAACTGAAGAAAACAACCAATTTGTTGCCATGTTTTCTTTCCTGATAGTTCAAGATTATTAGTGCCCCAAAATACAAAGTAATACTGATACATTAATCCCCTCTGAACAGGAAAGAGATCTATAATGTAATTTAAGAACCATGTACTTTAGTCCCATTTTGAATTGATTGATCCTGTTTTTCGTATCACAAACAATGACAAGTGTTGAAAGTATAAAGAATTTGTGTAATTAGAGATAAATTAATCAGGATACATTTTCTTTGTGTGAAATACCAGGAATGCTAGAGAAAGTGCCTTGCTTTATTACAGCGGTAGTATGGTTTTCAGCAGAAATATAGGGCAAAGATATTGATTGGAGTTCATTTTAGAACATTAAATACTGCATGTGCTACTTCAGCTTTCAGCACTGATTTAGAAACAGAAACAAAACAGAGAGGCCACTACAGAAAAGCTACACCTCATTTGTCTGTTGTGTCATCTGGTGTAGATCAGGAGCAGTTTCTATAATATTCATGAAGTTCCACCAGTTTAAAAGGTACTGTAAATGACATCAGAACTAGCTCCATTGTGTATAATGTAAGAAGAGTGAAGAATTTAAATGATAGATTTATGCCAGAGCTGCCCTAGGGTGAATAAGAAGTACATTAATAATGCAATGTTTATTTTGAAATATTTTATTACAATTTTACTAAAAATATCCAAATAGCAGGGAAAAAAAGCCAATACTACACATGTTCAGCATTTAGGACAAGTTATTTTTGCAGTAAGATTCTTGGCAGACTGTATCATTTCTTTTAGTACTTCACCTGTGACACTATAAATAATACATATTTATTTAAGTAGAGCTATTATACACTAGTGTTTCTGTCGTACATAATTTATAGACAGTGATTTCCTAACATGTGTAGGTAATGTTCTCTATGAAAAGAAATGTTCAGAATAAAATAATTTTAAAGGAATGAAGCAGTTACTTAAACTGAATTGAATCAAGAGCTGCATTTTGAAGGCATGGATTGATAACTGCTTTTTTAAAGAACAGTATTAACTTTCCTTTTTCAGCCTGTGAACTTTATCATTACAATAATTTTCTTTTAAAAATTGGTGTGAAGCATCAAGTAACAACAGAAAATATAAGTGCTTAAACAGAAGTATGATTACCACTGAAACTTCAGAGATGCTGCATGTATTCCAGATGATGTCAAGGTGTCTAGTTAGAAATACATCTGTACAGAATTTGTGTACATTTTTATGCAAGTTGAATGGAACCCTGCTCCATATTACACTGAGATTGTTAAGGTCATCTTTGCATCCATGACTAAACTCAGATAGGAAATTATTTGGGAGTTCTGCATTCATGTTTCCTTGGGTGAGAATCCTATTAAGAATATTTTAGCCACTGTGCTGCCTGTAATAGCTGTATTGATTGACATCCAAAAAGACAGTGATTTCCTCTTGAGACAGCAGAAGAGCCTTTATATTGTAAATCTGTTCTAACTTTCTAATCTCATGTGTGGACACATTCCTCTGTGTCTCATCTTTTCCGGGACAGTTTGGAAAATGACTTGTATCAGGAATAAAATTCCACGTTCCCTGTACAAATGTCTTTACACATAGTTGTCTGCTCCATGGTCTTTTTTTTCTATTCCAGCCTGATGCTTACTATATTTTTTTAGAAATATAATAGGGGTTGTGTTGGGAGAACCATGTTGGGCACAGGACATCAGACAGGAACAGTAACATTTTTAAGTTCCTTCAGTATTTTTCCCCTTCCCCACAGGTACGCTGTTTTTTTAAACTCCGGTGTACTGTATATTGTTCGCTATGTTTTCTGAAGTCTGGAACAGGGTATATGGAAAATTTCCTTTTAAAGCAGCAGCTGTGTTTTGCCAGGTTAAGCATCAGAATAGCATTGCATTCTGTGTGCAATCTTTTTCTCTTTAGTGGGGCTGAACTGTGTGTTATTCATTAAGGGACCAATCCAAAGTTCTCTAACGTCAAGTGAAATTTTCCCATTGACTTTGTCGGTTTTGGCTCAGGCTCCAATGGCTGTTCTATATCCTTTTGTTAGGAGGATTAAAATGTACTCTTTCATTAGTTAAGTGCAAACTGAATTTCAAATGAGTCAGAATATATTGAAAGTAAAACTGTCAAATCATTGGTATTGATTTAGACACTGTTAAACAGGGGCAGCGCTAACACACAAGGGTTTATTCTGTGTTACGACTTGCTTATAACCCCCATTGATGATAATGGGAATTACAGGCATGTCCAGAAGGGAATGTGCCCTTTGTTAATTCCCTATAAGCCTTAGATTAAGGAGCCACAGTTCTGTGAGAGTTCAAATACTTTTTGTGTGCAGATGAAACTTTCTGAGCTCTCCTGTGTCCTTTCTTAGCAGTTCTTGGAAGGTAGACCTTTCAGAAAGAAATGTATCCCAAAGCTGTTGTCTTGCCTTTCCTTATCTGACAGGGAAGATGCCAGGAGATTGTGCCAGGAGACAGGCACACTTTTGTCCAAAGTGTGAGGCAAGAAAAGTTAATATAGTTTGTACAGGGCCCTGACGGCAATACAAATTGCTAATGTTGTAACAAGGAAAAGTTTGTGCAAAACTGATAGGAAAATAAAACATGTAAGTTTAATTTTTTTTTTTTTTTTTTTTTGTACTAGTGGTGTATAAATCAGAGACTAAAGGGATAATCAGAATAGGGTATATAACCAAGGGAGCTTCATATTGCTTCTAGGAGTTTACAGCCTAAACCAGACATACGCAATGAGGTGTAAAATAAAATAACCACAAATAAAATATACCTGATACATTAGTAGAACCTTTCTTTAGTAGATAAATGTATTCATCTTGCTGAATAAGTTGTTTACAAATAGAAATGCCAATTAACCAGTGTTCCTAAGTTTGTTTATATTCCTGCCAAAAAGATACTGTTTTAAATAGAAGACAATATTGGCTATGTGCAAGTTAGATAGAAACTGATGCCCTGGTGAGTCCTCCTAAGTCCACAAATCAAGCACATTTTCCTATCTGTCTCGAAAACCACTTACATGGCAAGTGTGCTTGCACACACACGTACCCTTTCTCTCATTAGTTTTGTAGTTTATGGTTTCCAAATCATTAAGTCTAATAATAGTAATACATAGCTTGTCTTTCTCTAAATGTAACCCAGATGCTGTTCCTAGAAAAGAAACACTTTTTTGCACTAATGGGGTTGGGCTATGACATGTCACTCACATCATAAGTTGACGTAAATTTGTCCGTCACAATTTGTATGCAGTGATCTGCTGGTAACAGCAATACAGCAGGTCATCTGAAATAAACTGGGTGCAAGTAGATGCCACCTACCACCCTGTTTGTTAGCAATGCCCACAAGAGATTAATGCGGTGTGTGGCAGCACGAAGTTTGCTATCTGCATGTCCATTTGCTTTCTTCCGGGACATTACTGCTCTATGGGGACTTGAGGGAGGGAGCCGTCACAGGGAAGGCGTGGAATGGGAACTCGCTGGTCACCCCAGCTATTTCCTACACCTCTTGCTTCTGAAATTCTTCTTGTGCTAATGGTGTTCTCATTTTCTCTTAATTTCATCCCTCTCTACTTGTAGGTTTGGGGCTTGATTAAGTGTTTGCTTCTACCTCAGCCCTACTGCTGAGCCTAAACTTACCATGAAGTTCCTCCCCTCATCTGCTGCATACATCTGGGAACACCAGAAATTGTTAGGCACCTCTCTGTCTGTTTTTAAAACTCTCTGACTGTAAAAAAAAAACAGAAAAAAAAAAGCCAAACAAACAAAAAAACAGCTTTGGGGAACATATGGGACTGGAAAACTGCTGATTCCTACCTATTGACACTGATGCCTCAGAAGCACACCCGTAGTCCCTACCTTGCCAGGAGAAGGAGGTATTGCTTTTGTTCTTGTTCTGCCTTGTTTCCTCATCTTAGGATGAGGAAAGTGTTGAATTAAGACCCCGCATCTCCTGGGTCACTGCTGTAATGAACAAGTTGCATCAAATGGCACCCTAACCTCTTTTTTGTACTTTTAAAAACCACTTTCTGTCAGGGTCCTGTGGGCACTAACCAGCCTTACTGTCGCTGCCCAGCCTTCCCCATCCTGCCCATGGGCCCAGGATGCCATTTCAGCCCAGCCAGGACCATTGTCCCTGCCCAAACGGTGCCACAGGCCTGCCTGCCCCTCATCCTGTCCCCAGGCACTTTGATATCCCGCGCCAGTCTTGGACATGGCTTATTGCCCTGTCCTGGCCGATGTTCGACGGCCCTGCTGCCACCACCCAAGTGCCCTGGCCACCTGCCTCCAGCTGTGGGACCGTGCCAGTGGGTGAGGTGATGGCCTGGCTGCCTTGCAGCCACCCGCCTTGGGAATGCAGCCCTGCTCCTGCTGCCCCCTGACACTTTCCATCCTGCTGCATTTTCTGTCAGATCTCCTGCTGGAGCTTTGGATCTTGATCTGTAGGATAAACATGCTGGTCAGGCCCCAGATCAGGCATCGAAGCCTGTCTTGATTTCGAACACACCCAGGTGGTCAGCAGCTTTCTCCTTACCTCCTCCTTGCTTTGCTCAAGAGGGTGGTTGCTGAAGTTTCTAATACTCCCTCAGTACTGAGCTTTTTGAATCTGTCTTGAAAGCTAGACAATAAAAGCCATGTATCTGCATCCTCTGCTGAGTCTAGATATTTGTTCCAGATCCTATTTGAAGAAATCCGTCTTGAAGAAAGCAAAAACAGGTAGATGAGCTAGTCCAATGCAGTCTGTTCTGTAATGGTGTAACCTTGCAGACTTGGCTCTCCCTGTACCCCTCCTCCAATCTGTCACTCTCTACAAGTAAAGACGCTACCAAGAGCTATTCTTTGGAGCTTTCAGACTACTGAAATAGATAACATATAAATGTATTTATTAAAAACAAAAACTGTTCCAATTTTTATCCCTCATAGACATGGTTCCATTAAAGAGTATCCCACCAGACCAGATACAAACCATACAGCATACGACAAATAACAGCAGGTTTGGAAAATCATGTACTTTGTCAGAAAGTATACCGAACAAAACTGTTCGTTTTCCTATAGGACTTCAAAATTGAGAATTACCTAATGGAACAGATCAGAGACGGGCTGTAAGTGTAGCATGCCTGCAGGCAACGGGTAGCTCTTGTACTTAAAGTTTATCAGTTGGCATCAGTTTGTAAAACCAAACAAGCCGTACTTCTATAGCAGAGCTCTAAGTTTGTTTGTCTGCTTGAAAATACATTTATCTGTGTTACAATGTACTGAAAGGTCTTGTGTTAAAACAAAGGTACTACTCCTTTGCTACATTTGCTTTGGTCCAGTGCTGATCTCCAACATATAAACAAAGAGTAAGTCAGTTGCCTTGGCTGAAAAGAGTGCGTGTGTGATTAGAATCTGACCTCTACTTTGCCACTGTACAAACCTAGGAGTTTGAATGATGGTATAAAAAATTACTTACACATTTTTTAATACATGAATTATGTTTCATATTTTGAGGAGGACCTGGTAGGCATTGGGGCAAAAGTATTTCTGTCTGCATCATGTACACTTGCAAATACTAACGTAGTGCAAGGGGGGATCTTATCCTCCATTTCATTTACTCTCCTGGATGTTTTGCAGATTTGGAGGAAGATCCATAGGTTTTTTTTCTGGAAATCATATTATATTTTCATTACACTGAAGTTGGAACATTTTTTAATCCCTATGAAAAGGATTAGTATTTTATAATTAAATGCATCTACTATTAAATAAAAAACAGTGAATGAAACAAATGTTGGTGTTCACAAAATGTATGCAAGTTGACCATTCCAGTACCAGTGTATGAGAAGCAAGATGAAATGAGGAAGTAGCTTTCAGCATTTTGTGATCATACCACCTACATTAATTTAAAAACACTATTTTTTTATAAATTCAGTTGTTTTCTACAGAATGTTTTGGTTTCTCTTTTTAATAGGTTGAGCATGTCATACAAAGCACAATCCAAATCCTATAAACATCTCCCCATCTGTTAGTGGGCCTTTCTCAGATGAGGTTTAACTTTTGAAATATAGTTTCGAGGGAATTGCTACCATTTGTCTGACTTGTCATGACATTTTAGTGATTGAGAGTTTTTGTTTTGGAGACAAATGAAAATCAACCAAGTAGAATCACTTTGCATATTCTTCTGAGTCACTCTGCCCTTTGCTGTGTGAGGGCAAACTAGTTTTGCTGTTCTGTGCAGCCTCAGTACAATAAAGTCTACTGTTACAAACAGGCTTCTGAACCTAGTTGATGCCAAGTGGTGAAATGACTCAAATACCAATAAGCATTATGCAGAAATGTTGACAGCCCAGCTCCAAATGACCAGCATTGTTCTGCTAAAAATGTTCCCATGAAGTCTGTGAACTTGCCAGTGCCACACTGGATTTGTTTTTACTGAAATAAGTGTGTATACAAAGAACTTTTCTTTCCCTCTTTCCAGTTTACATATAATTGAAGCAGAGATGTTTGGACTTCTTACAATGTGGAAGATTCTTTAGATTTTATACATACTACATCATACATAATTTGTCATGGAATTTGTTTGGCAATACCTCCCACATGACATCTTGCTCGACCTAAAAGAAAAAAGAAGTATGCTGCCAACATAATTATCCCTTATTTCCTGATGCAATAATTTTTAAAAGAGAGATGACATATTCTGTAAGCTTTCTGTAGGGAAAATAATGATATCACCCACTTCAGGAGATCCTCATTTAAGTTTCTTATTAATTAACATCTCTATGTTGGGAGGAAAAATACTCCAATACAGCAAGTGGAACTAGTATTGAGTATTATCCTTGCAACAAGGTTATAAATTATATTTTCTGTGAGTTTTGAGTTTTTAAATTGAGTTAGGTTTGTCATTTTTTTCTTTACTGCATTGGTTTTCCTGAATATAGTGAAGATTAAGTTCATTTTTTGAGAAGTATGCTACTATGTTCCACATTCAGATACTCGCAAAAATGAGGTTTATTTCCCTCCATACTCCTTGATTAATGGACTAAAAACCAAACATGGTTTCAGTAGTGATGACAAAATGTGTAATGCTCACAGAATGATTAATTGCATAGATTTCAATATTTTCAAAGAAAACTTGTGACTTTACAGAGTCAAATAAGAAAAGATAATAGAAAACCTCATAAGATTATCAAAAGCTGTAAAATATTAGTTAGATAATAAGCTGCTCAGAGTTCTGCTTCTGTATCAGCAAAAAAAAGAAAGTGAAAACATTGTCCTCATAAACCAAATATGTGTGTGTTAAAAAATTAATATGAAGGAGGAGAAAAGGAAGATAGTAATTTAATATAAAACTAACATTCATAAGGGTTTTTTATTTATTACTATAGCTTGAATTTATGTTAGATATTAAAGGTTAAAAATTACAAATTTTAGAAAACCTTTAAGCATCTAACACTTGTCGAAAGTGCCTAGGGTTCATAGAAAGCCAGTGAGAAAATGAAGGTCCTCATTTCCTACAGGACTTCTGAAAAGTGACATGTAGGTTCCTCAGTTAGTCAGGCACACTAAAGCCCTTGATTCCAAAATCAGTTCCACGGAGATTAGTCCTAATGTGAGATGAGTTAAACACAAGTTACGTTCCTGATAGGATAAAGACAGAAGAATTTCCTAAATCACTTTTCCATTACAATAAAATTATTCAGTTACACCTGCTAGTAACTCATTTTATAGAATTATAAATTAATGCTTGTTGAATGCTTACACTTTTTTTTTAATAGAGAAAACACCCAACCAAAACAATATATCAAAAAGTGAAGGTAGAGACCTTTCTCTCCTTCACTACCAAGACTTTGATCTTTTTGGTCCCTTATTTTCTTTTCCTAAAATTCCCATACAATTCTTTTGAATAAAAAAAAAAAGAAAATATTTCTTCAAGACAACTATTTGTCCCTGTTTTCTGATCCCCTGATTTAAAAAAAACTATATTAGGTAAGGACCAAGACTTTCACCGAGAGTGTCACCAGTAGTCTGTCTGTTATACAAACATGAAGTGATCAGATAAATTCATCCTGTGGAAAGGACCAAGCAGCAAGACACAGATTTAACAGCCAAATGGCAGAGATCTCACAAGCTGGGTCACAAAGTGTCTGACTCTTCTGTGCAGCTTGTCTTAACAGTGCAAATAATACAAGTAAAATTTAAGGACTTTTTTTCAAGTCGATGATAGAAATCCAAAACCTTCTTTTCTCTTTTCATGTTACTGAAATCCCCCAAAGTGAAGTTATTTTCTCCTGAGAGAAACCAACTGATATGCTGTATCCAGTGGAAAAGAAAAAAAAGAAAAAAAAGAAAAAAAAAAAAGAGCTTGTTCAGAACCAGTGCTTAGGGGTTTGCTTATAGGTGTCATTGTGTCTCACATTCCTGCTGTGAAAATCAGCTTGCATTTGAATGTGCATCTTGACCCATAAATGTCACCCTGGTCCACTGAGCATCTTGACTTCAACATTTCCTGTTGTAAAATGGACAATGGGATAACACTTCTTTTTCTGAAGGAGGGACCTGTGACAATGCGTGCATGTGTGCAGTCAGGAGAAACTGCAGCACTCGGGATTTAAAAGCATGTCATCAGCCACTGAGCAGGAGATCACAGGAGAACGAAGTTGCTGGACAGTTTTTGAAAAACACAAGGATTATCATTTCTGTTTCCAAGCCACTTCTCCTTTTCACAGCCCTGAATCCTTCTTGGCCTCTCTCCATCAATGGCTCAACGATGTGCCCCATAGTAGAGTACGTCCAGCTGTGTGGTAGAGCAAGCTGCCTTTGAACAATGAAATAAGAACGCTGCCATTCCTGTGAACATGTTGTTTATGTTGCTAGCCATTTCTTAATTACATGCATTTTCTAGTATAAAACATCTTAACGTTATGCTCAGAAAGTGAAATTTGCACTGAGAATGCACTGAAAGGTTCATGTAGAATAAAAGGAGTTCCAGCTTTACCAATTCTTGATGATCGTCTAACAGCTGCAATTTTTTTTTAAGAAAAACACATATTTTACTTTTAATTCCTTGCCTTTTCTGTTCCAGAGGATATTTACAAGTCAAGTTATGTTCTTTAGGACATTGCTTCATCACCAGAAATAAGGACGCTTCAATCAGATTGCCAACCTCAATCTTTCAGTTTAAAGCCGAAGTGCGGAATTCTGTTATTGTAGGAGACAGAACTTCTTGCATACCTACTTGGAATTTAGGACTTCAGAATTTTAAAAATATTAAATGTTTATGATAGTATTTGTACACATTCCTGAAGACATGGGCAGAGTACACAGGTTCCAAAAATGTTCATGAGTATGCTTTTAGAAACTACATTTTGCTCTGATTTGAATTAAATTATGCAAAGAATGATATTGTCTTTTCAAAATTATATAGCATTATTTAACAGTTATTTAAATATTTCCATTGCTCAAATATCAATTTTCACTCCATTGCATCAAAGGAATATAGATTATATTTTTTATCATCACGAATGATCAAGAAGATCAAAATATAGGGGTTTTTTCTTTCCAAACATAGGACAGACGGTTCAATTTTAAAAATACCAAAAGGTGTCTCCATTTTTTGCATATGTCTGCATATGTATAGATACCAGCCTGAATGTTAGCATATCTTTCCTTGCACTAAAAAGTTAGTTTAAATTATTTTGAGTGATCTTTTCACAATGATCAATATCATTAACTAAAGAGGATTTAAAGATGAGCACAGGGAAAACTTTTATTATTAAAATACACCTCATAAGTACAATATCTGGTGTTTTCACAAATATCTGTTTCGGGACAGCAAGACTAGAACCTTGCTGTGATGTACAAGAACCTGATAGAAGCCCTGATATAAATGTCATCTCTTATCAGAATCTGAAATTTGATGATTAACACTAGTACCTTATGCACTGAGACATTTTCACAGATATTCTCAAAAGCAGTATTGAAGTGTTTGATAGATCTCATTAGAGCACTTTGATGTCTCCATTCTTCATATTCAGAAGGTAAAAAACTCAGGTTAGGATACAGTTGGTTAGACGGAGATAGAACAGGATATTAGGGAAAAAATGGTATTGTTTATGGCTGGTTAGAAAAAATCACATTCAGTAAGGGAAGCAGAAAGATGTAATTGAACTGTGTGCAAGGTTTTAAACTACTAATTGTATTTCTAAGAATACTTTGATAACATGTATGAGTATATTTGGCTATATACATACTCATTTAAAGAATATTGCTCATTCAGATGCAGAGAAATTAATCAGAAAAAGGAAGACAAAACATCTGTGAAAGAGAAAGGAAATAATTTACCAATAAATCATAGAACAGTGCTAAAAAGAATCATCAAAAAGGTACTAGATCTTGTGACTCATGTGTGGTATAAAAACCAGCCTTTTGTGGATTGACAGGTATAGGAATAAGAGATAAAATATTCACCATGGCATAGTGTCTTTTTACCATTATTTGTTTTGCATCTGATTACTTCTAAGAACTTAATTAAACAGGCAACAGAGGACTGTAGACCTTTTCTTTTAACTGTAACAATTTTGTACTTTTTAAATCCTTTCAAAATAAATTGTATCACCGGCTCATTCTTTTTAATTCTGCTTATTTCATAAAAGCTATACACTCCTAATAGCACATTTCTTTCCTTTGCTTGCAGTTTTGCCTGTAGATTAGTTACATCCTAAATGCAATCACTGCAATACAGAATCTGAAAAACATATGCCAAATTATTCAAGAAAATACTTGTATTTGTCACAACTATTTCCACAAATAAAACTAAAGCTCCTTTTTAATACTGAACATAAATGCAAGTCTCCAGAACTTGTACAGCTTGTAAGCTATAGTGTGCCTACAGTGGTGTCTTAAAAAAAACCCAATATTTATGTAGCAGGTAATTGCTGTAGAAACAATGGATTCTAAACTATTGAGTCTTAATAAAGACAATGTGTTTCATAAATGCTACTGTTACTATCTTTTTTAAATATTAGTTGCACTTTTATTTTTTCATGTTGATATAATAGGATGACTGTGTTCTCTTACATATAATATTACAGGAGATTATTTATAACCAAAATGTTGTCTATCAGAATAAAAGCCTTCAGATCCATTGTAGCTATGGAATAATAAATAGGAATAGTGTACTTTTAAAAATACATCTACATGCACATTTTATGTGCAATGTAGCGTACTTAGTACTCCAAGCTCAATTCATTCTCTTTAAAGTTTTACTTCAAAACAACTTCATTGTTTTAAGTGACTAAATTAAAGCTTTTTAGTGTTTCCTGCAATCTCCCAAAGCAGAAATAAAATCAGTTTTAATTTATTTTATTTGCTAACACTGTGGATATAATTATTGCTGCAGAGTCTTTTTAATTGTTTTCAACTAGGTCCTTGTCTTTAAGTTGCAATAGACTTCTAATTCTACATTGTTGATATTCCCTTGTTAATTTTGACAAAGCATCATAAATCCAGGTATTTAGGCTTATTGAATTTTGAAATGAGGTGATTAGTTGGAACATGGATGAATGAACTGATGCAAAGCAAAATGAATTTTATGATTTACTGTCATTTACAAGTTCCTTTGGAACCGTTATGTGCAAATTGTAAAATGTATTAAGAGGTAAGATATCACAGTTATAATCAACAATGTAAAATTTTCTCAAATAAAAGTATTCAAGTAGTCCTCCAAAAAGAGTAATTGTTGAATAAGTGTTTGTTATACGCAGTTAGTTTTTATTATAGATCATGCTTTTCCACTCCAACATTTCAGTATGCAAAAAGGTATCTTAATAGACTTTCAGTAGCAGTCAGTAATGTTAAATTTCCAAAGCTGTTACCATTGTAATTTGCTTTCAAATATTCATGTACTTTACAAGAGGCATATTTAGGATGAAGTAGCCTATTTATCAGTTTTTACTTAAAGTTTATAATGGTTATTAGCTAAAGGTAACAGCCAACTACGATAATGTGTGCCCTTGATATCTGGTCATTGACATTTCTAGTAGTCGGGGGGGGGTTTTACTAGCTTTGAAAGGAAAGGGGGTTCAGTAATTTTACCTGTGTAGTACAAAATGCTAATACACGTGCAAGTATGAACTAAAACATGGATGTGTTGTACTTTTATTTCCAATTAAATAAAGACTTGAGTTTAATTATTAGAAAAGAGAGAGATAATCTAGATGTACATTCAGAAACTAAAGTTTAAAAGTCAGACAGCTTGAACTGCACCGCTTTTTAGCTGCTTATTTTAATTTTAGGCACAGTCTGAACATAAAGGACTTGCAGAGATAAGAGCCCCAAGAGCTGCTTCTCTCCATTTGAATTACAATTCAAAGACCAAAACTTTCCCTGAAACTTAAATGAATTGCTGCAGGCCTCTAGAAAGGCAAATTATGAGAACCCCATGTAGCGGTTCTCCTGTGCTGGTGCAGGAAAACGTAAAATCAGCCTCTGCCTATTCTTCTGATTACCTGAGTTCCTGTCTGCCCTAAGGTGGGAAGTGCAAGAGTTACATGCTTTCTTGCTTCTCTGAACCCTGGGCCAACATCAAAGTTTGGGTAAATCATTCCAAATTTGCAGCCTCTCTTTTTCGTACAAGCCAAATAACTCTGGATGAAATTTTATAGACTAAATCTACTTTTAATCTAGTTAAATAGTAAAAACCTCAGAATCTTAATGTGCAACATTTGCAAATGAGTTTCTCCAGACATTTTACAAGCATTTATAAGTCTTCTATTTTGTATTTTAATCGTTTTGTTGAATAGAAGTCCCATATAACCATTTGACTTTTCACAGGTTAATAAAAAAAGATTTGTTGTCATTTACAGTAAATTTAGTGCTTATAAAAAGATATAAAAGTTTCTGTACAAAAGTAAAATTTAGTTATTTAATATCCTAGTTTTGATGCCTCATGGAAGAAACCTAATTTTGCCTCTTTTGCCATATGTGATGTTTCTAATTCTGCGTTTGCTTTCTTGCTTTTTTTAGCTCTGTGTAATATTGTCTTGATATACCTGCCATACAAGAGTAAATACTGCATGGATGCAGAGCAAACTCCGGATGTAGCATGTTCAAAGTCTTACATTATTTTCTGGTATGAAAGAGAATTACAATGTGATCTTCCTACCTACAAACCATAATGTCTACTTTTAGTTCTTTTCTCTGCTACTGAAAGCAGAGAGGAGCTGGTCCTTGGAGCACGGGATTGTTCTTCAGAATGGCTCCATCTCTTATCCTTGAGATTAATGGAAACAAATTCTTCAGCTCTGTCTGGGATGGGACCAGTACTATAGCCTCAGATCTGTGACTTTCACATGTGCTATTTAATTAATGCCACTGTAAATATCATTGGCTTGGAATCTGTGCCACTCCTACTCCCGTTCTGGTAATTTGTGGAGACATTACAGACAACGGCAGGGTTGTTCCTCTTTGCAAAGTAGAGAGGAATCATGAGGGGATAGTACAAATAAGGTATGTGATTTTCTATATTGCAAGGAGTTTTATTGGATGTACTTTTTTTGACTCGATTTTGTCCTGCATTTTATGCACAATGTGATGAACTTCACTGAACCTGCAGTATACTGCATATATTTACATGGATTCCAGTAGAACAAACCTGTAAGTTTATATGCATCTTTACAGCAAACAGTGTTCTGTTGCAAATGACCATTCACATACTTTGCATTCTTCCATTTGTGCTGTTATGTCTTCACAGTTTTATATTTAATAAAAAATCATGGCAAGAGAGTTATTTTGTCAGTTTAAGAGAGGTGATGGAACCTCTGCTTGATGAAATGATCAAATATAGTTCCCACAGGGAACAAAGATGCATTAACAGGTGTGAAAGCAATTATGAATAATCTTGAAACTGATTTTTTTTAAATTTTATTTCTCCTCATGTCTGTGTTGATGTTTTTTCAGTCAACTGTAACTTCAAGGTCTGATTTCAAGCATCCATTCTCAGTTTCATTTGGTCACATTTACCTACACTAATGGGTAGTTACTGTGAGTCAATACTGTGACACAGAATATGTTTAACCCTGCTAGTGGTTTTATTTTACAGCTGTTTACCTTGAGGCTTACCTCACATTTACATTGCTTTGCTACAAGCGGTCTGATGCTAGTTCAGTGACAATAAAGTTACTCTGAAAACTTCAGGGCTTATAATAACAACACACACCTTTACAGCAAAGTGCAGGGTGTTGAGCCACTCTGCTGTTTGGGGATGAAAATGAGATGTAAACATTACAGCTACTGAGCAATGATCCAGTGGTGGGTTGGGTACACAGTTCCTTCAATGCTGGACTCTTTGGCTCATCCAAATTTAGACTCTTAATTACCTATGCGCGAGGAAAACATGCTCTAATAAGAGCTCCAAGGAGGTAAACACTTTGACAGAAAACATGGCATTTTTTGGTTTTTTATTCAACCTTTGTTTCAGAGGTGAAAACTGTATCATTATATTTAATTGGTTACCTGCAGTTCATTAGTGGCAGCATCATTAAGTAATACTGGAACATTTGTAGTGGCTAATCTTTCAAGCATTTAGCATTCACGATGACCTCGTTAAAAGTAACAAAGGTCAGGCTTCAGTTCAACCGAGTCGCCTGTTCACCAAGGAGACTAGCATAGCAAAGTAATCTCTGTGTGTCACTTTTCATTAATCATGCTACTTTCCTCTTCATGAAATTCCAGCAGATAATTGTTACTAAATGCGATTTGCAACACCCTGTGCTGTGGTTGAAGGACCAGAAATAGGCAAACAGATAAAAACATTGTTTAGCTTGCAGGCAGCAAGTGTTTGCTATTCAAAGGTACATCATGCATAAACATTGATTTAGCCATGAGCTGACACTTACAAGCTTTTGCTGTTTCCAGAAAGCCCTGTGGTCAGGCTAAGTAATAGCCAAGGGCAAGTACTTTTACCTGTGTAGCAAGGTTAGATTCTATATAAATTGTCTGATCCTGAAATAAATCAGTTTTCATAATGTTAAGCTGCTTCAGCATTGCCATAGGTCACAACAAAGTACACTAAATGAAACACTTGCATGTGTGGTAGGAAATGTGTTCCCATGTAAGCTCGCCTATGATGATATTGAATAAATATTTCATTAAGAACATAGTTAACAAAGAATTTACTTGTTTTCCTTTATCTCAGAACTTATTTGCATGAGTCTTCTCTATGCTATGAAATTTCTAGGATGAATTTATCTTCATTTCCATCTGCACCTTGTAAACTTCAGTAAAAGACGAACAGTTTCAGAAACACGCCAGTGGAATTCCATAGAAAGAGATGCTTACATGTTTGTCACATGGCTCAAAGATGCAATTTTATTCAACACCTGGCCAAATTCTGTTCTGTCACAAAAATGCAGCTTATGATAGAATTTTTAGAATTTGCTCTGGTGTTCCTCGGCAAAAGGCAGAATTTGATTGCTACTAATCAAATGGAATTGCATTCCTGTATTTGTGCAAAATCTTAACCTTACTGACCTACCTGTTCAGAGAATTAAAGACAACAGCAAAGTAAACTGTAGTTTTAGTGTGAATGTTTTAGCTCTGTCACCTACATCGCAGAACAACTGGTAGTGAAAGTGGTTTTATTCATGGGTTCTTCAAATAGGTTTAACTTGCGACTTACAGAAAATAAATTAATGCAAAGTCAAACAAAATTCAGGACTCAAGCCTACTCATAAAGCACATCTGAAATGTGTAGCAAATAAGAATTTACAGCAGTACAATTTCTCCAAAATATGGTTTTCAAAGGTGACTGGAAGTGCCTACATTTCTTTTGAAATAAGATAGAAAAGCATCATTATTATTCTCAGGCTTCTTATGTTTAGATATAAGTTGCAGCAGAGTTTAGTCAATTCCTGATTATTCAGGGTAATAGTACAGCATAATTCAGATAAAGCAAAAGTATCGACAATGTAAAAACATGTAAACTGAACTCGAAGAACATGTAATGAGGGAATGGAAAAAAATGCTTAACGTCTGTGAAGAACTTATGTGATAAATGATTATGACAAGTCTTCATTTAAATGATAAATAGGGTCAGTATGTACAGTGTGATCATTTGCATTGCAAATGGTGAATAATGGTACCAGATCGTACGTTCTGCAGGTACATACCACTTTTGACTTGAGTCTAATTTAATCTGAGCAATCAGAATCTGCAGTAGAATTAAACAAATCTAAAGTCATAGAGCTGTAACACAAAAATACTGCTTGACATTAATAATTCAAACATAAAATAGCTTTCTAGAACTGCACGGAACAGTTTACTTAATATGGCATTTCTAAGCATGACAACAGTATTTTCATTTGAGGTGATTTTGTTGACGTTCCTTAAGTGCCTTATTTTCTGAAAACTCTATCCTTTTTCTAACATTGGGCCCCGACAAAATTTACATCTTTCCAGACTTCCGGAGCCAGACATGTCTGTTTTGCATTTAGTAACCCTCACCTACACATTAATTTTCAATGTTGAACATGGTGCCTGCTACCTTCATTTGATGGCCTCTATTTTTTTTAATTAGAAAAGAAATTGGACAATTAATGTCTATCCATGCCTATGAACTTCTATCACATTCCCACTCAGTCATCTCTTTTCCAGCTTGAGAAGTCCTGGCTTACTTAGTCATTTCTTGTATGGAAGCATTCATTCTTGAACGGTGTCCAAATGTGATACTGTTGCAGTATTTAATTCCAACTTAAGTACCATCTGCTGGTAGAATATTCTCTGCCAACATTTCTCTCCACCACTTAATAAGAAAGGTAGTACTATCTAAAAACCAAGAATGGGTTCTCAGGTAGCTTGTAGTATATGTCTCTTGGCTTCTCCAGCAATTGGTAAATTCAGTGTTATTCAAAGATTCTGTTCTTTGTTTTTATTTGGAGGGGTGGGGGGTTAAAAGTTTATCTTTTGCAGCACAGAACATCTTCTATGTTGTTTGTCAACTGTTTCAGTTTTCAACCCATGGTCAAGCAGCACGAGTGGCTTTAACTAGAATGCCGTATTTCTAAGAGGAATTTAATCAACAACAATCTTATGTAGTATAGAAGAAAGGGCAAGAAGAGTTGGGAGAGTTTGGATTTTTGTTTGCTTTTTACATATTACATTTTGAAGATATCTGGCAATTCTCACCTGCTATTCTTCAGAAGTAGTTGAGGTTAAAAAAATCCAACTGAATAGACAACTAGGCAATAGCTGGCTGAATAGTTCTGTCATTCATTTATTGCTTTTGACTTTACAGTATGTGGAAGAATGAAGGTCGGAGGTGAACTAGAAGGTGCTTTCTTTCATAAATGGCTTACGGAATAGATTTCCTAAGGCTAATTTAAGGCATCTTAATCTAAATTGAAATGTTTATGAGAGTAAGGACTGCCCACATCAGCCCAGTCCAGTATGCTATTTGCAGTTTATATATATATATCTGTATACATGCATACAGTTCTGCAGAGCAGAACTTTTTCCCAGATATAGACCCCAAATACAAATTACAGAAGTATAATACCTTTTCCTAGTATAATACAGAAGATTGATTCTATATTATGTGGAACTTCGTGCCATGGATTTTTTTAGATACCCAAATTTTATATGGTTCAAAAACCAGCTGGACAAATTTGAGAAAGAAAAGTATCAACAGTTAGGGAAGGTCAGTGAGTTGTAACTTGCAGAAGGCTGTGTTGCAGAAACACTGGACAGATAGCAATATATTTCAAAAGTCAATTTTCTTTAATGATATCAAAATGTAATGGTCATATTGAACAGGAATGTTATGTTGTATTGATATATAACAGCCAGATTAGACAGAAATACTAGGTTGTAAACAGTGCAACAAACACAACTTATTTACAGGTTCAGGATGTCAGTTGGGAACTATCAATACACGAACTATAACCAGATCTAAGCTTAGAATGATGACTCAAAATGCGCAATCACTCACTGATAAGGCGAGGCACCGCGGGTGGCTTCCCGACCCACGGGGGAGTCCCCAGCTGCAGACCCACTGCCCTGAGGAAGACTGGCTCAATTTGCCCTCCAGCAGGGCTCCATTTATACCCTAGTCGAATCTGATCTGTGGTCATATATGGTCAACAGTCTAGAAACTTCTCTCGACTGAGGCGTTTCATTGGCTGAGGGCCTTGTCTGTCGACTGAAGGGCCTTGCCTTTCCTATCCCTCAACTAAGGTCTGTATGTGATGGTTGAGGTGTGTATGTGATGGTCGTCACCAGTGGATGTGTGTATGTGACCGCAGTCACCATGCAGCTGGCCGGCTTGACCCCCAAACTGCAGCTTCTAGTTTTAACACTTTCCGCTCAGCGGCTGAGAAGTTTCGGTCTTTATCAGGGCGGGTGTACCTGCCACAGGCTGGGACCATATTATAGGATAGTGTTGCAATGTGCTCACCCTGTAGCTCTTCTTCCACTCTTGGAAGTGGGATGCATGATCAGCCTTCCTTGGAAGACTCGTACATAACACGTAATATTATAACAAATGATTGGAATTCATTTTTGCAGTGCTGATTTTTCTTCAAAGCTACAGCTGTCGGTATTGAAATTTTATTTCGTGCTTCCCCTTCTTGAATAATCAGACAATGCTACTTGTTAGTAAGGGATCTTCCATATTGATGTCCCTGTGATACAGTGAAATTTGAGGGTATGTAATAGGTAAACTTTAAAGACATTGAAAGCTTATAGTGATACAGATGAAATTTTAGGTGGGAATGCAAGAGTGGGTAGTACGTGAAAACATTGCTGGGCCTGTGGAATATGAGTGACACTTTAGGGCAATTTTTATAGACTGCATAGATTCTGTGTTGTTCCCTGACCACAGAAGCAATTTTTATCCAAGAGGAGTGAAGAAGGAATATTTTTAAAACACAAGTAACACTAAGATTTTGGAAGGTGGAAAATGGACATGAGAAGAGATTATGCACAAGGAGATTGGGAGGGTGCCAAGTGTCAAATATGTGCTCAGCCGGAAAATGCATGGCATAGTTTTAATGCTTAACAAGAGGGTTAGGATGTGTGGAACCAATTTACATTTTCAGGATGGCAACGATACTACATATCCAGGTGGATATTTAAATAAGATAGGGATAATTGGAAGTTTTATTCATATCTTCAGGATTTATTAAATAGTTCTTTACATTTTTAACCATTCATATTGGGAGATCCACATATTTCAGTAGGAACTACGTTTGTGCAGTATTTTGGTTGTCCCTCTATCCTGATAAGGTAAATCTTTCTCAGAAAACCATAACAACAGAGGGAAAAAATCTTCAACAGAGACAGCTTGACATTTGCACAAGCTGAAACAAAGTGGCTGAATGTACTTAGTGATGTAGTAGTGTCAGAGATACCATTCAGGAACCCCTGTGATACACAACTGAAATCCTAGGTTTGATTTTACGGATGGTACTGCTGTAACCCTATCTAGGCCGATGGCCCTGAAGAAGAGAGGTAGGCTATAAATACACTGATATAATCTTGTTCATTGTACTTATGCTAATTAGTAAGTGTAGAACAATCATAAAAAGACTAAAAATGAGTTAATTAAGATTTATAAGTAACAGGATCAAATTAAAACTCATTTTTAAACACAAAAGTGTCATTGACATTCCTTTAAAAAAGATAACACAAATTTGCACTGAATTGTCAAGGGTCTGGAAAATAAATCCTTGCACTACAACCTTTTTTGCTTAAGTTGAAAGAAAGGAACTGAAGAAGTCAGTGCAATTTCTATCAAGACTGCTGTGTTTGAACACATTTTGAATAGAAATTTAGTTTGCTTTCCTCCAAGTGGGGAATTTTAAAGGTATGGTCTGCAGAAGGAAACAATGACAACAGTGTTGATAAAAATGGTAGATGGAAAATGATTTTTCAAGGTTAATATGTTCTTATGTTTTTTATTCAGCAATTCAAAGGCAGAAATCTCTTTTTTGATTGTTAAATAGAACCTGTTCAAAATAAAAACTGTTATGCTCATCTCCTAGATTTTCTAAAATACTTTCTAAAAAACACACAAACAAACATTTTTTCTATCAAGTTTTAATAGGTACATTTGTTTTAAAGGGGAACAATATGTGAAATATTCTATTTCGATTCTCATTAGATGCTACAATCAAAGATTTTAACAAGTATTCAGAGAAGCATTGAAATTTTAATATAAGAACTAATAAAGACAGTGAAGCATTTCCATAGGGACAGTGAAAAAAGACTGATGATATTTTTATTTTTTTTATCTACATTTTTGTTGCCTTCTCTGCAACCCAAAAAACAACTGGCGTCTTCATTTTTAGGAAAATTCAGTTGAGTACTATAGAAGTTCCTCTATAAAACTGTCTCATTTTTTCATTTATCAGGTGAAATTTTAGGCTTTTTGGAGTATAATGGCCCTCAATTAAAAAGCAACATACACTGGCAGCCCAGAGCCATATCAGCTGTATTGTTGCAACAGTTCCCCAGGGCTAGGGAAATAGTGCAACCTTTCATTTATTCTAGTTTGATAACCATTAAAATCATGAACTTTTAATAGCAAGTGCTCTGTAAGTTATTGTCAGACACTGAAAACCTTCATACCTTGGCTTATCTCTAAAAATATGAGTCATTTCACTGCAGTCATATGGGGATATGTTTCATGCCACGGACATGTTTACTTGCCTCAAAAAAATTCAGGTTTGTGTTAGTTGCAGAGATAAAGTCATTTCAGAAGAGGCAAATGAAAGATGAAAATTATTTCTGTGATACAAACACAGACAAAATTACTTTTTGTGGTTAAAAACACACACAAAGAAGTGCATCGGGGAGAAGTTATCTATTTGATTTAAAAATGAAAAACAGAAAGACATGGATTTATGTAAGAGTAATATTTAAAAATCTAAGTGTTTTTACGTATGCATGTGGAAACATGCATTAGTATTATTATATAAAAGAAATATCCACTGAACCTGTACCTGGGTACGTTATTTATTTAAAATATTTATTGATGTCCTTTGCAAACTAATTTGTGGTTTTGCTTCTCTTGTAAATTATAAGGTTATTAACAGCTTGTAAATATAAATAATGTCTCCAGTCAGTTCACTGGATAGCTATTATTTATCCAAGATCTCTCTGCAGCTATGGAATTATAAAAGGTATACAGTAACAACTACAATAATTACTTTAATTATACTGTAAATAAAACAGAACTTGCATATCCAGTTTTTCTTTCAGATTTCTCTGAGGGCTATAATGATTTAGGGAGCTTTCACTGTACTGTAGTGACAAAGTATATTTTATTCATTTAAAGCCTATTAAAAAGACAACTGCAGAAGTATAAAGCCACACTGTATAAACATCAGAATTATACAATAAGTAGCTTTCCCTCAGCAAACAATATAACATTATGTAAAACTTTCTTTTCCCCAAAACCAAAATCTATTTTCTATAGTGTTTCTTTCAGTTTTGGATTATTAACATACATTCTTCCTAACTTTGGTGGATAAACAGACTTGGCTTGTTTAGCCATTTCTGAGACTGCGACTTAGAGCTTTGATTTGATTCTGATCCCTCAACACACATCATGTGTTCAGGGATGTGTAAATTTGAATCTGGAGGTTGCCTGCTGACTTCTAAGTAAATAGGAATTTATGCAGGCACCAGCCTTCTTATAATTATTTTCTTGAGTATCTTGCTGGATCACATATAAGCAGCACAAGAATAATCTAAGAAGTAAGTATATATGCAAATATGTTACCGTAGAAAACTGTTTTGCTTTTATCTCTCTAAACTATAGATTATAAAATGGGTTTCATCGTTTCAGTGGTTGTGGTAACAGCTTTGGCTAGGACACCAAGAGCCTATCAAAGTTTTCCTTGTAAAAGTGTCTAAAAGACAGCTCAGAAGACTCCAGAACATTCACCCTGTGTGTGGCATTGCTTTCAAATTCTCCCCTTATGTAATGAAGATTATATGTCAATAACAGATCATATCTCTGATATCTGCAGGGGTTATGACTTCTTGTTTTCTGGTTCCTCTGTAGTTTTTCACAGTCTTTCAGTTCACTTGTGTTCACACCTCTGCCTTCTTCCATAGTAGAATCTGTTTTTCAGGAGTTTGTTTCCCCCTGAAGCTGTGTAGAGTGTTGCCCAAAAAGGATAGTGGAATTTTGATGCTCCCTTCCCCCCAGCCTATCATCCCATTCTCCCTGCCAACATCACTTTCTTTTGTGCATCCCAGTCTCTGAGGTTCAAAGAAAAATGCTGATCTTTTTCATGTTATCCTCATCTATTCTGTGCATTCTGGCTGTCTCTTAATAGAAAGACACATGTTGTATATACGAGCTACCTAAGCAGAAGAAAAAGTCTTTATAGCCATCTTCAGGAATCTTTACTACACATCCTCTAATGTTCACATATTGCTTCTACCACATATTTCCAAAAATTCCAGGCCCACCTGCATAAATTCATTACCTTGCATCTCTGCAGTTGCTAGAACGTTACATAAACCTGGAAACATAACAATTTTAGGCAACTACCAGACTGTAACAACACTAAGTTGCTATAACATTTTTCCACTTGCAATTGCTTTTTGAACCACTCTGTCATCAAAAGAGCAGAAATCCCACCTTCTTCTAGCACAGCTGCTGCACACCGAGAAGCAAAAAACAGGTATGTCCTTCATAGCTTGTTCTACATTACTGTGGTGTTTTCTCTCCTAAAGAGATTTCCCAGATTTTCTTTTAGGTAGATTTAGTTCACTTATGCAGGACAGAGTTAGGTCAAAATTGCTTTAGGATATTCTTTCTGCCTAAAAATTGAGAATTCATTAATGAAATTTTTTTTTTTTTAAACAAGCTCAAGAGTCCTAATGACTTTGGTATATAAATAGTCCACAAAACTGATATAAGTAGCTTCTGTCATCTTGTCTATGACAAATAAAGGCCTGCCACAGCTAGTGACACCACATACTAGCAATGTACAGCTTCTTTTGTTTCCTTTCTTCTTTACTTTGATAGAATTCTTTTAACTTTAACAGAAACTTACTGTCTATTATATTCTTTTTTGAACATGCTACTAGAACATGTATTTTCAGATAACTGAAAGCTATTATACGAAGAACAAAGTCTTATTTTATTATATGCAGATATAGTGCTTTGCAGAAGGTGAGAAAGTCTAAACTTAATGTGAATGTGTTCAACGTTTTCTTTATTTATCTCTCTCATCCGTTTCCACCTTAAAATGTTTTTTCTTTTCCTTAGAGGACACTTAAAGAAAATAAGATGCTTGCTATGTCAAAAGATCCTAGCAATGTCCTCTTTCATTGGTATAATTATAACCCTATACAAGGGGAAGAATTTTAATGCACAACAGTTTATCACAAGAGACATCAACCAACTTGTTCATATTAAGACATGAGTAAATTAGCCCTGTGCATTCCATATGAATAGTGCTGTCACAGGATATAAATATAAAATAGAAATAAATGCGATATGCACTGAAATCTTATCAGGCTCAAACAAGTATTCTAATTGTGCAAGTAAAAAGAACTGCTGTAACAAGGGGCCTTGGTGCCTCCAGGCAAGTCTTTGATTCTGTACCTTTCCATCTTGTAACATTTTGCACTGAATATCCTTGTAGTCTTTCTCAGCACAACTTAAAAGACCTCTAATAATTAAAAAAGACAAGAATAATATCACCTTAGCTACTATTGTAGGACAGATTCTATTACTGGGGATATCACTTAAAATAAGCTAAAAAATTAGATGGACCATACTGAAGTAGTCACTCTTGCAAAACTAACTGAATGTACTTAAAGACTAGAGTTTATAATGGCTACCAAAATGGTGTTTTCATAAATAGATCCGATCTTTGATAAATTAAATAGATTTATTTACAAATTAGATATTATCAAAGTCAAACTTAACATACTTGATTATCCTTAACCAAATGGCAGTAAGTGGCCTCCTGATTTCATCTCAGCCAATACAGCCAGAACATCCAATACGAAAACCAGGGTGAATTTTGAATATGAGCAGCACTGTCCAACGTGCTTGGAACTACTCTCCTTTGCAAGGGCAAGATGACATATATTCATCATGCCTTGATATCCTGGTGGTGTGCAGAGCAAGAAGGGAACCCTGACAGAACTCTGATTTCTTCATTAATTTTTAGCCAACTTACTAGGTTGGTTCAAAAGTACTTAAGTATTATGTCCCTTTTAAAAGTAAGATATCAGCATTTTGACCATCAAATAACTCTCAAATCTGCACAATATCCAGTTTTATTCGGTGATGCCAACCAGATGCTGTACCACTCAATAAGCATGTATCAGCTCACGTGGGATCTAACATATAACGGGTTTGAACTACAGTGACTAGTGAGTAAAAGCCTGTATGTGTTTGACTGATACAGCACTACTGCCGGTTCTCAAAGATATAAATTATTTTAAAATACTATTTTTTATTTGCTTTTTTGCAGCTTCTCAGAACACAGGAAGGGTCAGGGATTTCTCTTTCTTCTTGTGTGGCTTTAATTGGAGAGCTGGAACCTGTAGGAATATGTACAGGGTTGTACCGAGAGTGCGTGAAAACACCTGAAAATTAGTTATTCCACTTGCAACCTCTGCTAACTGATTGTAGACTAAGGAATATGCTATACAATCTAAATGGCAATTGGGGAGCATGAGTAAGTGCTGTCTGTGAGACATGACACCACAACGCTGTCCACTACTGCATCTGAAATAGTGTAAGTCCCCCCTGTTGTCTTCTCCAGGTGACATCCTGAAAGCTCAAGGACAGGCTGGCTTAGGACAGCAGACACCAATTAACATGACTCGTTCTTTGTTGCATTCCTCTTCTATGCATGTTTTACGCTTGGGGTTTTACTGCACATTTGCCTTGATTCTGTTTTAGGTGCATCCAGTATGTTACCTTTTGTTTTTCTTTCAAACAAAATGTAATGTCTGCCTGTTAACATTTAACATGTAACATCATAAATGTACATAGTATTTTCAAAACCTACAAATCCTAATCTTTCTATACTGCATAGATCACATGCCGAAGGAAGCTCTGCAAGATCCAGATAGCCCCCAGCTCCCTTTGTAGTCATAGCAGAATGCTGGGTGCTATGACAGACAAACAATATAGTTGTGTAAAATTCTGTTTTGTACAAGCAGGTACAAGAAAAGCATTAAATGTCAGCTAAATCAAGAGAAACTTCCCCACCCCCACCCCCAGTCTCATGCATCTCCTGATGTTGCTGCTATTCTAATTTATTGTCCTGGTTTTGGCTGGGACAGAGTTAACTCTCTTCTTAGTAGCTGATACAGTGCTGTGTTTTGGATTTAGTGTGAGAATGATGTTGATAACACTCTGATGTTTTAGTTGTTGCTAAGTAGCGCTTATCTTAAGGATTTTCAGTTTCCCATGCTCTGCCAGCAAGCAGGTGTGCAAGAAGCTGGGAGGGAGCATAGCCGGGGCAGCTGACCCGAACTAGCCAAAGGGGTATTCCATAAAAGAATGCGGGCATTGATCCCACTACCTCTCGCAAGCCACGGGGTTAAACCATGACGTTTATTTAAAAAAAAAAAAAAAAAAAAAAAAAAAAGAAAAGCACAAAGCCTCAGTTCAAATTGTTCGGCGCAAACAGGAATGTTATTACTGTTTTACCCAACTGCTATGTTTCCACATGGCATTAGTGCTTTCCTTCTTTTTCATTATAATCTAAAATATAGAAGTCATTATTTTGTTAAGAAGCGGAGCACCCAGAAACAAAACATTTCTTTGTATAGCCTAATTTTATATAATAATGAAGAGTGTCTATCCAAATTTGTGTCCCCAAGACTAAGGAAATTCAGAGCCAGAAATGAAATTAGGAGTTGCTCTAGGTCCCTGATTCACATAGTTATGAAGTGTGAGTTGTACTACACAAACTTTTTGCAATTTTTTTGTAATATTTATTCTTATTTCAGTTTATTTGGAATGTAAATATACTTACATTTAGAGCCAACCGCTGAAATACAGATGTAGTATTACTTTGCTGAAACTATATATTTGTTTATAAAATGTTTTTTAAAGCATGTCTTTTTCCTTGTCATCTTGTGTTCCATTTCTTGCATTCCGAAAGATCATTTCAGTGTACTGATTATTTCTGTATTTTATTTTTTGATCCAAGGGGTTTGTTTGTTTGCTTAAGTACACAGCAAAACATGAATAATCTCTTTCCGTTTCCTTCTTCTACTTGCATCTCTTGCCTTCTCTCGGTATGAGCAGCACTAGAAAAAAGCAGTGCACTAGGGAACAGTTGTTCTTCAGGCCTCAGTTATTTATTAGGTTGCCTAAATATATACATAATTTGAAGTTGCAGTATTGAGAAGTCCCATGAAAAAAGTTGTTGCTCATGAGCTTAAAGATATTTTAAGTTCTTTGCTATATTGTTTCTTGACTGTACCCTTTCCCATAAAGCTCCTGTACACCACCTAGTAAAGTTCTCTGTATTAAAAAAAAAAAATTATCTTTTAGATAGAAATATCCAACAAAAGAACTTTAAAGTTCCAAAATCAAGTGATCAGGAGTTACAAATACTAGAATTAAGTTTGTCCATGTAAATTTTAGCTAGATGCTTTCTACATATCATATGCTACAGTCTTTAGCTACATGATTCCTTACTATTTTTTCCAGATCCTTCCTTATTCAGACCACAGGAGCAGGCTGGGATGACTGAACAGCTTTTTGATATTTTGTTGGATCATCCTGGCACAGAGTGGCCCAAGGCATTTTTGACTGTGCAGAATTCCAAGTCTGTACTCAGTATAGTTATTACTTTCTGCCAGAGCTTTTGTGTGGTACTTACCACTATCGTATGAGTTTCACACATTACTGTTAATTTAATTTCAAAATCCACCTATGGGGTAGGAGGTTATTATCCGTATTTTTCATAGGAGCTGGCACAGATGGATGGGGCTGGGTGAAAGACTCGGGGAGCAAAGAGAAGGATTCACAAGGAATCCCAGTATAGATTCTTCACACTTACTCCAGAAACTGCAATGCTTAAAAGTTCTCAAGTTCCCTACGGTTTTATGAATAAGGTCATCTCTGTGCCTGTGTGGCTGAGTTCGTGTGCCACTACTTTGGTTCTGATGGCATTGCACAAGAAACTGGCCCCATAAGATCTTGACATTTCAGTACCTAGCTCATGCTCTTGTGCTAGCAGCACATATACTCTTGTCTTGATCTACAGATCAGTCTTAAGAGTCTGTC
This sequence comes from Gymnogyps californianus, assembly GCF_018139145.2. Taxonomy (NCBI): domain Eukaryota; kingdom Metazoa; phylum Chordata; class Aves; order Accipitriformes; family Cathartidae; genus Gymnogyps; species Gymnogyps californianus. Next base: position 38,136,878 of record NC_059474.1, on the reverse strand, counting down.
TATCCATATGCAAACTGGTGAGAAAGTAATGCTTCCCTTTTACCTACCTCACAGATAAAAATATTCGTCTGAGAATTTTAAGCACCTAGCTTGGGGTTAAAAACTTCAGCAAGAGTCAGAAATCCAGGAAGTTATATTATTACAAGGCTAACCCTAAAATCCTCGGTGTCAATCAAGCATAGGGACTACAGTAAAAGAATCCACTGATCTGAGTACACAGTTTAAGATGCTGACCCCTATTTGGGGGGGAAATCAGCATCATATAGGTCTTTGTATAGTCATGACACAGCTTACTATTACAGTCACATTAATGTTTGAAGTTGCGAATGTTCATCATTCTTCAAATAGACAACACATTCTCAAGCCAGCTCCATGGCCCCAGAAACAGGGAATACACCACTTGGTACCAGCTCTGAGAAATACGTTTTAGGGGATGTGCAGTATCCTCTAGGAAGTCTATGATAGGATCTAGAATCCATTTCTACGTAGCAATAGTTTAATTAATTGAAAAAGCCCTTCTGATAACATCTGCTTTCCTTATTACACATTTTGCCACTTCTGCCAGAAATATGAGAGGGGTCTAATAAGTGACAGCACCCTTGACTAAGTGATCCCCATTCGTGCCCAGAGCACATTCCTTGCTCAGTGAGGCAGAAGAGCTGTGGAAAAACAGTATATGATCATGCAAATATAGAATATATCAAAATGCAGATGCCCAAGAAAGAAAAATCTCATCCCTCAGAGTTTGCTTTTACAACACCTTGAATTTTGTTTTAGTTTGGTTTGAGCTTTTCCTGTTCGTACAAGAGAGAGAAGTGAGTGGAAGTGGTTAGGAGTTGTTGTGGAAAATGTTAGGTTTATTTTTTTCCCTGCTCTTATCCTTATTCTGGTGGAAGGGGGCAGCAAGTAAGGAACAGCTTGGTTTCACTTCTTAGAGTTTCAATAAAAGATACAGGATGACATAGTGTCATAGTCATGCTTTATTTCACTCTAGCTGTCAAAAAAGAATCTCTCTGAACTATTTTGGGATTTGTGCCCTTTTGCAACCTGTTGGTGTGCTTTGGTTAGATTACACAGTGACCAGTAAATTACCGTTGCCATTTTAAGCCAAGAAAAGACTACAGAAAACAAACATTAAAACAACAGTATTTAATAATAGTTACATAAAAGTGAATTTGGTAATGAATTTAGTTTCTGCTAACTTGTTAGCTAACCATATGGTTAACTTCAGAATCAATCAAGAATTTCCTCGGACTTTACTTAATTGGGTGACATACGATTTAAGTACATGAAGTGTGATAAATACAAGCTGTCTTGATGAAGATCACTCTGTTGACTTAGATAGTGATTGAATAAGAGGAACTGTAATAACAAATATGTGCATAGATATTTTGAAGTAGAAATCAAGCCAGCCTATTAGAATTAGCAACAGAAAGTTTAGTATGGGTATCACTCTCCTTAGTTATGTACAGTGAGCAGAAGCAGTGTCATGCACATGGAGAGACATTATCACACTTGCTATGAGCCACAGAGTATAGGCAATGAAAGATAAATTTTCTTTATTTCATTATTGCTTTACACTTTTAACTGATGCAAATAAAAAGCTGAATGTTGCATGCATTTAGTTTATTTTTATTTTACTCTTCTGGTGTACAAGGATGCTGCTGGTGCTTTGTTTTAGTCAGACTGAACACCCTATGAGGCTATTTTTATTTTGATTCTCTGAGAAGACAGTTTACAAATTTGACTCCAATGATGAGAAGGAGCAGATACTCTTGCAGGTCATGGTTTGGCTAAAAGGACAATTTCACCATCATCATTCAGATCACCTTGTCTTAAATCTGTAGTGTGAACTATATGTTTTACTACATTGTTTAGACACAGAGATATATACAGAAACAGCATACAGAAAGGAAACATTGACTTTCTAGTGAACGTTTTCTGCCCACATGACTACTTTGCAACAGTGATTGGAGTGATGTGATTCTTATTCATGACTCATAAAGCTGGGGTAGCCTCTGAACCAGAAGTGTGGTACTTGATTGGCAACAACTGAGATACAACTATAAAAAAGATTGCTACATTCAACTTGAAGACTTTTGCAAGGTTAGGTTGATGACAATTTTCTCTGCTTTTCCAAGCCTTCAGAAAAATCTTTCCCACCAAGCACTGATGCTACAAAGACATAGAGTTAACAAGTTCCAGATTGACTTTGGGCTGTGACCAAGTTTATCAACTATAGGAAGTAAACAAAGCATATTTCTGGTTATTGAAGTAATTTAATTAAAAAAAAAAGTGCTAAGTTTGCTACTAGTTTGCCAATGACATACTACTGCCAAACTTTGTGGCATTAATGTGCATGAGTAGAGGATAGTAGCAACAACTTTCCTCAAATGTTTCAGGTTTCACTGTTGCTGGGGAAAGGGAATATGTTGTGGTTTGCTGAAGGATACTTCTTCTACAGCCAGAGGAGGACATAGTACTGCTGGAAGGCCATGTGCCAATGTATTCAAGTTCCTGCAGTACTCAGTTCAAGCAGATGGGGGGGGGGGGGAACTAAACTTCATTCTGGTAAAGTATTTCAACTAAGGTATTTTTTAAAATCAATTTTTTAAAATCAATTTTAAAATCAATGATTTTAAAATCAGCATTTTCTGGACTTATCATAAAGGCTGGCAGTAAAAGTGCTGGGTACAACTCTGCACGTTATGAAAATACAGAATTTTCCCTCAGGTTCAACATGCAGGTGTAAAATGGCTAAAATAAGCACAATCTTCTTCATAAGTCTAGATTCATTAAAAAAAAGGCAACATTTTTTTTTCCAGTTTTGAAAATGAATTTATTGGCATTAATAATTTTTCTGTTTATAGCTTTCACTCCACAAACTGTAATATAGATCTTGTAATGAGCTAGTCCTTCTTAGAGATGTATCAGATTGCTCAAAAATCCCCAGGAGTTAGTAAAAGCTTGTCTGGTTTTTAATTCTCCCAGCTGGTATAGACAAGCAACAGTTTAATTTTTCCCCTCTGAACATGATTTTATAGCACCTGTTACATTTATACATTAATACTACAATTCTAAATCATTAGAGCCTGATACAACCACAGTACCTGTAATATTACTCTTGTGCCCTGCTCTTTATCACGTGGTTTTGCCCCAGTCTGTCTTCAATTGTCCCAACATCCAGATCTGCTACTTAAATAACTTGTCTCTTTGCAGTAGTGGGGAGAGAGGCAGGACAGTTTCTTCCTGGCTTCCCCCAGTGGGTGGAACCAACCTACTAAAAAAAAAAAATAGAAGAAGGGAGGCAGAATTTCCATAGATTCCAGAAAGGGAATACATGAGGGAGTGATGGGGCATAGAAAGGGAGATGGGCATGTGCTCCCAAGGATGCCGAGAGAACTGGAACCCTGAATTACAGCCTGCAACTTGGGAAGAAATCTCCTAGGGGCAGGTTCATTCTTCTAGCAAGTTAAATCAGCTGGTGAGCATGAGAAAAAGATACTCTTATCTTCCCCAACATCCCAATGTCCAGAGAGATATCATTACATTGCAGTAAATGGCCCGATTGCAAAGTCTGGTTTGTTTGGTTTTTTTTTTTGCTATCTGGAAAGACTCAAAGGGTATTACCCTGCCCTGACTTCTATTTGCTGGTGAAGAAAAGTGACTTTAACGAGGTCTGTACTTTCCCCCCTTGATACATCAGTCAGCCAACCCAAGTGGAGAAGTGCTAATTTATTACTCTTTTCTGGCTTAGTGTTGTTAAGGCAATGCTCCAACAGCAGGTGAAATGATTCAAGGGTGCTAAATAGTAGCACAGTACTCTTCTTCTTGATTATAAAGCTAGGAAACATTTCAGGTTTAATGTCTTTGCTCAGTTAAACTGCATCCTTAAATCTAAGGGGGGGATTTATGTTTGAAGACATCATAGGGGTGGTAAGGCACTGGAACAGGTTGCCCAGAGAAGCTGTGGATGCCTCATCCCTGGGTGCGTTCAAGGCCAGGTTGGGTGGGGCTTTGAGCAACCTGGTCTAGTGGAAGCTGTCCCTGCCCATGGCAGGGGGGGTTGGAACTAGATGATCTTTAATGTCCCTTCCAACTCAAACCTTTCTATGATTCTATGATATTTGCTTTGAAGGTTTGCTCATCTGTTAGAAAATGATCTCTGACAAGGTGCTCTTTTCATCTATGAGAGCCACTGAAGGCAGGCAGCAGAAAGAGTCACCTTTATTATGTGAAGCAGAACAGGAAAGGCTAGGCTAATAATTTCAATCTGATACTGTGTTATTAAGCCCCATATGTTGCAGCCCACAAAAAGATGATGTTACAGAGAAATTTGTTCAATGTGCTAAGTTTATTGGGGAAAGAACAGATAGCCGTAGAAAGAGCTACTTTCTTGAATTTATAGTTGAGGCTGCAGCAACCTTATGACTGTACACAGAAATGCTGCCACAGGAGCTTTTTGCAGTGAAGTGGAGTTAATGTGGAGAACAGGTAACAGGCAGATCTTTCTCAGAGTACCAAATATGTCCTGGTCACTCATATTCTACATATGCAAAGTTAAGGTGATTTTGAGGCTGTCAGCAGAGAGGTCATAAGGGAAAAAACAAAGGAACTGGAATTAATTCCAATGCTGGTTTCACTTGCACACACTGTAGACTATCAGTGTGGTACATAATATATTTCAATCTACCTGTCTGCTTCTCAGAAAAGAAATCATACCTGTCGTTTATTTTCCAATTATGACATTTAGGGAGCATGCCAAGGGTGCACTATATTAAAGACTGTTCAAAGAGATAGCAGTAGAAAAATAAATGTAATGATTATTCAGATTTCTGAAAAAAATGTCCTTTAACATAGCTTTTGTGTTCTACAGCAGAACGGGTTGGGTAGGGCAAGGCTACATCTCAATCCAGATCATGTTCTTTCAGTAGTAATTTAGGTTTTGTCCCACAGATCATCCCATGATCAGCTGGATTCACATATATACACTTAATCGCAAAGCTTGAGTATATACCTTACCAGCAAGAAAAAGAAGAGGATAGATGGGGCATTGTTTTTTTGTGAACTTGCTACTTGCAGGGTAGATTATTATTTTTCTTACAATATAACTTATTGATATATGATGATGTAACTGGCCTCTGCTTTAAATAACTTCTATAAAAAGGAATAAAATATCCAGACAGTGATGGCTGGATCACCGCTTTCAGTACTAGACTGAAAGCCTCTGCCACAGCTGCTGTATCTAGTGTTTTGAACTGTCATTTGTTTTTCTTTTTTAATGTTGTGTATCATCACTTATAAATCAATAGTACGAAAATACCCTTAATATTCTTCCTACAATTTTTGCCTGCACATTTACTGTGATACTCTCTTTAATTATAGGACACAACTATTTCTTACCAAATCAATGTTATTTTAAGCACTCTTTGTAACCTTAAATAAATGTGTAGCATCTATTCAGGACCGTATAAAGTACTTCTCCAGATGGCTTGATCATGACAGATAACCTTATTTATTGTTATGACAGTACAGGGGCAAGCCGCACCTGTGGTCTCTTCCCTAGTCTGTCTTGCAGGCTTGTCTTTCAAGTGACAGACCTTACCAACATTTTGCAGGATTGAATCCAGCGGTTGACCTAAATTTAGCCTGTATCCCTGCTCTCAAATTCTTGCCCCAGTTTCATGCCAATTGGTGCTTTATTCATCCTTTATGCAACCTTTACAAGTGTTTCTTCAGATAGAATATGCCACTATTTCTTCTTTTATTTTACTGTTCTTGGTCTTGATCCTAGGACACTGCTCCCTTTTTTGATAGGGTGAACCTTGCAAGCCCAACTGTAAATTTTGATGTTGTCTCAATGACACATTTCTGTAAGGTTTTGTGACAAAGATCAAAGTTACAAAGAGTATCTCCCTATAAAGACGTGTTATCCATTCCCTGCAGAAACACATCACAAGTACAGAAAAGGTTGAAGATCATAATAGATTCTCTTGCCAAGGTCAGTGGAACTTGGCAGTATGACTGTGTACAAGTAAGCATGACACGTTGCTTAAAACATATTATTCTCACATTTAGGCAAGCCCAGCTACTTCGTATGTAACCTCAAGTGTTTCTACACAACCTTGTTGCATTCTCAGTATCTCTCTCGCATTGTTTTTCCAGTGCTGGCTTAATCCCTTCCTTTCTACGTGATATTGGTTAACATTTTAATACCTTTTTGATCATAAAATTCCAAAAGGAAAAAGAAGCCTGTTAATCTAGCTGAAGTCAGACAGACAGAAATTTCTTGATTAGTAGTTCTTCTAATTCTCTCTTAATAAGTCTTGGTATTTCTATATTATATCTTATCTGTGATAATTGTTTTTGCTAGCAAAGTTTTATCCAGCAAGCCAGAATGATATCAGTCAGCCAGACTGAAGAACACAAAGTATTTATAAAACGTTATGGATATCTCCTTTGTCCCCCACAATTAATAAACATTTTTATATCATAATGATATAATAATATAAGAATAATACCATAATGTTCTTAACTTCTTCAGTTCTTAACAATGTAATAATGTAATCAAAAACAAACAAAAATTTCCCAATCAATAATGAAGAAAATACAAATTTTGATATAATTTCTTTTGTCATGTTACTGCTGTGATCCTACGAACTAACACAGAAATTGAGATTAGGAAAGTTAAGAAAAAGTTGACAAATAGAAAGGCTAATTGGGTAGCAAAATGAGGCAGCAAAATGCTGAAACCAAAGTTATCACATACAGGTGCATCCTAATTTAAAACAAACTCTTCTCTTATTCATTAGAGTCAGCAGTGGTTGTCTTGACAGTAGAAAACATTGTGGTACTGCTGTCTGATTAATAACTTTCATTCGCAATCTGGGTGTTGCTGACTACAATGGAATCATTTTCAAAGTGACTCCAATGCTGTGTGATAAATGGATGGATTTCAGGAACAGGGCTTGATCCACAGACAATGCTGGCTATGGAGAAATTGCTGTGTGTTTTGTTTTGCTATTACTAAATTTCATTTAAATTTACATTCATTTTTCTTTATACTTTTATATTTTCCAGTGTCGTCTTATAAACTTCTATATAGTTCTTGCATAAATACTCATCTGACATCACTACCATTTCAGCAGAAACTGCTGAAGATTACAAATGTTAATAGGGGTTAAAAGCTAGATACTATGTTTATTGGCTTATCTCCACCCCTTGCGTGAGCATATTGATATTCAGCTTTAATTTTAGATTCTTACAGTGTTTTTCAAGAGTAATCAGTTTGATGTTTCATCAGTTTACAAAGAATGGACTATGGTCCTCAAATTCCAAACCCATAGTCTGTTTCTAGATTGAACGGCAAGTATGTATGCCATAGGCTCCTCAGCTCTGACAACACACCAAAGTTTACTTCTTATAGGAAACTCTCAGAATTTTATTGAACTGTTAGTTTATCTTTAACCAGAGGAAATAACACATGGATGGTGGAAATGGATCAAAAATTTATCATTGTTCTGGTCTCTTTTTGAGGAAAGCAAAAAAAATAAGGTAAAGCAGGATAAAATGAACCCAAATAGAGCAATTCATTTCTTCCCAAAAACAGTGAAGTATTAACCATATGAAAGATGATAAATACACTTAAATATAAATAGGAAAATATTTGTCGTTTTTTATGTTATGAACTTTGCATTTGGGAACAGGAAAGGCACTGATCAGTAGCAATAGGAATCAGGAGCTCCACACAATAATGTCCATCAGCATTTGGCTACTGTTATAAAAGTTGGGAAATCCCTGCCCATACCTCCTGTTAAACATTTATCTGCAAATTTAGATGTTAATGTCACGCTGAAATTTAATTACTAGGCACCTCTGAAAATCAGACTGTAGGATGTAGATTACTTGCAAGTAAATGTAAGTACTCACCAACATGCCCAAGTTTGGAGCCTTGGTGCTCAACACTCCCACTATAACGAGTAGAAAGATAGAAGCTCTTTTAAGTCTGGTTTGATCTCTGGAGATGCCTTACCCTTTCTCTATTGACCACAGAGGAAATTTTGGACAAGACTTCAAACTTTCAACCTTCAATAAAGTGTTCAAAGTTGGCCAGGAGAGTGCCTGAAGTAATTTTAGTCTTGTTCCTCTTTCTGTTGTCTGTGCAATATAATTTAATTGCTATATCACACTCTTCATTGTTAAGAAACATTTTGGAATTGCTATTTTTTATTATCCTTTTCATGTGAATTCATCTAGCTTTAAAAGTTATTTTAATGATAATACATGATACCATGTGGTTCTCAGCAAGTTTTGTGTCAAATATTTAGTACAACTGTGTTGACATTCTGCCAGGCTCTTGGTGAGAGCTGCTTGTAAGAAGTCCTGTTGTTGAATCTAATTCAGTTTAAGGCAGGTCACAAATCTCAGTCACAGTTCAGTAGATCATCCAGATTTTATTGTCTGAGTTAGCCTCTTTTATGGCTGGCTTCCAAAGCAGCGTACTGGAGTGTGAGTTCAGAAGAGACAAACTAGGAAACATGAAGTAAAGGACTGAGAAGGCACCATGCTGCTAACATGCTATCCATACTTCTCTAGCAGTCCTCTGGTTCAGTTCTTGACATTGTCCCTTGTGAATAACAGCAAATTAAATCGTTATAAAATTCATATCATTGTTTAGAGGATGTGGTGGGTTGAACCTGGCTGGATGCCAGGTGCCCACCAAATCTGCTCTATCATTCCCCTCCTCAGCTGGACAGGGGAGAGAAAATAAAATGAAAGACTCATGTGTTAAGATAAGGACAGGGAGATCACTCAGCAATTACCGTCATGGGCAAAACAGACTCGACTTGGGGAAAAAATTAATTTAATTTATTACAATTCAAATCAGATTAGGATAATGAGAAATAAAAACTAAATCTTAAAACACCTGCCCCCCACCCCTCCCTTCTTCCCAGGCTTACTTTACTCCCGATTTACTCTACCTCCTTCCCCCCTGAGTGGTGCAGGGGGATGGGGAATGGGGGTTACAGTCAGTTCATCCCACATAGTCTCTGCCGCTCCTTCCCCTTCAGGGGGAGGACTCCTCACACTCTTCCCCTGCTCCAGCGTGGGGTCCCTCCCATGGGAGACAGTCCTCCATGAACTTCTCCAACGTGAGTCCTTCCCACGGGCTACAGTTCTTCACAAACTGCTCCAGCATGGGTCCCTTCCACAGGGTGCAGTCCTTCAGGAACAGACTGCTCCAGCGTGGGTCCCCCGCGGGGTCACAAGTCCTGCCAGCAAACCTGCTCCAGCGTGGGCTCCTCTCTCCACGGGTCCACAGGTCCTGCCAGGAGCCTGCTCCAGCGTGGGCTTCCCACAGGGTCACAGCCTCCTTCGGGCACATCACCTGCTCTGGCGTGGGGTCCTCCACGAGCTGCAGGTGGATATCTGCTCCACCGTGGACCTCCATGGGCTGCAGGGGGACAGCCTGCCTCACCATGGTCTTCACCAGGGGCTGCAGGGGAATCTCTGCTCTGGCACCTGGAGCACCTCCTCCCCCTCCTTCTTCACTGACCTTGGTGTCTGCAGAGTTGTTCTCTCACATATTCTCATTCCTCTCTCTGGCTGCAGTTTTTTTCCCCTTCTTAAATATCTTATCCCAGAGGTGCTACCACTGTCGCTGATGGGCTCGGCCTTGGCCAGTGGTGGGTCCGTCTTGGAGCGGCTGGCATTGGCTCTATTGGACATAAGGGAAGCTTCTAGCATCTTCTCACAGAAGCCACCCCTGTAGCCCCCCCCCCCCACCAAAAACTTGCCATGCAAACCCAATACAGACGAATAAAGATTCTCTGTCTGTTCTGGAGTTTATTGTGTCTATTATCTCTGCCATCCTCTTAATCAAGAGAAGCAGCTGACAAGAAATATGCTAAACGTGACTAGCAGGCGACTGCAGATAACAAGACTTGGTACTTTGCTTCAGGTCAGAGAATACAAGTGACAAACCCTGGATAAATTCCTTTCCCTTTCCCTTTAAAAATACCTACCCATAGTACCAGCCAATATTAAACATGTCCTTTCCTGAAATGTATGATCTTGTGAAATATAACTTAAGTCTACAGAGAAGTAGATATCAGATTTAGTAATATGCATATATCCATAGCAGTAGGATATACTCTGTTTTGCACTGTAATACCTCAGTAACAATTCACAGAATAAAAGCTGAACTTTTAAAAAGCAAGTTTCAGTACTAACATTCTCAGGGGCATATTGGTGTGTACTGCCATCATATTTGGTGGTCTGAATCTAGTCACTGAAATCTTCTAGTAAAGACAGTAATATTCCTAGTCAGTAAATTCTGGAGAGTGCTTCTATGTGTATTGTATAGCAAACAATTCCTGGCTGGAAAAATTTGTGAGAAAGCATTTGGCAAGAATTATTAGAAATATTTATTAATGACATTAACATAAATTTTCTGAATGACATCAACATAAATTATTGTCTACATTTTTCTGAATGTCTTTAAAAGACTGATTGCTCCCTCACTATAGTATTAGTTTCATCACACACCGTTATTTAGAAGAAAAAATTTTAACACCTACCAGCAATAGCTACAGCTTTTTGTTGTTGTATTTGCTGCTGGTTTTCATTACCCCTCAGGTATATTGATTACGTAGGAAATTTATAACATGCGTTTCTCAAACAAGTGTTTGAGGAAAATATGTGTCTCTTAAAGATATTTACAAATACCTTAGTAAAGGACCATGAAATATAATAGCAATGAAGAAGGTCATAACACTTGTTCTGCTATTCTAGGATGCATAGTAAATCTTCTCCTCCTTTTGACATGCTTTCCCATTCTGCTCTTTTTCTGTGCAATAACCTTTATAATTATTATTAATTATATCATGTAATGTACAGGTTAGCTTCAGTCCGTCAATAAACTACAATATTTGTAATACTGAAATCCCATTTTTATGAGTATTTTTTCTTCTCTATTTCCATATTGGAGCTTGACTTTATTTTTTTTTCTTGTCTGATCCTTCCTAGAGCAGTCTGTTTGTTGTTTTGGTTTTTATCAGTTCATTGTATTTCTTATTTCAGCCATTGACAAACAAGTTGTTTCTTGTTCTCTAGAATGTAAACTTATTTCTTCTCTAAATTTTACCCCTTTTCATGCCTGAGTTATTAGCTGACGTTCATTTTCCAGACCAGCTTTTTAAATTTGTTTTCCTTGCTTTAATTTATAAATGATATAATCAATTATTTATACATTATTTCCCTAGTGAGTCCTAGGCAGAATATTTGATTGTCCTCATATAAGTCATGCCACGAGCAAAGCTCTCTTGGGCAGCTGACACCAGTTAGCCCAGCTAGTTTTTAACCTCTCCTGAGCCTTGACATGTCTAAGGCCAGCCAACAACTGCCTACGTATTGTATCACTCAGTGAATGAAACCAATGCATTGTACGAGCCCATTCGCCCCCTTTTGCTGAGCTTGCATTGTTTTGCCTATTGCATACACAGTCAGAAGATAGCCTGGGCAAAAAAACTGGCTCTGAGAGAGAAATACAATCTAACTTCAGCTGTGTAATAGCCTTCCCTCATCAGCTCAGCATCAATAATTCGACAAGGTTCTAATAATCACATCGGCATTCATACAACCTGGCTGAAATTTGAGTGGTGTCCACACAGTATTACAGAACTTGTCCAGTTTTTCCAGGCAGACTTACATACATGAAAATACTTTTGTATTCTGAAGTTAAGTACGAGCAAGAGATTTTTGCCCTTTGCATTGTTACTAATAATGTCCCATAGCTGTTCATTTTTTAACTAAAGAACTAGTTTTATAAGTAGATGACATACTGTCTTCTAGACTCTAATTAAAACTTATTTTTGGTCCTTAGGTGTAATGACTACTCTTCTGAGACAAGCTCTTAATTAATGCACAGAGATCCTGAAAGTCCCACCTCTCAACAGTAATGATTGACATCCAAGGATACATAAATTACACTAATTGAGCGTTCCATTTATACAGTTTTCTGCAGCCAACTCATCAGAAAAGGTAGGAGAACAGACCAGTGTAAGAAAAGTTATTTTGCTGTCATCTGTATTTTCCTGAGGGGGAAAATCTTGCAGAACTATTGAACATTTATTACCATGGGTGTCAACTCGTCTCTTCAGGTTTTAGATGTAACATTTGCTTTACTATGAAAATTAGCATTTTTAATTCAGTGATGTACAGTTGAATAATGACACAGTATTCACTATTCAAAAACAAGAATATCTTACAAGTCAGTGGGCAATGCTTTGGATCACAAATAGTGTTGCATAGCAATATATACTTTCTGAACAGAAGTTGTTTGGTATTAAAATGAGGTATTTCACTGCGTAAGTGGTGTTTTATCTGTAAATGTTCTCTTAATTTTGACCCACAATCGGAAGCAGAGATTTTATAGTATTTGTCAAGCAATCATTTATTTCTAGGATTCAATGTAGTACTTCAATAATAAACTTTATTTTGCATCTAATTTAACTCTATATTATACTGGAGTCAGTTAAGATCGAGTCACTGAAGTCATTGAATAAAGTCCAGTATTCTCATCTGAGCTGAAGTCCACTGAAACAAAAAAATACTAAGAACATGGTGGATGGAGAGGAACAAAAGGTGCTGGAATGTATCGGAGAGATATTTGGCAGATGAATTACATTGCAAATGGTGTATAGGAAGTACTAGAAGCAGTCAAGGGAAAAAATGGAAATGAGGCCAAATATATGCCTACATAAAGATTTATCTATGTTTTAAACAGTAATCCAGGGTACAATAATAACAACTTATTTGGTCTCGGAAATCAGCTTTTGTCTGACCATGTGCCCTGGTTTCGGCTGAGGTAGAGTTAATTTTCTTCTTAGTAGCTGGTACAGTGCTGGTTTTGGATTTAGTGTGAGAATAATGTTGATAACACTCTGATGTTTTAGTTGTTGCTAAGTAGCGCGTATCTTAAGTTAAGGACTTTTCAGTTTTCCATGCTCTGCCAGCAAGCAGGTGTGCAAGAAGCTGAGAGGGAGCAGAGCCGGGCAGCTGACCTGAACTAGCCAAAGGGATGTTCCATACCATAGAACGTCACACCCAGTATATAAATGGGGGGAGTTGGCCGGGAGGGGGGATCGCTGCTTGGGCATCAGTCAGCGGGTGGTGAGCAATTGCATTGTGCATCACTTGTCTTTTCTTGGGTTTTATTTCTCTCTTTGGTTATATTCCTTTTCATTACTATTATTATTATTATTATTATATTTTTATTGTTATTAGGTAGTATTATATTTTATGTTACTTTAGTTATTACACTGTTCTTATCTCAACCCATGAGTTTTACTTTTTTTCCCCAATCCTCCTCCCCATTCTACTGGGACAGGGGAGGGGTGAGCGGCTGCATGGTGCTTAGTTGCTGGCTCCAGTTAAACCACGGCACCATGGTTTTGTTTGACTGTCTGGAAAACTTAGAACACTTTACAATGAACTTCTTTATTCCTTATTTATAACTTCAATTTCTGCTGACTTATAACAAATTTCAGTGAAAACGGAGCTCTTGAAATAGGCATCAGACTTTCATGAAAGAAATCTGTCCAATTTCAGTGTTTATATTTTACATCTACCTGGTATCTATACTCTTTTCTAGAAATGGGAAGCATTCAAGGTGTGGGGAAAAAAAAAGAAAAAAAAAGTGAACATTATTTCAGAGTTGATATTTTAGGATTCTAAAAACGAGCCAATGGTTTAATTGGCGGTGCTAAGCTTGAGGGCTAGAGGAATTACACTTCCTTGGGGAATATCAATACTGGAGAAGATTAAAGTATAAATGCTTATTGACATATCCTTAAATCTGGAACAGAAACAGATCTAGCTGTTTGTAACTAGATGAGAAGTGAACAGATCTATGGAAAAAAATGTAAACATATATATATATGTGTGTGGACTGGGTACTGTTTAACTTCTGAGACTTTTTACCCCTCAACTGCAGCACAAAGGCTATAGAGAAGGGCATTGAAAGGAAAACTAAAACCAGGATTGTGTAAGGCAGGGGCTGGACAGAGAGAGGTCCCATCAAAGCAGTACACTGACTTTGCGACATCTGCTTTGTGTCCAACAAGGTTATGAAAATGTGTATTTCCTGTGCAATACTAAAGAAGAAAGCAAACTGGGAGTATGGGAGCAGAGTGACTTGGAGTCTAGGCCTTTGTATTTCTTCCAATGAAAATATGAGGATAAAATGAAAGAAAACTTGAATTTAGAGTTAAGAGTACAGAGATATAAGTGGAGGCTAGGGAAAAAAAATAGGAAATAAAGAATAAAGTAAAAGAAATGTGGCTATTCTAAATACCTTTCATATCTAGAATAACTTCATAATCTTAGGATTCATGCAAAACTATTAGTAGATCTTTTATGAGAATATAATTTCATCTTCTTTGTGATATAAGTCTTTGTCCAAAGTAACCCATTGCCAACTTTTATATTTACCTATAATTTGTAATGTTACTGTGATTTCCGTATTGCACATAAGAAGACATAACATCTAGGTATTAAGTAAATTTTTCTCTTTTTTGCTGGGCACATAGAAAGAATATGCACTCTAATTTGGCTACTTTGAGAAAGCTGAATTGTTTAAAACCCGAACAGTTTGTTAGAGCCAAAATGTTTTAACTTGTTAAGGAGAACAAAGATGCTTCTGTACAACATAATATAGCCACTAGTCTGTCAAGGTCTAACTTTATTCACACCTTCAGAATTTGTGTATTTTTATACTTATGAAATGGTAAAAGCTCACTGTAAGTTTCACTAGACTGTATATATGTGGAAATATCTATTAACAGGAAACATGCATACATTCAGAGTGTTGGCAGCTGTTTTAAACTGTAGTTAAAATGTGTTTTGTTCTAATTCAAAATAATAGTTCTCACTATAGCACCAGCTTTAAAGATCATAGCAAATGTCAGATCAGCTGAGGCCAATGTACACCTCTTGCTTATGATAATCAATTAGACATTAATGATAGGTATTTCGTTTTGAATAGCTGCAACAATAAATTATTTTCAGGGTAACATGGTGGAGCCTAGTCTCCTTTGGCTTTTGGAACCAGTAAAATAACAGAACATCAGTCAAGTTAATAAAGTGTGCCCTTATTACACATTCTGCATCTGTACATAAACTGCCAGCATATGATCAAAGACTGCAGCTGTTTCAGTTATATCACAGTCACATCATAGACATTTTATAGTTATAGCAGAGAGAGAGTTCCAGGGACAACCCAGTCACCTTGCAGACATACAGAGTTCAGTGGAACCTCATTAAATTGCGCCTTGATATTATATGAAACTGGTAGCACATCTATTAGGTATGGTATATATAATTTCCATGTTAAAATTGTTTTCTATGCATTTGTCAAGAAATCCAGGCTTTTGTTCACATAAAACTTCAGAGTTCCATGTTTGCATATTTTAGTTTTGAATTGGTAGTTGCCAAAAGTAAAGGATTATTAATACCCAAATGGCTGTGTTGTATTGCACAGTTTCAGGCCATGTGAAGGCATTAATAAAATATCTAACATTAATTAAAATAATTATAATGTAAGCTGGAATATTAAAGTGTGTTTTCATAGCTGTTGACACATTTTTCCATTTCACCTCATGGACAAGCGTTTCACTTAAGTCAATGAGTTTTGCCATTGACTTTTACAAAAGTAGAATTTCACCTAGTCAATTTTTAGTAATAATCAGATGTGTTTTAACAACACTGATTACCTTTTCTATATTATCAGGTTTCAGTACAAGAAACATCAGAGAGGGAGAGATCTTAATAAGAAAGTGATTCAAGGAGTTATTCCTGAAAAAATGTTTTAAGAATTACTTAATGTTGAACACAGAATAGCTAACTGCTATATTGCAACAAAATTGAACTGGCAATTATTTGTCTAGAATTTTAAAGACACTATAACCTCAGCCTCATTGTTGGTTTAGTTCCACGTTAGAATTCACCAAAATAGTATAAATTTACCATTTAGGTAACTAAGCAGTACAACAAAATACAGGCAGCCAGCTAATCTAATATTTGAATGTTAGTATTTTTGCTAATTTTTGCAGGAATTAATTGCTGAAGCAAAATGAAGCAAAAAAGCCCAAGTTTACTTAAGGAACAGCTCTAACAAAAAATACAACCTTGTGTTCTTAGCTACTTTACCAAAACTTATTCTTCACACTTTACAGATAAAGAAACATATGTGTATTTGTTCTGATAACTTTCAGTGCATGTACAAAAAAGAATAGGTTGTAAAACTAAAATATGTTAGGTGGGATAATAATCTATTATGATAACAGTCAAATTGCTTGTCATGTCATGAAGGGTTATGCTTTAATTAAGCAATAGGGCATGACAGGGTGTGAATTACAATGTAATAATTCTTGTCTAGTGTATTGTTAGGCAAGAGGCCAAAGGCCTAGTGCCACTGAAGGCTGCAGGAATGAATTATTATGCTGTAATTTAAACAATGCAATATCATATTGCAATAACTGTAAAATATTACATTTTAAATTGAAAAAATACAAATTACAATTTTTCTATACCTAATTACTCCCCCAATAAACTATTTCGTTGCCAAGGCTATCACAGAAAAGAGATTTTCTATTTAATATTGGATTTAGATTTAGATGGTAATTAAACTCTAAAGACAATTGTTTCTGGGAGATCTGAAGGATGCTGTTTTGATACCATTTTTCCTAAAATAAACAGAAAACATACAGCTCTGAAGAACAAATGTTCCCTAAATTCTTTCTTTTCATTGGACAGAACTGGCGTACAACTCTTAAGTAAGAGCTTTGTGAAACTCCTCTTACCTAGGAGCCTTGCATTTAGTGGAGGCTTTGTTATTACCTTTACCTTTTGAAAGCACAATTCTTCTTCTTCCCATTCTTCCTTATTGATCCCTTTTCAGAAGACACCTTATTTGTAAAGCCCTTCAAACTCATCTCTCAGACTAATTGTTTTAAAAAAAATTTATTTTCTATGATTTTTTTTCCCTGATCATCAAAGGAGAAGTGAATAGGAAGAAGACAAAAACACAGGATTGTGAGCGCTCCTATTATATTTCTCTGCTACAAAGCATACAATCCAAGATACTGTAAATAGTTGGAAATGTTGAAAAAACTGATGAGCTCTGATATTTTTCTGCATTTTCATTAGTTATATGATATAGGTAGCAAACCCCATGTAGCTAAGTCTTACAGTGCATGATGTTTATCACTACTAAGAAATCATACCTTATCATCCATTTTGCAAAGTTATTTCACAGTTTACATGTCTGACTGGAAAAGGTTCAGCAGGTTCCATGCCATAATTGAGATGTGTGTGCAGTTTCCTTCTTGAGAGAAATTGGAAGCCTCATCCATTGATACATTTATTTGTTTGTAGCTGAGCAACATCAGTCAGGTTAGTGGTCTCAAAAAAAACCCGCCCTATTTCTTCTCAGTTGTGAGATTCAATAGAACTGGACTAAAATGTGGGGATTTTCTCATTCTTTTACATTGCTTTTTTGGCAGTGATGTAAATCAATACAGCTTCCAGAAGTCACAGGTCTGCTGTACAGTATCACTCCAATCTGAATCTCTCTCTGTGTTCCACAGGTTTTTTTCAGTTGCATTTTCGTGTTCAATCTGAGGCTGACTATTGTCTGATGCACTACTGAAAATCAGATATGGGATCAATTTCAAGTTGCTGTTTGACTCCTTAGTTGATTGAAGTTGTTGTCCTTAAGTAAAACCATAATTTGCCAGTTGACTTAATCACATTACAATTAGTATACTTCCTTTCAGTGTTGCAATATTTACTATGGTAATACTAGCAACCAATGTTTAATACTTTTTTTTTATATATATCATCACTTCTGTACTGTAGTGTAGCTGTAGCAGTAATAATAGACCTCATGTAAGAAGAGATTTAGTATTTAGGTCAGTACATGAACAAAGAGACAATTTTTTTCCATAACACTTGAATTACAAGCAAATTTGCCTTCAAAGGATTCTTCGTACACTGAGAAAATCTGTCACTATGACAGAGTTCACAGGAGGAAACAATTGGTTTAATTTTCACAACAGTTGAGTAGCTTCCTCTTCTTCCTAAGCACAACCCATCAAAAATAAAATATATTGCACTTCTGATATGGTTTACCACAGCCAGTTAAGGAATTTGCTTTTGGTTTCATAGTGATTAGTAGGGCATTTCTGCTTGTTAGCTTTCAGCAAACAGTTGTCTTTAATCTGGGACTGCAGTCTAGATAAGGGTTCACAGCGATTATTCATCACTAAAACATTTTTAATGCCTGTAACTCCTATAAACTGATGTTTTGACTTTCTCCATTTTTATAATACACAAATTTGTATAAATATTCCATAACTTTAGCAGAAAAATAACACAGCAAGAAAAAGTGTTCAGGGCAAAGGATAATAAACTGCCAGTTGAAGCTTCTCTTTTTCAAAATAATAATGCTTTTGAGATTTGATTAGCAATGACATATTATATGACAAAAGAAGAAAAAGGATTTAGAAATGGAAACTAAAAATAGTTGTGTGGTAATTTAATAACCTGGCAGATTTTATTCCATCTGTTAGGAAGAGTTTGAAAGCCATTTCCTGCTGCCACTCACACCGCAGAAGCTTCAGAGTTCAGAGATGGAATCAAATACCTGATGTGAAAATCTGCTATTATGATTCATATCCAAAGATTCATATCAATATCCTTGCCTAGAATATTGTGTAGGGTTATTTAAAAAAAGAAAAAGTGAATCTAAAAGTTTAGGATTATTATCTCGTTGTCAATACCACACCTTGTGGTGGAAAAAGGACCAAAAATATTCATCTCTTTCAATTTATGAAAATTGTTGAAACTGTTCTGGGTGACTGGACAACTCAAGAAACCAGATCTCTCAGATAGGTGGTCCAGTATTCAAATTTCATGAATTTACTTTTAGGGTGACAGTACAGTGTTATATTGATCTGTCCTTTATTGCCATCTAGAATTGATAAGTGAATTGGGGGAAGAGAACATCAAGTCAAATTATGTGGACAGAAGGTATGAAGGAGAACATATGTAGTGTAAACCTGTAGCTGATGAACTGGCCTTCCAACCCACCATAAATAAGTACCTGTGTTCACTGTGTTCTGGTGATGGGTTAGCTGCAGCAACCCACACGTATGTGTATACAGCTAGTTAGGTGCTATAATTGGTTATTGCTGGATGATACTTCACAGGTGTTTGACAGATATAAAAAAACATAAATTACTTTTTGTCTTTAATAACAGAAAATCTGTAACAATCCTGGTAATGTTAATCTAATTGACAGTATCAGACAGCATAGCTTCTCTTCACTGGGGGAGTAAGAACTTAAGTTAGAATTGGACATGGGTGAGTAGTACAAGCTGCTGTAAGCACTATAAACTCTTTTTACACAGAAAAGGATCTTTTACATTTGGTCATTCAGTACTTCCTCTAGGTTCTCTTCCTGAAACTTCACTGGCAACTTGACCTTTTTTTCTTTTCTAAGCTGGCCAGAAGAAATGCAGATAAGTGTGTTTATATCTGAAAACGTAAAAATAATCTACCTTCCTGTTAGATAAAGTTTTCATGAAAAATTAAAACCCTTATGTAATGCACTTTCTACCCATTCACACATTTGCATGCTTTTTGCAAGTTTTAAAATGCTCTGGCCCAAGATTCTGATTTATTTCACCTGAAATAACTTGTTAGAAAAGAAAATGAAATAGTTCATTTTAATCACAATACAAAGGAGTACTGACAATTGTAGCTGTGAGGTTTTTTTATATTCGTCTTTTAAAAAATTTCATCCCTAATTTGTAGGAACCTTTTCAGGTATATGATGGAAGCAGCATGATTACTTATTAAGTTCTGAGCCCTATGTGAGAGGCCAGTTAGTGTTGTATCGAGTGCTGGTTCTACAGGACGGGCATTTGCTTAGATATTTTCAGAACTGGGCTAGAACAGGGATATAAGGGTATAAATCCTTGTGCAACATTATTGATCCACCAAGCTATCTGCTCTGTCAGGATATACTTGTTTCCTGCCCAGTCCATGCAAAACAAATGTGATATTTACAAATACAGATCAATGGAAATAACACCGGTATTAATGATTTTCACAAGTATAAGAAAATCTTTTATTGTAAAGTTTCACCCTAACATCTTTTATCAGGCCTAACATTAGCCTGCTGGAATAATTAAAACAATAATACTAAATTACTGCGCTAAAGTTAAACTCACAGTTGGGTTAATATGTTTTCATATTGAAATCAATTTTTTTGTCCCAGTGAATAGACCTTGGATTTAATAAGACCAGCTCAAGAAAACAGATTTGTTAATGTGCAAAATGTGATTTGTCTATGTTATTTGGGCTTCTGGAGAAGGATGTGTAACCAGCTGTAAGCAAAAGGACTGGAAGAGTTGACCCATGTGCCCTTCAGACTTTAAGTAGAATATGGACTGCAGTCTCAAAAAGTGCATTCTTAAAATTAGCGTGAAGATACAGTTTTCCATATGAAACAGCAAAGTTCATACAGAGTTTCATTGTATAAATCAGGCATATATGAAATTTTAATTGGTGCTGATTTGTAGGAGGAAGGCTTAAGTTTAACCTTTCCTTTGTACAAGGCTTATTCTAAGCATTCCTCCCCTCGCCCTTTGACCCAGCATTAACATTTGGACAGGTATACCATGGGATACAATATTTACCTTTGTCACTTTATTTTGGCATAAACAAATGGATCCTAAATGTGACTCTTTTGCATACGTGTCCACATTATAACAATGATTGCTAGAAAGAAATAACAAGAAATTCAGAATTTGAATACCTATTGATACCTGGAATCCATAAAAAAGTAATCTTGAAAAAAAATAAATAATTCAATATTCCTAATGATGCAAAAGATATGACAATTAAAAAATTATTTCAGGCATTGCATTAGTATTATTTATCTAATCTTTCTAGTTCCTTTCAACTGTGTATTAGATGATTGATCATCTCAAACCAGGTTTTAGCCTTTTCATTTATAAAGCAAGGATTTTTTAGATCTATAACTGTGTGCTGTACACCCCAAGGTGGCTTGAACAGCCAATAGGAGTAATAGGGGTGATTAAACCTTGTCACAGGGGGTTAGATGTGGTGCTTTCTTCCTACATGACAGGCTGTGACAGTCAAACAGCACTGAAGCAGAACAAACGACAGTGGCAGTTTGCTGCGAGCAGTGCTACTGTCACAACTCCCGCTAGAAAGCTAAATGCTAGGTATTCAGCTCAGGGAAGTTTCAAATAGACCATGCAAATTCTGGTTTCAAAAATTTCCCTGCAAATAAGTAGTGACATGCATTAAGTGCAGAGTGATTGTGTTGTTACGTGAGTGATTGTCCACTGTCTGACACTGGCCATGATCATAGTTTATGAGTGACACTGTTGATCCATTTACATTTGTGCTTAGTTGTTCCTGTTATGGGAAATCTGCCTTCGTTTGAGAGAGCTGGCGTACTGATGTAATTAGAATGAAGGTTATCATTGCTCTTTAAAGCCTGCATGTGTTTGTCACTCTGAATAACTACGTACAGGATGCCACGAAAACCATGTACCTGACTGAGCCCAGGATAAAATCACATATATTCAGGCATACAAACTTTCATTCCTGAGTAAAAGGGACTGACTTTGTGAAGACTACAGAAGAGTGAACTTTGAATTTTTAACAGATTCCTTAAAAGGCAAAAGGTAACCAAGAAAATGCACCCCTAAATTCAGTCTTTTCAAGGATTACATTCCAGGCTTTTGTAACACAACAGGAGAGACAGATTTTACAGGAAAAGGAAACTAAGCATCTTAGTAGTCTGCATAAGGGAGTGGCATACTATGAATATTTCTTCTCATTTTAAGCTGAATTTAGACAGTGTTCCAAACCCAGAAGAAGAGCAGTACTGTGAGCCTACATATATATGTATTTAAATCTATATAGATGGATAGAAGGGGTTTGGAAAAAGTTCAAGAGAACCTCTATGAAGTCAATAGTGAGTCAATATAATAAGAATATTTTCATTATTTCAATATACGTCTTTTCTAACTAAAGACATCTTTTCTAACTAAAAAGTGTTATGCTTAGATTTTTTACTGCTTTCACATAAACTAAGTAATTCTGAATAATTTCTGGCTTGAAATTTTCACGTTGCTGTTTGTTGCTATTAGCAATGAGATTAGATGAAATTGTCTCACTTAGCTATGGATTGTTAAGGAATTGAAGGTTACAGCAGTGTGGTTGAGCTTGCACTGAAAATGTCCCTTCTAGAAGGACTAAACTCCTCCTTTTGTTTCTTTATTTAAAATTAATCCCAAATTTTACCATTTCTGTTCAGAGGATATTTTAATCTTGGAAGATGTATTTTTCTAATTTTACTAGTCTTTCTTAAAAAAGACGGTTAGCAATTAGTTTTTAAACATTTATTTTTCAGCGCACTTTATTTTTTTTATTTCTGCTAGCTATAGATATTAAACGTGTAAGGCTTTACATGTGTTGTCCCATTTTCACATATAGTCATGTCATGACTGCCCAAACAGGGGCCTCTTTTTCAATTTTAAAATCAATTAAGAAAAATCCTGTCTTATTAAGCCGAGAATCACCAAAGCTTATCTTAGATCTGGTCTTGTGCATCCATTCTTCAGTGTGCTTCCCTTGCACTGCCAGGTATGTTGCCTTCTGGCAAATCCTGAGCTCTGCTTCTCCATTATACCCAAAGCAGTAACAGCTGTGGTAACATTTACTGGTTGAAATACTGATATGACACTCCACTCTTTCAATACAGGGCATCTTTTTCACTCTATTCTTTCTCCGGCAAATTATATAAGATTTTTCACAGAAAAGATCCATGCTGAAACATGAGTTCAGTTTCTCGGACATACCTGTCCTTTCCTCAACCCTTTAATGCCCTTGTTCCTGATAGGAATTGAGACATGCTGGGAGGGAAGGATTTGTAGGCAAAAATGCCTGAAAAACTATATAGGGAGTATTGTTTCCATCTGGTGAACATTGTGTGGTTCGCCAGAGAAAAACTCGGATCCATCTGTCTTTTCTGGGTATGTCAGAAGAGGTTGCTCTCTAATAAATATTATCAGTGTTCTGGACAGCATTGGGAGTGGTTATGAGATGAAGCGGGACTTTCACCAGGCAGTAGTAAATTAGAAGTCTCCTTTCGGAACACCTTTTCAGCTGCCAGTGTCTTTTCTTCTCACTTCTCAGATTTTTGCAGACCCTCAAAGGGTTGGCCAGGGGATGTCATAGTCCAGTTATTACGTGTCACTGAGCTAGGACGTCAGCCTCGTAAATCAGAATGGGGGCTTACAAGACAGGAGGAAGATAATGGTTGCCTCAAAAATTGCACTCAAATTAAAAAAATATTAATACCAACCTCGATGAGATTAATCTGCTTTATAATTTCTGTCCATGAAATTATCACCTAAAATGTAAGATTAGGCATTCGAGAGCCATTCTGAAAAAACAGACATAAGCATTCTATTAGAGTAAAAGAAACCTCTTCTACTCAAATACCAATCCAGACTATTTTCACAGAGCAGTATAATTTCTTTAAAAAGCTGCAATTTTTAAGCAAAAAGGCTAGAGGAGGTGATGTCAATATCAATATTAAATGTTTTTTAATTAGTAAAATTAAGTTAATAGAATTGACAGCAGTTGAGTACAGAGTAATCATGTTTAGAAAGCTATTCAGCGGTTTGTTTAAAGTAAGTCATTAAAGTCATGATTTAGATGTTCTATCTTGCTTACCCACCACACAAGCAGTTAATACAAAACATTCCATTTTACTGTTATGAAAGAAAAAATATATTTTTTTAAAAGAGCTGTAAATTAGGTTGTGCTGGAAGCATCCATTTTCTTGCCTCCATCACTGCCAACTCCCACTGTTTTCTTTGATATATGATTTGCAGACTACTATTATTATTTATGTGTTTTACAATTACTACGAATGACACCTCCCCTTCCGCAGCCCTAAGCCACAAATCTGAAATGAATAAATGCTGTTTATTGTGACAGTCTGCCTTTTGTCTGTGGAACAATGACAAACTACACCACTGACAGCCAGTTGCTGTTTTTAACTATTGCTCTTGAGCTCAGTCTTTGAGTGTTCTTCAGAACACAACAGACAGTCTGGAATAAAATAAGTGAAAATATTTGCATTTGTTTAGCATGCCGTGACACCATTGTCCAATACATTGAGTAAACAAGAAGAATAAATTACATAAGCAAGATAGGTTTTAGTTCTCTACATTTCATTGAGATTTGTACAACTGTGGTCATATCAAAATTAATATATTAATGCTTTTTAGTATTAATAATTTTGATATTTATGTAGATAATTGCCTTCTGACTGGAATGAAGTGGGGGAGCAGATATAAAGGGAGCACTTTTAATTATTTGTGAAATCTAAGAACATTTCTATTCGCTCTGTCTGAGCTCTTCAACAGAGCTAAGGCAGCATGGAATGACTTTATCTGTATGAATTTTGTGAATGTCTTCTGACCTGCAGCTAGTCAGTTTTTAAGAAATGTTAGAATGACCTGTTTAATATCTAATTGTACCTAGCAGAGCAGAGTTAGTAAGTAAATCAGTTCTTATATTTTGACTAGACCCTGGCTTCTATCTAAATGCAGACTTGTAAATATGCCCAGGTATTTATTTGATGTCATTTTCTTTAAATCAGAGTTTGCACATGAATGTAGCATTTATTCTTGAAACCGGATGTTGTCATTTTGTTTATGCCTCTTCTTCCCCTTACACAAACCTGGTGCATATGTGTGCATGTGCACACACACACACACACAAGCATACAACAATGCTAGTTTTTAATCCTTTTTTAATGTATTTACGTATGTTTGTGTACATAAATGAGTACTGCACTGATTTTTACTTAATTGTCTAAACAAAACAACATCACAAAGGATTTTCTGGCAGTTGTATTATTGTCGTAGAATGTTGTGCTGCTTTTAATAATGGAAGAGCAATGTCTAGTGTTTAACTTAAATCTTTATTCAGTGCATAATGCTACACGTGTCCAGCATCTGACCAAAAAGGAATTTTTTCCTGAATTACATGTAGTATACTGATCAATACATGTCTTTTAAAATTCCTCAGTTTATTTGTGGTGTTTTAAATTTCTTTTTCCTTTTTCTTTTCTCAAATCAAATATAATGGAGAGAATATGAGCAAATTCCAAGTCTGCATTGGCACTGCTAGCTTGTAGAAAATATATTTCTAATTAAAAAGACATAATCTATAGTCTTGCTTGGAACTTCCCATAATTTCATACATTAAAATCTGCAGTTAATTTTTTAATGCATATCTCAGATGAATAATTTGCCTTCTCCTCTTCAACTATCTGTATCTCCTTTCTTAATGCCTTTTTTTCTTCTTTGATTTTCCCTTTGAAGTCCCCTGTACCTGTTTTAGTTCTTAGACTTCCTATCTTCCTCCTTGCAGAAACACCTGGATACATTCTCAGTATAGTTTTCTGTCTGTTAAACTGTGGGATTTATTATTTTCATTTTTATTTTTAAGTGCAAATAAAAGCCATGAAGTAGGGAGCAGGGTAGCTTCAGAGTGCACAGATTCTTGTCCTTGCAACAGAGTCATTCCTCCAGGATTGCAATTTTTATACTAATACCCAGAGAAAACCCTTGCAGAAAATCCATGAAGTATATCTTTGTATACTGATTAACAGATAATACAAATTGATACTCAGTTCATCTATGGGTCCAGCAAAGAGAAATAATATTCTTGTATGTTTGAAAGAACTGTTTTGTGAATACGTTTTTGAGGGTAAAATATGGTAAAGTACATTAAAATATAGTGTGGCAATATAAGCACGAAAATACTCATCTAACTGGCAGGAAGAGGGCCTTGTATGTGTTTTGTGTGGGCAAGAAGTCAGAGTTGCAGTTAGGTTCCCTTCCCAAAGGCTCAATCCACACTAAACTCAAAAGAAAAACTCTTCTCATTCCGGTCTTTCTAGCTTAGCAGGTTTTTATGGTGTTGGACAGCATGAAATTAATGAGTGAATCACACAGCATAACAATACATGAAATCAAGAGCAGGCATATACATTCAGTAAAGAAAGCCATTTTGACATTCTCAGCTAGGTATTCCAATCCAATAGAGAACGCTTCATCCTCTTGTGTTGCCTCCTGGCTGCCAAACACATTCCCATTTGAACAAACAGCGTTGTGCTCATTCATATAGCTTAAGTATCCTTCCTAAAGACATAAAGTGTGGTTTAGCTATTTCAGACAACATCTAGGTTATGGCCATTATCTAGCTATAATAAGCTACTCGCCATCAGTAGAGCTATCCAAACATTAATGAGTTCCTTTTGAATCTGAAGATTAGTTAAGCTTTCATGTCAGTTATTCACAGCTGTATATTGATTTATTTATTTTTTACTTTCACTGTGAATTTTACTAAGATGATTTAAGAAAGTCTCCTCATTAGCCGTTTCCTGTGTATTATAATTGAAACAGTTATTGATAGTTAAAAACAACAGAAAAAATGTTTACACAAGGACAATGGATTATCTCTCAAAACCTTAATACAAAGCATGTAGCAACTACTTCTTGTGATATTTAAGATGAAAATCTAACAAACACATGTTCAAAATTAAATCGGTGTTTACTGTTGTTTGAATGTATACAGAGAGATTGATAAATACTAATAAAAAGGTCAGTAAAGCATATGCAACAGGTACTTTACTGATTTAACATAGAGATGAGGCTTCTTGCTTGCTGGGAACTTCTGTTATCAGTTACGAAAACTCCAGAAAAGAAATAGTTTGGCCTGCAATATAAACTGCCCAAATTTAAGCTTTCATCAGGAGTGTAACAGTGAATTCTAATTATCAGACTTTAGGTTCCTAATGTGATTTTACACATTATAATCTATGTAGATATGATAGATTCACATGAACATAAAAATTTACTTGAGTTATAGTGATCTGATTACCTTTGCTGTTTCTCAAACCTATAGAGAATGTGCAGTTTCACATATATGGAATAGCTTTAAAGTAGCTTGAAACAAGTTACAATGGTGAAGCTACTATTCAACAAATCTTTCTCATGCTTGTGAAACTGTTTATTCAGGGTAGATGTAGTCACTTGCAGAATAACAGTCCAAGGGGATCTTTCTTCAAAAGCAGAAAGGTTGAGGTCCCTTCATTATAAAAGAGCCGTGTCTCTTCCCCAGTACTCTTGCCCAATCATTCTAGCTGCAAAAGCCAGAGCTATTTGTATCCAGCCCTCCTCAGCTTCTCCTTTCCCCTCTCTAGTTTAATTCATTGCAGAACTGGACAGCATGGGATCAATGAATGAATTCTATTTCAAGTGACAATACATTAATTTAAAAATAGGAATATACAGCCATTTTGACAATCTAGATTTGGTATTCTAATCTAATAGAAAAGCTTTCATGCACTTACATTGCCTCTTGGCACCCTAAACAAATCTCCATCTGTGAGAATAGTACTGTGCTGACCATATGACTATGCTGTTTACACTTCAATTTTAATATATAAAGCAGATTTTCAATTATAAATGTATTTCTCTTCCTTACGTTTCCTTGGGCCCTGGGGTCACTAGAGATATAAACCAGGAGCAGTAATAAAGCAACTGTGAGATGACCAAAAAAGAGGCCATTAATTCAGACCACTTGTGGTAACAGACCAATAATCATAAAATCATTTTCCTAAACTAGTCACTTGAAGCACCCATACAGGTAGACTACATTGGTATTTGCCATTACAAATTTTACTGAGGTTTTTAACCCATTTTTTTTCTTTTTTTTTGTCTGCTACCATGAGTATTCTGTGGGTGCTACTCTGTGCCTCACATTCATAGATTTTACTGGAACTTTAGCATGCAAATCAACAACCAACAACGGCAGAAGAAATGCAGACATAGGATTTGACTTGTGACTACTGGACAGTATAATTTTGCAGCAAAATTGCCTAAGGTAACACATTGAGAGCTCGCAAAACAATGTAGGAAACACCTTCTGAACTGAATGTGACTATAATTAGCACAGTCACCAAAATGACGTAAAAAGAAATGTCTCTTTGACCATTCCCAGTGTCAGTTTAATTCCTGATCTTAATCTGTAAAGAAGTTACTACATCAAGTCCAAAGTAATACAGCAAAACAAACCTCAGACAAGCTGCCATTTTATAGACTGAAAAGCGAAATGAAACAAAAATCTCAGAAGCCTGACAAAGTTTGCCAGAGATTTCTTGTTACTAGTTAATTTTATGTACAGAACATCAGAAACCATTGTGAAAGGCATGCATGCTTCTGGTTAAATTCATTGTCTGATTTGATAACATATTAAGCATATGCAATTTGCATTAACTTCAACTGTAATGGGGTGCTATAGTTTGTTATGTTTTTCAAAAGGATATCTTACAGTTAAAGACCTGAATTATATTGATGTCAGTGGAAATTACTCACTAAATATTCTCAAAGATTTGCAAATGATTTTTCTGCGTTGTCAAGTCAATACTTCCTGTGCCTTTACTAGTAAGGAAAATTACAAAACCGAGGTCCATATGTGGTCATTAGAAAGTGAACCTCAGAAAATGCAATTTCAGAATTGTAATAAAAAACAAAAGGTTTATCTACAGATGTTCTTTCTTTGATTAGTTTTTCATCAGCATAAGAAGATACAAAATATATAAAACTTGTTTTTGCATTCCAGTACTGTCTTCAGAATGCTAGGGTGTTCTCCAAGCACCGGAGCAGTGTAGAATTCCCAATGCAGAGAGATTTACAGATAAAAAATGAGGGATAAGAAGATTAGAACTAAAATATATGCCATTTTTGTAGAATATATAATGAAAACCCTATTAATATGTAGCCTTGACTATGAAGTTTCAGCATGGATCTCTTAGACTTTGCAGAGGATTTGAAAAATCTTTTTGGAGTAATTACATAAATATGCAAAGGAAATCTCTTAGTTTGCTCATGTTATCTGGCACAAGCTTACTGAAAATGACAAAAGAAAGAAAAGTCTGGAAGAAAGCTAACAACTGCTTTTCTCCAGAATGTGCACTACAACTGGTGCTGCTAAAAACCTGGAGGAGGGAGCAGTTCACTGAGGAAGAAATATTTGCCAGTGATGAAAGTTTATATGGATTATTGAAGACTAAGGAGAATTGTGAGGAACACCAAAAGAACCTGACATGTCCAGAGAAAATAAGTTCAACAGTGGCTGACGAAATTCATCCTCCCTAAGTGGGAAACAGCACACACACTGCAGTGAGCGAATTACAGTATCCTTCATGTACTGAGGGAGTCTGAATTACATGTAGCCTCTCAGGACAAAGATCTAGGCATCGCTGTAGACAGCTCAATGAAGACATCTGCTTAAAAAGTATCAGAGGTCAAAAAAGTGAATAATATATAGGCTGTGTAGGGAATATTATGGAAAATATTACAATTTTACATAAATTGATGTACATCCCTACCTTGACTGTTAAATTCCATTTTGGTCAACTCTTTCGTGAAAATTATATGGAGAGGAAAAGTGAAGGTTATGCAAGGGCATATATATTTTGCTCCTGCTTGGAAGGGAGAAAGTAAAAAGAAATACAAAATTCTGAACAGTAATCAAAATCCTAACTGGATGTTCAATCTTAATAAAGAGATCAACTAGAGACATGTACTTTTATGAAATGTATGGCTGGTCTTTAGTACTTAGCACCTTTTATTTCTTTCATTTTAAGATTTGTGATAGAGTGTTTAATTACATGCTACATGTCTGGGAATAAGAATGGAGCATTTAGTACTGGCAGAAAAATACAGATAAAGCTGAGAAACTTCATATTTTAAAACATGATATCATCATCTATTGTGTCCTAGAATTGCATCATTCCTGTGTGGTTTTAGTTAGAGGGGAGAGTTAGGTCTTTTTCCTAAATAACCACTGTTATTTTCCACTTTTAAACTCAGATGTCTTGTCTGTTGTTTCCTCTCTTCCCAATTCATGACATCATGCAGGTTTCATTGAGGGGGGGAAGCAGTTATTAAATATCCCACTGTATTTTGATAAGAAACTACTAGTGTTCCGGAGAACTTTTGCTCAAATAAAGCTTGGATATGTTTTTCCTATTTGCAACAAAAGGTTTTTAAGAACTGGAAGGTAGAGGAGATTAACGGTTGAGGATACTTACCTAGACTTCACTCTGTGCTGTGCAGGAATACTTTTCAGATTATGGTGGCAGAGCCTTGTCGATTCAGAATGGACTAAAAGACAAACCCAGTAGTTGAATGCTCCTGTAGAACACTTTCCCAAACGTAATTTCAAAGCACTGTAATACCATTAGCTGACAGTAATTTGAGCTGTTTAGGACAGTGCACACATCTCAGTTGTGTAGAATGAAGACTTTAAGATGACTAGAAATATGGTTTAGTTATCGTAATGGCTGTTTGAACAAAAGACAATTATCAAATGGTTTATTATGTGATAGAAGGAGAGAAGATATTTATAGTGGGAGATACAGTCACAGTTATCTGGGCAATTAAATATCAGAACATGAAGGAGTAAAAAGAGGAAAAGGCCCAGGACCCATCTTCCCACCTTCCTTGGTTTTCTTTCTTTCCATTTTTTCTCTTTTTCTCCCTCCATGTTTCTCCCTCCTATTTTCTTGAGTTAGAAATGTTGTTATTCTACAAAGATGAAGACTTTTTGATTAATTCTGATTTTTACACTGTTAATTTAGTACTTCTACATATAATGCTCATCATTTTTTTATTAGTTTTTTCTTTTTTTTTGTTCTTTGTTACTAAAGGGTTTAATAGAGTTACTTCCACTCTTCATCTTCACCCTGGGAAAAATACGACAACTCAGCCTTAAAGCAATATTAAAAAAGAATAAAATCTAAGTATGATGTAATTTATAATGTCTACATTATAAATTTTTAACACAAATATTCTTTATCATATGCAAATGCTAAGAAGAACGATAAGCAAAGGTGGATAGTCCTGAACTCTATCCATTCTTACAACATAAAATAAAAACATTTTGCCAGACTTCTTCCTTAAAATATCATTATGCTCTGAGTTAGATAAGTTTTATTGAACTTCAAAAAAATGTTGAAAGGGCAAGAAATAAAGGAATGAGCTCTCTGCTGAAGTATGGGGAGAAAACAGACAGTCACAGGTTTCTGGGCATAAGGAGCATCAGAAAAATGGTGGAGAACTGAGATTTGCTCTCAATTGCCTGGCAAGCTTTCATCTGATAGATAACGAATTAAGTTAAAATGTTGTAGGTTGATCATTAGATAGTTTTTTATTACTGTACTTGCAGTAGTTCTTAAATGTCAGGAAATACGAGTAGTACAACAATTCCATTGAGAGCAAAAGACTAAACAATTGCAGTCTCATTTCTATGGCTGTTGTATAAAAATTGGTCAAGAATTATTAAATCAGTTACATAACTTTATTGATATTTGAATCCATCGCTTTTCCCATTGTACACTACTATAAACTAATAAATGTAGATAAGGAGGAAAGTAGAAGTTTAGACACCATCTGCATGGTAATGACTCCCTTTTTCTCGTTTTAAGATCTGTTATTTAACCAGTACTTTCACTGTTAAATATGCGTGAAAATGATTGTATATGGTCTTAATTTGACTAAGCAAGATTCTCTGCAAAATCACGTTATATGCCTCCCTGAAGTAAAAAACTCTTATATTCACAGTAAAATTCTTATCAATCAAATATGTAAGGATATGAAAAAATTGATGGCTTTGTTTTGATAAAACCTATTCTTTATAAATCCATCTTGACTAACACCAGCAACGTTATCTTCCTTCTCGTCTTTGATAATCCCTGTAAAACCTCAGTGTTTTACCTGGCACTGTTGACAGGTCACAGGCCCATACTTACAAGGACTCTCCAACTGATTCTTTCTCATATTGACATGATACCTCTTTGACTGTGGACTCTAAAAAGTTCAGCCCAATCAACTCCAACACATATGGAAAAAAATTTTCATCCAGAGAACTCATTATTTAATTCTTTCAAAACCCTTCTACTTTATCTGACAATCTGATTTTAAAATGATGGGTTTAAGAACTGTGTTAAACATTATCTCTAGTTACTGTTGACAGGGAAGAGATTTCATTACCATCATCATGTATATCATGAGCTTTCTGCCTAAATACACAATGAAACTACTTATTGAATAATTCTGATATTTTTATTTGTTATGTTTAACTTTGATGGCCATAATTTTTTCCTTTGTATATTTTCCTCTTTTTTGTAACCCATATTTCTTTTCATTATTAATTTTTCCTAATTATCACTAACAGTTTCGGTTTAATTTCAATTCCGTAACGTGTTCTTCTTGTAACTGGTTTCAATTTCATGAAGTGTTTGTTCTTAAGGAAACAAAATATGTGTATTTCTCTTTTGGACTTCACATTTAGCACATGAAAACTAAATAGTCTAGCGATCTGTAGTCATGCAGTCTGTGCTTTATAACTTATATGGCATGATGAATGATCATCAATCTACCTATGAAGTCATTTTTAGGAGACTAATTTATACTTAGAACTTTTATTGTTTTAGAAAGAATTTCACAGAGTGTAGACAAGCAGAGAAATATCTTCAAAGTAACCAAGATTTTTCTCAAAGGAGTGGAGTTTATTGAAGATCAAAAAAATTCAAATCTATTAAAAGTGACTCTATGTGATAGAAATCTACTAGAGAATTACATGAAAGTGGTAGGAGAAACTTCTGAAACGTGTAAGATAAAGCTGAAAAATAAGCTGAACCTCCCATTTATTTTCCAGCTCGGTGAAGTCACCGTGCCTGTCACAAGCTGTGTTGCCTCGCACAAGGGGCTGGAAGCCTCATACGGTAAATCCTTGTTCCCCCTTTGATTCCTCCATGCCTTATCACAAAAGAAATGCACATGTACAACTCTGCATAATACAAGGCAGTAACTTTTAACAGAGCGCTCCTGTGACATAGACAAACCACTCATTTCTTGTTAATATGGCAACAGCAGAAAGTCTCCAGAGGGTTGTCCAACCTTATAATGAGAGGCCTGTGTTATGTGCAGTTCTGTAGTCTCAGAAGTGGCCATGGATTCATCCCCTGCTGTGAAATTTGGCTGCTGCCTGAGGCCCTGTGGAAATCACGTTTCTTGCTATGCCTGACCACGTGCAAGCCTCCCTGCTGAGAAAAGCAAGGAAATCTACTGAACTGCGTTCATCTATTTCTCTCCTTCACCATCTGAGACAGAGAGAAAAGGATCTGCAGGGCAGTATTTCCTTCCTAATTTTTTCTTCTGAAGAGGGAAGTAGGAGGGATGTCAATATATTCCTGAGGAAGCAGAAGTCAGTAAAGATCTTGATTTCAGGAGGACAGTCATACACTAGCAGATAGAGCAGAAACTACAAACTCAGCAACTACCAACACGTTGAAAAGAGGGTGGAAGGAAGCCTTGAATATTCTCTTCTCCTCAAGAGGTTCCAAGACCAGTGTAGGAGAAAAAAGGAAAGGTGTAATGTGAACCATCCCTGTTCTTATGACATGCCAAAATCAATGAAACAGTAATAGTCACATGCCTTTTTTTATACTTTATGCATCTAATCTCATCTAGATGATGTCTACCCCCTTATTTTTCACCTGGGAGATGAGTTCCAAGAGCCAATGAAATGTAAGGGACCAAATTCTGAAGAACAGGCTGTCAAATTATGTGTTTAAAAACACAAAATAATTACACACACAAAATACTGTGCAGCAAATGGTATTTTATATGCTGTGGTGCTGAAGTGTTTAGAAAACAACAAGTAAATAAGAAAACTTACTAGCTTCCCCCTAAAGTGTACAATTCAAGGGCTTGATCTCAAATACAAGGCATGTTCAGTATTTGTTGGGGTCAGAGTCCAAAATAACAGTAAACCTGGAATGAAAGAAACAGGATGTTAGACGAGTATAAATGGAAACTGCTCTTGAGAACACGATTGATAGTGGGAAAAAAGGCAATTTTATTTGGTCTGTGTTCTTTTTCTTAGCTCTAATGTTTCCTATTAAAAACCTGGGAAGAGCTTGTCTGGCATAAATAAGAAGTGTATTGAAGTTAATAGAGCTGTCATAGTATACAATGATTTGCACTGGTCAAAAGAAAGATAAAACATTGCTGATAATGCTAATAGCAATGTTTTAATAAGCTAAGGAAAGGTAACTTTTGCACGCAGGCAAAGATGTGCTTTTTTTGTTTATTCAGTTGTGCTGCAGAAATAGGGAAAAGCAAGCACCAAGACAAGACTGGGGAGAGCGTTACAGGGGTCTATAGCTGGAGAGAGATCCTTCACAAATGAGAAAACTTATCTTGTTATGGTGGGAGAAAAGAAGGCACTACATAAATACACATTAAAGAGATGTGAGCCGAGAATGATTTCAAATGGACTGGAGGGAGAGGATCACAAGAAGCCAATGCAGAAGTCAAGGATTCCTTTCTCAGTGATTCAGAAAGGAGGAGTGTCTTAGGGCTGTTATAAAGAAACAGAATCAAGCAAAAAAATAAATTTGAGATGTAGCTCCTACCAGAAAGTAGAAGATAAGAGAGTAATGTAATGAGGAGAACCAAGAAAGGGAAGGATTTCAGTTTGATAAATGTCGGGGGGGGGGGGGGGGGGGGGGGGGGGGGGGGGGGGGGGGGGGGGGTTGGGGTGTGTGTGTATATTTAGCCTCATGTTTAACACAAAGAAATATCTACTAGTGTTTGTGTGTGTGTATATATATATATACACGCAGATGCAGTATAGATGCTTTCAATGTAAATGTTGTGTTTCTTTTGAGGAATAATGATGAACCATAAAAAATTTTGTAAGCCATAAAATATTACTTTTGCAGATTGGTCTGTTACAGTATGTGTATATATATATATACACATATACTGTTATGGATCTTTTAAGTGGAGTATTATGTTCTCAATGTATTTTGCAAATATAGCTTATGACTGAGTACCAGGCTGTTGAGTGATAACATTTGTGGGAATCCTATAGGATTCTGTATTATGCTTTTTTGCAATAAGGAACTACTAGAAATTGTTCTGCTCCTGCCAGGCTGCTGGGTGCACAAAAAAAAATCTAGGTGAAATTTGTTTCACGTTATGCATGTAACAGTTTGGGTAGAATGATAAGTATATATAATCAAACTGCTTTTGAAAACCATGGTACTTCCTGGTTCATATGAGGTGATAAAATATTTATTTTAATTTTTTCTTTTTTTTATTGTTATTTTTTTCAAATCAAATGATGATGTGACTTCATTACTTAAAGTCAAGAAATTGTCAACAAGATTAGCTTTTGTTCTGAGGCAGGAAAAGAAATGTACAGTATTTAAATTAAAAGGTTTTATATGGTGATTCTGAATTGATGAGGCAAATAGTAGGTAGATACAGACAGTGCAACTAATACAAAATAGTCAAGTGCCTCAAAATTGAGCTTAAAGTATAAAAAGGGAAAAAACCCTACTCTGGTTGGCGATTGCATGGAAGTAGGAAAAAACACTTCAAATATTGCTGGAACCCAGTAATTCTAGAGTATATTTATACAGTTAATATGCAGTATTCTGATTTTTTACCTCCCTGGAGTCTACTTCATTTAGACCACGTGAACAAAAACCCAAAACCTTCTTCATTAGCACTTAAAACAGCACGTTTCATCACACCAGTTGTCAGCTTGGCTGCAATATCTGGATTATATTTTCCTTTTTTTTAATTAAGTGTTATAGATGAATATTGACTTCCAAACACTACTATAGCATTTCCAAATATAGTAAACTTTTTTCCTTGTTATTTAATATCTATTATTATAATGCTTGCTATTGTTTGGCTAGTTTTAAACTGCTGTATAAAATAATTTACTACAGTCTTCCTCAGTGAATTTTTGCTATCTCAGGTGAACGAACTGCAGAGAGGTTCAGTTCAACTGCATAATACAACAGGTGAAGGGCACCATGTCATTGTGAACCCCCACCTTTTCACAGTGTTTCAGTTCAAATTTTAGAGAGAAATAAAGAACATTCTAGGTAACAGTATATTCTGATATTATGTTTTTTATTGTGACTTTGGGAATAAATTGCAGTGTGGGAAAAGCAGCTGAAAACATGGATAAAAGTCAAATGCAGGATTATTGTAGACCCTGTCAAAATAAATGGGAGAATATTTTTTAGTATGTAATTAAATGTCAAGATTTGTGAGTTAATGGAATTTCTGTAGTCACATCAAGGTCAGACGAGCAATTACTGTTTATGAATTATCTGAAATCTTGTATAGCCTCTTCTAGCTAGTCTTATAGCATCTATTTATATTAGACATCTTTGCCATTTCTGATGTTTCTCCCCCATAGTTTCTGTTAACAGCAATGTGGTGCATTTTGTCAATTCTGTAGTTGTTTGCAAAACCTTCCTTTATTTCACTGAAGAGCTTGCAATTAGCCCACTTCTCCCTATTGAGAAGCATCTTTGTAATAACAGCTTTCCTGGCAGAGCTTTTGTTAGGCAGATTTTAAAATCAAGAGTCTACAAAGGTTGGGAAAAATCCAATCATACAAAAGTTCAGCAAATCCCTTTCAAGGTCATATCAGTTAAGATTACATAGATTTTCCACTTCACCAAGCATTAGAGTTTAGCATTTTTAGGGACAAATTCGGAATGATAGAATTAATAAAATAAACCAATTCTAAATGAAATTGTTTGCTAAACTCAAAGAAAAGCCTGGGCTCTTTTTTCCCCCTCTGTCTTTAGTGGGGTTACCTTTCTCCTCTATGTAGCCTCTTGTATCACTTTCTTTGAAGTCGTTCACAGCGTTTGCTTTGACAGCCACTGGGTGTGGGAAGTATAAGGCTATAGCAAGTATCTCCATAGCATAATCCGCCCAGTCACTGTTGGTCACTGATCCAGCTGCATGCAGCAGCTTAATAGTCAAAGGGCATGGTAATTCCCTCCTTCTGTCTTTTCTTTCTTCCAAGGCAAAATCTTCACCTGGTGTTTTTGATTCATGCATTCTAATTATGATGGCTGCCATCATCAGCCCTGTGGGTGACACTAGAAATTCTCTGAGCCAACAGCTAATACCACAGCTTGTTAAGCGACCATGTCAGCCTGATTTTAGGGCCCATTTTGCAGTTCACCACAGGCCTATCTAAAAGCATCAGGAGTCTCCGTCTAGCAGGACAGGCTCATTGTCTTTCTAAATGTCTCCTTCTGATAAGCAGATCCAAATATGGTTCATTCACTGTGGATTTGAAGGCACAGTGGGGAACTTGGCTCACATAGTGGATACAACAAAATGCTTAATAATTTCACTTGGTATAGAGCTAAAGAACCCAATTTTCAATTTCAGGATAAAAACATTTACTCCCTGACTATGATCAAGAGTTTGAAATTTAAATCAGAAGTCTTCGAAAGCTATTCTAACTCTCAAAGGAGCAGGCTTTCCCATACTTAGTACAAAGAAGAAAATCCTGGGTTTGTATCAGAGCTTGAGTCACACAGAATTCACACGATGACCAGAAACGTCCTTTGTTGCCTAAAGATATTGTAGAAAATTTTTCTCTGAATAATTTTGTGTGAAGTATGTGATTCTAGTGGCGGTGTGGTTACTAACAGCGCTATGAATACTGCAGTCTGATTTGCCTTGCAAACTTTATTTGTTTTTAAATAAGTGCTACAAATGCTTTACTGCTGTATATATTTCTTTTTAATGTTTTGGCTGACCCAAGCTTTGGCAATAGGAGGCAATGAATATCTTTCAGTTGCAGGAAATGAGAATTTTACAAAAAGTATACTAATGTGGCTCTCTATATTTAACTGCCTCTCTGATCTGCAAACTATTTTTTTTTTCTAGATAGAAACAGGGCTAAGTTTTCTCTGACTACACAGGCATTTTTTCATCAGAATTAATAGGAATTATAAACATGTATTAAGAATAAAGTGTGTTTTCCATTTTGTGCTAATAATTATATTGGAGACTGTATTAAAACCTGGCTGCATCGAAACACTACAGCTTAGTTCATCTAAGAATCAGGGAAGACAGATAGGAAACAAATAGCTGGCCTTTCCTGTAGCATAAATCCACATTTATAATATTAACTCAACACGTTTTTTGTCCTCTAAGAACAAAATCAGTTACTTACCAATGAGGTATGTAAAAGTGCTTATCTTGCAGAACTATCAGTTTGAACCAGTATGCATATGGGATGAGCTAATTTAAGAACTCCACAGGAAATTAGAGTGGGTCTTTTATTATCAACATCCATTTCCTAAATACTGTGTTGCTTTTGGCTTATTTTCCATTGACCTATAATAATGATGCTGGAGACTTATTTCATCTCTTTGTAAGTTGGCAAAGTGGCAGCCATGCCTATCTGTAAGCTTACTTGTGGAAATAACTAAGAAGGCCATTTTGTTGCAGAAAAATCTAGTATTTTGTAGCCTGTGTTCGCTTTAGTGATTGTGCTTTCATGTGTAACATCCTATTGGAAAACTTCTTGCCCCTTATAAATTCTCAAAGAATTTATAGCAAGAGGGCATTTCCAACATACATGATAATTGTGCTTTGGCTAATGTGTATATTTTTCCATTTTTGATGTGTAGATTCTCTACTGTAAGCAAGAAACTGTGACAAACCTTTCTTTGCATCTGCACAAGACAAAAAAACAAAGATACAGACTTGATTGTGGTACATAGGGGTTACAGCTCACAAAATTTATATATCTGTCTAAATATTTAATATATAAATATTAAATTTAACTGAACAGGCAGAATCTCCATTCTCCTTATTTTCCATCCACTTTTTCTCTAATATGTCTGGGAGGCTTTTTAACATGGTATAAAAACCTGAGAGAAACCTGAGTACAGGATGGGGCAAAAGCTGTGCAAGTTACAGTATGGAAGTACAAGAGGAAAAATACCAGGCTATGTGGACTTAAAAAAAATAAAGGTATGGGTAGATGTCTAAAATTACCCAAACAGAACAGGATCATTCAGAAAGAATATAATATGAGATATTTTGTGGGAGTGAAAAGACAGCAATAGGCTAAGGATTCGCTCCCACTGCAGTGGCATAGAGCTACTTATGGAGAATTGTGTTACATTGAATCTGCTAATGTGGTTTGTTCACCTTCAGCTTATTTGAATTATATTGACTCTGGTCTAGACAGGGCCTAACAGAGTGTAAACTTGAGTCCAACATCTTTTTCCCTTCTTCATTATCCTGAAACATAAAACATCTCTTCTACATATGAAAATATCTTCAATCCGTATTTTTAGATTGGGGTTAGGAGTTAACACAGTCAATTCCAAAGTGAATCAGACAAAATACTTCAGCACTGATATCTAAAGATTGAGCAAATGACTTCATGAAAACTTCACAGAGGAGTCCTTCATCGCCAGTCAGTTAGCATGCCGTTAAAAAGAGCAAAATTCCACAATGATTATAAATCACATTTGTTCTTAACATATACAAACTCTTAAAACTTGTATGAGCAAGTCTGGTATTTTTCCATATGACTTTATATGAAATATTCGTTATGATTTCAGTATTCGTGGACCAGTCTGCATGCTGTCAATCAAAGTATCCTATTTGGACTTTGTTATCTCCCTTCATTCTTTCCAGCAGGCTGCAGGCTGCTTTCAGGTCTCAGAAGATATAAGCCTTTCCTTTAAAAGTAACCAAGAGCTTAGCAATGAATAGTACTGCTGCCTCAATTCCTTCCATTATAAAGTCCTGCCTAATGCTTTTCACTTTACTTTTCATTTCCTTTGTAGTGCTGAGATCTGGGAAAATTAAGATCTGTGGTACTCCATATTCAAGCATATATTTGAGACTTGCAGCTTGCAGCATTCTCACATGATCTCTGCTATTAGTGAATGTAAAAACAGTTTCTACTCATCTCCCTCTTCCTATTTGCTGAACTAATAGATCAGTAGGAGAAATTTTCCATGCATAATGTGAAGAAATAACAGCTTAGCTCAAGGATTTTTTGGTTTACCATAGGTCGGGGGAGAGGATGAGAATCCAGAAATTTTGTAATTTTTTCTTTACAACTTTCTGCCTGGACTTATGTCTCTAAGAATAACATTATCCTCTTTCTGGTGAAGGCGCTGGCAAAGAGCTGTTAATTTCTTCTATAATCTGATTTTAATGAGATAGCAAAATGCATGGATAACTGTAGAAAAGTAATATAAGCATTGTATAGGAAAAGTTGGGGGAAAAAAAAACCACGAAGCATTCATTTGGGTACTGGTCAGTCATAGAAAACTCACTATTACATTAGACTGTTAACCTTAAGGCTAATAAGAATGTATCAAAGGAGATACTAGAGATCACCATGATACATGCAAGTCCTAAGCGTAGTATTCTTTATAGAACTGGAGCATCAGAGGGTGTGACAGCTCTTTGCAGTACATCCTGCTTCCTTGCAAAATACATAGCTAGCACTGAAGAATCAATTTGAGTAAGAAGACAAATATTTTTTTTACTATGTGCATGAGCTCAGTCTCTGTCTGATTCTGCTTGGGACTCCAAAATTGTCTCATTCATGCCACTCATAAAATGCTTTGCTTCTTGTTGCAGAGCAATCTCACAGCACATGAACTGGGTATCTTTTGGTTAAAACAAGATTTGAAGATGTGCTTCTAGCAGTATACCTAATCTGCTCCAATCCCTAGACATTTAGTCTGTGGGACCAAGGCTAAAGATAGTTCATAGCACAGTCTGAAACGTGTAGTGTGGATGATGGGGTCTCAGTACCCACAGCTGAACTTTACAAATCTACTCTTATGGGATCACACTAGTACGAAGTCATAGCCATAGTTTCTTCTGTTTCATGTAATTTTATTTACCCATATTGGTAACTTGGTAACTGTCTTTATGATTATAAATTGCAGGGAATCTGGGAGAAAGTAGAAGTGCCCTTGATGGGTCTCTTAGCACCCAACAGTATTGGGAAGAAAAGTCTGAAGAAACAAATCTCAGCTCTTTTCTCTTTTTCATGCTTTTGTATTGATAAACACTCTTCCCAGCTGAGAAGAAATTGTTGTAGCTCTGATTTTTAAGTCAGAGATGCTTTAGCAACTTTCCTGAAGTTTTTTAGCCAATGAATGTTTTGTCCTTAATTCCTAAAACTGATATTTCATTTTTGCACTTAGTATGTATGTAAAAACTAACATTTCAAAAGGATTTATAGTAGTGCAAGATACCTTATATGCAGTGAGAAAGGACCAAAATAAAATCTGTTCTTTCCAAACATAATGAAGCCTGTGAAAAAGCAGCTCATCAAAGATGTAAATATAACTGCATTACTAAGTTCTCATTTTCTTAGTAGCAGCAATTAAATAAACTTGAAACTGGTGGCTATAATCCTCAAGGTTGGATCTGATTAATAAAGCAAGTGATAGCCTGCTGATTCTAAAGTAAAAAGCTGAATAAATACATGTTGCCATTTTCAGCAATAAAGTAATAAGCAGTTTAGAGTAAATGTGATTGGCATAAAATAATGTTAGAAACAATGTCAAATACACTCATGAAGCAGCTATTGATGTCAAATTTGCAAAATAGGGTGGCTTTCCAACAAATATATCCACAGTTTAAATCAGAGTTAGGATGACAGATATGGTAACAAATTATTCATGGCAGATTTAAATTATGTCTTAACTAGTGCCGCAATAGCAATATTTATTTAATCAAAGCATGATCATTGCTTGACAATTACTTCTAAAAACTTCCCTAAAATCAAATAGATAATATTTGTACAATTGTAATAGCTGAGCTATGCAAGCAATTGGAAAGCTTATGCAGTTGTCCAAGGGAGTAAAAAACCTAGAAGAATTTGGCATATCAAATCATTGTGATACAGTAGCTAACTAAATAAAACACAGTGTTAAATGGAACTACTTGCATATTAAAGAAAGCAGAGATTGATATTTGATATCTCAAACCTGAGAATTAGCTTATGAGAAACAGTGAAGCTGGTAGCCAGTGAAATTGCATGGGATAATTAAAACAGGTAGTTTCCTTTCCAGTATGGCACATTTCTGGAAGCGCTTTAACTCTTAAGAATATAACAGTGGCCACAGCGGATCAGGCAATAGTTCCATCTAACCTATGAGTCTGTCACTAAGAGTGGCTGTGCATGGATACACAGGGAAGAAGAGCTATGCAGCCATGTCAATCTTCCCCTAATATTCACCCAGTTACCAACTGTTTTAAGCTTAGAATTATACAGATATGGTTGTATGCATTTAGTTGTTCATGGGTCTTTCTTCTGTCTCTCTTTTCCAGTCTCCCCTTGAGCCATGTAGACTTTGCATATGTATAGCCTTCCCTAGCAGGGACTTCCATAAGTATCCTCTCCTTTTGTTTGGAATGTACCTTCTAGTTTCATTACTGGTCCCCAGTTCTTGTATTGTAAAAGATGACCAGTCCCTATCCACCATCTCAATGCTTCTTTTGATGTTGTAGACTTCTGAAATCCACACAAATACATCTTCTAACAGATGGATGGACCCTAGGCTATGCTGTTCTTCCTTATAAAGCACTGCTT
Organism: Gymnogyps californianus; assembly: GCF_018139145.2. NCBI lineage: Eukaryota > Metazoa > Chordata > Aves > Accipitriformes > Cathartidae > Gymnogyps > Gymnogyps californianus. The sequence continues at coordinate 38,094,197 of NC_059474.1, read as the reverse complement.
CCATACTTTTGATAGTTATTGAACTCCCTTCTGAACCTTTCTGAGATGGGGGATACACATGGTATTCAAGGTGTGGCAGAGCAATAACGTTTGGGTACAATGAAAATAGTACAATGATGTTCATTGCGTTGCATTGTGGTCTATTCCTAATACCTGGATTACTTTCTGACTGCTGCTAACTTTAACTTGCCCTTTGGTAACGGATTTTTGTCAAAAGTCATTTGGAGATTAATGTTATCTCAACTGGACTACTCTGTACCTCAAGTGGATCATACACATGCTTCATGATTCTGCCAAAGAGCTTCAGGATTTGCCTTTGCAAAAACCATGCTTCCCAAGTAGAAGACATCTATTCATGTGACCATGAATCAGAATATTTATTTACCTGGCACAGACATCAGGATTACACATAGGTATGCAGTTCCTCAGATTTCTCCTGCCCTCCCTCATGTCCTCTGGTATCAAGGCAGCTTTAAGGAACATATTTTATACCATCACTAATAGTACAGGCATTTCACCTCTGGGTTCTCTTAGAAACCCTGAGTGAATGCCATCTGGCCCCAGGTGTTTATTGCCTTTCATTTTTGTCAATGTTTTCTGTAATAAATTCTACAATCTCTGTAATGTCAGATCCTCTGATGATTCTCTGTCAGACAGGGGTTAGCAAGGGATTGTTCCTAGTTTCTTCCACAATGAATGCAGGGAATTAATTTAGTTGCTCTGGAACGGTCTTAGCTTGTCTGACACTCCTTTTCTACTCTGCTTACCAACTGGCACTACAGAATCTCTGGCATGTGTCTTTCTCCTGATACATTTCAAGGAAGATTTATTATTATTACTTATTTCTTCTAGTAGTTGCTCCCTTTTTAGACCGTTTGGTTATGCTTTTACATTTAATCTGCCAGAGTTCATTGTTCTTTCTATTTTCTTCATTTTAATATGATCTCAAGTATTTGAAGGGTACTTCCTTCTTTGCCATAACCTCTTTAACCTTTTTTTTTATTGGTCATACGCACCTGGTTTTTTCCAATATGGTATCTTTAAATAATTTCCATACTATAATTTCCATACTATCTGTAAAGATTTACTTCTCTTAGTTGCCCTCTGTAGCTTCTTTTCAATAAGTGTCCTCGTATTTATTCTTTAAAAGCCTGGCAAACATGGTTCCTGAAATCTTCAAGATTAAGAAGGATACTGTTTCACAGTGGGAAGCGTATATTGGACATATTGCAGCATCATTTTCCATAATTTATGCTGACTGGGGTTATAATGACAAAGTTATTTTTATTTTTCAATCCTCTAACAGGAGAAATATATCAGCATGTACCAGAAGGAAATTATTAAACATTTCCTACCAAAAAAATATTCCCTGTTTTCTGACCTTCGCTAGAAAGTTTTAAAGTTTGATCTGGTACTTCAGTAAAAGATCCCCAATAACAGGAAAATATCAGAGTTGTTAGTGCAGCCTGTTGTCTAACAAAGAAAGCATTTCAGTTTTCCAGGTGAGATGTTTTAGTTTTAATAGTGTATACATGCTGTCTTGACACCAGGGCAGCCATTCCTTCCTTGGTTTTTAAATTATGGCACAAACATTTCTCATCGATTGCAATTTTACAGCCATTTCAAAGCTCAGCTTTGGCCCCATGGTTTCACTATGCCTGTACAATTGAGGAGAATAGCTTCTGTGATGGGTACTATTATGGTCATTGTGTTCCTGTGAGGTGGACCTAAGTCTCTACTGAAGCTGGACAAGATGCATAAATGTCTGCAGTCCTCTGACTATTGCTGAGGGATTTCTGTGAACTCCCAAGGTGTAAAGAATGTGCTGTTTTCCCTGTTCCATGCAGGCTATGAAAACACCATTTTTTAAAAGACTGCCTATTGGCACCACTACTGTATGGTTAATGCTTAATGTCAAGAAGCAGGCTATGTAAAGAGAGGCTTAGCATCAGACTTCCTGAGTTTATGTCACTAAAAATCATCCTCTGATTGAAATCAAGAGCTAAGTGCCTTTTTCCACTGTTACAGTTTCTTAGGTATGATTCTTTGACTGGGGGTGCTTTTTGCCTGCAAAGTTGAAATTCATGGAGTGTACTTCTGTGGCTACAGGGTACCTATTTTGTGTGATTTATCATTTTATGTATTTAACATATCTTACATACTTAAACTATCTATTGATATACAGAATTTTCGGGAACTGAAACTTTCAGAAACCTGTTTCACAGCAACCACTTCTGCTTCTGCTGCTCCAAGTAGTATTGGCACAACAGTATAAAAATCATATTTACTAATATCTCTTTCAGTATGATTTTACAAACGATAGGCAGTTCTTTTCCCGACTTTTTCATTTTTGTTGTCAATTGTTATCTGCTTAGAGGTGTTCCACATAGACATTGGTACTAACAGAATTCAAGATATAACCCATGAAAAATGAAGAGTGGTTTGTCATGAAAAGTGCAGCCCTTGCTAGTGATTCATAATATATCATGAAAAGACAAGTCCCTGATAGAGCTGTTCTTATACCTTTACATGTGTGCTTTTAAAAGCACTTACATGCTTTTGGCCACTGCCAAAGACAAAATAATTGGCTAGAAGAACTTGTGGTGTGGCCTTGCTCATGAAACTTTAGGACAAAATGTAAAATTTATGAATACAAAATTCTGGCAGCTGAATACTTAAGTCAGTTGTCTAAACTGATGGCCTAGATTTTTATGTTTCCAAGCACTTCAGGCACAAATTCCTCCTTGGCCAAGAAGGGAATCTTTGTTACACAAGCTTGAAATTTTCTGGAAAGTAGTTTTTGTTGTGCTGCCTATGCTGTTTCACTTTTAATTCCCCATTCCTATGTAGTAGAATATAAGCACATGCAGTCATAAACACTCTCAACTCCTTCTGCCAAAGCAGATTTTATATTGTGCCTATTTTAGCTTTGTTTAGTACTGTTTGGAAAGTACAGAATTTAATTCTGATCCAAATAGGAAATAGTTAACCTCTAGCAGACATACTCTTGTTGGAGACGAAGCTAGTTGGTACTCTTTGTGTGTCTCCAGTGAACTGAATGGAGCTAAAATCCTGCTTAAAGTTCCAGTTTTGAGCTTGTTGGGATCTATCGTTTGCTTTCCTAACTCTAGCAAGGGATCTTCCACTTCCATTCTAGGCAATTTAATAAAGCTCTTTATCTCCAAATTCTCCTTTATTCTCCAAATTAAACTCATCTGTGCCTGTAAAAGCAGGTGGGGAAATGAATGTTCCAAACTATAATTATTCTACATAAACTCCCAAAAGAATTGCTGTTGATAGGTTACCTGTGCTATTAGGTAGAAACAGTAAGATGTCTGTGGTGTTCACTTTTTTTTTAATATTTACTTTGTTCTGAGCAATCTGTTTTATTTAATAGTGTTGCTTTCTTGGCCTCACTACTGTCCCACGGGTTACAAAATCTGCCTTTTACCCATTCCTTCAAGATCTGAATGTTGTGATCTCATTCTCCGTCAAGGAAATATTTAATCTATTTTTTTATTTAGCCTATTCATGCATGATGACTGATTTAATGAAACACTGTGTGTATTTCCAGGTTATTCTATGTATTGTTTTTCTCCAAATATTACTTTACTAAAAATAATTATGTCAGCCTAAAAAGTCAAGGAATCCAGTAGCTAATAATTAACTTCTCAAAGGCAGACATTAAAGGATAATGGTGCTCTCTCTGCATTCTAAATTCAGATATTTTTTTCCAATTGTTAGGCAATTTGTCCACAGTTTTCTTCCTAACCAATTCACTATTTACATAAACTAAATTACATGATCTAGATGAATAGTTCGGAAAAACTCACTGGTCTTAATCCAGAAAAACAAATGAAATAAATCATGTGATTTCTCATTTGGGGATGCTGAACAGTTTGCTATTCAAACTTCATTAATAGAAAAATGGGTGTAGCTAAAAAGAACTTCTACAACTTTTAAAAAGGAATCTCAGTTGGTCTCACAGGCTCAGAGCTTTGCAGTACACTACTACACAGTTTCTCAAGAGTTTTCTCATATCCAGCCACCTTGATCTTTAGGCCACATATACCCAAGGTCTGTCTGCAGGCATGTGTGCAGATATGCCCTCAGCTTGTCTCCTTCCTCCATCTTCTGCTATCCTTCTTTCCCTCTCTTTGAAGATCAGGCTATACACTTTTTTTTAATGAAGCATGAAATTCTCACTTAATCACTCAAAAAAGGGTACTGGGAATTTACAAATATAATAACTGTTGTGAGACTCATTTTTTCACTTTGCTTTCCTAATTCCTATCAACTCTATTAACGTTAATTGCAAGATCAGGTATTCCATTCTTTCACTCACACAAATATATCCATACTTATCTTTCCATGAAGACAGTTCTTTGCTACTCTCTGAACAGACCTCACTATTTCAAGCTGCTTTCCATACACTGCATTTTCTAGGTCACTGAGACCTCATTAGATATTTCAGAGCTGTGTTTGCAGATTCCTAATACTTGTAAGCCTGAAGAAACTATTCAATCCAAATGCTGAGAAACAATCTTTAAGCTTCATTCAAATGGCATGTAGTTTGTTGTCGTTTTTCATTACACGTCAATTTATCTGTAAATCTGGAAAAAAAAAGTATAGCCAGAATGTTTATGGCTTTAATAAAAAATAAAATCCTCAGTTTATGACATTTTAGAAGGATTCAGACCAGAGTACTGCAAATCAAAGTGAGTGTACTCTTACATTGTGCATTAAAATTTTCCTTCGAGTTATTTTATTAATTTATAATACCCTTTCTAAGGTTAGTTTCAGTAAATTGCATTAATACTGACTGCACATTTGGAAGTCAGCTTTCAGTCAAACACATTAGATTATAAATCCAAGTTATAAACACATTTCAGGATACATAGCAATTTTATAGTTCTCTGGTCACCAAAAATATACTGTTATGAATATGCTGTAATTTATGGGGGGATTTCCTCTGTGGCTGCATCTGCTGAACATTAAATTGAGAATATAGATTATCTTCTGGATTGATATAGTCCCTATAGACTTGAAACTACACCGTGTAAAAAAATTTTCTGTATTCAGACTTTAATCAAAGATGAAAAGGATGAAACAAGCAGTCCCCATAGCCATTCAATAGAACTGGGTATTGTACATTCAAGAATGGCACCAGGAACCCCCATGGGGAAGTGACAGGATGAGACTAGGAAATGTTTGTGACTAAGAGGATACAAAGAGCATTCTTTCACTTTCTAATGTAAACAGGTTCAAATTAGCCATACAATAGCATCTCCCCTGGGAGCCACCTAAATATTTTAACAAGAGAGTTACAGAAAGAGGACAGAAAATCTGCCATGGCTTCTCGTGTCCAACCACAGGTAAAAAATTGATTACACTTCTGTTGGTTTCAGAGGTTTGTAGATAACAATTTATATTTCTAAGTTTCAGCATAACATTGAAAATGTAAGCTGTTGCAATAGGCACTTCGATTTTAGAGGCAGTTCATAGTAAAATTAAGGTTGTATCTCTTCATAGCACTGACTTTCATATACTTAAATGTAGAACAGATTATATTTATTTATACTACCTCCTATCATTGAAGAACAGAACTTAAATATAATGTCATTGCCAATTGTTCTCTATCCATTTTGATGCATAATTGATTGTATAACATCATGGTGTTTTGGAAAGCATACAGTGCTAATTCACAGCAGTATTTAAAGTATAGTGCAGAATCATCAACTGTAATTGAACACATCAGAATGCTAACTTAATTCAAAAGTTTACATACAATTATATGAATGAAAATATATATAAACTTATATTTATAGATAATATTTGAGTTCTAAATATGGACAAGGTAATTTCTATGTTTCAGGAATTCTTTTATACAAGCTTGTGTTTGGAAATACATTGACTGTTAAAAGCATGTGATCACCCAGTGTCGATTTGTAGCAAAGTACTTTGTGATAAGTACTTGGTATTACTTGCAAATTGATCTATGTCATCAGAAGGAATGCTGGATATTCTGGAGGTGGTGGAAGGTAGCCATAACTCTGGATGCGCACGTCTTTGAGCTTAGGAGAAGCTGGGATCAGATCCAAGCTCTGGGTCTGCCAGTCTTATATGAATTAAAAAGCACAGATTGTATAGTAAAGAAACAATGCTCTTGTAAACACAAATGGAAATCTCTATGAATCTCATCTTGGTTACACACAAGGGGGGTGTATTCTCCACTGAAGTCTAATGGGATGTGCATCGAGGGGAGAATAATATGCGCCATTGCCTTGTTCACTAACAGGTGAAGGGTAATATAGATGAAATTGGAGAACTAATGGGCAAGGCAGTTCTCATTAGCATATACAAGGCAATTCCACATTTTGCAGCAAAGTAAAGGCAAGGTAGTGGCATAAACCAAGGAAAGATTAAGTCTAAGACCTGCTGTCGATGTGATGAAAACAACTTGACATTTGAGTCTTTCAAGTGCTGGTTTATCACATGAGTGGCTCAAATGATTACTTTCTCTGTAGAATCTAACAATGAGAGAACCTGAAGGACCTGCACACCGTATCAGATACAGTGCAAAAGAAACGTTGAACTGTATGAATTTGGAGATACAGCGTGAAGTTGTCGTTGTTTTGCACATTTCTAGCAAATGACTGAAGGAAGCCACCTGCCTAAAGGAGTAGGAGTGTCAGTTTTTGCCAAAAGATAGATAGATAGATAAATCAATCAATCAATCAATCAATCAATCAATCTTTAAAGCCCCAATCAATTCAAGGCTTATGTCAATGATTTTTTTGCCACCGTGAGTTCCAAAGGTTGACAGTACATACAGACACACTTCTTTTCTTCCAGTTCAGATGTAAAGTGTTTTTCCATTCCTCCGTAGACATTCAAGGACAAATTGCTCTTAAATGTGGCAATTCAAATACATACCATATGATGTTTTAAATGTGTTTCTGAAACTTTTTAATATTGTGAATGTATCTTTGATATCTGCCATCTGGAGAAACACATATTTTTATCTGTGTTCTCTTTAAAAAAATGTTGCTTTTTTCCAAAAGGTCTTGTAAAACTGCTGGTCGAAGATAATTATGCTCCAAAATCAAAACACCTCAGAAGATATTTGTAGCAATATTAAGAAAATATTATATACTGCTATAAATATGAAACAAACATATATAAGACCAGTCTTATTACTTCTAGCGAAAAGCTCCAGAAGACAGAAGACCTTTAATCTAATGCTAATTGGCTCACAATGTAGCTGTGAGAAGTCAGATATCTTTCCTCTGTTTATTAGAAATAACAGAATAATACCTGCATAGGGATTTTAGTATTCACTGATATCAAGTAATTGCTGTGAAGTCTTTTCTCCTACAAGAGAATATACATATAATCATCTGGTTTATATTTGTCCTCTAATAATTCATTATATTTTCTAAAGATCTTCTCTAGAGGTAACAAGAAGAAATGAAAAGTTCCTTGCTTGGACTAAAATGTTTAGTGCGGTTACTTAGTATACTATGTCATTGTAGTAGTACTCAGTCTCTGTGGAAGTGGATGACAGCTGTATACATTATTTAAAATATCTGTCTGTATACTGGCAAAGCCTACATATTACATAATCATAATTAACACAATTCCTTGAAATTGAATATTCAACATAATGCAAGGTATATAGACCTCTAAGACTGTGATTCTTTTGACTATAGGAGATCTGTTCTATAACTGCACCTCTGCATGCACTGTGAGAATGACGATAGAGTAAATTCTTTTATACAGTGAGTTTTCAGAAAAATGTACTTATTTAAACTGGATTTTATTTAAGTAGACCTTACTAGATTACCATTAAAATACTTTTCATTTAAATATATATGGATATTTAAAAAAAGAAGCAAATCTCAATCCTGATTTAAACAAACATGAATTTCATTAAATTTTTTTAGCAATGCAATCAACCATGGAAAGCCACTGGTGCTTAAGCTGTAGTAAACAAATTTTTGAAACAAAAACTCACTAAAAATTTCATTTTGTCTTTTAATATTTTTAATTACTATTTGTGTTATTAATTTCTTAGCTAGAAAAAATACTTTTTTTGCTGTTTGCACAAAGTTATATGGGGGTGTTTTAATTATTTGGGGTTATTTTTGTGCTGTATTGAAATTTTAGGCAGTGAAAGATATGTTGTATTATATTTAGGTTAGCAGGAAGGACTGTAATCTATATTCTACACTCTTGTTAGCAGCCAGAAATATTACTGGGAAATAATGCTGTAGAGGAAAGCCTGAACAATTGTTTTGCTCTATAATAGAGAGCTGGAAGAGATGGGAGATAAAAAATCAGTGTTCCAGGATAAGATTTCGGAGGCACTGAAACTCCCAAACTTTATTTCATTTTTTGCTAAGCATTGTGGAGGTCCAGTTATTGCTGTGCCTTTGGAGGACAATATATTCATAGGTGTGTGCACCTATTCTTTTGCTCTCCGCTCATATAGCCAAACCACTTTCTTCACAGAAACTAAAGAATGGACAGGCATGATATTTCCTGATTATCACTTCATGCTGAGAAGGAATAGTAGATCTTTTAGACCTATTTGATTTTGACTCCCTGTTTGCAGCACTCGTCTACCTTTGCTGGTAGTAGTACTAATACTAGTAAGCCTGCTGTGCCTAAAGGCAAATTCAACTTGCACAAAGCAGGAACAGCTTTTTATCACCATACTTCATGAAGGCTATACTGGAGAGGATCCACTTTAACTTCAGTGAATGTTTTTCTAATATTGCTGGGCTGACACCACTACTAAGCTGGCTGCAGTATACAAATTTTCCACTATTTCCACACTCTTTTAATGGTAGTAGAAGTAGTGGGCCCAGCCAGGGTGAGCAGAGTGGGGCCGCTGATGGTGGGCACTGAGCAGGTGCAGCTGGTGGGGGCCACTTGAGCAGGTCCCTCGGCACTGGGACAATCGGGCCGGCAGCGAGGAGTGAGGTGCGGGGCAAGGTCCATTCCTGAGGCAGGAGTATTTCCTATCAGCCATGGGAGCAGGTGCTCCCCTCTCAGCATAATCTGCCTCTAAAGGTATTTTTCTTTTCATATTGTTCTGTTCCAAAACTTCACACGCTTTTTTTGTCAAAGAAAATATGACAGTGCAAGGAAGAAGTAAAGAAAATGTACATGTATTTATTAATAGAAATAGTGTTTTAAACTTACTTCCTTTCTATACGAAGTGTTCCAGGCTGCAAAACTGTATCAAAAGTAATTGTGTTTGTTGTGCTTCTATTCCAGTGGTACTATTAACAAATTTAACCAGATGACCCATATTTTCTGTGAATTTTTTGGGTTCTTAAAACCACTGTCACTCCTGATGTCTTGCATGTATGCACAGTAGCAAATATAATCCTATCTACAGTCAGAGAAGTTGTATCCAGAGATAAATTAGACCACAGGTTTTCACAGTATGTTATTAAAGGAGCACAAATCTTCTTTAACAAAGGTAAACACAGCACACTCATTATAGTGAAAATAAATATTAAGATGTTTTAATTTAAAATAAATAATTTTTAAAAGACCTTCAAGACAGCATTGTCAGAATTTTACAAACCTGGGCTTGGGTTCTGAAGTGACATCGATAAAGACAGCTTTTAATGGGCAAAAATTGCTGAGAGACCTGTCTCAATGCATAACATTGTAGAACAGCAGCTATAATCATTTTTAAATCATATGATCATACTGTGCTTATACAAAGTATTTTCATAGGTTTTCTTTAGTTAGCCTCTCTTGCTGTCTAAAGACGGACAGGCACAGGCCCCATTGGGTGGCCAGATTTTTAGCTTCCTGCCGTTAAGCCCAGTCCCCTGCTATCATGAGCATCCATGTCACATAATCCCTTTCATCAGGACAGAAAGCTAGTCACAGATCCCTAATTCTGAGGTCAGTTCTGCTCCAGCGCCATCCTCGATTAGAACAGCCAGGGGTAGAAGTGCTCTAATTTGTACTGTCTTATCCAGGCTCCGGAGAGGTTAGCCAGTGCAGCCCACTGTGGCCACCCCCTGCAGAAGCACTTCTAGCAACGCAGCACACTGTACCATGTGTATTAAAATGTGCTTCATAAAAAGACAACTTTTTCTTTGCTCTCACTACTTACCCAGTTTTCCCATAAAAGGCAAACTGTGATTCTAGTGAAGGGAAAGGAAGATACTCTACAAAAACTTAACACTGCCAAGTCCACCACTAAACCATGTCCCTAAGCACCACATCTACACGTCTTCTAAATACCTCCAGGGATGGTGACTCAACTACTTCCCTGGGCAGCCTGTTCCAATGCTTGACAACCCTTTCAGTGAAGAAATTTTTCCTAATATCCAATCTAAACCTCCCCTGGTGCAACTTGAGGCCGTTTTCTCTTGTCTATCACTTGTTACTTGGGAAAAGAGACCGACACCCACCTCACTACAACCTCCTCTCAGGTAGTTGTAGAGAGCAATAAGGTCTCCCCTGAGCCTCCTTTTCTCCAGACTAAACAACCCCAGTTCCCTCAGCTGCTCCTCATAAGACTTGTGCTCTAGACCCTTCACCAGCTTCGTTGCTCTTCTTTGGACATGCTCCAGCACCTCAATGTCTTTCTTGTAGTGAGGGGCCCAAAACTGAACACCGTATTCGAGGTGCAGCCTCACCAGTGCCGAGTACAGGGGGACAGTCACTTCCCTAGTCCTGCTGGCCACACTATTTCTGATACAAGCCAGGATGCTATCGGCCTTCTTGGCCACCTGGGCACGCTGCCGGCTCATATTCAGCCGCCTGTCGACCAACACCCCCAGGTCCTTTTCCACCAAGCAGCTTTCCAGCCACTCTTCCCCAAGCCTGTCGTGTTGCATGGGGTTGTTGTGACCCAAGTGCAGGACGCGGCACTTAGCCTTGTTGAACCTCATACAATTGGCCTTGGCCCATCAATCCAGCCTGTCCAGATCCCTCTGTAGAGCCTTCCTTCCCTCAAGCAGATCAACACTTCCGCCCATTTTGGTGTCACCTGCAAACTTACTGAGGGTGCACTCGATCCCCTCGTCCAGATCATTGATAAAGATATTAAACAGAACTGGCCCCAATACTGAGCCCTGGGGAACACCACTTGTGACCGGCCGCCAACTGGATTTAACTCCATTCACCACAACTCTTTGGGCTCGGCCATCCAGCCAGTTTTTTACCCAGAGTATGCCCATCCAAGCCATGAGTGGCCAGTTTCTCCAGGAGAATGCTGTGGGAAACGGTGTCAAAGGCTTTACTAAAGTCTAGGTAGAAAACATCCACAGCCTTTCCCTCATCCACTAGGTGAGTCACCTTGCCATAGAAGATCAGGTTAGTCAAGCAGGACCTGCCTTTCATAAACCCATGCTGACTGGGCCTGATCACCTGGTTGTCCTGTACCTGCCGTGTGATGGCACTCAAGATGATCTACTCCATAACCTTCCCTGGCACCGAGGTCAGACTGACAGGCCTGTAGTTCCCCAGATCCTCCTTCCGGCCCTTCTTGTAGATGGGGGTCATGTTTGCTAACTTCCAGTCAACTGGGACCTCCTCGGTCAGCCAGGACTGCCAATAAACAATGGAAAGTGGCTTGGTGAGCACTTCTGCCAGCTCCTTCAGTACCCTTGGGCGGATCCCATCCAGCCCCATAGACTTGTGTGTGTCTAAGTGATGTAGCAGGTCGCTAACCATTTCCCCTTGGATTATGGGGGCTTCATTCTGCTCCCGGTCCCTGTCTTCCAGCTCAGGGGGCTGGGTACCCACAGAACAACTGGTCTTACTATTAAAGACTGAGGCAAAGAAGGCATTAAGTACCTCAGCCTTTTCCTCATCCTTTGTTACTATGTTTTCCCCCACATCCAATAGAGGATGGAGGTTCTCCTTAGCCCTCCTTTTGTTGCTAATGTATTTATAGAAACATTTTTTTATTGTCTTTTACAGCAGTAGCAAGATGAAGTTCTAGCTGGGCTTTGGCCTTTCTGATTTTCTCCCTGTATAACTTCACGACATCCTTGTAGTCCTCCTGAGTTGCCCGCCCCTTCTTCCAAAGCTCATAAACTCTCTTGTTTTTCCTGAGTTCCAGCCATAGCTCTCTGTTCAGCCAGGCCAGTCTTCTTCCCTGCTGGCTCATCTTTCAGCACATGGGGATGGCCTGCTCCTGCACCTTTAAGATTTCCTTCTTGAAGAATGTCCAGCCTTCCTGGACTCCTTTGCCCTTCAGGACTGCCCCCCAAGGGACTCTCACAGCCAGTCTCCTAAACAGGCCAAAGCCTGCCCTCTGGAAGGGGAGTGTCCAAGGTGGCAGTTATGTTAACCCCCCTCCTTACTTCTCCAAGAATCGAAAACTCTATCATTTCATGATCACTATGCCCAAGACGGCCTCCAACCATCACATCACCCACAAGTCTGAGAGTTCTGCCAGCTGCTTATAGAATATTTCGTCTGCCTCTTCATCCGGGTTGGGTGGTCTATAACAGACTCCCACCATGATATCTGCCTTGTTGGCCTTCCCCCTGATTCTTACCCATAAACACTCAACCCTATCGTTGCCATCATCAAACTCTAGACAGTCAAAACACTCCCGAACATACAGAGCTAACCCCACTGCCTCTCCTTCCTTGCCTGTCCCTTCTGAAGAGGGATAAAATATTGTCGTGATTTAACCCCAGCCAGCAACTAAGCACCACACAGCTCCTTCCCCCTCACCCCTCCCCCTTCCCAGTGGGGTGAGGAGGAGGAAAAAAAGTAAAACTCATGGGTTGAGATAAGAACAGTGTAATAATTAAAGTAAAATAAAATACACTACTAACTAAGAATAATAATAATATAATAATAATAATTGTAATGAAGGGGAATATAACAAAAAAAAAAAAGAAATAACACCCAAGAAAAAGACAAGTGATGCACAGTGCAATTGCTCACCACCCGCTGACCGATGCCCGAGCAGCGATCAGCCTCTCCTGGCCAGCTCCCCCCTGTTTATATACTGGGCATGACATTCTATGGTATGGAATACCCCTTTGGCTAGTTCGGGTCAGCTGCCCCGGCTATGCTCCCTCCCAGCTTCTTGCACACCTGCTTGCTGGCAGAGCATGGGAAACTGAAAAATCCTTGGCTTAAGATAAGCGCTACTTAGCAACAACTAAAACATCAGAGTGTTATCAACACCATTCTCACACTAAAACCAAAACACAGTACTATACCAGCTACTAAGAAGAAAATTAACTATCCCAGCCAAAATGAGGACAAATATATATAAATATATATATATAAAATATATACACACACAAGGAGACACTGAACAGACACAACAAATGCATTATATTCTTTAGCTGTGTTAAACTCATGCCACTGTGAATTTTTGTGAGAGCCAAGAACAAAAAGAAACTTTCTTTTCTAGACTGAAAGGCTGTTCTAAGGATGTATATGTTCTTTAAGATATTTTAGTCTTTTCAAATCCTAGATCTTCATTTTTCCTTCATCTTTGCCATTTCAATGTAGGAGACAGAATAAGCTTTCACAGTGAAATGAAAACTCCAAACTGTTAGAAGAGACATATAATCTTACCAAAGCCAATTCTATAGGACTTTATATAAAGTATTGTATATTATTATTATGTAGTTACATATAAAATATATGAGTATGTTATGCCTATTAGTTACTCTTTGTTCTTTTTTTATGTACTTTAAGATTCCAGAATTTCTGTATTGAGGACTGGAAAATTGGTAAAATCTTATTTTGGTCAGTTTTTAAAACATAGTTAATAAGAACATTTATCTGTAAAGGGTGTCTACAGCTACATATTTTTGATAAACGTTAAGTGATATTTATTTGCAAAATATATAAAGGACATACACTTTTTTTTTCAAAATTTTAAGGATGTTAAAAATGCTTATACTGAATGAAAAGCAATGACAACTAACATAGCTGCATCATTGAAAAAGTTATTTACGTTTTAAGATCAGAACTCAAGTGGGAAACTAACTTTATCAAATCATACTCATATAATGCGATAAACATCAGGTAACATTCTGTTTTTTCATTCTTTCCCCTTAAATTCTGATTTAGTTAGATAGTTTAAAATAAATGTTTTCGTACTGAGCCAGTCTTGAGTGTAATTGCTTTAAAATGTTAAGAAACTAGAAAAAGTTGTATCTTCAATTTACAGAATTCTTCTCATGAAAGCTTATTTGCCAAATAATAAAAGGACCTAGACATCAGCTCTTTGTTATTTTATTAATCCTTTGGCAAGTAAAGTCAATATTTTCATTTTTTACATTAATTAGTAGAAGGAGATGTTCCCAAAGAAGGAGCTGATGTAAATCATCACTAAAATAGAATACAATGGAAAATGGGAAAGGGAAGAGAAAGAATATGCAAATTCTAAATAGCCTTCTTCAAATTATTACACAATGTGTTTTTCTTCAATCAGTGTAAATGTTAAACAATATTGTATAATGACACTGCAAAATTATAACAGCAATAACAGAATCAGAGAGATTAATGTTTTGAATGTGTGAAACCCTTAGGAAAGCTGATAAATAGAAAAAGAGAAAACAGTTATCACAAATTAAAAATATCAGACAGAAACTTGAACAAGATTCAAAGGTCAATTTAAAGCATATTTTTAAGGAGCTCTTTATCACATTCCTCATCCCACACACAAAAAATTCACTTACAGGTTCTTTTTCTAATGCTTCACACATATTTCTGAATCCTAGTAGAAATGTCATAGTCTGGTTATGCTTTTATAAGCAAGGAAAATAATAGCAAGGTCAAAAAAAGAATGAGAAAGACATGCTATAAGCAAAAGATAGCTCTAATGTAGTATTTACCAAGGTCCAGAAGGAGGCAGATAATTCAGATATGGAAATTATTAAGCCTGCTTATATAGAAGTACTTGGATATGTGTATTACCTTCTCACTTCTGTCTCACCCTTTTTCACAATATTAGTGACATCCATATGGCACTTGCTACGTTTTCAGCTAATTGTTGGTTGCATGGTAATGTTATGTGATTCTGCGAAGTTACTGCTTTCATTAAATAATGCCACTGCTCGTTATGAAAGATCTGAAAGTGGTGTGTTTGGCTTGTGCTCTCTCTCTTTTCTACAGCCATAAATGTCTGACCTTTTGAGACACAGCAAGTTCTTTCACCATCCCTACGCTCACCCACCCAGAACTACATTTGGAACAACAGCTTTCTTCCTCTGTGACTATTGTTCAGCAATGTGGTTGAAAGCAATGGAAATAAATTGGTACTGAAGTGCCTGATGAGTATAACTATCCTTACTCTCAGTAATACTTTGGGGTATTTTTTATCTGCTCTTCCCATTTTGTAAGACATCCTTCTGCTGTAATCCTCACTAGCACGAGAGTGCTCAACAGAATGAAAAGGTCAGCTGCAGCTGAGTGTCCATTTACATCCTAGCAGGCCATAGTCCAACCATCTTAGGGCCACACAGCCCTAATCTTTAATTTTTTTTTTCCCTCACACTCATCAGAGAATATTTTTTCTGTGAAAAACTTCACATCAACAAAAAATTTTGCTTTTTCTCCTAAGTGTCCATTCATAGACCTTACTACAGCACATGGATAATGTCCTAGTAAACCATATTAAAGGTAGGGCAGGGAGTGGTGCCTGGTGGAAAGGGAATCTGGCATTTTTAAGTCTACGTAGATGTACTAACACCAAGAACATAGATCAGTGGTCTAGCATAGCCTCTGTTATTCAAGGTTGAGATAGCAAGTATTTTAGTCAGCTGAATAATACTAATAGCAAGATGCAGTCTGGGCAAAACTCATAAACTTTCTTATCCTTACTGTCTTTTTATTGCTATGAAATCCAACAGTGAGTTTTGTTTAAACATACTGCTAAACTAAGAGCTTTGTAGAGCAGAGAATCACTAAGTTGTGCCCCTCCATCCCTTGCTATGCGGTATACTCTTTGCAGTGAGATGATGAAGTTCCCAACAGCATTTGTGCTGCATAAAATATATCTGTGGAGAGGAAAACACACCTTGAGGTTCCAACATTCCATCTGCCTGAAGGATTCTCATAAATAATGCAGTGTTTTTGAAAGGACAATTTAAATAGTTTGTCTTAAATTTCCTTAATCTTGGGTGTCATTCTTCTCTATGCTTCTTGATCATCATAATGAGCACATTGTATTTTTCACTTTACATCTTGCGTCTCAGGATATGCGTACTAGGTCTCCTTTTTTCTGTTGTCCAGAGGGTCGTTGCTGAAGGACAGAAGGCTTTCAGGGTGAAGGAAAAAATGTAATTTTAATTTTAGGTATAGGTTCAATTTCAGGCTTCTCAGTCATGACTGTGTCCTTTTAATGGGAGTTATATGCACACATCAAAGAAAATAGGTACTTAAATATCTGTTTTGATTGGCTGGATCTCTTTAAATAATTTATATATGACTGTAATCACAATATTTCTTGTCTGATGAGCTTATATGCTTGATTCAATGATGGGGAAAAAAACCAATAGGCTAAGTTGTTGATAGTAACTCCCAGGGAAAATATTCTGTACTAAAGGATTGCTACTATAAGTATTGAAAATCTTGAAATGTTACAAAAATTGAAATTATAAAACCACTGAAGGAAACTATTGCATGTAATCACCATAGTCTTTTTCTCACAGCTTGACTCTATGACAGTTTGATGGGTTTATTGCAGTTGGCATGGATTGCTTTGGCTGAACTAAATGGCAGCTATCTCACATGTCCTTGATTGTGTTCAGATTAATCAGAGGCTTTTGAAGTGATGGCTTTTGTATGGTTTTGAAGAATGATGCATTTTAAAAACTGATATATCAAGACATTTTAAAATAAAACTATTGCAACAAGACCTGTATTGCCTCAATGCAATCCTACTGGGAACTATCTACTTCTCTCTTCAGTAATACAGGGGTAAAGATTAGTTTAGTTCTTCATTATGACAGTATGAGTCTTTGCTGTTTTTAAGAAGTATATACATTGCTTAAAATGACCATCTTATTTGAACCAAATTAATTCTCAGTCAGATCCGGAGATCCTCAGCACAAAAGTCTGTTATAGTGAGTAAAATATAATGGGCTTAGATGACAGTTACATAGAGACTGGGGCTGTATTTAACAACTCGCAAATGATACAGGGAGAATCCATATTATAAAGTAAATTTAATGTTAAAGTATTTAATAAAATATTTGTTCTGCACTCTGTTTTGATCAAAGCTTCTGCTTATAGGTAGGTAGAAAGAAGATAGATAAACAGAATGTAGGCAGTACATACCCTTTGATAGTTACAATGTAAAGCATCTAAGAAAAGAAGGGGTTCCTCTCAGCTGCTTCCTGTGATTTAAATTTATTCAATGTCCTTTTTCATTGCCCTCACAAAACAAGGGCAATATGATTAGCCATCACTTAGATTAATTCCTCTCCATAAATCTATCAGCTTGAGCTGCTAATATTTACATGTAATGCATTTAGCATCTGAAGCTTTGCATTATGCATAGTAAATCATGATGGAAAATTTGTATTACATTGTCTTCTTTCTGCTATAGCAAAATTTCATAATGTGCCTTAAATGTTTAGTCTAGTCTAGTTATTAAACGTCTCAGGTGATGTAGCATAATCTCATTGGAAAAAACTCTCTTCCTCAATGTAGTGTAATACCTTATTCTGCAACCAGCCTCCTTGATTCTAGTGGAGGTAAGATGAGATGCTACTGTCCACCCAAGCAACAGTCACAGAATGTCATTAACATAATTTTCCTTTTCTTTGTCTATAGGATTTAGTCAATTCCGTCTCATAGCCTTTTGCTGTATCCCCTCTAAAACACCTTCCGTTTAAACATGTCTGTTTCTCTTCAGGAAGTTTATGTAGGGAGTAATAAGAAATTGAATCATCATGACAGGTGTGTCAGTTCTTTTTCCTAAACTTCCCTTCTTTCTGGAGTCCCTAAGGTATTATGGCCTGTACAACACACAACCCACTTTCATATGCTCCCCTTGTACTAGCCCCTTGCTAGTAATTTGTGCACTAGGGGTGCAGGAAGTCACAGCCTTGCTTGTTCCTTCTTCAGCCACTCCTCAGTCCACACAGAGATATCAAGGCTGTAGTGTTTCCTATTCTTTTTCTTATATATCCTTATCTGTGAGAATCTTTGTTGAAGATATGTATCATGGAAGACTGGACTAACACTCCTCTGGGTAGCTGCATTAGTGTAAGTTACAATTAGCCTTTAGTTAAAATTTAAATAGAATATGCGATTAGATTTTGATCTCTCCAGTGCTTGAATATTTTTTCCTTCTCTGAAATCTCTCTAATTTGCAAAAAACTTAACCTACAACTGACCTAATCTCTCTGCTTATGTCATTAGAATAATTCCAAATCTCTGCAGATAAGTCAAAATGCAGTGTCCATTCTAGTACTGCCGAACACTTCACCAGTTTATCTGTGAGTCCATCTTCCCTGCTACTGAGGAGAATTGGTTACATTCTCCCACACTAGAGGTCAGATCAAAATGAATTTTGCTACTTACTGCTCAGTATCAGAGCTGACGATGGTAAAAATTAAACTGCCAGACAGAAAAAGAGCAAGACAGAATAAGTAGTGAGCAACTGTCAATGGCAATTATTTCTTGGTTACAGCATCCATTTTATTAAAGGTAATGGAGAAACCAGGGAAAGTGTTTAAGGGTTCAAAGATGGTAATTACTTTTTTCCTCCCCACCCCCAAGAGATTTGACTTGTTTTACCTTCCCTTTCACCTTCCTCTAATTTTTTTCCAGCTCCCAGTGAGTCCTCTCTAAAATCGGCTGAGACCATTGATGGGCCCTGTGCTATGTTCTTCTCATGTTTGAAATGAAAGTGGAAAGATTCTTCAATATTGTAGGTTGGAGATCATCATCACAACCCTCTTTGCCTCAGTTGAGACTTGGCTTTGAAGATGTGTGTTCATGTATAATCAAGTGAACTGGAATCCCTCCAGGAGGAGGATTCAGCACCAACCTACTTAAGTGTAGGGTTTGTATCCGTAGTGGAATTTGTAGTGCTGTGACAACAGCAAGGCTGAACTAGAAACAGGGGTGTCACCTACTGCAGTATCAGCAGACACCTTCCTTTTTAAAGGAAAAAAATCAAATTCTATTCTTTAAGACAAATGAGATATTTACTTCTGTAAATTATAGTAAGGGTAACACAGTAAGATATATAAGCATGCAAGTAAGAGTTATAGTAAGGGTTGTATCCAGCCCTCCAGCGTGACTTCTATTTGCATCAGTTACATTTCTTGGGGTTTTTTTCTCGAGGGTTTTTTGCTCAATTGCCACAGTGAGGACTGATTTTTTTTTTCTTTTCTTTTCTTTTTTCTTCCTTTTTTTAACAATAAACCCTGAGATTTCTGTGTCATCAGATGATACCAGGAGCAAAGGTCCTAGGCACAAGCTTTCAGTACCTCTGTCTGAAACTGGTTATATTTCCCTGGTATTTGGGATAGTCCTCACTTAGATTTTGAGAACTCTCACTGTGAGGAATCAAAGAAACAAAATACGAAAGAGAAATGCAACCACAAGATAAAGTAAGTTGCTTTTTCATGGATGAAGAAGAAATACATACAGGCTTGTATAATATCTCTTCTATGGAACGGAAAGAACACATATTACTATATGTTTGAATTTTGTCAGGAGTGAAGAAGGCTTAGCTTACTAGGAAAATAAATGAAATACTCTCTTTATTTGCTGTTGAATTCTGGATGATACAGAGTGATTGCTTTTACAGCATTATTTGTCATTGTACACTTTTATAATGTTTTTGTCATCTGATTTGAAATCTTCCAGTCTAAAAGATCATCATTACCTTCAATAGACTGATCCACATGGCAGTGTATCTCAGTGTAGGAGACATACTTTCTTTCAGTTCAGCCTGTTGAATGATTAGGCCATTGCCATTGGATGGTGGACTGCAGGACTATTATTTTACCCTCAAACTCATAAGTTATTTGCTTAGAAGTAAATTATTGCAAAAAAAAGTTTCAACCAGAACTGCAGCATTTGTACACTTTTTCTGGTATATATTTTTAATATGAAAATATTAATTCAGCCCTCGTTCTTTATAAGCTTAATAACATATTCTCGGTGGTACTTAAACGTTTGAAAATTCCAGCAGATCACCTCCTCCAGTCTGCCCATAATGTTGCTTCTGTCAGTAGTTTCTCTTGCTTTTCCTTTCTATCTCCTTTTTTCTTTGTATGCTTCACTAGCTTCTTACTTGTTTATATCTATGTTTAGTCTTCTTATCTTTGACATTGAAGTTCAGTCAAGTCCCAATTATTTATCTGAGTGCCAGATTGACCATATCAGAGACACAAAGTTGTTTCCTTGCACAGCTGGTTCAGGATCAGCAGAGCTTATTAAGTGCAGACACAGCATCACGGGGACATAAATGCATTGCTCCCATGACCAGCACAGGTGGGTTTGGTTCTGAGAGCAAGGTACGGAGACTTCCAACTACTGCAGAAATAAGCTTGGGTCTTGCCACATTCATAGACCCAGTACAGTTCTGTTAATGCTGAACCTTGTCTGGCTTCAATAACGTTTGTTTGCCTTGTCTCTGTCATTCCCATTATTTTCTATATTTTCTATTATTCAGGATATTTCAGCCCTCATTACTGAAAACTGCTTTCCTTTCTCCTCTAATTCCTTGCTGTTCTTTTTCATATGTATTTGCTTTACATCTAAGCTTTACATCTACCCATGTTCATATTGCATTTGTGTTCTGTCAGAGTTTCTTGTATACATCTTTCTCTTTTTTCAGACTTTGTCAGGATGGTCTCACCAACATCTCCTTAAGTCATATTTAAGCCCCTCAGTATGATGTCTTTGACTAATAGGATTATAAGTGTTATGATCAGGAGGACCTAGTCATTTATACTTGTAAAGCACATTCTGACTTCCAGTATTTTACGTTTAATAAAACATATTCTGTATCTATTGCCTTGTCTCTCCTGAAGGAAGGAAAGACTATAATGGTAAAACAAAAACAGATCAGGCATTCTCTGTAGATTTATACCTATTCCTGAAAGTTACATCATGCTTAAAAACTATTTCTTCTTCTCCTGTATTGTATTTTATTCTTCTGTGTACTCTTTGGCTTTATTTGGAACCAAATGCAAAATTGCTTCCAATGCAGATCAACACTTTCAAACTGAAACTCTGGCCCACTACCTTCAGAGTTTACTTTTTTTTCAATTTGGAAGTGCTGACATTTTAATGAAATATCCTGTTCTGATAGTGTGTGAGGATTCAAGTGGATTAAATTTACATATAAACATATGTGCACCTGTCATACTGGATTGACTTACCAAACTGTAATTTCACCTTTGCTTACAAGAGTGAATTAGCTCAGTAGTTTGATTGCAAGTAAAAAGTGGTGTGTTTTTTTCATACAGTATAACTTGAGACCTAGTGAACATGTGGTGTGACACATTACTACAATCATTCATTCTTCATGAAACGACCAAAGAAGCCAGTATACAGACACAATACAAATCTTCCAACCCTGTATAATCTGAATACGTCCTCGCTAGGTTTCTATGAATTGAGTTGTACATAGTGTAATGACCTTTCATTGACTTCATTGCTGGACATATTTACAGTTGTTAGTGGCTTAATTTCACACATTTACGTTTCAGCATAATCATTACTGTCATGATGATTACAGTAGTTATGGTTATAATGTGGCTCCAGCGTACCATTGAAAAACTACACTAAGGATGGTCAAAGTCAGCTACTTCTAATAACCAAAACAATCAGTTCCAGGTTGCTTGTTACAAGTTTAAAGATGCTGTCTTCAAACATATTCTGTATATTTTATAACCAGCTGAAATTGGCAAGTTTAATAATCCATTGCCAAGGTTATTTAATGAAGAAAAGCGATGTCTTTATTGTTGCCCTTATTGTGTATTGTGTTTGTTCACTACCTGGAGGCATTAGAGTCACACCAGTGAAATGGTAAAAGGAATAACAAGATCTGAATAGATTCTGTTTTAATGCTGCAGTAAAGTACAAAGGCATGATAAAGTGAACAAATTTGGGGTATCTATATGGCACACAGCTCTAGAAACAAGACAGATCGCCTCTGATTTGCCAGTTTGAAAATAGCTCAGCTTAGCAGGGACTGAGAGTTACTATGTGATGATTATTGTGTAGTGAACTGGTTAATTCAATTCCTAATTGACAGGTTGTTATATCCACAAAAACTAATGCCACAATTGGCACTCCAGTTTGCACTATTGGTAGAAACAGTGAGTGCTGAATGGGGTATACAGACTTTGCTGTTGTCTTACTGTCACAAATAGTAGTTCAATGGCAGCAATTATATATGCTGGTGGGAAATTGGAGTAGCTTTTTTCTAATGTGAACAATGCAAGGCTCGGGGTTTGAGGGCTGTCCATTTGGTGCCTTTCACAAGAACTAAATAGGTTGCAAAAAGAAAAAAAATCTATTAGAAGTATGATTTGTCATACTTAATCACCATATGTTTGGGTGTACCGAGTAAATATACTCAGAGTTCTCAAAAGGATAATATTTTTATCTATCTGTATGATCTTCAGAGCTTTCCCAGTGGTCAAGAGGGCTTCTCAGTATAAAATAATATAGCATATATTTATTGTAGTTACATATATTAATATGTGAAATAAAAGACTTGCTACTTGTACTACTCTCTCTACATCCACTGCAGCTACAGCAAAACATCTTATATACTAAAATGTAATGCCAAATTAGGGATCTCTCTTTTATTAAGCAGGGGATTATATCACCATATCAGTAGACTTATATAGCACCATTACAGAGTGAATAAACAAAGCAGATACACAGGAGTGAGATATTTTATATGCTAGCAATTCTTTTTATTGGTGGACCCTGACAATTTTGATCAAAAACAGAGGGAGAGGGACAGAGAGAGAAAGAAAGAAAGAAGAAACTCTTTCACATTTAAAATAGCCTCACGATTCTTGTCCTCCCTAAACAACAAATTGAGTTCTATAATTAGATTTAAATTTTTTTCATAGGTTCTTTTTACTACTTTACTTGCCAGATTTATTCCACTATCAGATATTCAGATCTATCCCAAACCAGTAACTACTGATGACTCATGTCTTTACGAGGAAAACATACTGCAAGGAGAACAAAGCAAAATACTACTTAGAGATGACTAAGTAGCAAAATTTGGTATTTAGTCACTGGTATTGGATATTTTCAGTGGGTCATGAAATTGTACGAAAATGTACAGAAAATGCAAAGTAACGTGTATGTGCCCTTACTGTGCCTTTTGGTGTTTACCTCTTATCCTAAGGCTAATGGGAACTGGAGATACAGGTCTTCCAGTTTTCTATTCCTTTGCTATTGCAGATATTCTGGGTTACAGTACAGGGTCTAGTAAGCATGCTCTTCCCATGAAATCATTCCTCTCTCTCACAACTGAGCTACTGAGAATGCATACTTTTGTAGAAGACTAAGGAAATTGTTGGATCAGAGTTTTATTTTTGCTCAGCTCTCGAAATTGAGTGATGATTTTTAAATGCTGTTGATGAACTGGATGAATTCCTATGCACTTCTTCTGAAGACAAGCCATGGTCCTTGTTTAGGCATATTTTCATTTGCAATTTAAGAAAAACTATTTCCAACATTTTGTGTCTTAAAGTTGGTCTAATAATGATATACCTATTGATTACCACTTGTAAGGTTTGTGGGAGGGAGTGGCAATGAGTTGGAAAATCTAGATTGTCTCTAGCTTAGTCTACCTCATTTATATTTTAAGTAAGTCAGAATCAGATCAGAATATTCAAAAAGTAGATACACATCAGTATTCCTAAATACCGAGGCTTGCAATGCTGGTCCACTCTGAGCACAGATTCTCAATACTCCCTGAAGACTGAAGACATCCACACATCCACACACACACTCCCCCCGGTGAAGCCCGGTAGCGGCTTCAACAGTGCTTCTGGAGGGTCCCCACTCTTTCTGAGTAAAGCAGCTGTCAAGCCACATTCTGAGCCCTCCTGGTTGTCACTTTGCTTTTCCTTCCAGTGGGTTGTGAGGGAGGAAAAGGACGACAGTGACCATGTCAGGTTACTGCTAACTCACTCCTCTTCTCTTGCTACTCTCCTCTACTTAGTGGGGACAAGTAGGATTGCCCAGGGTAAAGCAATTAATACCTCATGTGCCAGGACTACTCTGTTTTCTTCTCCCCTGATATCATCCCATGCAACAAACCATGCATCATCCTGGATCCCCCATATCACTTCAGCTCCTCTATTTCTAATTCCAGTATATCAGTCCCCTCAAGCCAGCATCATCCCACTTACTTTCACTTTCCAGCTGCTACATTCTGGTCTCAGTGTCAGCTCTCTCATTTTTATGTATTTATTTATTTGATGAGAGGAATAGGGAATACGTTATTTTTCACAGGTCTAGGGGGAGTTTCTTTTTATTCAAATATCATAAACTAAGGTGCCAACTTCTGACGTAGCCTCTTCTGAAAATGTTGCAATATTTGTTACACTTGTATTATTGCACAGTATGATAGCAAGTTCATCCCAGAGGATGAACAGCTGAATACTAGCATCAGAGAAGAACATACAGAAAAGGGATACTTTTGATCAATTCATAGCTGTTTGATGCAAAAGCTAGGAGACAAGGAAATTGTGAAATTGTGCTTTGCTGACACCCAGGCAGAAAATGGATCCTTTAAAAAAAAAAAAAAAAAAAGACAGCTTAGGTTGTGAAAAGAATTGGATCAGCTAAAAATAAGAATCAGCCAGGTTTTAAAAAAAATAGCCTTATTGTTGCTGAGTAGATTAATAGCTATCTGACAGTACAGTTCTGATATTATGCAGTTTGAGGAGCATGAATGCCGCTTACAGTTAGACTATAAAAAATCACTTTATTTTGACTGGTAAAGAGGTCAGAGCTGAACAAAGTAAACACTAAACTCGTATAATATCTATGTTAAATTATTACCACACTTTTTGATGTATAGGTTGTTTAGGTATTTTATCTGTATTTCATGCCCAAAAGTGTAAGTTGCACATCCTATATCTCGTTTTGGCAATACCAACAGTATAGAGAAACACCTTTACCTGAATTATTGTGATGAGAAATTTGTTTTGGGTTGGAGCCTATGTCTTTAACAGGGATATGGCTATAATGTTGTAGTTCTCCATTTGTTTTCCTGAAGTCACAAGCTACTTGCTGAGTTGTAGTATAAAACTTTAATACACTAAATCTCCAGTGAGATACCTCTAGGATGTTCAGAAGAAAGCAAAAGAGTATCCATATAATTTGGGACTGTTACCTCCAGGTAGTACTTTGGATATGGCATTTTCAGCTTTAAAAGCAATCAAACAATATCCCATGGCATTGACCCTACGTTCCCTCAGTCAGCCCACTTTTACATCAGTGGGCACCCTGGGATGATGGAGTTTCTATCGTACAGTTTTGTCTTTGCTACATTTTTAAACAATACCTCAGATCTCAACATATGCAACCTACAGCATTGTTTGCACAGTGAACACATGAACTGTTGCCCTTTGGCAACCTACTTGCTATTGAATTAATTGTGCCTTTAAGTTTATTAACTCTATGACTAGGCATAAGTAGTGACAATCTATCCACAAAACTTTAGTAATACAAAAAGCCCACACCATTCAATACTTTACATTTTAACAAACAAAACACCCATCTGTGCCACCTTCCCATTTTACACATACACAATTTTTCTGCAGATTTTTTCAGAGATTCAGTAAGAAAGACATCTATGCTAGTGAGGCCAGAGTTTGGGCCTACACAACCACTGAGTGCAAAATAACAGCATAAAATAGGCATATATTCTTATGCTGAGTTAAAATCAATTGGAAAAAAAAAGTCTTGCTCATCAAGGAAAATGTTGGCTCTTAAAACATAAAAAGAAAGTGAACAATTACCGTGTTACAATTACAGTACCTTTTAGGAGAGGAAAATATTTTTTGCATGTGATCTCATATTATAATATTTTCACATTTGTCTTTTCAGTTCTTAATTTTAGTGTACTTAAAATACATCGGATCTTATGCTATCACATAATTACATAAACCCTTGTGGAATTACATTGAATAACGACATAAAATTTAACATTTCATTGGGAAAATTCTGCTAAAAGAAAAAATTAATATAATATTAATTATAAATTTCCTTGTGAATGTTCACAAATGTGAGAACTTTTCCTATCAGTGCATTTGATATCAACTATATTAAACATAAGTTGTTTTTTCATGTAGATGGCCTTGAGAAAATATAACATCATATAGTATATTCTGATTTTGAAAGCTATTCTTATTTTGTGTTTGTAGCTTTACATAGTTGTAACTCCCAAGAATTTTGAGAAGTGGAACTCATTACATATGACCTGTCTTTCAGTGGAACCTGCAAGACTGTCGTAACCATCAAATTCAATACCAGTTTCAGGTATTAGTTCCACATGTCTAGTATTTTTACCTCTTCTGGTTTAAGTTCGTAAACCATAACCTCATGTGTAATTTAAATCAGTCTTTTCTGGAAGTTCATAAATATGTATTTGATGCAAGGGATAGACCAGACCTCACTCCCAAGATGCTGTTCGGGCTAAGTGGAATCTCCTTAGGAACTGCTTCAAAGATCAATTCCTCTTGTCCATAAAAAATAAGTTTAAATTGTCTTCTATGAGCCTGCTGTTAGCAATTGTACTGTTACATTATGTATGATTCTTTGACTGCTCATTGCTTCAACAAACTGCACAGTGCTCCATTAGTGATTTTCAATGTCATGCTAAGCTTTGCAATTTATTAGTGTTGTTTAGGCTAATGTACTATTATTTTGCATATTTTATATCATATTTCATTTGCTATTCATATGACCTAACAGTTAAGTATTGGGGATCAATAAGCCCTCTAAATGTTTTTGTATTCATATTAGGAAAAAGAGGGAAATCATGCAGGCAGCCCAATACATAGTCAATTAGGACCAAGTTAAATTTTTTAGCAATTTTCAGTTTTCCCTCCAGTTTGCCTGCAGATTTGACTGCAAGTTTCCAAACAATGACATAATGGCCAGATGCACTTAATAATTAAAAGAATTTGTTTTAGTAATGATCCCCTAATTGTAGATACCTGGACCACATTCATGGGGATTCTTTGCCAGTGTGCTATCTCTCTGTATATAAATACCAAGATTAAATTCAGCTTAAATACCACCTACTTCCAAGAAGCAGGTGCAGTTCCACACTTATTTTGGTTTTGATTTTGTCTTTCCCAGAGCTGTGCACTGTTTTAGAAAGGGAAATATTTAGTATTACTCTGAGGAAAATTTAATCCTTCTCCCTCCAAATATGGTATAAACTTAAAAATTCTGTGTGCTCAGTTGCTATATGTGGTAGAAAAGCACAAAAAAATCAATAAGCACCAATTCAGATTTTCATATTAATTGACTTCACACCTTTTGGAGTCCCTTTTCTTAAAATACAGAGGTTTAGAAAGCAGCAGTGCTACAAAAATAGACTTTTGAGAGTATTAATAAAGGGGTTTGAAGTCTTCATGGAAAATATGTATGTAAACATATGTCAGAATTGTTAAAAAATTCATGCAAGGAAGCAACAAAATGTCAAGTTTCTTACTGGTACATTGCAAATAGAGAGTAGGACTGAAATTTTGAATGCTCCTGAGGATGTGGATCCAGGCAGTAATAACTGCTCAGTAAAGACTATAGTAGAATTAGCATTTAAGAGAGTTATAAAGCATTGATACTCCTGTTTTCTTTTTGAACATTTGTCTTTCATATAAAATTTAGCATATGTAGCTTTTCACCACAGAAACAAAGATACAAGAAATTTTTGAAAAGGCAAGATAGGTATTAGTTGATAAGCACTAGATAACTTCACAAGGCTCTACTAATTTCCATGATTTAGATACTATTTTTATTCATATTTAGCAAAGAAAAAAATAAAGGCTTTGCTTCAACTGGAAACTTTGCATTTGCCCCATAATTTCATCATCAGCATAACTTGTATGTGATTTTTCGATAAAATTTTTTAAATCTTGAAAACTGACTTGAATATTTTCATGTTTAAAATCTCTACATGTATAATGGAAATCAAAAATACTTACCTTCAACCTAAGCAAATAGATTTCCAAAATCAGTTCTGTTCATTGACTTCCAAAAGCCATGTTATGAGGGAAAACTTCAGTTGGTCTGAAGGCCCAGGATTTGCAGGATGCAGTTTTAGTTGCTTTTTGGAATCACTGGGTGCCTGATTCTCCTGGCTGAGGGCTTTGGGGTCCTTCATGTCCCCAGCTGTGAGCAACCAACAGAGCCAGACAGCCCTAGGAGCAGAATCTGCAAAATCACAAGTATCAAACAAATGTCCATGTTGCTGGTAGCAAACAAGGCCTTTTCCTCATGGTTCAGTTAACAAATTAACCAAAAACTGCATGTATCCACAAAGTATTAGTGGTTTGGCATGTCATCATAGTCAAACTAAATTGCACCTAATTGTCTCTGGTCAGCCATGTGTACACACACACAGATTTATAGATATATGAGCCCAGCATCTTCAAAGCTGTAATTTGAAAGTTCATTAGTTGTTAATTTATAGGCATTTTACTAGTAGGCTTGCCAGCTCCCTACATTTCCCATACTTGTATATAGGAAAGCAATAGGTATATGATGACATCAATAGTAAAATCTCTGACTACTTTCCTTTTTTCCCCTGTCTTCCCCATTTAGACAGCTAGTCAGAGCTTCTTGGCATGCCAGTGGCTTCTTTCTCTGTCAGCATATGGAGAAGATAGAGCTGCTTTCTACATTCCCCTCTGACACACGCAGCCCTCGTTTTACCCATCTGGATTTGTCGTGATTCCTCATAAATGCCCAGCACATTTCCTTCCCAGGGCCAATGTAGGGAGAGTAGTGCTCTATCGCCAAGTGCCAAAACTCCCTCAAGATATCCAATGAGAGCAAAAGATTCCTTCATAAGGGCATTTTTTTCATGGCATTGTCTAAACTGGAGATAGTCTGAAGATGCCAGAACAGCATAAAGAGAGATTAAGTTCCTATTTACAAAAGGAAATACTTTCTCAAAATCTGTGAATAGCAGCAAGAGCTGCGGCTGTCAGACTACAGAATGGGTTACAAGTAGTATGGCTATCACAATAATCGTATTTGCAGTAAATTCTCGGTCTAGACAGGGTGTAGTTAAATCTATGTAAATATTTGGAGATTTGTACAGATCTGCAGTGATTAAAGATCTGCTTTAAAGGATTATTTTGGGTTTTTTGCTTTCTCTTTTGCCGAAAAATATATATGTATAACAGTGGGTCAAGCAGATATAGACTATTAAGAATGAAAAAGTAAAGCAGGCATCTCTGCTGAGAGATAAATGGTTGTGGTTCACAGCACTAACAATCTCTGTTGATGCAGCTGGTAGAGATCGTAAACCCCATGATGAAAATATCTCCATATCCACATTATGATGCTCTAAAGCACTGCAGGCACAGATGGCAGAACTTGTAAGTTCTCTCAGAAACATAGTTATGGTTCACAACATTTTCAGATTCTTCTGAACGAGCAAGTATAGCTTGTAAGCCCTGAGGAGAAGTTGATGGCACTTACAAACTATGCCAGTTCAGGTGGCAGACCTCGTAGACATTGGGAGAAAAAATAACTGTGATTCACAATGCCTGTCAGAGAAGTGCTAGCGTTTGCAAGCTCTGATGACGCAGTCAGCAAAGCAGAGTTTTGGCGTGTTTATTTCAGGATGGCATCTGAAAAAAGGGGGAAGAAAAACCCCCACCATGCAGTAAAGTGCCTTATATTTCTGGTTAGCCATCTCAGGTAGATAAAAGACTGAATCAGTCTTCCTAGAACTTCACCTGTCAGCCCTAGGCAGTCTCATTAGTTCTTCTTGTACCTCTAACAACATATTCAATATAAAATGGCAAGTTACATAAGATGTAAATGAAAGAGCAGCACCCTGTAATTAAGTGTTCTCATCTAAATACCTTGTTTAGAGAGAAATACATGGATATTTGAGTACCTTTGGAAAAAAATGTCTGTATCAAAGGCCATTCATTTCTCTGAGAATTTATTCAGAAGACTTCTATTGACTTCATTGTGAATTGAACAGGATCTGTAATCAGATGACCTATAAATTTAAGAACGCTTAATTTTTCTTTCTTCATGTAGCCATTTCACCTTGGGAACAGTTCTATAATCATTTCTTTTTTAATTATTGAGGTAATATTTTAATGTGAATATATATTTAAAACTGTAGTGATTAAGATAAGTAATTGAGTCACCAGTAATTGCTGGTTTGTAGAGCAAGTTCAGAAGACTATTGAAGACAGAAATGAGTAAAAACCATTGGAAAAACAGGGGAAAGCCTCTGAGACATGCAGTATTGCTCTGCCAACCAGACTTTACTACTTGAGTGTTACCCAAGAGCAGATGCCTACCAGTTGGAAGCACTGAGGCAGGAATTGTTGTATGTGATGTGAGAAGGGTCATTTTGATAATTTGGTGTTCTTGAGTACCTAGAGAGATGTGAAAATTAAGTAGCTGTGACTTAACAAGTGCGAGATTATTATTTGCCATGCTAAAAGAAATATAGGTACGTTTTAATGAGACTATTTGCAATATATACATAACACATTTTATGTGTTTCTATCGTTATTTAAATACGAATAAATGCCTGTATGGACCAGCATTATTGAACATTGCCCTTCAACTAACAGGGGTACACAAGCGGATATTATGAATTTTTTCTGGTTTTCTTTTGTATTTGAAGAACAACATCTGAGTGATCCAAATATTTTCTTGTGGCTAAAAATAGATTGAAAATAATAAAACCAATTTAGACCACTTTTTTAAAAAGGTAAACAAACAGAATGGTCACTTGCCATAATAATTTAACATTGAAAAATAAAAACAAAAACAAAAAAAATGAAACACATCCCAAATCCAAAACAATAAATAAATAATGAAAATAAAAATTTAAAAAATCTGTTCTCTGGGGGGGGGAAAGAGTAAAGCAGGAAAAAGTACGCCATAAGTAATACCGGCAAGTATTGCCACAATACCAAAAGGAATCATTTAACAGTTCAAAATTAATTTCTAAACTTTAAATCACATCCTGTTATCAGGCAAATTGAAAATTTTGAAAGATGGATGTGAAAAACTTACCAGCATGTAGAAAACAATTTCTTTTCAAATTTCTAAGAGATGTTATTTTCTATCTTAGATGGAAATGTCATTTTTCTATTTTCTCAGCACTGACCCAGCCATTATTATTATACAGTTTACATGTTCTTAGAAAAATATTGTAAAATTTATTAAGTATTTTATCATTCCATCTTCAGTTTCACTGACTTATTTACAAAAATTTAAGTGATAATGTGACAGAATGCTTGGCAGATACAACCTTCCATATTTACATTCTGGGGATAAAATTCTGTCCATGTTCACAGGTACAGATGTATAGAGCACATACTAGTCTTCATTTGTGCATGTCATAAAGCAAGACAGTAGGATAACCTCCTTTGCCCTTCTTCCCGTAGAAATCTATTTTTAGAGTCAATCTGAATCTAAAAGCAGTGCCTTTTGGGGCTTGAAGGAAAGGTGTTCAGAGCACCAGTATTGGTTTTTCCTATAACATATCCAAAACCAAGTTTGAGGTAAATTTCTTAGTCCTTTTCTGTGTGACTATAAAACTCAAATGCAGCACAGAACATACTGAAATAGTTTTGGAAGGAATTAACTAGGAGGGACAGAGAGTTTAATCTCTGTTGTTATTTTAACTAATAATGTGTAACCTGAATGAACTGATAGCAGACTAAATGCATTAGTAGCATTTAAATATACTACTTGTCCTACGCACGTACTACAGTTTTTGCTGTGAGATAAATATGACTTTTCATTCATTCTCTGAAAGATACTTTTATGCTTTAATTTCTGTTCTCCAATAAAATTTCTTCATATATTGTTCTCATATAAATCTGTAATATTATTAAGAGCTAGAGAAAAATAAAAAGCTGGTTTAATTCCCCTCTCCCCAGTAAAATATCTTCACATATTGTTTTCATATGAATGCCCAATTTTATTAAGGGCCAATGAAAAAAAAAATCTGCTATTATTTCCCAAGGCAGTGTTCAGGATTTCATGAAAATTTCAGCTGAGATACTAGATAATACTTCTTAAGTATAGCTCAAATACTAATTAATATATTTCTGCAAAAGCCATGTGAGCATATTGAGTAAATATTATTTTCTTTTTCTCATATATGTGGAAATTGAGGTGCAGCAAGGTTAAATGACATGTGTAATGCATAGTCAAAACATTTAAGTCAAATTGTTGCAACATATTTCCAAACACTCCTTTGATGCTCCAGAGGAAATATTTGTAAATGGAAATGCCTCTTGTTACTGAATCCTCTTCCTATGATAGTCACTACCCTCAACTCTAAAAGATCTCCAGGGGAAAAGATTAATTAGGTTTCAATTATGCTACAGAAAAATGTACTTTACATACTTACAATCTGAAAAGCATTGTGGTGTTTCTCTAATGTGTTTAAAAATTCAAAAATATTTTTAAAAGCCACTTAAAAAGTCAAGCCAAACTCAGGCTAATGGAACATGATGTCGTCGTTCAAAGTGATGTATTCTCTATTCTTCCGGGCCTTGCTTTATGACATTACACAGATGTCGTCTGAATTTTCTGTGAATCGTTATTGAAATTTTTCTAGGAGATTAATCAAACCAGTTGATAGATGTAGAGGATTATTTCTGCAGCTTTGCGTGGCTTTTAAAAAGAAACAAACTTCCAAACCTGAAATGTTAGGAAAACACCCTCAATTATTTTTGGTTTTATATACAAAAGTTCTTGTTTTTCTCAACATTTTATTAGCACTTGCGCTTTCTCACAAACGTCTGATATTTCAGTCTTTTTCTCAGAAGAAAATTGGACTTCTAGGCATGTCAAATATATATTGTTAGCTAATACAATGTAATTTTATGACATTAAAGCAAAATTACAGAAAGGTTTTTCTGGTTTTATGGTGAGATTTCAGTTTATCAGTGTTATTTAAAAAAAAAAAAAATGTTTGGAGATTAGTTTGAAATACCTTCTCTTAAATCTTCTCTTAAGTAAAACCACATGTGAAACATGAGCAAACAGAAAATTTTTAAAGATTAGCTTAAAGAAAAGTTGACTATTCTAATTGAGTAATATAACATTGTGATTACATTTGTGTGGAGAATTATTCTATTTAACACTGAAGAATGCACCCAGAGTTTACAAGACTGACTTAGCATCTATATTTTAATCTGGTCTTTTTCAAACTTCTGCACCAGCCCTGGCTGATCTGTGTATGAAAGTATTTATCCCAGAAAACTGATCATTCCCAACAACCCCCCCTTTATTTATCTGTTCTTGTTGTGGCTTGAAGATTTTCTCCTTCAACAATTTCGTGTCTGTATTATTCAACTTACCCAAGGGCTTGCATCAAGCTTTTCCCGCTCATCTGATATGCCTGACATTATTGGAATCTTAAATTATTGTTCAAGTGACAGTGCTGAAGTTCAAAACCTTTCTATCTCTTAGAGGGGTCAACACACTGGTATGTAAAACCGGTGCATACACATTGAGTGTTTTTGATTTGTTTTAAGTAGGTCTCTATTCTCTGCAGAAAATGAGTGTGCATTTGTCACAGAAATTTGTTGCCAGCCTAGATCACAAGATGATAGACAAGAATTTTGTTCTGTCATAAAGAAGAGAAAGACATTTATTATGCCTTTATTAAATCATAAGCTTGTTTACTTTAATAGTCAGCAGTAAATGTCTGGTTCATTTCCAAGCAGTACAAAATTGTAGACAGAGCAACTTTAATCATTAATAGAAACAATACATTCCCTTTTTTAAAAAAGGCTGTGTTAAATTTTGTTATCGATCACCTCATCCCAAAGGGGGCTGAGTAATCTAAAGGCCAACTGAAACAAGTAAGTAAAAGATTACAAGGAATAGCTGTATGAAACAAACACTCCCTGAAAGAGAGACAGGTTGCTGCGGACATTTGGGACCTTTTGGTTATGCAGGTCATTACCTGCAGCTCTAGTATAGAGCTCAACCGATTTAAATGGAGCTTTATGAAGGCTGTCCAAGATCTTAAAAAAACTGAGGTACACTAAAACTCCTGGAATTAATATACTGCAGAATGTTCAGTGAAAAACACTTCACTGGTGGCAGCACTAAAGACTCATTGCAGCTCCTCCAATTTTACAAAAATATGAGAGAATAGAATAGAATAGAATATTTCAGTTGGAAGGGGTCTACAACGATCATCTCGTCCAACTGCCTGACCACTTCACGCATCTGTGAAGTACATTCATTTGCATTTTTTCATAAAAATGACCCCCACCATCCCCAGTAAAAAATCCAGCTAACATTGATGTTACTCTTAACAGTACTGGACAACTCTGTGCCCTTAGCACAGAGGACTATTTATTTTTATTACAGAAATTTGGAAATTTCCTATTAATTGCACTTCCCCCTCCAGGAAATGTAGTTGACCCTTTCTGCCCCCGTCACCCTGAGTGTACAGTCCATCACTGCCAGAATGCCTTCCAAATGACAAATCCCCAAATTGCGTGGTGGCTGATTCACCCTTTTAACCACTGGAAAGTTTTCTGGATCTTCTGTAGAATTTTAGCATGTATGAATCCTGTACAAAATTAAGATGATAAAAAGCATTCTTTTATGCAGTTAAAGTCCATTACTGGAATACAGTTTTCACAGGCTGGCTGCACGCACTCCTGTACATGAAGGTCAGCCTTGGTAGCCAGCATGCTAGCTCTGCCTCCCTACACCAACAGGGTTACCCACCTACTTCTCCTGAAAAAGCCAGAAACTGAGAACCGGTTCTGCCTTTTGTTATCTGGGGACAGAGAGAACAAAGTAACACAACTTTTAATCTTAAAGCCATCGTGTCTATACTTACTATGTCCTCTCCCTTCCAAATGACCAGTTCCCTTTTCTTATCATCCAGGCTACTTACGGCACTTGTACGAGTGAGCCAGCAAACTGTATTTGAATTTATGCAGTAAGAAAAAGACCTGACAAGATAGGATGTATTGCGAGTCTGTTTACATACAGTTATTGTACATTTATTATCTATTACTGCAAGGAATTTTAAAAATTAACTTATAGTTGTAAATTTTAATATTTGTTTAAAACCTTGAAGTTCTTAAGTAAAATCATAGAAAAGTTTTGCTCTTGTTTTAACCAGAAAACGTTCAAGAAAATTGCTTTGTAGTGTCTGTCTATTTTCCCATTGCTTTAAGGCCAGAAGAAGTGTTCATGTCTCTGTAATTTAGATTTTATGCCAAAGTTTTTGGAATAGTGCATTGGAATTGAGCCCACAGAATGGTATGTATTTTGTGGAAACGGGACAGCTCAGAAACTACAGATCAAAGGAAGATGTTCTTCCTTATCTTAAATATGAACCTGCCATTTGCAAATGGAAAATGAAAAAGAGGGAAAGAGAATTCTGGGGATGAGCTTAGCTATATCAGGTTATTGTTACAATATTTTTAATACTTCGTTCAGGTCACCAGAATCCTTTTCTATTGCAAAAGACCTTCCTCAAAGCCAAATGTCATAAAAATTCTGTGGAAAACAAAGGCAGGTGTTCAGTCCATCTGCTTTAGGTATCTAATTTAAGGTGTATGTGTAAGTTAGTCTCACTAAGCTCCCTCCGTAGTCAGTGGAGAGAGGGAGGCTGCTCTAGGAGCTGAGTCAAGCGCTCATGCTCTGCGCTGTACGGTGGCACAGCCTGTCTCTTTCCACTGGCTGCCTGCAGAACTTGACTCCCAATTTAGAAACCTAAAGTTAAATGCATAAATTAGATGTTGCGAATACCAAAAAGAGTACTTCATGACTTAGTTCATATCCATGTTGTATATGTATATGTTTTAGCCTTTTACTTATGCCTGACATAAAGGTAACTGTGGCAATTTAGAGTTCATTTTGTCGTTAATGTTTTGTGTATAGAAAAAGGCATGTCATTATAGAACATTTTTCAAATACTAGATGCTTTTATATATGGTGTCTTTCTACTGTGCTAACAAAACAAGAAGCAAACCAAAAATCACTGAGCTATGGTTGATATTTAATAACACAGAAAGAGGAAATAAATATATTTTTAAAGGGTCTAGTAGAGTTAATATGAGTTTCTTTGACAGATTGCTTTACCCAGCAAGGTATTTTGTTCCAGAGCATACTGGCAAATTATGCTGAACCATCTGATAAGAAAATTTTCATTTAAATGTTCCAAGGATAAAATCGTCACCTTTTTCTAGGGAAAATTTTTGTCAAAAGTACTGTATTACAGTCCTGGCTGATCTTTATTTGCTTAGAGCATCATATAGATTATTTTACTGTTGGAAATATTTTTAAATGTTTTTAGAAATACATTTTAAAATCACAGCTTGTGCTTCTGTCCCTCAGTTACCCAGGCTGTATGACATCAGGGACACTACCTTGATAAATTACTGATGGCATGATGATTATGGAAATGGTCACTGACTGATCATCAGTCAGAATTTATTTCAAATCAATGTCCACAGTTTGCAGCATGAATCAAAGTTTTATCAAAAGCTCTTTGGTATGGCACAGGTCTTTCTAGAAAACTTCTTCCAAAGAGCATTACACCCTTGTTGGGCATCATCTGCTGTGCATGAATGGAAACACTGAAAGACTGCATGGCCTCAGGCAGCCCAGAGTAGTTAGAAGATCACTAGGCTACCACATACTCATAGGAAAATTATTGGCAAAACATGTTAATTTAAGAACCAGCAAATGCCAAATGCAAAATCTCTCTCTGGACACAGAGAATCTCTTTTTATTTTTTTCCTATCCAATTGGCAATAAATGATAGTGTATGAATCTAATTTGCTATTAAATTGCAAGTAAATTGTTGCTGAATCATGACATAATGGTCTTTTATATCTCTCAAACAATTTCTGTAGCAGGAAATATAATTTGTACATCTTTGCAGAGACGATGTAGTGTTTCATTATTTCTTTCCAACACATTTAATAATTGTAGTAATTTTAGGTAAGTGAAGCCCAAGTAAATGACTCCCAGTGGTATTATGGCTTACTATTTTTCTAATTTCTAGTTCTTTACCATTTGCAAAGGATTATCTACATATGAAACAATGAATAAATACCCCATGTAAAGATTTTCTTTTAAATGGGGGAGATGAGGGACTTAAGGCCTCATTTTCTTCTTATTTGTCACTTGAATTCAGCTGCTCTGGACCCTCTCCAGCTGATCTTCAGAATTAGCTTTGGAGAATTTTTTTTTTTTATTTTAAGGAAGAAGATGCTATCTCACTTTAACAGGTGTCAAAATTCCTTTCGCTTTAGCAGTTTGTACTAATAAAAAGGTACAAAAGATGTCCAGAAAATGCACAAGAGACGAGGATGTTACTCTGCTAGGAACTTCTCCAGCTGCACAGCAAGACGCAACACCTTTCCTACATATTTACCATGAGATAGATATGGCAGACAACAGATGGGCAAAAGAAAGAACTAATTAAGAGAAACATACATATCAAGTATGATATGTATGATATTATGAATCAAGTAGCAAAGAAATTTTAAAAATTGTCATAATTCCATTAGTGGAAATATGAATAAGTAATAGTTTTACTGAATGTCAGTCTTATTTATAAACAATTTCCCAGTCAGTTTAAACCACTTTCATATGCTTTGTGTTTATTATAAATAAAAAATAATTTCAATAATTTATTGAAATTTTGCTTAATACTAGTTACTTCAAACTTATTACAAATAAAGAAAACAAAATTTTCTTTATTACAATTTTTTAAATACAAAGAAAGAAGAAATATAATCAAGCATATACAATTTTCTTAGAGCAAAGAGCTATAAGTAGCTTATCCGTCCTCTTTCCCCACAAAATATTGGTATTTTGTCTTAAGTAATGAAGTTTCGTTTCATACATAGCTTCCATTTTGGTGTGTATAGCTAACATTTTTACACAGATGATAGAAAAATTTTGGAATTAAGACTTCCTTATTTAAATGAATTTGTCTTCAAACTTCCCTAAATATAAATAGAGTACAAATTTTAATCGAAATATCTTTTTTGGCAATCTTCTGGGGGTGTAGCTCTTTTCCAAGAAGCTCAGTATAATCTTTCTGTGTAGTTAGAGGGTTGGAACATAAGAATAGATCAAGGGGGGAAGGTAGGTTCTGTTCTTCATGTATGTTCTCACCTTTTTTTGAACCCTCCTTTGGCTCCATGGCTAACCTGCTATCTGACAGTGAGGAAGAAAGGCAGCGAAACAGTTCATTATAATGTTCAGCAATATAAACAGTCATAAGCTATCTGGCTCATTACACTGGGCACAGAAAATCTATAATCATCAAAAATTATATATATTCAATTCCAAGTTTTGCCTCTTTGGAGGTTTCTGAGAACATGTGAGAACAAATCTGAGAACAGACCATGGAATGAAAACTTCTGTTTGGTTTTGGGTTTTTTTGTCTGAAACTCAATTATGTGTCTCATTTTCTATGGAGAAACCCAAAATACCAGTACACTTAGGAAAAACTCAGCTGTTGCATAAAGATTCACTAGCACAAGTTGAAATCAGGGAAGAGAAAAGTGATGCCAATCAGAAAGGAAAATGCTTTAAGAGTTAGATAAAATCCCTATTCATTTCAAGGTTTAATTGGACTTTTACTACACTTTAATAATGAGGTTCTTACAGATCTCAAAGTGGTTCCTTTTCCTTCCAACTTGCTAGAAAATGTCTCTCCTATTTCTGGATGAAGAACTGGCCATTCTGAGCTATCCATCTATTATCCTTGAATTGGATTACTGAAACTCACTGTATCAGAGTCTTAGTGTATAGTCATAGACAGATACAGAAGATATTGGAGCACTTTCTCCATTGCATCTGTGCACATAAAGCCCATGCTTATGTCTTCTACTGGCTTTTCAGTAAGCTTCCGATGTCAGTCTGAGGCTTTGATCTTCAAAGTAATCTTCAAAGCAATTAAAGGATTAATTCTTAGCTAAATTACGAGAATTAATTTTGATGTACATAACCCCATTCTTGTTGCTCTCCTGTAAAACAAAACAGATTATTAAATCCCAAGTGAGAATAAAGGGTCCATAATCAAGGGGATCTGTCTATAGAAAGTACAAAAGTCTGGGTAACAACGGATGTGTCTAGGGCTTTATGAACATCTTCTTTGAAAAGACATTTCCATCATAAACACAGTTGTGATATCATGACAACTCTTTTCACGTAATAAATCCCTGCCAAAAAGGAAAGAAAGGAAAATAAGAAGTCTTTAAGGGACTGGAGGAAATTCTGGAGGCTCTTTGCAATCCACTAGGGACTTGGTTGTCACTATTCATTTCATGTAGAAGGAACTCAAATATTTCAGAAAGGGTAGCTGTCTTTAAAAGAGATGACTTACTGATTTTATCACTAATATAGTACCAATCACAATAAATATTGACTGAGACTTAAATTACAACCCATTATTCCTCCATGAAAGGGGAAAATGTTAATTAGATATTATGAAGAGCATGTCCTTTACAAAGTAAGCAATAATAGTTTTTTCCCAAAGCAAAAAGTGTATATAATCATACCATTGGATGCATCCCTTTTAATTTGCATGTGCCTTTCGCGTGGCTGGTGGTGTGTTATTTACTGGCTTTAAACAAGAAAGGCAAGAGAAGAAAGAAGGAAAAGAAAGAAGAAAGTCCTTCATCACAGAAGGAGACAAAAATTTGGCTACTGGCACAGTGTTTCTGGCTTCATAAGCACAGCCAGCAAAAGAAACAAAGAACCTTGCAATCTTCTTGTAAATATGACTATCATGACTCAAAAATAGAATTTTAGGAGAGAGGACTCCACAGATAGGTGACTTACTGGAAGAGTTTTACCTTCCTATTCTCTGCTGTTGATCTCCTAGACAAGTACAGCCCCACCTTTGCTTGGTCATAATCCTGTCCCCTATCATTGTGTGATCTGGTGCACACATCTTATAGGACAATTATGTGCTGAATGTGCATTTTGTCACATAATGAGAAATGAAATGTAAGATGGTTGTGAAAAACACATGGCCCTCTCATTGCCTGTGGCTAGAAGACCTCAGGAAGGAGGATGCCCAAGAATGGATTGTGGAGCACACTGTTCTGGTATGTCAAATGGAGTATGCATACAATAGCACAGGCATTTCTCTCCTACAGAGCTTGTTCCAGTGTTTTGAGTGAGCCAAAGAGGTGAACTGGGTGAAAAATGAACATTTTTGGTAATTAAATATGCCTATTTAAGTCTTGCTAGAGACCTTTTGTTGACCTGAATGAAATGTGAATCAGGTCTTGAAAAATTAATTTCACCTGGAAGTGACCAGTGGTTTCCTGCATTCTGGCTAGTCTCCATCAAGCTACTCAGAAATCAAGCAGCTGCACTTTATTAGTACGTTCAGTCTGGTATTCCGACTAGACCCAGGAAGAAATTTTCAGTCGTGCAGTCCAGAGGTAATCATAGATAGATGATTCAAGCAAAGACTATATAGAGATTTTTAGGCATAATATCATAAAGAAGAAAAAAAGTATTCTTATTCTTGCAAACCAAGTGCGAAAATTAAAGGAGACCATGAGATTATAGTCTTCTTTGAGGGCCTCTATATTAGTGCTTTTGTTGAGATCAGGCTGTGTGCTTTTGAATTAAGTCTTCTGATCAGTCCCGCCCGCTGTTCAGACTTGGTTCATATTCAGAATGCCTGAAATGCATTAATTAATGGAAGATGCACCAAAGTGCACTTGAGGCACCCCTACTGTAATGGACATTCAGTCCATGGAACTAGTCTACCACTAGTCCTGAAAACTGCCTCTTCCATGAAATGCCTAATGCTCACATTAGGACCTGAGCACCAACAGTTTGACTTTGCAGTTTTCCTTCTGTTGGGCTGTTTTAATTGCTGATGATACACATAGCCTTTGACAACAGCTGAAGCAATGCCCCCTTAATACATATGGTAGTAGATTTCTTTGGCTGCTATGAAGTGCCTCCTACATCAGTGAGCACAACATCTACTTCCCTGGATCAAGTTTCTGCCATGTGGCTTTCATCCATCACGCAGTCCAAAACAAACATCAGGAAAGATGTCTAGAAAAGAAGAGTGTGTGAGTCAAGCAATACAGAATGTTTGACACGAGTAGGAAGCATAATGTTCCCTATCCAAGGTAAAGAGTCATTTTGTAAAATTGAGTAAAACTTGGGTAAAATGCTTGATCCCATTTGCTATAAGCCTAAAGCATGCTACTGTGAAGTAGAATTTCTTTATTTTCTTTTTTGTTTAATCCAGATGTTTTCACCAGTACTGTGGTTCTGCTGCCACCTGTGAATCCTGAAGCTATCACAGAAATTAATCATCTGAGCAATGTAACAATGTCTGATCAGTTATCGCAATGGGAGTGAAAATCTTCAATTGACTTTGGAGTCTTTGCAATGTCACTTACATTGCTCCTCTGCCAAAATAAATAGAACTGAAGCAATATAAGAAATTGAATAAAAAAGGATAGTTGAAGTGCTGAACATGAACCCGGAAATCTAAAAAGTAGTGTGTACTAGTGTCCTGGTTTCAGCTGGGATAGAGTTAATTTTCTTCTTAGTAGCTGGTACAGTGCTGTGTTTTGGATGTAGTGTGAGAATGATGTTGATAACACTCTGATGTTTTAGTTGTTGCTAAGTAGCGCTTATCTTAAGCCAAGGACTTTTCAGTTTCCCATGCTCTGCCAGCAAGCAGGTGTGCAAGAAGCCGGGAGGGAGCATAGCCGGGGCAGCTGACCCGAACTAGCCAAAGGGGTATTCCACACCATGGAACTTCATGCCCAGTATATAAACAGGGGGGAGTTGGCCGGGAGAGGCTGATCGCTGCTCAGGCATCGGCCAGCAGGTGGTGAGCAATTGCATTGTGCATCACTGGGGTTTTTTTTTCCTTTTTTATTTCTTTTTTTTCCCCTCTTCTTTTTTTTTTAATATTCCTTTTCATTACAATTATTATTATTCTATTTCATTATTATTATTGTTAGTATTATGTTTTACTTTACTTATTAAACTGTTCTTATCTCAACCCACAAGTTTTACCTTTTTTCCCGATTCTCCTCCCCATCCCACTGGGAGCAGGGGGGAGTGAGGGAGCGGCTGCGTGGTGCGTAGCTGCTGGCTGGGGTTAAACCACAACTAGTTATAATATATACTACATATCATAGCAATTTCCAACATCAATAAATTAGATATTACATGTTACATGATAACCATCTATTAGTAGTACATATATTTAGATTTTTATAATATATAGATGTACTATGTTTTTCTCATGCAAATTCTATAACATCCTAAACCAGTGACCAACTAAATAAATGATAGGTAGCTAGAGATACAAGTGGATTTAAGAGTATTATAGAGGTTTACAAACCTTGATATTTGTCAGAGAATTCCATTTGGTAAAAAAGTAAAGAATTGATGCAGTTGAAAATGTGCTACAGTATACATACCTTAAACTCCATGAGATAATTCTCAAATGAGACATTATAGCGTGTGTTTATATGTAAAAAAGGAAACAGCCACCAGAAGTCATGCTGTAGCATACTGTCCTCAATGGACACTACTTGTTACATAGGTATTTTCAGGTACTTGCATGGGTTTACCATTGATACAGCTACCTGAATTTCACCTGGTTGTTCATGAGCAATCATTCACGACCAGCATTCGGACTAGCCCTGTCACCCGCTTAGCTGCATGATTAGCAGCAGCAACAACAGCCAGTCTCAAATTTCAGGAGTAATAAACAGCAACTCAAACTCCCACACAGAAAATTGGGAAAATTAAAATAGTCTTTTTGTTGCTCAGTCAGCTAATTTTCTCTCCTTGCAAATATGAATCAGATGGCTTAGCCAAGAGTACTTTACTGAAAGTAGAAACAAAAAGAACAGCAGGGAAACACTGCAACATACAATATCTAATTACTCCATCCCCACCATGGAACCACAACTGTTTACTCTTCTGTTTGGTTTCTTGGTGAAGCAAGTGCTAGGCCAGCTGGCCACTTCCTACCTCTAGCAGTAAAACCTCACTCACAGTTTGCAATTCTCAAGTTTCATGGCTTGGTCTCCTGTCCAGCTGGGTAGCAAGACCTTATCCAAGATGCTGATGATCCTGCTAGCCACACTGTTTTAGCTTGCTAACAGATTCTGTTAATTCATTTTTGCTCTTAAAAAAAAAAAAAGGAAAGAAAAGAAAAGAAGCATAAGGATCAACACACATTCCCTACCACTCACTCGCAGGGGACTTCCTGAACAGACTCTCCTGTCCATCCTTTTCACCATGTCTTTTGCCTTCCAAGGTTGCAAACAGCTATTCACAGGCATACTAAGGCTTTATTGTTCAAGACATTTACACACTGTTACAAGACCCTTGCAAGATGAAAATAGTTGGTTTTATTGTTCTGCCTAAAAAATATGCTGGTTGAAATATGCTATTCAGTTTACATTAGAATAGCAAAGCAACTTAAGATACATATGTCAAACTTTATGGTTATACTGCTTATCAAAACGTATTTCCAGTCTATAGAAACAAATAACAATCCATGTTTACTGCTCAAATATGAATATTAAACTATGTAAGAATCATTAGACTGAAATCTTAATAACCTAAAACAGATTCCTAGCATTTTGAAAGGAGAAAAGTATGTGCCAAATTCCAGTAGTGAGTGTTGTCCCTTTCACAAAATATTCACAACAAATCTAGCAGCCTATTCAGAGGACATCTGAATCAAGAGGAAGCAATATTTGCTGTCACTTCATGTTGTAGTGTAGCCTTTCCTGGTTGCATACTATTTTAAAATTGCAGACTCATGCAGACCTCTATTTTTTTTCAAGAGGGTGCATATATGCATAATTAGCAGTATACTTCACTCAACATGCAAAGTTTGAACAACTGCCTATAGTATATTAAAAGGTCTTTTAAGCAAAGTGACTCTCAAAAACAAAAATTCTTCATGTGACTATTAAACTACAGTCTGCTAGTTTCAACTCACTATTTAAAAGGTAATGTCTGTGATTGATTTCGGCATGATGCCACTGCTTATTTATTTTGGCTTGATTTTTTTTCACCCTTCTTCTGGCTGCTCTGGCAAAAGAAAGTATTTAACACAGCAGTCACCCCTTCGGAAGGGAAAGATAAACTGAATTCTCAAGAATGTATTTTTAGTCCACTTTAGAAAATGTTGCATGACTATATTGCATTTCTTCAGCCACTGATAATGAGAAACAGGCAATTCAATGGCAAATACAACTGAGGGATTTGCAGTAGTGGGAGGTTTATGAAACACATCATTGTAAATGGATATTGAGATAATGTGGTTTACGGGATGATAACTGTATTCATTTGGCTTGTTAGTATTTTAGTATTTTATCAGGTTTCTAAGTTTTTATAAGGTTTTTAGTATTTTATAATGTTTGCAGATACAAGGGTCCTACAAATTTTCATGTAAAATTCATAATATAATGATTTCTATGATGCAGCAATGCCTTCTAAGTCTTTGTATCAGAAAATTTTAGTTAGACTTACAAAGGAGCCTTTTT
This sequence comes from Gymnogyps californianus, assembly GCF_018139145.2. Taxonomy (NCBI): domain Eukaryota; kingdom Metazoa; phylum Chordata; class Aves; order Accipitriformes; family Cathartidae; genus Gymnogyps; species Gymnogyps californianus. The sequence goes on along the minus strand of NC_059474.1, from coordinate 38,049,432 downwards.
GTTTTCACATAATTTTCAGGTTGTCATGCTAGACATTATGTATGTATGAGTGTCTTTGCTTTTCAGTTGACTTCAGAGATTTAAATAACATTTGGAGATTCATGTGCCTATGACTTACTCTATAAAATATATACACTTAGATACAAACAAAACATATTTTGAAGCGTCATTAGTATTCACTTGCCCTTAGTTGAATACTTAAAGTTTTTAAAAATTAATAAACAGCCCATTCAAAAGATTGTGAGATAAAGTACCTACTAAATATATCACCAATATCATTGTTGCCATTTGTGATTGTCAGATTTGAATTTGCCAGTGCAAAAAGCACTTGATAATGTACCACATTTTTTTCAGGGTAGGTTGTAAACAAAATCTTGCTAATACGATTGTGATCATATGTGTCAAATAAAACCTTTTCCACCCTCCAAGAATAATAGTTTAATAGTCTTTAGAGCCATATAATTTTGTCCAGAGCTATTAGTGGCACTTTATGTCATATAGTCATCAAATGCATTTCTATGAAAGAGAAAAGAATAAATATTTCATGGCTACAGCTTTTGAAGAACACTCTGTCTTTCAATCTTGGGCCAGTCTTTCAACATATGTGCCAATCAGAAGTCTTTAGCAGATGCAAAATGCATCTTGTCTCCTTGTCAGTGAAGAATGTAAAGATCACAGGATGTATCTGAAATATTCATCGCATAGGCAAAAATCTGAGCATTGTAAGGAATTGCTGAGCCCTGTAATCGTGATTTACCCATTTGTTCTTACCTCCTCATCATTGGCCCTAAAATAGTGGAGAGTGTGGCCAGTCGCAATATTTTGGTTACATAATATATCTTGACAATCAGTGATAGTATTTAACATTGTGACCTTACACCTTTTATCTTATTACTTCCTTCGTTTTGGACATGATATTGAGATACCTCTGAGTGAAATCATGCCTACATCATTTTCTAGTTATAAGCTTTTAAAGTTATTTCCACTCATAATTAATTTTTGCTAAATAACTGCTTCCAACGTGTCTCTGGAAGAAGAATATTGCTGACGTCTACTGTATTCTGGTCTTCATTCATGGGCTAAAGTAGGATTGCTGCAAACTGTTGGAGTAGATCGTACATGGTCTCTTCCTGTTATTCTAGCTCTCAGCTAAATCCAAGGCTGATATAATCAACCATAACTCCAGTGTAGTTGCATTTAGTCAAATCAAATCTACTTTTGGCCTGTTACCATGTGAGAGGGTTTATGTGCACCATGCCCTTTGAATGAACCTGTGACCTTTTGTTGCAATCTGGGCTAGCCACTCCATCACTGGGCACTGCTGGAAGCTATTAAATCTTGTGTTGCTTTATCTCAGTTAAATGTGGTTAAGTGAAAGGACATTATTTTAACTGGCTGCTGTGTCAATGGAATTTCGTAAAGCACTAGCTTACAGCATTTCAGCTCTAACACTGTGCTCTAAAAAGTTGGGAAAATTGAAGCTTTAGAAAGAATTAAACCTTTGATTAAATGCATTAGTTTTTCAAAAAGAAAAGAGAGGTTGAATTCTCCTTCTGTACTCCAAGTTCCATGCTTTAAATGGTATTTTTAATATGTTTTTTTAGGTCTATTCACATTCTTTAGAATATGAAATTTCTTCATAGAGGTGAAAGCAATGCATTTTTAACAAAAACATCGTTCATTCCATTATATTAGTGATTTATCATTACTAATACAATGATATAGAAACGTGGAAAATTGGAAATAAATGTAGAAAGAAAGCTGAAACATGTTTATTTAATGAAAACTACCCATGAAAAATGAGCCACTGAGATCATGGATATGGGAAAATTATGTACTTGTGGAAAATGTGACACATTCAAATTTCTGAATCTACATTTTCCTAAATGCAGATTTATCAACTGAAGTCAGTAAAGCTTCTCACATTTTTCTAGCACCTAAAAGCAAGAAACCACGGAGGTACAAAAGTATTTCATGAGCAAGGCAAAGACAGGTCTTAAGCTTGTTTTGTGACATATCTGTTTGTCTGCAGGTAACATGAGAACTTGCATATACTGTGCCTGATGATTTCTAAACTTTCAGGGAGCATTCTTAGCAGTAGTGATTATTTCATTTAATTGAGAATTGGAAGATCTGATATACTTGATTAAAAATGACTATGCAGTCATGCAGATGGGAAGAAGAAAAGGCATTTTCTTCATGAAAGATATGAACTTTGCCAGCTGGGAAAGAAGGGACTTGAAAAACAGTAAGGAGAAATAATTGCCTGGGAAGGTGTGGTACAGAAAGGGTGAGATGCAGAGGCTGGTTATGCAGAGTCTCGGCATGATTGGAAAGGTACCAAAAGATCTATTAAATATCTAGACCGTATGTATCAAGCACACAAAATCCAGGTGTAGAGAAATCTAGGATCTAGGGAAGATTTTGATTTGAAGCAGATTTTGCTGATTACAGAATCTATGAATTTTAACTGGAGTTCAAAGAAACTGACTCTGGAAGAAGGCATGTGTGGCAGGAGCAATTTTCTGCAAGGACTTTGAGAGAAGATGATTTTCCTGTGGAGCAAGTGTGAATTTCTGTTGTGGCAGGAGAAAGGGAAGGGGCAGGATAGTGAGGAAGTGAGCAGTAAAAGTCACCCTGAGAGAAGGAGCTGAAGCATATCTGTAACTCATTACATCCCCTGCGTCAGTGCCCTTAGTAGGTCCATGCAACCCATCCCCTCTCCCTGCACAAGCCTTCCCCCTTGCTGCATTCAAAAGCCTCTCTTAAACCCCTCAGCTGCCAGCACGTATCAGAAGCAGTAGATTTCTGTGCCACTCAGTCTCATTGGGCATAACGCCCAACCTGCTGAAGCAACGCTCTGTGCTAACTTCTAGCAATTTATGGGTTTACTGCTTTCCTGCTATGATAATTTTCCTTCATGATATTTGAAAACCCATAACAGCCATTTGTGACTGTAACCCTAATATGCCATCAAAAAAAAACAGCCCTGTGCTTGGTTTACTGAAGCTACATGGTGTAATTCATTTATTGGAAATGCATTAATATCCATGTTGAATTTAAATGAAGTGAATAGCTTTGCTAATATCTGGTCCTCTAATAGCTAAAACTCTTTTTAAACACTGCTTCTGTTGAACCCAGTGAATAAGAGATTGGAGTTTGTTTGTTAGGAAGCAAAAAGCACTACTTGTAAGGCTCTTTTCCTTTATGGGAAATAGGAAAGACACTTAAAAGACGACTGAACATTGCTAACTATACATGTGTTAAATTTTGTGCTTGCAAAAAAGTCTCAGAAAATCCCTTTAGTGTTCCATCACTAGTCCATGAATGCCTGAGTGCACAATTTACTAATACAAGTGAGCAATGGTAAAGTGATTCAGTATTTTCCTTATTGATTTAACAAGGAGTGACACTAATCAGCGGTTCATTAAATCTTTTAACACCAGAAAAAATAACTATTTTCTTTCTATTTTGATTTGAGAGAAGTGGTTCCTGATCACTGCATATTGCCCTTGATCTCTGGCAACTAGGAATCCAGTCACTGTACTTTCATTCCAGTTGTTTTTAGCTTGGCTGACTAATGAAATGAGATTCATCTGTATACATTCTGTCTGTCCATCCATCTGTCAGTCTAGCCTCAAAGTAGAAAATGGTCCCTTGCACTTAGGAGTGTCCACACATGGGACTACTTCAGTGAGCCTAATGCACTGTAAACTTGCACTTTACCTAACTAATGGTAACTTCCCTGTGTGGACAATCCTGGTATCTGTTCTGCCTCTGGGAGCCTCCAGGTCACTGAAGGCTTTCTCAAACATAGAACTGACTGACTTCTACAGAAGTAAGATCATATATATCTTGTAAGTCTACATAAGTATTTTGATTTCAGGTTATTAAGAACTAATCCATTTTATTTTTTGCAAATGAAATGTTCTGAGAAAAAAAAAAAAGTAAGAAATAGTACAGGCAGCCTAAAATACTATTTTAGCCATTTCACTTAATGTGTCAGTTTACTTGTTTAAAAAATTGACATTTCTTTAGACCAGCCAACATGAAGGCCTACTATTAGGTCTGTACAGACTGAATTTTTCTTCTTCCAAATTCATACTCGTGTCAGCTTTTCTGTCCACACTGAATTAGACCCAATGATACTGTCTGAGCAAAATCATCTTTTCTTCAGCTATCATAGGAGTATTGGAACTTTTTATATATCTTGTGTAATTACTTGGAAATATATTGTGAAATATTTTCTTTGTATGTCTGTTGGAAGAATAAAGCTATTTGGATTTGGTTGGACTCTATGAACAGAAAACTTAAAAATAACAAAGTGCTTTTCCGATTTTCTAATTCTTAAAGAGTCCCAGTGTTTCTTTGTAAATTACTCAAACCATATTCAGCATCTTCTATTATTAATCACAGAAAGGCAAAGTTAAAAGGGACCTCAGGAGGTCATCTAGTCCATCCCTGTTGTCCAAAACAGCATCAGCCTTATCCTTGTCATTCTTGATAGATATCTTCATAGTTGACCTCCAATACTGCAAACTCCACAATCATCCTGCACAGTCTGTTCCTAATCCTTTCCAATAGAATTTCTTTTTTCCTGATGCCTGAACAAAACCTTTCTTACTGCAATTTAACTGCATTATCTCTGGTTGTATTCTTCATATGATATGAAGAATAGGGTTTCTTTTGTCTTGTTTGCAACAGCCTTTTCTATTTATAAAATCCCTCTTCAGCCCCTCCCCCCACCCCCTCTTTTTTTTTGGCTAAAGAATCCAAATCTTTTCAATCTTTTCTCATAGAGAACATTTTCTAGATCAGTCTTTGTATTCTGAAATATTTCCAAACAGATCCCTTTGCTTGGTGTACGGCACTAAAAACTGAACACATGATCTTGCTTGAGCCGTCACTGATTCTGAAAAGAACATAAGGAAAATGCCCGCTATCTTGTCAGTTGTACTGTTGTTCATATATCCCAGTCCTGTCATTTGCCTTTTTCACGGTGTAAGGTTGTTGGCATATTCATTGCTAACTCATCACTTTCCACTTTAGCCCTGAGATCCTTTTCTGAATAATTACTACCTAATTAATTGATCCCCTTCCATACTTGTGCAGTTGGGTATACCTGCCTGTCTGTAATACTTTTCACCTCTCCCTATTGCAAAGTCATCCTTTCTTTTCCAGACCACTCTTCAATCTGTAAGACACATAACTGAATTTTAATCCCGCTCCCCAAGATATTTACAGTCTCTCCAGCTTTGTGGTGTCTGCAAATTTAATAAGCGCACCTTCTTTTCCATTATTGAACAGTGTTGGAGTTAGGATAGAGAGATTGAAACTAAGTAGACCAGACTATTCTTTTTTTCCCTTTTAAAAATAGCAATCCATTTGCTCTTTTTCAGTCCTCCAGCATCTCATCTGTCCTCCATAATTTTTCAAAGACTACTAAGCCTTCTGAGTCTATTTTAATCAGCTAAGTCCCCTAAGATGAATAAAGTTTATCAGCACAGATGATCTGAGAATATCTATGTTATTTAAGCACTATGTAACCTTTCGTCTTCCTATTACAGAGTGAGATCTTATCCCTTTTTGCTGGTATTAATTGTGTCTGCTTGCATTTGATCTTTTTGTGAAGGCTAATGCAAAAGAGGTATTAAATTGTTTTTACTGTATTATGAGTCTATGGATTCCCCTCTTTGTTGAGTAGCAAACCAACATTTCCCTTGGTTTTCCTTTACATAAATGTAAATTCCTAATAAGCAATTTGCCAGACTAAGCAAGAGCTGTCAGTCTGTATACAAACACAGAACAGGAAGAGACCTTCTGAGTTATCAATTCCAGGCAACCACAGGCAATGGCATCTTATAGTCATTTCATGGAGTCATCCAAGTGGTATCTGAAAGTCATTAGATTACTTGCTCCCACTCTCTTTGTTGAAAGGTTGTTTCAAAGCCTGATGACTGATAGTCAGAACCCTCTTCTAAGTTTCAGTCAAAATTTGCTCCTGACTGCATCATACTGGTGGTTCATAACTGCCCTGTGCTTGATTTGTTGATCCAGAATTTCCTTTTCTGAGGCTGCCAGATTATGGCAGAAATTTTTGTTCTACCACCTAAGTAAATTCAGCCCATGACTCTTCTTTTAAAGACACTCTCCTCTGCAGTATTAAAAGTGAATATTCAACAGCCATTGTATTAAAATTTTAGCTTTTAACAGTAGATCAATGATTAATAAATGAAATATCATAACATTTTGAACTAACTTGATATTTTTTCATGTGGATTTCAGAAATACAGATCTCCTTTATACAGTCTTTTGTGGGCCAAATTCTTAGCTGGCTTTCATCAGTGGTATGCTTCTTAAAATCATGATTTTCACTAATTTTTAACCTAGCCTTAAGAGCACGTTGGCCAAAAAATACAATTACTTCTCATGTAGGATGTTCAGACCTAGTTCATTGACATAGGAGTTCATACTCTTAACAGACAGTGGAGATCAAGATGAGCACTGAAAAGAAGCCTACTACTGCTAACAGAGCAGGTTGCGATTGTATCAAGAGTTTCATAGTTTCACAAATTAGTAGACTTGGGCACCTCAGTAAAGAACAGAAGAGAGCACTTTTACAAAAACATTTCAAAAAGTATGCTTCATTCACAGAAAATAAGGTCCAAGCTGGCATGCAGGGTTTAAAGACCCATACTGTTTCATAGCAAAGAAATGGCTAAATTATACTATTATCTGCAGTAAAATTAAATTGACCTGTGTTACCAATTTGTTGGCTGCTGGGATGAAACAGCATTATTTGTTCTAATATTTTCTTTTAACAGCTAAGAAGTCATTTGCAAAATAGTATTCTTTCCCAGGATATGGGTTGCTACAAATTGGAGTGCAGTAACACATCTACAAGTATAGAAATAACAATCCTCTCAAAGGATCTTTTTCTGAGATATTGTGAGAACTGTGCAATTACACACATACTAAATGTCCATTTACTTCCACATTCTCAGCTTTTTCTACCCTGTGACTGCTGTGGCTTAGGAAGGCGTCCCTCCACCCTCCTTCCCCAGCTCTGTTCAGGTACACTAGTCTGCAGTGGAGGGGCAGAATACTGCCTTGAACTGGAGACAGATACCTGCCATGGGGATAGCAAAGAGTTTCCAGGCAGGGTTGTAAGAGGCCCTGGGGAGCTCCAGGAGATGCCTTCAGTGACATTTTTTTCCTGTTCCAGAGCTGGCAAGTTATGTTACCTTCTGAGGAGGGAAGGCTAAAGGCGGGCTTTTCTTTTCTGTTTAGGCAGCAGAAAAGCAAAGGAAATGAAATTGCAGCTGACTCTTAAGATTGCGGGGAAGCCTCCTTTACTATATTTCAGGTCATTATGGGCGAGTGGAACCATAAATCTGACTGAAGTACTTCCAGATAAAAGCAAAATTAAAAGATGAATTTGAAAATCTAGAGACTGTTCCTACTTCTCATTTTTTAAATCAGGTGGTCGAGTTCCATTCAGCTTCAGCTCAGTGCATGTGCACAGTGCCAATAAAACTTCAAGTGATAATTTGTAAAAGCCGCTTGCTATAAAAGAAATACTGTGCATGAATGAACAATGTTTATAAAACTGTAGTAACTCAGCCAAGTCAAAACAGATTTACAACACAGAAAGTCAGGAACATTTCTAACTTATGCATCAAAGATGGTATTTCTGGTCAGGTATTTCTGATGCAATCTTTTACTTACAAGCAAAGTGATCCAGAATACAGTGGAATAAACTAAAGAAGATACTTCTTTCCCAGCTCCAAGCCTTTTTCAGCCGTTCTTCAACCCAAAAGCTTTTTCCGTATTTTTCTCAAAATCACTTTGTCTGTACTTCTACCAGTTGCAGGCATCAGGGTGGTTAAAGTCCCCCATGAGGACCAGTGCCTGTGAATGTGAGGCTTCTTCCAGTTGTTTGAAGAAAACCTCATCTACTTCCTCTTCCTGATCAGGAGGTCTATAGCAGATACCAACCACAAGAGCAGACCATGTTCATCTGCCCACTAATCTTCGCCCATCAGCTCTCTACTGACTCCTGACCCATCCCAAGGCAGAGCTCCATGCATTCCAGCTGCTCTCCATCACATAGAGAGCAACTCTCCCTCCTTGCTTTCCCATCCTGCCCTTCCTAAAGAGCCTGTATCCCTCCACTGCAGCACTCCAGTTGTGTGAGCCATCCCACCACGTCTTCGTGATCCCAGGGAGGTCATAGCCCTGTAGCTGCAGGCTGACTTCTAACTCCTGTTTGTTCCCCGTGCTGCATGCACCAGTGTACGACCATTACAGAGGAGCATTACACACACCCAAGTGTGCCAATTCCCCAGAACAGGCTTGAGAGGTTTCCCCATAGAGCTGTTCTGCAGGCACTTCTTTCTCTACTCATTGTTCATTGCTGGTTCAGACAGGTATAAAAACTTCAATGAAGGCAAGCAATTATCCTTAATTTATAATACTACTGAAAGGTGTATCTGTCCTCACCTTTCTTTTTTCTAAGTTGCATATTTGAGAGTAAGCATCCAAATTCATCCTGAAACTTTCCGTCTAAATGCTCTATTTTATTCTATTTAGGCCAAAATTACCTCCAGACATAGGTCTTTCTCGCCTCAGCTAAATTCTGCTAACTCATGCCATATTAAAGTTCTGAAAATAAGTAACAGTAAAACTCCCTCTGAGTGGATAAGTGTATGTCCAAACTGAAAATTCACACTACATCCTTAACGATTTTCCAAATGTGGGAGGATACAGTGTCACTAATGTATGTAAAGAAGAGCTCCTACCACACCAGGAGGAGGTTCAGTATGTTACACAGCCATCGCCCAGCAGATGCTACTTTAATGTACAAACTCCCAAGCATTGCAGGAGGGCATTCTCCTGACACCAGCACACTGCCCTGACCCTCTTTCTTCTGCCTTCACGGAATTCAAGGCTCCAACTGCTTTTATCCTTCAAAGTCCAACACAGACCATACTCTGGTTCAACTTTCTGAAATCTAGTTCCGGAGGAAAGAAGCATCCAGTACCTGTATTCTGGATGTGGATCCTACAGTTAGCTAGCAAAAAGTAACAGTTTGGACTAGGAAGGCTATATTTAATTTTTGTTTGTTTTGCTTATAATTGGAACAAGATCTAAACAGCATGAATTTCTCATGTATGGCTGCAAGGCACTGCTGGAGGGAACACATCTAGTTTAGTATTTGGTACGGATGGTTGAAGAGCGATCTGGTCAGTTAGAGATTAGTCAGCAAAATGCCAAGGCCCAAGCATGGCAGAACATGAGCTGCAGGGGTAGATGTGGCTTCAGGGATGAACAGAGCACAAAGGACCAAAATATTTATTTAAGTCTGACAAAACTTCACCTTTGAGCTAGTAACTGCTAAGCCTATTTTTCAAGCTTTGCATGTAATAAACCATATATTAATTACCTCTGTTATTCTGCTCTGGCAATCCAGGCAAAGCGATAAGTGTTTCATGACAATTTTAGCTATCTCCATCCTTTTATTTTTGAGTTCATGACTTCTTGGTTTTAATACCATTAATACAAGAAGTGAAGGCCTCATCAGGAAGGATCTGCTTCCTGTAACCCCAAAAGGGAGCTATTACAAGAAGCAATGTCCTTGGACAATTTCTGAATTAAAAAAAAAAACAAACCATCAGCATGAAAACTTTAGTTGAAAGAACATCTGTTTTCAAGGACTTCCTCAGTCATGCTGTTTCCCTTGCAAGGTAAGCTGGTGTATTCTGACTCCCTAGGTTGTGGTACTGCAACATTAGGAAAACCCTTTGTGGTGGGCATCTGTTCAGTTGTACTTCATACAGCTGAAAGATATTCTAAACTCCAGATAGGAACTCATCAAGCAGTTATTCCTTTACAGTTTGACCAGGAATTAATTAATTTAATATAGTTGCCACTAACTTTTTTCGTTATTACAACTTGCTCCCAGCAATCCTGGCCATGAGATATGTTAATATTTATGTTGCTAAATAAGAAGTATTTACTATTTGGAAAACAGTGAAGAAGTTGGTTTTATTCAGATTTACTGTAAGGAGTTAAAACCAGTATGTTTTTCAAACTGTAATGATTACCATAGTTTATTCACCAAGTGTAAAGTACTTAGGATTGAATCTAAGCACAAAATGCTATTAATTATTAAATACAAGATTTAAAAATGCCAGGGAAATTGTGGTGGTTTTAAAATGTTGAGGGTATCAACATAACTGGGGAAAAAAATATTTGTTGCTACAAAATATGGAATTAAAGTGCAGTCCCATTGCCTGCTACAATATGCTGCAAGAGTTCCCTACAGCATTTCCTTCCTATGGTTATTGCTTTAGGTTCACCCTTCCCATGAAGATCTGAGCGCAATGAGGTTTCAAATAAAAAGAAAAATGAATTCCCTGCTTTTAATTGGTAAACTTATGTCAACACAACATGAAAAGGAATTAGTAAGTAGTCCAATATGCTCTATGATACTTTATTCAATTACATGTTCTTTATAGCTGGTTTCTTTTGTTAAGTTAGGAATATGTACAGCAGATTAATTAACCCAACTAAGGTTCATATGTTATACACGTCAGTTTCATAAATTGAGTTTCACAGGTTTTAAATTAACATATGTTCTACACAGTGTGTTTTAATGTATACAGTCTACTGTGACAATCCATATGCAACCTCTATGTCAAAAAATACAAGGTAAACCATATTAGCATTCATATTGTTCTAGTAAGTTTATTATTTTCAATTCCTGCTTCATTCACCAAGACACTCCTGTTCTGTTGTATTGTAGGGCCCGTTTTGTTTTGTTTTTTGTTTCATATTTGACATTCCTCTCAGGAACCGACTTATGCTGAATGTGTTTTTCAATGATAGAGAGATTGCTCCCTTGAGCCAACACAAATGAAATCTGAAAACTAGAAATATATGGAAGAACTATCCAAAAGTACTTTGACTAGTCAGCATGCTGAATATTCTTCAAGTACCTTACTGCACATTCTCTTACAGTCTGCTGCAATAAACTGGGCTTGAATGGTTTATGGTTAGTCTGTAGTTTTTCTGCTGCCTACCAATAGCAGTGCATGAAGTTCTATATTATTTCATGTTGTAGGCATAATGTAACATGACACATCCTAATGTTAAAGGCATGCAGTAATAACAAGCTACTGCAATACAGACAGGGAAACCTCCTACATGGATATAATCCGACAGATGCAAGCTTACTCTGCCCAGCCTTAAACCAACGGGACGTGAGCCAACTATAGGCAGGAAATCACATAAATGTGTTAGTACAGAGATTTCAGCAGCAGTTCAGGGGCTGCAAATCAGAACCAGCTTTTGTCCATCAGGACTGGGGTGAGGCAAATCAGATTTAGCTCTGTAAACATGTTGCTGTCATTACTGTGTCTACATGTAGTTATTTTCATTACTTGCATGCAGTCCTTATTTTTTGTTCATGTTTATCTATTTCCTCATTCCATGGTTTAAATCAGATACCTGATGAAAATAATTATGCACAACTTTATATTGATTTCACTGTAAAATGAATGCAAAACAGTGAACTTCGTTCCAACATCGTCATAATGTTAGCTTCCTCTTTGCATCATGTCTAGCACAGTAAGGAATCAAAAAAATGAGTAATATGCCAAGTGACATCGTTCATAAATACATTCTGAAATATTCACAATAAGAAATACCACTTTCAAAGTTACAGTATGGACAAAATTGTAACCACTTTTCCATGCGTGGTTTTATTCTATTTTTTAATATGTCGGTCTACAATTGTAATATAAATAAGAGAATTTGGAAATATTTCTATAGAATTCCTTGCAAAAAGCTGTGCAGGCTAACATATTCCCCTCTCATAAGAAAGGTTAGTGAATATGACTTTTTAAAATCCCATTTTGTTCATCTGTAGGATACATTAGTGGAATTTTCCTCACAGTAAAATATCATGTTAGCAATTCTTGCTGGCTGTTTACTACTTTTAATTCCTCTCACTTCCCTCTCTGCCAACTATTTCAAAGAGGAGGTCAAACCAACATATCCTTGTGGCCCTAATACTTTCTCCTCTACCTCTCCTTAACTCCTTCACCTATATCAAAGGCTCTCTTCTATCCTTTAAAGACACCACTCGTCCCAGTAATTTCATGTACTGTTGCCATCTAACATTACTTTGACCCAGCTGTACCTTTTCCTCTCTCTTCAGTTTCTTTCTCTTTCTTTTCCGCACATTATAATAATGGTCTCAGCAAAAGCAAAGTAAAAGCTCAGCTACTTCTGTCAGGGTCTTCTGTCTCACACAATGTCCCTTTGACTCTTCCCTTTACACTCTTACCTTTTGTCAGTGCCTCACTCAATGGTCTATTCTTCACCCTTCTTTCACAGGAGCCAAAGATTGTACCTTTTCCTCCTCTCATTATTTGCCCCACTCCGTTTTACTGCCAGAGATTCACAAACCTTACTCTTCCATTCATTTAACTTTGGCTAATTCTGCATTTTCCTGCCCTGTTTTTCTATCATCCTTAAATTGCCCAAAGCCCAACTCTCCTTCTTTGATCCAGTCATTCATTCTCTGCCTCCAAAGATGTAAACACCACTCTAATATACTTCCCACTCACTCAGGTTTATAATCTGGCTCTCAGCCATAACTCTGCCCTCACTTTGAGATGAGAGTCCTGAACAGATTCCAGTCTTTCAGGGACAAAGTCTTCCGTTAATGGACAGATGATAAATAAGCAAGAGAGTTACACATTACCAACTGGCAGGTGATAAACCCATCAAAAACATAGCAAACAAGATTTGCAAAAGCAGCTTTTTCCAGTTCCCAGCTGCTGCTGAGTTCCTCACTCAGTGGTAGTTCATCACCCTTGCTGATTGCTGGGACATGGTCTCCATGAGTGACAGAGGTTCCTGCAAAAAACTTGGTCCATCTCTTTTTCCTCATTTTAACCACAGGCTGCAAGCTGACTAAGAGAATGGTCCCTGTATTTTTTTCCTCCTTCTCTGTAAAAGTATGTAAGAAATTCCAGTCTCTGATATTCTTCCCCTCATTTCACAGAAAACCTAGAAGCCGTTTTTTGGTACCAAGTTCACTAGTGTATAATTAAATTAATTGGGTTAAAGCAAATTGAATTTAAGTGCAGCAAAGAACAAGCATAGATAAGAGGAGAACTATGCTCGTAGAGGTTCTCTTTGCAGAACTGGAGATTCTGCAACCAAAACTCTGCAGAAAATTCTTTGCAGAATTTTGGTTGCAGACAGAGGCCAGTTGGATTCAGCAGGATCTTTGAAAGAGCATATAGCATACTTTAATGTAGAACTTCTTTAATCCTGAATACTCATCTTATTTTTAACCTGTGCAGCTCTTTTAGAATAGCTTTTTTTACAAAGGTTTGTTTTCTTTTCCTAGTGTGCTGTTATATATGTATAGGTATATATTCTGAGATTATCAAGTCAGTTGAAATAAAATACTAATTATGTTGGGACACAGCTGCACTATATGTATAATAGACAGATAATTGAATTTTTTTCACCTATAGGAAACTCCCAGTGCAATAAAATATCTGTAGACTAAACACATTTCTTAGAAATCAAAAGGAAAATAAAAATCAATCCCATCCATTCCAACTGTGGCTTAGAGAGACAATTTTGCAAAGTTCTAAAAGCTCCTTTTAACACCATGGCTCTCCTGGTTGTGTTGCTTAGATTCCCCACAATCATGCTCTCATTTACAGGCCTGACATGACTGATTTCACCAGAAAAGTTATCCGTTATTGGATGGCAGGAGATAAACCCATCAAAAGGTGTAACAAACAAATAAGAACTTATTTGAAGAGTGGCATTATCCTATTTCTGTCAGGAAGTGTGAGCAAATAGCCAAGAGTTTATCGTATTTACGAAGAGGAAGACTGTTTGGAAGTAGATTTTTTTTTTTCTTCTTTTAAGGTTGTCTCTTTAATCTGGAGCTGCAGCAGTGGATTTGATTTTTTATAAATGGTAGGTTTTATCAGGATTACGGTAAAGCATTTTACCAAGTTATCTTCCTCACATCAGTGACATGAAACTAGAAGACTGGAAATTCTTTTCCCCTCTAGTTTCCAATAACACAGTTCAGTATTTGCAGTCACAAATAGATGGTGGCTTCACTTTTCTTGTCCCTCCCCTGCAAGACAACAGGTATATAAGCATATGTATATAACCATATATAAAGCACACATGTACATTAGACAAACTATTTACTTTGTCTTCTTTTTTCAGTGTGTGTTTTATTGTATGTTCTAAACATTTTTGCCTATATTACTATAGAAGTATTTCAGTTTAAATGTACAGGATAGTATCACATCTAGCAAAAGCAAAGTTTCAGAAGTAACAACTAAATAAAGATGTAGATAATGTTTAAGGTTTCTCTTTCTTACATTCACTTTAAAATACTGATAGTTTATCCAGACAGTTTCAAAAAAATATTTTATTACCTGTTTAATATTTCCCCAAAGATTTTGTTTCTTTCTAAGTAAAAGGGGCTCAACATCCTCCCCTCCCCCAAACAAAGCAAGTCATCTTTACCACCAATTATATTGTGCTTATCATAGAACAATTTTCTCATTCTATACTTGGGATTCATATACCTTGCCTCATCCTAGTGACAAGCCTATCAATATATTTTTTTGTTAAATCATTACAGTCCTGATGCCTATTTTGGACCACATTCTCATGTTCCTCATACATTGGCTTGAAATAAGAGTTATTCAGGAGTACAATCAGCAGGGTTTTCTGTCCTTATTCATGGCTGGAGAACCAGGTCAAGCCTAGGATTTGGGGCTTTAAAGGACTCCCACTGTATTTGTAGCATACCTGTAGTTCATCTCTTCAAACTGCAGGAGGAGTGTTGTTGTGGTAGGCTCTGATATTCAAGCCATTCTTTGTAGGCAAGATACATAACTGAATGGCCTTCAGCTTAAGAACGTGGCTTTAGAAAGTGTATCTGCTTCTGCTACAGATCCTTTGCAGAATTTTGATCATTTTTGTTAATCATTGAGTCCCACTGTCTCTTTCTGTTTGTATAGACTTTAGTGTCCTGTGGGGGAGGGAGTAGATGCATAAAGTTATATTTATATAAAATAATATTTATGTGCCCTTCTATGATCTGCCAGCTGAGACAGGCAAAGTAAAAACAGTAACCAGAAAAGTGGAAACACTGTATTTTTGTGCTTCCCCAGGAGCATCTGTGAAGAAGAGCACTATTTCTAGGATCTCTGTAATCAATGTTACATTTGTAGAAGCTCACAGGTTTCTTACTGAAGTAATTCAGGAGTCTCTACTGTTGGGGCATGAGTTAGAGTACATTATATTTGAGGAATCAGTAGTAAGAGATACAGCTGTTGTGGGTCAAGCTCTGCTAGTGGTTCAGGTGGTGGTTTCGGTGAAAGCTGCGTTCGGTTTGTGCTGGGGGGTGCTACCTGTTGGATTTCAGTTTGAGACGACGTAGCCTTGCTGAACATTGATCACTGCACTGAAACTAGGGATATCGCAGCTTGCAGAAAATTACAAATAATGTGAACACTAAACATTTGCTCTATCTGGAACTCTCAGTTCTCAACTGATGATATTTTTCTACATGAATGTACTGACTATCAGTATCTGACATAGGAAAATAGTAATTTCTGACCACATTCTCATTCTGGATGGAGTAGGTGGTTCAATATCAACATCACTGAGATGTAATTGCTAGTGTAGTCTATTGAAACTAGTGAAAAAGGATGATATTTTCAGCTACCAACCATGCTCTCTCTCTCCCTCCCTTTCTCTCTCTGGCTTCTTCACAAAAAGATCAAATTTTCAGTGTTACTATCTTGGTACATTCTATAAGAATTTAAATGTAATAAAATTGTAATTGCTGAATCCTTCAAATGTTCATAAGAAACATAGTTTAGAAGTTGAATATACCTACAGCAGGGTTGCTTAAGAAAACTGGGTGCAATTTATTGTAAAGGGCCTGTATTTGCTGCCTCCATTCTACTTGTTTAGAAGTAGCACTTCTGTTCTGAAATGCCATGAAGGATTTATAGTGCTTGATATATACCTGTAATGCGGTTATCTTACAAAACCAACTAAGATAATAAGTTACAAAGCACCGAAGACTTGAAGAGATTGGATTAGTAAATCACCTCATTCAAATAAAAATCTATTTCTCACTGGCTTCCAAAAGACAGTAGATTATACTTCTATATAACACTTACAAATTATATATATGTTTATATAGTACCTATAATGTTATATATATATTACTGTATATAATACTACATAATGTCTGGTGGGTTAGAAAAAAAAAGTATAGCTGTGAGGGACAGGTCTGCTTAAATTCTGAAGCCATATGTTGGTACACAGAAAGATAATGTTTATGGAGAAATTAAACATTATCAAAACTGTAGTTTTGGTGCTCTTCGTGGTAACTGTAATATGGATGAAAAAAATAAAACAAAAAGAGATAACTTCCCTGCAAAATAGGAATCCTTCTTTCAAGTTACTTGTGTAGGAGAGGTCTGGACAGCAACATGAAGCATTTAATGACATGTGCTTGAACATCAAAAGCTTAAAAGAGTAACTGGAGTCCTTATGCAAACTTTTTAACATCCTTTTGCTTCTCTGTCTCCCATCTTTCTATAGTCTTTATATCTCTCAGTGATCATGGTTTTACTCCCCTCTGTTACATTGTGTGCCACAAGGACTTCAGATGATTCCTTATGCACTTGAAGTTTCAAGCAGTATTTTATTTTACAGAAAGAAAGAAAAGTGGGGAAAAATATAAACAAATATACATAAATGTCTGCTTATTCTGTTCTCTTTATCGATTCAGCAAGTAGAATGCATATCAAAGTAGATCTGAGTCCTATTTTCTAAATAATATCTTCTAAATTATTTTAGGAAAAAATCCTAATTTTTCCTACAGGAATAACTATTGACTAATTTCACTGTCTCTATATGCAGTTCTTATCAGGAAGTCAGGAGGTCTTCAAAAATGAATAGGACTTCTTTTTTGTGTAACTGAATAATTAACAGACACAGACAGATACACACGTATACATATACCATCTTTTAAAAAAAAAAAAAGTCAAATTTTAAAAGGGACATAGTTAGCCTTAAGTTCTGTTGCTGTCTGGATAATGTCTGACAAGAGGAGACAGTGCATATCTATTTAATATTAAAAGTGAAGAGGTGAAAATAACTCTGCACCCAATCCCATCAATTACCTGAAGATGAATAAGCTGAGAGACTGAGAATCCCTTCCTGCAGCACCATTCAGTTTATAGCAATGGTAGGTTTCGTTGAAACAATAACAGGATTTAGAAAGTCTACAGAACTGTGACTTTGTTTGTTGACATCCTTTTATATTCAGTGAGGAATATTCATGTCTGAAGCTATGCGTCACTGATTATTGTGTGAATGTGGTTATCTGTCTCTCAGAAACTTGCAGAAGCCAGGCAGTAATCCCAAGGAAATACCATTGTTTTTATTTAATTAACAATTTTTATTAAGTCTTGTAACAGTCATGTAACCAACTTTGTCCCCATAAGGACTTTCTGCCTTCTCAAAGAAAAATAATTTTGCATTATTTATACATGTAAATGAAGCCCCTGGCCCTGAAGTCCTTTGTATGTGAATGGATTTTTCTACCCACATGCCCAGATTTATCCCACAGCTTCTGGATTCTGGCCAGAAATATTCTCCATTCATGAAGGTACTGAAGATACTTTTTAATAGTATGCGTCATAGATTTGGCATCATTTCTATTTTAGTACTCTGCAATTTCCAGTATAAAGCTTGTGATACATATACACATGCATACAGTGACATAAAGGCACTGCACACTGTATCCAGATCTTGTGAACCCCACAGATTGTAAATTAAATAATTTAATATTTGAATTTTAGACTGGGCAATATTTTCTTTGGTTAGGACAGCAGTTTTCTGATTAATGTTTTTAATTTTAAGCAATGTCTAATACACACCATAATAAAAGTGACAGTTCACCTTATAATGAGTTAAGGATGTTTCTGAGAATACACAAGAGGTTTTTAAGAGACCTCCAAAGTTTATGTTTACAGAACAGAAGCCCACAAATTAACCCAAATACATTTTTCTCATCTTTTACTATGTTCACGTATCTCTAGCTTTAATAATCTCAACATTGCATTTATGAATAGTGCTTGCACTTTCAAGGCTGTATTCCAGTTAAAATAGTAAAATAACATTAAAAGAGTAAAATAATATTTGCAATTGACTGCAGTGGTAACTAGGAGGAAAGTAATACATACAGGATTAATAATGGTACAATTTCATGAAAGTTAATAGCAAAAATAATATATACTGAAATAATGAAAGTAACCCATACACACACACCACTTTTTTTTTTAGCTCCGACAACTTTGATGTTTGTCAGTGGTGCTGCCCTTCATACCCAGAATCCAGAGGTCCCCATCTGGACCTGGTTTACACTTTTCTCTATTGACCTGCTTTTCTGGCACTGGAGAAGGAGCAGGGCTCCTTTTTGCCCTTTCGCGTTAGTTCTTAACTGATATGGAGGATCTCTGTTCTGCGAGGTGGAGCATGGCATTGTCCTCAAGTATTCACCCCAGCCTCTGTGCCTGTCCAATTCCAAGTGAGTGAGATGAATCTCCTGCAGTACAAAGAAGTGTCTTAAAACCGGTTGTCCAATAAAATTGTTCTGTTTAATACTGTTAGGTTTACAAAACCAGCTTTTCAGATGTTAGTCCTTTCTCAGCAGAGTTCACAGACAATGTCAGGAAACAATAGCTTGTGTCAATGGAGATTGTACCTTGTGGAAGTAAATGTATTAAATGTAGGGTGGACGGCAGCCTCGATCCCCATGCAGAGGTAAAGAGAAATAAACACCCACTGTGTTTTTTCTGTTTTCCCTGGCTGATCTTCACTGTTGTAGCTGAGGTTTCCTCTTGTGATATTTGCCAGGTTATATAAAAAAGATGTGCCTCCTGGCTGAAATGATGAAACATAAAGCCTGTTCTCAGGCTGTGGAAGCCTGATGAATGTGAAACAGCTGGCGGTCTGCGGCTGGGCTCCGAAAGGAAGTCTGAAAGATGCAATTGGTGCTATGGTTAAAAGTAAAAGAGAAATAAATTTTTCTGCTTTAGCCTGATGTATAGCAATCCGCACAATGTAAATTTGCTGATCCAGATATTTTTAAGAACATATATAGAGATGTTTTATTGGAATGGAACATTAGAATTGGGTATTTCCTGGTAAGTCAAACTGGCATTTAACATACAAAGGGGGCAGTATATTTTTAAAAATATAATATTTTTGCTTTTTAAATATCTGGCATCTGAGGTAGCCTGTGTTGCAAATAACTGAGGTATGCAGATCTTACCAGAAAAAAAGTACAAAGAAAGTTACTGGGAAAGAAAAGGGGAGTGGAGAGTGAAACTTTTGATATGAAGAGAACAGAAAGTGGAAGCCTGTGATGCAGCCAAGAAGTGGTGAGAGAGAACGAGGAAGAGCCACAAAAGAAAGCAGGGAAGTGCTGTCACCGACAATGGACAGCAGGCACAAAACCCAAGAAAAGACAGCCCTAGATACAAATAACATAGTACTGGCTGTTGATTTATCTAACAAGAGATATACAATTTTCCTATGAGGCTGATTTCATAGAGGAAAGAAAGTGAGAGTAGGTTATCAGGGAATGCACTAGAAATGAAAAGCTTAGACAGCTTTAAGAGCAACTAAAATGATTCATGAAGTAAGTGGGGCAGAGGTAAGACTTCATTTTTCTAAGAGGGAAAAGTTGGTCAGACAACAAAAACAGAGAGAGAAAAATATTAGTTGGGGAATCACAGATCATGGAAGAAATAAGGATAAAATTGAATAATGTTAGATTTATTCTGAGAATATTTCAGAATATTCAGATAGGGACCAGGCAGGTTAGAAATGTAGAATTCTTGACAAATGTATTTACCTCACTGGACAGAGAAGACTGTAAAAGAGAGACAGATTAGGTAAAATCAGGGTTCTGCTGAAGTCAGTGTCCAAAATCTTCAACAAAGCCAGGATTTCACTTAAAGGACACAAAAGCATGCAGAAGAACTTATTAGAAATCAGCGGATAGCATCCTAATGAGCTAATAAAAAGGAGGAAATGGTTTAGAAGTATAGAGACAGGAAAGAGAATAAACTTGAAGTAGAAACTTCAGAATAGCGAGCCCAAAGCTCAGAAATGTTGCCTTTTTCCTGGCGTTATATAATTATGATTCAACACCAATGAAATCAATAAATGGAGATTTACAAAGATTTTTGTTTTATGTATATACAAAGCTGAATATATATTCAGTATATTCAGACAGGTGAGTTCTGCATGTGTGTGTATATTTAGCAAATTTAAGTCAGGGCTGATATTTAAGTAGGCATTATGATAGACCTCAGTTAAAATCACTCATGCCTCAAAGTTATAGAAATCACTTATGTACAGATTTAGAATACAGTTGCAGAAATCATCATTTTCAGAACATTCTGAAAAGTAGAACTGTACTATAAAAGGTTAAATACCCTTTAAATATATTATACTTGCTGTTTTTGTTTAGTCAGCATAAAATGGCTGGCAAATAGTCGAATATATTTAATCTCTAAAAGTCTCCTAATCTGCAGATACACTGAAGGACCTGGGGATCCTACATGGAATATATATGAAGTGCAAATATCTGCCTGACATCATGACCTGCAAAATCCATTTTCAGCCAGGTCAAATCCTGCAGAAATTTCAGCTCTCTAGAATTTTCTGGTTTCATTTTGGATTTATTCATAATAATCTCACCCTTTCAGATGTGAGAAGCTTAACAATCTTCAAATTTGCTCATTCTCCCTGTATCTCTTGAAAAGTTTAAGCCAATAGGTAAACTCAGACCTCAAAATGCAGATGCAGCCACATCTTTCATTCAGCAAAGTAATTCCATGACTTGCACACCAGTTTCCTATGGATAATTGAATTTTACTTGATTTGTATCAAGGTTTTAACTGGAGCTCACCCATTTTCAGACACTGGACAGCCAGGAAAGAGTTGCTAGGATCACCCTTATAAGTGGGACAGAACCTTAAAGCATGACATTGGATTAAGGATTTTCCAACAATATTTTTCCTCTATGGATTCTATGTACGATCATGGTACATCTTCTTGAGAGGGCATGAGTATGGTCTCTTTCTTCTGTCTCGCTGTCCGACTTCATGAGACATTTAGGAGTGTCTTATTTTGAGAAACTTTGTCTTTCCATCAAACTGGTTAAAAGTAGCCAAGAAGTTCAAAAGTTCCTAGATGGAGACTAGAAGTATATAGATGGTACAATCACAAAAAACTAACTCCCTGTAATTTATTTAATCATATTCATAAGTAAAAAAATTCATTCCGTCATAAAGAAAATAGAAGATTTTTTCTTAAAAAACAATGTGGGGTATTTTTGAGCTCCTTTCTATAATTCCTGCTTTCTTAATGGAAAAAAGTCAGAGGCTGAATGCCGGCTGCAGCTTGAATGCCCTCCCTGTCCTGCGCCTGTTGTCTTTACGGCCATATTTGACTTCATCACGTGACATCGGGACCGAGCGGGCGGGCGCGGCGGGGCGGCCCCGGGGCCGGGCCGGGCTCGGGGGCGGGCGAGGAGTCCCGGGGGCCTCTCTCGGCTCCTTGCGAGCCGCCCCTTCAGAACTGCCCGCAGCCGCACCCCGGGGAGGAAAGGGAGGCTCCGGGCCCGGCCGCTCGCCCGGGTCAGGGCTCCGGACATCCCTCTGGCTGTTCAAATCCAGCTGTTTTCCCAGCGGAGCAAGGGGAGAACAGCCTGCACGCCCACCTGGGGTCCCTCCCGTCTTCCCCGCAGCCGTGTGTCCCTCCTGCGCCGGCGCTGAGCCCGGGGTCCGAAGCTCTTTGTAGGAGTTACTTTAGAACTGGAGCGCATTTGCCTCCTTGCGTTGCTCTTCTGAAATCATGGATGCTTGCTTGCACTTTCAAATACCAGGTTACCTTTTTCTATCCAAAATTCACGTAACTGGTGGGCTTTTATAGATGGGATTGCTCGAAGTCCCGGGAAAACTTTGTACGCTGTTGACTACATTACTTTGCCCCACATTTCTACCCAAGGTTACTGACAATGCAGAAGAGACAGCTGCAGGGAATATTTGTTCAATTTTTGCAGTATAGAGCTTGGCATGTTAAGTTAAATAACTAATGAGAGGAGACTTGCTCTGTTACAGGAGGGTATAAACTGGAGAGTCTGAAATGCTCCTTTCAGCTGTAGGTTCCTCTCAGCAGTCCATCATACAGTACGAGACACTGTCCGCAGAGACACGAGGCAGTCAGCTAAGGGAGTTTACGTCCTGAAGTGTCTCAGGAAGACTGAACAGAGGACAATCCTCAAAGTCCTTTGGGTATTTCCAGAGGGAAATGCTAATAGGTATGCAAAAATATATAATATGAAGTTGAACTGAAAATAAGCATGTTTTATCAAAAGAGTCATAATAATGATTTGCGTGTGTATAAATTGCAGCCAGTTTAAACACAGACGAACAGATTGAACTTTGATTGTTGTGAATACAGAACACATTCTCATTTATACTGTTTGATTGAAAATCATTATTACTTTGCCTATAATTGCCATAATTTATCACATTGTTAAAATTTGCCAGTAATATGGTACTATTTGTCTACAGTTCCACTCTAATTGCACATAATTAATTATTCACTTTGCTCAATTGCTAATTGCCTTTAACATACACTTAAATATAAACATAAAAATACCACTTCAAAGAGAATAGGAAAATAATTTGTTAAACTTCTTATATCAGTTATAATTGTGGTTTCTTAGAGTGAGAGATTGGTAAAAGCATTAAAACAGTAGATCATGATTTTGTAAATGATGATGGAGGAATTCCCATGCTTGGTTTCTATACACTTGAGTGTACTTCAGAGCTACGTAACCAGGTAAATTGTAGTGTATGAGGTGACAGCTTATAGCAGGAATAAACAAAAAATCTGGCTTAAGATAGCAATACTCTTATTCTTACCTCTTTGAAAATACAGTCTTTATTGTCCTGAGGCTTAAGGAGGGAAGACCCCAACCTTGACACAACAACGCTTGCTAATAAAAGACTGGTTTACAGCACTGTCAGATCCATGGGTTTGCCCTTTCTGTTGAAGGGGTCTTGTGCAGCTGTAGAGAAAGCAAAACACTTAATACTTTCTCAGTGCAACAGCGTGAAGAAATAAGACTGTGTATGATTTAGCTCAAAATTACACCTTTAAATGCAATTTATAACACCATGCTTAGAAAGAACCAATTAATAGTCTAAGCAGAAGAAAATCATAGCATCAAAATATAAATAATTTTCCTGAAATCAACTATCTCTAGAACTCAGAAGTGTTTCATAACCAGGTAGTTATTATAATCCAACATATACCTGTTATCCCTGGTGCATATGTATATGCATATATGTATATGCATATGTATGTATGTCTGTGTGCATTTCTAGATCTGCAATCTGGGATAAGCTTGAGAGTCTGTCCAGTCTAGATTTAGTATGCTGTATATCAGTAATTAGTTTGCATTACTAGCATGTCTCAGGTGTTACTAAGAAGGGCTGTTGCAAGAGAGCTAGTCGACAAAGCTGGGGAGTTTTACTAGCTTAAAAATATAAAAAACATGTATATATATTTTAGAACAATTATTTTGAGAACAATACTAATTGGAGAAAATAGTTTAATGGGCTTATAAATGGATAAGAACAAACTGTACCTCAAAGATGATTGCAGCTCGCTTAGGATTCAGAATGCCATCCCATTTTCATTCTCAGTATGAATTGAGATTGTATTGTACAGTACATAAATGATTTTCCTCGGCTTTTTAAAAGGCAGTATGTATTAATATTTTAAACTGAAGTAATTGCTTCTCGTTCAGCAATGGGTTTCATTTATGAGTGTTTATCCCTAGCAAATGGAAAGTATAGTTAATCTAAGTTAAAAATGGATTCTTTAAATAGCTCTAATTACGTTCTGTTTATATTTGTATGTTTTAGACACTTAAGATTTAATCGGTAGCAGTTCTAACAAACCATAATGTTTATTAGCTGGTTTTAAATTATTGTTATGGATGGTAGTTCAATGAGAAAATAAATGATGATTTGTCTACTATAGTGCATGGTAAATAAAAGATGGACCAACATGGAAGAGAGAAATTATGTATTATATCATTTGATTTTTATATTAGAAACACAGACAGAATGGAAGAAAACTTGAAAAAAGGAAGGGAACAGCTTCCATTTCTCATTTCACTTATACAGATTCTTTGTAATTTTGCATGTTTGCTTATTTGAATCAAAACTTTGGAGTGTTATTGTTCTTTTAACTTTATTTTGCACCAATCATGGCAATTTGTTACTAGATACTGTCACTCTCTTAAACGCTATTAACTGTACACTCCCAAATCATATCTTGTAAACTAGTCTTGCAGCAGCAACTGAAATTACTATTAGCAATTGTACAGTATTGAAGGGATCAGGTACAAAATTATTACCGAAGCCTCTATTTTATTGTCTTGCACAAACACCATGCAAGTACGGAGATGAGTTCTTAGATAACCACAAATTTTTTTTGCAATGAACTGTTCACGTCAATAGAAAGATATGGCGCAAAGTATATAGTAGAATAAAATCGTAATCGTAAACCCTCCATTAGCTAGACCTGTCTAGAGAATGTATAAGGACTGACTGAAAACTAATTGTCTTAGGTTGAATATTGTATGATATTTAATGAGATCACTTTTAAAAAATAAACTATCAAAATATTTTTTAATCAAATGCTTTAAAGTGCAGTACTAAAATATATTAAATGTTGAAAGGTAGAAAAAAGTCTCAGTTCTTTTAACTAAAAAGTAATGAATCCAAAAAGAAAATTAGTCTGGATTATATTGGTGTTATATATCTCTAGGCGTTCAGGGTAGAGTTCTGCTATTCAGGGTAACGCTGCAACCAAAACCTGGTTACTTAAACACATGGCGCCAGATTCCCTGGTTGGCTTTGCAATGTTCTTGTGATTTCTGGAAACAGGTTAGAAAGAGGCTATTTCAGTACATGTTTGCCTGGCAGTCCTCCAAAAGGTTGGGCTGTTCAGGATTATCAGAATACCCTGCCAAGAAATGCCTGACGTGCTGTGTGTGATCCCGGGAAGATGGGGCTGAGCGGGCAGGGTGTGCCAGCTCCAGATCAGCAGAATTCTTCTTCCATAAGGGGAGTCGTCAGCAGTCAGCAGAGTTGTATTTGCCTTTTCTTAATATGATTTTATGCCTTTTTTGATATAACTGAATTCTGCCAATCTAAAAATGGGCAGTGGTACTATATATTTGTTGAATATTTTCAACCAATTTTCTGTGGACACAAAGTCTTGCAGTCACATTATGCACTTTGCGTTTCCATCTGCTTCCTCCCACCTCCTCAATAACTTTGAAACACGAGTGCTTCAACTAAATGTAACAGGGGCTAGAGGTCTAAAAAATAATTATGTTCCTACAAGCTCCAGGAAAAGAGAACACATATAACCTCTGAGTGGCCCATTAGAGAGAAAACAGGCAACAGGAGATCAATCCCAGTTAGATATTGGAGAATCCATGTGGAGGGAAAAAAGCATTGGAAACCTCCTAACTGCAGGAAAACTTTCAGTTTCCACCTTCTTAAACAGCTAAATCAACCACAAGTCACAGTCACATTGGAAAACAGTTTGTTTTTTTCTGGTACTTCAGAGTTAGTATGTTATGAACGTTTAGAGGAAAAGAATACCTCTGAATTGGTTAAAAAAAATTTAATTCTAAGCTATTCACTGGTGATATTGAAAGCATTCTTTGAAATATACAATTTTTACAATCTGTAGAATTATTCTGCTTCTATTGCAGTTACACTGTGTACTCACATTAAATAGTATAGCTCTTTTCTCCTTGTTAAGCTTATTTGATCTGAAAAAAATAACAAGGTTTAATAAAATCTAACTTTGAATTAGTTGAGTCTCTTAAAATATGTGATTTCCCTCTGTGGTCCAGATAATCTTTTCTTATCTGATCTAGAGTTGTTCAAGGCCTTATGGAGATTTCCAAGTTACTAGTAGAATATAAAATTAATTTACGCAAATCTATTTTGCTTTAATTTCCCCTAATAAAATGGTAATGTTCTGATTGTAAAGTAAGGGTTTGTGTATGTGCATAATCTTGGTTTTCCCAGTGGAAGTTGACTGTGGCAGGGAATTGTCTGCTGTTAAAGGAGGTGCTGTCAGGAGGTTAAATAATGTAGGTTTAGATATTTAGGGCTTGCTTATTCTCTCTCACAGAAAAGATTAATAAAAGGCAGTATTACTGAAATTATTAGATTGTGTCCTCTTCCCCTGTAGGGAGAGACATTTGTGCTTACAGTGACAAGGAAGATTCAGACAGGATTCCTTTACAAAGATGACAACCGTTGTACAGCTGGAAGAGCTCAGCTTCACTCCTGTAAATAAATATTCATGGAAGACTAGGACATTGTATATGCTTCTTAAATTTAGCTTTGAATCTGGTTGCCAGATATGTAAAATAGATGCCAACATCTCCCAAATGTGAAAGCCTCAACCTTGCTCAAACCTGATTTTAGAAATTTCTTCCTCCTTTAGGCCTCAGAATTTTTTTCCGTTATAGTGGAAGTAAAAACTTTCCAACTTTAAAGAAAGACGTGCAATATGAAAGGTTCGGCCCACAGAAAGCATCATCTCCTGCTCAGGGAGACCTTGACCAATAAGTTGCTGGAGGCTAACCCAGTCTTCTGGAAAAGTGTTTCAATACATCTGCCCTATTTGTATGCTCTTCCAGAGGCATCTATTAATGGCTGCTACTGGAGGCAGAACATTGGGCTAGGTCAAGCATTGGTCTAACACATTGCACCTGATTTTATACTGTGTTTCATGGTCAGTACTCAATGTCTGTCGCTTCTCATTTTGCTTTCTGAATAACTCTAATGAGTTATATTCTAGATCTCCTTACAGAAGATGAAATCAGGAATTTAAACCTATTGGGAATGCCTTAAACAACAGTTCTTCATTATTTGAGGGATGGTCTTTCTCAATCTATTAATGTTGGAACTGTTCTATTTTGTATAAATAGTTAATATAATGATAAAAAGGAAAAACTGATTGCCTTAATGGGTGTAGTACTCAATTGAGGTGTTTGGTCTGATTTAAGGAGAGAGAGGACTTTAAGTCCTTGCCAGATGGTTGCCGCAATCATTGGCCTCTTTTACGGTTTTGACAATCAATTCCATCCTTAGAAATTTTCCAGCTGGCCTTGGGTCAGGTTCCCTGGTATAGGTGATAGTTGTTTTCCCAACACAGCCAAGGTACAGTTTTCAAAGCCTTAGAGGAAGCACAAAAATCACTTGGGCTTCACTCTCATTTATTCAGAAAAAATCATAAAGGATAGATTAAGATTAAAGGTCTTAACTCCAGGGAAACATGTATGGGGAGAAGGAAACTTCTTGAATCCTCTGAAAATATTGTAGAGAGGTGCCATTGCACGTGTGTTTAGGGAGGCATGCTAGTGGCCTCATGAAAAAAGGAGAGGTGGCAAAGAATTTGCAGCTGCGTCATGTATGCCATTTAGCTTAATTTCTGTAAAAATTCTAAATATGTAAAGTAAACAGGCCAAAACTAAACTAACAGTTACTACATTTGCAATGTTCTTCTGTCTCTGTGTACTTATATCTAGCATATATTGAATCTCATCTAGACGAGGACATTTTTTAAAATTATGATTGCCTTGTTCCCCTTTATATTTATATTTTTTAAACAAATTCTGTGTACCCAAGGTCATATTTTTAAGTCTGTCCTCCATGCCGTTGCCCCTAATGACCGATGCTCATGGATTCTGTATTGACTCACGTGATGACACTTTTCCATACTGATATGTTTCTTCGACCCACCTTGGAAGTTACATTAGCTCACTATAGATTTTGCACAGAAGATCAAATAGATTTAAATTTATTCATATGCCCTATGAATCTGGTGATGTTTTCCTCTTTTGTTTTGCAAACATGACATTTGCTTTCCAGTCCCCTAGCTTGAATAGATTTTGCAGTTTGAGAAAAGCAGAGAGGAAAACACGACAGTACCCCTTACCACTTCTTTCTGATGGTTCTTTTTTTTTTGTTCTTTTCATTTGCCCTATGTTATAGAATCAAATCTTTCATCACTGAGATTAGAAATTACTAAAAACTCTTCATTTTGACTGAACAGACTCTGCTATGCCAGAATTATTTGCCTTTTAAAATAGTTAATTGCATACAGTTAGTATTCCTTGCCATATTTGCCTGCATTCATCAAATTCTGAGTGAAAAATGTTACAAGACAAAGACTTATTTTCAGCATTTTAGAAAGCTGTTCGGATAGTGCATCGATAACATCTCAGCAGGTGGAGGTCCCATATGATTCCACCATTCAAGAGAACTTCTTTCATATGTGATTAATTCCAAGACCCATTTAATCCACCACATTATGGTGGTCAATTTGGGGCATCTGTGCTGATGAAAATGACTTTTGATTGTACCTAAATGGCTTTTACATGCAGTACTCCATGCCGGTTTACTCTCCAGTTCAAAGTGAGATAAAATAGAGTCCATTTTCTGGGTATGGCTTTTTTTCCTGGCTAGCTAATCAGCATTTATATGTCTTATATTGAATTAGCTGGTTTGTAATCTCAGATTTAGAAATATTCCTAGATACTTCTAGGTATTTTGCTTTTAAAAATCAGACCAGTGGCATTTTGATTTTATTTATCATCACTTTTTCTGTGGTATATATTAACATGTATATCTGCATTAATAAACAAATAATCCGTCATATGCATATTGGCTCAAAGAAGCATGTACATGTGCAGAACAACAGATCCTCTGGCCAGAGAATTTAGTAGGTTCTGTATTAGAAATGCACTGCATGAAGAAAGCATTCTTTAAAGCCGGTGTGTGTTAGAGAGTTTACATTGTTCCTCACTTCCTAAACTCTGAAATTCACCTTTCAAACTGATTTTCAATGTGCTGGCCATCTGGGTGTGAACTGAATTGCTCTCTCAGCCAAAAGCTAGACTGTAAAATGACTCTGTTAGGATTAAGCCCTGGGTGACTACCTGATAGAATGATGCAGTCTATCTTAACTGTTAGATTCAGCTGATATCACTCAAAAAGGCGGGGGGGGAAGTAGATTCAAACTTAATTTCCAGCTTTAGTTATCTAGTAGTAATTCTCGCACTCTTCCCCAGAAGATTCTTACAGTCTCTCAGGCTTCTAAACAAATTGTAATTCTGGTTGCCACTCTGTGTAAGGATTGGAAAGAGAGAGAAGAAAGAGAGGAGAGTTTGATTCTATCTTCTAAAAATGTAGTAGAGGAATTGGTAGTGTTATGTTATTCTTTATTTAATATTTTAGACATAAAAAAATCAAGTATTGCAAATTAATAAAAAATTATTTGTATGTTTAATTGTTCCTGAAACTCTAAGCTGAATTTAAAGACTAATATTTTATAAGGTAATGACATCTGGAAAGTGTGAAAAAAAATCATGGAAATGTAAACGTTAAGGTTTTGGGGAAAAGCTGAAATAAGAAAATGCTCAGAGAAGTCTATTAGGATTTTTTTTAGCTGCTATTAGTGGGTTGACAGTCTATAATGAAAAGTTGGAATTCAGTGTCAAGTACAGTTAATAATAGTACTTTGAGAATGTTCATTGTGCACACTTGCATTGTCCTGTAGTAATTTGAAACATATCATGAGACATCAATAACTTGACTGCAGGTGTTGAAGGTTAATTAATATCTCTAAATTTTATTGTGATTCCCATTTATACAAAAATAGATAATATCTGGGATCTCTTTGTACTTCTTCAGACTCAAATCAATCTCCTAAGGTTATCAAGACAGAAGTTAAAACAGTGCTTACTAAGTCCTATGACTAGAGCCTATGCAGTATCACTTATATTTGCCATATTCACTGATAGAGATTAACATTTGAGGCAAACATGACACAGATCTCAATTACTATTCAGATTTCTACTGTTTTGAAAAACAGTATTGCTTTAAAAAATCCATGCAAAAACTCTTGCTGAAAAGATCACCAATTACCAACCATACTGCGCAGAAGGGAGTCAATGCTTCAAGAAAAAGTGCAAGGGAAGACAAAGAAATGTATGCATTAAGTACAAAAAACACTTCAAGAAAAAGTTTTTTCCCCTAAGAAATCACAAAAATTGCATGTAACTTACCATTTTGTACTGTGGAATGTTTTAGCAAGCTACATTCTTTGCAGTGAAGCCACAACCAGCTGGAAAGTATTTTAAAACACTGTTTTCTTTTCTTTTTTAAACACTAGAATTCGTCACCACATGCAGCTTTCTTTTACCGATCACTGTACATTTGTTTCAGTCTCAGCACTCGGGAATGAAAATTGTTCAGTGATGCAGTTTGTTATGGTCAGTGTTCTAACTGAGATCAGAAAACTCCTTTGCTTCCAGATCGTCCCAGTTAATTACTAGGTTGCTTGAATGAGCAGGAGACAGAAGAATATGACGGTAGTTTTTTGGCATTTGGGAATTCGACTGAAAAGTCAAATATATCATTATATGAAGGAATTTCCAGGAGGAACCAGGGCCTCCCTTTGAATCTCCTTGAATCTTTAATCACACTCTTTCTAGGTTGCACCCATTAGACTTCTTGGACAGGTGTCCTGTCTGAAAGTTTAGACAGGCCTTTAAGTTGATCTTTCAACAAGCTGATAGACCCTGTATACTGGCTTGAGCTTATTAATTTTATTTTAAGCCATGTATGGAAGTATGTTACCTTTCCTGTGAAATTCAGTAATCTGCTTAAAAATTGATATCAGAAGTGTACCACAGAGGTAATTTTAATATTTTTTTTAAAGATTTGAACAATGTATTTTTTATGTATCTAAAAGCCAAAAGGAACACCTCTGTCAATCTCTTGAATATTTGAAGCCATCATCTAGTTAGGCTTATGCTTAACCTAACAATTTGTCTGGCTAAACAGTTTTGCAGGTACAGCTTGTATTTTTGCACTGAGATCATAACACATTGTCCTACTGTTCATTCTACTGTCTGGATTACTGATACATCTTTTTAACTGTCAATGGCAATTAAAGTCTCTTTTAGTAGACGCTGTCTTAAGAAGCATGAAATGTTCTGTCTTTTAAGTCCCCTTTTGGCCTCTCAGATGGCACCTGGGAATCAAGAAAATTCAAGGAAAGTAGATTCTCTCAGTAACTGATTTCTAAAAAATCAATTTTTACTTTAAACATACAATGTAACGCACAAATAAAGATCAATGTAATGCAGACATGATATGGAAGATTCATGTGTTAGATTGCATGGAATTAATGCATTTTAGGATTAGGGGGATAATAAGGAAAACAAAAACAGAAGGTGGAGTATGTGTTCGTGTTTAAAACTGAAAATTTACTTCCAAGAATGCTAATACGAAATGAAGCCACAGGGGAATGTCTTGTTTAACTAAATTCAGAAAGTAAGTTTCAAAGAAGGTTACTGGACATCTGCAGATCAGAAATTTTCTCATGAAAACAGGTTAAGTGCCAGATGAACACTCTCAGTTCCGAAACCTTACCTTATCACTGATATAAAATTATCCGATCTGTTATTAAAGTTATCCCAAGGTAATGAATATATCCCAAAGACAATATAAAGTTGTCCAAGTCAGAAATCAAGTTCAACTATTGGCTAGTTTGCAACAGCTGGCTTGTTGCCTTTTCTCTTCTAAAATACAAGCTCCTTTCTGATAGTCTTTTCATCTCTCATGTTTCTTGGTCGTCTTATTTCCTTTTACTGTAATTCAGGTAAGCTGGGTAATTTTGCCCAACAGTTGTCCCTTATAATTGCTAAGGTAATAACATGTGTTATCTTATTCCATCACTTAATATAGTCCTGTATTGATTCCTGTGTTACCTGAAGCTAAGCAATGGATGCAGACCTCCTGAAAGGCTGAAGATTAAATGAGAGGTCCTCAGACCTGTATCTTTCTCTTTCTAAAGACTGAGGATTTGATGCCTTGGTGAGCGTGAACATCTTCTGGCTATCTCCTCTCTGCGATCCTTCATCTCAAACTAACATTTTGCTTTCTTAACCCCTACTCTTCAGGACTTTCCCTTCAGGATATTAGCCATATCTCTGTCTCAGAGTAGCCGCTAAAACTCCCCTGTTCCAACTCCTGGACAATGACTTAGACATTTGGCCATACAGTATGATCTACCTTAGACATTTGGCCACATGGCACGATCTACTTTAATCATCCAAAACACATTAAGTGTTCAGATGCAGAATGTATCTCACAGACAAGTCAGGTTTAAACAGTAGACCAAATCATATTATTTCCACACAGTGACATTTACTTCGGTTTTACCAACGGCATTATAGATGACTCAGTGCAGGTTAACAGGTAGGCTAATCCGTTTCACCATGGATTTTTAAAAAATATAATATATAATTTATTATAAAATGAATAACGAATTTTTATTTCAAAAATTAAAATGGGGTCATCCATTTCACAAATATCAGCATGGGAGGTGTGGAAACAATTACAATTTTCTTTAATCTCAAACCATAAATTTGACAAAAATAGAAGTATTTGTATTCTTACAGATCTCCATTATCTAACTGCAGCTGTTTTCCTGAATGGTTTCATTTCATACAAATAGATGAATACTGTATCAATCTTAATTTTGTGTGATCTGAAAACAGTGGAAAGTTAAAAAAATGTAAGATTCTGAATCCTCCTTTGCATACTCAGAATGAATTTTATTTTCTTATGGTGGGCATTTATCACAGGGTAAAACAGGCTTGAGTCAGGGAAATTCACTTAATATATTGCCAATGAACATAAGCTTTTAATTACTGATTCCAGTATTGAGAAAGAAAGAACACAAACAAAAAGAGAAAACACCTCACCTTCCCTCCAGACACCTCTCCTTCCCCCTTCCTCATCTCCAATGCCTCACGCCACACGTTGCACTCGGTCCCTTTGGTGAGGCGTCAGGTGGTCCCGGAGATTGGTGTGCAGCAGCTCCTTCTTTTTGCTGCTCTTTGTTTCTTACTCCTTCCATCTGCTATGGCATGAATTATCCCACGAGCTGCAGACCTTTGGGGGCCATCTGCCTGCTCCAGTGGGGTTTCCTCCATGGGACACAGCTCCCCTTAGAGGTTCACCTCTTCACGGGTCATCTTCCATCTGTCTTTCCCTGCTTGGGTGTCTCCTGTCCCTAGAAGTTACCACCCTTTCCTAAACATGTTTTCACAGTGGTGCCATATGCTCCCATGATCGGATCCAGCTTTGGCGTGTGGTAGGTCAGTTTTGTCCATGACAGAGCTGGCAGGAACCAGCGGTGCTTGGAGCAGAGCATCCCTGGCCTTCCTCCCACACATTACTCTGCAGACCCCGACTAGCAAAGCTCT
Source organism: Gymnogyps californianus (assembly GCF_018139145.2). Classification (NCBI taxonomy): domain Eukaryota; kingdom Metazoa; phylum Chordata; class Aves; order Accipitriformes; family Cathartidae; genus Gymnogyps; species Gymnogyps californianus. Next base: position 38,015,879 of record NC_059474.1, on the reverse strand, counting down.
GCCCGTTATGCCCGACACAGCATTTTAGTCCATTTATAAAGGGTACACTGTTAAAATACTGGAATAGCTTATTCCATCACGGTCACAGTTTTTGGAAGAGCAGAACAAGCCTTGTGGTAAGAAAGTAATTAGAAATGTGATCTTTAGAAAGACTGGTTTTTGTTAACGCACTTCTGCAGTTTTAAGACTTAAATAATTTGTGCTTCCAAATCCAAATCTTCATCTCTCACAGGATAAACAAATAAGACTTTTTGTTTTCATTACTCCTCACCTCATTGACTAGCATGGTATATCAAGCATATTAAACATTTGTTGTAGATTATTTATTCCTGCTTCCGGGTGGGTTAACAAACGTGGGAAATTCTCTACTTGTATTACTACTGCAGTGTGCAGAAAGCAAAGTTTGTGGCAGTCACTGCTTAATGACGTTTTCACACATCATTCATTGTTTAAATGAATGAGACAAAGTTGGTGCTTGAATATCACGTCACTCTTTTCCCCAAGCCAAGACTCTACCTGTGAACCCATGCTATCAGGCTTTTATTTTATAAATGAGACAAAGTGGAAATCCTAACCAGCTGCTGGTTTTGGAAGGGGGGGCGGACATGGACGACAGCAAAGCTTTTTTAATGCTTATTTTGTTTTGCAAAAAACATGTCCTTGTGGATGATTTCCTATTGGGGCAGCTGTTCATATAATGTTTTTGACTACAGTTGCCATTAGGCCAGCTTCAACTCTATCATTTCTACATCCTCAGACTAGTATTCTCCTGCTGATCCTTGCAGGGTATCCTAGAGCAATATAACAACTCCATAGGTTGGACAGTGAAACAGGTAGGACAGGAAGACTTTATCCATTTTCTAATATGCAATTCAAAATTTTCCCTGTTAGATGGTCAATACAAACGCCAATTACACCATGAAAGCCTAGGTAATTGCTTAGATTAACAATGTGAGTATATTCTTCTTCATCCAGCCTTAGGGAGGCTGTGTAGGAGCATCCACTTCGTTAGGGGAAGAACAGTAGTCTGGCACTTCTGACAGTTACCTTAATTCTCTGCCTTAATTAAGGCAGTTAGTTACCTTAATTCTTCGACCTTACCAAAGGAGGTCGGTATGACTGGCAGCATTTACAAGTGTAGGCTGCCACTTCATCTGTGCCCATAAACAAGGCTGTTGCAAGGCCAGTCAAGTCTCCAAGACTTCTCCAAACTGTAGAATCATGTAGAAAGCAAATGTGTACATTGCATTTATTTGTACTAGTGTAACTTTAAAATATAGCTGATATGCCTTGTTAAAGACATAAGAAAATACTCTTTTAAAGAATTTACTCCTTAACTCATAAAGTTCATAGTACATCTTCATTCTTTCCTCTGTTTACACTGTAAAAGCATGTACATCCTATATGAATGATACATACACTGCTGTCTGCAAAAAGCCAGGCATATAAACATTTGAAAATGTTTATACTGTAGCCTTCATAAAGATGATGCTCTTTCTAGGAGTTTTTTGTGTGTGTTTTTGTCTCTTTGCCATATTGCACAAAATCTGGATATTGTGTACAAAGGATTTAGAATCCAAAGGGTCTGGGCTACAAACAGTATCACACTCAAGTTACTACTTTGTTGTTATTTTTCTCCTTAGCATGCATACTTTTTTATAAAGCTACTTCAGCAAGGTGCTGGATCAAAAATTGCAGGATTAATTGTGGTCAGACCTCAGCAATGTGTGTGTCTCTCATTCTGTAATATATGTAATATATAAGAACCAAACAAACAAACAAAAGGGTTACTTTTTTATATCTCTGTGAGTATCTGAATGCTTAATAAAACTCCTATTTTCATTTTTCTTCAGATAGGCAGAAAAATGTCAATGCAATGAGTTAAATGTCCTAATATATCACCAGGCTTGTAACACTTATTATTAATGTGAAATACTGTAAATTAAGATGGTGATGAACCACTTCTAACATCCAAACAATTCAAGCACATCTACTTCATACTACTGTGTTGCCATAAAACGTTACCCTGGAAAAACTGAACTCTCTAAAGCCACTGAGTCCAGTGGTGCTTTTGATGGATTTTGATGAAAAGTAATAGATGAAGCTCGTTATAACTGTATGCGTTTATCTTTCCTTCATGGATTCAGATCCCAATTGAAATTCTAACTTGAGATAAGATTGTGTTGAGGTTTTTTTATTTCTTATTAAGTGTATTGGTTTGGGAGGGGATTATATTAACAGTGTATTTAAGTACAAGTTTTTTCACTTATGTTTGACATTTTCAAGGGAAGTAAAAAATTAACATTATTCTTTGGGAAACATTAAAAAATGCCATTTAACTTTGATCCACTGAATTTTTCTGGATGATGTTGTACCACTGTAGGTTGTACACTTCACTAAAAATGAAGCCAGTGTTTATTACTGTGGGGAAAACACAAAATTAAAACCAGGTCATTCCTCAGTAACACATCCTTTCTTGACTTACCCGTCTTGTGATTGTTCCAGTTCTACCTAACTAGCATGAGCAGCAATATTGGTTTTTGTTCACTGCAAGGGAAATTAATATCAGAAGTGAAAATCAAGTAGTTCAAGGGTAAATAGGTAAATTAAAGATGGCTCATTGTGGGTGAGCTTCGGGTTACCATATATTTTAACTTATACAAATTAGTGGAGAAAATTTGATTAAAGTAGATTTTAAAATTTTGTTTTTACTTTGCATTTCCAATGAGTTTTTACATTTGTCTCCCTGTGTGGGAATCTTTGAGTCAAGTACAAGTACTTCCCAATTGGTTTGATTAGGGGGGGTGGGAGGGGGTGGGGGGAGCAATTTCATTCATACTATGTGCTAAAATTGAATACTGCAGTCTTACAAAGGCCAAAAATAATTTTTTTTAATGTATTTATTTGTCAGCATTTGTATTATGGACTGCTTTGGTTTTCTGGTTTAAATGAATTGTAGAAGCTATAAAAAATGAGAAGTACAGGACTAGGGCTTTGCCCAATATAGCCCAGTGTTCACAGTATAAGGTAGGAATCATGGTCTGGAGGGGTGAATAATGTGGGAGAAAGTTTGGGAATAGAAAATTGGTGTCATGGTCAAACAGAAGAGAGAGCTGTGTCAGCCATAAAACAGTTTAAGAACAGGTCTAACCTCTGAACTGAGCTCAACATAGTATCACCAAGTAATTATCGACTCTGGTGCTACAGTCACCTCTCCTTTCAGTTCTAGAGATACTGTGGTGCCAGGCTAATGTGTTATCCCACCACTGCTTGTTTTAAGCATCTGTTTTTCTTGAAGGAAGTTTATGCCATCTGTCTCTTACCGGACATAGAAACTCTTGCTTTTCACTTTCTCTCACTCTTCCACAAGGAGGGTATAGCCTTCCCCTTTTAGGAGAATTAATGAAGAAATCTATGAATGACAGTAGAGGATGGTTTGTGTCTTTTATGTTTCTAGCACACCATAATATATATGCTGTACTTTGGTGGTCCTCCCCAGCCCTGCTGGATATCCTGAGGTGTACAGCCCTTTTCCAGAAAACCTGAAGGGTTTGAAGGTAGGAAGCTTAAAGGTGTAAAGAAACCAAGCCAGGCAACACAGTCAGTGTAACTAGAAATGCTTGAGAGGCAAAAAGAAAATAATGAGGAAAAATGTCAGCTGCTAAAGAAAGAAAACTTTTTCCTGCCATCCTCCACAGATGAGGTAGTGAACCCTTTCGTGCTACCTGCAAAGATGAATTCTAAATATTTGGGATGTGAGGAAGTGAACAGCTATGCCACTGAAAGTAATACAAAAGAAAATTTGTCATTATCTCATATGTTTTTGCAATACTTACATTGTTAAGGTCAACAAAAACCTGCAAAAAAATGTAAATCAATAACCTATAGCGGAGAGCAAGGTAATCCACTTTATTATTGAATAGTGTACCATACACAATTGTTAGGCATGAGGGGGCAAGCCTTTTCACTGGTAGGATAAACAAGAGCCATTGTAGCACAAGGAAGAAGAAACACATTAGTTGGAGCCATTAGTTCTTGCCCATCCTCCTTTCTTCCCTAGACGATTGAGGGCAGCCATTTTTATTGTGATGATTAGAAAAAAATAGCATTGTAAAGGCATAGGGGCCTTGAAGTCATTAAGAAGCTAATTGTCCAGTCTCACAAGCTTGCTGAGAAACTAAATCACTGAAGGCAGGTCCTGGTGGATGAGTTAGAATTGTGTTTTCCTGATGTGTTTCTGTTCTGCAGCAGTTTTTAGACCAACAAATCTACTTAATTCTTGCTGTGAGAAAATGAAGTAAGCTTATTCTTCATTATCATTTTATTATTATAAATAATATTCTAAAGCTAACTCTGACCAGTACTATCTGTAACTTCTTTTAGAGAGCAATTAATTTAATTAGGCTATACTCTAATTCTGGAGTAGACACTAATTCTAGTATGTTGGCTGACATTCATAGTTTCAGGCACCCCAGTCAGGTTTAGGATTCCCCAGGAAGCCACAGGTCAGTTATACAGCAGGGAGCAGGCAGCAAGCTGATAGAATGGGATTCCAGCTGGAGAAAACCAAACATGTCACTTACTCTGAACCTATCACGCCACATTATGGAAAGGTAGGAAGATTTTTTGCTCCTTGGAAGCCTATGGATTCGTTGCAGAAGTACTTGTGTTAGTAGGGTCATCTAGAGACCAGTCTTTTGACTGCTTGAACTTCCAAGAAAATTAAGAGTCACTCAAGAATGTAGAGTGATACCACTGAAAATAGCCTACTGTCTCTTCCTCAGCTATGCTGGAGTAAATCACTCTCTGAGGAAACTGGTTTAGTGAAAACACTGAGAGTAAGTGAATCATTTGAGACTTTTTGCATTCTGGTTCTGCTCACATCTTCCTCTTGGCAACTGCTCTTTTATTTAAGGATGATTAGACTTCAAGTGTGTCAGGGATGGACACTGGAGAACAGAAGCAACTTGAACCTCTTTCTAAGAAGAAGAAATATGCCACCTTGTACAACTTACAGGAGAAAGTTCCTTAAGTGGGTTCAATATGCATTATTTTTTAATCCAAAGCAGGAATATATTGCCCATCCTGGGCCTTTGATTTCTTGAAAATTCAGCTTCCAGAATCTTCTCATAAGATTTTTCAGAGCAGCTCTTGGTCTATAAAGCATAGTATCCTGGTTGTACCACTCATTATCAATGTAGAATTGTGCCCCTCTGTCTTTCTGTAGTACTGGAGACACTTGGCTGACCCACTGCTCATCAAAGGAACAAAAAGAAATCAAAATCTGTTAATTTAGTTCAAATCCATTGCCACCTACAGAAGTCTTTGATGTGCCAACCATAGAAATGTGGTTGAACTCCGGTAGCCAAGAGCTTGCCTTCTACCACAGAAACTCCAGACATAAAATCTCATCAACAAATTTCAGATTAACAAGAACTTCCCTGCAAACCTGTCTCATATTTCAGGGCCTCATGCACCGAGGTGAGGAGGATCCTATCAGAGAGGTCACTGAAGTTGAGAGCAATGCCTGTATAGTAAGTGGATTGATTTGATGACAATGGCTGTTGAACTTCCACCAAATAAGCTAAATTTTCATTTTGGAAAAACAAAACATTTTTAATCTGATAGATTTAGCTAATCAAACTGAAGAAAGACGTGGGACATCCTATCACAGCTGTTTCCTCTGTCACTGTCAGTTTTAACAGTTTTAGACTATTTCTTAGCTGTGACTCTTCTGATGCCATAAAAAGTTGTATAGCAGGAAATACCTGCACATCTGTATGGTGTATTTTCAGTGTCTACATGTTTGGGTCCTCCGAAGAGCATCAGTTGCTTTAGCACTTGTGCTAAAGGTTGATTCTTTGCTCTACTATTGGGGAAATACCACATTTCTAAATATGTGCAGCAAAGCCTGTAGATATAGTTTGATGTATACTTGATAGCACCTTTGGAATGGAAAGATAAACGCTCTTCATTCCTGCTCTTTTTGTATATTTAATATTAACATTGTGGGAGAAGGTTTTACAACAAGTAGAACAAATTGCTTAAAATGACACTGCTACTTCTGAGCAGTCTTTTCTGCCTTTATACTAACTTAATGAATTGTCTAACAATAGAACACCTTTTCAAAATCACTCAGAAGATTTTAACAACGTATGACCAGAAGGTCAAGAGTAAGAGAGAGAAGAGCGGATTCCAAAGCAATTTAGTACATTTTATGACTGCCAACTGTTTTCTGTGTATGCACTTTAAATCTAAGTCAAGTTGTAAATGAATTTATTCTGGTGATCTCAACTTAGTGTTTTAAAACAGTATGTATATTACAGAATTACTGCACATTTTGGCACAGTTACGGGAAATAGTTATGTCTAAGTGAAGAAGGCTGATGTTTGCTCAAGCAGTGAGGAAGTTTCCCAATGTCTGTAATTTTTTACTTTAACAGAAGATACCAGCTTCCAAACTACCAGGATTCCTCTATGTGATAGTTGTTCAGGAACAGCTTGTATGAGAACCTGTGAATATCTGTTGATAACTTTTAAAAAATATGTTGGTTTATTAGACTTTTTTTTTTCCCACTGGTGTGTTATACTCCAATTTCTTTTTCTAGTGAGGATGGTTGTGCAGAATACCACCTGTTGCTCCCGGTTCTGTGAAATGTTTTCAAGCTTCTTGTTATTTATAACACCTTTCCTGTGAATAACATTCCAACAGAGTAATCCAGCCAAAGGGATACAAAGGTCTCACCAGGAGCAAGACATGACAGAGCACCAAGTTTTAGCTATGTATATATATAAGCAATTATCCGTAGCTACTCACTATTTCAAAATAATTGGATCAACAGTGTGTTTTCTTTAAGAACAGAATAACTCTTACTGCTAGTTTTTGGCCACACATTGGTTCCTGTTGTAAACAAGTCTCATATGTAATGAAAGTTCAGAGCAAGCTAGAATGGGAGGTATTTGTTTATCTAGTAGGATATCTGTTCTTATTATAGATTACTTCAAATGTATGCTTTACTCTACCCTATTATTTTTTTGGTATGCTGGATCTTAAGAAATACAACTGAATATAAAATGTCTTCTTCAGCAATGAAATAGGATTATACTGCTTGGAGATACTAATTGCTGGGCAAAAACCTGTGTGCTTCCATTTTAATGTATAAAGGTTCTGAACTCTCCCTCCAAATTTAAAGCTGACTTGCAAATAGAGTTAAATTAAAAATTTAATAGCTTCAAGAAATTTCTGAGTATGTGCTAAATGCTTTCAATTAACTGAGGTAGGAAGAACATTGAGTTATATGTTTATATAGATATTTTGAAAAGTGGGTTTTTAACATATGGTTTAGATAGCATAAGTGCTTTAGAGACTATATATCTGTTTAGAGAAGGAATAATTTATTCTCTTTGGATAAGAAGAACTAAATGTATGTTTATTAGGATTACTGTCAGCTGTTTTTATGACATCATTAATAAGCATTAAAAATAGTGAACATTCATGGGTTTAGAGAAGAGTTTGCAACCCAGTGTATAACGACTATATGCTATACTGTTCCATTTGCCACTGCTTTATTTTATCATCAGGAGAAAACTAGAGATGATCTTGGATCTAAAAACACTGAATTCTTTTTTTCCATTGTGTTTATACAATACTATTCATTTTAGAAAGACTTATTTGATTCCCTTTTTCCTTTGCCTTCATGTTGATATGTTATAGCAGGACATAATGCCACCTGTTCCACCTATATACAGTGAGAACTACAGAGATGATATGTTTAAAATAACCCTTTTTTATTCCAAGTTTCCCTATTTCTTGGAATCACTTTGTACCTATATCTAGTGATATGTTAGAATAATGGATTTTTAACATTATTTGAAATTATAAAATTCATATTTATATCCCTGTTTTTTAAAATCAACAGCAGTAAGAAACAAAGCTAATGCTTTTGATCAGAATTTCAATACTTGGTTTGATTCCTGCAATCTACATTACTCATTTTGGTAACTGGGAGTAGTGTTATTACTGATTGGTCTCAGTGGTGTTTTGCCAGGAACTGGCATTATCCCAAAGACTTTGACTCTAAGCTTCAGAGGGATTAAGCGTAAGAACTTGGTTTTGCAACGCAGCCATAAAATTTGTGCCAAAGTGAGTCTAGCTGTGATGTTTGAGTGTACATTACTTCATATTGCCTTCTCTTCTAGCTTAAAAGAAGAATTATCTGTTCCAAAATAAATTCAAAACACAGAGTTGAGCCCCCACAAAATACCACTGCTGATCTTGAACTGTGCGGTGCTGACTTTTTGCCAAGCATGTCTCATCTTCATTCAAATGTCAGTCCTCTCATTCCAGGCACCTTCCTGTTGCACAGACCAGAGGAGGAACACAGTGTGTGAAGCGACACACTGAAAATCCAAATACTTCAGGTGTGACCTGTATGAAATCATCTGAATATTCTTTTTGTGCTTTTGTGATCATTCTTTTTTCTTAAGAGTTAAGTTTTAATCAGCCAGCTTTCTGCTTATTTTCCCAAATCTCTTTCTGATGAACTCTGCAGCCAACAGAATCTGTCTATTCACAGGATGCTTATGATGCATTCATTGGGGTTTTTTTAATTAAGTACTTTTTGAAAATCAACGTTTCTAGTTACAGCATGGTATTGTCATAATAAGGTAAAAATACAGCAGAGGATCTCCAATTTTTTGGCTGTGTCTCATTCTGTAACTAAAATGATTCATTTTTCTTTTCTATACTGTTTTAAGAATTGCATATAAATGATGACTCTTATTCAAACTTAAAAAAAACAAATGAAAAGCACTAATATTTATCCATAATGTGTGTACATCACCTTTAAAAATATCAGTCTCTTCAGTATCAATATGAGTGAATGTTTAGCTTTTTCTTGGTGGCAGGTTCAATATTTTTGGATGATTAGATAATAGCTTGTTTGTGGTTTTGTTCATTTGTGAGCTTAGTGGAAGTGAAGGTGAATAGACAAAGCACTGCACCAAGATTTCAGTATAAATCCTTTTCTGAGGAGTGGAGCCGACGGAACTGGTTCCTAGCTGTCTCGCGTTCTGCCATTTGAATCAGACCAGAGTATGCATAAAATGCTGATAACAGTACAAGTGACTATTAGAGTTGCTAGGCTTTTGTATTTATTTACACAGATGTAATTAAATAATGTGCAGCACAGAGGAGAATTAAGTCCAGTAACCTTAACAGCAAAATTAGTTTATGCTGCAGTAACTATTTTTAAGTAATGCGAGAACAATGGAAAGTATATGAGGAAATATGAGGAAGTAAAGTTCCCATTTGCCTTGAATAGCCTTTAGCAAATTGTTGTAAGTGTAAAGGATTCAACAGAAAAAAATAATAAGTTAATGGAACTTAGATCTGATAAATCATGCTGTTAGGAAGCAGAGGCCTTAAAAGAACGTAACTACAGCATTCTTAAGGAAAATGTAAAAAAGCTGTATATGTCATCGTGTTCGTGATAACTAAGTTTCATAGTAGTAAGGCTTATACCGAGCAGGGCACTAAGATTTCAGGTCACAAGCTTCTGTTTTAGATAGCCGTGTCAGGAACTTTGAGAAGATCTATTGAAGGTTGAAGGCTGGTTTTGCTATCCCTATTTCATCAGCTAGTCATCCATGACTTATATTTAGTTATGAGCCTCATCCCTTCATTTGCTTGTTTTGGACCTAATGGCTCTGTCTAGAATTCTTGTTTGACACCTATTCCGTCTGAGGAAATTGCTCGTTGGTGCGTTCTCTTTTGTCACTAATGTGTCCATGAAGCACAATTTCATTCCTTCTCTTTTGCCCAAGTTTTTTACCACTGAAATCTAGGCAAAAAATCTGAGATAAAAACATGAATGCTGATGCATTTTTCCCCCCTTATCTGTATGAAGTTGTTAGAATACTGTATGCACTGTTGAGTATTGTCAACATATGACAAGTACCAGCAGAGGCTTAGCTGGCTTTCAGCTAGAAAACATGCATTAGCCACAGGTCACAGAATAAACATAGATATAGGGAAAACATTCAGAAGGAAAACATGAAAATTAACATATACAAGCACAACAAATTTTTGTAAAGAACACATTAACTCTCTCGGTGCCATCTTATAATATGTACTCATGAGTGACACAAGGGCCTGGGGCAGTTTCAAGTCCTAAATGATCTTACAATATAACTTCTACACAACAGTGCTTCTATATGTTAGGGTTCTGCAGTGATGGGCATTGTCCTAAATCTAGTTGTGGTAGGTTGACCCTGGCTGGATGCCAGGTGCCCACCAAAGCCGCTCTATCACTCCTCTCCTCAGCTGGACAAGGGAGAGAAAATACAATGAAAGGCTCGTGGGTTCGAGATAAGGACAGGGAGATCACTCAGCAATTACCATCATGGGCAAAACAGACTCAACTTGGGGAAAAAATTAATTTAATTTATTACCAGTCAAATCAGAGTAAGATAATGAGAAATAAAAACTACATCTTAAAAACACCTTCCCCCCACCCCTCCCTTCTTCCCAGGCTTAACTTCACTCCCAATTTTCTCTACCTCCTCCCACCCCAAGCGGCACAGGGGGACGGGGAATGGGGGTTGTGGTCACTTCATCACACGTTGTCTCTGCCGCTCCTGCCTCCTCAGGGGGAGGACTCCTCACACTCTTCCCCTGCTCCAGCATGGGCTCCTCTCCCCATGGGAGACAGTCCTCCATGAACTCCTCCAACATGAGTCCTTCCCACAGGCTACAGTTCTTCACAAACTGCTCCAGCGTGGGTCCCATCCACGGGGTGCAGTCCTTCAGGAACAAACTGCTCCAGCATGGGTCCCCCGTGGGGTCACAAGTCCTGCCAGCAAACCTGCTCCAGCGTGGGCTCCTCTCTCCACGGGTCCGCAGGTCCTGCCAGGAGCCTGCTCCAGCGCGGGCTTCCCACAGGGCCACAGCCTCCTTTGGGCCTCCACCTGCTCTGGTGTGGGGTCCTCCACAGGCTGCAGGTGGATATCTGCTCCACTGTGGACCTCCACGGGCTCCCTCCAGGGAAATCTCTGCTCCGGCACCTGGAGCACCTCCTCCCCCTCCTTCTTCACTGACCTTGGTGTCTGCGGAGTTGTTTCTCTCACATCTTCTCAGTCTTCTCTTTGGCTGCTTCTTCCGCTTCTTAAATATGTTATCCCAGAGGTGCTACCACTGTCGCTGATGGGCTCAGCCTTGGCCAGCGGCGGGTCCATCTTGGAGCCGGCTGACATTGGCTCTATCGGACACAGGGGAAGCTTCTAGCATCTTCTCGCAGAAGCTACCCCTGTAGCCCCCCTGCTACTAAAACCTTGCCGTGCAAACCCAATACACTAGTATTAGATATAGAGAAGTTACAGCAAGAAAAGGGAATATGAAGCACTGCTGGAACTCATTAACCCTTATAGAATACATGTGCATGGCACATCTTCTCTTCAGCACATACTGCCCTGGGAAGAACATTAAGCTAACAAGGTTGTAAAAATGGCACAATTATACTCCATAGACCTGCTTGTGTGTCATTTATAGTTGGTGTCCTGAGATGCAGAGGTGGTAAGATTTACCAGTGGTCACAAGGAAACCTGTATCAAAAGCTGAAACTGAATCCAGACCATCCTGTGCCTAAGTTAGATTCCTGGGTGCTTTCTCCCCCCAGTGATTATTACTGCTCTAATGTTAGTGCTGCCTCATTTGAATGCAGCAAATAGAAGGTTAGGTAACAAGTTAGGAAAGAAATTTAGCTCAATCCAATTTGCAGATTTTCTTGAAGCATCACTCAAGAGCAACGGAGCAGCAGAAAAGAGATCTATTTAGTACAAACCCCCAGTGTTAAATTCTGTTGTATTTAAAAGAACTGTTGCAAAAACTGAATTATTTTTTTGCTTTTAAAATGTTCACCATTTCTCTGAGAATATGCATGGTTTATTCCTCATTAGAAGGTGAGCTAAAAAGTCCTTTTTGCAGAATTTGTTTTGCTCAGGGTTCATAAAAAACATGGCTATAAATGCACAGTCTTTAAGCAGATACCTATTGTTTTTACAGATTTATTTGTATTTCAGTTATTAGTGTCGGTTTTGGTCTATTAGAAAAGTGACTTACAAATCTGAACTTCAAAAGATTCATAGTGTGAGCAGATACAGGGTATATCATGAATTATGGAGAAAGCTGTGAGGGGAAGGGGGGAATCTCAAGGAGAGTTTTAAAAACTACTTGATGTTAAACAGATATATCGTATTTTAGGTTAAGCCTTAGGGAGCTTAGGTTTTAAGTCAGTATCCAGAAGTTTTGTTTTCCTTTTATCGTGAGTATTGAGTGTGTATATAACATTCTTCTGCTGCAAAGAAAAAGCTGAGGTTACAGGTGGGTAAAATTAAATTTGATGGGTTAAAAATTAAAGTTATACCTTGATCCAGCCTCTTAGGAAGATAAGAGAGGAGTTGTGGTGCTGAAGCATAAACATACACTAGGTCACTGCAGCTCTTATCTGTATATTGTTTATTACAATTAGTATATATTGATACTTCAACAGATACAAATACAGAGGACCTATGTGTATTGCTTCTCTCAGAAGCAGTTTTTTCTTCTAATTGACCACAGATAGTAGATCTCTTTTAGAACAGTAAAAGCCAGAAAGCCATAACTGACGGCAGGCTGATTGCATTTCCCTTTTACGACAACTTGCATAGATTACTGGTTCTCTGAAAAATATCTCTGGAGTTTTAGAAATTGCTGATATACAGTAGTACTATCTAGAATTCACAAGCATTTCTGTGCAGCAGCTCTTTTATACACTGGTGTAACAAATTGAAAATCAGCTGCAGAGGTGATTCCAAACTATCATTTATTTACGCTTTTTTTAGCCTTAGCAAAAGCTAAGACAAAGAATAATCGACTTCATCTTCTTTTTTGGAATCTTCAATTAATAAATTAATTACAGTGTTCCTAATCATTTCCCTTCATTATTGGGGAAATATCATGTTTGTGGTGTGCAAGTGCTAAAGTTCAAAAAAATAACAGCTCTGTATATTGTCTGCATACCTCTCAGGATTATTATAAAGAGAAGTTTCAGCAATATTGAAAGGAGTAAACATAAATTTTAAAAAATAAGAAAGAAATCCAGTGACCCTTAAAGAACTAAAGACAGAAATACAGTAATAAAGACACTAGAGACTTGACTCAAAAGATCTGTTATACTCCTACTTCTTCTAATGTTTTCCTGTGTAGTTGTAGGCAAATCTCTTTGTCTGTATTTCCATTAACCTTCAAAAAACAGCAATACTGATTACTGCTTTGTTTTTGTTGTTTACTTAAACATGCTTACTAGAGGCATTGGAGAAAAAATAGCCATTTTTCCGTAATTTCCTGGCTTATTATTCCTACGCTAGCTTTTCTTTGCTTTCCAACTGTAGAAGTCAAATATAGATCCTGCAGATCTACCAACTGCAGGAAAAGAAGTTTGGCTCCCTCTTTCCAGGAGGCCAGTTTGACAACAATTTTAATCACTTTATAACCCACAGTGTGCCATTAGTTGGGGAATGGAACATAGATCTGAATTAAATAAAATGCCACTCATAGTCAGGAGTCCTTTGGAGCTGTTAGCATTACAATAAGTTATTTTTATTACTGCTTGAAAGTATTGATTTATGAGCACACAATAAATCCAAAGAATAGGCACATTTATAACATGGAAGAAAGAAGTATGAGGAAAAAGAGAAATTCCTTCACATTGTGTTTTTTAGAATAGGGAATGTTTTTAATGAATAAAAGAAAATATGTATCATAAAAGTGAAATGATAGGTGTAGTAACTAACAGTAAGACAATAGCATCATATAAAAACTCCTGGAAAACAATAGGATTTAAGTTCTTAACTGCCAGATCGCATTTAAAAGCAGGCCAAATATCCTTTGTCTTTCACACAGTTTCAGAGGAATCACCTGATCGGTTGCAGTGTAGTTCCACTCTTACACTTCAGTGCAATGTCGACACAGAATTTTGTCCGAACCACACAGCAGGCTGCCTCCTGATTGACATTTGTCAGTATTAACCCTATTCTTCTAACAGTATTCTGAATGGATTTTTTATTTTATCGACCATGGAAGTTATGAAGACCATATATCCATTACTGATCAGATGTCAACAAATACTCAGCATGCACATTGCTTTTTATCTGTATGTGGCAAACCATAAAGATGCATTGGGACTACTGCTCCCATTTTACAAATCAGAAAACTGAAACATGGAACGTGTAAGTTATTAAAAGATTTGCTGGCAGGACACGGCTGTTCTGTATGGTTACTTGTTAGCAGAGCATGCTACTTGACGTCCACCAGATTTTCTGGTGATAATTATAGTATAAGAGGCTGACCTAGCACATACAGTAGATAATTTATCACTTCAAGGTAGAAATACAGATTTTTCTATCCCATTGTTTTCCAACTGTTCTCTACTTTCATACACACACACACAACTAAGGTCTTACTTGTGGATTGTTCCGTTTTTGGATGGAAAACAAGTGAACTTCCAAATACTCTTTCATTGTCTGTTAACAGTTCAGAAATAAAACAAGTACACTGACACTGTATTGTGTATTCATGACACTGAAATGAAAAGATTGAAAGGTCTTTTATCACCAAAAAATGAAAAGTTGTTCAGACATCCTGAAACATGTAATTCTGATTAAATAAAACCATTTCAAAATCTTTCCATTTAAAAAAAAAAAAATTAAAGAGAATTTGAAAGAAAATGAAGTTCCAAGCTATACTTCTAATGTTCTGAGAACACAAACATGAGTTCTTCAAGTTCACCAGATCTTAGGGGGGGAGGGGAAAGTACTTCGGGAAATTCTTCACTAGTGACATTCACTAGTTTTAGAAGAAATAATTTGGTTCCAGTGCTGTGCTTTTAGGCTAGTGCTCCTTCCCTGACAAGGGTAAAAGTCTCTGCCAAATACCACAAGGTTTTAAGTGCTGTTTAAGCTTTTGAAGGTTTTAGTGGGTCTTAAGTAATGCCATAGTCCTTATGCTGGCACACAGCCCAGGATGAATTTCACTTTTGATGGCAACAGCTGTGTATCTATCAAGTTTCTGAATGTGTGAGGAGGGCAGAGCAGGGTGCTGCAGTCCCCAGGCAGCTGCCGAAAGCGGGGGAAACAGAACTGCTGCATGTGGATCAGGGCTACCAAGTAACAGCCGCCAGCCGGGTTTTTTGTCCTGTGACATTTGACCCTCCTCACTCTACTCCAAAGCTTTCTGGGAGTTTTCGGTGTTTTGGAAGGCACGCTTCTACCATGTGGACCACCTCTGTTACAGGTGTCAGCCCTAGAAGCACGAACACTGCTTCTTTTTCTCCTTTTAGTAATTCCTCTATTGGCCGCAATTTGCCATGCAAATGTGCAACCAGTGGTTACACTTGGGAGTCTTGAAAGTAAAAAGATTATGGGAGAAAAACTTTGCAAATAAAAAATTGTAGATATTGAAATGTTTTGAATATTGCAAAATCAAGAAATGTCATCTGCAAAGCATTTAAATCATCTACTAAACTTTTATGCTTCACAGAAGATACATGACATCTTGTTCTTTATTACTATTATTATGGATGTTTATCTTAATATTTTTGAAGATTCAGCTCTATTCTTTGACAGGCTTTTCAAGAATGGACAACGAGCAAAGCTGAGATTTTTTTCTGCTTCCTAGAGAGTTTAAAAACAAGAAAAAGGAAACATAATGGGTTTGAATGTTTCTTATAATTTTATTTTTATTGCCTAATATTGAATAATGTTTTCTTTGCTTATTTTGTCATGTGGAGAATGAGTGACCTAATGATCATTTAGCTAAGAATAGGCACAGTAAAGTAAATCAGCTCTTTTAAGAGTTATCAAGATTTGGGCTTACGTACTGAAAGACTGCTGATCAGTACACCTTCAGGATTTTTCTCAGTGATTCATATCCCCTCCACACTGCAAATATAATCTAACACTACCCCAGAGCTGTCAAGAAGGGGGAGGCAGCGGCACTGCACTGTGTCAGTCTCTCTCACTGCACAATAAGCAGAAGCTGCAGCATCTCCTACATGCTGTTCTCTACACCTTGTCTTCAGATGCAGGTAAACTTGGGAGGCCCCCGCAGGTCTGGGACCTGTGAGGTCTGCAGTGGGTAATTTGAGAGCACAGGGAAGGAAGTGGGACCAGATTTTGCACCGCGCAGTTGTAACTAGTCTGTTTGCAAAATAGCGCAAGTACTTCTTTAATGTAGTAATCTCTAGTTCAAATAAGAGTCAAACCTTTCTTGCCAATTGATTAAATAAGAAAAGGGGGAGAGAAGGGTATAAAAGCAGCAATTATACTTTAAGTTGGTCTTCTGGGTGGATTTAGGTGGTTTGTTATCAACATACCTCTTTTTGTCTATTGATCAACATCCACTGGGATCAAGATACCTTCCTGAAAAACTGCTCTAGTTTCTTCTTTATCTGAAAAACAAAGACATAGCTATCCTATATAGGATAGACAATCCTATATAAGGAACTTTTCTCTGCATTCCACTGTCTCACCCTGTATATCCTGGAAATCAAAAACTCAGTGAAGTGTGTTAAGAATGAAATAGTCCCCCATTGCTTTAAGGCAGCTCAGATATAGACTTAGTCATTCCTGAACTCCTCTTTCTTCCCTGTTAAAGTGTTTCAGACAGACCTTTAAGGTCAACTGACCCACATTTTTTTATTTAGTTCGTTTTCTGTCATGTTTTATGATTTTATCACTGGGACATTTTGACTGCCAGTAAAATACTCCTTTTGGCCACTCTACATCTCCTCACTGTCACCCCCTTCATGTTTCTGTGATGCTCACAAAGTGTCTTGGGCTCCCTTTAATCCTTTCTCAATTTTCTGAACTCTATTTTGATCTTCCACCAGTTCCCTTGTGCCCTTCCCATTCTGTCAGTTCCCTTAGAGAACATTTTTCTCTCTTGCTCTCATGCTCTCCCTCTTCCTTGCCCTCTTCCTTCTCTTGCACGTAAAGCGTAACTGATTGTCTGCCTGCATTTTTTTCCCAATAAAACCAATCAAATACACAAAATGCCATAACTGAGGAAGATCGTTCAGCTTTTATCATTTCCAGAAGCAATATTTGCAGCCTTGACATGAATTTATTGGCTTTTACTGTGGAGGTTACAAATACAGGATTTGATTCTCCTTTCATTTACACCTATTGTAATATAATTCCATTTGATTCAGTGAAGCTATTCTTAATTACAGCAATATAATTGAAAGGTTAATTGAACTAGGAGGTCAAAAATTTGGATCTATCTCCCTCCAATCCTTTGTAATAAAAGATGGAATATTCCCAGGGAGAAGTTAAATAGAAGAAATGTTACAGCTTGGGAATAGCTTTTTCTAAATATCTTTTTCTAAAAATTATTTGCAAGGCTGTTGGCTATGTATACATTTCTTTCACCTCTTAGTTTCGTCTTTTCTGTTAACATAAATCCTGGATATATTATGAGAATTTTTGAATGCTGCGGATAGCATATATTCATTTTGTTGAGGACGTTTTCTGTGGGTAGATAGGAGAAGAGAAGGTGAACTGTGAGCCATGTATTTGATCAAAACCTAATTAATTTATTTAGACTGCAAAAGGAAATTCATCTGTCATCTTCACATGCATCTTGTTTCCTTCTGATATTTCTGACCATGTTAGTTCTACATAGAAACTGAAAGTAAAAAAATAAAAATCTCAAATGGCTTAGAAAGCAAAAGAGGTTTCCAGCATGTGTGCTATGGGAGCAACTTTGTACTGTAGGTGTTTGGATTTGTATTTTCGAAGACAAAAACTTGATGCTGATTAACACAGATTTTATTTCACATTTCATTTTCTGCTTATAATAAGTCATGAAATCTGTTTGGTTTAGAAATATATTAATTTTTTAATTGTATCATCAGTGCCAGTCATGACCTAAGTGCAGACAACAAAAACTGTGTAGCTTGCTAGAATCAATGGAGACTTCAGCTGTGGTAATTTACAGGAAAATACTGTAGGTTCTGCAATTTATAATATAAAAATACTTACCCAGGTAAGCATTTACTTCAAAATTACCTAGTAGACGTAATAGACTCTTATCTGAATGGCTGCTTGATAGAAAAAGGGATGGTTCATAAAAATACTTGATAAATAGTCAACATATGTACAGCTGTTAAATGCAAAATATACTAGTAGATATGCTACTGAAATGCAAGGAGAGAGAGTTTGAGAAACAAAAGGAAAAGGGAGTAAAGGCTGAAAATGGAATAGAAAAGAGACACAGCGAGGGAAATGTTCCTGGATATAGGGAAGAAGGTTAAGAAAGCACTCCTTATGAATGCATTGCCATGTGCAAGATTGTGAAAAGCTATCACTAGATCTTCATAATAAACATAAGTAATAACTAAATAAAATCCAGGATCTGAATTTTTCAGTTCTGATTCTTGTCACCCTTCTACTTCTCCTTTGCAGTACCTTGTAGTGTTGGAGGAGCGGGTTAGCTCATAAAAATGGCTGAAAATGTGTTTGTTGTAGGTACCCTGTTCCAGTACTTTTAGTCTAACTTTCCCATCATCTAACTTTATACACATTTGAACAACACAATATTTTTCCAGGTTTTGTCTCATTCATGGTCTTGTCCAGTACTATATTTTCTCTTGTTCGGCCTTACCATAGTTTTACCATGTTCTGCAGTGTCATCTCAAATCCAGAAAAGTTCATCATCTTCCAGATGCAGTTTGGAAAAAAGATAAATGCATATGTTACAATCACATGCTTCACCTGTACTGCATATTATCTCCATATTTTGCAAATCTATGTTTTAAGGAAAATCCGACATGCAGTTAAGTTTTCTTTCTAGTGCTAAAGAGAACTGAGACACCAAACACTTCAAATAAAGACCACTCTAATTCTACAACTGACCTTTAATTTTAGTGTATGCTTTCTTATTTTCTGAAGACCTTGAATTCAAGTCAGCTTTAAAAAACTATCAAATGTTTTTTTCTGAATTCTTCAAATTATACACAGGTAACTCTGCATGCACTGAGAAAAAACATTCAGAATACTTAAAAATTTACAGATTTAAAGTTATTATTATATATACTATATCAGTTTTCTCACTGTTTTCCCCATGTGCTGCAAAATGTCACTTTGGGAGATGTAAAGCAAAGTGTATATATGCTACTTCATACGCTTGAGATTTAACAAACCATAAACAGTGTGAAAAAACAGGAAAACCAAGAGTCTCTTCTTATGCACTTTAACACTAGTTATTCTTTGGCCTTTCAGATGAATTTCATTTTTGCTGTAGTGGAAGGTGGGTGTTCAATTCAACAACAGTCCTTCATATTTGTTCCTCATTATGTCATTTCAATCATTGTCACGTTGTGTTATTCCTTGGCTGGCTAAAAATTGTACTCTCTGAAAAAAAGGCTTCTTTTCCCTGGTTATTATAAAAAGGAAAGATACAGAAGCAAGGAAAAGAGGGGAGGCTTAATAATAAGCAGCCTGCTCCATTTCTGGCAAATTTGATTAATGTTGTTTTGAGAAATCAGACTTTGTTCAAATAAAACTTCTGCTCAAATAATGTAAAAACACAAAGCAAATTGTGAGCTGTTATTAAATGTCTGTTCCTTATGTGTTGCAAAACCACAGTCTTATCCTATGTCCATGTTCACTTTGCAAATATGAGGACAACTACCATAACTTATACTGATAAAGCAGTTCAGGAACAGGAAATCTATAGCGATCTGCGGGCATCTTTCTTCTAATGGGATGTCTTCAGGTAAAAATGTGTTTGGATATGGATAAAAAAGCAAAACTAACTGACGTCCTGGATAAATTGGGAATGAAACACTTTAAATGCAAATAGAACTATTGAATAATTAAATAACTCATAAATAAAGAAATAAAAATTCTTACTGAAAAGCAGAAATAACCCTTTTCTTTTAGAGTCACCTTAAAATGGAGTGTTCCTAGAACCAGATTTTTTACAGTATCAAGCATTCTGGTTTCATGTGAATCTTAGAGCCCACTCTGCTCTAAGAGATAGTACAGCTATCAGGTGCCCATATTATATATTAAGATATATCTATAAAGCAATCAACCAAAGGTCATGAAAAATGTAGAATACTTGGCATACGTACAAAGTATTTTTTCCAAGTTATCTGTTACTAATATTATAATAAGCTTTAAAATATTTTTTATTTTCAATTTTAAAATAATTTAAATTTCATCTGGTTTTCAGATTAAAACATCACAACCTTTAGATGTTTTTGGCTTCCGAATGTTCTAAAGTTTTTCTGGTTTATTGCATTTTGGTGGCTTTTTTTTAACAAAAGCAACAGATGTCCATTCCTTATGTGTCTGAAAATCAACCGTGAGAATTCCATCTAATTTTGCAACAAGGACCAAATTACAAAGGCAATAACTTCACCTTCAGGATTGCAAAATCCTAGTTGTAAGACTTCTAACTTGATTCAGAGACAGCAAAGTGAAAGTGATGATGGATAGCCCGCAGCTGTATTTGACTCCACTATGTCTTTGGAACTAACGCACAGAAATCTCAGTCCACAGTTACTTAAAACCCTCTGCTACAAGATCCATTAGGGGGCATCACCTTAATTGTAATGTTCTCTGATAGCTGAGCCAACAAAGTGGTATATTTTGCCTAATTTTTCTTTTTCTTTTTTTTTTTTGGTAGCTCGTTCTGTTAAGTATGCCTTGCACAGTTCTGACAATGGGCTAGGATTTCCAAAGAGCCTGGGAGTTCTTTGAGGCACATTCCTACCCCATTCAATAATTTATTTTGTATATAATGCTGCTACTAACTTAAATAGGCATGAAAACAGACAGAAAAGCAGTAATAGATGTATTGTCCCATTAGTGCGACTGAGGCAATTACTAATTCACAAATATTGAAACTAGCACTGATTGAGATAAGTTAATTTCTCATAATTTAATAATGCAAATCACACTAGCAGCGAAGACCTACAACTATCGGCAATAGAGCAATGTGAATTTTAGTACAGAAATGTAAAGTCGATAACATTATTTTTCTCTGCATTACATAAAATTATGTTGTTAAATATTTCTTTGGTTTATCTTTATTATTTTGCATTTCTTGCGCTATTTTATCTGTTCTTAAATCTTTGGGCCAAGTTCTTCCAGCAGACAACCCTATTCAGTTAAAGTCATTTGTAGTTGAATGCCAAAGCGATTTCAGGGTTTTATTTATTCTGTATTCCCAAATGGCATAATATTAATGTGAATAAGTGTCATTTAGTCATTCATCAGCTTCTCTAAATTCAGTTTTCTTATTAAACAGAGAGGTTGCTTCATATTGGAAAATTGTGCAGTAACTGTTTCTTTTAAAAATATTTAGTAAATTCTGAGACATTTAAAACATGAGACAGAAATTGGTTTTATAGTCATCCATATAAGGCTAATGAAAATGAACAAATTTTGAGAAGGCAAAAATCAGTGTCTTTAGAACCTGTACTTCTTAACTGATAAAATGCCTTATTTTGAACATAGTGTAAATGACCCTATAAGTCCAAACTTCTACCAAGAAGCTTCATTAAAGTACATAAATTACTACAACTGTCAGAGATGGCATTAAGTATTCAATAAAAATAGACTTAACACAATTAATAGCAATTAAAATTATACTTTTATGATGTCAGCCACCAGCACTGTAAAGACATAATTGCCTGTAAGGACTTCTCTACCATATTTATCCTCTAAAACTGTCCAATTTATATGAAAAATGCCAAAAACATATCCCAAATGGGTACCATTATCTTCTTGGATTTTTAGAAATGATCTGTCTTTATCCAGCTTGTGCACATTAAGCTAATTTACTTTAATTAGTTTTTTCCTCATTGTCTTAATAGGCATGTTGATAAGGTTTTATTGGGGAGGGGGAAGGGGGGATGTTGGTTGGTTTTGGTTTTTTTTCCTTTTCCTGACTACAGATGTTAAACTTTATTCATTAAGTATCTTTTAAGAGACTGCTACCTAGAATCCCGCACTTAGATTTTTCCCTTTTCATATTCTCTCCCTTCTGTCCAGTTGTCAGTTACAAACTTACTGAATGGTAGGATCTTTAGTATTTTTTAGAAATGTAAAGCAACTGTGCTTTGGTTAGTTAACTGGTAATTAAATAAGAAAGAATGACATTTTTGGCTGTGCTGTAAAAAGGAAGTTTGCTCTGGACATAATAAATTAATTAACTAATTCCTAGAACAGTAGCTTATGTCTCTAACATCCATACAATAGAATATCTGTGAAAAAATGCTAGCGTTTTCAAGCGATATTAAGAACAAAATACAAGGATGTATTCAACAGGCTGGTGTCTGACTTTAAGATCTAGACTCAGCCTTCTAACTTAAATACCTAAAGTTAAGTGCTTACACCTCCCTATGTAATTGGGAGCCCTGTGTAATTGATAGCGAGAGGCAAGTTCCTAATCTAGGTCTTTGGAATTGCCTTTGGAGACGTATAAATCACTCTATTGACTGTGTAATTGAGTTCCTGGTCTTTCATCACTGAGCTACCTGAAGTCCAGATGTGTGAAGTTTAACAGAAGATCTTCCTCTCTTTATTGTCTTCTGAAGTATCCTCTATTGATCGAATAAAGTTTGCAAAGGTATGTCCAATGTTTAGACAGCACTTCTACAGGTCTATTTTTAAATTGTCTTGATGTTTACATTCTGTAAATTTTCCTTATACAAAATGTGAGATGCCAAACCATTAGCATGGTTTTATCAGATTAGACTGTAATTTGCTCCTTACCTTTCCAAATACATTTGAGGTTCAGTATGAATGTTTTGCAATACACAAAAGACAAATTGATATTTAATTTATGTTACTGGATGGATAGTTCAATTTTAGACCAGCATCACCGCACAGTCTAAAAATCAATAACCCATAAAGATGCAGAATGCTCAGAATAGGATTACATACAAATTTATGAGAGTGAATACTGTTTTGAAACTCAGCAATAGCCATGCATGTATTTTAAAGTCGTACAGATATAGAGAGTTTTAAAAGTGTTTAGGATTCTTTAGAAATGAAAACTTCTTTTTTGATAGAAATTCCTCAGAAAAGCATGGAATTTAATGATGAATAAATATTAAACACTGCAGAATCAGCCCCTGATTCAGCTGATTTATTTAAGAATAAGAAACTTCAACTTCATTTTGGACACCATTAAAATAACTGGAACTCACTTCCCGTTCTTAAGCATTTCCATGAATTTGAAGAATGCCAGAGACTGATACCCTGATGCATAACTGATAGACAACTTTAAAAATAGGTAACAAGGACTTTATATATAAACTATGCAATGATTTTACACTCATGGAATGAAATTGTGTTCAAAGTGATTAGAAAGAATTCTTGGTAACTAAAGTATTTGTATGAAGCAAATGTAAAAGACTTCCTACAGCTTTTTGGGGTTTTTTTAATCCCTGTAGGAGTGTATTGGTGACTTCATATTACGTCACATTGACTTAATTACCAATAATTCATCCAGAATATTTTCTTTCATGGTGTCTATACCTTCTGCTAGAGGAAAGAAGTTGATTAACTAAAGGTTTCCAGACTACTGAACTACAAACCTACCCCACAGGTGATTTTTCAGGAGGTGTTTTTGCTTTGCTGGCCAAACTTGAACTTTACTAGGCAAATTTGTCCTTTTCTTGGAGCAAAAAATGATTTATATTGAGATCCAATAACCTGTTGACTGACATAACAAAATATAAATGTTGAATCAGAGACACATTTCATACTGTTATATTAATAACAAAAATCAACAGAACTTTAACTGGTAGTTTTCATGGCTGAAGTCCTTTCTTCCAACTGAAATTGAAGGTGAAACATTATTAAATTGAAGGTGAAACAAGCTTATAAATAAAATTAGAGTAAGTCAGGATAAAATGATCCTATGTATTGTTCATGTGTACATGTGTTTCTGTGTACGTGTGTGTAAATATGTTTTCATTGCACTATAAAATTCTGAGATTAGCCTCTATAATAAGTAAACTTTGGAAAATCTGGTTATAGGATATTTTTCAATATAACTATTCCTTGGTAACAAGGGGTGAGAAGAAAAAAAAATTAGTAGGAAAAAAAACCCCTAAGTGTAAGAGTAACACAGTTCTACTTGAAAAATTCAGTTAAGTCTGAGATAGTGCCAGGGTGTTGTGAACAAATGCACAATTCTTTCCTGTAGAAGGTAAGATAAAGGCCTGAATTTGTCTATTCTTATTATAAATGATAGCAAGCCAGAGAACCAAAGTAGATGTTTGAATTTTTTGGGCAAATGTTTGGAACTTTATTAAATCTTTACTTTTAAGGTAACTTTTAAAGGAGAGCTGTCTTGTAGGAACACTCAATGTTATTTGTAACATTCAAACTTCATTGAAAATTTAATGCATTACAGCCCTGAGATCGAGAAACTTGTAGCTTGTTCTTGTTTTTTGCTAACATCCAAGGCTTAATCATTTTCTGGTCCAGAAACTAAACACCAGACACAACACTATTGGAGGAAGGAGCTGAGCTTCCATCAGTAAATTTAGGTGTTGTTCAGTTCAGACTTTTGATATGGTGAATTTGGTACCTGCAAGAACATCTCTCCAAATCCATTGTCGGTAGAAGTTGCATAGGTAAGAGTATAAGAACAGAGCAGGCGTGTACAGCCAATTCCATGAAATAAATCAAATCAGACTACTAGAGAGTAGCACCTGAGCCCCCCATAGAAGTTGTCACAAAAAGTTTTGTCTATAACTTATGCAAATTACATACCAATTTTATATTGCCTGCCTCTCAGTGATGTGATTTGTAATTCATTTAGACTTCTTCTGCATCTAATATTTATATAATAAAAGGACTTGTCATAATGGAATTGACAATTGAAAGTGATGACATTGAAAATAAATAGCATTGGAAAATAAGTCTGGGGATTTCCTTATGAAATCAAAAGCATTGCAAGGGAAATGGCATAAGGAGCCATAAGTATGCCATTTCTATATAACATTCAGATCTATCTCTAAAAGATCAGCTTTTTTATACACTTATAAGATCTGCCCTGCTTTTAGCTTTTTAGTATTGTAAAATATTTTCTTTCAGTGATGGAAAGATATCAAGAACTTATTTTCTGTGGATTATGGTACTGATGTTAATCAAGGAAGGTTTCGGAAAGATCAGTATTACTCTGGAAATCGGACAAAGCCACCAGTGAGTATACAATCACTGTATACTTAAAAAATGAGTTGAGTATTTCTCTGTGTTTGACCCTACATACACATTTTCCTATAGTAGTGACTGAAGTCTGGTAGAACCTAACAAATATTTCTCAAACGAGTATGCTGATTATATGAGCAAAGAGGTGCTGGGACATTGATGACATCGGAGATGGTTATTTTGCACCTTAATACTAGGAAATCTGGATAATTCACACTATGTAAGAAGTTTCAGGATAAAACAGGGAACTGAAAGTGTAAGTCTAAAAGATTGAGAATTTATTAGCCTTTACTGTTTTATTAGCTTTTATGGTGTTATATCAGGGTGTACACTCATCTCAAAATCAACTAATACAACAGATTCATCTCAGTTGTTTCCAGATATTTAGCTTCCAGTTCCTAACAGAAATACTTTTTTTATATAATCTTGCATTACCTATTTCTAAATTTCATCCCATTTCTATTACACCAGTCCTCAAGGTCATCCATTGTTTACTGTATGACACAACAGTCCTCTTCTGTATTGGAGCAGCTCTGCTTACATTGTGTGCTCCTACTATTTTTTCTGCCAAGACCACTAATGAAAATATTAAATCACATAACTGAAAAATCAGGCTCTGAGAAACTCCTCTATGTCTGGCTTTCACTGCTTCCAGCAGGTATCTCACCTTCAGAAAATTCCTTACTTATCTAGCCTCTATTATCTTGAGCTCAGCTAATGTGGCATTCCATCAGTTTACTAATGGTGATTGATGAGAGCTACTGTATTTCCTATTTCCAGAAAGAAATCGGGTATTTTATTAAAGAGAAGAACCAGGTTAGTCTAGCATGGTTTACTTTTGATGCATAACATACGAACACATTGAGTCGAACAAGTAGGAGACATCTAAAGAAAGAGTACAAGAAGCATTTCTGGGCAATTCTTCCCTGTGTATACTCTCCCACCACTTGGCAGTCAGTGTCTTGAAGTCTTGTTATGTCAGAGGTCAAATTTGGGTCGTTATGTTTAATACGTATCAATGAATCCACAAGGCCTTTTGAATTATTCATGCTTTTGGGCTGCATCATCTTGTGATGGTGACTTGCACAATTTAATTATGTTTTTTGTTCAGGAAACCTTTGTGTTTGTTTGTTAGAACTTCTCTCATGATAGTTGAATTGGAAGATCCTTATTCTAATGTCATAGTAATGAGAATTCCCTATATATCATTACGTAGGCCTTTATCATATCCTTCTTCAATTATCTCTTTTTCAAGCTGAAGAACTCTGGTCCATTCCACTGTCTTCCAGTATGGAACAACTTCAAAATCCCTCCATATTCTTCCTGCCTTTTCTGCCTCTGTCCTAGGTCTGATGCATTTTTTTGAGATGCAGTGATCAGAAATTCAGTGTTCAACATGAATATACAGTGGATGGATTTATAGCATTGTTGTGGTTTAACCCCAGCCAGCAACTAAGCACCACACAGCCGCTTACTCACTCCCCCCCAGTGGGATGGGGGAGAGAATCAGAAGAATAAAAGTGAGAAAACTCATGGGTTGAGATAAAGACAGTTTAATAAGTAAAGCAAAAGCCGCACACGCAAGCAAAGCAAAACAAGGGATTCATTCACCACTTCCCATCGGCAGGCGGGTGTTCAGCCATCTCCAGGAAAGCAGGGCTCCATCATGTGTAACAGTTACTTGGGAAGACAAATGCCATCGCTCTGAACATCCTCCCTTCCTTCTTCTTCCCCAGCTTTATATGCTGAGCATGACATCATATGGTCTGGAATACCCCTTTGGTCAGTTGGGGTCAGCTGTCCCGGCTGTGTCCCCTCCCAGCTTCTTGTGCACCCCCAGCCTACTCGCTGGTGGGGTGGGGTGAGAGGCAGCAAAGGCCTTGACTCTGTGTAAGCACTGCTCAGCAATGACAAAAACATCCCTGTGTTATCAACACTGTTTTCAGCACAAATCCAAAACATAGCCCCATACTAGCTACTGTGAAGAAAATTAGCTCTATTCCAGCCAAAACCAGCACAAGCATTAAAAAAAGTTCCCTGCTGTGTTTTTTTTTTCCTCATAATTTCTAATGTTCTAATGCTACTTTTTTTGACTGAAGTTGGAAGTGGTGCTTTTAGAGAACTAGTCACAATGACTCCCAGGTTCTCTTTCTAAGCAGAATTTAGGATCCACTGTTTTGAATGTATAGAAAGGGGTATTTATTCCCACACAGACTGTGTTGTATTTATTGACACTGTTTCGCTCATTCCGCTTCCGAGTACCATTTTTCAAACAAATAGCTCTCCCTGAAGAAGCAGCTCATCAGAGATAACTGTTGAATTATGCGTTCCTGGAGAAATCCCCAAAACTTTTTTTAATAAAGGAGGTCACAGTACAATAGTGATGCACCTTTTAAAGTACCCTTAATTAGCAATGTTGAGTTGAGACATAGCAAATTACAGCGATGTAAAATTGCAACCCTGACACTGCAAGGCTATGCAATTGCCATGGAATAAGTAATCTTTATTTATTGCTCTTTGAGAGGAAGAGAGAGAGAAGATCTTTAAAAATCATCATGATAAGGAAGGACAAATAGACTTGGAGCCTGGATAGTTACATATAATTTTTCCAGATTACTATGTAGCTGAATGAAAACTTACATACAAAATAAACCCCAAAGAGTATTAAGACTAAATTGTCTTAATTTCTGTCCTTCAATTTCTATTCACTTTACTTCCTAGTGTCACCTACTTCCTAAATATGAGTTTTCAGACTGCAAGTGCTGTGGAGCATGCATGGTTTTTTGTTGGTTTTAAATTTGGTGGAGTTGTGACATTTTCAGGACTTCTCAGCTAGTTCTACATATTATTATATATATAGTATCTAACCGGCTAACTCAGAATAGTAGAAAAACTTTCATTAATATCAATGGAGAATCAAACTGATAATGTATATAAAGCTATGCTATCTTTCAGCATGAAAAATTAAATGAAATGTCATGCCATTTATGCCATGGCACAATAGTTCTGTTGTCTTTTGAAGATGTCACAAATCCAAATGCACATAAAAGAACAATACAGAAATCAAGCTCTATTTCTTCTAATGTCCTTGTTTATTTTTAATAAGACTAAAAAACAAAGCTCAGAAAATCTACAAGATTAAATTATCTACCTTTAGTTAGAAGGATCTCTATCTTGTCTGTAGGAAGAGAAATATAAGGTATAGAAGATCTTTTGATGGGACTTCACTGTATCCACTATAATCAGTTCAGCAATGGTGAAAGAGTTAACTTTTAGTACAGAGGCTGCCTCATTGACTGTAATTATTTTGTTAGCAATATAGGTCCTGTATACCTTAGTGCACAGACACCTATATTAGGTTTCTAATTTTGTAATGTGCACATAACAATAAGAGACCTTATCTAAAAATCCTTTGAAACATCATTAATGTTTTCCCACATTCCAGCTGAACTCGTTGATTCTTGCCTGTATTAGTTGAGTCTATATTGAAAAAAGTTAATCAGATTTTGCTTGCTTTTAGAGGAAATATGAATTTCTTAAGCAACTTCAGACCAATAGGAAGACATAAATTAGATATAGTCTGTGAGCAAACTTTTTCAGAATAGGCATGTTTTCCACTGAGACAAACACTATGTTTTGGTCGTCTTTTCTATTGGTATTTTACTCACAGTAATGTGTACATCTCTAGGGTAAAAAGAAAAGTGTATATTTGCCATTAGGGGAATAGAAATTCTGCCAGTAAAAATCATAATTCAAAAGCAGAAGCATTAGTACTTTGGGGTAAACAATGAAAGCTGGTCTTTGGTGTTCCTGTCACTGCAAACTGCAGGAGGAAGGTGAAGACTCCAGTCTGCCTAATGTGGCAGTTACTGTTGATTTCTGCACGTAATGTTGTTTTCTGATGAATCACACATGTGCGTAACTTGCTGTTGGTTTGCTCTAATTATCGTAGATCATCTTCATGATTTGCCACTTGCAACCTAATATATTATGATAGTTGAAGTAATATGTTCTGGTTATAATTGGTTGCCCACTATTGATATGGGTAATGGATCTCTCCTGTGAAATACAAACAGTAACTAGATGCACAGCATGCAAGTGAGTTAAGTACCCACGCTACCCAGGAATCAGCAGGTATTCTTCATGACTTAGTCTCCAGACATATTTTTTCTGGAAGCTCAGCATATCTCTAATTGCAATTATATTTTGTGTCCATCTTGTCTCAGATCTTAGAAAAGGGGTTGCTGTGTATAAATATTTAAGTATGAAAGTAAAAGGCAATACCAAGCACTTTTCTGCAGACTTGAAGAAATGTAACTGGCATAGATCTTTTCACAGAATTCCCATTTGTATTAGTAGAGTTGGTCTCAAGGATAATTCACATCCCAAAGAGGAAAATCAAATCTTTAAACTGGAAACTGGGAGCTACATTTTGACATGGCAAGTCTTCATATTACATGTTTAGTTCAGTGTAATCAATAGCATTAATAAATCAGTGGATTGACTGAATTCTGAAAGGATTGTAGCTCTCGCACAATAAATTGATTTTTGTGTTTTCCATGTGAACACAGAAACACTATAGTTGAGTGCACAGTTGGTGTAATATTGACTTTTTTTTCCTGATATTTAGTCACTGTGTGTTCAAGGTTGACAAGAGCAATTATATCCCACCAGTGTCTATCAGTAACCATATTTGTCTAGGGCACTGATTTTCCCCAAAACACTTCTTGGATTTTAAGGCCTACCCTCTTTTACGTGTTCTATTCAAAACTTCCAAAATAAGCTGGAGACAAAATTTACATCCTCTCAAAGTACTATTAAAGAGTTTGATAAAAAAAATATGCTTGAGGCAAATGTTTGTGGATCAGCATAAGCTTTTTAAATATTTCACTTGGTTTCTTTCAGTAAATCCAGTTATGGGTGTTGAAGAGCAAACTGTCAAAACCTTTAAAGTCTTAGCCTGTCTTTTCTCATCCTTACTGTTTTACACCATTCTAAAAAGACTTCAAAAATAAAAAGAAGTGCAAAGAACATTGCATCCAAAACCACGCACAGGTTTAGCCTAGGGTGATTATCTTTAGTTTTAGTGAACAAGGTCTCATTTGACTTTGCGTATTTCAAAACTAACTTAGACTTGGATATTACTTTTGTGACATCCATTGCAAGAAATCTTTGAAAAGAATAAATTACATTCTATTCAATTCATTTTTATTTATTTGAGGCTTTTGTGTTACCTCTAAAATATATAAGACACAGCAGTTTTCACAGAATTTTCTGCTCTAATTACAACTTACCTAATACTAACCTGGTCACCTACCAGACAGTGATTATATTTCTGCATAACTTGCAGAGTTGGTGGAAATACATGAGACAATGCAAATTAAATTATTTGAAGGAAATTTGCAGTTCACTACAATTTATCAGTACAATAGAAATAGGTAAGTAGATATCACACAGATAACACATAGATAAAACATAACAGAGAAATGAGACAACTTGGGATTTTGGAGGGGAAGGAGAGAGTTTGACATTTTAGAATAGCATTTAAGACTCTGAATTAACTACTGTGTGTTCATACATCTGGTTTAAACATGGGAACTGGTGAAATCTGTGTACCACCTTCAGTGATATTGGCAGCTGGAATGAGGGGGCAAAAACCACTTTAAAATGTTGCATGCTTGGGCTGGGATCAGAGTTATGAAGGTCTTGGTATTGCAAAACATTCATTTTCAGCATCTTGTTGGTTGTTAGAAATACTGCTTTTGATGGGCCACAATTTAATCTCAAAACTGATTAAAATAGTAAATTATATTTGATTAATCAGTGAAGAAATAGAGTTCCTTTAAAAGGCAGACTCCATTTAATTAACAATAATTTGAGATCTTAGATAGTACAGATCTGAATACTAACATTCTTTGACAACTGGCTTTCAAATATGTTAGGTTTCTCTCAGAACTGCCAAAATTTATCCTGCTAAGCATTCAACAGCAATCTATGGTAAAAAGCTTCTTGTCATATCATTCCATGCACATTGCCCGTTCTCAGCTTCATGTGAATGTTCATCATGATCTAAACATACAGAATCAAGGGAGGGGCAGAAAAGTGATCTATGCATACAATAATAATGATGATACAACTTAATCTAAAGTAAATGTAAAATTGTGTTCATATACACAGAGTCATCTTTTGACTTTTCAAGAATATATATTGATACTTTTGTATGTACAGCCTTGCTAGATAGGATGCATTTTTCATAGTGCCGTTGGCAGCAAAACTAATTGTATTCTATATAAACAGAAAAAACATTCTTCTGTTTAAGGAATAAATCCAAGTTGACAAGATAAGGCATATTGTTGGTTTATGCTTCTTCAAAGCTTTGAAAAGTGCAGAAATTAATATAGTCTTGGTCACAATAATTTAGGCAATTAAATATTTCTGTTGCTTTTAAACTCTTTTACCTTTACCCTTGTTTTTCTTGCATGTTTTACTCTTTCTTTGTATTAAGAAAGATCCAGTAGATATTCCATAGTGAAACTGTAGTTTGTTTTTCTGTTTGTTTTTGATAGTGGACTTTGTGTGTGGGGTAAAGTGTTGTGAAATAGAAAATGTTGCATGGTATGGGTGAACGTGTAATTGAAGAAAGATGTCTTTTGTTCACAAGAACCAGTAGTTACAGCATGAAATTCATACTTACAAATAGTTTAAGCAATGCCAGCTTTGACATGAAAAGGGATGCACAGTGCTCTAATTATTATACATATTTTTAACATATGTTCTGCATTATATCACAGAGAGACCTATTCTTTAATGTTACTTTTTGCTGTGTTACTTTTCGTATGATACCAATTATTTTAAGCATGTATGACAGGTAACTGGCATCTTTATAGCTGTGAGGTTGCATCTCAGCAGGTTTTATCAGTAATACTGTGAACATGAAAATAATATGTTAAGTATCTGTTCTATGGAAAAGGATATCATAGGCATAGAAAATGCACTAAACAACCTTTGACAAAAAAACCCAGTCACTCATGAGCTGAAGTACGTAGTTTCTAAGTAATGACATTTTAAGATTAAAATGTTGCATATTCCAAGGCTGTCTTTCAAAACTGTTGTTCAAATTTACTGTCAGGAGCTCTAGTGGATGCACATCACTGTTAATAACCAAATGAATTAACAGTATGTTGAGGTTCTGTAGGGACCATATAGATACATTCCTGTTGCAATTAAATAAAAAATATGTGCTTGTGTATAAGGATGTAAATCTTTATTACTAATATACAGTTATGTTATTGGGTTTTACTGTGACAAGGTTATAAAATAATATATGTGTGTAGAGTGTGCTGTCACACAAGCAACAATGTAACAAGTTTGTACAGAACAATTATACATGTAGTTATATATAATCAAAGTTGTATAAAACTATAGAGTTATATATACACATATATAACTAGTTATACATAACTCTAGTATTTTATACATACTTGTTCTATACAAACTATGATTATAGTTTTATACATATATATAAAAAACTATAGCTATATATATACACACATATACAACTATATTCTTTAATTTTTATTTTATTTTATTTTTTACATGAATTGTACCCAAGCAGATTTACCTGGACCCAAGAAATCTGTTCTCACTGTGCCTTTCAGTTTTAGATAGTTGTTTACATCAGAGCTTGTATTCTCAGTACAAACACTGTGGTCTCTGGTTCCTTGCATGGCTGGGATTATGGTAGCAGACTATTGCTTACCACGGTAGGCTGTAAGGCCCATTCATTCATACTGAATGAGGCTGGTGCTGAGAAACTAGCATTATTTATTCTCCGTAGAACTGCAACTCTTGGCTGTTTCTAATTCATTTGTTACCAAGAACTTTGGATCAATTGTGCCAATGATTCAACTCAATAAAGTAGTAAATAAAAATGCCCTACATGATCTTTGGCTCAGGACTCTTTCCAGCTGTGTCTAGGGACATGGCTCAAATACAATTTACAAAAGAGCACTATTCACATAAGTAACCAGCATGCTTCTTTTAGATGATGATAAATGTCTAGCCCTATCCATTCTGTTCCGTATAACTTTTACTGAAATCCTGTGTGGAGGGTCCCATTTTGCGAGAAGGTACTTACGTGCTTAGTTTCTGTGCCATAAATTGTTGCTTGTTAGATAACAACATCAACTCTACCTTATGCTAGCTCCGTTTCAATTTACGAACACTTGAGTCATTGTTACTTAGGGTTTTCAAGAGTCCTTACCAACAAAGGTGGAGAGAGAATGTTTGTATGGAAAAACTCACTACCCATTTTTACCCATTTTACCATCTCAACATACAACTGGGAGATGAAGTTCCAGTTCAGTGTCCTGAAACTGAAAACTATTTTTCCGGTGTGCAAGGTATTCTTCCCCAACTCAGATCAACGTATGGTTTCTCATAGATGTTAACATAGCAATATAATCAGTCAAGTTCCAAGTTAATAGACCTTTAAAGTTGATAGTCAAAGAAATAGGATGTGCTGGATCGTTTCAGTGTTTTATCTGGCAGGCAGCAGTAAAGTTTTATAAGCTTTTTTGAGTCCCTTTTACATAAAACAGCATTGATGTTTTACCATCTCTTCTATTTTGCATTTTCTCCATGGGATGAAAGGTTCCGTCTCAGTATGTATAATAAATATTCCACTGACTTTGTGTGGGTGGTAAGCAAGAATCACTATGTCTGGTGGATTGCTAGAAACTGATGCCATTGTCTAACCGTATGTGTCTTGTCCCATGGGGATTAGGACCTATGGGAGACCTGCTGCCTCCTGGAAAGGCAGTTGAGGCCAGGCAACTGTATTGCTGCCCTGTTGTCTGGACTAGGGTCATTGTATATGACCTTCCGTTGTCTTCTTCCAGAAGCTAGTTAGGAACAATTAGATGAAATTTTAATTTTCTTTTTGAAGATTGGCAGTTTGCACATTCTGATAACAATAACTTCCTCTTCCTTTTCTTACACAGCAGTGCCTTCCATGATGCTAGGATTCTTGTCTCAGGTCTGTTGTGAGAATCGTGCATGAGCTGAACTACTATAGATTAACAGTCCAATTTTTGAATTTTAAAATTCCTGATCACAACCCCTCTGCTGAATAGTACATTTCCCGTTAAAACCAGCAGACTGGTTAATCAGACTGATTCCGGTGAAACTGAAGAATTCCACATCTGAGCACCTCAGAAGGAGCTGATCACGGATGAGCCTCCACTGCTATTTGTTGGACTTTAACTGGCTGCTATTTTCAGTTTCCCTTCCCGAGTTTGAGGGCAGCACTCTTTGATCATGCTCCAGTAAATGAAGATCAGAGCATCAAAGGGAGTTAAATATGTTGGCAGTAAGTGTCACCGAGCTTGACTTTCAAGTGTGCAATGCTAGGAATATATTCAGAAATATGAGTTAAGTGAATCAGGACAGTTAGGCACCTAAGAAATGGAATCAGGAAGGGAAAAATTTTGAGCACAGGGTCACCTAAATCTAGAAATAGGAAATATTGAAGAGAGCAGAGTTATAAGAATTCCTGCTTTTTCTTCAATTTAAATATCTATTATTGACAGTTGTGAAGTCATCGCTTAGAACTCATTAGCCCACCCTCCAGAGGTGGAAGATTAAATTCCTGCAACTGATAACGCATATAGAAAACACAAGGATGAAATTCAAGATTGTTGCCATAGATCTCTACACATTAACATTTCAGGTTTGCCTTCAAGCCCCTTTGCTGTCTGGGGTTCAGAATTCCTGAAGCAGGCTATGTTAAGATCTATGGTGCGGGTACTCTGATGACACATATAGGAATGCTTAGACACTCAGTTGGGAAATTAAACACAAGTCTGTTTATTTTGTATTTGGTTTTGTGCTTGTTTATAGCAAGCACAAAGATTCTCAAATGGTGTGAACCAATGATTTGGTAACTGGTCACCATGCATTAGAGCATTTTTAATATTGAGCCTTTGGTTTTTCAGTACCTTGCCCCCATATTGCTACAATTATATTTAAGTATTTAAGCTTCTTTCATGTTTATATTGACTGTACAGTCAAGCTATGTATTCCTTTTTATATAAGTCTGCACATATATTAAAAAAAAAATTCATTTACAATCCAGGGCATAAACTTAGGGAGACGTGTTGTGTCTCAGTACCATGTGGGAGAGTTTGCATTGACTTTTATTATCCAGTTTTGTATTTACAGATACCGTAGGAAATACCTTTCATGATTCAGGTAGAACTTGGATGCGCAGATCCAATATCCACCCACTTTTTCAGACTGTAGAGCCGATCAGTATTATGATCTAATGCAGTATGCACTCTGGTTTCCCCAGAAGCTAAAAACATGATGCTTGCTCTGCTTCTTAATCTCTGCCTATCAGAAGTTAGAAGACAATATTAAGAATGACTTTGCTGGCTGTTGTGGATTAACCCCAGTAGGCAGCCAAGCCCCGCACAGCCGCTCGCTCACTGCCCCCAAGTGAGGTGGGAAAGAGAATCAGAAGGCTAAAAATGAGAAGACTCATGGGCTGAGATGAAGACAGTTTAATAGGTAAAGCAGAAACTGTGTGCACAAGCAAAGCAAAATAAGGAATTCATTCACTACTTCCCATCAGTGGGTAGATGTTTAGCCACTTCCAGGAAAGCAGGGCTTTATCATGCATAACGGTTATCTGGGAAGACAAACACCATAATTCTGAACATCCCCTCCTTCCTCCTCCTTCCCCCAGCTTTTATTGCTGAGCACAACCTCCTATGGTGTGGGATATCCCTTTGGTCAGCTGAGGTCAACTGTCCTCTCCCAGCTTCTTGTGCACTCCAGCTGACTCACTGGCAGGCAGTGTGAGAAGCAGCAAAGGCCTTGACTCTGTGTAAGCACTGCTCAGCAATGGCTAAAACATCCCTGCGTTATCAACACTGTTTCCAGCACAAATCCAAAACATAGCACCATACTAGCTACTATGAAGAAAATTAACTCTATCCCAGCCAAAACAAGTACACTACCATTATTTAGATCATATTGATACCCCTTCTTCTGATTCTTTGCTCAGTCAGTCCAACATCTACCTTTTAAAAAGAAAAAAAAATAATCCCAGAAAGTGCTGAGCTTTTACACTTCACCTATTTTGCTTGAAATAAAAAAAAATAACTGGTGAAATGCTCCTTCACACTACACATTTAAAATGCTGAAAGCACAGTGAAAGGAAAACATTTTGTCATGGGAAAAAGTATTTACACAAATATAGGAAATGTGCATTTTTTTTCACATTTGATTCATCATCGTAAGTTGTTATTATCAATTGCAAAATCACAGCATTATTAAAGGCTCAGAGAAAAAATTTGTAGGCTGTTTGGATTCTTGTTTGAAGAGGAGTTCTAGAAACAAAAAATTGTTGTGCAGTTCAAGACATATTGTACTTTTTTTTTCTTCCCTTTTTGGCAGACAATACAATGTGAACGTAATTGGAATGTAAGAAAGATAAGAATAAAACATGATTTTTCAGATACTATTGTTATTGGCAAGGGCTTTATTCCATGTATGCATTTAATATATTAATGCTCAGTCTTTATATGTGAAATACTCCCAAATTCCTGATTATTAAAACAGAAAATCATTTTATAGTTAACTTCAGAACACTGTAAGCTTGTAATACTTATGATAAATACTGTCTGAAAATAGCTCTTTGTATATATTCTAAGTGCCATTAGGTTTATTTTTCTTTAAAAAATAATCATTATCTTTTCCATATGTTTTATGTTTATTACTGTTGAATATGTTGGCTTTGCAAAGCTATGGCAGGGGGATTTATAATATATTTGGTGGTGCATACATCAACAAAATTGCTAAGTTGCAATTGAAAATTCATATCATCTGTGCTAAAGCTAGGAAGGCCTTCCTCTTAAAAATGATATTAAATTCTCAGGGCACATGATCAGTTTTCCACAGTAGCAGAAAGGAAAGAACCTTTTCATGTGTGACCTGAAGGAACCAAATGTGAAAGTAAATGAGGTGCAATGAACATGGATCTCCAAAATGCCATTTTTACGTTTAGTATTCAACATACAATCAACACTTCCATATGGTTCAAACAAATAAAATTGCCTTTTACAGTGTAGTAACATGTCAGTCCAGCAGCAGCTATAATAAATATTTTATTACAGATAATCTGCATCTCATTTAGACTTTAGGAAAGATACACAGTTTATGAACACATTGTATATCACAATGCAAAGAGGAAAATAATGGTACAGAAAAAAATTATCATCTAGTGTTTTGATTTTTGAACTTACTGTAGTATTTTGTAATACTAATTAAACATTTAAAAAATAAAAATATGTTTGATGACCAAATTCTTCATAATCTATTCTCATTGCAGATTCCTGGATCATCGGAGACCCACCAGCATAACACCACATAAAAAGCTGAAGGTAAGATCAAACATCCTACGGCCTCAAGCTCTGATGGGACCCGTATATTGCATTGGTGCTTTTTAAATGACACACAGTTGTCTAACTGACAGAATAGAGCAAACTACAAAATTACAATAGACCAGTATGTGCTCAGTATACAGTGTTCTACTGACTTACCCGTTATCAATAATTTATGCTGCTGTGTCTAATTTACTGTTGTTGCAATAACAGTGTAGGTCAAAATATAAAATGGGATAAATTCATGTAGCGCTAACTTTAACAGATGTAAGTATTTTGTTCAGGAAGGAAGATCCAGGGTGATAAATTCTCTACCCTGTTACCAGACTTATCAAGAATAGAACATAATTGAATAAATAATGAAATTCTCAAAATGAACTATTAAATATCTTGTGAGAGTTCTCAAGTTTCCACAAGAAACTACTGTTGCCTACGTATGCCATATTGTGATGTTTTTTAATGATGCCGCTCTTTAGATTAATAATTTGCAAATGTCATTTGTAGCCATGACCTCAACTCAGCTGAAAGCACATAAGGTACCAGAGCTTTGAAATGGCAGCTGTTGGTGCCCACTCAGAAGTGGTTGTATTTGGCAGCAATCTGGCTGTGAGCAAACCTTAATCTGTCTGATCAGTACTTACATACCAACTGTACTGAATTGAACAAGTACCTGAGTTTTGTTTTTTTTCCTTTGGTTTTGGCTCAGTGATTTTTCTCAATGGTAACCAAAATCAAGTAATTTAAAGCTTGTGAACCTCACAAAAAGGGTTCATTTACAACCATATTCTGCATCTTGTGACACCGAATGGAAAGTGTGTTCTTCTATATGACTACAAAAGATTTTAGAACAGCTATCAGATACGCATTCTGCTCATTAATGTTTGTACAGTATCCCGCCTTAAAAGAGCTACAGTTTCCTAGAGCAAGTCATTCAGAATTCGACTACACTCTTCAAGTTTAATAGGTTGAGCTCTTTGAGTTCCCCTACCTCCTCCTGATTGATGGTTTGTTTCTTCTTTTAATACAAAATTCAGTAAAATTTCCCACAGTGAAAAGGGTCTTTTAATTATAAAACACCAGCATGTGGGAATGATTCAATTTACACATCAGAAAAGTTCAGTTACTTGACCATAATTTATTTTTTGTGCTGATCATTTACAGACCACAGATTCTTCTCCCCACCCCCGCCTCGCTTGCTCTCTCTCCATGTAAAAGAATAAAAATCTCAATAACCTGGAAAAGGCTTTAGATATTGTCTCACTTAGTCATCAGAACTAGAGTCTTCATTATCAGACTTTTTTTACCAGCTTTTATCTCTTTCTCATTTCCTAGCTATGTTGTTATATTTAATTTAAATGTGTTCTGTAATTGCTGAGTAATATAGTTTTTTCTTGAATCTGACGAAGGGACAGTGTAAGTAAGGAGGCGTAGGGTATCTCACTCATGGAACTGTGAACATAAGAGATATTACCTAAAAAAGATAATTGCAGTTCTAATGTTGCATGCAACACAACTGACCACTATGGCCTTCTTCAGTAGCCCTCTCCAGCACTTTAACTTGTCTTCTGCAGGGAATAATAAAGCTCTGTATTTAATTTTTTTTTCTTTTATTTTTTTTAAAGGATTAATTAATTATTAGTGAAATACAGGTCTGGAAGGAATGGAAAATTTCCATGTACTTCCTCTATGCAGTATTAGTCTTCTTTATTGGTTTTTTTTTTCAGAACATAGCTTAGGACTTGCATTAGTAGGTATAGCAGCTTTTAATGACAAAGCTTTGTAGATTCTGGATGTGATTTTCCTAGCAAAATCAAAAAAGTTATTCTTTCTTTGCGCTCATTATGGCCGTAAGAGAAATAAGCAGTAAAAATGTCCAGAATACCATTTATACAGATAGTTTTAAATACATTTACAGATATGTTCTTATATTTATTTTGGTTTTAATCAAATGTGGTTTGTGACTGAGAACTATTAGATTATATTATGCTCATTTTAGAATAAAAAAGTACCTGTAGGGAATTGTAGGTATATATCATTTATTCTAGGTTGTATATAATTTTGGTATTCAGCTGAGTACCTAACAATATTTATTGGTTGGCTATTTGTTACAGCACACATACAAAGGCAATGTCTATGCTACTGAAATACATTGTTGCTACTTCTTTGCTTTTTTAGCATTTAATTTAGTCTGTTTTCCACTTTGGAAGGGATGTACGAATGCTACTCTAATAAAACATGTCAAACTTGGGGCAGGGGGGCAGTTCTTCAAATTTTTTTCAGCTATTTGAAAGGTGGTCCTCCTTGACCCTGGACTAAGCATTTAAACTAAAAGAGCCAACATGAATGTGTGTGTTGCAGTGTCCCTATGAGAGAGAAACTGAAAGTCTGTTTTGTATCTGTACCTGCTGCTGTTTGGATATGCTTTTATGTAGAAACACAAATGTATCCCTGGATAAGACTGATGAGCAGAAACTACCATGTGCTTGTAAAACTGAGCAATTTAAGATGTTATCTTCCATTACCCATTTAGCCATTACAGGCTAAAGGAAGCCAGTAATTCTACCAGTTTGATTTTACAGATTTAAATTCCCACTACTGCAGCTTTCACTAATTCACCTGTACCTTACTGTACTCAAATCCTTCTCAGTAAAGGGAACAATTCAGAGTACGCAGGGACAGCAATAATCAAGATCAATGAGTACAGTAACGGATCTTTCCAGTTCTTATTAATGTTCATACAGACATGCATCTTAATACTAAGTACACTCTGCATTTATTTACAAAAGCTAATTTTTAAAATTCTTTATGATCTCTGAATAAGAATGGACCTTTATATCTTCCATCTGACTGGCATGTTGTGCTAAATAAATGCTCACATACATGATCTCACAAATATTTCATATGGAAGATGGATTGTACTTTGCCTACACAAAACTAGTATCCGATATATACCGTTATTCTGTGTTTTGGTTTGTTCTTTTTTTTTTTTTTTTTTAATGCAATCAGTTAATTGAACTCCTCTGTTCTTCTACACTAGTATACCTGAAGCCATGAATAGGCAGTGTTTTCAAATGACTCCCAAGGTTGGTACACTATTCAAACGTGTCCTGAAAGATGTGACTGACCAGTCAATACTCCTGCTGCTGGTGCAGTAGGAGTCCTGTGATGATGCATCTGGTTCTTCTTGGGGGTTTTTTGGTATTCCCCATAATGACTTCCAGGTCTGTTTCATTTACCAAGTAAGACATATAACACTGTTTTCAGTAGGTCTGTGTTCCTACAGTTGTCAACAGTTTGCAACAGTGTAAGTCCTCAGTAGATCTCAACTATAGCTATAAAAAAACCAAATGGTCTTGGTGTCAAGAGGGTCTCTATTGAAAGCCATTTTTGAATACTTTTAAATCCCTATTCT
Source organism: Gymnogyps californianus (assembly GCF_018139145.2). Taxonomy (NCBI): domain Eukaryota; kingdom Metazoa; phylum Chordata; class Aves; order Accipitriformes; family Cathartidae; genus Gymnogyps; species Gymnogyps californianus. The sequence continues at coordinate 37,974,747 of NC_059474.1, read as the reverse complement.
TCCAGACCATTATCTTATGACTATTTACTACTGTAAACAATAAGCTAAAATCAATAACCCTGTACAAAATGTATTAGTTTTGGTGGTAGATGAAAGTCTTTCCTCACAATTTCTATCATTACATTTTTTATGATCATTTATTTTCCTTTCTCTTCTGTGGCTTAAATGCTAGCATTTTGCTTCAATTTGTATTCATGACAGTCAAATGGTGTTGTACACTATGTTAAAGGTTGGTATTTTAGTAGAGGTTTCTATATTCAATAGATGTCCTGATGATACAGTTTTGTGGCAGAAGTTATTATTGTCACAACTTTTTTTCTTTTTTGCTTTTTTCTTTTCCTTTCATGACAATGTACATAGGAATGTTGAGTGTCAGTAAGACTGCAATGTTCTCACCCCAATACAAAGAGCTTATGGCTTCTGCTGTGTTGTATATATTTTTGGACATCCATGAAATTTTTAATTTGGTAGATAAGGATTACAGTGACTTAGTCTCTCCTGTTGTAACTGGACTCTGTCCATGCACTAGATGTCACAGCATCTCGAGTCCTTGCATTGTTGATGTAGGAGTCAGAGCTGAATTCGCAGCTGATAGTAGGCCCACCTCCCTCGTACTGCACGTATTTTATTGTTTTGGTTTGGTTTTTACAGTTATATATCTCTATGATTACTTTTTAAATACTCGTATGATTCCTCCACATTACTATCAAATCTTTGTCAGGCTACCCATATTTATGAGAGGTAGAGAGGCGTGCCAGTGGAAATATTTTTTCAAGTCGTCCTCAATAGAATAAAAAGGTATCATACTCAGTCACTGAACTGTTGTCTTCTCACAGCAATCAGTCAGTCAGTTATGGAGACCTGCGTTATTGGATGGATGTTTTTATATTTACAGACACTTTAGCATCTTTACACAAAATTGCACTGTTTGGCATATTAGTTGTAAATCTGAGAAATGATTTCTCAAAAAAATACCTTAACCACCAGCAGGTAGTGGCCAAGATGAGTTTGAAAACTTCCTGCCATCAAAGCTGAGGTCCCCGTCTGAAGTCCTGAGCTGCAAATCAAGTTAGCCTGGGAGTCACAGGCCTGAATTCCTGGACTTAATTGCCCTTCTGTACAGACTACTTCTCACTCTTTCCATTCAAAATCCAAGGATAGGGTTAGTGATGGTGCTAGTTCCTGTCTTTAGCAAATGGTTTCCTTGAGAGTGGAAAAACTTCTGTTTCTAGGTCGTTCTCAAAACCACATATCTCGCTTCTGAGCAGTAGCCCTTAAGACCAGCCACAGAATGGCATAAGGAGAAAGGATCACTACTTAGCCCAGTGCTTTGTGTAAATAGTTCTGGAAGGATGGCTTAGGGCCAGGATTCTCCTCTCCTGGTAAAATTGCACAATTTTCTGCTATGTTTATCAAGGGAAATTTCTCTGTCTGTAACATTCATAGTCATCAGGAATTCAGTGTACCCCCAGTGTACAGTCCCTGTTTAAAACCTCTCCTTGAGATGTATTAATTTATTAATTCAACCTCTCAGACCAATAAAGATATTAAAGCTGTTAAATTTTAGTCTGTTATCATCACAATCAGCATCATACTTTTAATCAGAAGTGGCCAGAGCCGTTTGATCAGTAATGAGCTCAATTTTGTCATGCTATTAAGCAGTTCCTGAGCATATCTATCTTAATGTGTTTAATAGCAGAATAAAGTGAAAAGACGCCTCCTTTCTAAAGCTCACATGGCCTCAGGTGGAAAGTGACTGATAAAACACATTCCTATTTTGCCACATGAGCGAGGTCCTGAACCTCCTGGAAGTCCAGCAGAAAGTGGAAATTAGCCCTTACTCTTGAGCCTCAGCACAACCTGCTGGCATAGCCACAAGTAAGAGACAGTAGCTATAGAGTTTGTGCTCTGTTTCATCTAGGCAGGGCTGACCTAATGCATACAGGTCATCAAGTCACTTAGTATGAAGTGTTCTGGGAAATATATACGTTGTAGACGTGGTGCTTAGGGACATGGTTTAGTGGTGGACTTGGTAGTGTTAGGTTAACGGTTGAACTTGATGATCTTAAGGGTCTTTTTCAGCCTAAATGATTCCGTGAGTCTGTAATTATTTTTTTTTTTAATCTGAAAACATGAAAACTTGCCTTTGTCCTTAGGAACAATTTCTGTCTTTATTGGTAGGATTCTCCTTTGGAGCATTTGTAGAGATAACAGGCAAAATCATGGATTGCCTTTCAGAGTACAGAGCAATGGGAAAAACACTGTGCCTGGGGAGAGGCTACATCGGTACAATCCACGAGTTTCAGTACTGTCTTTTAGGACCCTTTACTGTTTGGCAAAACTTGCTTTTACAGCTTGTTGATATTAACAGAGATGTTGTTCAATCCAGGATCAGAGAGTAAATATCCCAGGTGATAAATTCTAAAAGATACTGTCATTGCTGGTCTGTAAAAAATTTATACTAACTGGATAGTAGAATAGTGATGTTTTACTTTCTATGTAGAAAACCAAGTTCTTTTTTCAGGAAAAATGTTACAACGAAATAGAAGTTGGATTTTGTCAGGTATTATGAATACAGCTGAACTAGTTAGGTTTGGAGTAGCGCATTAGATAAAAAAGAGCAGGGACTTTTCTTTTAATAAGTCTCCCTTTTTTTCTTTTTCTTTTTTTCTTTTTTTTTCATTTTCTTTCGCTCATACTGTTTATCACTTGCATGCCAAAAAAGAAGGAAAAAAATTGAAGATTTTGTTGGTTTCTTAAGCAAAATATTAAATAGTGTTGACAGTCAGTTTCACTTTCGCAGCACAGTAATATCATGTCTAAAAGTAGTCCAGCTGATGCTTTGAGTTGCCACAAGTGTTGCAGCCCTGTTATTTTAAGATGCTCAATTATTTTTGAGCCACTGAACTATTGTTTCAAAAAGCATTTTGTTATTTCCCTTCAAGAGGCTAAAAACCCTTTCTTGTGGTACGTTACGGTTCTTTGAACTACTTTTTAAGGCTAATTTGTGATAGATTTTGTACTGTGATTTTTATATTTAGTCTACTGAATCTATCTAACCTGAATAGCCCGAGGGAGATAAGTCAGGAAGCATAGAAATCAAGAAAACCTGAAGCTGGTATTTCGAGCTGAACCAGAAGCCAATATAACTCAATTTGTCAGTGAGAATTTTTGCTCAAAGAACAAAAAACTTGATATTTTTTTTTTCCCCAGCATTCTGCCTTTGTGTTTAAAAAATGTGATTTCTACATGTTTTGTGTAAAATAAGAAACAACATTTGAGTTTTTGCTGGTTTGAGGTAGAGTTTAACATTCTCTATAGGAAGGAGTGGAGTTTCCTGAAACTGAAATTTGACCTCCTGATCTACTCTGATGGGGTTTTGAAGAGGTTTGAGACATTTCCTTCAGTTAATAGTGATAGAAGGCGACATTTTCTTGCATGCTACACTTCTGAGTTGATAGCAAACTAGTCTCAGGTTCAGTTGTCATCCATTTCCTTTTCTCTAGCGTCTGACAGGTATCAAGAAGAGGCTATGCACTGGCTCGGTACACTTGAGGCTACTGTACAAATTACGTTGTTCACGCAACTCATTTTAATGTTTTAGTAAGACAAGCAGAAAAGTGAACGGAAGCTTTATGGGTGTCAGTAGGATGCTCATTGACCTGATTGTCTTTTAATGGGAAAAAACAAAACAAGGACAGATCATTTGAATGACACAAGTCAATGAACCAGGTGGAACTCATTAGAAAATAGGGAACTGATTGGTTATACATAGACTTCCCAAGAATTGTTCAGCAGTATATAAATTAATAGTAAGTACCAAAATCCAGATGTAGAAAACAGATGTAAGATACAGGCTCCATGTTAAAATTTTAACTCACTTGATAATAGCTGTGTCAGAGACTATAAAACAGTGTAAAATATATGCTTCATTTATTCACTTGTTATCAATCACATAGGTAATGCTGTTTATATAAAAGTAGGGCTCCTTAACAGGGTCCTACTGAGTTTTGGGAAAGTCCCCTGTCCTGATTTCGGCTAGGACAGAGTTAATTTTCTTCCTAGTAGCTGGTATAGTGCTGTGTTTTGGATTTAGTAGGAAAATAATGTTGATAACACACTGATGGTTTTAGTTGTTGCTAAGTAGTGTTTATACTAAGTCAAGGATTTTTCAGCTTCTCATGCCCAGCCAGCAAGAAGGCTGGAGGGGCACAAGAAGCTGGGAGGGGACACCGCCAGGACAGCTGACCCAAACTGGCCAAAGGAATATTCCATACCATATGACATCATGCCCAGTTTATAAACTGGGGGAGTTGGCTGGGAGGGGCGGATCGCGGCTCAGGAACTAACTGGGCATCGGTCAGCAAGTGGTGAGCAATTGCATTGTGCACCACTTGCTTTGTATAGTTTAATTCTTTTAGTATTGCTATTGTCATATTATTATTATTATCATTATCATTGTTTTTCATTCCTTTCCGTCCTATTAAACTGTCTTTATCTCAACCCACAAGCTTCTTTTTTTTTTGATTCTCTCCCCCATCCCACTGGGTCGGGGGGGAGTGAGTGAGCGGCTGCGTGGTGCTTAGTTGCCAGCTGGGGTTAAACCACGACATCCCCAAAAATTGCAACTCCAGCACATGTGAAGCTGAATGTGAGGCCTGAGGTCTACCATACAGAGTCCAATTCCAATTTGTTTTTTTCAGTGAAACTTTGATACGTACTATTTCACATCCCTTTTGTCAGCAACAATGTTAACTATGCTGTTTTTAAAAAAAAAAAAAAAAATTAAAAAAGTGAAGGAATGTATTCCTCTAATCTGCTCGCTACACAGTTGACAAAGGTAGTTATGTATTTAGTCACTGAGACTGAACTTGATGTAAGAGGCAATGCAAGCTACCTTCCACAAATATCTAAAAGATATGGTAACTGTGCCTGAGTCCAGGAGCTCCAGGTGTGATTTTGGAGACTTCACAAGTATTCCTATTACTGAGTACATATCTATCATGTGGAAAAGAAGTCTAATCTCAGCTGTAAATGCTGAGAATTACATGTCATTTCCCTTCGAGCAATAAATGCTCTTTTGTCTATCTAGATTTTGTTATATGTTTTTCACAATAATTCCTAACAGTGCTGCACTGTGTCATTAAAATATCAAAATCTAGTAAGTCAGCTGGCAATAAATGGAAAAAATAGAGATCCATAGCAAAGATTAGTGATATCTAAAAGTGGTTTATGGGTCCTAGTGGGATTCCTCCTTTTTTTAACAACAAAGTGCAGAGTGAAAGAATATGCACAGCTTACTTTGTCTTCCTATTTCTTTTGATCTGAAAGAACAATCAGATAAGGCTGATTTCTGAAGACAGTTCAGAATGAACAGATTTCAGTTGCCCCCAGTGATAACCATCATTGTCAACAGGAGGCATTCCAGGTACTGACACTAGAGCCTTAAATGTTCAGATACTGAACATTTTATCTTTTATTTTAAAGACTACTGCTGGGAACTCTCTTTATAGAATGCAATGGATGATGAGTATTTAGAAGAAGAGTGAACCCTGAAGGAGAATAAAGCCCAAGCCTCAGAGACTGTCAGTGAACACCAGAAGGACAGAATAATGTAAGGTTAAGGCAGGGAATTTCATGCACACAGAAAACCTGAAGCTGTGGAAAACGGAAGGACAGAACTCAGGAGTTACAGGCTACAAACCCAGAACTGAAAGAATTTAGAGGCCCTGGCCCTAATGGGCATTTGTCCAGATTAGTGAATCGGTACACACTCTGTCAGAGTTCAGCAAAACTAAGTGCTTTTTCATAGGGAAGGTTCAGAACTAGAATATGTTGAGGTGTTGATAATCGAAGTTGAGGTATCTGGATTAAACCAACGCACAGAAATGCTAAGAGCTACCTTCTGTATGCCATGTCATTTAACAAGTGCTATCAGTCCCTCTACCACGCAAGCTTCAACTCCTAGTTTTTGAAGCAAATATTGATTTTTGTCACGGTGTGACAAGTTGCATTTTACATGACTCATGTACGTTGTACCAAGCTCACTGAACATGGCACAGTGCTATGCAGTGTATTATGAAAACTGACTGTTTACAAATGTAAAGATAATAATATTTTTCTGATTTAAGGGTATTTACACCCTGCCTGCTGCACAATGCTGATGATTATTTTTTAAGTTAGTAGTTAGCTATCTTCATGATTATCTAAGTTAGTAATTGATAGCTTAACGCACCTCAAAACCAGCATAAAAGACACTATTATCATTCATCAAGGATAACTAATTTTGAATGAGCAGATGCAAATGAATTCATAATTGGAGGGGTTTTATGTGCTTATCACTGCCACTGTAGTTTAAAAATGTGCCTACAAAATGCATGTTATTCCTGATCTAGTCTGCCTTCAAATAGTTTGCTCTGTCTACCAAACCCCGATATGGCATTCAAACACAGTGACTCCAGTCTCCCCACTGGTGCCCCTGGTGCTTTCATGGGTTTTGGATAAAGTCCTTCATCTGTTTTTACACTCATAGTTGGGGCAGAGTTCATAAATTTTGGAGAGTTTCCAAAGATCATTACTAATAGGAGCTCCATTGCCATATGTGTCCCCCTGACATACAAGGGAAATATGGAATTGTTAGAGATTGAGTCAAACCATACTGACATTTGTGAGCACGTGGGCAACACTTCATTTGTTTAAATCTAAAGAAGTCTTAGAATTATTTAATTTTTACTAGCATCTGGCCAGACCTGAGTAGAAGGTGGTGAATCTTGTAGTCCAGTAGGATTTTTCAGGGTGTTGATACAGCACATACAGGTGCTGATGAGTTGATGGCCGGGTCTGTGATTGTGGATGTCTGTGGGTAGTAAAGAAAAAAAATCAAAACATACATTTGAAAGTCACAGACATTGAGGAGTATAGCTAAAGGTCTCTTCTCTTCTTCCTCCCTTCATTACCTTGATTTATTCCTTGGTCACCAGTTTCTACTTGTGCAAGGAGTATGTGGGGTTTAGGACACATCCAGTATGTCTCTTTGGCTTGGCTGTAACTACAGCCATTCTTGAGGGCAGGCTGCCCAGTTTCCTGAGCGTACAGGAATGCCTTCTTTTTTTCCCCTGAGTTTTCTTTATTGGTAAGTCACTGCCAGTTCTGACCTGCAAGGAAAATACAATCCCATAACTTTCCTATATATCCCTCAAAACTGATGAAAGTCTTTCTGCAGGAAGATCAGGGCAAGTAAAGTTAGGAAGCACCAGATGACTTTTGGGCAAGTCCATGTGTGTGTCTCTGGCATTCATTTTTTCCACCACCCAGCAGTGATACCTGTTAGATAATGTTCCAGGAACACAGTTTTACATGAAGAGCTGTATATAATATGAACATAATTACTTTGCACACTGCACAGAAAAGGTTGCAATGATGGCACGTGTGGAATATGACTTCTCAGTTACGTATCCTTAAACAAATTTTTCAAATGAAAATGTAATGTACCAGGTGCAAAAAAGTTAAACAAATATCAGTTTGGCTTATTGTGTTTTACTAAACAGTTTCTAAATAGATGTGCATGAAGGCAATTGAAAAAACTGTATAGAAAACGTGTTGCAAATACCTGTAAACTTTAAGATGGGCTCTAGGTTACATAGAATGCAATTTGTGACGGTGAAACACATATTAAACATAGAGGCACTTAAACTGTAAATCCAACGAAAGTGTCCTCTTTAAATAAGCATAATCCAAATTTTAGCCAGCTGGGCCCTTCAGAATTTTGACAAGATTTGTGTGTATTGGGCAGATAAGCATGACCATTGCTCTGGTGTCCTCTACTGCTAGCAAATATGCACCATTAGGTAACTGGAGATTGAAACCGTACTATGGGCTTATATAAAACTAGAGCGCTCCATCTTACATTTAAAGTATGTAGAGCTGTTGTGGTTTAACCCCAGTTGGCAACTAAGCACCACACAGCTGCTCGCTCACTCACTCCCCCGGTGGGATGGGGGAGAGAATTGGAACGGTAAAAGTGAGAAAACTCGTGGGTTGAGATAAAGACAGTTTAATAGGTAAAGCAAAAGCCACGCGCACAAGCAAAGCAAAACAAGGAGTTCATTCACTGCTTCCCATCAGCAGGCAGGTGTTCAGCCATCTCCAGGAGAGCAGGGCTCCGTCATGTGTAACGGTTACTTGGGAAGACAAACACCATCGCTCTGAACGTCCCCCCTTCCTCCTCCTTCCCCCAGCTTTATATGCTGAGCATGACGTCATATGGTATGGAATATCCCTTTGGTCAGTTGGGGTCAGCTGTCCCAGCTGTGTCCCCTCCCAGTTTCTTGTTCACCCCCAGCCTACTCGCTGGTGGGGTGGGGTGAGAGGCAGCAAAGGCCTTGACTCTGTGTAAGCACTGCTCAGCAATAACAAAAACATCCCTGCATTATCAACACTGTTTTCAGCACAAATCCAAAACATAGCCCCATACAAGCTACCATGAAGAAATTTAACTCTATCCCAGCCAAAACCAGCACAAGAGCAAAAACCTGATGCAGAAGAAAAACATATTTTTCTCATATATTTTCCCTAAAAATGCAAAAGCTCTCTTTATGCTTTATGTAGCAAGTTTTTTTCAATGACACTGATCTGAAAGCCCACCTTGCTGATCTTTTTTCATGACTGAAATACCTGCACATTGCTTTAATTTTTATGTAAAGTTATACAGTGTTGACATATTCTGTAGCCCTTCTATGACAGGGCAGTATGAAAACCTTTCTTTCCATGTCTACTGAAGAAATCATTGGGGTTAAATGACAGGGCTCTACCAGTGATTTGCCTGTCACGGAGAACTGTAAATTGCAGCCTGTCTCCAGGATAGTGTTTAGACACATTCTGAGATTAATGGTTTTGCATAGACACTTTGGACTTCAAATGATTTTGAGATAAGCTCCATCAAGAAGATTCTTCCAGTTTGAACTCAACTGAAAGTGCTTTGCATTTTAGCTGCGTTTATATGAAACTTTGTTGGTATGGAACAGACAGTATCTGATATAAAAATGAAATGGTGTCTCTTATGTTCCAGACTACATAAAAATTTTCATCTCCAGCTTAACTCTTTGTGACAGATTTCTTTTTTTATGGTAGTTCTTAACACTTTCAAATAACAGACAGCAATGAGACATCTTATTTACATGATTGAGCAGGCCGTATCTTTTCTCTTAAAGGAGCATAGCTTGGAAGGCAGGTCTGTATCCTAAATTTAGGGAAGAGGAAGCTAAGTAAGGTGTATGAATCACCTGGGAAAATATCTCCATTTGAGAACATGCTAATTCATTCACTTTTTAGAACCTCAGTTGGTAATTGATGTGTGTTCTGCAGTGAATGAGATATTATGATTCAGGAACTCTAACTTAAGACATAGGTAATGATAAGGTTTCTTTTTTGTTTAGTGTGGTAAAGAGAAAATATCAGAAGAATGCAATGAATGTAGACATTCCTTTTTCATGTGTTCTATAGTTGCTTGATTTAAAAAAAAAGGAAGAAAACACCTTTATCATTATTATCAATCAGTTTTCAGCTCTTCTGAACATGTTCTGAAAATTGTATGGTTTCAATAGAATATTAGACAGTCAGATGCCACAGTAGTGGTGGAGCCATGCGAGAAGCAGCATAACAGGCTAAGTATTTGTATCTTTCTCATAAGTAACCTGTAGTTCATGTACGCTGTCTCTCCCTCTGGGCTAAAAGAGACAATCGGTTATTACTTAAACAGACTAGTCATTGTATCGTTGACCAAATATAGCCCACCAGAGTCTGACAGCTTGTGGCCTCCTTGTATTACCTGGAGTAGGAATTTTCCTGTCAGATGACACTGGACATCTTCCCTGTTCACCTTAGTATCGGTGCAGTTATATGACCTCAGGTTTCTGAGTTGCATCATGTGATTAGAGGAGAATTAAAAGGTCTTTTCAGGAAAAAAAAATGTAGCTCTTCTTTTCCAAATGATATGCAGATTTGTTCAAACATTTATAGAAACATCTTCATGATTTTTTAATTTCAGTGTTTAAGTTTTTACATACAATATTCGTGAATCTTGTTTATAATATTTGTGACTGAAACATTGATTAAGATATACAGAAGACTGAGATGAAAACAGAGATGGATTTGAACAGCAGGTCAGAACTCTATTAACTTAATGTGCCAAACATTAAGTGGGGCCTCTGCAGGGAGTTACAGGACTCCCACCATAAAATCCCACAGCAAATGCATAGTGTCTTCAGTCAACCTGCCAGTGATTTGAACACTCCCTCTTTCTCCTCCATGGCAGGTAAATAAGGTACAAACTGGGCATTATGGCTAGCAAAGACTTCACATCTCTGATTTGAAGGGCCAGGGTTCACCAGGAGAATGCATGAAAATTCCCACTTCTGGGAGAAAACCAACTGGAATTTTTTTCATAGTGAGCACAGGCCTCAGCCTCCTAGTGACTGATTAGCAGCCATACCCTTTAAAAGCCATATTAAAAAAAAAAAAAAAAAAATTTCTTCCATGACATTGTAAGACAAAAAGATCCAAACCAAGCCACACTGAAACCAATTTGGGTTTAATGGGAAAACACTCTTCCCAGTTCCTGAGTGTGGCAACTGGTTAGAGCCACAGACAGTTACGGACAGAGCTCCTATAGCAGCATTGTAGTTCAGAGTACGTGAAGCAACTAGAAGTGAGGGGCTTCTGAAGCGCTAGGGTGAAGTTTAAACGATGAATGCAGTAAATGAATTTATAAGCCTCTATTCCCCTTTGACGGAGAGGTGAGGCCATCTTTCAGGAGGAGCCAGTTTTGTGTTACTCAGTGTGCATGATTCTCTCCTTTAGAGATTGAGTTGTTCACGTAATGAGGAAGACTGCCAGTGCCATCACTTGCTGAAAACCGGATAGGCAAGCAATTATTTAAATAAAAAAATTTTAAAAAGGCAACCCAAAACCCCACGTAATATATTAGTGTCAAAATACTTCCGTTATAATAGCTTAACTTGTTTGTCTTAATGCAGCTATGGAACGTATTTGACACCATTATTTTTTTTTAACAACCAGAGCCAAGATTTACAAAAAATACAAACCACAAATAAGTGTATGTAAAAAATCATATTCTGAATGTGATTAGTGCATGCCACTTGCAAATGTCAGCAGTTATTTTTAGTGGAGAGCATTTGTAAGATCTGGCAGAGAACTCTTGAAATGTCAGGAGGGTAAGAGGAAGCATAGCAGAAGCCAGATACATATACAAATATGTTAGAGGATTGTAATAGTAAGTCCATCAGTTTTTGAAGGACAAGATGGAGCTGTCTTGAAACCGACCTGATAGATCATAGTTCCCCTCCCACATCATAGGTACTGCGGAGACATGACAAAATTACTTGAATTTTTGAAAGAACCTTGGTTTCCTTATAACCTGAGGAAAGAGCTTGTTCTCCCCCTCCCTTCTTGTTCACAGACAGATTGGTATTGTTAAACACTATATTGCACTCTACTTTTAAGAAAAGTGTGTTACACTTAGGTAATTTCTTTCTGGTAGATTTATCATCAAGATTTGCCTCAAAATATCTAAGGTGTATACTCTATCTTCTATATATAAAAAAATACCTATTCAAACCCCACTGGAAGCTATAAAGGGAAGGGCAGTTCTCTGACAGCATTGTTCACAAGTTCAGGGATAGTGCTGTTCAGTGCTGTTATCATTTTGCTTGATACAGGAATAGCTGTAGACTTGCCAGGTATACTCTATTAACAATATTTTCACAGTGAAAGATGGGTCAGATTTGTATGCAGCAGTATTTCAAGCATATCCCTTCATCTCATGCATGGTTCTAATTTTCTCTGCTGTTTCTAATAACTCTAATTATATATTTCTGCTTGCATATAACCAGGAAAGCTGCTGGTATTTATTGATACCTCTTAGGATTAAATAATTTAGTTTTTCATTTGTGCAGGAATAGCACCTTCCTCTTTAATAAACATTGTAGTCACGGATTTGATGTCATCCAAGCTGAAGTACGACATTTTCACTTACAGGTTATGTAGGGTTTTTTGTTTGCTGGTTGTTGTTTTTTCCCAAAGCCACATACCTAGTTCCCATTCTAAGATAAGTCCTGTGTCCTCCACACTGATCAGTGCTGGTGTCTTTGCATCAGAACTCTGTCCTCAGAAATCAGTCTGAATCCTTACAATTATTAAGGTCTCCTTGGGCAGACTCCAGTCTTTAGGGTCACCAGGAACAGAAAGCCTCCCATCCCTTTCCTGTTATCCCCTTGTCATTGATTGTTGGAAAATTGCAGGAGGTATACCTCTAGGGAACTAAGTTCTTCTGAATCATTTTACAGATATTACATATTTTATTGCTTTCTTGGTTTACAGGAAAGGTAATTTTCTTCCTTTAAAAGTAGATCAGGTTATGGAAAATTACACTCAGAGTTGGAGATAAAATGGACCACCCAGGTAAAAAAAATGACATACTAATGGCCAAAAAACAACTGAGTCCTCTTCTATTGCAGTGCATGTTCTGAGAATGAAACTATAGGGTTTATTGATAGGCCAATTTATTTCTGCCTACAATAGAAGTGGCAGGACTGACCACAATGGAAAATGGAAAAGCAGAATAAGCAGTAGCTTAATTGCATTAATGCAATTAACAATTTTAAATGTGATGCATTTTTCCTGTCTCGAAGCATTTTTAAGTGATTTTCCAGAGTTCCCATAAAAATATATAGCAAGTAAAAATTCTGCTCTCTGCTTAATCCAGGGGGATTTAAATAAAATAAATAAATAAGGTCAATAAGAAAGCTTAAGGGACACCGCCAAAATTTAACACATCCAAAATTTGACCTAAGGTAAAAAAAAAAAAAGTTATATTTTTATATATGCTCTGAGCCTGAGAATCCTGCCAAAATGGAAGTTCCAATACAAATAAAAAAATCCCAGCTAGGCAGCCAGCTCACATTAACACAATTCCTTCTTTGCATTTGCAGGTAAATCTCCTTTATCTACTTACTTCCTTCTTGTGCTAAATACTTCAATATATAAATACATTCTGAAGCATTTACAGAGTCTAACTCTCCTTTGCTCTATTACAATAATACAGCAGGCAGATAGTCAGAAGACTTGTATGTTCCCAAAGAAAAGTCTACTATTATGAAAATATATGTGCAAATTAAGTCAATGTTGTGAATTTATTTTACAAGTCTAATGTAAAACAGTGTTTTCCTTCTTTGTATAATTATTCTGTGAGATTTCAGCTACTTAATATCAAAATCTTTGGATAAATACTGGGTTTGGTTTAGAGCTGTATGATGCAATGAGCTATAGAAAAAGGAAAAAAAGACAATACAAGACCATTTCTTTTTGTTGCATTTTATTCATACAGAATATCACGAGTTTTATTGTTGATGAAGCTAAGAATGAAAGAAGATAGATGTCAGAAAGCAGCTCCTTTTGTACTGGTGTGAAAGAAAAATGGCTCACAAACAAATAAGCCTGGAACTATAAAAATACAGAATATAAAACCATTTTTTGTGGGAGGACAGGAATTTTTTTTTTTTTTTTTTTTTAATGGGGAATGGATAACGGTATAAGAATGATTCGGAAATTGCCAAAGTCGAAGTACTGTTTCAAGAAAAAATATTAAGAGGCAAAACTAGGGCAGGGCAAAATGAAAAATAAAATACCAACCTGAGTTTAGGATCTAAATCCATATTCAAACCCTTTATAGTAGAGATGATATTTGAAAAGTGCTTAACATTCAAGATTTCCCATTGGGATCAGTATTTTAGAACACTAGGGTCCTAAGAACCTAAGCATGAATATAGACATTTAACTGGAGGCTCCTACTTTTGTGACTCTTGATTAATATCTAAATAAATAAAGCAATATAAAAAAATAAGGCAATATAAAAAGTAGAGGAAGGATTTGTTGCAGGGGAGAGCTATGTTCTTCATCTGAATCCATGGAGAACCCAGAGCAAAAGGCTCAGGAAATTTTAAGTTGGCATTACCAAGCAGTTCTAGTTACCAGGAAGGATGAACAGGAGACTGTCACTTTTCAAAACGCGTTGTCTTGGAAAATAAATCAGAGATGAATAAAAGGGCCACCGGTGATGAAATGTGGGGGAAAACCAAATTAAGACGTGCTGGAGCTCAAGGAAGTCTGGAGAGAGGGAGCTAAAATAGAAAGAAAAAAAAATGCTATAGTGGGAAAAAAAAATCCGGTATGCAGAGTTCATATGAAGGCAGAATTTGTTCTCCAAAAAATGCTAGTCTAGCACACTATTATTTGCCTACACATTTTGAGCACTGCGTAGGCCATGATTGCCAAATACAGATATTTGCGAGATACATGTCTGTGATGTGAATATATAGTATTATAAGGAACTGAGAGACTTAGGGCTATGAATCTCTTCTTTTTCTGTCCCATATGTCATTCCTGATCTTTAGTTGACCAAGTAAGTTATGAATTTATCTTAGAATTGCTTGAATCTGTAGAAGAAAAAAAAAAGATAGAAAAGCCTTTGGAGAATTTTTATACATAAATTTGCAGAATTTTTAGTGTGCCATTTTGCAGTTTAGCAGATTGGCTTTCAAGGCACTTGGCCCACACTAATCTTTGAACCTAACAGAAAAAGAACACTGCTGTTGCATTTGTATCTCAGCACAGTGGATATATATTGCTGACAAGCTGGATGTTTTGGTTTTTCTCAGGGAGTTCAGACACTGCTAATAACTTGGTAACAAAACAATTAAATATGGATACGGTGTTATTTAGCTTGTCAAACAAAAGGCACACAGCGTCATTTTAATTCCCAAAAGAATCAGAATTGTGAAACTGTCTGAGCATCTACTTGTCCAGCCCACCTACCTGCTGTGGCTACTCATTGCAATCTTTAGTATAACTGTACTTCTGTTGATTCTGTGGAACTAGAGAAATTTTCTTCAAGACAATGTAATAGACAGTAGTCTGGTTCCTTCTGAGATGTCAAATACCTACTTTATTATAGTGAGAAAGTGACAGTCAATTTAAACCAGAATTTATTGAGAACATTAAGAGCTGGAAGGACTTTGGCTAATCACCATAATGTCCCCAACAAATGGTAAATGAAAGCATGAGGAAATTGAGTTAACACAAGTTAAAAGTTCACATACTTACTGAATTATATTAAAAAACCTATAACCTAATTAAATTATCTGAAACTACTCATTTCACTCTGTCCTGTTATACTAGTGAATGCATATGATGGTATTTTCTTAGACGCATAGCAGATGACAGGTTTAGCATGAGTCAGATAAAAAGCCAATGAACAAGATCAAAGGATGAATTATTTACTAATGTGCCATATTCTGAATAGTTATACTCAATAATGAGAAAAGTTTTGCATTGGTGTTTTTTTATATCCTTCATATTTGTAACTTAAAAAATCAGTATTGTCCCAACTAGAATACCTGGATAAAATTTATCCATTCCTCCTCCTTTACGGAATTTTTGCAGGGGAAAGGCTAGAGAGGGTAAAATAGCACAGAATATGTATATGTCCATAGACATGTATTTCAGGTATGCTGATATTCCTTAAAATTGCAAAAGGTGTATTACCGGTTTATGTACCATTACGCTACTTCATGAAGATCCTTTTACATGCCTAGACTTTGTAGTAAGATATAACATTTAAGATCAAGTTTTCTGAGTTTCTATGTTATCTTACTGGAATAATCTTTCAAGTATTTTTCTTTTAATTTAAAATAAAGGGATAAATATACTTCACTAGTATAACTGGCAAATTTCCTACAATCCCTCCTACAGATTCAAGGTTTATTGAAAATACAATGGTTAAAGAAACTTTGTGTGGTTTCAGCTTATGGCATAGTAATTTGTATTTGAAAACAATAGGCAGATCTTTGAGAATCTGTGAGAAATTTGATTCAGTGGTCAGATAACAGCATGTACATGCAGTAGCATTCTCACTTCTAGCAGCACATGGGACTGTTTCAAGAGAAGAACTTCTGGATAGTGAACAGCAGAAATTTTTGCAATTTGGAGAGTTTTTGTGTTTATGCATTTGGTGGCTTTGCTTCCTTGAAATGAAGAAAATCAGATAGGATACCACTCAATCCTTTGGCTAACCACAGAGGACAGAACCACCATCTGAATATCTTTTCCTGGGAAAAGTCAAGCACCATAGAGGAGTCATCTCTGTCACCTAACACACAAATGCATAAGGAAAGTTATTGATGATGGCAGAAGAAAGAGACAGTTTTCAGGTCTAGAGGGGGAAAAATGATAGTGTGACTGTAATAAAATATCAAGATGGCATTCCAACAACATTCAAAATTGGGTGTATCCCATAGGAAGTTTCATCTTTTATTTCACCTTGAGAATGCATTCTTCTCCCCAACCATTACTTAGAAAAATAGTTGCTTTTCAGAGAGAAATACAGTGTCACACATTTGTTTCTAACAGCTTGCTAAAAGAGAAAAGCAAATGTACAGAATAAATTCCCCCTAGCCCAAGAAATAATTTTATGAAATGAGAGGACCTGTCCACTCCTATTTAATACTTCTAAGTGCTTGTCTACCAAAAAGAAAGGACATCATTGATTGTTTATTGCTGACATCAAGATTAGAGTCAAGAAATGATGTCAGTTTGGCTTCTGTAACAGGAGAGCTTCTAAAATTCATAGCAATCATTCTTAAGTTTCCTCCCTGATGGTTAGTTTGACATTAAGACTTACTGACAAAGAAACACAAAGCATTTTCCTTTTTTTCCTGCAAATATTTGATACTTTAATATTTCTCCATTTAAGTTTCTTAGTTTTAAACTCTATCAAAGGTAATATATGTGTTTGAAATAAATAATAATAATTTTTCTGTGTAGCAAAGAACCGCTAGTTTTGATGCTGGTGTTCACACACACACACACGCACACCCACCACCACCAAATAGACAAATAAATGAAAAATAAACACCCTACACTATAAATAGCATATTTGGCATTTGTGGGTAGCTTGAAATCAGCTTTAGGAAGCCTATGAAAATAAGTGTAAGTTTACTTCCTGTAAATGGAAAAACACCTTCATTTAAAATTGAGGCATTTGTATATATTTTCCCTCTTTAGACAGATAAAATCCCATCAATTTCTCAATCAAAAATGAATGGAAGATATAAGTCTCTGGGAGCACAGACCAGCTTAGAAAGCCCATTACAGTCTAAGAAGATGACCAAACCTAGAGTAACTTTCGAATCGCTAGTGTACTACAAAAGCATGAAGAATTATTCCAGAGAATGGTAATTTTGGAGGGTTTTTTCCTTTCAATCTGAAAGCAAGGGGTTGTTTTTAATGAATGAGAAGAAGGAAAGAATTATATGTTATGGCTGTGAAGTGCTTTCTGAAATTCCAGCATCTGTAACAGGTAATCAAATTCACTTCACTTTAGCAGTAAGCTGCTTGCCCTTGGTGATGAATGCCACGTATCTTACAGTCCTGATCTGCATCTCTGCCAAGTTCAGCCCTGGTGAAAATTCCAGTGAAATTAATGTGGTTATACTGATGTAAAGCTGGACTAATGCAATGAAGGAACAAGCTCTAAAACTCAAAATTCCTTACGTGGCTGTCAAGTAAAAATAGTCACTGGTTTTAAAAACATATTGCAGAAGATATTTGTAGATATTTTAGTGGGATTTCCCAAGGCCTTTTACCTTACAACTTTTTCCTTTAGATTGTCCAAGTGTAGGTCAAAAATCCTTTCACTTCACTCTCACTGGCATATATGCTATAAATCTTTATGCTTTCACCATATTATGCAATTGCTTTTGCTTCTGTGAATCCCACATAATACAGAAAAAAAAAATTCTAATATATAGCTTATATTAAAGCAATAGGACACAGTATGTCAGATTCCTTATGAGTAAATTCTAATAATGGTTTACATAAAAATGAGTGTGTCTGTTTTTCTTAGCTTTGAATTTAAGAAGTATTGCAGTATCTCTAAGTATCTCTGATTGCTGCATAGGCATTCATCATGCTGAAATGATTTGCCATGCCTAAACAAGCTTGAACAATATGAAATTTTAAAGATACTACTGTAAACCCATTCTTTAATTTTACTAAAATAATGAAAAGCATATATTACTTTAGTTTACAAAACATTGAAATGCTAATTCATATGAAGTGTTTATTTTCTACACATACATTGCGTTGTTGTATGTGGTATTAAAAGCTGTTCCTCTTTTTACATTTTCAGTTTTTCCTTTTTGATCTATTTTGCAATAGGAATTTCTAAAATGCATGGACTTGTTAAAATTTTACCAAAGTTTCTAGACATTATCATCAGCTTAGGCTTTCTGATATAAGAATATTGAATATTGAACATATTCAACATGAGTTAAATAAGAATATTTGTTGTCAACAAGCAACAGTGAAACAAGTAGCAATTTAAATATGCAACATTTATGTGTGTTCAGACAAAAGATGGAATTAAAATAAGAAAATTACACAACAAACTAGAGATAGGCCCAAATTATTAGTAGGTAAATAGAAAATTTTAGCATAACTAGAACAAAGTAAACAGAGATTAAAATTCTTTTAAATTATTATATTCTAACAGAGGAAAACTATTTCACCATTTATGAAAATCAAGATATAGCAAACTATGAATTCTGTTCATTAATTTTCTAACTGCCTTTTAGGCACCTTTTTGTTATCGAAAATTAAACATTCAATCTTATCTTACTTTTTCTCAGCAATGGAACTTGTCTTTTTAGAAAAAGACTATCCAGGACCACTGCTATAATGTTGAGGCATGCAATGAGTTTGACGTGACAATTTCCTTTTTGCATATCATATTACTTTTCTCTTAATAAAATGCATTTTGCATGCAATGTCAGGTTGCTTTTGGTGAGTTTCCATCCAGATATCATGTTATCTCCACAGTCACCATTCAGTGTATCTCAGCAAATGGCTTCTCTTTTTTTTTTAATTAATATAGTTTCATATTTTTATCCTTTTTTTTTTCTCCAGCACTTTTCTCATCCCTAGAGTGTTGTTCTCATCCAAAATTGCCTATATGCACTTACTGGGGTTGAGGGGCGCTTTTGGAGTTTATTAGTGTAGAGTTACTCAGGTGTATGAGATCCCTGAGTATTGCTTTTTTTTTTTTTTTTTAAATAGACATTTATGGAAAAGTATTTTGGGTTTGGTTTTTTGCAGGGTTTTTTTTGTTTGTTTTTTTGTTTTTTTCCCAAAAGTACATCTACCATTTAAACACATAATTTGTATGGATTTACACTGGGAATTATATGATGAACTACCATTCCTGCTTTGGGAATTTCTGTGAGAACATTCAAGGCGTTTGGCTAGTAAATTCAATTACCTAGCTGTAGTGACAGGAATGCAGAGAATTGCATATGCAAAGATCCCAGTGATTTACAAAAGTAAGAATTCAGTCTGAGATGCTTATCCATACAGATTTTCCTGACAGATGTATATACTTCTACTGCTTTTAATGGGACTTCTTGTGGGACTGGGGATTGATTCTGCAGCATTTATGTAACTAAACTCATAGTAAACAAACTGGAAGCTTATTAAGCATGGGGACTGCATTACTGATATCTAAACATATTTTCTTTTTGTTTTAAATATACCAGTGGTTTTCAAAATAAATTTATTCTTCATGTAGTAAACATCTAACCTTATGTTGTCACTTTCAGACCACGAAGTCTGAAGAGATGTTACTGAAACAAAGTTCTTTGTTAACATATAAGGCCACAGTTAATAATTCAGAATAATAGCATATTACAGAGTGTATTTGATTCTCAAAACGAATACATATGCCTGTTAAGCACTGGAGCTCTTTGTCCTGTAAGTTCTTAGCATGTACCGTACCAGTATGCTATAGCTGAAGATGATATTAATATTAATGAAGAATGGAAGCTGAGATATAGTGACTCTCATTCTTGCCCCAGCCCCCTACAAGCTAAATCCATTAGTATAGATAGATCAGCATTAATAAACAAGGAGGACAAAATAGCTCTCAATGCAGGGACAGTTTTGCATGACCTTTGGTACGATAAGCTTGTACTTGGTCATTGTGATGCTCCGAGTTGACCTATGCAGCAATGTTAAATCTGATGTAACCATAGAGAAATATTATCAGTGCTTCATGTGCAACTTCAGTGTTTTGAGCTGCTGAGCTTTAGGGGAAAGAAGTGTTGAGCTTCTCTGTTTGTATATCGTTATACTGATTACAAAAGGGTTTCATCCAGGGATCTCAAGTGTAAATCTATAGAAAATTAGTTGTCAGGGTCATTAGGGAAAAGATGCAGTTTATTGCTTTGTATTAAAAATGAGTACTTTTAATATACTGTGCTATTCATAAAGGCAATACTGACTCAGGATCCAACTTGTTTCTGGACATCCACCAGAAGAATTATTTTTAATTGTTAAGGCTCAACATAGTCCCAGCAGATTTCAGTGTCTAAAGAATTACTCAGCTCCTGATCAAGTTTATACTTCTAGGCACTGAGAAATTGCTTGGAGATTAAAAACACTAAAAACACTATACTCTTGATGCATTACAGGTCTGCTGAGAACACGGTTTTCATGAGTTTTGAGAGCTGCAAAACTTTCAGAACATTTTTTTTCAGGCTATGGTTAAAAAAAAAAGCATATAAAGTATTACAGCTTTAATTCAGTTCTAAGATTACACAAATGAGCTTTAAATGTGGCTTCCACATCTACCATTTTATAAAGCTTCTGTCTGGATACTGCGTGGCCAGAGGAGTTGTGAATAATTATGAATGTCCCAGAAAAGTGACAAAAGCATGCTTGCATTTTATTGTGTGTATAGCAGTAGAAATGACCATACTTATAGTATATTAATACTTCAAATCATAATTGGCACTTGTAACTTACAAGGTAATTAACTGTTGTAAAAGAATGCTGTAAAAGAGGCAAGTACTAATTTTTAAGTGATGTTTAAGTAATCTTTGTGCAAAGCTGCATGCAGAGTATAGTGAGCAGGGCTAAGCATCATCCCCTGAACCAGGATTTAGAGTGCTAGCCTCACTTCTTTCCCAAAACTGTTTCATGTATACAGCTACTCTAGCAATTTTAAGTACGTACATTTCTAGTTATGCTCTTCTGAGTATGTGCTTTTTGTGTACAGCCATCATCAACATTGCATTTATGCAGCCTGGGAGAGGTACCTGTGTCTTTATTCAGCATGGTAACTTAAACAGTATTGGTTTATGGTTAAACAATCTTTGAAAACCCTGCACTCCAGAAGATTCCCAAGTTTTCCAGGAATAGCATTTCCAGTTTCATCCCAGTCCTAGAGACTTTTTTTTTTTTTTTCCCACAACAGCTGAACTTGTCTTCAGTTTTTTCAACTGCCTCAACCCCTCCCGGTTCCCAGCATTAATATTCTTGGTTGATGTGGGGAAATATGGACATAGTCCTACTTCAGATGCAGCGAAAACTTGAACTAGGACCTTCCAGGGCAGGGGGGAAATCCTGCCCTATTTGTAACAATGAACCTGTCACTAGGCAATATAGCTGGGCTCTGAAGAAATTTCCCTGTGTGTATTTTCCCTTTTATGCATTATTAATGCTGCTTTTTAGATCCAATCTAGCTTCCTCTCCTTTTTTTGGCCACTGCTTCTGTTTACTTCAGTATCTGGACTCTAGCTAGCTGCTTTGGCTGGCTGATGGAGACTGCTGTTTGGAAACTCATCGTCTCACCAGGACACTTGACTGTTCCTGAAGCACCATCTCCACTGTAGGAGGAAGGGCAGTGCCCTTCCCTGGGTTGAGTCAGCAAGAGCTGTGGTAAATATTTTTCAACTGAAAATATTTTTTATATGTATCTTTAAGCGCTAAAATGGTTCTAGATTACAAAAGAGAATTCAGATCTAAAGGAAAGAAGTGAAATGTCATTAACATTGATAAAGTGAAACTCAGATAAATTTGTGTGTTCTGTATCCCTTTTCATTCCATTTCAATCTGCCAAAAAACTTAGGCATGCTCTAGAGGTAGATATATAGCTCAAACCACAAAAATCTCACTTTGTTAATTTTAAGGCATTTCAAATTGAAACCATGTTAACTTCAGAAACGCTACATCAAGAGAACTACTCGGTATTTCTCTCTGGACTGTTTCTTCTATTTGCAATCAGGTCACTTTTATGACTAACAAAAAAATAATCAGCAAATCAGTCATTCACATCTAGAGAGTATTTTGTGAGTCATACGGCAGGAACATGAGTGCAAAGATCCATTCTGGATGCCTTGAGAAAGGTCATCATTCACAAAATGCCTTGTAATGTATACTAACCCCAAACATTGTCATGTTCTGAGTGGTAGTATTAGATGTTACTCTAGTAAGTTTGAGGCCTGAAACATTTTAAGTAAACACTGACAGAGAAAAGGAGGGAAACTGGAAATAGTCAAGGAGGGAACATGCATGAATTCTGATCTCCTATCATTTGTCTGATTGTTATTTCCTTGAGTATACAAAAGCTAGAGCCCCTACTTAACCATATTTTATGCTTAACAAAGTTCTTGTGCTAATGGAATGCAACAGCTAAAATTTAAAAATACAATTATAAACAAGAGAGTGGAGATTGCTATCACACATGTTAATCAGCTGGAATAGAGCCCTTGGCTCTATTATTTGGAACAGAAGTCTCCCACTGCCTATGTCCAACCTCACAACTCCTCTGGAAGAAAGCCTCTGCCTTCCAGATAATAACTACTGATCTCTTTTTTTTTCAGGTAATCCACATTACTAACACCTTCATGCCACTCTGAAAACACTCTCCCTCTTGAAGCTGATTCCTTGGCATTAAGGACTTCATAAGCATTATTTTACGATTAGTAATGTAATTATATAGAAGTACAATGTTAGCTGACTAGTTTGTAATCTTCGTTAAGAGGAAAACATCAAAAATGTTATTAGGTTTTATAACTGTTTTTTTCTCGTCCCTATCCTAATTCCTTATTCTGCAAAACACACTTCCTTTTCTGCTCCTTGCATCATTTCTGTTAGTAATTACAGCAATTTGGTGTCTTTCAAGTGGAGAAAGCAGGTTGTCTTTTGAGCAATAGCATACCATAGGTTATTTGAATTAGGATGTTTCCATAATAGTACAGCTGTCCCACCAAGATGAAGTATGTCACCTTGGTAACATGCTTAGTTTCCATCAGCCTTAGATCCCGATTCATTCCTGAACCCAGTTTCAGCTGGGTTTTGAATACAGTCCACCGTGGCACAAGACCAGTTGTTGCTCCACTCATTTAAGTAAAATTCATACTTCTCCTCATGCCTCAAATAATTTGTTTTCTTGTCATACCTAAATTAAATCATGCAGGTACCACAGTGGCCATATTTGAAAAGGATATGTACTTCCAGAATTGTTCTCTTTTTTAAGCCCATACTTCCAATGGCATTTTCTGAAGGATCTATTAAGTCTAATAGGGGCCTTTTTAGTTCAGTAGGAACTACCAGTATTTTTGTCATGGTGCATACTTGTCTAAAAATTGCTTCAGTCTTTTCAATACTACGAGGAAAAGACATTGCAGAGGAATCCGAAAATATGTGTATCTTTAGCTGTCACTTTTGTAGCTTTTCTTTTTAAAAAATGGATGAATGATATATAGGGTGTACTTTTAAAATATCACAGTTGTGTCCAGAAAGAGTTGTACATTAATCAGAAAATTAGCAGTCATCTCTGCATCAGTAAGAAAGGGATCAAAACTTCTTTAAAAGTAAATTTGCAATTTTTAATCTAACCTCTGTTCTTTAAATAGATACTTTTCCCATCAGTCTTTTTTATGTGAGAACTTCTAAGTTTATTGTTAAAATTAGTGGAAGCATTTCTATTTCCACATGATTAATACTAATACAAGAATATGTAAGACCAAAACACTATTTGGGGTATGAGCAGGGTTTCTGTATGTAAAAAGTTAGATGTCTGCATTAATGAACATGTATCTAGAATACAGGAATATGGTATTTCTTCACTTGGAAATTAATATCGAGGACTGTGGCATTAAAAGAGACTTGATTAAAAGAAAGAATATCACGGAATTTTTCTTATTTTATAATGATAAATACCACATCACTTCAACTAGACTGTAGCCCTTTCACGAAGCTACAGAAACATGTGGGAGCTACTAAATCCATGTTCTCTTGTTTAACTGTGGGGATTAGATGTTATTGTAAGCATATCGCCAAAGAGTTTTGACTCTCCATTTGCAGTATTCTGAAGGAAAGGGTAGGAAATACAAAAGTAATTGCTAAGAAAAACTGTACTGATAATTTTATGTAATAGGGAAAATACTCTGCTGGTTTCTAACCTTAGTCAAGAGTGACATTTTTACTTGACAACTATCGGGTTTTTATGCGTAAAGATTAAAACTGCATATGCAAAAAGGTCCTGTTCAGACTGGCATCTTTGTGTGAGAAAGGGCTTGTATTTCACACTGTGATGTTGTTTTCAGATCCTGAGAGAGAACATGGGCTCTGAAATTTGAATCTCTTGCATATAACCTACAAATAAACTAATGGCACCCTTTTTGCAAAAAACAAGAGCAATTATAAGCAAATGACTGAATGGTTATAACAAAAAAGTAGTGATACCAGAAAGACAAATACATCTGGCATTCTCAAATATTAACAGGAGACAGAAATGAAAGTTTTGGTGCCTACACTTTTGCATGCTCTGATTTATGTCATGATTTAGATTTGAGGCATAAACACCATAATGACTGATTCTTTAGTCTTCTTTTTTATTTAAAAAGTACATTTATTCATAAGGTATTAAAGGGATGTTGACCAGTATAATACAATTAATCTCAGAGATGTGCATTGAATTAATGTTTATTTGCAATCTTAAAATCATAAAGTGTATTAATAATTATCTTATAAAAAATTAGTTTGTTTATTTTTACATAATTATACAATCAATTTCAGTGGTTACTAAAGACTGGAAATGGGATGAATTACAAAGTATCTCTATAAGCATGAAGTAAGTGAGCTTTTACATTGGCAAAAGCGACAGCTATCCCATTTAGCAATAAAAACTGAGGCAAAAAAAAAAAATCCTAAATTGTCCAAGGTATGGGATATCATCTGTAACTGAATCAAATTCTTTAAATCCTGAAACTTATATTACAAGTCCTTCCTCCATTACTTTAAAAAAATAAACAAATAAATAACGGGGGGAAATGGGGAGGGAGAGAGAGAGAAACTTATTTAAATCTCCCAGCATTGGTTTAGGAATTTTAATACGCTGTCATTTAGGACTTGGTATACAAATTTAAAGGTGAAAATCCCCTGGAAAAGGTGTGTCCTTTGTAAATTTTTTTGCTTTCTAAATTTAGGCTCAGTTTTTGGTTTTGTCTTGTTTCACATGTAATAGAAAGTATTGGTTTCCCTATTTTACAATTTTCAAATAAATAAGGGTATGGAATATAAGCATTAAAACAGTCTGTGTTCTTATTTGAAGTGGCAAAATTAGTCAGGCCAGGAGTTCTTTCAAATCTGTGAATTTTTATTTTATTTTGCTTCCCCCTCTCCACCCCCCAAAAAAGGTCTTCATGCTTTTGGAATATCAGAGTAATCAATGCAATACTGAGAAGACATCTTAAATGACTCACCCAAACCTAGACAGTTTGTAAAAAGCAAGCAGCTCTCACTTCCTGCGTTATGAGTTGCTAGCTCTTCTGGGTGAATCACTTAAATCCTAATAATTCCAGATTTCAAAAATATCATTAATTTTAAAACTAAGCAGAATCATTAGACTGATATTTAACTATCACGCACAAGTTATATGAGTTTCTTAGATGTGCCTTTAAAAGTAACCCCACTGCAAGGACATGGGGTTTGTGTGACAGAGCAGCACTGGAAGATGGTTTCACTGCAGTCCATTCTTCCAGGTGTTACCTGGCTGAGCTATACACTTTTTTTTTTTCCAGTTTGGGTGAGTCTTTTACCTACTTTGCATTTTGGTGGGCTCCTCAGTGAAATAAAGATAGTACTATTCTAGCTGCTGAGCCTGTTTTTTAAAGCTTATTTTCTCAAACAACTTCTGAAATGGGCTTCACTATATTCATGCCTAATAATAATACTGGTAATAATCATAAGAGAATGTTATTACGTGAAGCTGCTAATTTTGATTTTATTTGTCTTGAATGATAAAGGATGTTGACAGTGTACAGTATTTCAGCAACTGTTTTTACTGAATCTGTATTTATGATGATCTTTTTTGAAAAATAAGTAATAGGAAGAAGTCTTCGTATGTTTTTGAATCTATGTATTACAAAAGAGGCACATCTCATTGTTCAGTTCAGGTGAAGACTTCATTGTAAATGGCAATCAGCATCACTTAGCCTTGGGTGTGCATCTTAAACCTTTAAGGAAGTTTCATGGGACATAATCTTTTTTACGCGTGTGCTAAGCACAGTTGTAAAACCTCTAGTCATGTCTGTCTGAGAAACATGGTTACTTTTGTGGTGTTGGCTCTACATTTTCTTCCCCATCACTACAAAGTTAGATAAGTGATGATAACAAAAAGTGCTTGAAATTCATAGCAACTGATCAAATTTGATCACAATGCAATGCATTCTACTGGATTTTATGTTTAAATGTGAAATTAATTTTTATAGAATAATTTTATGCCACAAAAATTAAAGTTTCTACTGTAAATACTGACACAGCTTTAATCATAATAGCATAAATGCAGTATGTGTAAAAGATAAACCAAAGGAGTTCACAAATTCCTGTGTGAGCTATGCTATATACAGGATGGAGGGATGGATGGATAGACAGATAGGTAGCTAGGTAGATATCACACATTATAAGGTATAATTGCCATAGAGCAAAGGAATGTATGATATGAAATTAAATACATGTGTTAATGAACTAGGGAAATTGTATACATTTAACAGTTGTTCATTTTTCATTCACATGGATGTGTAAATACACAGAATAATAGTACCTGACAAAGAGCTAAGAGGAGGGTTAACATCCAATGTGAGGTGGAGTGTTTAATGGATGAACTTAAAAGCAGATAACAATATAGCATCCCATGTATACTTTCATAATTGCGCGTTCCTCCAGAGATAATGGATATCATTATCAGCGACGCCTGTCCTAAGAAACTTGGCAAGGTTATGATTGTTTGTTACAGCTTTGGTTATATTAACATACACATTAATATTTATAAATATTTTATGTCATGTTAATTTTTCATATAAGATGATTTATGTAATGCTGCTGTGCCCTGTTAGAGGGCATTTGCAGTCTGCTTCAGAAGAGAAGAGAATTGATGCATGTTCTTTAAGAGGACTTGCCCGTGTATTACAGTGCCACAGTGCATTATTCTGGAGAACAGTGATTTAAAGATAAATTATCTGAATTGCAGATACACTCCATTAACATTTTAAATAAAACATAAAGAAAAGACCACTCTAAAAAATACAATAGTAATATTAACATTTTTTTTCCCCATAAATAATGAAAAAAAAATAGTGTTAAACTGCTTGGTTTGACCTACATTCCAAGACCTTTTTTGTTATATTGGGGGAAATTAATAATTACTTTCATGGCCTAGTTGTAGAAATTTGGGGGGAAATAATGCATCAACTTTCCAAGTAGTTATTGAGGAAAGAATAATTATATATATTTTCTTATGTATATACATCCTTTGATGAGGGAGGTAGATAGCTTAGTATAAATCCAACCATAAAGAAACATAAAATTTAGCTCTGTCTAAAGCAGTAAGTATGACATGAGAAGTGGCAGAGATGTAAATAATGATGCCATTCAACTTCGCTGTTTCTCACTGGAAGAGCAATCACAAATCATTGAGTTTGTGAATTAGTGGATATGCAAGCAAACGCAATGCAAGGATAGTGTGTAGGGTTTTTTATGTAGGTTTTTTTAGTTTGACAAATGAAGTTTAGTTTGAATTGTTCGTAATACTTCATACTTGCAAAAAAAATCTTATAGGATATCTTGTAAAACAATAAGATTTGCGTAACAGGACATCTTACTGCAGCACATTGCCTGCTAAATCCTTGGGAAATGGGCAAGATCACTTTTTGTGCATTCCCACGGACTTGCAAGTTAAATTGATTTTAGTGCAGCAGTATCACATAATGTATTTGTTCATATATACATTCTTCTGCAGAGAGCCACATTATTAATCCATTCGTTTTACTTTTTTATACTTGAATCATGAAGCAAATCTTAAAGAATAAGCAAACTGGTAGAAAAGAAAAAAAAAAAAACACCAAAGCAAACAAACCCAACAACAATGATTTATATTCTTTTTTGTTTATTTGGTAGCCAGGTACTTTAAGTCACTTGCAACTTTAAGAACTGCTTTATACTGATGTCTGATATTTTGTTTGGTTGTCTATAATACATGTTGTTAATATAGGGCTATTTCATTCATAGAATGTCATTTCAAATCCATACTTCATATAAATATTGCTTTGAATGAGTCAAAGTCCTAGACTTCTGAAATCTTGCACATTCCTGTGGGACATCATCCTAGGAGGATTTGTAGGGTGCTGCCACATCCTTAAAACAAGCAGCAATAAGCGTCTTCCTGGCTGAGCCAGCAGAACTGAGCTTTGTATTCTACCCTCTGCTGAGTAGACCTCCAAAAATTGCTCAGCTGATCCTCCATAAAAATTAACAGCAGAATTTGGTAAAAATGAGTCTACTAGCCCCAAGTAATATATTCTTGTAGGTTTGAGTGCAAAACATTCATTCATTCTCTTTAAAAAAATTCATAGCTTAGTGGGGTTTTTTTAAGGTTGTAGATTATAAAAGTAACTAAGAGTAACTCCATAAATATACATGGACTATATTAATGAGTTCTAATCACAGAGGTTTCAGGTGATAATGAACTATGACCATCTTTGATTTTTTACTTCCTCCACAATGTGCAGTCACCACTTGTCTTAAAATTAAGAGATTTTAATTTTACCTTTTGAATACTAGGATGTGCAGTTAAAATGTGGTTGGCAGGGAGCAGCGAGTCCAGTTTCTGGCTCTGTCGCAGATTTGCTGTATTATGTCAGGCCAGTTATTTAGGAGGGGTGTCTCTAACTTCATGTCCTATGTTACATATATCTACTGGTTACACATCTGCTTTAATCTAGTCGTGTGAACATCTTCTATAGCTGTTAGAGAGGCAGCAATCATAGAAAGCAGCTCATCCCTGCTTAAGTGGCTAACAGTGCTGGGATGTGTTGCTTATTTCTTTCCATTCCTTGAGTGGAAGTTAGGTAAGAAAAATTCCAACTTCAGTATGAAAATATTTTTTGTGATAATGAAAATGAACTTTTGGAAGTCAGGATATGCAGAGAATCCCTTAGCTCTTCCAGCACAGGAGACCAATCCGTTCTTCTAAGATACAACGATCCCAAGCTTTCTGTACAAAACTGCCATCTCTCTTCCCAGTCCTACTGAGGGGTTTCCTGACCAAGGAATTGGATTCTCAGTATCTGTCACCAGGCCACTTTCAAATCAAAGTACAAGCATTGGGAAAAGTATAAATGAAGTATAATTTCAGAACTCATAAATTACAAATCTGGATCTTTCAAAAAGTGGATATGATGGATGAATTAGTTTATGGAGAAATAATTTGTTTCTAAGATATGACCTACAGTTTTCCTTAATAGGTAAAATATTATAAATCTCTTACATCTAAAAAGTAGGTTTTTAACACAAATGGCACTGGTCATTTTAGTTGCGTGTCAGCTTCTAACAGTTGGGAAGTGATTCCAGGTTAATTAATCTGGAACCAAAAGGAATGTTTAGTATCTCATGGTCGGCAACTGATCAAAGCACAGCGTGTAACAGCAGTATACAGGACCATTTGCCTAGGAAAAAAATGTAAAAGTTTTATCTGGATATGGACATTTCAAAAAACGTCTTTATGGCTTCCAGATTGACTTGTTAAAATATATTATCTGTGGAACTTCCCTGGAAATATTTTACAAGTAATGTCAAAGGAAAGGCTTGGTATCAGTTTTGACAACAGGAAGCCAATGCATTCTTTCATAGCACTCAGATGGCACACGTCATGTATCCTTACTTTGCTATGAGTCTCTAGAATCTCTATAACCTGGGCCATAATTACCCAAACACCCACCTTTGTTACTGCAAAGTCTTTTGACTTTTGAAGTCAGCTGATGGCATTTCACTTTAAATCATAGATGTGAATGAACAGTATATCTTGATTTTGGGGCATCTAATTTTAAAATATTCCCTCTGCTTGTCCTATGAAATACAAGCACATCTTCAAAAAACCATCTATAATATTACATAGACTTTTGCCTTCAGGAATAATACTTTGATGAATTTGTGATTGGATTTGATCAACTAAATTTATAATCTTTTAAAATAAAATAAAAACCTGGCAGCATTTTGACCCAGAATTGGATTAGATAATGTAGTGATGAGTGTTGTGTAAGAACCTATGCTATAAGTGAGAGTACTGGTGAAGAAAGTATACATGCATTTAGGCTACTATTTCTTAAGTCCTCTTTTCAATTTTCAATACCAAATGAGAATTTCATCAGAGTTAACTACCATGGAAGGGGAGGATGAGGAGAAATTACATAGAATCTCTGGGCTGGAACATGATTAAGTAGCCATACAACATGGTAACTGAAATGACAGTGGACATTAATTGGTCTTCTCTGTGGGAAGTACCAGTACGGGCAGCAGATGCTGACAGTGAGAAGACATGGCAAATTTGTACAAAATATAAGCACCTATTGTCTAATGAAAATCTTATAATAAATTTGATAATTTTTAATGGGGAGATATTGATTTTTTGCAGGGTTTAAAAAATAAATCTATGTTAGGCCGAATGTATGTTGATAGTATTATTAGGAGCATATTTCACACAAAATGCAAGTGTAAGGCAAAATCAACAAAAATATTTGCATCATTTTTTTAGACCAGTAAAAACAGTTGTTCTTAATCACATATTTTATTGATGAAATCTTAATGTTGTGCTAGAAAGAATATACAAGGGCAACGCTTTATTAACTTTCATTACCCAAGTTGTGACAAATTCAAACAATAAACAAATATCATATATAATGACAAGTACATTGAATAATCAGAGGGGGAAAATTCTAAGTAAATCTTGAGTATTATTAATACCAACGGGAGGCATTTGCGATATACGTTTGTATGGTTTGTAGCCTTTTAATCTTCTAAGTGCTGAAAGCCTGCCTGAGGGGTGATCGTAACTATGCATTGGCAGGAAGAGGAGCCAAGGAGGCACACCCTGTGTTTTAGCTGTGAGAGAGCATAGAAGCAAGCATCCTATGTTGGGTGTAGCTTGAAGTAAAACAGCATAATTCCAGTTAACAGCTAATTTCAGATTTTAAAAATTCACACATGTCAAGAGAAGTGATTCAGTGAGACTTCCTTGTCCATCTCTTTTTTTTTCTTTTCTGTTGTGTTACTGGGCAGTAGGTAGCATATGAGGGAACCAGGTAAGAATAGATGTGGCAGAATGTGCTGGAGAAAAGAAAGCAATAAAAGCAGTTGTTGAGAAGATACTATCAAAGTGGTTATTCTGTAAGGGAGAAGTTCACTAATTGATGGTACAGTCAGAATGGAGATGCCTTCCAACAAAGAGTGGTCTGGAACCTGTCCTCAATTTACAAAATAAAAGGTGGTGTAAAGTCCTACACTATCCATGATATTATACTACAACAGACTAAATGTGGGTCACAGTTCTGAAAGGAAGACAATTATTATAAAAAATAGCAATACTCTTTTTAAGCAATGGGTGATTTTAAATATTCATTTTAATAAAATATTCTAGTAAATAGAAATACTGCAAATGCTCAGTACTCAGTACAAATCAAAGTAAAATACAAATACAAGTAAAATATTTAACATTTCATTATAAAATGGTAATATATACTATAAAAATACACAAACACGAGTTATTAATGCATTGATGGAAAGGCATCCCACTGTAAATGACATTTCTATACAACAGCAACAAAGAAAGGTGACTAATTCCTTCCCACCAACTTAGCAAAAAATTTTTGAAGTAGGAAAAATATTTAATGGATCTTTTGCAAGGTAAATTTAAAAAATGGTTCTTTACACTGCTTATCTTTTTGATAGAGTTTTATTAAGTATTTTTTAAAAGCTGCTGCTAGAAAATTGGGTCCATATTAGTAATTAGTACAAAGTGAAATCAGTAAAGCCATGCTATTTTATTCTAACATAAGTGTTCGAAATTCTCAACTAACATATTATTCTTCTCTTAAGCTGTGGTTGTTTTTTTTTTAATTTATTCTAAATGGGCTTTTTTCTGTTTAGGGAGCTTTTTTTTTTTGTAACAAATATTAAATATTATTCAGATCCTTGCTTTTTATCCTGATATCTATTTGTTTTACTATAAGCTATACCACATATAATGTGGAAATTCAGACAGAAGTGGGGGCAGGCAGAATTTTAACAGCCTTCAATATAGTGTGAAAATTAGCCAGCGTGTTGGTTATGACAAGGAATGCTTGCTCTAATCTCTTCAATTACTTGTGCATAGATTGGTATAAGTGCTCGGCATCACAAGTTACCACAGCTAATCAAAGGAAGCCCCGTAATGAAATTGCAAACCTCCCATTTCTCTTCCTTTGCAAGCACAGGGCTGTAACTGTAATAGCAAAGCAACAATCTGGCCATTTGAAACTGTTTCCTATATTTGACGCAAACAAGATAGGAGGATCAGCAGAATAAAAAGTAATAGGCGATAGAACGAGGTCAATGATACATATTTTCTACAATCAACTGGTAGCATTTTGAACAATTGGTTAGATACATTAATTATGGGTTTACAAGCTTGTAAGCACTGTTGCTATTTTTCCTCTCGTTCATTCAGGTCTTCCTCCAGACACTTTCTCAATGATACAGAAAATTTATTCTTCTATTTTCAATTTTTACCAGTTGTAGAAACAGGGCTGAGAGTATTGCACCTGCCAGCCATCTGAACATACAATATATTCTCCTGAAAGTTTATATCAAAGTAGCGAGAGTTCGTAAATCCACAATTACATCAGGGCTTCAAAAGAGTAATTTATTGTGTCATTTGGTGAGCTAAGTTACAAAGCATCTTGTAGAAAAAGTATGAGATTATATTAGGCAAACTAAGCAGTCTCATAGCTATCAGCTCAGTACTAAATGCTTGGCACAGCTGAATGAGAAAACAGCCTAAAAAGAAGGTGCAAAACCAACTATTTTTGAACATGATGATCAAAAAAATTGACTCTTTCCCTAAAACTGTTTCTTTTCCTTTCATCGAGATTTAAATTTAAAAATGAAACCTACTAGACCAGCTCCTCATTTTTTGCAACATTCAGAGTAAGTGCAGGAGAGAAAGATTTTAAGTCACTTCTGTGTAGTTAAGTGAAGGTTAAAATGGTCCTAGAAAATATTTCCCTCATTTTCTGGTTATTCTGAATTAAATGGGCTAGAATGATGCCACAAGGGCTACTCGACGAGCCAAGATTAAGCTAAATCACTTCAGTGATACTGGTACAGTGTAGAAACGTCTTTTAATGCAAAGCTTATCAGCTGACAACTAGTAGCAGTGAAGAGGTACAGTGGAGCTAAGTTCAGGATAATGTCCCCTGCTGGGAAGAAAATGTCCTCTTTGGAAGGTGAGGTTTCTGAAGATACTGCCTGAACTAAATACTTCCGACTTAAAAATTGCAGGAACTTCATCCCAGCCATTCTGTCTGGTTTCTGAAAGGGCACTTGATGATGAGCAATGGAATTTAAAATAAAAAGATTTTTCTTTTCCCACTGTAGTCTATCTGCTATTCCCAGCACAGTCATATTTTAGTGAATTGATGCCCACACTTCTCCTGTGGTCAATTAAAGTGTAAAACTGAAGAGGAAGTACTGCAAGTATGAGAGAGCATTGAGAGGAATGTGAGGTGGACAAAGCTGTGGAAAAAAGTCCAGAGCTTAAGGAAGATGGATTTGTGCCTGATGTGTGTGAACTGGAGGGGATGTACGCGGGGAGAGCTAGTGAACGCCCCCCAGGGAAGCTAGCTGAGTGATCACTGATTTAGTCTGATGTGCAAACAGAAAAAATAAAGAGGAGGAGAGGACTGTTTCAAGTAGAACTGAAACAGAATAAGGGAGAGGTTTCAAGTGACTGGGGAAAGAGAGTGGGAATCAGTTTGCTAATGCAAACATTGTTTTTTCAAGTCAAAAATGAAAAGTCTTCCTTCGTTGCCAGTTATTTAACTTTGTTTAGCGTTTTGCTTTCAAGTTTTTTTTTTTTCCTGAGAAAGGCATTTCAAACTGAAATTTGCTATTATTTATTTTATTATTATTCTAACATATTCCAAAGTTAAGCATTTCATTTTCAAAATGTTGACCTAGAAAAAAAATCCAGTATTTAATATCTTTTTCATTTAAAATAAACTGATACCTGAAACTGAATAGAAAGAGAATAGAGATTTTCCCTTCACTTAGTCCACAGAGAAACTAGCTACCAATCATACAAATTTATTATTTCATAAAGATTTGTCGACCAAAGGGTAAAATTTCTGAGTACTTACTGTGAAAGATAATGTTTATCCACAGAATATGTTTTTTGTTTCATGGTTTTTTGCTCAGAAGATATAAGAAGAAACTAAATTAATACTAAAATTTGCAAAACTGTATTCTACAAGTAAGGAATTAGCAAAATGTGGGATGCCTGTGAAATATTATTTCTGTGGTGGTGTTACATGGTTTAATTGAATGATCGCTTCATGCACAGCGTGGCCCTCCTATAGAAATGACTCACCAGTTTGTACTGAATGGGCTTTCCTTAGAATCCTTTCTTCTTTATTCGAAAAATATGAATCTGTGTTTGTGATGGATTGCAAGGCAAAAGGTGATTTCGTGGTTAAGGAACATTACATGTCACCTGAAGAACTGGGCAATCAGTTTGCCTCTGCTAGAGTTTTTTATATGATTCTGGGCGAGTCTCTCAAGCCCGAATGTTCACAGTTGGCTCTACTGGCTTACGTATTCTCTAGAAACATCTACAATGCTACGTGGTGCAGTGCTCTCTGTCTTCAGCCTCCTTGTGTATTCTAGATTAGGCACCCAAATTTTCTAGACTAGTCAGACGATTCTAGAGTTTTAATTCTGGGCCCCAATAGGTTTATTTCCAATGTAAAATACCAAAAAGTCATGTCTGCAATACCACAGAGCTGCCTATGACAGAACTGATAATGTTTTTATTCAGTGCATCATTCTAGTGGCACGTAGTAAGAAAGATTAGGCAGAATCTATTGATTGTAGGGGATAAAAATGCATAGTGATTTACTACCTTTCCTCTAAATAAGACTGGCCTCTACAAAAACTAAGTATTTGATCATTAAAGAGAATATCCGTATATCTAAAAGCAGGATACTGAATTACAGTTACACGGGCAGCCTTGATTATCAATGGCATTGGCTGATTTTTGATTGGTTGATACAGCAACCTCATTGCTCTTTGCATATCACTTCTCATTTTAATGTGTAATAAGTATACGTGTTAAAGTAGTCTGATATTTACATGAGGATTAACACATGCAGATGCACCTCTTTAAGCCAAAGTAGTACTTACACATATAGAAAACATGGAAAAACGAGGAATATTATCAGCATAGACATGGAACCTATTATCAAATTACCAAAGGAAGTGGTGTGTGAATTTGATTATTGCCAATGTTGTTACTTATTTGTATTGCCATGGCTTCGACGAGCACTCAGACTGCGAGAGCTCTCAGATGCGCTGCATTAAACGTAGCATAAATGGAAAAAGACTTTTCCTGCTTCCAGAGAACTTTACTATCTAAGCATAAAACAAAAGCAACAAGGCGGTGCAGCTAATGGCAGCACACGGCAGCACCGGCAGTATTTGTCAGCACAATTGCAAATACTGCCCAAGCTTTTCAAAGGTACCACGGGAAAGAAAATCTCTAAGAAGCAGTTAGAAAACAAGTGAGATAGCTAGCTTTGTGGTTTTTACAAAGAATTTCTTCCAAGTGTGAGAGGAATCATGGAAAAAAAGTGGAGAGATGCATTTCAAACTTTTAAGAGTTGGCAACAGCAAATGGCATCATATGCCAGGCTGACATGGGTGTTGAGCTCTTGACAGTAAGAAAGCGATGACTGGCAGGATAGGAAAGAGCAATGGGAGAACCCTTAAAATGAGGACAAGTAGCTTAAGTTTGGTAGTAGAGAAGAGGCTGCCAGAGGAAGGTAGTGCTATTGCCACGGTGCCTGAAATGGCCAAAGTGGCAGGCTGTAGAAACACAGCCTTTGCAGGAACACTCAAGAAGGTTGTAAGGTTATAGGTTTCTTTATCTATTCTTTTACTTTCTATGACAGAATTCCTTCTGACAGACATTACAAGTTTATTGTTCTGAGATTATTTTGAGAACTATTTATTTTACAATGGAAAAATATAAATGCAGAACGCTAGTTTTGCCAGCACATGAGCTATAGATTTCTGCTGCTGCTTCTTTATCATTTTCCATTTCATTATGATTAGTGTAAAAACGGAAAAGCTGTATTTTTACAATATGCATATACAAAGGGTTTCACTAGTTTTCTTTGAACACTGAATGTTTCAGAAAGAGGAAGTATAGCTGTGTGCTTTAGAAAGCTTCCAAAAAGATTTATGTTGTAAAATGAAGCTGGTTAGAACTATTTCCTTCTCTATTTTGCCTTGTTGCAAGTCCTGTTCCCAAAATAGTGGGACAGCTTTCCTCTGAGTCAGCAAATGTTAGAGCTGGCATTAGTGCTGAACTGGGATTTAGGTTTTCTAAGATTACATCCTTTTGTCTGAATTCAAGGACTTGCTATGATATCATCAACACTTCATAAGTATTCAGTGGTCTGATGACAATTTTAGCTTTTAAAAAATCCTGCCGTTACTCATCTTCTATTGAAAGCTTTGATGAATACACTATTTCGGATCTAGTCTTGATCCAATGTAATTCAAGAAAAGTAATATAGAATCAGACATGCTGTGTGCAATTACATTGCCATGAAATCAGCAACACAAATGTTGCACTGCTATAGTAGTAGCTGAGAATTAAAAAAAGGAAGATAATGAAAGCAAAAGTTATTTTATTTTGTTTTTCATCCTCCATTCTACTTCATTTTTCTATATTTAAGTTCCTGAAAAAAAGAACAGAAAGAACTCATGCATCCAGAAGCTATGAGAGTTTCAACATCACCTTAACTAATATATGCAGTATTTAATAGACAACTGAAAGAAAACACAAACAGAAGGTTGAAAGCATATGATGGAAGGGACTACAGCAGTCCAAATTCATATCGGTGCCAAAACTGTCTCCACTGTTGGTGGTTCTCCAATGCTGAGGTGAGGTGTGTAAAAGTGTACAGAGTCCCACTCAAGCTGCTATGTTTCTGCATGCGCATAGAGAAGTCACATTGTTCTGAACACGAGATGAATATCATAGAATCCAAATTTAGGTCACTGTAAGTGACTGAAATAAATTCTATTCAGAACTGCTATTTGAGGGCAGAATTATCTGCCCTCTGTGTGTAATTTTCACTGAAGACATTTGGAGTTTTCCGTGTTTAGTTTCTAGTGATTTAAGAACTCTATATATTCAATTCAATTCATTTCTGTTTTAAAAAAAAAAATTAAAAAAAATCTGTATTTTTAATGTGTTGTGAACTTTTCTCAAACCAGAAAAATAAACACATTTGAACAGAAAAGATTTGGAAATCCAGAATGAGGATAATTTGTATATCCTGAAATAGCATAAATGTTAAGTTAGAAAATTGAATTCTGGTCTAGCAAAGTTGATACAAGGGCATCAATATTAGCATCTGTGGTAAAGTTTCCGATTGCTCCGGCAGTATATATGAATGCTTGTTTTTCTGTGTCACTTCCTTGGTTTTCCTAAATGGAAGTCTCTCTAGAGAGGATTGGCCTTCTGCATTATATTTCTTGTAACTTTTTAAAAGGTAATGCTGACAGGTTGTGATGCAGTTAACATACCTGCATATTAACAGAACACTTGATTATAGTTGCCATAGTATGACCGTCTGGCACCAGATGGAAGGATTCAAAAAAGATCTCTACCTTGTAAACTACCAGAGTTGCCATGCTCTTTCATCTTCATACCTGATACCTGGACAGTGGCGTGGTTGTAGAGCTGACCTACTCTTTATCTGTGTCCTTGCTCCACAAAATAGTAGGTAAGAAGTACC
This sequence comes from Gymnogyps californianus, assembly GCF_018139145.2. Taxonomy (NCBI): domain Eukaryota; kingdom Metazoa; phylum Chordata; class Aves; order Accipitriformes; family Cathartidae; genus Gymnogyps; species Gymnogyps californianus. Next base: position 37,936,438 of record NC_059474.1, on the reverse strand, counting down.
CCTGAAGTCTGGAGGAAGGGGAGCATACAGCTTGCTTCCTGACTAGCACTCTTTTTCTTCCTGGGTTCCTCCATCATCAGATTGCCCTGCTTTTCAGAAACAGAAAGAGGACCCCTAAGTCATTAGCAGCATGTGGGGCTCCACATACGATTATACCAACATACATAGCATAGTACCATACCAATATGAGAACTTAGCATTTTCAGCTCATGCTGTTTCTTTCACACAAGAATCTTGGTTTGAATGCCTAGCAGTATAACCCATTTCAACAATAAAAAAACAAAATTAAAAAAAATCTTTCACTAAGAAGTTACATTCCATTGCCATGGAAACATATGATAAACCCTACAAACAGGGTTCAAATAGGAAATAATGTTTAGGAACACAGGTCCAAAACCAACTGGACTTACATACATTGTTCCTCAATAATAATACACCATTTATATTGCTGTAAGTGAGATGTTTTGAGAAGATATGAGAAGCAAGTATCGTAAAAACCAGTTATTTTCTCTGATTAGCTGATATAGTTGGGAAAAGGACACAAGCTTTCAGATACGGGGTTCCTTCATCAGGATCCTCTATCAGATTTGATAGGAAAGTGTTTCTGTTAAAAAATAAGATATCACTTGACAGGGAAAGTGAATATATATATGTTTATATATTTTAATTTTATAAAGAAGCACTGGAACATCCAAAGCTTTTGTGAAATCAGAGCTCTATCTTGAGGCTAGAAAGACCCGAGAAAGTTGTGGACTAAACTGATTTTTTTTTATAATATGAAGTTCCATAGTGTCTGCATGTACACAGAGAGGTTGTAGCCCCGTGGTAAATGTGTGATGTGCCTCTGTTAGGCTCACTAATCCAGCTCTTCTGAGGCAACTCCTGTGATTCCAAACCTCTGAGCCACTTCAAAGAACTCCTGTTTTAAAAAGTATCAAAGACATGCTGGGGAAAAAAAAAGTTTTATCCTCTGAATAGAGAACAGTACCTGTCCAGTGGTCCTAAAGAAAAGTAACTGGCAGAGTATTGTACAGAGTAGGCAATATTTAGGCCAGGACAAGTTCTTAGTTTAGCATTTGCAGCCCCATGACATACCAAAGCCTTTGTACTATTAGAAAAAGAAAGGGAGAGTTCCCTCTGCCAGATACAAATCAGCGCTTGCTTCTGGTGCTGAACATCCACACTGCCATTCAGAAAACAAGAACACCTCTTACCAACGACCTAGAAAGCACAAGACTCCAACACAAAAGAATCTTTACTCTCTCATATAAGTATTAACAAAACAAAACAAAAAAATTAAAAAAACATTATTTATAATTTTTCTGTGGAAGAAACATGAGATATGCATAAGCCCTTTACAAGCAGAAGAATACCAAGGATAGTTTAACGATTTTCTGTGGAGTACATGGAATAGTCCAAATACAATAGCTGTTGTAATGGCACTCATTTGGAGCAATCTGCCCACCTCCGTCATGACTTTACTGGTTTGTAGTGTATATCAATAAAACCAATGAGCCACAGCATCATGCGCTTTCCTTTCTGGAAGACAAGGCACCAGCATGAGTTTTTAATATATGTGCATGTTTGGTATAAACAACACATACATTAGTGAAGATATTTTGATATCTTGTGGTGGAGCTTTTCTGTGCTAGGGCAAAATGATTAGACTTAAAATTTCTATTTGTAGGAAAGACCATATCACCCAATTCTCCTGTAAATATCTTCAGCTACTATTTATTTTTTAGGCTGCTACAATTATGCCATATATGATTTGATTATTAGGGTTAGCAGAACCATGGCTAATGGAATCAGTATCATGGCTACAGCAAGCATTGTGAATTCTCCCTGCCAGCTTTCTGCATAACTACACTTATGTCACTCAAGCGGCACAGGGGTACTCTAACAATTAATTGTAAACCAGGGGGAAACTTTTAATGGACCTCTTCTTGAGATCTTGTGTTAAAAAAAGAAAAGTTCCCATGAGTGAAGTATAAGTTAGCTTTTCCAGGGGGAAAAAAAGGAATGAATTACATTTCTCTTCTTGTCCTTTAAATGAATAGCATAGTTTGGGTGAAATTATCGGGCAATTGCATGCCTTTTATGCAGATAATGCTATTTGATGAAAGCGGTGTTTTGATCTGCTGAGGATAATACAGATCCAGGGTTGGATTCATTGGTGAGAGTAAAGCTGTCTTCTGTGATAACTTCATCTCAGCATGAGGTCAGACGGGGAAAACTGGGATGGGGGATTAAAAAATGACACAGTCGGAGCAGTGTTCAGTTCCCTGCTGTGCTCCTGGCTGCACACTATAGCTTATGTTTCTGATCTGTTATGGTATTGTCTGCTTTTCTCTCCCAGAGCAGAAAGAGATTGCTTAAAACTTTTCTTTTTTCAGCTAGAGGGATTAGTTCAGTGCAGCTTTTTTAATTAAAGAAACTGTATCTTTTTCAATGTAATTTAAGGCTGTACAAGAAGGCCATCAGCATTCATAACTTAGCACTATTACCTGTAACAAAGCCTAGCCATTCATTTTACATTCAGAACAAGAAATTGCTATTAAGAGTTTCGAGGGTTAAAAATTGATAATTGGCCCTACGATTGAAAGAAACACAGTTAACCATTATCTCCTAAAAGTTTTCTGTTGAGGAACTTCAGACAGCCTTGCTGTTAGTTTATCTGGGCTTTCTTAACTAAATCTCCATGACATCAGGAGAGTGGTTAAAAAATATTCTGATATGTGGAAATAGACCTAGGTATATTTTCTCCACAAAAAAATATAAAAATACCCTCAAATATTAAAATGGCATCTACTGAAAATGTCTCTGTAATACCAGCAACTTCCTCTTTAGATGCACATTTATTTTCACTCAACAGATTTTCTAAAAATGTAACTAGTACCTTTATTAATTAGTAATAATATGCAAATAATTGACACATGTTCATGACACCTAACAACGATCAGTGTGTATGCATGTCTGTAGATGTGTGTTTATGCATGTATGTGTGTGTGTGGATGTATATCTATATTCATATATGTATACACACACATACATATTCATATACAGATCGATATACATCCACACACACTTACATATATATTTCAGCTCAGAGAACTGAATTTACAGCTCAATTTAAACAAGGTTAATGGCTAAAACCTTCAAATGTTTCAAATAAGGCCCATATGGTGATCACTTTACAAAGCGTACAGGGACTGTGCTTAGGTTGCAACATACACATTTCCAACTAAATTCCATGCCAGATCAATTAGAAACAGTTCTCCTGAGCAGACAGGAACAAACACAGATTGTTACCACTCTACTGCCTGAACTCTTGTCTTCCAGGAATGAAAGCAGTCATCTTGAATACAGCATATTTTACTACCAACAGCCTAAGAAATTTTTTAAACCAGTAGTATTTTAATAAAATCTCTGTTTAGGCACATCAGGCAGAGCAATTAACACCCAAATCATCAAAATAAAATAGCAGATCATTGTCCCTCATTAGAGCTTTTAGTTAGAGAGGTATGTTCCCCAGACTGCATTTATTAGTGATGTCTTCTACTGGGAGGAGTACATGGCAGGGGAGAAGGAAAAAGGAAAGAAACAGACAACAGAAAAGCACATTTGGTTTCTTTTTTCCTCATTCTATGTGCTTATCTTTTCTTTTATTCAAATAATCTTTTCTGTAGATTTCCTTTATCTGAACAGTTAATTGGTGGAATTTCTTATAATGATTTTTTTTTCATACATCTTTAGCCAGAAAGCTACAAAGGAATAAAAAAAAGTTAATTATGGGTATGAAGCTTATTTAAAACAAGGCCTCTTTCTTCTTGTAAAAATCATAAATTCTGAATAAATGTGACTTTATTACGTAAACCTCTGCATGCACATATAAGGTCTGTATATTGACTTCTGAATCGCTACAAATATTCTGCATTCCTCCTGTTAATGGAAAATATGGATAGTTACCCCCAGCTATAGTTTGCTGGGAAAGTGTTATACCAGCAAACACAAATCTTAAATTCTTCATGGCCTCGTGTACTAATTCACACTGATGGCAATAACGGCGTTTTGTGATGGCTCCTACTTATGAATACAAAGTGATTAAAATGATTATGTGCTTGATTTTAAGGCCAGAAGTTTAGCTCAGGCAGTAGTTCCTAATGCAGTATTAACACCATATGAAAGGCATTTTTGTATTCCAAATCATATGCAAACTCCTTCAGGTTCTTTCCTAAGAACCCAATGAAGAGGGTCAGCAGTTGTGTGCATCATTTTCACCAGAGGTCAGCTTCCCATATAGCTTTGTTTTATGCAGTGGAACACAAACTAATGTAGTGGAAAAGCATGACCCCCATTTAAAGGTTGATTTGTATGATAATCAGTACATTTAGTGGCTTCAAAATGAATGTGTGTAAGGCCCTATCTTGCTTTAATTAAGGTAATTAAGACATATTTCCCTCTGCAGACAGCTATTTAATTTTATGGCTTTGTCAGTGATCAGATTAGAATATTTGTTTTACAATTTTACCACAATTCAATACTCGGGGAAAGTGCCTTTCTCGATCTACTTCTGGCAGCAGAGCACACTGGTGCAAAAACTGGCGAGAGAGCACAGCTATTTCTGCGGAATGTTTACATTTTCGCGACATGTGTCCCCCAGACCTCGAGCTATTTATTCGGCGCATCCCTAGCGCACTGTCACAGCTGGGGCTCCCCCCTGACGGCGGAGCGGCGCAGTCCGGCTCCTTCTCCCCAAGTTTCCCCGTCCCCAAAGCGGGGTGGGGGGTGCGGTTTTCGCCAGGGATTACGGCAGAGCGTGGTCCCGGCCGGCTCGTCACCTTCTGACCCGGTCCAGGCACCTTCCCTCCCGCCGCGGTTCGCTCTCGGCGCTGCGCTGCGAGCGGCGGGGGCTGCGCGGGGGCTGCGCGGGGCGCGGGCTCAGCCGCCGCCCGGCTGCCGTCCCGCCCGGGCAGCCGGGGAGGGAAGTGAGGCGACTCCGCCGCCTTCTCGAAAGCGAGCACTCGAGCAGCTGCTGCCTCGGTCCCTTCCCGGGGCTCGCACAGGAGCAGGAGCCGTGGAGCTAATCGTGCGGAGAGCAAATGGGAATAGTTGCTGCCATGTTAGGATCAGCCAGCAAGATTGATGGAAGAGTCGAAAGGAGCATTTATTTATTTTTTTTAATTAGGACTGTGATTATGAAGTGTCCTGATGCAGGGTAATGTTGCTAGTTATTTCCATCACGCAGAGGCAATCCCTACCTAGCTGCACTAAACCGCACCTTGCCGCTTACCCCGAAGGAAAATGGGTGGTTAGAAACAATTTCTTCCTCCATGAGCTGTAGATCAAGGACCTTTGACAACGCAGAGATTTTGAGATCTGTTCTTTTCAGACACGCAAGTATCCTAAAGAGTGTGGAGTTCTGGGAGCAGAAAGTGCTGATAAACCTGGCGAAGCCGAGTTACCGTTCAGTACGGAAGGACACATTAAGAGCAGTTTAAGAAGTTTGGAAAGAACGTGACAGTGTCTTGAATTTGTCTCATCTTTTGGTGTTACTGGTAGATTAGTGCAGGAGCCGGCATGTCTTGCATCAGAGGACGTCCTGCTCTCTTCTTTCACTAACACCTACCGTCCAAAAAGATTTACTGATAGTCACATTTAAAAAAAAACCAGTCTAAGTCGATAAGGAATGCATATCCTTTTGTTCTTTCTCTACTAAAATAGGAAGCTTATTGGCAATCCAAAAGAGTAAGGAAGGGCTGGACTGTGATTTTAGAGAGTTTAGTCACATTTAATAGTTGACATTAGGAAGATACTTTCCTACAAAGCTCTAACACAAATGTGACTGCACACTTTTCAAATTAAACACTGAAGGCTGAAATTTAATTAAACTTCGGTAAGCCTAGTAATGCTGCTTCAGTTATGTTCAAGTTAAGAGCACCAAAATAACTTACTCTGAACTTCAAATGTGTATTAATAAGTAGTTGACGTTTGTTGTTTATCCGGTGGGCTTTGCACAAGGAAGGAATTATATAATCTTTCTATTTATAATAGAGGAGCATCTTAACTCACTATATTTGGAGGCGGTAAAAAGTTCAAGTTAGTACTAGATGAAGGGATCTAGCTAAAGTAATGCAAATGGCCGAAGTAGTAGTGCAAAAATATACCACTTCATATGTTTGCATTGGCAAAATATAATTTTTAATTTGGTGTTAGAGGACTGTAAGCCAAAAAGAAGAAAACCGTATGTAAAGCCTTGACCCTACAAGATTTGCTTCTAGCTTAGCAGAAATGCTATATTGTATACTATGCAACAACAATTACAGCATGTGGCGTAAGTTCAGGGTTAAGATTATTCCTGTGTGTCTAGCTATATGTGTTTTGTAACAAAGAATTTTGTGCAATTCCCATTTTCACACTTCGAGCGCTTTCTTACAGGGACTAACACCTTTGTAGGATATTTTATTTGAAAGACAAGGTCATGACGATTCCAGTTCTACCTATATCGTCTGGGCACTTACCTGCACAGAACTCTACCTAGAGAGGTCTCTGTGACTCCTACCTTTTAAAATGAAATCCCACCACTTCAGAGTCACCCGCAAAGTCAGTGCAGATTGTTCATTTCAATCCCATTGGTTTAGTTTTGGTATCTTTAAAAGAACTTTTCCAAACCTGTATTTAAAAGTAATTATTTAGTAATGTTACATCTTCCCTGGGAATGAAAACAAGTTATTTCCGTTATAAAATACCTGATTTGTTTTCTGTATGCTCAATATTATGAATTACACATTGGCTGTCCACTTAAAAATGCTTGAAACATTTGTGGTTTTCTATTACACTTGCTGCATAACGGTGCTTTGTGATGCAGGCGATGTGGTGGTGTGTGGTGTGTCTGTGTGTGTGTCTGTGTCTGTGTGTGTGTGTCTGTGTGTGTGTGTGTCTGCGTGTGTGTGTCTGCGTGTGTGTGTGCGGGCAGTATCTGCTGTAATTCTCAAATGCTGATCTCAGCACTGTCGAATCAGTTTAAGTACCCAGGTACCTTGCCTCTCGGGTCGAGCCCAGCAAAGTACAAATGCAATGGAAAACACAGGGGTAAAACACTCGCATGTGAGATAAAACCGCTGGACGGACCGTAGATACACCCCTAGCAATGCTCGTCGGTAACATCTGCAGTAAGGTTGCTATGATTAGGAGGTATTTCCAGTCATTTCAGGTCAGAGGAATATAGGGATTTTCCTTGGGAGCGTTTAAGATAACATAGTCGCGCATCTTTCATTACAGAGTCGGAGATGTGGCAGATAAATGTAAGTTTGGAAAATCAAAGTACTGCAGCGGGTAGCCAGCTAAACGTTCAAAGCTGCTCATCTATCTAACTTCCCCGAGTGTTTCGCTTCCCGTGTGTGAAACGCCTTTGAGTTTAAAAGGAAAGGATAAAGGAATAAAAAAGAGAGCGGTCCTAGATAGAGAGATAGATAGGTAACATCTCAGCGTGTGAAAAGTTACAGCTACTACTTTGAGTCGAGAGGATGCTGAGGAGTCAGGGAGAAAAATAAGCAGAAGCGCCTTTGTACGCGAGGGAGAAATGGCTTTAAAAGCAGATGTTTAAGCTGTAATCAGGTCACTCAGCACCGGCTCCCGCCTAACTCCGAAAATTGCCGGGGTGCGGAGGAGAGGCCGGGCGGGGGTCTGCGAGGCGGCGGGTGCCCGTGCGAGGGGCGGGCTGCCGGGCCGGGGAGCCCCGCCGGCACCCATCGGCCTGCCCGGGCGCGGGGCTGCCGGCGGCCCCGCCGCCGCCGCCTGCGCTGCGCTGCGCCGCGCCGCCGTGCCCCGGCTGCCGGCAGCGGGCGAGGTGCCTCGGCGGGCTGGCCGCGGCGCCGGCTCTGCTTGGCGCGGCGCTGCGCTGCGGGGAGTCGCGGATTTTTTCCCCAAATTCTTCCCCTCCCCTCATAAAAATAAATAGGTCCCCGCGGAAAACAAAATACGGCGGACGGAAGCTTTCTGCCTCCGCCGGGAGGAGGGAATGCGTAATGAAGCCGTGTAAGTTCATTAGTGTTTGCAATCAGGAGCGCGCAGACACCTTCATCAGGGCAGAAAGCTGCAAAGAGCCATTCATCAGCCTGAAGTGCTGCTCGCGGATGACCCCTAAATCACCGCCGCCGTCGTGGATGCACTGATTGGGCACAGCGTGGGAGACGCGCCGCGCCACGGCACTCCACGCGAACCGGCGGCGGCGGGGGGAGGGAAAGGGGAGGGCAGGAGGCAAAGGCGCCGCAGCCCGGCGGGTCCCGTCCCGGGGCGGCGCGGGGGAGCGGCGGGGCCCTCGGCCGGGTTCCCCCCGCTACGGCGCAAGTAGGTGCTGGCGGCGGCGGCGGCGGCTCCTCCCCCGCTCCTCCCCCGCCCGGCACGTTGCCGTGCGCGCACCTTCGCCCTTCCCTCCCGCAAGAAGAGGGGCCAAACTCCCTGCCCGCCCCGGCGGGGGAGGAGGCGGGGAAAGTGAACTCCGCGGGGCGCGTAAGCCCCCGCGGCGGGGGGCGCGGGCAGCAACTCGTGGCCCTCCCCCGCCCGGCCCCCGGCCCTCCCCCCGCTCCCGCCCGCCCTCCGCTCCCGCCCGCCCGGCCTGACAAAGTGCCGGCGTGCGCCGCTCTCCCCCGCGCTGCTGCCGGGGCGCGGAGGCGGCGAGGCTCGCAGCGCGCCCGCGGTAAGTGGCGCGCTGCGCTCCCCGCGCCCGCGGGGGCGGCCGGCCGACAGCGGGGAGCCGGGGCCGCTGCCCTCCCCCCGGCCGAGGGCGGGCGGGCGGGCGAGCGCGCTGAGGGCCGGTGCGCGGAGGACGGCGGAGGGTTCCCGCCGTCCGCCCTTCCCGACCCCCCGCCCCACGGTGACACCGCTGGCAGCGGGACCTCCGCCGGGCGGTGGGCGGGAGCCGCTGGGCGCCCCGGGACGCGCGGCTGCGGCCGGAGCGCGGCCCCAGGTAGGGCTACGCGGGCGCGGGGGAGCCGGAGGGAGGGGCTGGGGGCGCAACTTGATCTGGAAACTCCGCGGTGCGGGGCAGAAAATTGAGCGGGGGGGGGGGGGCTGGGTCTGTCAGCAGCGCTGCGCGGCCTCGGCGGCCACTCGGCTGCGCCCCGCGCTGCGGCGGGGGGGGGGGGAGGGGAGCGGTGTGGCTGGTCCTGGGGCGCAGCGCGGGGCCCCCCTGCCCGCGGCGTGGGCGTGTGCGCGGTGCCGGCCGCGCGGGGCGGCGGTAGGACTTGCCAGCGCAGCAATTTCGGTGCTTGCCCAAGTCGGCTGCTTCGCTCTCGGAAGATAAATGGAAGCGTCCGTACTTCTGTCTGGTGAGCGCAGGGGCAAGGGCGGGGTGCGAAAGCTCATCCTAGTAAGTTTATGGTGGGTTTTGAACTTTGTTCGTGTTGCCTCTGGTCTGCGTGCGCGGGGCTCTCCCTCCGTGTGCCTCGTCCTCTGGCAACGTGTTTGTCAAACGGTTGCAGGCGGTGACAGGCTCTACCGGGTGGTCTGCTACGCTGGGAATACTGCCGGGGCTTTACCAGCTCTCCTGTTAAAGGAAGGGGGTTTGTGAGGAAAACCATCAAGGATAGCATCTTTAATGATTTATTCAGTAAATTGTAGTGAAAATAGTGTTATTATGCAGCAAAAACACATGGTGACCAAAAGAAACTGTACGTCACTGTGGTTTGGGGAGAGAAAGGGGTGATCTCCCTCATGAAATTACAAACATTTCTGGTATCTGGTGGTTTTTTTCTTTACGTGGATGTAGGAAGCAGGTCCTTGTTCTGTGGGCTTAAAAGTTTTATGTTGTGTAGTTGCTTTAAAGCAAGGTAATGTAACAAGATAAAATACACAAAAAGACATCTTTATGTGCTCACACACTGTTAAAAGTTTTAATAGGAGCTATTTCTGTAAGATATCACCTAGTTCTAGGCTCATCTAAATTTTTAGATTTAAAATACTTTTTTGTAAGAAAACTTTAGCAGTTTTGTTTCATGTGTCCTTTACATTGAGCCTTCTTAGTTGGTTGTTTGGTTTTATTTGGCTGTTACCTACTGCATTTTATATATACTTCTTCATGCAAAGTATTTTGCATCATTCTGTTGAAGAGTTACAATAATATTCTGTGGATGCTTACATCCTAAAAGTCAGTCTAGTAAAGAGCATATTGAAGTATAAATGTTGCTTGTCTATGGTCAGTTATCTTACAGAAGAGTTAATTGTAAAACACATAAAGACACTCTCTGATGAAAAACACAGCTGCTTTTCCCTTCTAAAATAATCCAAGTGCTATTCAGAATTATTAATGCATTCATATCTAGGAGATTGGTTTCATATTGTATGTAAGGAAAGACTTTCATAAAGTGGACTTTGATGTAATGTAAGAATAGTTAGGAAGAATGGGCCCTATATGGGTATGAATATATATGAAAAATGTATCACTTAAATTTGGGGAAAATACAATAGGTTGAGAAAAATAATATTATTTTACAATTCCTAGCTTTGCTGTTATGAACTTGCTGGGTTATTTTCAATGGTCTGGTAAATTAGGGGAGGAAAAAAAAGCCAACAGTACTGAAGTATTAGATGCATACATCAGATTAAAAAGTGAAATGAGTTTACATGAGTGAACACTGAGATGAAAGATATTGTTTGGTAGAAGAAATACTTGACCACGCTAAGAAGATTCTTTTGTTTAATATTTATTGGAGGAAAAAAATGAGAATAACTTTCATAATCCAGTTAGCAAGTTAAGACTGGTACTTCAGTCAAATCTCTTTGAGCCAGGAGTAATTATTCTCTGTTCAAATAGAAAAGGGAAAAAAGGATTTAGTAATAGAAACTAGATTTAAAGTTAAAAATCAATCCACAATAGCTGCTTTTAATAAGCAGCTATTTGATACAAACCCCATAAAATACCAGAAAATGAAATAATAATCAACCTGAAAGTACGTTTTTGTCATCTCCTAGCCCCAACAATTAACAGATTGTAGGCTCAGCTCAGTAAGATACCGAGAATTTTGCCTCCAGTTAAAATCAGTGAGCCTTATGCAGACTGATGCCCGTGTAGATAGATGCAAAAACTCCCACTGACTTGCATCAGTTTTGGATTAGGCCCAATAAAAACTGAGAGTGCTCAGCAACTTGGGGGATCAGGTGCTGTTTTTGAAGAGGCATTGTGCCATATAGACTTAAAAGAAAACACCAGAGACTTATGCTAAGGCTTCAGGTCAGAAGTACTTTTAATTTTATAGCGATACTACTTGTACTGTAGTGAATGCTTCATTTCTGTTACAGAAAACTTATCTCTCTGGCAGTGTACAAAAGAAAATATAACATTCTTAAAGAGAAATCTTAAAATATTTTTTCAAAATCTTACGCAAGTATGTTGCGCTTGTGTAAGATTTAGAGGCAGATTTGAACTGTGGTACTACACATTACAGATTGTTAATCAGATTAGCATATGTTTATAATATTATTGTCTTTTAAGAATAGCTTTACTGTATAATCTGTTCTATTAAATGAATACATGTAAACTCATTAGGTTTACTGTTTTAGGAAATATAGTGATAACATGACACCAGCTCCTGCAAGTTTGTGCAGTATCAACTGCACAAAAAATTATCAGAATAATTTTAGTGTGTTATAGTAAAGGCTTTGGTTTGATGAAATAAATTTTTCTTCCCAGGCTAACTGGTTAAATAAGTAACTTCTTTCAGGGTGCTTGCATGGAGTTCTTCTTCATAGGCTGAAGAGTATCTTGTGACCTTAAAATAGATCACAAAAAATAAAAGTTATAAAATAACTTTATAGTAGTGTAGTATTATTTGCAAAGAGTTTTAGCTTGTGGTAAAATATATCAGAAACCCAAAGTTGCGGTAGGTATCCACGCTGTCAGCTGAGCAATTAAAACAAAACAAAACCCTAAACATTTAATTTTTTGGAGGTTACAGAGGCTTTAAAGAGTACCATTGTAAAAATGTGCCACTTTAACAACCTTTCCTTAGTTCTAAAACTGATTAATTGCTGTGTCTTATAAAACCTGATTTATTTCATACTTTTTTCATACCAAGCATTACCATTATGAAGCTCTCCTTATAATTGAGATTAATGTTTCTGAGCAAAGAAGTGGTTTGGAGGGCTGCATTCATTTTGAGTGCTGTTCTAATCAATTTTAGATACAGGATTTCACAATATATCAGTCTGCATCCAAACCTGCCTTATTATGTGGAATTAACTTGTTCGTGATTGATAGCAAGCCTGCTCCATCTCCAGAGGTGATTTGTTTCAAAACAAGTGTTACGGCTTCCAAGAGTTTGAGTACAGGGTCAGGTGACTCAGGTGCCCTTTCTGTGGCCTGACTGAAGCTCAACAGAGTAGTTAGAAAAAAATGGTGTGCTTTTATGGAAAAAAAACCAACCCCAAACCAAAAACAAACCAAAACCCTACACCTATACTGAACGATGTTCCTTAAACTATGGTATTGGTCTTCACATACAGTCTGGAGTGACAGGTATAATGCACAGATAGTGTCTTCGTGCATCACTACGTGCTGTAACAATGCATGTCTGCTAGATTGTTTTGAAGAATAGCTTTAGTGTTTGAAATGAAAACTCACGAGGCTAGTTTCAGATGACAAGGTGTACGTCTACTGCATATTGCCTGCGTGGGTAATAAAATACGTGCTAATTCTTTTTTTTTCTCTTTTAAAAGTAGCAAGGATAGTGCTTGTTTTGATATCTACTGAAATATTTTCACATTCCCTCTGTGCACCTTCTGGTCTCAGCTTCACCACCGTTTTGTTCTTAAGCAATAGTATATGGTCACACGCTACTGCTGAGTGTGATGCGTAAATATCTGAAGTTCAGGAAAAACTGATTTCTCAATAGTGAGAGAAAAATAAGTAAAAAAGGCCAAACTTTAAAAAAAAAAAAAAGATGAGAAACCTCTGAAAATAGTAAACACAATTCTAAGAAGATTTGTGTGTGTGTGTCTATTATCAGGATAGTGATTTCAATCTAAATTGTAGTTATTTATGTATTTCTTGCAAGACATGCTAATTGCATTCAGTAGGTTTTTTAAGTTTGCGTATTGAACGAATTACATAAATCTTTAAGTGTGCATGTAAACATTATACAGAACGTTGCAGCTAAAGCATTGCATAAAAATATTTCTGGTCTTACGCAGATCAGAAGCTAATAAAATTACAAAACGTTTGCGAATACCAGGCTGTAAGTGGTCCACACCACTTAGCTCGGTCTTTTGCTGTAGAAGAAACATTGTCAGTACAGGTTCATTTTAATACTGTAACCGAAATAGGTGCTACTGAACTAATACAAAGGGAATAATCTTTTAAACGTATTATAAAATAGAGACTACAACACAAACTGTATTTCCGATTACCTTCTTAGATGGTGGTCTGTCTGCATGATACATACTTTCATCCTACAGTATATTTACTTTTGCGTAAAAAGTATTTTACAACAAAGCTGATGCTGGGATGACACAAGATAGAAAAGTAGTTTAAGCCTGGAACTGTTTTGTGCTGATATATGCCATGGGTCTTGCAAAGGAGTGGGTATGCTTTTCTAATTTAGACTGAAATCCAACATATAAGTTCAAGCCTAGCAGACTTAATTGTTTTAAATTTTGCAACTTGTGTCTGTGTAACAGATTGAGGTTGTTGATACTTGATGTGTATGTTCGTGTCTGCAAAAAAGTTAATTGTAGACATTAGTGCCTAGAAATATAGAAAGCAAAACAGTAAACTAGACGTTGGAAAGTGCTGTACTAAATTCGGCACTGATTAATGTACCCTGCAAATCCACTGAAATGAGCAAATTACCTGGATTGCTATGTACTACTGAACTGTGAGGCTGTAGTATCTCTTTGTGTTAAAATCTTTTTTCATATGTTAAATGTGCATTATAGGTTACAGTAGCAACTTTGGTTTAGTTTTACAGTAGGCTTTCATGAATGCAAATGCAGTCTTCATGTATAAAAGAAAACAAAACCAGTTTTCAACATGAGAAAAGACGTGTTAAATTATTTTTTTTTATTTTCCTGTGTTTTATTTTTTTAACGCGTTTCTGGTAAATGTTTAAAATGAGAATCTTAACGTGTTAGCTATGGTTTATAATTATGTAATAATAGAGTCTCCATTTCTCTGGTTTTTGTTCTTTTTTTTTTCTTTTCTTTTCCTTTTCCCCTGGCAAAACACTGGGATGATTGCAGAAATTTTTAGTGCAAAACAGGTTTGCCAACTTTGTTTACTCTTTCAGGTAATTTATTTTAAAAGGAAGGAGCATATCTTTCTATAGTGACAGTCGAAAATCTGTATTCTATAAATCTTAAATTAAGAATTTAACCTTTACATCTGTATTTTTGCATCTGAATTACAAAGTGTAAAACAGCAGTTTACAAAAATCTTAAGATATTACAACTTTAATTTTTCCTGTGATAGCATAGAAAAATATTCAGAAAAACAACAAATATTATCGTAAAAGCTCTGTTGGTGTGGAACTTGGAATGTGTCATATTGAAATCAGTAGTGCTGTTGGTGTTATTTTCCAACATTATGTTGAATTTCTAATGGTATTTTTTGACAGTAGTTAAACCAACATAAAAAGGAACTAATGTGTCTCATTTCCTTATTTGAGTCTTCACAATTTTTAGTGTCTTAAGAAAACTCCTGTCAGTGGTGAAATTGGTGAATATAGATTTAAAATATTTTTCTTGGCAGGAATTGTAATAGAAAGCTGCATGTTAGAATTTGTAGAGGGGGGGGAAAAATGTAATCAGCACATGATTTTACCATGATACAACAATAGTTTCCTAAATCGTAGAAGTCCTTGATACACTTTGTCTGGGTCATGGAGTGGGTGACTCTGTAGTGGTTGAAGAAATCATCATTGCTAATAAGTGTTACTTTAGATTAGCAAATGAAAGACTGCATCGTCCTTCAAAGGCCTCATCCATTCTCATTATAATTCTTTGAACGTTTGTCTGACCTTTTTAAAGAAATCATACCAAAACTTTATGCTTAGAGTGCCACATAAATAAACTGATCAGCACTTGTCTCAAGAAGTTTGTAATCTAATGACAGGAGCAATAATGCATCTTTTAACACAAAAATATCAAATGTTACTTGTCACAGCAAATTGTTCATTTATTTAAAAATCTCTTTTCCTAATGATGTAATGCTTATGAGACTAATGAGTGCTGAGTAGCTTTATAAAAGTAAATAGTATCACAGTTGTCTAACAAAAATCTAAAGCCAGACTGTATTGCTAATGTTTTTCCTCTCGGCTGTGTTACTGTCTATACATTCAGAAAGCTTGGGTAGGTGGAGTAGTTTTGTTTTTATGAATGACAGTGTGAAGGTTTGTGAAGCTAGGACGTGCCCAGCTAAAGCAAACCAGCATAGCTCTGCTCACCTCAGTGAAGATATTGTCATTTACCTTGCAGATGACGAAGTGTAGGGCTTATGCTCATGAAATGCTTTCAATTCAGATTTCACTTTAACTCTTTTTTTGTGAACAGTTTACGTCTTCCCTGTTATAAAATACATTGCTAATTTCAATAGGCTTTGGTGCCCCTAAAAAGCGCCATGGCTCAGACATTATTTTCCATTAAAAGAAAAAAACCCTCATTCTGTTAGTGAACTTGGCAAAGCAGAAAATAATTTGTGTTATTAAATCAGTTTTTCCTTAGAAAAACATGCTTTATTCATGCTACTGAATATATAAAGTACTTGATGTCTCCCTGCTTCCCTTAAGAGATATTCTTGGTTTCAGTGTCAAAAGGTTGAGTGGCGTTGTCCAAAGCTACGCAACTGGAACCGAGGAAAGATTTGATATTCCAACAAATCCACTGGTTGAAATTTTGGTTACAAATTGTGAGCATTTGTGTATTGCTTTAGCAGCAAAGGCAGAGTCATTGGAAGCCTTAACATTCAGGCAGCAGTTACTAAACTGCCATTTGTTCACCGTTGTTCCTATTTTGGAAGGCAGAAAAGTTATATTTTTAAAGTAATGGTGGAACTTGAGAAATACTGGGTCTCCACAAATGATTGTCTGAGCTTAGACCAAACAAATAAAAACATAGTTGGGAATGCTGGGGAGTTCTAGCTCGTATTTGGTAAGTCCGGCTGATAGGTGTTAAGTCTTCAAATTTGATTTCCATTCATCCATAACTAGTTAGGAAAATTAAGACTTTGGGCAACAGAGAGCGCTTCAGCATTGTAGTTTCTCATTTTTGTTTTGGACGTGATTTAAGAGATGACTGTGTGTGAGTGAGATAGTATAGACGGTAGGAAGGATTCTTTTTCATACCTTGCTTTCCTGCTTGCAGTGGTAATACACACCATTTTTAATTGTCTAATCTTCAAAAGTAAGATTTTGATTTTGATACAGATTGCTGGCAGATGAATGAAAAGCTTTCCTGGCAGCTTTTAAAAATATATATGTGTATGTGTGTGCGCGCATGTGTTGACCATTCAATACAGTTTGACTTAGTAAGCACTACAGTACAAAATTATAGAAGGATTTTTTTTTTTTCCCCCTGGTTTGTCTGACAATTGCAGAAGTGTGTGATTTCAGCAGAGGCCAATATGTTGGGAGGTGTCAACAACCCCGTGAAACACTTAGGGTCTGAGGTCTGTAGTAACATCTTAGTGAATGCTGGGAGTAGAAACGCTCATCACCTTTCAGAAAGTTTTTCAGTCATTTGTGTATTATTAGACCACGAAGCAAGACCCATCTTGTAATGAAATATTCATGTTTGTGGCCTATTTTCATCTTTCACATATTTCTTGCAGTCAATAAGAGGTAGCAGTCTATCTAAATGTATGATAACCCAGAAATACATCTATGAATGACTGTGCTCTACAGGAAACTTAAAAGTAATAAGTGATCAGAAAAGCTGGGGTTTTGTTTTCTCTCTTGAGTGAAGAATATCTTAGAGTGAAAATGGAATATCAACTCTTACTTAGCATGAAATAGTTATAATTACACTTAGAAATGTTTTAAGTGGCTTAAAAATGCATAGCCGCTTATATTATTCTTTTGATAATTTTATGTTAATTGTGGAACGATACAGGGTTAATGATATAAAATGTTAGCACTTCTAATGATATGTTTAAGAACAGTGTAGTCATTAAATTCAGTAAACTGAATATGTGGGCCTCATAAATAAATGCTGAATTATAATACAAAACACACCATGACCAAATTAATTAGTATGTTTAATCTAGTGAATTCCAGCTAGGCTGCATACAATATGGACATGTATTTAATTTCTAAATTTAATATTAGCTGCATAAGTCAACTCTCACTTACTCAGTGCAGAATTAGTAATAGAAATTTAATATCTTCTAGTGTTTTACATAAGCTTTTTTTTTTTGAAACAAGGTGTTTTAACTCTGTTAGAGATTTTAAACATTGTCACTAAAAAAGGGATGTGAGTGGTGATGTTCCCCCCTGCTCTCCCCATAATATGTCATCATCAGGAGGCAGAATTCCTGAGGTCTGAAATAACAAATTCATTCAGTCAAAATGGCGACACTCATTCAAATTCATTCAACAATCTAGGGCAGAATATTTTTTGTTTACTTATTTGATGCAAACTTTTCTGTTGGTTGCTGTGATCATTATTCTATCAGATTTTATTTATCCAGGGAGAATTAAAAAGCCAGTAGAATCATCTTGATTTTTCATGTGAAAGCCTTATTTTTCAAAGAAAGCAGAAAATACAAGACTGTTGTTTGCATTTTTTTTTACCTGTGAGTACCTCAGGTTTTTCTTCTTAAATTACAAGTATTATGTTTTTATCATGTGAGTTATAGAGCATACAGATTTTCTTGAACTCAGCTTCTGATTTCTTAAGTGTGACTTTAGGACAGAAATAGGGAATTGGATGGTTTTGATGTGTTTGTTGTTGAGTCTAATTCTGCAAATCTCTAAATAATCTATTCAGTTGGTAGTTCCAGGGACTTCAGTGAGATTGTGTAGTGAATAGGCATTGTGCCTGTGATCAGTGGAATATAGGCTTAGGTTCATTGCTTTCAGAGGATAGTATGTTTAAGATGAGGAGAGTTTGAGAATAATCAGCATGTTTTTTCTTTTTTTTTTTTTTTTCTTGATACGGGATTACACACCCTGCCCATAACCTTTGATATAAGTCTACCTTGCATTGCATTTTTTTAGTAAATACTTGACTAGAAATGACTTGATGAACCATTCAGTTTTTACAGAGAGACCATAAAGCACTGAGCGGTCTGACTGCACTCTGCTCCTCAGTCAAACCTTATTGTTAAATGTATTTAAGGTAATTTCCACCCCTCCACCCCCAGCATTTCCAATAAGCAAGTCCAATGACTGTTTATTTGCTGGACCACACAAAAAAGCACACTTGTCCAAAAGGGGGCATGATGAGGTTATGCTTATACTACCGCATTAAACACCACGCTGTAACTTTCCCACATGCTGGGACACAATCATCTATATGGCTTAACTCTTAAAGAGTGTCCTTATAGTGTTTTGATCTGTACCAATTCACGTTCCCCCAAACAATTCTTGGGCATGGTTTTGCAGTTAAGACTGGGGGCGTGTTCTTGGGACCGTTCCCAATAAGCGCTTTGCTTCCAGCTTCCTGATTTAGAGGTTAAGACTTTTTACTAGCACAGACCTGATTTAATTAGACCTGCTTTAAGCAGGGTTTTGGACAAGATGACCTCCAGAAGTCCTTTCCAACCTAAATTATTCTGTGATTCCACGCCTGCTGGCTGCACTCCTTGCAATCCTTCTTGGGGATGTTGAATTTACTAGTTGGGCAACACATCTGAGTTCAGTGTTGCCGATGCTAATTCCATTGACCACATTTGCGAGAATAGTTCAATTTAATGGGCTCAAAATTAAAATCATAGTATTCCTGTTTTAATCAGTTTAAATGAACTGATGTTATTGTTTTATAACCTGTTGTAGGGGTAAGTTTTTATCCACCCTGCTTGTATAAGATAGTTCCTGTTAACTCGTCAAGAGGATTTGTGGGAGTGGACAGGCACAATGAGGACCCTCTGTGTTAGAAACTTCAGGGTATTTCTTGAAAAGGGCTATTTTACCTTTGGAAGATTTTTATACATTAATCACAAAAAAGAACTGTATTAGAAAGTCTTTTTTCAGCACTTATTGCAAACTCTAGAATAATTGTTAGGTGCAGCAAGTTTCCCTGCACTAGAAACTTGATAAAATTAATTCAAATGTTAAGAAAGAAAAAACTAGCTTAATTTCAGTACACACACCTGCTAATTATTACACAGTGCTAACCTGACAGAGTTTAAGTTTACTGGTTTATATTAAGTGCACAATAGATAGCATTAGTGTTTATGGGCAATGTCATGTATGGAACCCAGTTTAACAGCTTTTTGTTGAGGTTTTTATTATGAGACTGGATTAAAGATGATATTAGCTGACTTAATATGAGAATCTCAAATCTGAATTTTTTTCTAAAGTTAATTTTTTTCATGTCGTTTGTTACAGAATGGACAAGAGTAACAAGCTACAATGCTGTTTTTTTAACGTTAATGAAATAAATAATAAAAAAAATATTTGTTCACTAACTCCCAACTTTTTGGATGTGAAGAGACTCTGTTTACATGTAGCACATAATGCCTAAGCCGAAGCTACGTCACTGGATATCACATTGCTGTAAAAACACTTAAAATCTATAGATTAGGCTTTAAAGCATTCACTTAACATGGTATTGAACAGCAATTAGGTACCTGAACTGGAAACGGTGTGGGCTGTAGTCCACTGAGCACAAGCAGTTAACTGAAACCTAAAGGCAGGTGCCTTATAAAGCACTTTTTCTGCAGTGCTTCCGTTTCATACCCACTCAATGGAGGAAAGTAAATGAAACAGCCTACAAGGGATCTTGTCTGCCTGAGGTTAGGCACCCAAACGGGCTATCTTTGTGAAGGTCTTTGAGGCATGTCATGACCTTCTCTCCATTGCTTTGAAAGTTGGACACTTACTGCAGTAGTGCTACTTTGTGAGATTCCTAAAGCGTAGGCTCAGTTTAGTGATCTAAGCTAAACAGACTGCATTTCATACACACTGCCTCAGCCAAAACTGCATCAACAGCTATGAGAGCATTGTAAAAATAGTGTGGATGTTAAGGGTTTCTTTAATTGGAACTAAAATAATTATTTTCAGTTTTGCTTTATTTTTTTAATGTTTTAACTGAAATCACATTATAGATATTTCCAAACTTGTTTCATCGTCAATTTGTAGGTTAAATATTGTCCCCAGGTCTAAATAAGACCTTGACTTCTACATTAACTTACATGAACTGCACATTAGAAACAAATGTTGCTGCAAATATGTAGAAGTTTTCATATATATTTTTTAAGGTCTGGCTTAGATTGATATTGTTTCAGGGAAAAAAAAAGTTTATACATTATTTCATTATAAACAGATTAACTAATAAGCAGTGTATCTACTGCTATTTTGAATGTTTTTGCTAAATGCAATTCAAAGAATTTTAATTTAGAAAATGTGCAAAAATTGGGTTAAGTGCATTTACTAGAACTCTTCTAGCTCATTGGTATTTTAAAAAATGTAAGTAGACAATGGCTGTAGACTTTTTTTTCCTTATAACATTACCAACATATTTAGTTTAATTTCATATCCGACAAATCAGAAGTGCTAGGGATTCTGAAAGCTTGGTCTTAATATTTCTTCTTCCCCCTTTACTGTGCCATTCGCATGACTGTTTCACTCAGCCCTGTTATATTTCTCCCTGATGGCTGAAAACGACTGTTAGATACCAATTTCTGCTTGCAGAAGATGGGTTATATGATTTTTGTGTGACAAGCACCGGAACTGCTTGTTCTTTCATCTCCTCTATGGTGGTTCATAACTGTCTTAAAAAACAGTAAGGCTTTGGTTTGATTAACATTTTAAGCTTTCATAAGCTGCCAGTACTTCCTTTGAAAATAAAAAATTGCCATCCTGCACCCTTTACAGCCTGTCCTCTGCTCCATTGCCCTCTCCCTTGTATAAGCTCAGCTGTTTGCTGGGCCATATACTGAATTCAGAGCAGCGGTACAGTTGAAAAATAACCATTCAGAATCTTTTTTGGTTAATTTTTATTTGTTTTTTACCAGATTGGTGGTCAGCTCACTGACCCAGTTCAGCAGGCAGCCACAGCGTAGTGGTAGTTGCAGGGCAGGAATATAAAGAGGATAGGACCGTCTTTTCAGTTTATTATTTTAAGAACGGAGTAGCACACCACCTACATCTTCCTGGCTTATTAAATTAGAGTTTCTCCTACAGGAGAAAAGGAGTTCCTAGAAATGGGTTTGCAACTTATGTTTTTCCTCTCTGTGAATTGCTTTGTTTCATACTCAGCATCACAGCAGAAAACTTTTGGGACTGGGCTAACCAAGAGAAATCGTAAATAAAAGAGAGGAAATTGAAATACAAGACTGCCTTTTTCCTTTTTTTCCCCCTCCAATAACTGTATGTGTGCATGCATACAGTAGGGCCACTTGTTTGTTTGGTTTTTTTCCATATATACTGTTTTATAGAATGAAAAGCAACGATACTGAGATTCCCTTGCTCTGTAATCGAATTACAGTCTTTCTCCAGGAGTCCAACCAGCAGCAGAAGGGATGTCGCAGTAATCAGCACTTGTTTACAGAGGACATAAGAGGGCTGATTTCTCTAGACCGTGCATTTCTGTATTCGAGTTTTTTTAAAAAAAACAGATGTTGTCAGTGTAGTGTCAATGCTGTCAATGCTTGTGTTGGTGGTTTGTGCCTCTCGGAAGTTTTCAAGGAAAGAGTAGCCTGGAATTGATTGTTTTATCTGAGAAACAAACCTGAAAGTATTTCATAATGCAGCTTTCCCCAAAGTCTTTGCTGATCATTTAGAGCTGGGCTTCAGGGTTGCAAAGAGAGGAGATGCCGCTATTTATGTAGCTTTCCCCTCTGCCCCCCTACTTCTCCTTCCAGACATGGATATATAAGAGGATCATGGGGGTTTTCACACTTTAACCCTACCCTTTAGTACCAGCTGATGTGACAGCAGGTAATTCTGCATCCTGTGATGGACTTACGGTTATGCGTTGTGCAGCCTTGCTGTTTTGAGGCAACACAGTTCAGTTCCTGGTTTTTCCTGCAGAAGGTCATCATCACTTAGCTATAGGTTATGATGCTGATGCTTTTATTTTTCCTGTTGAAGTTGTTCTGCTTCCCATGAAGAACTTAAAGATTCATTGGATCAGAAGAGGGCAAAGAAGGGGGGATGTGTCATTGCAGCCTGATGCTTAGGGCATGCATCTGAGAAGGGGGAAACTTACAGCTTCCTTTAATCTGCCAGAAGTGTCCTTTTCCTTCATTCCTGCCACTGCTCTGGTGCTGACATGAGTACTGGTACACCTTTGGGCTGAGCCAGAATTTAGCTGTCTGAAAGATTATTATTTCTTTTCCTCTGAAGTTAATTTTCCTTTTCCTTTTTTTTGAGTTAGTCTTTGCTAGCTCAATTTGCAAACTGTCTCTTGGTGCCACAGTACAGTTGCTAGTGTTGGCACGCAAGAGGAACGAATCGGTAGCCGAAGCTGGGAATAAGAAATTGCTAAAAAGGCTAGGAATGCACTTTTTAAAGGGATTATATGGGATTAAAGTAAGCATGTAACTACAACATGAATACATATATATTAAAAAGCTAGGACGGGCAAAATGTGGGCACTTTCTGCTTGTAAGGGATGTTACCCACTTCCTAGCCCAGATCTGAGTTTAAATGTGCACATTGCTTTTTGGATCTGACTTTTGTCTTTCTCTCTGGAAGAACGGTTGCCACTTTGAGCTTTGGATCAGATTGTGGTACTGGATCACACGGGGCTGGTTTTTTACATGCAAAGGGAAGAAATATAAAATGAAAATAATGTGGCGAAGTAAACAGTTCAAAAATTAAATGTAGTAGATTAAAAAAAAAAAAATCCTTATTTCTCACGTTGGCAGTGGTACAGTGTTTCTGCTGTAATTCAGCAGATTATTCTTGTATGTGTGGGTATCCTGGGCTCGCCCTCTAAACGCATGCGTGCTTGTCTCCCCCCAGTAAGAGCAGAGTGACTGCTGTCATTACAGGTTGAAACACAACTGTCACTACAAACCCTTTTCAGTAGTTCATGAATAGAAGTTACCAGTGGAGTTTATTAGGTGTGATAAAACCTATGAAGTTTACCCTTATTTTACAGACCTGAACACTGAGGCAATGAAAGATGATTTGCTCGTAGGACCACAAAAACTTAGAGTAGAGCCCTCATATAACCTGACTCCTAATTAGGCTGTATGGAAGGTGGTTCATATTCTTTATAGGCTTATTTTTGGCATGCCCATAATTTTGACTTGGTGCATTAATTTGTCTTACAGTTTTCTGGAAGGAGTCACACGTACTTCTGTATAGAATGAAGGTAATGTGTCAAGCTGTGGTTTTGAGTTGCTCATCCTCAAATATGGCCATGCTTCAAAGCGGAAGACATTTTCATTCAATTCCTTTGATTTGAAAATCACCCACCACTGTTGCTTCTGAATTCCAGGATGATTAAATTTCCTTGCAAAGCTTTGCTGGCTATATTTGAAGAAATGAGGTGCTGACTAACCATGTTGTTAATGTTTTTAGGTGACAGTCTCAGCAGCTCACACATTTTAATACTATGAGTTTCTTGCTGCTGCCATCAGTGAAAACAGTGAATGTTTTAAAGTGCATGTGGTAGCACAGACATGGCCTTAAATTAAGTAGTCTCAAAAATGCTCCATGACAGTGCACAGTGCGCCTTCCGAATGTAGATTTGTTCCTTTTGTCTCGGTTGGATCTTACCCTATAAAGCTATGAACCAAAGACGAAAAAGTCATTGAGGTGAAATGTTTTGTATCTAGTCACTAACTGAGAACATCCTTTAATTTGGGTAATAGAAGTCTGTTGTTTTGGTGTTACAGAACTGTTATTAGGTAGTTGACTTCACAGATTTGTATAGATCACAGTTAAAATGAGTATAAAATTAAACTTTATTTCCCCCCATTCCCTCAGAAGTATAAAAAAGTGCATTAACAACTATATGAACGTATTTCTATATGACTAAGAATCTGCTAGTAGTAAGAAATAATTAACTTTTAATTTAAATACTGTATTTTAAAATAATTTCTTAGGTTCCCTTTCTGGATCACAAGCTTACTTTTATATTTATAGCTGCAACTTAAGAGAATTTTGATGTTGTCTCATAGATGAGATAGTTATCAAGGAAAGGAAACATTAGAAAGGTAAAGATACTGACAATATTGGAAGCCTGAGCATGCTTCTCTGTAAGGGAGCATCGAAACAAAAGATAACGAGGTAGAGCAGCGTGTTCCACCCATGAACCAGTCTTAGTTATCTATTCAAAAGAAGAATAAAACTATGTTGTCTAATAAAACTGATAATTCTGGCATTTTTCTCCTTTTTGCCTTGTGAACCCAGGCTAAGAGTGTGTCGTTCCAGTCTACATGTGTATTGTTGAGTCCTAATGGGTTTTTACCCTCTCTTACCAGTTTACTCACTGGAGTAGTTAATGTTAACCTGGTTTCAAACAGTGGCTGAGCTGTGGTGGGGTGAAAGAGTCTGGATGGAGGCGGCTGAGCTCCTGGTTGAGTGGTACTCCCCTGGAGCCAGGGGAAGGTTGCGTGCAGTGCTCAGCCTCTTCAGGTCCATAATCTGCATCTGTCACTGCCCCGTCTGCCTCTCTGTGTGAAAAGGCTAGGGATGGAGGATGCGGCTCACCAGAAGGGATTATTGTTCCAAGGGGGAAAAACGTCTTTTGAGAATTCCCAATCGGGTGATGCATTCATTGTACGTTTAGAAAGTTCTCAACTCAGATGAAAAGGGCACACTCATTTCGTGCTTAAAACATTTAGTCTCCAAAGTCTCCTGTGCTTTGTGAGATTAAGGACAGCTTACGTTAACAGAGAGAATGTTTCATCCATCACCTTTCCTCTGATTTCAGTTATGCAATGTCTTTGGAGCAACTTGGAAAAGTAACATTAGAGAAGTAAGATTTCTAAGCTGTCTTTAGGGGGAGAATCATTTGTCCATGGTGAACTGTGAATCATGAACTGCAGCTTTGTGTATTGCTTTGGTCCGTGGGTCACTGTTCAGAACGCACTGGAATGAATGCATTGTCCTCCAGAAAAGAGTCAGAAAATTGAATTTCAGTTCTAAGAAACGTCCTTTCTTCTACTGTCAGCTGGTCATTAATGATTTGTGCTACATGTCTGAGATGGTTCGTTTTGATTTGTCCATAAGGATGGCTAGATTATTTTGTGGCTCTTTCAGCTTAACTTTTGTAGGCTACTCTGGCTCAGTGTCAGTTTGATTTAAATCCTTATTCTTTTCTCCTTTTTTTTTAGTGTCATTTTTTTACTGCTTTCTCATTTCCATGCGTACTTCTTATTCTGAAGTGACGTACAGAACATCTGTCTGATTGCGGAGTTTTTAGCGTTGAGCATTGCTGAAATGTTTAATGTAATACTTGTTTCTGGGAAACACGTGATATCTAGTGATCCTGTTTAGCTATTGTAGTTGTTATTTCTCATTTTAGACTTTGAAGTGCCTAGAGGGGCTTTGCACTCCACACAGTGAACTCCTGGAACTGGAGTTTCTTGCTGCTATTGCACAAGGAGTGGGTGTGTTCAGGATGGAGGTAAAAGCTTGCTCAGTTGGCATGGGGCTAACAAATGCAGTGGGCCTTAGGAGAAGTCGTGCAGTTCTGGTACTGATGCCAAGCAATTATATTAGATGGTTTTTCAGACTTCATCAGATTTGAGGACCAGATGATTGTCTGGTCAAGATGGTTGTCTGGTCAGATCACCAGATGATTGATCTGCTGACATCCATGTGAATCATAATGATGTCGCTCAGTCCCCACGATTTTAGTGAAACAGAAGGGTTTCCTCCCAAGGTGAGGAGTCGAGGTGTTTGGCTAGTTGATAGTTTTAGTAACTCAAAAGTCTGAACGTGAGAGTATCTGCCAACTGAAATTGATATTGCGCATGTAAGTAAGTATTGGACTGTCAGTGTAGGATACTGTGTCCTTCTTCAGCAATAAGGACATTTTAGTTAAGCTGTCTAGTATGAAGGTAGACATATGCCTGTGAGGTCTGTGTCAGGGTAACAAGCGTGCTTGAAGTAGTATGTCTTCAAAAGCTGACCTAGTCTGAACAGCGATGGTAGCGTGACCTTGCAAGTGTGCATCTGCTCTAACTTTGATACAGGGGTCATTTTATATGCTGTTTTCTTTGTAAATCAGGTTGCCTGTGCCTTCTGCAGAGTCTACATTTTTCTGTTTCAAAATACTTTGTGTAAACATCATTTTTTACCTTAGATTGCAGAAATATATGAGATATAGGGTTATATTGGATTTTAAAAGAAACAAAGCTAGTCTTTGTAAATCACCAGCTTATTCTTTTTAGAGTATTATGTCACTAAGAAAATATTTCTACTTATTCATATAGCACGCAAGCAATTTATATAAGCATATAAACGTTTACAAAGAAAACTAATAATTTTACAGATACTTGTTCCACTACTCTGCTATCCTATTTCTTCCACCAAATTGTTACTGTGCATTACAGTTGGAGTGTGATATGTCAGACATGCAAAACCACCCAAATTTCAAATAAGTTAAGGCAGATTAATTTTTTTTTTATCATCGTGATTATATTTTATATAGCATTTTGCCACAGGACAACTTTCTCCCAATGGCAGGGCACTGAACAGCTTGCATCTGTGGGAAAGTGGTGGTGAAATTGATGGAACAGTCTGTTCCTGCTGATGTTCATTTTGATGCCCCAGAATACGGCTTTCAGTGTCTGCTGCCAGAGTGTACCTTAAATTGATGGGACAAAAGGAACAGCCTGGATCTTCAGGTGTTATAGTGAAGAAATGAAATCTTAAATCTCATTTAAATTTGAAATTAAGTGGGTTGGCAATGCCTGTGGAGCTCGAAAGGGGGAAAAGGCGAGTCTCCTACTCCTCCCTATCATGCAACCCTCTGAAAGGGGTTGGAAGTGTTCAGTGGAGGGTAGAAGCAGACAAACAGGAGAGTTTTTCTTGCAATAGCCAAAACCAAATTGAAAAGTACGGGAAAAAGGGAAGACATGAAAGTCTAATGAAAAAACATGTTAAATTTAAAATGTGCCTCAGGAAATATTTAAGAAGAAAAAATGCTGTGCCATCTGCAAGGAGAAAAGATCTCTGGCGTTACTAAGACCAATGAGCTCTCCATGTGATCTGCTGAAATGCTGAACTCTGTAGGGCAGCCCTAATTCATCATCTAATTTTTGCAAGAGTTCGCAGAATTCCCAGTAAGGTACCAGGAATCATGTTGCTCATATGCAGTTTTTTCTTCCGCTTCCCATTTTTCCACAGCGATGGGACCTACCTCTGTTCCCATTCAAGCTGGAGAGAAGGCTCCCGTTGATGTGGACAATTTAGGATCAGGCACTTTTTATAAAGGAGGTTCTTTTAAACAAATGTAGACAAGGAAATTGCAACACTACTTGTAAATCTCATCTTCTACTCACCTTAATGTGAAAATGCCATGAAATAGTAGGCTCAGGAATGTGTATAGAACAGGGCTTTGAGACTTGTGTATGTCCTCAGTGCACATAAAGTGTATATGTGTAGAGTGTGTGTATAAAAAGCCACAGCTTTATTAATTTCTTTAGTCCATGTGAGATAATTTTATAAAGATGCTGTCTTCCATTCCATTCACAGTCAAAGCTGGAGCTGTTCTTGCTCCCTCAGCCTCACTGAGATCACAAGTAAGTGGGTAGGTGTCTGTTGCAGCAAAGTGGCATGGCCACCTTCCTTCCTGGCTGTATCGGATTGCTTGTTTTTTTCCTAATGATGATAAGTTGTCACTCCATTCATCAGTCTTCTAACCAGAAGACTGAAGTAGACAGCTTTGCAACTGATTCCTGGCCTTTGACCTTTCTGACTTGGGTGAAGATATCAGGAGCTACAACTCCTATCAGCATGGTTCTTGGTTTCAGTAACATACCTGGGGCATTCAGTCATATCAAGGACCCTTCCCAAGGAAGACTATTCATAAGTATGCACTTTGATTTACTCATATGATACATGGTTTGTATAAATTATGTTTTTATATAAGCACACACAGAAAATGGAACATTAAAGATCTTTTTATTTTTTTCTGAAGTTCATATTGTAGAACTGCATGATGTCATTATTTTAAGATTGCATAAAATTGTCAAAGAAAAGATTTTTCTATAGCCACAAAGTAAGCTTAATATGTCCCTCAAACCACGTGATATTTAAAAATACCAGTATGTCTTAAATTCCAGCCCTCCCTCAGCATTTCTCCAGAGGGAAGCCAAATACAGCATCTTTGACCTTTTTGTTTATCAATGTAATAAGACATCTCTATTGTAGTAACAGTCTCTGACATACCTTACACTATGTCTTGCTAATAGAGCAGGTTTTTTCCATTGGGGGTTAAGAATATTTAATCCTTTAACGCTGACATATACAACACATAGCCATGTCAGCTACAGCTGTTTCCAAACATCAGTAACAAAATTATAGATGGTTTTGAAGCTTCTGTGGTGGAAATGAATACATTTGAGGATTCAACTTGCTGACAGTGTTTATGTAATTTAATCTTGCCATCTGGAAGAAAGTAAACGTTTTTTAGGAAATTAAAGTTAAGGTAGCAAGCCCCTTGTGGTTTCTGGCTGCTGCAAATAACTTAAGTTGAACCAAGTTGATGAAAATCTTCAATAGGGAGGGGATCATGGTTATATTTAAAAGATTGTTATACAAGTGCATTGATGCATAAAACTGTTCCAGAATATCTGCTGTATTAACTTCCCTGCTTATTCAATAGCTAGATGCCTTTCTTTTGCTCAGACAAAACCAGCATGTTTTTCGGTGAAATGTGATACAACATAGGAAGCATATGCATGCAGAATGCATAGGTGTAACTGAAGCAGTTACGCGATTGCTTTTCTTCTCGTATTTTTCTGTTCTTTTTTCTTATTCCTCCTTGGGTTTTTTCATTCTGTATGATGTTTTGCTTCTCAAATATCTACTCTTTTTTCCTTTATTAGTCTGCTTTATTATTCCCTGAGCTCGTTATTTCTTTCTATGTTTTTAGCTTGGTTTTCTAAAGAAACAGAGTTTACACGATCCTAACGTGTGTGCATCAGTCCTGCTGTAATAATTTTGAACCTGTTAGCCGATTTCAAACAAACAGGAGAGTCAGAAAAAGATTCCAAAGGCATTGAGTCCCATAATGTTTGTGAGTCCAGGTGGCTTGGCAGAGGGGAGACACCTTAAGTGCCCTACAGCCTGAGCTATATGGAGAGAGAAGAAAAGACTAGAGAAACCTGTAGCAAACCGGGGTTAATTAACTATGCTGCTCATAAAATCACTTAAATGCTAGCCCCTTCCCCTCGCTATTCTATTCTGTCATTTTCTGTTTGTGCCATCTGATGAGAAGTTTTACATGATGGGGGGGAGGCAAGATACTTTTCATAATTGTCATGGCCTAAAACATTTATATATATATACACAAGACATTTCTGGTAGGAACCTGATTTGAGAGGTACGTGATTTGAAGGGGTGGCAGTGTCAGCCATTTTACATATGGAGATTGTATGGTTGATAGGAGTGGATGGGACAGGATTGAAGTAGAGCACATGAAAGTTTAGTTTGCCTTTAGGTTTTGAGCCTTTATGAAGCAGTGTTTTCACGGATGCTTGTTATGTGTTGCATTAAGAAGATACATAAAAATGTTTTAAATTGGACTTGTTTTTTTTAGATGATTAGGAAGAAATCAATGATTTGGGTTTTCTTGGTGAACTTAATGTTTGCTGTTTGATTCTTAGCTCTTTTCATTTTTATTTCAGAATTAATTTTAAAGCTCTAGCTTTCATAAAAGGCATCTTTACCTTTGTGAAGGATATTTACTGGGTTTTTTTTTTAATTCTTTAAAGAAATCTTAAATTCTCACATGAGTTGTTAAGAAAATCTCTATATTATGCATTTGTTAAGAAATCTAGGATTTTGTGACAAGATCAACAAGCACACAAGTAAATGGTATGGTAGTGGTGCCCTTGGTTCCTAAGGGGAGGAGGGCAGGAAAAAATTTAGCAGAGGTATGAACTCTGCAGAAATAGCTTGGTAATAGTAAAATGAGAACAACACTTTTCAGTATTCTGTAGAGGGTCTGTAAAACCAGGAGAGTGCTATAGGCTGTTCATGCTTAACTTCGGTGTCTGGTGATTTCAGCTGATTCTTTCAACCTCTGTTTTCTCTGCTGTTTTAGATCATATTCACCCTTCCTTCTTGATGTCTAAATTCTCTTGCTTTGCTCTCTTCTGCTAGAAGCATTGATTTATTTACTTAGGCTTGTACAAGCATGCTAGTGTTCTGCTAAAATTAAAAATTCTGTTGCCATATAGGAGCTGGTCAAGTAGTGGGATTTTAAA
The DNA here is from genome assembly GCF_018139145.2 of Gymnogyps californianus. NCBI lineage: Eukaryota > Metazoa > Chordata > Aves > Accipitriformes > Cathartidae > Gymnogyps > Gymnogyps californianus. The sequence continues at coordinate 37,905,888 of NC_059474.1, read as the reverse complement.
CTAAAATATCTAACTTCATATTCAGTGGAAGCTGCCTGTCAGCATCTTTATAGGTCTGAATAGGCTTTTAAAAAAGATCTAGCTCTAAGCCTTGATAATTGAACTTAAGCTCCTAAGTTACTTATCTACTTCTGAAATTTAAACCTGATCCTTGTTATAAAACTGCAATGAAGATCTACATGAAAATGAAATAGGATGTTAATGGAGAATTTCTCATTTAGGTTTGCTTCTTAGCAGTATAAGCAACAATTTTAGGAATGTTGATCTGATTTTTATTGTCTTGCATATGAATGACTTCATAAAGCTAGCTAGTTGGTGTCCAAATCATGCTACATTCCAACTTTGTCAGTGTGACCTAGACATTTTGCTTGAAATAAATACACAGACTGGTGAGTTCGTAAACATTTATAGCTGTGCCCTGTGTTAAATAAGGACTATGCTTTATTTTCATGCAATAAAATTTAATTAGTTGTAAGTCAGGTTTTGCTTTAGTTGTAATTAGTTTAGCATATAATTATTGTGTCTAATAGCAATCTGAAATCTGCAAGCATTTTGATCTTATTCCAAGTTAAAAAAAACCAAACCCTCTTAGATGTATTCAATCAGTAGCTATAATAGAATCTTATTAGTCAACCATATTACAGACTGTAAATCTTTAAGTGACTGAAGCAATGTTTTCACTGATGCTTGTTATGTGTTGCATTAAGAAGATATATAAAAATGTTTTATATGGGACTTGGTTTTTTAGATGATTAGGAAAAAATCAATGATTTGGGTTTTCTTGGTGAACTTAATGTTTGCTGTTTGATTCTTAGCTTTTTTCATTTTTATTTCAAAATTAATTTTAAAGCTCTAGCTTTCATAAAATATAACTGGAAACTGTGTGTGTGGGAATAGTAATCCTTCAATTTTAATGAATGGATATATAGTAAATCTCATAATTTACACACAAATATTATTGCCTATTAAAAGGTATTATAATGGTTCATGGGTATTTTTTTGAACAATGTCTTGTGTCTTCTGTCTTTTGATTGTGGCTGGCTGGCATTTCTAAAGAAGTTGCCCTGCCAAGGAATCTTCTGTCAGCTCTACCTATGGATTTCCTTATGGGAACATTATTACAGCAAGCGAGAAATGCAGAGAGTCTGGCGTGTTATTAGCTGCAGTGGAGTAATGGGGAGCAGAGCTTCTGTTCTCACTTCCAGTCCAACCCAGCTTATTTTTTGCAGATACCATAACTAGCAGTGGTTTAAAATGTTACTTGCTAGTAATGTTGTAATTTAAATTTCATCTATATTATTAATATTAAGATTCTTACATGTTTGCTTCATAAAAGGACTCATCTTGTTCTCTGCTGGTCATTTCATCAGCCTGTAGATCAGGAAATTATGACTAATCAGAGCATAGAGAATGGCACATTTTAAGGTATTGAATAAATGAACAGTAAACAGCCTTGTACTTGATGGATATTTGTCTTTTGGAAGCTCTGTGGTCTGATTGGGAGGGATAAATGACTTCACAGCGAGGAAAGACATATTCAGATATTGACATTTAAAAAGGAATATGTACTTTAGACTCGGAAGGAATGGCCTCATTTTTAGGGAATGGGATTTTCAGTTCCTTCTCTGCTTTTGCAATTACCTGCCCTACAAACTCAAAAAATTTAGATATTTCTGTTAAATTTAGCAGGCCCATCATGTGAGTTAACTTGTCGTTAACCTCTCTAGACTTTCTATTTTAGAAGAATGAGTAGGGTACAGTTCTTAATTCTGTTTCAGTTTTTTTTCAGAGCAATCGTATTGATATTATCTGGCATATTTTTAAAGTATCTTATAAGAACAGCATATTTAGTGTGTATTATTACATGTATAATTGTGTGTGTAAATATGGGTGTATGCAGGTATTATATGTAATTATAGAACTCAATACTATACATATAAGTATGTGAATGTATGCATAATACAGAATTAAGAGCTTAAAGTATAGAACACAGTTGTGTAGAAACTCGGAAATGTTTTATTTGCAGGTGCCCACTTGTTAAATACCATTATACTAAGGCCTCAGTGAAAGACTATTGAAAGCTCTAATAAAATTACTGTTAACTTAGTGTTAATCTCTGGAATAGCGGTAGGGAAAATAGATCTTTTCTTGGTGGTTTGCCCCCCCCCCCCCCCATGAAACTAACCAATAAAATATTTTAATTACCAAAACAAAAGGGAAAATAATCTTGCTTATAATAGAGCAGTGTATTTGTGTTTTATTTTTTGCATCTAGGCTACTTTAAACCTTGGTTTAAAAAGGCACTCTTTTGGCGTCATTGGGTTGAAGTTCATTCGCAACCCAAATGTAATAATAAAAACAAAAGTCAAATATATTCCCATTATCGCTCAAGATGTTGTAGTTAGAAGATGGATGTAGAAATGGCACAAAATATCCAGCTGCTTTACAACAGACTAGTCTAAGTATAAATAAATACCTGGAAATGTTTTGTCTTTAAATTGAAAGGAATCTTAAAAAAAAAAAAGACAATTCAGTGTGACAAATGAAGTATGAATTCCATTTTGAAATAAATAAAAAGGGTTTTATTTTTCTTCCTTTAACTGTGTTTTACCCAAACATACAAATATTGTATTTAGTACTAAACAGTTTCAGAAGATCGAAGTTGCCAGTCATTGGAGCCTATGTGCATTTTCTAGGCCACAGCCACTGAGCTGACTGAGGGAAGCAGAGAGATGTGAAAATCTAGAATAATAGAAAGCATTCACATCTCATAAACCTGAATTTCAACTGGGTGCTTGGAATTAGAAAAGGGCAAATATGAGGGGAAGTATCGCCTCCCCGATTCAGAAACAGTCTCAGAGGGTCTTGCAGCCAATTAGGGCCCTTCCTACAGATTATTATTCATTGCAGATCTCCACAAAAAAAATCATCCGGGGTTTTTCTCATGTGATAAACAGACACGGAAACTCCACTTGGGACTCTGTATGATCCTCACATTTTATGTAGTTACAAAGGCAAAGCATCCTATACAGACAAGAAATTACTAAATATCCATCTCAAGGAATCAGAATATAACTGTCTTTGGTTTTAGTTGTGTTGGGGTAGCAGTGAGCAGCACAGTAGGAACTAAAAGCAATATTTTGCTGGGTGTGGTGTAGTAGAGCTCAGGAGCAAAATAACAGGAAAAATGTTTCATTTTTTTAAAATAGGTTTTCTAGAGCAAAGATCTAGTGATTCTGTTTTCTCTCGCCCTGTCCTTTGAGGCAACACATGATCCTGGCCCTACTGTCTAATTAATTACTGAGCAAGAAGTCTTCAGGTTGATTTATACGTGGTCCTTGTTGGATAAGCAAGCTAGAAATTTCCTACTTGGTAACTTATTTAGGTATATGGGTTTGGTTTGTGACATTACTTGCATTTTTTTGTTCCTTTCAGTGTATAATAAGTTGGAAGACATTTCAAGGTCTGAAAACTTGCATGGGATTAAGAGATTACAGGAGCATATTAAGTTCTGGGGACTCATGGTAGAGAAGTGGGTGAACTTCTGGAGAACAAAGGACAGAAAAGCCAAAAGAGCAGGTTAAGTGACTAGCTAAAGAAAGATGGATTGGGCACCAGGTGGCACCCTTTTCCCATAACAAGCTAATAGCCGACGGCAAATGCATCAAATAGTTCTGATAGGCTTCCAAAAGTTTTGTTTTATTGACGTCAACATCCTCTCCCCACAGTAGCTTCTCACTTGTCCTTTCTTTGGTTTTGAAGTTGTTGGCTTTGGGTCAGCTATTTGGGAGGCAGCAGATGCTGTGGTTGTTGCAGAGCTGCTAGGGTGCTGGTTGGCTTGTTGGTCAGGAGCTAACGCACATGTCTACTGGCCGCTTCCCCAGAGCTGCTAGAGGGGAGAACCAAACAGGCAACCAAATGTCCACATCAGATGAAGAATATGTAGGAGGTGTAGGGGGCTAAGTGAGAAGACAACAGCAAAATGATTGGGAGGAAGGAGTCAGGAATTTATCAAAAAGGGATAAATAACTGAAAATCAATTCCACAGAAGGGAAGTAACATAGAGAAGCATATAGGTAAGGGGACTATATAATAAGTTTGATGAAAGGGAAATCATGGAAAGAAGAAATAGAAAATGTTCTGTCTGCTCCTACTTAATTCAGGAGTTTCAAGAAAAACACCTAAAAAAAAAATTACAAAGAGAACAAATAGCCATAAGAGGAGAAAGAATCCAAGAGAAAATCAATTTTGTCTCATTTTTTTTAAGGCAATTTATGGAGAACCTACTTTAGGCTCTAGTGCGGGAACACAGAAGGGACAGTTGAAACAGAGTATTGGATACCTGATTATTTTCATATTTCATCATCTGTCCAGTCTAGCTTAAACCCTTGGTTGTTCATGATCATATAGCAGTAGCTTTTCCAATTGATAGCCAAGTTTGTACTCTTCAGATTTGCATTTCCACAATTTGAATGGCACAGTTGCTTTTGACTCTTTTCCAGAGAGGCTTAACCACGCCAAGGTAGAGACTGTAAATACTGAAGCTGCCAAGGCAAAAATGCATTCTGAACCTATAGTTAAAAACATCTCTTGTTTCCAGGTAGTACTTCTTGCTGAATCCTGAAGTATGTAGTACGCATTGCTTTGGAAAGCATTTTGTGTCCTTAAGATAGAAAAGCATATTTCTTTCAGCATCTGATAACTAAAAAGAAACTTTTCCAAGGCTGCTGACCCAGACGCTTTAAGACAGGCTTGAATGTAGTTAAATTTCATTTCGGGCTGCTTTTACTGACCTTCCCTCCCCCTCTCCCCTTGCATATTCCCTCGGTGGTCTTTCAAAAGCCAGGTGTCTGGGATTGTCTCCAGCCTACTCTGAAAGCACCCCAGGCCTTGGATTAATACGCGAGAACTGCCTTTTATTTAAGTCCATCCATTTACATAATGCTTGCTCAGTCAAACCCACTTGCAATGTACAGCCAAGTTGAACCAAAACCTTAGCAGGTCAGTAGTGCATGGTCCTGTTTTTTTATTGAATTTAACTTAAAATGTCGCACCTTTTCACAATGAAAACTGAAGAATATTGCAAAGGCATTTTGGATTTCTGATTCACAAAGGGATTTTTAGAGATCTTTGCTGATCCTTGTATAAAAGAACTGAAGAAAGAATAGCATGTAAAAATGTGCTCCTAAAGATTGTGAGTATAGATCTAATATCAGGGTGAAAATTTCATTGTGTATAAGTGGCATGACAGTACACTGCTAGTAACAAAAATACTTTCCATAATACATAGAACAGATTTACCTGGATTGCATCAATGTCGTTCTGTTATACCAACTTCTCACTCCGAAAGCGTTGTTTCTACTAAATGAAACACCTTAATAAAAGTCTCATGTTCTAAATGCAGTTCTGAATTACTGATATCTCAAAAAAACCAAATTTCTTGTTATCCTTTGTTGCAAGCATATCAAACTTCAGGTTGGTTTTTTTGTTTTGTTTTTTTTCTTGTTTTGGTCTTTTCTGATAATCCTGATTGTCATCTTTTGTACCTTGGCATTGTTTTCTATTAGAGTCCTTCTCAATATTGTTGAAAGTGGGTCACAGGGACTCGGTTCAGTTAGGAGTGTAAGGAACAACTGCAGAAAATAGCGAGCCCTGCTTGGAGTGAGTGTGTGTTCAAAATGTTCACGCTGCTGAATTTGCAAACAGATGGTATTATTAGTGATTGTTTTGATTAGAGGTGATATCCAAGTTCTCCTGCCTGGTTAGCACTTGAGCAGTGAGTAAGCAAAGTACAGACTTTCATGAAAATAAAAATGATCAGGTAAAAGAGCCAAATTTTAGAACACCTGTTACTTAGTGATAGACTTTCTTGTCACAAGTTGCTTTGAATGATACAACTGAGTATGAATGTATTAGGCATTATTTTTGCAATATTTCTGTCTCTGCTACTTTGTTTTTACATGAAAACACAGTGTTTGCGTCATCAATTGATTCCAGGACTTAGATACAATGTTGTTGGTACTTATACAATATGGCACTGCTTGATTTCCCTAATGAGCAAATAGTTGTTTCCTGTACTTTGTTCTGTATGTAATTCACATCTTTATGGCTATATTTCTTTAGACTGGAGTGCTGTATTAATAAACTGTTGATATGACATTATTCTTGCTCTTAGTGTACCATGCTATTGTTCATAGTCCTTCAATGACCTCAAAATGATAGTGATTGCGTTTTGCTACCATTTCTAAATTACCTTGTTGATGAATGTTATCTGACTTAAAATTTATAGATATTTCAATAATACACATGCAAAAATCTCAATTTTCTGTTGCTCTCTTTTGATCCTGAATTACCTTTGTCACCTTTGAAGGTTTTTTCCCCTAAAAATCAGAAACTTTTGCTATGTTTTCTTTGGAATTTCAAGATTTTCTTTGTGCCCTGCACATATGAATGAAGCAAAAATTCATTAGGAACAGCATAAGAACACTATTTACTCTACAAATTAGTTATCTACACTGTATTGTAAAATTCTGAAATACATAAGCAGTGAAGTTATAGTAAAAGCTTTTAAAAAGAGCATATAAATGATTAGATTTAACAGCTGATCAGGTCTGATGTGGGGAATATAATTGTATGAAATTGGTGCCAGATTGGGTCTTAGTCCTCTATTACAGTAAATGGTTAGGCGAAGAAAAAAACCCTACAAGTCTTAACATAGATGATGAAAAGAGATATAAATAGGGACTAAGTGTTTATAAATACAGAAGTGTGAAGTTTGTAAATATTAAAAGCTATACTTAAAAGGTTGGGTAACAGTGACAAGGAAATAACAGATAAAAATAAGAAATTGTGGATTGGAATAAAAATTCAGTGTATATTGTGCAACAGAAATATTTATTAGGTGGAAGTTTCATAATCTGTTGGTGGAATTGTTGTTATGACAGGACATCACGTAGCTCACTAATTTACCTGGTTCACCAAGGTGTAGAGTGGAAAACATAGACGATATTGGGATCCCTGATAGTATTCTCTTAGTTTTTTTCCTTGTTTTACCACACCATGGTTTATCTGAAAGAGAAATACTGAAGAAATTACTGTGTTCTTTGCTTGATTTTAATGTTACCAAAAGAGAGAGCCTTTCAAGAAGGAACTATTTCTTGTCTAAAATGTTGTCCTGTCAACACCAAAAATGTCTGCATGACAAAATAAACCTCTGGGATCTTTTTTCATTGTACTTAGCAAACTGGGAGCAAGCAGTGATCCATTTAAGAGCAAGTACTGAACTTATCATGGAGGTCAAGATTTGATGGTGATGCACCTCTCGTGTCCAAGGCAGGAGGGATGCTTTGCCTTTCAAAGTATACCTCTTAGCCCACACATTAATGTCTGTTGGTATCACAGTACTTTTGAGTAGTCAGGGGCCCAGCATGTCCAAATAATTCCCCTTTGCCAGTGGCTCCTGAAGAGAGTTGTCTAGAGCAATCGGCATGGACTGTGGTGGAAGATTTCCAGTGCATGATGGTAATGGCTTTACACCAGCTTTGGCCAGCATCTCCAGCACAAATGGTCCATGGAGCTTTCCATTAACTTCTGTAAATGCTGAGGTCCCCTTTTCACTACCACCTGCCAATCACGAGGTCACCATCTGTCATGAGAATTAGTATATGACCTGCAGTGTTTTACATAATACAGAGGCACTTTCCTCCTCCTGTCATTTCTGCTACCTTTTTCTTCCCTGTCTACACTGGTTGAAGGCTTATTTGACACATCTTAGTATGCAAACCTTCGCTGCAAAAAAACCAAATACAAGTAGGTGACAGTGTGTCAACAGAAGGTGAGTGCTGAGAACATGTTCAGTGCCATTTCAGAAAGCTTAGAGAATAACTCGTTTAAAAAAAAAAGGTCAAAAGTTTTAATACTTTTGGAAATTTGTTGTTGATGAAACACATCACAATCCTGGTTTCAAAATGAAATTTAAAGAGGTGTGATTGTTTTTTCAGTGTATTTCACTAATGCATATTTTAATTAAAAGTAAGAATTTCTGAGCTTAAGTAGTTGGAAATAATTGCTATAGAGTGGGCGAGGAAAGGTTGAGTTTGTGAAGATAGCCTGAGGGAATGGGCTTGGACAAAAGTTTGGTCATTATAACTGTATTGATCAGAGAGAAAAAGATAAACCATTGTGACTAAAGGTGAAAAAAAAGGATGAAAAGAAGGAGGGAAATGCTAGTAATAAATGGGTTGTAGGTGTTTGGGGAGAGGGGGAAGATTTTTTTTTTTGCTAATCTGGCACGGATTCCTAGATTTCCTTAGCTTGATTTTGGGGAGAGAAGTGCTGCTAAATTAGTCAATGAAAACTCTTCAGTCAGAACCTCAAGAGAAAGACAGTTGTGACTTAATAAATAAATGTGTTTGAGTAAGTGTTTTGTGGTTTGAGATTAGCTGAAAGAATAATTTAACAGAAATCAGATTTGCTTTCTATATAATTGGGATTTAACAGAAATATCATAAGGTTCAGACACTAATTACTTTTGTTTATTGTTGCTTCATTATCTGGCATTTAAAATTTGAAAGATGACTGCACAGTTTGATTTTTGGGTTTTTATAAATAATGCAAAATAAATAAAGGAAGAATGGGGTATTAAATGGGGTATTCTATTTTCTGGGGTTTTGGTGGTGTTTGTTTTTTTTTTAGAGGTTAGCATTATTATTGGGAATTGTGAAAGAATTTTAAGTGTGAATATGGTAAGGCATGATCCTTGATTTAACCACTTCAAAGGATGTAAATACATTCTAAGCAGAAAGCTTATATACAAAGCTGACAACAGCCAGTTGTGACCGCAGTATAAAAATGATCTATTTTAAAAGGCTGAAATGCACACAAATGAAATATGCAACTTTAAACATTTTAAGCAGTTGTGTTTCAGCCTACAAAACAAATGACATTTTCATAGTAGGTTTTCTTGTTAAAAGGTAGGTTTTGTGATAAGAGTATTGGGTTTAAATTAATAATATGCAGAAGGCATCTGCATTGACTTATCTGTCAAAAATTGTCTTTTAATTAAATTTATTATAGCATGTTGCAGTTCTGGTGGTACAAAAATTTCTCAGCAGACTGCATAACAATACTTGATTCTTCCTTTGTGCTACACAAAAAACTGCAATAACAAGGGGGGGGGGTTAATATGTATTAATAAGGTATGTAAACTTCCTCCCCCACCCCTTCTTTTTTTGATCTTTGAGTCATACTGTCAGTTTTGACATTTTCTTCAGCTTGCATATGGAGGAGATTTGTGATGTGTTTTGAATAAGACAGGATGGTTTAATGGTCTTGTCCTGGAGATGCAGACTGGCACCTTTTCAGTTCCTAAGTATCAAGAGCAGAGTCAACAATGCAACAGTGGAAGAAAATTGAGCTTGGATTATCCTGACAATAGGTATTTTGAGATGAAGAAAACATATGGAACTTGCTGACGCAGAGATCCTAGAAGTAGCCAAGCTCAAGAAGGCTTGGGTTGTTACTGTTTTTCTTGGCTGGTGTTGATGCTGCGTAGCAATTACTGAGGAATGGGTGAAGCCGGAAGTCATGGCTTCCAAGTCGAAACTTGAGTTGAAACTGGTTCTTCAAGAATAAATAAAAGAAAGCTTCCATTAGAGATATATCTGATACTTCAAGGCATAATGTGTGAAGCTGACCTTGGGGAAAAAAAAAATCACACTGATAATAGATGGCAAATTTTAAATATCAATGAAACATTGATATAGTATTGCAAGAGAGTGGAAAACTGCCTTCAAGAGGTAGACTTTTAAAAATCAAAATTGGGTAGCTTTTGAACAAGTGCAAGTTGTTCAACTTTCTGTGGAAACCATTGGGTTATTTTCTGTGACTTTCTTTGCATGGATTAAGATTAGGAGCAGTAATGATCTCTCTTAGAATTAGAAACTGAATCTAATACATGACTCATAGCAAAAAATGGCTGGGTTTCTATCTCTGCTGCACAAGTCTGGGTCTTTTTACAGTAAGTTGAAAGCTTTTTTCAGTTGTAGTGAAAGTACACATTGGATATAAAACATTTACAATTAAAAAGATTTTAACAATTTGTAGTAGGAATGTACTTGATATCTCCTGCTTTAGCCTTTGGTCCTTTAGAATCTCACCTGTGCTGTGACATCAGAGCTCAGATATTAAACAAGGCTTGTGCAGGAGCAGATGGAAGGAAGCAAGAAGTGACCAGATAAAGTATTAAATGAATGAAAAATAATGTGTGCTCCTTGGTTTGGAATAGGGAGTATTGAGTGATACAGGTATAATGATTAGCTGTTTACCTTTGCTAGACAAATTTTTTTTTAGAGAGCTTTTTAAAGAGCCTAAAATCCTTTGTGATAGGTTGTTTAGTGTTTGGTTGTTTTTGTTTGGTTGGTTATTTTTTGGGGTGGGGTGAGGTTGTGTGTGTGTGTGCTGGTATATTTTTCTGGGCCAAAGAGGCACCTTTATGATATTCCTTCAAGGTCGTTTTGGAACAAACTACCTTATTTTCATTATCTGTATAATTCCTTTATATAAAACATACTACCATATTTCATAGTATTTTTTCTTCTATAAAAAGCTCTGACACCATCTCAGTATTTTATGTCAAAAACATTTAATTTTGCTGGGTTTAGCACTGCTATACATTAGACACTGTTGCTTTGAGTTTTTCTATACACAGAGTTTTGCAGTGCTAATGGTTACACGTAACTAAGTTGGGCTTGCAGCTTAGGCTATGGAGTATCTAGCTTTAGAAGCTTTTTATCAGTTTCCGTTTCTTAAACTCTGTTGTTCACTACTTTTTTTTTCCCATATTGGAAAGTTGTATATCTGAATTGGCTGGGATCTCGACTGCAGTCTTGTACCTAAGGTGAGTCAGTCATGTGGAATAAAGCAGACTGCTGTGTGGACTTTTTTTTTTGTTGAGATACAGTCCTTAATATGTATTCTGTAAAAGCCTTTTTTCATTTTTTTCATGAAAATGAATACTAAAAGGTTTAAAAATGTAACCAGAGTGCATGCTGCAATGATTTGTTTTATTCACTGACTTCTCTTTAGCTGATTGCACGAGCCACGTAGCATGTTCATGTATATATATATATGTAGTCATTTTCAGCTGTTAATTGGAGGTTAATAAGGTTTAAATTGATGGTACAGCAGAATAAACAGCACAGTCTTTACAAACACTTTAGTGTTTGACTAGAAGGTGTTTTACATCCTTACAGTGATCCATTGTGGAGACCTTATCGTGAACCTGACCAAAGGTACTGAGTCACACAGGTTGTTCTGACTTTCAGAACATAAGGTCAGAGTTTGAGTGAAGTCCTCAGATAGCAAAAATACTTTCATTTTTACTGAAACAACAAAGGCCTCTTAGCCATTGCTGGGTAGTTAATATTTTCTGAGTGGTCTCCCAAAGACAAAGTGCTTGTCGGTTACAATTCCATTATTGCTCTTCCACGTGGTCTGACAACCCTGTACCCTTCAAAAGGAGGAGAGCACTGAATTATACCACATGCTGTATGTGTCCAGTTGTCCTTCCTGACCAAGTAAGTGAAAAAAAATGATGATGTGGAAGATCTTAACACAAAATCCTTCCCTTTCAGGAAATTTCTTGCTTCTGTTTACTGAATTGATCTGTGAGTGAAACATGCACCTTTATAACTGTGTGTACAATTTATAGTGTAAGACCAAATTGTTCAGCAGAAAATACTATTTGCCTGTGGCAAATGCACAAAAATATTCTATCTGGCTTATTTTTAAAAAATGGCCATGCTTTCAATATGTGCTGCTGCAAGAAAACAGGTTTCATCGTGAGTTAAGAATCTGTCTGCGCTGTAAACCCTAGGATAATTAGAATAATCAGTCTCTAGCCTAAAATGTTGCTACTATGTAGTTAGTTAATGTGAGGTGGGAAACAAAGTTCATGTTTCTTTGCTAAGTAGATGACATAAAAATAAAATGTGTTATTTAATTAAATAGGGATACTATAGAAAAATCCTGGGGATGAAATTCCAAATGTACAGGTATCAAAGGGGGTGAGGGGAGTGAAACAACTGTTCAAAAGTATTCTGAGATGCTTTAAAAGAAAGAATGGCAAAAAAAATATCTAGAATAGAATAATGATGATGTAAATAAATGTTATTTCCAATTTTAAATTGTTTTCATGATGATATAAACATACCCTAAGCTGTACTGGGCACCTAGTTTATTCTGTACTTTCATTAAACTAGTAACAGATGTTAGCCCTTTCAGGTAGATATGGGTGATATTATATAAATATAATAAGTCTTCTATATTTTGAAAAGTAGAGTGTGCAATTTCAAGATACTATATTTCTTGCATCTAGTACATTCTTGGTTTTGAGGTACACAGAAAGGAATATTAAATTTCAGCTTGCAAGCACTGTTTACCAGTTATTTGTGTAAAGTTAAGCATGTTTCCCCTGAAATCAGTATTAATATTACAAATCAGATGGTTAATTAGTACTTAAATGGATTAAATTTGATCTATAGAATACAGTAAAGGTGTCATAATTATGAACTTGGATTCTTTTAATGCCTGCCACTGAATTTGTAAAAATAACCTTTCACCCTGGTTTTCCCATTTATGGAATAGGAATAGTCCCAGTCCTGGTCAAGTGCTCTGATGCTTGTGGAAGATAAATCTGCTATGTGTGTGTTCTACGTTATAAGTAGCATTATCACTATGATATCGAGAATTTGTTCAGGAGAATATCTTTGCAAGGACAGTTTTCTTTCATTTTGGTTACGTGCTTTTTATTCTGCTTCTTTGTATACAAATTTAAGTCTAAAATGGGGTTTGTGTGTCAGCATAGTATCTGATCAGCGGAATGTCCTCTGCTGAATAATAGTGCAAAGTATATAGCACAATTCCATAAATTGGAAAGGAATTAGTAGCTTGCTATTTTGAACATAATTTATGTATTTTTAACACCTCAGTCCTTTCATTCAGAAATTTGTTATCTTTCAGTTGCTTCTTATTGATGCTTTATTTTAGCAAATGGAAATACAAATAACTTTCCAATTTGATCCCAGTCAGTATTAACCTTCTAAAACAATACACTGAGCTTAAAACAACTTCCAATAAGCCTGTGTGTGTGTGTGTGTGTGTGTTAGTGTCGTGGTTTAAACCCAGCTGGCAACTAAGCACCACACAGCTGCTCACTCACTCCCCCACAGTGGGATGGGGGAGAGAATCAGAAGACTAAAAGTGAGAAAACTCATGGGTTGAGATAAAGACAGTTTAATAGGTAAAGCAAAAGCCGCACGCACAAGCAAAGCAAAACAAGGATTCATTCACCACTTCCCATCGGCAGGCAGGTGTTCAGCCATCTCCAGGAAAGCAGGGCTCCGTCATGTGTAACAGTTACTTGGGAAGACAAACACCATCACTCCAAATGTCCCCCCCTTCCTCCTCCTTCCCCCAGCTTTATATGCTGAGCATGACGTCATATGGTCTGGAATATCCCTTTGGTCAGTTGGGGTCAGCTGTCCCGGCTGTGTCCCCTCCCAGCTTCTTGTGCACCCCCAGCCTGCTCGCTGGTGGGGTGGGGTGAGAGGCAGCAAAGGCCTTGACTCTGTGTAAGCACTGCTCAGCAATGACAAAAACATCCCTGTGTTATCAACACTGTTTTCAGCACAAATCCAAAACATAGCCCCATACTAGCTATTATGAAGAAATTAACTCTATCCCAGCCAAAACCAGCACAGTTAGATAAGTACTTTGAGTTTTCTCCTTTTCATGCATTGTGAGAACAGGTATATTGGTAGGAAAAGAAATATTCACTGACATGCCTAAAAAATGAAACATAAGCATTTGTAGGGAAAAATGAGGATTTTCATATTTTTCTGAAGTTTCTCTTGAAGTTTCTTTTTCCCCACATATGATCAAGAGAATTACAAATAGTAGTGGAAGAGATTAAAAGATGTTAATATGGGATGGAAAAACTATAACAATTTATAGTATAATATTAAAAAAAAGTATAAATATGTTTAAACAATTATTTTTCCCTGTAAAGTAAAAGGTTTTGACTTGTTTAATTAAAAAAAACCAAACAAAAACCAACCAAATACAAACACCCCACCCCCCCAAAAAACCCCCAAGCAAATAAAAAAACGCCACACACGCTCTCACATGGCATCCCAGAAATCAATTACTGAAAATGTTGATTAATTACTGAAAATGTAGACCAGGAGAGCTAAGGAATGTCTTTGTTTCTGTTGCTTAGCTTTAATGTAGAGTAACCAGTATCCGAGTTTAGGAGCGGGTTTTGGGATTCTTAGGTAGAAAAATCCTGTACTTGGTATCCTGGTTAATAACTGATTTGTGCTGCTGCTCTTGTATATGTAGAGTCTTTCAGCTGTATAGAGCTGTGTGATAAGGAGCTGTGAGTAGATGTGAGTAGATCAACTACATGGTTTTATCTTTCAGTCTTTGTCACAGTAATTTATATAGTAGGACTCATGGATAAGACCCCAGGTTTGGGTGCTTGTTGGTAGAGGAAGAATAAACAGTGATAAGTTGCAAATCAGAAAAGATGATATTCACTAAAAAAAGTTATTTTCAGGCTCCTGACAGGACTACTTTAGCTGAAGGGTTCTTGGGATGTGAGGATCACCCTGGGAACTGTTACAAGCAATTTTTGGGGCTCATTTTTTGATTTAAAAAACAGTAAAATAAGGATAATCCCATTGATTCCTTAAAATGCTGCTAAAGCTGTAAAATGGGAACATAAATGGGAAAAGCTAACACCTTTGTTAGCTGAAATGTCTTTTAATATAATTACATTTTTGCTATATAATTTTAGTATAATTACATTTACATAGAAGAAAAAGAATTAAAGAAAATCTGGCATTTGTATTTGTGGTGTCTGCAGCACAGAAACTACCTGAGCATTCTAAAGGCAATGATAAAATGTTTTTGTTTTTTTTTTCCTGCTAGTTTGGCTTAATTTGCTTCCTTCTTTTTAATATGTGTAATTGAAAAAAATAAAACATGCCATTTTACTCAAGAAAATGCACTAAAATTTTAGTTACGCCTTTATGAAGCATGGTACTTCTCATGTAAAAGATATCAACAATTCAGATGAGGATTACAGTAATGTTATGTGGGCTGCATGGCATTTAACAAACAGAATAGCTTTGTTAATGCATCATTAGCAAAAAATTTCTTTCTTTTCGTTCCTCATAACTGAGAGTGCCTATGCCAGCCACATGTTTGTCATCTTGAATTGTAGGCTTGTTTTTTCAGTCTTGCTAAGTTGCAAATACTATTGTTTACCTGTACTGGTACCATGTGTAGTATGATAAATGGCTTAGGCACCAGCGTTCAAAGAGATCTCAGATAGGCCAAACTCTATTAATGTCTTAATAGCAGTATGTTCTTATAGATCTCTGTGTAGCAGATGAAGTATCCCACACAGGTACTTGCACTAAGTATTTAATCTAAAGGAGTGTCAGGTATGCTTCTGAAGGCATCTGCAGGTGAATATGCAGTATTTCTTGTCTATCCGAACAGCATAAATATGGAAAAATCAACTGCAAATTTAGAATGGGAGAAAGTAATGTCTTGCCTGCTGTGATGTTCGTGAATCACGAGATAGTTTATGTTAGTGATTCGTGTACTGGAGATGAGTCTAGTAAGCCTAGTCTTTAGTTTTGAAAGGTAAATAGAAGTTGCTGGAACACTGAGTTGTTTCCTTCTTCGTGAACAGGTCTGGACTGACAGGTTTAGTTTTGTGGAAAGAAAAATTTGGCATGCTAGTGCTAAATTTAAAGTATTGTCTGTTAGCCACATGATCCTTGTACTCTGCCTTTGTAGTCTAGATTAACTGTAGAGATATGTACATAGAAAATCTACTTTGGAATAAAAATTTGCAGCAGAACTAAGTGGTACATACAGATTCATAAGGGGGAAAAAAGGGAATTTACATGGAGGTACCTAAAATATTGAAATATTCACTGAGGTGGTATTTAATGATACCCTAAAATTTATAATTAGATAGAGCAATCAAGCTGTTTTTATACTAGCGTGGAACTTTCCTGTAAAATGTGACAGGACAAAATTCAAGTTATGTTGTTCCTTTTGTGGTATGTAAGGCTGTATCCAGTAAGGAATTAAACATAGGAGCGGAAAAAAAATAAAATTACCAAGTATCTAGATTATTCTAATTACTATAAACCATGGAAGAATATGCTGTGAAGTTCACAAGGGAAATTGAGTATGTTGCCATAGGGCTTTCACTGAAGTGTGTTCCTACAAATAGAATATGGGTGTCTTACAAAGATGAGTTAAGGAACGGTTCTCCTTTCTTATGAAGAGCATGTAAAGGCTTCCCAAACACTGGGAGCCTGCCCTCCTATTAAGAATTAGTTTGTCAACCAGCCCCCTTGTCTTTTCTTTTGGGGGGGTGGAGGGTTGGCGTGAGGAGCGGGTATTGAAATTAAATCAGAAATAGTGATTGTATCAACAAGATGAGAGCATATTCCAGGTGTCCTGGGGGCTGTTTCCTCTCTGAGTGTTAATCTCAGAAATTCTAAAATTTATGATTTCTGCCATGTGCTGATCACTTATTAATTTTCCATAGATCTTGAAGGATGTCATGCTCTTCAGGCTATTTGCTATGGCAGGAGTACAGTGAGAATTACTGGAAAAAGAATTGCTGTTATAAATTATTGTGTGATTGTATGTGAATAGATATTTAAGTTGGGAGGTTGCCCCCAGAGGTTGCTTCGTTCAGCTCCTTGCTCAGCTCAAAGCAGGCATGGTTAGATCGGGTTGCTCAGCGCTGCGTCCAGCTGAGTCCTGAACACCTGCAGGATGGAGACCCCACAGCCTCTCAGAGCAACCTGTGCTGGTGTTTGCCCATCCTTATGGTGAAAACTTACTGGTTTCAGGTGAACTAGCAAGTAGGAACTGACTTCTGCATCTTTCTGTTACTGTCCCCGGGCCCCTTTCCCTCTTCTCTCTGAACCTGGGCGTAAACCAAAGAAGCTGCTTTGTACTTCAGCTTGCTTCTCCTCACGGAGGAGAACACTTCTTACATTTATGTACTTTAAAAAGATACATAGTCTAGTTGTAGTTTTGTGTGTTAGTGAGAAAGAGCACGCTTTTTCTCCTAGTTGATTCTGCTTCAATAATTGGCTTTCCGTTTTCCATAGGAGTCTATTGCAAGGTGAAAGAAAGTTTGAGACGTTGGCACCAATCAGGCAACTATTTCTTTAACTTTAGAGGTAAGCTGTCTTTAAGTGTCCTGTTTGGTATTGTATTGGAAGGGAAGTGAGAGGAAACTGGAAAACTTAAGAATGGTGTTTAAGAAGGATGCATTTCCATGTATAAAAAAAGTTTGCCTTTTTCTGTGGATGCCTATAACCAAATAATATTTGTGCTTGTCCTTTACTGATGTTACATACATCTTACCCTTTATCTATTGAAATGCGGAACTTCCTACTTCCCCCACCTCTAGTTGGCAAACAGACATTTTAAACAGGTATGCTTCTTCCCTGTCTCACTGCCAGTAAAAGAATAATACTTTAGCTGTTTGTTCCGTTATTTAACCACGATGAGAATGGATTTTAAAGGAGTGTATAGCTGGGGATATAGTTTTTGGCTGAGGCAAGGTCAATCGTACTTTTTGCCAGGAAAGTATTTCCCCTAAGTTTCTCACAGTGAAAAAACTTTATTGACTGAAGATGTATTTTACCTGCTTCCAAAATACTGCAGTGCCCAGCCCCAATGCCCCAGGTTTAAAAGCTGGGAACTCGTCAGTTGTGTAAGCGTTGTAGTAACTCGCAGTTTGTGGGGGGGGGCTACCAGCAGAATGAACTATTGATATTTTTTTTTTTTTAAACATCTAAAATACTTAATTTCTACAATAACACAAATATAAGGAATATGCTGGAATATAAATTTGAGTAAGATTTCTTTTCAGAGAAAGAACTGCATAGTATGTTTCTGCACTGTGGAATGCTACAATTTACTGGGCTAATGATATACCAAAAGGTTAATCGGGTGTCCTCTTTGAGGCAGCTATTTCTAGGAATAGCTGTTTCTAAGCTTTTCATCCCAATTTCTGTCAACCAGATTTCCACAATGAACAGCCCAAAGGAGCATAAACAGCAGCTTCTGTTGTGCAGTGCACTTCCTTTTTACTTTAAAGCGATGATTAACCCTTTTTAAAACTTCCTTTTGATGTGACCAGACAAAGAGACTCATATAGCCCTTTGGGATTTGCCTGCAGTGAACCTTCTTCAAAAATCATGACCTTGGCTGTCCAAGTGACAAGGCTCTCAAGTTGTTAAAGTAGATTTAAATGAGGAGAAAGCAGAATGTCAAATATGCATATTTGTTGCTGTAGATTTAGTGTAACGACTAGCAATACTTCATACTAGTTAAAGCACATGCGAGTGTGTTAGCCACACAGGTTGTTGCTGACAGGAGAGAAAACAAAACTAATATCATACAACAGTATGGTGCAACAAACCATACCAACATCCTTGTATCTGAGCATGCAAGCATTAATACATAAAAATGAACATAGGTTATGTTTACTTTTGTCTGGGAGTAGTAATAGTGACAAAGTCTTTCTCTCTCGGTAACAAGGACATTCTTTGTAATGCAGATACATGTATACCTTTTTCTTTATGGTCATAGCAACTTCTTGTCATATAAACCAAAAAGTCCCAAGCGAGGCTTTCCCATCACGGTAGAGCAAGAACTCAATAACTTGTTATTCAAAACCCTATGATAGAATACATTTCTGTCTTCAGAAATTGGGTTCTTTACACATTTCCTTGGGAAAAAATGCACTCCAGTGATTGTTTCAATGTATGCACTGGGTTATAAAGGGAGTTTCAGAGATACTGTACTTATCAGCTGCACATGAACAGTTTGTGGTTTGAAGAGGGAACCTGGGATGGAGAAATCCAACCTTCTGTATCCAATTTTACCCAGTGGAATACAGCATTAAACAACCCTATTGTGTGTTTAAAATTTCATTTTATCTGTTGGAACGCTAGACCATATGGTTTATCTGGAAAAGCTTATAGATAGTTTGTTCATCACCGTTTCCTCATTTTCTACTTTATAAATCAGATAATGTGAGGCAATATATTGTGATAATCAAAGGTAAACCTTAAAGTTCAGCATGGTGTAAAACAACATCTTATGTCTTAATTATTTTATTGGAATGCAGAAGTTGTGCCTTTTTGATTTAGGTTGTGCATTTGAATTAGTCAGATTGAACTGAGGACTAAAAATCAGATGACTGTGAAATATTTAATTAGGAAAGGGTATGGATGTTCTGTTTCACAAGAACTACTTGAAGAATTAAACATCCTAAGGAAAGAAGTTATTACTACTTCTAACGTGTGAACTGGACTTGGGCTATATTTTCTGATACCAGCAGTTTTTTCAGTTTTAAAGAATGTGCTGGTGGCTTTTTTTTTCCTTTCCACTGTGGCCTACATTTATTTACTCGTCTCCTTTTATACATTTGTTTTTATACTTTAGTTTACAAATGGAAGATTTTCTTAAGATATGTATTTAGAATGTAGTATAGCTAACCTGTAAAAGTACATAAGCTATGCAAATATATATGCTGTCTGTGTGAGACAGACTGAAAAGCAGTGTATTACTAGTTATTTATGTAGCTTTTAGCATTGCTGTTTATTGCAATTTACTTAGATCCATGTTTTGAACATGTTGTAGTGTTTCTTGCTTCTGAGACTTAAAGTGGAACAGCCTCACAAATGTCCTTTCATGATAAGATCGCAAAGTAAAAATGAATGAGCAGAGAAAGTGTGCTAGGACTATAATAATGTTTGTAACATTCATTAAACTGTTTGTTAAGTAATGTATTCAGACTGACTAGTGTTTCCCAGCTTCTACATCACCCATTATGTGTTCTAGTAAATTAAAGCTAGGAAACCTTTGTTGGAGTTATAATACTCAAACTGACATCTAATTCCCCCAGACAATAGGTACAAGCCTGCAAGCCTCTCTAATTCTTTCCAGTCTTTACATTTATTGATTCTTTTGTAAACGTGTTTCATCCAATCTATTACAAACAGCACTGGTTAGAACTGTGAAGTTTACCACGTTTGACCTAAGGCACATTAAAAACAATAGCTATCTGGCATACAATCATGCATCCCAGACTTACTTTTAATCAGAAGAAAATTTGGATCTGTAACTGCTCGACTGGTTTGATATCTTGCTTTGGTTAGAAGGACTGACATGTTAATTCTTTGATCTGACTGGTTTAGATATGAATTTGGTTCAGCTATCACTCTTTTTCTAGGCTCTAAATGTTTTATTACTTGAGTTGGCTTATGTAAGTAGTTTATTTTTATTCAAGACTTCATTTTGTCTAGTCTTGAGTAATGTTTTGCATATACAGATGTAAGTTTCTTACTGCAAAGTATGGATGTAATCCTCTTTTTTTTTTTCCTCAAGATGTCAAGTTTTTTGCATCTCTTATTATTGAAAAGTTACCAAATAGTCCATTCATCATCTCTGAATGGACAGAAAGAACCATAAACTTTAATGAAATGAACATAATACATTTTTGTTATTTTGTGCATATCTTGTACTGTAAAACATATGTAATAAATAATTGATAGTAAACAAACACATCTTATCTTTCCCACCATATTTATCATCAGTTTCAAAGCTTTGAAGTTCAGTAAATAATTTATGATAGTTGTTAGTGTAAGGAAATCATACCGTACTCCTGATCCTGCTTGCTTTTTGCCCTTGTTGTTCTCGAGCAGAACTTTGATTGGTAGCCAAACGGAATGATAAAGAATGTATGAATAACCGATGGGATTCATTAAACAGACTGAAAATTAAATCAAATATTTTTATTTTAAAAAAAATTCTTTGCAATACATAATGAAAATCTTCTGTATTTTAAAAATTTTGGAGTTTTTTATTTATAATTTATTTATTACAAATTTCATAAGACAATGATGGAAGTAAATATTTTTAATACAAAATGGAACGTGTTTGCAGTTCTCAAAACTTCAATCAGGGTGTCTCTTAGCCTGGTTAAATATCTTGCTGATATTTACTAACCTGCTGTAGTTGCTGAGAATGAAAAAAGGTGCCAGAGCACAAAAATTAAGAAATACATGATTTTGGACTTTAATGAAATGTTCCATAGAATATGTGTTCTAATTCCTTTGTTTTCCCTTGTTTACATGGAAAAGCCAAAGACTTTGGAGAGATTTTAAAGCATTGAAGAGATTTTTTTTCCAGGTCGTTCAGGCTCTTCAGGATGTGTATTTTTATTTATGTGTTCTTAGAAAAGTTCTTAAATGCTCCAATAATTTATTGCCAGTTTTCACCTATATTCTGACTTATCTAAAACTTAAAATAAAGTAGAAAAAAATACGTGTCTTCAGGCAGAGATGTAAAAATTCTCTGTGATTCTGTAACTTCCAGGTACTGGTTTGTAAGATCTCCACTCCAACCCTCAAAACAGAGTGAGATCAGGACAGAGCAAAGTGATTTGAATCCATTTTCATTTTGGCTGCAAAAAGCAGCACAGCATAAAACCTCACATGTAGTTTTCCCAAGCTGGGTGGGGAACTATAGTAAAAGTTTTATGTTCCTGAGAATTTCTCTGTTACTTTTTTTTTTAAAAAACATTGTGTACATATAAGTGCAGATGCATGATAGTACTTAGGCTCAAGGCGACAGGACTGCCTAGGAATCTTTGGCCTTTCTAACTTCTCCGTGTGTGGCTACAACCTACAGCACTTGTCTTACTGTGTAGTTTTGCATATGTTAAGGCCTAGGTTTTTGCTTTGTTTCTGACGTGGGGTGGCACGGGGAGCAGGGAATATAAATAGGTACTGTTTTGTACAGCTGTAATTACAATGAGGCATCACAGCGAAGCTTTAAAGGATATCTTGAATGCAGGGCTAGATATATTAGGCACTAACAGGAGGCGGCAGTTATTCCATGGTATAGGATCCTCTGGGTCTGAGATGTAGGCTGTTTTGTGAGGCTTTCTACATAAAGCTGATTTATAGGTATCAGGAGCTAGATGTGAAAGTTACCATGAATAGCAAGGACAGCTATCTTGTTCTTGCCGTGCAGGGGGTTGTCGTCTCTCAAGATTTCGTGTACGTAAATGGTTGTTTCCCTTGAAATCAGTGTGGGTCCTGCCTTCTGTTGGCAAGACCACATTAAGCTAGTATCTTCATTGGCTCACTAATTTTTCTGCTGTGGCAGATGACAGAAGAGGAACGTTTTGGGAAGTTTCTAACTTTGACAAATATGGTGATAATTTCACTTGGCAAAGGCACGTTACTACTTTCTCCCTATTGAGTAGTAATAACCTTCCTCAAAAAATGAATTTGTTAGAACATTTCAGGGAAAAAAAAAAAGCCACCATCTTTTATAGTTGAAAGTGTTAGCCTAAATATAGATATCATCGACTGCTCAGTGTTGTTGGACAGTGGCAAATTGTTTCCTTTAGGAATCTATAAATGATGTGATGAGCAAGTATTCAATCTTCACTTGGTAGCTCTAGCTGCTTCTTAAAAAGTATTTTGGTTTGGTTTTGTTCTAAAAGCTCTTCTTTTCCTCCTTGTGGCTTCTGCCATGCTCGTTTTGTCTATTTTTAACTACTACATTATAAAAACAATGATGGCAGTTGATAAAGCTAATGACATTTGCAGATGAACACCCATATTCTTTTGGAAGCTTTAAAATTGTTGAAAGAATATCAGCAAAAACATTGCAAGAAACGCATGACTACAGTGTGACCTCGTGCATGTTAATTTTTCAGTGCAAGAAGAACCTGTATACTCGCCTAAAGCATTGCTGGCTTTCATAGATGAACTTGAAGGATTGGGGCTTGCTTTTTGTAAGGAACATGAAAAGTATTTTTTAGCTACAGCTCCCTATTT
Organism: Gymnogyps californianus; assembly: GCF_018139145.2. Lineage (NCBI taxonomy): Eukaryota > Metazoa > Chordata > Aves > Accipitriformes > Cathartidae > Gymnogyps > Gymnogyps californianus. Next base: position 37,882,918 of record NC_059474.1, on the reverse strand, counting down.
GCAACAATACATCACCTTCGTATCTTTCTTTGGTCATAGAGAGAATCTGCTGACAACAGGACTATGATAGAACAGGCCGCATCCGCCATTGACTTTTTACTTTCAGTGTCACCTTGGGGTATCATGTCTAGTTTCCAAGTAATGATAATTTCTTAATGGTTTTTAGTACTTCTCTTTTTTGTTGTCTTGTGCAGCCTACTGGTTCTTCAGAGGCTAAGTTCATGTATTTCACGAAGTGGACGCAAAAATACTATAGAAGAAGAAGAAGAAAATCATTTTCAAGCTGCCTTTTTTGTAGTCAGATATTGTGAACACTTTTAAGAATTGTGTAAATTTGTATTAAGCTGTAATCTGTTTTTGAAAACATCTGGATTTCTTGGCAAGGAAGATGGAGCAGAAAAGGTGGAAAAAAGGCCGACTTCAAGAAGGATAAAATTAACCTCAACTAAAGGAAGCAGGTTAACAATTATCCGTACATTGCAATGTTCAGGCTAGAATATTGTTCACACACAAACCTCAGTTATCTGCAGAACAAAGGAAGATCTTCAATAACTGTTAGTAGAGAAAGATCATAGTAGTAATCTTCGTGACCACTAGTAACTTCATAAAAGGCAAGATATTCACGAATGCAATGCTTCGTTCTTGGTATTGAAATCGTTGGAGCTAAATTAATAAAACAAACTTGTGTAGCTATTAGTGAATGCCTTCGTGAACTAAATGTCCCTTTTTAGGTCACTAGAAGGACCAATTAGTCAAACTATCAAAAGCAGTGTGCTTTAATTAAAATAATTTTTTAGTGCATATCTACTTGAAAAAAACAAGTAATTCACGGTAAAAGAGATGAAAATTGGAACCTGACAAACATGTATTTGTACATAACTTTCCTACAAGTATTGAACTCTGTCTTTAATGGTATAAGTTGCTAAATCAAGTCTGAGGTGAGAGCTGATAGCAGATATTCATAGTGGAAGCTGGTAACAGCCTTAATTAAGCTGCTGCTATCTTTCCATGATAAATTTAGAACTTTTCCTTAAGTCATCTGACCTAACACTCCATTTGCATCCAGGAGTGTTTGATTTAGATCAGTTTCTTTGTTAAGAGGTCTGCAGATGTCTCTTTGATAGCCCTAGCTGTCTCTTGAACAAGAGCCCAGGATCTTTGTTTCTGCTGTGTTGCAATGTAGAGAAGAAGATGTATCTTGACCTAAAGCTGACCTCTCAGCATTTAGCTTTTCCAGGGTTGACATGCCCTGAGAAATAGTTTTTTTTCTTTAAGGACTAATGCTTTCGTCTTCCAATTCTTGAACCCCAACTTCCTTAATCTCTTTTAGTTACTGTAGAAGGTAAAAGGTGAGATGTGCAAATAGGTGGTTAATAATTGTCCTCACTAACACTTAGCAATGACATCTATTTTACAGAGGCTGTTCCACGCAGCTCTGTCACGTGTGAAACTTTGCACATTGTGTTCTCTGTGTTATATTCAGAAAGAAATCCACCTTCTGAGGTGATCAGGCTTTTAGTTGGGGCCAACCTCTATACTGAAATAAACATTTCAGCGTATTTGAAATTATGTTGGGGAAGGTGCTCAAGGTGGGTACTCTCAGAGCTTGAAAAGAGTGTCATTTTTTGGATTTCATCCAGGATATCATGATCTGCCAGTTTTACAAAACAAGCCCAAAATCTTGATCTTCTAGAGTAAGCTGCAATAGTCGAAGGTAGGAAAAAAATGGTAGGTGCTGATCAGTTGAGGTTTTCTCATGATTGTGGCAGAGGTTTTCCTGGAATCCGTCTCTACTCCTGGACAGTTGCCTATAGGTGGTGATTTGACAGTCATTCTGCCCATTTGTCTCATTCCCCTCTGATGCAGATTTCACCGTAGTTAGCCATTTCATCTTCATATTCCATTACTGCACAATATCTCTACCTCTATTCTAAAAATTAGGAATAGCTGAAGAAAACTAGTGGCACTCGCTTCATTCTAAGAAGTTTTATCTTGAAAACTTTGGATAAAAGGATAATTTCAAGCATATTTTTAGAAGCTTTGGTGGGCACAGTCCAAGACAACTATATTCCTGTAGTGTTAACTGCAACTAAACTGAAAGGCTTTGAGATAGCCACTCATTTGGTGGATTTTTTGAATAGCAAGTTAGTATTATGTCGTCGGATTATTTGGATGGATTTATTTTCTCTGTGTATTTTACTTTCAGGCATCGTATACATTGTAAATGTGTTACTAAATCATCAATGACTAAACTGTCCGACAGAGGCACTTTTTTCATTTTAATTCTTTTCAGGAGAGAGTAATTGGAAGTGAAAGGTAATTCTTGTATTAGAATTTTTTGATCAAAAAATAAAATGTAACATTTTTTTCCTGTCTAGAAATTCTGTCATTGTTTCTGAACTAGACATTTTAATAGTATTCTTCTGTATAGTTTACTTAGAAAAATTTGAGAGAGTGTCCAGTACTACTCCCTCACAAATAGTGAACAAGCAGTATTCAGAAACTGAAATTCTTATGGTCATCGAAATTCGAGATAAACTGGATCATTAAGTTGATGTAAATTACAAAAGTCATCTGCATGTTTGGCTTGCTTAAAGTACAATATTCATATATTTTTATACCAAAACAAACACAAAACACAGAAGAGTTGCATTTTGCTGGAATCTGAGAACTGGTGTGAAATGAAGAGGAGCTCTGAGCGAGACGTGTGGAGGCTCTGATGTATATGACCACTTAAAAACAGGCAAAAGAAATCAAGCTTGTTCTGCCATATTTCTGCTGTCTGTGCTTGTATGTGCTAACATTTTTTTCTAGCTCTTGTCTGCTTTTTACTTTTTTTTTAACTTGGTATGCCTCTGGATGAATTTTTAGGGTTTTTTTTAATAGAACCTTGGAAAAAAATTCAAGTTTGATTTTTTTTTTTTTTTAATTTTTTTGGGGGGGGGGGGGTGCCTGTCCATGTTTGTTGCACTATGATGCTGCTGATTCAGCAATGTTTCATACCTTCTAAAGTGTTAGGATTTCTTGGTGTCATACCTCGGGGGGGGCAGAAACCGGTAAGAAATACTAGCCAATATGCCTAACTGTGAAGTGCTTAAAGTTACAACAGTGATTCAGGTTGCTCCCTGGGCAATTGCCATTTGCAAGAAATTGCCAGTTTTCTTATCTGTCGATTCTTAAGGCAGTGGCCAGTTGAGTGGAATTTGTACCTTGAATAATAGATTTTTGCATTGACATCTCTGGATGGTCTATGTAGTAAATTGGCTAGTAATGTGTATCATAGAAGTAGATGAAAAATACTTCTGCAAAAAGAAAGAGTTTACACTTCTCTGGTCTATAATTAATCTGTTACAAAGACTGTTTGTAATCTGATTAGTTGCATTTTAAGGAGATTGAAACAGACCAAAGGTGTAAAAGTTTCTCCATGCAGGCTGATGTTATTTTACTGGGTAGTAGGAGTGTTTCTGGACAAATAAATATTCTGTTTGAATAGTTCGGCATACCAGCAGGTGTAGGAGCATCAAACAGGAAGATGCAGATCCAGAACGCACATGGCGCTTATGTTATCTGAAGAGATTCTGTGGTTTGGGATTAGAAAGGTGATTAATGTAGGTAACTCCTACAGATGAGTGGATATCAAAGCTTTACTTCGTTGTCTTGCTCCCCTCAGGTTACGTACTGCCCTCTTTATTCTAGTATTTGGCAAACACTTCACTGAGGTAGCTGTGTTTCCAAAGAGCTGCTGAGAACAGAAGCAGATGGCAGCTCAGTCATTTATCCATCCTGCACTATTTACTTCTATATTTCTCTGGAAACTGAAGTTAATTGATGTTAAGCTGTAACTTTCTACCTCCCCCTCTCCTCCCGATGAGAAAATAGAAACCATGTTTGGTTTTTGGTTGTTTGTTTTTGTTTTTTTTTTTCCTCCGTCATGAATATTTCAGAGCTGTAATGAGTGGTCTTTGAGAACTGGTGGAAGATGAGGTACCAAAAGACTAAAAACTAACATAGACAAGTCAGTTTATTCTGTTTCTAGAAACACACGTCAAGATGATGAGTATGCCTAAAATACAAATTAGGTTTGAAGGTTTGGGTGGGGTTTTTTGGGGGGGGGAGGAAGGGAGACGACACCAGTCCAACCTAACTTCCTCCCATGTTGGATCCTTTTGATCAGTGTGGATTTTTAAAGACTTTTGATGACTTCTCATGTGAAATAACAATAAACAACCTTCTCCTGCAGCAAAAAGTACTCCAGGTGGATTCGGCACTGCTTGGAGAACTCCGCTTACAAAGTAACGATCAGCAGTTCATTACCTACGCAGAAGGCTATATCCGGTTAGGTTTTGTATGGTGACCTCCAATGCTACTGAATTTTTATTTGTTTGTTTTCATGAGATCGTGGAAGGGACTGTAAGCTTTTTTGAACTTTGCCATCAGTGCTTTAGTATAAGGTTAGAATCAAATAATCTTAACAAAATGAGTTGACATTCAGTCTGGTAAAAGAGAAGATTTTGCTGTTCAGAAAAATTTATTTGGAGTAGTGGACCATTTGGTGTGGACATATTTAATTGGATATATTTAAATTACTGCTGATGGGCAGGAGGAATAAACTAAATAAATACAGGATGGTGAGCAGATACCGACCACTACTACCATTTCAGTAGAGAAAAATATGTAAGGTTAGAGTAGATCCCATTGCTTTACAGCTGAGGGAGAGGGGTTTAAAAAAATGCAAGCAACTCCAAGGCTGAGCTGAAGTTTATGTCGCAAGATCTGTAGACTAATCAGTACTGCTAAGACTTCAGCTAGAGTTGTGTGTCCTCTGTTGGGCATAGTCCTTCAAGAAATAGCATGATCACACAAGAGCTGTGTGGATAGACTTAATTAATAGGGATTGTTAAGTGTGGAGAAGATGGCGGGGGAGAGAGGCCATTAAAATAATTGTCAAATACTAGTAAGGTCACTGCAAAATGTTTCAGGCACTGGGGATCAGGCTTATTTACTTCATTTAGTGTCACTCCTGCCTCAGTCTTGCATCAGCTCTTAAAGATAACGCCATCTTTCCTGGTGAGAACATCAGACATGGAACAAGGTAAGCAGTGGATGTGTTGAGCCAATGCCAAAATAGATATGAATTGCTGTTCCTGGAAAGCCTAGGATCCCCCTCCCTTGGGTTCCTGCTCTTGCATCTCAGTTTGCACACTGGTTCTTCCTCTCATACAAGTTTGTGGAAAAGGTAGTGTGAGTGAGAGAGCAGGCAAACAGTTTTGATCCACTAGTTTAAATACAGTCTCTGTGATCATCTGGCTATCTGTGTGTTCAACTAGCATGCCACCTTACATTTGTGCTTCATGCTGTTTGGAGTACTTAACTGGTGGTGTTACAGAAGAAGGCAAGCTAACAATTAGCTGAGCTGTTACTCAAAAGTCTGCATGGCTCTCAAATTCCCAGTTAGAGAGTTTAATGCGGGGTAAAGAAAACGAAGTGGCTTATTTTGTGAAAGGCGGCTGCATACTTCATTGTGAATGTTACAAACAGCGTGAATTTCGCCACTGATTTCTGTGAATGCTACTACACTTTGAATAGTCTTTTTTCATCATCTTCCTTCAAACCTGGATCCTGGGCTGGAAGAGAGAAAGGGCAGAATCCTTGATTGACTGCCCATAACACAGTAAATGGGAGAGGAGGAGACTGATCCCATAGCATTATAACTTCTGTACGCCTCCTGGAAATTCAGCTTCTTTCTCCTCTTGGATCTGATATGCAAAGAACTGTGAAGGCAAGAACGATATTACCCATAAATTGCCTTGCATTAATTTCTATTCCAATTCTGTGAAGCACATGTAAGTGAAAATCTTGGAAATATGTTTGCTAAATCATGTGGTAAATGGTCTTGTTGATGACTGCAGAGTTGCTCTGGGGATGGAGTTGTTAAGCACTTATTATAGGAATCCAACAGGGCAAATTAAGAGAAACCTGTGTGTGTGCTTGTTATTTTAGGACTTTTATGCTTGTCTTCTGAGACACCTCATGTAGGACCTTATGACCTAAAAAGACTTGATGTCTTTTAGTCAGAGGTTAACTTCTGAAATCTCAGTTGCTGACCTATCAACAATGAAAATAATCACCTCCAAGGGAGGGTTTAGTGTTGTTATTCTTTAATGCTAAATGGCTGAATATTGCTGTTAATAATACATATAAAGTAGCTTTTTAGCATTCTGCTTAGTTGTATGTGGTATTTTCACTTATAACTGAGTCTTTTTATACTTGTAAATTAGGGGGGATATTTTATGTTTCATTGTAAGTAACTGCTGAGCGGGTTTCCTATTTGTTTGTAACACCATTACAAGCACTTCCTTAATCCGTGAGTGTTCAGATGCAGTGGGTGGAACTTGAATCTCTACATGAGTGTTCCTTGGAAATACTATTCCAAGTACACAAAAACACTGTGCATGGTAGAATTTGCCATTATAATAAATTCTATCATAAAGAACCAATGCATGGGCTTTTTTCCTGGTTTTAACTGTTACAAGACTTAAATGTGCAGTCCATTTAAAACAAGTATTGCTGTTGTTTATACTACTTGCTAGATACTTCTCCAGATGTACATCTTTAAAGATGTATCAATTTTTAATGCTAGTATACAAATGTATACTCTTACATAAAGTTCAAATTTCAATATATATGGAGCAGGTGAATCGTTTTTCTCACTTTCTTTTTTTCCTAACTTCACTTAACTTTCCCTGAAATGACATTAGGTATCTGAAAAACTGTCATCTTCTAATGCCATTTTTGCCAGAATCATAAGCATTTTCAGTAACCTTTGTGAGCAGCTTTAGTGACAGATTCCAGCTGAATCAGTTAAGGCTTTTGATGGTATGATTATTTTGCCGGTCATCGTTATTATAACAGTGGAACTCCCCTTTGAGGAAAAAAGGGGTCATCCATCTTTTGTAAGATTCATACGTGAGCTTTATCACTATAGTAATAAAATTCATTGCTTGCTTGGTAACCACAAAGGGCTCATACCACTGGAAAATGTAACCATGCTTACATACGTTGTCATGTGCACAGTTAGGTTAGTTTTAGAATAAGCACATGACAATGCAAGTATACCATACTAATAAAGAGGGAATGTGTCTTTTGTTTCAATTTAGAGAATGCTGGAAATTTTGAACAAAATCTTAAAAATACCAGAAACAACATTCTGTCCTTTCTGTTTTACCTCAGATTCTTTTGGTAATGTTTATAAACTTGGGATTTTTTACTTATTACATGTATTTACATCTAATATTCTAGGACCCTATGTTGTCTTTAAATACCATGTTTCCACCATCCTTTCCAGCTTATTTATAAGGCTCTATATCTGCAACTTGCATAGCCAGTGCTTAGATGGCTTCTCTGTAAACTGTATTCTAACCATGTATATTCGCTAGTGTTCACTGTTCTTCTGATTTTCATCTCTGTATCTTGTTTGTACTATTAATGAAAGTATCCAAAATTAGTTTTATCTATGGTTACAGAATGATTTATTCATGTAGAAGCTGATATCAATATTACCTTGAAGAAATTCATACTAGTTCATATTGCTCTTGTGAGACTGTAAAACTATCAGCATTAAATTGACTTAACAAGATGATGGAGAGTATTATTTCCAATTTGGAAAAAAAAATCATAGGCCTTTTAGCTTGTGCAATATTACAGTATATGGTATAGGGTCTCACTGACTGCATTGTCATCAAGGAATGATTTTCATTCAGTGGTGTTTTGGAAAACTTCTGAAATTCTGAATTAATATCTTGGGTTGTGAACTGTGGTAGCTTTGCTGTGGTATGTTTGCTTCTGTTACTACTGTGGGCTATTATCTTCAAGCACAGGGAAGAGGCATAAAGATCAGGCAGTAGTACTGCTTTAAACTGCAGTTGCTAATCTGACCAGGTTTATCTGCTACACAAACCACAATGTCCTTATGGCTTGCAAATCACACTGACTGTAAACCTTGACAGTACAGACAGAAGAAAAAAAAAAAAGCCAAACTGAAATCTAAAAAAGCTGGGTTTAGGACATGTCAGTGTTTTTCCATGGTGCAAGCACTTTCAGTTTGTATTTAAGGAAAAAGGTGCATAGCATTTTGGAGGTGGCATGCAGCAACATGTGGGGATGCCTGGTAACAGCGGTACAGAACGCCTTCCACTCCCGGTGGAGACTGAAAGGAATTTCCGGCTTCTGTTTGCAAAGGCAGCAATAGAAAGGATAAGTGAATGGGGTGGAGCAGAAACACCTCCCTTTGTTGTGTATGAGGACCTAAAAAGTACTTTTCTGAGGAAGATTGTTACCGAATCCATTCTTGTTGATATTTCACAACTGAGCTTCTCTTAGGCTAATCTTTTTTTAAAAATAAAGGCAGTTGAACACATGCATCGAATGTGCATTGAATGCTAAAACAAATACAAGTCATTGGCTGCACTTTCTAATGAAGAAAGTGTTGGTGTTGGTGTTGTGAAGTGTAACAGACATGCCTTTTCATGAAATTAAGTAAGTTTGCATGTAGTCCCTAGCACATTAATCTCTCTAGGTGATACCAGTCTCCTTAATGTATTCCAAGAGCTACAGGTACCTAAAGAGAAACAACAAAAAAAGTTTTGTATGTATTCATCTTTAACCTTTTGTTGTCTGACCATTTCCCTCTTCGATAGAAGATGATTTGGCTGGAACCTGATGGCCTTACAAGTGGATCTTCTCCTAAGGTTTTTAAAGAATTCCTGAGATCCTCATAAGTAATCGAAAAAAGGAGAGAGCTTTTAGTCTGCAGACTACAGCTGCAGAGTATTTCATAATATCATGTAACAAATCACTGCAAGCTATTCTGTACAAATGATGAAACTGGATAAAATACCGTATGATGCCGCAGAGTATTTTAAAGAATGATTTCAGTATCTTGAACATGCTAAAATATCACATGCAGATTTACTCAGTCTAATTGGAATTTCACGGTTGTACTGTTGTAAAGAAGAATTTCTGTGCCAGCTAAGTTGTGGGCAGGGGAGGGGGGAATCAGACTATAGTACAATATAAACTAGATGAGAATTAACTTTTCCTAAAATACATAACAAACTTGATCATCTAGCAGCACAGTGGGTTTTATGGTGCTTCTGTAATTTGGATACTCTGATTTGGAGACTAATTGAATTCCTGGTCAACGCTGAATGTGTTAAATTCTTAAGGTATGTAAGGACTATTTGAAATAATGGGATTCATGTTAACCTTTTAAGTTTCCTTTTTAAAAATTTATTTGAAAATATTTTAGAGTAGAATTATTAGAGATTTCAGGAAAAATTCTACTCTTGAGTCTTAGACTACAGGTAATCATTCAGTTTGGCTCTGTGTAATAGATAAATGACATTTTATTTTTTCCTGACCTCCAATTACCAGTGTAAACCAAGGGGTTAAAAAACTTCCATTTCAACTTGGAAAGAGCAGCTGCCTTGAAATTCAGCCAAAAAATTTGGCATTTAGGCAGTGAATAAATACTTAGAGAAAAACTTTAAATCAGGAAGGCACAGTATATCCAATGATTTTGTATTTCAGGAAGGGGATGCTGATATAGGTGTGAGTACTTGTAAGACTATGGAAAATAGGAAAAATATTTGGCTTTTGGTTTTTTTAACTGTAACTCACATTTTTGAGATTGGTGTTCTGTTGCTGTTTAAGCAAAAGTAAGGCAGGGGTGCACTGTTCTTTTGTATTGTTGCTGGTGCTTATATAAAACCATGCAAGGCAGGTTCAGAAAGCGGCTTAGAGCAAATATTAACCTTAAGCTCCTCTTATTTCTTCTTCTCTTGTGACTACTTTCTGAAACGGTGCACCTTGCAATCATTAAAATGTCAGCGACGGAGGGACTCTGTGGACAGGGCAACAGGGGAGGACAGCAGAAGTAGTGACTCAGATTGATTTAAATTGTTACAAAATTTCATTAACTTCATTAGACTCTAGTGTGCTTGGGTTTCTCATCAGTGTGTGGCTGAAACGATTATGTGATGTGTCAGGTAATCTGATGTCTTCTGCGTATTGATTCTGTTTGATACCAGGCTGTGGAAGATGCACAAATGTTGGGCTGAAAACACCATGGGAAATAAAACCCACAGGTGGTGGTGTGCAAAACTTTCACCTAGCATAGGCCTAATAATGATGTTAATATTTGACTTTATTTTTAAAGGGACCATCCTTGGCAAAGGGATAGCTACTGGGTAGGCAAATTGATTTTTCACATCTGAACTCAGCAGCAGTTAATCATGTCTTAGGTGGTTTTGAAGACATTTGTGAGTCTGATCTACAGGTCACCATACAAAGAGAACTGAAAGTTGTAACGGGAGCAGTATTTCCCCAAGCATTTGGGGAACAGCCTGGGGAAAGGAGGAATCTGTGCAGTCTGGTTTCAAGGGAGCCGAGAAATTCCCTGACGGAAAGGAAAAGCTACGTTAAAAGAAGTTTGGATATGCAGAATAATTTTGGCTTGAGCAGTTTGTTCTTGCTGGTGAGGAAACTGAGACAGGGAAATGACCGTGCCTTTACACTGTTTTGTTTGCACGTGCATGTGTTTGTTTTAACATTAGCTGAAGTTAAAAACCAAATTTTGGAATCACTGTGTGTTTTGATGCCATCCTTCTCATTCTTCTGGAGGCATGACCTGTTAATCTGGAATGCCTTCAAGTTTTAGAGCCCTATGAAGGGTTGCACGCGCAGTGAACAGGATTTCATGAGGTCAGACTCTTATTAGGAGGCTTCATCATCTCCACTGCAATGCCTAATTTATGGGAAGGATGAGGATGTTTGCCAGTGAGGCCAAGGAGAGGGACTGTGCCAAAGCCTCTTCAAACAGAGCCTTAAGCTCCTGGGACCTGCAGTCCTTTTTTGCTAACTCTGTCAAAATAGTACATCTCCATTAGTTTACTTGAAGACATTCCAACTGATTTTTGACCAGAAATCACCTTTTCAGGCTAGTATACCAATATAATTTTTTTTGTTTGGGAAACTCTATTCAGATCCTGAATGTCTGTTTTGCAGTTCTGACAGCTCTCATTAATGTCTCATTAAGGGGTTCTCCAGTGTATGGTAAGGTAAATTGGGGAATAATTTCAGTTGTAAGGGTATTCTTCAGGTCATCTAGTCTAGCCTCTTGCTCAAAGCAGGGCTGCCTTCAAAGTGGAGTCACGTGGCTCAGGGTCCTGTTAAGTCAAGCTCAGAAAATCCCCAAGGATGGAGATTTCACAGCCTCTCTTGGCAGGCAGTTCCAGTGCTTAACCATTCTCATTACGAAGCTGCAGGAAGGAGTTTGCATTGTATTTTGCATATTTTGGATCCTGATTCTGATTTGGGTGTCCCATTTCTTACTTCTGGGTAAGATGCAGATTAATTTAACATACCAAGCCTGTTTGTTTTGGTCTAGAGCTTTTAACTGATGCCCTCTAAGAATACTCAGGTAATAGACCTTCATTGCTTTTAAATCAGTGTTAGGATTTTACTTGTTAGCATCTGTTTTGATAGTTTTGAGCTGCTATGGAATGTTCTGTAACTCCTGAAAAGTTTAGTTCTGTTACCTTATAACATTGTTTACATACATTCATTTTCTGTTTCTCAAATGTGTAATATGAGTCCTCATTCTGTGCTAATGCTGAGATGAGGAGCTTGCACCTATCTCTGTTTTTTGCATCTCTCTCTGTGTAGAGTACCATTATTTTCAGCTGGCTTTCAGAAAAAATAGTGTTGTGGTGTGTGCATCAGGTTGCATAGCTTGAGAATGGTAATATTCCCAAGAGAATAAAGGATCTGAAAGTAGTAGATCACCTAGTTAAAACATGAAATTACTGTTATGTGTGTTCTTGGAGGACAAATAAAAGGGGGAAGGTGTAGGGTTTTTCTCATGTAACACTCTAGCTAATCAAGGGCTTTATAAAAATTAGACAAGTGGTTGAAGATAAAGATATCCATAACGTTTTATCACTTTTCATGTCTGTGGAAATTATTCTTTTCTGTACAGTATGAACACTACTATCTTTTGAAGAAAGGGACTGGACTGCAGTGTTAATGAAGTGCAAGGAACTGAAGCTGTCACTGTTGTAAATGATATTTTCAGGAATGAGAAGTTAGTTTACCTGATACCTCATAGCAAGTGTCTTTGAAAGTCTAAGGTGCTGTCTTTGTGAATTATGATGAAAACATTGAGAGGGGAGGTGTTTATGTAGTCTGTCTTGTATATCTTTTCCAAAATATATCATTGGGTACACATTTTGGAACATATTTTAAAGCAAAACCAGTGTATTTGGTACAGATGTGGCACTTGTGTTCCCTGAATTAAGGGAACTTGCTACTGCTGAATTACACCGGTCATTCCAAACGCGTGCCAGAAAAACCCATCCATTTACCATGTTCTGGAAGTTTTGACCACTTGACTGAGAAACTGTTATAAAAAATATTTTAAGAAATATTCGAACACATCATTATAGAAATTTCACACTGCATATAAAACTAAGCTGTCGTCTTTACTACGACTAATTTTGTAGCTTTTGAGAGAAAATAGCTTGTGGTGTATTTTTCCAAGACTTTTTTTTTTTTTTAAAGATCCTTTAGTACCTGCTCGTACTAGAAGCAGAAATTCTTCAAGTCTTCTCTATAATGTAAACCCAGAAGTTGGAATGCGTTCTGATTTAGTGGAATATTACAGCACTTCTGTTCACCTAAGGTTAACTTGGTAGGTCACTGGATCATCATTGCAAGGGACAAAGCAAATAACAGGTATGCACCTGGTACACTTATATTTTTACGTCAGTCTCTGATCCTGTTAAAAGGCACTTGAAATCAAAGCACTTGAAGTGAATTGCTAAGCATGGACCCAGCCTTGGAAAATTAGAGCACAGCCCCTATTCTGAGTTTCAGTAAAAATCTCTTGTCGAGACAAGGGTTAAGACCCTATTTGTACGTACAGAATTAGGTAGGAATTAGGCACTTGGACTTTTGAGAACCCCTGGAGATACCTTTCTGATATCTGAAGGGCCTGAAGTATTTGTAATAATCCAGCTGCTAGTCTCCTATTGATTTTTATTTTTTTTGTCATGTAAGTAAGTATATGTCTGTTCTTTGAGACTGAATATTATACAAGAAATAATAAAAATGTTAATAAAATGTATTTTAAGGATTGCTAGAGAACTTGTTGCACTGACTTAGTGTCCTAGTGGATCTATTGTCTAATTCCACTGTTATGTTCCTCAGTGACCTTGGTTGACATACTTGACCTTAATGCTTATCATTTCTAGTTAGCGTGTTTATTTGCCAACAGACCCTTGTGGGAAGGAGCTCAACTGCACTGCATATTGCACAGAGATGAAGATGATAGTCCTTGCCTTACGAATACATAGTGTTAAAGATAAATCTAGCACATGAAGGCCTCCAACCGGCTATGTGAGTACAGGCTGAGAAAGGTGGAGTATGTATTACCAAAAACAGTTGACGATTTTAACATCTAGCTGTATGAAAAGTTTTCCTTTAGTCAGTCGTAGTAAGTACACTATTACCTAAACTTTTACTAAATACATCCTTGAATCTGAAATGCTGAATACCAACATTTTTTCCTGATAATATAGTAGTATTTGTATCTTAAAAGGTATGCATTAGAAATGCAAGCAAATCCTCAATTTATGCACAGTTTCGGTCTCATAATCAGATGTTTCCTGAAAATATGAATAGGTGTGCTGATCTTGCATCCAAGTCTGTTCTTTTTCATATTCATCTTCCTTATTTACTCATCTAAAACTAGGGAACATACTTTATTGTTGTGTTGCATAGTCATTTGTTATGGGTTGTTAAAATGCTGCATCGTCATTTGTTATAGAGTTAAAATCTTGTATGGCCATTTGTTATGGAGAGTTAAAATGTTGACTGCAATAGTAAGAAATTGAACTCTACTTGGATTATTAACTTCCCCCCCTCCCCAATTGATATCTCAAGTGAGAGAGCTGTCATTTAAAAGTAGTGGGCTGCTCTAACAATATCTGACTGTCATGAACTTATAGCCATAATAGAATTGCAAAGATATATAATGGATAACATCAGAAATTTGGATGGGGAATTAATAGCTCTAATTTACTTTCTGGTTATGCTGCCTTTTCTTCCTTAGAAAATAGTACTTTGATATTTATTGCACATACATGTTGCCAAGTGGCAATTAAGTTAAGTTTTTCTTCTTGTGCATAAAAAGTCATAAATTTATTGGAGATTCACCGGGCAGTATGGGAGGGAGAAAGTGGAGTTTTAGCTACGTTCACTCCATCTCAACCGTGGCGTTGGCGACTTGCCCTCCTGTTTGCTGCTGTGGCTTCTCCCAGGCTCCAGCCCTGCGTAGCGGCTGGGCTTTCCATGCTGCATCCCGCTTTCCATCTTTTCAGTCAGGTACCTCTATTTCCTCATCTTCAAAATATGCTCTGGTTTAACAGTGCAATAAATCAGTCCCTGGAGTATCCAGTACCCCAGTACCAAATCAAAATGCCCGTACAGTGCAAATTCTGACTCAGTATTAATTCACTCTTCTGGTTGGTTTGTTCCGAATTTTTTTGCTTAATTCACTTTCTATAAGCAGTTTTTATGTTGGATCACATGTCACCTATCAATACCATTCTGACTTGGTGCAGAACTGGGTGTAATCTTGCCTAAACTTGCATAAACTCCATGTAATGCTCTGTGGCTAATTTGGCAGATGTAGTAGTCTTCTGTCGAGGCCCAATCCTCCAGGTCAAATTAGTACCGTTAGGTGACGGAGCAGTGCTCCTCACTGCTGCCGCTGTTGTGAAATCACTGCCTTGTTAGCCTAGTAAACGTTTTTAGTTAGAGCACTGACAGTTCGTCTTGTCAACCATTGATAGAGGTGGCTATTAATAAAGAGGGGCAATGGTCAAGCAAGGATTTTTCTGCATTCTCTTTACAGCCACCAGTAAAGGCTACGAACCAAATTAGACTTTTTGGGTTAGATTCTGTGGAGTTGGTGTTAGAAATTCTGAAGTGGTCAGAGGCTATGAATTCTGAAAACAAATAAGTAGATAGACTGGAAGAGAGATATTGTAAAGAACTAAATTAAATCTTTTTCTGCAAAAGTGTGGAATTGGTGATAGCAAACTGTTTTATGATTTTGCTGCAAGTTAACCACATGGTTAATGTAAGAAAGTCAAAGTTTTCTGGTTGAATAGAATTTTCAACTCTATTTCTTAACATAAAGAAGCTTAAAATCAAAATAAAATATTCTTTAATTCTTGCACAAATTTTCTAATGTTTCTTTGGGTTAACATAAAACATATCCATTGTATGTCTCTCTCTTGGGCCATTCCTTCCTCCTCATGTATTATAAGGGTGCGGGATAGATGTTGCTTTAATGTTTAGGGGAAGGGGCTGTTTTAAAATTTTGCAGAGGGAAACTGAGATAGTCCAGAAGGTTGTGTAGTTTTCTTTTTTTCCCCGACTTACTTCTCTCCTTGTGCCTGTGCCCAACTGAAAAATACTGCACAATCATATACTGAAGTCATCTTCAGTTTCTGTGGAGCACTACATTCCTTTGTTCATGTCGTATACTATATGGCATAATTACAGAATTTATCCAGAAAAAAGGAAGTGCCTTTTGCTTTTGGAGACTTCCTTTAATTTTTCACTGTCAGCAATGTAAAGATGGTGGCATTAACGGTCAAGTTGGCTAGACTTACAGGATGCATTGTAGGAAACAAAACCTCTTCCAGACTGAAAACCACTTTAACATCTATCTCATTTCTGTTATTCATGTACCTCTTTTTATGACAGCATTAATTGTTAAATTTCATAAATGCAATATATATATAATAAATTTAATTTAGATTTCAAAGTCAAGTACAATAGACACACAAAGTTTAGGAAGTTAAGAAAATGAGAGATTGATGCTTGGAGATACAATCTTACTTCTGTTTTCCTGTACATGCATCCTGTGGTATCAGTCATGGACTCTGTAGCAAATATGTGATTTTGTAATTAAAGATTGCATCATAATGCATAAAACTAAGAGAACATTTTTTGGTTTATGTATTAATATTTAGTTTTAAATGGGAAATCTCACTTGCCATCATACGCATTTCATTCCGTAATTTCTAAATTATCACCTTGCAGTGTGGATAGTGTAGTTTAAGTGCAGTTTTTGAACTCTTAATTCTTCACCATTGCAACAGAGTCTGCCATAGGAACTGTAGGACTATTTAACAAACACCTGGAGAAGATCACTAGATTAGATTTAGGAGATAGTGTTTGAGAGAGCTGGTTGAGTTCACTCCTGATTTCAGGAGTGTGAATGGCTTCTGTTCCTTAAAGGCCTCCCAAAGTGGACCAGCAGCACCATATGCCAGACTGAGTGGCTGTTGCCTCAAAGAAAATCCTGATTGCTCCAGGGATTCAGGTGTTCACCCCAAAAAGCAATGGGGTGGCATGGGGGTTGCTGTTTCCAGTAGCATGGACTTCATACTTGTGTTTTTAGAGCAGAATTTTTCTCCTATTCCTTTGGCTGTGTTTTTACACTGTTAATTGCTTTGGGCCCCTGGACCATGCCTTTAAGGTATATTGATAATGTTCTTGGAATACGTCAGAATTTTACTGACCAAGACACGAAAGAAAATTGAGGTTTCTGACAGGTTATAACCAAGTTGGTTCTGAAACGGCTCAGCTGAAGAAAGAAAAGGTACTTCTGTAGCTTGAGAGACATATTCATTCAGAGTTTCAAAGTCCATCTATGCGCAGTGGATCTGTTGTATCTTTAAACAGTTACCACTTCAATTTACAATGACACGTGCTAGGCCACCAAAACCCTAGATGTTCCCATGGTGTGCTGTTCAACTTCGTTCTGTCACTGCAGGAGCAGATTCTAGCCCTCAAGTCAGCAGAGAATCACCTATGTGAACAAATGGGAGTCACGGGCAGCTGAAATAACGTCTTGTGTGTCACTTACACTATTACCTTTGGTTTTGGTATTTAGCTGGGGGGGGGAAAGACTCTACTTAAGCAGGGTCTTCCCTGTCATAAACTAATTTTTTTTTCTGCCATAAATTAAAAAATATGTAATAAGGAATAGGTGTCCGAGCTCTAGACAACTGGACCACCTGTTGCTCTATCTGTTGTGTAATATTTCTGGCAAGTTCTGTCAGCTGGTGAAAACAGTGAATGTCGTTTTATGTGACCTTCACTTTTCAGTTTATTGAGAAATTACGAGGAATAAGATCTGTACCATTGTTTAAAAATATTTTAGTAATACATATCACTGAAAAATGTTGCCGATTTCCCTGGTTGCTCATTAACATGTTTGCTTTCTAATGGATAGTTTTGGTTGTAAATCTATTTTAAAAAAAAAAGTTATTCCTCTGACAAGCATTTTAGAATAAAACTGTTTCTACTGTACATTTAAAAGATGTAATTTGAGAAATTTGTAACTTTTCTAGGGCTTTTTCTCATACAATTACGTTTAAAGATAAGTATCAAAGCTAAATAGACTATGGTGCAGAAAAAAAAAAATCTTAGAACTGAGAATTCTCTTCTTTCTTGGCGGCATCTAAGTCTGTCTGACCAAGAGCAGTGACTGTCTCCTAGCCCTTGTTGAAATGTTCAGGTCCTTGACAGCTGGATCATTTACTGCCCCTTCTCTTCATATGGTTTCTTCTGGGATTGAATAGAGTACTGCCATGCTGAGCATTTTCCAAATGTAGGAGGACCGAACAGGAGACAGACTTATCTTAGATTGACGACTAGATTGATGGTAAGCAGTGCAGAAGGTTCAGGCCCCATGCTAGCATGAAATCATTTGACAGATAGAAATATTTGCTTATAAATTGAAAGAGTAGGTAATAATAGTGTTTTTTATGATTACATTACATGATATTTTATGATTACACAGACTAATAGCTAGCAGATGGCAGAGTATACATTTTACTTGTTTACCAAGATGATGGATGGCAGTGATTGAAAAACATTTTGTTCCTTGTTACATTACTCTGAAAGCTTGTAGTGGACAGGCAATTTACAATATGAGTCAACAATAATTTGTATCTGCTCTAGATTTTTGGGGGCATCAGTTATTCTGTTTCTTATTTTCTTGGAGTTTTTTCTTCTTTCAATGATATTTTCTTCTTGGAGGGGGAAGGAACTCTACTTGGAAAACCAGGCCTTTAAAAGGGTGCATGTGTGCCTGACAGCCTACATATACAAATAATATCTGTTTGTATGAAGAATAAATGGTGGGAGGTTTTTTTCCTGTTCTATTTCAATGTTTATCATATTACTTGGGCATTTTGACGAAAAGAGATATGCTCTGTCTTTTGTTTAGGCACCTCAGCACAAATCTACGTTGTTATATTGCATGCTACCAAGATAGTTAAGGCTATCCAGTCACAATAATAATTGCAGTGTTTTTCATCCCTTTTATTTAATTGGTATTGACTTACTCAAATTATCTATGTCTAATATGTATCTGCTGTTCAAGTGTTGTGTTTGTTTTTTTTTTTCCTTAAGTATTATGGCTTGAGAATACTCCATAAACATACATCAGGTTGTTCCATGAGGAGCAGACCTAAAAACTGAATTTTTTCTAGGTTCATTCCCTATGTATTTTAGTCTCCAGTGTAAGATGCCCAGCTCCCTGCCATGTCCCTAAAGTTTGCCATTCCTTTCAGCCTCTCTCAATGGTTTTTGGCTGGATTAGGAGTGGCGTGCTTGTGGTTACAACAAATAGTACCTGAATTCTGATTAGCTAGTAGATTGCAGCCTCTTTAAGGGAAAAGGGACAAAGCTATGGTTGCTTTTCCCTCAAGAGTCACTGTGTTGGGTCTTATTTTTCTGTAAGGTCTCTAACTTCTGTGAAATTCGTATCTGAGACATCTAGCATTTTGCCAAATTTGATAGAACTTGAACAACATGGTTCAAATGTTAAGATTTTGTGTTTAGTCTTCTCATAATAACATTAGTTTCCTGGAAAAATCAGGCTAAAACAATCAGATGGCACCAGGGTGTCTTTTTTTTTCCTTAAAGAACCCAATAAGATCATGGATATTCCCCCCCCCCCCCGGTAAAAGAGGAAGGGAAATCATTGCAATAATTATTGTGACTGGACAGCATGAAACATAACTTGAGATATTTTTTCCATTTAAGAAGACTGTTGTCTTTCAGCCAGAGGATGCTCCATAATGTATATGTCTGATTTCTAATAGAAATATTGAGTCTGTTTAAAACTGTCCCTTAAATTCCCTTTATGAATTTACATACGTGATAAGACCTGAATGTACATTAGTATTAGGAAGTTCAGTTTTATATTAATCATTCATGGATCCACTGAGTCCCTGTAATTCTACCCACTTACAACTCCTGTCTCTCAAAGGGTTTTCATCGCTGCAAACTTCTAGTGGCCTTTCAGCAGGGAGAAAGCCTATGATATTGTCTCACCTTTTGCAATGTGAAAAGGAAAAATTATATTCAGACAGTTGCTGGCAGCTTTAGTGAGCTTGTTTTCCGTAGTCCCTGTTCCCAAGGTGCACGTTTTTCCTGGTCAGTAATTGATTTATTTTTTATTTTCTCCATCTTCTGCTTTTCACCACTGCATTCAGATTTGAGTGGCAAATATATATATCTATATATAGTGTCAACAATTACTGTCTTGTTCAGCTTCCCTACCTTTGACTAAATCTTTATTTAGCATTCTCTGTAAGACTCAAGCTTCGGACCACTATGATAATATGACATTTGCCAGCTTGTATGTGTAAAGATGAAATAGCTTTTAGTGATGCCTAGCTTTGGTTGTAAAGAAGAGAATGAGAAATAAGCCGTAGAAGTCTAGCTAGCAAGAGCCAAAATTCTCCAAAACTCTGTGATTTTTATATGGAAACCTGATTTCTGTACCTGAATTGTCACTGGTAAATGCTTGAGGTTGGCATTACGGGAAAAGAGCAGGAGTAGAGAAGAGGAGAAAGAGCAGTGCTCATCTGGCCTCCTTAAATTTTCATGGTGCCCTTGCTAGGAGAAGATGAGTACTTCAGCAAAAAGCGACTGTTGCATCAGAAATAGTTTTTGGGTCTGGGTGGGTTTGTAATTCACTGTGTAATGCTTGCTGGATTCAGATTACGAAGCCAGGTTATGAGGTGAAGCTCATAGTTTCATGAACACTGTAGGTGTCCCTGCCTGTGCTTGCTGTATTGCAGCCGCCGCCTGCCTGCACAAGAGTTAGAGTGGCTGGGTGCATGTACAGGCAGGGGAATGGACCCAAGTTAAAATTAGCTTGGTAAAAATGAGTATTTAACTCAGGTGAGCTCTGGTAACAGGGAAATCACAAACTGTGGGACGGGACAAGGGGCAGGGATGCACAGACCTGGGTAGAAGCAGTGGAACAGAGGGTTACTGCTTTCAGGACTACTGTGGGCTTATACTTGTGTAAAGTTTCATAAAAACTAATCTTAATCCTGTTATAGAAATACACATGCAGATTTCTGGATTGGAAGATGACAGTGATTGATGTGCATGTGCAGTTAGTGTGCAAATCCCAGAGTTTTGTCAGGATTATAGATGATAAACTAGGCAATAGGTCTTAGTTAAAGAATATATAAAGTGTACAATTGACTTCAGTTGTCTTTGCCCTGATTTTTGTTAGCTTTTTGTGTTTGCAACATCCATTCTTAATTATGCATGTAGTCTGAGGACTGCTACATTTCCTTTGTAAAATTATGTAGCGAAATTTTAAATAGAGGCCTTTTTAGACTATGTGCTTGTAATATGTATCTTACTGCTGCAAAGCTACGTAGTCCTGATTTTTAAAACTATTCAAAGTCAGTCATTTGTTAAAGCTGCTTTTTTGTATGTGTTTTAATAGTTCTCTTGTTGAAAGGAAAAAGGACTTCGCATTTTGTGCGTGTATCTAAATTACGCCTTCATGGTTTCATTAAGATATGTTTAGTTCTATTTTTATCCCGTTTACATGCCTCATATAAGTCACTTTGAAACCCTTCTAACAATGTAATACTTCCATTAACCATCATCAGTATTCGCAAACAGGAGATTTATTCACGTTGGGTAACAAAAATTGTTCCTCAGAAATGTCTCAAATAATATATTGCAGCATTTTTACCAATTAACTTGGTATGTAAGATGGTATGAATATCGATCAAATTTCAAAATTAAACCTCTGTATTTTGGGAATGTAGTGAAAGTTAACCACAGATTGTCATAACTAATTTGCTATGTGTTTAGTCAGTGAGGTGTGAAGGAGTTTAAGAAGTCTATGGAAACTTTTTGTTTCATGTTTCAGAACTTCTAACTGTTGTTTTCCCAGAACCTTCTCCTTCCAGGTACATGTTTCTTCAAACAGCTTTATGGGCCAAGGGAAGTTCTTAGGGACTGTGGAAGGAGGTGATGTTGTCTGTCCAAACCAAAAGCTACCGTGCATGCTTACTCCCCGTTTTGCAAGCATTTGTTCAAGTACCTGCACACTGCTAATTTGTATGCTGCTAATGTGTGTGTCTCCAAGGAAGGTGGTTCAAGTATATCTCAATATTAGAACAAATGGATTCAGGTTTTCTGACAAGAACCGACTACCATTCAGGTTTTAGCAATAGATTTTACCTCTGTACGGGAAACAAAATGGGTTTCACAGTAATGATTTTTCTCTTGACTGTTTACTGACTAGTATAAGTAAAATTTGTTATGGTGTTTGGGGATTTTTGTTTTTACTTTGGTTTCTAGAGAAGACAACCTATTTTATTATTGTCTTTGTGTCAATGAGCATGCTTTAGCTTCTAACCAGAACCAAAGCTGAAGATATATAAAATGGTGTACTGGTCCGTCAGTGTTTTCATACAACACTGCATCACACTCTTCTAGCTGGTCCAGGATGATTTGCAAATCACTGCTTCATGAGGACAGCCACAGCAATGAAAGGGGGGGGGAAGAATTGATGATTTTTAAAGTTTTTTTTATTTTGTTTTTAATAAAAAGCAAAAGCCTGTTGTCTCTTTTTAGCAATTAAAAAAAATTATTTACTGCCTGGCATATGACAATGTCTAAGTGCCCAATTCAATTTAAAAGAAATAATTTACAAATAGTTCTGTTTTCTGACTTTGGAATCGAAGTTATCCATTGTATTCCATTTCTTAGTCAAAAAGCCCCGGGTTCAATACTAATGCTAATAGAAGGCTGTGAGATTATATGTACGAAGAGATGGGGGAAAACAAAAAAATACAAGAGGAAAAGTAGTTCATATCTCCAGGAGATAAATTTTTTAAGTTACAAAAAGACTTTGTTCTTTTGTATATTGTGCCTTTTTAGTCACTTTTCAAAATTAGGCTCTGGTATTTGCAATGGATTTTAGTGAAATTTGCATATTGCATGCAGAAGAGAGAGAGACTATACAAAGTGTATGTGTGTGTTTGTATATTAATTTATTACAGCAAATCACTTTAAAGTATTAGAATTGTACAAATAAGACCCAGCCCTGTACTTTAAAAAAAAAAAAAAAAGGTGAGTAAAAGTTTCCATTGCTGTAGATCCACAAGAGCATCTAGAAAGAATGAAGGGGGGGAAAGAATTATTGTCCTTTCCCTCTGTCTGTGTCATCATGGTGTCCAGTCCCCCCTCCCCCTGCTAAATGACACTGATTGATTTGTTTATATGTTTTGGTTAGGAAGGTAGGCTTGATGTTGCTCATGTTCTGCATACTAGTGTTTGTGAGACAGGAGCAGACATCTTGCTCGAGGTCACAAAAGGCAAATTCTGTTTCAGGAGTCTGACTCCAAAATTCATTCTGTCTGCTTAGTTCCCTCCTTGCCCTGTGAAAAGCTTGTTTGAAAAATCAAGTAGTATCCATTTGTGCTATGAGTTTTCTGTGAGGAAAAAAAAGAATTATATTAAAAAGTAGGATATTGATCTGGATGACTATCCCAGTATGTAAAACATTCACTGACATATCTTGTGTATTTCCAGTCTGTTCCTTACAGGCAAGATCACGCTTCTTCCATTTACTTAAATAATAATTTTAAAAAAACACTCCCCCCCCAATAAAATGAGTGACTGTATTAGTTTAGATCTGTTACAGTGTCTTAGGGAAGCTAGAGGGGGAATTGGAAATGCATCCACTGTATCTCCTGTGTAAATTAGGTTTTTGATCGTTTTGATAGGAGATAATTGCTTAAACATGACAGTTAATTTGTGTTTTGTGTTCCAATGTAGAAGCTCCAGAGAAAGTGTGTTACAGTGTGTACAGCTGACTGACTTTAAACTTTCTTGACTTTATACCAGAGGCATTTTTATCTCAGCCTGAAGTACCGTACATAATTTTGCAATATGCTAATACAGCAATCTGTGTAAGGAATAGAATCTTGGTTTTAATCATATTTTAGAAGTTACTGGCAATGATCATGTCTTTGCTATAAAATGTTACAAAATTGGGGAAATGTAGTATTTAATGCCTGACCTTCAGTATATAGGGTCAGAATATCTTAGCTGAAATCAGTGTTCCCAAGCAATGAAAAATACAATAAAATCTATTTTCTGTCAATAGCCTATAGACAGATTTGATTAAAAGACTTATTTTTAACACCTCTGTATCTCTTTATCAGATGTATTCATTTGATACAGTATATGGATGATTAGAAACAAATATATTTTTACTTCATAATAAAACCCGTAGTAATCTATCCTCAGATAGTAAACAGGCATTAGCTTTCAATGAAAGAGTAAATGAGCGAATAATAGTATTTACAATTCTGGCTATAAAAGAAGAAATCCAGGTCTTCACTGTTAGTCTGTCTGAATTAGTTCTGAGGTTTTGGTGTTTGACATAAATGAAATAATTGAATTGTAACATAATGCTGTGTTGTTACACCTCAGTCTTAAATTGTGCTTGTGCTCAGAGTGGTTTGCATAAACTCAGAATCTCCATGGAATTGATGCTGCGTAATTAATGAGAAGGTAACAAATCACTGTGCATGTGGTCACACTTACTTTGGTGTTGCAGAAGAAACGGAACAGAAAGGAAAGTATCTGAAGGGAGCAAAACAAGCAAGAAGCTTCTGTGGTGTCGGTTTATTGTAGCCCTTTGCAGGGGCTCTGTGTCCCTGCCTTGGCATGTCCTGCTAGACAAGGAATGCTAGTGCTCTGGGGAACCATTATGTATATAGTCAATGTGTTGAGGGTCAGCAGTTCACTAAATGGCCTGCCTCACTGCTCTGCTATTAGCACCATATTTAGATTTAAGAATGAATTTTAAAATAGTGCCTTGACCATCTTTCAGCACCTTTTTGCAAGAGCACGGTGTTTGTTGTTAATTTATATTTGAAAAGATGCTTTTAAGACTCAGTGTGCTTTATCATTATTCATGATAGAATCATGAATCTCAGAGATATTAATGGTGTCACTTTACAGAAACACTGGCGACTAGACACTGACTTACAAGGAACACTTTCACCACTTCATCATTATGAGAAACATAGCCTTAATGATTCTTAAGACCTGAAGTAATTGCATACAGTAGAACAAGCCTAAGGAGAAGTGTTAGGCTTGAGAAAGCACCAATAATTTATGTCCCTTGTCTAATGTTCATCACTCTGGATTTCTGATTTATACCGTAGTCCATAACGCAGCCAGTGACTGTGATGGGGCAGGCTGCGCCGCATAACCTGTCTTGGGTTCCTGGTAGTTCATCGTGTTGGGGGGAGCCTGGTGGCTCTTCCTTCTTTCCCCTGCCCACAGTGAGCGTGGTGTCAGCAGGGACACACTGACTAGGACCAGAGCACTTCGGCATCTGGAGAACGAGCATAGCTTACTCTTACTGTGCTTGTCTTGTAATTGCTCTACTTGTGGATGAAAGTCTTAGTAATGGGTATAATGATATTTTATAATATCATAACCAGTAAGTTTAATCTTAATTTATTCGATTGCTGCTATAGCAGAGATCCTGAAACACCACCTCTGCTTCTTTTCCTGAATAAATTTATTCTCCTGTAGTTGTAGGTTTTGGTTACTGGCCTGAAAGCTCTGTGCAAATGTCAGAGTGGTGCTGTATATTAAAATATGTCATTATTCGTCTTGGTACCATAGCATGATATATCTGAAGTAAAAGATTTTTAAAGGCACACATACATCTTCCTGAGAGACAGATTTTTGCAAATCTGGCTCCATTTACTCTCATTAGTATTAAATCAGTACAATTGATAACAAATGTCAGACTGTAATGTTTCTGGTGAAGCAGACCATCTGCCTGTTTCATAATATGAACATTTATGCTTACATTCAGTATACTTCAACAACTGTGCCTGAAATGCCAGGTAGTAATGTCTGTTGTTTGAGGTCTCTGAATACATTATGTATCTTGGAACAATAATTAGTTCCATGCTTTCTGGCAAATGTAGTTATTAAAGGAGATTTCTTTCTATGGATTGCTTGCCTCCCTTGCCATCTTCCTCTTAGCCTCTGTTTTATTTCCCTGTGATTGTTTGTTTGTTTCTTACCAATGTATTTATTTTTCAAACTAGTTAGCCTCTCTTTTGAATAACTGAAATTTGTGAAGACTGCCAGTCTACCAACTAAAGTAATGCTGTGATACTCAAACAGAATCATGTTGCCATCAACTTACCAGTTTGTTTTGACGGAAAGTTTTTTGATTAAAAACAAACACTAAACAAACTAAAAGAATACCAATATCTGTGAAATCCATCAATTAAAGCTTTCAGGACTGCAGTATAACTTGCTTTTCTTCTGCAGGGCACAATGGAAAGTGAAAGATGAGTGGTATTTCAGATGACTCAGTTTAGTCATCCTTCCCATGTTGATGCATGTGCTTTTACTGGGATGGATGGAAGCTAACAGGCTTCAGTCTCCTCCTCAGTTTTCCCTAAATCTGACTTCTTCACATCAGGATTTGAAATCCATGTATTTGTAGCCAGATACTGCCAGTTCTCAGTTCACATTCTCACTCCACGCGCTGCATGTTGTGAGAGTAGAGTGAAGCCACCATGTTCGGAAGAGCTGGGCTGAGCATGTTCCTGCTCACCTCCAGTCCTGCAGCATGGATGGCACGCTGCAACCACAGGACCTGATGTGGGGAAAGAAGGGAAGGGTTTAGCACCGGTTTGTTTTACAGAAGTGCTGTTACGCAGGTCAGTTGCCCAGAAAACAGGATATGCCCATCTGGACAGGTCATTAGTAGCAGTAGGACTTCATGAAAATCACTGGCAGAGATGAAGAGAAGATGGGAGAGAGATGTCTCTGCTGTACCTAGGCTTCCTCAAGCCCTTTTCATGGAAGAGGAGACTGTTCAATGTCTTTGTGGCTGTAGAACCTGTTGAGACTGTGGTACAAAATAGGGGGGTTGGGTTGGGTTGGGGTTTTTTTGAGACCAATATTAGTATGCCTAAAAGGAAACTGGAGAATTATGGTATATTAATAGCAAAGCTGCATACATTATGTGGATGTTTTTGTCAGCAAGAAACACTGTAAATAAAATCAGTGAAAAGATGCGAGATGTATTCTTTATTGTGTTTTACAGAAACCTTTTCTATTTGAATATGAAAGGGTTGTTAACACTATGCACTTATAATGGATAGAGAAGGTTTGCTGAGTTATTGCTAGTGATACATAAACTGATCCATGTATTTATTAAATTTCTTACAAGTTGTGATCTTTCTCCATCATGATTTGAGACTGAAAGCCAAGATAATTGAGCTAATCTTTTGATTTCTCAAGATCAGATGACTTGAAATAGTATTTGACAAAAAGAAACCTTTGGTTTTTGTTGCAGGGTTGGTTTTTTTTGGGGGGGGGGTGTCATTGTACTGCTGGTTTTCAAATACTGGCAAAACTACTTGTCCCACTTGTGGCATATCACACTATCTATGTTTTTAACTTTCCCCTCTTTGCTGGTTTATTCAGTGTTTTCAGAGCAATATGTTACATTCCCAGCTTTCATGTTTGGCTTGGAAACCTGCACTGTTTAAAACTTGAAAATAAACAATATTCATTCATACATTCATTTGTTTATCTACTTATACTGCAAGGTTTCTTAGAGTACTATGTCTGACTAGCTACATGTGTAACTTGTAGGTATGTTTATAGTGTGTGTATTTGAACATTTATTTATATATTGAGTGGTAGGTTTTTCCATAAGTACTTAGCATGTGTTTGTCTTTACCAGTTGAAGCAGGTTTAGAAATCTGTCCTGTAAAATACAAA
Organism: Gymnogyps californianus; assembly: GCF_018139145.2. NCBI lineage: Eukaryota > Metazoa > Chordata > Aves > Accipitriformes > Cathartidae > Gymnogyps > Gymnogyps californianus. Next base: position 37,855,669 of record NC_059474.1, on the reverse strand, counting down.
TGTCTGTATTTCTGTAAAGTATCTGTATTTCTGATTTATCCACTAAATCTTGGTCTGACAATGCAGCAGAGATGCCTTTTGTGTACTAAACATTAACAATTTTTGGATACTTCAAATAATCAAGATTTTTAAGCAAAGGAGTTTTGTCAGTGAGAGAAATCAATGGAGTGAAAATTTTGCTTGAGATTACTCTAGTTCTTGATGCCATGATGCTAAGCAGAAGGTCTGGTAACTTGTGTACAGTTACCATCCTACAATAAAATCAAGGTCTGCAAGTTCTGCCAAGGTTCTTAGTGAGTAAATATTCAGCAGAATCTGTCATTTGATGTTGAAGAATGTAAAAGGCAGCAGACATGCAAAATTGCAGCAGGTTTTGAAGCTGTAGAGCTACTTCAAGAGAAATAAAATGTTTTAAATCACAAAAATATATCATATGGATATCTTCATAGAACACTTAAATGTAATCATATTAGGGTGTTATGTTTTTATGGGCTCTGTAATGATGTTCATATGATGCATCATTGTGCTTTAAAACATTTTAATCTTCATTTATTCTTTTATTTTCCTAGTTTTCTTTCTTATTCCCATTTTCCTGGTCTCAGTAATAAAAAGGCAGCTTCTCATATTCCATTTTCTTATTTGTTTGGAAGGCAAAGTTTTGGCAAAAGGATGCAGGAGTTTTTAGATTTACAGGCCTGCTTGTTAAGGTGGCCTCTACTTAATTCATGTAAAAACTGTAAGACTGGAGAAGTCTCTCCCATTTTCACCTCCAGCCCATGTGAAGGACATGCCAAACATATATATGCCATAAATAGAAGTCATATGAGTTATGTGAAGCATAGAACCTAGATCTGTTCTGCAGGCTGTGGAGTTAAGCATCCCCCAATGTTCAACCAATATCTAGATAGTAAAAAAATAAAGAAATGTTACAAAAATTTGCTGTTGGTTAAGACTTCTTTCTTAACAAAATAGATGCTGTTTTCCTACTGTTTTAAGGAGGTTTGAGCAAGTTGATAGTATCATTCTATTTTCTCATTAACCATTTTATACTGTTATATCATTATACCAATACATACTTATTAACCATTTATATCATAAGTGTTTCCTGTAATGACAATTTGGTTTCTTCAAGTAATAAGCATATTCTGTTAAATCTTTAGTTTGAGAGAAGCAAGGGGATAATCTAGAAACTGTTCAGGCTCTGAGAAGAAGAAAGTTTGGCATAGACTGAGTTGCTAGTTAGTCAGATGGTTATAGAGTCTTCAATTTTGGTTTATTTGTGAAATGTACAGCACCAATTATAGCTGATATGTGCTGACAAGTGATATTTTCACTTTACAATTCTATCTAGTTAGATAGTTTAAATAAATGGGTAAATGTACCCAGTACCTGGAGTGAGCTTGCCTACCTGCTGCTTTCCTTTGTAAGAGTTGGCTTAGATTGTTCAGTTAATAAAAGTTTTAAATGTCATATCTATAAAAGGCCTGATATAAAATCCTCCAGCTACGGAACATTTTTGTCATGAATTGTGTGGTAGTGAAAAGAGAAGATGCTCAGTGTTAGACCTTACTCATAGTCTTTTCCAAAATACTTCTTAAGAAATTATATTTGAGATTGACCTAACTCTGGATAACGGTGACTGCCCTGAAGAACTCTGTGCAGTCTCTGTGTGCAGGTATTCTTTCTTTCATTTTCTCCTCCTTATATAACCACTACGTTTCTACAAATCTCTCATCTAACTGCCTGCCCTATCATTTTATTGTGGACATTTTTCTTCACATCTCTTAAAAAATAAAAGAAGGTGTGTATTTGTTCACTTCTTAAGTGACAAGAGCCTTGCTCTCTCGAGTCTCTCTCACAAGGGTCACTTCTTGGCCATCTGCTCTTTCCTATATACTGTATCTAAACTATACTGCTAACTGACGGTTATGTGCTCGTGATTCTCAGCTGTACATATTTCTTGACACCTTTAATGACTCTTCTCTGTTCTCTTTGCCTGCTTGTGTTGACTTTCCCTCTAAATACTTCGCATGGATGTGTTTCTCCTGGGGACAAATCAACTGTTCTGCTTGTAAAGTTGCTATTTAGACTTTCCGTGAATAACCTCGGTATCACGTTTGATCCTGAACTTCTCAACTGATACCTTTCCTCTACCTGCAAATCTCATTTGCTATATATAACATTGGTATTTTTTTAGTACCTTGTGGTCTGAACTTCCTCTCTTGACAGTTTCATTTCTCTCTATTCCTTCTTTGTCTCTGTATTTGATGCATGTGAAGGAAGCATTCATTCTTTTTCTGAGTATCCTATAACTCGGCTGGCTTCCAGTTAATTTCAGAGATCACTATGAAGCCATTCTCTCTTACTCAAAAATCTAAATATGCCGTCTCATATATTTTGCTTTCAGTGTTTTCCTTTCATTTTAGCACAGATCTTGGTTACATGAGTCGAGCGTATTTTAATAGGAGCTCTTGTGTCATATGTATTGCTTCAAGGTAATTTTTAGTCTGTTTTCTTCCAGCTACTATATCATGTTACTTGGGTGTATAATTTTCTTAAAACTTAATTTTAAAGTTGTTTGGGGTTGTTGTCTTTTCATTTGTTAGATTTCAAAGTTTAAGTACACTTACTGTGATTCATACATGATATTGCATACGGTCCTTCAGTTTTTGGAGAATAACAAAAAACAAACTCCCTCTGCTGTGCTAGCTATTTAGGGTATTCCTGCATTACCAAGTCCAATGCTGAGGTCCTTGGCTTGTTGACTGGTTTAGGCAGTCTCTTAGATAGAAAACTGGCAGTTCTAGAAGTCTAGTGATTAAGAATAAAGCGCATATTACTTACTGCTTCTGCATTCCTCTGTATGAAGCTTCAAGATGCTTGGATCCACTTTGGGCAGGATGCAAATGTCCTTTATTATCCTATTCCATATAAGCACTTCTGAAGCTGTAGAGGTTGTGCTGGAACAGCCTTGTTAAACGTGCCCATATGCTGCTCACTGGACAGCCTGAGAAGACTGCTCTGATGGTTAGTGTGGTGACTACTCACAGTTAAGGCTGCAGCTGGTTTTGTTTTGACTTTAAATCAATGTTTACTTCACTTCTGTTTTCACCCCTGAAGTTTCTTTGCTCAGAATGATCTCTGAATTACTGTTACAGATACCTTCCAGACCCGAGACAAGAAGTGAATGTTTTGTAGTCTGCTTTGATTTGTTCCAGTATCAAAAGAAACTATGCGAGATGCAGTCTACAGACTCCTCGTGACTGCTTTGTGTACTGATTCATATCCCTTTCAGTGTCTTCTCTGATTTAAAATTCATTCCCAGCTTCTGTTTGCATTCAAAGAGTCAGTCTACCTGAGCAAGAGGTTCTCCATTCTTAGGTATTTACACGGGACTGGTGGGAGCTAGAAGCTGGTGCTTCTTGTGAAAACAAGACCTTGCCTCTATGCAGTGCGGTGGAAGCTGGAGGCTTTCACCACAAGCACCAGCCAGTCGTACAAGCAAAGTGCAAGAGACAAGGGAACAACTCCCAGGCCGCGGTGCTGCGTGATACCCATGGAGCTGAACGGCAACAACAGCTCTAGCTCTGAACTTGAGTCTTACCCCTATTGACAGTGTATCAGCTCTCACATCTGTGGAGCTGATACAATGCTCCAGACATGCAGTAGTTCCTACTGTCAGATTCCAGCCAAAGAAAGTGTGGGTTTTTTCCTAAATGTCAGGTGTTAAAGCATTTTGGAGATTTTTGAATGCAGGCAAATAGTTCATTAGCGTGTTGTTGCTGGCTACAGCTGCAGAACTTGAAAAGAGATGATCAGTTACTCAGTCACAGTGTATTTGGAGCCTTGTGTTTGTTTCAGTCAAAATGTTTTAACTTCAAATGTGAACTAAGGAAAAGCAGCTCGTACCAAACTGGCGTTTACATGTCGTGACAAATTCAGTTAGAGTTTACTGACTGGCCAAAGAGTAGCTCTGAATGATATTATGTTTTGAAGTTAATTCTATCCAAACCTTTACAAAATGTTAGCAAATTTTCAAATACAAGAGACAAATTTTCCCCAGAAGCCTTTGAGAGACCTTTAAACTTTCAAACAAAGTATGAGACACAAAATTTCCTGTTTTGCTTGAAAAATTTTTCCACTTTAATGTTTTGTCTACCATATACAGTATTTTAATATTTTAGGAGTATGCAGAAGTCTGTAGGGTTTTTTTCAGATGTAATTTAGTATCTCCTCAGTAGCCACAGTGCAGGCAGGTAATTATTAGGAGAAGTTATTGTTGGGATTAGTTTTCCAACTTGCAGAATGAATGTTCTCCTTTTAAACAGAAAAGTAGTTTAAGTGTCTTTAACAGAGGTTCTGCAAGGCTCTGACAAGAATTTCTTTATCATTTAGATGTAAAGGCAAGGTAATAAGACATCCTTAAGGGTTGCTTTGGCATAGGAGTTGGATCAAAAATGTATGGCATAATAGGAGTATGAAATTGTGATACCTCTGTCAGTGTAGGCATACAGTTATTATTTTCATTAAGCTTACTTATAATAGTGACTTCTAGTAGAAGTAAAATTTTAGGTCCAATTTATGACTAAGATTAGATTAGTTTCTTGTAATCTGGAATATTGGTTTATGTATATTGACTTTACATTTTGGGGTGAGGGGAAAAAACCAGTTCATTTTATTCCATTCTTACTGTTTGTCTAGAATGGGATGTTATACATGTGAATAATGGTCTAGAGGAAGTGGATAGTGATTAGCTGAACACCTCCCTTATGCTTTTGTGGAAACTGATTTCTGTTGCTCAGTGACAGCCGTTTTTTGTTTCTGAACTAGATTTTCTTCCCCTACTGCTGAGTTTCTGGTTTGCCCTTGTGGAAGCACAGTATATTGCTTCTAGAACTTGTCTTATTTTTCTCACTGACATTTATCAACAATACTCACTAAAATGCCGTGAATCTACTGTTAAAGTTACTTGTTTAATTTTATAAACTGCATAATAATATGCACTATGGTCTAAAATGCATTCAGAAGTTCAATCTGAGTGATTCTTTCTTGGCTTTAAAATATGAACAGTAAGGTATAACTATTACTTTTTTAGTGTTTTCTAAGCACTGTAGCTTATTTGAACATCTCAGGAATTCCCTTCTATATGTGGTTGTGGTTTTTTTAAATGTTTTTTGGTTTATTTGTTTTAAGTTCTGGGTTACACTAAGGAATTCAGGAACAATTTAGCTCTGATTTGATATTCACTATTTCAAAACGGGTTGTGTACGCTTGTGAAAAGGGGATTGCTGTACTTTCATTCTAATAACTGAGTCTTTGCAATATGTCTGGTGTGGACAGTTATCATATCAGGTATGAAACTCATGAGTATGTAACTGGGGTGGCAATTCATGAACCTGTATGAAAGGCAGTTTGGCAGGCACTAAATTTGTTGAATCCAGGTATGTGTTTCTGATAGCGGAGGCAGTCACAAGATGCACTGTGCTGTTCAAAACTACATACAGGGCAGGCTAGTTTACAACGTGTGTGACTTAGTCATTGAAACCTGGGGAAAGCTTCAGGGAAATCTGGGAAATGCCAGGCAAAGTATCATCTCCAGGACATCGATTATAGCAGCAGGGATGATTCAGTATGTCTAGTTTGTATTGTAGTTGGAGCTTTTATGTTCAAGCAACACTGGACACTGGAGCTTTATGATGCTTCTAACTGCTGTCATATACATGTATCTGCTGGTCTGCTTGCAGGGCAACCTGCTGCTGGTGGTGAATGAGAGCATGACCAGGGACTAGGCAGAACACTTCTAGCTCCCATGAGGTATGATATTAAGAGTTTGGGTGTAGAGTTGATGTTTCTAGTTTACTGTCAGTTCTAGAGCCATTTCAAAAGTACAGCCTGTGAGAAAATTCAGTTTCAGACTTGATGCATCTCAGTCAATTCAGGATTTAAGGATGCACAGAGCCATTTTCACATACGTCTGTGCCAACCACATTTGATGAGGAACAACAGACATGCTTTGGCCATTAGCAGTAGGGGGCTTTTCCCTGGGAAACTGATGGGAACAATTAGTCCTCTGCTAAGTAAAAGTGATGGTATTTTTCATCTCCAGAAAGAGGCTTTTCTCTGCTGTCAAGAATATCCTTGGTCCATTGTCACTATCCTGCACAAGGACAGTCTGGCTGAGAGAACAGTGAGTCAGTGATACAGCTGCAGATTTGGGAGAGGAAGACTTGGCTTTTTTTCACTCCTTTTTCCCTCTCCATCCCTTTGACCTCTCTCCTGCCTATCACTTTCTTCCATTTCTCATCATGAAATGATGATCAAGAGCCTTGTCTTCCAGTATTTCAGGAAACAAACCATTGCAAAGCCTACATGCAGGGCAAAGGCAGGCTGACACAGGTATTGCCTAGCCATAACCTGCAGACATGAAGAAGCAAACCCAAGACAGTTCTTTTCTCTCCTCATTCTTCATTCTTGCTCTTTCCCTAAGATAGTTGCTCTGGCAGTCAAGGTAGCACATCTTACACATCAAGGTAACCCCCTCTTACTGTGGGACTTAGATACAGTGCTGGATGCACAGTTCCCCTGGCTGCTTGTGTTGCTCTCACCCAGTGCCTGGTCTGTCCCTGGGAACAGACTCTCACTCCTCCTGGTTTGTAGGTGGCAGGGCTGCAAGTACCAAGCTTTGGTACTTGCCATCACTTTGTCATCAATAGTGTAAACAGTCTTCTCAGCTCTAGAGTAGCCGCTGTTGTCCTTCACTTTCTACTACACGGACGAGAGATTTTTCCTATGGCTAGCAGCTGTGTATGTTGCGTGTGTTTCCATCTGCTGGAAGATGCTGTCATAAACAGTATCACTGTAGAAGTGTCCAGCAGCTGTGCTCTGAACAGTGCTCAGGGTTTGGCAGGTGTTACTTGGAGCGCTCTTAGCTAAAGACACTTCAATGTTTTTCACATTCTCAAAGTTAGAAGTGCGAAATGGCTGTGACATACTGGTGGAGGCTGAAGGGCTGGCATCCACACCTGGGCATCTGGGATCTGCAGGTAAGCGAGAGGGATAAGCCTTCTCCAGCCTGGACAAGATGGTACTATAAGAGGATACCAGTAATCTTAGTGTTCTTGATGCCTTCTCGTGACCAAGATAAATGACTATCACTTTGCGTTCATATGGAGATTTTTTTAAAAATCTGGTATTTTCCTGGAAAGCATAAAACTTTAATAAAGGGAAAGGAACTTTGATGGCAATTTTTTTTTTCATCGTTATGCTGTTAGTCATCAGTAAATAGTTTTTGCTTTTCTTTGTGCTCCCTTGCCACCGTACTTGGTGTACGTCTTCATGCAAGAGACTTACACAGACTTTTCAGCAAGCTTCATACAGAATATAAATGTAGCAAATATTTCTAGTGATGTAAACTTATTTATTAATAAGGAACAACAAAGTATTCTTATTAAACTAATGGAGGAGTCCGTAAGCTTGGGAAGTCTTATATGCAGTGTCTTTCACCTAGCTTGTCTAGGCATTCTTTGCCTATAAGGCTGCTTTAATAAATATTTTGCTAGATTGTTCATACAAAAGCGATATCTCTGAAGAAGTGTTGCTTCAGATGTGTGTTCTTCTGAATATTCATGAAATGAAGAAACTAGAACTGACATTTTTCATGCTGGTAAAATTCTACTTGGCTCCCCAAATGTAAGAATTACTCTTTTCAAAGGGACAGAACACGTATGTATTTCTCTTAAACCGTAGTCTTCTCTTTGTCCGTTTCCATTGCAGCTTAAAACATACTTGGGCAGGGATAATGAGATAGACCAGGACTCTGTCCTTTACGTATCTTGTACTAAATTTCTGTTTTAAGCTTATAGATTTAGTTTTAAAAGCTCTCTCCAAAGTTCAAGATGGACTTTGCAGAATATTGTTAAATAGATTAAATCCAATGCAAATAGATTTTGTTGAATTGTGTTTGATTTTTTTTTATATGTGCGATTTCTCTATTAGTAGTAAAAATAATACAATATTGGAAAAAATATTTGCAGCTAGGGTAGGTGGGGAGATAGAAGGCATCTGAGCAGAAAGTTAATCTTGCTGCAAACAGACATTTCTCAACACAGTGTTTTCTACCTTAGAAGTAGGAATTAATACAGTGAATTCATCAAAATATCTTAATTAGAGCTATGGTTATGATTGTCTCTTTAAAGCTAGGCATTGATAAGAATCCAGCACTTAGAAATTGAATTTTTTTATTCTTACACTGTTCTCAAAATTAAGATTGATTTGATCTGCCAGCATGTGACCTTTACAAATCACAACACTACTTTATCACTTGATCCTTTTTCTGAAGAAAAACTACTTAGATCACACAGCTACCATCTATTATTATCTTGGAGTCACTACATTCCTTGTAAAATTCTCTACTTCCCAGAAGTCGCTGTAAATAAAAATGTATAATATGGAAGTGATTTCTTTAGGACAATTGTTGTGAACATAAGATTTAATAAACATACAATATTTGAAACAAAACACAATTAGATTTGAAGAGTCAGATATTACAAAGAAGTTATAAGCAGTAGATTTTATTTGGAAGTATGGAGATAGAAATATTTTTTCAGTGGATTTGATAGTTATTTTTATTCTCAAATTTTATGTCTCAAATAATGAGCAGTACACAACTGTAAACCAGCAACATTGTATGTTAGATAAATATGCTTTTCAAGCTAAGCAAAATACTTTATGCTTGTGAAAAATCTTCACTTACCTGTAAGTTTTCAATTTTTTTTTAAAGTTATTTCCTGAGTCTTCATTGCTTTTTCTGACTTTATCCAGAAAAAGAGTGTTTTGTAGCTGCTATTAATACTGTTAATATAATATTTAAACATGTTCTTTCTTTTATATGCACTGATTCAGGTCTCTATTCTGTCTTTTTCAAGTATATGTTATGGCATTAAAAAAAAGAAAATCACAGATAACCTACTGTTTGTTCACGTGTTTTCCTCATAAGGATGACCTCAAGATACCAGCGTCGACAAATGTTGGTGGATTGCCGTGCTGAGTTATGCAGCAGTAGCTGCATAAAAGCTGAATCTTAATACAAGAGTAGTTGTAACTACTTTATTGGTAATATTTTTTGTTTTCACTGAGTTCTTCCATCAAAAATTAATTTAAAAAAATAAATGTTTTTCATATGTATGCCTCTTTTAAAACACAAATTATGTTTTTCCCTTGCTAAAACACCATTTTCCCGCAGAAGGGAGTAGTCTCAACTGGAGAGATTTTTTTTTTCCCCCTTTTTTCTATTTAATGGTGGGGGCGCGAGAATTAACAAATTCCCTGCAGTGTGCTTTGAGCTCTTACAGAAAATGCCGTATTATAAACCAGTACTCTCAGTCTGCGAGACAAACTCCCCGTGGACCGTCAGGGGAAGGAAAAAAAGTTTTACATCCTTTCAGTTACCCAGAATACTCAGGGCCGTGTAGCTGGTCTTGTCTTCAACTATTCTCAACAAGCTGGTAGAAAATCTTAAAAGTCACGTTTTACCCCCAGTATGGCACACAGTAGCTAACCATGGTGTTACTCTTTTCAGATTATGATCAAAATGGGATCATTCAGATCATTTGCCTTGCAGGGAAGGTTTGGAGATCACTAATGACAAGGCACGCGTTCTTGTAAACTGAGCAAGCTTTGTATGGGAAGTAGTGAGGGATATTGAATTCAGCAGCTCTGTAAAACCCTTATACAAAAGACACCTTCTTAATGAGTCCGTTGGGTTCTGTGTCTGTAACGTATGCCTGAAATTCTTCTCCTCTTTGCCTGAGTTAAATTCAGTGGTTAGCAGTGAAACCTGAAGAGTACATGGAGTGAGAAGAGCTGTAGGAAGAGAGGATGCTCGCAGCCCCTTTGCTGTAAGCTTGGCTCTGGGGATTTTGGGTTGTAGCAAACCCTGACCTGCTATGGAGGATGGGAGGGAAACCCTCCGCATCCTCCAGCAACTGCTGCTGGCTCCCGCTGGGAGAAAAATTAATGAAGAAGATGTATAAATCGATAAAGATTCCGTGACTGGGAGACACAGGCTTATTTTGGCACATGAAGGTAAATTTTTATATATTTAAATAGTTCACATGTCCCAAGAGAGTGCTTCGAGCCATAGTTTACATGTTGTATCTTTTACTGAAGGTTGTGATTTGTGATTGTTTTCTCTGTTTGAAACATGGGTTTCAAAGCATTACGCACCAGTGGAGCTTCACTGACAAGTATTTTTTACGCTAAATAAGCTTGCTATTATGTGTTCTTTATGTAGTTGTTTGTAATATAACTTCTAAAAAAGGGAAAATTTGTCATAAATCTTAATCTGTGTTGTCTATTAGGTTTGCTTTGTTGTTGTGAAAAAGTATATTTGGAAGACTCTTGAGAGGCACCATACGAACCTGAACAGCTAGATATGAAAATATTAGGGGCTTTGTATTAAGTGCTTTGGGCATTCTCATACAATTCTGTTCAAGAATTTTTTTTGTATACAATGCACAGCTGCATGTGAATTGTAAATGATTATGGGAGGCAATTAAATAGCCATGAAAGAGCGAGCTATGGTAATTATAGATAGTTTCCATACAGTATGGTACAAACAATGTTTTTTTCATACTCATCATGAATTCTGGGATTCTGACTAATCACTCTAAGGTGAGTTGTCAAAGCTTATTTAAAATTGGAATACTGGAATGTAAGTCATTCAGCAAGCAAGAAATATTTTTCACAGCAATGGGCTAACTCATGTATATGAGTGTGTGACCTTGAAAATTGAGTGTGTAATTTTGTTCCAGACATTAGACTCCTTGCTGTAGTAAGATTAAGCATACATGTAAGTATTAGCAGGTTTAGCAGCATATGGCTGTGTACGCATTCCAAAAATCCATTTGTTGCCATTTTTTTATTTAATGCCTGTTTTCCTCTGAGCCTGGACCATAGTGCCCTCTTCCTCCCTCCTCCCTCCTCCCCCCCTCCAATAAAAATTAATGAACAATGTTTTTTACTGCTACCAGTAAGCTTTAATGATCTTAGTAAAAAGAGAAAAGCAATTAATTTGTTGAAATTCTTCCATTTTTCAGCACACAATTCAAAGTGTGAACATATTAGGGAGAGACAATGAGAATCTGATAAATAACTCAAATACAAATATTTTTTAAGATTTCATGTTGACAATGCATTCACTGAACTTACAAACTTTAAAACAATTAATGATGCAAATCTTTTGTGTAGGTGTTTTCAATCATTTGTCAGTGTTTTCCAGTTATTTCAAAACTTAGGAATGAACCGTAAACTGAGATGCTTTACTTGGTTTGATTTGTTACTGACAGTTGTGCATATTTCCTAGATGTTTCTTTCAAAAATGCAACAATTGAGATGTAAGAAACTAAAAACTGTATAAAAATTGGTAGTGTCTTACATTAATATTACTGTTATATGTGCTGGCTGTGTTTTAACAACAAATTAGAAATATTTAATTGATTTTTTTTTTCCTTAGTATAATTTGCATTGGTGCTTGCTGGTATGAGGGATGTAACACAATAAATGAATTGTACACGGCAGTCATTATACCAACTGGTATTTCTTGTTTACAGCTGAAGATAAATTCTTAGCTCTTCATTTTTGTTTGCCTTCCTTTTTCAATGTGGTATGTTATGAAGATTACTGGTGGTAAGCAAGTCTAGCAAAAAAATTCATGTTCGTGAGCACTGGTTATTGGTGTTCATCGCAGCAGCCCAGAAGGACAGGACTCTGAGCTGGACAGTAAAACCTGCTGGTACAAATTTATTTAAATTCATTGGATTGAATTAAATGCCTCTTCTACTCTGCTGCTCAGTTTCCTTCCACACTTCACCAGTAGAAGTGGGAGAAACCCAAACTTTGACTCTCTTCCCAACAAGGAAAATCACCAGAAATTGTACAGAGCACAGTGTTACTGGTTGTTATTGGCTTGAGACAAAACATTGGGATAAAGGAGTTAACAATTTCTTAGTTAAAAGTCTTGGTCTAAATGGGAGCTGCTGTGCCTATTGATTTGTTGAACATAGTCTATATTGAGCTTAGCTTATTCTTTTTTGTCTCTTGTTTATAAAAGCTAAGTAGCTGCAGTAAATTGCTGAACTTATAGTATGAATTTCTAGATATGCCTCCTGTATTCTGGCCGTCTTAATCTGTCACGGCCTTTGGGGAGGCATTTTGTCCTGAAGAGGCAGGCTTGCTTCTAAGACTTCAGTGCTTGTTTAGGACGAGAGAAAACGGCCTCAAGTTGCACCAGGGGAGGTTTAGATTGGATAGTAGGAAAAATTTCTTCACTGAAAGGGTTGTCAAGCATTGGAACAGGCTGCCCAGGGAAGTGGTTGAGTCACCGTCCCTGGAGGTATTTAGAAGACGTGTAGATGTGGTGCTTAGGGACATGGTTTAGTGGTGGACTTGGCAGTGTTAGGTTAATGGTTGGACTCAATGATCTTAAAGGTCCTTTCCAACCTAAATGATTCTATGATTCTATAGGTTGTGTGGCTAAGGAGAGCCTGCAGCTGTCTTCATGGACTGCAGCTCATATTATTCCTGTCTGTAAGTGCAGTAGCTGCTCTGTTAATTGGTAGGAGAGTAGCCTAACAGTTGCGCATCTGAAGTGTTCCCAGCGTTCTCCCTATCTGTTGAATATACAGGCAGCATACCTGCCTGGGGGGGCGGGGGCGGAATTCATTTTCTTAAGCTTGTAAAAATTGCTGTATCATTTAGAATATATAGAGTATATGTAAATTCTGCCAGAAAAACAGATGCTTGAATTGCTCCCTTTACCAGACACCTAAGAATATCTTGTTACCCTAGAGTTGTGCAAAGGAGCCTACGCGTTTATTAGAATATTTTAGTACCTGCCATAATCTAGACCTACACATGGTATTAATGTAATTTTTTTAGAGATGCAGAGATGGTCATACAAAATGATTAAGAACTCGGAATGAACTATGACTGTCAGGATTACTCAGTTTTACACAGGATGTTTGTAATGGGAGATTGCAGACATGCAGCATTTGAGAGGTGGGAAGTTCACAACCACTTTTGACTCTTTGTGCAGCGTGCTTCTGACAGTCTGTATAGAATTGAGATGTTTAGGGAGCTTTTAAATTAGAAACAGAGACTTTGTCCTGTTCTCAGAATGATAAGTATCTATTTGTGGTATTTTCTCTCAAGAAAATATTAAAACAAAATTTATAGCAGATGAGTAAGTGCACACTGTTTTTTGTTTTGGTTTGGTTTTTTTAATTTTTGTGAAATTGTTCATTTTTAACCATGTTTGGGGACATGTGTGGGAAGGTGGTTCTGAGTGAAGGACGCTGGGAGAAGGATTACCCTCCTCAGGATACAGTGCTCTTGTTCTTTCTGCTGAAGTCTGAGAGAGGAGTTCATTGATCTCAATAATGAAGGCATTGAAAAGTCCTTCAGCAAAACCAGGGAGACCAAATTTGACATTTTGTGATATATCTAAAGTTATTTGGCTAGAAGGAAGGAAATGGGGAAAAGATGTCAGGTAACAAACCACAACCTGCTAGACCGTATTTAAACACTAGGGATTGGGGAGGGGGGTGGTTTGTTCCCTGTGGAGGGGGTTTGGGTTTTTTTATGTTTTTTATTTTTTTTATTTGAGAGAGGAAGCATCGTAATCTTTCATTCTCCCTTAGGTAGTCATCTTCTTTGACCATCAAGTTGATTTCAGCCAGAGGAAGAAAATAATGAAATAGATGGGTATTAACTGGTTCTGTTGTATTAACTGGCAGATTTTTTTTAGTATCAAATAATACTCTAGCTTTCTTCATGGTTAGACACAAACTCGTGGTTCAGTGCAGCAGCCTTCAATTGGGTGCGTGTTGGAGTTCAATAAAATTTCAAGTTAAAAAAGTTTTAACTAATCATCTTTATTTGGAAAATGAAGCATCCACTATAATACAGATCCTTTGCATGTGTATTTAAAATAAGCTTTCTTGGCCAAAAAAATGGTTATAATTTAAGTGAAGGGAGGAGAAGATTCAAGTAAATAGTAATTAATCCCTTAAATACTATATTGCGTGAGTCTGTCTTGCTCTGACAGATAGCATTTTCAAATGAAACTGCGTATTGTATGTGTATATATTGACAGCCTTCCAGTGTACTTGTTAATCACAAGGCTAAAGAGGAAGTGGCACTGAATTTACTGTCTTTTCAAAAAGGCCTGAAGGGGAGTATTCTCAAGTGTTAGTCTTTGGAAAACAGGTGATTATACTGCTCATATTTATTTTTAATAGATGTTTTTCAAGTACCACTGTTTCTGTGCATCAGTACCAGATTGCCTGGTTACAATACGTATGCTGACATCTGTCTATTTTATAATTAAACATAGGCCTACTGTACATCGGGTATCTGAAATAGCTACAGCAAATGCGAGTGCTGGTACTGTGTGTATAACTGCTGAAAGTTGTCATTCCTTTGTGCTCCTATTATTTTTGTACTCTAAGCTAAACAGACTAACTGCTGCTAAGAAGCTGTCAGGGGATGCATGTCAAACACTAGGTGTATCATGCGATCGGACCAGTGCTGGGATGGAAAAGTCAGTGGCTGGAAGGGGAAAAAAAAGTGACCTTTTTCTCTCAACATTGTCTTTACACTGAAAGGAACAGATGAGTTTCTGAATTATTCACAGTACTGAAAGCTTGTAATCATTAGCAACGGTGGTAGCAGCAGAGTATAGAGACGGGGTTGGGTTTTTTTGTTAAAATGCCTGATTCTGAAGCTCATCAAAGGATTCATTTCACAAAACTGTCTTTGGGAATTTGGGTATTTCAGGTCTGTGGGAGTGAGGGCAGTTTCTTCCAAAGGATCAAGAAAGAGAATACTTTCTTCTTACTTTTGTAAAGATCTGTGTTGAAATAAAGGTTAATATTAATCACAGGTCTCATGCAGTAATGGAACGAAGAAGCTCCATGAAAAGGGTTTGCTGTTTCAGCAAGTAATCTCTGTGAGTCGATTACAGTGTTAGTAATAAAGCAGATCTTTTAACCCATAATATAATTACTAGATATATAAATTAGTCATCCATCTAAACAAATAAACCAATTCCCATAGTAGTAAAATGTACTTCAAAGATAGGCAGTAAGATTGTTTTGGTTATAACTGATAAGTGGTGGAAGGTAAGGCTTTTCTTGATGTCATGTAGAGTTTTGCCTACTTAAAATATGGACTTTTTATAGTTTCCTTGAAGTAGTTAGCTTTTAATGATACAGTGTTTAAAATTCTTTTGTTTCAGTAGGTCAAATTTAATACTAAATTCTCTAAAGTTTAATATTTAATATTTAATACTAGTTCTCTAAAGTTTCTTGTCCTTTTTTTATTCTGAAAGCTATTGATGCTTATTACAGATTTGAAAAGTTAGCACTTGGATGCAGTGTGTAATAATTATGCCATGATTTAGCATGCATGTCATTAGTGTCCTATGACAAACACTTGTCAGTCAGACGCTATTGCCCAAACAAGAGCTTGTGTGGCAGCATCCATTATTATCATTACTCTGTTAAAGAGAAAGGTTTTGCATATGGAGAGAGTAAGGAAAAAGCAGTGGAAAGTGGCAGGAGAGCTAATGATCTACAGCTCTCAGAAACCCAAGTTTTTTAAAATTGTCCAAAGGTTTTACAGTTCTCTATTTGCTTTTAAAAACTATTCCTTGTGGATGGGAAGATGCGCTTTATTGATACACTCTGAATCTTCTTAAGATAAAAGGGCATATGCCATAGATAAAGAACTAAGAATTTCCTAGTAGTTCAGTTAATGTTTTAACAGTCTAATAGCCCATAGTAATGTAAAAAGCCTCTTTAATAATACATTTTAAATTGTTAAACAAAACTTCCAAATGCCTACCCGTTTTTGGTGTTACGCTCACCCTTCCAGTGTTCCTATGTGTTGTGAGGGTGGAAACAAAATGGCAGGTGTGGAGGGGTCACCAGCGTTCCCTGCCCTCCACCGCAGGGAGCATGGTGTTCATGGCGGGGCTGGCTTCCTTCTTGATCTTGGTCCACTTGGGGCTGGTTTTATATGTTTTATTGTAGCCTGCTTTATTCTCATCAATTCCCAGCTCAGGTTTTGAAAGTTGCCCCAAAGCCTCCCCCAACCTCAGCTGACATAAAGGGCTTCTCTCTGTTACCCAGTGACTACCGCGGGGCATCAGACTTTCCCCCCTGCTATTTTCAGGGCCAGGCCAGGCAATAGTTGCTCGATCACCTGGCAACTGTTAAAACCAGCTCAAGTCAAGACAACCCCAGACAGCTCCCAAGACCCTGTGCTGCCAGGTCAGTGCAAAGCCTCTGGCCTTTCACTAGCATTGGCAAGAATCATATTTATTGGGCTACTTCGTATATAGAAATATAATTAGATTAAAGCTTTCTGAAATCGTGAGCATCTGGCTCATATTTCCTGTCTGAGGGAACTGTGTCAGTCAACCCTTCGAAATGCACTCAAAACAGACTGACTGAAGTAATAGCTGCAGGTCAGAAACTTCTTATTTAAACGTGGCTGAAAAGATCTTTTTTAATGATAAAACAAAGTAGATACAAGCAATAAGCTAATGTTGTGCTGCCTATTTTCTCCAGACCCTATCAAACTTCTTCTTCTTGCTGTCCTGGCTTCATGGCTCTCCTATGTGCCACACCAAGGCCCAGCTTCAGCAGGCGAAGTGTGGGATGATCCCTTGTGCACTCAGGCCTGTTTGGTTGTGGAGCGCTGGAGCACAGGTTTGCTCCTCTTGGATGAGTGTTCAAACGAGGGCATCTGCAAAGGGGAGAGGGGGGAAGGGAATGCAATTACAGTTGCTATTGCCCTTCATCCTGCTTTTCTGAAATCAAGAAAACCTGTTCTGTTTGATTTGTGTTGGGTTTTTGTGCGTTTCATTTTTTTTTAATAAGTTTTAAACTGAATTTCTTGTAAGCATCTGCCAAATCCTCTTGGCTGCTTCTTCAGTCAGTAGGGAGAACATAGACTCCCTCAAAAGACTCCCAAGTCTTTTTTTCTGTCTTTGCATGAAAACCCAGACTCTAGAATTTTATCACCGGGATTCTGGCAAATGGTACGTTGCAAATCTGAGTTATGTCTCGTTTGACGAAGCCAACCTGCTTCATGATTTTATGGATAAGGCATTCAGAAATTGAGACTGACAGATTGCTTTCTAAGAAAACTGTATTGTGTCCTATCAGAAGCGTGGCACACACTGAACTGGTATGCTAAAGCTTCCAGGACTGACATCCTAGTGAGGTACGATACTACTTCATTAGTTCCTTATATTGTAGCTGTTACTGAATTGCTGTGACACAATCTCTAATTTAACAATTCTGCAGGACAATCAGTGCCCTTTAAATCAGAGTCACGTAGTAGCCGGTAGTGTTTTTGTTATTGTTGCCATGTTTTTCTGAACGGTAACTAAATGCTTAAATAGGAGGTGGAAGATGCAGCCTCACAGCAATGTTTTTGACTTGCTGATAGACAGTACTTCTCTCTGAGGCAGCAGCTCCTGATAAATCTGGCACCTGTGCCAAAAGCTACTAATTTCTTCTTCAGGTACACAGGAACATAGCCCTGTGGGGATAACAGGTAAGACAATACAGAGCAATACATAGTTAGAAATATTTCACTATTAGTGATGCTGGTTTTGTTTCCATAATACATTTCGTTTTAATTGACTAAATAGATAAAAGGAATTTGGAGGCCATTACAGTTTTATGTTTTTCTAGCTTCAAAGTCCAAAACCAGCATAGAATTTATCTCCACAATGGCATTTTGCACATTTGACTAATTGCTTTGTCACCTAAATTGCAAAATTTCCACCCATGTTTTATTTGGATGGGGGAGATTCCCGTGTTTTTTTCCAGGAGAGACAGAAGAGAGACTATTTAAAAACTGAACTTACATAGTTATAACGACATTCCTGCCTTGCCCCTTCCTCCAGTACTCCCTTGTTATCTTGGTATCCCTTTGGTCACTTTTACCATAAAGAACTCATTATTGTGAAGAGACAAATTATCGGCATTAAAGTGTTTTGGAATATACAATTGTTGAAGGGGTAAGGGAGTCAGATTAGTGACATAAATTTCCCAAGCTGCCTTGAGTTATGTTGGCTACATAGTGGTTTTTGTTATTTTAGATTCAAAAGAAGATGACTTCTAATAATACTTTCCCCACAGCATGTCCTTCATAGGTGTTTTTTATTTTTATTTATGTATGTGTATATATAACATTTATTTTTTTCTATATATGTATTTATATGCACGCATACACATTTCATTATCTTTGCAATGTTCAATTAAGCTTTTTAAGCATTAGGGAAGCAAGATCTGCACGTCAGTTAAGATCTGATGGTTATGTGCCTAGTCAGGCCACAGAGCTATAAAATGTCTCCTCGCCTTTCCAATCTCTCTTTTACCTACGTTGCTCTAGTCTCCATCACTATGTTTCAAATGCTCTGTGCAAGTCTGTCTTTCTCTATTACAGCTGTGCTTGGTGTTTGTGGGTTTGTTTGGGCTTTTGTTTTGTTTGCACTACTTGCTGTCTGAATGTGAGAATTCTTTTGATTACATATACTTAAATTCAGTTACGTGGAGATCCGAGCTGATGTAAAAGAATATTAAGATTTCCTTTATCTCTCCTGTTCCCCCATATGAAAGATAAACTCCCCAAATACTGGCATATATCCTGTGTTAAATCTTTTTCTTTCTGACACCTGCTTCTTGGAAACCCCAGTTGATTTAAACACACACACAGATTGTATCACTAATCCTGCCCGACAGCTCCGTGTAGCACAACAAGGCAGTCTGTGCATGAATTGGAGGTGTGGAGTAGCCCATTCATTGTTCCCAGCTGAATGAGACCCCCCAGAAGATGAGTGTGTCCAGACGTGGTAGCCGAGCGGTGTGAACTCCTTCATTCACCCTGCTGGGTGTGCTCATCCTTTCACCTGGATGCGTTAAGAGCCTACGATATTCATCAGACTGGCTCCAGTCTCAGGGCTTATCTACATCAGTGGTTTTAAAAGTGCACTCTTCTGTCGGCATCGCTGCATCTGCACAATAAATTTTGCTAGCTTAAGCTATGGCTTCTAGTAAATTCAACTATGTTGGCAAAACTTTTCAGTGCAGACTGGATCTCTCAGTACTGTGCATTTTTAAGCATGTTGCTCAGCTGTGCAAATACAGAGACAAGATTTTGATGCCACCAAGTTCAGGTACAGGTGCTGGGTGTTTTCTCCCTTTTCTGATGCCTGCATTTCGTCAGTCCTGGCCCACCCCTCAGGACTAGGAGAGAAAGATCAGAATTTTCCTAAAAGTTTAAATGCTTCTGAATGTAGCTAATGCAGTTGAAGGAACTTCTCAGGCTTCCTACTATGCTATAGGGTCCTTCACTTTAGGATGGACATGAGCCCCTCTACTCCATTGTGTAGATCAAGAAACCTTCCAGATCCTGCCTTCTCATGCATCTCATGCCCTCTTTCTGTTCCCACAAAAAATATCTCAAGCATCAAGACAATTCAGGGAAAAGTTAATACTTGGAAGAGCCTATGCCGGAATGACGTTTGTGTACTTAACTACAGAGTAAGAAAATCACAAATAGTTTCATATTAGATATAAGGCCATGCAAATAATGAATTAGTCATACTTCCACTCTGTGTTTCGTATTAAAACAGAATTGGAAATATTTGAAACAGGATGGAAATTAAACTACCTGCTCATCCACCCAGGTAGTCCATATGGACTTGTCTGAGGCGTCTTGACTGTCACTGCAGGAAAGATTCTCTTCCTTGTTCTGCTTGTGCTTTCCTTGTCCTGTAAATAAGCCGAAGCCTGCAGTGTTCCTGGCTTTCAGTCTTGCACCTGGGCTTGCTAAACTTACTTGATAAGAAATACAGTTACGTATAGTTAGTTCTGGTGTAACTGAACTGTGGAGCTTCTCTACAAACTCATGTTAGATCCAGAAGGATTTCGTTGATAGTTGTTAAATATTTTCATTATTCAGTTATAGTTAATTGTCCATGTGTTTGGAGTCCAACTTTCCATTTATTTTATTAAGAGACTTTTTTAAAGGATAGAAATTGCCCATCCTTTAAAGGTCACCTTCAGATCTGTTGCTGAAGTGAATTGTTGCTTTAGTTAGAAGGATTTTTAATCCATGATTGTACTAAGAAATTCTGAGTATTATGTTAAGTGGGAATTTAAAGGATTTAAAGAAGTACTTCCCTCCCCTCCAAAAGCATAATGTGAAGCTGCTCAGCACTTACTGTAGAAGCTTGTGCTTCTTTTGCAAAATTGGGATTTCTGGCAATGAAGCATTTTTTATAAGTCGAGACTAGTTTCTCTCAGAGACGTGAGCGCAGTGGACCAGGTGCTGTCATTGGGCTCTGCCAGCAGCAGCTCTGCTGCATCTCTGCGGCAGAAATTTGGCGGCATGTGGAAGCACAGCTGGGTGCCTTACCTACAGGTAACACATACCAGTGGAAGAGGAGGTCAGCAGGAGGTGTCCTACTTCCCCAGCTTCCTGAAGGAGGCTTTGCATTGTTAAAGGTTAATTGTTGGTTCTTTAAGTACTGTTACCAGAGAAGATCTTGGCTGGTAGTCAGGTAGGGCCATGTCAGAGTAGGCTGTGTGGATACTTTCAGAGAGAAACATGGTCCTTTGAACAAAATTGCTAAGTAGAGTGGGAAATTTTGTGTCTTACATAGTTAGCCAAAGAACTTACTTTAAAATTCCCTTGTTTGCCCTAATCAAAGTCTTAGTTCTGTTGAAATTGGAGACAAAACCTGGGAGGTAAGAGTGGAATGGGGTGATTACAGGACAAAAAGTTTTTGTATGACCTTTAAGGTAAGGCTAAAAATCTGATGCTATGAAAGGGATGGTTTGAAAGAGAATTAGAACAGGGATTACAGAAAGGAAGTGATCCAGCAGGGCAAACAACCTCCAGCCTTTACTGTCTGCTGATGTTGGATAGTGCTGAAGAAGAGACAATTAGTGGTTGTGACAAGAGGACACAGCTTGTGCAGAGAGGGAAACAGGAACCTGGGGAGTATACAGGAAGACATGACAGCTGATACAGTCTGAATAGATAGGATAGTTAAATACAGTAGTAGGGATTGCTAATGTAAACTTAATCAAGTTAAACAGTGCTTTACTACATGTTACGTAGGCATTAGCTAATAAAATTTCACACTACTGTGCTAGGAGTGGTAAATTAATGTTATGACAGTATGAGTATACAGTACTCCTCATGTTTCTGTGGGGATTTTTCATCATGTTTGGGACTCTTCTTGTTTGTGTCTGTGTGTTTTTGATTTGTTGCTGTTTTGAGAAAGTAAGTCGGGGCGGGGGGGGGGGCAAGGGGATAAGTTTGAACGAAACAAAGTTCCTGAGCATAAAAAAAATTGGCAGCATGCCTTACATATCTTACTAGTCACTCTCTATTGAGGTGAGTTGCTAAATAATTCTCCAAGTTCCCAGGCTGCAACAGTATCCTAATTATAATGTGACTGGGACTGAAAAATCTGGTTACCCGTCAGATCATTGTGAAAAGAAAAATCTTCTTGTGAATGTCTCCTGTTTATGTGGAATTTCAGCTTTCACTATAAGAAGCTGTACATGGAAACCAAGGCTGATGGTGCATGTGTATCCCATGTCATGTGACCACAGCAATAGCTTCAGCACCTACCCTTCACTGTTCTTTCTTCCCTCTCCTGTGTGTCCTCAGTGACATCCTCATTGCAATTTCCTGAGGTCCTCCTTTCATTTCCAGACACCTTCACAATGATATTTTCAGCTCAGCCTTGTGACTGTACGCCCAGCTCTTGTATGTCACATGTAATATACTTCATTTCCCTTACAGTGACTTGAGAGATGTATTATTTTTGAAACCTCACTACTGTCAAATTGTTTGAAATTAACTCTGAGTTGTTGAAGGGGGAGTTGAATGATCGACAGCCTGTTCAGATGGTGAAGCTAACATACTGATAGCTTTGTTCTCCGAACAGAAATGCAGAAACCATTGTGCTGTGCTCTCTGCTTGGGGACTCCGGGACTGTTGCACCTTTGCTGATGCTTCTGGCTTGTTACGTGTTGTTCCTGTGTCGGGTTCTCCATCCCACTTATTTTAGTTTTTAAAATCCCTAGATTTCAGTGGCTTTGTTCCAGAACGAAAGTGGACTATGTGGAAGAGCTCTGAGCAGGTGCAAAAGTAAACTTGGGAGATACCATTCAAGAAGGAATTATACTCACATAAATTAGGAGACCTTTGAGATAGGCTGAGTAAGAACATGGTGGGGGGGAAATCATGTGTTAAAAGATGGGGAGGGAGGGAGATGATGGCATAAAGGATGAATTTCAAGTTTAAAGCAGTGGAGGAAAGTATTTCGGCGTTTTTAGTTGCTGCTGAATACTGAATTATACCCAGTGCTGACTCTCTCAAAGTTTATGACTTTGCTCTGAAGTAAATGAGGCACAAAGTTTCTCCCTTCTCAAATTTTCTTTGTTCTCTTCCTCCACTTGTTTTTTCCTCTTAAACTCTTCTCTCTTCCTAGGTTTGTTGTGTCACTTCTCCTCCCCAGTGTTGCCATAGTGAGTGCTAATGATTCTGTCTCCCTCCACTTTCTGTCCTGAGCTCATTTTGGTGTTCATTTTTTCTTTATACTGCAGCATTTCTGCTCTGTTAACTTCCTTTGGCTCTCCATCTTTTCATCACATGTTCTCACCCTCATTCTTTCTATAGGAGCACACCACATTATTTCACTCTCTCGATCTTCGTGTTCTCTTTCTCACTTAGCACTCTCGGCCCTTCAAGATAAAACACATCTTATTCAAATCCCCCAAATCAGAGGCAGACACTTCCTCTCAAGATCAGAGTTCATGACAGTTCCTGCAAACCGTTCCTCCCAAGGAGGAACAGAAATTGTCAATGTAACCCTGTACTGAGAAGCTGTTCTTGTTCAGAGCAGTTTATACAGTGTCTTAGCCCTCCCTCCTTGCAAGTTACGTTTTTCTGCAGGGCCTGCTTGGCAACTTAATAGCCAGCACAGTCCCAGGCTGTATGCATGCATAGCCAACTTATGGCTATTTTCAGTTTTCTCTTCTGAAGGTTTGCAGCCTTGCTGTGTGGATGGCTTCCAGCAAGCAGAAGTAGCTGTAGCTCCATCTCAAATGCTGCTGTACAGTCTTCGTACCCTCACAGGAGAATGCCAGCTGGAAAAGTACTCCCTCCACTCCCATTGCTACAGAGTGCATCATCTCTTTCTGCCCATATGAGGGAAGGCAGGAGGTGTTCTTTCCCTCTTCCCCACCCCTCCACCCAAGGGTTTCAATTTTAAGTAATGGCAGCAAAATTGTTACACAAACATCAACTTCTGTGACTAACCAGGACCCTGCAGAACTCTTTATCTTGCTAATTTTCCTGACTCTTATTGCAAGAAACTTTTATAATGAACATAGAGTACATTTATTTGTTGTTTATTCTGTCTCTAATGAAGTTGAGATTTTTAGATAGGCTATGTGATAAAGTAACTTTTTATTAACATTACATCCTGTAGTGAAGGTAGATACGAGTGTTCTGTTCCCCTGACTGATGCAGAAAAATGCTTGAAGAATACGCAATATTTTTTACTGGTCTTCCTTTTTCTTTTTTTTTTTTCCTTCTTTTGCATTTGTAATTGAATTCTAAAACGTAGGGTTAGTTAGTGACTTAAGGAGGCTTTTTTTTAAATTTTAGTTTGTGAACTGCCTATCTGACAGGTCATCTGTTTTCCACTCCCTCTTAAGAATGCTGACTTCAGATGCATCTTCTCTAGTTTCTGTGCTGGAAGACAGACTTTTAATATTAAGAAGTGAATTTCTAGATATGATGACCTGAAATGTCCATGTATTAAGAGTCATCAGTTTGACTAATGGCACACCGTGGCTACAGATCATCCTAAGCACCTCTTCAAAGTGTCATTTTTCCAGCTCAGTTGATTTCTGACATATCTCACTTTATCAGCCATTGAAGTGGAAATTTCATCACTCTCTTATGCCTTTTGAGTTTTTCCTTAGTATTTGTTTGTAATAGGTTTTATGGGTGATTAGTTGTGTGAATTGTGAGTATTTTTTGTGGACAGGAGATTTTCTTAATTTCTGCATATTGCACTCAGGCTTTTTAATCTACTTGTTACATGTATCAGCTGAATTTGCATTGCTGTTTTGCTATTAACAGGCATGCAAGTACTCTACCTAGTGAAAATTGTAACTAATGTAATATTTACATTAGTAAACGGTTACAGATTAAAAGGAAATTATGATTAAACTAATGACACTTGCAGTAACGTATCTGTTCAGCAGCTCTACTTAGACGTTATTTTCAGCAACTGTTGTCAATGCTGAGAATAGGCGCCGTCTTGACTTGCAGCCCGTAAAATCCTCTGCTCTTATTTCAGACAGAAGTTCAAGGCTGCTTGTTCTCCCAAAAGTCTTACGATTCTTTTACTGCCTATGTTTATGTAGTAGTGTATCATGAAAGGAAGTTTGGTCCCGATCTAAGCAAGCAGATTTCTTGTATTAAGGGATCAGTATGGAAGGATCAATGATTCTTAATTTGTAATAATGGTAATTAGTAATAAAAATAATAGTAATTCAATAATAATAATGCAAGCTTTTTAATGCAGCTGGGAATACTATCATTCTTAGGAATGCCTAAATTGTTAGATTTAGCTGTTGGTAGGGAAGGTTGTGGTATGTAATATTTAAGTTCCTTCCCTAGCTCAGTTTTGCTGGCCTCAAGGAGGGAAGAAGGGCTCCGCTCTGAGCAGCATGCTGCTTTCCTTACTGTTCCTTCTCCTTGTGAGACTGAATAGGAGAGGTCTTGTTTGGCCTTCCTTGTAACAGTATTTCGTACTCTGTTACTGTTCTTCTGTAACAAAGAGATCTACAAGTTTTATGCTCTCATTTTTGAAACCTTTTCTATTCCAGCACTGTATATATTAATGAGACTTATTCTCAGAACTAATTCAATTTTTGCTTTGTATGTTTTAAGATGTCTAAAATGGATATACACATTGAAAGGGAAATAATACACACTATAGTAGATCCATAAATCAATCCAAGCAGTGACATAATCTTTTCTATACAATTCTCTCTTCAGTTTGGTAACAAACGTCTTTTATTTCTTACCTCTTTACTACTTTGTGCCTATGTAGCTTTTTAGATATCAAAGGGCATAAAATATAGAGGTATATTTAGACTCCTTAATCAGTTACCTTGGTGTTCACTGAACCAGGTTTAATGCTGGAAGAAGGTTCTCTGAGAAATGGGGAGGGAGCGCTGTGTGCGTTAGGATTGCCATCCTGTTGCCAAACTGTAATAACCCTTTGGGGAACTCAGAGTTGAAGCTGCTGAATTAAATGCAATAATTTTCCATAACAGTTTAAAAGGCCTGCAGGCATGCTAAAGTTGTAGCTGGGTGTTTTAGATAACACTCTGTAGCATGACCGTAAAGCCTCGTTTACATCTTGACAATTAAAATCTATACTACATTTTATGTCTGGTGTACTTTTCCTGTATGCAGTGTAGGGCTTTAGTATTGAGGCTTTTTTATTGTGAAAAAGATAACTAACTGTTTTTTTTTCCTTTTCACTACAGTGACTTTATTTCATTTTGCAATAGGTGATTAAGAGGAACTGCTGAAAGGCTGTCCTGGGGAATTTTAAATACAGTGTAAAACTTCTACTGCTGCATCAGGCAGCTTTGTCTGTATCTGAGACTTCAGTCATCGAAGCTCCCATGGTAGCTTTGACACTTCTGTGTGAATACGCCTTGTGCTCTGTTTTGGTGTTTACACTTGGGCTCTCTACCACACTTAGAGTTAAAGAAAGAATTTTGATAATTCACTTGTTTTAATTATTATTTGTACGTACCTTATCTGACTTGGTCATTAAATATTGTGCTAAATGTGCTAATGATGTCAGAGGTCTTCAAAGCAGCCTGGCACATAAGGGAATGAGCTCTGTGGTCCCAATGACCTGGTCATGTACAAGAAATGCTTCTCTGGTTGTCCTGCTTCCCTTCTAAATTAAGTTAAAAGAAATATGTAAGTATTAGTTTAAAAACGGGCATCTCCTCTTTACGGTTTTGAACTGTTTTTAAAACTTGGAGTGACACCGGGGAAGTGCAGTCTGAGGCTTTAATCAGCTAAGCTATGTACACAAATGGGGTGGCATGACTGTGTAAGAACTGACATGTCAGTTTGGTGATTAGTGTACACTCTCCTGTTTAATCCAGCCAGGAGCCTGTAACATTGGGCAGATCACTGAAAAGGCCACGGGAGATCCCAATGCTCAGTGACACAGATGGGCATCCTCAATTTTTATACTTAGAAAAGCATTAGACAGAAACTTGAAGTAGTGGCATGCACCAGCGAAATCTTTTTCAATTTTCTTCAGTATATGCAGGCCATTTCATGTTAGCATTGTAATACAACATGTAACAGTATTTAGCACGGCTGTTTTGACATCCTTTTGTGAATGGGTGAGTTAGTAGTTCAATAGCTTTGTAAATATTGCTCTATGAAAGTTCTTTCATTTAATTGGAGCGAAGCTATTCGATGGACCATAAATATTGACATATGGGCAAAAATTACTTGCAGATGAAGGCAAGTGTTTTTGTAACATGTCACAAAATAAATTTAATTTTATTTGGTTTAAAATTTTAATCTGATTTGTCAAAAAACCTGTTCATGCGTCAAATTAGTTGCTGTGTTCCCTTGAGTTTGTATTGTACTCATTACCAATATTTCGTCTGAGCTTCTTCTAAGGCATAGTAAAAGAAAGCTAGTCAGTGCATTTGGATAACTCCTCCTGGGATGCAGCTTTTATGTTATAGGAAACAGAAGAAAAAATGAAATATGTTCAAATTTGTACAACAGTGGTTCATTCAAACCTGAAGATTTGAGTGGGAAAACTTGTTAATATTTTAACTACAGTGATCTTTATAAGAAAGGAGCTGAGCAGATGCAGTAACTGACAGTTTGGGGTTTTTTTTTCTTAAAATGTTTTCCTCAATAATTGAAAATATTTCTCTAAAGTTGCGGGTAAGGGGTGTTTTTTAAAAAAGAAGGGGAGAATTCATGATGGGACAAGTAAGTCCTGCACAGCCCTGAGACTGTAAAACATCCCACTGCAGTAATAAGACTCACGGTTCAGATCTTGTAAAGCCATCTGCAAGTCTTCCTTTCTTTGGCTTGTCGTTGCTGGCTTACTACTTAAATATTAACACTGATACCTGTTTCTGTATTCTGCAATTATGTTTGTGTTCTCTCTTTCTGTTTGTGTTCTGATCATGGTAGAGAACATTTACTTGTAGACAGATCTTTAAGATAGCTTTTATTCTGTCTCCTCCTTTCAGATCTGTGTATTAATTCACTGATGAAATAATTTCAAAGGCATGAGCCTGAGGATGTTAAGTGTTTCCTAAAACTTGCTGAGAGATACTATTAATTTTTAAAGGTAAAGGTTACTGAAGGTAAACAGGTGTTTTGTGTAATACCAGATTCAAAAAGATCAGGTTCTTAAATCTTACAGGATTCCCCCCCACTCCCCCCAAATGCCCACAAAAAATCCACTAGTCTTCATTATTGTGGTGGTGTAATCACTGTTAAAGTGTCTCCATAATGTGGTGCTATTAAACAGCTTGTATTTTTTTAACCTTTTCATTCTTTGCCTGGAGAGGCAATAGATAACCCAGAAAACTGCCTTTTGAAGTTTTATTGAATTCATTGACTTCCGTGGGAGCAGATCAGTACTTCCTCATGCTATAGCATAGATTAAATCTTTGAGGATTTTAGCTTGGTATAGTAACAAAGTATTGTGCAAAGAAGTGTTTGGCGTTTTGGGTTTTTTTGGTTTGTTTTTTGTTTTGTTTTTTTTTTCCTTTACATTATAAAGGAGGTTGGAAACGTGGAAAAAAAAAAATCAAAATTATTTCATCTTTGATGATGAATAGTGTATGTCAGTTTTCCCATGGCACACTTTAGAGACGTTAGGAATTAGTGGCCCTTTAAAGTCTTGAAACACTTAGATGAAAGGGGAGATATGCTTCCACATGAAGTCTTTACACTGCAAAAAGAATACCTGTGTGTATCTGTTAATAATGATTTTTAAAGTCATGATTCAGTTTAGTGTTAATAAAACACAAAGTTTATAAAATGTCTAGAAAATTGTTTTTACGTGGGAAGAACTTGCATTCATTAATCAATCAAGTATTTTAAAATCTGAGTGTTTCATATAAATTAAAAAGATGTGCTACATGGGCATGCAGACATCTAAACAGTCATAAATTTAATAAACTATTCTATTAAAACTTTGGTTTTTCTGATCATGTACAAATATTTCAGTTTCTTTTTAACCATTTAACATTTGAAAATATAATAAATATAGAAGAGAGTTTTCTTAAATGGAAGGCTTTGTAGTTTTGTCTTTTAGTCTAAACTGAGATTCACACAGGTCAAGAAATTCAAGAGCTTTTTGGAGAATTTCAAAACAGAATGATAGAAGACGGGCTGCCATTCACAAACTTGAATTATGGTTCTGTAGTACATTAAATACTCTCTAAAAATTTTTACAGGAGTGACAACTAATTAGTTTGTTTGATTTTAAATGTTTGAAACAGGTGAAGAGTTCTAAAGCAACTTTGGTTTTGCTGAACAGAGTGCAAATGGAGTTGGCTGCTGCTTTGTGATATGTGCTGTAAACTGTCATTTTAATTCTACATCACAAAGGACTTGACTGATAGTACTTCATAAAATAATCAGTTGTGATATTTAAGTACTTTAAATTGAGAGGAGCACCCAGGAGAAAGTTCTCCTTGAGACAAAGGAGAGAACCCTAATATGTAAGGTGTTAAACAAGAAATATCAAGGCTTCAGTTAACAGGTGCAGTTGCAAAGTATTAAAATCATCCAAACTGTTCTTTATTTAGATGTTTTTTCAGCAGTTTAAATATACAAATTATATTCTTTATTTTATTTTAGCACTTTTCTTTAAAAAACAAAAGCAAAATTCCCGAACTATTTCTTACTCTGTCAGAAATGTAGATATTTTGGTTAAGTGTGCAGGACCCAAGAGATGAAACTGAGAAGCCTTGTTTTGAAAACTAAGTGGAATGAAACAGTAAAGAAAAATAGTAATTGAAATAAGATTCTTACTGCAATATTCCTTAAAAGCTTGAGGGAAGGAAAAACTATTCTGACTGTCATTTACAAATCAAATAGTTACTTGCTTTCTAGTAAAATTATATAGAATATACTGCCTTGGAGAAGTCTTCCTGCGTATCACCTATAATGTTTTTGTAGCTTGCTGTGAAATTGTGTGTATATGTTCTTGATGAGAACAACTTTCTTAGAATAGAAATGACAATAAAAAGTTGTAGAAGTCTGTATATAAAAAACAGACATTAAAAACAGAAGTATCTGACAAGCAGGAGGAAGTCAGACTTGCCATTAAAGCATGCATCCTTCTCAGAAAAACGGAAAACAACTTAACTACAGATAGACTTTAGGTGAGTAACACGTTCTTGAAGCTGAAAAGCTACGTTTCGTCCGCCCAGTTCTCAGCCTGCTTTTGATCTTCTAATCTGTTGTATAAAAATGAGAAGTATTGTGTTGTCGTTCACAAGAATTTCTTTGCTAATTTTTTTGATCAGGGTAGCTCGTGCATGAAACTCTGGGAAGTCTTGCAAATGTTACACAAGTGTGTCTCACGCATCGCTGATCAGATCTTTCTTTCTCTTCCAGACAGTTAGGAAGCAATCACAGCAATTAGAGAACGTTGTAACACATCAGCGGTTGTCTTTCTAATTTTGTTATAGGTGAATGTAAACTGAATGTAGAGAAGACTTCCAAATAAGCTGGACTGATGTGCACAGAGAAGGAATGAAGTATGGATGTGAAGGAACGTAGGCCTTATTGCTCCCTGACAAAGAGCAGACGGGACAAGGAACGGCGCTATACAAATTCTTCCGCAGAAAATGAGGAGTGCAGGGTGCCTACGCAGAAGTCTTACAGCTCCAGTGAAACCTTGAAAGCTTTTGATCATGATTCCTCTAGGTTGCTGTATGGAAACAGAGTAAAAGACTTGGTCCACAGAGAAGCAGATGAGTATACCAGACAAGGTAGGCAAGATGTTTTAATTCAGAGTGTATAATTCATTAGTACCAAGTAACAAGGCATTCTTGCTGCCGGAAGAGTATGTTGTTATACTAGTTTCATCAGTTTTAGTAATACTCTGCACACATAGTACACTTCACTTGTATCTCCCTAGATGTTTTACAAAGATGGGAAAGCATTGTGTACCATCTTTGAAATAAATAATACATGGTGCACAGGAAAGTTAAGTAAATGGCCCACGTTGGGCAGTGGGTCAGTGACAACATTACAGACTCAAGTGTGAACTATTCTGGCTGTTTAAAAACTAGACCCCCAGCGTAAATTCCACTCATTAACAGATTGCCCAAAAGTTTGCCACTCCAATATACCTAAAATGTAAACAGCTTCAAAATGTATAAAAATAAAAAAATACAACTGTTCCAGGAAGGCCAAGCCCTATGAACAGGTTTGGGGAAACACAGTATGTGTACATGAGCATATGAGTAATGCATGAGCTCAGTGCCTCTATCTTATGGCTTGCAGGGCAGCAGTAACAGAGCACTGTACAGTGAGTAAGGTAAATTAGTTCACAATGAATACATTTGTGTTTGTTGGGGGATTTTTTTAGTGGATATCCATGATATCTAACTAGATGCTAACAGGTTGCTAGAGCTCACTATTGAATTTCTGAGTCCAGGACTGGAGAGGCATGAGAGACCTAAATATCCATGGAGATGCTCAAAACCTGACTGGATATCGTCCTGGGCAACTTGCTGTAGCTGACTGTACTTGAGCAGAGGGTTTGGACTAGATGATCTCAAGAGGTCCCTTTGGACCTCAGTGATTCTGGGAGATTGCATTTGGCTCCAGTTAGGGTTAAGCACTTATGCATCACTTTTGGATTCAAAACTGTAGTCTCTGGAATTGGCATTTCTACATTTCCACAACTAAACTACTTAACTTTTTTTTTTTCTCCTTATATTATGAAATGTATGGAGTACTGCAGCCCAGCTATCTAAAAGGATAAAGCTAGGCCAAGAGCTGTGTGAGCTTACGCCTCAGTCTTCTGTGTAAAGCTATCTTCTCTTTTATGAGGAAACAAGAATAGATTCAGGGGTAGAAAAAGCAAGCTTCCTCCTTGTGAGGAAGTCCTTAGTTTTATTTTTGGAAATGTTTAAAAATATTTTCCCCATTGGTGGTTTTTCTTTGTTCCAAGTAGAATAACTTTACATTAGAACTAGAGCTGGGCAGATGGTGTTGACTTTTTTGCCTACAAATGTTTGCAAGGGAAATAAAAATATTTCTCTTAGGCTCATGTAACTGAGGCTTGCTGCTACTGTAGTCTGTCTGCTTTCTGCTGTGTATTTTTGGTTTCTGTGATGTTGAAACTTCAGGTCATCACTACTTTCTAGTTTTCAAGTCATTAGTCACCTTGATCTCATTAGTTTAATGAGGTAAAATCAAAAGGAAGTTTTCTAAGACCTGTACTGTAGACACTTTCTTTAGTACTAGTGACAAAATTATATCAAAATAGGCACCATTTATTTAATGAATTCATAAACCACTGCCTGAATACAGTACTATTCTTTTTAAATAGCAGTAGCGAAATGGAAGAAGTTACGTAGTCTGGCATGTCACATATGATGGTGCACTGGGGCTTGGGGTTTTTTTCCTCTTCATTTTCTTCAGAAAAGCACATAATATTTAGCTAATACTTACTGCCCAATGTGCAATAAATTACACGTCTGTAGGCCTAAAATGGTAGTCTGCGATGTGTAGTGTCATCTTCACCTTTCAGTGGTCTCAGCACTGTCATCTGTGCCCGTTTGATTTTCCTCATTGTCCTTTCAATTCTTTTTGTATGGCTTATTGGCTTCCTCTAATGCGTGCTGGTTTAGCACCTTTGGAGACTACCTGCAGGTTTGATAGGGTCAGGTTATAAAGGGCTTGTTTTGCAGTCTTAGATAGTGTGTTTGATTCATCTTTGACTGAGAGAATTTACTGCTTCTGGCATTAGAAGCATTTTATGGAAAATGTCTTCAAGGTCATTCTAAAGGTTTTTAAATAATATATAAAACACGCTTCCCTGTATTTATATTTTTCCCCTCTGTCTAGAAATAGAGTGCAGATATGTGGCTTTGTTGACAGTCTAACTACATTCTAGCCTGCTAAATCAACAGAAAATAAATCTATAAGCAAAAAAGGCAAGCTTTAATAAATACCTGTAGTGGTTTAACCCCAGTCAGAAGCCAAGCACCACACAGCCGCTCCCTCGCTGCCCATCCCCCTCCCCCTGCTCCCAGTGGGATGGGGAGGAGAATCGGGAAAGAAGGCAGAACTCGTGGGTTGAGATAAGAACAGTTTAATAGCTAAAGTAAAATATAAAATTAACAATAATAATAATGAAATATAATAATACTAATACTACTACTACTAATAGTAATGAAAAGGAATATAACAAAAAAAGGAAGGCGGGAAAGGAAAAAAACCCCAGTGAAGCACAGTGCAATTGCTCACCACCCGCTGACCGATGCCCAGTTAGTTCCCAAGCCGCGATCCACCCCTCCCGGCCAACTCGCCCCAGTTTATATACTGGGCATGACATTCCATGGTACGGAATACCCATTTGGCTAGTTCGGGTCAGCTGCCCCGGCTCTACTCCCTCCCAGCTTCTTGCACACCTGCTTGCTGGCAGAGCATGGGAAACTGAAAAGTCCTTGGCTTAAGATAAGCGCTACTTAGCAACAACTAAGACCTCAGAGTGTTATCAACATTATTCTCACACTAAACCCAAAACCCAGCACTGTACCAGCTACTGAGAAGAGAGTTAACTCTGTCCCAGCTGAAACCAGGACAATACCTTTAATTGGAAACTAATTTTTAAAATTAATCATGACCAGTATTTCACTTTTTTTGCCCAGACTGTGTAAAATAACGATATCAAATTTCCAGTGTCCGCTGGAAAGCTACTGGAGCAGTTACGTGAGTTTCTTGAGTCTCTCAAATGTGGCACAATTTAAAAATGTCAGTGTGGTTTTTTTATGGCTGATATTTTGGGGTAAAGCCCTTCAAAGCTTTCTGCTAATGAATCAGAACTTTCCTACCT
The DNA here is from genome assembly GCF_018139145.2 of Gymnogyps californianus. Taxonomy (NCBI): domain Eukaryota; kingdom Metazoa; phylum Chordata; class Aves; order Accipitriformes; family Cathartidae; genus Gymnogyps; species Gymnogyps californianus. The sequence goes on along the minus strand of NC_059474.1, from coordinate 37,822,395 downwards.
CTTCTTCCTGAGTTGTCTCAATACATGTCTTTGTGCTTTCTGCTTCCCAAAATCCCATGGTAGGAATTCAGAAGGGGATACTGCCATAGGAGATAGGTGTGCCCTGTTCAGTGGTAGCTTTATCCCAGGAGATCTTTACTTGTGGAGAGGAGGTTATCCAATTGTCAGTTCCAGTCACAGAATCTTTTTCCTCGTCTGTTGAATTTCTATTGCTCGAGTTTAATTGCATAAATAGAAATGAGCCTAAAAATGCATATGTTTGTCATTGTAATTCTAAAAACAACATTTAAAACATATAGTAAAATATCTGAACATGAAATTATTATATAACTGGGATTATTTTGTTAATTTTAAAACCCAGTTGGCAAGACTGGAAGAGCAGTTATGCTTGTTTAGGAAATTGTAACTTCATGTAGGCAACATGCTTTCAGTTAACATCAACGAGAGATAACACCTACTGTGGTCTCCTTCTCTTCTTAAGCCCCTTCATCTGTTGCAAAACTGGTTTTGTTTTTAAACTCTTTAGATGAGGATTATTTAGCCTACTATTTTTAGAACTTCTAATTTAGTTATTTATTTTCACTTTGTTGTTAATCCCCACATAAGATTCAAAAAAATTGGTCAGCCTGTGAATAATTAAACTCAGCACCCAGCCATGTAAATGAAGACCATGGGCTTTTTTCCTGTAAAAGTATTTTTAGGCTAGATACTCAGTTTTATATTGCATGTTTGACAAGATACCTAATGTCATCCTTGACAATGGATGAAGCACCATGAAAGACTGTTTACTTTCCAAGGTGTGATAATATGATTGTTTGCTGTTCACATGTTAGGGAGGAAGAAGACACCTATTTTCTTATGCTTTGAAGTATCCAACTATAATGAGCAGCCTAATTTAAATGTACAACTTCTCTAATTGAATTCAGCAACCTAAATGCTTGTATTTTGGAATATGCCCAAGTATCTTGCTGAATTCAGAATTAAAGCTGACTGTATAAAGTTGAATTTCTCTGTAGTACAGAGAGACATTCCTGTGTTTACGAAATTAAACTGCTGTGTGAAGTGATATAAAGTACATAGCAGACTGCTATGCAAAAATATCTGAAAGTGTGACATGACTATGGAGTGGGAGGGAAGGATTGTCGAAATATAGAAAGTAAGTATTATTTTTAAAATTGCATTTGGAAAAAATAATTGGAAGTAATAATATAACAATATGAAAATAATTTGGAGGAGATCATGAATCAAACCTGGACTCACAAGAACTGAAAAACTTTCTATTAAGTTAGTAAGAAAAATACAGACAGGCAAAAACTGTATTTTATTTACCATCAGATACATGTTAAAGGGAAGAGAGGAATATGCAATACCTCTTAGGTAGTCATTGTTCCGTTTCAAAGAGTTTTGTTGTTGCAGGACAGTATAGTCATACTATAGAGTGATCCACATACCACGTTAGTGAGTTTGCACAGGAGCAGGGGACTGACCCACAAGCACAGGTGACAGGATGCGCTGCAGATTTGTGTGTGTTCATATTTTCATACAAAATAATCAGAGCACTGTTTGCAAACTGCGTGAATTGAAAAGCTGAGCTGCAGGACACCTTTTGCTAATAGAAGACCCAATGAGGTAGTGCAGGTTTTGTTAAGTTTTTACTTTTTGAAAGCCTGAGTCAACTGTGGTTTAGCCTGCAGGTAAAGTTATTTGGTCTTTCTAGCTGGCAGTGAGAATGAGTTCACCATGTTTATCAATCAGAACAATTCATTGTCAGCCAAGCCTCAACATCAATTTATTTTCATGCTACCCCTTTCAGTTTTGCAGGAGAAAGTACTTGTATGCATGGTTTTGTATCTTTACTCTTCTGGAATACTTAAGTGCCTAAATTAGATTAAATGCCCTGATAACTCCTTGGAGCTGCAAAAAGAGGGCTGAACTTACTGAACAAGCAAAGAAAAAGAATTTCTTTCCTTCACAATATGCTGGATACCAGCTTGCTGAACAGTGAAGCTGTGTAAAGTATGTTACAGCGTGCGAATGTATCATAGCTATCGTTCAGCTGCCACTCCCGTGACACTTAGATTTAGGTGCTAGAAAAATCTCACCATTCAGCAAAAGAGGGACCTGAAACAGTGATATATATGCTTCGACAATTTTATTATTTAAGATATTAAACACTGTCAGGGATATATTTTTAAGACTTCAGAAACCTGAAACATTAATTGCAACTTCTGTCCTAAAGTAATATGACTCCAAAGTCTATTGCTTTTAAATACTAGCTGCTCAAAATGAGTTATTGGATAGCAAAATGTTTAATCTTTTTAGTCACCATAAATGTCAACTGTAGGATTAAAGGATTTAAATGGTCATGTTTTTAAACCTAAAGCTTGAGTACTTTAAACTTACTGTCTGAAGCAGTGGAAGGATAGATATGTAAGACCTTTTTTGACCTTCCACTACCTGTGCCTTATTGATGAGCTGATTTTGACTATTGAGTAGGCAAGTGATTCTCAATAGAACTGAATCAGCCAGCTTTGCAGATTATTTCCAAGAAGATATGAAATAATATATAAGTGACTTTGTGGACTCCCAATGAGCAAATTAATCACCATTCAGTGACATGGCAACTGCTGTCTCTCAAGATCTAAGGCAGATATTAGAATTAGTGTTTTATGTTCCTGGCTGCAATGAAAGATGTGTCCTGATTGTCATCGTGACAGATACTTTTTTGGTATGCTAAAACACAGTCACCTGCAGTCTCTGCCTGATTTGAGTAGGTAGCTTCTGTAAGCAGCATACAGTGCCAGTATGTTCTGAATAATTTTGTGGCCTTGAGCTAAGCACGTAACCTTCTGCCAGAGGTGGTTTTTTTTCCCTCTGTAATACAGGAATAATAACACTTACCCACCTCACAGGCGTGTTGGGAAGATTAATTAGTTTATGTTTGCAAAATGCTTTGAAGATGAAAAGCGCTGTAAGTGCTAAGTAATATTATCATCTTTCATTGCTATACTAGTTACTTCTTAAAGCAACAATAAGAAGTTAATTGGTTTTCAGGTTCCAGGTGATAAGGATCTGTTGACTTTTAAAGTTATTCTATTAGCTACAGAGTGGTACTAAGAAAAACATTTCACTTTTATTTGATTAGGAGTATATTTAGCTCACGCTCAGTGATATGCACACTTGCTCTAAGGTATTCATCTAGTTGAAATTGGCCCCTTGTGGGTCATGGTCTGTAGATGAGCTACAGATCTGGAGACAAAGGGCAATTGTGATTCTCCAGGGAAAAATCAACCTTGGTTATTGGCAGTAGACTGCTTGATCAGGTATTTCTACGCAGCCTTGGTCCACAGAGTAAAAACCTTGCCTTTGACTAGTCCAGTTGCAAAACAAGAGAATTAAGTTCTTGATCATAATAATTAAGGATTTATAAGGTGAGCAAGGGGCCTTCACAAGGACTTTCAGCCTCATGGAAAGGAAGATACTGTAGAGGGTCTGTAATTGCTCTTATATCTTTCTGTAGCTCATATACTGAGATGTATGTGCTGCTCCTGTTCATAATAAAAACTAAACTGAGGACTGGGGAGATAAATGGATCACATGCATGGGTATGAAAGATGACTTCAGCGTGTTAACATCTATGGAGAGAATAAAGCTAGAAGAGTGTGCGGTTAGAGATGGGGTGAGGGGAGGAATGAAAGAGGCTGAAGAGTCCTGTGTCTCCTGTCCGCTGATTTAGTGCTTAGGGCTGAGAGTCAGGGCTGTAGGCCAAGCTGTGAGTGATTGCTTATTCCATCACTGGCAAATAAATGCAGAAAGCGAAGCAGAGATGTAAAATAGGACTAATTCCTCAGAAAGTTCCTTGATACTTTCTGAAATTAGTTTGTAAAATGTCACAACTTACTGGCTTGAGAGCCAGTACTCAGAATTACTGAGCTTATTAAAGCCAAAAGAGGAAATGGCAGAGCCAAGGGAAACATTTGCCTCAAGTTTTGTGTTTCTACTTTTTTGCTTTGCAGTGTCATAAATATGTCTGAGTCATAAATCCTTTCTTGTCTTCAGCATAATGGACATTTTGCTAGAAAATCTAAATTAAGACAATGCTACACTGCATTTCTTATGGGGGTTTACAGAATGGAAACTCTTTTGGGGGGTGTGACGGGAGTGTGAGTGAGAGAGGGGGTAAAAGAGGTTTTAATTTCTGCAGAAGTCCTTGGATCTGTATTCTCTGTTGTTTCTTGCACTTACCTACAGCAATGGTCTGAGCGCCTAATTCTGTCCATGCATTGCAGAGCTGATTCCTATGCATGTAGGATACTTGTTTATAAAATCCTACAAATAGAAATGCGTGGGCTACTCTGAATAGCTCTGTTGGGTTTTTTCTTTATACCAGTTCAGAGCCTGTTGAACTAATCAATTTTCTACCATGCTGTGAGACACATCCCTCAGTGGGTCTGTCCACTCACTTGTAGTGGCAGACATGCCTTTCCCTCATGGAAAGGCAGAAATAACGGTCGAGTTTTGTCTCCTCCCCATATGGAGCAATAGCAGTGAGCTTGAGCTCTATTTTGTGTGCTTCTCTTCATGCTGCCTACTTCCTCCTCATCTTCATTCCCCATTTCAAGCCGTATGTCATGTCATTAGCATCGTACTGACCTTAATGTGGCAGTTCATACCTGTCAGATCTGTGGTTGTAGGCTCTTTGCAGACTGGATATCCATCATTTCTACATTGCTTACCCTTGGGTCATAGTTTCTTCACATCTATCAAATTTAGGCTTTATTCGTATTTTGTAATAAATGGATGCTGAGATGTTGATGGTCTGGTCCCAGGATCCAAAGATTAAGATAGAGGCCTAAAATGTCTATACTGTCATTCCGATCATGATCAAGACTTTGTGTTCCTTGCTACTCATGGAGTTGTATTTCTTTTTTAAATCCACAGAATCCTTTTTTTTTCTTTTTTTTTTTCCCCTTACAGCCCATGATCTGGACAGCTGTGTTAGTTTCTCTTAATTTAGTTTGTATCTTATGTAATCATAGTCATAAAACCAGATTTCTATATAAAATCCCCAAATTTGGAACCGTAATGTTTAAACTATTAATTCATTTACTGGAACATGATTGCTGATGCTGTAGCTTGAAGTTTTGACTTGTGCAATTGTGAAATTATCTTCAGCTGACTTTAATTTTACTCTGTGGTAACTTCAGAAGGGCTTGATGACCAGTCCTTTATCCTTATACTGGATTAAGAAGTGCTTCTTATGTTCTAGTCTGTGGATTAGTACTGAGGATCCCCTGCCACCCTCAAGCCTAGCAGGGAATAAAATTACAAATCTCCCATACTGCACAGAAGAGTCTGCATGTTTGAACCGTAATTTGGAAAACCAGTGTCAGGAAGATACTGTGTTTCATTCGCATTGATTCTGCTCTATTTCTTAAAATAAAAACTTTCCCAGGCTAGCATTTCAATCAATATCTCCTTGTGATTCTATAGTTTAATGCTAGTAAAAATATATGGCTGGTTTAAATATCAGGTTTGAAATACTTTATTTCCCACAAAAAATAAGTGTGGGGTTTTTTTTTCTAGAATTGACTCAAGTTTTGAGTCTTACATAAAGCTCTTCTACCAAGAGTGGCACAGGAAGTGCAGCTCAGAGGACTCACAGTATCTGGCACTAACGGTTTCAGAAGTCACTGAGACCATGACTTAGCTCCCCATACACTTTTGAAAGCCCATAAGGAATGGGAGAACTATGTGGTTAATGTTTGCTCAGAATAACGAGCACTTGAAAATTATATGCACAGTTGCTGAGATTTAATATAATATAGTGCTGTTTGTTATTACGTAGCTTACTGGATATATTGGAGAAGCAACTGTCTTTCATACGAATCTTACAGCTCCACTCTAAATCAGATAATGACAAGAAAAGGAGGTTAAGATGGAAAAGCGAATAGAGCGGAAAGGTCAAGAGAGATTAAGAGGTGACAAGGAAGAAGGTTGTGATGAGTGAAGAGAAAAACATAGGAATTAAAAACAGGAGGGAAATGTGATACAGTGGATTAGGATGGTTTAAATTTCACAGATAATTTGCACAAAAACAAAAGAGAGAATAAGGCTGAAGTAATAACAACAAAATACTATGCCAAATCAGAAAGAAAAAAAACATTAACATAGGCAAAGCTCATTACTTGTCAGTCTTCACTGCGATATCTTGCATTCTAGCAAACAGAACTCTGCAAGTACAGTTTTGAAAACTCCTTTTTAGTAAATATATTGTGAAGTTTGTGTGACAGAATGGATGGTATCACATCTATTACTCATTCTCTCTTTTGTGTAATTGTATTCTACCCACCTAACATTCTGACTTCTGGAGACAGCATTTGTACACTTATCAGAGTTTTATAGAGCATCCAAGGCATCTGTTTCGCTATTTTCTTTTTTAAAAATCTTTGTCCTTTCATTTCCAGCAAATTTGTTATCCAGCTGTACATTTGCTTACATTTCTATGTCTTTCCTCTCAAGACCTTTCCTTACAAAGGACCACCTTTGTAAGTGTGCCGCACTGTATTTGCCCCAGTAAATGGAAAAAAATATTTTATTTACAAAGAAGTTACATATTTTTCCTGAAGAAACGAGCTAGAATTGACACTTGAAAGTAAATGATGTTTAAGATCCCATAGGATTGTGTGGAATTCTTGCTAAACCAGTGCAGCTCTGCTTTGATCATCTAGGAAGATGACATCTACCCCATGTTCTCAGTGACTCAGTCCTGTAGTGACTAGCTAGTGCCCTGAGAACAGGACAGTTTGGCTGCCTATTGTTATATACAAAGAAGCTCCTTTTTCCATCTTTGACTAGCACATAATTGAACTCTGTATTTTTCAGGAATCAGTAAAGCGGCCAGCCAATTTTCAGTTAACAGAGCTATTCCTTCATAGTTGTCGTGTGTATGAGTTAGGAAGGCAAGGTACTGTTGAATCAGGTCGATAGTCTTGAGCTTTTAGTTGTACAGAAATGATGAAGCATTTCAAAGCAGCTGTGTGCTGGCTTCTGCTCTACAGAAAGTGTTCAGAGATATTGAGAACGAGCTCCAGGTAAGGAGCTTCAAATAGGAAAAACATGCCCACTATATAGTGTCTAAACATGGATACAAAAGGAAATAAATACTTTTCCCATATAAAAATAGCAGAAAACAACATGGTCCGTGCAGTAACACTTCGACGTCAGTGCTGCTTATACAATAAGCTTGTATGATAAGCACTGTATTATGAGGACATGTTTGTATGCAGTAGTCTGCAGATAGAAAATAAAAACCTGAGAAAAATATTTTTCCTCATTTGCTTTCTAAACAAATGAGACTTCTTTTAATTAAAAAAAAAAATAATCAGGATTAAGTAGGGAATCGAGGAAATGTAAGGGAGAAGATTGGTTCTCCTAAGGACCATAATCATAGGTTTGCATCCATATAGCTTTAATTGTTTCATAATTTTTCTAAGTTTAGTATAAGTATTTTTGTCATGCTTTATCACAGAGTGATTATAGGGAAAATGCGCTTGATTTTTGAATGGCACAAAGGCATTATGGGCAGATAGAAGAAGGCAAGATACAAAGGAAGACTGGATTAGAAAGGGGACAGACGAGTAATGAAGGATGCAGAAACAGCATGAAACTTCATCAGAAACATAAGCAAGAGCCAAACTAAACAGAATTTTGAGTGTGGACTTGGATGGGTTTGGAACCTCTGCTGTTTTGGTACTATGTCTGTCCTGTTATAACAAAACCAAAACCAGCAAAGGCACTCAAACTTAAATTCCTCTGATTTAAAAGGTAGAGGTGTGGGTGTATTTTTATGCTAACTAGTCAGATGCTCTGGAGGCTTTTCAGATTTTTTTTTTTCTTTCCCTCTTTTCCAAAATAGTCTATTGTTGCTAAAACCTGACTTGTTGACTTATCAGTGGTTAATGAATTACTAAGGACAGTGCTGATGTCTGGACATGCTGACAAATTCTCTGTTGGATATTTTTTGTTCATTCCTTCTGTTTGTTTGTTTCCCCATTTCATGGTTTTTAAGAGAATATCTCTCTGTATTTAGTATAGATCCAACTTAGAGCAAGGACTGACAACTGAAGAACCATGGAGCCTTTTCTTTTGGTTAGTAGTCCTCTTCAAAAACCCAGTTCCACAGATAACATTTCCAACTTGAAGCTTAAGTTATTATGGAGGTCTTTGAATAAATTCCCCGATTTAGACCAGGGAAACAAATGTGGCACAAGTGCAGCAGGTTTCCATTTAATTCCAGCTGTTAACTTCTGACTTTCTAAAATAATACATAATGTCTCCATACATCAAATTTGCTTACATGCAGTATTTGATTAAACTCAAAAAAATAATTTACATTTCTAGACAGTGTAACCTGTATGATTCTGGCAGACATATATATACACACACATTCTCTTTTAAAAAAATAATAATTATATATTTTAACATATAATTATTAAAATTACTTTGGTATACTTTTTTGTATGTATTTAACTAATGTAGTTAAGGAGGTACACCAATTGTATGTGGATCATTGCTTACACAGAAAGTGGTTGCAACATAACAGGTGGATATGTATGGTTACTGTTGGCAAATGCTGTTTTTTTAACAGTGATTGCTGCACAAGCTCCTGAAAGTTATTTTAGAGTTATTACATTAATTTTGTTCTTGCCTGCACAAATGGAGGGTGTCAGCAGTCCTTATACTACCCCTAAATTGATATTCCTAGCCAAGAGAAATACAGTATCTAATGGTAGAGTGGTAGTAAACAGCATTATTGTCAGTTTTTAAAACCTAACTTCATGATACATCTTCCCAAATAGTCAAAAACTCCCAAAGGTGTCTCCAGAACAAGTCTTCTTGAAACGTCATGTCTAATTTTTTGTATTTTACACTTCATACTTTTTTGAAGGAAAAGGAAAAAAACTCACAAAGCATTATGCCTATCTGTTTATTCTTTATCTACATTTTCTTCTCAGGAATTAGTTTATTACAATTGCCAAGTTGTTTTTTTAAGTCTTTATGAACTGTTGAGGCACTTACTGTCAGTGGGAGAAATTGCAAATGTGTGTATAGTGTAAGAAACCGATGATTAAATCCCTCACATTGAAGTAATTCTGGAAAGGTTAATTAGAAACTCTAAGAACACAAGAAGGAGAACATCCTCTCTTCATACTTGTTTTTCCACTGAGCTCCTACAACCTCCTTTTCAATTTTTATTTTTGTTTCATAGTATTGTTAAAAGCCCCCAACTGTTCTGCCCACTAAGTCTGCATCCCAGCTGTGTTCGGCTTCCCCTGGATCCTGGAAGATTTCTTGTTTTTATTGTTCAGGAATCTTAAGATGATGTAAAATTTTTATATCATGTATGTATGATTTCCTCTGGGATATAAATTCCTACACAAATACATATGTTTCCTTGTCAACTTTTTGGTTTGGGTTTTGTGTTTTTTGGTTTTTTTTCATTTGTGTAGGTAACTTCCACAGAGTACAATCCTCTTAGGAAAGCTCTTAGGAAAGCTTTAATTCAGAAAATGATTTAGCCTGATGTTTCTAAAGCTGTTACAACATTTTTGGGCTACGCTGTAAAACTTCTCAGTGTAGTGAAAAGCTCTAATATATTGAATGTGATGAGACAGCAATATACAAACCTGCCCCCCTTTTCTGTTTTGGCCCTGTGATATGCCGTTTTGATTCTCTTACCATTTATAAAAGGGGAAAAAAGAAGAAAATATTTTACATGATGGTAAGCTGTTGTAAACTTGAAGTAAAAAATACAATCCGTTAATAGATGGTAAGTGGTATGTTGTGCCTGAGACCAAGTCCCCTAGAAAATGATCATGGAGGATGTTGTTATATAATGCCTGAAGTAGTTTCTCTTAATAATAATAGTTTGCTTAAGAGGAAAAAAAAAAGGGGGGGGGGGGGGGGAGGCAGGCAATAGTCTCTTCAAATTGATGTGTCTGCACAGATGTCTCCCTGAGTGATTCTCTGAGTGCAAAGAGGTCCTTTTTGCAGAGGGGGGAGCATGGGGCTGTGTGGTGCAGGCTGGCTGAAGAGCTGCAGGTTGCAATGCTCAGCCGCTGCAGCTGGTCTAATTGTGGCTCAAGAGGCAGCATCTGCGTCTGTCCGCATCATTCCTTGCCTCCAGATCTCAGCACCGTGAGGTTATGGGGACTATAGGCATAACACCTGGTAGCGTTGAAATCAACGGCAGTTTTGTTACTGACTCAAGTAACCTTGTCTTCGATCAAAAATACCTCTTTCCTTTCCATTTTGCTTCCCAAAAGCCTGTTCTTAGAACCAGTAAGATGCTGCGTGTGCAACTGTGTATACACCTTTAGCCACTTCATGTGTGTGTAGGTATACCTGTATACATACACATGTGCACATAGACTTCTCCTATATTTGGTTCTGACTTTAGGCAACTGTTTGAAAATGTAGATTCACATAATAATGTACCAAACACATAAACCCAGTGTTCTAGACGGTCACCCTTAGCATGTATTTACCAAAATGCAAAATAATAAGCATTTTAGACAGTTGATACTTTCAGCTCTGACCCTATTACCACTGGGTGGTTTGTTTGGCCTGTTTGCTTCTCTGATTAGTTTCAACTCTCACAAAACCTGAAAATTCACATGGCATGACAGCTTTAAAAAATGACAAGATACTATCAGAGTGCATGGTAATCCCCTGTTCTTATACCCTTTGCACTGTTCAGACATAGTCATAGATATGCTTACTCCTTTTATATTTACCTCCCCAGCTGTTATTTTTGTTCAAATATTTATTCACAGCTGCATAATAAATACAGTTTGATTTGTACCTAATTGCAGTAACTGATTTTCATTATTTATGAAAGTCATTGTCAGAATTCATTTATGATTCTGACTGCGAAGAAACTTATAGTGACAACTTCATATGACCACAGCAATAAAATAAGTGGCTCACTTAAAACACGTCTATGGCCGGGGCATTAACTCTTAATATTTCAGGAATTATTTACACTTCTGTATTCACACTTCTGCAATTCTATTACTTTCTGATTGATAGGATTCTGTTCTTGCTGTATTATAAGCTTTAATTATCTTATGTATTTTTATGTTAAATGACTAATTTTGGAGAAATTAGGATGCCTGTCAGATTCAAAAATTGAATGTGTGTTCTAATTTGTTCCCAGAGCTATGAAATAACTGTGGGCTAGGGTGGAAAAGCATTATGGGTATAAGCATGCAAATGAGCTTGCCAAGTGTCTATATATCATAAAATGTCTTAAATCTATGGACATAAAAGTAGGATGAAGACACAGCCATTAAAAAGGCAGTCATTTTTGAGTGTCGCATAATTTAGACACTTTAAGTTATTGAAGTGTCACGAGTTTATTGCACCTAATTTATTAATACAATCATTTGGGATTCACTTATGTCTCTTGCTCTGCCCCAAAACAGAGGCTAAAAGTCTGTTTAAAATGCACAGACTCTGCTTCAGCAGTAAAAGCCTAAAATGTTTCTCAAAATACAGAGGCACAAAAAATAACAACTTTACTGTAGTCCTTGCAGGTAATGGGTGGCTGTGTTCCTGTTTGTTTATATTTGTGTATTAAAGTAGGGCAGAGAGATCCAATAAATACAAAGTGAGTTTGGTTCCCATTTAGGTTTTCCATTGCCACATTAGGTGACATTTGTATGGGGAAAATAGCCTGTTGCTTTGGCCTCTAAACAGGTCAAAAAAAAAAAAAAAAAAGATAATCCTGACAAATACCTTGTTACTGCTTTTACCCTTTGAAAAATAAAAAAAAAAAAAGTAAAAAGTTTGCCATTTATTTTTAATCCTTTCATGTGCTGAATTGGCTTTTCTTAGTTTGCGGGTTCTATTATGTTTCTTTCCTACCCAGGAGCACCTTTGATGTGTTTAAGCAGTTGACAAAACAGTGCTAAGGTGTAGTATGAATGAAAAGGGGCACCGCAGAGAGCTGGAGACAAAAGAATCCACTTGATTGTAATACATTCAGAGTTTTGACAAAACACCTTGTGTGATACCTGAGACAATTATACACATGAAGAGTTTTTACTTTTAGGTTCTTTTTAAAAAAAAAAAAAAAATTCTCACCTTTTGTTATCTTTTTTTCCCCTAATCAGGACAGAATTTTACCCTAAGGCAGTTAGGAGTTTGTGAACCAGCAACTCGTCGAGGACTGGCATTTTGTGCGGAAATGGGGCTCCCCCACAGAGGTTACTCTATCAGTGCAGGGTCAGATGCTGATACTGAAAATGAAGGAGTGATGTCTCCAGAGCATGCCATGAGACTTTGGGGCAGGGGGGTCAAATCAGGGCGCAGTTCCTGTCTGTCGAGCCGTTCCAACTCAGCCCTCACTCTGACTGATACCGAACATGAAAACAAGTCCGACAGTGAAAATGGTAAGTTCTTACGCATATGCCCATATATAAATCAATGTTTTATTTGCTGTTTTTGGTTGACACTCGATAATTTTAAATCATTAAAGGAATGGCCTTGAATTATTTACTTTTTTTTTTAAGTCGTTTTCTCAGAAAAGTCAATATTCAGTATCAGTCCTAACTAATGCAAGCTTTGGGTGTGATGTTTTCGCTGTAATTTTGAAAGAGTTTAATCACAAAAAAGATTAGCTCTGTTTTATCTCAGGCCATGTCACCTGTTACCCTTTGGGGAACGGCTATATAAGTGGTGATAAAGTTGATCCCCAAGGCCAGCTTGCAATCAAAGGTTTCATTGTAAACGCTTCTTCAAGACATCTTGGAGAAGTTGCAGAATCTTAGAATGGATGAATGAACGCAAAGAATAGCTTATTAACAGGGCTCATGTGGATGGAAAACAAATTTGATTGTGCTTTAAACTTCCTAGTTGATGAAAGCAATTGGAATTGTGGGGAAGAGGGACATGTGGCCTTTGATGTGCCTGGGGCACTGGATTACTGTGCAATTAAAATCTGCAAAAAAAAATCTAAGCAGCAGCTTTGTAGGATGTGGGGTATGGCCATTGTATATTAAGGCTTAGTGTTTAAATGAAGAGAGGTTAATAACAATTGCCTGATTAATTTTTAAAGCTTTTCAAAATTTTTTTACCTCCACTTGAGGTTATGAACAGAACCTAATGTGGTGTTAAATGCTAAATGCACAAACCTTAGAAAACATTTTGTCTTTAAATTCTTTTTATTTACAGAAGATTTTCAGCTTTACTAGAATTAAAATGATTGTTCTATTAACTTCATGACTTTCTATATGACAAATTCAAAAGAGGAATAAAGAAAAATGAGTAAGAACGGAAATTAGTGACGGTTATTGCCTGCATGTCTACATGTCATTTTATTAATTTATTAAACCTGTCTGCTCAGCTGTACGAAAGTCAGAGCAATTTTATTTCTATCCTCTGGCAATAGCTGTAACACATTGTGGGAAACAGCAATGTAGGTGTGTATGTATGGTAATACTTTTAAAAAAAAAATGCACTTTTATTTTAAACTACAAGCAATAATGTTTGGTCATACCTATTTATTATTTTAACTTCAGTTTGAGAAGACAAAACCAAAGCTATATTTTGGTATTATTCATACTTATTGTCTTTCCTCTGGTGGCTGGTTGTAACTGAAGATGCCTGTGCAAGACGGCTGTCTCAGCTGGGATCCTCCTTTTTGTTTTGGACTTAATGCTGTGTGGTACCTGAGGAAACAGCTTTCAGTGTTTGCAGGTGTCTTTTCTTATGCTTGGAAAACTTGTTTTGACTCGTAGGCGAGTTTTGAAAGAGGAGGACAGGAGTACTTGCCTACCTCCTTTTGGCAGTGGAGTTTCTATTGGATGACTCTTGATATTTCAGCTGCAAAGCAATCTAGAATAAATTGTTGAGCTGTCCTGTGATTTTCCTTTCGAAAGGTCTATGCTGAAACAGATTCTCTTGAGTCTTTTGTAAAACCCTTGGTTAATGATCTTGAAAATACATATTTACATATACACGCACGCGCACACACACGATTTCCTTAGAGAGTTGTATCTTTACATTAGCAAAGAGGTGACTGCTTCAGAAGTACAATAGGTTTGGTATACTTTTTTATAAACTTTATATGTAAAAAAGCAAAATGACTGATTACAATATGCCAAAACTTCCTACATGAGCTTAAAGTTAGAGTTTTATTTTATTTTTTCATGTGTGAGAAGACTGTGAATATGTTAGAAAAGACATTATTCTGCACTGGTTAAAATTATGCAAGGAACATCTGATGTTTGATACAACTTCAAAGAAGAGTTTAGTCACTGAAAAGGATTACAGTTGATTTATTTATTGATAGGGAGGCCAGCAGTCCAACTTAAGAAGGTACTGGGACTGCTGTGAGGCTAATGAAATTTTGATGGCTTGAGAGTCCCCTAGGGTTATGAAACATATATAACTTGGACCATGTCATGGGTCACCATTTCAGCAGAGGTGTTACAGAAGTGGTAAAAAGCTTAATCTTCTTTGGTATTTTTCTCTGAATTTTTGTTTCCACTGAGCATGGAATATTTGGCTGAGAAACGATTTTATACACGTAGTTGGAACTCAGTATGTTAAATGCTCACAGTAGAATAGAAAATGTAATTTAAAGCCAGGGGAGCTGTATCATCCTGGCAGGCACAGGTGCTCTAATCAAAGGACCAAACTGCAGGTATGAGTTTTGTTAATTTATGGCCTGAAGTTAATAGCTGTGGCAGTATACTGTTAAAATCTGACAAATGTGATAAGGCTTTGAAACCAAAGTTAGTGTTATGACAAGTCCTCTATACTGCATCTCCCTTTGCTGTGTGTGAAAGCTTCCTGACTGAATTTTGATGGAACTGGTTTACAGGTAAATGCATTTCTATGCAGCATGTTTACCTCTAAGGTAGATAAGGAGCAACAGGTTATGATGAGCAAAACACAACACCAGATCGTACCTTCCTCACCTAAAGGCCTCAGTTCTTGGGCAATCCCACTGTTCACCCAGTAAAACTAGTCACTGTTTAAATAGTCCATTTCCATAAGCAGACCTTATTGGAGTTAATGGGACCATTCACGATGATGAGAATTGTGGCTTATCCTACAGGTTTATGAACTCAGGATTAACCATTTGTTGAATGTACTTGGGGTTTTCTTCCTCACCAGTTAGGCAAGAAGAGAAGCTTGGCATCAAAACACGATTTCCTTTCCTTCCTTGTAACCATTGTCTGTATTTGCTCTTCTGAAATAGTTGCGGATTGCATATCCCTCAGGAAGGCAAAACTCAAGGTTCTGTTGCATAATTACAAAGAAAAAGTGGAAATAGTTTGTTGAAGATATTAACTTTTATTTGTCAAGTCTCAACATTATGTTTCTAAATTTGTGAATAATATTGGCAGGATTACACATTTCTTTAAACAAATAACATTGCACATGATTAAGTTGCAAAATTTTAAATATACTAATAACATACCATGAATATACCAGCAGATTTTTTTTTTTTTTTTTTTTTAGAAAACTTCAGAACTGTTTATCAAACATAGGGTTTATAGATGTATTCTCACATCAAAGTTGTAGGTTACTGCTCAGTAAATCATTCTGAAGATAAATATTTTTCTTTCAGCTCATTCAAGTTTCATATATGACTCCTGGCATCATATTCTGAGAGATTTGTCATGTCAGCCTCCCTGAAGGAGGACCGGCATCTGTTAATCTGGGCAACCTACCAGTGTCATGTACAGTATGATGTATCAATTGGAGCACACTCAGCACGCATGTATTTCTTCAGCCTTTCTTCTCTATTCCCATTGCAAGTTATTTCAGAAATGCTGCATCAAGAAATTTATGTTAGTAATTGTACTAGGAGCTGTGGCTTTGAAATACAAGCAGCCCATCTTTTACATGCTTGCTGGTAACTTCATGTTGTTAAGCTGTTCTAAGATTACTAAAGCTTGTCTTTTGAACTTGATAAATATTCCAGCAGAGTATGAAGTAGAAGTTGTAGTTAGCCTTCAAATGGCCCTTTTGCTTAAAGGGTCAGTATATTTTTAAGGTATCTTAGAATCCACTTATTTATTTAAATTATCTTTAAATTCATTAAACTGCAATCCCTGACTTCATGAGACATCAGAAAGCTAATAAGCAAAACATGAAAGTTAATTGAGCAAGTTATTCCTAAAGTCCAGCTCCTTATGGAGTTATTTATTTATTGTAAAGTTATATAACCAGTTTTGTGTGCAGATTTTGTGCCGGCGTGACATCAGGCTGTGGCAATTACTGTGACTGGAAAGTCACTCGTTTAAGACTTAAGTAAGTCCATGTCACCTTCTATCCCTTTGAAAGCAGTATTGACAGTGCTTCTGAAAAAGAGTTGGGCACTGCGGATAGATGCATGCCACATAGTTTACTCTGCCCACAGCCACAAAGACTAGCTGGGCGTACAGAAAGTAGTTCTGATGGCACTAGAATGTGGGGGTTTATTTTCTTACTTAGTGAACGTTTTGCACTGGTGGGGGTTTGTTAGAAAACCAGAGGAGATCAGGATGTAGCAAAATAAAAAGAAGAAAGGGAGAGAGGAGAATGAGATCATGGCCTCAGGCAGTCATTCTGAATTGGTTAGATAAGTGATTTGAAACTTGGACCCATTTTTCACAGATACAGAAAAGTAGATATTGCTGGTAGAAGGTTCATTGCTGAGGATTTCTGTAGAGAGAAAATATCAGTTTATCAGCTGTGTGGGCACCTGCTTGCTTCCTCTCCAACTTCAGACAATTTCTGAAGATAGCATTCTTGTGAACCTAATACTCTCTTGTCCTTCCAGAATGGTGAATTTACTGGCATTCAGGTCTCTGAAAACCAAGAAATACGTTGGTAAGATACTTGTCAAGACATTTTAAATCTGTTCTTTCTAACCCAGTACGTCTATAACATATACTTGAACTCTGCATTCTTAAATAATACACATCATTCAGGAAGTAGTGTTACACGTTTTCACCTGTTTAACATCCTTCTTTATGCTAAGGCAAAACTTGACTTAGATGAACTCTACTGAATAGGAGGTGCTTGGTACCTGCTAGCCAAACGCTGAGCCTACTGATCAAAACTAGCCACATAGCTGATGAATTAATATTCATCTTACTGCTGTACCACCATTTACAGCTTCTTCACTCTTTCCCACAGTATTCCATCTAGCAATTATCTACCCCTCATTAAGCATGCCAGTATCTCTTAAATCCTGCTTTGCTGCTGAGAAATTTCATGACCAGGAAATCAGTCTGTTTTATTGTTGACAGAAGTCAGCTCTGAAATATTTAATATCTAAACAGGCATACAAATTTTTCTTTGGTTACAGATACATGGAACAGAAATCCATACACAAAAGTAGTCATCCCTGGTTTTCTGCAATATTGTCACAAGTTTTCTGTAGTTATGCCAATTTTCAGATTCTGTTATATTATGATGGTAGTTCTGTGGATATATTTCAGTAAATGTTCTTAGCGTTCACTGTTAAGGCAATTGAAGATCATGTTGATAATTCCTTTGGCTAGTGGTAGCCAAAGAGGGAACAGCTGGGCTGACCTTTTCCCAGTAACTTTTTGGGATCTCCTGGATTTCAGAGGTTTGCGTGTCACTGAACTTGCTGTTGAGGAAAGGCACGAGATTCCCAAGGGCCATCTTAATGATGCTTTCATGATAGGAGTCTGGTACGGAACATCAGGCCAGAGGATGAGGCTCTTTGGAAACACTTAACCAAATCTTCTGATGCACAGGAACTGTAGACTTAACAACAGCTGACAGCAATAAAATTAGAATTGAGGTCTGCTAGGAAAATCAAATCTAAGAAGAAAATTTCAGAGAATTCACTCTTGGCTGTTAAGCTTATAAATCCTTCTAATGTTAAGGAGTGGTGAAAGAGGTGTTTAAAGACCAACTGTCATAGCTCAGGATTTCTCCAGAGATCTGAATTTCAAGACAGAACCATGCAGAAAATGGAAGGAAGGTCAAATTTCTGAGGAGGAGCTTACAAAGATGCAATTGAGGAGGTCCAGGCATACAAATAAAATTGAGACATTGTCGTGGTTTAACCCCAGCCAGCAACTCAGCACCACGCAGCCGCTTCCCCCTCCCCCCTCCCAGTGGGGTGGGAAAGAGGAAAGGAAAAAAAAAAAAAAGTAAAACTTGTGGGTTGAGATAAGAACAGTTTAATAACTAAAGTAAAAATAAAAATACACTACTAAGAATAATAATAACTGTAATGAAAAAGAATACAACAACAAAAAAAAAGAAATAAGAAAAGACAAGTGATGCACAATGCAATTGCTCGCCACCCACTGACCAATGCCAGAGCCGCGATCTGCCCCCACCCTGGCCAACTCCCCCTGTTTATATACTGGGCATGACGTTCCATGGTATGGAATACCCCTTTGGCTAGTTCAGGTCAGCTGCCCGGCTATGCTCCCTCCCAGCTTCTTGCACACCTGCTTGCTGGCAGAGCATGGGAAACTGAGAACTCCTTGACGTAAGATAAGTGCTACTTAGCAATAACTAAAACATCAGTGTGTTATCAACATTATTCTCAGACTAAATCCAAAACCCAGCACTGTACCAGCTACTAAGAAGTTAACTCTGTCCCAGCCAAAACCCCGACAGACATAATCAGCAAAAAAGTGAAGAGTTGTACAGAAACATGAATGCTAAGGAAAGGGAAAAGAGAGGGAGCTGATTTATAACTTAACAGTGAAGGAAGACCAGTAATATATTGCTGATGTGTTTTCTTCTGGTTGTTTTTGTTTCAGCATTTGCTACCTGAGTAACTGATCACAGACCTAACATTTATACTATTAAATACACGATTAGAGGTTACTTAGATAAATAAAATTTGTCCTGGATGTATAGAGTGTCTACAGCCTCTGGGCTTTTTATGACTCATGTCTGAGAAATGATTGATGATGGATATGGTTCTGGAAGGCAAAACCAAACAAATAGGACAACTTCAGAAGGGGCAAAGAGAAGGAAGAGGAACCTGCCTAATCAGTTAGACAGGAAACATCCTAGAAAAAAATATGTAAAAAGCTTATGCTTTATAACAATAAGCATGTGTTTGTACTAAATGAATCTTGTCAAGCTATAATGATGTCCTGTGATAGTGTAAGCCACTCCTTGATAAGGAAAAAGGAACTGATGCTAACAGTAATAGGTATTTTGATATTAGTAAGGCTTCTGACACTGCCTCACTCCTGACATACTCATAAGTAGAGACACAGGGTCTAGGTTCATTATTGCAAGATAAATGTACAACTTACTGGCAAAATCCGTAAAGAATGATTATCAGTATTTCATGAACTGGCAAGCTGAATCGAGTAGTACTCCACATAGCGTGTCAAAATTTTCTTAATTACTTGGATAATGCAAATAGAATGTTGTAAACTGGAAAGAATCACATACACTTCGTAGGACAAGATGAAAGCTGGAGAAGTGATTCCACATGAAAAAATGCAGTTCAGTAAATACAAGTGCAAAGACCTACATTTAAGTGAGAATAATGGAATTTCCCAAATGTGAGAAAGACAAGTGGCTGAATCACAGTCCTTTAGAAAATCATAGAATAATTCAGCTTAGAAGGGACCTTTTGAGGTCATGTGGTTCAACCATTTGCTTAGAGCTGGACTAACAGGCCTCGTTCAGTTGAGTTTTGAAAATTTACAGGAAGAGAGATTCCACATCATCTCTGGGCAACTGTTGCGGTGCTTTACCAACTTCATTGTGAATTTTTTTTCCCCTTTATATCTAATCAGAGTTTCCCTTGCTGCAATTGTGACCACTGCTTTGGGTAGTGGAAGACTGAAGTCAGATTTCTATCTTTTGCCTTTTCTAGGCTCACTCAGCTTCTCCTCAAGTTGTATGCTTCAGCACTCCAATCATCGTGGTCAGTCTCCACTGAATTCATTCCATTTTGTCAATGTTGTATGAGTACTCATGAACCCCAAACTGAATATTGTACTCCAGATGTGGTCTTCAAATGCTGAATAAAAGGGACTAATCACTTCCGAGGGTATGCTGGCTCCATTCTTCTGAATGCAACCCAGTATGTGGTTAGGCCTTATTGTTGAAAGGGCACACTGCTGAACTTGTTGTCCACGTTGAATCCCCAGGTCCTTTACTACAAAGCTGCTTTCCAGTGAGCTCCCAGCTAGTACTGTTAATGAGGTTATTCTGCCTTTGGACTTCATGACGTTTTTTCAGCCAATTCTTACAACCTGTTGAGATCCCTCTGAAAGGCAATCCTGCCCTGCAGTGTGTTGATCACTCTCTCCAGCTTGATGTCATCCACAAACTTGCTGAGGGCACATTCCATCCTCTTCAGTCTCACGATGTTAAATGTGGTACAGACATAAAACAGCATCAGCCCCAATATTAGCCCCTGAGGAATGCCATCAATATTGGCCAACAGTTGGACTTTGCACTACAAAACACTAGTCTTTCAGCCTCTTCATACAACCAGTTTTCCACAAACTGCACTTTGTAGCTCACCCATCCAGTCCGTCTCTCTCCAGCTTGGCTACCAGGATACTATGGGAGACCATGTTGAAAGCCTTGCTAAAGTCAAGGAAAACAATATCCTCTGCTCTCCCTTTGCTGAGATTATTATCTGTTCATAGAAAACAATCAGGTTGTTTGGATGTGATTTGCCTTTGGTAAATACATGTTAGGTGTTCTCATTCACTTTCTTTTCCTGGAGGCCTGTCCAGGCATATGAAGGATAACTCCAGCAGTATTTGTTCCATAATCTTCCCTGGGAGACTGAGGTGAGGCTGACTGCCTCTACTTCCCCATATACTCCTTGCCCTTCTTGAAGATAACATGACCTTTATCTTCTAAAAAGTCATCATGGAACCTTCCATTGCCATGACCTTTCAGGGAATCACAGAGTGGCCTTTCATTGACATTGGTCAGCTCTGCCAGCACCTGTGGATGCCTCCTGTCTGATCCCCTGGACTTGTGTATACCCAGCTTGTGTAAGTGGTGCCTAACAGCTTGCTCTTCCTCTGCAGTGGTAGGGCTTCTCAACTGTGGTTGAGCTTTGGCTTCCCTATCCCCCGTCCTGCATGTTCAGGAAATGTTTCTGTATTCCTCCTGGGTAGCCATCAGCTGAAGGTCATAGTGGTTATTTGTCAACAGTGTTTTCTGTGGTATGTGAGGGTTTCTTCCATGACCTTATAGGGTGTCTTTGTATACAGTGCCGCTGAAATAATCCTACTACTGCACCCAGCAGTGCTAAGACAGAAACATTGTGTCTCTGCGACGGGTTTTGGGACTACATTTTGAGGAAAATGCCAGCCAACTGGAGGCCTAGAGAAAGGTTGACGAGAATGATCAGAGGTTTTAAACACACAACACTGGAAGAGATTGGGAGAATTTAGACTGTTGCACCTAGCATGTTCTGTCTAGATATTGCTGCTGTTATAAAGGCCACGCATGGCAAATAGGACCAGAAGCAAACAATGCAAATAGCAAAAAGCAGAAGTTAGCTCGGACAATGGCATTCCAAGGATAACTCGGTCAAAGAGATTGCTGGGGACCATGCAAATATTTCATCATCTAACATATTTTCCAAAACAATTCTAAAGTGTCAGTGTAGTTCCTGTCGGTCCTGATTTGTGGGAGAGGATGGACAAAAGCAATTTTTCCTTTCTGGTTTTGTTTTCTGTGAGTCAATTGTGTTATTCAACCCAAAAATTAATGAGCAGGAAGCGTGTTGAGAAAATGAAGGCTATAAAAATGATGCTCTGCGATTTATTATAATATTAATATTTATATCTTGTTTTTTCTTCTAAATGGAAATGGTTAACTTTTCATAGATTTTTTTTTTTTTTCCTCCTAAGTTTGATAAAAAAATATTTCTGTTCAGTCCCCCTAAACAAAATGCGTTCTTCTGGATGTGCTTGTGCAAGGAAATCTTAAAGAAAACAGCTCTTTTTCATTTAAGTTGTGTTTTAATTGTGAGGTTGAAAGCAAAGCATGCTTTGCACATCTATAAACTGATGATCTCTGCTGTTTTGATTTGGAATGTGGTTTTGATGTCCTTGAAAAATCACAGTGGTAGCAGTAAATTGTTTTAATTAATGAATTAGAGAGCAATAGATTTGCTGAATCAGGTTTATTGACGTAATTATCACTGGAATAAAAAGGAGAAAAAAAATATCTGTCAGAAGTGTGAGATTATTTGGTTTGTTGTCATTTGAAAGCAAGTTTCTCAGTCACCACTTTCTTCATTTCCTGTATAGTTATGTGGATATAGGGGTGGTGTGTAGAGATATACATACACATATATACACATACATTTATATATTCATTAGACAAAACCAAATTAACGGTAGTGGTAAAGTCTAAATAATACCAGTTCTATATAAAGAGTAGGCTTATTCATATTTAGTTGTTTTAAAGGTGTTTTTTAAGCTTCATCTAATTTTGATTTGAAATAAGATTTTCATTGCATTTACTTGTATAATTAAATATGTCACATTGAGAAATAATCTAATAATGATTTCAACTTTGAAGTAAATATAGGCTATGTTGTTGTCAGAGTATCAGTAATAATTATAGGTGACAGCCTTTGTATGCTGGTTAAATAACAGCTGGAGAAAATTTGTCAAGATGATAGGTTTTTTACAAAAAGCTGCGAAGGCTTTTGGAATAGACAGTTCTTTAAAACTAACTCTTACTAAACCCATGTAAAGACTTATTTTGATGTTTTCTGGATAAAAAGTTCTATTTCTTTGATTCAAGTGAGAATTCAGTTTGCAATGAAGTTTCAAGTCAAATTTGACAATTCCTTTTACAATTAGTAAAACAATATGTGGATTGAACTGATCAGAACTTTTTTTCGTCTATATAATGTGCTGCCTGATGTGTTGGCAAAACTTAACCTTTTTTCCCTTATAAGGTGGGAAGAAGATGAGGTCTCAAATCTCAGGAAAAGAAATGCTTGTTAAGAAGCTGTGGTTTTGATTTTTATTCCATCCCCCTTCATTCAGTATACCATTTTCTTCCTAAGTTATATAGGTTTTGTGTTATCTACTTTTTTCAGTTGTACGTTGTAGAGAAGGAGAAGTGTGGTTTTGGCACACAACCAAGGAGAATAATTTTTTTTTCTTTTTCTCCCCACTCCATGTTAGAAACCTTTCAGTTGAAGGGCCTTTGACGCCTGCTGCAATCATTGTGGGTTAGTCCAGGTTTCTATATAGTACATGGAAATTTGCAAAATACTTAACAATATCTTTGATTTTTTTTTTAATTTTTTTTTTTAATTTCACAAGTGTGAACCCACAGCATCAAGTTAGGAAAGATGAGAGGGAACAATGTAAATTAATTATGGATTATATTATGAATATGTAAATGGTTAATAGGCATATCTCTCATATCTTCTGTAAGAGCGTCCATAATAGATAACAATTTTCATGGAGTTTGAAGGTTCTGTGCAGCTGCTGTGCCAGGTCTGTGCTGCTGCTGGCGAATCCCTCCCTGGGGTACTGTGGCTGCTGACTAGGTATGTCTGAGACAAAATGTGAGTGTTTCCACCTCTGGTGCAGTATTCACAGCAGAAAAAGAAGCAACTGACCTGGGAAACCGTGGTTCTGCATTGTCAGGCCACGATGGAGTAAAGACTGACAACAGGCTGATTTCTCTGGTTGATTATGTTATGATTGCTTTTTGTCCTTTGTGGTGCAATAGATGCATAAACGTGTGTATATGGCTACGTATGCGTGTGTATGGCTATCCTTACAAGACTTTTTCTTAAACAGTTTTATTTTCACAGCTTATACACATAGTTTTCTTACAGATTAAACATACAGGCCTGAAGAATGGTTTCTTCTTCTTCAAATGACCTAGAAACTTTAAAGCATTTCCATAGTGAATCTGTTTGCAGTCATGAGCATAGGCAGAGGAAAGTTATTCTGGTGTTACACGCCTTGCCACTGACCTACTGTATGCTGGAGAAAGAGATTGATTCCCCCCCCCATCGTTGGGTTTTTATAAATGTAATACTTTATAAACTGCTTTATAGTTACAAATAAAATGTCTTGTATAATTGCTGATGACTAATGCTATGGAGTCTTAGTCTACACCTGTGGCAGACAAGTGCTTTGTCTCTGTACAAAACTTGAATTTCTTTTTGTAGTGGGTTCCACTGAACCAAACTGTATTGGTCACTTGTGCAGTTTGTAGAAAAATAGCAGAAATGAGAAGTCTAAGATCCTTTTTAGCAAAAGTTAGTTCTTGGAGAAGGTTTCAGAGTTGTCTTTTCTGCCTGCTCTTGAAGATGAATATTGAATGTATCAAGATAGTTTATAATCTTTGAAGTTCTTTTGAATATTCAAAGTTTCCAAGATATCTAGGTCAAAATGACTTTGAAAGGAATGGCCTCTGTCATCACTATTTGGTTAAATGGATAGTATCCAGTCTCTTTCCATGTAGAGTTAACCAGAATTGTTCAAGCTGCTAAGTTCTTCGTTGCGCAATTGCTGTATGTTCTATAAGGAGATTTATTTAAAATTGCTTAAAAGCTGCACTCAGTGGGGAATTCTGCTGCTCGTTCCCTTAACTACTTTAGCTGCAGAGAACATATGACGTCTTTTTCATTAACTGCCTTTGCTGCTTGTTTGCTTTCAGTGGAGTTCTAGGAGATTGTTATATTGTTTTGTAAACTCAATACTGCTGGGTCCTGGCTGCTTATGGCAATTGAGATGAGATTAGATGCTTTTGTTAACAGGCCTCAGACTTTAAATTTATAGGAACTAGGCACCATCTGCTCTCAGTTAAAGGTCCTGAGCTCTGAAATTAATTCCTTCCATTGGTCCATTAGACTCAGTCTTTTGACCTGAAATCATGATAAGGTTATATTAGCCTCTCGAGCCCTGGAAAAGTAAGGAGTTCATGCAGGGACAGTACTGGATATTCCTTTTAGTCCTTGTATCAGTTGAGTTAGAAGGCAGAAAGCAATGATTGGTTTTGCATTTTACAGGTAGAGTGAGGTTTTTTTAAAAGTGCCTTGGAGATTTAGAGGTCACATCCGTATGAGTTGTAATAGGACTTGTGCTCCTAAATCGCATAAGTGCTATTGAAAATCTTTCCCAGAAAAATCAAATTAATATAGAGAATGTTAACTAAATTTACAGAAAGACTTGATATAGAAGTGGGTTGAGTGTAGAAGTCCGTTGTTCCCAGACTCACATTTGCTCGTTAGATTAGCTGTGTTTTGCCTCAGCTGTCTTTCATTGATGCCGTCTGCAACTGCAAAATGATGGGGGATCTTACCAGAAATCCTGGCCCTAGAATTGTTCTGCCAGTGCTTTTGCTGAATTTGTATCTGTCCTGTGGTGTGTAGATGTTGCAGAGAAGAAATGGACACATGAACAAATTGGTTCACATTTTTGTGGTTGTAACACCCCCCCCCCCCCCCCCCTTCTCATTTCCTTTCTGTATTTAACTGAAAATTGAGTTTTGCTCTGTCAAAATACAGCAGGGAATACTGTGGAGTGGGGAGAACCTACAGCCACAAGCTTTTTAGTTCCAAAAGAAAAGATCTAAGATGACAAATAACTACGCTGGTTGTTTAAATTTAACATCAGTTCCTAATACATATGAAAATGTATTTTAAAGATTTCAGGATCTGATAGTTCCTCAGCAGACTCTGGTTTAATTTATACAGTGCTAGTAACTTTCTGGAAGACAGTTTGTAAGAGTATTGTTTTTGAGACAAAAATCTCTTCAATGTCTAAGAGTATTCCTGTCTTACCCCAAAATGCAATTTATTAGAATGTTCTGGGATCTGCTGGCCATTAGGCTATAAGTAGAAATAAGCAAGGAGAGAGTTCATATGCCGATTTTTATTCCTATCTAACAATCCCTATGACATAAAAAATGCAGCAGTGTTTGACTTCATACAGGGAGCAAACAAAGTCAAAGTGACTGCCTTCTCAGCGTGGAAGGGATGACTTGTGACTGCTCCACCTAAGTGTTGCTTGTTGTCGACCTGTCAGCCAGAGGTTAAACTCAGGAATTCAGTTTCTTATTACTCTTTCTCAATATTTTCCTTAAGTTCACCTAACTGTCTGTCCAACTCATAAATTTCTTATTCACAGGGCAGTAAGTATCCTTACCCACTCCCAGTGCTGCAGAGGTTTATACCTTCAAGGCTGACTGCGATGCCATTTCCTTCTGCCGTCTCGATGCTGCCAAGGCAGTTTCATATAGTTGTGTCATTCCTCTGTTGTTTTTTAGGTTGCCAGAAGATGGCCATACCTGCCAGCTGAGCCCTGTAACTACTGGCTGAAAAAGGCTGGAATGCTTTTTCATGTCTGTGGGGAAAACCACTCTTGCTATTCTAGCAGTTACAATTCTTATTTCCAGCAAGGCCAAGTCTCAAGCAGACAAGAACCTGTTGTCCTTAAAAAGTGGGTTTTGCTACAATCTAGGTGTAGCCATGTAACAGCTTTTTAATTGGGTTCATAAACAGCTAAGTAAAAATATTTCTTTTGTCTGCTGCCTGCAATTAGTAGCTCATAAAGTTTAACAAGCTTGGAAGATACCTATTTTTCAACATTACCTAAACTAGAAAAGAGTCCCCATGATACTAGGCATTATTTGTCAAGTGTGGCTTAGATAGTTCTGTGACATGTATATACATTTCGAAATTCAGTTTTAGTTGTTACAAATGACCAGCTACATTTTTGAAAAGATAAGTTAGAGTTCTTACCTTTTTTTTCAAATGTAACGTATCATATAACTATGAGGTGAATTTACCCAGAAAATTCTGAAGTGTCCACTTTGCATACATTAATAACATTCTCCTTATCTAGAGAGTCATCTTTGCACTTCTGGGACTTAGGGAACACATTTAAACAGCTATAACAATATTGAAAATATGGTAACAGAGTCTGTGTATTGAGTCTGAGTTAGCAATTTCTTTTAAAAAAACACATTTACTTCTTTCTTGTTTTCTTACAAGTTCTTTGTTCTTTGCAGTATCAAATATATTGATTTTTATGAAGAAGTTAATCGGCTTACCTTTGTTCAGAGTGGATTTTTGTTCCTCTGATCAGCTCTACACAATTGAATTTTTCATCCTCTTTTCCGAGGTATTTCAATGTTATGAAAAAAGCATTAAAAAGAATTCTGATAAATTATTCCTTTAAAAAAGAATCTACTCCAGTGCACTTTTGTTGAGGCTGGAGAGTAACTGAACTCAGAGATTTCTTGGTTTTTTTTCAGTGAGAAAGATATCTGTGCTTGGTAAATACAAGAGACAATGTCTCTTGGCGAACTGGATTACAGGGTTCCCTGCTGATTCTGGTTCCCCCAGAATTCATAATATGAATTTGAAGTAACCATTTAGGTGACATGGTACTCTTGATTATCTCAAAATCCAGTTTTCCTTGTGATTGAGAACATTTTAAAGTAGAGTTTGAATAGAGTACGCTAAAAGATACTGGAAAAAATATTTCATAGTCATATCCAAAAAAGAAATGCTTTCTGAATGTTTTTTATCATACTCTGTGGTTCTACTTTTATGGAGCAATGGTTCTCCTCCTCAGAACCTATAAAAAAGCCAGACAGTGTAATATATTTTTATGCAAAATGTGTGATTATTCTGTTTTGCCTTAAGAAACAAGCAAACAATACAAAAAAATTATTTAAAAAAAACCCCAACAACAAAAAAACGTAACCCAAAACAACCCACAACCTTTTCTTCCGTTGTGGTCCTACTTTATTTTTACTTGTTAAATCAAGCCTGACCTAATCTTTTATGAGTTGTTTTTGTGTCTGTATTACCTCAGGCTGTGCTTTCATCAGACTTCACAAGCTAAGTGGACTTGAGTTTTGGATAGTCTGTGGAAATAATCAAAGAAAATGTACCATACTCCTGGATGTGATGATAATGGTTCATTACATCCATTAAATTTAGTACTGAATCAGTGCTGAGTATTCTGCTGTGAGTTCAGGTTAGACTCAGTGTCCTGATCACTTGTAATTACTAAAGCGCAACTGTTAGCTCGGCTAAACTGCAATCCCAGTGACTTTCATTCTGCTTATCAGTTTCTTCTGAACTTTACATGTGGGAAACCTTCAAAGTATTTGCTTTGAAGTCAGAGATTCTGCAATGAAATCTTGATTTGGTCACTAATTTGCTGTCTCCGCATTTGCACATTACTTCATCTTTCTGATTTTGTTTTCCTACTTATAAATGGACATCGTAATGCTTAATTTCTATCAAACTTCCTAACTCTGCCTTTTTTACCTTCTTGAACTAAGTAATTTGAAAAGGTTGGGTATCTTTTTTTTTTATATATGTATGTATATATATAAAAGTACGTTTGCAGTAACTTTAAAAAAGGCATAACTTTTATAGATTCAGAAGGGCTTCTGAATCCTGCAAATAATCTCACTAAATTTTGTCCAATTAAAAAAATAAGGTGGATGCAAAAACCTAGACAATCTCTGGTAATTTCAGATGAGATTGCAGTAAAGCTACTGCACAAATTATAAGCAGCTTTAAGATGCTTGCTTTTGCATATTCTGAATAAATGCAAGTAGTTTCATATGTACTTAAAGTGTATGTCAAATTGCTATTACTGGAAATGTGTTCTTTGTCTACTTGTACAACAGTAAAAAAGCAGAGATGTTACTCTCCTTTCTTTGGTTACATGCCACCTCCCATTATAGCAGAGTACAGCTGAGCTAGTGTTCTTGTCCAGGCTTTGGCTAAATTGCTACGAACTTCCTGAATTGATTCTTTTGATTTTTTTATTTTATCAGTACTCTTAGATCAAGTACCAATGTTTTTCACACTCCTCTATAATACCATTTTTATGTTTTCCCTTATCTCCTTAAGTAACAGATTAATTTTTTTTATTTTTTTATTTTTTTTTTTTTTAGAAAATGGGCACAAGTGTGTCTGTCTCCTGTTTTGGAGAGCTGCACGTACTGCCATGCTGAGTGTGCTTGATGTTTTCCTGTAGGATGCACAAAGCATGAGAGAGGGGAGGTAAAATCAACTTTCTGGAACTATCTGTACTGATCTCATCAGATATAAATGAAGCAATGGCCTTTCCTCCACTCTTGTCCCATCCCACCAAAACCATAGGAACAGTTTGTCATCAGGTAGACAAGCCAGACTCCATTCTTGCACAAAATGAACATGCCACAGTATAGGCAACTGCTGGTTCTTGGAAACAGAGGCAGATGATTGCACTTTTGGCATCATAGGTGCATATGATGAAGGAGCATGCTCAGCAGAGGCACTGGATGGAGCTTTACTCCTTTTCTGCAGTGTTTGAGGGAAAAGAAGATGCCTCCAAATTCCAGCGGTGGCAGAAAGTCCAACATGGCTTACATCTTACCAGCCATATAGGACTGGGGTAGCTGAAGCAGCAGCTGGCACTGGAGCACCTGCCATTAAGTGTACTGGTCATGTGCATATCGCTGCTGCTTATTCATGTTTGCTCTCCCTCCCAGATTAGTTTGTCTGTGGTAGAGTAAGGAAATCTCTGCCCTCAATTTGGTAGTTGATACTGTGGAAAGCAAAGCCAGGGCTGACAGTGCAGGTAGCAGCCCTGCCTGGTCAGAGCATTGGCTTTTTCTGCTCTGCTCTCTGAGTACTCTGACACCATGCTAAACATGATGTCAGCCATGCTGTATTTTCTATGCAGTACCTTCCTGGTCCCTCCTGAGGGTCTACTCTAACCAGAAGTGGCCTTGTTTTCTTTGTTTAGGAGCCATAGATGATGACACAGCAGAATTCAAGAGAAAATGCTTTTGTTCATAGTATTTCTTCATTCTGAAGTGTAGGGTGGCTTTAGCCTGTCAGGTATCCACATTTGAGGAGATTCAAGAAATCCATAGGTTTCTTGTTAGCCCTTCTCATTTCAGTGCTCCCATTCTTCAAACTCTTCTGGTGCACAGCTTTTTAACTTGCAGGTCATTTGGCCACCTTCTGAGCCTGCAAGAAGTATTCCATTTGCAGTTTCACTGCATGGCCTGTAACATATGAATAAAACGATTTTCCAGACAGCCAAACATTGCAATACATCTATCAGTTGTGGAAGCACACTTGAGGAGGGACCAAATCCATATGCAGATTGACTGACATCGTCAGAAGTCACGTAAAGCCTGAGCATCAAATAGGATGTCATGAAAGCTGTGAGGTATCAGCTCACGCTATTCTAGATTATAGAGTTGGTTGGAGCCATCACCTATCAGGCGATTAAAAAAAAAAAAAAAAATAGTGTAGTCCTGTGAAGGCAGTATGTGGATAGCTGGAGATCTTAAATCATACATGCATGTGTAATGCTGCTTTCAAGACTTCATTCATAACATCTACAGGTTTGGCTGGAGTTTGTGTACTGCCCTTCCAGGCACCACCTGAACAGATTGATTTTACGGATCAGACTGATTTTATGGAGCAAGATCCAGCTTGATGGCTGGATCCCATGAACATGTGGAGATTGTCTGTTATTTTCCTTGTTGTGACTAGTTGCATCAAATGCACCAGGCAGACTGTGTAACTTGCACATACAGGGGATGTGATGTTGGGATGAACTCAAATTACCTAGTCTTTCTTCCTGGTTTTGAAATTTGTCACACTGTCCCACACAGTGTTGTTCTGCATCTTGTTTTTGTGCATGACTTCAGAGAGCAAGTCCTCAAAAACAACACACTTGAAAGCTAGAAGGACATGACATTCATTCATCTCATCTCTGCCAGTAAGCAATCTGTCTCACAAGGAGATCTTATCATATAAACTCTCTATTTCCATGGGTTCTGCAGTGATTTAGCATTTTCAAAGTAGTCAAATGATGACTTAGGAGTGGCTGCTGGAGAGGTTTGTGTGGGCAGGGTGAGGGAGGGACCTACCTGTGAAAGATTCATTTGCAACAGAAGAGAATACCAAATTCATAATTTCTGCTTCATTGTGAATTGGATTTGTTGCCAGATGCCTTTATTTTTTAATCATCCTAAACTCCTTTCTGTGGGTTTTTTTTTTTTGTGATTGCCAGAGGAGTGTCCAAGGTTTGCTGGGACAAGGCTGCAGGGTTATTGTTCCAGCCAATTTCAAATACCAGAGCTATCATCAGTTACCTCCTGTGCAATCTTGTGTCCTACGCAGGGCATGTTCTTGCAGAACCAAGGTCCCTTCTGGTCCAGTCATTGGGGCTGGTCTTGAATGTCAGCAACTTGAGCACCACTAAAAGTTACTGTACCTTGCGGATTCAGGGAGTCCCTTTACAAAGCAGAAAGCATGAGGACTTCTTCCTTAAAGTGGAAGGATTTTACAAGCGAGATTCAGAATATTTGGATCCAAACAGAGTTTCAGTAACATAGAGCCTAGTCAGACAGGACCGAGTTTCATGTCTGTCTTTGCAGTATTTGCAGAACACCTTAGGAATCTCTCTCAAACAAAAATAGAGACAGCTAACCTGTGGAATAATGTGCATGTGTTCAGTACTTTTTCTAGAGTTTTGCATTTTTCAAGTAACATATAAGATTAAGTTAAATATGAAGACAATGGACTTTTTTATTCCACTTCAGAATCAGTAAAGTATCACAGGTCTTACTGCTTTCACTGGCAAAATACAATTAAAATGAGTAAGCATATAGCTAGATTTGAAATACATCAGTTTAAAGCCTTTGTGCTGAAGAAGTTGCAACTAGAAGTCTTTAAAGTAGGCAATAGACTATTAAAAGGCTAAACAAACTGCTGACTAAATTCATTCAGAAACTGAATTATTCAACAGTATCCAATACACATTGTCATAGCATGAATTTATATCTAGCTACTCTTCTTGGGAGCATTTTGTGCAGTTGCTATAACTTGAATAGTAAGGACTAGATTATTCAATCTTATTTCAAACTGATCTGCAATAGCTGCAGAAATTGGATATGCATACCTCCAAGTCCCTGGCTTTTCTTAAATTGAAAGGAAAGTATTCACATATGTAAATGTGAGTATGTGCAGAAAACTATGCAGGGCTGTAGCCTATATGACTTTAACGATGTTTGCATGATAGCATACTTCATAGAAACACAAATATGAGTCTTAAGATATGGAACATACCTAAAGGGTATTTAAAAATTGGTATCTACACCTTGTTTTATTCAAAGAACTGTAATAGAAATTGTCTTTCAGAACAATATTCACATATCATGGTTTTGTATTTAAGGAATTTTAGTTGAAAAGCTTTATAGAAAGCATTTCAATATGTCTATGGATATATTAAAAACTTAATATTGAAGAATACATCAAGGAGTAAAAAAGTTACTAAAGCACTCCCCTGTGCTGTGATTAATTTGTATATTATCAAGGTCTTTATTATGAATGCAGTTCCTAATGTAGGCCTGTAATAAACAGAGTGTAATTGAATTTTCAATATTTTGCCACCAGGGAGTAATTTTCTTACAAGACCTCTGCTCCATCTTCTGGCTAATTGTCAGCAGTTACTCAGTATTACTGCATTAATGTCACCAAACAGTGAAAACAGAAGCTACCTGCTTCCATTACATGTAAGGACGTGTAATTCCAGCCCTTGTCTATTTACCGATTTTGAGTTGTGCGCCATTATCACTTGCACCTTTATTAACAGCATGAAGTTTTTTGAAAATACAGCCTTGGAGACAAACCAAACCTCATAAATTTGGCTTGGTGTAAGGTTTCAATCAATTCGAGTATTCCACGTAGTAAAACCAGAAACATCCACAGCACTAGGATTTTCAGACACACTAGTGAGAAGAGCCTTTTATGTAACCCATGAGTGACTGAATATTTTGATTTGTTTCTTAGCAAATGGAGTCCTAAATTTGGGCATTTGGGGAAATCCATTGCCTTTCCCTTCCATTACACATTGTGTTACACTGCAAATATAATAAGAACAGAATTATAGACTGCTGTATGTGCAGGGGAAGGCTGATCAGTGTACCAGCTAAACAACCAACAGGTTTTGTGAAGATCTTGGTTCCACTCCTGGTCAATATTTTCATGAAGGTTTTGAATGTTTGGAGTAGTTTTATTAACTTTTGCTAGCAGTGCCAGGCTAGGAGGAGCCACAAACACTTTGCTGGAAGGGATTAACATTACAATCTTCATACATTGGACTTGTGAGCAAAAAACTGTGGTAAATAAGCTGCAATTCAGTAAGAGAAAGTACAGGTGCAATGCTGAAGTAGCAATAATTAATTCACATCTTCAAGATGGGAGAACCACTTGCCTGGCAGAAGTTCTGTAGGAAAGGAGCTAAGTAATGCAAGGGATTGTTCATAGAGTGTGAATCAACCAAGAAATCATTTTGTGAAGGGAAAGAAAAAAACAAAATCTGTTGGGACGTGAGCATGAGTGTCATATGAAATAGTCGTAAAATAATTCCTTCAGCATCTCTCAGCACTCATAAGGCCTCACCTAGAGTACCGTCCACCACTAGGATTCACAAAGCAATAAAGTTTTGGACCCAAGACCATTGGAAAAAAAACACAATTAGCTGAAATCCAAAGTGGAGAATAAGTCCTCTGAAGAAACAATGGCCAAACTGAACTTTTTCTAAAGAACAGAAAATGATGGAAAGACCTCGTACATTTTCAGGTATGTACAAGACTGATGGTAAGGAGCAGGGAACAACTTTGTGGGTCATTCTGTCAGCAGGTCAAGAAATAACGTGCTAATTGTTGCGAGAGATTTTGTTTAGGCATTAGGGTAGTTAAGCACTGGTTGAGATGTCTTGGGAAGGCTGTGAAATCTGTCTCCCAGAGGTTTTAAGAACAGGTTAGTGTTCTGTTAAGAATAGATAATCCTTCTCACTGTCTTGTTCATTCCTGTGAATCTGTGGTCCCTGCAGATTGCTATAAACAATGTGTAAGAAAAGTTGCATTTTGAAAGCTGACAAAAAGAAAATGTCTAGCATTATCCACCTATCTCAGTTGCTTAGCTGGTCTTAAATAGTATTTAATAACAATGCATATCTGTTATTTTTAACACTTTTGCAAGCCGGACTGTTGAGAATTGTTTTGGTAATTTATTTATTTTCTCAAACACCTGCCAGTTTGAGAATTTGCCAGGTTTCTTGACATGCAAGTGCTGCATTTCAAATTCCAGCCCAAACTTCTGTATTAGCATGAGAGAAGATAACCCTAGACCAGCACATGTTTTACAGGATTCTACTGGCAAATATGAAAGTACTGTTAAGTGTATTTACAACCTAACAAATGAGCATCAGTCTACAGTTACCTAAATCAGTAACTTTCCTCCCCTCTTCCTTCCTTGGAGGGGGAAACACAAAGAAATGTGAAGACAGAGAATGTGCTAGAGCAGGAATTGCTACCTGTACTGCAATCATGCTCTCTTCACCCCAGCACACCTTCTTTCTAGTGCTTTTTCATCCCAGCCGCCATTCAGAAAATCCCATACTGGGGCAGGGGCAGTGAGATGAGTGCTCAG
Source organism: Gymnogyps californianus (assembly GCF_018139145.2). Classification (NCBI taxonomy): domain Eukaryota; kingdom Metazoa; phylum Chordata; class Aves; order Accipitriformes; family Cathartidae; genus Gymnogyps; species Gymnogyps californianus. Next base: position 37,787,891 of record NC_059474.1, on the reverse strand, counting down.
AAACCAGGATGCAAACGAAGCAGGAGGAGAGAATTAACTGGAAATGCTGCTGGGTGGTTTGGTGCATTCACAAAATGGGGGCTGACGCTTGTGCTCATAGATGTGGAACAGCTCAGCAGGTATGGGGTGGATTCAAAACTGAGGCAAGAGAAGTCTTAAGTCTGTACAGCCTTTGAACAAAGGAAGAAACTTGGGCATGCTTTTAAGATGAGGAAATTGACAATTCTCTTTTTAATGAAAAATTTGAAGAATAACTTTGTATTCAATTCATTGGCAATATTATATGATGCTATAGTTGTTAGTTATGTATAAAAAATTAACTTACATAAGACATGAACTCAGACTCAGTAGCTGGATGGTAGCTACAGTATCCTTTAAAATGTGTTCAATGTAATTTTGAAGGTTAGAATTAAGGTACAGAGGCCACAATCTGTCTCCTTGTCATCCATTAAGAATTACTTGCACTTTGCTACTCAATATAGTCAATATAATTCTCTGTAAAACATGTGCCTGAAATTCTGTGTACTACATGCTAATTGTACCTGAGCTATTCCTCCAGCATAAAGAATCTGCATGCTTTTGATTCTTTCATGTTATTATGCAAAGGATATTTGCCCTGAAAAGGCATTATAATAACTCTATAGCATTCACATGCCTCCTGGAAACCTTACAAGAAGTTCAAAGTGAGGAAATGCCTTCATTTGCCCCTGGTCTCTTTTGGCATGAGCACTAGGACTCTGCTTTTATCAGACCTGTCAGGTCTCCTGATTTCAGTGGGAGAGTGATTCCCTCAGTAAGGTTTCTCTGCCATTGCTTATGTATCCCCTGTACAGGAAAATAGTGCTGGAACATCCTATGGCACTGCAATGCTTTGGCTGATGCATTTGGTGTGTAGGATCCTACAGCAGAGTCTTACAGCAAGTGAAAAGCCCTTGAAATAGTGTGATCGCCTACTTTGGCCTTGCATTGCCATTCCTCTCCCCTTGTATGTTCCTGTAATCTGGCTTGTATAAATCCTGGCATGTGTTTCATGAGTTACATCTTTTAGATTGTTCCCTTCCCAAATTTGCATCGTGACAAACACAGCTTTTCTGTTTCATACCTTTTATCTGTGAGTTTTGAAGTGCTTCACACCTTTTTTTTTTTTTAAGGTGTCAACAATTCAACAACATCTCTACGAAGCAGATGATGGTATGGCCCTTCTTCAGATGCACAGCAGAAGTGTAAAGACTGGTTTACTAATTGGGGCTTAACCCAGATTTCTTTCTTGAGGATGTCAGTTCAGGCATTTGTTATAGGGAAAGCAAGTGTATAAGTAGTTAGGAGTATTGTATTTTTCAGCTAAGAAGTTAAGAATTGCTTGTCAAGTAGTACATGGACAGGTGGAAGGCACATGTGAAGATAAATGTGAAGTTTTTAGTATCTGGTTCTTGGATGAAATGTGTTGGCTTTATGAGGAATGGGAAATGATTTATTTCAGCTGAGATCTATCCACTTATCATCAATAAAAAATAAAAAAAAAATCAGTGAAAATCACTGCAAGGTTTTGAGGTATATTCCTACAACTCCTCAGCAGCAGGATGGGTTTGGTAGCCAGTAGGTGGACAGTAATTGGACTGAAAATTGGACGGTGAGGTCATTTACGATGACAACACATAGAGTGAGAATTACTGCTTTGGTTGTGAGTGTTCAGTATGTTTTTTGCAGCAGATGTAAATTAGAAGAAAAGTTCGCAAGTGGTCAGAGGCTTAAAGCGGCTCTCGTTTTGCCAACCTGGTTCACTTCCATGGAACAGGGCAGATGTAATGTTAGATCTGCTGGGAGTTCCTGGAAATTCTCAAACTATAACTATATCCTTGAAATGAATTTGCATAGCTCCTGTTGAAATAACAAGGACATGCAAATATCAGTTTGAGATTTAGATGTGTGCTGTGTTTTTTCCTTTTCAGGTGGATAATGAGTCTCTTTTGGCCCATAGGGTGAGAATAGTAAGATATATAACGCAGAGAAGACAAGATCAAACTAGGAGTGAGGTGAAGGTAGGGGAATTAGCTGAGCTTCTCAGGGCCCGTGCTATATAATTTAGGTCTACTGTGCATAAGGGACATGGCATAACCCCAGTTAAGACCTCAAAATGTAAAGTTCGGCAGTTAAGTGGATACTTTTTTTTTTTTAATGTCACTTAAAGCTGCTACAGATTCAGCACACAATATGCGCTTGATATCCAGCTTCTGAAACAGAAAGGGTCTCAAAAAGTGTCAGTAAAATGTGTAAAAATCACTGCTATAACAAATAATCTTGCCTACTGAAAGGATAAACTGCTCTTTACTTGGCATTTTGAGGCTGGAAAAGGTATGTTGAGAAAATGCAGGTATTATGTCTTCTTGATGTATGTTTTCATGTATTGTTATAAACAAACATAGAAATAGATCTTGTGCATTTCATGATTCCCTTAAGAAATAGTGTTATTAAGGTGCTAGTGAAACTGCCTTGAAAATAAAAGCAGCACTGAGTGTTTTCTCCTCCCCCTTTATTCTTGCTCTTGAGGAATAAGTTAGTGTAAAAGTAGTCTGCGTTTTCTTTGTTTCTAAGCTTTAAGGTGTTGTCATTAAAGGCGACGTGTGTTTGATACCACTTGCAGTTTTTTACATTGCTTTTTCCCACTCTTTCTAAATACCATGTCTCATTCTCTCATAGCATCTCTGCATTATTGCTGCTTTCCTATCTCCCTGAGATCTTGTCTGTATTAGCACAGTCCCTCTGATAGGTATTTCTATTTAATCTACTTAACTAATGCTTTCTTTCCAAATGCATTGAAGCAGATCTGTGAATTCTGTTTGACTTATCGGTATAGGTGGGATTTGTCTTCCTGCAGGTTTCTGTTGTTTCTGTGTTCTTCAGCAGATCTTGTTTGAAGGCAATCACTTCCCCACCCCTCCTTTTTTTTTTTTTTTCCTTTTATATGAGTATTCAATGAACTGGGATTTTTATATGCTCCATCCCTACCCAAAAACAGAGTAATGATTTTTTGGTCATTAGATTTATGTCAGCTGTTTTTTTTTCTTATGGTTATTGCTACATTGTTTTGTGTTACTTCAAAGAAATCAGTGACTTTTAAGATTTCACATGTGGGAGTATTTTACAAGCATAAGTTCTGTGTGTGCCAATGTCAATCTTATTTGTCAAAGTTAGCACAGGAAGGATTTGTCTGAATGGAGCCTATGTCTGTATCCCCTTTATGATCGATGGAGAGGAACTCTAGAATGTGGTTCAGGTACTTTGGGGCATAAGTAGATGCCCAGGTTATGTCAGGTGATTTGCTCCTAATTGTATATGTCTTTGTAGAGGAAGCGTAAAAAGCGAGTTTAGTTGAGTTAGCTGAGTTTAGTTGCATGTCTGGACTATCAGGATCTTAAGTCAGTTTTAAAGAAAAAGGCCTTTCCCCCCGCCTAGTGCAAACTGTCCTCTTTTTCTTATATGGACAAAAAGTTCATCCACAGTTTGCTTGGGAAAATGTGATTTTCAGGTATTATACTAGAGGAGTTGAATAAACCTGTTGTTAACACAGTGCAGCAAACCCAAACAAACCGACCACAATCCTTCTCCCCACAGCAGCCACTGTTGACAACAAAACTGAGAAAGCTGTGGGGACAGGAAAGGGTTCAGGTGGTACTGATACTGAAGAGAACACGGATATTTTGGGGCAAAAATGTCATTAAAGTGTAATTGTTCCAAAGACTGAAAATAGCAAAGAATGAAGAAGGAAAATCAGAGAGTCCAATACAACTCTTCTTGTAATTGGTTACTTCCTTAAAAGCTCCTCATTTTTTGGGAAGGAGTGTGTGTATTTGCCTTGTTTTCCTAGTTCAGCCTACATATTATAGGGGCCACAGATGTTGTACACAGCACGGAATATGGGAATAACGCAGATACTCTGTGCCATAGTCAAATATTCCCCTCAAAGAATAGTCTAGATCATGGTATCACACACCATTTTAAAGCTTAGAAATTAGTTTGGTGAATTCTTCAGCATTCAGGGATGTAGAGTTAAAACATGTTTATGTGGCTTTGCAATGGATTTAGTATACTGATAGTATTTTTTTATTCCTTACAGAATTTGTAGCATCTAGCTTTAAAACTGGAAATATTATCAATTAAGCTATTTTAGATAGCTTAGTAGCTTTAGTATAAATTAAGCTATGTTAGATTCATAAGTTTATTCCAAACCCACCTGCAGAAATTATTCTTCTACTTTTCCTGCAAAGGTTAGCTTTGCAGACAGACATTGAAATTCCATAAAACTTCCTTACCTCTGAAAAAATGCACAGAAAATTTAAATTACTATTTGGTATCAAATGGCCTCAAATTCGTGTTGTGTTCACATGTACTGTAATGCAGGCAGGGATTACTTCAAAGAAAGTCATTAGTATGAAGTCTCAAAATGTGTAGTTTGAAGTTGTGGTCCACTATCTTCCATATACTATTTGTAATGTTGGCAGCCCTCTTTCAAATAGAATTAAATGCAATTTTACGAGTGATGGAATGGAATTATAGTAGTGTTCAGTAAAAATTGGAAGACCAATAAACATACTAGAGCTTTTACATCTGTATACAAAGTTATTAGAGCAATATTTCTAATAGATTTGGTTTCTACTGCTTACAAAATGTAAAATGCTAAACATCGTTAAAAATGTTTTTGCAGTCCTCCTTATAAAAGGAGGATTTGGGGCTTGACATAGATCTTCTCCTGCATGCGTACATGTGCTGGTGCTGCTGCCGGCATCGTCAGGATGTGACACACTTCTTTTTCCTCTGGTATTATTTGCCAAGCAACCAAAATTTGGAAGCCTGTGCATCGTGTCCAAGCTGAGAAAGAATAGGTTGGGGGGAATGCTAAACTTAATTTGGTTTTGTGGGGGTTTTGTGGCTGTGGTATGGCCAATGACTTCTCAGCTCCTTAGCTCTGAGAAAAAGTTCTCTCTGAAACGCCAGTATTATAAACAATTTTTTTTCTTTTTTTGCAACTACGATGTTAAGACTTGATTTTTCACTTGTTCTGCTTTAAAGTATGTTTCTAGCTTGTTTGCATTTTTTTGCCACTTTTTCCCATGTCATTTCACAAACATATACTTCTTTCCATATCATACACATAGTTTTCACTCTGGCCTATTCTAATAAAGAAATTTTCTTTATCAAGATCATAAAAAGAATCATGTTTGTTTATCATGTTCCTCATGATAGTAGCCATCAAAACCAGGCTATTGGTCTTTTAATAAAATAAGAGAATGTGTTTAGTTGTTCTACTGATAAAGAGTTAAGAAAATGCTTCCACAGGCAACGCAAGTTTGGTTTTTAAAACAAGCCAAATGAATTTCCGGGCTTTCAGTTGTCACTGAAAAACCACTGACTGCAATAATTTTAATAATCACTGTAGCAACTAATACCTGGTGTGCTGAAGTGTGAAAATATAAAATGCAAAGAAAACCCGTACACATATATATATGTATATGGCAGTTAGTAGAAAGAGTACCAACGTAATGCATATATGCCATTAGGAACAAATCACAAACATGAAGGTATTTTTGCAGATGCAGGGAGCTGTAGTTTAATTTTCTGTTGGAAGGTGACTGCTTAAAGGTCATTTCCCAAAGCATAAGTCACATTCTTTGGGGATGTATCCTTTAGCTTCATCTAATGTTTCACTGACTGTATAAGCATTAAACTCGGCGAGAATGACAGGCTGTAGTAAGTGGATCCCAGGTGGGCCTTGGGATCTGCAGAGCCAGCTGTTCCCCAGCTCCGATAACTCTTTCAGATTTGCAGATCCTTTTGCATCTGACATGGCATGCCAAGCCTTTGTACTGCCCAGTGCTGATGTTTTAAAGGAGAACGGCTTAATAATTTATTAACTGCTACATTTCCTTTGGGCTTTATCTGTGTAATGCTGTTGAGTCACTGAGAAGTGTAAATACATAGAAGGTAACAGAAGCACAGTCTTTAAGAAAGCCAAAGCTTTTTCTTTCCCTTTTTCCTTTTCTTTTTTTTTTTGACCAAGGACTCCTCTGAGAATTTATTGTTGCTTTACCTTGTTATGAAAGCAAAAAAGTTCTGCTTTTTAAATCAAGGCTGAAACATGTTTTGAGCTTCGATATCACTATTTTCAATAGTATTACTCTCATAAGCTGGAGTAGTACAGTAGTGAATTAGGACCTTTGCAGTATTTATTGCTCAGATACAAAAACAGTATACTGCTGTCTTTAAAAAAACTAATAATTTTGTTTAGATATTTAACATAAAGACCCCCATAGAGGGGCTTGAGGGATTTTTGTGGTAGTATAATACAATGGAGAGAAGACAGACTTCCTCTATTTCCTTTGTTTTATTTAAGACATATGAGCTTCCAGAAGTTACTGTATGTTTAAAATATTAATTGCCTCTAATACTAAAAATTAATATCAATATGAATAGTAAACTATTAAGAGAGGTTTTAAGTGAAAAAACTTTTATGTTGACTTCAAATAAAAATTTTGCTATTTAGATACTCCTTCAATTTAGCAATAAAATACTAACTTGGACAGAGGCATCAGAGACTGCGTTTAAATACAGTTTAATTTCATTCTTTATCCAATTTAAAAAAAACAAACAAGATTGCCAGCTAGAAACTTTCATTATGTTTGATGCCTCCTCTCTTTTTTTTCTGTCAGGGCTCCACTTAAACTCCATGGAGGGACCAATAGGTATTGGGAAGCAAGGGGACAATCCTCCTGCAGAAGAAACAAAAGAAATGGGCTTTTTAGGTTTGTGGAAATCAGTCAAAGAATATCTGAATACCTGCAAATATGTGGTAAATAGTGTGGTATAACGAACTGATAGAAGTTAATCCTGATATGACTGAGTTTTCCAAATCCAGCTAGGGCGTTCACTCTCTGTCTGCATTCTGTAAGTTTGGGGATGATGCCATGCAGATTTTCCCAGGCTATGTTACTGCTTTTATTTCTGTGAAATCACCAATGCTTCATTACTAAAAAGCTGAGATAATGATTATATGGCACTTACAGACTTTATGCTGGTTTGAGCATCAGGATATGATAACGTGAATTATTTTTCATCTGTTCAGCAGCATTTAGTCTCCTCCGTGGAGGCTGAGAGCATTGTGAAAGCTTTTCACATCAGAAAAAGAGTAGATCAAACCTGATAGGTATCAACATCCAACACAACCGGTTCCTAATGTAAAGAATGATACATTATTTTCTTTAGATAAAGCAAGCGAACAAGTCTTGCAGTTGAGAGGCATTCAAGATTTCCCTGAATAGGCTTAGTTTTTCCAGTGGAGGTTTGAAGTGTAGCTCTAATATGAAAAGAGGCTCTATGGAAATGGCCATTTCTGACTCAACTGCTGGGAGCCTTATATGTGCTTACAGTTCTGTTTAGTAATGAAAATGCTGATTTATACATCCTTTGGTCTTGCAATGTTAACATAGCTTTGGACTAGTGAATTGTGTCCTGGTCTGTCCTGGTCTTGCTTGTAAATTAACAAAATTAGGTAACTTTAAGTACATCTCCAAATTCCTCCCTTGATTGCTTTCCCAAGGGTGTTCACAATGGTGTTTCACTGATGCAGCTGAGATGGAATTCACCAGAGAGAACAGATCTGGTTTAGATCCAGGAGGAGTTTATAGCATTGGCAGCTATAAAGAGATTTTATTCTTTGTAAAGGCAACAAATCCAGCATAGAAATTATTGAAGCACAGTTAACAAAGAGTTTTGCACTGCATCTTCAAAACAAAATAATTTCATCTTTTTTTAAACTCTGATTGTATCTCTGTGGGTTCCCACAGTTTCCAAAATGGCAATTGGCTTTACAAACACCCAAATGAAAATACAAAACTGTAAAAGAGATCATTACTCATTAATGTAATGAGTAATGTAATGTAATTCGAAACTTAACAGTCTCCTTTTTCTTTGTGAATGAAGCTTACAAGCCAGCTTTTTTTTTTTTAATAGACTTCTAACACTGTTGGAGCAAGCATTACTTCAGATGAGACTCCACCTACAAGCATGTGTCTTACTACTACATATCCACGAAGCCAAATATAAACTTGGTAACACAGCTGAAGAGCTCGTTCCTTTGTGAACTTGAAGTAATTTTTAACTTGAGGCAAGTTTTTGTTTTGAGCCTTATAAAGAAAGCAGCAGTTACTCATTTCCTCTTATTTGAATGGGCCATATTAAAATAGAAAAATGTGGATGTACAGTAGAGACTGAAATATAAGAGGAACTCCTGGCTGATCAGGGATTAGCTTCCCAGGGTAATTGTTGGACAGACAAAAAAAGATGGAAATAGTGAATGATTATTCTCAAATGTAGACGCGTTTTTTTTTTTAAAAAAAAAGGAGGAAGTACTTTTTTTTGCTAAAGTTACTGTTTACTTCAGTAGCTTTGCTACTTTCAAAGTACTGTCTTATTAAACAAAAAGTATATTTGATATGTATTTACCTATGTACAAAAAAGGTTAGCTTAGAAAAGCCCAAAATCTTAGTCTGAAGAACTGACTTCCTCACTTGGCTTTGTAAGGGTTGTAAATCAATCTCACCTTATTCAGTGGAAGACTTTCATTAATTTAGTAGACTTTAAGTCATGTTCCTACCTTGATGTTGCTTAGCTGAGCTCCTTAGAGATGTGATATTATGGAGGAAATTTTATAGAAATAGATGATACATTTCTTTAAGAAACTAATTTTTCCCCAGTTTGTTATATCACCTACAGACAATCAGTATCAATAATGAAGCACTTCTGCATTTATTTAAAAAAAAATAAAATCCACTACTGTAAGCATTAACTAATATGTTATGCCTGGATATGTCTACATATATTATTCTCATTGTCTCTTGCGCAAGTGATCAATATACACTGAACAACATGATTTGGTCCCTTCTTATTTATGTTGCAGCATCACAATACTATAAACCAAAGAAGTTGTTCTTGTTTTGTCATTTTTAATAACATTCTCTTTTGATTTAGGCATGCTTAATTCCATTCATTTCTGATCCATTGATCTGTAACCAGGCAGAAATGAAAACCACTCATGAAAAAGGAATAAAATTTTCATCTTAATCAGTCAAGTGCAGCCACCTCTGGGCCGCTCGGCTTACCTACTCTACTTACCACATCAGTTTCAGATAAAAAATATAATTAGTTCAATGCACAAGAACTATTACAGGAGGAAAAATACAGTTGTAATATCGCAAATTTAGAAGCCCTGTTTAAGATCTATTTGCTGTTTTTTTAAAAACGATTTCAGTTAAGCTACTGAGACAGGGTGGATGGAGTGCCTGCGGTAATGTCCAAATACCAGGCCTTTTGTGACCGATTTTTATGTTAAGAGATCTCAGAATGTTTCCTTGATGAGACTGGTTGGAATTTGTGTCTTATACTGGCTAATAAATGCTACTGACACCTTATTAATAAATAGCAATAGTCTCAGTCAAGAAAAGTATCATTCCTAAGTAGGGATGCGAATTTCCAAAGCACAATTAGGTACCATGAAATAAATGGACAGAAAATGGTACTTGAAGTCAAGCATGGCTGTATGTTTTCTCTGTGATTTGGGAGATTTACTCTTAGCAGGTAAATAGGTGATATTCATTGTTGATTATTTTCTGTGTGTCTCCCACCACAGTGCATCATGGAATATTTGCTAGTATACGAGTTTAGCTAGGACTACCACGTCAACCCTAGAACGTACCTTGAAAAATTATTTGGTTGTGACAGAGGGCATAAGCAAAAGATTTGGGTCTGCTTAGTTGGTGGCCTCTGAGGTCTTAATGGCCTTCAGCCCCATCAGTCTTGGTATCACTATGTGCTTATTTTATTGGTATTTTTTTCTTTTGCAAGGAGCAGCAATACATTTATTTTTAAAATTAAATTGCAAAATAATCTCTTAGCAAGTCTTAAAACTGCATCAGTCTGATGGTTTATTTGGGCTGATCTGATTTTCAGAGTGTTTTATTTCTGTTTTGTTGATTAGTAAAAGCTTTATTTCTAGTCACCTTGCCACTGTTGTTTAGAAATGCATTTGTGAAAATAGAATTGATTTTTCATTAAGGAGCCTTTATTTTCAGCTACAGATAAGCCAAATTGACCCAGAATATTCTTAAAGCATATGCAGCGGATTGTCTGAATTCCTATGCTGTCTTCTCGGGTACTTTGCTAATGTGGCATTGATCAATCTACAGATCCCAAACTGCAGAGAAGTGATAGGAGTATTGGCCACAGGATGCACTACGGGCCAGAAAGATAAATTGTTTGGGTTGTCTTTTTGCAAGTTTAAGGTCACAATTCATTCATCTTGTTACTTTGCTGTATCCCTTTAGTGGCTTCAATTGCAGGATTAAATATTGAATGGTGGCAGATCATTCAATATATGGCTCTTCTACTTTGGCATTAGGAGGCTTTTCATGCTTAAAATGGAACGATGTGCACACGGAATGCCAAAGGTAGTCGTGCCGACGATCTATTCTGTAAGATTAATCCCACAACAACATTATCAGGCAATTCTTAACACATCGATTTATTCCTGATATGACACTTCTGAAACAAATGGATAAATGCTTGGCATATACTCAGCATCCTAGGAGGGAGAATGTGGAATTGAACCCTCTACAGAAAAGATCCATATTTAAAATTAACCCATTAAAAGCTTAGTGAGGAACATTTTAAACTTTTAGACTGGAATTCATGGCCCCTCATGCAAAGTTGGTCCATAAGAAACAAGAACGGGGTAAGAGGGAGGATTTTTCCCCAGAGACCAGATCATAGTCTGCAGATTCACTGCATATCTTGTTTACAGTAATGGTTGTGCCATTATACTTTTCAACTAGAGAAATGCTTCATGTTTCAGTGCCTCTGGCTTCCCTCAGAAAGCCTCCTCTCTGTACCGCTGCAGGGCTCTGCTCCAAAGCCCCCAGGAAGGTGCAAGATCCCTTGCAAACCTTTGCCTTACCGCTTTCCTCTTACAGTTAGCAAGCAAGCGTAGGCTTTGCAAAGCTTTTGGTTTTCTGCACTGGTGAAAGGAGCAAGAGAATTTTGCCTCTAATGATTGTCACCTGTACAAACTGTGTAAACATCTTCTGTGTTTTCAAAGAATATTATATACAGAATGTGAAAAGCAGCACAGCTGTTGAAGTGTAGGTGCATTTGCAGGTTTTGTAACTAGTGTTATGATTATAGTACAAACCAGCTAAAGGAAGGAAATGAGTTGCTATTGATTCTTAGCTTTAGTCCTGTTTTATATAAGGTTTCTAAATTGGCATTGTATTTTATATGTTATGGAGGTTTTTGTTAAATCTATATGCAAGTTAAGAGAGAGCTTCTGGATTTCAAAAGCACATGATTAACTTCAGCAAGTGAGAAGTAGCTCCAGAGGCGAAAATGTAGTTTTGCTTTTTAAAATGGTATCTAATGATTAAATATGTGTTACATATGAGTTGGGACAAAAGTGAGATCCAGTCTCAGTCCTGCATCTGACTTGTGGATACTCTGTCATTGGGTGGAATTAAAAGCCTCAGGTTAGGTGCCTACGCTTCCTAACAGTGTATCAGTTACACTGCCTGTACAGATGTCTTACACTGATATTCACAAAAGGCTGAGCAATTCGGCAGCATCACTCATGTAGCCAAGCAAGTGCCAAAGAAGAAGGTGTTGCAGAAGTAATACCCAGAAAGGAACTTGCACCCTGGGCTGTAAGGTGACACCTGAACATTCAAATTCATAATAAAGGAATTTCTCCTTTGGGTTTGAGTGCTCCAAGCACGTCTACGCTTTCTTGTGAAATTAGAAGGAAATGTCCTCTGTGATGCGGTCTTTTGGCATACCCCAAAACTGACTACAGATGATTAGGTTACTTATACATACCTACATATATCCAATACACGTATGTATTAAACCCCTCTCTTTCCAAAATGATTTGAACCCAGGTATCTCATCTCACGAGGAACATTTGAGACTGCTGGAGTCTCAGTAGTTCTGGCAGTCATCCAGGATGTGGAGGAGTTTGGTACAAGTCCCACATCCAACTAGAATTTGCTTATGCAAGGAAGAACAGTTTTCATAGAGAAGGCTGACAGAGACATGCCCAAAGACGTCCAGTGTGGTAGTCTGCCAGTGCACGTTTCTTGAAAGTCAGAGATCTGTTTTCAAGCACTTTCTTCGGGAGGATTTGATTCTGAATCACTCTTGTGCCATATAAAAGGTATAAGAAGGATCTACTCGCTAGCTCGTTCATGATTCAGTCTGTGTGTGTCCGTAAGTGAAGCATACCACTGGTGCACTTTCCAAAACAGGAGTTACTGACTTGTTAAAGAGATGAGCTTAGTGCAACTAGCTGTCTGGAGATATTAGGACAAAATTGTCTCTAAGGTTTATTCTCAACCATTAATTTGGGTTGTGGTCTTAGGTATGAAAAATGTATGCTAGTCCGGGTTCTTAAATTAGTGCTTTTTACCATGTTGCACTTATATAAATATTAAGATGCATGAATTCTGGTTGCCTGCCTGCCAAAATCTCATCTGGATGTGGTTACTACGTATATACAGCTACTGTTCATGTGCTAATGTCTGTAAATATTCAGGCTAGCTTACAAGACTGTTGCTTTCTTTACAGTTTCTTCATGTAAGTGATTCTTTAAACTGACCATCTTAATACATTTGAACTTTAAATATTCATTGAATTGAATGGGTTGAATTGAGAGTTAAAGCTTATTGATATTCAACATTTTTTCCTAATGCCAGTAAAACATTTTTGTTTATACAACACGTTTTACAGTTTGCTTTAAACTGCTAATGTGTTTGTTTATTTCTAGTGCCAGTATAATGAAAGCTTACTTGGCAATGGTTTTTACTGGAGAACAGCGTGTATGAAATGCTCTATGGCTGGTCATATGTGTGTTTGAAAAAGTAACTTTTATGTGGATGTGAATAGTTGTCTTAGTTATGAAAAATTGGCATTCTGTTTCCTCTGAATTTGATGACAAGTGATTATAGTCAAAGATTTGTTACTAGAATCCCAAATAGTCTTGAACATAGAATTAAAAAAAATATATATATTATTAGGACTTTTTTTTTCTTTAGCCAAAATCCTTGCTTGTACCAAAGGAATATTTTAATTCATTTGGTTGTTGTTGACATCATAGTACCATCAAAGTCAACATGAAATACAAGCAAAAGATCCTTTTTGAGGATCAAGGGTCTGTTCCAGTATTTGTGCTGTAGATTCATTTTTTATACTATCCACCTATCATCGTGCAAGGTTCCTTTTGATCTCATGAAGAATTACACATAAGAATCAACTGCAGAATATGTAGTAATTCAGATTCAAAAGAAAAATTTCTCCTTGGTGTTTGAAATAATTTTTTTGGAATGTCTTCTGATACAATTAGATCCCGCATGAGGACATTCTTAGATAGCTACACGTGCTCCCTAAGTACATACTTCCCTGTAACATAGATTGCAGATAAATTGCTGCATAGGTGTCATGGTGTAGACACCACAAATGATCATTAAATTTTTTTTTTTTTTTTTTTTTTGGTGAAAATGTTTCTCCTGGGCTTGAAGATGAAATAGCAACGATGAGAAAACCAGCATGTTACGTTCTTAAATCTACAGGGCGATAAAATCACCAATTACATGAAAAGTTTGCTGGAATGGTTTTCCTTATTTTAAAAAACCTACTTTCTCTTAAATGTTGATTTTTCTGCTTACAAAGTGATTTAATCTGCTCATTTTCTTTGTCTGGATTTATTTTTAGCACCATAAAATTAATAACCCCATTATGACATACTCACTAGCCTTATTTTTCATTGTTTCATTTTTTCTGTTAGATTGGCATAAAATTCAAAGTGTAACTTTGGGGGTGAAAAGCATCACTGGCCTGGAGATTTGACTTCTGACACACACACGCGCGCGCGCGCGAACCAACACTCCTCTGTTGATAAGCAATGTATGTGACCCATGACGGGCAGCTTGCTGTTCTGGTGGAGCGAAATATTACAGCTAGAGCATGCAGGCTTCTGCTCCACTGGACGTGGAATAGATTAGTAAAGTACTCTCCCAGCTTGAAGGGTTTTAGTTTGGGGTTTTTTTCCCCATGATGGATTATAGATAAATTCATATGCAGGTTTATTGCAAGATTCCTCTGAGACCTCTAGCTTTTTATGAATGGAAGGGTCATTAATAAATGTTCAACATCGTTGTATTTTATTGTTTTTCCCATAGGACAAGATTGCTGTGTTTTCTGTAAGAGATTGCAATCAGATTTTACAACCACACCGATTTAATGTTGTACATATTACTTGGATTTAGATAACTGAAGACTCTGTAGTGAAAAACGTGTTTGATTTCAGCTCATGGAGGTCTCTCTTATCTATACGTTACAATCTTCAAACCAGAACGCAGACTTTACCAAGGCCAGAAGTCTTCAATTCTAAGGTATTGACGCAGGGCCAATCTTTGCCTAGCCTGTGGTTTTCTATAATGCTAAAAACTTCCAAACAGTTTTGTCTGGCACATCTGATACTTCTTTGTCAGGGTGGCTTTGAAGTCCACTATTTGTGGAGCTCTGTTTCAACCATGGGGTCATACTGATGCTTGGTTTGGTCACTCAGTTATACTTCATATTTGGATTTGCTGGTCTTAGTTCCTGAATCTTATTCCTTTGGGCATAACACATCTTTCAGTCACTATAACATCTACTTTGTTATCATCTATTTAAAAGTATTAATATTAACTGGAAAAATCTTTACCCAAGGAAAGTACAGAACTTGAATGTGTGCAGCCATAAGTTGCATTCATTATTGCAACATAAAATGTCAATTAGTAAATTTGAGAGTTAAAGCAATAAAAACAGCTCTGTGATCTGACTGAGAGATTCAACGTCAGGCACTGAAATTCTTCAAGCATTTCTTCCCTAGCTTAAAGCTCTAAAGGCAACTTGGATTTTATTAGTAAGGCTTGGTAGCACAGTACGTCCCTGTATTTGTGTTATCACTACATCCAGAACCCCCACGCTCAGTCTCGCACCAGGAGAAGAGACACCATCTCCAACTGCAAAGCTGTCTATCAGCAGTTAAAGGAGTATCACCTAAGTTTAGAAGCAGTTTCCCAAGATCTTGGGAAAAGCATGGGGGTAGGAAGAGTTCCTCATCACAGAGTATTTTTCATATGGAAGAGGAAATAATCTTTCCCTATTCCAAAGCAGACAGTCAATGAGAACCCCAACTATACTTGAGAGAGCTTCTAAAAGGTTTGTGTGGAACACGTTCTCCAGCATGCAAACATATCCATGACTAGTGCCATGTTTTAAATTTCTTACATAAAAGAGAATGGCTAGATTGCTTACGAAGTCCAAGGTGCAGGACTGTACTCCCACCTCAAGGCAATATTAAATTCGGAGTACGAAGGAGAATGTGAGGTTTCTGCTCGCACACATCAACGTGGGAATACCTGGCAGTTCAAACTCACAAGATTTCCTCTTGAGAGGTGTAGGAAAGATGGTTTCTTTTAAACTAAAAGATGTGTTTGTCAGTGGTGCACGGCTGTGTTAAGTACCAACTTCTCTGTAAAGTATTCAGTGGCCCAGGAGGCTTTAGATTTGTAGATTCAGCTCAGTGTGTAGTGCCAGACACAGATGTTAGATAGCTTTATCATATTAGTATTTAAGTGGTGCATAGGTAGGACTCTAACACACTTTACCAGAAGCATCTAATTGGTGTTTTGCCTGTTTATGAATTCCACCATACTAGTGGTTTTAGCCTGCATAATACCATATTTTCGGATGCTGTTTAACACAATCTGTTGGCCAAAGAGAAATGAGTCTGCTGTTTCACAGTGGGGTCTGTTATTTCACAGGGTAGTACAGTGGTTCCTTGTTCATTTGTTAGTGTTCTAAGACAAGTTGATTTATTGCCTTGAAGCGAGAGGATTATGGGCCTGTAGTATATATAATAGCTTCAGAAACATCAACTTTTTGTATATGAAATCTAGTAGCTCTTCTCTCTGAGAGGCATCTCAGATTTTTGTGTTGAAGTTCTGTAAATACCAAGGGGTAGACCAGGTTCTTGCAAGTACTCGTGAAACATTATTTTGATAAGACATTCTGAAGCTGAATTATTTTGAGGCATTGCTTGTGGGGAGTATTGGCAATGAGAGTACAATGAGATCAACAGGCAACTGTCAGCTGGCAAAGAAAGTAGTCTTATTCAAGAAAGTGTCAAAAGTGACAATATTTAACAGGGACAAAACTAACTGTTTTCCTTCCTTCTATGTATTTTCCATAGTTTGTTGCCATCTAGCAATAGGCTAGCAACAGTTCATGTTTCCCTTCAAATGCCTGAACTCCACCTTGCAAACACAGACACGTGCCCATACTGTTTTTCCTAGTAAATATCTTGAGTAGACAGGATATAAAACAGCGTTTTTGGAGAGTCCAGACAATAACTGTCCATATTCCCCTGAAAATAATATGATGTGCCTCCTAAATAAGGACAGCTGGCATTCACGAGTAGGTGCGTAATAAAATACGTGTATACATGTGTGTATTGTGTGTCTGTTTTAAGATATCTCTGATTGCTCTAGCTTGCAGTTCCTGTCTGCTGTCTTATTAAAACCCTCAATTGTCAATATGGGCAAGTACACAGTGGGTTTTTATATTGCAAATACGTAAGTTTGTTGCTCTCTAGTATTTGTTCATGTGTGGTACATAGAGCTGAACATGGGAGCAAATGGGAAATGACATTGTGTGTCATAGCTTAGTTTGCACATTAGTTACTGTGAGATCCTTTCCTCTCTCTTCCCCTTCCTTCATACTAGTGAAATTTAAATCTGTTGTCTGGGGAGTTTGCTGGGGAAGTGAAGTTTTCCATGGTGTAAATTTACATGTGAACCAGACTGGATGTTAATGAAGCTTCAGGCATGTAGTGACCAGGCAAGCTTTGTCCAATGCTGGTTTACCACCTTCTGTGTGTTCATCGGTGTGCTGTATGTAATAAGACAACGTTAGGCACGGTTCCTCCTTAACACTCCCTCGCACTAGGTAAGGTCTGTTTTAGCTCTGTTTTTACAATTCTCTTTCCTGAAAGTCAAGTTGTAATAAAACCAGCCGAGGCTTTCTCCCGTAGTTCAGCTGCTCCTACAATGTACCCCTCAGGACTGCTGAGTCCACTCAACAGTCTGTGGTTTTCAATTACGGGCCACAGACGACTTTTAAGGGACCTGGCAAAGGTAACCAAGAAAATTGAGCTTGGCAAGATTAAATTTGCTGTATAGGGATCTTCATCTTCACAGGAAAATTCTTAAGGCTCTGTGAAGAAAAAAAAAATTAATAAAAAAGGCTGAAAACTACACATACCTCCTCTGAAAGTGACTTTTATATCATGATAGTTCAAAAAAATCATCTGGCCTCTAGCCACAAGAATACACTAACCTTTGGCAGGTGGAAGAAAAGAATTTTTGGTAGGTTATTAGAGTTATATTTATTACATAGTTACATAGTTTATAGGTTTCTTCATCCTATATGAATTTATGTCAGGCTGTATTGATATTCACTAGACATTAGTTTGTTCTAAAATGAGTAGCACATGTTTGTGTGTCTGATGGCTTAAGATGAGACATTGTGTATCTGAAACATGCGTTGTGTCCCTTGCCCTTTCCCAGTTATGGATTTCTCATTCTTAAAATGATGACTATAAGAACTGCTGTTTTATCTCAAAACATTTGTACAACTACTGTGTATGTAGTATCGTGTTTATGGACTATATCCTTTCGATGCTTCTAAACTAGTGACATGAACAGATTTTACAGATACGGAAAACTAGAAGTGAAAGTAGTGCCATTTGGGTAGTGGAAGTGTTTATATTCACTGAGAAAGACACTATGCAAAGGTGTTTATATAGTGGTATTAATCAGAATGGATTTCTTACCTCTGTAAGGGCCCATATATATACTTACACCAGTAGAGTCACTCATATTTGTAAGCATATTGAAACACAATCCTTACTGTAGTAATATTGTATACTAATTTTTTTTATATTTGCTAATCTGTATTTCCTATACAGTGAAGGGCCAGAAATCAGATTTGGGCCGTAAGGAACTGCTGCTTTCCCCTTTAGCATGAGGGAGAGAGAACTCCAGTTACCAACTGAGCAAAATAGTAATAGTGGCATACAGTTTGCATTAATTTAACATTTGTGATGTTTAGTGGCTGCAGCTAAGATTCAACTCTGGATGGCAGTGGAAATACACACCCAGTCTGCTGAGATGGTACTGACCTATATCAGGAGAGGGGTTACTTGGAATTAATTTCCATTAGTTGTTTTCCCAGTTTGTCTCTTCCAGTCATTCCCCATGTGAGTTATTTTTACAAAATGCAAGTATGTATTTTTGACAGCAAGGCTGCAAGAAGTGCAGCTTGCAGCTTATAGCAGACAGAGTTTTAGTATTTTACTCTAGCAGTCTAGAAAATTATAATATATTCCCAGAAATCAGTAAGTGTCGCCAGAATGCAATTCTCCCACCTACAGAAAGCTCTGCAGTTGTTTTTTCCAACAGCTGGCAACCTGTGTGTCTGAATCGTTATGGCCTTGTGCCTTCCTTTTGTCACTTGGGCCTGATCTGCCTTGCTCGGAAAGCCGCCTCATTCGGTAACACCCGGTGTTTGTACCTGCTTACTCTCTGGGTCCCCAGCATTAGTCACCAAAGATTCTGGCCCACTGTGCTGCTGCTGATACCACTTATATTTATGGCTGAATTTAACTGAGGGAACTACAAATTGAACTTAGATACCCTCAGACACACCTGCTTATAACTCCTGAAATACCTGAAAAGAAATGGTCATTGTGAGACTATGTAAAGCACCAAGAGTGACATCTGAGAAGTTCTGAAGCGTGATCCAAATGCCAGACCCCTTCACAGCAGTTTAAATATAGTACAAAATCACGTTAAAAATGTTTCTCCCAAGCTGTGTGAACAAAATCTTTATTAAGCTAAGTGAAATCTGATTTGATATAAAAGAACTCATAAGTCATCTTTTAAGATCTTCTGTTCACTGTCAGGAACAGTAGATGCTTTTACATTATATAAAATAGTATCTTTATTCCCCCCTCCAGTTAGTTTTCCGCTATTTTTTCTAACTAATTGGCTTTTCATACATTCATTTTATTGTACTTGAAGTTTAATATTTAAACTGTTTAACATGCTAATCGATTAGTAGAGGGCCAGACCCTGCTACACATTTTTATCATGTAATTTTATAGACCTATCTGCACCTAGTTAATCTTTTTCCCTCATGAACCCAATCAAATTGCCTATATCTGAAGTACTTGCAGTTCCTTAAAGGCACAGATTTCCACTGGAGATCTATATTCTCATTATGGTTGATGATTCTGGCAATTTTATGTGGTGTAGTCCTCTAGTCCGTTAGGGCTGAAGATGCGAACTAGGGCATAAGGTGAAGATGTTTTTTGTTGCTCCTCTAGAAATTAAGGTCTCCAAAATCCAGTTTTTGTGTGTTTGTCAACTGTGATACAGTTGCTGATTTGCTAAGTTACACCTTAATGAGCCTCAGGAGACTTGGACACTGTGTACTGCTGGGTAAGAAACCCTGTATCATCTACTCCACAGTGAGCCGGGTCTGCCAGAAAAGTTAGGGACCCGAGGTGGGTACAAGTCTGAGCATCATCAGGTATTAAGGTAGTGCAATTCCCTCGTTAGCACCAGGACACCAAAGGTTGTTTTAGATGGATATAAGCACTGTGATATCTGGTGATCCTTGCTCAGAGAAGCTTCTTCCTACTGGCAGCGCTGAGATCCTGATTCAAAGAGGGAGTGGGGACGTATATGGGGTTGGGCCAAGAAATTATGTTTGGGGTGGAATGGTTTTCCGTGGTGCTCTAAGGGAAGTTGTGGGCATGAAGGGTACGTTGTGTCAATGCAGGGGACGTGCTGCGGGACGGCTGCAGTGTGTTTGGATGTGGGTGGATGGCAGTGTGGGGACTTGCAGGAAGCTTTGGGGGTGTCATGGGCTTGGGAAGCAAGAGGTCAGGCTGCTGCAACATGGAGGAAGGATATGAGGGTCATACATGGAGTGGGAACAATATGTACAGTGGAGTGGCAAAAGTGAGGGTTTTTTTCCCTTTAAAATCTTATGTGCTTTTGAAAAATGAGCGTACCTTAGACTTGAGCCAGCATGGTATTCCTTTTTTCTTTTCTGATGCAACTTTCTGACCCCCAGGAACAGCAGAAAAAAATCTTTAGTGTGTTGTTTCTTTATTTTCTTTTGTTTGCATTTTTGAAGGATGTGAAGAAGTAGTCAGGAAAAATGTATTTTAATGTTTTGATTTCAAATTAATTTAGTGATTTAATCAGCCAAACTTACTTTTGAAACTGGGAAGGATTGCTATTTCACAACTTAGAAATATTATTCCTTTCCAAGTATTATCCGGCTGTGAATTCCAGGCATGCACTTAGCAAATTGCAGAAAACCTGAGTTTAATTGCAAACCCCATTTTCCTTTACAAGAGCTCATCATATTTTTCAGGTAGCAAGTCAATGTGGAAGCATTTATGTAACTTGTTCCCCACTAAGCCCATTATATCTGTCTTTGGTCATGGGTTTGCTCTGTTAATATGTCATAGACAGAGCAAGCAGGTTACTAATCAGAAGGTTAAAGGTGACTTGCTGAAATGGAACTACATAAGCCAGACTTAATGTGAAAAGACAAAGAAAAGCAGGGAAGAGACAAAGAAGAGAGAACAGCAACAGCTTTTTCTACAATCTGTGCAGTGAGGGTGAGGTTAGCCTGCATGTTCCCGGCTTTTTTGGTCCAGTTTGCCCTAATTCAGCATACCTGAAACATACCTATTCCAGCGTGGGTTATTTTGTTAGGTGTTTGTCTAAGATCAAACACTTCCTTAAGTCTGATTTGTGTCTTTGTCACTATAATATTTGTAAAAGGTAAATAAAATAAAGGTAGCAGTGTTTCAGAGAAACCAGTGAAAAGACGGGGCTTATTTACACTGAGCAATGAAAGACAGGAACGTCCCAGTTTGTACTGATCCCAGCTGATAGATCTGCCTGTTTGAAAAGCAACACTCTGTAGTCTTGCCACTTCGGGTGCAGAAGTCTGTCTGCATTAGCCAGGAGCTTCACCCAGACTAACAGACCTTGTCAAGAGGTACGGCATAGTGCTAACACGCTTTGATGTTTTGCAGCTCACAGGTACTTGCATACTTGCCAGGTCAGGTATTTTAGCATCCATATGTAGACATCCATCCTTAGATGTGTAATTTGAAAAATGCTTTTGTAATAAATGGAAGGAAGGCATGTCCCTATTTTACAAAATCAGTTGCAAATACTTGAAAGTAAGCTTTTTGTTAAGCCCGTTTGTTTTTAAACCTGCTCTGGTTTCTGAAAACAGAGAGTAATCAAGAAATTCAAGAATCAGGATGCGAGTTGCAGACTCTTACTATCGTTTCATTACTATAGTTATTTTTATACTGGTTATATGATAATTATTGTTAACATCCCACTGATTTTACCGAGAAATGAGATTTGTTTTCCATATAGAAATTTAATAAAAGCTAGCATATAAATACTAAGATAGAATTCATAACACCCTTACCCTTTTTATCAAGTGATACAACATTTTTATATTAGCACCCATGTAGCTAGTGTGTGTAATATTTTTCCAGTCATTAAAATCATTACTAGTGAATAATGCGTTGTGAAAAAGCATTGTAAAACAATCTGTAGCCTTTCAAGTAATTTCTTTTATGTCATTTCATTCAATTTAAACCTGTTTGACATTATGCAAGTTAACAAGTTACTCTCTTCTGTTCAGCACCTACCGGTGGCAACCCGTAAATCAACTTCTCATCCAGAAGTGTGAAAGACCTCATTAAATCCATTTTTGTGTGAGTTAACAGATCTCCAAATTAACCTTTCTTTAAAAATAAAATAAAATAAGATAGTAAAGGTCAGCCTTTTGTACAACAAAGTTTGCTGACCGCAGAGATTTTCAAGCCTGATGGCACATTTGACTGCACGGTTGTCTCATCATTTTGGCAGTGATCTGTTTGATGCCAGCAAGGAATGCTAAGACTCTAACTGTCTGAAATGTATTAACATGTAGTTTTCATTATTTTTTTTTTAAAGCAGGAAGTGAGAAGTGGAAGAGAAAATGTCTTTACATTCTTTTTTTTTCAACAGCAGTGAATTATTTATGTGAAATGACTTTTGCTAATAACTGGGGGGAGAAGTGCTCATCTCTCCATTCACTTGCCAACTCTTTGGCAATACAATCTTGCATTTTATGTTTGATTTATTCTGTTAGAATTCTCTTTATTTCACTAATAGGTAAATACACACAAGTATATTTTGACACAATAGTTGCAGAAAGACTATGTAAGAAAGCCATGTCTTACTTGAATGTGGACTTTTAACCGCTTAAGGCAATTAATTAGACCTCTGAAGGCGAAAACTAAGCCCATATATGCTGGTAGTCATCGTGATATTCAGGTATGTCTGAAGATGTAGGGAAAATTTATTTTAAGCACGTTACTTTTTCAGTATAGGGTATAGAAGCTAACGTACTTTCAACAGAAATCACAAATATAGTTCACTTACATTATACATAGAAGACAAATGACAAACATTTCCAAAATTTGCAAATGGGGATGTCTATAAATAAAAACACTTCAGTAACATCAAATAAAGGCAGAAGAAAAAGATAATAAAACATTAAGAAGAAAAATGAAGATGCTAAGAGTACAAATAGCATTTTAGTAACAACATTATTACAGCAACATCTATGCTTTTGAGTTTGAGTGTGTCTTATAGAGAACTAAAATCTGATTATAAAATACGTCAAGTAACAGACAGTGCAGAGAGCAAATATTTGTAGCAAGGTGCAAAACAAGTTATTTATTACATTGGTTAAAATTCCTGCTACACTGAACCAGATTCATTTTTTCTTGTTGTTTTTATTTCAGTTTACACAATTTAAATAACAAATAATATGCTTCCATTGAAAGAGTGCATTTGTATGGTCAAGGTGGGTTCTTCCCCCTTTTGTCACTACCTAATAGAACATGTTAGCATTAGTTAAAGTATTTGGGGGTTGGTTCTGAAAATCTGCTCAATGTTGAACTTGATTGAGCATCTGTGACATAAAATCACACCGGGGACAATGTGACTCGTTAAGAACCTACCTATAATATCTAAGTGGAAAAAAATTGTATTATTATGGGGACTTCAATTGAGAGATTATGTTCTGTATGTCTTATGCTGTCAGTACTAAAATGACTCTGACATTTAAAAAAATCATAGATAACTACAATATTGGTGCAATAAATTCTTTATTAAACATCATATTGATGACTAAAAAAGAAGAAAAAAATCACAGTTAATGTTGGCTTAGGTGAGTGAACAGATTCATTTATGACTTTGTTAAATAGAGGAAAATGAAAACCAGGAAATATTCTCTGTGTGAAAAACTGTAATGTAAAATATCTCTTAGTAAATTAAAAACCCATTTTACAAACTCAAAAAAGTATTCAAATCCAAAACCTGAAATGATTCTGTCAAGTTTGTGCTGAAAATTGCCTTAGATAGGAAACAAAAAGCCCTGTTAAATCAGTTTGAGAGGATGCGTATTGAAAAACAACTGCAGGAGAGCATAATTCGATGATAATGAGTATGTATCAGCTAAGAAATTCAGAAAACTGGAGGGGCAGGAGGACAAATTAGGGAGAAATCCATGGCCAGTAAGTTTGGTGGTGGTTTTTTTTTTTCTTTCCTTTCATGGGGCAGATGTTGGGCTTCTTGTTGTGGCTGTTAAGATGAAAAGGAATGAAAGGAATCCTAACAATGTTAACCAAATCTAGGCAAAAACAGAAGAATTCCCCAGAGTAAGGCAGAAAATGCTTAAGTATTCAGTAAATATTTATCTTTTGTACTCGGATGGAGGAAGAGGAGGCAAAGAGGACAGTTAGATCATATGATAAAATATTTACTTTTTCTATGGACATGTTAAATTGTAGCTATTAATACTGGATGTTTTCAAGCACTATGGCCAGATAACTTCATTCAGGAGTGCAAAAATATGTAGTGAAACAACAGGTAGACATAAAGCAGATGAGTTAAGACTGCAAACACTGATGCCCATTTATAGTAAAGTTCCATTAAGAATATTAAAAGAGCTGGCTGAAGAGCTCTTGCAGTTGTTAATGTTGACTTCTATGAAGTTGTCCAACACTGGAAAACTTTTAAAGAAATGAAAGTAAGACAGTGCTGTTCCCTCTGCTTTATAAATACTGACCGTGTATAATTTTATAAAACTGTTTTCCTGGCAAAATAACTGACTGAATGATGCAGGAATCATTCATGTGAATTTTAACGTTAACAGCTAGCATTCAGTGGCATTTTAGTATCAAGACTAATTAACCACGGAATCCGTCTCTATGGTTTAATGGAATATTTTCAATTGCCAGAAGTTTTAATCATGATCTTTTCTCCAAAAATCAAGTTAAACCAGAAATGTAACTAATGGTAGTTCTGTGGCCAGTGTTCTGTGGGCTTGCAGTGCTATCTTCGAGTCTGACTGCCATTTGTAGCGTGCAAGATATGCAAGACCATAAACCTTGGCAGGTTTATGCCATGTTACAGTTGCATTATTTTAAAATCTTCATGAAGGAAGATCCTAGGAAACTTCTTCTATAATGTCTATTTTATTACCAGCAGCTGTCTGTAGGCTGTTCATTTAGAGGCATAGTTAGAATAATTGATGTAAAGCCTTTTGAGATGGTAAGGAATGTGATACTTCAGACCATCTGCAAAATGGTGGCCTTACAGTAAAAATGAAATGAATAAAAGAAGGACTAGGTACTCACTGTATTAATCTTTTTTTGTCTGTCTGTGATCTTTTTTCTTTTACCTGTAATAGAGCTCTAACCTTTAAATGTTCTCTGAGTTGAACAATTTTTCATGATCCAGCTGTCTCAGGATTGTTTTAGTTCAGTTTAATATTTCTTTTGATTCACTGCTGGGGGTTTTTTTTTTGAGCTATTTATGGGATTTAACGCCTGTGCCAGACAGGGGTTAATAAATCATGATTTGAATAATTATAAAATGATTCCAGTTAAATAAATGAATATGACCTCATTAGAAAAAACTCTAAGGGCCACTGTTTTTTTCCAACAAATAGCTGTTTGATGTTACTTTTCCATACACCTTCTCCCAGTAAAATATAAACATACCAAATCTCCGCTTCAAAAGATTTAAAAAAAAAGCTGAATTGAAGCATATTGACGTTTTCTTGATCTATTGATGTAACAATTTTTCCCCTACATTGTTATAATGGAAAATACAGTTTAAGGATGAGACTTCATATGATAGCTAAGCCAATCCAATATCCATATGCATCAGAAGGGGATGATCCCATCCCACTTGACTCCAGCCAGATGCTGTGGCCATTTCTTTTGCAGACTTAGCACTTAATTACACAGACACAGAGCATGTCAGTTCACTGGATGATCCAGGGGTGATGGTCAATGCTAGCGTACACTATGCTGGTACTGCCTTGATCCCGAGTCTTTCTATACAGCGGCTGTTATTTCTTTGTGTTGGGGCAGGCTTTCATCCAATTTCTTAATGATCTAGTTGAGGCCATTGAGCCAACAGAATATTATTCCCTGCTCCTCTCCCCACTTCCCCACCCCCTCTACCCCCAATTTCTTCGGATCATTTCCTGAAGATTTAGTAGCTTGAACTTGCTCCCTGCAGAGTCAGACAAACAGCAGAGTTGACACAACACAGGAGGCAGGGTTTGGAGAAGATGGACATAATTGCAGCAGCACTAAATATTTTAATGTCAACTTTAATGGAACTGTATCCTAACCCTGAAAAAATTTACCTTACATCGCCAGCCAGCTGAACCAACTCACCCTGCAGCTGCACAGGCTGATCTAACAAAAGGGGGAGGAGGGAGGCAGGCAGGAATCCATGGCTTCAGGGGGGTGGGAAGTGGGACCTCCCCTTTTGGCAGTCTTAGACTGGCATAGCTGGAATATGAAACTGCTTAAGGTTTACTGAAGAATCTGGAAGTGTCTGATTCAGTTTTACATCATCTAATTTGTGCTCGCGTGTACTTTCTCATCATTCATTGCAATTCATATTTACATTACAAAATTATTTGTGAGGCAGAGAAAGGAAGAAATTCATTCAAAACCAAAATTTAAAAGTGCAAATAGGACTTTCCATAATTAATTAACCTGTCAAAATATCTACTTCAAAACTAAATGTAAATTTATTTCAGATCCTGACAGTGTCCCCAAGACCCCTGTACTCCCTCTTGTAGTATGCATAGCTCATTGTACTGTTGTACCTTCTTATTTGACCTCCCTTTCCTAAGAAGGCACAAGGCATAACAGGAATTCACTGTCGGTTCACTTACTTGTTACATCTGTATTTTCCCAGGCTTCAGAAACTGGGTCTCAAGTTAGAGAGAGGAGGTAGATCTTACCGTTTTGACCTGGTGCTTGGATCAGGCAGGTAAGGGCCATTAAACAGGAGGGAACAGGACAGTTATGTCTGACGTAAGTTATTCCTGCTCCACAGTGTCACTTGCCTCTTTCCTTTACTGATTCTCTTTTGTGTCTGTTTAACCATCATTCAGATATTTCAGAATGACACTTTTGTTTCCACAAGCTTTCTTAGCATTCTGATGTCCACGTAGGCTCCCAGCTGAGTGGGCTTGCTGTCAAACTATCCAGATGTCCCCATATGCCTGAGCAATGCATGGGACTTCACAAGTTTAGTTCACTGAAATGCGCAGGAGTTGATCTGCTTTGGGTGAATCTGATGGTGTCACGACAGATCCGAGGAAAAGCAGCTTAACCTGTTAGCTTGTTTATTCTGGGTAAGGTTATAATTTTCAAGCCATAGAAAGTGTGACTGACTTCAGCCTGGTCTAGCTTACTAGTCTTGTCTGGTATAATGTAGCTTTCTGAACAGGTTATCTAGAAAAGAATCTTTTATTAGGGAAGGTGAAGAACATAGACTCATTGGAAGCTATGGTTTTAACTTCCTATTCAGGAAGCTTTTAATACTTAAGTTTGTAGCTTTCCAGATTACCACCTCCTTGTCCTTAGGCAGATACTGGAACACCCATTTTGGAGGTGAGGTAACTGTATGTTAGTCATCCCATATACATTGATGAATTATGAGTCAATGCTGCATCATCTGAAAGCAGCCATGGGATTTGTGAGATTGATAAAAGTTGGTTTGTTTCCTTCATTGTTCATCACAAGTTTGAGTAAGGAGGGAGTACGTGTTGGTAATTGTACTTTCAGGTATCTGGAATTGCAGGCCCAGGTTTAGAAATTAATGGTCACTATTATGTTAAAATGTTACTTTATAACTGAGAACAAATAGTGTATCAAATTAAAAATAAACTTGGCCTTCTGTAAGCTCTGTTCAAACAATTTTACTGGTGGGTTTGTGGAGTTGGCTGGGATGTGCACTGAGTCCTGTACTTAAAAGATAATAGCCACTTACTCTCCAGAGTGCTACTAAAGAAATAATGTTAAAAAATATTTCTTCTCTGCTAGTTTTGTCAAGCCACAATAACTAGCTATATTTCACCTTAAAGCATCCTTGCCTTTTCCCTAAGTTTTGACACCATGACAGGTTTTGTAGTTGGAAAACTGAATGTTCTAGCTCTGTGTTCTTGAGAATTAAATGCTTCCATTTATCTTACGTCTGAAATTCAAAATCAGTAACTTCAAAATTAGTAATATAAAATATGATTCAGCTAGTGATGAATTTTTGTCTCCAGTCTATAATAAGTAACAAATCCATGAATAAAGACACTGCTACAAATATAACCTTTCCTCTTATGATTTCAAAATTAAATATTACTGCTTTATACATTTCATTTTCTGCAGAAGTGTTAAAGTGATGATGTATAGTCATTATTTATACAACTGTTAATATCATTGGTGTAAGGACCTCACACTAGTAAGACCCTGCCAGTTGGTCCTGGCACCATACGAAGGCTTGGGGTGAGCTTGGATCCTCCTTACCTTGTCATAGATCATTTAGGAGGGAATAGAGAAATCTGAGCTCACCCTCTGAGCTCGGCAGCCAACTGCTTTAGCATGTCCAACGTAACTGTATTGTCTTGCTATTTTCTCTGGATCCTGTATTCACGTACCTCTGCCCGAGGCCTGAGCCACTATACCTACGGAAGTGTTTCTGCCCTTGCCGTGAGGTTATACAGCCCTATCACACACATCTTTTCATGTGAGAGGACTTTTCTGCTGGTGCTGAATTGCTTCAAGTAGATTTCCCATAGCAGAAGAGGAAAGAAAAAGATGATGTAATTCAGCGAGGAGAGGAATTGCAGCAGTCTCTCGAAGCAAGCAGAGTTCCCTTTATACTTGGTTATGTATGGGTACTCCTGGACTCTGGAAGTAAATATGCATGTATATATGTGTAAGTGTCTATTTGTAGCTAAATGGGACTTAAAGACAGTACTAGTGTTTGCAGTTATACACATTTGGCTATGAGCTTTCTCAGTACCATGAGGTAAGAATTCTTCTCAAATGCTGTGCACCTGTATGTGCTTGTAAACCAGTCGAGCTGATTTAATTCATGCTGCATTTCACTTAGCTGTTTATATCAGTTAATCATACTTTGTCATTAGTTCTCTACATATGTCACTCTATATGCTCTTTTTCCCCGCTGCTTCCCATATTATTCACAGGAAATGTAGGTTTACCCATCAAGAAGTGCACTGTTACTCTTATATATATAATGAGAGAGAGAGAGATAAAATGAACATTCGCGTTATTACAGTCAATATGCTTCATTGAAATTACCACTTTTCACTGGCAACTTAGCAAAGCAGAAGGAAGGAGGTATAGGTGAATCTAGGACATCCTGTAAGTTTATCCGCATGTAGGCTACTGGTTCACAACTAGATTTATTTTGCTTTATTTTGCAGTTCTACGCACAAATACAGTAGGATTGTTAATGCACCGTATCTTTTAAAAAAACAAAACTTCCAAATCAGTTTTCATTTCTAGGATCACTTGAGCGCCACAAGAATGTGTGTAAAAGAAAGTATGTAGGTAAACAAATAAAGAATATTGATAGCAGTATGACTGAACTCTTTTTTTTTTTTTTTTTTCTCTTTTGCATGTGTGGGATGGTATTTTGTTTGGCAAGATACTTTAAGAACAAATGGTAATTTGGGGATGAGAAATGGTGATTCAGCTAGGAGGTCTTTCCTCCTGTAGTTACAAAACACAGCAAACTGAGAATGTGGAATTGCATAAAGCTGGGGTTGGAAGGGATCCCTGGAGCTCATCAGGTCCAACCTTCTGTTGAAAGCAGGGCCTTAGACTTAGCTGATCCAGGGTTATGTCTCAAGCAGAGATTGAAATAATTTCCACCAAGGGAGATCCCACCTCAAAGCTAGGCAACTAGCTATTCCAAATTTTAATTGTTCTTATAGTGAAGTTTTTTAATATCCGGACAGAATATCTCCTGAAGCAGCTTGGACCCGTTGCCTCTTGTCCTGTCACCGCATACCCTTGTGAAGAGACTACCTCCATCTTCTCTATAACCACTTTTTAGGCATTGGGAGACTGTGACTAGCTCCCTCTGAGCCTTCTCTTCCCTAGGCTGCGTGAATTCCTTCTTCCAGCCTTTCTTCATGTGGCAAGTTCTCCGATATTTAAATTATGCTGGTGGCTCTCCACCAGACTCTCTCCAGCTTGAGCTGGAGGGACCAAATTTTTGATGTTTTTCTACAATCGTTGCCTTGAAAGTATTTTAAGAGGGCAATGTATTTGACTGTGAAACCCCTCGTTTAGTGCCGCTCTGTGTGTGTTATCATATACATTGTTTAAACCTGTGATTTATGTAGTCTTTGTATATGTCCTAAATAGGCTATGAGATTGTATTTATGTTATTTAAAGACATCTACGTTTTGGTGCAATGTTTAGCAGAGTTAAAGCATTTTAATTATGTATGTCCATACTTTTTCTTTTGTACTTTATATGGTGTGGGTACTAGGGTTTGGAGGGGTGGCAGGGATAGATGTTCCTTTTTTTAAACAAAGAAAAAGGGAAAAACTATTCATTTGCTCTCTTACGTTTCCCACAATGCAAAACTGCTATTGTACCAACTAGTGCTGAACAGTGAGCGGTGGTTTTAAATAATCAACTACATTATTGAACATATTTTGAAGCACAAACACAGCATCAGTAGGGTTGTGTACTGGAATTGAACTGCAATCCCAGAAGTAATATAAAAGATTTTTTCCAAGGAATTCCAACAAACAAAATTGTGCTATTGTCTTAAGACAATGACTGACGGCACTTGTATTACTTATATATCCTAAACTCCAATGTTCCCTGACTCACATTAACCTCTTTCACAAGGATCACAAATCTTCAGAGGATCTCCTATATCTATGTAATTTACTCTGTGTCAAACATATAAAACAAATCTCAGTAATACTTTCCGTTAGGGGAGAAAAGGAACTTGGAAAGGAAATCTCTATCATGGCTGGCCCTGCAGTTTGACTGTCCAGATCAGACAGGTGTGAAATTCCTTGTTTCAGCACCCATAACCATGGTTAGACTGATTCTTGGTGAAATACATTAGCTCAGAGAGTCTGTTATGGGTTTGTTGTGTGGGTTGGGGGTTTTTTTGGGGGGCGGGGAGATTATTCTGTCACAAGATTATTGATAGAGACGTTTTTAAATTACGTGAAATAAGCCAGGGTAAGATTAAGCATGTAAAAATCTGATATTTTTGTCTATACAGCTACTGGTGCTTAGTTTTAGCTCCCTTTTTAAAATAAAATCAGCAGAAATCCCAGGCAGCAAAATATTTGGGAAAGTTTTAATTCTCTTAAGTACTTTCTTAATTGTTGCTCTTATTTCTTCTTGTTACTGTGCCAGGCTCCACTTTGTGAATTGTAGCTTATCCTACTTCATTTACAGTTCTAGATCTCCCCTATATCTTCTTCATATTTCCTGGTTTGTAACACAGAACTTTGCTTGTGAGTAGTTAATTTCTAGCTTCCCATGTATTTATATTATATTAGAAATATTTCTGTGTGATGACTAATGGTGCAGGTAGACATATTTTATCTATGTCCTTCTTGCTTATGAGCTTATTTTTGTCCTTTTTGCTATACAAGAACGTGTCTATCTTTGCCTTACAATGTAATTATTTTAAACATATGTTCATCCATAGTTTTGAATCTCACTCTGTTGGCATTACACAGTAGAATTTGACAGCTGGGTAAGTTCTATTTAAGAGCATATTTTGCTAGGAACTACTTCCTGCAAAGAAAAACAGAAAATATATAAAGTCGCATTTAAAACAAAAAACTGAAAGAGGACAACTCTTCAGCACCAGATTTCCTAAACTTCCTTTCCAATACATAATCAAAACCTAGGAAAAGTAATTTGGGATTACACCCATAGCTTCGTTCCAGACTGCTGCTCTTTTTTGCATTTTCTCTGTATTAGGAGAAAATCTGTGTACCCATGTGTTTAGATTAAAGACTAGTTTTCGTAGTGGAGTAAGACGTAGAGTCTTTCACCACTATGAGGAGATAAGTTAAATGCCTCCTTCAGGGAGCATGACCTGTGTAAAATCCAGTGTTTAATCACAGTCCTACTTATACCACTTAGTTACAGTATCACCAGACCAATTATAGCAACATCTAGGCTTATCAGAAGTCTGGGCAGAACAAAGTCCGGAGCTATTCACTTACCCTAGAAGCTGCAGTAGCTCAAATTTGAGAGCTCTGAAAACAACCGCATTGCTGCTGCTGTTATTGTAGCTGGGCTGTGGACAAATGTAATTTTAGTCTCTGATGCTGTCAATCTGGCATCTTTCACAAGTAGTGATTTTATTATATAAAAATTTAATCTGTCTGCTGTATCTTACAGGGTGGTTATGTAGAAAATTATGCATTTAAAAAAAAAAAATGGTGTTAGAAGAGAATTAGGGCAAAGACTCCTAAAAAGTTGTTAACTCTGGGAGGACAGACTTTTGGAAGCCAGTGCACAGTGCCAAACTCTTGTATCGAACAGTTTTGGCTGAAATACTGGGACATATAGATAATATGGTCCCAGAAAACTTGCCAAGGAAACTGCAGTCAGAAATGTAGGAAACGGTCCAAGATTAGGCCTCAAACATGCTGCATTCATTACCAGCAGCTGTGCACATAAGAAGTGTTTCTTTATACCACACAACCAAAACCACTGTGGCCTGTCACTGTCATTTTTATAGCAATTTGCTGACTTTTTAAGAAACAGGAAAACATTTAGCTAAAACAGAAGTTGAAATGACTGACAGAAGATAATTTAAGGGAATTTTAATGGCTACTGAGCGTGTACCGTAGAACTATCCTGAAGTGCACATATATTTCAGATTTTACTTTATGTAATAAAACTCACTAAGAAAATAAAAAATTGTGTTGATAATAGTTTCATGTTTACTGTAAATCACAGATGCATACCTTAAAAGATTACTTAAAAAGCCAAGAAGGGGAAAGTGATATGACAGTAGTATTACTATTTTGAGCATTAGGATTTTAAGTTATTGATATTTTCTTTTAAGATAAATTCAAATATGCTTCCATTAGGGGGAGTTACACATTCATCACTAAGTGCTTCAGATTTTCAGACACTGTTTGGTATGACAGATTTTCTCTTGGATTTTTTGTTAACTTTTAAAATACTCTGTTACTACTAGTACCGCCTTGTTTCTCTGTACTGGGACATGTTTTTAACTTGTTTAATCGGCATGCAAAAATTTGCAGCAAAGAAGAAGGTCCAACTTTATCAATTTCTGAATACTTCAGGAAAAAAAACCTATTGTATTAGTAAAAATATCTTTATTAATTGGAGGATTTTCCAGAATGAAATATAGATGGTAAGATTTAGAAAACCTGCAGCAAAATTCTCTCTCTGAAGCTGTTTTTCCTTTGCCCATCTTTTTTTTTCCCATCTGTGAAACTGCTTCTGCCTCAGGGTAGTTGAGAAAATCTATCAGTGTCTGGTTTGTTTACTTTGGTACAGGAGAGTTTTAAATAGCAATGTGACCCTTGTGTTGGATGTTAGCATGAGTGTTATCAAAAAGGCAAAGAATACTGATGGACTTCAGCTGATAAATTCTTGTGCCAGGCTATAGAGTATAATAGTTTTAGATGAGGTATTGAAATCATGTAGTTACATGCCTAAGCACTCTCCATCTAGCTAAGCTCCCGTGTAACGTGGATAGTGACAGATCCCTTTCCTTTATGTAGAGAACTGAGAACCACAACCAGTTGAATTCTCTGTGGAATAAGTCCACTGCACGTTTACCCTACAATCAGAGTAGGAGCCACTGTGCCCTTGCACAGCCCTTGGAGTACTTTTCTCAGTGTCTGTAGTCCAGCTGCCGGAAGCACTGGCTCCTGGGAAACTTCAGAAGAACTTCTGGGAGGCCACATGAGTAGAAAAAAGGATTTCAAACACCTACAATCTAGGATTCTGGTATACCACATTTGAGGGCTTGTCTCAAAATGAATGCCAGTGTCAGTACTCTGCTCTTTAGGACAGAGCTCTACTGGAGACTTTCTATCTCCCCCCCGCAACGTTATCACAAAGGTAGATGGACAAGATGAGAAAGGACAATTCAAGGTGGTAAGGAGAGAAGGGGAGAGGGAGGGACGAACTGGGAGGGCAGCAATTCCTGAAGTTCATCTTTCAACAGTCACTGTCTTTGCCTAGATAGATGACTGTATGCGTAGATCATCCTCATTGTAGAAAGAAATATCTGGGTCTCTGGGTGGTGGACACAGAGATGTGAGAACAACTTGTTTACCAAAAGTGGATTGAGACATTAAATGTGGACTAGAGATCTTTCCTGTAATAAAATTAATATTTTTTGCATACATTTTCCATGCAATTTTAAGAACAAGCTGTTTTCCATACTTTTCTACTATTTTGACCCCACTTCAACCAAGTACTGAGCAAATGCAATGAAATGAGTATTTCAACTGTAATGAAGCACAAGCATCCCTAGCAAATGGGAGGGCGGGAAGAGTAATCCCAAAGTATGGGAACTTCCAGATTCTTGAGGAAGGGCTGACAATGCTCCTTGCAGTATAATAGATGGCAGGGGGAAGCTAAGGCAAGTTGGGGGGGCAGGGAATACTTCAGGAAACACTGCTGTAGAAAGCAGAGTGAACTCTTTGAGACACTGGTAATGCTTTATCTGCCTTTTTACCAATATTAACGACAGCTTCTATAAATTTGATTATCTTCAGGACATTTGTAATAAAAGCTGCATTTTTACTGAATGCTTTTCTTATCTTGGAATCCTTCTCCAGCAGGCTCGGCCCTGACCATCTCAGATTTTTGGCTTCAGAACTGATCCAGTCACACTGGCATTTTCAATCCTAAATGTGGCTCCACTCTTCCATGTAGGTTTTCATTTAGGCTTTCGCTGTGCATGCTTTGCTCTTAAAGTGTAAGTACATGGTGGGTGGGAAGAAGCAGGGGGGGCGGGGGAACCCTTTCCTGTGACTTGCGCTGATTCATCAGCTGTATAAAAACTCCTGTGTCATGCCATTGGCTTTTGTGTGCCCTCAGTATATACATACTATATTTAGTTTCTTTATTTTCCTTGAGAAATACCTTTTATGCTGAATATTCTACCACTTGCTCACATTTTAAGAGCTCTTGTACGAGAGAATTCAGCTGGCCTTTGAGTTCCTTCTCTTGGCAGATAACACCAGAGCTTGCAAATCTGGCAGTGCTTGTGGGAAGGTCTTAAGTGAAATGCATTGTTAGTGAAATCATTTAGATGATGGAATCAGGAAATGATAGTGATAAAGTTGGCTGCTGTGAAAGTAGCAACTGAATGACAGAGCTGAACTCCATGATTTCTGAAGCTGTTTAACACACGTGGATCCATGGTGGTCTGACATCATGCAGTGGCGTGCCGAGCAGATAAATGGAGTACGGGGAAGTGGTTGTGGGAAGAAAGCGTTTAGGGCCTATTACGTGTGATAACTTCTACGTAATATACTGTGTTCTGGAAACTTGTGCAACGGTTAGCCTTGCTTGAAGTCGAGCCCAAGTGGTGGTTGTAAGACCTGCAGTACAGACTCATGGCTCTGTGTGACCACAAGATGAGCAGGCTCACTAAAACGTAGTGAGCACATCAAAAAATCCTGAAGTATGGATAAAATGAAGGAAGAAATATTTTCTTTTCCTTCCTCCCCTCCTAAGTAAACGGTAACTTTAAATTCTTTATAGTGTCTACGCCCTGTTTCTGAATATGCCACATCTGCTGGTATTGAGTAAAATTATTTCACTAGCAGTTCGGCATGTTGGCAAATATTAAGTGTGTTGGGTTGAATGTGGAAAATGATCACCTGCTCTCTAGGAGAATTAGTATCCAATAAATCACTTCAAGATGTGCCATAAATGCAATTCTAGATGCACTACAGCACTTAGTCTTGTGCCTAACAACCCACCTATCACCAGGCATTCATCATCTGCCTGAACGTGTACCACGGGAAAGTTTGTTCATGTAGGCAGTTCTGAGTGTACGTAAAGTGTATATAAACCCTATTCTTATGGTTTATGAAAATCTCTTCTTTTTTTTTTTTTCCTGGAAAAGGTGATAAGGTGTCTACTTAGCAGCGTGCAATGCATTTTTTTAATATAAAACCAAGTTAATATTTTGGAAAGCATTTATTTTATTTTAAATGTATGATTTTTATAACCATTTTGTATATAGACCACTTGCAGGGATATGGCTCACACTAGGTGTCAGAGTAGTGTGAAATAATTTTTATGCCACCTTTCCAAGGCAATAAATGTCATATAAGCATACACAAGTGCAGATATAGTACTTTTAGATGAACATTCTCAAACTGTATGTTAGAAATCTGTTTGACAGACTTACCCAAAGGATGACACTTTTTTCTGATCTTGCCAAAGCAGCAACTGTGTAAAAAGAAAATTTGCTCTGGTGGTTGGGTTTTTTTCCCCAAGGAGTTATGATGCAAAGGGAGGGAGGAGAAGCTGTAATTAGGAGAAAAGAAATGGTTTCTTTCTACTGAGAAAAAAAAAGAAATTTCTGACCAAAATGATACAGTGAGTTTTCAGTCGTCTACCCTACAATAAAAAGATGAAATAGAAGAAGGACAGCAGCAGCTGAACCCACAGTCCCGGCCACATAGTTTCTGTCATGATGAGTATAATGCTTATTCCAAGAAATATGTGAAATATTTTTTGTGGGAATCACATGGATATTGATTTTTTTGTGTGTGCCTCTGTTTTTAAAATATCTTTTTAAAGATGTCATTTCAGAGAAGTACCTTGAACTTTTTTTTTTTAAAGAGGATTAGAATACAAGTTAAACTTTTCTAGAGCTATGAGATTCCAGGTTCATCATTAAGAAGAATAGAGTGTTTGTTCCTAGAGCTTGTTCTCTTATACCAATAGGATTGCTCTGCTGGTGGTCTTCACCAGTTCTAAGAGATTCACAATAGGGTTTTTTCATGAAAGCCAATTCTCTTTGTCAGACCTCTATACAAAACTATTTTACTCAGAATGGATTGTTTCAAACAGCCTACAGATACCTTGTTTGTTGTGAGATGTCCTGTATCTTATGAGTTTACATACCAAATTGACCTCTTTTTCTTTCCAGTTACTTTTTAATGTCACTTTCATTTGCAGTAAATATCTTCCTCTCTTTCTTTCTGACAAAAGTGTAAATTTTAATTAAAAAAAAAATAATCCAGTTATCCAGAGGGATTTAGAGCTGTAGACCCAAGTATTAAATGTAAATCGAAACTTAGTCTGTTGGAAGCTGCTTATTACGAAGATTAGACACTCTGTCTCCAGTTTGGAGTATTAGCTGTGCAAGCAACTGCTTCTTTGCCTTCTTTTCCAGATGAAAGCTAGTGAGTAGCAGCTGCTGATAGAGGTTACTGAAAAAATGGGAAAGCGATATGAAAAATCGAGGGAGGAAGGTGCCACAACTCTGCATGTTTCAGAATATTTAATAGTTTTCTCTTTAGGGTCCTAAAGTGTGATGATGCGCTGAAGTGAGTCTTGCAAGATACAAACAGGATTCGAATTCATAGAGAGTTCAGTTTAAGGAGAGATACCAGGCTCAGATTATAGTTGGATTTTTCTTTCTTCAGTGAAGGGTTTAAACTTTTTCCTAAAACGCTGTTGCCTTTTCCTCTAAAATTAGGTAAAATGACCTGACAACATCAGAGCATTATATTTTATTGTTTTATCTCACTACTGTTATTCATATAGAAGTTCTTCCAAAACAAATAGGATTAACCTTTTTTTGGGGGGGGGGTGGATTTCTTTCAAAGGGCTCATTGACACATCATCTAATCCCCCAGAACTTTCATGAAAATGTCTTCCTCCTCCTCACTTAGCTGTACTATAAGATGAGGAAAGCATGTATGCTTTGTGTTTCCAAGAACTGTGTTAATCATTCAAAGCATATGTGCCCTTTTTCTCTGCTGGCTAACTGGTACTGTCTACATTCGAACACAGGAATGTATTAGTGAAAAAGTAACTAAAACAATGTAAGTACTACGAAAAGCATCATGATCAATATTTATGTCTTCAATAATTCAGATTTTGGAGACCAAGATACTCAATTTGTATAATAACTGTAAATTTGTATTTTCCCATACCTTTATTTATGACAGAAATTAGTGTAGAGTAGGATGATTCTAAGCAGCACATTGTACTGTTAAACAGCAAAATTCTAGGTATTGTTATACAAAAATATTTTGCATTTTTTACCTTGCCTGATACTGCATAGAGCTTGCTGGGAAATTTGTCAGAGCAGAGGAACGTTATTTACTTCAATATATTAATCTACAGCACTCAAAAATCACAGTACAAACATATGCTGGGTGAATTTGTGTTGCTTCTTAGGAAAAAAAACCCCACATATTATCCACTTACATTCAAGAAAAGTGTCATAATTCAATCATTTTTTGAAAGGACTATATTTTTGCTATAACTCTTGCCCTACCCCAGTTTCATCTACTTGCTTACAATTTCCACTTGTATTTTTAGTGAAATGCTGATCTGAAACTGCAAAATTCTTAATACACTCTTGGAAGGGGTTATAAAAAATAGAGCTAGGCTTTATCTGTGTGAATGAAAAGGAAAAAAAAAAGTTTATTGTTTTCAGATTTGAACACTGAATCTGCGAGCTCATCATGGTCTTAGTCTGTTCTCATTTAAATCAGCATCATTACTGCATGAAAAATGGCTCATCTTAATCTTTACTTGTGAGAAAAACCTAGTCAATGTAGTGTACTGTTTAAATGCTTAAGAACTACAAGATGTTCTACGTGTAAATATATTTGGGCACATGTGCTTTCTCATGGGAACACATTATACTACTAATCCTGTTGATATCAGATAGTATTCTTACAACTTTTATTTCTAGACAAGAATTTGCCTTTTTTTCATACACTTCCAGCAGGAACTGGAAAGCTAAATTATAAATATTTTACTTGATTAAGTCTGTTTTGTAAAACAGACATGAGAATGTATGTTGCTGTTATAAGTGATACCTTATCTGACAAAAATCTTTCTCTTAGGCAGTGTTTAAATTTCATAGCTTAGTACGCTGCTTTTTTGTAGGGTCGTAAGAAAAACAGGTTCTAAAGTGATGTACTGATGCTGTGCAATTTCAGCTTCTAGGTAGATACTCCATTCATGCTTGTTTGTAATGCACATGCAGACAACAGTAGTTCTTTAAAGTACACCTAGCATTTCAGTACAAGTAGCTGTAACACTAATTATTTATGATAGGATTTCTTAACAGGGCACTTAGGCTACTACTGTTCAAATAGGTGAATTAGTATTTGGCTAAAAAGGTGTTTGTTCCCTTTTAATAAAAGTCACTGGTCATCATTAATGTTGATAAATAGCTGAAATTATTATCTCGATGATAAGAAGAAAGGTTCAGCGATTAGGATAGGCCTTGGAAGACTATCCGAGGCATCATGTTTTCCCTCTCCCATGGTACTACTTTTGTGGTATTAACAAGTCAGCTTTATGTCTCCATTTGCCATGTTAAAAATGGGCATAATAAAGTTTTCTACTTTGGCATGATGGCATTCAGAGAAGATAATAGTAAGGACTGAGTTGTTATGTGCTGCAAGGAGCACAGCTACTCGTACCTGGGACACACTAGTCTAATGACTACCCAGAGTCACCTCCAGTGTAACTTCTTAAGTCCTTTCCAGGCATCAGCTTGAAGTGATAGAATTACCAATGTGTCAGTTCTCCGTGATAATACTTACCTTTAACAGAGAGTGAGCATGGCTGTTTGTTACTACCTTTAAATTCCTGAAAAACTGACACAAATTCAAATGCAAATATAAAAATTATTCATCGTGACTAAACTGCAATAGCTCTCCCTCCTCAACCAAATGCAAACCAGCCAGTTTGAAAGCTGAAACAAAGCCCTGCCTCCAGAAACTAACCACATTCACAATTCTCCCCTGTTTTCATACACTCTGGAAAAATATGAACTATGCAACATGCTATGAAGGCCATAAAATTTGAGCTCTTCTGGATCAGGGAAGAGGAATCAGTTCCAAAAGCTTTGAGTTCCCACAAAGAACATCCTGTTAGCAGTTCCTCACTTTTATACCAGCAAGGCCCCAGCTCAGTTGTTTTTACTGATCTAAATTGTGGCAATATGACAGAGAGAGTGAGAGAGAGAAAGAGAAATTCTTTCACATATGTCAAGACCAGCTGTGCGGTACCTTTCAGTCCTTTAAAAAAAAAAGGTAGGTTTTCAGGTGACCCTGCCGGTGACCTGAAAAGGCCATCGTGACTTGAGTTCAGCAGGGGATGAGTCTCTGTTGCCCATGAAATGCAGCTTCCCGTAAGGAGAGTAAAAGTGGCTACTGTAGTGATAAATGTACCTGCAGATAGCTGCATGGATTAACACAGCTCTAATTTATTCCACATTAAGAAAAAGAACTATAATGAGTTTTTAATAAAGAAAGACTAAAAATGGGTTCAAATTCAATGGTTAATGCTCTGCATAATTTACTGTAATAATCCTTCTGACCAAATTATTAAAAAAAAAAAGTGCTTCTCTCTTCCTATGAATGAAACATATATGCTGTTCTTCCCCCCCCCACCTCCAGGGTTTTGTTTGATCTTTCTACTGTTTGGGCGTGAGCAACGTCGGCATAAAGTGTGGTATCTGTGCTGGAGTTTGCTTCACTCTGATTTGTCTACTCCATATAAATATTTTCCTAAGCAAACATCTATGTTTCAGATGTCTTCACTGTTGCACCTAATAGATTTCATAAATCATTTGCGCTGGCATTAATGGGACAGTGGAATCGCAGCACAAGGAGCATCAAAGCAAAGGAAAATTCCATTGCAGCTGGCTGAAAGTGGAGAGAAGAAGATCCACTGCAGTGACATCCAGGTCTGCTCCTGGATGGAGAGGTCAGGGACAGCCTGGTAAAGGAATGTCGGCACTGGTGTAATTAACAGAGGCAGAATCTTACTTTTTTGATAGGCAGCAGTCCTCGGATAGTGAATGCACAGTGGTATGTATTTGTAGAAAAATGGTACAGAACCTGTAGGTTGGTAGTGATAAGGCAGCTTTCTTTTGGAAAGAGGGATTGTCTTAATGCCTCTTGCCGTCCGTAGCATCTGGCTCTTGGAGGAGCCAATATCCTGCTTCCTGCACAAGTCCACGGCACTCTTCTGCAGAGGGGGTGCAATTACAGGTGCCCTCTGAGGGCAATAATTCTCACAAGAGTTCTAGAGCTCTGCACGAGCTGACTCCAAGCATCCAGTTCCCATTCCTCTTTCTTTCAAGATCTGGAAGGATACATGCCTGAATTAATTACCTACTTAGCAGATTTTTTAATGGCAGAAAGTGCTTATCCATAGGTACTCCATTCCAGCAGTTTGGAAAATAGTATTTGCATGATCTAATACCCCGTTTATGACAACTAGACCTCTTGGAAGAGACGCAAAGAATATGAGTGTTGCTGTGGAATTGCTAGAGACTTGCTTCCTTAACTGACTATATTAGTTCATGATTTCATCTCATACCTCTCTTCTTGGCCGGTTTTGCAGCTATTGCTGATGTGAGTCTGTCCAGAATTTGAACTGCAAAAAGCTTCCAATTTTCAGCAAAACACACCTCCCCCCCGAAGCCTGAGCAAAGTATAAGTCAATGATGACTGTATTACAGTTTCTCCTTTGTGCTAAGCCAA
Source organism: Gymnogyps californianus (assembly GCF_018139145.2). Classification (NCBI taxonomy): domain Eukaryota; kingdom Metazoa; phylum Chordata; class Aves; order Accipitriformes; family Cathartidae; genus Gymnogyps; species Gymnogyps californianus. Next base: position 37,746,512 of record NC_059474.1, on the reverse strand, counting down.
AGCACACAGTCTGTTGCATATCTAACTCAAAGAGCTTCAGTTCAAGATGTAGTATTAGTGCTATTACTTTGGGATTTTTTCAGTATTTTTCCCCATTGCCAGCCAAGACTGCCCTCATCAGGACCTTGCTACTTAGCTCATTATTTTTTCCCATTTCACAGAATTCTACTGTTTCAGTCTGTATAGTCTTTGTTTCTCTAGGAAGTTGCAAATGAGCACTAATTGTGTGAACTTTTTGAATAATATTAAATTTCTTATGAATAATACATCTAAAATATGTGCTTTTATTGCAGCCTTCTACAGTACAGTGTTGAAACATATTCTGGAATGGTATTATCCTCCCTGGAAGTATTGTGTAGTCATTAACAAGATCTTGATCTGATTTTTGGCAAAATGTGGCTTCTGGGTAGCTGCTGTGATAACTTGGCCTGTGTCGGCAACGGATCTTGTATTAGGGTGAGGAGAGTTAAGGTTCGTCGGTATTAGCAAAAGTCCAAGGTGAAAAAAAGCATGATATGAGAAGTTTTATAGGAATTACTACATATCACTGTACTTTCTAAGCCAACTCAGAAGAAGGTTCTTTGTGTAGTGATGTTGAGAATAAAGTTGGAGATGTCATTCCCACAAACATTTTAAAGGAGTTCCATGTTCCACAAGGGGGTAATTAAAAAAAAAAAAATTTTTTTTTAAATCTGGTTCTTTTACTAAAGACAGAGGCACTAACATAAGTTTGATTACCAGCTGAAAATAGGCTTTTCTATTTTAATGAGTACATTTGTATCTGCATATTTTGTAGCCATCTAGTTGTTCTGGCTCTCTACAGTATTTCAGACATTAATGGTGAGTAATGTGCATGCTGTATTTTGTATCTATTATTTGATAGCTTTATCTGACAGCTGTGACGTATAATGCAATGCACCTGATTCTGTGTCCAGTCAGATCAGGCTGCAACTCCAAAGGCTTCATTAGGCGTGGACTTTGTCAAGTAGAGTATTTTGAAGTAAGCCGAGTTTATTATATTCATGCCCATATAGATGTGAAGAGAAACGATCTCCTAAGGTGGGAAATGGAGGGGGAGGTGTTTCTGTTTCAGTAAAAGCACAGGTGGGGCGTGAAGAGAGGCTCGGTTGTAACACCTGCGCGCTAACACCTGCGCTTTGGTCCAGGCCGTGGTTTAAAGAGGGTCTCCTCAGCCCGCGTGGGGAAACGCGACTCGAGCTTAGTGATGGAAATTAGGCGTGCGTATCCAAACGTGAATCCACCTTCTGTGAGTACCGACTTAATCTCGTTTCCGTAAGTGCCTTGCAGGCTTTGGTGACAATTTGTGCGGGAAGGAGTGCTCCAGATAAAAGTTTATTTTGTGTCACGGAAAATCTCCGCTTTGCGATAAATCCCTGCAAGCCGCACGGCCCCGAAGCGGCCGCGTCCCCTCGCCTGCCTGTGAGCCGCGTAACGTGCCTTAGCCGCGGCGTTACGAACAGGGCTGCAGAAGCGGCTTTGCTCTCCACTCTCCCCGGGAAGGGTCCTTCTGCCTCTCCCCGGAGATCCCCACCTCCAGCTGTAAGCGCTCACGGCCGTTTCGCGGCGAACCGACCGCCGCGGCCCCGAAAGGGTTACGCGGTGCCAGGCCCAGCCCCCGCTCCTCGCCGGGGAGTAAACACCGCCGCCTCAGCCTATCGCGGCGGCCGGCTGCGCGGGGACGGGGGCGAGCGCGACTCCGCCGGGGGCGGGAGGGGGGGCCGCTACAGACGGGGCCGGGCGGCGGAACGGCGCGGAGCGGCTGGCTCGGCTCGGCTCGGCACGCCGAGGTGGGGCGCGGGGCGGGGCCGGGCGGCGGCGGCTGCGCGGGGCCGCGCGGGGTGGGGGCGGGCGCGAGGAGGTGGCGCTGCACCCCCGCGGCGCGGGTCGGGGGCCGGGGGCGGCGCTGGCTCATTCCGCAGCTCGGGCAGCCCTGCGAGGAGCCGCTGGGCAGCCGGGGAGTGCGAGTCGTGTGTTTGTAGTATTGCTAAGCCGAGAGGTAACCGCTTTTCTCCTGTTTCTTGCCTTGCTGCTAAAAGAGCCCGACCCGGTGTTTGGCTGGGATGCGGTAGGACAGATTTGCGAAATCGGAGATGTAAGGAATGAGAAGTTTTTGCATAATTTGCATTTGAGGTGTTGCGTCTCGCTGTGGAGTGTAAGCCTTTGAGCTCCCTCGCCTAACTCTTGTTACGCTTGTATAATGGGAAAAGTATAAAGTACTTGTAATTGTTATGCTTCCTAGAGGCTATGATACCTGCTGTACTGGGGGGGATGTGGAAGAGATTGTGCTAGTTCAGAAGTCTAGAAAGAAAAATGTAACTTTACAACAGTGCAAATTATGCAAATAAAAGTATGGGAAAAAAATCAGCCTAGGTTCATTTCTAAAGGATTGTAAAATCCTTCATTTAAAGCTTAGTGTAATCTTTGACGTTTATGTGGGCACCTGAAAAAAAAAAACCCTAAAGCAGAGCTGTGGTGTGGAAGTACAGTGCTGCTGTGAGCAGCCACATTTCTGTCTGCTTCTCATTTAAAGTGCTAGCTCCTTTTTTTGTATACCTAATAAATGATACGTATAGAATATACAGCTATGTCACAAAGTCATTCTGTATTCTTAAAGCTTAATATAATCAAATTCATTGCCTAAAGATGGTGTAGTTGAAGATTTGATCCTTTTTCACTGAAGTGGAAATACTTTCAGTAATTGAAAGCAGATTCATGTCTGGAGTTGTACAAGCCAAGGTTTTCATTTTTAAAATAAACCTTTTGTTCCCCAGTTTTAAATATTTCAGTGAGCTATCCGGAGACCTCTGTTTGCTAATTGCTAGGGTAGACTTTAAGGAAGGATTGGGGGGAAAAAATATCTGAGAAAGGTATGTCAGCAATTAATTCTACTTAAAATTATAATGTCTGTTATTCCAGTGCATGAACATACCATTGCAGCTTTTGTGCCCACTATGTCTTAGTTTTCCTGGTAATTCACGTGAATCTGAATTTGAACTACCCGTCTGCCTGTAGAGTGTTTTGTTTTGTTTTAAACCATCTTAGCTTACGTTCACCTTACTTAGCTCATTTGCCATTTTTTTTACTAGTTTATTAAACAAAAAATCTGAACTTTGAAGATTTGGGGGAATACTGATCTGCTCCAGTAAACAAACCTGACACGCTGCGATGATAGCTCCCCTTTGTTAACTTTGTGCCTGTTTTCCGGCCATTGCTGTGGAAAGCTTTCAGAAACCTTGTCTTCCGATATTTCAGCAGTGGGGAGAGAAACTTGGGATGTGAACTACCAAACCCTCAGACAAAGACTGAGCTGCTCTCGATCTGTTTGTTACCAGCTTTGAAGGTAGAGAACAATGGAGGGAGAGGAGGGGAAGCACCTTCTCTCCTAAGCTCTCTAATCCGCAGAATAAGTTCACTAAAAATGCATGGAAAAGTTACTGAAGATGGCAAGAGTTCTTTATCCGTTAGAAAGTGTATTAATTGCTTAATAGACACAAGGATCTGATTGTCTGATGTTAAATACAGGCTATCATTAAGATAAGAATTTGTACATTTGCATAATGGTACTAAATAGGCCAGGTTTATTTCCCTGAACTTCTTGGTGGTGTTGCATGTAGCTGATGTAGTTCACTTTTCCCTCTCTTCTTTCAAAAGGTAAATCTTTTAATATATCCTCAGTAAGTTCAGGTGGAAGTATTTGAGTAAAACCTGGGAAGGGGAAAGTGTTCAAACCTGAACAGAAAATCTAGCTTACCATTTTTTTCATCTATCAGATTGGAGCTCAGAACTGTCAAGCAGCTCAGTAACTACAAATGAGACATTACAAAATTTTTTGATTAATCGCTCTGCAACTCTGTGTGGAGAATGTCCTCATATATGTCACAGTATAGGTTTTTTCTTTCATGGAGTTATAAAAAGGCTATGTTACAATTTAGCGAGAAACCTACAACAGCAGAACCTTTACAAAAACATTTAATGTTTAGATGGTTTTGGCTTACTTGTCATTTTTACTTTCTAACCTTTTTGTGGTAGAATTGAGAACTCGTGAAGTAATACAGTCCATGCAGTATGGGATACATTCCCCCCCCCCCCCGCCTTTTTGAAGAAAAGCAGCTGATGTGGTACCTGTCTAAAAAATTGATAATTGATGCTACAAAAAAAAAAGTAAAATGTCAAGTATGTGTTCATTTTAAAGGTCCACAATAAGAATGCTGCTAAGCACCCATCAGTGTATGATGCAAACTAACCCAACTTAAAGAATTTGTCTTGAGCTTTATTCTTGAATTTCTAATGTGCATCTATGAAGATTTAACATGACTTATCAAATTACTGAAATGATCTGATAAGCAATTATGAGATCAGACTTTACAACTTTTCTTTCTGTAACTTGTTTTGCATCCCAATTCACTTGTTGAATCAAACAAGGAAAAATAAAAAGTCACAATATGTACGTTTTGTACAATGTAGGCATTTGAGCAGTGATACCAGAAGATAATACTCTTTTCCAAATGAGAAAAGACATTAGCTTTCCTGTCTTTTCCGCATGTCTGCAAAGATCTTATTGCTGGTTATTTCATTCTGAATACGGCTATGGGCTTTGTTCTGTGTGGGCTTGAAAGACTCTCTCAAGAGGTAGTTACAGATGTATGCATTTCAGAATAGCAAGAGGACTTGTGTATGTTCAGTGACGTATAGAGAGATGATGCTGTGAGCTGGTGACCTTACTAATGGTTTGAAGATGTATACATCTTTTAGGTTTGAACACTTGAAGTTTTTTGTACAAAATGAGGAATCAGGATGAAATACAGTAACTGTACTAATAAAATGCTTCTGTAGTTTTACAGCTTAAGCTTTTTAAACGTTAGGGACAAACGGAAAAACTGGCACTTGTGTTCCTTTAGAAAGCTTCATCCATGTTAAACTGAACAGAACGGGTAGGTGGCTGAAATACTCTGAGTGGAAAATAATCATTCACCTTTGCCTCAGATTGAAAGAATTGAAAATGCAATTATACAGGAAAACTTCAGAATTCACTGGAGGTAACAACAAGGTGCATAGTCTTCTTTTGGGACTGGCTAGGACAACCATTTATCCAAACTTAAAATGGAAATAATTGTTTCGTGTAAACTGCTATAAAGTAGATGGTTTATGAAGCAAGTCCTTTAAATGTAAGAAATTGGTATAGTTCTCGTATCTGGAGACAGTATATCATTCTAGTGGGATCTACATGGGAAACAGAACACAGGGTTACAATTTTGAGACCTGGCTCAGGGTCAAAGGCTTGTTTATGACTTGTTATATACAGCAGAAAGGATTTTGCATAGCAATAGTATATGAATCATTGCAAACTTCAGGTATCTGATGTGGTAACTGGTGATGGTAGAAGCATTGATTATTGTATTGGGTAGTAGAAGGTATCTTTACAGGAGGTTTAAATTCTGGTGCATTCAGAATTCAGGAGTTGAGTCTGGGTTAAGAAGTGTTACAGCAGAAGATTTAGCTAAATACATGAATGCTTTGAAATTTGGACAAACTACGTCTACAACTCAAAGTAATGGTGGCCTGACAAAATGGCAAAGGTAGATATTGTCATTTCTGAAGATGTGCATTACGGTAAAACTCTGATTAAATATAAATTAAAAACCATGATTAAAATCTGATTAAAAACCATGTAACAGGTTTTCTGCATACTGTATTTTCTGTGGCAAAGGAACAGCAATTTTTGCAGTAGCAGTAAGCTCACATATCTAGTATCACGTCAACAGTGAGTTATGTGTTTTTATCTTTCTGATACAACTTGCTGTTCTGCCTCTTTCTGGCTTTTGCAGAGGATTCAGACCTATACGACAATATTTCTAAGATGCTTAAAAGAAAAACAGATTTAGAAGAAGAAAAGATTAATCTAAAATAAGATCTCTTGCATGCAACTACAAAAAGAACATCCAGCTGCTTTGCCTGCCTTTTTATTCTTTTTATCCTGTTTCAGTTTTTAGTCCAAGTGCTATTGATGTGGGGCTTTTTTTTCTTGGTATGAAGAAGAATTAGTGTCCTGGAGAATGCTTTGGGATGCAAGAGTATATATGAATAAAAATTGAAGAAGAAAGTAACTGCTATCATGGAATGGTATTTGGTCATTTTTCATAATCGTGTAAATCATGAGAAAGGATTACCTTAAGCTTCCAAATTTTCATAACTGCCAACCTAATTTTTAAACTACTTTAATTTGCATCTCTAGTATAGTTGCTGACCACACACAAATGAAAATAATGAACGGAAATGCTTTTATTAGAGCAGCTCTTGGTTTAATTATATAGACCTGCTTTTTCATAAAACATTATTGTACCCATGTATGAAATATAGTCAGTTCCAAATCTGCAGAAATTTCAGAGTTGTTAATTTTTGCAGAACATTTTTCCTGTTTAGGCAGAGACTGCGTTAAAGAAAAGGCTGTTGTCCAGGGAGTTGTAAAAAGTAGCCTGGAAAGCCTTTTATGTTCTTTCTTTTAAATAAACCAGAATTGCCTTATGTAACAAAGTTAACTTTGTTAACCTTTTATAATTATTTAACCATTATTTCATTTTACCCCCTGCTTAAACGTTGTACATTAATGCAATAGACACCTGGCTGTGCTCTTAAAAGTTTATTTGTCTTTCAATTCCTGTGATAGTAGGGGGCAGTATATCTCCTTAATTATCTTTGTTCAGGGAAATGTTGAAAGGCCAGGGTAGTTAAACAAGGCCATTTGGATTTGCAATAAGGTCGAAGTCAGATGCAAGGAAAGTGGTTAAATGCATTATCATCTTATTGAGCACATCATCAGTAAAGTGACCTTGATGGAGGTGGAAAAAGCCATTTGGCTATTTTATGACAGCCACCTCTCTGCTGGCTTTATCCCTGCCAGAGAGTACTTCAAATAGCTTTATCACAGTCTCCTCTTATTGCTTTGAAATCTGATTTTTTCTTAATTACAGATAACGAGTTAGAGGCTGAACATTGAAGTGAACTTTTCTAATAATGGCAAATGTTAGTACTTAAGAGTTTATCCTTTGGCTTGGGAGATACAGAAATATCTCTAAATTGAATATTAAGGTGACTGTTACATACCTGTCTTTAAGGATCTCTTAATGATAATCATTGTTTCCTATTCGTGCAAGCTTTTATTCTACTATTTTGTAAACTGTTTTTAAGTTACTGTGAGGGCAGATGAGCCAACTTCCAGCCTTAGCAGCAGGGACGCTATTTGTTTTAACATGTGTATTTATGTTTTTGTAAAGATACTCAAACCATGGGAGGCCTGTGGCTAAGCTGGAAACAAATAGTTTAGAAAATGTATAACTAATGTTTAAATTCCTATGTCACTTATGCTTTGCAATGGCAGTCAATACTGATGCCTTAAAAGCTTACAAGAGTAAAATTTCAGCTATTGCACGTTAATTTAAGTATTTAATCGAAGTACTCTCAACTGTCCATCTTCCCCTCCCTCCTTTTTAACTGTCTTTTCTCATTCAAAAATAGTTTCTTTGGTGTAGAACTACACTGATTAGGAACAAACAGTGTCATTTTAAATTTTTGGCTTTGAAAAGACCTTGATACTAGTTGTACTTCTTATAGTGCTCTCTGTACAGGCATTGGCATAATTATTAAGGGAATTTTAAGACAAATGTACAAAATACAGGGGAAGATGATATCAGGAAAACTGGATCCAAATTTGAGCACCTTAAGATACAGGTTAATTGGCTGAAACTCACAGCAGAGCATTAGAAATTATTAGAGACTAGAGGGAATGATTTACAAGAAAAGATGAAAAGAATGAAAGAAAAAATATATAGCGTTACCACATGACACATCTGTACCAATGGAATAACCATCTGCAAGATTTTTAAAGACCATGTGGACTGAGGTGGTATACCTAGGTGCAATAAAAAGAAATTAAGGACCAGAAAAATATCAGCTGTATATCAAGACACATTTTGTAATGGTAACATCCTGGAGGTTATATCTCAGCACAGTTGATAGAAGTCCCATTTTTTTGAAAGAACAAATATTACTTGTTTTATGGCAGAGTGTGGCTTTTATACCTTTTGTTCCTAAGTTTTGATTAAGTGTTCCCATTTTGAAGGTAGATGTATTTAACTTCCACTTTGTGACCGATGATCTCCTATTCTTCAACACGTAGGTGATCTCCCAAGAAGAGAGCAGAGTTCTTTCCGTCATCACCGCTGTCTTCGGAGCTAGAAAGCACCTCATAGTTGTGTCTCCTCATAACTTTTATAGCAGTAAAAAAGTGCATTACCCCTGGGTATGCAGTACTTTTCTGAGACCTTTTACTTCATCACTTAGGATTTTAAAGTTGCTAGCTGCCAGCAATGTTTTGGTGTGATCTTTAGCCCTGGGTTGTAGAGTCAGAGCGTGTACTCAGAATGAAGCATCATCCAGATGGAGACAGAATCTCGCTTTTCAGTCATGCCAAGTTCCCCTTGTTCCTCACAGACTTGCCCTATTGATCTACTTGCCTATATGATGGAGTGCTCTTCACCTTTGTAGTATAAAGAGTTTTCTTACATTTTCTTTCTGTTTAATTATTCTTGCTTCCTCCTCAGCACTCTCCTGGTACTTATCAATCATGTTCTGCCATGAAGCGGGAGGATTATCTGTATGTGTGTGTGTTTCTATGTGCGCATCAGGAAGACAAGCCTTTTGAAGGCAGACACGTAGAGTCAGAGTTTGAAAATGTAGTTCTGCCTTCTCCCTCTGTTGAACTCGCTTTTTCATCAGGTAACTCCAGGAAGGTCGCCACACAGATAAGCCTGTCTGTTGTGTTGTAATGATACTGCATTTTATGATCTCTCCCATCAACCAAGAGACAAGCAGTGAGCTGATGGATCTTGTGCTGAAGAGGATCTCACTGTTCCTTGACAAGTGTGCCAAAAGCAATGTCAATATTTGAGTCTTTTTCATAGCCTAAAAGTACCTCAAAGAATTTTTCTTTTCCTCCCCCATGTTCTTTTTCTTTTGCTCCTCCATCGACCATTTTGGTTCATGGAGCCGGGCACATATTTCATTGCCAGGAGAGTTTCTTTTTAACAGCTGTCCTTTCTCCAAAACGTACAGTAAGGTTCATGAGATTAAATAGGCATCTTCAGAGCATTTCAAATGGTCTTATTCTGCAAACCCTGCTACTCCTCACTTGTGTGAGATCCCAGTATTTACCACTCTCTTTTTCCCCTGAGGTCAAGGAATCTCAAACAGACTTTTTAGACAGTCGGTTCCTCTCTGGATGTAAACCCTTCTCCCCAGATGATTTTCTTCTATCAGTGGAATTTGGATAGTATTTCCAGTTATTCCTCAGCAGCTCTGCCAGCTTTTCACAGAAGAGACCTGTGTATTATTTATCAATTCTCTTTTCTCATTCCTGCCCTCCAGCTTTTACATTACCCCCTCATCCTAATCCTTTCTACCTAATCCTAATTTACTGCTGATCAGAGCCATGGCAGCAGAACCAGTTACATGAGGTGAAAAAAAAGAATGAAAATAAAAACCTACATCAGACAAAGTTATGTTTTTGCCTTTGAGGTAATTGGTTTTGCTTGCAGTGATCTCAGGGAAACCAGGCAGAGCTGAGTATTCTTCATCTCGCTTGTATATTGCCTGCCTTTGATTCCTGTAGTGCGAGTGTACCCCATAAAATAATAGGTAACAAATCGGTCTTTCTGAGTGTTTGGTTTCTCTCTGCAGCATAAAGCGGAGCTTGTACTAGAATCTGTTCTTTGATATTTTTTTTCCTGTCTTTTTGCATGCAGTTTTATATGTGGGTGGAGTTTCCATGTGTGCTCTTGTACCAAATGTGGTCAGTATTAAACTCGTATGTGATAAACTACATGGGGGTCTTTACTAAGAAATATGAAAATGTACTGTGGGTCCTATTTTAGCAGACTGTGAATTACCATAGTTCATGGAAGTAGGTTTATTGGGTATAGTCTGTATAGAAATTATAACCTTTATTAATGTAATTTGTAGACTGAGCTGTGTTAAGTCTGAAACAGCATATACATGCATGTGTGTAGGTTTGCATTTTAGCCAAGGGAAGGAGTCTCCTACACTCAGCTGGCTGATGATCCACTTGTGTTCATGGCTGTAACACAGTGACTCTTTAACATTATACCTGATTGGTGCCAGAAACTGTTAAAAAGTGTCCTAGAATTCAGCAGGTAAAAGGCCATGGGTGTTGATAAATCCAGAAGCCTGGCAAAGCAGTAATACTTGAGGAGCATTGGAAAGTATCAGTTCTGTCTGCCTGCTGAGAACTGCTTGCAGCTGTAGGGTGGTGTGCTGCTGGCTAGCAGCTATAGCCACGAGGCGTTCCCTCCTTTCTCAGGTTTCCCAGATCCTGCAATGTGGTGGAAGAGGGCAATGAGAAGGGAGAGAAGAGACCAGCCAGGTGCCTTTCTTTTTCACTGTAGAAAGTAAAATTAGATTGTAGAGGAAGAGAGACAGATGCATAGTCTTTGTCTACACTAACAAAAGGAACAAGCCAAGGTCCATTTTCTGACTGTCATGGCACAAGCGTCACTGATGTGCACATGCCCTTCACCCAACAGCCTGGGGACCTCATTCATATGAGCTATTGGGAGCAGTGCCTGGTCCATACCCTTCCCTGAATTGGGTAGGTGTTATCTGGGAGAGCACTGGTTGTCAGAGCCCGAAATTAAGGCAGGAAAAACACTATCAATTACAAGTTATTGATGATTATATGCCAGTGCTTGCACTCAAGCTTGCACTAAACTGCTGCTGTTGAGTTAGTACAGATGTAAGCATTGAGCCTCAGGCTCATGGTAGGGATAAGAGTGAAAGCGTAAAACAAAGGCCCTTGCAGGGACACACCTGTCTGCTCTAAACAAATTTGTGTTTGACAGAAGCCATTAACGCTTTGCAGCATAACAGTGCAAACTTAATGACAAATTCACCCAGTATGTCTGTGTCAGAATATTTTTCACACCACCATCCCAGTTAGATCTGGATTTCTTTGTTCTTTTTCTCTCCCTGGTGATTTTTATATGGGGCTGTCAGGGAGGAACACGTTTCAGTGTGGTCCTGACAGACCTGGAGCAGATGTCCCTCTTTTCTTAAAAGACAGCAGTTATCTCCACTTACTAACTCTTGATTCCACAGATTCACTTCCAGATCTACGGACATCCAAATTATGCTGTTGCTTCCAGGTTTCTTTGTCATATAGCTCTTAATTTAGGATAATGAGATTATTTTTTTTATTGCTTTTTAAAAGAACGAGAAAATGACACAAGAATATGAAATGTCAGTTCCCATTCAGCACTCAGCCTAGTTGAGCGGCTGCATGTGTAACTACCTTGCATGTACCAGTTCTTGCCAGGTTTGTTGCTCCTTTATGAATGAAATAGGCTTGAAAAAAGTTCAGCTCTGCCTCATTTTCATATAAATTTCCACATTTTTTGAGACACTTAGAAATATTGTAGCTCATATTAGTGGTCACGCTTCATGTCTTAAGTGAGATGATTAAGCGGCAAGAAGTGTTTTGATGTGTTTTCTGCTGGGGGTAGATGTATGCAGTACATTTTAGTTCATAGAAACAAGTTCTTCCCTTACACACACACCATCCTAAAAGTCATAAACCTTTGTACCATGATATTCCTATTGCTGCAGTTGGATTTTAAGTTGGTTGAAAAATTTATAAATACTCCTTTTTGGCTACCTATCTGAAGAGCCTAAAGAAATGCAGTGAGCTCTGTGCTAAGTCAATTATAACTCACACTAAATAAATTGATTCAATATCTCTCTGTGGCAGAGGAATGACCTAGCTAGCTTTTGTTTTGGATGGAACTACATCTCCTTTTATAAAGCCACCATTGCTCTGTTTAAAGAAAATGATTAGCATGGAAGCCAAATTTTTGTAAAATAGTGGACTCTGCCAGCTGAGCTATTAATCAGTCGTTTACGGTTCTCCCTTTCATTCAAATGCTGCTTGTAATTCTGCAGACAGAGCTTCTACCTTTGCTGCTGATAACTCTGGTTAGCTCTTCTCCACCTCAGTGGGATTACAACAGAGCAGAAAGAGAAAATATTTGTTTACTTTTCGCAGCCAAACAGATAATATGCAATTCACTGTCACTGTGGCCAGGCTTTAAGACGTGTCATGCTTTGAGATGACACAGGGTCTTTTCTGTGAGGCGGACATGTGTGTGCTTGTGCAGTTGACGTGCCTTCCGTCCAGACAGGCTGGTGTTTTCAAATGAAGCTCCCATGGTAAAAGTCTCACTGACTTCGTGGAAGGAGAGTTAGTTTATGGGTCTGATCAGTTAGGAGAATGTACCAATAGCAATAATAATGTACACTTTTCTCTGAAATATCTGAGTTTTGCAAGTATCCATTATGTAGTTAGTAAAGCAAGTGTTATGAAGTTGTTGTGCTCTTCCACATGGTGAACTTGCTTCATTCCTTTATATGTAGTGTAAGTTGATATGCTGATGCAGGGGAACATGATAACCCTGTCAAAGAGGAACCAAAGCTTCATCTATAATAAAATTCATAGAAAACTTTAGAAGTCAATATTGATGGTGTATACAGTGTTTATAGAATCAATGTAATTACATATCTATGGTATAAGCAAACCGGTATCAAATCCATGCATATAAATTTTATGTATGTTTTAATGGCATATACTTGTTTTTCTGATACTTTATTCTTGTCATTTCCTGAGTCATGCCGAAGAGAAGACCATAAAAGATACTACTGTTAGTTTCCTGTAACTTCAGATACCCATACTTAAAATCTCCACTGTTGTGAGCTATTGTGTGTCTATTAACGGAAAACCTGAAAGTAATTTAGATGCAATCTCATAAGATAGAAGTTCTTATGTCATTCAGACTACACCTAGCGTTCCAGTGAGCTTAATGAACTCACTTTCGAAGATAAAAAGTGATAGACATTATTAGAACATATTATATATGTGTTCGAACTTTGTGGGTATGTTAGAGTTATTTGAGGAATGTGTAATTAGACTTTGTCACAATGCTTGTGTATTAAGGGACAGCTCAAGTTTGATGTGCAAGCTGAACTTAAGAAACCTGTTGGGTCACAGATGGGATCTGGAATCTGAATGTGTGGAGTTTCTAGCTTTTATTACAAAATTGGGATCAACGCTCCCCAGAAGTATTCCAAGATAGCGTGAGCTAGTTAGTTGAGAGCATTCATCTCTATTGCACTTAGATGTCTCTGCAAAGACACCCCCGTGTCCCCAGTTCCACGCTGCGGCACAGAGCTACCTGAGAAGGCACAGGCCCAGCATAGCTCTGGTACAGTTTAGGTTGGAAACCACTAATCCAGACTGCTAGATGAGACATTAAATATTAAAATAAAATATTATTAGCATTTATTAAAATAGTTTAGATTCTTAAAGTTAACAAGCTGGAAGAAATCAGAAGCTTTTTTTCCCCCCCACCTTTTCAGAGGAAATTTGTATGCAGGCTGACTAGCATAGCAAATTTCAGCCAGATGTGAATTAAAACTGCTAAGTTACGAATGCTTGAGAAACAGAGTGCATCGTGGAAATGACAGCTCCAGCACAGGAATGCCAGGAGCTGCTGTAATAACTTAATATTTAAAATGCAATAAAATCAGAAATAAGCGCCTTTAGATTTTTCGTGTTTCAGAAGGAGATTATGACTGAGGCGCATTGCTTCTGTAGACAAATTCCCTGTGATTTTTACAGCTACAGCACGAGCAGGTCTTCACATGCCTACAAGAGTAAATCAGTTTTTAAAGAGGTGGTATATTTGAAACTAGCAATCAGCTTTTTGCCTTTTTTTTTTTTATATCTTTATTACAAACATCTGTAAACTTTGAAGTGCTGTCTACTGGAGTAGAGTTCCCTGAAACAGACATCTTGTTTGTGTTAATGTGCCTGATACCTTGCTTGGTCCTTCTCAGGTCTGGAACTCTTAAAATCATAAGGTAACAAAATGTTTGTTTGTTTATTTTACAGGTTACAGTGATGTTAATTGCAGGTACCATTCAGATGGTCAGCATTTCAGGATTGTTATCCTTCTCATTCTATGAAAGCCTTGAGAAAGGGGAAAAAGCCATTTACTGAGAGAGTTGTTACTGTTGTTGTGAGGCATCCTCTTCTGCCTTGCATACTTCATAATTAATCGCAAGCACTCAAATGCGGTGGGTTTTTTTTCTGTCACGGAACACTCTTGAAGGATTTGGAAAGCAGTTTTGCAGGAAGTAGGGTAATAGGAATATTTTAAACTCCTTCATTCACATAAAGGAAAAGGATGTTTCAAGTCGTTATTTTCATTGTAATGTATGAGTAATAAAATACTACCCACACTATTAGGCAGCTGACTGCAAACTGATTCTGTTGGATAGCAACAGGTTACAAGTGTGGCTATGTTTCAAATCACAAATAGGTATAATATTTATGACAATAAATGCAGTAAAAGCAGTAGTCCTTGCCATCCCTTAGAGAATATTGAACAGTTTAACCCCAAGAGACTTAGAAATCCAAATATAATAGAATATGCCTGATCCTGGTAAAGCATATTCCTCCTATATTTCCTCGTAAAATTTAAACATAATCTGAGTAGTAGTTTTCATACTTGTCTGTGACTGATGTTAAAACTTGCATCTTACATCTTAAGATGTTAAAACTCACATCTGTAGCCAATAAAATAAATAATCTTTGATAATATGAGTGGAAAATGGGTAATAAAATTACATTCATTAGTAATGAACAGAATTTAAATGTGTAGGTCTCCAAGGATGAGAAAAATGTTTTCCTTTCATCATTTCTAAAAGGCATTTTGTGTAATGCCAAAATTCCTGCATGAATAGGTATAAAAAATTGACTAGTCAGAAAGTCAGACTAGTCAGCTGAAATATTTTGAGTAGACAACATTTTTCTTCATGCTCTAGAGCTGTGAGAGGAATTGCAGACACTGGATTCTTGAATATAGCATAAAACAATCTTAAAATTGTTGAAGAATCTGTGGTTTAGTAGCCTGTGTAAATTTACATCAATACTGTAAAATGATGCATTTGTTAGTATGTGGAGTAACAGCATTTTGATTAAAAACTTAAAGTTTGTAAATACCAAGAATGTGTTAAAACCATGGCACCTTTTTTTAACTGCAAAAGATCCTAACTGGCTACTGCAGATAGATTTCCAGAATGAAACAGTGGATCAGTTCTTGTGAGAGGTTATAAGTTTAGAATTATTGCATAAAACATGTTAAGGATATAATGAAAAAAACTGTAAGCTGTTTGCTCTCACTTCTGGTAGACCATAGCTCTTATAGGAACACACATTATGGGCTTACTTTTCCCATGATGTTTGTCAGCAGAGGTGTATCAGCAAGCCCTGCTGCCCATTCACATTGGTAGAAGCATCTGTTACTTCACTGAAAGAATTTTTGCTTCCATAGTTTTAACTGAGTGCTGCTGATACAGTTGTATCTATGGTAGAACATTTACTGGCATAAATGTGTTTATTTAGGGGTGTCATTACTTTTTTCCCCATTTCTATTAGGAAAACTAGTCTACCATCATGTGCATGCTGATCTGTTTCTTGCAGGTTTTATAACAAATAATAATCTCTAAGTGGTAAATATTTTTCAACTATTTCACATTATTATTTTCCCTAGGACCTTAGTGGGGGTATTTTAAACCAAGAAAAAAACCTAATCAGCTACACAAAGAAAATACTGACAGTGGCCACACACACATTGTCGGTTAAACCAAAGAAGTTTTACCCTGTCCTCCTTACATGTAGTGAGTTTGCTATAGTGGTGCTCCAGTGACTTAAAACAGGTGCTTGCTTTTGCGTGTTTTCTCCTGCACACACTACCACGGTTATATCCAGCCCTGAAAGTCTTGTCTCCGCTATATTAGCCGTTCAAACTTAAGTTTTGTCCCTAAAGCTTTTCAGTGCAAAAAACCCTTCCTGAGCTAAATCCTGGTTTAACTCTGATTCAGCTGGCTGCCTGGGATAGGGTGGAGGGTTGTAGCACATGGAGGAGGAGGATGAAAGTTGGAAGTTTATGTTGCTGTGCTGTAATAAGGGTGAAGTATCTGGATTTACAAGTTTATCTAATGACGATCCATGGACACTGTTGTACTACTTTGTGTAGTGCATGCTGTTTCTCAGGGTGGCTAGCATAGCTGAGAGAGGCATTGATGACAAGCTCTTGTTTCAGATGTACTTGGTGTAGGCATTACTTGTCTCTGTTATGAAAACATTTTCTGGCAGGATTTGTCTGTGTTTGATTTCTTTAAATCATGGTTTTAAAAAAAACTAGGACAAATCCAAGTAACTGGAATAAGGTGCTGTTTTAGAGTTTGTATAATTATTTGTAGCACAGTGAGCTGGCCTGTATTTATTTCAGAAATATGCTTAAAATATGTTTAAAATGAGAAGAAAATAGCAATACATCCTCAAGTTAAAACCTCTTCAATGCATGCAGTTTACGTTTAATATCTTAATGTGCTATGTGTTCATTAATTTAATACAAAAACACCATCTGTATAAAAAAGATCAAATAAAATAACTGCATTTTTTCCTCATATCGAACAAAGTAGTTGCCAGATAGCATACAGCAGGAAGAGCAAACGCCTTTCTCCTCTTTCCCCTACCTCTGGCGTCTGGGGTACAGTTTTCTTTTATACTCTCCCCTTAACAGTGTGGTACTGGGCAGGGTGATTTTTCACTAAGAGGCAGCTGGTTGTGTATTTCTGAGCTGTGCTTAACTCCCTGATTGCGTTTTGTTGAATGTGTTATCCATTCTTGCTGGTGTGGGGGGCAGCCCCACAAGAGGAGAGATGTGGCCCGACGTACTTCATGCTGGAAGCTCACTTGAAATGGCCTGAAGGCTGTGTGCTTTTTTCCCCACGTCTTGTTCTGAAATCTTCCTAATTTTCCTATCCCTTCTCCTTCATACCTGCTCTGATTTTTTACTTCCTTATTTTTTTTTCCCTGTGGGCTTTTTTGGTTGCTTGGTTGGTCGGTGAGTTGTGTTTTGTTCCTCACCCCAGTCTTGGGCTCCTTTTTGGTGCCGCTTTGCTGTCTCACTGGTGCCAGCAGTGCTTTTGGCTTGGCCTCATCTGTGACTGGACCGGACCACTTAGTTCTGGTTCAGACCAGTGGCTTGATAACTAGCCATATTTTTGAAGCAATATATGCTGGTTTAAAGGGGAGAGCAGGAGAAAGGCTTGGGGCACCTCTGGAGTTTCAAGGAGACGTGAGCAGCAATGTCTGCCCTCCTCCAGCCTTCCTCTCCATCCCTACTTTCTTCCCCAGTTGATAATCACCTTTTTGTTAGTTTGGTTTAGTCTCAGTGAAAACTTGAGATTATGGGACAGGCTCCATTCCTTTTCAGGAAACAAAGAAACCCCTCAAACTGCCCTTCAGTTCAGTGCCCTGCTAGAAAACATACTGACTTATGGGACTGCAAATTTCCATATAGATCCTGTCTTGGGTGAAGTAAGTGTCACCAGACAGAGAGAAAAAGCTGTGCGTAGGCTATCCTGTGAGAGCTGTACATACTGGCTTCAGCAAGAGCAGGACTGGTTGCAGAATTAACTTTAAAAGTTCCTCACTACTTAATCCACAGCAGCTGCTGATGTTGTGTTTGGTGCATTTCCTTTTACCATTACTGCTCTTCTGCTCACTCCTGGCCTTTCCTAATCCAAAGTCAATATTGGTGAGGACGGCAAGGTTGGAAAATACTGATTTAGTAAATGAAAGGTAGCTTACTTGCTATCTTGAGGAACCAGGACATTGGCACTTTGCACTGGAACCCATACGTTTATGCTTTGCGCTTTCAAGTTGATGTGGGAGGAAGCATCAAATCCTCTTCAAATTTCAGATAATTATTAAGTAACTTATTATAAGATTAAGTTTGCATTCTTAAAGGAAAGCTATGAGCCTTGAAACGTTTCAATTAGTAATACTTCTTGGCTTCAAAATGCTTTCGGATTACATGTGAGCACTTCTAAAGAGATACTGTGGAGGTTGTGGCTAATTAGGAGAACTGCATATTAGCATTGTAATTTGGCTAGCTTTGCCTTCCTTGAACAATAAAAAACCCCAGACTTCTTGCGCAAAGTCTGTATCTGTGAAGTAGATAAGGTGAATTCTAAAAGGAATGTATTTATTAAGAGTGAATCATAAATGATTGGCGTATATCTGAGCAGTTGAAATTTCAGTATCCCAATTCCAGAATGACTTTATTTTTACTTCCTTTTTTGCTTCAAAACCTGACGAGGAGCATAGAATGACTGTCATAAAGTAAAATACTGGGGTTTGTTTGCAAATAAAGTTGGGTGGTGTGCTAGAAAATGAAGATATCCAACTGAACTTTGCTTGCTTCCCAAATAACTGCAGTGCTGCATAGATCTGAACAAAACCCTCATACTTGCAGTATCTTTGAGGATACTGTTTTAAGGTGGCTTTCTTTTAGTTTCTAGCTTGCCATTTACTCGTAACTGCTTCTCAAGCTTGTCACCCACAGTTTCAGAGCAGCTCACTCTGCTGCTTCTAGCTGCTTTGCAGACCTGCAGGCTACCCAAGGCTTTACGTTTATGAAGTATTGCCCTATTACTCTGTCCTGCTAGTTGATAATATTAGGTAGGAATTACAGTTCCTGCTTATGTCAATAAAATTTTGGCAAAGGCCCCACCTAAACCAGCAGTGTAAGAAAAGCAAACCATAGGGTCTGGTACTAGAACAGACAAGTGCTTCATTAACCCAAATTTGCAGAGGCTCAGTTTTTGCAAGTGGAACGAGATTTTGTACAAGGGTTCAAATCCTTTCTATTATATAGGAGCTCCCCATACAACTGTAATAGACAAGGTTTTCAAAGAAGTCTGTGCTCAGGGACAGGAGAGGAAAGAAAGGAAAGTTGCTCCCCTCATTACTACCCTAAATCTTGGGGTAGCGTCATGCTCTAAGGCTTGAGCCAATCAGTTCACTGCTGCCAAAAAACATAACCCAGAAGAAAACAGGTAGGGGAAAAAAGGGCATAGTTTTCCATTGGGTTAGCAAGTGAAATCAGCTCCCCATGCAGATAGATGGGTAGTAGAGTGGGGGGGGCAGGAATGGCTGGCTGGAGCAGGGGGAAGGCAGAGTGGGGTATCCCCTTTTCGGTGGCAGACCATGAGAATAGCTCAGCCTTAAACTATAACTTTTGTTTGTAGCACTGATGTCTAATACCTGTGATCTTTTAAAAACTTGCCTCCTATTTTACATCTTTTTTAGCATTTGACTGAAGGCATTCATGGTGACAGAATGGCTTCAGTTACTGCGGTGTGATATCTGATTTTGTGCTCCACCTCAATCTCTTGTTCTTTAAGTTTTTTTCCTTCCACTTGGAATGTCTGTAGGGCACGATCGTATTAGTTAAACATGTACATTGATGGTTACAGTATCAGTGAAAGTGAAGGTTTCAGTGCTGACTTGCAGTGCATTTGCTATTTATTTACTTTTCAGGCTACCCAGTGGGATATGAGAGTGAACATGTCCTGCTCTTATTTGAGCCTCAGTATGCTTACTGTGCGCATTTGTGCAATTGCTGTGAAGAAAAAAATCACTACAATAGACTCATAAACCTGAGCAGCTGTAGGGGCTTTCTCTGCAGAAAAATAAAAGGACTCTATTCCAGTCACCTTGTGAGTTTGCACTCTGTGGCTTGCTTCTGCTGTGCCCTGGCAGCACAGGAGCACGGTCCTGCCTGAAAAACATGCTGCAGAACAATCTGGACTGCAGTCGGTCCCCTCCCCAAAACCCTGCCGCTCAATCTCGTCCCCTCCTGCTTTCAGAGACTATTTACTCCTTAAAAACACCTCTCAAACAGCTGCGCAAGGTGCATGCAGGCAAGCACTTTTAAATAACATGGCTCCTTTAATAGCCAGTCTTTAGAGCAGAGTGAGATGAGCTAAGCTTCTTGATTTTCACAGAGCTGAATGTTTGCCCAGTTCCTCTGTAGCATACACCCCTAAGGAAAAATGACAGTCTGCAATCACTTCGGCATAGCTAGATGCCATGTAAGTGTCATACAGTATCCACAGTTGGTTACTCACAGGTTATAAGGAGGCTGCTTTTTGTTATAACTGCACTGCTATTTGCTTGTTGTTCCTTGAAAAGAATAATTGTGTTGCTTGGCTTCATGTACTGCTTGTGTACTTCTATTATTTGCTACTCATAATTGTGCATGTTTGTAGTAACAGGTAGTTTCCTATTTCTATGAGAGATGATGAGGAAGTATTTTGAAAGAATGAGAAATGAAAGGCCTAAACCTTTATTCTGGGAAAAAAATATGCTTTGCTCTCAATGTACAAGTCTCTTTGTCGTTGGCCCCTCAACCTTACTGCTATGGTGATTTTAAAATCTCTTGGACAAAACCGGGCAATGATAGGCAAAACTGCACAGGGAACCAACAAAGAATTCCTTGCTCAATTTTTTTTTTTAAATAAACAAAAGGATTTATGTTGAGTCATCCCTGCTCTCCTAGCGCTTTGTTTTGTGCGAGTCTGCGAGGGAGATGGAGAGAGGGCAAAATTCAGGGAGGAGATACCATCTAATCCTGTAGACAGGGAGGAAAGGCTGGGCAGAAGGAACGCATGTGCTCCCAATGTGTTCGTTTATGGTAGTGCAGCTTTAGTATTTGCCAACCAAATGGATATTTAAAACAGAAGATGAATAGTGGAGAACATCATCTCAAACCTACCGTGGCTGTTTGAAATAAGGCTTATTTGCTAAACAGTATCTCTGTAAGGTCATTCTGCATTTTAGTTGTTTTACTGCAGGCTCTTGCTAATTGATTTAAAACTTGTCTTGAGAGGTCAGGTTTGTTCCTTGGTTTTGTTAAGAGTGAGAGCTGTTAGGCATGACGTGAGGCTGTACAGCCTTTTCAGGCAGCAAATCCCTGCTAAAAAACCTCCTGTTATCAGTGAGACAGGAATATGCTCTTGATGTGTGCACCTGTAGACCAGTGGGTAGGGACAGCACACTGCCTCTTGGCACTGAGCCAGTACTGGTGAACAAGTGCATGAATGTCTCCATCTTGAAGTTGTTTGTTTCAAAACAAACAATGCCCTAAGAGGCATATTTCTTCAGATATCGTTTAGTTTCCACTATTTAATTCATTTTACTGACAGTGGAGAGAGTGTGATATGGCAGCAAACGAACTAGTTTTTATTTAGAGAACATACTAATAATATTGAGCAAAGCATTGAAATGTCTGATGTGGATCCCTCTTCTGCAAAGCACCAAGATAACAGTGTATCTTTGGTGCAATATTTGTATTTCATCACCTTTGCTGAGATTCAGATGAAGTGTAAAGTTAAGAATATGTTGAACTGTTTCGTAGAATTAGATGGGAAATAAACACCAGCTTTAGTGCACCAAGAGGTACCTGTTTATTGATAAAGCTAAGATTACTATCAGCAGATAAAATTTTGTATTTTCCACAATGCTTTTCATTTCCCAATTTTAATATAAAATGCTTTCAAAAATTGAACTTTTAATGTAATTTAATTCAGCTGAGGGGAGGAAACATTAAGAGACAAGAAAAAAGTGAAGAGGATTTTTTTAATTTCTTTTTAGCATTTTATTGCTTGTTTAGCTTGTTTGTGCTTGACTTGGTTTGTAGTGAATCATCCACTCTGTTTCTTAGCTCTTGCTCTTAATTCAGTGCGGGGTGAACAAGGCAATTCCATGTGTAAAAGTTAATTCTTAGTAAAGCAGGAGATATTTGTAAAGAGAGTAGATAATCCAGATAAATTGCAGGTTCCGAGTAGCTGCTACTTTGTACTTAATCTTTGCTGAGAGTAGATTAGGAAACCAAGTTAAATCAAACAAGCGTGCTTTCGTTTCTGAGGCTTAGTTCCAGGCTAACACTGAGCATGAAAATGCTGGTTGCCATTTTGTGGGGTGCAGGTTGCCAGATCTGTGAATTCTTACCAGACCCTTCCACTGGCATACGAGGAGTTTTTGTCAGTCAGTATTTCAGAAATGCTCCCAAATACCTTACTGGAAGCATTTCGTAAGTGCCAATGCCCCTTTAAATTTCTGTGTGAGAATTTTGTTGTGCTTTTTTTGTAACCAAACCTAACATAATCTGAGGAAGAATCTTACAAATTCTCCGTGATAGTGTCTTACTGTGCTGCAGGTGGTTTCTCTGCCGGTTCTCAGCAGCTTCACAGAAACAGACGTTACCCTCCATTTTGAGGGGGATGCACTATCTCCTTAAAATGGCAGTTGTGGAAGGGATCACTGGACGTTGTGTCAGCCCAGATTTTTTTTTTAAACTGAATCAGAAGCTTTCACAGGCTCAGAGTGGCATAGGCCATATTGTACAGAAGGTGGAAGTTCTTGTCGGGATAAACGTTTCTTCAAGGCCTTTCCCCATCAGCAAAATCTCCTTACATTTTCCTGCCAGAAGCTGGGATCCCACAGGCAGTGTCCGTAGCCACCTCAAGTCTGAATAGCCTCACAAGGCTTTGCATATTCCCTGTGCTTGACCTGTGTCGGGATGTTTTTGTGTAGACCGTGTACAGTGCTAGTACCTTGACGGGCGTATTTTTTTGTTGTATGCCAAGTACTGCTACATGGTTAGTGCTGCTGCAGCCCGAAATGGTGATGAAGAGTGCAGATGTTGGGCCCCACAGATGCTCAGCAGTGGAGATTTGTGAAGTTTATTTTGATAAGTAACCTTCATTATTTCACATATTCTGAAATTATTTTGTGTTTTAACTGTGATAACGTTCATCTGGTTGACTTCAGTACATTAAGAAGTTAAATCTTTAAAATGCTCTGTCATGACACAAATCCACAGAGGGAAAAATGCATGTCAGTGGGTGTCATCCTGCAGTGTTCGGTGAAGGCCATTTTGTCATTGTTGTGCAGGAGTAAAATGATATATTAGTACCCAGGCAAAGTAAACTGAGTAATTTGGGGAACTGTAGTCATGTTGCTTTTAACTGCCCTACTTGTGGTATGTTTAATAGTCAAAAAATTTTGTACTGCTTCATGGAGGGCTTATAGGTGCAGTGGCAGAAGGATATGACTGAAAAATGGGCTTATTTTTGGAAACCTAATTATAACGGCATCATTTTACTTTTCCGTTATTGTTGCCCAAAGTTTGTCATGTTTCTAGTGTTGCTATTAATGTCGTCTTAAATGTCAAATTCAAACTGCTGATGGTGATCATCTCATATCACATTGCTAAATATATACACGCTGTTGAGAATGTCTGATGTAAATGTTATGCCAGACCCTCTACGTATGCATATTAGAAGTCGTCTTATGCTAAATAGCTGCTATAAAATCTATACTTAACTATTTTCTTAAGTGGTATACGAAACAAATCGAGACTTTTTTTTCAGGAGACCCCATACTATTGTATTATTTTAAATGATTTGTGATAGGGAAGATCTTGCTTCTGAATAATTGTGACACTAAATGCTGCTAAGTAAGAAATTCCAAATATATCTTCACTGATGAACTGAAAGCTAATGTCATTTCCTTCTAAATGTTGCTCTGTGAGATCTAGGTGCTTGTGACTACCACCTAGCAACTAGCAGTCAAATGAAGAAAAACAGAAAATGCCTCAGGGACATTCTTAGTAAAACTTTCTAATATATAAAAAAATAAGTTGGCCTTTGTCCCTTGTCTGGTAAATTCAATGCAGATTAATTATTAATGATAAACAGCTCTTCACTTTCTTTTTACTGAGTCATTTTGGAAATGAAAAGTCACTTTAAGACATAGGTTCTTATAGTCCTTAAAGTAGTTGGCTGGTTAATTGTATATGAATGACTACCATGTGTAGCTTAAGTTGCAGTGTTCAGTTTACTACTTGGAAGCAGGATGTGCAAAGCTTTCTTCTGATATATATTGAATTTCATGCGTTTAAGCTATTTGAAGTGTACAATATTTGTAATTTGGACTGAAACATCAATTATGTGCTGTTGGAGCTGTTCTTTAAACTCTTCTTTGTAAGAAATCACCTGTAGCTTCACTGTGTAAATAAGATTGCAAACATAACTGAAAAATGAGTTAGTATCTTGTTGCTACTAAAAGTGGTTGCAAATGACTGGAGATTACATGCCAAGGGAATAAGATTTTGCCTTTACAATGGTTCTGTGATGTTTCCAGTGGCCTCTAATATCTGCCATTATGCTTTTTTTCATGCTTCAAAAGCAAGGTCTTGAAATTTTATAGTTATAAATATATTTATTATATTCACCAACATCTGCGAAAAAAGATGATGTGTCTGACTTCTGGCACATGAATACATAATTGTGGGATTTCAAAGTGATTGTATCTTGTTAGAACAGCAAACCTTTGGATATCAAATATGCAATTTTGAAGAAATGAGGGATGCCATTTGTTTTTATTAAGCTGGGATTTGAATGTTTAGAGAAAGCATTGGGGGAGGCATTTCTTTTGAAATGGAAGTAATATTCCTCATTTGTGATGTTAAAAATATTTTTTTGGCATTCTTTACAAATAAATTCAGGAATCTGTGCCTAAAAGAAATACGCTTATTTTCCATGTCTACTTATAACTTGGTTTTTATTATTATTTCCATTTTCATGAGGGTTTCTGTGTAACAGCAAAACCAGAATTGAATATACTGCTCTTGAAATCTACCATCATTGCTTTGTGATGGAAAGGCCAATGTATTGATGACAGAATACCGATGCATTGCAAACTCTTCATTCTATTATCAAGTCATAAAGAAAATCAGTGAGTGATGTTTTTCAGGCAAGGAACTGCAGAATAAAGTTAAATTTAAGTATTTTAGCTGACCACGAACAAAGAAAAAGACAAGGCTAATAAAGCTCGGAATTCAGCCATTACCTCTCTTTTCATTTATTCAGTGAACACCTTTCCATCTTTTGTGCAGCTTTCCACTCTTGTCCTTTTGGTTAGTCACATATTCCAAATACCAAACCATGTATAAGTATGCTTTTATATCCTGAGAAGCTTGCACTTTCTATGGAAGATTAAGGTTTTGGTTGGTCAACTTAAATTTACAAAAGCCGACATACTTGTATGATTTCAGATGTAATGTACAATAAATGTAGATGATGCAACAGAAGTTTATGGTTTTAGACCTGTCTTATATCCTGACCGATCCCCTTCACCACGAGAAAATTTAATTCTCTTGTATATTTTTCAGTATCCAACCTTGAGGCATTTTGTACTATTTCTCTAATTATGCTTATGAAGTGGCATTTGAGGAACCCTTAGGGAATATTGGGAAATCACTTTCTTAAAGGTTGCTCTTCAGTACAGGATGTGTGAAGAATTAGTTCTTTTTTGGTGGGTTGTGTTTGATTACAAGGAAATTGTATCCTGCATTTAGTAAGGTAAATCCAACGCACTCTTCTTCATGCAGTAATAGTGAACTTCTGCTATAAAATTAAATTAAGAATTCAGTAAAATGTATTCTAACTCAGGCTTACAATTTTAGTGCATTTTATGTTCATGGCGAACATGATTATTCCTAAGTGTGTATGGGATTAAGGATGGCTTTATGAATTCAGCATTGTAATTGTTTAGTTGGTCCTCGTTTTGATGCCTTGTGTTTCAGCGTAAGCATGAGGGTGTTTGTTTTGTTATGAGGAATTGTTGCAAGAAGTCAATACGCTGGAGGAGGACAAGCTAGTATGGAGAAATTGGCAAATACAGAGAGGTGCAATTAGCAGAAAAGGAAAGAAAATTATCTAAAGTGATATATAGCCAGTAATAATAGAAATAAGGGGGGAAATTACAATATATGTTAGAAAAATACATAGATTGGAGAATAAAGTAAGGGTAGCATTTATCTGGAGAAAGTTATCTAAGTCCTGGAATTTTTTTAAGAGTAGGCTGCACACAGCACTGAGAAATAACACGAATAGAAGTGAGGAGAGGGATAATTTACTCAGTCTTTTCTATCTCAAACTTACAGCTGTCACCTGTAAGTGAGATTCAGTTGAACATGAAACCTGCGCTGCAGATTTAAGTGCAGTATGTGCTTCACCGTGTCCTGAACTATGGGTCAGGAGCAGCTGGGCACATGAGGGCCCCCTTTTGCATTGGGTAGATCAAATTAGGACATTCAATAACTTCCTTAGATTAATTTAATATAAAAATTTTAGTAATGAGTGGGGAGGAGTTAGCGTAATGGTAAAGAAGACAGTGCATGCATGAAACGTATGAGAACACTTGCACTAGAGCATATGGTGGATCACAGTTGAGTATAGGCATTATTTTCCTTTTTAATTTTTTAAGTTGCATAGTGCCAGTGAAGACCTTGTCAAGCCTATATTTTGTGGTGTGAAATATAGTTAATGGCAGCTACCACGTACAGCGAGTAGGATGGCAGGAGGGCCCTGTCTGTGCATCTCGGACGGATCAGCAGGCATGAGAAATGAAAATCCAATCTTTCATCTTTCTGAGCTTTCCCTCCCTTGCCAAGATTACACCTGTGACAGCCCCACAGAGATATTTGATGCTGCTCTTGCTATTGTTAATATTAAATATTAAAATTAAGTATAAATTATTAATATTTTAGTAGTCACACAAGTCTCCACACATCTTTAGAACCTCTTTGTACTAAGCAGTTTTCAACCATATAGAGGCACAGCCTTGTCCTGAAGAGCTTGTAATATAAAACAAAGGATGTATGAAAAATGGGGAAGGATGACTCAATCACATATCTGTATTATATATTTTTATTTTAATTTATGAGTAAAACACCAAATGTTCCTATTTTCTCTTCAGCCTGGCTGTTGGTTGGCTAATTTGGAAGGAGAAACTGCAAATAGATGTGGATTTGGGTTTGCTTGCCCTTCCTTCATACTTCTGCACATTTCAGTAATTCATAAAAGCTTGTAGCTTCTCAATTTTTAAAAAAATTTCAGATGCAATATTCAAAAAGATTAAAGAGAATAAAATTTATAGGTCATATTCCTGGCTGCTCCTGTCTTATATTTTACCATCTAGAGTATGTCCCAATGCTAGAAAAATGCCTTTTATAGCTAAGTTTTACTGTCTTTAGTCAAATTGATGACAGTACAAATTGATTCCAGATCCGGGATCCAGATTTATTGTAATTGTTTGAAAACAGATGCTGATTCAAATTACTGCGTTTAACAACTAGAAATAAAATGGCATTGTCTGGTGGTCAAGTGTTAATTTGGATGACTTAGGGCATGGAGTAAACTGCTCCAAGGGGAGCATCTGCTGCACCATTTGTGCCTGCGCTGCATGGGAGAGGCACAAGTAGAAGGACATTGTGACAGGATGGTCCTGCAAACTGGCTTACTTTGGTGAGCTGGGGCTTTAGAGAGCCCCATCCAGGAGGATGCTCTGTCCATCAGGGCAGATGGACAGAAGTTGGGCTGTGGTTGCTTGCAGTTGCAGTGATCAGGAAGAAAATTTGTTGTTTAGGTAAGATTACCTGAGGCTAGCCAGTTTTTTCTGACTTCTTCATACTATTGGCTGAGGAGAAGCAGCTCTGGGAAGACAAATTCTTTAATTTGTAATGACTTGTGAGGATTATTACAGTCTCTAATACTCAAGGCCCAGCAATGCACTTTGATGACCAAGGATCTCCCTCACAGAAGAACTGCACAGTTCATTCATACAAAATATACACACAATAGAAATATAGACACCAACCCCACTAAGAAATGTCATAGACTGGTAGGATGTGGGCCTTGAAAGGGCAGCGGAGACTGACTTTCATTAGGATTTCTCCTACTACTGAAGGAGTGCCTCAGTGTACAAAGATGAGGGGGAACCTCCTGCGTGGACATCTGGCACAGCTGCTGCTTAGAGGCAGGTAGATGATTCACTTCTGCATCTTAGCCTTCTTAATTTGACTTTGTTATCTAGCCCAGATAGGCTGGCGTCTACTTCTGCGTGTGTGTGGCTTTGAAGGTTTGGTGCTTCTGTGTCTCCTTGCTTGGGATTCCCTACTTACAGAACTCCATCCCCCCACCCCCATTATAAAGTAAAGTGAATCAATCTGCTCCATAAAATTAACAAGAATACAGCTTGTTTGCTTTTGTGTTTTTATCACGGTATCAAAAGTTCCTGACCAGTCTCCTTGGCCTGCTGGCAGACATGTCTGTTTTGTATGACACTCCAGCCTCTTTGCTTTTCATCAGAAAGGGACCCAATCCATCCATACTTCTGGCTTTTCTGCATGCTCTGTTTAGTGTTCTGTTCATTTTCTCCCACTAACCTTAACCTGTCATATCAGTGCTGTAAAAGTTCATGATTTCTTGAAGTGTTTCTGCTTTCTGTGAAGCCTAAATAGGAAAAAGTGATATTTTAAATACTGTGTCTTACTCTAGCTACTGACTATGTATTTTCCACATATTAATATTTCTAATGTTTTCTCTGTTTTTGAACTGTTTGAGGTTTTTCTAATGATCTAACCTTTTTTAAAACAGTCATCTTGTCCTATATATTAACAACTACATAGCGACGTCTTTTTTTACATGAAATATATGTCAGCATTTTGTATTCTGTGTTCATGAATAGGGCCTCTTACTTCATGAAAACACTAGTTAGTGTTTAAGTGCTTTGTTTATTTGGGGCTTCTAAGCATTACACATTTTCTAATCTGTTTGCTTATGATTACATGAGACCATGGTGTTTTTATGATATCTTGCATTGACTTACATACATTATTGCAAAGCTCATAGTTTTGTGGTCTCTTTTACTGCTACAGTCCTTCAGATAAATCAATGGGAATAAGGTTTAAATCTGTGTGATGACAAATAGGACCGCGATGTTTTCAAATTGATGTCTTCTCAAAGCAAAACAGAGGCATGGCCACTCTGTCCAGCCACAGTAGCTCATCATGGTGTCACTCTTCTTCCACGCTTCTTTACTTCAGTTTCCATGACTGATCATCATTATTTTATAATAATTTTTAAGAATGTGCATGGTCCAACTTCTCTGGCTCTTTATTACTCCTGTTGCTACAGCATTATACAATTCCATGGTGTCCTTCATGTGTTTCTGGCTTGTTCTTCTCATCTCCGCACAAGCTAGCGTTCCTGAACTCTACGAAGTACAGCAGAGCTCACTGGAAGCCCGTCACTCTGTTGTAGCCATTGAGATGCAAGGTTTTGATTCCCCCAAACATTATTTACATCTTGTGTTGCTGCCTCTTGCACTTTCTCCATGGTGGAGTCTTCTTCCACCCCCTTCCACACTCCTGGCAATACATGAACTTTGTGTTCGTGTATTTGTTAAATAGCTTGAACAGGGAGCTATAAAACAATTCAAGTGAACTTTGTGCTCTTGACATTCGCTCAGTCACTAGTGCCCTAAGGGGTATCTTCTTGGAGCTTTTGTTTCCCTTTTCAGAGTTAATCAGAGACATAAAGACTATTTTGTCTCGAGACCTACAACCACTGAAAAGCAACAAAGGATCAGCACAAATCACTGAACTTCTTATGGCATATAAGACTTGGTCATCTCATTAAGTATTTATGTATGCTCTCTTCTTTTTCCTGCAGCTGTCATATTTCTCAGAGGGGACACAGTACCTTATCACCACATCCACTTGTCTTTATGCCTCTTTATGAAGCTGCAATGGGAAGCTCAATCTTTTTTTAGCAAGTCAGACATAGTAGAACTGCTTTTAGTTTAAGCATTTTGCAGTCTTGCAGGAAAATACTCTGGGTGTGAGCTGTTTAGATTCTGTTTGCCTAAGTATGAGCTGGCTTTCATAATTCATTACTCTTTGCAGTATCTGAATTCTGGGGGGTTTGTTTCTGGTGGTTTGGTTTGGTGTGTATATATATATATTTATATATATAAAGCGCCTATCACCATATTGATAAGCATTCTTTGGAACCACTCTGACAGCAGAGGTAAGAACAGGAGTCAGCCTGTCAGTACCTCAGCATTTCTGTTTCCAACCAATTTAAAAAAAAAAAAAAAAAAAGCCACAAGACTTTGCTGCCAGCCTGCCTGGCTGGTGTTTAATACTGCTACTCCATCAGGGTTGGAGGGAGGTTTTGTTTGACTTGTTTGACTGCTACACCATTAGGGTGGTTTTGTTTGACTTTTTGTTTTGCTGGGTTTGGGGTTTTTGTTGGGGTTTTTTTGTTGTTGTTAGCCTTCTAGTCTGCATCATTAATATGGTTTAAACCTTAACATAATGAGGCATTTCCCCTTCGTGGTCTTATTTCTTTTCTGAATAAAGGATTTCAATCATGGGAGATTAATATCTGGTTTTGTGCATCTACTACTTGCAGTTTTCTGTACTCTTTGCATTGTTCTTGGTGTTGAGTGTCATTGCAGCCTAGACTGTGTTGGCAGTGAGTGTGTTGCTCTTCTGCCATCTGGGTCACTGTGTATTCAAAATGTACTAAGCTTCAATATATCCCAGAGTACTTTCTGACCTAAACGGAGAAGTACATATCTTGGAACTTTGCTGCAAAAAGGAGCTAAATCTGTCTTCCAGCAAATTCTATATGTACTGAAGATATTTTTTTAACCTGTCCCCTCAGGTTGAAATATTAATATTATGTTTTCTGTATTCTTTAGCTTTTGAGGGTCAGTGCAAAGCTGTGCTCTGTTTTTTCTGTGTTGCTGTGTATTGGATCTTCTGGCTTTTCTATTTCCTAAGTTATTCTTATATATATTTGTGGTCTTTTCTAGCCTTGTTTTAGAAAGCTTATAAAATGTATTAGAGGACATGTATACAGGGCTCAGTATACAACCACAGCTTCTTAGGATGCAGACTCAAAATTAGTGAAGTTTTCTCATGCTTCTGTATCTTTGATTTTGTCAGGAGGCTTGCTGGCTGCTCACTCCTGTATGTTGATGTGAACATTTGTATTTCAATAATACTCTGTCCCCGGACTGGAGTTCATTCCCTGCTACAGGTCTTTCCCAACATTCTGACTTTCTATCCTGTATGTTTGAAATACTATATTTCACTTTCTGATTTTCTACTTGATATTGCTATTGAACCTTTCTGCTAAGCTACAAGCACAACATTTTCATTGTATTTTTGTATTTTTTGTAACATCTTTGTATTTCAAACTACTGTCATGATGTAGTGCAACTATTAAGTAATTTGCTGCACTTCTAACCTCTGTAATAGTGCTACTAGAATTTACTTTTCATTGTGTTTTCTCAAGTTTGGCCAAAATCTGACCATTTCTGTACTCAAAAAAGACATTTTCATGTGTGTGACACTGATCCTTTGACATCTTTTTTTTTTTTTTAGTTACTATTTGAAGGAATTTATTTTATTCTGATGACTGATACTCTGCTTTGTGTGGAAAATTCAGTGAGTAGCTTGTCTGAGAAATTCACACTAAAATGCAAGTAGATGAAGCGATTTCTCTGACTAAGCCAAAATATGTTGCATAGAGGAAAATCCTTGTCAGAGAAACCTGCAGAGAAAGTTGTATATCTGAAATTGTGAAAGACAGTTTCAGTTGTCAGCTATTTTGAAGAAAAAGAAAAAGTTGAGGCCAGAAAATAAAGGAAACAGGCATCAGCAGTTGTTACCAGAAATATTTGCATGTGATTCCACTTTTTTCTCCCCTCTCATGGGTCATGAATGTTGACAGTGGCCATAATACAGAAATTTTACAGGAGTTTTACCAGAACCTTTACCGATGCTGAAAATTTATTTCCAGAGTTGTTGTCTAGATCCATTGTAGCGCTTGAGTCATTAAGTAATCTGGTGGTACGTGGATGAAATCAAGTTAACAGGACTTTAAAATGCACTTAAACTTAGGGCTAGGAGTGAATTAGGTCGTGTGTTCTGGGCACAGCAGATTTGAATGGCTCCTTTGAAGGAATCCTACCTTAGAGGGCTGAGCAACTTCATGCTCATTAAAAGTAAGAATCATAACTTGACCTTTGGCAATAGATTCTGTACGCATTTGACTGTGCTTTAGACGTGGCAAATAAGTGTGGTGCTTTAGATGCTGGTGCAATTCATATGGAGTAATGAAAGAAAAACTTGTCTCCTTCTATGTAAAGACTTTTCACTCCTACTGTTGCTACTACTATGCATTCAGCTGGCATAGAAAAGGGTGGCATCACCAGGGTCAGTGAGACATTAGAGACCGTTATTATTTTAACTAGTGAGACTGAAACATGCTCTGAACAAGGAGAGGACAGTAGTCTGGAAACCTCTCGTAGCTGCCCCTTTCTCAGCAATGCAGTCACTGGTGGGAAATGTCACCAACATGACTTGGTGTGTCGGCAGCCTTTACGGTCCTGGATGGCTGTAGGCAGCTCTAATTATTTGTTAAAGTCCGCTGATAGCACAGCAGGTAGTGTCCCATAATGGTGCTGCTCAACTTCACGGTTTGCTTCCTGCTCAAAGGTGAGAGAAGAGCTATTGAACAAGAGCTGTAGGATTGTCGGAGGTGTTGAGAGGAGCTGCTGCCTAGAGGGGACGATAGTTTGTTTTGTAAAGTTGTTTTTATTTGAAAACGCATTTTAGCAACCATTTCCGTATTAGCTTCACAAAATATTTGAAGCTGTATCTGCTTCTCAGGTCGAAAACAGCTATAAAGTAATCTCAAGATATTTACCAAACCTTTGTGGCTTTTTCCCCTTCTCTCTTTGTCCTCTTTTCATCTTCCAAATTGCATTTTCTGGGAATTAAATAATAATGGGCCTGTTTTGTCAAAACTCCCTAGCCGCTGCAGTATTACAGCCCAAAGAGAGTGTGGGAGTTTTCTAGCAATACATTGAATTTCTGGTCTGATAATTCTTGGGAACAAAAGTATGATTTCAGTTGCTCAAATCCCAGCTGCTATATTTTCAGGTAATTACTGGAAAAAAATTATCTTACTGTATGGGAAATGGTGACTGGATGTACCCTAATTTCCAAGTACAAGTAAGTTTAGAGAATGCCTCGTATAATACGGATGTCTGTTGCTCTTATACAATGGTTAGGTAAGTTGCATAACAGTCTTCGAGACGTTATTTCATCTCCCTCATCAATTTGTTAAATTTGCTAAAGTTTGGGAGCTTTTATTCTGTTGGAAGGTATAATTGAGTTTTCACAGTTATATCTTTATTTTATTTCCTTCTCCTTCCTTTCCACATTTTTTCTCTTTTCTGTTACATGTATACAGTCATTATAGAAACAGAATTTACAGTATTTTGTAGTGTCTCTACACCATGTTGTGCATGATACCGTAAACACAGTAACAAAAAGTCAGATGATATTTTTAGGGAAGTGTTGCATTAAAAATTACTGCAGACATTAAATAGTAACATTGTCATGTACCTCTGACCTTGACAGATACTTGGTCATAATTGTAGCCTGTCTGTAAAGACTTTGTGTCTCATTTAAGAAATTATCACATAATAGTGCATGTAAAATTGTTTTGTATGTTTTAACACTGTTAATACTTGTTAACATCGACTTTGGTGCTTACTAGTTTACAAATTTTTCTAATTCTGATGAGGATTAACTATATAATAATTTTTACATTCTTGCAGAAATGGAAGAATAAGAGAGATTAATTCTGATTTTGGGAGTGGGGCAGGATTCAGGTCTAGGTTACTTTCCTGGTTCTTTTGCAGGTGTCTTTGACTTTAGGTATACTGTTTAGCCTTCCATCCTCCCAAAGGCTTAGGTAAGCAGCCCCAAACCTTAGTTTCCCTCCTGTCACTGGCAGTGCACGCCATAGTTGATGGCAGGGACATGCTCTGCCTTATTGTCACTTTAAGGTCCTATGGATTTTGCATTCAGCACTGTGTAAGTGCCACAGCTTCTATTAGGAGGAAGAGGATTTCTTTTAATAATTAAAAAGGGTCGTGTTTCCTCTCCTGGTGCTGATTTGAATGAACAGGGAATTGTGCTGAATTCTGTGTCGCTGGCGAGTGAGGGTTGCAGTCAGACAAGCCCTGCTGGCAGCGGCTGAGCCACGTAAGGGGTTTCTGCTGCCAGCTGCTTGTCCTAGCCTTCCCGCTGCGCGTGCCAGCTAACTGCCCAGGTAGCTGCTCCCTAACCTGGCCTGTCCAGACAGTCCCCATTCCCTCACGCATTTCTGATAACAAAGCCTTTTTAGCCTGTCATTTTGACATCAGGGGGTTAGGAAACGAGTGCGTGGTTGTGATGCTGAGGGGTGATGTTCCCCCCTGGTGACGAGCAGCTGGGAGCAATAACCTTTTCACCCCACTCAGATGCATCCAGGGCAATGCATCTGACATGGCCTTAGGCAGTCAGAGCTTTCTTACTACTCGAGAGCCTCAAGGGATTTTGGCCAGTCTCATTTGTGGGTAGCGAATGGCCTGGAGATCCAATATATTCAGTAAGATTAAGATAAGATAATGCTAAGATATTCAGTAGCAGAATTCAGGAAGCTCTTGCAGCTTTGCTGGTGAAAACTTGGACCTCTACGAGTTCTCAGGCATGTAAGGCAGCAGTTTTTTTGTGTACCATTCCTTCACTGAGGCACAGAAATTCCCATTGTAAGCACGTACAAGTTGTTATAGCTCTTGTCTGAGTCCTAGTCCTACCAGGTGTATAGGCAGATGACTTTACTGTGATTTAACTGTGTACCTGAAGTATATACTTCCAAGCAGACTATGCCATGGCTCATTTTCCCCTTCTTCATTACAATTTGAAGTATGTTGTATGCTCATCAGGCAACAGAAATAATCTGCATAAATATTCTGAATAGAAGTAAAGAAAAAACAGCTTTAATGTTTCAGGAGGAATATTTCCATTCCATATCAGGACAAAATAGAAGTCCTCAAAATTTTCATGTTTGATAATACAAAAAAAAACCCAATTTCACTGTAGTTCTTCGGAAACATTTCCCAAAGATAATTTGAAATGCTTTGTTTAGATTTAAATTACATAAAATAACTTTTAATGCTGGTTAGATTACATTTGGAGTCAATATATTTTAAATGGGCAAATAGGAATATTTCTGAGATATTTCAAACTGATTACAGAGGAATGCTTGGGAGCGCACAGCTTTGTAGTGTCTCCAGAAAGCTTTCCAAGTGAAGTGTCTCCTCCAAAATTAAGGAGCCTTTAAGTACGGCATTCAGGACTTTTAAATCCCTTTCAGAAAGAGGGTCTTGATGCAAAAACTGACGTAGGAGTGTTGCAATGCCACAGACATGATTTTAGTGTAACGGCATTTCAAAATGCATGCTGTCTACAGCTACAAATTACAAAATATTGTTTCAGAATATGTGATGTTGGGTTGATCAGCACAGGAATGGATGTGTACTCTGTGGAAAAAAAAAAACCACAAACCACCTAAGCATGTGTAATGTTGTTGTATAACTGAAATGTGATAACTGGGTTTTCTCCCTCCCTCCCTTCCTCCCTCCCTCCACTTTGCTCCTTCATTTTTTTTCTGCTCTGCTATCTAAGTGCTCTAAAGGCAGTGGCATAAAATTATAGTAAATGGAGCCAAAGTAGAATGTTCGTAAAGCATGCGACATAGGTTTAGCGTCACTTCTCTCATCTTTCCTTTGGACTTTATCGAAGCAAAAAGCAATCCCTTCTTACCTGGCTGTTGCAGACTACCTTTAACAAGGTGGTATTATGTGAGAGATGTACACTTGTATGTTTCCTTCAGAAATCATGACTGAATGCTGAGGTGGAAAAAAGGATTCTGATCCATTAATTTCATATACTTGTCAGTTAGAGCATCTCCGTTTGTAATACTTAAATCTGTGCTTAGAGAGGTCATGCTAAACTGATTTTCAAAGGTTGAAGCAAGATTTCTGTTGGCGTGTGTTTGCATCCATGTAGGGAATCATTTTGATATTTTGGGGGGGATTATAAATGGGAGGATAACATTGCATGATTTCCTTTTGTGTACTGAAACATGCATGTTTAAAAACAAAAGCATTTTCCATACTTTTGGATATAACGCACCGGACTATTTATTTGAATTCTCTTTTACTGAAGAAAGAAGAAAAGAGCGGGGAAAAGAGGAAAAGGTATTTCTTTCTACCAAAGCTACTGTCCCCTCTGAAGAGAGGGTACTACTGCAATTTCATATTCAAGCTTTTAGCAGTGCCCATCAGTATTTGTTATGATCTACTGAGGCTGCACTAACAGTCACCTTATTTTATCCAATATTGGCATTGTCTGACAGGGTTATGGTATGGCTGCAGGCCGCTGGCTTGTTGTGGCTTCGGGGAACGGTCCTAGCGTAGCGGCATCAGCCTGAATTGCCGTGCACCTGAGCCGCTGAGCAGAGCCACAGGAACTGGTGTCAGACTGAGTCAGGGCTGAAACTGGTCCAGACTGATTTACTCCCCCCCCCCCCCCGCCCCCACTTGCACAATATTGTTCAATATTGAAAATAATGATTTACAGGTAGATAAATGTAAAGTATGTTATTTTTCTAAAATTATAGGCTGCATGCTTTGTTTTCATACCTGCCTTTTTTCAACTGTGTTCAAGAGGAAGTTGTTCTTCAGTTTAACAAGACACATACCTGCCTTTTCCACGCAAGGCTGTAGGCAGAGCTGATCGAGCCCGGGTAACTTAGCTAACCTGGACCTTCGTTTTCAGTTTTGATTACTTTGCCATACAGGTCTTCAAATTTGTGTTGGTAGAAGCTAGTGTGGTAACTATGTTGCATTAAAAAGAAAAAAAAGGAAGCAGATCTATCTGGACCTGTGTCTGTTCCTCTCTAATTGAATGGAGCCCCTCTCTATATGGCTTACTGCTTTGGGATTTTGACGATAATGAAACGGTTCTGTCGAACAGTGTTTTTCTCATGCATGTAAGTTTTCTGAATTAAATTATTTTTCAGACTATAGGCTGTATTTATTCGCCAGAGAAAGTAAAGAAAGCAATGAGCTTCACATCAGAATGAAAGGTTACAGACCAAGAGTACTGATTTAAATCTGGAATAATTACCACTGCTTTCAAATACAAAATCCTTCAAATTCACTATATAAAATCACAAAAGCAGTGATTGAGAATTTTCCCTAGTGCTGCAAATGGTTTGCTAGTCCTCGTGAATCCAGATCATTGGCAAATGGCTTGCGGAAGTAAGTGGAAAGTTCATAGTGCCCAGCTTTAAAACGTGCAGGGGTGGTGGGCTTGGGGAAGGAGGGGACAGGAGGGTTTTATGTGTTGCAATTTTTTTTTAAAAATGCATTGACAAAGGGAAAGGGAAAAAAATATAGGCAGCAGATCTGCAAATGGCTACGGCCTTGTGTAAGCCACTGAATTAAATGAAGTTCCCTACAGGCACACAGATCTGCCCACATGGAAGAAAATGTGGGATTGAGCCACAGTTAGAAGACTTAGAATATTAGTTATACTGATGAAAATCACATAGAAAGAAACCAGGTTAAAATTCTGCTGTTAAAATTATTTTTTTTCCTTTTAGTTTTTTGTTCACTGTATTTTTTTTCATTTTCTTTGTGCTTCACATCCACATCCCCCAGGACTCCTTTTTCCTTTTTTTAAGTTAGAAAAAACTGTTATCTGATCTTGTGAACAAAGCTACAATTACCTGATTAGAAGAAGATAATCTGTGTGAGCACAAACGAGATCTTTGAGCATGTAAGCTAAGGTGAAGCAGGTAGGCTTACATATGAAAAAAGAAATCAAACTCATGATTTCTGAGAGCAATATAGTTTTACTCTGATTATCCAGTATTTTTATCCTGATTATTGTGTTAAGAAATTTTGTTAAAAGTTGAACTGCTGATTGGAATATGGGATGCATTTATATATCAAATGGGATCTCAAGTCTGTCTGCAGAACAGAGGAAGAATTGTTTTGCTTGTGACTGAGGCAGTACTGCTTTTGAGGCTTTTTCTTTCCAGTCTCTTTCCTAGTTTTATGCCTGACTTTTATAGTTTGGAAAGATTTTTTTTTTTTCCAGTTGGACTTTTTTTAAGAATAATTTGTTGAACCTTTGAAGAACTTATGTTGGCTTCTGTTGAATGGACTGTAAATGTCTAAAACACAAAGTATTTTCAGACTACACTCTTAAGATGGTCAATCCAGACTAACAAGGCCTTGAAAGTAAACTGTTGTGTTCTGGCTTGCTGGACTAAGGGAGATGAATGAGCAGAAGAGGCAGGCTTCATAGCCTGATGAAGAAAAAGGGAGTAATCTGTTTTTTTCAAGCTTAGCCTTCGTGTCTGGTCATATGGGAAACCAGGCTTGCTGAAAGGTTTGTGCTTCCTTTGCTTTCTGAACTGGATAGGTATCTGGCAAATAAGTGTGTGGTTTAAAACACCCAACACTCCATTGATATTAATGGAGCCAAAAAAATCAATGGCTAATCTTGTCAAATATACCAACTTCCAGAAGCATAATTAAAATTCAGAAATAGCAGCAAGCATACTGCTTAAGTACTAAACTGTTTAAGTTTGTTTTCTTTTAGTATTTTTAATGGATATCTGTATCTCCTTTAGCATTTTCCCCATTTGACGGTATGGTCAAGTAGTGTAGGAATGTGCAGAGCCAGACTCAGATTTTTTTTTTTTTTTTTTTTTTTCTGAGCACAGTCCCAATATAATAGTTTGTAGCCTATAAAATGTCTTTTCTGCCCAGCACATCCCAGGCATGTATTTTTCAAACAGGAGGTTTGCGTTTCAGATTTGTATTTGAATTTAAATGTAGTAAGATGGAATGTCTTGAAGAGAGTGGGAAAGGCTTATTTTATCCATATCTGATTGTGAAGGGGAGGAAGAAAAGCTTATTATCTAATCAGACGTATTTTTAGCAGGCTTCCGTAATTGGCATGAGACCCTCAGTCTATGTACTTGTTTTAGAATGGAGATGAGCTGATCCTTTCATGTTCACTGGTTAGCTGGAACACAATTTCAGTTCACACAGAGCTTTATGATACCCTCTTATTTAGGGGCTAGTGCCTAAACAAGGCCCAAGTCTCTAATATTATCAGTTATTATAAGAAATTACTTGCTTATTTAATGTAACAATTGCAGTAAATTAAATAATTCCATTATTCTGGTTTGATTTTTAATTCATCTTATTAATTTGTCTGTTTTATTGTAGGATTGTTACTTTAATTTAGCTAGTTTCATTTATGAATCTTGGAACATGTATGTTTTGGTGCTTCTTCTCCAGATACTGCTGCTCTTGAGTAGATCCAAATATGTGTTTAATTAATCCACAAAGAATTTGGTGTAGAGGTACCCAAGCTACTGCCCAAATCAAAAGTAATACATCCACGTGAGCTCACTACAGTGCCTAAGATAATCAGAAGCAAGGCTTAATAGCCTGCACTCAGTACTGCAGTGAGGTAGTTAAACTGATCCCATGATGCAAGCTACTGTTTTGCACATTTGGCATTGTGTCGAATTGTAGAAATACACTGGCTCCCTCAAATAGCTTTTTTTCTGTTTGTGCTGCAGTCCTCTGTACTGTAGAAATAATCAGAGATAGTTCAGACAACTATAGCCTGTTGAGAATATTCACCTCCATTTTAATATTTAACTCAAGTGCAAGTAAATAACTGTGAAAAGCTTTCTGTACAGTTATGGTCCAAAATAATGGTTTTTTTCATTGAGACTCTCAGCTGTGTTGTGCCAAAACACACTTAACGTGTATTTATTTTCTAAAGGATTAATCTTGCAAACCAAAAGTTGCCCAGGAAAGTGTCGCCTGCAGTGGTAGGGTGAAATAAGTGAAGCCCATAGCTGGTGCGTTCATTGTGCGTTCCTAATAAGAAGCTCCATATTCACTGTCAGACTTAATTAACATGGTTTGAGAGATGTCTTGCAGGTTAGTTTTGAATCAGTGTTCATCTGTCAGCTACTACAATTGTCTCCTGCTTACTTGAGCTATGATACCGCTCAACCTTTGAATCAAAACCAACCCAGGCAGAGTAATCAGAAGCGTACGGTGGGTGACAGTCACTCAGGAAACCCTCCCAAGCTTTAAGTCTTCTCCACTGCTTCAGTAAAAAGTGAAACATCATCTGCACACACTCCCTTTGGTCTCTGAGAC
Source organism: Gymnogyps californianus (assembly GCF_018139145.2). Classification (NCBI taxonomy): domain Eukaryota; kingdom Metazoa; phylum Chordata; class Aves; order Accipitriformes; family Cathartidae; genus Gymnogyps; species Gymnogyps californianus. Next base: position 37,706,488 of record NC_059474.1, on the reverse strand, counting down.
TTTAGGGAAAGAGGCTATTGGACTCTAAATACAGCAATGAATAAAACCTAAGCACTGGGAGTTACTAGCACATAGGGCTTTTTATTTTTGTGTTGTCTTTTTTTTTTTTTTTTTTTAAAGAAAATGTCACCAAATTTCACTGTAGTTCTTTGTGGAGTAGCACCTTGTTTCTCACTGGACTGCACTTGTACTTTGAGCCACTGTTTCTACGTAGATACACAGTTGATAACTGGACAGTTGTGTGTCTGACTTCAGCAAAGATTGTCAGGAGTGTGTCTCCAGGCTGAATATTGCTGGATGTCCTCCACAAGGCTTGTATCTCAGCTTCCCAACTCTGCCCAGTGGGAGACTGGCCAAAATAACTATTCTGAACTAGAAGATGTTTGCTACCTTATCCGATAGCTAAGAATTCTTAAATGGCAAATCATCCTCTTTGAGATTTGATATGTAGTCATCTAGGGGCGGGGGGGTGGGGGGGTGTATTTAGGTTTTCAGTTAGGGAAAAAGAGTTGTGATACAGATCTTAGGGCAAAAATACTTTCAGCCAGATCTGTGTGCTTTGATCTAAAGTAATGCACCAAAAGCAATGAAAGATTAAATGCCCACAAACTTTAATGTCAGATTTAGTAGTCATTAAGATCTTTCAGGTATTCTGTAATCGTTAATTCAGTTCTTGGTTCATTAAAAATACATATATTTGTTTAATTTGCAATTGCATTGGGACTTCAGAATTATTTTGTTAGTTGCAAAACTTCTATGTCCTCTGTGTCATAGCTGCCATTAAGCATTTCCAAATACAACACTTTTTACAAAGCACAGTCACTCTTGTATTTAAAAGTTCTCTTCCACAAATAAAAAGTGCAACTAAAAGACCTGTATCAAAAGCACTGTATGTGCTACGTATTTCCGTGTGCCTGAGAGCAGACTCCCATTTTCCCTCACATGTCATTTTTCTTTTTTTCTGAAGATTTTGCAAATGACCTTCGTGTGGAAATATCAGGGTGAATTTACTGAGGAGTGATGTAACTGTTCATACTACTCTAGCTTTGATTAATGTCTTGACAAAGTATCTTTACCAGGAGTTCCTGTGGGTTTCTCTTTAGTTGTATTCTCTAGCTGTTGAAGGGTAAATAAGTTAACTGAATATTCAATGTAATCAGCTGGGTGTTTTATTCAGGTAATAATTCGATCAGTACAGTCACGTAAGTATTTTAGAATATGTTGTGTTTATTATGAGAGAATCTCTACAGTAAAGAGGTGATAAAACAATAAATTTTTTGTTGTTGGCAAACTAGAATGTTTCGTACTGAAAAGAATGAGATGATACACAAAAGGACTTTATCAAGTACAGACATTTCTTAGTACATTGTTTACAAAACCAGAGTACCTCTTGAGTGCTCTGAGCTGAAATATGAGACCTGAATTCGGAGCTAAAAATGACCATATCTGGAAGAACGCAAATGAGTATCTTAGGCTTTCAAAGCTTAAATAACTAATCCAATTTTAGTTCTGTGATTTAATAGACTTTTATAATGTAATGAACTGAACTTTAGCTTGTACCCACAAAAAAGAATCCGTTTTGTCAGTGTTTTCAGTAAATTTTAATGAGGAAGAGGTAGTGAAGGTAAAGCAGACTCTCCTAGATTCTGACACTTTGTGTTTAAAGGCAACTTCTCAAACAGGTAATGCACAATAAGTAGAGCATACCCATAGATTTGGTATTTAAAAAAAAGAAAAAAGTTGTTTGCATGTTGTGATGCAGTCAAGGTGTCTTGGAGATGGAAATAGTCACACATCTGCAAATAAAAAATATAGAGTGGAACAACAGCTGGGTGGCATAAGTTTAACTCTTAAAAATTCAAAATTGTTTTATTGGAATATGTCTCTTGTAATTTCTATAAACTTTAGGAAGCTCATTTTTAGAGTGCCATTATTTCAAATTTCTTAATTGTTTTCAGTGTGTTCTTCAAAGAAGCATATACAGGATATGATCCATGTATATACATACATGAATATTCTCATTTGATTTTTGTGGTTACATATATAAAATATTCATACCTTAATAAAAACTAAAAACAGTCTTTATTGAGTTAAGTTGTGAATGTGGACACCAGGCTGCAGAAATGATTGATGATTTTCTTAGCACATGTAATAGCCTAACAGGATTTCACAAAACCTTTGTTCACACACTTAAAAATTACTAGAACATTTCCTTAAAGTAAAGAGCAGATAGTATAATCTTAAACTGCTGCTTCAGTATTTCAGAGAGATTTTCCTAAACGTTGCTTCAAAAAATAGGTCTGGAATTTAAGAGAATTTTTTTGTGTAAATAAACACTGTAGATTACAGTTGCATATAGACTGAAATACGTTGTTGTATTCATTTTGTTGAATAGAGTTAATTCATTGCATCATAACTTGGTGGTTGTTTTTTTTAACAAACACTTTCCAACATAGAAATTGGAAGTAAGGTTAATTATAAAATTATTCTATTTTTTTTGTTTGTTTCTGTCTGGAAATTACCTCCAAGTATCTTGAGAAACAGTCACAGTCAGTTTTCACCATTTATTAAAAACCTCCTAAGCCTGCACTGCTGCCTTTTCCTGTTACAGTCCCAGCCCCTTAAACCCTTATTACAGAGTTGCCACTATTGCTTCCTTGCCCTCTAGTTTACTGGAGTGAACTCTGCATCTCACTGACGATGTTATACCTCCCCTATGATGTGCCTATTGTATTTGAGTTGTAGTGTGGGTCGGGAGTATGGCTTTTCAGCAAATCTCCTAGCTTACCATAGGTACTTTGATTTGTCACATGGAGTGGTATCAGAGCACACGCGCTGATGCCTGCTGGATGGCGCTAAGCTGGAAAACGTGCTCCAGAAGTGCTCTTCCCATCCTCAGCTGCACACGTGCTCCTGCCCACAGGACCATGCTGGAACTAGCCCAAAGCGAAACCCTTAAAATACCAGTCACGTGGCTATCGGGTTCTTGGCAGCAGCTGCTGCACACGGCAGATCCACTTCTGTTGGCATGCTTTGCTTTACAGTGTCTAACGTAGCCATGGCCCATGAGCCCTGTGTCCCTGGTGGGGGACCTGCTTGCCTAGCATTGCAGTGTCCTTCTCTGATCCTGTCAGTGCTGGTGACAACACAGTTGTGATCCTGGGAACAGGAATTTGAGAGGGCGCACTTTAAGATGGGTACCAGGAATTCATGTCATTCATCAGCGAGGAGTATTCATGTTGTATGCTGTAATCACTGTAATTAAGGACTATAGTACTATTTTGTTGTGGGTAGCACCCTCCTGGTATATTTTTCTACCCCTCCTTTTTCTCAGGCTTGCTTATCCTCAGGAGTGAAATTATTCATGGCCAATGTACTCACTCCTGTATCACTCCAGTAATTTACTACAACTTCTCTGTTCCTTGTTCCCCTTTGATTGGCCTCTCCATGTAGTCATGTAGCGCATAACACAAAGATGGATTGTATGACATTCTCTGCTGGGGAAAATCAACACATAGAGCAGGCTCACTGCCAAGATGCTCATAATTAAACTGTTGCTATGGACAGGATTACATCAATGTTTCTATCAGTCATTTGCTGCAGTTTTGTGGCTATTGGTACTTGGATTTTTTAGGTTTTAGTTTTTATCTTCCTTCTACTTACTTTAGTTTTCAGTTGAAGTATTGCAGCAGTAAAAAGAGATGTATAAATAAAGATAATTATTGGAAGACATAGGGAAAAAAGATAAGCCAGTTCTGTCATGCTGGTTCTGTGTTTGAAGCAGTTATCTTTGTGAGGTGTGTGCATTTATTCAGCTAATAGAAATGGCCAGATGCAGTCATCGTATTTGTTGTGACCGAAGAGTCTGTTGCAAAACTACCATGATGTGGTAACAATCTGTACAGCCAGAGTGTTATCAGTTTGTGTTAAAATGTTGCAAATGCAGTAGAACAGCAGGTGTAATAGAAAAACAGCAGCAAAGCGGTTAAACCTTTAAGTTTGTTTTTTTTTGTCCCCCATCCCTTCTGATTCATGTGCGGCAAGTTGTGAGATGGACTAATGACAGTATAGTGTGAAGTACACTGATGTATTGGAACACAGCTTGCTTGCCCAAATACAATGGCTGTGCTTCACTTGCTACTGTATCATTGCTACTGTTATCCCCTATTACCATGATCTTCAGCAAGTAATTCCTTTTGGTAGCACTCAAGATGTTTGGTATTATAGCTAACTAGTGTGCAGTGCATTAAATGTAGAGAGGTCCAGGATAACAGCACAAATAAGGTAGTCTGAGGGGTAACAAATGATATCAAGTGCAGCTGAGATCACTGTAACGAGATAAACAGTGTGGTGTCACAAAATTGTCTCCCAGTTGACAAAACAATCCATATTTTATAGATTGCCTTAAAAATTGAAGGATGGAGTCAATTATAGCCAATTATGATGCTACATTTACTGGAGGAGTTTTCATATCCTTTGGGGAGGAATAAGGAAATGTTCAAGTCAGTCAGAAAAAGCTTTTGCATTTGCTTCCTTGTTTTATCTGAATGCAGTTTTTTCTTGTTTCTTCAGATGAAAACTGCATATGAAAGCTGGGACCAAATTATCTTTAGGAAAAATTTTTTTTTTAGTTCTTTCATTTTTCTTCATGTTGAGCATCAAATTATGGTAGATAATACAGCAAATAGAACAAGAAACTCAAACATCAGCTCTGCTCCGTTACATTTGGGTTTACTCCAAAGGAATTACAAATGCAGCCTCATGATGGCAAAGCCTGCTTAGACAATGCATGTTGACATCTTGAATTTGACTTGCTTCTTTCCCAAACAGGAGCCTTCATGTCACTAAAGAGATACCTAGTAGATACTGCGTATTTCTGAATTTAGTCTATTAAAGTGAAAATAAAGGAATTGAGAGCATGGAACAGTTTGCTGTGACCCACAGTTGCTTTTTGGTGAATGGATGTAAAATGGAATACAAAAGCAGTGTATTGAAGATGGACAGATACGCATATTTCTAAGAGATCTGGTCATAGTCTCAGCGGCTGAGAGGCAAGCATTCACTTAATGGCGTAGTATTCTGTCATTTAGATTATCTCCCTCCTCCCATTTTGACTCTCAGGTAGTGTACTGGGGAGCTGTGCATCCTGTCTATCTCATGCTGTAGGACTGACTGTGACAAGTAGTTTCCCTTCCCTAGTAAAGCATGCTGTTGGTAATTAATTAAAGAGTCGGATATATAGATAAAGGTGTATTCAGAGACGAAAGCTGACAGTAAACAAGTTGTTTGAGTAATGTTTCAAAGTGTTATCCTCCTTCTGTGTTCAGGATTTCATTTCACCAGCTAGCTTCAGAGGGTGACCTAGTACATGTGCCAATGACAAAAGCTACTTGTAACAATTCAGATCATGCTTTCTGCTTTATGAAATGGGATTGTAAAAATCCTCTCAAAAATGACATCTGAAATAGCATTAAAACACAATTTCCCTTTGATAAGGTTTTAAGGCACTCATATGAAAAGTGACACTGCTTTGAGTGGCTCTGTGTCAGCATTATGCAATGTGTTGCACATAAGTGACATTAATCCATTAAGGGTGTGAGGGTCACTTATTTTTCTCATGAAGTCATTAAATACCTTTATTGATTTCTGTTCAATCAGTTGCATTCTGCTGGAATACAGCAATCTCTAGACGTGCTAATAGTGCTGTTTCTAATAATGTTTATAGACCGTAGTTTTAAAGACAGATATTACATTCAAAATAAATTATCATGCCTACATGAAACACAAAGGGGCTTAGGGAAGCAATAATATTACACTCTTTGCAAATTACCTGAACCTACTTTATTGCAAAAGATAATTTTGTGACACAGATGTTCTAAAGTCAATAATTAGCCATATTCAGTACATTCATTGTTTTTTCTAATTGTACAAAATTAGTTTATATATTTGGACTGCTTTTGTTACATGATGATAAAGCATCTTTTAAAAATCGAATGCAAACCTGGAAACCCTGTCATAGTAAGTATAAAATTTGTCGTACTGGTTTCTACGCTGAAGACTGTTTAAACCTTGGATCATAACAAATGCTGTACATTGAACTGGCGGGTACTTACTACATTACTGGATTATTTTGTCATTTGAAGCAATGTTGTGTATATGAAATGCTAGTGGATCAAATGCCAATAAGAGCACCTTTCTTCATTTCTTCATGGTGAACAGATCTCGTAGGAGGAAGTACGTAAGACTCAATTAAACATAACAGGTGCATTTTAGCTCTGTATGAATGGAGGCACACAAGACAAAAAAAGAAAAACAAGTCATGTTCTGCCATCCCTACTTTGATGCTGTCCTAATGACTTTATCTTGACAGTTAGCCAGAGCTTGTTTCCTTACCTAACAGATAACTTCAATTGTATTTTCTATTTTTCCTACTTAGAAGGAAATGAGGCTTCAGATGAATTTAAAATCTGATGGAAGAATTGTGATAGTCCTGTTAATTTTTGCAATAATCTGATATTGTAGTTGTTGCTTTTTACCTTACCTCGTCTAGCTTTTTTCCCTTTGGACGTGAACTGTTTATCAGAGTAAATTGCCCTGGACGTAGCAAAAGCAGACTGGTACATTTATCTCTGCAGCTAAAACGTGAAGTTTTCACTTCCAAGCAGTGAATCGCATCCTGCTGAGGAATTACTGTTTGTTTTGTGGGTTTCTTCACTAGGACCCTTAAGGGGCTCTGACAGGTCTTGTCGAATAGCGTTGGTCATCCTTGTCTCAGGCACCAAATGATGCCAAGTAGTGGCAAGTTTATTGCATTGTCTCTGGAGAAGCTGTTGTTCACTCAGCATTTTCTTCATGGGCTGCCTGCCTGATTTCATTGAAGGAAACCTGAGCAAGGCTGTGTTATTAATGAATTATGACAAGCCTTTTGCCTGTCAGGCAGAGAGGTTCTTGCTATCTCCTTTTAAGACAAAAACTTAATGGAAGATGCTCAGCTGGGCAAGCTCTCTGATGATACTCCTTAAGTGCTCATTCCAGGCTGATGCGAATACGCAGAGAGCCGTGAAGCTGCAAGTGGCAGCGTTTAATACCGTCTCCCTCATAATGCCTGAATAATTTTCCGGAGAGCGATCGCTGCAGCTGCTGTGAACGTGGTTATTTGTTTATTTTTCACCTTGATCCTGGCGGATTGCTGATCTAGCTAATCTGCTGCGCGCACGGGGCTGGCACTGGGGGGGGGGACACGACGACGTTTCCCTACTCACAGCACCAGCACTCTCCTCAACATGACAGGATCAGCAGCCACAGCCTGAGACAGGCTCCCGAAGCTTGGTGGAGTTACGTGGGCTGGCTCCCAGCTCCGCTCTGCAAGGGGAGCTGAGCGATGCTGGCGAAGGATGGGAAGGAGGCGATGAGGGAGCCGGCTTATGTTTTTCTTAATGGATGTTTGTGAGCGGGAAGGAGATGGCATGGGCTGTCGGGGTGAGTTATGGAGCGCATTTTGTGATTTCCCTCCGGTTGGGCGGCTCATTATGTTAAACAGTGCAGCTTTTAAAGCGCTGTAGCTCTCCTTTTATGTGCCTTGGCCTTCATTTGCTGAAATGCTTTGAGTTCACGGCGCTCGAGTCATTTTGGAAACGGGATGTAATTACAAAGGTTTCTTATGCTTACCAACAGCTTTTTTGAACCAGTGTAATTATCATTACTTGTGGATACTGTAAATTGAATATCGCCTCCATAATTACATTAAACTCAGGGGTTGGCTGTTTAAACAGCCAAATACGAAAAGTTCACCCTTTACTATAAATAGCAAAATTGTTCTTTTAGTTCTGCTGACCTTTAAAGCGAAGTGCTTTACACGATGTCATCAGGTGTACATTATAAAGATAACTTGTAATTAGATCTGTAATGGGGAGCTCAGTTAGAATGGCTTTCTGAAAAACTTCATTTATTCAGCATTTTCTAACTGCGTGACAGAATTAAAGTTTTGGGGTGTGTCAGGACTTTTAAAGGGGCCAGCCACTGTTTCGCACTTCACCTGCTCTGGACTGGTGATTTGTAGCTGCGTGGTGCTACTGCCAGTGCTCGAAGGCAGCTGCTGTAGCTGCAGCGACTTAGCCCTGCCCTTTGAAAACAACACAGGGTCAAGGGAACAATTCATCTAGCGGTCCATGGGTTTCTGTGATTAATTAATGTTTCTTCTCTCACTTCAGGAGACAGATAATGACTTAATTTGTAGTGAACAGCAGAATAAAGAGAGGGAAGAGGTGGTCACCTGATTTTGTTTGGGTTTTCTCCCGTTAACAAAAGTAACTGTAGTAGTGCTGAAATGTAAGTCGTCTTGTCTGGTAGAAGGACAGAGAGCTTTAGTTAGCGAGTTGATGTGCCTGCTTTGGGTTCAGTCTGCTGCATGTCACAGCTTCACCGATTCACAGTTCACTGTGCATTGCTTTAAGAACACTGAAGGCATTTCTCTGAGAAGTTTGATTGACTTCCATTTACTTGCAGTGACTGAAATTTTTAGTGCATTGCTACCAGCTAATATTTACTTTGCTTTCTTCATTCTACTTTAATTAAAATCATGCCGTTTATTCCCCGTAGAAGCTTTTTTGTTAGTCAGGACTACTTATTTTCCCAGAGCGCTTCCTGCTGAGTGTCCTTCATGACCTGTCATAAAACGTACTTGGACAGGACAAATTGAAAAGTGTGTCTTCGAAAAAGAAAGAAACTTCAGTTACAGTTCAATGGTAGAGAATTACGGCTGTAGGAAAAGAATAGAAAAAAAATCCTTATTGCATAATGGAATACTATAACATTTGAATTGAAATAACTCCTAAGTGATTTTTTAATGAAATATAAGGCTAGAACAAAGGCAAAAAATAATTTGGAACTTGGTCTATTTTAGAACATGTGTTATTAGTCTATCTGCACTCTCCTGTAGCAACTCTTAGCTAACAGTGTAAACTAGTGAAATACCCTGCAGTTTTATTTCTTGTTGAAAAATACTTATGTTCATATTTGATACATTTATGAGTTTAAAATTAAAGAATAATTATTCATCGCAATTCTGGTTTTTCTTCCAACATATTTTCTACCTTTCTGTATTTATTCTATTACACGATAGGCAAAGCTACTGTACAGATTGTTTATAGAGTGTGGTGGTTGTGTATTTCTCTTACACACATGCGTGTGCATATGTGAAGTGAATAGACAGTATTTTATGCAAGTAAGTAGAGAGTACAGTATGCATAGCCAGTATTGATAGACAAATTCTGTCTGACATTTAACAATCCAAATGAAAACCAGAACAGTCTCATGGCTCATGCAATTAGACAAAGATACGAGTAGTATTAGTCCATTAGCAGACACGCAAATCCTTTCTCATAAAAACAAGTAGATGTTTTAGTAGAGATTAGCTAGAAATCTGAAGGCCTAGACTTAATTTAGTTGTTCTCTGTTACAGAACCTCAGTGGGTAAAAACATCCGTGTGGTGTTCAAGCACCGAAGTCTGATTCCAGTGGCACCTTGAGAAGGCTAGCTAATAGGAAAGAAAATGAGGAAAAGAGAGCAGTGAGAAAGGCAGGACTTGAAAGATTTTTAGATTCATTTGTTTCTACTTACCCTTTTGCGGGCACTTGTGCTTACTCTTAAAGCTTAATCTTTAGTCGCTTCAAAATGGCACAGCAAAGTGATTTTTAGCTGGCTGTATACTGCTAGAGTGAAGGCAAATCTTCAAACTTGTCTTTTCCCAGCTATTTCAAATACTAGTAAAGCTTGTGCATTTATAATAGCTAAGCTTTTGATACACAGTAATGCTTTTTAATAGAGCTCATTGATTGTCGGTGTGTAATTTGTCAATCTCTTTTTTTTGAATGGTTTATCAGCAGGTATCTAGAAGGCTCTGTCTCCTTGAATTTTGGATACCGTCTCAGAGAAAACTCTTATGAAACTGAGATGCAGACAGCGTTAAAACTGCTGTCTTTGTCCCCCTAATTATAGGTCACTCTTCTGCATTAAGCTTCTTTCTGTTTCGTTCCTACCTTTTGTAAAAGTGAACACAAAATACTCAGTGATGAAGCACGTCCCCTGAACTGCTCCCTCCTGGAAGCAGGGACAGTGTATGAACTGGGTGGCATTACAAAGTGGCATAATTGTGTTCTCTGTTTTGCTTCCTGTTCAGTTCCTAACAATACCTAATATTTGGGCTGCTTTCTTTTGGCAGCTGAGCACTGAGCTGACATTTTGATGGCACTATTTATTGTAACCCCAAGGTCTCACTCCTGAGCGGTAATGTTCAGCTCAGAGCCCATCACTGTACATGTGAAGTTAAGGTTATATTTTCCCATGTGCATCACTCTACACTTATCCACACTGAATTTAATTTACCATTTCATTGTCTAGTCACTCAATTTCATAAGGTCCTGTGATTCTTCACCGCTTGCCCTCATCCTCACTGCCCTGAATAAGTTTGTGCCATCTGCAGACTTGGTTGCTTCAGTGCTCAGCTACCTTTCCAGGTCAATTACAGGTATGGAAGGAGGAGCAGGTGTCAGTGCACATCCCTGTGGTACTCCACTGGTAGGCTTCCTCCACTATGCAGGCTTGACCATTTACCACTAATTTCTTGTTATGTCTTTTAGTCAGTTACGTTGCTGTGCAGAGACCTTATTTTGCCATGGGTGCTTAGTTGCTTTAAAAGATTTTGGTGAAGTACTTATTAAAAGCCTTTTGGAAATCCACGTAGGCTGCATTGACTGGATCACTGGTTTCACATGTTTGTTTGAGCTATTCAAAGAATTGGGTTAATTTTATAAGACAAGACTTCACTTTATGAAAACTGAAATTTGACTTTTCTCAGAGATGTGCTGTCCTGGTTTCGGCTGGGACAGAGTTAACTTTCTTTTTAGTAGCTGGTACAGTGCTGTGTTCTGGACTTAGTGTGAGAATAATGTTGATAACACTCTGATGTTTTAGCTGTTGCTAAGTAGCGCTTATCTTAAGCCAAGGACTTTTCAGTTTCCCATGCTCTGCCAGCAAGCAGGTGTGCAAGGAGCTGGGAGGGAGCATAGCCGGGGCAGCTGACCTGAACTAGCCAAAGGGGTATTCCATACCATGGAACGTCATGTCCAGTATATAAACAGGGGGGAGTTGGCCGGGAGGCGCAGATCGCGGCTCAGGCATCAGTCAGCAGGTGGTGAGCAATTGCATTGTGCATCACTGGGTTTTTTCTTTTTTCTCTTTTTTTTAATATTCCTTTTCATTACTATTATTATATTTCATTATTATTATTGTTAGTATTAAATTTTACTTATTTAAACTGTTCTTATCTCAACCCACAAGTTCTACCTTCTTTCCCGATTCTCCTCCCCATCCCACTGGGAGCGGGGCAGGGGAGTGAGGGAGCGTCTGTGTTGTGCTTGGCTACTGACTGGGGTTAAACCACGACATGTGCCCACTTAGTCTATTTGTTATTATAGTTTCTATTAACTTAACTAGCATATAGACATCAGGCTTGCAGATTGCCGTTCCCTGGAGCTTTTCTGGAACCTGTATTAGAAGTTGGCAGCACATTAGCCACACTGGAGACCTCAAGTAGCAAGGCACTGGGGAGAGGGATGACAAATCATCATTAGTAATTCAGCTATTCTGCCTTTGAATTTTCTCTCTCGGATGAATGCTTTCTAGTGCCAGCCATTTGTCACTTCATACAGAGAAAGAACTGGGGGGGGGGGGGGGGGGGGGGGGTTGTTATACACTTCTGTAATGCCCAGCACAAGAGAGTTCCTTGTACCCACCAACGTAATAATAGTCATAAATTAAAATCAGATCAGTTGTTAAAAACTGGGTTAAAAAAATGTGACTCTTGCTTCTACTATTATTTGCAAGTTTTAGTAATATACTATTCTGTTTCGTTTTGTTTGATTTTGTATATTTTCATTTCCCTTGCTGGTGTTTGAGAGAGTAACACAAATGGCTGAAGAAAGGGCAAGATTTCATTTACAGAGAATGAGACTTTAAAAATCCTGAAAATACATGGAGCGGTTGTTTCAGTTATATAAATCTGAGATGTTATTTGAAACCTTGTGTGTTGGGTTTGTGTAGTGAGGGAGGGGCTACAGGGGTGGCTACTGTGAGAAGCTGCTAGAAGCTTCCCTGGCTCCAACCCGGACCCGCCACTGGCCAAGGCTGAGCCCATCAGCAATGGTGGTAGTGCCTCTGTGATAGCATATTTAAGAAGGGGAAAAAGACTCCTGAGGGGAGAGAGTAAGATGGAGGAGGAGGAAGAAGAGCTACAGTAAAAAAAAGGAGGAGGAGAGGAAGAAGCAGCTGGGAGAAGAAGAAGAGGAGCTCCACTGAGGAGTGGGATGTGAGAGGAACAACCATGCAGACACCGAGGTCAGTGAAGGAAAGGGAGGAGGTGCACCGGAGCAGAGATTCCCCTGCAGCCCGTGGTGAGATGGCAGGCTGTCCCCCTGCAGCCCATGAAGGGTTAAAGGCGGCGCAGAGATTCCCCTGCAGCCCGTGGAGGACCCCAGAGCCTGGAGGATGCCGTGACTCTGTGGGAAAGCCCACGCTGGAGCAGTTCGCGGAGGACTGCAGCCCGTGGGAAGGACTTGAGTTGGAGAAACTCGTGGAGGGCTGACCCACATGAGAGGGACCCCACACTGGAGCAGGGGAAGAGTGTGAGGAGTCCTCACCCTGAGGAGGAAGGAGCAGCAGAGACAATGTGGGATGAACTGACCAAAACCCCCATTCCCCATCCCCCTGCGCCGCTGGGGTGGAGGAGGTAGAGGTATGGGGAGCAAAGCTGAGCCCGGGAAGAAAGGAGGGGTGGGGGGAAGGTGTGTTTTCAAGATACGGTTCTATTTTTCATCATCCTACTCTGATTTGGTTAACAACAAATTACATTGGTTTATTTTTCCCCAAAAATCAAGTCTGTTTTGCTTATGACCATAATAGGTGAGTGATCCCTCCCTGCCCTTGTCTTGACCCACGAGCTTTTTGTTGTATTTTCTCCTCCCGATCCTGCCGGGGGGAGGAGTGAGTGAGCGGCCGCATGGTGCTTTGTGGCCGGCTGGGCTTAAACCACGACACCATGGTACTCTAGATAAAGTCAGATGAAAGCGGTATTTTTGATTTGACAGTTTCCTTTTAATAAAAACACATATGGCCTCCATCAGTAATTATCAGTCTTAAATTATGTTAGTCAGATTTTAGCTTGTGGATAATAAATGTGCACCAGCACCATTCCTGGTTTCTGAGTGAAGCTTTCATGATGCTTCAATTTTGGGGAATATTCCTTTTGGCATTCCTCATTGCACAACTCTAGTTCAAAGCTGAGCAAAGTTATGCGTTGTGTGTGGGGAAAAAAAAAAAAACAAAACCCAAAAAACCCAAAACCAACCAAACAAAAACCTGAAGGAGAAGTTTGGGGTCACAAACTTGGGACACAAGCTGTGTCAATGTTTGTATTATATATTCAGATTTCAGGGATTCAGAACTGTTTTTTAGTCACACTGGGCTTAAATTTTGAATCCATCAAGTTTTTGAGCTCTTTTAGCTCCTTGAAGTGGGGTTCCCACCCCACAAGGCAGAAGAACATTGCGGGTGAAATGCTTAATAGCAGGTCCTTTTGCTGCTTGAAAGCAAAAAGCAATAAGGCTCCTCAAGCGTCTGCAGAAGCATAGCCACGATTTTACTGCAAAGCTCAGCTGAAGAAAGGTCCCTCCCACTCAGGGTGGAGGCAGAGCAAAAGATTGTCTGTTCTTGTGTTTTTATCTTAAGGAAATGGGCTTTGTGGTCCTTCATAGGGTTTCACGTGATGTGAAAACTGGCAGCTCTGATGCTCCAACTGCACTTTGCTCTGTATTTCATGTCCTGTCAGCCCTCAGTGGGAGAAATGACTGATTTTCTTCTGCCATGGGCGTTCAGGGGCATGAGATACGATTCATCACAGACATGCCACTCAGTCTGATACTCCATCATGCTCATATCGGAGGCATGAGAAAAGAATACCTTTGTAACTGGGTTTACAACATTTTTCCAGTTATGCTTAAGGACTTTGCCAATTATAGGAAGAAACAATTTCTGTATCGATAAGTTTACAGTTTGTCAAGATGAAGGCAGGAAAGGTGACGAGAGAGAAGAACAGGGCAAAAATGACCAGGTAATGAGGTAAAATGAATTACAAATAATACATGGAACTAACATGATGTGCATTTAACTTAAACGGTTTGGCAGGCAAAGATTAAATGGAAATTTACCTATAGTACTGAACTCTGCTTATGTAGGGGTTTTGATAGTGATTTCATTCCTGTTCTTTCACTTTTTTCAATTACTGTGGACAGACCAGGAAACTGGAGTACCCTCATAATTCTTTGCCAACACAAGGAAATACAGTGTAAAAGAATTGCCAAGTTCTATTCCAACCCCACTTTTTTAATGATAAATACATGCACTTTACAGAATTGCAGGCTTCAGGAAGGCTTCCCCACATCCCTCCCCACTGTATTCGTAATTTGTAGAGAAATCCTCTGGTTTTTGCCTTCAGAAAGATCTCTTTGGCAAAGTATCTTGGGAGCGTCAGAAACAGGGCAAGGAACAAGCTGGGTATCAACGCTCCAATTTGCTTGGATGTTGGCAAGATCCAGCTGTCAGATTTGGTACTGAGGAAAAAAATCCCTGACAGATCTGAATGGTAAAAAACTTCGAGGCCTTTTTTTCTTAGATTGTGCTTTCGGTAAGGATCACCTGCTGGCATTATATAGACATATTACACCCATGTTAAATCCAGTTCATTACAGGGACCTTGAGCATTGGTCTCCTGAGAACTAACATCTATATAATAGAAATTTGAAAACTGTAGGAGATAAACTGTTTAACAAGAGGATTTTGAAAGTTTGTTTCAAACAAATAGATACAGAAGAAGACACATAAACTACTTTTTTAAAGGGGGAAAAAAAAGGCAAAGTGGGAGTTTAGATAAGGATGATAAGAGGTGTTATTGAGAAGATGGTCTGGTCTTTGGGAGCTTTCTGAAGATATGCCAGGGACAGGCATGAGCTGTGGGCTTGTGCATACCAGCAGGTCACGACAGCTGAGTTAGATGTCCATGTTGCCTTCTTAGTACATAGCATCTCCAATATAAGACTGTGTACATCCACATATGTACTTTTTCACACCTGCCTGGAGTGTCTCTAAGACAACAATGTTGAACTTCAGATTTGATATCAGGCATGGTATTTTGTGGCCACAAATTGGCCATTTGTGCCTCCTTTTTAAGTATATAGTAGCGATGAGTATAACAATAATAATGGAGCATTGTGTGTGGAAGTGCTGTTGGAGTTGCTGGAGGGAATAAGAGACCTCAAGATAAACAACAAAGCTTGGTCTATTTCCAGACCTTCTTTGGAGTGAGCAGCTACAGAATGCGTAGATAAACTGGGAATGACCATAAAATTATTTCAGTGGGTGACTTTAAATCCAGATATTTTGTGTAGGGAATTCATTATCAGTGTTCTTTTAGCTCCTTTCTGTAGTTAAGGATGCACAGCTCATATCCTACGTGCTAGATTTGCAGCCCAGTGGTTAATTCATTCAGTCGTCTGCTGCCTTCAAGGCCTGGCTGAAATCTTTTGGTGTTTGGCCTTCTTTTCTCAAGCTCCCACTTCTTCGACACACAGCAGGCTAGCCTAACTTGCAGCCAGCACGCTTTCTCCTCCAGAAAGGCCTTTGGTGTGGAGGGTAACCCAGGGCAAGCTGTGTGAATTATTCTTCAGTCATGGTCTGCTCCCAGCCGCCCCCTTTCCTGGCAGCGAGGGAGCAGGCAGGGATTCAGTTGGGCACAAACCCAGGGGTAATGCGCGTGCAGAATAGTCATTGTGTGTGTGTTTAGTAAATCCAGCTTTTCTGGAAAGTGTTACGCCTTCTGCTCCAGCTGTGCACTTGCAGTCCAGCTCATTCTCCCAGGCTCAGCCCCATTTGGCCGGTTCTTCCCAGCCTGCAGATGGTGCTGCTTCTGCTGTGGCATGGAGCTGAACCCCACTGCGGTAGCTGACACGGCTTGATGGGTTTGTTGCTGAATGTACCATCGTTTCACCGGCGACACTGAGAATAATTTCCAGACTTCACTGGTGTAGGCGCTGCCTCCTTAAAACGTAGACTGGGAGAACAACTAGCAGATTCCTCCTTGTTGCGTGTTTATTTTAGGTCTTAATAGACTTAAGTATTTCAGGACTCTGTAGTAAAATAAATGCCTCAGGGAGCCTAAAGTGTTCACACATAACTAGGGCTGGCAGGAGAACAAGAATTCAGTGTCATGAAAAATTTAGCAGGCTTGGCATTCGTCTTGATGAGGAACTAAACATAGTTCTTCAGAGATTTTAATGAAAAAAAGAGAGGGAGAACAAGTTGCTCTGCTATTAGCTGAGGGCTCATTAACTGGGGCATTCACCTGGAAGGTGGGAGACACAGACTTAATCTTCTGGCCTGAATCAAGCAAAACATTCAAGTGTCTTTTCTCTGGTTAGCTGCTATCTCTGCCTGTTTATTTCTCTTACATTGACCAAAAGTTGGGTTAACCATCTGAGATGCCTCTCCAGTAGCAGGTGGTTATAAAGGTAGTTCTGAGTCTCTTCTCGTGTTGAAGAGTCTGCAGTTCCTTTTGGTAAATGGTTGGGGGATACTCCATGAAGAAGTGCCCAACTGTATCCACTTAGCCCATTTTTTCTAAACATGTCTGAGTTTGCTTTCATCAAAAGAAACAATGGCATTACCAATATTACCCGTGCGTTTATGTTATTCCATATATATGTCACAAAATGCTGTAAATAATTTCTAAGTGTATTTTGGTATGCCAGTGGTTTACATTAAATGGCATAGTTATTTAACTAGTGCTATGTTCAACACTCCCACATATTCTTGCCCTGATAATTTTTTGGTGGAAGTTCCCTTCCTTTTTTACAATTAATTAATTTGTAACAGAAGAAACATATGAAACTTTAATTGTGCTGTGAGGGAAAACAAAAAAGGTGTCCATTAATAAGAAGGGTGTATGGAAATAAAAGGGCAAGGAGAGGTAAGATGGAAGAAGGTAGAGAAGTAGAGGTTTCCTTGGCTGAAAAAGGGAAGACTGGGACCTCAGGAAGCCTTGTCTCTAGGAGGTCGTACGTGCCGTGATGTAGGTGGCACTGCCTTGATTTTGTGTAAGTTGTGCGATTCTCAGAGGTACATTGCCTGCCGTCTTTGCAGTGTTCAATTCATAACCTTTGCAGGGGATAGGAGGCATGCAAGATAAAAATATAGTGTTTTGCAAAGTAAAAAAGAGAGGGCACGTGCATTTCTGCCCCCAAACTCAGATCCTGGTAGGAGGTGCCTGAAGCAAGAAGATAATTTGGTGCACTCTGTCCAGCAACTTTACATTCAACTAGCATGGGAGCCCCTCCTTCAGAGCCTCATTTATAGAAACTAGAGGGTTTTTTTGGTTTTTTTATGGATAACATCAATGAAGACTAATCTGAGCTGGGGGTGGGAAGGGAAGAGCTGGATGTGTTTTAATCCAATAGATTCCGTGAAAACAGACTGTAATCATAAAAATGTCAAATAAAGCAGTTGTGTTGTATATTATTGTTTATAATGAATTGTTTTCTGCTTTTTCTGCTAATTAGGCATTTTCATAAATGTATTTTCCTTCCAAATGGGTATGTTGTTGTTCCCATGGAGCAGCTGCGGTAACATATTGTACTTGCATGTTAGGATTTTTTTCTTTCAAATGGAATGATGTATGAGTCATTTATGCCTAAAACATAGTAAAAGTTATTATACCATCATTCATACCACATCTTCTGAAATAAACAGATCCAAAAAGACACTTGCAGTGAAAGTTGGATTCCTGAGAGTTTGCATGGGTGAATGTTATGGGCTGATGCATCATTTTTATTCAAAAGAAATTTGTTTATGGTTCTTAATATTGCTGCCTGCTCACCTCAGCACACATAATCTTAACAGCAGTGTGACAGAGGGGTTTGTATTAAACTGCATTGATTAACATCCTCCTCTATTTGACAGGATCTGACTTTGAAGTATCCTCTGATTTGTTTTCTACTTGTGGATGTAAAAATTCTGACCAAGAATTGACTTTGCAGGCTGTAACTGCTTCAGAAAACACGTAATGAATGGTAACTGCTTCAGAAAACATGTAATGAATAATTATTTGGACTACTAGGATACCTCAAAGATAAATAACAAATACAAACAACACAAAAGAAAGCATCTCGGATAACTGAGCAAGAGAGCTAAGACTATTCCTTTGTCTTTATCTCTTCGTGTAGATACCATGGCATTTTGAGTGTAGGAGGCTGAATCAAGTAGCGTGTAGTAACAGCAACTGCATCAGAAAACTGCATGCATGTTAGGCATAAACATGCCAAAGTACAAAAGGTATGAAATGTGGGTAAACCCGGTTTCAATTCTGTGTTTCTCCTTTTCTCTGCACTTACAAATTGCGTTTTATATGGTCTGATCCTTTCAGAATGAGTATGTTTAGCTTGTAAGTGTTCCTGCGTAATCTTTTCCTTACGTAGTGCTGCATTATCAAGCATCATATAAAATTAGTTACTTTGTGCTGATATGAATGTGGACAAAGTCAAGCCATTAGTTGGCTTTTTCAGTAGCTGCTCTCATAATTGGTTGCATTACTTCTTTTTATAAAAGGAGCATTATGTGAATACAAATGTAATCTTGGCCAAGAACCTGTTAAAAAGTGTCTTTTTCAGAGGGGGAAAAAAGCAATCAAATAAGAAAATTGTTTGTGTCTTTTCTTATCAGTAAGTGCTTTGGTAGATGTTTTGGCAGTAGAGATTTATGAAGGTTGATGTGAGGGAGTGGATAATCTTGGAAAGCATGTGCAATAAAGTATATGGGGAATTCTAGTTTTACAGGGCAGGGCTTCCAGACCGATGCCTTTAAATGCTTTCTGTGTAGTAGTAGGCTTTTATCTGGCAGGTTTTACAGGTACTGAGAGGTGCATCTTGAAAGTATAATGCTTCAACATTAATAAGTTTTTGGGAACTCGTACAGCTTCTGCTGGCGATCCTACCATTTAGATGAAGAGCAGTTGTTTCAGAGTTTGCAAAGCACTAAGACGAGAATTTCCTTTCATCTCTTTTCAAAGAGATGGATAACCTCTCTCTGTCGGCAGATTTGGATGGCCCAGTTGGCATTTCCCTTGTCCTTGGACAAAGGCCCAAGGATCCTGGAAGCAGCTTGGTAAAGAGGGTTTGTTATCCTTGGCTCCAGTCAGGCGTAAACAAGTATTTTCTCTATTTTGGAATTTTCCTTATGTATTTTGGCCAAGTCTTTTGGGCCTTTTCTATTTTCATTGAGATAAAACCTCTTGGAAGTAACCGGTGTGGTTTACTTTACATTGTTTTTTACTACTCTGAAGTGGTCAAATTGGCAAAGAAATAAAGGTTACGTTATTACTGCTGGATTTTATAGCTAACATTTCATGAACCTTTATTAGAACCCCCTTTTGTTCATTAGCTCATAACTTTATGAAAAGCACTTTTGGACTGAAATTTTCCATGTTTAGTCAGAGGCCAGAGGGGTGATTTTACCTCCATTCAGCATTTTCTGACCTACCTAAGCTAATGTGAGGGGTTTGTATATTTTTTTAAGAAATGTTAAGTCTGTGTTCTTCTGAACCTGAATGGAAACTAACTGTACTTGAAATTTATGGTTTTAAATTGTACATATAGCTACAGCACAATGCAGTCCTGCCAAGTATAAACACAGATAAAATGTTACAAAATTAAAAGCTATCAAATAGGGGGGTTATATAACTAGTCAAAATATAGTCTATTTTAGATCGCAATAATTTCTTACAGTGGAAGAGAGTGACTAAAAATGTGCAACTTTGTAGTGCTTTACAAATAGTGTATAAATTTTCTCACCAGTTAAAACATTATTGTTTATATATTCAGGCATAAATAAGGGCTTTGTTGATGTGGGTTTTTTGTTTAATGCTGAATTTCCAGAGACACCTAAATAGAGAGTCCAGCTTTCTCTGAGTTCTCAGTACCCAACAGTTTTTATTGTTCTGTTTTCTAAATCATCCCTCAACGAGACTAGGCTTTGTCAAAAATCTGGCCCTAAAATGCCACCGCCGGCCTATTTCAACACTGCTGCCTTAGCGGCTTTGGTAGCAAGCTAACTTTGGTGATCGTGTGGCGCGTTTTCATTTAAGCTTTCCAGCTTCCTGCCTGTGGTGGTCTATTTGTTTCTAAGGTAGAAACATTTTCTCCACATGGGCAAAGCTGATAAGTTCTGTTCCAGCAGAGAAATAAATTACATACTAGATGTAATGAGACATCAATGTCCAGTAAATGTCCTGTTGCTTGTGAGAGTGGTACTGCGTGAGACAACAGTCGATAATTTTCTGGTAATTCTCTAATTCCTCCCCTCCCCAAAATTCCTTTGTTAAGGAGTTAGATTTAGTATAGCAGAAAAAAAGCCCCAACAAGGAACGAAACTTGAAAGTGCAGCAGGAAGGGAAGAGCTTTTGAAAATGGAGTGACGAAGAGCTAACAAAAATACCTACTTAGTTGTGTTACCTTCAGGTGTACTAACTCTATGAAGTTCAAGACTTCACTGCTTAGACAAGTCTGATGTTTCGTTAGCAGGACTGCCTTCTCCTTTCTCGTTGCTAAACTTACACTTTTGTAAGCATCACATGGTTCTTTAGTTTTATGGGAAATGTTATTGGTTTACTTTATTTTATTGGGAAAATGCAGGGTATAGTGGGGCACAATGTTTTATTTCATATGGAAGGCTCTGGCGGTAGTGCTGCTTGTTCTGGTGGCTGCCCGACAGCGTACTGGTCCTTGCAGGGCCGTGCTGGGAGGTGCACGGAGCTCATGCCAGGGCGTGTGCCAGTCCCTGGGGCAGCTTTCCATCAGGAGCTGGTGAAGATGGCAACAGTCATCACATCCCTCCCCCTCCTCCTCCTCCTTTGCTATGCCACAGCCGTGATCTTTTGAAATAGCTAATGGTCCAAAAAATGCAGCTGACGGATGTAAATAACCACACTAAAAGAACTAGTTTGAATATTGAGAAATAAGATTATATTTTTATAGGTGAGTTTTATGGAACACTTCTTCAGCTGTTTGTTGATCTTCGTTAGCTTCTATCAAAATCTCTTTAAATTGCCATGTTCCCCTCTAAGAAAACAAGTCATATTCTGTGGTCTGCAAGCATAGGCAATCTGATGTCATTAAGAGCTTCTCTGGATGCTTTGCTTCAAAGATAATGGTTCCCTTTATAACGGACTGCAAGGCAGCAGCCACACTGGTAGCAAAACTAGGCAAAACTGGTATCTCTGCCATTGCTTTGACTGCTTTTCTAATGTTGGGCTTGGTAGAATTAAGAAAACCAAATTTAGTTAATTAGTATTTATTTTGATTCCTCTTTAGACTACTTCTTACTGGGGTGGGAGGAATGAGGGTGGGAAATTACCTGATTCTGAAAACTGAATGATTTGTGAGTCATTCTCAGAAGACTTGTTTTCTCTTTAACAAGCCTCTCCCCCACTCACTTCCAAAAAAAACCTCAGAGTCCTCTTGTGCTCTTCAAGATGCATTTCCTGTCCTATTCCAAAAAGACTTTTTCCGCGCACGCGCACACACACACACCCCCGCCCAATTTAGCCCAAAGCAGCATTGAAAATACAAAGTACGTAGGCTACCAGAGAGTCATGCTGGAAGAATGATAAACCAGATGTGACATGGCTCAATCCATTTCACCTCTAATAATAAAAAGTCACAGATAGGAAGAAGCATTTCTTCAAAGGTTACTCTTTTAGGTGATTACTCTTTATGAATTGCCATCTGAAAGAATATCAGCATCCAGAAAAATTAGTCTTTTACAAAGGTCAGGACCGAGAGTGGAAACTTGGTAAGCTCTTCAGCCTCATTGCTGAGCGAATACAAGGCACACACAGACTGAGAGCGGCTATCCTCTGTACACCAATTACAGTATATGCCAGCAGCTCCGTTTTTGATGCTCGGTTCCATTTCTGGAAATGTAAAAAAAAAAAACCATTGGTGGAGTTTTTTCCTGGTTTTTGCTTGTGTCCGTGGTGGGTTTGTAGTTTGGGGTTTTTTAACATGAAAATCCTGGCAGGTTTTTGCGAAGGGCTGTGTTCTGTCTACAGCACTGCGTGATGCTTAATTTTTTGTTTTGCACGTGAATTGGTGAATAGGGAGCAGAGAGGACAACTGGCTGCACATCCCCTCCACTCAAGAGACCTCTCTTGCCCTCTCCCACCCCTGTGTAGTGGTCAGTGAAGCAGTAAGCCCAGGCAGATGTGCACAGCAGTGCAGGACTGTGGCTGAGGCAGAAGTCATTAGCCACAAATGGGTGCCTTTTGCGTTGCATCAATACGCAGCTGTGTATACGTGCACGCATGTAGAGAGACCATGCACCTCTGTAATGTGGCTGGATTTGAGCAGGCACCAGCTTGGTGGCTGTGCTAGGAAGGGGCCAGGTCTGTGGCCAAGCCTCACAGGGTCCAGATGGAGACCCCAGGGGCTCTCCTGCCTGCATAGTCTGAGCACTGTATGCCCTTGGAGACCTCGTGGCCGCAGTGCTCCAGCTGCTGTGTGCTTGCTGCCAGGGCTTGCAAGTTGGTTGCAGGTAGTAGTGGCTTGGCCAAAACTGTGAGCATGCGACTTGTACAGCTGAAGCGGTGGCTGAGCTCGTGTCTTCTTGTCCTGGCTGTGCTGGATGAGGCTCTCATCACAAGGCAGAGGAGCCTGAATCCCAGCAGATGCTCTAAATGGAGAGGTGACATTTTCATGTGAGAACTTTTACGTCTCAAGTGGAGCTATGAGTTAATAGAAACATTTTGCAATCTGGTGTTGACTTCATCAGCTTGCTTCTCTTCAAAAACCGACACCCCACCCCCCCCCCCAAAAATTAGGCATCTTTTTCTAAAAATATGGAGACCTATCACTTAAAATTATTTTCTGAGTGGAATGAGGATTTTCATTCTTCTGGAAGTAGCACTCTGTTCACCTTCTAACATTTTTGCGTGCCCACTTTTAATTAATATTGGGGGAAATAAAGTGAAAACTTCAGTTGAGTTGAGCAGAATAGCTCCTAAAAATAAAACCTGGATGCTAGAGATGCTTGAGTTTTTAGTTCAGCTCATGAACTTTCTGCCTAAGTGTGAGTGGACCTTTGCTCTGCACCTGGCTCTTTTATAAGGTAATTCCTTTTGAAAATAATAATAATAAAAAAAGGTAGTGAGAGGAATGCACTTTGGTTAGGATAATCTGTCAGTTAAGGCTTAGATTCTGCGATTTCTTTACAGACAAAACTTCCATTTAAAGCAAAGATGAGCACTGCCTGAACTCAGGATTGAAAAAGGAGCCGTTGTGATCATGCAGTCTGACCCCTGTAAGAAAAGGGCACTCCTTTTCATTTAGCAATCTGCTGAGCAGCAGCTGTTAAATTTCTGAAACCACCAAAATGCTTCAAAAGACAAAGTGTTTGCTTCAGAAATGAGTGTCAGTTCTAATGCATAACCATTTTTCTTAAGAAATCTTTCTCTTTTTCAGAAGACAATTACAAGCTTTATATTACAGACTGTGGTTATTATACTACACTTTCAAGAAGGACAGGAAAAAAAAATTACAGTATTTCAGGCCGGCATTTCTCTTGCTTTCTAATGGATTACTTTTGTTTTCAAATCAATGTCCTTTGATTATAGTCTTGTAAAGTTTCAGCTTTCAGAGTCTACAGAAGCAGTTGCAACTTTGTGAATTAAAATACATGTCAAGATAACGCAGCTGTTTTATTTAGAAATAATAACTTTTCAAGGAAATCAAGGAAAGGTAGATGTCATTTGTATTTAAGATTTGCATCTGAGATGTGGTCACAGTTCATCGGCACTCGGAGGGATTTGGGACTTGGAAAATACACTTCCCAGTTCAGGGGTAAAAGGGTCATTATCTGTTATGTGTACAAACAAAGCAAACCAAAAACAATTAAATGGAAAACCCATAGTAGATTGCAAGCATCGTTTTTATATGTTTGAAAGCATTTATTTTTAAAAGAATTCTTGGCACATAGTTCTCACTGGAGTGTTTTTCACTATAGATGGATTTATACAGTCTTATTTTTATATATGTATATGTGCATGTGTATATATTTGAAAGACCATCTATGCATGTGTTTCCTTGGGGAGATCTTCACAGTAGCTACAATGGTCGACTCTGGTATAAGTAGATAAAAAGAACTGTGTTGGTTATAAATAATCGTTCTTTGTGTGCTATGCCACAACGCTTTTCAGTAGTTCTATTTGCATGTAGAGTTTTAATTAAGAGATAACTGTCACTGCAGGTTGGCTGCAGAAGGCTCCAGTATCCAGCAGAGAGATAAATGCCAATGCCAAGTCATACAGGTTGGAGAGCATACAGGGAGTCCATAATAAAAAATGAGTTTACAATTAAAACTCACTTATTACTAACTTACTGTGTTATATGCAGAGATGAAGAGGTCCAAAATCCGGTCACTTAGGGTTGTACGTACCAGGTGTGGCGTTTTGGGTTTTTAGGGGGCTTTTTTGGGTCAGTCTACATGTGATACATTGGAAACTGAAACTTCGGGATGTGATCAGTAAACTTGTTAGGAGGGTATAGGTGCCCTGTTTAACAAGAGTGTGTTACAGCTTTCAGCACGCTGGGAAGTCCTAGAACAGATTGCAAAGATTCATCTCAGCTTGATTCAGAAGGGCTATAAGTGTCCTTCTGCCTGTTTGAAAGGGTTTTGGTTTCTAATTAATTTAGCCAGAAGATACATTATTTCTGACCTTCACAAACCACTGTCTGTCTGATCAGTTTTAAAAGATCCCATTAACTGTTTTATTAAAAAAAAAAAGCAACCTGTCTTTTCCTATTGTGAGGAGCAAAGTACAAAATGGATATATATAGCTACTGTTAGTGAGCCATTATATCCATAACATATTTTTCCACAGTATGTGGTATGTTTTTGCGTTTATATGACATAATAGTGCCATTTAAAATAACATGAAATCTTCATTTCCATGAAGTCAACAGCAAAAATCCCATTAATTTAAGTAAAGAAAGGAGATATCTACCTTGCAATTTGTAATTTAATAGTGTTTTCTTACTGACATTGAAGTCAGTAAGTACTCTTTACCACTAACTTCAAAATAAGACTCTCCCCCTCTGTCTTTGAGATGCAGATAGAGGAATTTTTTTTCTTCAGTTTCCATGACAAGGGCTGCCAAGACTGTGAAAGGAAAAATGCACTGTTCTGCCATAGCTAAACAGCCTGAACAGAGCTGTCTACTCTTGTGTTGCCTTAAGCAGCCATCAGAAGTTGTATGTAAGAGTTAGGTATAGGATTTATGCATCCTAATTGAGACGAAAATAATGGCCCTTCCAATTTTTATAGTGAAATTACTTTTGCAAAGTATGTAACTCGCAATACATCTTGTGCAAAGTGAATTGATAATGCCAGGTTTTGAGAGCTAATCTAGATATAAGACCAAAAGATCAGCGTTAAAGAAATTCGTGAAGCAACAAAGACTTTCCTGAACTAAAACATGATCTTAAGAATATGTAGATTTATAATTGCAAAAGAAAATAAGCAAGGTTTTTCCTTTCTTGCCGGTGTCATATTGCCAGCAAAATGTCTCTGTTTTAAGAGTTTGAATCTGTTGGGAAGTTTTCATAAGTGCATGTATTTTAGGGCTCTGTAGAGACTTTCTGGGTCATCTATTCCAGCCTGCCCACCGTGCAACAGCAGGAGATCATTACTACTGCTTCTCTTCCATCCTACTTTTCTCCTAAATGCCATGTTCCAAAGGTGTCCAATACTATTTTCTCTACAATACATCTAGTGAAGATGCAGTCTGTAATTCATCTACACACCCATTGGTGTTGAAGCACAGTGCTTCTTTAGCATGTGATGACAGATAAAAGATGAAAGCTGAGCAGTTGTTGGATTCGTTCTTAATAATATGATATAAATAAGCTTAAGTGCTGCTAATGGCTTTTTTTTTTTAAGGGAAAGGATGTAGGCGACCTGTACACGACTGTAAGCTGTGGGTTGTGGCCGGGTGGAAGTGTCCCTGAGGCTCTGGAGTTGAAGGCACAGCTCTGCCCTGCACTGCCCCCAGCCCTTCCTCCACTCTGCAGTAGACCCCCTCGCTTTCCTGCTCTCGTCCCCATGGTGTTAGGCAGCAGCAATTGCCAGAGGCTCAGCCTTAGACTTACTTAAGCCTTAATATACTTTGTATAGAAAGTCCCAGGCATCCCTACACCTCCCATTACTGCCAGTCCA
Organism: Gymnogyps californianus; assembly: GCF_018139145.2. NCBI lineage: Eukaryota > Metazoa > Chordata > Aves > Accipitriformes > Cathartidae > Gymnogyps > Gymnogyps californianus. The sequence continues at coordinate 37,680,120 of NC_059474.1, read as the reverse complement.
TTGATGGCAGTCTTCCCCATTGTTTATTTGCTATGTTTTTATGAGTTGCACTTAATCATACTTGTCCCTTTCAGCTTTTCCATGTGTGACATCAGCTCTACTTCCAGCTTTTATTTTATATCGCCTTTTAGATCAGCGCTGATCTTTGCACAGAACAGTACAATTTTTTTAACGTAATTAGCTCGTACATATGTATTTAATGTAGCCATTATTAGCTCACGTGTATTTCTTTGTTAATGTTCTCCTTACAACCAATTTTCTTTGGGTTTTACTTTCTTTGAGGACTCGTATTATTGCCTTAGCAGATTTATTCACTTCTTCACATATTGCTATATTGAGTCTGTTCCTGCTGGAGTTTGCCTATATTTGCCACGAATATTTTTTTGCATTTTCGTGTGAGATAATTTTTTTGGAAGTACGTAAAGATAATTGAAAGTCATGTATTTTCGATTATGAAAATGCCAACAAATTAAAGTGTGTTTATCCTCATAACTAACCTAAAAGATGAGATTTAAGTACTCTTAAGCCCAGTATACTTTCTCATGAAAAACAGCTTGCTATCTTTTATATCAGTCACGTAGTAAAACCAAGAATGTTTCCTTTTTTAAAGTATGGGCAAGAAAGTCAAAGCAGAACAACAGAAATTTTCACTAGGTGTATACCAAAAGAAGCAGAACAGGGGGAAAAAAATCAATATTTGTATTTTTGTGGTTTTCCTTAGAATTAAATATTCTTTGCATCCAAGCTGTATGGAAAAAGTGTTATAATCAATATAATTGGCTTTTGTCATACTTAATGATTTTTGTGATTTATAAATGTGTTTGTTAAGACTTCAATAAGAGATATTAGCAAATATTTTTAAATGCCTTTCATTCCATGTAAAAAAAAAAAGTTGGAGATGAATATGCACATCATTTACGATCCCACTTTCTAGTATGTTAAGTGTTTTTTTTCTTAACATGTAGCTTATTCTATAAATGGCAATATAGATAGCTATCTGTCTTTTCACTTGGAATCAAAGAGGAACTAACTGCAGAAATCTGCCAGTGCTGGATGAAGTTATACAGAAATACGCATCCCAGCTGGTTGGCCTAGGGTTCTTGTGAAGAATTGGCTCATATTATAACCGGCTCCCTTTTCTCTGCAGACCATGTAACTTTGTGACAAGAAAGACCTGCCTGCCAGAATTAGGTTTATTTTTAAAAATCAAATCACTGAAGTTGCATAATTTCCTGGTGGTGTTACAGCCCTAATCACCTGATTTTTGCAGTAGCGGAGATCTGTCCCCACTGAGTGTAGTAGTGGGAGCTCTGCTAATAGCCCCACGCTTCCACGCAATACCTGACACAGTATTTTCTGAACTGAGAAACTAGGTAAGCCAGAGCACCCAAGTGATGCTTTTTCCAGATGGCTACTCATCAGTGCAGTGCGGTGTCAACTAGCCACATAGCACTGAGACAATTAATAAATTTGGATAAATGAGGGGATTTACAAAATTATTAAGGGACCTTGGACATGACACATTTTCAGGCAATGGGTTATTTTGTATGATTACGGTTTGTGTAGTCAAGGCTCTGTTGTGTATGAAAGTTAATGAGTGTAAATTGAGAAGGAGAGAGGAAGCATATTGAGAACAGTGTTGTGCATAAGCTCCATAGGTATTACCAAGATGCTGATTTGCTTCAGACAGTATACATTGGGAACATATTACTATAGCTCTTCTCTCTAGTCAGAGAAGTCCAAAGCAAGTAAAGGAGATTTGTTCCAAGCCAAAAAATAAAAATCATAGAGCTAACTTGTATTTGGAAAAAAACACTGTTAACTGTTATTGGAATTATTCAAAAAAAGAAATATAATGGCTATGTAAATCGGTTTGGGTCCATCATAAATAATGCATTAAATACTCCATCAAGAAATAACCACAAGTCCAGGTTACTGAAGCAAGCAATGTGACAAATCAAGGTGTACCAAGAAAATCTGGTGGCACTTTGTCTTGAACTTGAAAATGTGCCCACTCCAAATTCCCAAGTTGAGCCCTGTAAAATGTCATTCCCCCAACCTTGTTATTTCCCTGGCTATAAACCTTGGGTTTCACACAGGAGTTACTTGAGTAATAGTAAGTGCTCACTTATCTTCCAGAACCAAACCTGAGTCTTAAACTGGTAATAATATATATTGTGCTGTTGACTACAAGAAGAGGTAAATGACATGTGAAGGAATTAAGCAAACAGTTTGTGGTGAGGCTGTCACAGGTTTCTTTCTAGGGAAGCCAGTTGGTTAGGACTTAGCAATGTGTTTTAGAGATCTTTAATATACTATGTGATGGGATAAACTGAATATGAAAGCAAAAAAAAAAAATTTAAAACCCAGCATGATTCTAACAGTATACAAGGGAGATGGAGGGTAGGTAATTCAAGCTATTGGTGCCAATATGATTTATTGTATTAAACTTAAATATAATATTGAGAGGTGCTGCACCTCTCCAACATAGCTGTACTACTGAGTATCATAAAAACAAATCATTACATGGTAAAAAACCCCTCTCTCTTTCTTTAATTTAAATTTAGATTCATAGTTATGAATGGTATCTGCGCAGGTTAATCTAATTTTTTTAACATAAAGTATGTAATGAAGCTACTTCATTTTCTGGTACAATTCCCCACCTACAGGCAACATAATACTTTATTCAAAAGTAGTCCAGCAGTCTTACTTTCACAGAGTGAGATCTGTGCTGACTACATACTCTAAAGAACCAATATATTCACAGAGTAAATTAGGTAACTCTTTCTCTGCCGCTTACTGGGTTTAATTATTGTTTCATTGAAGGACTAAATGCATTGTTATGATATCCTGAAGCTTTATTTCAATCTGTCTTCTTCCATGATGCCCTTATGATACTTTCAAGATGTAGAAATGGGATGTAGTCATTGCGTACGCATGTTTTAGAACAACTTGTGTGGATGGACTCAAGTTTGACAGGTGAAACTTTTTAATAAGTTTTAAATAGTATATATGTCTGAGAAATACTGCTAAAAACTTAAATCCCTGTTAGAATAACTCAAATGGTAGAAATTTAGGGCTGCGAGTTTCCCTGTGAGCCTGGAAAACTGTTCCTGTTTCTTTGCTTATCTGTATTATTTTGTTCCGTAAGTAGATTTTAGACAGGAGTGTCCCACTGAAAGAAGCAGCGCTGTATTTGGCCATATATTTCAGTACTTTTGTTCTGCTTAAAGACTTGAAAAATAGAAGATACTGCATTTTCCAAATGGTTGTACAAAAAATACTTCATTTCAGTTGGCACCTGTTCCTCTGTCATTATGTGTTGCAGAGACATTGAAATTCCAGGTAGTGATAGACACTGTACATTGAAATAGCCAGTCATGGCATTGTGTTATGTTTTCTAAAGCACTTAAACCAGTTTATTACAGGCAATTGTCGTATTTTCTTTGTCCATCTCTTTATTGTTTGAAGTAGCCTATTCGCCTTTTGGTGATGCAAAAAATAAATTATTTGTTGTTCATGTGATATCTTGACCCATATTTTAAATTTTTTTTATTTTTTTTCATAGGTCCTCCCATGCCATCCTCCTCATCTAGTCCATCAGTTACTGAACATTTACACTCCCCTCCTCCATCACCCAATCTCAATGACAACCAGAGGTGGTTATTAAGTAATAATGCCAGCCAGCCAGTTCAGGACTCTGATACAGAGGAGGACTATACTGCCAGCTCATATCTAGTACAGACCGGTACTATTTCAGTGTCTGTCCCAGGTCATGGTAAGAAGAGGACACTTTGTCCATAGTTTGAATACGCTTTTATTTTCCATCCTCTTACAAAATTGCCTAATGAAAGTTAAAGATATCAAAATGACTGTGTATTTTAAACTGGTTTTCCTTTAAATGTCACAAATGATGTTTCTACTTTACTGTAGGATAAGCAAGAGTGGAAAGTAACTTCTCATATGTAAAAGCTCATTTAAGTTATTTTATAATGCAATAATTATATGAAGCAACAGCCATTAATGATTTATTATGTAATGTAATTTGTAGCAAGTGACTAGCCTTTAGTTGTACTTTTTAAAGGGTAGGCTGAAGTTGTTTAAACTGTCATGATGTTTAGCTTCAGAATAATATAAAAGTTATCTTTTACTATGTCATCAAGTTCAGCAGGTTCCAGCTGTTCCTTTAGTTTCCCTGGGGCAGGAGAACGGGATTTATATGTTACTGGATAGGGCATTCTAGATTGAGACAAGAGATCTGGAGGAAGAGAGCTGTGTGGTGAGAGAAGGCAGCGGTGGCTTCTGAGATGTATGTTTCCATGTTTCTCGTCCTCCCAACCAGTATGAGTAACCAACAGGAGTGACATATTGTCCTGGTTTCGGCTGGGACAGAGTTAACTCTCTCCTTAGTAGCTGGTACAGTGCTGGGTTTTTGATTTAGTGTGAGAATAAAGTTTATAACACTCTGAGGTTTTAGTTGTTGCTGAGTAGCGCTTATCTTAAGCCAAGGACTTTTCAGTTTCCCATGCTCTGCCAGCAAGCAGGTGTGCAAGAAGCTGGGAGGGAGCATAGCCGGGGCAGCTGACCCGAACTAGCCAAAGGGATATTCCATACCATGGAATTCCCACTTGAAACACCAGTGCCCACTTACACATCATGCCCTAGGAAACCGCGTTTTTACTTTTTCTTTTTTTTTTAAACATAAAAAATAATAGCCACAGGGTTCCATTTTTGTTGTATGATTGAACACATTTTCTTCGGGTAGGCAGACTGGAAGAATAATTTGTTAATTCACAGCCCTTCCCCAGTAGATCAGCAAAGCTTGGAACAAGCCTCTTCTTTTGATTGTAAAGAACTCTCCTACGGATGAACCACTAGAGGGGGTTTGGAGAAATATTTTCCTACAGATTGCACATCAGTTGATTGGACAGAATTATTTTGCAGAGCAAAAACACTAGCTTCAGGCTTCTCTTCCTAGCTTTGAGTGCAACTTTGGAGTTGCGTCTAAAAGGCCAATCTGCTAAGAGCAGTTGCGTATGTGAATTTGACAACTTCCCGCCCTCCCCCCCCCCCCCCCCCCCCCCCCATGTTAGGGGCTTGGATTAAGATCTTTAACAATGATAACTTTATTTTTGTATGTTCAACTTGCTCAATATTTAATCTGTGAAGAACTCAAAAAAAAAAAAAAGGTAATACATTGTCATAATCAGGGTATGTTATGAAGATGTCTCCTCTCCTTTATGTCTAGGAATATGAAATCTATTAGAAAATGTATGCGTTATCCAAAAGGCAGCCTGGTTTAGTTCAATAAGTCAATACGTTTAGATTACTGTATCCACCAGCCCTTCCTCTGCAAATGAAAAATGCAAAAGCAAGAGAAAGCTGCTAAAAATGTTGAATAGTTGGGATGAACTCCTTATACCTCTTAGCCTCTTAGGAAGCTAGTAAGTGTTCATCTTTCCTCTACATTTTAGCATTTTGCTGCTTCTGAAGTTTTCAACAGTTGCTTGCCAGTGTGAGTTTGCCAACCGTGAGGAATGTTCCTTAACCCCTTTCACCCCAGACTAGCCAAAATTATTTCAGCTGGTCCCATGGCAAGTCAAGTCTTGGCCTTTTAGCAGAACAAAATAAGGGGGTTTTTGATAACAAGCAGGACAGAAGTTAACACCATGGTGTATGTTGAGAGAGTTGTTCTTGGTAAGACTTTTGCTAAGGAGAAGGGAAACCCAGCATACTCTGTAAGTACATGTCCATTTTCCCCTCCCCTCTCTCTTCCTGCTGTGCTTCCGTCTCCTCTATCTGCAGATGTCTGAGATTCACCCCTTCAGTGTGTATGTGCAATAGAAGTGCTTGCAGTTTCTGCTTCCTGCTGTCAAAGAATTAAATCAATTATATATATATACACTCATAATCTAGTACTGCTGGCGGTCATATAATACAACTAATGATCTTTCTCTCTCTCCACAAGATTAGGCTTGTTTTTAGAAGTGCTTCAACTTGCTAACCATGGATACTATATTTGTGGTTGCCATAATTTAAGTAGGGTTTGTTTGCTTTTCTGATGGACAAGGAGAAGACCATAAGTTTTTCTGGTAGTGGGCTTCCATCCCTGCAGGATCAGGGTTTGCGTTACTTGAACGGGTGCTTTCATCCAGCACAGACATGAATATTGCTTGGAATATCTGCTTGATTTGCTTATGGCTGGTTTCTCATATCTTACACTGTTGGTCTATTGGTGGGGAAAAAATGTTCTTTGTAAAACAAGCAAGAGCAGAATTTAATAATTAAGCCAATAATTTCTAAGTTAGCTACAACTTTCTTCTACTCAATGATTTGCATTGTTATGTAGCCTAGTATGTGGATCTCTCCAAATCTACCCTAGAAAGTAAATATCATTTAATTGTGGTCTGTGGTACAGTCTTCCTTGAGTATTGTATTTTCTTTGGCTAAAATGGTAAGTAATACAGCATGTGTAGCACTTTCACAGAAGGAAGGGTTTTTTTCACCAGTTGTCTTTTCTTTTGCATCGGGCTGAATTAAGCTTTCCATGCTGTCTAATGTTAATGGGTACAAAATAACTCCAGTGCCGTATTCTGGATGACTTTGTCCAGTGTTTATATTGCCGAGGGTGGGGGATCACTTTTGAAGCATTTAGGATAAAAAAGGATCTGACCGAAAACAATAATATTCTTGAACTGTTTTCCATTATATTGACTTTATGTGAATAGCAAGTTAAATTACCCTCTCTTTAGTCTATGCAAACATCTGTTTGTTTTCCTTTAGTCTGAGTTCATTTGATCAATGTCGTTTATTTGATCAACTCCCACAAAATTTAAAGGATCTGATTATGTATTTAGAGTGATATTAATCCAAGCCTTTGGGTTTGATTAGTTTGTTTTGTTAACCAATGGGAATTAGCTTTCATTTGAGGAGTTAGCTAAAAGAGAAATGAGAATTACTAAAATTAGTTATCAAATGCTTACTACATGAGAAGAAAAGGTCTTCATGGAGGTATTGCTAGTAGCTTTGAAAATTCGGATCAAGTGAGGACTATTGCGGACAGTTTGCTAGGAATCATTTCATTTCTCTAAAAGCAGTGTGTTAATAGGTTGTAAAATTCAGGAGGAGATGAATTTTAGGACCATCAGTCATAACAGTGTTCCTTTACATAGCACCTCCAATTTATTCTACTTGTTCCTCTTCTCCACGGTGCAGCTCAGTATACTGACTGTGTTCTAGCAGTCAGCCTATTTGTCTACTGATTTCAGAACAATTTACTAGTTTTATTGTTTTTAGAAAGAAGAGCAAACTGATTTATAAGAAACAGGGGCATCTGAATATGTCTGCAGGGAAGAGGAACAGTTGTTTAAGCGAGAGGGAGAGTGAACTAGGAGCTGGGAGGAGAGGATTCTTGAATGTGACTGAGGTGGAGGTTTCTTTAACTAATAAAAGTATGTTTATAAACAGTAGAAGTCATAAAGTCTGTATTTAAGCATCTTGATAAGCTTCTTAATCTTTTTCCACCGAAAATTATAGATCAGTCACAATTTGGAGGGGAATTTATTGAAATTAGTAGTAGCTTATCTTTCAACACAGACATGTATTACAATGAGAAATACAGTGCTAAATTCTTAGGTTAAGCAGAGACTATGAAGAAAAGATCTAGTTAAATGTTAACGCTTACTACTGACAATGGAGATGAAGAGTCTGAATTAGAAATTCAGATTTGAGGATTTTTACCACCTAAACTGGAAATATTATGGCAGAACCATCAAATGCAAAATAGAGAAAAATGTATTTCACAGCAGCATTTGTACAGTGTATTTGAACACTTAAGTTGTACAAGGTTCTCATGTTTCTTAATAACAGTTTGTGATGATAGCTCATCTGATGGGAAGATCTGAAAAAAATTTCAATATAATATAAAATGTTCTTCAGTTGTCCTTGATCAAGGATCTGCCAGGTGATGCACAATAAACAAGATTTCGCTCCAGTCACATGGGAGTTGCAGATTGATGGTCTTTTCAGTTCAAAATGGCTAAGCTTTTCTGCAAGGAGAAAAAATTGTGAAATCTAGAGTACAACTCTGAATTTCAATTTGTGAAAGAGAAAAAATAATAAGGCTGGTTGAATGATAACATACAAGAACTCTTCATATTCAGAGGTCTCATTGTAGGACATCTCACTCTACAGACACCAAATGTTCTGTGGCATAATTCTCCTATAAACATAATTTGAGGACTTTAGTTCATGATGACTCATTAGAATTTGATGGGAGAGGTTATACAAAAGTATCTATCATACAGAAATGATTAATATTTTATCATACCACAATGTCAAGAAGCCAAAGTCAGAACCTTCTGCTTTTGTACAAGCACCTGAGAGGATACAGGCCAAATGCTCAAGCCTGGCAGCAGTAATGACCAGATGCAACACATGTACAAAGCATAGGTGTGAATTTTGTTAGGGGTTTGTTTGGGTTTTTCTACGCTTCAGATTTTCCCTCCAACTATCATGTTTTATTTTTCTGCATAGATATCTCAATTTATGTATAACCACCATAACTAATCAATCTGCCATTGCCTCTTCTCCTCACTTCTGCCTTTTCCTTCCTACTAGAAGCAAATGAAATTGGAATGTGAGTGGAAGTACACACAGGGATTTGTGTTAAAAGTTAGTGGAAGAGGCTAGTGACTTTAAGGCATCTTTTCCTCTTTTGCAGCTCTTAATCTTGCTCCTGTGAGGGTAGGAAGAGGACAGCGTGATTTCCCCCTTCATACCCCACTGGCTTGTGAGAAGGTTGGAAATAACCTGTGAATATTGAAAAGTCCCTTGGCAAATTAAGTCAGTCCTAGCCAACATCTTGGAAGTACCTCATGTAACTTTCTGGCAGTCCTGCTTTAGTGCCTACAAAACACTTCCCAGCCCTTATTCCATACCTGCTTTGCCATAGTTATTCCACAAGGGAAACTGCATGTGCTACTGAGCTAGAACTTAGCAGCCAGGCTGTCACCTGCCATGTAGTCAACAGCAGTTTAGTTCTGATTATTGGGGAACAAAAGGAGGGGGGAAAACAGTGCTAGGGGAAAAGGAAACACAAACATGATGGTGTGAGATCAAATGCTTAAAAGCTGTTTGGGCTTTTTTTTTTTGGTGAAGTGTAAATTTGCTTCTTTTTCTCTCCATCATTCTGAGAACTGGCAGTCCATCTGAATTCCCTGGAAACTCTGGGGGTATCCACACGCCTTATTTTCATTGTCATCTTGCACCTTGTCTAATGAGATTTTTTTTTATCTCTTATCTCGTAATTCATGATAAATTAAGTTTCATCATTGTTGTATCAGTACATACAATTTGTCTTCAGGTCTGACACTGGTCCTAAGACATATTGGTTGAAAAATGAATTCAGACCTGTTTGGTTTGAAATAGTCAGTGATAATAAATTGAGAATAATAGATCAAACTAGGAGGAGTTGTGTTGAAGAACATCATGGGGATACGCTATAATCTTGGTTTTATTTAACATTGTCATTAGTTATATGGATGAAGGAGTAAAAACGGCACTAATAAAATTTCCTAATGATACTAAATAGTGAGAGTTCTGAGTGCCAACTGGGGACAAAATGTTAATAGAAAAGGACCAGGAAAGATCATTAATTGTATGGCCAGAAACTAATAAAGTGAAATTAGAACTGAAAAATGTAAGCTGGTGTGAGATGCAGAATATTCAGGAAAAATCTGTGGAGAAATGATGATAGAGAATTTTAATCAGACATAAATCTGCAACATGGTTTGACAAACAAGTACAGTTTGAGCTGGGTATACAAATATATCAGCAAAGAGGGAATCATGGATGTAGCATCAATTGAACATAAGTTTTGAATTTGGGCCTCTTGCTTTTTCAAAGTTCCTGTCAAATTCTCTTATTACTTTTAGAATTATTGCTCTTTATTCTACTGTTCAGATATATTTGGATGAAAACAATTAGGAGGTCAGAGGTATTAATGTATGGGAATAGGTAAGAGAATAAAACTTTGACTCAGTACATGGCCTAAGCACTAATTAACTGCTGACAAAGGGAAACCAATAAACCAAGATGGAATGGAGCATGTTGTATACCATGTAGAGATACAATTAAAAGCAATAGGATGAAAATAAGGAAAGGAAAGATTAGGCACATTATCAAGAAAAACTGTGTAACAGTGAACTGTATTAAGATGTCTAAGTCTATCCCAAGGGAAGTGACAGAAGCTCTGTCACTTTGTAACATGAAATCAAAATAAATAAAAATGTCAGTCATACTGCTGAGAACAAACCTATATTAGCTAAGGAGAAGGTGGACTGAAGTAGCCTCCTGGAGCTTTTCCAGTACTAACTGTGTGCATTTCAAATCAGGTATACATGAGTTTGTAGTTTATAACAGAGATTATCATACTAAGGTATGGTAAGCATGTTTCATTAGCAGCACTCATGTTGCAATGCATCGTCTGTTTACATGTAACAGAAAACTACAATTTGTCCTGTAGCCCAGACTTCACTCTGAAATTGTGCACACCTTCCACAATAAATCATTTGCAAAACAGCTGCTTTCCCTTCCCACTTGCTGGACCATTTTATATCCTGCAAAATGACAAAATAAGGTTGCCTGTTCTCAATGAAAACTGCCAATGTCTTCTGGGCATGTGCATACTCATGTACATATTCCGTAAGCAAAAATGTTTGATACCCATAAATTCAGAATGCCCATGATGCTGAATAGAGGTATTTGACAAGCTTTCTGTAAATACGGAATCAGTTCATGCTATAAGAATACATGCTGACTTTTTTCTGAGGCCGGAGACTGTTATATTTCAACCACTGTGTAGCAGTGCTTGCAGGCTTCCTCAGTAGCTACAGAAGCACTTAATCTCTTACAGTCAAAAATCAGACAATGCAGGAAGGCCAACGTCCTTTAGGTACAAATAGACAAATTTATCTGTTCCACATGCTTGGGGCAAATATAGTTCCTTTAAAAACTTAAAAATCGTGTCTTGAATGCTAGCCAATTTATTTTTGATCCTTTTTGATATTTGATTTCAGTTTCATGAATCCGTCTTTTTATCCTATTTCTTTGGTTTTTAAGCCAAACTTCTGTCAACATTGTTCCCTTAATGTACAAAACTGTACATTTGTTCAGTTTAATTAAGCATTCAGTCTGTTGCCAAGAGCAAATTACAGTTCCCCAATCTCACCCTCACCCCTCCAAAATCAAATTTTGCAAAGTGGTGGGCAATTAGTTCTTATATCTGATTGTTTTAAGTCATGTTTTTCTCTTAAAGATTTTTGTAGTTTTTGATCTCTGTTACTTAATGGAAGAGCCAAGAGCAATTATTTGTCCTCAGATTGTGGCCTTTGTAGCCTTCAAAGAACAGTCTCCCCCACACCTCCTGTATCATTAGCTGCAAAATATCTTTCCAAAGATGCTTTCGGCCTCTTCACAAATCAAAGGATTCAGAGTGACAAATTATCCGTCTTATACTCGAATGCATGCCAGATGGGACAACCTGCCAACTGTGTATCTTACTGCGGATATGATCTGATGTAGAGACATTTCCTACCCTCCTCCCTTCCCCATCAAAAATCATATTACAAAAAATCATGCAAGTTAAGAAAATCTGTGAAGATAAATTGATTCTGAAATACAGTGAAATATAAATGCAGAATATAGTTTTATCAAAAGAAGAAAGCTGCATCCAAATGTCAGATCGCTTAAACTGAATAAACATATACCTGGCAGTATAGATGAACATGAGAGTCAAAAATGCATCCCTTCCCTGCTTGCCAGTGCTTGCACACACATCATTTCCTTTGACTAGCTTGATTACAGAACAGACACTCCTAATTGCAAGATAAGGAGCTTGAATTTAAACTCTGTCACAGTTTGTTAACGAAAGAATCCTGAAGTCACGATCAGGAATGAGGATGTACTGCTCTTGTGGGGAAAAGTAGACTGTAACAAATTTATGGTAGAAGTTAATTTGTAATACAGAAGGTAAAAGGAGAAGGAAACAGTCACATAGAGAGTTTATTTTCATTATAAATTACAAAGCTGAGGACTTTACCCAGCTGCTGCTTAGGATGACTTCCAGAGGTACAAACAGTGGTGCAAGAGCACAGCACTTGTTGTGTGGGTCAGGATCAGACACAAGTGTCTCGCATCATTGCATTAAACTCTGTTATTTAAGATTTTTCATTATTTTATTTCAGGGAAAAGTCTAATATTTTTAACTCTGCACCACAATACAAAATCTCCTTTTAAAAGCCTTATTTAGGAAGAGAGGACTGAAGATCTTACACGTGGTCCCATTTGTTCATCACTCGGTGGCAACAGCCTGAACTTACAGTTTTACAAGACCTTCTTATCAGCTCTAATGCTCACCAAGCCCTGATAGTTTTGAGAATAAAAAAGTTCTTCCAGAAACATAGAATGAGTTGAAGGTTGTGAGGTTTTGATAAAATCTCGATTTCCCGCCCCGCCCCCCCCCCCCCCCCCCCCCGTTTTGTTTTGTTTTTTTTTTAATCTTCTGGTTTCTTAGTCTTTAGGCTGTTCTCATTGGGGGTTGTTTTGGGTTTGTTTGGTTTTTTGTTTGTTGGTTTTTGGTGTTTTGTTTTGTTTTTTTAAAAAGTGGTGGGTTTTTTCCCAGCTGTGAAAGCTTCGTCAGTCATTTCATTTTTTGTTTGTTTTAGGTGAATTAAAATTAGTTATGTAGTCATGCTCATTGTAAGGAGCTGGTGCTTTTGAGAGCACCAAATGTCTACCAGCTTGGTACAAAATATATAAATTTAGTAAGGGTAACATGCACTATCCTGTCCTATTGATTGTGGAAAAGTTTCTTCCTTCAGCTGGGACTAAGTCTTTATTACTGTTGAAGAAAGAGCTGTGCAAATACATAAAACACCTAATTTATTCCTTAGTTCTGCTGAATGCTGATGATTGCTAGGGCCTGATTCTGCACTTCTGGGGAAAGCCAGGTTGCTGTTGGATTAAATGGAAATTGCCAGTGGGGGTTAATACAGGATTCAAGTCATAATGCAACTGCAACACACGTTTTATTCTATAGGGTTGAAAAAGTCCCTGTAGCAAAAAAATAGAGCATTTGAGAAAAATAAAAAGTCTGATTTGTCTCCTCATTGGCTTTTGGCTTCCACTTGAATTCTATTCTGGCTAGCTGTAAGTTGGAGGACGATGTTTCAGTGCTTTAAACATGCTGCTTGCTGGAAGTAAACAGGACTCGCAAATTCTGCTGGCAGATGCTTGTCGCAGTCTTTCATAGGAGAAATGCTGAGCGTTTTGCGCTTGAGTCACTAAGCAAAAAAATAAATAGATGTGCATTGGGCGATTGTGAAAACAGCTTATCTCAAAGTTGCTTTCAAAAGTAAAAGGCTAAACATTTGGCACCTTTGATTTAACATCCTTTATCTTTTTGAATATTATCAATGATTTTAAAAGCTTAAGGAATATGCTTAAAGCGTAATTTCTCTGCTCTTCTACCTCATAGACAAAAGGCTTCTCTATTTAGCATCTTTCTGTGTCTGATGTAGCATTGACATGAATTTGTCACTAACCCATTAGGAGTACACAGGAGTAGTAACCCTGCTTTTTAAGGATGCAGAGATCTGACTAGAAGGCACATCAGCCTTCCTCTCTCATGCAAGGCCAAGGATTCCTATTGTCAGATGCAGTGGGCATGAAAGCAGCAATTTTACAGCACAAAAACTCCAATAACATTTACTGCGGTTGGCTGAGATTGCAATGCACACAGGCACTGCTCAGTCTTGGTTGCTTAAGCACCAGCTTCCCTTGGCTTTTTGCCAGCCTGCATGCTCCAGAGAGGCAAGTCCTTTAAGGGGAAAGAGTTTTCCTTGTAACTTGCTGTGGGGTAAACAGACCATTCAGGCATAGTTTATTGCATTACATACTTGACTATGCATACTGGAATGTAGCAAAGTAATTGGTAACATTATTTTAATCGTTAGAATTCATAGGTATGAGATACGTTCTCTGAGCCAGGAGGAAAAAAAAAAATATGTGAGGGTGTTTCTGTCTAAGTTGCTGATCATTTATTACAAAGGACTAAAAATACCTTCTCCATTGGAATTCTGTATGTTTACACTAGTATCCCTGCTACGGTTACAGAAAACTGAATTAATTTGCTGCTTTATTGCTATTCTTCTCTTGAAGATAAATCCCATAACAGTTAGCAGCAAGTTACAGTGTCAAAGAACAGTTCTGTGTATGTAACAGGATACTTTGTTGTCATTAAAAAAAAACCTCAATTTGGAAATAGTGCAGGGTACTTGCAAATTAAAAGGAAGTCAGCTACTGTAAATTCTGCCATCAGTCCAACTCATCTTTGCATTGATACATACTCTGTTTTACAGTAATCAGCAGTAAACTTACCCATCATTGCCATAACCTGGAGACTCCACATGAAATACTCTCTTAAATACTATTTTATGTGCATTTCTTAAAGCTGTAATTTAACACTGCAGTACCTATTCAAACAACATATAATGGAATTTATTTGTACAAAAACATATGATAGCTGAATATACAGAAGGCTGACGTGGCTATCACTGAGTACAAAATATCAGCTGCTGCTGTTTGAATCTTTTAGTTCATTCAGAAAGTTTCAAAGAAGGGTAAAGCTTTCCCTTAATTTTGTTGCTCGTAGTTGGTGTAAGGGGGCTTGTTGTTCTGTTCATTCTTAAATCCAAAGACCACAAGGGTTTTTTTGTCACGTGCTCCCTTCTTTCTCCTCAGTGGTGTCCTACGGTGTGTTCAGGAAAGGTTTAGAATACTGTCTCGGGTATTTCTTGAGTCCCTGGGTTACTTTCTAGTAGCTTGTCCTGTGTTGAGCAGTGAAAAGGCAAGGATAGGGGTGACCTTGCACCCCTCTCTGTGTGTACACCAGCATCGAAAATGCTTCAGAAAGCAAGTGAAGCACTTCTAATGAATTGCGCTTTTGATTCTTTGAATGGGCACAGCAACTCCATCGGGTTTTTACAGCTGGACTCTTGCTGTAATTGCTGCTGGGATGAGATGCGCAACATGGGGTTTTGGAGCTAAGTACTTACATTGTTTTACTGGCTAAAAGTATATAGCGTAGTGGGAGCAACAGACTTCATGAAATTCACACTTGTACATCTTCATGTTCTTCACCCGTTCCGACATGCTGCTGATTTGCCAGCAGGCACTGTAGATAGGGATGATAAAAATGGAAAAGCTGAAAGATACAGTTTCTTAAAGCAGCGGTATATTAGTAGAGAAGTTGCTTGTGATTATGAACGTGTGATAAGTGTCCAAAGATCTGTTTTTCATTAATTAACTTTAAAGTAATTTTTACTGGTACTGAAAAATCAGAAAGAAGCACTGCACCATTTTGATCTTCTTGACATCAGAATATAAAATAATGCTCCGATTAAAAGTATCCACCGATAGAAACAATAATTGGTCCCTCGTAAGCTTCAATTTCCAAGTCCTTTAGATCTTACGTGCCTCCAGGTATGCATCATTTTTGGCGTATTTACCTGGCTAATTCAAAGATAATACTTCTTTCTCAAGTCTTTATAATGCATTTTTCAAGAGATACAATATAAAGTTGTTACTTATGCCCTGTAATGTATAGTTCTCAAAATTCACTGCAGTATTTTTCTTCAGATGCTCTTCCTGATCTATTTCCTCAAGGCCTTTAATCAGTGGCCTGTAATATGGAATATTTTTCTGTTTGTTTACAGTTTTGTATGAATAACTCAAAATAATTGGCATCAGAATGCTCCGCAGCATCACGTATGGATCTCTTCCTCGCTCAAGTTGGATTATTTCTTATTTTAATCTAGTCTCCTGTTTAAAAGTCTTTGTTGTCTCCCCTAATTGTAGTGAAATCTGGCTACTCTGTGCCTAAGCCAGTAAACCCAAAGGCAGAGAGGGAGGATGGGTTAGATATTTTTAAAACTCCTTTCTAGCTTCCAAAAAGCCCTCTAGAATAAACTGCTTTGCAAGCCTTCTGGGACAGGAGGCCCTGAGGGACATTCCTGGGCAGGGCGGAGGAATCAGCCAGTGTACTTGCATTGTTTTGAGCCTGAGAGGGAAATTCTTCCCTCCCCTATTACAGTTATTTATACTGTTAGCTAGACATTAAAATGGCTGGTGGTGTAGAGAAAGACCAGCAGGTTAATAGCCGAGTAAAACAGTACAGCCTGCCCAGGTTTATCCAGTTGCTTTATCATTAATAATACTCAGATCAAAATTTCTGTTAAATGAATTTATCTGGAGGTTATTTTGGTTCAATCTTGAACTTTGGATGCAGCTTTGCTTCATTACCATATAATAATTTTTTATGATCATGGCCACAACAGACCAGATTTTTTTTTTTCCCCTTTGTGTGTGGAAAATTCCTTAAGAGAGTTAAAATGCAAGCTAGTGAAGAATAAAATGCTTAAACTTAAGCATTTTAACCACACGTCTCTAGAAGTAAGTACTTTGCAGTACCAGTTCTGTGCTAGGGAAGCTGGAGAAGCTTCCATATCCTTCATGCATGCTTTAGCAATGTTGATGTTCTTGTATGGTGTTCTGCCCCAGATGTAATCTGTTCTGTCGTATCTTAAAGGAGCAGACAGTGACTATGAATTTTGCACCTGGAATTTTAACCTAGCAGGTATCTATGTATGTATTTTGGAGTGATGGATAGGATGCTGCTTCCACTAAAAGTTGAAGAAATTTGAAGGCAGAAAGAAAATCAAGAGAATGATTAAAAGATTTTTAGCTTTTTTTTTTTGTGTATGGTTAGTAGTATAGAATTTTTCTCTGACATTGATCCAGAAATAATAAAATGTGAATACTAAATAGTCTATAATCAAGGCACTAACCTTTCATCTTAGTGATGATGGTTAGTGACTTTCAATTTGCACAAGTGCAAATAAAGGCTTAAATCCTGGCAGAATTAAGTTGTAGTTACTGTATGCTTATGTTTCTGGTTCCTGTTACTGTACTCCCATGATTACAACAGAACTTAAAACATATTTAAAGAAATGTGAAAAGTATACTCCCATGATTACAAAGACTTGAACAATTCAGTGGCATCTGCAGAAGGCCTTTGGGAAAAGCTATTAAGAGTTATGAAGTATGGGAACCTCAGGATTCAGTGCTCTTTTGCTGCCTCATCAGTGCTGCTCTAGTTCTGTTCAGTTCCCTGGGAGATGTTGAGTAGCAAGGGAAAAAAAGAGTAGCAGGTCCAGTATTTCCACCAGTCAAAAACATGCTCTCTGCTGACCTAAGTATCAGGCAGCTTCTTTGCCATGTTTTCTGCCTCCAAGAGCAAAGCTCTGCTGCTGCTTTGTAGGTTAACAATCCTAAAATGGTGTGCTGTTTCCATTACTCTATCCAAATCTCTGGAGGGAAAGAAGTTGCCCCTTGCCATATCTGTCTGTTAATAGTGACTATGAGATATGAGCAAAGCCAAGTGGTGATACATCAAAGCCTCTAATTTTGAATCCACAGAAGGCACTAGAAAATTAGATCCCCTTTTCTTGGTGTATTCATTGTTTACCATAGTAGGAATGATGGTTTCCATTGCTACATTACTGCTATGGAGTGTCAGCAGACATAAGTGCAGTTCCCCCATGTGGAAAAGTAAATGAATGAGTAATGGAGACTGCTCATCTGCCAGGCTGTATCAATTTCTGGTGTTGTCAAATGTTCAGGTCTCTTACGGAGAGGCAGGCGTGAATCCCCTATTCCACTAGGAGTGTATGCAACTGATTAGGGGACAGTTTTTTCTGATACCACCCCTCATCTTGGAAAAATAGGCAGGGAGATGTTCTTTCCAGGCTTTCTGAGCCTAACTGCTGGTAGCCACCTTGAGGCAAAGCAAGGAAGAGGTAAGTGTAGATGAGAAAGTAGAGATCGTCCTGGACTCATCTGCCCTTACCTCCATCCCTGATAACTCATCTTTTTAATGCTCCTTAAGCAGTCAAAAGTGCTGAGGAATGCCATATAGTCAAATGTACGATACAACAGGCACAAACGGGCATGTGCCTTTTGCTCCGTGAAGTGATCTGTATGCATGGATGTGATTTTTTTTGCCTTTTCCTTCCCATTCTTTGGAGAGGTTTGGGGTTTTTTTTCTCTTGTTCCGTCTTAGTTTTAATCCTTCTTATCCTTTAAGTGTGCTCTTTTAATTTCCTCCTTTCCCTCTTTTTGCCCCTTCTCCTTTGAAGGCTTCTTTTTCTTATTGATTAAGTCATTTAACCTTTATTAGACCATACTATGCCACTCCATCCCACTTCCTACTTTCTCTTTTATCCTATTTTCTCTTTTCTAATGGACTCTTTTCATATCATTCTCTCCTTGTTCAGGCTTCCTACCTCCCCTTCCTCATTCCCTTTGTTGTTCTCTCCATGGGACAGGTATATCTCGTGAAAAGGTGCTTTGTTCACAACGTATCTGCCTTGGGGCAGCTATTTAATGAAAAAATCAGCTTTCCATCCCATGCTTCTATCCCTCTGAAGCCCTATGCAATAAATGCCAATTACAGTTTTACATAATTAAAATAACCATGTCATATTTCTTTTTTAATATTGGTGTCTTCACATTAAAGGAATGGAATGCTATGCAGCATGTATGGTTTTAGAAACAAAAAATAAAAATTATGCTTCTAATCCACATTACAGCCCTCATTATCCAGAATTTTCTTTAACCCTTCTTTTCTGTTCTGAGAATATTCCAGCCATCTGTAGAAGGGTCAGCAAAAACACAAACATGAACACTTATAAGAAGTCTAGTTCCTTTATAATTGGGGATGAAAACTAACATCCTGCCTGCTTCTGATCCCTCTTACACTCTTGTGGCAGGAGAGCTGTTAGAAGGGATGAAAATTGATCAAAAAACCCTGGCAGACTTTTCTCTTGATGGCTGCTGTGGTTACTGGGGGAATTTGCAGTTGCAGAGAGGACAATGGCAGATAAAGAGAACTGTCCATCTCAGGTGGTTTTAACAGTACAGGATAATCTTAACCATTTGGGTGCTGGGCTACTTGTCCTGCCCCAGGGAACTGAGGTATTCCTGGATACATTAATATCCTTATAAGAGGATTAAAAGCAGAAATGAAGGAGATGTTGGTACCGGTAATGGTGCGAATTTCCTGAAATGTGACCACTTTTGCTATAGAGAGTAGCTGATTTCAGACTTCTCAGTGAGATGCTCCCACTTAACCTGAAATGCCACAGTCTTTAACGTGTGAGTTTGATATCAAGTGGCTCTTTACACTCACTGTGCAAAAGTTAACATCTGGATTTGTGCTTTTCCCCAACCATTTTCTCCATCTCTTTTATTTCCACTTCATACAGTTTCGTATTGCTGCTTGTAATGCCCAGTATTGTGCGAATGGCTAGATTTTAAGTAGCTGAAGCTAATGATTGGTATAGAAATGAATATGTTTTAGAAATAAGGATCTTACTTCCCCCCCCCCCCCCCAAATTTTGTTAAAGCTATTAGATGATATTTTAAAAGTCAGGTTTTTAACAGACAAAAGTCAAGTTTGGAATTGCAGATTTCTCTGAAGAGATTAATGATATAAATGAATTATTGAAAGCAGTTTTAGGAACTGTGTTCTCTGTAGTGTCTCATGCTCAGGTAGTCCCATTAGAGAAAGTATTTTTGTTCAAGAGGTGACAGGCAGTCAGCAAGTAGGACTTCAACAGCATCGCTGTATGTAAAAGACTGCTTTTTGCATAAGTGGAAGGATCATAATATTAGAGTGGCATCAGGATATGATTGCAGTGGCGGTGACACGTTTGTGCCTACATGTGAGATGAATGATTAATTGATGGACAAAGGATAAAAAGAGTTTAGATGTGCTCAGAAAAACAGTCAGCATTTTATCTAGTACATGGAAGCTTTTACAAAAAATTACCGTGTGTAGATGCACACCGCTGCCTTGGTGACTCTCACATTGCATGCAAGTGCGATCGCACCTGAGAGTCCTTCTGGGGTGGAGGAGCTATGTCTCCTCAGAGCAACCTCAGTAGTTAATTTTGCCCAGCAATTAATTCAATAGTTGTGCTCCCAACACCCTAACTAGTCATCCAGCAGCATCTGAGTGGGCCTGATGTGCCTTCCCATCTGCTCCGGGGTGCACAGTGCCCTCAGCCGCATACCCTCCAAGCACGAGTATGGCAGCCCTGCAAAGCAGCCCTCTGGTTGTGCTGGTGGTTTCCAAAGGGCTTGAGTGGTCAGAGGGAATTAGCTGGCATCGTAACACAGAGCAGATGAATGTCTGTGGCATAGACAACCGATTCCAGGATCTCTTCCAATGCTCTAGTAGTGTGGTTGGGACCAGTCTCCTTTAAAGGAAAGAAAATATGGGCGGTATAGTTCTGAGGCACCCTGGAAATGTGGTCAGAAAAAAACCCAGAATTGCTCTTTGAAGCAAATGGCAAAAACAAGATAGCTGCTGCTTTATGTCCTAGGACAGAAGCTCCTCTTGGGTGCCTTTGTCCTTCCCTTGTCAGGCTTTTTTCACCTTTTCTTTTTTTTTTTTTTTTTTTTTTTTTTTAAAACAACCTTCATTCCTTCTTCAGTGTTTTTAATTCTCTTGTATGCTAATAGAAACATCTTTGACATGTCTGACTGGTTGTCTCTACACATTTGCCATTGTGGTTTGTTTTTTCCTTTCCCAGATGTTTGCATTTTTCAGGGCTTTCATTGCCTAGAGGCTATTATTTCTCAAAAAAAAAAAAAAAGGAGGTGGGTAATATTAAGTTGCTTTTCTTAAAGCACAAGGAAAATAACTTTTTTTTTTCATCTCCTGTCATATTTTAGAAACTCGTGAGAATTTTGTTTGTGATTATATTATCAGTTTATCAGTCTAGGAATTTCTCAATCATATTTCTCAACCATATGTTCAATATGTCATTATTACGTGTATGGTGCAGTAAGATACTGTGTAACAGAACAATGCGAATTACCCAGGGTATATTAAGACTTACAGTCAATCACACAAAGAAATGGAAAAAAAAGAAAAAAAACAGAGTGGGTTTCACATTTAGTACTGTAATCCTTCAAATCTGTATACTCCTTTAATTTTTTTTAATTACAGATATTTTCTTTTGTTGTTTTCTTACTCAGTATGTAGAAAGGACACACATTGACTCTGTAGAAGAAACTACCTTGTAAAAGAAACACCTTACAAGGAAGTAATTTCCATTCATTAATACAGCACTCTGAACTGATTAATGAGACCAATATAATTTTGTATTTCAGAAGTAATAGCTGGAGTTATTTTTTTCCAAATTGTTCATATTTTATTGGCTGTTTATTTTCTATTACATTACTTTTCAGATTTATGGAAAGTACTTGTAATTATTACATCCTTCATTTGATGCAATGAATATATTTTACTGGACAGCTTTATGCATTCAGTGTTACATTTTCATTTTGCAGCCGAAGACCAATTTCCTAATTATACTTATGCACATAGTTGGTTATTGAAGTTTTGGTTTTGTTCTTAGTGTTTTGAGGTCTTTTTCCAAGCTGCTGTGAATTTTGCATTTACATGTTAGGCATGTGCAATGCAGGACCAAGTCTATGATTTTACAAGTTACAAGCCTAAAACAAGCTACTCCTGTAGTTCTGAAGATTGCAACTTACCGTTGCACCTTATATCTGCGATTGAATTTTAAATAATAATTTCTAGGTCAATATCCGGTAGTTGTTAGTACAGAAGCAAAATGTTTGTGGAAACTTTTCCAAACTGTTGATTGAAATTTCCATAGTGCCTCTGTCCTGCTAAGAGACAGAGCAGGAAAAGAATACTTTTCTGCCTGGGGCTTTTGTGCTTACATGCCATGGAGATAGGAGCTGTATACAAATTTAACTTTGTCATTTATAGGCAGCACTTTGGTTTTTGTCTGAACCCAGTGATTTTAAAACATCATTGCAGAAGTCATTTTCCTCTTGCAAGTAATAAACATGCCACATCCTTAAAAGACAAAGTGTGAGACATAGCTGTAATTGCTCAGTTTTGGTGCCAAGAATAAGTGGTTTGAAGAAAGCTTAGCAGCCTTATCCCTAGGGAGATGTGAATTATCACAGGCAGCACCAGACACAGTAACTTCTCACTTGAGTTCTAGTAAACAGCAAGGACATGTCACAAGTATAATAGATACTTATAAGGTAGTATTAAAATGTACTTCTGACACATGTTTATATTTTTATTAACAGTAATTTTGTATGCATATGCACAAATACCTGGAGTATAGTGCAAAGTATTCATATTCCAAGAGCTGTAACAGTGGTGCAGGTATCAAAGACAACATGAATTACTCTTTAATTCTGTAAGAGTAGATGCCTTTCTTAGAGCCGCATGCTCCTCAATGTGTTCCTATGTAAGGGCAAAAGAAATCGTGGGTCAAGAGGGACCTTCTTACTGTCGTAGCAGTGAGACTGAACCTAGTAGCTTTCTTGAATATTCTTTCTTGAGGTTTGCTTTTCAAATAAGTTTTTATTTGCTCAGTAATGATTTGTGTGTGCGCGTGTTTCCCTGTCCCCACTAGAAAAGATAAGTAAATACAGTAGAAGAATGGCAGATATGGTTAAGCTCAGTCCTTAATGAAATGGCCTTAAGCAACTGATTGGTAGACACTGAGGATACGTTCTGTAAGGGGGAGAAACCCATCCGCATACAAACTAGTCTGCCATTCCCTCTTGTTCTCTGTGCACAAATCAAAAGAAGACTCAAAATGCATCTCTCTGTTCAGTGAAATTTGTTTCTGATCTAGAAGAGACACACACCACCTGCGATTGACTTTTATGGCATGTGTACCGGTAACCAGAATTCCTCTGGTTTATCAGGAACAGGAAACTATTAAAAAGCTCATTGAGACTACTGGTATTAGCAAAAGCCCTGTCCATTAAACACCTGAGCACTAACCCTAGGGGGAGAAAATCTGGCATCTTTGCCTATGTTCAGCAAAGATCTGTACCAAGTACAAATGCAACTTGGAGTATCTGGAGAGTTTATCATGTAGGGGGAGTTCACACATCCCGTTGTACACAAACCTGAGGAGCTGACCAGCTGGGACTATGAAAATTGACAAGAGATTAGCTGTACATGTAACTGTTACAGAAAACCACACCTGCATGAGCAGCAGCACATCAGTCATCAAATTTCTTTCTTGGGATTTGCTAGAGAAGAGCTAGCATCATCTCTCACTTCAGTATGTGAGCCACTTGTTTTGATGGCTGAAGCAAGTGGTTTTCATCTGTATTCTCATAGCTTGAGGAATATTCAGTAGTGCCCCCACGGCCCACATTTGGGTGAGGATTGAATATAAAAGTCATAAAGCAGGAATCGTGCCTCTGGCAGATGTGATGTTTTTCTGCGACTTCATGTTTTGAGACATGATAAACAATAATCAGCTGGCATTTACTTAAAGAAGCTACAAGGGTCCTACTGGAAAGAAACAAGAAGATTTATGTCAGGTCTCCAAGCTTGAATGAAGCACGGGGCCCAGGGGCATTGCAAGTGCCTGCCTTTTATATACTTTCCTACCAGTCTGACTGATCCCCCTGGTGATTGTCAGAGCTAGTCAAAACCAGGACATGCTCATCCATGTAGTTGTCTGTTGGCCAAAGGTAGACTTTTTGCATGCCAGCAACCACAGGCAGCTGGGTTCCATAACAAGTATATCTGTCGTCTTTCATGGGATGAGGGCTTAAGTTTCTTCTTGTGTCTAGACTTCCAGCATATTGACATCTGGCTGGTAGCTGCGTAGGTATTTTGAAGATAAACTATTCCTTGCCTTTTTGAGAAGTCCTGTACAGTTGGAAAAGGTTCTGAATATAAATCGCTGAATGTGAAAATTCTTCAGATTTTCCAATTGTTTTTAAAGAAGAGCGTATAATACATGTAACATGCCATGAAGAAGTCCATACTTACTAAAATTCATTAGAAGGTCTTCACACAAAATTTACTGAGAGCTATAAAATATTTTGGAATCTAGGCTTGAAGTTTGTGCTGTTATGGAAGAATATTGCGATGCAAGCATCTTATTTTGTAACAGTTGCAGCAAACTCTAAAATAGCTCTTAGCCTCTGTTAAGTATCTCATTGGTATTTAGAAATTTGAAAAGTCTTTTTGAGGCTGTCTACAAAGTCAGGTTTTTACTTTTAAAGGTTCTAAAAAATTAAAAGAGCAGTTTGATTCAATGATGATTATTAAATGGTAACAACTAAAAGAGGAAAACTTGGAACCAAAACGTACCTATTTAAAAATAAATATTCACACATACAGGGCTTTACACTGTTTTTATTGCCGGTTTAGGCTACACAATTAATCAGTGCTTCTGTTATCTTGATGATCTGTCTGCTTGCTGTTGTAAATAACTTACACTTGCTGGTGGAGTTGCTGACAGCTATTTAGACTTTCAGCTTTCAGAAATGCTACTAATTGTCTGTGTTTGCGGCTTCTGAAAGCATTTGCTTCTGAGGTAATTTTTGCAGTTAATGTACTTCAAAGTCTTCACTGTTTGTTTGTATTTATTTTCTTTAGATGTGTATTTCCAAAGTGTGAATCTCTCCAATAGATTTGATTCACCTGAGACTATAAAGCAACCCAGTAGCTTTTGCTGAAAATGTTACGTTGTTTGTGATGTTGGTTTATCTTTGTGGAAGATGAAACGTTCTCCTGTAACGCCACATGTAGCCTGTGAAACCTTGCACCTTGGGGAAGAACGCGCGTGTGAAATTTTCACGCTTACACCTGCACGGAGCCAGGGAAATTGGGCTGCAGGGAGTTCTGCAGGGAGTAGGTGGGATGGGTTGCATGCGCTTCCCCACTCACAGGCTCTCTCTGTGGAAAAGTGATGGAAACTTGACCCATATCAGAAAAAATCTGGTATTCTGAATATCCCCTCCCATTCCCCACTTTGGCAGTGGTGTGGGGTCACCCCTCAGCAGAACACAAACGGTACCCTTCCTGCTCCTCTCCACAAACACGTGCTCTGTGTGCTCTTCATTGTAAATTCAGTCTGAGAGCAGAGGACCTTTACTCACCTCTGCCGTATCCATTCAAGTTTCACCCGTAGAACATCTTTCATTTCAAGAGCAGCAAAGAGCTGTTGGGCACATAATTGATTCCTGCAGCCCCCTGCGCCTTGGCGGGTGTCGTTAACTAGCTTCGGCAGTGAGACTGCTGGACGTACAAAGGTTCTCGCTTGCTTGTGATCACACTGTAAGCCACTGGCTGTGCCAGGAATAAAAAGAGAGATTTCCTGACTTACTCTGCTGTGGTCTTACCACGAGACAATTCTCCCTCCTGAAATGTTTGTTTTTAGCCACCGGTAGTAGTTACAAAAGCCTGTTAAATATCAGACTTCTCAGCCCGAGACCATCTGTTTCCCTTGCAGTCACGTACCGCCCCCCCACACGGGTTGCTTGTCACCAGCGTTGGGGTTACAGCAGAAGACAAAAAGAAAGGCATTTTGCCATATGATAGTTTAACCAGAAGATGGACCAGGGAAATGTGTTCAGGCGGCGGGGGCGTGATTATGCTAGAAATAGAGGGGTGTTTCCCCGTGAGTCGAAGGCAGCAGGCTTCCAGGGACTCCAGTCATTCAGATCTCCTCTGGCTCTGTGTCTGTGTAAGATCTTGTCCCCCTTGACTGGGGCATAGCTTGCTTTATAAATCAGCAGTGTTATGTGGTGAGCAAGCTGTCTTTGTAAGTGCTCTCCCAGCATACCAAGAAGCACTTTTGCCAAATTTGTTACTGGTGAAATGACAGCTGTTAGGTATAAAGGGAGTTTACACACTTTCTGCACATTAAATCATTTGAAACTCACATTCTGTTTATGTAGAAATTAAATTACTATTAGGAGGTTTCAGATCAATGTTTTTTTAAGAACTAAATAATACGCAGAGTTTGTAATTCTGCCAGAAGGACATAGAATTGTAAAGAATCATTTTATTTAGCCTTTGCTTGCCCCAGAAGCAGCAGCTACGTCTCTTGCTGCTGCAGTTGCCTGGAAGGCAGAAGCATCGTGGAATTCAACTTGCATTTGCTAACAGCATATGGGAGATTTCATCACTTTTCACTGCACCATGGTGGTGACTTACTTTGTGCTTATTTGTGTAATTTTGCCATTGTTTCAAAAACATTTATTTTAGGTCTGCTCTTTCTGGGGTTTTATGTGTATACTGTCTAGTTGGCTACTTAAATCAAAGGGTGTAGTTGTGAGCTGTGATTTCTC
This sequence comes from Gymnogyps californianus, assembly GCF_018139145.2. NCBI lineage: Eukaryota > Metazoa > Chordata > Aves > Accipitriformes > Cathartidae > Gymnogyps > Gymnogyps californianus. The sequence continues at coordinate 37,653,834 of NC_059474.1, read as the reverse complement.
TACCTTTTATCTGTTCTGTCAGTGTCTGTCTTAGAACTACAGCAGTGTTATTAAAAGGAAGCGCTTACTACAACATGAATCAGTCATCTTTTTTTAAGGAGCTTGGTTCAGGCAAAAAGCTGTAAAGTTTAGCTAGAAACTGATGTGAAAGATCACCTGTTGGAAAGAGCTTTGGAGCAGCAACACAACTAGGACATAATGAAAATATGTATGGCGTTTAAATGTAAGAAAGACTGATTTTCACAATTTGCTGTGATTTATATATTTAAAAAAATATTTCTGGAATTTCCCCCCTAACTTTTTGTTTATTATTGGACATAATTGTTTATTATCATTAATTATAGTACAGTCTAAGCTGCTCAGCATACTGCTGTCCTTCACAGCATTTGCAGAATAAGTAGTGAACACATACAAATGTCTAATTAAATCACTCTCTAGGTGCACTGATACCTCTGAAATTATCATAGATTTACTTCAAATGCTATGCTAGATATGGAAGAGTTTTGTTGATAAGTTACATGAACTGACACAGACTGAAAGGTAGTTTTTGTTTCAACTCTTAGCAATTCAAAGTTTGTGTTTGATTTGAGGGTTAATGGCTCTATCTTCCTTCTGAAAAGGGAAGCAACTGTACTGGAAACCCAGAACATCTTTTAAGAACTCTTTTGCAATTGATTTGTTCTTTTGATTGATACCTAACTAGACTTGATTGTCATTAGAATAGAATAATATCTTACTAAAATCAAGAGGGTTGTGGTTTTTTTTTTTTAAACATAAGGAGGACGAGTAAAACTAATTCACATGTAAGCCTAAAAAGCTTATTTAAAGTCATTAGAGAACAATAGTTCCTCAGTTTGCTCTTGTGGAGGCCTCCCCCTCTTATGCGTTTCTTTTCCCTGACAGAATTAGGAGAAAAAAGTATTTAAAAGCTATTTTGGAAGCTTGGTTCCCTATTCTTTTCCTCTCTTTCATGATCTGCATATTCCTTATACTAGATAACAGATAGATCAATTAATTCATCTGGAGACAAAAATTCATCTGGTGACCTACTGCTTTATTTCTCTCTTGTTCTAAGGCTCAAGCTGCAGTCTATAAGAATTTTTATGGTTAGCTCTAGAGGCTGGGATTAAATGCCTTTTTTAAAAGTCAAGGCTGTAGAGTAAGCATCTCAGTTCTGTGTTTTCCATAACAGTTTGGTTGTTATGATTTTCTAATAAAATTGTATATGCTTTCTCATTTTTTGTGGAATTTTTCTCTCAGCTGTTCACTTTTGCGTCTCCTCTGTGTATTATTCATTCAACCTCTTTTCTGTGCAATTCTACCATTTTTTCCCCCATGGTTTTCTTTTCATCTCACTGCCCCTGTTCCTTTTTCATTTCCTCCAAAGCAAAACATGAATCCGTCTTATCTGAGTTCTTTCAAATCTGATGAAACAAACTCACCTATTTGTGCTTAGAAGTTTTATATTGTGTTGTCCCATTCCTAGCTTATCTTTCACAGATTTTATTAGTGTGGCCTTGTGTTCCCAGGCAAGGCTGAGCATGTAGAAATTGGTCAAGAATTTCATCGCTTATAATGAACTAATTTGGGGGCCTTTCAAACTACTTTTGGATTTGTAAATTTACAAAATGTTCAAGAGGCGCCATTAACTTTAACAAGTCCATGACAAAAATTCAGTTGACTTCATTGGTGAAGAATTTTCCCCCTGGCTCTTAGAATTGAGGAAATCTAGTGGTTTGCTCCTTCTTCATGAATGTCAGCCATATGTCAGTAAAAGTCAGGTTTAGTGATTAGTAAAAGAACCTTTAGATGCTATTTTATTTATTGGGAAGAAAGGCAGGTTTTTTGCAGCACTGGCTGTGTCAGCTGTAAGCATTATGTAATCAAGACTAGTGAGTGTATTTTTTCAGATTAGAGGTTTTGAAAGTTTGAGGGTTTTTAACCTGTACAGTGGTAACTGTGCTTCTAAAGTAAGTAGCTTTAGCAAATTGTTTTTCTTGGAAGTGTTAAGAAATAAAATCAGAAGACAAAGAAAAACATACAGTTGTAGCTCACTTTGGATTAATGATTTTGGATAGGAACCAAAATTATCTAACACTTGAAAATGCTAGGAAATCTATTAAGAAGTCGTACATCAAACTTCGCAATCCATACCGCACTCCAGTTAAGCATGTGGTATGAAATGAGTGTATATATATATATTAACACACAGTCATTTTGCCTGAATCAGGATTATAGAACTTACTCAGCTTACAGCTGAAGCATGGTGGTACTTTTTCATAACATTTATTTATAAATCATAATTTTTGCAGTCAGAATTAAGTGGCTGTCTGTATTTGGTATAAACATAAGGTGCTGGATGAGCAAAGCAGGAAATGGGATACTCCACATTTTACCTGTGTTTTACAGGCAGGTTTTGGCTACGTACTCTAAGATTTTTCAGATTAATTCCAGTCCCCGTCAGCATTTTGGAGAGCTGAATTTTTCCTCCCCCTACAAAGTCTTTCAGCCAAGACTTCTCTATTTTTGTTTCATGTTTTGTTTTCTTTCAATGAAAACCTGAATTCTCTGGTTAAAAAGCTAGCCTTCAATTTGTGAACTCAAAATGTATTTCTCCACTGATTTCCATGAGTTGTCAGCGAAGAAGATTATGTGAAGCTAACAATAACTGCATAACTTTCCTCACTTCTGACTGTAAACAAGGAAGAAGGATGATCTGATTTATGAAGATGCAGAAGAGTCTATTCTGAATAGAAACAAGTGTGACTTTAAGTGAAGCCTATCAGCTTGGTGATCCCCAGCCCCAGGGAGTATTGCTCTGGGAGACTGCTATCCCCTGGGGAAAAACACCTGAGCCCACAGTCCTGCAAAACATCTGAATCCCACTGTGGGGAAGCCAGGCCAGAAGCACACCACTAAAGGGTGCATTATTATATTTTGAATCTCTGCATAATGTAAGCTGAATGTCATTTTTGCGTCTCAAGTGAGCAAGCTTTTGTCATTTCTCACCATATGATATCATCTTTCCCAGTTTGATCTCCAGGTAAATCGCTGGAAATAAGTCAGTGACATTTTACCATTGGAGAGTTTTGTTTGGTTTCACAGACCTAAAAAGAGACTAGAAATAATGTCTATTAGTATCCCTGCTAACTACAGTGTGGATTAGCCTGGGGTGGAAGGAGATGGTGTTCGCATAATATGACAGCAGGATTGTAAATACACTGTTGCTTCTAGTTCATTCTGTGTGCATAGTTACCATCATGCGTTTTATGTTACCTTTTTTATTGCTTTTTCTTGTAAAGCATAATCATGTTACCCCAGCACGTTAAATTTCTATTTACTTTAGCAGTGTTTCTGTACTTTTCTTTTTTCATCTTTCTTCTTAAATCTCTCTGGGGATAGAGAGGCCGCTATTAGGAAGGTTGTTTGCTGGACTAGTTCCACTATAGCTTTTTTCACTGAAGCTGAAATCATAGAATCATAGAATGGTTTGGGTTGGAAGGGACCTTAAAGATCATCTAGTTCCAACTCCCCTGCCATGGGCAGGGACACCTTCCACTAGATAAGGTTGCTCAAAGCCCTATCCAGCCTGGCCTTGAACACTTCCAGGGATGGGGCATCCACAGCTTCTCTGGGCAACCTGTCCCAGTGCCTCACCACCCTCACAGTGAAGAACTTCTTCCCTACACCTAATCTAAAACTACCCTCTTTCAGTTTAAAGCAATTACCCTTTGTCCTTTCACTACATGCCCTGTAAAAAGCCCCTCTCCAGCTTTCTTGTAGGCCCCCTTGAGGTACTAGAAGGCTGCTATAAGGTCTCCCCAGAGTCTTCTTCTCCAGGCTGAACAACCCCAATTCTCTCAGCCTTTCTTCATAGGAGAGGTGCTCCAGCCCTCTGATCATGTCATGGCCTTCCTCTGGACTCACTCCAACAGGTTTATCTCTGTTTCAGCTTTCATAAGGTGATTAAGCCATCCTCAGCTCAGTCGAAAATCTGCAAAGTTTGTTGACTTTGTTACTTTAAATGTCTGCCTTGCGGATGACAGCATCGTCATCAGTTTTCCTTGATCCAGGTGAATTTGTTCTCCCAACCTGAGCTCTTTCACCCCGTATGCTTTTGTAACTACCTTCTGTTAGCCGGTCTCTTATATGGTACCATGGACAAGAAGGCATGTATCACTATATGGTATTTAAATTAAACAGATTTTGCCTGCCGTAGTATTGACCACATGTTACATATGTATTGAAGGGGTTAATGGAGCGGTTGCACACTGGAGGTGGATATGTTGGAATGCTTTGAGAATCGATTCCAGCTAATGGAAAAAATGTTTTAAAAGTGAGCTGGTTCAGTTCCCACAGTGAACAACAGAGAGTGAAAACAACATTTAATAAACCTTTCAGAAGTAAATCCTCAGATTTTTCTTTTCACCACCATCTGTGGAAGAAATGCCCGCTTTCTTCTCAACGGGCAGTATTTCTTCCTGCAGTGTATTTGCCATACTCTCTTAGGTATCAAGAGAAAGCTCTTTATGTCTTTGGACAAAAAAATATTTGAAAAATATGTTCTGTTCATGTGTCCTCTAAGACTTAAGTTTTATTGACTTTGCACGTTTTTGTTTAAACGGCAGGTTGACCAAAAATAACCAACCCTAAGATTCCTTCTCAACTGCCCCTAACTATCTGGTTTCCAGTAAATTGAAGAAGTTTTAACTATATGCATCTTGTTTTACAAAGATGGATGCTGCAAATGAAAATCTCTGTTGTACTTGGATTACGGGGGAATGTTGCATCTTCTGATTTATCTGTGTGTCACCTCCATTTTAAAAATTAAGGCACTTATAAGATTTGGCAAATATAGCCTGTTACTTGTGAAAATAATACATGATTACATATGTTGTTGTTTGGGTTTTTTTCACTATATAGTTCTTATGCAGAGTTGAGGAGCTTACAGTAATATTTTTGCATTGCTAATTAAGATGATCAGATACAGATTTAAATTAAGGAAGAGTTTTCTTATGTTGATTAACCTCACTGAAAAATCCAAGTTTTATTTTGCATTTGAGAATTGGCATGATTTGGCAGGACATATTTGTTGTGAACCATGAACAGTCTTCATGAAACCTGAAAAAGATTTGTGAAAACAGCCTGTAATAAAAATCACACATGCTTCATAAAACACTACTTGATAGATATCACTTGCACCATTAAGAACTAAACGACAAAGGATGTAATTTCAGTTCTGGCATGCAATATTAATCGAAAGCCTTTAAAGCATCTTGCTGATGGGAACTATGACAACATGACATTGAAGAATTACGAACTAGAGACATCTATCTTAATCAGATTTTCAAAGTAAATGCCATAAAACAGAAAGTTATTTTATCTATCTTCACAGGGTCACATATCATATAGGGTATATAGCTTTTTAGCTTGTTTATTCTAAAAATACCAGGGACAAAAAATTCTGCCTTTCAAGTAAGTTTAAAGTTCAGTTCATATACTTTACAAAGTTTTTGTGAAAAGACTGTTAGTAACTGATCATTTCTGTTTGCTGCAGTAAGATTTCTAAAACATTATGGAGAACTGAACTATAAAACAGAGCTGAGCATGCACAGATATTATCAGGATGAAGTTGGTGAGGGGAAATACTTTGCTAAATGGTTGCAAAATGGAAAGACAAAGTTACAGGTGTACCTTTAACCTGAAGTAACACTGCTGTAGATAGGACATCTGAAAGACACAACTGAAAGACATTAGTAAAAATATTTTTTCTTCAGTTTCTAAAGATTGCATTTTTTTGTGCATGACTCATTTCTTTGTCTTCCAGTGTATATTTAACTGGTAAAGAACAGCTTCCTTATATGATAGGGTATAGGAAATTATCAACATGTATTTTGTGGTTTAAAATACCAATGTTACATGTTAGGGACTATCCTACTGCCCTCCAGGGAGCTCCAGCTACTTCTCTCCTCTTGTCATCTGGTAGATCTTAGACAGACACTTACCACGTGCACCATGAGACCATTTTGAGTTTCTCCACAATCAAATAAGTCTTTCTTCCCTTTCACAGCAGAAGTCTTTATTTCATTTTAAAAAGTAAAATAATGTTGAGATTTAAAGAAAAATGCGTAATGTGAATAACAAAATTCAGGTTTTCTTTATCATTTCTTCCAAACTTGGGATGCATAAGCAAGGCAATGCAGTCTTTCAGAGCATATCCTGCAATTAAATTCACTGGTAGTTTCTCACTCCCGGGTAGCTTGACAGGTTGTCAGACCCTACAGGCAGTGTACCGATGAGGAGACAAACATTGGCCCACTTTGATCAAGCTACTTGTATGACTTTTTCCCATTTTATATTATAATAGTATACACACACACACACACAAGATGCATATCTTGATCAAAGTGTCTTTGTCACTTCTCCACATTCTTGTCACCATGTAGCTAGTGCAGAAGCACAGAGTGCTTCAAGAGGAAGTCAGCAGCAATGGCTGTGGGTTAATTCTGTTTCCATCTGTATGTCCATTAATTGTAAAGCAAGCAGAAAAGGATACTGCAGGCTGACAACAAATCAGAGTGAAAGGGCCCTCCTATGGTGGTAGGCACTTTGTCACCTCATTCCTTGGGTTGAGTGTGTGGTTTGGATCCTTAAAGCAGTTGGCAGGGCAGAGCCAATTTGGACATGGATGAGATTAAAAAAATACTTGGGATTAACCACAAAACGAGTACGTACAGCAAGTTATCTTGGGTTGCCACTGTAGCTTGTAGTAAATGATCAGAAAGGAAACTGAGTCTTGCACACCTTGGCAGAGAAAGTACACTGAAGCAGTGGTTCATTCAAAAGACAGATCTGCCTAATTACAAATGAACACTTAAGTATGCAATTTTTCTCTAAACCCATAACCTTTTTGTTTTCATTAATTAAATACAGCTTCTCATGAAAGGTACTCCCAGACCAGAGACTTCCGGAATGAGTGGTTTTACTTGCCTGCAGAATCACTGAAGCCCTGGCCGTAGCGGTACCGGTAGCCTATCTTACCCCTTCGTAAGCAGGGACTTTAAAAAAAAAAAAAAAAAAAAAAAAAAAAAAAAAGCTCCTTTGGGAGCTCTAGGAATAATTAAGTCATAATGCCTACTCTCTTCAATTTGCAGGGATTTCCAAGGTAAATCCTACTTCTGCTTAGAGTACTTTTGGAGAAATGTCCATGTGTCAATTAGGTAAAATTTCAAGTCCATCAAAGTGTGTTATTGAGGAAATCAAATCAGTTCTTATGGAAATTACTTTTGACTGCTAGCAATCAAGGGCTAGCAGACCAGGGACCTGGAAATGAAAGGTTATCTTTTTTGTTACCAGTTCTCTAAAACATTCAGTGTACTCCAGCTGCTTACTTCTGGTATAGTGGATATTTGCTTTACCATGGCAGAGACTCTTCTAAAGAGAGAGGAGAAAAGGAGCAACCTGACTAGAAAGAGTTAAGACTCTCTCAGACATAGATATTGAATTATGTTCACATTTGAAATGTTTATATCATAATGGAAGTCTTCACTTTTGTGTTTGTCATGGAAACTCAAAGTTAACATTAATTATACACTATTAAAAAGCCTAATCCTTATCAAATGGAAATCACCTCTTTTTCCTAGATGAGTAGCCACCTGACAGGTCTCAGTGATCTGTCTGTTATAGAAAGGCTATCACACAAAATGTGCAACAAATTATTTTTTTTCATGGATACTTGGTCTGCTTTTCTCTTTCTGAATTAACCCCTTTCCCCCAAATGGCAGTAGTTATCATAAATCTCTCTCCTTACTTTTTCCTTCCACATATGCATTTTTCTGTATTCTTTCATATGCTGTTCAAATTCTGTAACAATTAAATGATAAAATTAATTAAATGTAAATTACTTTTGAAAAAGAAAAAGGTTTTGTGAAAGGCTACAGAGTGCATGTAATTTACCTTTACAATTGAAATGGCTGCTTTGCTTCACTGTGGTTCCCTAGGGTAAATAACAATTTAAGTATGTTTTGAAAAATTCATGTAACTGTAGTAAGACAGCTTTCTACCCGATTTCTTGTGACTTTTCCAAGTTCTGTACATATGTTCGCATGCATAATTATCTGATGCTGGCTTATGCAGCAAATGCCTCAAAAACGTGGGGCTTTTTTTGTTGCACCTGAACAACTTGAATGCACAGGCTGGTTGCTGGGCCAATTTACATTTGCTTCTTGCTGCAGAAATCTTCTCTTTAAGATGAATGGGATTGCTCTACAGTCACTAAGGTCTAGACCGAACAAGAAAGTTTTAATTAAAACTTCCCATTTTTAGACATAAGTCCACCTGTACCTATACCTGCTTATTTTTAGTGTAAACCGGACATTCCCATTTAGATTAAATCAATTAGGATAGCATTTAAAATCCAACTTAAAGCAAAGCAACTGTAGCTTTCTGCAATAGTTTTTAAGTATTTCGACACAATTGCACTTTATCAGATTTCTGATCTTTTTCTTCTTCCTGATAGTCTATAAGAAGGAAATTTCTAATAAGTGGGTTGTTTTGAGGGCCCTGGCCAAGTCCCAAGTTGATCTTTTCACCAAGAAGGGAAGAACTGTTTCCCTCTAGGATTCCCACTTTCCAACAAGCTGATTGATAGAGAAGGAGGAGGAGTTACAGGGTCTTGATACTGGCCATTGTGGCACATGCAGGAGTATTTTCACCAGGAGTAGTCTCCAGTGTTGCAGAGCTCATGAAATATGTATCTGTGTCATGAAACTCCCACTGTCTTTATCAGTTCCTTAATTCTGAAAAGCAAAAAACCAGTACTTTTCTGGCTGTGATGCTGATTTCTCAGGAGACCTGTGTGAATCACTTAACATATATGCCTCAGTTTCCCTGCATGTGCAATGAGAATATATTCATAGCATCACAGGGATGTCGAGAGGCTTAGTTACTACGTAAGACTGATAGCTTTGTGCGAAAGTCACAGTAATACTGAAAGCTGTTCTCTAGCTATTAACTCCTTAAAAGAGGAGTGAAGAAAGGGAATCTGACTCTGGCTTAAGAACAGCATTCAAAACATGACTGTTGTGATGATTATATCTTCCTCACAAATCAGTGGTGCAAGATTGAAGTTTCTGTTAGAAATTGCGTGGCAATCAGAAGAACTGTGGCTTCAGGAAATCTGTCAGGTTGAAGAAAAGATAGAAAGAGCAGTCCTCAGTGATCTCTCATTCAAAACGACAATATAGGACTGAGGAAATTTAGAGGAATATAGATTTTAACTCTATTGATTTATGGAAAATCTAATCTTCTTAGGCTCAATTCTTACCTGTAGCTCTTGCACAATTAGAAGAAGAATAAATAATTCCAGATTTTTCAGGCATTTCTGATTCTGTGGAGGCTGTAGATTCCCTGCCAGTTGAAGTCACCCTCAGACACTAAAAAATGTCACCTGGCAGCATCCTATGGAGAGAGACAGTGGGCTTCAAGGACATGTGATCTTTGCGAAGTTGCACTTGCTGTGCTCTTCTAGCTCCCTTCTAGCCTGCGCCTTATGGTTACAAGCTCATCTTGCAACTCTTAATTTATTTCATATGTTACTCTGTAGTTCCATTGTCAGTAACGTTTATATGTTATATAGCAGAAGGGCTTTGTAGGTTCATAGTAAATTGTTGGGGGAATAATCTAAATCCCAAACAGTGGCCTGAGTAGCTTGCCTGTGGGCTGAGGAATACAGTTTCACTCCTCCAGCATGTTATCGGTGAACTTACTAGATCTATGCATTTATTTGGGGAGTGCATAAATATCCTTTATACAGCCTTTACTATCTCTCTTCCTCGCTGGTAGAGTGTGTGGGAAGGTCTGACATCTACCTGAGACAAGCCTGCAGGCCTGGTATAGCCCCCTTACTCACACCCTCCTTTGTGCAAGAGAACAACATTCTTTTATCCTCTGCTTTGTCTTTAGCAGAGGATGGTGCAAGATCTTTAGTACTAAAAATGATAGGTTAAAAGATTGATTTTCAGCTGAGATTTTAAATGAGAAGAGAAATTAATGAAGAAGAGGGATGTCAAAATAATGTTTCAGCCGGTAGGAGCTGCAGAGGAGGACGGTGTTGCACTGATCATGGCAACACTGTTCCACAAGGCCAGGCAAGTAGGAGAGTCAAAAAAGAGTATAACAAATACAAGAAGTCAGGTCCTTAAGACAGTTTGGATTAAGTAATTTATCTGATGAAAAAAAAATTAATGAAAATTATTTAATTTCACTTGTAATTTTTTTCTGTCGTGTCATTAATCATCTATACATACATATATTTACACAGGCACGTACATAAATATTTACAGACATGTATATTTATATATACACATACACCTACGTATTATAAAATATAGGGCCACAGTTAATTCTGCGCCAGCCAATAAATAGCTTGTAATCTAAATCAGGTAAAATTTTAAGTAGACATGGGAAAAAGTCTTTGCTAGTATTAGTCTGTTAACTTTCCTTTAGCTGGCTTGTTGAAATGTGGCTTGAAGGCCTTGATAGTGATTGTAATCACGTTCAGTGACACCCTTTGTGTCGGTGTTGGTGAAGACAAAGCTGATCAGTTGTATCCTTCATGGAAGGTAATTTTTCATTAATGTATTAGGCATTTGGTGTTGAAAACCTTATTGGCAATGTAAATGCTGTCATTATTTTAATGACAGATTCAGCATTGCTGTTGTTTGTGACAAAAGTCATATTGACCACACAGAGAACTGGAAAGGAGAATGGGGTTCTCGGAAAGGAAATTATTCCAAAGGCTGGATTTGCTGTTTAAGCTTAGCATGTCTATTCCTTAACATTCTCAAATTTTCTTACGTTCACAACATGAGAAATTACTCACTGTTAAGTTACTTTTATAGTAGTCACCTGGAAGTTGTTGGAAACATCTGTTTCAACAGAAATACTTTTCCTGTGTTCTCTGTACCAAGGTAGTATTATTGGGTTTGTAACAATTTGCAGTTATAACCAGTTCCAAACAGGGAATTGCTTATGAAGATCAAACAACTCATTTAAAAACTACGTGAAAGCATTTACACTGTGAGCAAAGGGCAGGCCCTGTATCTTCTGCTCTGCTTAAGACTTGCATTTATATTATTAGGTATGTTCTGCTACATTAGTTTAGGAAATAGATAGCAATTTGAATTACATATTGTTAAGTGTTACATTTTTAAGTGTCATCAGTCATTGCTAAATCATGATAAATGAAGTGTCTTGAAGTTTTTTGAATTTTGTGTTCATTATGTTGTATGGCAAGGTTTCTCTTCTATTTCTGACTTATTTACTACTGATTTTACAGAACAGATTGTTAAAACCTAGCATTGATGGAGGTATTTGATTGTGGGTTTTGCTGGTTTGAGGTTTTGGTTTTAAGCTTTATGGGTGTTGTGTGCTTTGGTTAAGTCAAAAAATATTTCCTTTTGTTTTGATGGCCTGACTCTCTGATCACCTGTGACTTACTCCAAACTGTAGTTATATTGCATAGTGTGAAATTGGAAAATCTGTTCTGTGTGTGTTCTAATGGATGTGACGGTCATTAAGTATATGAGTCTTCTGACGTTGTAATCAGATGTGATTCAGTCTGTTAAATATCCATGAAGCAACATCTGCTTCACAGAGTGACCTTCTGCTAAAGAATACTTAGCATCTATTAGCAGATCATAGTGCAGATCTGCCTTATTTGAAATGCACTAAACTAGAGTAGTCTACTGCTGTTTAGCAACTAGCTTGTAATAATTTATTGCAGTTAAATAAAGCTTAAAAAACTCCATTAAATAATTATAGGGATTATATGCATTTCGAAAACCTTTGTGTTCTACTGAAATTACCCATTTAATTTCAGGGTTGGTTTGTTAAAAAAAGCTGAAATCTAAAGGCACATTAGGGGATCTGTCAGATGCTGTTTTCTGTAGGTGTTAATAAAACCAGATTAAAAAAAAAAAAACTGAAATTAAAACCAAAAGCAGTTTTACCATCTGTTGTATATTAATTAGAACTTGGTGTATCAAGGGTAAACTTGCTCTTAGAGAATGTCACTGAATGTCTGCTAATAGAATAATATGCAAATATATTAGATGATAGGATTATATTGAATTTCTCATTCTGCTTTGGTTGTAGCAAATGCTAAGATGGTGTATAACAAACTTTAATTTTCTTTCTTCTTAGAACAACCTCCAAATAACCAAGGCCAGTCGACCCTGCAGCCTTTGCCACCTTCTCACAAGCAACATTCAGCACAGCATCACCCATCCATCACCTCACTTAACAGAAACTCACTGACAAATAGGAGGAATCAGAGTCCGGCACCGCCGGCTGCTTTGCCCGCCGAGCTGCAAACCACACCTGAGTCAGTCCAGCTGCAGGACAGCTGGGTCCTTGGCAGTAATGCACCACTGGAAAGCAGGTAATTACTTAGGTACTACTACAGAATGTGGCACTTCCAAAGAAAACGTTTCACTTGATGAAAGATGACTAGCAGCTAATATTTCCCCTCATTCAGCACACAAAACTGAAAACTTTTCAGTACTAAAAAAATTTATCTTCTCTCTAAAGTACACAATGATACTCTTTTCTCTTACAATGCCTATTGCAGAGTAATTGGACTCAGAGAGTATATTAATTTTTCCAGACAAGCATTTTCCTTCCTGTTCATAATTTGTGACTTTTGACTGTTGGAAGAAATTTCTTGCCTTGCTTGCCAGATACATTATGTGTCAAATATATACTGCCATACAGATCAAATGTTGAGGAACTTTCAGTAATACTTTTTAACTCTTGTGCTTGGTCCCCTTAAAAAAATACCCATGTGAGGCTAGGTGTTTATTAAAGTTGCCTAAGATTTGGTGAGACGAAAGAACTCACTTAGTTCTGGTATAATGATAAATTTGTCCTAGTTCTTTTTTATCTTTTAGAATTGATAACTGGCCCTAGGAAAGAAGCAGCTAATATAAAGGGTGACACTAGCTTCTTTAGATGCAGAATGGTGTATGATGCAGAATGATCTATAAAAAAATTTTATAGGACTTACTGGTACAGAGCTGAATTTACCTACAGTGATTAATTAATACTCATGTAACACTTAATCAGCACTAATTTTTTATTAACGAAAGCCATAATATTCCAATTTAGTCATCAAACTGAGCATTTACAACTATATTGAAGCTGACAGTAATTCTTGAAAATGTTTATGAAATCCCTTCAGTTCATTCTTTGAATCCCTGTAAATTATGTTTTGTAGCAGAGTAAAGATAGTCCAGCTGATTTTGACTAATTTAAAACATACATGATCTTAAGATCCTCTGTTAGGTAGTTTTGTCCCCATAGATGTTTCAGGCAACTCTTCTGTCAGGCTGTTGGGAATGGCTATTCCTCTTCCCAGTTTTCTTGGATCCTCCTGTATAGACACTGTGGAATAGGATTCCACTGAAGGGATTTCATCATCATACTCAGACAATTTAGTACATTAAAAAAGAGTTTTCTTATAGAACAGATAAGTTTGTAGTGGGAATAAGATGTTTGACATTTTCCAGACACTGGTTGATCTTCAGTAGATGGGTAAGGCCTTTGATGTTTGCTTCTATTGCCAAATATATTTTTATTGTGTTTATAAAGAAAAAGACATAGGACTTGAATGAGAATACCACTTCCAACCTGGAGTAAATATTTTTTGCCGAGTAGAATCTTTTAATCTTTTATATGTTCCTGATGAAAAGGTAAGGGTATTCAAGTTCAAGTTTTGAACACTTGTGAATGAGCTGAAATGTGAAAATTTCACATAAAAAACTGACAGAGCCTACTGTAGTTTCTCTAATAGTCTCACTTGGTTGGAACTCTGGAGGTGAAGAACCCATCTTATTTGTCATTGATTTTTCCCTTTTTGGTTAAGGTTCCCTACCGAGTGTGATTCTTAGGCTCAGTTTCAACTATATTAACAACTTTGTGATAGGTCTCATCCTTCATCCTTTTCTCAGCCTGAAAGAAAGTTTATTTCCTCTTTGGCAATATTTTAGCTTATGCTCATAGCTCCCCCCCCCGCCCCCAACTCTTTTTATCTGACTTAGATGACGGCCATTTAGAGGTACAGAATGTGAATGTCAGCATATATACATAGCTATCTTTCTATCTCTGTAGGCTCATATTGGTGATGGGTGGCATAAAAATGACATACAACTTGCTGTCATGTGTAGCTGGATAGTGAATAGGCTGTTTTTGTGTATGTGCATGTAGGTGAGAGGCATGTATTTGCAAAGCCTGGGGGAGATTGTAGTCCCTGTTGTTTTGCAGTAGTAATGGAAGTGACTTCGAAATATATATTTCATAATATTGAATTCAGTTGTATATTTAACAGAATATTCTGCAATTTGGCTCTGTGTAGAGTTAATACTTTTGTGTAAAGCATTGCTGTTACTGGTTGAATGAATGAACTGTGAGGTGACAGATCAATAACATCCAACAAATTCCAATTTATGGTTTTTTAAATATAAGAAGACTCTTCGCTTGAAATTTTGTGAGAGCCTAAAACTGTAACTTGGATTACATGAGTGCTTCTTTCATCTTTGATGCCATCTTTAAATGACAATGGGGTTACTGAGCAGTGGCAGAAATTGTCTTCACTCTATTGGGGCTCAGTAAAATCTATATTTTAAAAAAAAACAAAAGCAAGACAGAAAATATTTCCTGCAGATTTCCTGCAGACTGCAGGACCTTTTCATTGGACATTTAATGATCTTTACTATTTGACTCTTCCCCAACCTGCTGCAAGTTAGGTTCAGCTGTAGAAGCATTGATCTGCTGGAGAAGCCAGCACCATAGAACAATATTAACTTTTGAAGAAATAAAAAAGCAGGACTATATTGAATAACTTCCCATTTTGTTGTTTGAATTACTGGTTGGACAGCCAAAATCACGCAAATGCAAGACTACATGTCAGGTGTCTGAATATTATAAATTATGATTAAGTAATTAAATATTAGTAGGTTTTTTATTACCATTGGTCTTTAAGTTTTTATTCACCTACTAGTTTTAGTAATGAGTTCTTGAGCACCAGGATCATTAGTTACATTCTCATGGCTTTGCATTCCAGTAGGATCTAAATTACTGATATTTAAAAATACTTAGTAAATCACTTCTTTAAATGCTTTCTCTGTTAAATATTTGAATGTGCAGAATTTTTCTAATGCACATTCAATATGTGTGTTAGAGATGTGCAGAGGGAAAGTATGTTAGAATTCGTAAATCTGTTGATAAAAGTAAACTGGTAACATCTCTTAGTGCATTTCTCAGGCAACATTTCATTAATTTTAGGCATTGAATGTCTATGATAAATTTGTCAGCAAGGGGAAATTTACATATTCCAGTCAAGGAATAAATCTCTGAGAATATTATGTAACTTTATTCAGAATCTGTGCTAAACTGTCAGTGAATCAAAGAAGAACTTTGCTTTTTCTAACTTGATTTGCTGTATAAAATACCTCATTTTTTGAAAGATGGCTGTATTTTGTATGATGGACTGTGAATTTTTTATAGAAACTAACCAAGAAACTAACATGTTTTTCATAGTCTATACTGATACTGCTTAGTCTTCTCTTATACCTAACTTATACTTAAAAATAGAGTGGGTAGGAACATCACTGTATTCAGTTACTTATCTACTAATTTTACTGAGAAGAAAGAGGGAACTGGTTGAAGAAATACTTGATGGCTAGAAAATATTTCAGCATTTTGAAGGATTTAATTAAAGTACTAGAATACCTCAGAAGTGGTACAGACAAAACAATTCCTAGAATGTGTTATTTCAAAACCATTCTGCAAGCTTGATCCAAACTTCATTTTAGAATGCGAAGATTTTAGAAACTCCTAAAGTGTGATGAATGTACCCATATGTCTTTATTGGGGTGAATTGCCAATGAAGCTAGCACCTTCAGTATTGATTAAGGTGTGGAAAGGGTGTTGATAGTTTCCAGGGAAGTCTTAAATCAATTTGTGTAGAGGCTGATTGATTGTCTGCAAAAGCACAGTGTTGCAGGAGGTTAAAGTCTGCTCAAAGCAGCTATTTTACGCATTCCACCCACTAAAACAGTGCCTGGTTTAATCAAATTCAAAATTGTTCCATTCTGTAAGTCTTCCAGGTTTTCACACATGGACTTGATTAGACATGTTACTTATATTGAGAAGGCATGGTACAAAATAAATGCAGAAACTGAGGTTGAAGTTCAAGTCCTGCTCTTCTGAAGACACTATGTATCATTGTGGGCATGCCACATTGCTGGTCTGCAAGTTGAGGAAACAGGACTCTACTTTACTTAGATTGCTGAAAGCATGAATGCATTTTTAAAGATTGACGTGCCGTAATTATGGGGTCAGTATATACACATGTAGACATGTTCATTAAGTCAAACAACCCGTATTGTTTTTAAAGACTAAAGTTGAATAAAAAAGTTCTGTTTTCTTTTGACATTCTCACGCAGTCAGGTGCTCACCAAGCATCTGTGTTTCAGTCCTAGCACACTGGGCCCGTATGCTTAGAAGCTTCCCTTGGTGTCAAGAGTGTCTTACTTTAGATTGTTGCTTGATCTCTCTAGCATCCCTCCTGCTCAAAAGTCCCTTGCTGTCACCATGAATACTTGAAATTTGACCACACTGTGTATTTCATCCCCTGTCTCTTAGGCAAGCACTGATAGTCCAGTATTTGCACAGTATTCCCTGAGTTTATCATTCCCCTCTTCAAAGATGTGCAGCCATTGAAGCAAGCATGGCCCCAATTTTTTTTTTCCAAAACTAATCTTTTCCTGTTTTAGGTAGGACAAAAGAAATATGCAGTTCTAAACAAAATAATAGTGCCTAGCTTTGTTTCTCCCCCTTCGTTTTCTCGCCATTCCCTGAGAGTGCCAGAGTGGTCCTTCTGTGGTCCTTCCTTTCCCTCCGCTGCTGCTGTGCAGTGTCGTTTGCAGAACATGAGATCTCCACTCACTCTGATAGCCAGCCCTCTGCATATTTTCTGGCTGCCTGGCTGTGCCAGATAGCCAGCAAGAGACTGTCTTTTAATAGTCTCAGTTCACTTTTATTACTTCATATCTGGTCCAGCCTCATCAAGTAAACGACATCCCCCACTATGCACTGTTCAGTCCTTAAGCCTGTCTTGCCATGGGCAGCAGCCAGGAATTTTATTCAAGGACTTGCACATGAATAAGGGATCACCAAAGGGTAGTGACCACCTAATGGTAGCCTTCTAACACCGTGTCTTCAAGTTACAATCCAGCACGCAGTTCAGAGGACGGCATGGAAGGCAGATAAATCCCATGTTCAAAATGCAGTTGCAGTTTTGCACATCTGTGGAAAAAGAAAGTTATGAACAGAATTAGTATATTCTTTTTGCGGGATCATCCCATTCTTTAATTTGAAATTGCCACTCTAATTTCATCTTTTTGTATCTTTGTGTATAGAGAATTAGGAAATCAAGCAGTCCTTGCAAATGGTCATGACAACCTTATAGAGATGGATGTGTTTTCTCCAACATATCACGATAGCAGTTATGGGTATGTGACTCTAAGTGTTTGCATGATGCTAACTGTTGACACAGAAGACAAAATGTGATTTAAAAAAAAAATTTTGGTTACAGTAGTCAAAAACATCCGGGACAGACTTCCTCATCTTTATATCTGATTTTTTAAAAATTATACTTTAAATAATTTGTCATACTGACTCGTGGTAAATACAAAATGTTAAACTTTGACTGCCAAATCTTGTTTGCTTTCACTTAAGAAAGTAAGAGTGCAGTTGAGGTTGTATTAATTCTCTATGGCCTGATTCTGCAAGCTGTGGCAAACTATTTGCATGATTACACACTTGCCAGATCTGATTCTTAGTTTGTAATGTATTTATTACTTAGCAAATGTTTGTTTTAGAAATAATGACATATTAATATAGCGTAAGGAATGACCAATCAAAGAAGTTAAGAATTGTATATCTAATCTGTAATATTTTTTACCAGCTAGGTTGAAGTCGGAACTGCTGATAAATACATAACTGGAAATAGAGTTCAAAACAAATTAATATTTCAATTTGTTTAAATAAAATTTATATTACAGAACTGTTCCATATCTACTTATCTTTGTCATTAATATCTGTCTTTTATTTGAACTATGTTTTGGCATTCTTATGCCAAATCAGTATACTTGGTTTCTGATCCACACACAAAAAACCCTGACAAAGCAGTACCGTTTCTAATGAGTTCCAGCCTGTTAATCGGCACAGTATGCTAAATTTTAGTAATCATTAATCATAAATTTACCTTTTCTTTTTTTGTTTATACTATGGTAAAAATCAGACCTTTATGTCCAAATTCTGTTTTGCTAATTGTAACTCTTAACATTATAAAAGGGATAAGGTGCTATTTGATTAAATGAAGAGATCTGCATCTGCCCATTAATAACTAATTAATCTGTAAAATATATTGACACTGTATATTGATCTGCTTTGTGTTCCAAAAACTGTTAAACTTTCACTTAGCAAATCACAAATTGAAATCAACAGCAGGAAGAGAATGGTATGTTAAATTCAATTAGTTAATCACTATCAGCAAACTCAAAGATACTGCAGATATTTACCAGAAGATGCTAATATATTTTCTTTAAAGTAAAAATGAAAGCATACTGTATTAAAAAAGAACAAAACCAAATATTGTTGTTCCCTGTAGACCAATTACCATACAATACTGATTCAGATGCATAATTGCTGAAGTAGAGTTAATAGAACCATGCCTGGTTTATGCTTTATATGTTTGTAATGGGACCACCAAATGCAAGTATTTTGGCAAATGGACTATGTTACATGAAATTGCTGTTAGTTGATACTAATTCAGGTAACAATACAATGAAATTTATCTTGTTTGTAATCCCTTCATTTTTAAAATTATGCTAGCAGGGATCATCTCCTGGTGTGAAAGTTGTCCAGAGATAATAACACATCAGTTCCAAAGCATAATAGATTTGAGACTACAACATGCTATCAGCATGAAGATTCAGTTTATCAACCTCACTAACATACTGTGTCACAGCTAGAATCATTATATATTTGTTTCTTTGTTTTCATGTCATGCGTGTGTTACATTATGATATACTATTTCTTAGTTTGTATGGCTTACGGAAAGAATATTAATCTAATGAATTTGACAATTTTAGTGTTAATAATGATAATAGAAATAGACATTTTGCATAGAAATTCTAATGATTCATAGGCCTAGACCTAAAGAATAGTTGTTTATAGCTTTCAGAGATTTGTGCACAGTGCATTAATTATCATAAGACAGCTGGAAATCTCGAAGTGTTTTAATGGTATGTACTGTTGGCTTTACTTGGTACCACTATTCTTTTCTCTAATGTGTAAACATACATTAGTATTACATGTTGAAAAATCAGCTTAGTTTGAAGTAAAAAGTCTGTTTTTCTTTTACCTAACATGGTAGTCCTCTCCCCAAGTTACCTAGATGTTAAAATCTGGGAAAAAAGTAAGATTCACTATCAGCGAATGACCATATTTATATTTCTTATAGATAAAGCTTCCTAGCATTTTCTATTTCTATAGAATCTCCTCATGTTCTGAAAATTTCATATTTTTGCAGTGTAGGGGTTTGAAAACTTCCTGTTGTATTTAAGTAAGAATTCTTTGCAAGGAGGTTGGCTGGGGATTTTTGTCATCTGTTGGGGAAAAAGTTCAGGAGAGCTGAGTTTAAAAGAGGTCAGGTTGTTATAAAGGCATAGTGAATTAAATTTAAGAGTGGGAGAAGCCAGGAGTGGAGAGGAGAAAACTGGAAATGGCTGGGCACAAAAGGGTTAGGAAGAGGGTATGCAAATGGGTGGATGGAGTAGTCCAGAAGGAGAAACTGAGAGTGGTTGGTTAGGCAAGGTAGGTGTAGTGGGTTGACC
Source organism: Gymnogyps californianus (assembly GCF_018139145.2). Classification (NCBI taxonomy): domain Eukaryota; kingdom Metazoa; phylum Chordata; class Aves; order Accipitriformes; family Cathartidae; genus Gymnogyps; species Gymnogyps californianus. The sequence continues at coordinate 37,633,873 of NC_059474.1, read as the reverse complement.
CTGGCTAGATGCCAGATGCCCACCAAAGCCGCTCTGTCACTCCCCCTCCTCAGCTGGACAGGGGGAGAAAATAAAACGAAAGGCTCATGGGTCGAGATAAGGACAGGGAGGTCACTCACCAATTACTGTCACGGGCAAAACAGACTCGACTTGGGGAAAAACTAGTTTAATTTATTACTAGTCAAAAACAGAGCAGGATAATGAGAAATAAAACCAAATCTTAAAACACCTTCCCCCCACCCGTCCTTTCTTCCCAGGCTTAACTTTACTCCCAATTTTCTCTACCTCCTCCCACCCTGAGCGGCACAGGGGGACGGGGAATGGGGGTTTAGGTCAGTTCATCACATGTTGTTTCTGCCGCTCCTGCCTCCTCAGGGGGAGGACTCCTCACACTCTTCCCCTGCTCCAGCACGGGGTCCCTCCCACAGGAGACAGTCCTCCATGAGCTTCTCCAACATGAGTCCTTCCCACGGGCTACAGTTCTTCATGAACTGCTCCAGCATGGGTCCCATCCACGGGGTGCAGTCTTTCAGGAACAGACTGCTCCAGCGTGGGTCCCCCGCGGGGTCACAAGTCCTGCCAGCAAACCTGCTCCAGCGTGGGCTCCTCTCTCCACGGGGCCACAGGTCCTGCCAGGAGCCTGCTCCAGCACGGGCTTCCTACGGGGTCACAGCCTCCTTTGGGCATCCACCTGCTCCGGCGTGGGGTCCTCCACAGGCTGCAGGTGGATATCTGCTCCACCATGGTCCTCCATGGGCTGCAGGGGGACAGCCTGCCTCACCATGGTCTTCACCAGGGCTGCAGGGGAATCTCTCTGCTCTGGCACCTGGAGCACCTCCTCCCCCTCCTTCTTCACTGACCTTGGTGTCTGCGGAGTTGTTCCTCTCACATCTTCTCACTCCGCTCTCTCTCTGGCTGCAACAGCTACTCCCCTGTAACTTCTTTTCCCTTTCTTAAATATGTTATCCCAGAGGCGCTACCACTGTTGCTGATGGGCTCGGCCTTGGCCAGCGGCAGGTCCGTCTTGGAACCCGCTGGCATTAACTTTATCGGACATAGGGAAAGCTTCTAGCAGCTTCTCACAGAAGCCACCCCTGTAGCCCCCCCGCTACCAAAACCTTGCCACGCAAACCCAATACAGTAGGACTTAGATAAAATGCTAGAGGACTAGAGGCTGAATATCTAGGATGAAAACCAAGATTATTCCTTGTCCTTTACTGCTTCCGATTACTTGTGAAATCCTTTTGAATAGCATGTACCTCATCACCTATAGGACTGACTCAAGGTGATGAGAAACCTTGGCTGCTGGCATATGCTCTACTAGTGACAGAAGCCAGAAATAATCAAACCAAAGATTTTGTATCTGTGATGGCCTGTGCTGATAAGCCACCTTGCAGTGCAATCTCTGAAGTTCCTTCAAACTTGCTTTAAAAAATTGCAAGTTAAAAAAACACGTTAGTAAAAAAATGTCATCAACACCATAAAGTTAAGCACATAAAATTTACAAAATTAAAAGCTAACCTCTTTCTACGGTTGCATGGCTGCAGTTGAGCCTGCCATCCCAATAAGTGCAGCTCGAGTTGAACCAGAAAGGAATTTTAACAGATTCTGGAGATTCTTTCTGTCACATTCACACAGGTGAAAAAACAATACCAAACATCATGGTAAAGCAAAGACCTCAATGACTGTATAGTGCCAGCATCCAGCATCTCTGATAATGTTGGTTGCACAAAGAGAAGTCTAGCTCCAAAAAGGCATATGTGGAAATGAGTACCATTAAAGATAATGTGTCACCCTCTTCTGGGCACAAGGTGTAATCCTCTGCCTTGTTGAATCCGTGAATGGTGGTCTCTCAAGTCTACAAATCTTGGCATGTTGCATAGGAGAGAGTATGCAAGTGTAGTATACAAGTTTTCACCAAGGAATAATAACGATTGGAAAACAGGAATGACAGCTGCATCACATGTACATGCACAGTTGCCAAGTTGGTGGTAGTGGCTGTAACTCAGAGGTTATGACAGTGCTGTCACTATAGTGACATGCATCTGGCTGTCTGAGTGACTGCTGGTAGCGTAGTAGTGGCAGCACAGAGTTCATCACGGGTTATCACGGACTCCGAATTGCAAGAGAACCACAGCTATGGACGTCAATAAGTGAGCTGAGGTTCACAGATCCGTTATGATGGAAACTTCAGCCTGCTTACAGCTTGAGGCAGAATCAGATCCTATCAGTCACTGGCAGAATAATACTTCACTTCTTTAACTTCCCTCTGGTTTTATCTCCTTTTAAAATGTCCAGTAGCTCAGTCAAGTCTTTCAGCTGCGGACAAAATGTCAACCTTTGTTCCAACTTCTGAATTAATCTTTGGGTAAATAATGCAGCTCTCAGTCTCTCTTAAACCACATTTGCTTTTTGAAGTTGTCTGCATGTGCCTTTTGAGACATTTAGAGCAATTGTACTCTTTCAGCTTTATGAAGACAGCAAGGGTAGTAAAAGAGATTAGAGGAGTACTTGTGCCCTACCTTTCTTCTTTGATTTTCTCCCTGGAAAGCTTAACTTATTCAATATTCAAGACAGGAACTGGCCAAGATTAGAATACCTCATCTCAGAGACAACATTCTCTGTATCTTGGTGCGGGTATGATTCCAGAAGAGCAGAGAACAAGATAAGGAATTGTAATATAAATTCTTACTGCTCACATAAGCATTTCCAGTCCTCACTGCAAAATTCGGATGCTTTCCTCTACTCTCTCTTCCTTTGGAGAGAGGAGAACTGGAATAGCATGAACACTGTCATAATCAGAAAGTGCACTAAGGGGCTGTCAGGTTCACTCCAACTGATGCCTCCTTCAGAAGTGAGTATCACCAACACTATCGATAGCCAAGTCACTTGCTGTAACCTAGATGGAAGTCTGTGTAAGTACTAGTCCTCTGAGAGACCCAGAAGAAGCCTGTAAGGAGAACAGACCCACTTGATTTTTTTTTATTTTTTTTTTTTTTTAGCAATAGTTTCACTGTCCTCTAGAAAGTAGGTAATGGGACAATCCTGCAGCAAAGAGTATGAGTAACTAAAATTGTGGCAGGTTTCTTTGCTTGCCCACCTAGCACTATGAGTCATTCTTTGCATCGGACTCTTCTGCTCACTTCTGCAAAGTGTGGCTTAGCATTGTTTGTTTCCCTTGCTCATCTTCACAGAGTGCAGCATAGCACAGAGGAGCACGAAAGAGCAGGCTCGGCAGAGCCATCTGATTCTTCTGATCCTAGATATGTGTTTACATATCACAGAAGTGAAGTCGTCCTTCTCCAGGGGAGAGAGCTAGAGCCCAAATCTGAATTTGGAGGAACAAATGATATGGAGGAACAAATGATAGGGTGTTTACAGGTGCCTTCTGCATGCTGTAGCACAATATTCTTTCTTACACCACCAAGAAGGTAGGTGCATTGCAGAAGAAGAGATTTCCACACCTAGAGAGAGGAAGTTTGGGGCTTTTGTCAGTATCCAGTCCTTCAAGTCACCATGTCCTTGTGGCTTTCACAGCAGATTGGGATACTGTCAAGTCTGAATTGCTGTTTGAAGCTTCAGCTGCAGGTTGCCGTGCCTGACTTCTCTAGTCTTTCTCTAGCAGCAGCCAGCAGTAGAGCGGTAACCTGCCAGGGGCCAGATGTGAAACACACAAGCAGTAAGGAAGGCATTGCAGCCCTAGTAGTACTTTTTTTCTTTCTTGGCTTTCAGTCTTCAGTTTGTAAAGAAAGCGGGTCCTCAGTGTAAACCCACCCAAATTCAAGCAAGTGTTACCATATGTAAAGTGTTTTTCTGAAACATTTGAATAAGCTGTTAGAAGAGGCTTATCTCCAGTTCCCACAGATGTTTCCTCTGTTTTTGCATATGGATAATAGGTCTCTCTCTTTCTTTCCCCCAAACTTTGATCATCATTTGGTCTGATGTGATCTTGGAGCTTTTTCCGGGATTATGGTAGTATTAATATGGGCTCTGAGGAAGTGGAAATTCACTTTTATCTCTTCCTAAGCAGTTTTTTGATTGTGATTCTGCACAGAAAATAAACTGAGACAAATTCGCAGCATAATGTAGTTTCTGTGCTGGCTTGGATTTATGGTAAATGCAGCCATATGGTTCTGTGGAAGTCAGTCATAAGCCTGTGCTAAGGGCAAACACCACCAGCTACAAGGTTTCATCTCAGAAGAATGTTAACAGAAGATGAAGACAGGCATAAAGTGCTCACGGAGAAACAAAAATCCAATTCCTTCTGGAGCCTACTGGGAAAGCTGATCTCATGCATCAGCGAACTAGAGTTCATATGAGACCTAGCCAGTAATTTCTGTTATCTTTTACATCTTCCCTATAATGTCAGTCGGCAGAGATTAATCTTGTCTTTCCATCTGCTTCCTCAACTCAGTGCAAGGAATCAGATTTATTGATGTGATCTATCCATTAGTGAACCAGGCGGAGCTCTCTAATGTCAAGTGGCAGGTGAGGGTCATGGTCTCACTCAGAGAACCCAGTTCAGTCCAGCATGAATAGGGTCTGTCAGCAGAGAGAGAGCACACCAGTCAGTAGATGCAGTGCATTGATTGATTGCGATCTCGGACCACCATTTTTTCCACAGTTAATGGTTTTCTTCTGATTCTGACAGTTAATGTATCTAGTAGGGTTTTTGTAAACAAACAAAAAGCATGATAACCAATTCCCAGGAGGGAAGAATTCAGCTGGTTTGCATTAAGGAAAGTCAGGGAGAGATAAATACAAAAGCTTACATGAGAGAAGTTGGAGCAAACTAAAATAACTGCAGCTGGATATATCCATCCTCTCTTGAAGTTACTTTCTTAAGATTAATTGATTTCTTTGTATGGAAATGGCAAATAAAATGCGAGGTCTTCACACAGAGATAGGCACACACTATCTCTGCATGTGTCAGTAATGACGTATTTGAGGTAGAGAATGACAGCTCCCAAACCTCGAAAGTCTATTTTGTCTGACTTTCCTATGCCTCTTTGAACCATCAGAAAAATAAGAAGATAAAGCTGCAGCTACCCTTATGTCTTACTTGCTTACATTGGCCTCGTGGTGCTGCCGAACTGTTGTAGAAGGTGTCATTACACTTTTGAAAAGCAGAATTACTGGTTGCTGCTGTCTCCAGATAGGTGCATTGTGAATCGGGACCATTTTTGGACAAAATCTGGTATTTTATTTTTAGTTCAGGTGAGCAATCATCAAAGCTGTATTCGTTACAAAACAGAATGGTTACAGTTTTTATTCCCAGAAATTCAATAAGACCATTATATTAAACATCAAAAGCAAGTCATTAGGAGTACTATCGAATTCTAAGCAGAGAAGTCATGTCTCCTGAAGTATTGGTTCTGAGAGGTAACTATGTAACCAAAACATAAATTCACTAAAATTTACATTTCTTCTAACTTGCATTCACTCAAAGTGGATTCAGTAGAAGTTTTTTCTGCCTCTTGAGGCTTGGGAGAATATGATTAATATGTTCCTAATTCTAGATGTCTAAGGTGTAGATATTACCGCTTCGTGCCTTGGAGTGAATCCAGGGTAACAGATTGAGGACCTTAGCAGAATGAATAAGACCATTTACCTGGGCTTGCTTACAAATGTCTTAACTCATATAATAATGTCCACAGATTAAACACTCCTTAAAGGCAAATAGATAATTTTTAATAGAGTTAGATACTGGCAGATTTGAGTAGATTTTGGGGGGAAGACTAACCTTTGCTCCACAATGTAAAAATTGATGCACTCCTTTCATAAAGTATTTAACCTGTGATTACAGAAGACAGAATGGTATTGCCTTGGCTGGAAGAGTCAAGTAAAGTACAATGATCTTTTGAGCCGACAGTGGTCCCTTGTGCTAGTAATTGCTAATATGGCCAGGGTTTTTCTCAAATTGCAAGGAGAACAGATGAATCAAATAGAACAGATTAGTGGACTTGTTACTTACATAAAAGAAACTTTTAGAGTCACGGATATACTTAAATATTTGGGGGTCTTTTGGTACCTAAGGGTAAAAGAAATAAGTGAAAAAAATGTTAAGGATAGTGTTTCTTTCTTCTTCCACCTCTCCTCAAATCACTTTTATTCTGTCGTCCTCCAAATGTCAGTTTTGTTATATTCTGCGCTGAAACAACAGGTATCTGAAAATACCTTTCCTCAACTCCACGGTTGCCTTTGCCTGACCCATAAAGAGCCTAAATTTTGCTTTTTTGCTTTAGGCAATTACTTTTTAATGCTTTTGTATGTTTTACCCTAAAAATAAAGTGAATCAAACAGTAATATAAAAATTTTGTCTTCATGTACTGCAGGGCAAACAGTACATACTCATTATACAAGAACAAGGGAACAATCAGCTGAATTGAAATTGAAATTGATAGAAGAAAATACATTTTGACACGATGCGTGTTTAGCCTACAGAACAAAATGCCACAAGACATCAGTGAGAGCGTGAGTTTTGGACTACTTAGAGAAAGAGTGAGCTGTTAGTGAATAAGTAGACTGGAAGGCGTTCATCCCCTCCCTTCGTACTGGCCACTTTCAAACATGGTATTGTTCCTGGTGATCTGCCCTACTGTGGTAATTCCTGTTTCTGCTTATTTGGTTACAGTTACACACAGATTTTGCATGTGTAACTGTTGTCTATCAAATAAGATTATCCTCCTTTTCCACAATTTCTGGAATGAACTAACTTGCTCATTGTACCGCATATGCTTGCAGGAATCCTACCCCTTACACTGTTTTTTAGACAGAGACCTTCAAAAGTCCAAGTCAGAGAGAATTTCTAACATTGAATGCCTTTTGTAGTGCGGTCTTCTGAGTGTTAAGCTGTTCTTCTTCAGTGGTCTTGTGGTAGTGGTCTGTAATGATCTAAGAGCTACATATCATTAACACCATCATGGAACTGACCAAACAGACTGCATTTAGAACGGTATAGGAGACAGTACTGCAAGAAAACCTATACTGCAATGGCACTATGACATTTATTACTGATCACAGTGGATCTCTATTCAGAAATATAACCAAACTAATAGATTTATTCTGCTCCAGATTCTTCAGGTGCTGGTAGTATACAACAATACACAAGATTCAGAGATTTTGGGGGGAGTGAGGGGTTTAGGTTTTTTAAGCACATATATTCTAAATACAATTTTGTTCTGGATCAATGGTATTGTAGCTCTTAAGGTGAGTGTTTTGTTGTGGTATATGCATAAGGCCTAGTGATACTGACATTTATTCTGTGACAGCAGTTGTCATCTAAGTAATAGTGTTGCACAAAGTAACAACAGCTGCCTTTAAATCTCACTGGCGAGGTGATAAAATATGATGCATATTCTGACATACTTAGAGAAGTTCAATAGAATTTGGCTGGGCCTTATTCACAATTCTGTATTTAGTACAAGTTTTGTAAAAGTCCTGTGTGACTTTTAATACATTGTGACGTATTTGCCATGGGGTTCAGCACTCTATTGGTGTGGTTATGCTGTATGAAATACTTTAGAACAGAACTAAAATGCTGCCAATAAAGTTGTTGGAAATTATAAGGTAGGCTCTTTCACGTGTCTTCCAAGTGTATGCAAAGCATTCTATATATGATGCCCAAAACCAGAGAAATCATAGCTACAGATTGTGGTGAATCTTTTGCAAGGTGAAGCAATTTCAGCATAAGCTAAAAAAAAAGAAGTCATGTATCTAATGTAAAAATTATGTTAGGAATGTTAAAATTACGCGATAATTCTATACAAATTGAGACCAAACTATTTAAAAGTAATGTGGAATACTCCTTTTTGCTTGGTGATAGTTTATTTGTATAATATCTATGCTTCTGGCAGTCTGGAGTTCAGGGCCTTCCAGACATGTTTATGAAATACTGCATTCATTGAGGCATAGTATCAATTTTCTTCTAAACTGTGGTCAAAAGTTTTGTCACAGATCCTTTCGTAAAGAAATTTATTCTAAATGACATGTCTGTTGCTGGACACCTGGCTATCTTATATCAGAAGTATTTGGGCTTATGGTCTGAGCCTTACTGTCCTTGAATGTTTTGATAATCTATCTCCATTTCTCTAAAGACACAGTTTTCAGTTAACTTAATCTTTCTGCCCAACTCGTGGGGGTTTTTTATCAGTTTTTTTCCCCTCCTGCTTTCCCATTTACTGAATTTAGTAGAGGGTGCTTCAATTTTATTTTCCACAGAAGTGGCAGCATAGAGAGAATCTTATTTGATGTGAATCCTGTCCCCTCCCCAACTTGAGGAGGAAGAAAACGGTCTGCATGTCAGCAGGTGCACACCAGCACTTGGTGCTCGGAGACTACGAAGTTAAATTAAAAGCATTATTATTTTACTTTTATTCATATGCTTCTGTCTTCGGAGCTGACACCTTTGAGTTTTTTGATGCTGTATTTCTGTCTTTTAAGGGCAGAAGCTTAAGTAAAATGCCTACCATTTGTGAAATAAGGGTACTTCCCAGCTGTCTTTGCGTCCAAGGATTAGTTTATGACATAACTTGGTATTTTGCTACCGGTCTGTAGTTTAGATTTGTTAGGTACTGAATTCTCCCCCCCAAAATGTTAAGATTAGCTGCATTTTTTTAATAGAAACATATATTGAATAAGCAGACAGAAATATGTATTGAATAAACGTAAAAGTAGAAGATTATTTGCTTTGAAAAGTGAATTGAATTATTTAATAAAAACAGAGCTAGCTTGTCTTGTAAAATATTAGCATGATTCGCTGGATTTTTGTACTCTAAAGCTTAATAAAATATTTAAAGTGCTGCTTACGTGAAGATCTAGCAAGTACTTGTTAGATGATCAATTTTAAATGGAAGATACACTACTGCAGATGCTATAAGCTCCCTGTGAGATGAAACAGTGTAATTGCCGGTAAGTCAGTGCCTGGTCAAGTACTGCAAACAGTTTAGGTTTTAGAAATTAGCTATTCGAGTCCCATGGTTTGAAAAGACAAAGTAGATGGATATATAGATAATTAAAATCATTTGTGGATATATTATATTTCAAGAGCATAAGAATTTCAGCATTATCTGGAAGTAGCCTGGATTTGTTGTCAGATACCATATCCTTCTGAGCGTCTCATAGGAACAGTTTGGCATGGCTCAGTGAGGCAGACAAGATGTGCAAGTCTGATAGCATTACACTTTAAATACTTATCACTTGGAGTTAATGTAGTAAGAGAGTCTCTGACAACTTTGTTAGTAACTCCACTCATTAGGAATAGAGAGATCCAAACATTTTCTTAACCCAGAGGAAGATGCCAGGCTGGGTTTTCTGTCATTATTTTCCCCTCGGCATTCTCCAGCCAGCCGGTGTGACCACTCTGGCATTGTATTCACGGGATTCCAAGCAAAGGAGGAATAGCTTAAAGTGAGGAGTTGTGCTGCGTGCTGCCTAGGACTACACACTGCTGAATTTCTACTGCTGAATTCCCACAGCATTCTCCTGGAGAAACTGGCTACTCATGGCTTGGATGGGCGTACTCTTCACCGGGTAAAAAAACTGGCTGGATGGCCGAGCCCAAAGAGTTGTGGTGAATGGAGTTAAATCCAGTTGGCGGCCGGTCACAAGTGGTGTTCCCCAGGGCTCAGTACTGGGGCCAGTTCTGTTTAATATCTTTATCAATGATCTGGACAAGGGATCGAGTGCACCCTCAGTAAGTTTTCAGGTGACACCAAGTTGGGCAGGAGTGTTGATCTGCTTGAGGGAAGGAAGGCTCTACAGAGGGATCTGGACAGGCTGGGGCCAATTGTATGAGGTTCAACAAGGCTAAGTGCTGCATCCTGCACTTGGGTCACAACAACCCCATGCAACACGACAGGCTTGGGGAAGAGTGGCTGGAAAGCTGCTTGGTGGAAAAGGACCTGGGGGTGTTGGTCGACAGGCGGCTGAATATGAGCCGGCAGTGTGCCCAGGTGGCCAAGACGGCCAATAGCATCCTGGCTTGTATCAGAAATAGCGTGGCCAGCAGGACTAGGGAAGTGATTGTCCCCCTGTACTCGGCGCTGGTGAGGCTGCACCTCGAATATGGTGTTCAGTTTTGGGCCCCTCACTCCAAGAAAGACATTGAGGTGCTGGAGCGTGTTCAAAGAAGAGCAACGAAGCTGGTGAAGGGTCTAGAGCGCAAGTCTTATGAGAAGCGGCTGAGGGAACTGGGGTTGTTTAGTCTGGAGAAAAGGAGGCTCAGGGGAGACCTTATTGCTCTCTACAACTACCTGAGAGGAGGTTGTAGTGAGGTGGGTGTCGGTCTCTTTTCCCAAGTAACAAGTGATAGACAAGAGAAAACGGCCTCAAGTTGCACCAGGGGAGGTTTAGATTGGATATTAGGAAAAATTTCTTCACTGAAAGGGTTGTCAAGCATCGGAACAGGCTGCCCAGGGAAGTGGTTGAGTCACCGTCCCTGGAGGTATTTAGAAGATGTGTAGATGTGGTGCTTAGGGACATGGTTTAGTGGTGGACTTGGCAGTGTTAGGTTAATGGTTGGACTTGATGATCTTAAAGGTCTTTTCCAACCTAAATGATTCTATGATTCACATATAAAAGTTACAATTTTCTTTCATTGCCTTGATACCTGATGTGGACTGTCAAACCTGTGACAGATCACACCTCCACAGATATGCGGCCATCTCCTGAGTTTATGGGATTAACTCCTCAAAGGCTTTGAGAATATGGATTACAGTCTCTAGTAGGCTGTGCTGTACCAAAGCCAACGTCTCAGCTCTCACTTTCTCGAAGAAAAAAAAAGGAAAAGATCAGAGGCTGACTGTTCTGTTGCATTATTTTGTTAAAGCTTAGAGTATATGGAGTTCTAGTCAAGTGCTCGTATAATGCCAGTTTCCATTTAGTCTATTGAGCCTAACAGCGAGAGCAGGAGGGTGTGAAAATTGCAGGTTGGTCAGGGAGCTTCTTATTTTTAACATGGAAGCTGATGTTTAGGAGGAGTATTATTATATCTACTGTATGGCTTTCCTTCAGTCCCCCAAAACAGTACTCATTGCATATGGAGAGGGAAACAACCACCTTTGTGTTTGGCATTTTCTTGAGATCAGTGTAGACGTTGTTTGTGGAATATACCTGGACATAGCATTTACCATATGCAGCCAAAAAGAGCAGTAAAGGTCAAGTGGATAAGACACTTTATCAGGACCTAATGAATTTACATGCTTCTGTGAGTCTGTAAAATCAAAGTAATGATGTTGTAAGGTGTAAAACATTTTTTACATAGGGCTAGTTATTATTATTTTGGTGTTTACTACATAGAAAATGAAGTACCTTCTTAGAGAGGATTTAAACCACCAGGGCTTTGTCTTTTGAAATCGTTGGTAATCCTCTGAGCTCAGAAGCCAAGAAAAATTGGGATGTGCTGTTGTGCATCAGTAGATCTAGTGTGTATCCTTCTGTTGTTACTGCCAGCAAGTTTAATATTGTTCAAAATGAAGTCACCTATGTAGCATATTTCATGGGATCATGTTTGTAATGCAAATATCTTCAAGGAGAGGGCTTATGCCAAGATGTTCTGATTCATCTGTTAATCTCCCATAGCAAAATCACCTGCAAATAACAAACCTTGTTTATCAACTGCTGGTATTTTTCTCAGGCTGCAGTGGGGCAAATTAATTTCTGGTGTCTCTACAGTGCATTTCTGACGAAGCCGCTATACCTGTATGGGTTGGTCCATTACTATGCAAGAATCCAGGCATGGGTCCTGGAGGATGAAGGTCCCATCAGCTGAGAAGCAGTCCACACTGCCACGTGGTGTAACTAGAGCGCTTTCCCCTCCACAGCTAGCTCATTTGGTGTGAGATCCTCTGACCCATACTGTATAGGTGGCATACAGTAGGCAAACATGGTGTAGGCATGCACTTGGCTTCAGGAGGACCTGGGTATCAGCAATTTATGAGCGTCTCTTACCTATTAAAAAATGCAAACACCTCTCTAGTTCTGTTTAGCTGTTCGTGCACTTGGTAAGTTCAAACTTCTCCACAGTGTGCTTTCTTACCATTTTTAGCTATAATGTATTCATTTTGCAAAGCCTAGTTAGGTAAGGCCAAGCCTTACACTGCAGAGTTGCCAACATAACAAATTGGTGGAAAAACCCCTGGTGCAAAGATCTTTGGCTGAGGTTTTGTTGTTTGTAGAATTGTATACGTGCGTCAGGAGAAAAAACTCCAGGTAATATATGCTATGCTTAAAGGCTCTTCCAAAATAATTATGCTTGCATGAACTAAAATTAAAGGATTCTACTGTAGATAGGCTCAAGGAGCAATATTTCTTTTAGAAATTTTAATTGAAAAAAATTAAGTTTACTGGTAACTCAGAGAGTGTGTCTTAACTTTGGCTTTGCTTTTCATTTCTGTGGCTGGCTGTTGTTCTTTTTGAGCACTTACTAAATACATTTCTTCAGAGTACTTCCCGGGCTGTAACTAGCTGCTGTATCCATAATCAGATCTTGTTATGGTGAGATTATGTGCAAGGAGATATGAATTAGTGAACTGAGTATTTAGGACACAAAAAAAAAAATCTTTGACTAATTTTGGCAAAGTTGCCAAAAGTTTGTATCTGAGAGATTGCTGTTTTCTTTGTAGTTAACCCAGGAAAGCTGTGATAAGTAGTGTGAGCTATAGTCAGATTGCTCATTATTGACTTTTTAATGGAGTTCCCTGTAGTCTGTAGCGGAAGCCAACAAAATTAACAGCAGCAGAAAGCCTGTCCCTATTTGTGGGATAAACTCTGAGAGACCTCCTCCCTACCATGCTGTATTTTGGGTAGTTCTGTTTCCTGTCTGGATACCAGTGTATTACTAACGTTTGGGGGGTTTTGGTCTCTTCTTAAAGGGAAAGTGTCTTTTTTACGTGTGAGTGTCCGCAACAAGTATTGCTTCTATGACCCTTTGTAGATTGGATGTTGTTAGCTATTTGAAAAATAGGCGACATTAAACAAAAGAGGTGTGACTGCCTGTGCTCCATCTTCATTTACTTTTATACTTTACCATACACTCTTTCTTCCACAGGCATTTCCTATTCAAAACAGGAACAGGGACCACACCGCTGTTCAGTACTGCAACGCCAGGGTACACAATGGCATCCGGCTCTGTTTATTCCCCTCCTACTCGGCCACTACCTAGGAACACTCTATCCAGAAGTGCTTTTAAATTCAAGAAGTCTTCGAAGTACTGTAGCTGGAAATGTACCGCACTCTGTGCTGTAGGGGTCTCAGTGCTGCTGGCAATACTGCTGTCCTACTTTATAGGTGAGTGTCATTTTTTATAATTGTCACCATGAACAGGGATGTGTGATGGATTGTATATGGGCTGTGACATACTAACCTTTAACTAGCAAAGTTTTTGGTACAGTAAAAACCACAACAATGGTTTAATGAAAAGTCCTAATTGTTTAGAGGAAATAGAAAATTTGAATATTTTGCAAGCATTCTGCAGCATGATAGTTGGTGAATTAACTTCAAAGAAGTATTTGAACTGCAATTAAGCTATGTGGTGTCTAGTTCTTATAAAAGTATGTGTAAAATATAGGCTGTAAAAATTCCGTACTGTGAATGTAACTTGCAGCCTGTCCGTGGAACTCTTTTCCTCTCATTTTGCCTGAAATATAACTAATACAGCATTTAGGAATGCTAAATATCACTTACTTCATCATTACATACACGTATGTTTGTTTATAGAGCTAGGGCAAAAGTCTAACACAGGCTTTTGATTGCAAGATAGGGAAAATAATTGTCCAAAGGGACAATATGCAGCGAAGATGGAGACTTCTTCCTCTCTTGTGGGTTGTTTATTTTTAATTATTCTCTCTTTTCTCTATTTGTTTGTTAAATTCCATTTCCCAGTTTTTATTTTAGAGGATTTCCTTTATTTCTTCATCTCTTTAATGGTTTAATTTCATAAATGTTCACTATAAATATTACATAATTTGAATTTTAGGCAGTTAATGGGGGCAGTGCTTGTCTGTGAGAAAAATGTCATTGACTTTAATAAGTGAACAGAACAGGCTCTTTTGGTGCTTGTAACTTCTTCTGCAGCTTTGTCCAGATTACAGATTTTTTCACCTCTGAGTCCATAAATGGTCTTCAAGGACTTTCTTTTAACTGATTTGCTAATTAGAAGTTTAAGTCACCACAGTTATGGAAATATAAGTGTAAGGGTCTGGTTTTGGTATTGGTTGCACTCAGATTCAGAGTCTTAAGGAGTCAAGGAAAGAAAATAGAAAGAGGAGAGTCAATCTCTCCTTCCCTCCCTCTTTTTAAAATCAATGTAAATAAATAATAAAGCCTAGAAGGCCTTATGTTCCTTAAATCTTCATTGCCTTTGTTGAAACAGGCTTGCTACATTTCAATCCAAGGCACAGTGTAAGCTGTATAAAGCCTTTGAAGTAGTTCTTACCTAGCTGAAGCTCCTGTGAACAATGCAAGAAACTGGGTTGCTGAGTAGCTGGAGAAATTCCTCTCTGCCCCAGCATAGCAGAGCCCCTTGAGCACCCCTTCCACCTCAGCTGCCAGCCCCAAAGAGCAAAAGACATGTATGCAAATGTAGAGCTTGCCACTGCTGTCCAGCCCCTTTCAGTCATTGGATTTGTGGTTATTTTATGTGAATGGGCACAGGAGTATAAAGGTGTGGATTAGAGTTAAGCTTTGACACTGCATGTTTTTTAAAGTGGGATTGAAATAATCCCATTTATAAAACACATTAATTGTGCTCAGTCTCCATAATATTGCTTCGTAAATCATGAGAAGCAAACATCTGCTACTAAATAAATACATAAATAAGAAAGAAGGAATTCAGTATGAAGTATCACTGTCAAAAACTGGGAAAAACAGCCATACAGGTAGTAAAATATTGAAGACCTGATTCTGAGCTGAGCTCTACACTTTGCTAGCTCCAAAGAGCCAGATTACTTCTGAATCTGAGGGGCACAGGAAGATAGCTGTACCGGATTATTTCTCCCACAGGCACATTAAGAAATATAAGCATGTCTAATGCGCCTCTATTCTTGTATTCAGGAAAAAGAGCCGAGCTTTCTAGTGAGTGAGAGCTTTCAGCTCCACACCTCATTTATTCGCATACCCTGTAAAAGAAAAAAAAATATAGCTGTACAACATTTCATGGGCACATGCCAGCTCACATCCTTGCTGAAACAGACAATGCACAAGGGCCTTCCTCTGCCCATAGTCAATAGGGAGCTCTTTGCCTGCTGGTGATATTACACATATTTCAGCTAACTCAGCAACCTAAATGTAAAATCCAGCACTCAGGGACGCTCTCTGGAGAACTTCGGGTCCATAAAACCATGAATGGATTACACTCATTCATATATGTGGTTTTCCCATACAGATGTAATATCAGAAATACTCTCAATTTAATAGGCCATCCAAGTATAAGTCGGTGGAAATCATTAATGTAAGATGGAAACGGTCCTTCATCTTGGTTAACCGTTTCATAACACAGGTGTGAAAGGGAAATGACTGAGTAGGAAATTGGTCATAACATAAAAAGATGGGAAGGACTGTGGTATTGTGTGACCTCTAGCATCCTGTGACATGCCTCTAACACAGTGGTCTGGCTTGTTTGCTGAGGTTTACAGCAGCTGAGGTGGCGTGTCACATTTGTAAAGCCAGTTTGAGACGTATTTTGAACTTCACAGAGACACGTTGCCACAAGCATGAAAATGCTACAGCCCTTGCTGCAAAATATGCCAGTACACATTGATAAGGAACATAGTGTGGCTGACGTCCACTGTGCGACTGTGGCAGCTGCATACTGAAGAACTAATAGGACCGCTCGCCCTGTGAATGGTGGTGTAACCAGGCCCTTCTCAGAAAGGCAGAGAGATGAACGTGTCATGCCCAGGCTTATTTTAGTTGCAGTGGATATGGGGTAGAGAAAGTGACTTCAGATCCCGCTGCCTCTGCTCAGGCAACATAAGGCAGAAGAGACAGTTTGCTAGACTTCATGTCTGCCTTTGCAGAACTGCTCAGTCAATTACTGCTCTGTCAATTAGCCCAGCCAGAGGAAGGAGCTGCATCAAGAGTCTGGTCTGTCTTGCACTTCTTCTGTCACTCTGACAAGAAAGACTCCTACGTTTACAAAGTCTACAAAGAGGAGGTGAGAGCAGAGGATGTCAGTATGGGTAGAGACCAGAGCAAACGCTGCATTGTAAGGCCACTTAATGCAGTCTTCGGGGTCACAAGGAATTGAAAATGTTATTTCAGCCTAAAGGAAAGAAAGTCTCACTTCCAGCCTCCCTGCATATTCTTGCTTTTCTAGCCCTCGTGGTCTCTCTCAACCATTCTGCAATGTACAAAATGTTTAAGTTTACCATTCCTGTCAATGAGACCTGCTGATTTTTAGAGAAAATAGAAAGTTTGAGTTGTGGAAAACATTGGTCCCTTGTTTAGAGGCTTCATCTACTGTTAAATGGTTGAGAAACAAGGAATTGAGCAACAGAAACATGCAAATGCTGAACCAAAAGATAGTGCAGCAACATATAGAAGAGTGGAATTAAAAAACAGCTCTAGTTTAGAGTAAAGGATTCAAAGAAAAGCCCCCTGAAATAATGGGTTAAAAAGATGGGGAATAAAGAATATAAACTGCCTCATTTTGGGATCAAGATTACACTGGAATTTCTTTAAGCTGCTCATTTGCTTAACTACTATCCATAATCAGATTTGCAACCGAGGAAGAAAACGACCAATTTTTTTCCAACATGAACATTTTAGAATCTTTTTCCCTGTTTGGAAGACTAGGAAGAGCAGTATTAAATTTAAGCCATGAAAGAGTAAGAAATATGAAGTTGCCTTAGTTTGACCTCTTTCTATATGCACATTAATAGTTTTGCCCAGACTTTGTACAGGGAGTCTGTGTGAGAGCCAGAAATAGAGTCCAGCTTTGCAATGTGCAAGACAAAACAGAATTTTGTCCTTCATCTCTCCATGGCTTACTGCCTCATTCAGCATCCATCATTTGCGGTGAATGAATGAAGGGGAAGTTTTGTAGAGCAACTCCTAGGTCATACATGGGCATCAAATCAAAGTTTCGTATGTAACCTCCATCCTTCAGTTCTACCTTTTGGGATCTTTCCTGTCTGCTCTTGCTTTTATTAAGGGGAAGAGTTTGTTGTTCTTGGGTGTGGTTTTCTCCTAGCGGAAAAATCCACTGTGCAATTACAGAGAACTACATCAGTCAGGAGGAGTTGTTTCTCGTATGTTGTTGCATAGCACAGACTCTGACCAGCTGTATTAACAGACTGATTGGTACTGTACTAATTATTTCTTCTTTAGTGTGGATTCAACAACTGGATGAAATTAATGAGAATTTGGGGACATCAGGGCCCCTCTTTCTTCCCCAGGAATTGCTCTGGCAATTGATTCTCCATTGCCAATGCACTATCTTGACATTGTCTAAGTCAATACAAGAAGTTAGTGCCATTTTCACTCTGCATAGAACCAAAGAGGAGAGCAGTTTTCCTCAGTCAGTCCTGGATTATACAATACCAGATTCAGTCAACTAAGCTTGAAGAGTTGTACACTGAAAGATTGCATGCATCTGCTGTGAATGTTGTTTTATGTCTACTAAATAGGTTTCTATGAACATAAAACATTCTTTGAATACACAGTGAGACCTGACCTATTTAGTCAGGCCTCTGCTGTCCTGACTTCTTCACAACAATCTGTCATACTTCCAAGTCTGTTGAGCATTTTGCCCTCTGTGTACCTTGGGATTCATCATTTTGTTAGCCTTAGCTCTGCAGCAGTGGTCAAGACAAGAATATACACCAGCCAGCTATTCTTTGTGATAAAGCAAATATTTAAATATCAGTGATAACAGAAGGACATCTCTTCTATAGGGAATAAAAAGGGGAAAAGGAATTTTATTTAATTAAAAAGGCCACAGGACTATTTTTATCACTACTGCTTGCTGTGAACAGTTAAGCAAATCCATTTTGGACAGAGAAGAAAGCTAACATTTAGACTTAACAACTGAAACATCTTCTGGGAAAACATATATTTTAGTTTATATTTCATTCTATGAGAAACAGTAGAAAAACTGCTGTTCTGCTATGACACAGAGATGACCATACAGTCATAACACAAATTCCAAATGAAATGTGAATGGAAAAGAGATACCAGACTTGAAAGCCGTGTTTGATAATTACAGATTTTCCACATTTGTGTAAAAATAGATACATTGTGCTTATTCTGTGGCTATTATATTGTGCATTCATGCTTTTTGTCCATCTGAAAATGTTACTGTTTTATCATAATCTCAAGATATTTAAAGTAAGCTGAAAATTTATATGCTAATAGATTTTTAATAATGGACAACTATATTCAGAGTTATCTCAAAAACTTATTGAGAATAATAACAGAACAACTTAAGGGTTTTAAGGTAGAAAGAGAAGAAGGAGGAGGCCAGGAAAAATAACAAACAAGTTTCATCATTAGAGGAGACTGACACAGAAGGATGCAGGGTGTGAAAATTACAGCTGAGGGTCAATTAACTATCCTGCAAGTGAGTTTTAAGTAATCCTTAAAAATGAGAAAATTGTCTGTTTCTGCAGACTGAGATTAACTTTCCATGTCACCAGTGCTGCTTCCGAGTTTGTTGTCTGTGGTTCTCCCATATTACTCAGGATTTAGTGTGATAGCTGCTGGCATTCACATCTGTTCCCAGATTGTGGAGGACCAGATGCCTTTCCTGTTGGGCTCAGTGGCGGAAGTCATAGAACCACCCTCCCCAAAACTAATGGACTTACAACCATGACAATTACAGAGCTGAATTGTTGTGACTAAAGCAATGATAAATATACCTGTAATCAAAAGGAATCTATTTTATTTTATCAATAAAGAACAATATAATATTTCTTTTTGATTGCAATGCCAAGTTAACATTATTCTTCTGTTTGTAAAGCTCAATTACTGCCAGGAATGAGGAAAACAACTTAATTAATAATGCCATTTAAATGGAATTTTTATTACAATACCCAGCATAGGTATTGTAATTAACAGGCATGAGGGAGAATATAGTTTAGTTGCCATTAATCACCTTTGCTTTCATTATGTGTTTATAGAAACTGTTTTTCTCTTTGACCTGCATTTAATTTTCAGTATTGTAATGCTGTTGTCACTGAGAGTTTCATCAAGAACTTTTGTTTTTCCACATTCTCTCCCCATTTCTGTCTGCTTCCCTAGGTTGTGCTGGGACCTTAGCTATGACTGGAGCTTCACTGAGGTGTGTGGGTTGGAAATAAGTTCCCTGTCTGCAGATATGTGGCAGGTTTTTACAGTTTGCCACGTTTATCCTCTCACCCCATTTCTCTTTCCATCAAATTAGAGGCATTGAGGTAGACGAATACATTTATATATATGATTCTTTAAAAAAAAAAACAACAACCAAATATTTTGTCTTTCCTCTTGGTCTGTTGTCATCATTTGAAGAAAGTGCTCTGAGATTTTACAGTTTACCAGATCCACATGTCATAATGTATTCAAACTACCATCCAAAAATCTACAGCAGGGAAACTTCTCTTCTGTGACCCTTTCTGAGAAAGCATATCAGCTATCTAAGCATGGCTTCTTAGCATTGCCCGATTGCACCAAGCACTTAGGAGAACCACATCAATGTCTCATGTTCTTGCTCTAATGCGTGCCTATATCCGGAGCTGTGAAGGCAGCTGGTGTCTCCAGCACTATAGAAAGTACATCACTCCTTCCAAAGTCATAGGCAACTTCTCATTTTAACAATCCATGGGGCTTTTAGGGAAGGCTCCAGGTGTCTCTAGTGCATTTGGAAGCAGCAGCAGTGTTCCCTGTCATCTTTTCCAAAATGAAAGGTTTCCGCTATCAATTCAGGCTTGGTGGGAGTTGGAAGTGGCTGCCTGTCAAAGAAGCTGTGGATTAGGTACATAGTGATGTCTTGCTTCTGTCCAGAATGGACGTTTCCAGGTCTCACTCAGCTCCAAATGTCACGGGCAGCCAGAAGCTGGCTGCCTCTGATGGCAACGCCATGTGTAGGGCTCTGCCTCTCCAGCATGTGTGGCTCTGTTCTGCGCCTGTCAAAATCTGCTTGCCTGTTGTTTTAGACATCAGTGCCACATGTTACTCTTCTCTGACAGAAGAGCAGGTATGTGGTCTAATTACAAGGCAGGACCAAAGGGTGTGTAGTCTCTTCAGTGTGTGGTCATATACCTGGTGAGTGCAGTACAGCACAATTATTTAGCAGGTGGAAACCACGTCCTGAAATTTCTAAAGGATTGTAGAATCCTGGATGGACCTTAGGAAAGTCCTCGAAATCTGAAGTACCAATGTCCTAGTTCCATTTCAGTACTTCATAATCTTTAAAAAACAGAACTCTAAAAGCCAGATAATTGTTATTTGTAGGCCATACCATACTGACATCGGTTCAGGCAACTGCTTTCAGTCATTTCTGACACATGCTTTGTAAATGGCAGTGCTCAGATACACGTGTGACTGTCCACACTGTTCTGATGCTTTAACATGAAGCTTAATATTGCAGGTAGTACTTCCATGACTTTCTGCATTGCAGAGATTTTCAGCTATGTCTAACATGAGATAAATTTATTTTCCTTGGTATCCCATAGCTATGACTTTTGGATGTCTGTGTGAGTTTCATATAATGTTTACAGCATTGCTGATGAGCTCATTGTGCTTCCTTAGTGTGGAAATATTTTGTAAATAATAATGTAATTTCATATGTTTACCACATTCTTTCTTTCAAAACTGGGAGACAGAGAGAGAATGACTAGTCAGAAAACAAAGTTGTTACGCTTCACCACCTTATTGGGCTGAACTGGGCTGAAAGTGTTTTTAACATCTTTCATTGAAATAGTGCAAAATCTAAACATGTTTAACATCTATGTCTTGAAGCATGAACATTAAATATACTTTCTTGTCTCTTGCAAGAATACCATTATGGATAACGCCTTTGGTTGATGTTTTTTAAGCAAAGATCTTTTACTGTGTTTCAGACTAAGTGCAAAGCATAATATAATATTTACTATTTCAGGAGTGCGCAGTATTAATATTTGATTGGTATTGTGGATGTCACATGCTATTATTGTTAGCGGCACTGAGAGTAAGACGTTCATTGAGAAAGATAATCCTCACACAGAAGGATGTAGGAACATGTAATTGGCAGTCAGGAGGTTAAAAGAGACTTGACAAGATTTCAAGGGATTAAAAAAGTTAATCTGTCAAGGAGCATACCCACCTCTGCTCCGAAAAAGGCTTGTATTCTAATTAAGATTTATCACGAGGTTTTTGGCAATAGTCCTGTCACCCTTCCACTTTTGCCCAGTGGAGCAAATTGAAACTCAGTAATCCTGGCAATATAATAGGTGTAGTAATAAACTGCAAGATGACATGATGTCATTGTCCATAGGTCCCACACTGTGTGATTCTGCCATCATACTGTGATGCAATATGATGGTTTTTCAAAATCTGGATGGTGTTTTCGGGAATGCTGAAATCTCTTGCAAGCACGTTATGTAGAGATGTGGACCCTTCTGACCTCCTCCTGTAATCTTCTGGCAGACTCCCAAATAGTGGCAATTTTTCAGTCTAATGAGAAATGAAGTTAAATTACACCAGCTACTTTTTTTGGATAAATAGCAAGCTTAGAGTAATTTAGAGATGTAGTTCTTATTTTATCAATGCAGGTAAACATGTATATTTTAGTAGTATGTAAACATACGTAATAGTTCAAATGTATGCTTATGTTTAAGAGATTTTGCAAAGCAGACATGAAATTACTCAGGTGATTACTCAGGTTGTTGTGGACATAGGATTACAGTCTTCTCTTCTTTGCTGGTAGTTTCCATTAATTTCTAACTCGTGTCTGTGAAGAAAGAAACCAGCCCTTAGAGAAGTGTTATCTGCTGTGATATGTGAATTACAATACCTGTATTAAAACTGGTAGTTTTGTGTATAAATTGCATCTTTTATAAATTCCATCTTTTCTGTAAATTGCAATCTTTTATTGAATCTTTTCTATGAAAAAACCTGCTTGGTCTCTTTTTGAATGCTTTAAAAAATTCATGCTGTTGAAAATGTCTGATTTAGATCAAATTTTGGTAAACCTCTCCATACACAAGCACTTTAGAATAAAAAGGTCAAGTACATGTGTGCAAACTTGCTTTGAGCAATATCATTTGATGTTACATTTATGCCTGAGATCGCAAGAACACATGGGTTTTATATAGGTGTAATTATCCCACTGCAGTGATTAATAATGGATGAAAGTTAGGTGTCCTCTGAAGTAGACAGGAATCTTTAAATATGAGATCCTTCATTTTCACATTGATGCCATTTCAGACAACTTCATTCACAAAAACAAAAAAAAATGCTGTCTCTTGGGAATCGTCACCTATAACAGCATTTGTCATTTTATAATCCAGGAAAAGCAAATGTGCCTCAACTGTTTAGATGGTGTGGATGTTTGCATTTGAAATGCTTAATTTTCCTCAGTAATAAAACCAGTCAAACAAAACCAGAGTGGTTTTGCCAACATTTGATGAAATAGGATCACACAAATGTATCTCTTTTAATAACTCTATAGAAGGAGTAATATAGGAGGGGGTTAGGTATTGTAAATTAACATCAGCAATTTGGAAAATTAGCTAGCTCCAGAAACCTTTAAGTAAAGAAACAGGTATGTTTCCTATGTTTTTAATTGAAAAATACTTCAAAGTTACCATTACTATGGTACAGGAAGAGTAGTATTTTTATTTCAATAATACTCATTGAAAATCTGAAACAACAGCCAGCTGCATAGTTAACACCCTTTGCTAACCACCGATTTACATGAGTTTCACAAGGTGTAACACAATAACTGGGTACAATAAATTTATCTTCACTTCTGAAAGCTCCAAACTCATCTGTTGTTTCACCTTCTCTTTCATCCTTGAAATGCCACATTTCACACCAGTTTTTATTGAGGCATTTTTGCTGGACAGCAGGTCCTCATTTGACTCATTCCAAATCTTTTCACACTGCCAAGGAATAGTTCTTTATGTTTTCAACTTATTTGCCAGCTTTTTGGTCCCCAGCAGCTTCTTTTCTGTCTCTTCTGTTAGTAATATCAAGTAGAGGTAATGATATTGAGGTATCCATTTTTTAAGAGGAGAGATACAATCCTTCTTGTTATTTCAATTCAGCTGGAGCCAAAAGTAGAGGATAATTTTAAGACACGTCCTTATTACTGATCCAGTATCTTTTCACACAGTAAAAGGAGTAGTTGGATTTCTCCATTAATTTTATGAGTGACTGCTACTTTAAAGCTAAGACTGCCTATTCTTAATATCACCTGTAAGATTTTATAGTTCAATGTCGTGGCTGATTTTATTTTAAGGGGGAAAAAAATCAATGTGAAACTGTAATCCTAACTTGTTTTTCCCAAGGCTTACATAACTCTTAAAAAATACAAAGTGGCTTACAAACTGGCTTGTAAGCAACAAATCACTGGCCTTACAAACAATTAACAGTAAGGTTGTCTTTGTCATAGGTTCCTTTCATAAATCATATATGATGAATTATTTTTTGTTTGCTTTTTATTAGTAGTATTTTTCATGTACCTACAGTATATCTTTGCTCACAGGAATAGTTTCATAAAAGCCACGTCTCGCTTTAGTGAGGCCTCTGGAGGAACATGGTGTGTTATTCCAATGCACATAAAACGCATTAATGACTATATAATAAAGGATGATCCATCTAGTAGCCAGTCCCTCCTGTGTGTCTCTGGCCCACACACAGCTGCTTAGGCAGCTGTGATGTGGAATCATCACCATGATCCCTGGTGATGTAGTGAGGAACTATGTCCCTGTGAGCAACTAAGCTAAAACAGAGGGTGATGGAGAGGTTTCAGTAGGGGGATGACTGCGATCACTGAGCTGACTTAAACCTTGGATTTTTGAACCAAGGATTTGGCAAGGTTGTTTGCTTATGCAGATAGCTAATGGCTTACAAGTTTATATTGGAGGTGTTGAGGTAAGGTAGAGTTGTGTAAAAAGGCCTCTTTGATGGTGAACTCAGTGTGTCCATTGTGCTTTTAAATATGGATTTAAGTGGAAATTCTGTGGTTTTGCAAGTTGATCTGCATGTAGTGGTTGGTTTATGCATCTACATAATAGCACAGTTCAGGTAGGTGAGTAGTAATTATCATGGATAGATCTAAATCACCATGAAGAAGTTTTATGAAGAGGTTATAGGTTATTTTGTTTTGGCCTCAACCTTTGATCTACAAGTGGACCGCTGTAATCGTGATATCATGAAGCCTAACAAACAGCAAAGGATTAGAAAACCTATATATTGACTTGCACATTCAATCAACTTCCATATGATCTCAGCAGGAAATTCAAAACAAAAGCTAATTTATGGAAAAATATGTAGTTCTAATCACAGTTTAGCTCCGTGGGGTTCCAAATAACACACTACAGTCTCTACATGCAGATGCTTTCATCTTACATTCCAGATTTGGTGACATTCCAAAAGTTCTTATCAAACCTTATTATCATCTTTTATTAAAGCTTATTACATTTCTCCTTATTGCATGTTTGCTGTAATATTCTGTCATTCTTAATATGGAATAAAAAAGCTTTGATCTTTTTTAGCAAGTCATGAGATGGAAATATGCAACACAAGTATTTCACTATATACTATAAAATCCCCGCTCGGTGTGTCCTTTGAACATCATATTAATTGGCCCCTGTTTCTTTTTCCTTTGGTTCTTAAATCTTTTCATCAGACTGCACTTCTCTATGCCATCAACATGCAAATAGGTTATGCATGATCATATAGTGCCATTTCATTATTATTATATCCCTCAAGAGATTCGTGGGGTTTTGTTGGGTTTGGGGGTTGGGGGGGGTGTTGTAATAAATAACGCTTTTGAACTATAAAAATAGTTGGACCCATTTGTTGATGCTCTTGCCTAAGAAAGATGTTTCCAATGGATTTTGAGACATTACATCGGCATTGCTTTTCTTAACACTTCTGTTTTATGAGGGCTGCGATCTAAAGGATGTCACCCTGAGCAAGACTTCTGTTGGAGTTGTGGAAGAAAACTAAAATAGATAAGCACAAACCTGAGCCTCAGCTGTTTTCGAGAAAGCAAGTTTAAGGGAGGAAAGGGAAGGAGTTAAAGATTGAGAAGGAAGAGCGTAAAGAAATGCCTGAAGGAATACAGAGAAGTAATTATCCTGCAGTCTTAACCCGGTCTTGAAAAGCGTAAATCAGGGGAATTTTTTTTCTCCCCCACAATACTTGACAACAAAATCATTGATTATGACTTTATTAGATAGAAACCCAAAATTTATGGAATGTTTTTCATGCCTTTGTATGAACTAAAAGAGACAAAACAACCCTTGTCTCAAAGGAGTCAGCAATCTAATATGCACTTCCCCATCATTTCTGTACCCGTAATGATTTTTCACCGTCTTGTTAACTGTGAACAACATTATCTGAAAAAAAACAAGCTATGTTCAGGAGAAAGCCCAGGATACTAAAGACCATTTAGGTAGTACTGAGGACTATTACATAATGGGGAATGTTGGATGATCATCAGACTAAATGGACAAATCTGAAACAAGACATAACAGATACATCTTATTTAAATAAGAGGCTACTGAATAATGGTCTTTGTTTCTGTTTTAAGAAATCTGGATTCTCCCTTAAGCTTTGAATGTGCCTCACATAATGCTGTTGACAGAATTAGACCATTGTTTATATAAAAGTCCCTGGCTTGACAACTAAAATGAGACGTCTAGCCGTACAAGTTTTCAGAGGAATAAACACTCCATTTTGGGATGAATGTAGTAAAAACAGTTACACTGAAACTACCACACATCTTTCTTAACAGTTCAAATGCAACAATTCTTTAAAATAGCATATAATCATCTTTGATTAGTGGTCAAAGAAAGTAAGTTTATCCATAGTAGATAGCTGATATATCTTTGTTGCTATGTTTTTTCTAGGCAATTTTTTGTGATGTGTTTTGCAAATTGTTTGCTAAAAGGTTCCAAGAGAAAATGAGGAATAGAGTGTACAGGTTGGAGTTTTTGGCAGATGAAACAGTAGAATCAATGGACCCATTCAACAGTTCGGGATAAAAGGAAAGAGGCCACACTTTTTCAGTTACTGTATTGATCTTGATAGGTATCACTAAGTTTTTCATATATTGCTATACTGTAATGTTTTACATTCAGAACATAGGTTCAGAAACTTTTCTATGATGCTCCTGGTGGCTAACTTTTTGAAGATGCTCAAAAGCATGCACTTTTAAGTTATTTTAAACTTAGAAATAACAGGCGTTTGTTGATTTGAGAAAAACACTAATAAAGAAAGAACTTGGTTTTGTAACTTTTAATTCACTTTATTTAAAATTTTAATTAACTGTTTTTAATTCACTATTTGATCTGCAGCAACATCCAAGGCATCCTATTATCTTAGAAAAAAGCAAATGAATGCAAATCACTGGCAGTTGATTTGCACATCTTCTGGTCCACTCTAGGTCCTTCAGAACAAAATAGGTTTGGATTCTAATTATAGCTGCAAGAAAAATATATGGGAGATAATTTTAAAAACCACTTCAGTGTTCAAATATTTCATTTGAAAATGTATTGCCAACAGGGAGATGAACTAGAAGATAATCCTTCAACAAGATTGAGCAATAATTGCAATTTGCTTAGTTTAAATTATAATCTTTTTGCATTGCTTTAAATATAAATGATATTCACTTTTCCTTATGTGCAAGTGTGCATATATATTATTCTATTAATTCTAGGGAAGCAATTTTGTAAATCATGGTTTGAAAGCATCAGCACCCAGAAATATGTAGCAGTAGCAGTCCTGGGAGATGAGTTCAATATCTTAGCAAGAAGCTCATCTCCAAGCACAGCTTCATGAATAATAAGACTTGATTACCATACCTTTTAAAACGCATGGGAGAAAGGAAGGAGGGTCGCCAACATCATTCAGTTCCTCTTGCCAACTTTCCGCATAGTGTCGAGTTCTTTATGTTTATAGAACATATGCCATAGGCCTTATCTGCAGAGGTCTTGGGGAGATACTTGCTACTTAGAGATAGCCGGTGTTTTTTCTTTCTGCTGTCTATCGTTAATTTTTCATTTGTTGTTATTCTAAGAAGAGGTGGAAGAAAATTGGAAGTCCATTTCTCAATTCAGGCAACTCTGTTTCTGCTTCTTTCTACTTAAAAGAATCCTCCTGTCTGTGAATTCTTGTTCCCCTGAAATGCACTGTGTCATCTTTAGAATTCTGTCACTGCAAAAAACAAGTTTACCAAACTCAGAATGGAAGCTGTTGAATTACTGGCAGTTCTGACCAGTACTTCAGAGACTTCAGACTCAAACTTCTCTTGCCTCTGCAGTTACTGTAGGGCTACTTCTGTGAATAAAGCCTCTGCTTATATGCATATGGTTTTGCCTGTTCATCCTTATCACCTGCATCTTTAATGCTTTCACTTGCACAGCTCGTAGAGTGTTTGCTATGCCCTTTGTTTTTCATATGAGCCTATTTGTCACTTACAGTATTTTAAAAAAAGATGTGGTTGATCCTGGTGAGTTATCATAAAGATGCCCTTGAATTTTGACCAGAACAATAAATAAGTTTCTCTGGTTGTTACTGCATATTGCTACTCTTTCCTACAAAGAAAAAAAAATATTCTTTCTTTCTGTTAGCAATCATAAACCCCCAGCGTTGTATGTATATTCAGATCTGTGTCCAAACTTTCTTTTCTGTTCAGAGCTACATCCTGGATACTGGAGGATGCTAACACCTCTCTAATTTCTTTATCAAACAGCTGTCCCTGTCCTCTTACCATTCAAGTGTATGAGGAGGGGGGAAAAAAAAATCCAGACAAGCCCAGTTTTTGCTCAATGGAGAAACAGAAACCAATAAATTGGTTTTCTGTTACAATTCTTTTTTGTGCCTCATAACTTTGGCAGAAGAGAGCTTTGAGCTAGTGAGCAAGGCAGCGAAGGGAAAGCGCTCCCCAGTTGAATGCAGCAGGTAGTCGTCAGCTCTCACAGTTCTAGTTCTGCCACGTACTTACATAAATTATCCGTCTCTCTTACCACTTACTAATAAAGGGACTGATTTCTTTTTGGCTTGCAGAAGAAAGTCTCAAAGAGGGTTTTGAAGTGATAATACAGTATGTTTGCTCCAGAACAAGTTCCTTGTAAAGAGAATGCATAAAGCACAGCAATACTAGCTTGATAAAGGAGCATGCAAGACAAATGGGCTGGCAACATTAAAAGAATGAAATGGCCTGATAGCAGCAACTTCTTCCTGAAGCAGATTATTGTAAAATGTTTTACACAGTGTAAACTAGTCATAATATTTTTTCAAGTGTTTGTTGTGAAATGTATTCTTAGTTGCTATTTTAATTATTGAGTGGAAATGAAGGCCTTGTAGACTGATTACAAACCAAAATAACTAGACCTCAATTACATAGTGAAAGGTAAGATCAACCAAGCTTGAAAAAGCAGTTTAAGGTGGTTGAGAAACCCTTCAGTGAACTGTGTGGTGACAGATGGTAAGATTACCTGATAGCCTGTAACAAATGATAGCATTTTTGTGTTAACATCAATGCTACTGTAGGTATAAATGCACTTCTTTAGTCTGAGCTCTGAATCTTTTGAATATCCCATTCCATTTGGCATGTTCTGCTTTGCCGAAATATAAAGCGGGGGGGGGCAAAAGCCCAACTGTTAAGTTTGGTTACTGCTTCTATGTTTGAGATTTGTTCCGGAGAATTCAGCCATATCCACCAATACCACCTAGACACTGGTGCTGTGTTCATGCCAAGAGCAGCACAGATCCTAGAGGACTTTCTCGTCTCTGATGCCTCTCCTTCCCGCTCTGTTAGAGGGAATGGAGTCCTCACCATTTAAACTGTCACCACACTCTAAAGGCTGGCCATAATGCTGATAATTTGGCCAGTAGCAGTACAAATACCACCTTAAACAACTCTGTCAGTCCCAAGGTAAAATGCTATCATAACTCTAGCGAGTGAAGAAGATCCGTTGGTAGCTAGAGATTACTTTGCAGAATACAGATGGGGACTGAAACTGCAGAATAGGCAGAGGGATATCATCATCTGTTTCTCTGCTTGAAAAGTCATCTTGTTCCACGATGGGAGCAATCATGCCAGTCTTGATACAAGTAAAAGGAGGCTTTTGTTAGGGTCTGTGGGCACATTTGGAATTGTGACAACCCATCTTTTCTCCCACCCCCTGAGGGTTCATCCATGCTTGCAGTTGTGGGTTATTCAAATTGAGTTGTTGTGGTCTGTGACCACAACCATCACAAGCTGCTTGCCTTCTGGTTAGAGGCATCTGGCATTCTCAGACAAGTCCTTGCTGCCATCAAAGATATGCCAGTATTGAAAGTTGTTCCAGTGTTAGTACCCTCATAGATTTGGCAGACTCAGAACTAGTTACTCTAGGAAGGGTCTCTTGTCTTCATTGTCATTTCTAACACCAAATAAATGCCAAATTGAATGGGAATAAACCAGTCGTGACAGGCAATATCTAATCCAAAAATCAAGAAACTGCTTTACATTAGATTTGGGACTAAAATAGCAGCTGAGAATAGAGAAATATGTTTTGCTTTATATGTTTTTGCTTTAATTTTGCTTCAAATATCAAATTCTTTATAGAAAGAAGTAAACCTACCATTTTTCTGAACATAAAAACAGAGAAGGGGATTGAACTCTTACATCCCCATCCCAAAGGTGGAAGAAAGTCTTCATCCTTTTCTAGACCTGAGGAAATCAAACAAATGTATACACCACTGCAGTCTGCCTGCATCATTTCCCCTCTGGAAATTCAGAACTAGTTCATAATATTTGACTTGAAGGTCTCAGACCCCCTGCTGAGGTGTGCTCTCAGTGTGCAGTTACCAGTACCATGTGCTGCTTACCAGACTCATGGGGGCATCAAGAATTTTTAACAGGTGCCTCGCTGTCCTTATAACACTGATAAGGGCTTAAAGTTTGCTTTTATATAGATGGCTGGCTGAGAAGAGACCAATCTTAACTGACAAAATAGTGCCTGAATTTGTCTTAATCAGTCAATTTACCCATGTTCTTGAAGTTCCCCATCTAAAGAAATTGTGCCTTGTATTTTGATCCTGTATCAACAAGCCTAATTCTTTCATGTTGTTCTCATATGTTTGTAGTGAAAGCAGAATTCTCTAAATTCCATAGTGCTGTTTCAGAGAGTTTACGTATTTGAATTATTTAGTGTATTAGTACACACTATAAGTTTTGGGTTGTCATTGGAGTTGTCAAGCAACACTTTTGGTCTGCTTCAAAAATATTCCGATATTCACAATCTGTGAAACAGCTGCATGTATCTATCTGTTCATTTTTATTAGACATTGTTTATTGAACTTGGTGCCAGTTCAGTGTCAAAGTTGAGAGAGCAATAGCATTTTTGAGAGATATAACTATTACTCACCATCTTTGACAGCGAACTACAGTGGGACTCACATCAGTACAAACACAAAGAAAAGGTAATTGTCACTTACCTTGTAGTGACTATGGTTCTTTGAGATGTAATCAATATAGATCCCACAGTCCTTGCCTTTGAAGACTTCAAATTCCAGCTGTTTTGAATTATGAGGGAATGGCTAGAAGGTCATGTTGGAGCTTCCCCTTCTGATCTCCCACTGGAGCATGAAAAGACACAGGGCATGTACATAGCACCAGCAGACAGAGCTGTTAATGATGTTCTAAGCTCCTGTGTTTGGAAGGGATGCACTTCTAGAGTTACAAAATGAATGTCACTTTCTTTTTTTCTCCTGAAGAGTATTAAAAGTGATAAGCCAGCAAAGTTAGGAGAGGTGATTTAGAGCTCCAGACTGAAGACAAGGAATGTACTGGGTTTGAATCATGAAATATTTAGCTATTTGCAGTCTTTCATTGCTGCCAGTGAAGTGAACTAGTGTAACAGATAGTAGAGTTTGACCCTAGGGATTTTGACGAAATATATTAAAACAGATACAATCATCAGATGATTAATACATAAATAAGAATTTCAGCTGAGGTAGGGCCAAAATAATAATGGCTAATTCTAGTGATGTGCCAAAAATGGTGGTGGTTGGATTTATGGTTTAACAAGAGATGAAAGGGGAAAAAAGAAATAAGGTTTTAGGGTCAAGGAACATTCTACATTATCAGGCTTTGACAGGCAATTTAAGGTCTGAGAAATAAGAGTAATAGGAGAGTCAGAGACTTGGAACAAAGAGATATGTCATCTATAGTGAGGATTTCAGTCTTTGAAGCATTCAGTAATAGGTCTTTGGTTGCATTCTGGTTTTTTGTTTTGTTGAGGGTAAGGGGGAGGGTTTAAGGCAAAGACCTGGCAGAGAGGGTCTTAATTCTACAGTGTTTGCTGTCTGGCTGACTAAACTTCCACTGATGCCTGTTCATCTTAAGTAAGGGTTGCCATAGTCAATACAGAGAGGCTGAAAGATCAGAGATGAAACCAAAAGGGATGAAGAATTGTTTGTCATTTGGATAGAAGGAATTAATAAAGTTGACTGTTGCAGTGATCTGTTTCAGAGACAGAAGGAGCAGATGCAACAAGATTCAGTGAATTATCTTCCTTATATTTTGCACTAATAGTTAAAATACATTATTACAGAATTTTTTCCCAGTGTATTTTTATTCCCCAGTAGCACTGAAAGACTATTTTAGCTTTGGAGATAACTGCTGTCATGGAATGAGCAAACCCATGTTATACTAAACACAAATTAGAGTAATTACAATGAAATTAGTTTTGGTGGTATCATAGAGTCATTGGAAGAGAAGGAAATACACCATAGATAGCAAGAAATTGCATATGTTATGTGTATCACAGTATAGCATTAAGGTGATTCTCCCCCCCCCCCCCCCATATTTTTGCTCTAAAAGTTTAGACGGGGAGTTCATTCATTAATCTCTGGTGGTATCAAGGTTCCTTAAGTAGTTCCCCCTAACACCATGGAAGGTTGACTCTGTCTTTCATAATTAGCTTAGCTAAACTTTTTAACATGGTATCACCTTTCTAATAAACGTAGTTGTAGGAAATTAAGTAGTTCAGAAACGTAGCTTATGCATTATCATTATCATTATCAAAGTGCCCCAGTGGCTCCAGCTCTGCTAATGGTCCTGGTCCTCGTTCTGTAGACTAGCGTGGGGAATGGGCACGTAACTGGAGATTGCGCAGGGTGTTGATGACAGCATGAAAAGGAGTGTTCATGTCTTAGGTTAGCCCTGCAACACCCACAGCACCCTCCTTCCTCTCTTCTTGCGTTGTTTCTTTTCCCTTTCTGACTAACCAGAACAGATCCGTCTGCTGGTGAAATGATTTATTTTAGTAGGTCATTTAGGAGCTCACTTAAATGATTCGTCTCTTCAGAAGGATCAAAAATGAAAAAAGAGAAAAGGACATAATTACTGCCTATCCTTTTGAACATTGATTTGGGACCGGTAAAAGACTCAAAATGAGACTGGTGAGCTTTCTGTCAACTGTGTTCACCGAAAGCACTGTATCATTAAAGGACAGTGGTAGTAATTGCTTAGTGCCGTTGCTAAGTTGAACTATTAGTCTGTGAATGCTTGTTCCTGTAATTTAATTTTTTAATGTATGAGTTGCTATTCCACTGCAAAGCGTGGAAAGCCATTATTTGTGCGATTTGTCATTGTGGTTAAGAGCATCAAATAACCTGTATCCTTTACCACCAGCAATGCATCTGTTTGGCCTCAACTGGCAGTTGCAGCAAACTGAAAATGATACATTTGAGAATGGAAAAGTGAATTCTGATACTGTGCCAACACATCCTGTAACAGTACCTGCTGGAGAAAATGGTAAGTGAAACAGGCACCAATTTCTCTCCTTCTTTCCGAGCATTTCCTTTCTTTGTGTCTTATTTACATCGCCAGACTTTAACACTTTTCCTCCAAAACTCCGTATATTTAATGGAAGTACAGAGCATTTGTAATTAATAGTAATTGTAAATAGATATGTAGATATTAAACAGGAGTTGTATTCCAATTGAAAAGAGCACACCGTTCCTCCTACCTAGCATGTGAAGGGAGTGATGGATCCCGAACGATAGTGTTGATCTTACTAGGAAAGCTGGCTGTCAACCAAAATTCCTCATGGGAATTTACATGTAATATTTGATGAGGATAGAAAAGCTCTCATCACATCCAGAGAAGCAGAACTTCCACTTACTCTAAAATCTTTGATAACGTAATGATTGTTCTGAGGTCTTCAGAGGTAGCAGGATGGTGCTGTGGCTGGCTCGGACCATCGTGCCTGAGAGGCTGGGGTGGCTGGGGTCTTGTGCTGCTGAAATGGCCACAACAAAGCCAGGGAGCCCGAGATGACAGGACACACTGTTTCGTAAGGGGGACCTGATACCGAGATTCAATCTTTGGAAGTCCCAGCGAGCTCTGGATAGTTTTCAGACAAAAGCCTTCTGTGTGACAGGGGGGACATAATCTCTTTTTCTGAAGAGTTGGCACCAGAAAAGGCACTTTAGGGAGGTTTTGCATATTTTCGAAGCTTCTCTCTTAGCTGTGTTTAGAAGGCAGTTCATGATAAAGGGGCTTCCTATGGCATGATGACCTCCCTATGGAATGGCTTGTGTTTTTCTCTACAGATGATGATGTTTTCTTCTTTTTTCTTTAATTTCTCTCTGAAATTTAATAGGTCATGTATAATACGCTCATTTGTTTTCTCAAAGTTTCTAGCATATAATATTGAGTCTGACTCATCCAACCAATATATAAAGGAAAAAAAAAAACAAACTTTATTAATTTTGTTGTAGGAGCTTTTAAAATACAAACCACATAAAGGGATTATTTTTTATCGACCTTTTTCCATGTTGCCCTTTAAGATTCTCAAAACATTTAAGAGCCTGTGCACTTTTGGCTAACACAGGCTTTAAAATCAATAGGTTTTGAATGGAAAACTTGATTTAAATGGTTGATGAATGCGGTGTTTGCTTCATTACACAAAAATCCATTTTCCCTTTCACAAGGT
The DNA here is from genome assembly GCF_018139145.2 of Gymnogyps californianus. Classification (NCBI taxonomy): domain Eukaryota; kingdom Metazoa; phylum Chordata; class Aves; order Accipitriformes; family Cathartidae; genus Gymnogyps; species Gymnogyps californianus. The sequence goes on along the minus strand of NC_059474.1, from coordinate 37,599,755 downwards.
AGAGCTGACCTCCTTACCACTGAGGAGGAGGAAGCCTCTGCCAGCAGTTGACATCTTAAAAATTTTTCAAGTTATCAGAGCTCCAAGTTATAGAAAAGATACAGCTCAGTTCATTCTTTTTGTCGTCTTTGTAAGCATATGAAACTTCTCCAGTAGGTCTTTTTCTTTTTTCATTTCCTTTACCCTACTGCCCTTTTCTTGCACTTAGATATTCATTATCTCTTTCTGTGTTCTTACTTGTTTTGAATGAATAGCAAAAAACTACTGTATGGTTAATGAATATTGATGCTGCAGTGACAGCTCATCATCCCACTGTCTTCTGCCCTGAGTAGCCAATATACTTTCTTCTATAAAATATATACATTTTTTGTAAATGTTTTATAAATATAAATTGTTCTTTTTCCCTTGATCATTTTTAATTTTTTTTACAAATTAAAATCTGTTATACTTTGCCTCAAAAATAAAAGGAGATAACAAGTATATCAAATCTGGTTTTTCCTTCCTTATGTCCCTAAATACTGTACAAGAGAACAGAGTTAATTCCATCCACTGTTAAAATGCTGTCCTCTGCAGAATATGGTAAGTGGTCATTTATCAGCATACATCAATACTAAACAACAGACAGACCAGAGAATACACATTTTAAACCACAGAAGGAAGGTTAAGCAGAAGGGAAAGTGTGTTGACTATATGTGAAATTTAAGGAGGGGGGCCCTGTGCTGTCATACTAGTTACTGAAAAATGTAAGGAAGAATCAATAAAGCCTTGATTTGGATACTTTGACAGCTGAACAACTTTCAGTACTGCCCCTCTTTACCCCCCTGGTAATATCCTGCTACTCTGATTTAGATGGGAGAAATTCCCAGTGTTGTATGGGCCAGGCATTTTCCTTGACTCACTCTCGTCTAAACTTTGGATAATCCTGGGCCTGCTTTGGTCAGAAAATCATAGCCCACTGTGTCCTAGATCCCAGGTATTCATTTGCTATTCAGAAGTACAGGTACTTTGTGTGATGAATTAGTAAAGCTTAAACTTGAAAATGCATCCTTATGACCTCTGAAGAAAATTCAGCTGTGGTTTACCTAGAAACAGCTAGTCATAAATTGACGGTAAAAGCATGTTAAATCATCCTTAAATGCAAATCATTTGTTAAGTGAAGCTTGAATCTCTGAACAAGCCTTTCCCAAAGTTTTTTTGTTTGTTTCTTTTGTGGATTTTTTTTTTTTCCCCCTCTCCCAGTGCTTCTCTCTATATGAACAGTAAACTGCTGGCAACATACCAGCTGCTGCTGACAGGGCTGCATAAGGTGGCATAAGAATGTATGTTTTCTATGTATATGATGAGTTTTATAGGCCATTGCAGCTTAGGTTCTCCAAAGTAATTTGTAAGCCATGCTAATCAAATACAAACATTTACGTGAGGTGCATGAGTGCTTTATCTGTTTTTACAACTAGGCGATAGAAAAGAAAGGTTAAAAAACAGAGCTTGTTTAACCGTTGTGTTCTAGGAGTTGGTCACATCTCACATGTTGCTGGCTTTATTTTATATCATATAAAATCTATGTGCAATTCAGAAATACCTTTTAAAAAATGCAATAGAGGAAAAAAGTGAATGGGAAAAGGGGCATTTCTTTTGCCTTACTTAGATGCACTTTTTGAGATTATACTCATTAAAATACTTTATACTTGCTTTAACTGATATGTATTGAGCTTTTTTCTTTTGTTTACAGTATCTCATATTAATTAAAGGTACAGTAACTTCTTAATTAGATGTATGTTGGGTTTTTTTCCTAAAAAGGTATGTTTTTAAGGAGGATTTTGATTTCATTTCTTGAAAGGGTTGTTGCAAAAGGATGTCTCAGAAAAATATCTGAATACAAGGTTATTCAATGGAATGGGAGAGCATGCTATTGACTGTAAATCCAGCCTTGCAACCTAATATTCTAATTAGTACTGCCTTTGAAGGATGGAAAATTATATTATGTGTGACACTATACAGCAATTATTGTTGAGCATTTTTGATTTTTCGTTGTGCATTCATTCTTATTCTGTGTTACAGATACTCAGTTATTCATAGTATATCTTGTGTTTTAATCTATAGAATGTTTGCAAATAAGGAGAGGGAGTTTGGCTTCATGTCATTTTAGTGATATTTGTGAATTATTTTTCTTGTATAATAATTAAATATTGTATATTGCTTTAAATATTTGTTTAGCTCAGGTTTTTGTCCACCCTGACCTCACACAGTTGAAATACAATTTGCAAATACTAAATATAACAAGTATTTTACCTATTAATTAGGCATAATGCATTGGATTATTCGTATCACAAATGCATCATATAATGTTTGTATGTATTAGGTAGTATGTGATACAGCAAAGTAATGTATTTTGTAAATTAAATGATAGTATATCTAGCGGTATAAGTACAAATCATGATATAAATATTATTTACCTATAAATATTTATGTGTATTTGTATTATTGTCTTTTGGGGAGGGTCTGTGAAAGAAGAAATTTTGGGGGTAGAGAAGAAGTATAGTGAAAGAGAATATATTCAGGAGGCTAGGTATTTTAAAATTTGGTTTCTTATTTGGGCTGTTATGTCATTATGGAATGGTGAATGAACGTGACATTTCAAATTTTGATATAAAGCTGTGTATAAGAACTGTTACTGTTTAGAAAGTGAAAAGGAAATTATGACACTACTAAGATTTTTCTTATGCCCATTGAGATACAACAGGGAACAAAGAATAATTAATGCCCTGTTCTTAGGAGGGCAAACAAGTAGTGACAATTTTGAGAGAGGTGGCGTGGTGTTAAAGGGGCATGTGGCTACAGGGTAAAACTATCTCTTTTTTGGTGAAGAAAATGGGAGTCCGTAAGATCATTATCTGCTAAGGATAAGTGTTGAAGGCCAGTAATAGGCATTCCTGGCAAGTTGGTCAAAATGTTTGATAAAGTGCACCCGCTCAAGCTGTCTAGTTCATCTTTTCAGTAGTAAGAGGTAGTTGTTTTTCATTTCAAATGTAGAAATAGGAGAAGCTGCAGATCAATACTGCAAACAAGTGTTTATTGTTTAGTGATTACCAGTCATCAGTGTGTGAATTTATACGACACAACATGCTTAAATTTGAAGGAAGTGGTAAGAAACAAATGCTTAAATGAACCGAAATAGTGAATACAGATCCGTCTTCTAGAATAACATATGAATATTGTGAAAGGTTAAGTCCAAAGTTAGAAAAGCATCAGACTCATCCTGAAAAGTGTGAAGAAAATGGTTTCTCCAAGATCAGATACTTCACTGTCTCTTCTCAGCAGAACCCTGATCAATATGATGATCCTGTAAGTGAGACATTTTCAATGACTGCAATACCGTTGTGGCACAGCTCTGATGATGATACAAGCCCCCACTCAAGGCCTCTCAGTAGTGCTTCTGTACCTGTTTAATTCAGCAGCAGTCTCTGTTCATCTTGGATGCACAGAAAGTGGCAAGGATCAATCTGTGACCTCACCTGGCATTTCAGATTTTAATCTAGTTTTTTAAAGTCTAAATGTTTGCAAAAAGGTTGTGTCAGTTTGTTCCATCAAATGATGAATAATGTAGAATTTGAACATAAAAGACAGGGCAGCAACAGAACATTGTCAGTTCTTCAGAACACTTGTATGCAAAGAAGTCAGCATCACTTGAACATGCTTATCACATTCAGATGGGTTTAGTTCAATCTTTATAATAGACTAGCTGCTGAAAAAAAGAGTATAAATTGATAAAAACACAACAGGCCGTAAGATTGTAACTACAGTTCCATTTTTCTTTATATTGCTTCACTCAAGGCTCACCTTGATGTGCCAGCTGCTTAAATGTGGCATTACTTGCTTACTCCAGAGTTGTCATGTGTTGGTAAGCAAGTTCTTACACACATTTTTGCATCTTAGTCTAGATTTGACAGCACTGATTCCATCGGATTGAAGTAGGCTTTTACCCTGACACCAGCTTCCAAGACTGCCTATGTCCAGCCGCACGGCATGGAGTTAGTGCCTGAACATCAGATCTGAGCCTTTGGCCTCAAACAGACTTGATACAAACTCATCTAAACCATCCTAGATGTTAAAGCTGGGTGGTGACAGTTTGTGCAAACCACTTCTTTAGTGCATCAGTCTTAGTAGTTCTGTTTCCTACGAATCTGGCCGGTAGAAGACACTACCACAGCTAAACCACAATTTGTTTGCTGATGAGCTTTGAGAAAGGTTTGTAATCTTTGCCAGATTTAGCATGTGCCCGTGCAGTACAAGCAGGGGCAATGTGGAGATCTCAGAGCTGTCACAGACCTATGCTGTCCGTAGCCTCCAGCCCAGTGCCTTGCAGGGTCATCAGCTTGGGCTGGAACAGTTTACCCCTTTCATTTATATGATGGTGCTTCACCAGGATGGCACAGAGCCTTGCAGATTGGATGATACTGTTCTGTACTCGAGCTGCAGTGTAGATTCAGTCTCTGTTGCCTGGACTTACCCACTTGAACAAAAAGTTTATTGGGGGTATCTGAAGTTATTGCTTTATTTTCTTCTTTTTTAATGCCACAACCAGTAGTCCAGTTTTTCGGTGTTGGCGTTTGACATCGTGTGTCTTTTGCATGTTAGCATCTTCTTTGCTGCTTCTGGGCATTTCCAAGCCATCATCACTGGCCTCCTAAGGCTAACCAACAGTTGCACAAATGCTTTATATAGAAAAATCGTTAATGCCCTTCAGTGCTATGTTCTTATTCCTAGTAATTGACCTGCAGGATAAATACATATTCATGATGTAGAAAACAGTGAAAGTACCAGGCTTTGACATGCTATTATACATTTTGTTCAGGAGGCAGTGTGGACAAGGAGGTGATAACAAGCTTGGGGTTGAGGCTAGGGAGTGCAGAGAATGTAGGCATTATGGGGAGCGAAGGCATAAGAACATAGGCACAATGGAGCAAGAAACATTGCCTTTTGGGGGGGGGAACACAAAAAAAACCCAAAAATAGGAAACCAGAGCTGCAGACATTGTTAGCATTGTATAAATGCTATGATATTTAATGTAGAAAAGACTGTATGTTAGTTCTCTTGACTGCTTATGTTTATGTATCTATTATTCTTAAAATCTGCATGGTGCATTTCCCTTTACCTTAGATTTTTTTTAGTGTGAGACTTTATGCTGGAAAACCCCTGTTAAAATACTTGGGGAAAAAAATGAATAGTTTAATGTACATCCCAAAACAGTTTCCATAATGCTAGTGCTTAGGGGAGTTACAGTATTTTTACTTGGTAGGTATTTGTGGTATCTTTGCCTTTTTATTTCCAAATCAGTGAATTCCCTGGGATTTTATATTCAGAAAGATTGTCAGGTAACATTTTATCTGAGGTGATTCTAAATATTTGACAGTTTATATGAAGGATGATTAAAAGCAAGACAGGAATACTAATTTTTGGTCTCTTATTATTCTAACCTGTCAGGAAAATTGGGGGGATTTGTGCAAGAAAACAACACTATAGATTCTGGAGAACTTGATATAGGCCGAAGAGCAATACAAGAAGTTCCCCCTGGGATTTTTTGGAGATCACAACTCTTCATTGATCAGCCACAATTTCTAAAATTCAACATATCCCTTCAGAAAGATGCATTGATTGGAGTATATGGCCGAAAAGGCTTACCACCTTCACACACTCAGGTAAGAACTGCTTGCATTAAAAGTAGGACATGTTATTGAAAACTGTGAGCTTGTATCTTTTGTATCTTTTTTCTTTCTGAAGATTACATCCTTTTCCATTTTGCTGATTTTTATTTTTACTTTTTATACTTCATTGATCTCATGTGATGTCCAAAACATTTATAATACTGTAAGTGATGGGATCTAAAATGAGGGGGTGTTCTTATTTATGAGCTGTTCTGAATACTGTGAGCAATGATGATGCTTTAGATACAGAGTTGTTTCATGCAGAATTTGTAGGTACTTTTTTTATTCTGTGGTATATAAACATATCTTTAAAAACCTAAGCAAACTAATTGTCGTGGTTTAACCCCAGCTGGCAACTAAGCACCACACAGCTGCTCGCTCACTCACCCCCGGTGGGATGGGGGAGAGAATTGGAAGAGTAAAAGTGAGAAAACTCCTGGGTTGAGATAAAGACAGTTTAATAGGTAAAGCAAAAGCCGCATGCACAAGCAAAGCAAAACAAGGAGTTCATTCACTGCTTCCCATCAGCAGGCAGGTGTTCAGCCATCTCCAGGAAAGCAGGGCTCCATCATGTGTAACGGTGACTTGGGAAGACAAATGCCATCACTCCGAACGTCCCCCCCTTCCTCCTTCTTCCCCCAGCTTTATATGCTGAGCATGACATCATACGGTCTGGAATACCCCTTTGGTCAGTTGGGGTCAGCTGTCCCGGCTGTGTCCCCTCCCAGCTTCTTGTGCACCCCCAGCCTACTCGCTGGTGGGGTGGGGTGAGCAGCAGCAAAGGCCTTGACTCTGTGTAAGCACTGCTCAGCAATAACTAAAACATCCCTGTGTTATCAACACTGTTTCCAGTACAAATCCAAAACATAGCCCATACTAGCTACTGTGAAGAAATTTAACTCTATCCCAGCCAAAACCAACACACTAATACAGCATCTTATGGCCACACATGTGGTCAAGAGTGCCTGGCAAAGACCACATCCGCCACATTTCCAAGCAAGACAACAACATTTTTTAAGGAAGTTTCAGTTTGTTCTACGAGCAAATGCTACAGTATTTACAGCTTGGTGTCTCACTAAATAAATACATAAAAGAAAAAATCAGTAATATGTGTCTATGAAGGTACAGTGAGCTGGGGTTGTAAAAGTGTCAGTCTTCACTAGACATCTAGTGTCTTGAAATGTTCTTAAGCATCCCAGAGGATTTATTCTGCTCCACCCCTCAGAAGGTTTCTAATGACACTTTTTATTGCATATGGTCATGCCTTTGCCTAGTAACAAAGAAGCACTTTTTATCCATAGTTACAGAAAAGTTGAAGTGTAAAAGAATGAATAGTCTTCTGGATTGGCAGGAGAAAGGGAGAATCATTGTCTGAGATGGTATTTTAGAATCAATTGTATTCAGATTTTATTTTTAAGATTTAAGACCCTCCAAGTTTAGATTTCTTTCAGCTCAATATTTGTCCAGGTGCTGGCTCTGACCCATTTTTCCACCTGAAAAGGGAGCTGAGCTTATGCTCTTCTACACCACTTAGAGAATTATGCAATGTCTTACTTACTGATTTTTATTTTTTTTTAAGTGTATGGATTTGCCCTGGACACATATATAGCAACCTAATGGTATAACTGGAATAAAGCTTGACTGATTATGCCTGATACGCAGTTGCAACAGCAAATCCATAACTGCAAAATTAAAATATTTTCTTTTAATCCCACATTTTTTTATTTTGATTTGCATGCTACTGCACTATTTAAATTTATTTTGTTTTTTCTTCAGGCATAACTTTTAAAAGACCTAGAACATAGAAATATTGCTAATTATATCACCTATTTAGCAGTCACAAACCACAGAGGAAGAATTAGTGTCAGCGAAGGAGTTTCATGCAGCTAAAATCACAGAATGTTACAGTAGCTTTATTTTTTAGTTTAGTTTCCATTAAACTACAAACAATTTACTGAACACGGAAAATGCACTTATTTTTATTTAAAAATTTGATCCTCATAAAAATGATTAAATGGGTTTTCTTCAGACCTTCACATATGAACACCCACCCTCAGGCTGACAACAAGCACGAGAAATTCTAGCTCAAAGAAAATTGATTCAGAAAGTTATCAGCCATTGGAAATAAGCGTTTCGAATACAAATACTATCTCAATGATAACAGTAATAATGGGAGCTAGGGGAATACATGTGTGGCAAGAACGAATAAAACTGAAGCTGATTTGGACTGTGCATTTATATGAGAAGTTATGCAAGTAGATACGTCTATGCAAAAAGATCCTTACTTGATTCCTTATCCTGGCAAAAGACTGAAATAGGGGTGCCCTTTATCCAAAACCTTGGGAAAAGGACATAACTAAATCTGTTTCCCATCATCTGTGTTACACAGACTCCTTTCCCTTTGGATTCCTACTGCCCGAGTGCTTATTCATGTTTAAGTATGATACAACAGAAAGAATCATATGTGATCCTGCTAGTATATCTTCTGTAGTTTCTGTGACATTTTGGATATATTGTTGCCAGGATATAGGTCAAGCTCTCTTGTCCTGTTTTTGCCTGGTATATAATTAGAGTATTTTTTACAAACCATTTGACTGATACTTGATACCTTGAAAAATTAGGCATGCTTACTTATCAGTGCCCTAGTGAACTTCTAGGGCTGCTGAAGATTCCCAAGGGTGTGGGGTTATCAGCATGTTTATATGGCCTTGAACCCAGTGATGTCTGGTTTAGGTGCCTGAGATAAAGCATGTATGTAATCTCCTAAAAATGCAGTTCCAGTGAGCGGTTGGGGGTTTTTTTGTCACCATGCTCCTGCACATGGGGGAGAAAAATGGAATAAAATATTTCTCAACCGTTTAGGCTTTTCTGCAACAAAGTCCTAACCACAGGACTTTGATGAAGACACAACTTGTACTGGTAAAATATGTATTTTACCAAAGTAGCTTATAAACACAAAATAAGGTACTTAGGGAAAAGGATGTCTAATGAAATAGAACATTGATGGGTTTGCAAGCATAAATCTGTTTATTGTTTTCTTATTTCCCCTAACCCTTATGGCTTGTGCTGACAAAAGTTCTTCACTGCAAGCCAGGCATAGCTGGCAGGGGCAGACTAAAAGCTATTTCTGGGCTTCACTGCATCCTTCCGTTGGACAAGACAGCTTACTCGTATAGCTCCAAGTGTCATAGGAGCATATTAGAAAAACACAGAATGTCCACGCTGGGTCTGATCAAAGGCCCATCTAGCCCAGCATTCTGTCTGTGATGGCAGCCATTAGCAGATAAGTAGAGACTAATATAGCAGCATGACAGATTTGTAGTTATTCTTCCTACAATACACTCCTGGCCTCCAGCGCTTTAAGGCTGAAGGACTTCCTGAGTCAAAGGTGCTGTCTTTGTATTTTACAACCTTTGGTACATTCTTTTTTTCCTGTGAATTTGCGTAGTCACCTTTGAACGCATGGAAGCTTTTAGCATCTGTGACATTTTGCAGCAAGGAGTTTCACAGCTTAACTATACATCTCACAATATACTCCTCAGCGTGTTTTGAGGCAGCCTCATGGTAGTTTTAGTTTGACACCCTGTTGGTAGTGTTTTGGAAGAGGCAGTGGAGAGTTTCTCACCAATTTCTCCTCCATGCTACTCTTGATTTATAGATCTCTAGCATCTTCAGTGAGTTGTATTTTTTCCAGTCTGTTTCCTGATTCTTTGTAGGAAAGCTGCTTCAGGCCTTTGATCGTCCTTGTCCTTTTCTGAATGTTCTCCAGTTTTATGGCAGCCTTTTCAAGATGGAGAGACCAGAAGTGCAGAACATAGCAGATGTTTAACTACGATGGTTTCATACAATGCCTTAATGATGTCTGCTTTTTTTTTTTGATCGTAGAACTGTTATTTCCATAGATCTGTCTACCATAGCTCCAAGATCTCATCCCAGAATGATGAAAGTTGGCTCAGAGCCCATCTCTGGATGTGTAAAGCTAGGGTTGTTTCATGAGGACTTTGAAAAGTAGGATCTCACCCACATATATCACTTCATGTCTGTATCTCTTGAATGCTATCTGCCCTTATCTCCTAGTCACAGAGTGACAAGTGCTAATAACAAAATTTATGCAAATGAGCAACTGCTGCCTGTTTCTCAAACGTCAGTATTTAAATTTTCAGATCTTATGTTAAATAATAGAGAACTGATTACTACCTGCACTCTGCCAGCATTCGTAGAGTTTCCTTACCAGCTGTCCACCTCCAATATCTTTGCTCATATGCCTATGATACCCTACATGTATAACCACACACCACCATCTTCTTTAGCTCCCTCCTTACAGCTTCGGTGTTTCTATGAAAGTCTGCCTTCTCTCCATGTCACCTTTGGCTATAAAGCAAAACTTGCATGTTACATTTGCCACCTTGTTCTCCACTTCTCTCCCAGACCCTTTGCCTGTTTATCCACCTCTTTTTTTTGTATCCAGTTAAAACCAGACAGTAGGAGGAAACTGGAGTCTATCTTTCCATAGTTGTACAACCTCTGATGCCAGTTATCCTGCCACTGCAATGGACATAATGAAAGTACGATAGAAATGAGCTTGGAAGAGATCTCAAGAAGTCTTTTAGTTTACACCCCCATCTTGGAACAAGATTGACTGTTTCTAAACCATTTCTATCAGTTGCTTAGCATTTCATCATAAAACAATAACAGAATGCAGCAAATTTAACTCTCCTTCTGTCCCATAATCCAAAATAATAGGGATACAGCATGTAGGAAATGGTTTGATGTATTGTAATCAGGACAGAATTTTTGGTTATGTTTCTGTATTCTCTTCAGGTGCCGAAATCAGTCTCAAGCACAGCCACTATGTGTGTGTCACAGACCGATCTGAGATGCATAGTTCTCTCTTTCTGGGGAATCATAAATAAATCAACCAGAAATAATTGACGGTGGCTGTCCATTCAAAACCCAATCAATGTGAGCCTGAAAGTCTTTGTGACACTTTCTAAAAATGTCAGTTCCATTGCAGCCAGAGAATCAATATGTTTATTTAAAGGGACTTTAAGAATAAAAAAAGGACTTTGGTTTAAAGCAAAACTGAATGGAGTGGTAGGGCTAATCAGCACATTTAGACTCAATGTAAAGGTAATTAATTTATCCTCATAGGAGGAAAATAAAATTGGTGTGTTTTTTGCTTAAGAAGATAATTGTTTTTCCAGTCTGTTTCTGTTATCGTGTCCTAAATATAAAAAACCAGCCTTTAAAAGGGTTAAGATCAATTATTGTTTTTTGCTGGGGGACAGACTGAACAGTAAATTCCCCTCTGTATGGCTTGTAAAATGTAGTCTAAAATGGTGTTCTGATAACGGCGTATGTCCTTATTACATTACAAATACAAAATCATTCATTGTACTATGCTTGTCTGCCATTAGTATACTCTTTGTGGTCAATCAAGTAGTGTAATCACTTGTTGCTGTATCAAAAATACGGTTTTCATCTGAAATTGTCCTCCTACAAAAAATGATCCTCTGAGGTATACAAATTACAAGGTCACTCCTAATGTCCATAAATGACTTGTTAAAACTCAGAACTCCCCGAGCTTTCTCTTGTTTAAAATATTAGTGAAAAACACAAGTGGAAAGAAATGTCCTTGAGCCAGGCAGGAGAAAAAGAAAAAAAAAAAACCTAAACCTGTTTTTCTCTCTCTCACAAAATATGATAAATATTTAATTCTCTGACAAATGAGAATGTTGAATGCTTTTGACTAATTGGTGCTCTCCCAAAACGGTTGCATTCATTTTCATGTGGTGCAGCACGTACATTCAGAGTGACGGCATACCGAGGTACCAGATTCTGCATGTCCTCATCACGTTATGTTCTATTCTGCTGGTTCAGACATAGCTGGAAAAGTGTCTCAGGTGTTGATAGAAGCATATTAAGTACACATTGCCTTCACATCCTGACTGGTAAGAAGATAATTCTGATTACTGGGGAGGAACATTCTTACAACAGCAGTGAGTTTTGGCCTGCAATTTCAAGAAGACAACATAAGTACTTAAACCCTTGTTTGGGGACAAAGGCTATCATGTTTTCTTTTGTCCTGGGAGCAGTTTCTGAAGGTCACAAGTCAGGGTGTAAAACCACTGATTCTCTGGTGCTGGTAACTGATGTTATCCTAGCTCAGGTGAATCAGCAGTTTCACGCTGTATTGGGTTTGCATGGCAAGGTTTTGGTAGTGTGGGGGCTACAGGGGTGGCTTCTGTGAGAAGCTGCTAGAAGCTTCCCCTGTGTCCAATAGAGCCAATGCCAGCAGCTCCAAGACGGACCCGCTGCTGGCCAAGGCCGAGCCCATCAGCAACAGTGGTAGCCCCTCTGGGATAACATATTTCAGAAGGGGAAAAGTTACTGCGCAGCAGCAACTTCAGCCGGAGAGAGGAGTGAGAATATGTGAGAGCAACAACTCCGCAGACACCAAGGTCAGTGAAGACGGAGGGGGAGGAGGTGCTCCAGGCACCAGAGCAGAGATTCCCCTGCAGCCCGTGGTGAAGACCATGGTGAGGCAGGCTGTCCCCCTGCAGCCCGTGGAGGTCCACAGTGGAGCAGATATCCACCTGCAGCCCATGGAGGACCCCACGCCGGAGCAGGTGGATGCTCAAAGGAGGCTGTGACCCCGTGGGAAGCCCGCGCTGGAGCAGGCTCCTGGCAGGACCTGTGGCCCCGTGGGGAGAGGAGCCCATGCTGGAGCAGGGGAAGAGTGTGAGGAGTCCTCCCCCTGAGGAGGAAGGAGCGGCAGAGACAACGTGTGATGAACTGACCACAACCCCCATTCCCCGTCCCCCTGTGCCGCTGGGATGGGAGGAGGTAGAGAAAATCGGGAGTGAAGTTAAGCCTGGGAAGAAGGGAGGGGTGGAGGGCAGGTGTTTTAAGATTTGGGTTTTATTTCTCATTATCCTACTCTGATTTGATTGGTAATAAATTAAATGAATTTTCCTCAAGTCGAGTCTGTTTTGCCTGTGACAGTAATTGCGAGTGATCTCCCTGTCCTTATCTCAACCCACGAGCCTTTCATTATATTTTCTCTCCCCTGTCCAGTTGAGGAGGGGGGTGATAGAGCGGCTTTGGTGGGCACCTGGCATCCAGCCAGGGTCAACCCACCTCACACATACTGGCCTTTACTTTAAAAGGCCCTGGATGTAATTCCATTTGAGAGAGATCTCAAATGTTTGGGAAGATTGGAGGTTTACATGTTACAGTTCACTTCATACAATAAACGTGTGTCAGAGTAAAAGTGAAACTGTGAACAGACTCAGCAGGAAAAGCAGAGACTCTCTACCACAAGCAAGAAAGCTCTTTAATTTTCCTACCTGCTTAATTTTGCTATTTACACATTGATCTTTACATGATAAACGTGCAGAAGACATCTTTCAAGCCAGGAGAACAGACTCCCAGATAGTGTAAATCAGTGCAGGTCCCAGAGCAGGTATAGCCCTCCAGGTGTTATTAGTGCTAGTTAAGTTTAACATGCATAAAACCTTGTGTTGTGAGTTTGCTTGTTGTGTCAGCTGAGGTGCTGCTACATTTTTCCAAGCCCCACTGATCATAGAATCATAGAATCATTTAAGTTGGATGATGGTTGTTAACAAAACAGTATGTGCTGTCCATTGACTTGAGGTACCATATTTTTTGTCAGTTTGTCATTTTCAACAGTTGCAATGTTTTAGGCTTTCCATCTCCTCTTTTGGGCTTCTGTGATAGGAAGTCAAGCTCTTGCTCTCCTTCCTCCAGAATGTCCAAAAGGGGGATTGAACAATTTAATCCTTCATCTGAAACTAAATGAAAAGCAAAGCAGATTATTGGTATTGGATATTATTATTAACCCATATGCATATAACACACCTTGAAAGTTAGCTCTCACCTGTAATTCAGGTGGCATTCATGACTGCAGATTCATTTCAACTGATGTTTTCTTCCCCCAATATATGTAATAGATTCATTGGCCACTTGTCAGCGAAAAAGCTACTCTAATAAGCATGAGGACTAGTTGGCATTTTTGTTTGAAGTCTTAGCAAGGGGCAAAGACTGCTTCCCTGCTCCAAAAGGAAACTCTTGGTCAAAATACAGGCATATTGTCAGGATGTTGTGGAGAAGCTGGCGGTGCTGTGGGTCATCCTGTGACTTGTCAAGCTCCTGTCTGTTGCTCCCCACAGTATGACTTTGTGGAGCTCCTGGATGGCAGCCGGCTGATTGCGAGAGAGCAACGCAACCTGCTGGAATCGGAGCGAGCGGGGCGGCAGGCAAGGTCTGTCAGTCTCCACGAGGCAGGTTTTATCCAGTACTTGGATTCTGGCATCTGGCACCTGGCCTTTTATAATGATGGGAAGAATGCGGAGCAAGTGTCTTTTAATACCATAATTATAGGTAAGCATAATCTTCAAAGCTCTTACCAAACGCTAGGCTCTGGTCATGTTTTTTAGGAATACAGAGATAAGTTTTCATAGTTAAATGATCTGACTTTTTTTCACAGGTTTTCCATTCATAGTGTTTCTTTTGCTGCTCAGAACAAAATGCAGAATATCTATTTTAATTACTTGGTCTAAGGCATAAGGAGTGTACCTTCTTGTAATACAGTGCTTGAAAGGAGGACACTGTTTTGAAGTATTAGTTAAATGGCATAGGGCTGGATTTTAAGTATGGAGCTCATATGGTTTTACCATTATAATTTGAGCCTTTTTGTTGGAATGTAGTGTCCTAAGATACTAGAGGCATCGGCAATAGAAAATCACAGCTATTCGTGCTCTTCAAACAAACCAAACATAAACACTTCTCTCGCAGTGAGAGCATGCTGTCAGTTAGTAGTGGTTCAAATGATAGGTACTTCATGCGGTGGGCATCTGTGAATTATCCTCCTTTTTTTCCCTTTAGAGTCTGTGGTGGAATGCCCCCGAAATTGCCATGGTAATGGTGAATGTGTTTCTGGATCCTGCCATTGTTTTCCTGGGTTTCTGGGCCCCGATTGTTCGAGAGGTAAATCAACCCAGTGCTTTTCTCAAGTCAGTTAAGCAAGCATGAAGACAAATACATCAGGAAAGCAACTGGCATGTGACTTGATGCTTCGATGTTCTTCTTTATAAAGCTTTGGTGAAGAACTTGGTTTTAATTTTTCTGCCATGTTTTATTTCACAGCAGCCTGCCCGGTGCTGTGTAGTGGCAATGGGCAGTACTCCAAAGGACGCTGCCTGTGTTACAGCGGCTGGAAGGGCACCGAGTGTGATGTGCCTACAACTCAGTGCATCGATCCCCAGTGTGGGGGCCGGGGCATTTGCATCATGGGCTCTTGTGCCTGCAACTCTGGATACAAAGGAGAAAACTGTGAGGAAGGTAAATGAGTAAATATTTACCCCAGCACCTGCTGTTGTTGGTCAGGTTTCCAGCTGGCACATCCAGCTCTATCGATTTTGCTAGATCTAGATCATCCTCACTAATGGTGTTTCTTCAAAAATCATTTTAGAATACTAAAATCAAGTTTGGGAATCACTAGTACCACTGAATTCTACAGAATTATTATACTTTATGTATTCTCAAGTAATCAGTGGGAAAATTCTTAATAATGTGTGATACCTTTTTGCTTACCAGTGTATTTTTATTTATTTTTTCTGGCTGAGATCAGCTAAGAAGAAAGCACACAAAAAATAGATGTTGGAATACAGGAAGATTTACTGAATTTTCACAGTATAGAATAAATCATTAATGTATTGCATTTGTTAGTGATCTTTTCCACCAACCACATTGTGGAAAGTGCTGATTCAAATGCATCAGAGTGAAAAATGATGCATCATTTTTGTATTCCAGAGATGTGCATAATAATATTCGTTCTGGTGTGCTGCAAAATGCAGTTCATTTTCCATTCTATTTTTTTAGGGAGTAAAAAGCGCCATTTTCTTCCTCAATCAAATTGATTTTATTGATCTCCACGTACAAAGTAATGCAATTAAGTCTCTGGAATTAAATTTTCAGACCATTGACCCTACAAGTGTAACATTTTATTGAGTCAAATTGCTAAATTAAATCTCGTCATCTAAAGCACATTAAAGTGAATTAAGACAGATAGACAGTATGCAACTCATTTGTTTCTGAAACAAGTTGAGGGTCCTATACAGCTGTCAAAACTCTGTTGCGGTGGATTGTGTCAGTTGATACTGAGTGCTGCAGGGAATCCAGCACTTGTTACACTGTGGTTAGGCAGAACAGAGATCAGTTTTCCAAGACCCAAAGCCAATCTTGTTGTAATTCAGAAAAATTAGCAAACCTTGAAAGGTTCTTCAATTAACTCAGTGGTAGCCTGTAAATCTTGATGTCAGTTATGTGCACACACAAATTTCACAATACCAGAAGGTGATGTGGGAGCGAGGTGTTTTTGGAAAGAAAATTGCTGCTATGCAATCAGTGATGATGAAGAGTGATCGACCTTGTAGCCAGAGAAGAGAGGCTGGCACCAAGATACCTTGGTCCGCTCTATCTTTTCCTCACTCATTGCAGTGAAACAACGGTGAACTTCTCAGCTTCAACCTACTAATGTTTACTTTTAAGATGAGTGCAATGCTGCCTCTTTCACAAGGTCTTAAAATGTGGATTAAGCCCAAAAGTGCCGTGAGCATCTAGGGGTTGATTCCTGTTGTTAGGAATGACAAGTTTAAGCTGACCTTTCTCATTTTGCCACAGCGGATTGCTTGGACCCAGCCTGCTCCAGCCACGGCGTGTGCATCCACGGCGAGTGCCACTGCAACCCAGGCTGGGGTGGCAACAACTGTGAAATCCTGAAAACAATGTGCTCTGACCAGTGCTCTGGCCATGGCACCTACCTTCAAGAGAGTGGTACCTGCACCTGCGACCCCAACTGGACAGGTCCAGATTGCTCCAATGGTAAGGGTTAAAAGCACTCGCATTTTGTAAAATTATGACATCTTGAATAGCAGCATTTTAATGACATTATTGTGTTAGGACCTGACCTGATGAGCTGATGGAAGTCTTTGAGTTGACTTCAGCATGAACTGTGAATTGATTCAAAGGTTCAAAATAATTGATGGATTTGAAGTATTTGAAAATTGGTGTACTTGTTGGTATCTTTTAGCTGCCTTCACCTGGTAACTTCAGGTACTTTATATTCAAGTACAGAATGTTCTTTGTACGATACATGGATCTAAGTATCGTCTGACCTAATATATCTATTTAGAAACTTAAAACTACACTAGTGAAACGAGAGACAGTCACATTTTAAAAATCTCTCTAGCTAGTTGGAGGTATTTTTCTTGAAAAACAGACAGCGTTCAAGTTTGAAGGCAAAGGGAATGCAAGAATGAATCCTAAACAGCTTTCGAGGAAGGACGCAGGCTGCCAGAGTTGGTAGGAGTGAAAAGCAGCAGAGGGATTTCTTGAAGTCTGAAACTGAGCTTATTAAAACCATAGTCTGAACTTAGAAACAAAAGGAGAAAATTACTGGAGGTACTATCACAGAGAGTAGAATCTAAATATTTATAAAGTATGACAGCAGCCTTTTGACAAATACGAGTTTTTAGAATATTGTTTGGTAGCCACATATCAAAAGAGAAATCATGTCTAACTGTGAGACATGTATTTGTCTAAAACAGTTCATCTAACAACTCAGATGATTTTGTTAATGAAAACTGAACACATGGGCTAGCTGGGTTTATGCCAGCTTATGAATAAATATAACTTTTTCATGAGGAACCATCTTTTTAAAACAAATGTACTTTCTGACCAGGCTCTGTGATACTCCATAATGGTTTATGCATACGAGAGTGATAGGACAGAGTTCCAAACATTCAAGAAAAAGTGACAGAGAGGAGAAAATGTTATCTTCTGTTAAATTTGTTTAGAAGAAAAAATTATTCTCTGAACATTTCTAACATTAAAAATGGCTATTTGTGAGAGAACCTTTCTAGTTCTCAGGCAAAACATGGATCCCCTATTTCTTGACGCAGTGTCCTCAACACTATTTTTGATGATTCAGTTATGCTTCATTTTTTATTTATGTTTCAAGGAAAGATTTGTCATTAAAATAAAATAAAATATTTCTGATCTTCTCAAATATTTCAAAAGTGTCAAACTCACAAAAGAGCTTCGTAAAAATACACACAGACTATTTGCTGAAGTCATGCAAAATGACCTTCAGAGTGGTACACTAAAAAAGTAAATCTTACCCATAAACATTTTGTTAAGCTGCTAGAAGAAAAAAAGAACGAGTTATTTCCATCAGAGGGGTTTATAGGTTTGAAATCAGCAGAGCTTTCCTCTATCTTCATCAGCAGTTTGTCCGTTAATTAGCCCTTCAATTCCACTTCAATTAAATTAACTCTAATTAATAAATTCATTACAAAGATTGACGCACCTTGCTCAAAGCTAGTGTGCTAAAAGCTGATAAACACCTTCACCCTAATGAAAAATTGATTAGATTGAAGAGAAATAAACCTTTCTTTCTTGGAGCTGCGTTGACGTTTTGTGACTCTAAAGTTAATCAAACCATCTTGCATCTCTTAATCAAAAATTTAATTCAAAGTGGATATAAAATGCTGTATAGGAAAAAAAAAAAGGGAGGGGGAAACTACAGCTGTCTTTCTCCATAAAGGTTTTGGGCTGTGTCTTATGGGAAATGTCACAGCTCCTTGATACAGTGTTTAATGTTCCACAGCACTTTGAGACAGCAGATTATATTCTATGGGGGAAGAAAAACACTGTTGAGTGGGAAACTGGAAACCTTTCTTGCAGTGAATGGTTCTTTCTTTTGCTGTTGAAAATAATTTCAGTCTTTTATTACTAAACTGTTTGTTGTCTTTTACAAGAAAACAAAAACTAAATACAGTAGTTCTGTGAACCAGTACGTGGTTACAGCCAGCTGTATGCCAAGGAACTAAAGAGGTCCCTCAGGCTATATTGTATCTCCTCTTGTTTTTCTGTTGTCTGCTTAGCAGAAGTAAAGTTTGCTGGAGTCTGACTAAATGAACCAAAACTGTAAATGCAAAATCTGGCAGTCTAAATTATCATCTTATATTAGCTGAGACTTAACATGCGTTGTTTGGCCTCTGACTACCTTTGGCTGTTAACGTATTTTTCAATTATTCTATCAGTTACAAGATCCTGTTACTATATGTAAATGACAAGTTAAATTGCTGTATGTTGATTTATTTTTTTTAACAATCTATTATTTAAACCAGACTGTTCATAGCTGTCACTGCTACAAATTTACTGAAAGTAAAAGAGAATCATCTTTAACAGATGTGTCAGTATGTCAGCATAGTACTAATTTGTCTCACTAAGGCTGATTCTTTATAATGAAAAAATGTGTCAGAAATGGCACATTTGTACTTTGAAAGAAAACAGGGAGCTGGGTAGGGAGAGGAAACCTTGTTAAAATGAACTTTCATTAATACTAGATTTTCACTCACAACACACAATGACCTAGGTATATGTTACATTTAGTCACTAGGAGTACACTGTAAGTTCTAGTAGGTCTAGGTGCCATATAATCTAACATACAAAAGGTTACTCTTAAGACATATGTGATCATAAAAAATATGACTGAAAATTACTCAGAACTAACAGAAGAGCTATGGACACTTAAGGACCACTAAGTCTGCTGAATAACTAAGTGAGCATTAGCATAGAGATAAAACTCCGTACTCTGTATTTCTGTTGGGTCCTACCTGAAAATGCCTTTCACAGTAAATTCCTTTGCTTTAATTTTCAAAGATTTTACCTTTCTTATTCTTCACATGTTGAATTAAAATGTAGTGCTGCTAATTAATGCATACCCTCTCTCTCCCATGTGTACTCTCTGCCTCCTTTTCTCCCCCTCTCTCCTCTCGAATCCAGAAATCTGTTCGGTGGACTGTGGCACGCACGGTGTGTGCATGGGTGGCACGTGTCGCTGTGAGGAAGGCTGGACGGGCGCAGCCTGCAACCAGAGAGCCTGCCATCCCCGCTGCGCAGAGCATGGCACCTGTAAAGACGGGAAGTGTGAATGTAGCCAGGGATGGAATGGAGAGCACTGTACCATTGGTAGGCTGGCTATGCTTTACCCTGTCTTCGCTGCAAAATTCAAACAGCTGGCGCTGCTGGCCGCGCCTGAATAAGTGTATTACTTTGAAGCTTGTTTCTTCAAACAGAATATTTGCACGTGTCAGTCTGTGTAAAAGAGTTGATATTTTAAGAAAGGAAGTGGTCATATAATGGCTCATCAGTTCTTCATACCTAGTTTGCCATGAAAAGGAGGTGGAAGAATTTCCTTTTCAATCTTTTTCCTTTAACTGCCTTTTCCTGAGGGGGATGTGTCATGGTTTAAACCCAGCTGGCAACTAAGCACCACACAGCTGCTCACTCACTCCCCCCCAGTGGGATGGGGGAGAGAATCAGAAGAGTAAAAGTGAGAAAACTCATGGGTTGAGATAAAGACAGTTTAATAGGTAAAGCAAAAGCCGCACGCACAAGCAAAGCAAAACAAGGAGTTCATTCACCACTTCCCATCAGCAGGCAGGTGTTCAGCCATCTCCAGGAAAGCAGGGCTCCATCATGTGTAACGGTGACTTGGGAAGACAAACACCATCACTCCGAACGTCCCCCCCTTCCTCCTCCTTCCCCCAGCTTTATATGCTGAGCATGACATCATATGGTCTGGAATACCCCTTTGGTCAGTTGGGGTCAGCTGTCCCGGCTGTGTCCCCTCCCAGCTTCTTGTGCACCCCCAGCCTACTCGCTGGTGGGGTGGGGTGAGAAGCAGCAAAGGCCTTGACTCTGTGTAAGCGCTGCTCAGCAAAAACTAGAACATCCCTGCGTTATCAACACTGTTTCCAGCACAAATCCAAAACATAGCCCCATACTAGCTACTGTGAAGAAAATTAACTCTATCCCAGCCAAAACCAGCACAGGAGGTTACTTTTATTTTAAAGTGTTTATTGATTTATTTAAGTGTTAATTGATTTATTAAGTGTTTAAAGTATTATTTGATTTGTGCTTTTCTATTTTTATGTGATAGCTTTATATCTTTCAGAAATGACGCTTCCTATTGTTTTTCTTTTTTTTTTCTTTTATGGAGAAGGTCTAAAAAGTGACTTGCCTACACAAAAATGTCACTTCCACCTTGTAATAAATGTGATCTAGCTGCCCAAAATTATCTCATCAACATAATGCTCTATTTTAGAATTATATCAAATTTCTTACATGTAAGTAATGTAACAGCAATTTAATACAGCTGATTGAGAAGAAGCTATCCTTACTACAGCTTCTATGTTCCTGTAATCAAGTTAGTTCTAGCACCTGGAAACCTTTGGAAATTACTGTGTCTTTATCAGCGGAGTTTTTCTTACTCAGTTATTTACAGTCCGTATGTCCCATATACAGCGGGATATCCCTCTCCACTGCACAGGCCTTGACAGTGAGCTAGCATGAGAAATTACGCATGTAAATAAGGGGACTAAGAAAAAGTGGAGGAGGAGGAGGAGTTGCCAAAACGTTTATCATTTTTATATTGAATTTGTATAGCTGTAGTGCCAACAAATTCCGTTCCACACTAATCCCCCTTTGTGCAAGACGCTGCAGGTCTGTAACAGAGGAGGAGGGTCCTATCCAAACAATTTTTGTCTCAGCATAACCACACAGAGAAACTGTTGCGTGACAACAGGTAGGAAGTACAGACAAAGGAAATGGCAAGGGTCTAACTGTAAGAGATGACTAGCTTGTACTTAGGTGTGTGGGGAGCATTGCACAAAGCTCAGCAAAGGCTGTGACAGGAATAACAACGTGGCTCTGCAGGTATTTATGGGGCACATCTCCCAGGTGTGAGAAGCATCATGGCTGAGCACTTAGAGGCGGACTGAATAGACAACAAAAGAGGTAGCCACAGGTCAGACAAAGGCAAGAGTAAGATTGAGTGATGGGGAAATCATGGATAACCCAATAGTCCAAAAGAATTCCAAGAAGTAAAGAAAACCCATAGTTTTATGTTTGGAGAGATGGAGGAGAGTCAGTTAAAAGAGGTGATGTAGCCAGAGCAACAGGATAGGACAGTAAGAGCTGATGGATGTGAATATAGCATGATTTGCTTTTGCCACAAGCTAAAAAGGGGCTGGAGAATTTTAACTTTTGTGGATGTTTTGGAAGGGCTGTAACTCCGAATGTGTTAGCACAGCTAAGCCATCACTGGGGCATGAGCATCTAGAAAATAGTAAAACCCAAGCTGTGTTCCCGGGTAGCTTAGAGCCCTGACTGAGAGGCAGGGTGGTGGTGGTGCTGCGCTTGGTGGTCACGGGAAACAGTGGTGTGAGCTTTGAGGGCAGGGAAAGTGAGGGCCTGTTACAGCTGTATTAACTGATACCCACGTCATTGCACCAGGAAGATGAGGCAAGGTTTTATTTTGTAGAAGGGAATCAGGTGTGAAGTAGTAAGATTGATTTGTGAATTACTTTTTGCAGAAATCGCAATCGATTTTTTTTGTTGTTTACTAATGAGATTGCTCAGACACTTGAGGGAGAGAGAACCAAGGTGCATCTACAGAATCCCGGGAGAATCGGTAGGGTTAACATTTTTGAGGAGCTTCCAGAAAACATGCTGACAAAGAGAGTAGAGAGGTGGGGAGAGAACTGCTTTCTGAACAATAAAATAAAGTAAATCTTTAGAAGTAGGATAAAGCCTTTCCCTTGACCGCTTTAACTTGCCAACGAGCAATTACTCAGCAGATTGCTCTGCTGTTGGTCTCGCTGACCTTGGCAGCATTTCAAGGGTTGTAGTTATACACGGATGAACTGCTCTTGAACAATTTTTCCAACATATTAAGCACAAACAAGTTTTTCCTCAGCACTGCGCAAGCAGGTCTGTCTTCCCACCTGTTTATTCTTTAAATGGGTGTTTACTTTGTGGCTGCTGCTGTAAAGATAGTTAGATTTGTTTATATTGCCCTTACAGCCTCCAAGACAAGTAATGAGGTACAGGCTCTAGCCTGCTGTTATATTTATTTTTCTTAACGTTGTTTTCTTCAGGAGCCCAGGAGAAACCAGGTCATTTTATTGCTCATTTCCAAGAGTATTTCTGCTTAGTGGAGTAAAAATTGCTGCCTCTTCAGCTTGGCAGATGAAGAGTCAAATTGCCTTTCTCTCACCTGCCCTAGAGTAGGTCGTAGCTCTTTCTGAGCAATAAATTTCAAAACATGAGGGACATCAGAATGTTTCTCTGTGCGAACCAGTTTTTTATTGTCGCCCTCCTTTTGTAACCCAGGCATTTTATGCTACTTACAACTCTCAACTTGGTAGCAGAATATTTACGTAATTTGTGTTATGCGTATGAACGACTCCCACTCTCCCTTTATATGTCTAAAAATAAACAATTGCATCCTTATTTCTAAAAGTCATTAACCATTTAGCTGCAGTAGTGTGAAGTATTTTAGAAATGCAGATATATTTGTTTGTTGCAGCTATTAGCTGGAAGTCACATGAAGTGCAGCAGCCTAAATTTACAACTTCTTTGGGAAAGGAATATTCCAAAGAAGTTGTGAATTTTAAGGGTAATGCACTTTATTCACTTTTTGGGAAAGGAATAGCCCACCAGATCTCTAGCTGGATGCACAAGATGGGGTAGATATGTATGCATTAATCACAGAGGCGCTAGCTGGAATGGGTACTGAATCATCTAAATCCATAACTCTTTTGATCAAAGAGATTATGGTATTTTTGTGAAGCATGAATGCCATTTAAAATAGTAAAAATGTTTTGCACCTCAACTAACGATTTTTATGTATTTCTAAATGCTGACTATCTGTCCAGTCTCATTTTCAGTTAGCCCACTGTTTGTATTGTTAGTTGACATGTGTTAAAGGGTAGAAAGAAGGAAAAAATAAATGTATCTCCTTAATTAAAGCAAGGTAGTCCTTAGTTTTATTCCTCTCTTAATATCTATTAAACCCTAGATTGTTTCTTGAGTTATGCTGATTTTTATGTATACTTCAAGATATTCAAAAGGGAGTTTGGCCAAAGGAAATTCTAATTGATCTGAACTTCCAGAGACCGTTTTTTTGTTTTTATTTCAGTACTTCAGGACATTGGGAAGCAAAATCGTAGGTGATTGCAAAGGTTTGCTTTTTTTGTTCAGAAAAAATTTGGACATCTGCTTACCTGGGTTAAGCATCAGCATTCCCTAAGGCTGAGGATCACAAGATTGGAATTGGGAAATCATACACATCTGTATTTTATATACTTTTGGTTTGGGAGAAAGAACAGAATAGACTAAATAAAGCAGGTTTTTTTTCTTTTTTTGAAGCAATGTGTATAGTAAGGTGGGCAAGATTGTTCTGACTAATGCGGTAAACCTGATGTGTGTTGCTGATATCCACTGTTCCATTTTGCATCTCTGGCACAGAGTAGCTCCAACTTCAATACCGCACCTGATGTGGGCCACCCTTGTGAGTCATTGCCTTTGCTCTGAACACATACTTCCAAAGATTTATATCAAAGATGTTCAGCAGATAACTACATGCTCAGTGTTGTGATGAAATGAATCTAGTAAGAATTAACAAAACTCAAGATTTATTGCTATTGTTTAGCATCTTACAGGTTTGAACTAAACACTGGCAATGTATGTTTCAAATACTGAACAATTTAAGGCATCTAAATTGCTCTACTGTCTTTTTCCTCCTGAGAATTGTAATGTTTTACCATTTCCTGTATCCCCGTGAGAACAGGTTAAATCAACAGTTTACTGCAAAGCTATGGAAAATCACCTGTCAATGGTTTATTTGGTCTGGGAGTGACATTCATGGGTCTGAGGTGAACATCCATATATTATTTTGTGAAGCTCAACCTGCATCTCAATGCGATACAAGACCGCACATGCACAGCTGGTGCCCAGGTGATAGCCTGGATGAAAATTTGCTCTGTAATTAAGTTTTCATAACACAGTTGTGCTAAAATATGTTTTTGTTTCTTTTCTGTCCTGGATTGCAATGAGTTCAGTGACCCTCTCCTGTCTGAGTAGTTGTTTTGTGAGATTGGAACAGATATTATTTCAGAAAGTCTATTATTTTTTGTGATATAACTGGCTTGTACTATGAGTAAATTAAGTAACTGTCATAGGAAGCCCATAAATATGAATACTTTTCCAGCTGCTTTTCCATTAAACTCTGTTAGCTGAATGAAATTAGTAAATAATTATGTTGGTGGGGAATCTGCTATATCCATGTGCTGTGTAACATCTCAGTTTTACAATGCAGCTTAATTTTTTCTATAGACCAAATTAGTTTTAGAGTAATCTAAATTGCAAATTGGCCAATTTGCATTAAAACTATGCCTTCTTGTTTAGATTTGTCAACACCTCTTTTTTAAAAAGTCTTTAACATTAAGCATGGGTGGGTAAGACCATCTGTTTATGGAGCTTGCCTGCAGCTCCGTTACTTAACACATGAGACAGGTTACAGCTGTTTAATTGTTATCGTGTTGAACGATTATCTTTCAGTCCAAAATTAATATTTATATATGTATGCATGGAAAGTATGCCATTAAACATAAGTGATCTAAATGTGGATTAATGTCATTAAGCATTCATATTAATCTCTCAGGAGGGCTGAAGTTAGCATCGTGGTACTTTCATGCTACTTTTGAGTGCTGCATGAGGCTACTTTCCCTGGTACACAGAACTGAAATTCACATCCAGTGGTGGTCCACTGTAGAAGTGTACAGCTTGTAATATGTTTATATTCCAGTGAGAATTGGGATCTAATTGGTTTATCTTCTAAGAATTTCCCCTAAAGTTTAGTTGAGAAAAAAATAACAAGGGACAGCAAAGTACTTACTTTAACCTTGTTCTTTGCATGGAAAGACACTAACATGACATTCAAACCAATCAAACCAAAAATAAATTTTCTTCAGCAAGAAATTTCTTGTTTCAGCTATTTTAGCGGTAAAAACAGGAAACTCATCTAGTTTAGGTATTCAGAATTATGAAAAAAATAACATCTAGAGCACACTCCTATAAGTGTGTTTCCGTTAGTACAGACTCTGTCCTGGTGACTAATTAAAGGGGTTTTCTGACTAGGGACAAACATGAAGGCATTTGTGTGCTGGTTTTCTGTGTGACCATGAGCAGTCGAAGCTCAGAAGTACTGCTAGTGTTGAAGAATGCTAAGAAGTAATCTCCTCCACTAAGTTACGTGGTCTGCACCTGCTCTCTTCAACACGTGTTTAGCTTAGGGCTCCTTGTATTACAGATTTCAAATATGACTACAGGGAAATGACACTTTATCTCTTTATAAGATCAGAGAGCAAGTCAAGACAAATGTGTTCCTCCTGTTAATTAAAGGAAGTGCTTATAGAAAACTTGATATGGCTATATATCATTACACTATATATTTTTGAAGTATGGGCTTGACAAAGTCAGTCATGGACCAATTTGAGGGCTTGTTTGATCTTCTCCACATTTGCAGGTTAGGGGGAGACCAGCATGGATAACCAGTATTATGATGACCACCGTCATTTTAGTACTGATGCTAAGTTGCCAAGCATGATTTACTTTTCTCTGAAGTTTAAATTACTGAGAATGTTCATATTTCATAGTGTTTTAATGTGTCAGGTATTTAATGTACCTTAATGCATTCATGCCAAGAATTCTTCATAAATTTTAAGATTCTTTTGAGATTTTTAGAATTTTGATCAGAAGGAAATTTTTGTCCTTCAAATTAGAATAATTACTGCTGTATGAATATATTCTGTAATTATCAAAATCCCTAAATTTATGTTTTTGCTTAGTTTTGAGTTCATGGAATTATACCTCAGTACAAATTTCATCTTAAAAGTAAGATTGTATCTGAATGAAGGTATGACCTTTGACATTCAAACAGTTTGTTCTCAGATAAAATCAACCAAAGATTCAAAGCTAATTATATCAAATATCAATTAGTTCACGACAATATTGTGAGTGAAATCCTACTTTGAAAACACCTGACTACATTGGAGTTGGGATTTCACGACAATATTTATACCTATACCCTCAATGCAAAAACTACATGAAAAAAAGAAGATTACTTTCTTGGCACCCAGAGGACTGATAACCACAGTTTAACAAGATTTCATGAAATTTAGAACAAACATGGTTTTGATCTTTCCTGTGCCTGAAGGGTACGTTATTAATTTGCCAGGCCAAGCCTTGAATATGTAAAATATTTGTATATTTGGTAACTATAAAAATATTCAATTAGCAGGTAAATTTCAGATAGCGCATGCATGTCTGAAGCTGTGAAAAAAAGTGAATTATTGGTCAGGCCTTAACACATTTCAAGACCAAGTATCTCAAATACAAATTACCTGTTAGCATATTTTAAATTGCTAATTGGTTGATTTGCATTTAAATGAGGACCACATGTGAAGTTCAATTTAGGCACATTTTCAGAAAGCAGCAGAATCCTCTGAGATGTGAAGAATTTTAAAGCATGTTGCAAGGCTTACTTGAGCTGAAGTGGCCAGAAAGTAAGTGCTTTTGTACTTTGTATAGTTGCATGCCGGTCAGACACATTCTGAAAGTACTTCCAGTCAGGAAGAAAGATGGAAACAATAATGCTTCCCGTCCCATTCCATCCCCTAATACGTTTTCAAGCCAAATTTATCTTTTATGCAGTTCTTAATGTAAGTGTCAGGTTTTACCTGCATCTGAGGCAGGTCTTTGCAAGTTTGTCAGAGGTCTCAAGTAGGTATTGGAACTTTTTCAGCCTGTACATGTGGGACAGTTTTAAATCTTTAATGGTATATACCCTTTCTTCTACATCCTCTTCCAGCTAAATAGATGTTAAACAGGAAACAACACTGCTCACGCACTTATCAGCGGTCCCAAACTTCCTGTGTCTACTATATCCTTAAAAGCAACTGAACCTTTTATTCTAAGATACATGTGGCTTTCCAGTAACAATGATGAGAAATCTTACTTTATAGTAAAATTGGGATGGACTCCAGAACAAAAAATCTGAAGAGTAGTGGGCTTATGTGCCTTTGTACATAAAAACCCATAAATGGTTGCTCCAAAGAATGGTTGTGGGTTTGGCAAGGGATAAATGGCAGTGAATTCAGGTCTCTCTGCAGAAACGTATGCAGCAGGTATCTCTGCTGCAGGTCTATGTAGACATTGGAGAAGAGTGCAGAAATGATGAAGAAGGTATGATTTCAGGGTGAGGACTATGTTTTGGCCTATGTAGGGAGGAAAACAAAGAAAACTGCCTGAAACTATTATTCCATCCATGTGTTCTCCTTTACAAGAAGGGCAAGATGGGAATTCAGGAGTAAAAAAGTATCAAAAGGCAAGAGTGTTTGTAATCCTCCTCTATTGGCAGCAATGCTCTGAACATATGGTATGTCTAAGACAAGGTTCTTATAAACTCAGAAAGGATGACGACCATGAGCTGCTTACAGTGGAAGAACATGTGCTTTAGTACTGTTCAGTGATGAATAGAGAGAATTACATTTGCAAATGATACCAAAGCCCACTGCCCCCAAGCACTTCGGAAGACAGGACAAGAATTTAAAATTATTTTAACAAATAGCACAGGCTATGCAGAAAAATAAGCTGCAATTCAACAAGTGCTGGGTTCTGTGCTTAAGTAAGAATAATCAGCTGCACAGATTCAAGTTAGGAAGCAGCTCACCAGGCTGAAGAGACTCAGAAAAGGCTGTAGTGGATGATGAATTTGACATGAGTGAACCGCTCTGAAGACAGGCTAGAACAGTGGCTTTAAAATTTTATGAATTCTGAACTCCTTTAAGTTTTCTGGTAGAGGCATGGAGCTCCTCAGAAATTGCATATGGATGCATGGCTTTTTTTAGTCACTCTTTGAGAGTAAAAGCAGTTGCTTAAAGGAATCAATACACTATTCCCTAAGTCTGCTGTGGGTGGGATAAGAAATACTGGGTTTAAATATCACAAGGGACATTTGGTTTTTTACGGTCAAAAGATATTTTAATTGTCAGGATAGTTAAACTGTGGCTGGGTAGAAATGAGAGGAACTTAAGGGGGATCTGGTAGCCAGGTCAGGAGAAGTAAACCACCACAGACTGAGTCTTGAATAGGTTAGAGGGGTCAGACCAGAGCTGTCAACTCTGAGTTTTGTACTAGTTCCCCCAAAAGAAGCACAAAAACCTGTTTATACAAACTGCATTCTCCCTAAAGCTTGTAATGAAGCTCTCAGTTTCTCTTCTGTTGGCAAGTGTCTGTGAAACCACTGATAAAGTGTGTGCTTCATCCCCTGCTACTGCTTGGCTGCACAGGGAGTAAGAAATAATGTTCATAACACTTTGTTAGCACAAATGGCAGAAGCGTAGGTGGTTCATCTAAGCTTCCCTGTTGCTCACCATGAAAAAAATGTAATGCCACAGAATGGAGTCTTTTTTTTTCCCATCCTTTTTTCCAGTTTACTTTGTGTGCATAGCACTTGAGAACTTTCAAATGCCCAAAAAACATGTTAAAAGAACTTTAGTGAAGTTGCAACATCAAGAACATAAAGTTAGGAAGCCACAAGAGAACACTTTTGTGTGTTCATTATATCATTATATCATATAACAGAAGATATAACATATATTAATTATAGCATATACATGTCATTGTAATAAAAAAATACAATATCTTTAACTACTCTTCCCTCTGCACCTGACGGACCTGATTTAAGAACATTGCAAGGCTGTGTGGGGCTGTCACATGCAAAAACTCCGCTTCATTTGTGCCAGAGACTGGTGCCCGGGGTGATCTCGTTAAGAATGAGTTTGAAGAACTGGATTCCACCCTTGCTTCTATCACGTATTTTACGTTAGTCGTTCACAAAAGCAAACTTTAAAGGAGTGTCCTCTGACTGTTATTCATTTTCTGGGGACCTGACTTGCTTGTGTGTGAATTGCTGAAATGCTGGTTTGTGTATGAAATCCTGTATAATTCTAAGCATTCTGGAAAATCACATCATAGGTGTTTGCAGCCAAGTGGATGGAGACTTCTCACTTTAATCTTTCTATGCCTTAGTTACTAACTGGTAAAATGAGATAAGAACACATTCTCTGTTCGCACCAGTAGTGTGAAGATACTATAATAAATAATTTTGACTTAGGGAGGAAGATGATATAAAAGTCTATAAGAAAACAGTTACTTCTTTGTGTAGGTTAGCATGGTGTGCCTGCTACTAGGGCATGAGCCGTTCGTTGTTCATGAGAGAATGAATGCTGAATGAGGACTGTCAGCTCTGTACGTTGACGAAGGAAGTAGGGTATAAAAATTGCACAGGTAGCCATAAACCCGGCATTGCCTAAATTTCAGTGTTTGACTTGGCCACTCTCATGATAGTCTTGTAATGTGGTTGTTGGTTTGGGGTTTTTTTGTCATATGGATTGTAAACAAAGTTTTGTACAAATACTAAAAATTAATGAAAACATTAAGTGGAGATATTAAAACTTTCTAACTCTAAACAAATAGATAAATGTATAGAAAGCTTAAGGGAAACAGTATGCTATCAACATACCATAGTTTGCTTACAGTCAGTTTTTCTACCAAGAAATTAAGATGGCATTTTTACCTGTTATCTCTTTATATGACATTTCGTGCAAGGTTATGTAGAAGTGTAAACATGACTGATGCAAGTTATGTTGTTCACATCTTCCTGTAGAAGATCCGTGTCTGAGAGCATGACGTTTGTGTTAGCGGCAGAGATATGTATGCAATCATTCGCCAGTGAATGGGGATTGCTGTACTGAATTGCGGGAGATGAGGAGAGTAAACAAAGCAGAGCTTGCTCGGAGAGGAGCAGAACAGCGTTCTTCATTGTTGCTGCATACTGAAATTATTTTTTCATCATCTTTTTTTTTTTTTCTTCCCCCCTTTGGCTGTCTTCTCTCTTTCTAATTTCTCCTTTCTGTTTTCTTTTAGAGGGAGAGGGTGTAACACAGTAAGGAAGGGAGAAAGCTGATAGTGGAGAGGAGGCAAGGGTTTGGCTCACACTTTCAAGGTATAGGAAGCAAAAAACCTTAAAAGTAGTTTTTAAATTAGGCAGACCTCAATCGACATGGCTTTAGTCACATTCTTTTGTATTTTTGCTTCACGCCTGGTGGTGCTATGAGGTCAAATTCTGCTCTTACAGCAAAGTAACTCATGACTTGTGGAGCTGCTGAGTTGACACTGTAATGGGACTATATATAAGCTACAAAAAATATGTGGCATGTTGTAGTCTAGTGTGCAGGTTACAGAGATTATGATGGGTGAAGATGTCTGGTGGAGGATAATAATGTAAACTAATAGAAATATAAATTTGCTATACAGTATTTAGAAGCCTAGCACTGTTGTCCTTTATAACAGAATAATCAGAATAAAGCAGTGTTATAAGTACCAATTAAGGAACATCAAATCAATGGGTATGTGACTCATGCTGATTTAAACAAGAGCTGAGTGGGATAAATGGATTTAATATGTACTTTTATTCTGTGGCTATTCTGTCATACCTGGAGGAAGTAGCATATGAATAATCTAAGGAAGACACTGACTTACATCTCTGATAGGAAACTAATGGGAGACATTAAATTAAAAAAAAAAATGTTAGGGTTCTCGCTGGTTATGAAATATGCTGTGTTAAATGTGAATTTGCCTGACTGTTACCAGTTCTTTGTAAAATACATTTATCTGCCACATATTTGTATAAATATCCACACACATTGATAACATCATTTATATTTTATGTTGTATGAATTTTGAATGCCACCTACATCTTTTTGGGTTTTGACTGTGCTAGAAAATGTACAGATTTTATATCTTCATTTTTTTCTTCATTCCATTTGGAGCTATATGAAGTCCCTCTACTCCTGGAAATAACAGCAAGATTTTACATTTCACAGTCTTAAACCCTGCAGGAAAACCCTTGTAGGTATATTGTCTGGTCTAAAATTAGACTTTTTAAGGACTTAACGTAACCCGCATGTGCCAGATGTGTGAATATCTTGCCAAGGAGCACCTGCTGAGATGCTCCATCCTACTGAAGTGCTCCAAATCCCACCTAGAATTCTCTGTACAGAGGCAAAAAGGCTTGTATTTTGTACTTCCACACAGCGCTGGGTTCATTCCTGTTTCAGTTGCAGTGCCATGAAGATAAGGAGGACACTATGGCTCGTTAAACTTCACTGCAAAGTTATACTATTTTTGGTCACTTGTTTTCTGCTTTTTGATTCTTCTAGGATGCTGCATGTTAACCAAAATAGTTTCTAACGTTGTCCTTAATGTCAACTGACCATGAATAAAAGGATGCTGGAAGGTAGAACTTGTTTTCCAAGCATTATAGTTTTATGGGCTGGAACTGACTTCTTATAAGACTACTGGATACAAGAAATCTTAAAGAGCATTTTCCTAATCAGTTTTTTTTTAAATGTAGATTGGATTTCTGAAAGGAAATAGCATGTGGGGGCCTGGGATTGCAGGGACTATTTTCAGTTGCCTAGGAGGTTTTTTTATGTTCTGTTTTGTTACCTATCCCTACATTTGTAGAGGCATTTAATGTTTCACTGGTGGACAGATGCATTCCCCAGACAGACCTAATTGCTTCCATTTTATGAAATAAAGCTTGATTTTTCCTCCACGCATACTACACCATGTTCTAAGAGCAGCTGTGTAGGAGCAAGGGGAATTATATTGGATGAGTAAGAGAATAATTTGATCCACCCTGAAATGCAGCTGTATCACTTTTCTTTTTGTTTGTGGTTAATGTGAAAAGCTACTTAGTTTGTTGCTGCTGTTCTAAATGTTCTGTAATTGATGTTTTCATCTCCTTACTTTGTCTCCCTTTAACTTTACCATTATAGAAAAAAAACAACTGTGCAGTGGACACCTGACACTTTCTTCGAGAGAGAGGGACTAGAAAGTTTCCACCTCTTTAGTCGTAGCAGTGACTGTGGCTTCTGTGAGACTACATATCTCATCACCTCCCTCCTGGGACTTGGGAAGAGTTTTTTCCCATTCATCCAAACTGGAGGAAAGGCCATGGTTGGAAATGCCTTTCTTATCCAATACACAAAGTTGAGGGATAATAGCAAGTGACAGAGTACTTGCCAGAGAGGGGCCATCATCTAGCAGGGATTTAGAAAAGGTCAGATTTTGAAAGTAAGAGAGCCCACGAGGGCTCTGTTGAGAGACCTTGTCCACAGCAAAAACAGAGGATTGAATCCAACGTTGTTGACTCAGCTTGGCGTGTCCCCACTGCAATGGTCTGTAATATCCTGTCACCTGTGTGCAGGCGGCTGGGTTTGGTAGCTGCGATGGACCTGTCCGATGTGGTTTTGCTATATGACATTAACCGCTTTAACACAACTGCAGTTGATGTCTGTTTCCTGAAAGTAAGGAGGGAACATATAACCCATCTCTGCTGTGCTTCATGTATTAAAAGTAGGGCCTGCTGCTTTAAATCCATCTTGTGCTCTGTCTGTCATTCATCCGTCTGCCTCCTCAATTTTTTTGTGAAATTTTAAGTGTCATAACTTGTGGAAAAAAAAGTCGTGCTAATCTTGGATATACCATGTTATTTATTTTTACACATCTAAAGCCTAAGTTTAATTTTCACCCATTTTTCCAAATGAAGTGGATCACCACACTACTAACCCCACTACGCCCTCTTCCACCCCATATATACAACCTAACTTATTTTACATAGTTGGTGTGTGTGCTCGGAAGAATAACTGTGGCTGAATTGAAGCAGAAGAAAAGTATTCCTCCTAAAAATCCTGTTAATCCAATCAGAATTAAGATAGTGTACTGGTTATGCTGTCAGAGTCATAAGTGACCTGCAAATCAAAGATCTTCCAGTATGGTCAGTGTTTTAAAGCTCATAAGCTAAGTAATTTCTCTTACGTTGTGTTGAAAATTGAATTTTTTTACTAGCTTTGATTATATTTTTGTTACACGTAAAAATCAAAGCATGTGAAGAGAAGTCAGAAGGAAAACGTAGTCTCAGAAAGGTATCTCTTTCTTCTGCAGGCCTCCTTTCTAAAATAGTTTCATTGAATCATGACAATGTTTGCTGAAAAGAGAATTTCTTGCATTTTTAAAAGCTCTGAAATACATTTTCATTTTGTAATGTAAGACCTCTCATGTCAGGTGCACCTGCTTGATTTGCATGTGAATTCTGAACAATTCTTGTTTTCTGTGACACTTCTGAAATGTCTGTCTGTTTTTTTTTTCTTTTTAATTCTCAAGCTCACTATTTGGATAAGATAGTGAAAGGTACTGTATATTTGCTCTTTGATGACATGCCTATACCTACATGTACTTTTTTTATATGAATATATAGTTACAAATGTACTAGTCTGGGCAAAAGAATCTTCTCTTACATACATTCCATGGATTATAGATTTAACTCTCATGACTTTCAACTCATCTCAAATTAAAAATGAAATCTTGCTTATGTTATATAATAACATTTTATCAGTAATTATACATTTATACACAAACTGTATACATGTATTAGATTTTGTTTGAACCAAAAACTGAAGATAGTGTTCATTTGCTGTTTGGTGCTTTTTCTTTGTGAGTTTTGTTGTTGGACCTCTACCTACAAAACTGTAAATATTTAGGAAACAAAGCAAAGCGATACTCTTGTCACAGAACAAGTGTCATTAGTTCTAAAGAACAGATTAATTATAGATATGTGTGTGTTTATATATAGACAGATCAATAGAATACCCCAGGCTTTTAAGCTTTTGTTTATCTGAATGTAGAAACTCTATAGGAAATTATTACTTGTATTTTGTATGAAGCTAGAAAAAGCTTGTATACTCTATGCAACATTTTCAATTAAAAGGTTCAAGGATGCAAAAGCCTAACATGAAACAGCAAAGATTCTTGTATCTTCAGTTATGGTGAAAAATTGATTTAGAAAAATGTTTAAAATATTCCTACCCCTCTTTCCCTGAGTATCTTTCTCTATTCCTTATTTGTGTTTTTTTCATTAGAATATGGCAATATTCATAGCAGTATCCAGGCTTTCACACAATAAGTCTTGAGTGTACCCAGTTGACTCCTAAAACGCTCTGTCAGTATTGCAATTAAATATGTAAGTCTTCCATAAATTAAACAGAAGAAAGATTAAGAATAAAATAGCTCTCAGTACATCAACAAATACTGTTAGCAGCTACAGTCTGAAAGAATAAGAATAGAAAGACTAATCTCAGCCTGGCATGATGGCACAATATCCATAACTGTAGCATCACCATCCTTCCTCACAAGAGGTTTTCCTGATTCTCTGCCTTCTAAGAGTAATTTGACAAGAGTTAAGTACCCTTTATAACTTTTTTTTCTGGGAATGTTTGTAATTTGGAGCTACGTGGTTGAAAGTCAGTAAATTCAAAAGTCTTTAGAAGAAAAAAATAGACTATTACTTCTGAAAGACTGTTCTAAGCTCAACTAAGCTAAACCAAAATGGGTCAGTAGATTAGTTCACAAAGGTAGTAGTTCTACAAAATGAAGAAGCGTTTAGCCAGTTACTTAGGATTTTTTAGATAAAAGTTAACAGAAAATTGTTGTGTCCAAAAAAATCTTCTTTGTAGCCACCTTCTCATAAGATACTTAGTGCCATATCTGTACTTGCTTCCGTCAGTGTCTTATCATAGTCACAGATAAGGAACACCAAAATCTACATATTTATAGTGTTGTCATCCTCATATAGATCATGTTGGCTGCATGCCAGATTTCATCACTAGGAAGTGACAGATACTGTTTTTTTTAATGCAATGTTAGACTGAAAACAATTATCGATTTTGGATATATTAAATTATTTTAATTGTTTCCCAAATTTTCCCTCCTTGGCCATAAAAGCAGACAAGATAGGATATAAAGGTAACAGCACAAAAGCCTTAGGGAGATTGTCACAAAAAATCACTCTCTGCTATCTGTCTTGAAGCACGTCACTACCGTGTTTTTGTTCAGTCTATCAATGTTTTATTGTGGTCCTTATGGTATTTCATTTTGTCCGTCCTAAGTAATCAAATACGCACAGCTATTACATTTAGTTGGAAATCCTGTTGGTCCTGTCCCATCCGTATGCAGCCTGAATCCTAATGTTTGTTAGAATAGATGCTAAGCTGCTTCACTATTTCCTGGGCTTTGCTTATTCTGTGAAAAGGAATGTATTTTTGGCATAAAGTATAGTCATTAAAACTGGCCTATACTTTGTGCAATTATTTAACGCACTGTAATTTCACATGAATATACGGCAACTCTGAGACCAGATAAAGTTAACGTTCTCTTTTATTATGTGCCTCAAATCTTACCTATTTTCCTGCTTAAGAATTTGGAGGGATTTGTTCATAGTAACAGGGAGCTTAAACATTTGTGCCAGTAAGTAACCAATACTGCATAGAGCAAATAATGATCTATTCTATGAGCACAGAAAAATGTATCATTTTACACAGCTGTGTTTGCACTATGCACTCATCTCTTGTTACTTTGCCAAAAAAAAAAATTAAAAAACAAACTTAATTTTGTCTGGCCTGCAGGTATTTAGAGGATTGGTGCATTTATTTCCTGCCTGTACAGGTAAGTGGTGTCTCAAGTGTCAGGCCAATCAAAGATGCCACTTTGTTAAGAATTACGTTCCCCAGGTAATGTTGCTGTTCCACTCCATGTGCAATTACAGTATTTGTGCTGTTCTTAAGGCCTGTTCCCAGTAAGTGTCCCTTGTTTGTATTTTTTTTTCTTTTTATATAATTGCAATATTTAAATCACTTGTGATTTTTCCTCTTTGTCTGTTTCAACAGAGGGCTGCCCTGGCTTGTGCAACAGCAATGGGAGGTGCACGCTGGACCAAAACGGCTGGCACTGCGTCTGCCAGCCAGGGTGGAGGGGAGCGGGCTGTGACGTAGCGATGGAAACTCTCTGCACTGACAGTAAGGACAACGAAGGAGGTAAGATATACCAACTGGGTCTTTTAACGCTGGGGAGAACGTGTTGAGGAACGGAGATTTTACAGTCAGGTGATTAAAAACTGCCATGAGAACCATACACGTATTTTACTAGCTCTGATGCCTGTAAGAATACGCTGCAGTATTCAGTGCTTTTATATGGCGTATCAGCAAAGCCTTACAAGCTGCTTATGACGGGAGAGATATGTACTTAGAAAACGATGGGTGTCACCTTAGTTTCCCTGCAGTGTTCTTTTATAGTGGAATAAAACGTGGTCTCAACTCAGTGAACTGTAGTGGAGGGGGAAAAAAAGGAGTTCAGATTTTCAGTGACCTCACAAGGAAATTATCCCAAGAGAAAAGGCTGAACGGGGAGTTTACATTTTGACCTATGATACTATTGCTGGAAACAATTGGTTGCCCAGTCTACAGAGATCTTATCCCTCCGTAGCCTGTGAACGCTCAGATAACTGACAGGATGCCCCCAGAAGTCTTTTTTTTTGGCTTGCTTTTCCTCAGTCTGTCATTCAGGTGGCAGGTAACAATCTGCAGCGAGATGCAGGCAGGACTGTTGACTTAAGGAATCAATCTGCAATCATCGTTGTAGGGTAGGGAAGGTAGAGGGGCTGTGACTTTGGCACGACTCCAGAATCACACAAAAAACCCACACAAAAACAAGATTAAATGTGAATGCAGTCAAATATTAGATCAGCATAATGCTTTTATTGTCTGTCTTTCTTCCCCTTCTCTCATCAACTCTTTCTGTTTAACATCTTCAGATTCAGAGCAGAGATAAGAAACTCCATTAAGGCCTCTGGATAATAATAAAGTCATCTGTGACTTTGTTTTTCAGCTTTAGACTGCATATGCCTTTGCCATTGCTGGCTGGCTGTTTGCTCTCATATCCTGACTGCAGTTGGGATCTTAGACATCACAAACTATAAATAACAGCAGCATTTACTTCGTGAGGAAAATAAATAACACGGTTAAAACAGTGCTGCTGTTTATTGCTTTACACGTCATTTGATATGTCATCCTTCTCCATTACATATTGTGTATTTTGAGTCAGTTTTGCACATTTAGGGGCCTAAAGAACCTGACACAATCTGGGATACGCAATCTGAGCTAGTGTGAACCTGAATTTCTGCATGTAGGAAGGGAGCAAGAGGAACGATTAGCCATAGCATTTCCATGCAGAAATGTGCTCTTTGGGGAATTTAAGTTCAGGTGGGCCGGGGGATTATGAACATAAGGAAAAAAGAGAAACCCGCAAGCATGAAAAGAGAAAAAGCAAGGAGGAGGAGAAACTAGGTTAGAGCATAAACAACTACGAGGAAAAAAATAGATCGTGTAGGGGAAAAAAAAGGAGAAAAAGTTGAAAGCCCAGTGATAGACTAAAACAGATTCAGTAAACGTTGAAGTTAATAGAAGGACGTAATATCAGAGGGAGAGTCAAGAGTAGATAACGGAGCGGTGGGAGGAAGAGGAGCAAGGTGAACAGGAATGCACGTAAATGGAACAAGGGAAAAGAAGATGCTCCTTCAGACTGAAAACAGTAATAGCTGTTTGTGAGGAAAAGGGGAAGAGGAACGAGGAAGTGGAGCAGAAGGATCTAACAGGATGACTTAAAGTTCAAGAAGAAAGAACAATGTTGGGGAAAAAAAAAAGTCTAATGCTGGTATTTTGTTGCTTTTTTCCTCTCAATTTTTTTCATTAGTTCTTTTACAGACATTATGCAGCTATGTATGAGGAAGGGATTGTCCAAACAGTTGTTTTGCCATGATTGACCTATATAATGCTATTTATCACTGGCATTTCTCTTTCAGTGGACCTTATTTTAATTTATATGCTTCAGTACAGAGCATATTCACTTCAGTCTTTGACTAGTGGCTGAGTAAAAGGGTTAAAATACAACAAATTAAATTAAAAACTGGAAGCAAACCAAGCAAAACTGGGAAAAGAAAGTCGTCTTTGCCAGAAACCCACCTGGAAGGAGAAGCAGTGTTTCTTCCCTTTCCAAGAGTACGTGCAATCAGCCCACTAATCTCTCGAGCAAGCCATTCAAATTCCAGACAGCTCCAGGGAATGGCACAAGGATGCCTCTGCTGTATTTGTTTATTGTGGGAGATTAGGTTACCTGAGCACTTATGCTGAATTTATACTGTGACTGCAGGTAGTGTGATTTACATCACACTAGGCTCAGTGGTTATATAATTAAAGTTATCTTGGTTGTTAGCTAATTGATATGCTGTGCTTAATGTTTATGTTTCATCCTACACTGGATAAAATATATTTCATGTATTAATATGAGTATAATTCATTAATAACAGTGTCTGCTGTTCCTTTGATTCTTAGCTCTTTCTGGGAACTGTTTGTTCAAATTTTGTCAACATGAGCATCCCAAGGACCTCAATGGGAATATTCTCCATAGGAAATGCTAATGACACCAAGGCGTACTTGATCATTTTCCCTTCTAGATACTGTTGACATATGATGGGATGATTATTACTCATCTTCCTTTTAACACTGATTTCTGAGAGTCTTGCAGACCATTTTCTTTCTCTTTAAGGATCACTGTTTATTTTTCCATGTGTTTGAGTTGCATAATAAAATACAGAATTTTCTTTACATTTTAGCAACCCACAAGGAATGTGTATGCAACAAGCAGACCTTAGGCTGAATTAAACTCATAATGACTTTGTGGGGAGAGGGGAAATCAGAGTCGTCTGTGGGTGGAATAAGCCTTAACTTCTTTACTTGGGGAAAAATATGTCACTATTATACTTCACAAAGTGGGCCGTGTTTTGTCATCACTGTAGGAAGAATAAGCTGTTTACTGTTTAGTTTAGGTAGTTCTTTATTGAACAGATTCCTTTGTTAAGTTTGCTTTTTATTAGCTCCTATCCAGTTATTAAGAGTAGTTACAGGTTTCCACCAGCAGGATTTAAGGGATTATTAATATTCTTTTATTACTAAAATTAAAATAAATTCTGTAATAAAGCAAAGTGTACTTAGCACTACTGTATTTTTGTAATTACTTGCATAGGCTAGGATAGCCTGCTCCTGATAAGCATTGTCACAGGGTAGTACAAATTCAGCCTAAAGGTTACCTAAACCAGGGCCTCTTCTCTGATAGTGGCTAATAGCAAATGCTTAGCAAAAGAATATAATAGGACAAATGTGAACTTTTGTTTTCTTTGGTGTACTAGCAGGCTGCTAATTAAAGTAGGAAATTACTGCCACAGAATGTTTTGAATGTCAGAAGGGTTACTAAGTACAAAGATAAACCAAGCTCAGGAAATTTCAGGAAGTTTGTACTTGAATTAGGACTGATACAGTGGCACGCTCATGTTCTCTGGTTTGTGCTCCAACACTTTCCATTATTCTTCAGCTTTTTGTTTGCATCTATGGTTGCTGGGGAGTGCTGGATTGATATATCCATAGCACTTCTCCACAGTGACTCCAGGATTTCTTTCTGGAGTGACAGCTCATTTAGAGCCCACCACTTTATATTTTAGGCTTCTTCGCTCCAACAGGAATGTTGAATTTGAGTACACTATAGGTATGCTTATAGAGATACTGCAATAGTAACATTGAACAAGGTCCCTGTGCACTGCTCAGGAATAAATCAAGGGCTGTTTCTGCTTTTGTGGCTTTTCCAACCAGCTGGTCCTACAGACAGTCATTTTTGGTGTCTATAATTGGGTCCATTCATTACAGCCTGTTATAAAATTGAGCTATGTGAGGATAACTGAGGTTCGTTAATACAGTTTTCTGTCCTTTCCAGCCTCTTGCCTTAGTGTGCCACAGTCACCGAAACTGTCCTGGTGGGATGGCCAGCATCGTAGCTCCAAAACTATATTCTTCCTATGTAGACACTGAATTTCACTTCATGGAGATCTTTTGTTGCCTAAATATATAATCAGCTTATTTACCAAAAATGTCATTTATGTAGGTCCTTGGCCATGATCTCCCTTTGACACTGGCAGAACTTGTGCCCAGGACTTATTTTGTCCCCCTATTTTTCTTCCCTCCAGCAGTTTTATACATACCCTTGAAATTCCATTCAAAAGCAAACACGCCCACTGATACATCTTATTTTTTAGACATCCATAAGTGTGGGAATCCTCTGTCTTAACTCCTCTAGTTTAATGTTTTGGGGGTTTTATTAGTCTCTCCAAATAAGCAATCTTATCACCAGACCATGCTCCATTGCAATTCTCTGCATTTTGCAACACGGGGAAAAGTAACATTAGTCAAGATTTTTACAGCTAGACTTCAGCTTTTGAGGAAGAAAACAATAATGTAGTCATTCCATCTTCTGTATATAGAAGAACCACTTACATCTAGAACAAAAAAATACAAAATAGCCTTCTGAGACTGATAATGATTGTCCAGCTGGCTGTAGGAGTTTCTATTTTCTTTATAATTTCATTATCATATTTGAGTGATATAACTGATAAGCAAGTGTTGAACTAAGTCTCATGTTTTTCAGGCTAAACAAAATTCATCAATAATTTTGCAGAGCCATTTCAGAAAGGAAATTTTACTTTTCAATAGAGTACTGAAGTCAGTGGTACTAGATAGCTCTAGCCACCTAAGTACAGAGAAAGAATAACAAATGTTTTCTCAAGTTATAAGGAGCCAGATTCATAACCATCCGTCACTCGCCTGGGCAAGTTGCTGATAAACTCCACAGAAAAATAACAAACAGCGTATCCCTGTATCTTGGCTGGTGAAAATGAGATTCTTTCTCTGATTGATGTTAGCGGAGAGGCTTGTAAAAATGCATTTCCAGCTGATTAGTTCAGAAGGTGTCAATCTCATGCAGTTTTATGACCTGCAGACTATACTCCAGATGTACATTTGCTTTTTATAAACTAACAAAGATGAATGACGAAATTTGAGCATTTCTTTGGCAACAGCACCAGATATTGCCTGGGAGACCATACAGAGATATAAAACCCCAAAACTATGCTTTTAACCATCAGTACCCCCAGCTTTGACACTGATCCAGGCTTCTAGAGTTAAAACCAGCAAGGGAGGTCAGTACTTCGGCTAGGAAAGGGTTTCATATTGTACAAGAATGAGACTAGAAAATCACAAGAGTCGCAGACTATTTGAGGTTGGAAAGGCCTCTGGAAATCATCTAGTCCCACCCCCTGCTCAAAACAGGGTCAACTAGAGCAGGTTGCTCAGGGCCACGTCCAGTTGGATTTTTAGTATCTCCAAGGATGGAGACTCCACAACTTCCCTGGGCAACCTATCTGACCACTTTCACAGTAAAAAAAGTTCTTCTGATGTTTAGATAGAATTTCCTGTGTTTCAGTCTGTGCCCATTGTCTCTTGTCCTTTTGCTGGGCGCCACTGAAAGGTGGTCTTTTTCACACCCTTCCATTAGGTATCTGTACACATTGATGAGATTCCCCCCTGAGCCTTCTCTTCTCCAGGCTAAACGGTCTCAGCTCTCTCAGCCTTTCCTCATAGGAGTGATGTGTCAAGCCCTTAACCATCTTCGTGGCCCTTCACTGAGCTTTCTCCAGTATGTCCGTGTTTCTCTCGTACTGGAAAGCCCAGCCTGCACACAGCACTCCAGGTGTGGCCTCCCCAGTGCTGAGTAGAGGGCAAGGATCACCTCCCTTGACCTGCTGGCAACACTCCTCCTAATGCAGCCCAGAATGTCATTGGCACCTTCTTTGCCTCACGGGCATGTTGCTGGCTCATGTTCAATTTGGTGTCCATCAGGACTCCCAAGGTCTTCTACACAAAGCTGCCTTGCAGCCAGCTGTCGTGCAGCACGTACTGGTGCGTGGGGTTGTTCCTCCCCAGGTGCAGGACTTTGCACTTCTCTTTGTTGAACTGCATGAGGTTCGTGTCAGCCCATTTCTCCAGCCTGTCGAGGTCTCCCTGAATGGCAACACGACCCTCTGGGGTATCCTCATCCCAGAAAAAACCAACGTTCTTTCTTTTCTCTTAAAAAAGTTTAAACTTTGATATACTTAACGATGACTTTTTCATCCCTTTTATTTTCCCTGAACTGACTTCAATGTCAGCTGAGTTAAATAAGAGTTTAGATGTGCAAAAGAATAGAAATCCCAGTCCTTTACTGTTTTGCCAGTCCTCTAACTGATCCACATAGCACAGCAATCCTTAGAGGAATACCTTAAGAAGATTTCTGTTTACTTACACTCTTTCAACATATGATTGAACAAAAAAGGATTATATTTTTCCCTTCAAAAAGAAGTTTTACTCTAAAGCTGGATTCTTTTGTGAGAGAAGCAGTCATGGGCTTCCTCTGAGTGCTGCATTGGTATATTTTTCAGTTTAGTGCAGCAAGCAAGCTCCCTCTCTAATCTAAATGGAATAATAAAATGTTTGAGCTATTTCAGTCTTGCTGTTCTTTTGGGGAAACAATTATCAGCTATGTGATACCATATTACATTCATCTAGAAATTTTCTGTAGCTGACATTTCCAGGCTCATTTTCCTTACGATTTTACTTACAGCAAATTAGTAGTTATCAATTTGATCTTGATTTTAATCTGTCACCAAATTAGATTTCCAGTGATGTGACAGATCTAATGCTCATTATATGTGAATATTTCAGCACATAAGCATAAAAGCACTCATGTGTGTAAATCTTGTTTATACTGGCCAGCATTCCTCATCAGTTTATTCAGAATAAAATCTAAATGTTAAATACAGATTTTGTTCTCTTGTACATTTTCATGCAAAATAGTTGTGGAAATTGCCTTTGCCACTAGCAACAAAATCTTTCTGCCAAGGTATAAAGGAATCCACCTTGATCAATGTTGTGAAATATTTAAAGCTACTTGCAGCATAGATATGCTAAAAAACTTCAGGAGAACAGCCGAGTGGGAGTTACTTGTTTCTTTTCTCTAGCAGGCCAAATAAATAACCTCAGATAAAAGCCACTCAGACCCACCTAAAATGTTTAATATTTATAAGTTAACAGCGTATGCAGAGCCTGAGTGCCTTCATTTTCTGGTTTGTTCAACATGTTTTTAGAAAGGTATAGAATAAATAGGTTTAATTTATACGCGATAGTGAGTGTATTCAGCTTGCATGGATTTCCATGGGAGTTTAAGAACTCAGTGGAAACAAACTCTCTTTCCATAATAGAAAGTGAATTCATTAAAATCTTAATTATTAGTATTCTTTCATACTACGTAATTTTTTTAATCTCTGTGCTGGCTGGCTCATTCACACGCAAAGGGGCAGGAGGAAGAGTTTGTTCATTTGTGTGAATTTCTGCCAACAGATGGGCTAGTTGACTGTATGGATCCTGACTGCTGTTTGCAGAGTTCATGCCAAAACCAGCCTTATTGTCGTGGACTACCTGATCCCCAAGATATTATCAGCCAAAGCCAACAGTCGCCATCTCAGCAAGCTGCCAAAGCATTTTATGACCGGATCAGTTTTCTCATCGGAGCAGACAGCACTCATGTCATACCTGGGGAAAGTCCTTTTAATAAGAGGTGAGCGTGACTTATCATCTACTCATGAATACGAAAGAAATTGAAGGGTGTGTGAGATTCACGTTTAGGAGAAGATCCACTGTGACTGCAGATTTCATGGTATGGACTTTCAACAGAGACCTTTTCTCTTAATATATCAAATTGCTTATTTTGTCTCATTTCCTGCAAAATCCAAATTGCCAGTGCCAGTAGGTTACGGAAGGTACTTGCCATGCTTAGTACCTGTATTCTAACAGGGCACTTCATTAATGATTAAGTAAATCTTTATTTAACCAGTTGATTTGGGCTAGCACAGTTGGAAATACATCAAAGCAATGAAAACACTTCAGAAGGAAAAGCAAAGCTGCACTTTTTAAACTGAGCTCACTAC
Source organism: Gymnogyps californianus (assembly GCF_018139145.2). Lineage (NCBI taxonomy): Eukaryota > Metazoa > Chordata > Aves > Accipitriformes > Cathartidae > Gymnogyps > Gymnogyps californianus. The sequence goes on along the minus strand of NC_059474.1, from coordinate 37,555,256 downwards.
ATAATATAAATTATGAATTAATGTAATAGAACTGTTAAGTGCACGACAGTATAATTGCATAAACTATTTGACTGGTGCTCTACGAAGCAGTAATGACCTGAAAATAAACCAGTAACAGGAAGCAGGTGTCTGGGATCTCACTGAGTGAAGGAAGATGATTTACACTAGAACTACTGCGTTTGCAGTAATTTAACAGCATTAATGTGTTTGGGCACAGCAGTTGATTAAAAGTTGTTGCACAAATGTTCCTTATTGCTCTTTTAAATTTTGTACTTCATAGTCCCTGCAGTTTTACAGATTGCTTTGATACTAATTGAAAAGTACGTTGTTCTTTAAGAGTCTGCCAGAGGTATGACTTACAGTGGGAACATCTAGAGTTCATACGTTCTTAAAATTCTTCAGTGATTTCTGGTCTTAGTAACTCTGTACAGACAAAATGAACCAAAGTAAAATCAACAATATTGAAACAAAATTAGTATCTGTAGATTTCGAGGCATTTGTTTATACAGTGTAAATTAAGTGAACTTGTAAAAGGGTTAGAGTCTCAGGAATGTTTTCTTAATGGTAGTTGATACCATGTAGAGGTGCGTGTGTGGGGGTTCTCTCTACCAGCTTTTATTCATTCAAAAGAGAATGAAAAAAGCAAATTTATAATTTGATCCTGCATCTTTTTCACAGTCTTGCATCTGTCATAAGGGGCCAAGTATTAACTGCTGATGGAACGCCACTCATTGGAGTCAACGTCTCCTTTCTACACTATCCAGACTATGGATATACAATCACTCGCCAAGATGGAATGTAAGTTTCCTTTGAAGCACTTCTAAGTCATAAAGACAGCAAAGGCATTACTGAAGAGCTGCTTGTAAAAATAAGACAGTAATAAAATAATGGAAACAAAAGACATGAAAAAAGGGATTGACCAAAGTTGTACTTTGTACATTCTTCAAATGTTAAACATGCTGATTGTATACTTTAGCAGTAGAAGGGCTCACTTAATTTAAACGCAGCATCCTAAACTCTCTGTTCTCTTAGTGCAGTATTATGCAATATAATTTAATTGATTTCTCCATTGTTCCCAGTAGAACCATTCTGCCTTCAGAGCAGTACAGTGGAATGAAGAATCAATCCGTAAAAGGGAGGCTGTGGATGGCTTTGGGAATTTGCTGACTAGCTAGCCCTGTTGGGTTTTTTTTCTAGGTTTGACTTGGTAGCGAATGGTGGTGCCTCTCTAACATTGGTGTTTGAGCGATCACCGTTCCTGACACAGTATCACACAGTATGGATTCCCTGGAATGTCTTTTATGTCATGGATACCCTCGTCATGAAGAAGGAAGAGAATGACATTCCTAGTTGTGATCTGAGCGGATTTGTAAGGCCAAACCCCGTCATCGTGTCATCACCTTTATCCACCTTTTTTAGAATTTCTCCTGAAGATAGTCCTATCATCCCAGAGACACAGGTAAAGTGTGCTTCAAATAAATAGCATTTTGTCACAGGCTAGTATTAAGCAACCATAATAAAAAGAGTGCAAACTACTGTTTAAAAATAAATAATTCTGACTAACTGCTGAGAATTTGCAACATGTGATTATCTTCAGACCAATTTATTTATTCTATGGGATGATTTTTAAAATTTCATCTGAAAAAAGAAGGTAAGAAAACTTGGTGTACACTAGTGTCTGGTTTTATATTTGTTTGCATCCTTTAATTTACAGAATGTCTTCAGCAATCAGGCACTGGCCCATCAAAATGGACACCATATAGTACATCTGACTTTCTTGACTGCCCTCTTGTTAGAAGTGCACCTCAGAAACTGAAAATGAAAGGTGTTTTTCCACTATGTCTGAAAGACCCATACAGTTCAATTAATCTGTTTAGTCCTAATAAATAGCATGACACACAGATTTTTATAAACTAAAAGAACTCTCTGTAACACTGAAGACAGGCTTACAAGCCAATGAGCATGTGTGCTAATCTACTTCTTCAGAACTTGTAATACCGAAAGTAAGACTTAACATCAAAACCTTGCTTTAAACGGGAAGAGCTGTGGCTGGAATGTTTTTTCTCTAACATAGATGTATTAAATTCCTCCATCTCAAATAACTAATCACTAATATAGTCTTCCTCAGCTCTTAAAGCAGAGTTGCATTTCAAGAAGTAATATTTATCTCATTATTGATTTCTGATAAAACTTTTCCTAGTGAAACAGCACTCTGCCTCCCTCTTTCTCTCCCTCTCCCTTCTCTCCCTCTCCTTTCTCTCTCTCTCCCCCCCCTTCTCTCTCTCTTTCTCTCCCCACCTTCACAATGTCATAATTACATAGGGCGCTCTTTTTCCCATTCACTAGGAAGTGTCCTTGTCTCTTCAACGGAAACGTAGAAAATGTGTTCAAATGTTTTCACGCAGAGCTCTTAAGAAAAGATCAAAATCATTAAGCAATTCATGGTAGGAGCAGGTTTAAAGTAAAGATGTAAGGAAATTACAGCTAAACGCTCATACAAATCTAGACTGTGCTAGAAAATTGTTGCTTTTATCCTCACTATCATTTCTGTGCCTTTGATAGTTGCAAGTCAATTAAAAGACAGTATTTGCAAAACACAGTCCACTGAAAAACAGCTCTGATTTACTTGTTTTGGCAACAGATGATAGATTCAGTTCCTGAAGTGATGGAAAATGGCTTAGGTAGATGGGATATAAATCAAGAAAAAAGTAATAATAGAAGAATGTCAGAAAATACATATTTTCAAAAAACACCTGTAATGTCTAGGTAAACAAGTCATTTCATGAGCAGTGGGACTAATGAAGTCTGGATTCCTACTAATTCCCACCCATTGCTATAATTCCAGCTATCTGCTGCATCCAGTCCTTCCCCCACTGACTGCATTCAGCCTTTTTCTCATGAGAGTAGCAACTTGGCTACTTCTTCCATACCTGAACTCTTTTCTTTTATAAACCCTAAAGGAACTGAATTATCTTTAGAGATTTCTACTGTTATTTCAGATGTGGTTGAAACTGGCTACCAGGTTCAAAAGTAGTGAGGTGGGAGGGCTGACAGGCAGGACTGTTGGGTCAAGTTGATTTCCCTAGAAAACCAGCCGGAAGGGAAGATCGTATTCTCAGCAGATGCTAGGCAGTTGGTGTTGATGGGTCTTTTATGACGAGGTAAAAATAGTACCGTCGTTACGTATGCAAAAATCTGGTTCCGGTACTGTGTAAAAAAAACAGAGAGGAGTATTTTCTTCTATATTCTTTGCTCACCACACACGTAATCCCCTGCTTCGGTAAGCGGGAGCTGCACAGGCGTGCCTGGGACGTACCCCTCTAGGGTCAGGTTGCCTCGGAAATGCATAATGCTCAACAGTCTGTCTCCCAAAAAATTCACTACTCTGATAAAAGATGGGCAGAACCAGATTCCATTCAAAAGTGTCTGTTCACCTCCGGAGGAACTGCTGTAGATCTTTTCATAAAAAAGGGGCAATGCCAGTTTGAAAGTGTGGGAGACTGGATGAAGGCACAGAGAAAGAAACCGTTCCCCATGTTCCTTCAGTCAGTATTAGTCACCCTGTTCATGTGGTGTGACAGCACTTACTATCACGTACTACAGGAGAAAATGATGTGCTGCTGTAATCATCATCCCTTGAAGTGCTTCATCATCCCTTGGAGATAATGTTTCCAAAAGAGTGTACTTACTGGCTTATGAATCCCAAATTGATCAGAGGGGGAATTAAAGTCTGTGCCAAAGAAGCAGCACAAACGAAAACTGAAAAAAGGTGGCCAGCAAGGGGAAAGAACAAATGCAGTGGGTAAAGGGGTGATCACAGACCCAACAGGTCATTACTCAAGAGGGGTGATAATAAATAACATGTTAACTAAATTTGGACTACTTAGGCATGACTTTATCTACTTTTAATTGCAAGTTAGCATGCTCTGCCTAGACTTAACTAGCTGAGATTAATCAGTGTGGAACAAGACAGTAAACTGCATGCAGATGAGGGAGATCAGGTTAAGCTGGAGCTGCTTATATGTGTTAGGTAATACTGTTGCTGTCTTTTTCCTAATATAATAAATGTCTGTTTGCCACATATTGCAGTGTGGTCTGGCAGAAACCCACATGTGAGTCACAATGAGCAATTCTGAAATTGAGTTTTTGAGGCTTTCCTTCTCCTAAACTTATATTACCCACTGTTACGTATGCTTGCAAGATGCCTTCTGCAGGTCCTGAGCAGCTTGTTTCCGTCACCTCAAGTGTGTGGGAGAATGAAGACTGAAAAGTTTTCCTTCAAATTATATGTTCAAGGTTGCCTACTTTTTTTTTCCTCTCCTTTGACTCTCTCTCACTACTGGCAATACTATACAGCAGAAGTTGGCAAAATTTATTTACCCAGAAGAATTCGGGGTAAAATACAGGCATTAGTGACTTAATAAAAATGATTGTTTGTAACTTCAGGGTGGCCAGATTTTCAGCAAAGAAATTAACTTATTTTATCTTTTAAACAGGCCGTATAATAAGATGTCTAGATATTCCAGTATTACATGGATGCTGCATCCTAGTTTCACTTAGGTAAAATCTCCAGAACTTCAAGTTTGTACTGAGAAAAAAATGGAGATTACTCTTAGAGCCAAATATCTCCATTTGTGCGTCCTTGTTTTCCAGGACGTTTTTTCGTTTTCTTCTCTTTTGCTTTCTGTTTGAAACTTTATCTACACCTCTTGATTTATTCTTTTATGGCCACTTTTTTAGGTTTCTACACATGTATGGCTTTCTCCTCTCTCTCTGGTATCTCAGCAATGTTTCAAGTCTAGAAAAAACAAATATTTTTTCCCCTTTTCATTTCTCCTTGCTTTATATTGTTAACTCAAGGTTATTTCTTTACAAGTTCATTTGAGAGCCTCAGTTCTAGGGGAAATCTTTTTTTTAAATTGAAAAGATTTTTACATCTTGAAATGAGCAGTTTCAGCTTCTACTTAAAGAAGTATAATTTTAGTACTCCTTGGTCTCAAGGTTTGTGTAACAGCAGTAGTTGCCAATATCTACCTGTATCTAAAAATGCCATCTTTACCCCTCTCAAACCAAGGTGATGTTACATTTTAATGCAGCAGTTCAGCTTTTACTTCTCAGCAAAGAACCTTTTTCTGTCATTAGGACTAAAGTTTGCACTAATTTGTGAAATTTGTTCTCAAATCCTCTATTGAAGTTGCTCATTTTGCCAAAAAAATCATGGCAATACAGCAGGCATTTTCCCCCCTAATTGAATTAAATTCCTTATTCAGGGTTCTTAATACCATCAGAGCATGTCACTTGAATCATACTATATTTTGGAGCAGGAAAGCATTCCAGAGCCTGGACAGCTCTAGTCCTGCTGGCCACAAGAGACGAGGAGCCCTGCACAATTTATGTGACTCAGTCGCCAACTTGAACTCTCAGGACAACAAACTCTGTGTTTGTGAAAATTGAGGTGACCCTTATCTCAGTCCTGTAGGTTAAATATTTCATAGCTGTCCTTCCGAGAAGCTTGATCATCCATAAATAAAATGTCAACTGGTAGAATTTGGTGGTTGGGCTATAACTCAGTCCCCTTAGGGTATCAGCCTTTCTGAAGGTAGTTTGATACTCTATCTGGAAAAGGTAAAGTACAGACAGCTTGGCTGTGTTGGCGATTCCTGATGTGACTTTTATACCCAGTGACTCTCCTTATTGCTTTACAATTGATGTGTTGTCATGGCTCCCATAGGATGCTCTCTGCTGTGCCTGATGATTTAAGTTTTCGGATGAACATTAAACTCTTTAGTTCTCTTTGTAATGCTTGATTCTGGGAGAGAGATTGAGATGCATAACCTTACCTCTACGTTTCTAAAGTTCTCAAGAAAACAAGTTACTACAGGGGATATTTTATGGAAAGAAGGAAGTTGTAAGTCAGATTTCCAGCAGATATTTGAGGCTTCTGCAGAAACTAATAATAGGGGTCCGGGTTTTGTTTTAAACCTCACTGAGAACTGCGTGAGTGTCCTAGTTTCTAATTTGATAGTAATCCAAATACACAGTGGAATTTCTTGGAAATTGAAACTTCAAGGTGTCCTCTTTATTGCCTGTTATCTCAGCCAACACTACTGGAAGACCACCTAAGTGTTTAATGCTGCTATTCCACAGCTGCAGTTGTAAAAGAAGCAATGGCCGTAACAGGAGACCAGTGAAGTCCATTAAATTGTGTCCTATTACAAGTGTATTATTTCTTTTTCTCCTCTTGCTTACAGAGACCTCCATCTGTTAGACTAGTTTTAATGTGCAGTATATGAGAATCCTGCTGATGTCTTGAGGAGGAATTTGTCTTTTGTTCCTAGGTGGTTTGTGTTTTTCCTTCAAAGTCTTAGAAAAGGAGTATGGTCACAATCACTTATCTCTCTAGAGAGAGAGGGGTTGGTTTGTGTAGAAAAGATTTGCTTGTTCTCTGGCGTAGATACTGTGCATATGTTGGACTGAGGGAGAGCAGGCTAGATTTACAAACAGAAATGATGCCACTCTCACCTCCTTCCAAGTGATGGTACTGCTTGTCATTTCTTCTCAGTGATGGCAGGTTCTTGGTGGGGAAAAAAGAAACATTCGAAGATTAAGAATTAAGAATTTTTAAATCTGAATTTAATTTGTCTAGTGTCTTCCAATTCCTCCTTTACTTCCTACAGCTCTATTACAGTCTTACTGGAGAAGAAGAGTTGCATGCCTACGTATATCAGATGTAAATAACCATTCGTGCCAGACAATGAGTCAAAATACTATTTCTGATTTTTTGTTACTGTTATTGGGAAGAAGATAGATATAATTAATACCATATAAATCTTTCTTTATACCCCAGCAAAAGTGCTAACATAGAGGGTGGTGTAGCACCTGTTGCCCTCCTCAAGAGCATAAACCACATTATTTGACCCTATTCAACAGTCAGTTGTTTAAAAGCAGCGTCCAAGGATTTCTCTAGCATAGACAGCTAAATTAGCACTTCTTTAGTAGCCAGCTTTTGATCCCACTGAAGCCTCAAGCCTAATATTTGTGACAGTGCTCTCCCTGAAGTCTGCTTTCCACTAAAATTAATTAGCGTTTGGTCTTCAGACTTTAGCACTAGGAGACAGGAAAGTAAAATAAAGCTTTCCAAATTTACTTCCCTAAAAGTGCTCTTTTGACACCACCAAGGCTCTGGTCTTGTGCTTCAGCATCCTTTGCCCTCTCTTCCCACCAGAGAAACATTATCTTTATAAATGTGTCTAGGTACTTGTTTCTTTTTTCTTTTTTTTCCAATAAGCTGGTGAACTTGGTAGCTGTTCACCTGAAGTGCTGGCTCTCAGTGTTTATGTCCTGGCTGAGGTATAGGACAGTATAGACTGTCTTCATCCACTTTACGCAGAAACCTTTCACATCCATCCATCACCCACAAAAACTCCTCAGCTCAGAGGAAAAGACAAGGTAGAGGGAGGGGGGAACCTTTTAAAAATAAAATTGAATCATTGCACCTCTCTGAAATGAGAAAGTGGTGAGCTGATGTCTGAGTAGTGAATATTGATCAGGAAATATGGAAAAGCTTTCCCCGAGGCATCCTACTTATCTATCTTTGAAATAAATGGAAGAATGCTCTAGTTTAAAGTATTTACAATCCACAGGTAATGCAAATAATAAACCACCTAAAAGTCCTTCCTGCTCCTACAGGAGCAATTAGACTTCCCTATTTGCACTTAGATGACAGATGCTTTTTTGCCTCTTTTGGAAAAAGCAGTTGGGAATGTTTTCCCTCTCCTGCGTGCTTCCTTTCCCTCCATAAAAATAAAGGAGAGATCTTTGAAATCCTTCAGCAGAAGGTATCAACTAAGCAGCTTCAGTATAATGAAGAATTTAGACTTCGCTTTTCAGAAAAAAAGGTGAAATGTTGTTATTTATTTATGTATTTTTTACATTATTAGATGAAGGACAGATTTAGATGATACTTCCTAATGGATTGTCATGTAGCATCATGTCAAGCCTCCTTTTATGATAGCTGCATTGTTCTGTTTAATTTCAAAATCATTCAAATACTGTATGTTTTTTCTTACCAACGCATAGGTACTTCATGAAGAAACAACAATACCAGGAACTGACTTGAAGTTATCATACTTAAGCTCCAGGGCTGCAGGATATAAATCCGTTCTGAAGATTACTATGACGCAATCTGTGATACCATTTAATTTAATGAAGGTTCATCTTATGGTGGCAGTGGTGGGCAGACTTTTCCAAAAATGGTTTCCTGCGTCCCCAAATCTGGCTTACACTTTCATATGGGATAAAACTGATGCATACAACCAGAGAGTCTATGGATTATCTGAAGCTGTTGGTATGTGTGTTATGGAGGTTTTTTGCATTTTTACTGTTGTCTTGAAAACAGGGAAGCACATCTCAAATACTTGTATCCATGAAGTAGAAAATGTTTAGCAGAAAAAGATGAGAAATAACAATGGATATTAAAATATATGAGAAAGTACTAATCTAAACTTTGAATTATAAGAAAAACATTCCTTCAAAAGGAAAAAGAGACCACAGTCATTTTTCACTTCTAGTTCCTCCCCATGAAGTAGCCCTCAGCCTAATAGTACAGTACGGTATTTAGTCTGCACGCTCCTTGTACTTTAGAGCACAATAACATTCTGACGTACCCCACAAAATGGCTTTCCTCTGTACCTGTCCTAATCCACTTACTTTTAATAACTAAAATTATTTTAATAACCCAAGATTGCTTTTTAAAGGATTTTGGAATTCTGTTTAGCATTTTCAATACATCTAAGGAAGCCATAGAGATTTTCAGGTAGTCTGGGAGAGCAGAAGAACATATGTAGTTTAAGGAAATAATATTCTTTCAATTCTTCTTAACGAGATCCTATACTTAATGAGGAAATTTACTGTTATTTCAGTGTCTGTAGGTTATGAATATGAGTCTTGCTTGGATCTAACCCTCTGGGAGAAGCGGACTGCCATTTTGCAGGGTTATGAACTGGATGCCTCCAACATGGGTGGCTGGACATTGGATAAACATCACGTATTGGATGTTCAGAATGGTAAGGAGTTCATTTTCTTGTTGCTAATTTTAATACTCAACTGCCCTGCACTTTAGGTATCTCATTCTAACTTTTCAAATGTTTGCTTTGTTATTTTAAAAAAGGGAATTATGGAATGTTTTGCATATGGTAAACACTTTGAGCTTTACAGTGTATGTCATGTTTCTTCATCCTATAAATACATATGCATTAATAATTTCATCTAACAGTGTCAGCCTGTGTTAGATATGCTTACCAAAAAAAACCCAACCCAAAAATTTTGACATTGGTTTTAAAAATTGAGTGATGCTAAGGAGACGCTACTTCTAAAGCAATTGTACGTGTCAGCATTGTTATTGGGATTGACTGTTTGTATGTTAACTGTATCTTGAACGATGTTTTCACTTCCAGTTTTCACAATGAGTGAAAATTAAACAGCAATAAGAAACATTCCTGCCAAACTGAGAGCTCTTCACTCCCAATATTAAATCCCTCATTTATACAGGAGGTGTTCCTCTTCATGTCATGATATCCCCAGCCCCAGCGTGGCTGCTTGTGGGAGCAGTTAGCACATGAGTACCATCTCTTCTGGAGGATGAGCGCTCATTTACACTCTCCTGCCGTTTAAATCCTTCCCTGAGGTGAATCCTCCCTAGGATGCTGTGGTCGCCTCAGCAGGTGACGGATGATGCTGCCTTGAGTCAGCAAAGGCACTTGTATCCCTTGTTTCAGGACAGAGTCCAGTCGCTAGTGAGCGAGTCTTCCTTAATTTCAGTGAAAGGATGAGGAGCAACACACATTTACAAGAACTGTGCCTTGGCACCAAGGTAAATTTGTCCGGTGTGCTACTCAGCAACTGTCTGGAGGGTGCCGTGCTAAGGAAACCCCAGCTCAACACTGAACAGGAGGAAATTTGGAAAAATTTGGCTGGAAGCATGTAAGAAAGGTGAAATAAGCAGAGTCACATGGCTCAAGGTGGGAGTTGGCCGCACTGGATTTTTATGCAAAGGAGGAGCCCAGAAGGAAGGGCAGGAAGAACGTCACTTCTGCAGTACCTGGTGTCCCTTGGAGGTCTCCCACTAGTACATGAGCTTATTTTGTGTGATACACTAATCACCACCTAAAGCATTGCTTCTGACTGGTAGAAAAACAAGGTAACCAAATCAAGGGAATAGGTGTCATTGTACCTCATTTAAAATGTCAAAAACCCCTGTGCAAATTATTGTAAGGTAATCCATCTAAAAATGTAAAGAGCTATAATTATAAATATATATACAAGATTGATTCTGTTCACAAGGTAAATTGATGGTGGCTTTAAATTATGTTCAAGAGTACATTTGACAAGTAATGACTTTTCAAAGTGACGTGTGTCTAATTGAATAAACGAAGTGGAGAGTTGTAATGACAAGGTGAATGAGCTGGAGAAATTTATTCAGAAGAGAGTGCAGACAGTGTTTGTACGGACATCCCGAACTACTGCAGTAAATAGTCTAATGTACATCTTTTCGTCTGTGATAATAGAGGAGAAATGTGAAGGACCAATTTTTCAAGGTAATGACAGAATAAATCAGGTGCAATAGTGCACTGTGCTGACTTGTAGAATTCCTCTGATGAAAATTATAGAACTCAGCTATTTCAGGCAAAATTATAGTGCCATGATTGTCATAAATGATGTAATCATAGGAGAGGGGATTTCGTATACTGTTAATGCATTCTGGCTTTAACTATTCATGAAAAATACGTTCTCCTTCTTTTGATTTAGATTACTTATTTAGATTACTTGCCATTAGGTTTCCATAAACCATTTTCATTCTTCCCGATTTTATCATGTATATTGGTTTTATGTTTATAATCTCCTAAATTTTATAACATTAAAAAGTGGTGAGGACACCTAAAACATTTAAAGAGGAAGACAAAGTATTTTTTCTCATATCTTTCCGTATAAAGAGTGCATTATGGGAGTGAGGAGAGAAAGAGGAATACATCTTAAATTTCTTCTAAGCATCTCAAAAGAGAAATTTATCCCTCAGCCTCAAACTGCCTTTGAAACTCTGGGCACGCAATCAATAAAGCACGTCTCACTCTAAAGTACAAAGTGACGTGGTTTACATGGATTATACCACGGAAAGACATATTGTTACTTACGAGTATAACCATAATAACTGACCATTTGTAGAGTACACTTCAGTGGAGTCATTGAGAGATACAATAATGAGGGTCCCGGCGATATTTTAACACACTGTAAAGTCACACTTTTTTCCCTAAGACTGAAGATTTAACATAAAGGATGCATTTTTCTTCTCAGATTTTCTGTGGAGACTATAAGGAAGAAAAATACTGCTGGCACATTTCTTTGTCTTCACAGAATTATTGTTCCTTTCATGCCTCAAAGCAGAATTAAGTTTAAGAGGCAGGTTGGCGTGGCACCACATTTTTTTGCTGTTTTGACATTTTTAATAACTGCCTATAACTGCAGACATGGTATTGAGGCAGACTTTGTTGCCAGAGGTACATTTTTGTTGTGAGCTGAGTAGAGAGTCTTTTATAATGTAAAATTGAGGCAATCTCCAACTTTTTGAAGTAGCTCTGTAATTAATATTTACAATTTGCAGCAGTAATCCACTTTAGATTACATTTGACATCATATTCATAATTAGTTATAGTAAGACTTTAGGAATACAATTTGCAAATATAATTTTTTCTTTTTTATAATGTATGCACAGTTAGAATTTCAGTCATTTCTGGGGAATTTCAAAACTAAAGATTTAGGAACACAGACCTTGCTTTCATTCAGTACACCTTGCATTTCCTTCAACATGACAATTTTTATTCTGAATTACAACTATTAAAATTACTAACATTTAAAAATAAGAGCGACTGAAAACTTGTTTGGATTTTAAATGCTAGTATATTTAGTGTTTCTATTACATCTTGCGGACAAGATATTGCTTTGTGTGTCTGTGACTTAAATATAACTATAAATGTTTTAGTAAAGTTCTGTTACTTGTAGTGAGAAAAATATGGCGGTGAAACAATTAAAAGTCCATTAAATTATTTTAATCAACTAAAAGAATATGTAGAACACTTATGCGTCATTTTATGTACATACATTCAAGGTTTTTATAAACTATTTTTTGTTTTGTGTTTTTATATTATCTGCCAGGAATCCTCTACAAAGGAAATGGTGAAAATCAATTTATATCTCAGCAACCCCCAGTTGTTAGTAGCATTATGGGCAATGGAAGACGACGCAGCATCTCCTGTCCAAGTTGTAATGGTCAAGCTGATGGTAATAAATTATTGGCTCCAGTTGCCTTAGCTTGTGGGATAGATGGCAGTCTTTACGTGGGGGATTTCAACTATGTTCGGCGGATATTCCCATCTGGAAATGTAACTAGCGTTCTGGAGCTAAGGTATGGGTTTTTTCTCATCTCGGACTTTTGGAGTTGTGAATTACTGTTGCAAACTAAAGTATGGAATAGATTTCTGACATTGTGTATGTTAGAGTTTCCAAATGCTTTTGGGAACAAAAAAAGTTGAGTCAAAAGGCTTTAAAACATTTGAAAAAGTATTTAAAACTGAAGTGAAAAAATTTTACCCTGTTAAAATACTTTAACTACGCTTATCTAAACTGTGAGAATTTAATCTACCCAAAGTAATTATTCTGTGGATTTTAAGAGTTAACCTACGTAGTCAACATGAGTGGACAAAAGACGATCATTCACCACTTCACTAACGATAGATGTAAATGTTGCCTTCTTTTCATCTTTTAACATCCTTTCTGAATGTTTTTCTAATAATGTTTTTCTGTTCCTTTTTCACTTGCTCCCACCAAGAAATAAAGATTTTAGACATAGGTAAGCATTCCTTAAAGAAGATTTATATTTTTCTAACTGTTCTTTTTTCTTTTTTAACAAATGAATGCTTATAATGGAGAAGTCATTTCTGAGATGTATTACTAGAAAAGAGGAGTATTTTTCAAAAATAATGAGTTCATATGTTTTAGTTATGTCAGCTGTCAGGCTGTATCGTCCTTTCAGATACGAGTTCCTCTTTTCTCATCGCTCTCTGTCCGCAGTCAGGCTTCTTTTTATGCTTGTGCGTGCCCTCCTTTGCTGTCCCCTCGTCTCTGCTCACTCCTGTTCCTTGCTGGCAGCACTTTCACTGATCCTATCAAAACTCACTCATTAATCAGATACCCCAAATATCATGAGAATGGCATATAAGTAATAAAATTATAAAAGTATCAAGTGAGTTCATTTCATTAGCCTTTTGATGTTGAGTCTTTACAGGCTCACATTTAACAGATTTGTTTCTTTGAAGGTGAACTTCTCTTAATAATGAAAGTTGAAATTGTCCCATAATAACTCCAGGAGTTAAGATTTTGAAGTACACCAAGATTCATAAGACTGGTCATAAAAACAATAGTAATCAGAAGGATTGTAGTACAACATTCATCTGTCCTGGCATCGCTACAGTAGTGGCAAGAACAGAAGAGAAGAAGGTGGATGCTTAGAATTGCTTTGCCACAGAAGCTGGTGCTGATAAGGAGACAAAAACAGAGTTATGCTAAAATCTTGTTGGATACATGAAACCTTGCAAGACTTTGTGGCAAAACTGCTAAGTATAGGGCTTAGCATCCCCGCTGGTCCCTTTCTCTCCTTTTTTGCTGCCAATCATTTTCCTTCCTTGTTTCTAAACAAATCCCAGAGAGTCATATCTCAGTTCTCCTTTTTTTTAAATTCGCTTTGCTTTGGACATACTTCTTTGTGAGGAAGGGTTTTCTATTTTAAAAAGTATGTTTCAAATGTGTTAGGCAAAAAATTCCATGACTAAATAAGGTGTTTGCATCGGTGCTAATGATTAGAATTGGGAGTTGATGCAGTCTAGCTGGTTTTATGTTATTTTCCAGGTGTGACTCAGAGGCAGTCTCTTCTATTTGGTGGTTTTAGGTTTTCACTATTACGTTTAATTTGCATTTGTTCCACTACTTTTAAAAGAATTATATCCCTTGGGGTATCGCAAAGTTGTGATTGCAGCTGGATAAGACATTGTCTTGGCAAATGTATGGAATACGGAATAATACTCGAAATGGGAATTTGGAATGACAAACGGGATGAAGGAACGGACACGTAGTGACGTTTGTTTTGCTGTGATTTAGTAGCAACGCCCTCTCCTGCCTCTGGCAGAGCTGTGGTCACAGGCTCAACTGCGGCGTTTCAGAAACTAGATCGCTGCATGTAAGAAAAGTCGGTGAGGGAGAACATTGAAGCTTTTCTTCTTTATTCATGCCTACACATGCAGAAGCTCCGGGCAGCGAAATTGCAATCATACTGCACAAATTAGTGTAACAGCATTTTCATGGACCCATATAGCGACTGTGAAGTGGGGGTTCCTCCTGAGGCAGAAGGAGGTGTAGAGGACAGTGATGCACTGGCTCTGCAGGAGCGGTTGTGGAGCCAGTAGGCAGGAGGTGTGGAGCCCGCTGCGCAGCCTGACACAGTCTGCTACGAGTCGGAGTTTTCTTTCCCATTGTACAACATCTTCCCAGTGTCCAGTCTGAGCCTTAGGGGTTTGCTGCTCAGGGGCTTCCTAAGCCAAGAGTGGCATCTTTTTGCTTAATGTCCCCTGGCAGCTTTTTATTCTATTAATTTAGCTGATTTTTATTTAACATGTGTAAACTTTTAGGATCCACCAAATCCTGTTGCCATGGGCTCCCCAGCTTAAGGACACACTGTGAGACCAAATAGCTTCTTTTGCCTGCGTGAAGTCATGCAGAGCCCTGTGAAACGCTGCAGAGATGAGAGCAGCACGTCTGTCTGGCCTGTAGGGGAGGGGGGCAAACTGTCCGGTGTCCCTGGCAAGCCCTTCAGACTGCTGAGGAGATTTCTATTTAAACAGCAGTTTGGAAAACAGCCCTCAACAGACCACTTTGCAATATATAATTACTAGGTATCAAAACTAAGAAAATGCACTAAAAATATACATTCCCCAAGTAAAACTAATGAGCGGGGCTAAATACTAGTTCAGATCTATTAGCTATTCAAGCATTCAACTTTCCTCACCTATAAACACAGTGCTTCAGCACAGAGAGTGATGTGCCTCCCACCTCAAGGAGCCTGTACTCTAGAGAGACAACGCAGATCAAATTTATCCTCTCATGTACCAGTGACCTAACATTTTCTCAATCTCAAAGCTGAACCGATGTCTTTATACACACTGCTGCCGGTGGGTGATTAATGCTGATAGGCATTCATGGAAGAAGTAATTTTTAGAAGGACTTTGAAGACAGGGAGGTCATTTGTAGGCTATGGCGGTATCCCAAGTCTGTAGAGAGCCAGAAAAAAGTTTAGCGAAACATAAAAACAGCTTTGAGGGTATATGGTTTAGAAGGCACAGAGTGAATGGGAGAGAGAGGGGGACCAAAGCAGGAAGGCTATTTTTTTTAAATTTGTGCATGGAGAGTAATGCAGGTGATCTGACAGCTGAAGAATTAAAAGATCGGCATAAGCAAGAGAAAAGCAATGGGAAATAGATCATTACAGCTCTGTGCATGTGTGTGCGCACTTTAAATTCGAAGCACTTATTATTTGGCGTAGACAGAACAAGTTAATTTGTAGTCATTTGTCTTTACAGGAGCCCATGTTGGTATGTAACTGCATGTTTTGCAGAGCTACTGACAGCGATTAGGCGAGAGCGAATGAGTCAAGAGTCACTGACTGTGGATTTTATTTCTTTGTGTTTGTTATTGGTAGAAGGCAGAAGCTTAATATCATTTCAAGCGACAATGAAATAGAATAAACTCTGTGCAGCTTTCCAGCTGCTGGCTGCTTATCCCTGTACTATTTTTGAGATCTGCATAGCACGCATGGACATTTTCTGGCTAGAAAACAAAGGTGGTTTTCACTGGACATTTATTCAGTTCCTCAAATTGTGCCTTGCTCCTGTGAATTAATGGGTTTTTTCCTATCAGCTAAAGCTACCTCAGCTTTTTAACCTTCACTTGAAAAGAAACGCTGAAGTGAAGCCTGTTGTATTATCTCAGAAAGGAGCCATTAGACATCTACGTATGACAAGTTGGAGAGTTTATATTGATTCAATAATAATATCCTATGCACTCCCAAACTTTGGGTTGTTTTTTTTTTTTTCATAAAATGAGACAATATCCTTAAATTATCAGCTGTATTTTTTTGTTTTGATGAGGATACACTACTTACTATGAGAACTCATCCCAAATAAGAAAAGCTTTGTCATTTTTGTTGGAATTAATTAGAACATAGAAATATTTTCATATTTATGAAGAAAACAGCTTTAACAATTCTTTTTAGAAATAAATAATTGTGTTAGGCATAAATTATTTAGTTACTAATTTGATGACTCTTTGTTCCAACAATTGAAAAATATGATTGAGGCAATGCTAGATGAGTTGAAGAGAGGTAATTTAATTTATATTTCAGTAGTATAAGAAAGGACTTTATTTTAAATTACAATGAAATAAAATTTAATGGCACATTTCACATTTTGCAATGTGTTTATATTTGAAGTGTCTGCAAAGTTTCTTAAAGACCAAAGTAATCATGTAAATGGGTATAATTTAATTTGCAGTCTATGGCAGTATAAATAATTCGTACACTACATGGTGATCATATTAAATGATCTCTGCGTAAATTAAGGTTTCGAAAATACCTTTCAACTATTTAGCACATTGGCAATAATAGATTTCTAACAGACAGAAATTTAAAGTAAGCCTACATTTGTCTTCAGCCATGCTGTACAACACTCAGCTCTGTAGCAGAGCTTTTTAAGAGGCACTAATCACTGTATATTTGATTTCATTAGTCTGCTTCCCTTGCTTGCTTCGTTCTGAACCAACATTTTAAAAGTCTTAAAACCAAAGAAAATCCTATTTATGCAACACATTTTTTCTGTGTTTTTGTAATTGGATAGCTATAAAAATCTGTCCCTGCTAAAAGACATAATTTGTTCACAAGTTGTTCCTGTTGGTCTCTTGTTGCTTTTTCCAAGTGGCAGTACATAAAAATGTGTTACATTAGCACAGTTATGTATTTACAAAACGTGAAGTATAGCATTCTGCGAACAGATGTTTGGCTATCACCAAGACTGGTAGATCTGTTTAAGCAGCGCTTTTGCAAACATCAGAAGTGGGACTGACTGTTCTGCCACTCTGCTTCAGTCCATTAGGAGAGCATCTGAAATTACCTCCTGTATTTACATGACCTTATTTCAGCTCTTCGTGCCATAAATTAGGTCAGGAATCCCAACTGCAGTGGGTTAAGTTTCTACATCATAATATATCAACCCAAAAGGTACTCTCCAGGGCTGGTTTTTTCACCAGCAGGGGAGAAAAGACAGTAATTCTCAATTATGTGGCACCAATGGAGAGGCAAAAGGTACATTTCTGGGAAAACGGTTAGCAATATATATTTTCACTGTAATAAAGACTGTGTTGGCATAGTTAGCGGTTTTGTGCCAATGTGTACAGTTATTTGAAATATGACTCTGAGTTAAGAAGAACGGAAAAGCTCCGCTCAGTGCTCTGGTGGAAAAGATGACATTTCCTAATGCGTTAAATCATGCGTGTCACGTCTTTGAAAGCAGTGGATTAAACAAATACTTATGAAGGATGTCTTATCTCTTGCCTGTGAACTAATAATATGAACTCTGCCTTATCTGTTTATGAATTGTGTAAACCATGCACCCCAGCAGCCCTATATAAATTATAATAAAACAGATAGGATGATAATAGCAACAAAATGTAAGCGAGGGCTGGGGTCCTGCTGCAACGTTTGGAACTGGATCGAGGTTCCCAGAAAGCCTGGGAGTTTTTAGACTCCAGTATTTTGATTTGGCCTTTTACAGAGACAGGAGCTGTCTCTAACTACAGAGCATGGAACAGCCCTGTGAGCATCACAGACAAAATGGATCTTCTGTCCCAAAAGGATGAGTAGTCTAGATTGGACTGCCTGTGACACAGGCAAGAAAGGTGAACCGAAAAAAGTTTTGGGGCCATGAGCTGTGCTACCTATGCCTAGAGCATCACCGTTGGTTTTAACTATTTATGTATTACTGCACACCACATATGAACTGAAGCCTTTTCTTCTTGATCCAATGTTCGGTGCAATTAATTACAGCATATGCAATGTATAATTCCATTTTACAGCAACAACCCAGCTCACAGATACTACCTCGCAACTGACCCCGTGACGGGAGATCTGTATGTTTCCGACACAAACACGCGCAGGATTTATCGGCCCAAGTCGCTCACGGGTGCAAAAGACCTGACCAAAAATGCTGAGGTAATAGGAGGAACAGGGGAGCAGTGCCTACCATTTGATGAGGCAAGGTGTGGTGATGGAGGCAAGGCGGTGGAGGCAACTCTCATGAGCCCTAAAGGTAAAAAGAGTTATCCCTCCGTAACTTTCAAAATAATACGAAAGTTCAGAGCCGGGGGTGTGATCGTATTTAATTACTGAACCCAGTAGTTGGCTCAAAAATGTGGTTTCGAGTAACTTTTTCCAACTGGAAAGACAACTGAGGAAGAGAACTACAGGGGACCGGAGTTGATTTTTTAAGAAATATTTGGCTTGCATGGTTATTGAGCATTTTTAAATGCCCTTTTAGATTATGTGTTTGGCAGGCAACAGTGAAGATTGAAAATCAGTGTTGCTTTTGGTCCCACTTATCCCATGTTTCAGGTTAACTTAAAAGCCAGGCCCTTCTCAACACACAACAGCAAATGAACAGCAAATGCGATCAACAGTAGTAGATTTCATGCTGAATATTGGTTTGTTGGCAGTATGCTTACTGCCTAAGACCATATTTTCTGCCCTTAATTTCCACTAGATACATACCAATTATGCCCTTAGTTATGGATAACATATTCACTGCTAGTACAAAAAACTAATTTTTATTCTCTGCACTAAAGGAATAGCAATCGACAAGAATGGGTTAATCTACTTTGTTGACGGGACCATGATCAGAAAAGTGGATCAGAACGGAATAATATCCACTTTGCTTGGCTCCAACGACCTGACCTCAGCACGACCTCTAACCTGTGATACCAGCATGCACATCAGCCAGGTACTTTTTAGCTGCTGATGATTTGGAAAGCTGAGCTGGGGCTAGAAATGAAAATGCAGTTTTTTTGCTCCTTAAAATAAAACTGGGTGGAGCGCGTAATGGATATTTAACAGCAGAATTTGGGGAGAAAGAAAGCTGTTCCAAGGGCCTGAATCGCAGTGTATTCTCTTAGCTATAAATGCTGCTGTATTCAATTTTTCTGCCCATAAAGTTCAGTTCAGTTTAGAACAGCAAAACTATCAGCAGGAAACATTAAGTCTGGTAGTAAATACTGGGAGAATGGCAGATCCGTTAGAACTATCTTGGCATGTTGATGTTTTCTGAATCGCTAACATCCTTAGCCTACTAGAATGAATGAGAGGATATATACAAAAACCGATGTTTTTCTATTTGTCTCAAGAAGCATGTGTAGGTAAGAAGGGACATCACTAGTGGTATGTTTAAAAATGGAGTACGGTACAGTGTTTCGTAATCTGGAAGGTAGTAAGTTATTTTTGCTATTACAAGAATAAAACATGAGTATTGTCCTTAAAGTATGTATTTAGACTTTGATATCTGTCTCTATTTTTATTTATGCATTTGTGATACAGAAAAGTATAGCATTTATTGGAGGGGAAATTCAACCTGTATTATACTTCCAATGCAACCGGCTTTTTTTCAATAAAATAGATGTCTGAACATTGTTCCCCTTGCCTCCCTGAAAAGCTTTAGTTTGCTGCATATATTTTCGTACAAGTCCTTTTGTCGTGATTGCTTACAGCAGATGAAGAATATCCTTACAGCAGTGTCTAAAACTGAAGGTAAATTAATTCATTTAATCTGCACTGGTTAACTGTTTAACAAAATACTTCTGTTTGTTAAGGTTCGTCTGGAATGGCCTACAGATTTAGCTATCAACCCAATGGATAACTCCATTTATGTTTTGGATAACAACGTCGTTTTGCAGATCACTGAAAACCGTCAGGTTCGCATTGCTGCGGGGAGGCCAATGCATTGCCAGGTTCCTGGAGTGGAGTACACGGTGGGAAAGCACGCTGTACAGACCACGCTCGAGTCAGCAACTGCCATTGCCGTGTCCTACAGTGGGGTACTTTACATTACAGAAACTGATGAAAAAAAGATTAATAGGATAAGACAGGTCACAACTGATGGAGAGATCTCATTGGTTGCTGGAATACCCTCAGACTGTGATTGCAAAAATGATGTCAACTGTGACTGTTACCAAAATGGCGATGGCTATGCTAAAGATGCCAAACTTAATGGCCCTTCCTCCTTAGCTGTGTCTCCGGATGGCACCCTGTATATTGCTGATCTGGGAAATATTCGGATACGGGCTGTGTCAAAGAACAAACCCTTATTGAATTCAATGAACTTTTATGAAATTGCTTCTCCAACTGACCAAGAGCTTTATATCTTTGATGTCAATGGTACTCACCAGTACACTGTGAGTTTGGTCACCGGAGACTATCTGTACAATTTTAGCTACAGTAATGATAATGATATTACTGCAGTAACGGATAGCAATGGGAATACTCTTCGTATCAGACGGGATCCCAACCGGATGCCAGTGAGAGTGGTCTCTCCTGATAACCAAGTCATCTGGTTGACGATAGGCACTAATGGATGTTTGAAAAGCATGACTGCACAAGGGCAGGAGCTTGTCTTATTTACCTACCATGGCAACAGTGGACTTCTGGCAACTAAAAGCGATGAGACTGGATGGACCACTTTTTTTGAGTAAGTACATAAAATAAAGTCAGATGCCTTATAGTTTTATTGAGTTACACAGTGCCATTTGAAATATTTCTGGAGACTGATGAAGTAACTCTAAAGATGATCCTTGATAACAAAAAGCACAGAAAGATACTTTTTGTTTCCCATGCTGTCTTCCTCTGTCTAACTTCTTCTAAACGTTGGGTCTGAATTTTAAATTCATTATTTTGAATTTCAGTTTTATATATTGAAATAATAATGAGACAACATTTCACTCTTGTCAAGAAAGCTGTAACTCAACCATGATTTTGTAGATTTGCATCAAAAACTAGATTTTCGTCCCATTTGCTCATTAGATTGACATTGTTCTGCAGCAGATAACTGGCAAGAAATTTGTCTTCACTGCTCAATATTTTTTTCTTTCTTTTTTTCTAAGTAAAAGCTTGTCTGCATGGTCTTTTACCCAAAAAAAAGGCTGGGTGGGTATTTTTTTGAAGTTGTAAAAGGTTGTGTTTCACTGAGTGGTGAATATGCAGGAAGGATCTCCTGGATGACATGGCAGGCTTTCACACAGGTGGACCCAGGCAGAAGAAGCTGAGAAAAGAAATGTGGGCTGTGGGGGGAAATGTCATTCCTGTAGGGATAAACTGAAAACACAGAGACCACCAGCAACGTGTGGTGTACAGGTGCGAGCACAACAGTGAGAGGTATTAGTGGAACAGTAGGACTTGTAATTTTTCCAGCCTCAGAAAAAATCTTTTCAGTGAATTGCTTTACCCTATGTTACAGTCATTAAGTCATCAATGCCTGTTTATAACAGCCGGATTAGCAAAACGTTTTACAGAATCCTCAATTATATTGACTAAGGAAGGTCATGACAATTTATAGATAAACTAGTAGAACCTGAGAGATCACGTATGGGTTTTATAAGCGACTTCATCCCCAAATGAGCTGAACTATAAACTGATATGCCAAACAAAACGTAACAAAAATGCAGCTTAAACCACAAACAATTTATTTAAAAAAAGATTGATGTACAATTAACACAGATTTTTTTCCAGTCATCTCTGTCAACTGGAAAAATGCTAAGGTTGGGTAAAAATGTGTCTATGAAGGAGTGGAAGATGTAGAGTTAGTATGATAAGTAAAAGTGTTAGAGGGCCCTCAGTTGAAATATTCAGGATTACAAAGGGCATCATGAAAATCCAGTAAGTCCCTCTTTTTCTTTTTTTTTCCCCCTCTTCTTTTCTCCTATCTTTATGATGAAATGCAGTAGCAACTGCTGCCAAGGTCAGGGCCTAAAAAAAAGCTTTCAATTCAACACACATGATAAAGAAAATAAAGTGCTGGTGTCAGGCAGTGGCAGCAAAGCCAAACATCTGTGTTCTGAGATAACTTCACATTTCTGTCAGCGTACATTTGGCTGAGGCAGTGTGCAGGAGGGCTCTGAGCACCTGTATCTACTCTCCAGCCTTTACATATGTCCGTCAGAGACACGAGAGCAGCAGGTGCTGCTTCACTGCATATTGTGTCCTGAAGTGGAGACAGGGCTAGAAATGCTGATCCCTAACAAAGACAGCAGGTGGAATGGCACTGCTGCCAGTTTTAAGGTATTCTTACAATAATCTGTAAATTGGCAGGGCTTTGGTAGCGGGCACATTCCCAAAGCATTAGCGCACATCTGTAATATTTAATTGTGCATTGGTGCATCCGCTGCGTATCTTTTTAGGTCCTGCCAAGAGGACGCAGAAGCACAGCGAGGATACACGGGGGAATGAGAAACTGTTTGGTCGGGAGGGCATGTGTTCTCCTTCTCGTGAGTTAGCCCTGTCCTGTATGCTGAGAGACCAAAGCACAGCTTTGGATGGGCTGGGAATAATCATTCATTTCCAGAGAGAGTAAATTCGGTGTTAAACTGTGACACACACAACCACTTGTTTCCAGCAGGCGAGTTGGGCAAGGCAGTCAATTTGGGGGATAGTGAAGTCCGTTACTGAAATCAAGGCATCTGCTGGGTACAGCAGGCACTTTAAATCATGCTGGCATTCATACTGGCTAATTGAGGACTGAGAGTTTTAATCAGGGCAGTAATTTCTCACCATGTTGCCTGTGGTTTTTGTGTAGCCTACTGTGGTGTACTGCCGAAGTAGCTGATGGCTCCTGAATGTATCTTAATGGCGTCTGCGTGATCACAAAAAAGTGGATATTATATTCACTATTAAGTGGTTGATGGGTCTATATTTTTCATCATAGGGAGAATTTAGGGTGCTGTGTGTCATGAAGTACATAGTTATTTACTGAGTCTGTAGATAGCCATCTTTCACACCTGATCTGCTTTCATGCAGACTTTCTGATCTGAGTGAGGTTATGTCCAGCTGGCTTACGGAGAACCCAAAGGGCAGGCTATTCCCCTCAGTAAGTATTAGTATTATTTCCAAGTTGCTGTTTATGCAATTCCTAAACAATTACCTCCGACCAATGTCTCGTTACAATTCCCAAGCTGAAATAATTACGGAGAAAGCTAGGCAATTTCACTCACCCCGAATTTGCAAGTGTATGAGGCTTTTGCGGAAGCAAAGATATTAATCTCCTCCCCGTAGCCATGGTGAAGCAGTAATCTGTTTAATTGCAACAAGAAAGATTCAGATTAGACATTTGGAAAAACTTCATGGTAAAGATTTTGGAGCCCTGGAGCAGACAGACAACGATAGTGACCCCTTGCCCTTCACAGACTGTCTTTAAGAACAGATTAGACATCTTTCAGGACTAACGCAGAAAGAGCAGATCCTGCCTTGGGGTAGGGATTGGACCACATGACCTCTCAAGGTCCCTTTCAGTCATGTTTTCTATGATGCTCTGTACAAGCTAATACCAAAAATAAAAAATTGCACTGATTATGTAAAGCTACAGGGAATAAGTGAAAAAAAAAAAGCACAGTGTTATTTTTCTTGCCAAAACAGCATTCTTAAAAACATCTATCGGGCAGCATAGCTGCTTACTTCTTTTTAACGTAAAATCCCCATGCACCAAATTTGTGTCTGTATATTTCCCTTGTGAAGAAAAAGTAGATATAAACACGACTATTTTGCCATTTTTTATTCTAGGATCAGCAAACATTATTGTGACTTTGCTTTTCAGTGCTGATGATTTGTAACGTTAAATCTGACTAGGCTGGGTTTCCAGAGGCTTCTGCTACTATTGCCAAAATAGATGGAAACCATGTGTATCGTATAAGGGCTTGTGGGGGGGTGGCAAGGTATACATGTGTGTCTCTCTCTCCCAGCTTTTGCATATTCACATTTGTAGGCAGTGTGGGCTAAAAAATTTTCAGCTGAAGAGTTTTCTGTTGAGAAAAATGAAGTCTTGTTAAAACAGAAAGGTTTCCCTCAAACGTCAGGCGAGGAATAAGAAATTAGGAGAAGAAATCGTTCTGACTTCCTTACTCTATTTTAGTAATAGCAAAATATTTCAGTTTCATTGCTGGATCCATTTTCTTTTAATATCAGAATTTATTTATGGATTTTATTTACTCTATTTTATTATTCAGATTCTCAAAATATTTTAGGAAGGGGATAGAATTTATAATTCCATGGTGAATTTAGACTTTCTTCCCACTCAGGGTTAAAACTTTTCAACTGTTAGAATGTCCAATGGACTTAAATGTCATTTTTCAACTGGCTCTGAGTATGGCTGGGTTGCTTCACCCTTTGGTTGTCACACATCTGTTTAAATGGCAGAAGTTATACTGGAGTAAAAATATTGCGGTTTTAGTAATAAAAAGATCAGTCTTTGGAGCCAATTCAGTAATAGCTTCGTTAACTATTCTCATGGGCAAATCTGTTTGTATAACCAGAGCGTGGATCCAAAGAACTTAGATCATTTCAGTTGAGTTCTCAGTCATTTGAGAGCAGATTTATGAAAACGGTTTAATCTTTTTTTCCTTTTTTAGAACAACTTTTCAGTGAAAAGAGGAAATCTTTGAAAAAACATTGCATCCCAAAAATTGGCAATCACTGCTCTGGCACATATTAAAGCATTTGGACTTGTTTCTTTTCATGGCTTTTTTCCACAGTCTAAATCACACTAATATCAGATCCAAAAGAAGTTTACTTTTCTATTTCATTTAGTCTGGACACTAATTAATCTAGAGTTTATTTTATTTCGTCTCCACTTTGCCAGAAGAAGGGAAGGACTGACATACAGGAAATATTTTTTTTGCACTCTTTGTGTTTTTTACAGTGAAAATTGTAAGTACTAACTTGAATTATTTAGGATGTCATTTAATCTCTTCTGTATTTGTTTACAGACTTTGATATTTTTTATATCTTTATGGCAAAATGGATTTCTAATTTCCTATTTTGTTAAGGGTTATAGTCTGCTGATCAAAATTGACACGTTCTATTTCAAGAATGCATACTTCTGTTACTAAAATTCGTAGTAACTGTTATCTGTTATTGAAGGTCTAAAAATTTGCTGAATAAAAAAGATATTAATAGAGCATTCACAAAAAGGATTGAAAATACACGCGTACTAAAAAAACAGTGGAGCCATATGAAGCTAAACGTTCTCCAGATTAGGTTTTATAATGAAATTATAATATTAAACAAGGTATAAGAGTAATCAGCATAATCAAATTCTGTTATAAAATTGTGAGATATCTGAGCTGGAAACTATTAACTA
Organism: Gymnogyps californianus; assembly: GCF_018139145.2. Taxonomy (NCBI): domain Eukaryota; kingdom Metazoa; phylum Chordata; class Aves; order Accipitriformes; family Cathartidae; genus Gymnogyps; species Gymnogyps californianus. Next base: position 37,529,718 of record NC_059474.1, on the reverse strand, counting down.
TAACTGCATATTATGTATGCATAATATGAACATTTAAACAGATAAATCTTAAAAGTTGCACCAATTATATGCATATTAGCATTTTGGAATGCTAGCTTCCTAGCTAGCCTATATGACATTATTTTTGTGCAGCAGTTTCCATTCTGCTTTCACATACAGAGAGCTAAGCCAGGCACACAGAAGGAGCATTTTGTCTGGACCTAAGTTTTTGAAGTATCAGAAGTGAACTCCTAAAAAGCCTTGAAGTGCCCCTGTGCAATCGCTCAGTCATGTAGGAGGTGAGACCTGCCCCCAGCCTGCAACTCCATGTCTCCATCAAAGCCCTGGCATGCCAGCAGTTGCCAGGCAGGCTTTAAATTCAGCTGAAAATGGGTAAAAAGCTCACTATTAATTGAAAGTTTGACGATGCTCAAGAGGGCAAATTATTCCAGAGAAAAAGCTGCTATTACTCATGATACTTAATCTGACCAGAAGCGTAAGGCAGCCCTTTGAGAAGGTCCCAAGCGTCTTGTTCAGCCTCACTTCTTCTGAATCACCTCACTATCCCGAGTCACTCCCTGGGAGCCGCTGGAAGCTGAGCACACGCTTGAGGGGCTGTCACGACCTCGCTGCTCTCCTTCAGTGTGCTCCACGACTACTTTGTGTAACTTCAGCCGGGACGTTACGGGGAAGTCCTTTGGTTGAATCGTTGGCCTGCTGCCCTGCCAGCCTCCGGCTGCTTTGTGCTCCTCAGGTTGCTCGAGGAACTGGTAGAGGCTGCTCTGCGAGGGAGGATCCCTCCAGGGCAAGAAGACAGCCTTAGTTGTCCGGGCAGCACCTGCTGAGGTTGGGCTGCGCTGCTAAGGTTGCAGTCTACGTGCGCACTGGTGCGCTTGGCACTCAGGTGATCTGTGACAGCCACATAGTCCTTAGAGGTGGTTTAGGACAAATCGTGGTCAGCCTCGTGTCAGGCGTCTGGGATCTGTCCCTCTGCGGTCCCAGCTCAGGTGCTTCTGCAGGCTCCTCTGTAAAGAGGCAACTGTTCCTCCATCTCACAGCTCCCCTGGAAGGTGCGGGCTGCATGTGCTCTCCTTTGGCCTTCTCTAGCCCCTTCGGTTAAACTTAGATAACTTTCCTCCCTTAGCCGTGACTTAATTCCAATAGCCAGTTTCTTATCTCTTTCCTGCCTTCTCTCTTCTTGCCTTCCTCTCCTTTTAGGAGCAGTATCAGCAGGCAGAGATCTGATCCAGACTAAGATGCTTCCTCCGCCTCCCTGCAAATTCACTGCCTTTCTTTCATGTCTCTCTTTTGCTGTCCAGACCTTGCCCTCCTACGATGTTTCCTTACTTTCTTACCTTGTATCTTGCTCCTTCCCATGTCTCCCATCATTTCTCTAAGGCGTGTTTGGCTTCCCTGCCTTTTCCTTTCCCAGCAGTGTGTTTCTTCTCAATCCCCTCTTGTATCTCTTGACAGTCCATCCAATGCTTCCCCTGGGCACTTCATGCCCTGAGCTCATTTGTCTTCTCCTTCCCCTCCTCCCTCTCCCGCTCAATTCTTGTCTCCAAGGGAATGCAACAGAAATCAAAGAGAGTGACATTAGCAAGCAGAGCCCTTACAAGTTTACTTTGCTCCCACAGTTAAATTGACGAGCTTTCCAGCCATTCTGGAAAGGTGGTGAAATCATGCAGAATGTGAAATCCTTACGATAACTTAGAGACTAGAGAGAATCACAGGTAAAAAATCTATTTTCACTGTACGCTGCAGAGTATCACCCTTTGCATATTACACTTTTATTAACAATACATTCAGTGCTGTGGTTTCCTTAAAACTCTGTGATGCAGAGTAAGATACTGCCTCTGGCTTGGACTTGTTTAGTTTCCCCACGTACCAGGCACATCATCTGTAACTGTCGGCATTTGGCAACAGGGAACAGACGATATTTTGCAGTTTTCCTCTTTCTTCATCTTAATGCATTGCTTGTGGAGTCTGACTTGGAAATACTGAGATTTGGCTTGTAAAAAGTCTATGGAACTTCTACTGAAAGATTTCATTTAGCTAAAAGCAAGTATTTAATTTTGATCAGATAGAAATTATCCCCCAATGGTAGTGTCACTCGCACTTTTACTGTATAGTAAGAGGTTCACAATTCAGTTTTCGTAATTAATATTTCTATACCATTTCCTGTAACATTTATGGGGTTTTATTTTCCTATAACATTTGTGTTTCTATTTGTGTTCATTTTTCTATCACATTTATGTTTCAGTAATATGAGTACCTAAAAATGCCTAGTCTTTTTTCTTGCAGTTTCGGGGCTTTCATTCTAATTTGAGTCTGTTTTCTTACAAATACCAGAACTTTGTACAAAATTGTAATCTGGATTTTTTTATCACCTCTAAACAGCATTGTCTGAATGTCCTTAGTATCATAGTGCTTTTTAGATATTTTTATCCTTTTACTATCAGCTACCTTCTGTACCTTCTGCTTTTACTGCTACTGCTTCTTGCTTCATCAATGTAAAATGTAGTGGCTATAAAGTAATTAACCATACTCATTAAAACAGTTTTGTTCAGCCGATTATCATATTCTTGCATTGACTTTTGTGGCATCATATGAGCCCTGGATTGCAAACCGTGACTTACAAGTGCAACGTCTTTAATCTTCCCATATTACATTTACTCAAGCAACGTAAGACATATTCTCTTCAGTCTTAACCATCTCTGAACTGTCTTCTTGGGAATATTTTTGAGATATCCACTCCTTCCATAAGTGCCTCTTTATCCACATTGCCTGTCTCAATCCAGCACGCAATACAAATATTTCTGTCTTAAAGCACATTTCAGGGACTGGCTGGTTCTCTGTTAGTCAAGATTTGGTGCTTCTCCTCCTCGCAACATGGCACAAATTGAAACTCTAGTAGGCATAACCCTCTCTCACCATTTCACGTAGACCCGTGGAGGCAAGGCTGGCCAAAAGGCGATTAAAACACTTCCCTCTATTCAAACAAGCTAAGTATTCACCCTACCCAAAGAGAACTTGTAGGGAAAAATATCAAGCTGACATGTTCGACTTGTACATGGCCACAAGCTGAAGAATGACGTGGGTTTTTAAACCTTCCCGTAGATACATCAATGCTGCACAAAGATGTAACCACGTTTCACAAACATGCTTTTCTGAGAGGAGCTCAGTGACAGTTGTGCTTACTGACCGTACTTACCATGTTTCTTCTTTAGATAAATTGTTAAATAAATTTTTTAAATTTCTAACTTCAACTTCCTTTTACTAAGAATAGAGGTTATGATCTCACAATTTTCTGAACTGGAACTCAACTTTACAGTAAATTTCATAATTATAATACAACATGCTGTTATATACTATAGTCTTGTAAGACTTATGCTGACAGTGGAGCACACAAACTTGCTGTTTCAGACTCATCCTGCTTAATAACAAAGCAGCCATGTTAAAAATTATCCATTAATAGATACCATTAGATATCAATGTGAAATTTTTGAGAGAACTGTAGTGTGTCCCCTAGTTGCCCTGATACCAGTAGTATATCCCATCTGATAGACATTTACCCATTTCTTCATTCTTGAATGTTTACTGTTCCTTGTCTTTAGAATTAGGCTAAGTAATAAAAGCAGAACTGAGAAGCCATTGAATAGGTAATAGGTGAATAGGTAATCAAAATAGCAACGCTGAAGACACGTATCAATATTATTACATCTTACATGTATGAGAAAGGAAGAAGTGCTTTGACTTCTATCAAGAAAATCAGCATGTGATGTCTCTGTGGTTTTGGAAAGCACTTAGAAGTAAGGATAGTTCAGCAAAAAAATACTGTTGTTCCTATTAATGACATAAATGTCCTGCATTGTCAATCCAGTCAGCTCTGCTCAGGCTCCTGAAAGTATCCGTTTCACTTCTGGCTTTATCACAGACTTAATAATACCATTTGTTCAGTTACTGACATGTTAATATTCTTGTCCCATGTTAATTTTCTTTGTCAAACAGAAGTCAGGGAGGCTATAGCCAAGCTAGCTCGCTCTCCTTTACACTCACTTCACAGGGGACCTGGTGCGGTGAGAGTGGAAGGGCAGCTCCGGACTGCACATGAAAAGGCGGCTCTCTATTTTCAGTCATGCTGTATTCGAATGCACAGTCTTCATTTTCAAGCCTCATCAAGAGATTTGGTCTTCCTTGATGTCCCCAGTGAGGCCAGACTGATGAGCCTACAAGGCACGTGCAGTTAGTCCTACCTAATTCCCTCTGAAGAAGGGAGACTCTGTCACTTCTGAAGCCTGCATTGGTTGGGTGTGACTCATGCTCCAAAGGAATAAGGATATTTTTCTAAATTAACCATAGAACCTGAATCTAGCAATATGTGTTTACTATCTTGGTATTCCACTGTCCTAAAAGAAAAAAAAATACACCCATATAATTTTGCTTTCCTTTTGCTAAATTTGCTTTTCAAACATAATTCAATTTAATAAGTTCATTATGTCCACTTTTTGTGACCCTGTAAAAACACCTTCATAGTTTTTACCTTTCAAAATGAAAAAGAAAAAAAGAAAGAAGAGTTAAGGGGAAGAAAGCAACATCACAGCTTATTCTGTGAACAAAATGTCTGGCCAAACAGAGCAGCCTTACGTCCTTTTTTCACTAAAGGCGTATGCACTCAGCTCTGATAGTGTAAGCAGATCTTACAGCAAGGGACAATCTGTCATCCAAAGTGTATATACACCAACATTTCTTTTATCTGAAAGGCCATACTCTGGTATTTATATCGACAAGGCACACAGTTTATTTGTGCAGTAATAGATGAGCTAAGAAGGTGGGGGGGGAACCGAGACACAGAAATAAACCAGCAGCCTCAGGGAGCCCTGAGATTAAAGACACCGTGCGCGGGAAGCTGCTGCGGGGCAGGAGCTGGCTCAGCACACCCCGGCAAAAACCGGAGTCCAGCCCCTGCGGACCCCGTGGGGCTCGGGGGCAGTGAATTCCCATTAGAGGGAAGTTGAAAAGCGGGGGATGAGTGTTGAGGTCTTGTAGATAAAAGCCTGGCTCCTGTAATTTAGTCTCATCTTCGTAAGGACAAAACCCCTGCAATCGCTCTTGAATTAGCTTGCACTCAGTTCAAAAGGGTACGCGCTGCTGAGGAGCACCCCCAGCCCTGGGAAGTCGCTCCATCCCCAGATAACGCCTCTCATTTAAGCCACACCGCCTCCATCCCACTGCTGCCAGCGCACCCCTTCCCCCTTGCACATACACCGGAGTTGTTCTTCCTGCTCTTCAGAAAGCACCATCGTCATTAACGGTGTTTATTTGTGCAGGTTCTTGTGCATGTAAGGTGTGTGTCAGAAATGTGAGCTATGAAAGAATTCTTGGTTTTGTGAATCCTTGTGAGAATACACATGGCAGGTGCTTATTGCAGCAAACAGCACAGTGTGGGAGGATTGCAACACCGTACAGCAATGAGTGAAAAGTTTGGCAGTCTTCTGGCAAAAAGTAAAGAAGCAGCCCTGGTATGATAAATTCATGTATTGCTTCTTTCACTGCGAAGCACCGCTCCCCCCAGATACCTGTCTCTGGAAGTCATTTTGGATTAGACTGTGAAGGTGGTCAATCTTACTGCAGTGCAAGCACTGAACTGGCGCTTGTTTGCCTGGTTGTGCGATGAAGCGGAAAATGAGCATCAGAAACTTCTCTGTACAGAAGTGAGCAAGCTATCGCGAGGGAAGGTGTTGATTCATTTCTTAGAGCTCCCTTTCCAACAGAGACATTTCCTGCAGTGATTTTCATTTAGAGTGTGCCTGTTGTTTTGCAGATGAGTTATGGCTGTCAAGAATGGCCCATTTAGGTGAATTGTTCACATCTGGTGTGCTGAATGCCACTTTACAAAAAATGACCGAAAACTATCCTTTTAACGTTATGACAAAATAGACACACAAAAAAAGCGTCAAAAGCTGCAGTTATAACAGGAGAAGGTGAAAAGAGAAATTGTCAATCACTTTCCAGCTGAGGAAATCTCTTCATTAAACCTGGGCTGAAAAATTCATCCTGACCACGTTGCTAAGATAAAAGACCATTACCTGAATTATTTAAGCAGCTGTGCAAACAGTTGCATAAGACTTTCCGAGATGAAAATGGGATAAAGACCCTTTCCCCATGGAAGGCAGCCATCAGATAAAGGAACAGGAAAAGCGGACCAGCTGCTCAAATTTAAGCTTGAGTTGTCTGACACTTGGTTGAGCAGGACAGAGAAATTTAGCTGATACTAATACTTTTAATGCCCTTCCAGCCTCTGTGGTTTTGTGAGTTTGCATTTTCTGCCCAAATGCCATGAAAAAAACAAGTAGGTAGATAAATTCCTGTCCAGAATTGGACTTTGGGCTGCAGTTTAGCTCCATCCTAGAATCTCTCCTGGACCTATTTTCTGTAATTCGTATTCATCCACTATTTTCTCAGAGCTCGGCACAGCAGAAAGGGAAAGGGAAAAGGAGTAGAGCAGGAAGGAAAGGGAAAAGAAGAGAAGGAAGCTTTTTTTCCCATATATCTAAAATTCTGTAAGACTGGAAAGAATATTGACTTTTTTTCTTATGCTTAACAATATTCCAGATAAGAACAAAGGAAAAATGCTACCCTTCTTAGACAATAGTCAAATTTAAAAATATATATATATATATATATAAAAATCCACTTGTCATAATTTACAAGCCTACTGACATACATCAAATTGTCATTTATGACACATTTGCTTCCTTCTTGTTAAGCAAAACAAAACAATATTAGCAAGACACACAGCTATCTTATTGTTTATGGTTCAATTTTTTAAAAAATATTGTATCTCAAAAGGGAGTTACAGTTTAATATTTTGGGTTTCCTGTTATATTTGTACTGTGATTTCACAAGCAAGATGCTAAACCTTTTAAGATGTCAAATACAGTGTGTCGAAATAAAGGAATATGTGCATATGGTATTTCAATTAATATTATTTTTTAAAAGGCAGGTTATAAATGAGTAGTTATGGATCCACTGAAGTGTGTATTTCAATGAGACTAAAGAAGACATGCCAAAAAAAAAGGAGAAATTATTTGTCTATCCATGCATCTGTAGATTATTTTCACTTTTTCCTTCTTAGCAGGCTCATTCAGTCACTCGACAAATAAAAAGCAAAAATGCATATCAAAATGAGGAAAGCAACTGAGAAATGGAGTAAAGGGAAAAAATTAACAAATTTCATGATGTTGAGAGTCTTTTCCTCTCTTTCAGCAACCCACATAATGGTTAAAGATGGTCAGAACTAGAGCTCCCTGTAAGTTGCCGTGCCCCATTTTAAACCAGTGGAGGACAGGAGAGCTCCATAAGGGTGATGAAATGAAAATAAAAGTGATGGTATATAAACTATGGGTTTGTTTCCTTTTGATCAGCAAGATAACTATTTTGTTACTGGTTTAGCAATGCAGTGATACCCTATCAAGGCGACTTCTCTTTACTGTAGTTTTCCAACTGTGAATTCACTATTTGGGAGGGACTAAACTTGCAGTATGCTACGAGAGGCTGAATACAAGTGAAAGAACATATTTGCAAACCAACACCCTTTAACGTTGAAGACAACGGTCCTCTATGTAAATGTGAACTTAATGGCCTCAACAAGCTGAAGGAGACATTTCATTGCCAGGTTTGGACAGATTTTTCAGTCCAAAACTCAACATGGTGAGTACACACCTAAAACAACAGCACGCTGCACTTCCAAAAGTCAGCTTTGAACCTTCTGTTCTCACCTGCCAGGAAGCAGCACCTTAGTATATAAGGCTTCTGACAAATAGTTTGAAACACATAGGGTAATGTTCCATAAATTTTTTAGCCCTTCTTGATAATTCAAGATGCATAGAGGAAATGCCTGATGTGTGTTGAGTAAGAATGTAACAGTACTTTTCATTTTACTGTCAAAATTATACATGTCTATATTATGAAATGCATTCATGCCTCATTTCTCTATTACAGTATCCCAACTAATAGTATAATCTGTAACCAGTCTTTAAAGAAATACATAATACACATTTGCACTGTATGTCGTCTTATCTGAAATATGCAGGAACCGGCGTACCTTGCTCTTCAACCTGACATGTTTACAATAGCAAAAAAAAAAAAATTACAGAATTTATTTTGTTAAAGGAGTGTGCTGCAGAGGTCTGTGGAAAAACAGTATCAGTCATAACTTAGCAATTGGCTTTACTATACACTTCATTTCTACAGCTCCCTATTTTATGTTGAAGTAACTTCTGATATAAAACATTAATAATGCTCTGCAAGTTGGGGTTGAGCTAAATGTGCTCCATACTAAGATACAATGCACATGAGAAACAAGTCAGAAATAAAGAAAGTAGGGCATTTCCATCTGTGACAAGGCTTACCAGGAAGTTATCACTGCAGAGTGAAGTGTCCTACATAGACTAGAACAGAAAATGGTCTGGGAAGGAACGTAATTAAAACTAAAGGAGATGAACAATGGAAGAGAGACTTCCAGCAGGTGAAGAGCAAAAGGTCAAGAATCTGGGAAGCTGATAATCATTATCTCTGAGAAATTCTCACTGCAGAAGGGGAAAACTATCTGGCAGTGGCAGATCATCCTAAAGAAGAAAAAGAATTTGATTTAAGGGGAACTTCAGCTAGCAGTGGTGGCAGCTGCCCCTGCTGCTGTCCTCTGTAGTTATTGACCAAATACGAAGATCATTACGTTAATATGAATGGAAATGAATTGATGGGATTAATGCACATGAGGTCACGCCCAGTGAGCAAGTTTCCATTTTAGATTCTTGAAAAGTTTATGTGCGACTTGCTCTTGAGGAACTGAAGAGGTTGGTTGAAGTGGAGCCTGGGATAGGAGAAAGATCAGAGGGCTCTGCGGTAACATGTGCCTGAGCTTGTGTTTGGATGAAAAGATGAAAGAGGCTGTGGCATGCCAAATATAGGCGCTCACCCTGTAGACTAGATCTCATTCCTTTTAGGGCAATTTCAATATTAGAACACTAGGCAGATAAGTCTCTCAGTCTAAAACTGACAATCTTGGACGAATAAAGTCACCTTGGCAGCAGAATGCAAGAATATTTGGATGTAATAAGAAAAATGGCAGAGGAATGCCCAAAGGTACGAGTGATGTTGCTATGCTGAGCATTGATAAGCCTTTCATTGTGGGCAAAAAGGTATCAAGTATAAAGTAAGTTTAGTATTAGATGTGCTGTGAACAAAATGAAGGACACATATTACAATCTATCATAAAATGGAGTATGTAGTAAATTGTAGGAAGACCTATTTCCCTTCTTTCTTTTTGTTTCTGGCTATAAAAGTATGAGAAATCCTATTCTTACCTTTCACATCTCAGTCACATTTTCTTCTTGCACTAGGATGCCTGAACCAAGCAATCATGGCTTTTAAGATTTTCGGCTTTAAAGTCATGTTTTTAAGAACATGAATGTGTAGCATGATTTTTTTCTGATCTTTGAACTCTTCCCCCACTGTAATAATATTAGCTGCTTATCTCAGGCTCATGATGTGCTTTCATGCATTTGTGAAAGAAGAGACCGGTTCAGGAACTATAGGCATGGAGTCAAAAAATAATAATGTAGAAGCAAGAATCCATAAAACAAGAATAGCGATGTTCAGCGCTGCATACTGCAGTGAAGCCACACACTGTACTGAATACTGCTGATGTGTAGCATTTTCCAACTCAAGTGGTATACTCAGAAATATGATAATTAATTTCTCACAAATACTGTGATTCAAAGCATGAAAAGTTCTTCTTACGGGGAGATCTTACCTTCTGTGCCTTTGGTGAGCATTGTTTGAAATAAAGACCAGTACTTGGCTACTGGAATCAAAGGAGGCAATTCCCAATAAAATAATTTGATACCATTTTCAAACATAAAGCGGAAAATAGAAAAGGACATTAATTGGACAATGTATGTTCCCCTCGGACTTGAAAAGGGAAGTTGTGCATGAAATAAAGTAAGTTTGAGGAACTGAGGAATGAGACTGAAGGTCATGAATAGGCTAGCAGTCACATTCATGCACAAGGAACATTGGTATGTTTGTTTCGGTCTCCCGCGTAAATGCAGTATCTCGGCTTGCCAAGTCCAGTATGTGAAAAAGAGCCAAAATTAGGGCTAGACACACACTGGAAGAAACCCCATTATCTTGAAATGTACTTAACTTCAAAAAATAAGTTTCCCCACTTGATTTCCCTGGCTTGCAGTATGGTTTCTGATTTTTAAACATTCTTTTCTTTTTCCTGTTGCTAAGTGAAAGTCTTACATAAACAAAGGAAATCAACTGTGTTAAAAGGATGGAAATGACTGTATGCAAAAAGCTGTCAAATCTACAGAGTAAGCAAACTGGAAAAAAACATTTCTTAACCTAATCCTTTCAGTTACAGCAATGCTGTGCAGTACTCATGCTTTCCAGAGAAAGTTAGTGTATGGGGGTTAAAACTGTTTGGAATTAATTCTCTCAATTTAAGAAAAAGAGTTTCTGTAGCCTCACTGATATGCTTGGGGCTTTTGGGGGTTTGTTTTTTTGTTTTCACGTTTCTTTCCCAGAAGGAGCAATTTTGATGTAAGCATGAAATGTCTCGCACACTGTGAGGACCTGAAGGGTCATGTTCTAGTTACTTTAAGAGGCTAAAGCTTTCTTCAGCTTCCCACTACACGGTCACGGGAGAGGGATGAAAAACTCCTGAGGGCAAACGGGTCATATGTGGGCCTGGAATCACCCTCTGGATACTTGCTTCTCTCCGTTGCAGGTACAGGCAGGCTATACTTCTAACCAAGGAGCCTCAGCTGCACACCTAGGCTGACGAATCCAGCCTGTAGTACTGGAAGAGCTAATCTGAAAGGCAGGTTTATGACCTGAAGCTCACATAATGCTTTACCTCTCTATACTGTGACCACAGTTCATGTTTGGATGTGAGCATGGTCTCGGGTCTTGTACCAATGTAGTATACCTAACACAGCATAGGAAAAGACATGGTTTAGCCGTCATAGGTCTACTTCAATTACAGAAATTGTATCTACCTATTCATATTAAATGGATATATAGCTGTTGGTTTAAAGAAATGTCAGTAGAGCCAGGAAAAAAAGCATCTCCTGCATGGCTTATGCCACAATTGTCAACTATGATCCACAGGCAGTTAACGAGTTATATATGCTAGCTGTTCTGATTTCCAGCTACAAGCAGCTTAAGTAGATTAAATACTACCCTAGATTCTTTCTCTTAATAATACAAGGGATGTTAAGCACTCAGGAACAGGAGGGCAGGTGGTCTGCATAATCATTGAATAGGAAAGGCCCAAGAGACACTCTTATTCAGATACCCTTTTTATGAAAAATTTTGAGGATTCCTCCAATAACAGCAAAATCTAGTCTAATAATAGGGGGTGAGTACAGAATGCTACAGAATTTAGCACCAATAAATATGCTGCCTTTGAAATGGTGAATTAGATGTGCAGCAGGATCTGATCACACTTCAAAGAATAATATGCAGAGCTGAAGATCCATCTGTTTGCTCTTGCTATCACCATTGAGGCTCCTGTATGTTAAGCAGTCTTTTGAGTACTTCAAAGCACGTTTGAAGTCTTTGCTGTGCCTAGCCCATGCACAAAAAAGCAAACGTGCCTTAACAATATGAGTAGCTGGTATTTTTGTTCATTTTACTTGTAAATGAAAACAATTTGTTCCTCCTATGTATCATTTCTGGACTCTTTTTTTTTCTTTTTTTTTTTAGTTACGATAGCGAGGGCCGTCTAACAAATGTTACGTTCCCAACTGGAGTTGTCACTAACCTTCATGGAGAAATGGAAAGGGCCATTACAGTGGACATTGAGTCATCCAGCAGAGAGGAAGATGTCAGCATCACTTCCAACTTATCATCAATTGATTCTTTCTATACTATGGTTCAAGGTACTGTAAACAAAAGATTTCTCAGCAGATACTGACCTGAAAACTGTTTTCTTACGGTACAAGCAGCTCCCATCAGATGCCTTAGAGGGGAACTTTAGAGGCATAGTGTTTGGAGGAAGGGGTGATACATACATGTTTTTATACATATATAGAAAGAACTGTTCAGGGAAAGAAGGAGTTGCAATGAAAGTAGAATTAAATATGTTTTCTAGCCAAAAAGCTTTTGTAAACAGCTAGGGGAGGTAGTCAGAATACCTACTTTGCATTAAAAGGGAATCTTGGAAAGGAGAAATGTATTGAAAGGGAAATAGGTGCAGAAATAGCGTGAAGTGAGATTTTAGCTTTAAAATAGCATGTGACATCCCAGCAGCCACATCCTTGCAAAAGTCAGTAGTCATAGTATGCTTAGGATTAGGCCAAAAATGCCTAATGAAACAGCAGAAAATGTGTTTTGTGCCAGTCCAAAGAATATACTCTGAGGATGGGATTTTCTTAAGTGTTTAAGTGACTTTGAAGATAGGTCCCAGAGGCATTTGTGCTCTCATGTGATACAAATATTCTTACCAATCTCACCCTGGGTGTTTATTACCATTGGGTCGGTTATGTGAAGTCAAGATGTTACAGGCACATATTGCGTAAAGTGTGCAGGACAAAGGCAGACTCTTAATCCATGTAGGTAACCCGTGCTTCTCTTTTTTGTCTTTTCAGATCAGTTAAGAAATAGCTACCAGATTGGTTATGACGGCTCACTGAGAATTCTGTACGCCAGCGGCCTGGATTCACACTATCAGACAGAGCCGCATGTGTTGGCTGGCACTGCCAACCCAACAGTGGCAAAGAGAAACATGACGCTCCCGGGGGAGAACGGGCAGAACCTGGTGGAGTGGCGATTCCGGAAAGAGCAAGCCCAGGGAAAAGTCAACGTGTTTGGCCGAAAGCTTCGGGTAAGCATGCAAGCATGCGTGGTATCTACTGCATTCTCATTAAGTGAGAGGAAATGTAAATACATTCCTGTAGGTATTGCCATCCAACAACCACAGAATATTTACCATAGACAAGCTTACTGTAGAGCTGGAAGTACTTGCTTTTATTACTTCATGTATTTGCTGTTTTTCCTTATTAATTGCTCTTTTCTGTGGACTTTAAACTATTGTTTTTAGCCTGGAATGCATTGGAATGAATCAGGATAAAATAATAATTTTCTGCTTTCCTTCACTGTTTTTGTTTCTGGTACTGAATTCACACAGCTGATTTTGAATCTTGTTTTAAATTATTCTACCATAAGTTAGCACAGTCCTAGGATTTTCTTTCTTTTTTATTTTAAATAAAAATTGTACTAATATTTATTTATGGTAGAAAGGGTTTAACTGTGTGTGCATGTGTATAGCATATTCCTCTAACATATGTCTTTACCATTTTGTTGGCATTTCTTCTTCCTATATAGTGAGTGAAATATAAGTAGGAAGCAAACTATGATTTATGACAGCCATTTGGTAAAGACAACATAGATTAAGCATTTAAAATTGGGTTGCCAGGAGACTATTTCAAGACCACATCAGAGGTCTGACTTACTATTAGAACTGAACTCAGTTCTTTAAAATAAGGCCTAAGCAGTATATCAAATGAAGGTAAGTAATTTCAGACCACTTGACTTCTAAGAGGTAACATGCCATTTTAAATCTTACAATATTTTATATCTTCCTTCGGGATGAGAAAGGAGGGAATGCTGTCATGCACCTTATATTCCTCTCTACCACTTGCTCTGCAAGAAGAACGGATTTTTTTCCAAGAAGGAAGAATGATTATGCACAGTAGCTGCTGCTTAAGAACAACATACTTGTACCTAGCTATGGCAGCTGTCTTACATGGATAAGGAAAAGGAAGCCATGCTTCTGGAGCTCATCCTTGTGGTTCTGGTTCATAGGCATGTCATTACATAGCACAGTGGGATAATACACTTGCCAATTCATTTGTGAAAGAAGCCCAAGAGAAAATAAAATAACCATACCAATGGCATTTGGTTTTGGCAGTGAAACAAATTGCCATGAGTCCAGTTCTCAAAAGTGAAGCAAAATTTTGGCATTCAAGTGCAGAGGAGGTACAAGAAATGTCATGGGCAACTTTAACTTGGAAGAGTTAACAGGAAAAAAGGAACAGCAGAGAAGAGGGAAAGATTTAACAAGATGGAGGGGAAAGTGAGAGATTATAGATTAGGATAAAATAGTAGTAATTGAAAGTGTATATACAAATGGGAGAAGTAGGGCAGGTGGAGAATATGGGCTAATAAGAGAAAAATGCCTCAAAAAAAAAAGTAAACTTGTCAGCAAAGAAAAAAAAAGGAAGGTTTTTTGAAATAGATTTACATGGGAAGATATTACAGAAATGTCACTCGGGGGTAGGTGGGGGAATGTAGGAAAGTAGAGAAAGAAAACAACAGAAAGAGGAACAGGAATAACTTAGGGAGCTCATCATTTCCATCTACAGATATGTCAGTAACATTTTGCTGCAAAGAAGACAAATGTAGACAAAAAACAGTGACAAAATGTATTGCCAGTAAATGTACTCATATGTATGACATTTTCACTGTGTTATATATATGCAGTATCTAACATTACAAAGTACACTCTCAGGTACTCTCTTGATTTTCTATCTTGTATCAGTTCTACCCACTACTGGTAGCCTTTATAGAGAAATTAATTAGGAATTATGTCACCTTCCCTTAACTCAACAATCCTCTGTCAATCTTACTTTTGTTCGGACTTGTTTTGTAATTGTTCGATAAGCTAGTTTTGTCCCTGGACCTGTACGTTTGGTCTGTAGGCTGGCCTTTGGCAGAGGTCCTGACAGTCCTCTACATAAAAGAGCCTTTTCAGGGTATTTGTATTGAGGCCAGACAGACCCTCACTCACAAATGTCTCAAATAAAGGAACTGGTATGATCTCTGTCTCAGGGGATGCACCCAGAGTAGACAGGTAACATAGATGAAGGAGCTCACAGGAGGAATTTGCTCTGCCTCCTCCTGAGACCTGACATGCTCCATGCTCTGCAGAGGTCCCCAATTTTCACATTACGTCTTGAATCTCTCTGTAAGGCACAGCAATATACTCCTACTCCTCATGGGGGAATCACAGTCAGATTTTGTGCTTCTCATTGGAAAAAAACCAGGAATTAAAGCAGAGTGGGACAGATGGACACCTAAATTACTGAAACATAGCAGGACAGTAGGTAGGGACTGTCAAGAGACTCACTTTTGTGTTGTTACGTGTTTCTTCATTGAAAATTTCCTGAATAACTATTTTTATCTTAATGAAAGCTAGAGGTTTCGAATGTATTTGGAGTGTGACTGTCTTAGACACAATAAAAACATTAAAGTTTTGCTATAAAAGCATTTTGGTAGCAGAGCTGTCGTTAAGAAATGCTTCATTTGAAGGCAGTACTTTAGCTGACGTATGTTATTCCAGCCCCATACTGTCCAATAAAAGAAGCTATATCACCAAAATTTGTTGTTATTATAATTGCCATCTGTATTACGAGATTATGCAAGCACAGCCAAAACTTCACCAAAACCTCACATGTCTGAATGCAAGAGCTCTGTCAGCAGAATCTGGAAGCATGAATCTGGCTGGAGAAAGAGGCATTTCCTTTCTTTCCCCTCATATCCTGCCCTTACACAGACCAGACAGATGGAAAGTGAGAAGGCAAGGGATGTTATTATCCCATTTAGCAGATAAGGCAGTGAGACAGCCAGATTAAGTACTTTGCTGCAATTTACACCGGAAGGATGTGCTTAGACAAGAAATTAACCGCAATTGCTTGGACATCTGCCTTAACCATAAAACCACCCTTCCCTCTTTGCCAGTTCAGAAATCAGAAGTGCCCATTCTCACTTCAGTGTCTAAGCCCGAGAGGTGGACAAGAAAATTAATAAGAATCATAATTAAATGTAAAATAAGGAAGGGAAGATGGAGAGAAAGGGAGGAAAAAAATCAGAGAAGCAAAACAGGCAGGGAGACGCAGAGATGAGTGCAGGCACGTGTGGGAGAGGCTGAGGAATAAAAGCCAGAGATAAACAAGAATTAAGAGTGAAATTAGGCAAATGAGCGAATATTAGATGTTGGAAAATTTAAATGAAAACTACCTGAAAATTAAGAAGTCCAAAAAAATGACAGAAAGGAAGTGAATGGGAATGCTTCGTAGTTAAGTTTAACCTACTTCTAGGATCAGTCTTGTAGCATTGATTTTTCAAAGTATATTTAAATAACATTTGATGGCTCATTAAATAGATAAAGTAGCTATTCTGCATCTGCTAGACTTTGTGTTCCTTACTTAGAAGACTTACATGAAAACATTATTTTGTTCCTAAATTGATAGTGCAGATTGTTCTCATGCCAGTGATTTCATATTTAAAAAGAGAAAGGTAATGTAGATAGATAGACAGACAGAAGCAAAACTGAGCATTTGTAGGATTTTTTTTTTCATATTTGCCTATGACCCATCACCAGCACTTTAATACCTTTTATGCCAATAATAAAGAATCTAATTTATATTGATCTTTTAGAAGCTTATCAGCCTCAGGGTATAAGTACCAACATCCATGATATATGGATTGTTGAACATGCAGCCCTGAAAAATGCAAAAATCCTCCAGTCATTTCTTTGGTCAGAATATCTATTCTCTTGTTCTTTCCTGAATGTTATTTAGCCATCTATCTTCACCTCTTTGTAATGGATGCATCAAGTTCTCGAAAAGGAATTTTAAAAAACATTCTTAATACGCATAGGTGTATGTCTGTTTGTCCCCTACTTCCCATACGTTAGCAAAATTCAGTGTTGAAAAATCTAAGTTATCAGTGTTTGTTGAATAACTTTAAAAAGACACCGCAGATACAGAAATGGTTTACAGATGAACAAAGAAATCCTAGGGGCCTGTTTGAGAACACTAAAACAGTTCAAGGCAGAGGGGGAATGGAGAAGTACCAGTGTGGGAAAAGAAAAGCAGACATTTTCCTTTCATAAATACAAAAATGAGAGCTGATTCAATGAAACTGAAAGTTAGTGTATTTAGAACACTAAAAGGGGGGGGGGGGGGGACTTCAATGTAAAAGTATTACATAGAAATCACTATCCACCACTATAGTTTACATATATAAATAATACAGTTTTCAACATAAACGTATCTAGGCTAAGGCTTTAATTTCAAATTAAAATAGTTACAAACTTCAAAGCATTTATAACTGTTTTTCAGTGGTTCAGTAGTCTTCCAGTCATTTAAGGCTTTAAGTGGTCAGTTAACTAGGCGAAAGACATAATCCTCTACTAAGGATTTCAGCCTCATAAATACGTTGGAGCAGTGGATGGTATACTGAGCTAAGCTTCCATTTGATCCAGAAGGGGAAAGCCTATGTTCTAAAAACTGTTTAATCTTAATTTGAAGATTTAACATGCTTTTGAAGGTCTTAATTTTGTGTTTACCATTTCGAAAAATACTTGCTGTGGAGGATTAGGATTCAGTTCTTTCTTAGCGTGATTGTTATGAACTGGACAAGTGGTTGCTGGGAATATGTTTTGACAATAATTTGCTAGATATACTTTGGACTGCCTACAAAAGAAGTAGTTTGTTCACTGAAATGGCCCCATTTATTACAGAAGTTTTCAGTGCACATCTTTCAGTATTTTCTTAACAGTTGACTAAGCATCAAGAAAGAACACATTGCAACAAATTCTGGGCCATCTCTTCATATAATGAGACCTTCTAAAGTAGATGCTAATATAGTGCCTTACATTTATATCAAGTTGCTAAAATAATTTACACACACAGCAAATCAATCACTGTAAATGGTATTTAAAGAATAGCTAGCTTTGTGGATATAATAGGTGGCTAGGGTTTGAACAGCATGATTTATTGTGTCCTTTTGTTTGCTTTAAAAAGGTTAATGGCAGAAACCTCCTTTCAGTTGACTTTGATCGAACCACAAAGACAGAAAAGATCTATGATGACCACCGTAAATTTCTGCTGAGGATTGCCTATGACACGTCAGGGCACCCCACCCTGTGGCTACCGAGCAGCAAGCTGATGGCTGTCAACGTTACCTATTCATCCACAGGTCAAATAGGCAGCATACAGCGAGGGACAACTAGTGAAAAAATAGAGTATGATGGACAGGGACGGATAGTGTCTAGAGTGTTTGCTGATGGGAAAACTTGGAGTTACACATATTTGGAAAAGGTAAAGAACACTCAGGTTTTAAAAAAATGCTTGGAATGTGCTGAAATTCAGCAGCATCTGACTGCTGCATACAAAGCAAAAATAGGTAGTAGAAGCACATTTCAATTATTCTAAGTATCAACATGTGATTCCTAGGGGAATGTTTTATACAATAGATATGTAATCACGCTGTGGCTAATTGCTAGGAATTGATGTGGTTTTAAATTATTTAGGCCACCAACTAACAAGAAGCATCTGTATTTTCCTTTTATCGTAACACTTAAAATAAGGTATAGGGACTAGATCTCTGCAGTGTAATTCAGTTGAAAATAATTTGTAAATTCTTCACTGTTGGTTTTTTTCACTATCAAGAAAAGCTCTTGTTTCTAAATAGTTACAGCTGTCAATTTGTACTTGCTATATGTTGTAGCATCAAAATAAACAATAGACAAAAGATTAGGAATCTTCATTATATATAACGATTGCTGAATGATAGTTCTCCCTCTAGAAATATCTGAAAATCCCCCTTGTGAGATCTCATGCCTGCTATGCAAAAAGAGAACCCATTTCTTTCTGGGGTTTAAATATATTTCTATTGAAGCTGTTGCTCAGCAACTACTGTTTACTAGTCATTGCAGACATAATTTAATCAAGACCTATGATACATAATAGCCACACATCAGAAAAATGTCAGAATAATTCCAAGTAGCTTCTTTTGATATAAATAATCAAACAATGGTTTTGCCTATGTCTTAAAAGCTTACAGAACAAGAAAACAGTATTCAGGGATCTCAGGCTATTCAAATTCTTCAAAATCATCTCTAATTGCAGGGAAGAAATTGTATCTCCCATATGTTGTTCTCCTCGTGAGTTAATGGCTCTAAGACAGTTTTACTTCTTCCCATATTAAACATGACTTATCTGAATCCATTGACAATCTGCTGTTTAGCTGTGAGTGCTTGATAAAAGAGTGATACAGTCATAACAAGTAGCAAATTATGAATGTGGAACTACTAATTACAGAACCCCTTACAATTAAGCATCCAAGTAAATTAGGCAGGGAGATGTTAACAACATGTAAGGTCAAGGATAACTCAATTAAAGAGGAGATAATTTTCTCAAGTGGGAATGTCACATTTTTGTGAAGAAATAGTATTGGTATATGGGGGGGATGGGGGGTACTCCACCATTGGTCACATGGTAAAAATCTGTTCTTAATTTTCAGTCAATGGTTCTTCTGCTTCATAGCCAACGGCAGTATATCTTCGAATATGATTTGTTGGATCGGCTTTCTGCTGTCACCATGCCCAGTGTTGCTCGTCATACCATGCAGACTATCCGCTCCATTGGCTATTACCGGAATATATACAACCCCCCGGAAAGTAATGCGTCTGTTATAATGGACTACAACGAAGAAGGGCAGCTCCTTCAAACTGCTTTCCTGGGGACAAGCCGAAGAGTATTATTCAAGTACAGACGGCAGACCAAGCTCTCAGAAATTTTATATGATAGTACAAGAGTTAGTTTTACTTATGATGAGACCGCAGGAGTCCTGAAAACAGTAAACCTCCAAAGCGATGGTTTTATCTGCACCATTAGATACAGGCAAATTGGCCCATTGATTGACAGACAGATTTTTCGCTTTAGCGAAGACGGAATGGTAAATGCCCGATTTGACTACAGCTACGACAATAGCTTCAGAGTGACTAGCATGCAAGGTGTCATCAATGAAACCCCATTGCCTATTGATCTCTACCAGTTCGATGATATTTCTGGCAAAGTTGAACAGTTTGGAAAATTTGGAGTTATATATTATGATATTAACCAGATCATTTCGACAGCTGTAATGACCTACACAAAACACTTCGATGCACATGGCCGCATCAAGGAAATTCAGTATGAAATATTTCGGTCATTAATGTATTGGATTACAATTCAGTATGATAACATGGGACGAGTGACAAAAAGAGAAATTAAGATCGGGCCATTTGCCAAC
Organism: Gymnogyps californianus; assembly: GCF_018139145.2. Lineage (NCBI taxonomy): Eukaryota > Metazoa > Chordata > Aves > Accipitriformes > Cathartidae > Gymnogyps > Gymnogyps californianus. The sequence continues at coordinate 37,509,585 of NC_059474.1, read as the reverse complement.
ACCACAAAATATGCTTACGAATATGATGTAGATGGTCAGCTCCAGACAGTTTATCTGAATGAAAAAATAATGTGGCGATACAACTATGACCTGAATGGCAACCTCCACTTGCTCAACCCCAGTAGCAGCGCCCGTTTGACGCCACTTCGCTATGACCTGAGAGACAGAATAACTCGACTAGGTGATGTTCAGTACCGATTAGATGAAGATGGATTTCTGCGTCAGAGGGGTACTGAAATCTTTGAATACAGTTCAAAGGGCCTTCTTACTCGAGTTTATAGCAAAGGCAGTGGGTGGACAGTGATTTACCGTTATGATGGGCTTGGACGACGAGTTTCCAGTAAAACTAGCCTTGGACAGCATCTCCAGTTTTTTTATGCAGACCTCACTTACCCAACCAGGATAACTCATGTATATAACCACTCAAGTTCTGAAATCACATCTCTTTACTATGATCTGCAGGGACACCTTTTTGCCATGGAAATCAGCAGTGGAGATGAGTTTTACATTGCATCAGACAATACGGGGACACCACTGGCTGTTTTCAGTAGCAATGGTCTCATGCTTAAACAAATTCAATACACTGCTTATGGAGAGATCTATTTTGACTCTAACCTTGACTTCCAGCTGGTAATCGGATTCCATGGAGGCTTATACGACCCACTGACCAAGCTAGTCCACTTTGGAGAAAGAGATTATGACATACTGGCAGGCCGGTGGACAACACCTGATATTGAAATCTGGAAGAGAATTGGGAAGGATCCAGCTCCTTTTAATTTGTACATGTTTAGAAATAACAACCCAGCCAGTAAAATACACGATGTGAAGGATTATATCACAGGTAAAAGAAGGTTACTTAATTGCAAGACACCTTCCCACTTGCTCAAAAATTTACCTTTCAGTGTTCTCATAATCTGAAATCTGATTATCAGGGTTACAGGCTGAGGATATTGTCTGGGGAAGGTTAGTAAAGAAATTCTATGGGAAGAGAATTGTTCAGAGAAGTACACGACGTTTAGAACCAGATCAACAAAGTGATTTTAGCTTGGGGGTGCTAGACCTATAGACATCCAATTTAGACTGGAATTCACAATTTTGGTGAAGTACCTAAATATGTCCTATTTGGAAAAGTTCTTTATGAGGAAGCATTAAGCATGTAACAATGAGAATAATTACAGCAAACATGCTTATCAGGAATAGTGAAATAGCAAATGGGAGATCTTGAAAATATCTCATCTAGCTTTAGACATTGATTTAGGTACCTGCATAAGAGATTAAGATCCACAGGCCATTATTAGCTTTCAGGTTTAGGTAACTAAACCTAAACCTTGTGCCCTACACAGTCCTTATGGTGCTTTAATATTAGACTGTTGACCCAAAAAGATAATTCAGAGCATCTCAGTATACAGAGGGGTTGGGTTTTCCAAAGTACATTTTGGAGTACCAGTGGAAGACATCTCTCCCTCTCCCACTGACTGAACTGTAACACAAGGTGCCTCAGCTACAGATCTCAGTGCATTGGGAGAGTAAAGAGGAGCCCTAGGTTCTGCTTCCAATACTGTTACGCGTTACCCAGTGCTCTTATAATGAAAAAAATAAGACTCCTTGAGCAAGTACAAGAATAAGAACCCCTCAAGACTGTTCGTGAGAATCTCCTTAGATGTGCATTAGAGTCAAGCTTCTTCATGGCTCTGGGCTACTGAGCAGTAAAAGTGCATATTCATGGACCAAAAAGACCAAATACCAGAGGGAATGACACTGTAATGTAGCAAGGGCAGGAGGGGTCTTTCTGTGACCGGTTTAACTCATTAACATGGCAGAAAATATTCACTGGAAGTTGGTTGATATTTGCCAGGATAGGTTTTTGCAAGGCTACTAATGTAAATTGGCTAAGAAGGAGAAGTCCAGTAAGCTCCAGAGCCAGCACAAAGTAATGAGTACACAGCCAGGAGTAGGATATAGAAAAAGGAGTGTGAATTTCTCTTCTGGCAACAAAAAGCTGCTAACATGCCACTTTTTGTATAACTGAGTTCTTAGGGAACCTATATGCTTTTTGTGGGTCTAGAGTTAGTGATGTGTAGTGTTTTCCATTATTCTACATACAAAAAAATCTGATTGCACGTGTGCTGGTTTCAGCTGGGATAGAGTTAGTTTTCTTCTTAGTAGCTGGTACAGTGCTGTGTTTTGGATTTAGTGTGAGAATACTGTTGATAACACTCTGAGGTTTTAGTTGTTGCTAAGTAGCACTTATCTTAAGCCAAGGACTTTTCAGTTTCCCATGCTCTGCCAGCAAGCAGGTGTACAAGAAGCTGGGAGGGGGCATGGCCAGGACAGCTGACCTGAACTAGCCAAAGGGATATTCCATACCATGGAATGTCACGCCCAGTATATAAACTGGGGGGAGTTGGCCAGGAAGGGCAGATCGCTGCTTGGGCATCGGTCAGCAGGTGGTGAGCAACTGCATTGTGCATCACTTGTCCTTTCTTGGGTTTTATTTCTTTTGTTGTTGTTGTTGTTATATTTCTTTTCATTACTATTATTATATTTTTATTACTATTAGTTAGTATTATATTTTATTTTACTTTAGTTATTAAACTGCTCTCATCTCAACCCACAAGTTTTACTTTTTTTTCCTCGATCTTCCTCCCCATCCCACTGGGAGGGGGGAGGGGGGAGCAGCTGTGTGGCACTTAGTTGCTGGCTGGGGTTAAACCACAACAGCACGTCACCAGAAGCTTCTGAAAAGTGCATGGCTCAGATACATTTGAATTTTCATATTTGAATAGATGTAAATAATCTGAAATATTTTACACAGACAGTGCCAGACTACAGGAGGGGCTCAGCCCCACTTACGAGCTGTGAGACTACCACTCAGAAAAGCATCCTGGGAATGAAGTGGGTTTGCATTAATTTAACAAACAGCAGCTATTAACAGGGTTGGTAACGGGCTGCCTGGGAGCAAGGATAATAATAGACCTTTGAATCTGTCCTCTTTTAGCAGCATGTGCTGTAGGGGATGCAGTTGCAATCAGGTTCTTTGCGGCATTGAAAATGATGCACTTTTAGTTCAAAAATTGCCCTCAAAATACAGTTTTAGTTCTTTTCTTAACATCTTTGATGTATGGAATACATAGACACATACTGGTCGTATAAGGTTATCATTACAATTAGTAATTTGACTGACTGGCCATCTTAGATGCAGAGCCTTGTAAGGCGTATCATTTATCTGGAAAGGTTAGAAATTATTTTAAGGTAAATATTTTTTATTATTTTAACATTTGGAAAAATTTGGTTCCTTGTTCCACTTATTTGGGGTTTTCTTAAATGAAAACTACTAGACTTGGTAAGGAGCACTGTGCCAACTTCTGCTAAGCTTAGTGTTTGTGAAAGATAAGAGTAGAAAGACAGAAACAAGGCAGAGCACCCATTCTTGCCCAACAATTGTCAACTAATTAATTGTTGGCATCCCTAATTTATTTATTTTTAACAGAACATAAAATGTATCATGAATAATGTTATCTAATGCTAATTTAGTATCCTGTCTGCTTACTGATGCAACTGTAATACATTTCATTAGCTTGTAATTTCATCAGTCCAACTTCATCTTGAAGAGGGGGAGATTCCTCTTGAATCAACATAAATATCTGCCAAATCACTTAAAAGATAATTGACCCTATAGATATTATTTCAGGGGTAGTGTGAAGACATTACAATAACAAATACATAACAAAAGGACAGGATGTGCTCTGCAGTACTTTTTCTTTTTTGCTTTGTTTTAAAGTAGTGATGATGAAGGTGCGACATAAAGCGTGTTCAGCCTGACCATGAAATCCCAATTAGTTTAGGCTATATTAGAAGGAAATCTCACTTTAATTGTGCTCCTGTAGTTGTTCTGGAAGTCACTGAGGCCTTCAGAATTGCTGAAACCTGCAATGCCTTTCAAACGAGCATAGTGCAATTCTTACATAGAATGGAAATTTGCTTGTAAGTTTAGAAATTCAAGTTTTCTGTATAGGCTTGCTATTCTAGCTGTAGCACAAATCTAAATCCATACATATCAAAACGAAGACTGTTGAATAATTTTCACTTTACAGAAGGAAATCAACTATGCCAAAAGCTATTCCATGTAAAAATGTTATGATTGCGAAATATAGAACAATTCTAATATTTTTCTCTTTTTTTTTTAATAATTCTCTTTCAGATGTTAACAGCTGGCTGGTGACATTTGGCTTCCATCTGCACAATGCCATTCCTGGTTTCCCTGTTCCAAAATTCGATTTAACAGAACCTTCTTATGAACTTGTGAAGAGCCAGCAATGGGAGGACATACCAGTAAGAAACAAAACTAAACATACAAATGGAACAAGACACAATGTTCCCTTCTATTCAGATCTTATTAGGCATGGATAATCCTGACAGGGTTGCTTGCTAAGTTAAATCTGAACAGTGCTTTTCAAACCTCTAATTTTTATCTATTTTCAAAAGAATTTAAGAAAGGTGGTGTTTTTTCTTACAGATTTGCTAAGTTAGGTACCGTTTTAAATAAGCTTTTGTTTGCTTTCAGCAATAATAAAAATGCAGAAAGACAATAATCAATGAAAAGAAGTTTAAGACCCTTTAAAGATGTCCAAGTTTCATACAAGAAACTGCAGAGATTAGATTTGTACTAACACTCTGCCTGAAGGCAGAAACTGAACGCTGTACTAAAAAATAGACTGTGAAATAAACAGAAGAACAGGTGATATAAATTATGCATACCAGGCACCACTACAATTTTACTTCTCTTTAATATTAACCATGTTTTATATGTAAAGATAAAATATTGAAAATGAAATTACCTGAGGTAAAACCCATTACATTACATAAAACCAAAACTCCAGGTGCTTATGAAGTTCTTTGGGAGGAAAAAAATGAACTTCAGTCCTGGAAACCTGCTACAGTTTTAAATGATGGAAGAAATAAATGTGGAAGTTAAAATCTAAATCTGCTATTTAAGAAAATTATATTTACAAATCAAACTTACTCAAAGATCAAAGACCTATGCCCTCGAAAATCCTACAGTTCTCAGATAAGAAGGAAATGTTAAGAGACAGTAAAACGGGTAATCCCATCGTGAGCAGTCAAAACCAGATTTCTTTTTACAAGAATCATGATAGAGAACTTTACGAGATTAAAAGAGGATATGATCTTGAGGAATCTTACAACCTAATTTAGACAAAAAATCATTAGAAGGGTGGCCCAGCAGAAGGGAGCATAAGGGAGCATATGGAAGCTAATTTTGCATGCGTGAAGTGACCCGCTATATATATATTTTTAATAGCCAGGGACTGAGTAACAGGGAAAGACCTCAGAGCACAGCATGAGAATAGTGTCTCCCATGAGCAGTAGAAGCAGTGAAGGAGGAGTATTGCAAGTACTCCAGGCAAGGTAGTTGTATCGGGAGATAAGAGACCTGTCATCAGGCATGGCTGTGAAGAACTATGAGAGGTTGTTTATTTAGATCTCAAAGGTTAAAGAATGCAATTATCCACTAAGACCAGCAAAGGTGCACCAGAAAGAGAACCAGTCTGGTCAAAGAGATGGGAGCAGACAGCTAGTTGTCAAAAATCTTCAGGAAAAAGCTCAATAACGTGAGGAGTACCAGGGGCATGTGACATGACAGAGAGAAAGAGAAGTGGGAGGAAAACAAGGATTCAAAACTCTCAGGTAGGAAGAAGCTGTGACTATGATATTCACTGTTGACCAAGCAAATGCAACCAGGAGCCAGAAGTAACCACACAAACCACTTAGTATTTTGAAACATTCTGGAGTGAGCTTTACCAGGCTCTGAGGTTTTGCTTCAGAGCTCTGAGGATACATGTTAAAAATAAACAAACTTTGTCATTATGAAGTTGCTATAGCATCTCACTGCTCTCACTGATGAGCGTGCTGTTTAGAATATATTTTGTGCTCAATACCTTTCATGTACAATTTACAACAGCTGAAATCCATACTTGTTAGCAAGTGCAGACAGGAATCTGCCACATTCAAGAAGAGTTGAGAGTCCAAGTCAATTCATAATTCCTTCAGGAACTGTCCCCTCCAGAAAGCTGCCCTCATGGCAGAGCTGAGAAGCCTCTGCAAGCCTTTTGCCAGGCTTTGATTAGCAGCAAGGCTGAATTAAGGTTGTAGGAGTCTGTTAATGACTCCTGTTTGGTCTCCCACCCAGAAATTTGGGAAAACTAAACAGGCTTTTGCCTCATTTGTCAGCAATGAATCAAATGGGTTAAACAGTATTTTACTAAAGGAAGAAGGGGTCAATTGGAAGATGAACTGGATCATCTACAGAAACTAAGTACTCCTTTTCAAAAGTGCAGCCAAAGCTATTTAAATCTGTTTCCTGCTGAGACAACTGCTAGGGCAGCTGTCTGCTCCCAACCTCTGTCAATACTAGCTCATTCACAGCTTGTAGCTGTTAAGACCCAGGGTTAGACAGATAAGATGTGCCTATTCTGTGCAGTTGTAAGGTCTCATCCCAACCACAGTTGAGCCCGTAATGTGAGCTGCCCCACTATCTAGCTGCGCTAGCTAACCGTTCCTGCTAGCTGCTCCTGCTCTTCTAGCTGTTCTGGCTAACCACAGCAGTTATGCTGGCAGGTCTCATTCCCCAGCTATCCTTTCTCTTTACCAAGAATGCATCTGGCATACTGGGCTACATATAGCTCTTAACAGTCAAAATAAACTTCTTTAACAGACTCTCCTAGCTTTTCCATCTTGTGCTTTTGCACCTCACAGTTGCACCTCTTATTTCCTCCCCTTTATAGCACACCTACCTTTTCAACAAGAACACCCCAGATACGGTAAAACATTAAATACCAAGCGAGCGTATTTTAGACTTGCCTGTTGGTTCTTTTCATTCATTGCCCTTTGTCTTTACTAGTTGTCAACAAAGCACTCTGCTATATTCAGGATTGCACCCGTCTGAAGTTCTGGAGGGAGAAGCTGCTCATCTCTTTTCGGCAGCATGCTGATACTTGGAGTGAAATGGAAGCTCCCGCAACTGAATTGGCCACAGCCTTTTCACACATCCCCTTTTATCAGTTTCTGCAAGTATTTGCAACAAAGGGCATCAGTCCCCAGTACTCCACCTCACTGCTCTGTACCGTTTGCTTCCTTCTCCTTTACTGTAAAGACTATCATTACAGTTTGATTCCCCTCCTTCCTTTAGCAGCTTGAGGGGTTATGAGAGCCTCCCTGCAGCTTGGTCTCAAGACTGCAGCTACCCGAGAGACTCAATCTATCTCCTGACTCAGCGTAAAGAAGGGCTTGTTCCTGTTCCAAAGCGCAGCTTCGTGACCTGCAAAAATCTCCTCAATTTGGATGGCCTCATGGTAGACAGGAATCATAGTTGAACAAGGCAGAGGATGAGATGACACTGTAATAAGATAGCTCTTACCCGTATTAAGTATTAGTATTGCAAAGGTCTGTCCCGTGCAGCCCAGTCAGCAGGCTCTGAAGTTAAATCTTATTTTTGTGCAGGTTCTCGGGGAGACAAAGAGAAAAAGCACTGAACATTATCAAACAAAATAGCCTTGTAACTCAGCAGAACAAGCAGTATGTAGATTTAATTAACTCCTTGGCACTGTCAATTGTGGCATATCCTGTTTTCGTCCACGGGCAGCACACCAAGAAAGCCTGGCTGTTTGGCATCTAGAGGGCTACAGATGGCTGGTAAAACTTCTGTCTGTTCTTGTTTACAGCCAATTTCTGGAGTGCAACAACAAGTGGCGAGACAAGCAAAGGCTTTCCTTTCCCTGGGAAAGATGGCAGAAGTGCAGGTCAGCAGACAGAAATCCAGTGGAGAGAAGTCATGGCTGTGGTTTGCTACGGTGAAGTCTCTGATTGGGAAAGGGGTGATGCTCGCTGTCAATCAAGGCAAAGTGCAAACAAATGTGCTCAACATTGCGAATGAGGACTGCATAAAAGTGGCAGCTGTTCTGAACAATGCCTACTACCTAGAAAACTTGCATTTCACTGTTGAGGGAAAGGACACGCACTATTTTATCAAGACCACCTCCCCCGAGAGTGACCTTGGGACACTGAGGCTGACAAGTGGGCGGAAGGCCCTGGAGAACGGCATCAACGTCACTGTTTCCCAGTCCACCACTGTGGTAAACGGCAGGACTCGTAGGTTTGCTGATGTTGAAATGCAATACGGTGCTTTAGCGCTTCACGTCCGCTATGGCATGACACTTGATGAGGAAAAGGCCCGAATACTGGAGCAAGCCAGGCAAAGAGCTCTTTCCAGTGCCTGGGCTAGAGAACAACAGAGAGTAAGAGATGGAGAGGAAGGTGCCAGGTTGTGGACAGAAGGAGAAAAGAGGCAGTTGCTAAGTGCTGGAAAGGTACAAGGATACGATGGGTACTATGTACTCTCTGTGGAGCAATATCCAGAATTAGCAGATAGTGCTAACAATATACAGTTCCTCAGACAAAGTGAGATAGGAAAGAGGTAACACACTGGCTTAGCTCAGGCTGCCAAAGAGACTGCGTACCAGTGTCTTCTAAAAAGGAGACCAAACTGTTTTGCTGCATTACTACTTGAGCCTAAGCTTACATCTTTGCTCAGATTTTTTCTGTAGCACAATCCGAACAGACTCTGTAACGAAAAGAGCGCCTTCCAGAAGAATGATACTGCTAATGACAAAACTTTTTTCTCAATGACCTTAAAGGTGATCTGCTTTAAAGAATATGTTTACATATGCATATCGCTGCACTCAAGTTGGACTGAAAAGTATTAAAAAAAAAGAAAAGAAAAAGGCCTACGGATTTTGCAACAGGCTGTCTGTTCCTTTGAGGCACTGTATTTAATTAAGATACAGACCCATACAGTGTTTCCAAATATTACTGAATTGTTGACCTTTGCTTACGAGTAGTCGTCTCTCTCTTTCTCTCTCTCCTCTCTCTCTTTCTCACTGCATAGGATGTGGTATATATCTGTTAATTTTAAAACGTGGGGCAAAAATTACTGTTTATAGACAACCCAACTGCTTTAAACTGTGCTGCTTTCTAAAAGGACATTGGCACAAGTGACTTATGCTACCATGGGAATTTAATAATGGATTTTACAATGCTAACATGGTTTGCCTTGGGGGGAAAATGGCAAGTAGAATCCTTGTTGCAGATAAGCAAAGGAAACCCTGATTTTTTTGTAAATTATGTGAGACAAGTTGTTTATGGATTTTTATATGAATTACAATTTACTGTACATCAAATATTAGTCTCAGAGGAGTTAATTTATGTAAAGTGTTTAAAAAAGTTTATACTTAAAAATAAAACGATAAAAACATGTGCTGTGTGTGATTTTTTTAAAGAAAAAGGAATTGCACCTTTTATGTTATAGCTGTACAGTATAAAGGATTATATTGTAGAGATATAACAGTGATGACTAATGTCCAAAAGTGTTAATATTTTTGTATTAGGTTTAAAGCTGTGCATCTATCACTCTGCTGATAGGATGGGACACTCCGAAGTGGCTGGCTGAATCAGACCGCAGCTCCCTCTCCTCCCGTACCTCTCCTGTCACCCAGGCCAGTGCCACTTCATCAGTCATTGTTAGAAGGCACAGTAACCAAATAAGTCTCGTTTATTATGATGGAAGACTTTAATAGGTTGGGTTTTCCTTGTCTTTTTCCAGCCCTAACGTAATAAATGGACATTTATTCATACCAGGTGGGGTTTCTGTTGTTTTTTTAGAAGCTTTGTTTCACAATGGAGAGAATAGTGTCTCAGGTGCTTGGCAAATTGTATGTAGAAGAAGAAGAAGAAATGATGTAGTTTCATCCAGTTATGTCAACTTTGTCTTCTGTATAATACAGCTCTTTTAGATGTTAATAACTCCAGATAGAAGAAGCGTACCTCTGACCTGATGCTACAGAATTGCTCTTTAGGCAGGCAGGCTGTTCAGTAGGTTCATCTGCTGGCCTTCAGCTGGCAGATCAAATCCCATTACTGTGAACACTGAACCTGGGGATGGAGAGGAAGGTCCAGTTCTAGTGCCTAGTCTGCATCTCCACACCACTGCATAGATTTGGCATGCTCTGCTCCAAGGCCCAGTATATTTGCTGCAGGACAGAACTGAAGTGTGCAGCTGGTTCCTTATAGGAAGCCTGTGGTGGCATCTATGGCATCTGTTCTACATCTTGGCTGAAACCATTCTTAGAGCTTTACTCTCAAGAGCACTAAATTCAGCCACAAAAATAAATATTTTTAAGATGAGACAAAATTGGGGTTTTTTGATGTTCATTGAAATATACACAGTATTTCTATCCATGTATTATAATGACAAAACATAGTAAGTGAACGTGTCTTAACTATGAATGGTTCAAGTGGATGTAATAAAAATAGTTTTCTAACTGCTTTGTATTCTGAGAGTCTATGGTATTACATACTCTAAATTGCACATTAGGATTGTTTGATAAACAGATCTGAATTTCTCCCAGCCAAGTCACTACTGAATCTACAGTATCAGTGCTATTACTGTATGTGTGTATTTGGTAGAGCATACAGAACTAATTACACATATAATGAATGCTAATCATCTATTAGAATGAAAGCACAGATTAGTTGTTAGTATTTTTACCCTTGAAGTCTTGAGGGCCCTAAATTTCAAGAGGATGATATGTCAGACCCCAGAGGCGTGTCATTGATCTACGTATTCTTTTTAAAGATGTAAAATGCTAGGTGTTTGCAGTTCTGTTGGGTGGCTCTTCCACAGCACTGTATTTAGCATGCTGTAAGTGCTCTCTGTTGAAATAGGCTCATATTCTAAATTATGTCAAATGTTTCTGTTCTGTTTGAATATGAAAAGCTTGTATAACATGTCAACAATGAAATATATCTTCTACTTGACACAGTTCCTTCTCCTTTGTTCTGGCACCAATAAACAACAAATTATAGTATCTGTTGGTGATCATTTCAGATAAAGTCAAATCAAGCCAATTAGTGGCCTTGTTAGTAGGTATAATGAGCCTATTTCTTGCTAAAAAAGACTTGTGATCTGGACATGCTCCTGCAGGAAATAGTGACCTTGGGGAATATATAAACAAAAGATCTTTTTAAAGAAAAAATATGCATAATTAGAAGAAGCATATTACAAAAAAAGAAAGGAGATTCTAAGTATTTTAGGCAATGCCAGTCAAAATGCTATCCTGATATTTTGAGATGTATATTTCGTCTGATTTGTATTGTTCTTTTAATTTGCCTTCTTAACTTTATATGTGTCCTGAATTTTCCACAAATTGATAACTATAGATTGCATCTGGGCTTTCCAATAAAAGCCAACCCAATGTGTGTGTGTGTGTGTGTTTATATTTGTTTTTTAAATCTGTATGTCAGATACTGCATCTGTGCTATTGCTTTTCTCGTTGTATCGGAAGAAGCAAACTCATCTAGTTGCATTGGTATTGATTCATTCGCTTCACAGTTGGCAGTATCTTTTTTGACTCTGTCCAATGGCCTCATCTGCTAACTCAGCAAAGTGAATTACTCCATGGGATCTCTCAGGTGGCCTACTTTAGAGAAAATATTAAATATACCTCACAAATCCAAATCTTTTATAGATAAGGAAAAGCCAAAGAACAAAAAAATCACTTAGAACTGTTTTCTCTCATGTCCTCCTGAGTAAAAATACGACAAAAGGTATTTGATTATAAATAACTAGGTTGGCAGTGGTAGTTACATATCTACACAGAAGAGATCCTTCAATCTGCATTTAGACCCACTTTGCAGAAACTGCTGACTTCAGCATTGCTATATGTCAAGAGACTGCTTTGATTTTAGTTGGAACAGGCAGACTTCACCACACTTACTTTGTAGTGACAACCTCGAGTTGATAACATGTTGATCCAGCATGAATCGGGTCACTCTGCTTAGCTAACTGTGGCCTAATTTTGTTATTTAAAAAAAAAAAAAAAGCCAGTAAGAGAGCTTTGTATGTTCACACTTGGGAGGTGAGAGATTTGCATTTGACAAGGGAAAAAAAAATGCCAGTTACCACTGCCACTTTTCAGAGGCTTCAGTGATGGCTGAAAGACTGTAAAAGAAAAAACACTGCATAAAATAACAGTTTAAAATGATTGTCTATGAGAGAATAGGCTGCATTTGCAGAGAATCTGAGATGACAAAATGTTTGAATTCTGTTTCCAGAAAAAAAAGAAAAATCTTCTAAAAGTGTTAATACCTTGGTTTACTGCTAACTCCAGAATGGCAAGCTACAGCTATACATATGGCTAGCTTGAGAACCTTTAAGAAAAAGAGGAAGACACTAGTGTGTAATTCTTTGGGGATGGGAAACGCAAAGCAAAGACACTCATTAGAAACAGCTTCTAAGCAGCTTATTAGAAGCTGCTTATTTGACACTTATTAGAAGCTGCCAGGGTTAAAAATAAGCCAAAGCAGAGAGCATCACACAGCATAAACTGATCAGCACAAGCACAGTGAAATCATACCCTTAACTGCTAAGCCACTTCCAAACCAACCAGACTGATCAGCTTCTCATCTACAGCCAATTAGTGCTAAGGACTAACTATGCAATGCTTATAAAATTAAATTGATCTTTGACTGCATACACAAGTTGCTGGGGCTCAGTGATCCAAAAAAAAAGCCAAAATGAAAACCAGTTAATTGATGGGTAGGTGCCAATTTTTTCCCCTGGGAAAAAAGGAACACATGGTCTACAGCTGTCACGCTGATGGACAGGGCTTAAGACTTTAATTTTTTCCTCTGAAGTTTCTAGCTTTGTGGCAAAGTGACCATATGAGGCAAATTTAACTGTGTGAGTGCCTAGGCTAGACCTATAAAAAAAGTCAAAACACTAACAACAAATAAAAGCCCCGCTCCTCCCCCCCAGCCCATTTTTCAACAGGAGGAATGTAAAGAAGGATGCCAGCACTTAATTAAGTGCACCAACAAAATCTGAAAAAATGCAGCTTGTCTGTTCATCCATCCCAGAAACCTGAGTATTTGTTGGAGATCACTAAAAATGTCTTAGGCCTTTCAGGGTGAAAAGATGGTGGAAAGGTTTGTTCCTCAAGCCACCTCCTAATCACAAGATATAATATTGGCTATTGCAGTTGGCACTGTGAGGGTGACAGAGGAACAAGAACAAGCTGTTTGACGCTCGGGCACAGTCCTGCTTCAGTAACTGGATGTACTGGGGATGGCGGGGGAGGGAGAGGGAAAGGGAGGTGGCCTGTCATTAGGTGGTCTAAAATGCAACAGTCAGAGTGAAGTCACACAGTACCACAAAAATACTGGCATGAGGATTATCTTAACTGCACTATTCTTTGTACACATGCCTTAAAAAAAAAAAAAATCTAGAAAAAAAAATATCCTGGCCTCATTTCTAGCATCACAAATGCATGCAATTCTGAGCTGTGCAAGGATGACATAAAATGCATCCCTAAATAAAGATAAATATGCTAAATATTAGTCCACACTTCTAAACAAAGCAAGCTAAACAGCAACACCATCCCTTTCAGTACGTAAGAGTCTTATGTGCAATTTGGAAGGTGAAGAACAAGCATAATAACATGGCAGCTCATTAGTGTGTCATGTTTTCACAGAACTAACTTTATTGCGTTTAGTAGTTCTGCAGGTAAACTCTCTTGCTGTTAATTACTATAACTTCCTAGGTAAATTGAGTAAACCTTTTAATTTACTAAGTCAAAATTCTGTCATTGAGGAATATAAATTTCTAGAGACGCATGCATTTTTTTTCCTACTATAAACTAAGTCAAAGCTTATAGTAACATAATTATGCAGCTTAGAGTTAATGGTTCCCACAAAGCTGTCTTAATAAAGCCTTTTGGGATTCATGAGGAAAAGGAGGAAATTCAGAAACTAAGAACAAGGCTGGAAGGCGACAACATGTTTCAACTGGCTCTAGTTACTCAATCACACTTAAGCTGTCTGAGACAGCAGGGCGAGCGCCATGCATTACAGAGGCACGTGGGAAATGGTTATCCCAACGCAATGAAGTATTTCCACATTCCAAGCCCAGGAATCATTTTAAAACTGAAATTACAGGAATGGCTATCTAATGAACCGACTAACCTTCCATCAATCAAAAAAAAAAAAACCCACAACAGTATGGGGAAAGCTAATAGACGAATCAGTTAAGAATTCAAATCTGAGAGTAACTATAGGCATGTGATGCTGTAGAAAAGTCCATCCAGTGTTTGCTGACCAGTACTGGGGAAAAAATGGGCTGGGGAGGCTGGGGAGTGTACAAAACCATAACACTAGGACCAGGTGCTAGTCACCATTTTCCACAATGATGGGGAAGCGCATATAAAAAAATTAGTGACGCCAACATCTGCAGATGACAAAAATTGATGGAGTAGCAAATAACAGCTAGGACAGAGCAATCATAGAGAACAATATGGATCACTTGCTGAAGTGAGCCCATTGAAACAAAATGCATTTTAATACAGGCAACTCCAGAAGTAAAACAGAATAAGAAATGCAAATCTTTCTATGAAAGGTATGTAGCCGCTTACAAGAAAGCAATGACTGGAAAGAATGAGGAGCGCATAATAGATAAATAACTCATTGTGAGATTCCAGTACAATAGTGGTGGCAATGAAGAGCTCACAGGGGTGGAGAAGCTTAATGAGATTATTGGCCTTGTTAAACAAGGGAAGTAGGAAGGCAATGTTATCTCTGCATATGGCACCAGCAGCACTACTCTTGTGTACAGTCCTGGTGCATGCACCATGAAGATGCTGTTAAAACCCTGGAGAGAGAGACCAAGGAGACATTACACGTAAATCTGAGGCTTGGCAAAAAAAACATCTTGCAGGGAGAGATTTAAACAGCTCAAAAAAAAAAAAGTGCCAAAGGGTGCCATGACAATAGACTGTAAGTGCCTTCACAGAAAAAAACCACATTGTAGTAAAGTGCTTCTAAACGGGGGAGGAGGGAAGAGGCAGTGGGTGGGAATGCAATTCTGATAAAATTCACATTAGGAATTGGGTACCAAAAAAAAAAAAAACCAAACCCTGAGGGGGAGCTCTGCTTCATGACCGCTAGAACAAACTACAGAAGTAGTTTCCAGAAGCTTTTGGCAAAATAGGTGGCTATTGGAATTACGTCATGCATGCTGGCGACGGGTGTTTAAACCAGGTGATGGCACTGTCCATTTAGCCGCACAGGAGACATCAAAGTGAAACCTCTGTAACTAGTAAATGGGTTTGTCTTGCCCTTATCCCTTTCCCAACCCTGAAATATCCAAATTAATTTGACAGAGACTGAAGCCAACAAAGATTGCTCTAAAAGTCCCGAGTTTTTAAACGGACAGTGCAAGGCTGAGGCATTTTAAAAACATCCCTTGGTTTTCACAGCAGAGATGTGCTGTTCTATTACTTTTTATAGCAGCTGATTATTAAAACTAAAATAAACCTCCTCACTCTCTATTAAATTCTTTTCACTAGCATAGTAGGAGCCAATATGCCTGCATGTTTATGTCTCCAAGGCACCCAGAGGCAAGTGTTTAGGTTAAAAAAAAAAAAAAATAAAACCTTGTCTGCGCCAACAGCGACTGCACTTTGCCCTGAGCATACATTGCCCTCAATTACCGACTCTCCCTTCCCAGGTGTTTCATGCTCTGTCAGCTCCAGTGAAGGTGGGATAGCATCCAGTCATTACTCGGTGCAAAATGGGGACCTGCTGCCTGCAGCGTCGCCAGGGCGGGCTTGCTGTGCTGGCACCCAGAACGCGAGGGTGGCCACGCTACCGCCCCTGCCTTACCCAGGGAAAGGAAATTGCTCCCTCCCGGGTCCTACCCCACCTCACAACGAAGCTCAGACTTAAGGGAAGAGATTACAGGGCGCTCCCAGCCGCAAGCGTGCCGCTACCTGCCCAGGCACGGCAGCCCGACACGGTGTCCGCGCCAGGACGAACACCAGCTCCCCTAACCTCTTGACCCCCCGCCATCAACGAGCAGGGCCGCAGCGAGGCCGCGCACACACACACCACCCCCCCCCCCCGAGCCCCTAAACGCGGCGGCGCGGCCTCGGGCAGGGGGCCGGGGCCGCTCACCTTGCCCCTTCGGCACCTGCTGTCCCCTCCTCCGCCCCGGGGCAGACGGTGGCAGAGGGCGGCCCCGCCGCCGGAACGGGACGGGACGGGACGGGACGGGACGGGACACCGCCCGCCCGGCCCCTCAGCAGCGCTCGGCCGTGGCTCGCGCGCCCCCTGGCGGGCAGGGGAGGGCCGGCAGCGGCCGGCCCCGGGCAACGGCCTCGGCGCGTGGGCGCCTTGGGCGCCATTTTAACGGCTCGGTGCGGCCCGCGCGGCGCTGGGGGTGCGGGCTGTTACTGCTGCTCCACGGTCCAGCTCGCTGAGGCCGGGTTCTAGCAATAAATAAATAAATAAATGGATAAATAAATAACTACTGCCTTAAGTTGCCATGTCCCCTAGAGCAGCACCTCATGTCGACCCGCAGCACGGCACCTGGCTGACCCAAGCCGGGCAGGCAGCCTGGCACGTCTTGCTGAGCCCAATGCCACCTCCTGCTCCCTCTCCAGCCCCCCTGTAATGTGCCATACCCGCAGCCCTGCAGAGGAGGTGGCAGGTGCTCCTGAAGGGCAGCGCCACGAGTGGGACCCTGCCTGCTGCCCGCAGCCCGGCTGCCTGCAGCCTGCAGGGCTGCCCCATGCTTGCCCCAGTCCCTGCTGCATTGCACAGCCGCAACGGCGAGTCCTGCTCTGCGATCATAAAGCAGGGCCCTTTGGTTGGCAACTCAGCCCAACTCATCACACTTAACGATGAGTAGCTGCGCTAATACCACCTTGTTCCTTTTTAAATGCAATCAAAGGGTGCCAGCTTGACTGCTGGTATATGCATTTAGTAAAATACATGGGGGTTTTTGTTTTTAACTGCACAAAAGGTATTTACAGATGGCTTTCATGTGCAGCCAGTGAAGCGCAACAGTGTAGAGATCAACTGCTTCAAACAAAGAGCAGCCTGTTTCTCAGCTTAGCTGGAGGGGATATGCTCTGGCTGGAGGCAGCCCCACGGTAGCGGGTGGCTGGCCGTGGCCGTGGGCGCTGCCGCAGCCTAATACCAACGCTGGGCCAATATCTCAGCCAGCTCCTGCAGGGCAACAGCCACCTCGGTGGAGGGAAAGGGCTTGGTCTGATATTGTGCAGCAAAGCATATGTGTGCGCGTGCCTTCAAAATTAATTTGTAATTTTTGCTCCTCAATAAATCAAGGCGGATGCCCCTATAAATCCTGCTCCTTAGGAAGAAAGCAGAAGGCCAGGAACTGCATGGAGTAAAGAACAGGGCTGTTTTTCTTTGCAGTGCCAAGAGCACATCAGTGACAGTGCTGTGCTGGGTCAGGCCTTCACCCTCTGCTAAGTTAATACCAACAACTCCTTCATCTAAAGGGCAGATAGTAACTGTGGGGCCCCCCTTGCACTTTTCCGCCTTTCTTTCCTCCTGTTGCAATAGCAATAGCCTCTGAAGGAGCTGCACTAATTAGTTGCTGTTACACTTCTTGGGTGGCTGGAAGAACACACTGCCTCTGACCTCATGCTTTGCAATGTACCTTAACAGCTTATTACTGCTATTGCATGGCAGCAATGGTTCATTTTATAGTTACTTTGAAAGAGCCATTCCTCTAGTGCTGAAAAATAATCTAAGACTAATGCACAGTCTCTCCAGAAGACTGCTGTTAAACTGTCTATAACCAAGTGTCCAAACACTGCACAAAGCTGTTTCATTTGCTTAACATCGACTCACTAGCAATTAATATTCCTGACATAACAGCGCACTACAAGGCCCATAAAATCTGTAGCAGTAGGGGAGTGAAATGATTATAACTTTTTTTTTCTTTTTTCAATAATACCAGACTACCGTTTGGGCACTGTAATCTTTTCAAAGCAAGACGC
This sequence comes from Gymnogyps californianus, assembly GCF_018139145.2. Classification (NCBI taxonomy): domain Eukaryota; kingdom Metazoa; phylum Chordata; class Aves; order Accipitriformes; family Cathartidae; genus Gymnogyps; species Gymnogyps californianus. Next base: position 37,491,649 of record NC_059474.1, on the reverse strand, counting down.
TGAGCTGCATCTGAACAGCTGTTGTTTACTGAAGCAATAATTAGCAATGAACCAGTCAAAATACCTGCTACCTTGCACAGCAGCTCAGCGGTCACTTGCACCTTGTGCCTGGAAGCAGAGAGGCTCTCAGCTTCACATGTAGACTATACTTAATAAAAATCTCACTTAACTAACTTTAAGAAAGAAATATTTAAAATGGCAGTGTCAGCCAGCCTTATGCATACAAGTAATCTCACTGAACTCATTGTGAGCTGGGAGGCACAGACTTCAGCTCATACCAGATGTCCCTAACAGTGGTTTTCAGCTGGTGGGGGACAGGACATGCTGCAAATAAGGTGTTAGGCACAGTCCTGCTGAGTGGGCTGTACTGGCTCTAGGCAAGGCCAGCTGCACCCCACTCCTGGGACTGAAACCTCTGGGGAAGCACGTGTACAAAGCCATTTGCCAGGTCTGCAAGTCTCCTGGTCTTCCAAGGCTTTTTAGCTTAGTTTGAGAGAGCAGCAGAACAGCAGTAAGAGGGCTGCAGCAGACAAGGGAGCAAAGAGGTAGCCATTGGCCATGTTGAAGGTGGACCTCCTGATTCCACACCTGGATGAAACCTAGAGATCTCTATGTTCTTCCAGTGGGGGAAATCACTGGGGAGAAAGCAAGACATCCCGAAGTAGCCATTTGTTTATTGATTAGGGCATGCTGCTGGTACGTATGAGTTTACATCCAGGAATCTGAGCCTATGTGTTACATGTTTTCAGCTCACATGCTAACCACCTGGTTACTGGCAGGAGTGGTATATGTATTCATCCCCCTGAGACTGAATGAAAACTTCAGTATACACCTGTATATGTACATCCCAGGTAAGGCTCAGAAATCAGGGTACCAAGCGAGGCTATAGCTAAACCGTTCTAATGGCCTGCTGCTGTCCGAAGGGATAGTCATATGCCTTTCTCCCACCTTTTCCCAGCCAAAGCTTCCCATCACTTGTGCCAGCACTTTGGTACAGCTGATCCTGTTGTGAGCCACTCTGAGGACCTAAATGCCCTCCTTCCCTGAGATTCATTCTCCATGGATCTTAGCTCTCTGGTGTGCCTTCAGGTAGCATGAGACGAGCATGGCTGTGGACCCAAGTTAGAGAATAGGAACACGCAGCCAGGCTCATTGTGAAGGGGAGACAGGGGCAGGACCTCACTGACCAGAGCCAGCTGAAGCGGCTGTCCCATAACAGTTTCCGTCACCTGCTCCCTCTCTGGCCCAATAAATACTTAATTACCTAGTTAAACACAAAATAGAACTAACTCAAGATGGAGAAAGCCATACCTCATACTAGCAGTAGCATCCTGGAGCTCTCCCCATCTGGGCTATTAGAGATGGAAGTTTAAGTCTCCAGGCCAGCAGAGCACTGGAAGCAGTCTCCAAGGACCCAGGGAGGGCTGCCAGCTGCACCAGGGCGAGCAGGATGCTCCGCAGACAGGCGTCTGCCCTGCTCCAGAGATTCCTTCTCCTGCATGGGAAGACTTGCCTGCCAAAACTGATAGGTACATTTCCACTAACAGCTGTCAAATCAGTGGCTCCTGACTAGAGAAAATAATAAAAATATTCTGACAGAAAATTCCTGACCAGCACACAATAAGCCAGAAACTGACTTATCTCATTACACCTGTAGTGCCTTAGAGCTCCCTTTCCTGGCTAGTCAAGTTGTCCTTTTGAGATGGAGCTCTGATGTTAGAGACACAGGGATCCAGGACAGTAAGTTATGAGCTTGAGGCGTTTCAGTTAAATGAAAGAAAATATACTTTAAAGTTTAATTTTTTTTAATTATATTTTTTCATATTATCGAGACATGATAGCTATCACTTCTATCATTGGAAATCCAACTAGAGTCACTGAGCTAGTTAAAAAAAAAACAAACAGGAAACCAGTACAGTTTCACAGGATGAGCTCAGCAAAGTAAGAAATGGCAAACAGTGAGCATGATTTTAAGTGGGGTCTTGCAGATTTAGGTGATAGGAACCTAACTGTCCTTTCAGCGATCTTTACCACCCCAGAGCTGCAACTGCAGAAGTTCAGTCATTTTAAAATAAACATGGCAATATTTACATAAATGTAAGTAAAATCAAGTCACAGCATGGCATACCTTTCAGGTCTATTAAGACATACCCCATGTGGTGCTGTGAGGCACAAGGCCAAATGAGTTCAACAACCCAAGAAATAGAATAGTGCCCTCAAAGTGGCTGGCCTGGAGTGTTATTAAACAGAAACCTGAAATATCTGGAAGCAGAAGGGATTTGCATTTCCTCGTTCCTGTTGGCATGTGCATAAATCACTGCAACTCAGTAAAGAAGCACCATTTGTTTTCCAGAGTCCTATTGCTTTTCTCAGTCAGAGCAGACAAGAAACATTCAACCAAAATGCTACGGATGTGACATTAGCTGACAAACCAAGGGAGATGTGAAGCTGACAACCCATAGTTAAGAAAGGCTGATGAGCCCAGATCTTGCAGCCCACACATTCCATCAGATCACACCATGCCTTATCCCACCAGAACATGCAGCCAGAGGAGCTCAAATAAAAGCGTATCTATAGATAGAAGGTGAAAGTTGTAACGGTACCATGGGAATTCAGGTGATACAAGCCCCATCAGAGGGTTCACAGACGCTCAGCTGCTGTGACTAATGGGATTTATACCACCTTTGATCATAACAGTTCCATTGCCAAAACATTTGTACTGTACAAAATTTGTAAGAAAGACCAATTAGGATATGACAAGTCTTCCACTGAAATTCCTGGATCATGTTGCAGGGTTAGGAGTTTTAAAAAAAAAAACCATAACCAACTGCATATTATTGTAAAAACCTCCCATTACTTATCAGTTAACATGAACAGTACAGTGGTTAATGGTCAGGTATATCCCAACTCAATACCCCCTCCACAAAAGTGCTTGAGCGACGTGTAGTGTGAGTATCTTTTTAATAGGGAGGAAAGGCAGAGGCTGTAGAGAGGATGGCCCAAACAGTGTAACCTTGGCTTTGACTGTCTTCCAGACCAGAAGCCTCTTGCACATAAGGGGAGCTGGAGGAGGCAGAAAGCCACCCAGCTTTCCTCTCTGCCCAGAGTGACTCTTAACATCGGTGCCTGGGGGAGCAGTTTCTCTGCACCACATTGCAGGCTTGGGACATCAAAAGACCTTGCCCTGCAAATTTGCTTCAAAGACTTGTCTGGCAAGAGCAAAAATCATTACTCAAGCTCATGCTGTGGCATACGTACCAAGCCAATGTCACGGCGCAGGTCAGGTGCAAAAGCAGACGGTGTCCCAGCGCTGGTGACACACACAGCCTAAACAGGATGGAGCAGGATCAGGTCCTGAATAGGAGAGGGGAAGCAAAGTGGAAAACAAATAAAAAGCAAAGGAAATACTAGCTAAAGAAGAGAACATTGATTAAATAGGACACCAGTAGCAAGTAAAGGAGCAGGAAGAAAGCCTCTGTACCTCACTGTAGCACAGAGGAGGCAATGTCACAAGGGTTGGAGCAGGGGATAAGGCTCGAAGCCCTGATCTTGCAAGCAGTCATGTACCATACAGGACCTCCTCTCCATCTGCCCTTCAGGCACTTTCTTCTCTCCCTAATATGTCTCCACAAGTTAAAAGAATAGGCATGGGCTGAAGACCAGGGATCTCTCAGATGTACGGGGCTGTCCCACCATCTAACCAGGGTTACAAACCTCTGCTGGTCATTCCCAAGCCACCCCAAGCCTCTGTGGGAGTGGCAGAGAGGCAGGGTCCTTTTTCCCATCTCCAAGCCACCAAGCATTTCCCTCGAGTGCTTTGCAAATGCCTGAGAAGACCTACGCACCACATGCTCGCAGGAGCAGCAAACAAATCTTGTTAGTGGTTTCTTGATAATCTGCGTGCCCAGAGAGAGCACTTACTACTTCCTCGGACTAAGAAGCACCATCTAAGAGCTTTCTTCCTGTTTATTTTAGGACATATTCTCTCACTACTCTGCTGGGGGAAGCCAAGGTGAAACTGTTCACTCTTCCCCCTCCCAAACTTCTGATTCAGGCTGTAATAACTCTAGAGCAGTATCTGTCTAGGGTATTACCCTAGGCAGAAGTGGAAAGTTTCCTAGGGTGAAATTATACAATTATGGCCCACTGCTCAACGCTCCCGCTAGGCAAGCTGGCCTCAGAAGCAGCAGCAAGAGGCTTGTGAGAGAGCCTGCGCACCTTCCAAGGCCACAGGTCTTGTAATATTTCACACCGCAGGGGAGAGGAGGAGGTGAGAACAACAGACGTTCTTAATAAAACTTACTTCTTTTGAAACATCGCTCTTTGAAGCACTCATAACATTGTACAAAAGAAGTCAAGCTTTATTCCCGTATTACAGAGAGGTGATAAGAGTTGCAGGCAACAGCAGGCCAGGAGCAGAGTCAAGAAACAGACCCCAGGTCTCCCAGTTTCTACAGGTCTAATGGTGGGAACAGGCTGCTGTCATGGGAATCTTCTCGTAATGACAGTTTCTCCACAAAGGCACTGACATTTTAGTACTAATTTTAAAAACATTTCCACAACAGCAGTGGAAGACTTAAGTGCTGATGTAATTCTCATGGAAATGAGATTTGAAACGGGATCCACAGTTCCCTGTAAGAGCCTCAAATGTTAGCTTGTATTACAGCTGCCTTTCAATGAGCATTCAAGCCAGTTTCCAAACATCAGTTTAGAAGCTTTTCATACTCAGGCATGTCTTAAGCCATTCGACAGATGCTCTTAGGAAGTTTTGCACTTGTGTGAGATCTTCTAGAGAAAAAGGAGATCTTCAAAGGGATAACAGTATCTACTTCTGATTAAAAGCCTAGCTTAGTATGCTGCTTGAACACCACTGGGTGCATCCTCCATAGCACAGTCTGATCAGCAGTGCGTTGAACATTCAGAAGAAATATTTTTCTTGTCCTGTTAGTTTATATGAAGTTTAGGATTTTAAATGGTTCTTGACTAAAACACAAGTATCGTGCAGTCAGCAGAGACAGCCCTGGACTGACTCTGTTCAGAAGCAGTTGCTTGTGCTCTACACCTCCTGTCCCAAGGGTACAAGGAGTCACGGCAAAGATCCTCAAGTTTTTCACTGGTGCTGGTTGTTGGAGTAGCCAGGCAACAGTTAGCTATCAGCAGCTCCCAGAGCTTAAAGCCAGTACCTGGGGAAGCCTAAGTCAAATTTTATTGTCAGTGTTGAATGCACTGCCACATTTACAACTCTCCCATTCTGTGCTGCACCAAATGCTGTGCCACTATAGCAGGAGCCTAGGCTCCTAACATTTATGAACAGTGAGTTGAAAATCAACTCAAACCACATTGTAAAAGAAGTGACCTATAGTTCTATATTTTAAGCATCAGATGTGATTTCCTTATGAGCTACTAGCAAAGTCTTCCTGTCCTCTAAGTAACCTGCAGACTAGTCCTCTCTTGTTCTTGCATAAAAGAAGCTATGCTGCAATACCCCTTGCAAAGGGCGCCTGTGTCATGCCTCTGTCTGCCCCAAGGTTATCAGGAGTCCCGCCAGATCCCCACATCCCCCAGCAATGCTGGCTTCCTGAGTGATTTGGGGGCCTGTTAGCAGCCTGCCTGTACGTTCATGTAATAGTCTGTTAGGAGATCAAACCTCAGCTGAAGCATAGATGTTTGTTTTATTAGCACAAGGTTTTTCTACCACTCCTCTGGGGAGAAAAGAGGGAAGTTTCTTCCCCGCAAATGTAACTATTCAGACTAAGTAGTAAGAGAGCATAAAAGCCGCTGCCACTGCTTAAACAAGAATAACAATGGTATGAATATGAGAAGCCAGGAGAGACATTTTGTATGCAGTGAAACTCATGTAAGCTACAGAGCTTGGCACCTAATGGAGGAAGGGCCAATGAAGGTCAAAAAAATTACACTGGGATCTCTGCACTACTTTTAAAATAGAAGTGTTGCCTGTTGCTAGTGGCCTTTGGTGTAGTTTTCACTGTGTTCATATGGTAGCTATTCATTGTTGGGTAATTATCTTGTTTTATTTTTCTATTTATTTATTGAATAAATCAAACTAATAAAAATCCAGCCCATGATTGCCATGGGAACACTCCAACAAGGACAGATGCAGTGTATAGCTGCGAGGAAAGAAAGCAGGTTTCAACTTTATTAAATTATACACAAGGCAATCAATACAACTTAACACAAACAGCCCTTGCAGGCTCTGCGCTAACCATCCAGAAGGCTCAACCAGTAACTTTAGAGCCCCTTGCAATACCAAACCTTAACAACCACCATACCAAGTTTCTGTATGGGCACATGCTCCAGAATGCAGTCTTTCTTGCCCTTCCCTTGCATCCTTCTAAAGGGGATCCCAGAAATCATATAGTCTACTTTTCCACCCCATAGACATGCCAGATATTTTTTTCCCTTCCCTAAATCCAGTAGATCTGTGTTGAATGCTTGCTCTGGCGATCCTAGAATTTGCATTGAAAATTTAGTCCTGGTTAAAATAATACATTTAGATAATTTCAAACAGTTTCTGAAAGCAGAAATCAAATCAGTCGCAAACAAATCTAAATTGTTGTTTAGCTTAACTTGGTCACTGTCTCTGCAAAGATGGATGACAAAAGACAGGAAAATAGAAAGCAGAGAGGAGAGGAGATTAAAGCGATAAAGGGCCTACAAAGCTCATAGCAATTTTTCTCCTTAATTTCCTCATATTCAAGGTAATGCCACTGAGAGAAAGCCAATGAAAAGAATTACATGCACTGCCCAGACTGTATTTGTAAAAGGCAGTCTCATCACTCCTGATCCTTTGTATCGCTGGCAGTGAGGGTTGTCTTTCTGGACGTGGCAGGGAGAGAAGGTGCCAGGCATTTGATTAGGCCAGATCACAGTCTCCTTAAGTCCCCCAGCTGGGAGCCATCTGGCAGTAACTCACTCTGTGCAGGTCATCCTTTCTATTGCAATGCCTCCCCACCTGCCAGAGTGCTGTGATTATCCTCCCTGCTCACATCCTCTTAAACTTGTCCCAGCAGTGCTGACAAGACCCCCACCCCACCCCTCATTGCAGAGTTAGGAACAGGCCCCATCTCCTTTCTGCACTGGGCATTCTAAAGCAATCCTAAGATCTCTTTCCTTTAATTCTAGTCCTCTTCTGATGACAGTTTATCAGGAATCAGCTCTGTGATTAAACAATACCTATACTGAGAACTTTGCAGAATAAAAGATAATGTTCATTTGGTTTGTTCCCTCTACCCATACTCTGCCTGCTTCTGGGATTATTCACTGTTTCATTTCCAGTACCAGCCAGCATCATCTCCAGTCCCTAGCCAGAAAGATATACTGGCTCTGCCTGGCAGAACTGCAGCACTGAGTGCGCAACTTCAAACCAGGCAGACACCAATATCTTTCCTATTCAAGTTATTTAAGCCACCAGTGGGTGGTATCTCTTGTGACATTGTTCATCCAGGACAGCCATTCAGCTTCCACCCACACTCTCTTGCAGCATCTCCAGGACAGAGCTTGGCCCTATCCCTAATATCTTTGCCTTATCTACTCTGCCTATAAGAAATCCTACGTGGTGCCATTCCTTCCCTCTGCTGTTCCCCCACGCATACACATATGCATAGGTGCATTTAGATAAGCTTTCCTCAACTACAGGAACTGTGCCTTCTTTTATTAAATGCAACAATCTGCCATCTGTATTGCTTTATTCCTCTTGCATTTCTCAGCACTTTGTGTTCTCGGTCACCATTACATTGCACACCAGAGTGACTGTCCAGTTATGCCACTGCTGCGATAGAAGGAAAGCTTGTGATTGTGATGCATTGAAGCAATCTTTTAATTAATAAACAAACACAGCTCCAACTTGGAAGGGGTTGTGTTCACTTCTGTGATTTCTGCTTTGAGCTTTCTGAGTGGAAGTGGGTTACTCGGAGTTACAACTGTTGCTTCCTATTCCAACCTATTTAGGATGTTATTTGTCTCTCATTTCCTCCTCCATGAAGTATTTAAGCAAAGACTTAAGAGTAATATCGTTATTGCTAACAAGATCGTGTTTATTCTCCATTGCAATGCACAAGCACACAGTTACAGATAAATTGAGCATGCCTGATTTACCTTTACCATACTATTAAGTTATTGCAACACCTTAACTCTCATCTCTTCTGATCAAATAGTTTTAGTTAATTTAAAGTAAGAAGTAAATTGTTTGCTTTCTACTTAACCCTCTAAAGTGTATTTCAGCCTTGAGGCTGAATTACCCATGAGTGGCATTTGTTAGCAAAACAGAGTTTTCCAGAGTTTTGGTTCACTTTTCTTTTTGTTGAACCTCATTATGGCCAGCCAGCTATCATAAATAAGACATCATAGTTGTGTAAGTGAAAGATGTTTCTCATTTAAGCATAGGGCTGTGCTAAACATTTCCATATAAAATTGTTGTTTTCTAATTAGTATGTCAAGGTTGGTATCATTTAGATTGCTAAAGTCTGTCTTTAAAATAAAATATGAATATGTATTTTGTCACAAAATCAAGGTAATAAAATGTTCTGTAGCAGCAACTTGATGATTATGATGTGGCAAGGCATATGTTTTTAATACCAATTTAGCTAAAAACAGTGACTGACTCATAAGGAAGACAGCCTGCATGGGGAACCTTAGGAAGGTGCTTACTTTCTTCATTGCAGTATTTGGTTCCAATGAGGACTATCCAGTAGATCAGGATGCTTGCAAAGAAGCAATTCCTAGCAGAGCCAAAAATCAAAAGTACTATTAAAGCATTGTCAAATCTGAGGAAGTGCTGATCTGGAACCTAACTTTACAATGACTCTTAGCCTCAGCCTGGAACAAAAATCCAAGCTCTGAAAAGCCTTGAACTCTGCAAGTTCACATCTGGGTCCAATCAGACAGCTCAAGCCCATTTCCAAGCAGAGGCAAACTGAAAGGCATGTGGTATGCTAGGGAGACAAACTGCAGATGTTTATTGTGCTCTTGCGCCCTTAGCAATTGTTTTAATGGGTTGGAGCTCCTAGGAGACCGTTTGACTTTTGCTCATGTCTATACTGTTCTCTTATAATGCTGACTGTGCAGAAGCCTGAAGCTGTCAACAATCTGCTTCCAGTGTTATTTCAAGGAAAGAAAAGTGAAGTGACATCTGATCTGTTGAGAGAGGAGGCGGGGGGGGGGGGGAGTATTTTTAAAATATAAAGCAACAACAAAAATCTGTATGGAATCAATATTACAATCGATACCTTCTGCCCCTTTGGAAAGCACAGCTTAGTCTGAAACACGGGTTTCCCCTTCTCTGTTGCAACAACTATCCATTAAAAAGACTAGTACTTACTTTGCCAAGACTGCATTGTCAGTAAGTGTTTTGAAGCTCTGCAATAATGATTATTGTGCAGTATTGCATTTTAATAATTCAAATAAACCATGGAACATTATGCTGTCTACGGCTAAGTAAATACTTTGTTGCAACTCCAGCCTTGGAAAGCATCCTCCATTTCAGTAGAATTGTCTCTTTGCAGAAAGGAGCATTTTGAAACCACTGCTTGCCTTCACAAAGAGCAGCCCTGGCTGCTGCTGGTCTCCTCTGGTCTGTGCAGAGGGAAAAATCTATGATGTTTGGGAAGATCATCATCATGCGAGAACTGTAGTTAAGTGATCTGATCTTTTGCTGTCTGTTGTACCATAAGACCTGTGCAAGCAAGAAGATCCATCCATATGTGTCAGGCATTTAGCTCCTTTCCTTTATTCTTCAGTCATTAAAATAAAATATGGAACTGGAACCTAGACAATGCCAACAAGAAACACCTGCTTGTTCAGGCAGGAGTGACACCATGGCATTTCATTTTTTAAATGGCCCTACAGGACCCTGGTTTGAACACAGAGAATGTGAACTGCAGAAGTTACTGAGGTGAGGTATTAGCACTAGCCATGAGTTTCCCTAGTTCTTCTTACATCCAAGCGCAAATTGCAGCAGAGAAGGAAAGGACCATCATTCCTCTTTGGATGAAGCACAGACGGTAAGTGAGAGAGGCTTTGTAAAGGGCACTAGTGAAGGATGAGTGGATCAGGAAGAGAAGAAAGACTCAAAGACAGTGTGGTGAAGAAATGCTACAATTCGCAGGAATGAGTAGAGTCCTCCAGGAAAGAAAAGAACTACACAAAATTAAAAGAGAAAATAGAGGGCAGGATTAAAAAAAAGAAGTATGATTACTCAAGGGCATTGGTTTCAGGGAGAGAAGAGTTAGAAAATGTATTGCTTAGACTAGAAAGTGCACTAGGGAAGGCTGTCAAACATGGATGTCAGCTATGTAAAAATAGACTGTTATTATTGTTCAGCTGGACTAACATATGGCACACAATGGATCTCCATAGTCACTGGGAATTTTACAGACTACTTAAAAGACATGAGGATTTCACTTACTGTTTTGCCCTAAACACAACCTTTTGTGGCCACTGAGATTTAGATAGTAACAAAAGTGCAAATTCTCAAAAAATGAATGAAAAGTTTTTCTCTTGCTGAGGATACAAAGCATTTTTTTTTTTTCAGTTCTTATATGAATATGACAACACAAAGGCTCATTTCTCTATTCCCTGCCTTAAAAGTTTGTATATTTGTCTTGGACAATTCCACTACTAAAAGTTTGGTGAGGCTGTCTGCTCTATTTAGAGTGGAACAGTAAAGACAAAGGACATTTTCTAATCTGCTAAATCATGTAGCCCAAGGATCTCTCCACTGTTATGCACGTGGCTTTCTACAACCCTCAAAAGATAAGATTAGATTAGATGGAATATTATCAGAACTAGAATCACTAATGTATCACTAGAAAATGAAAGAAGAACTTGCTGTCTATTAAAGTGCAACAAAACTACTAAACAGGAAATGGATGATTCGTTACAATAAATCAAAGCTTAATAAGGCTTTCAATCTATGTGGGTATTTATTTATAGCAGAGAACTGAATAGGCTAATATTTCTCATTCAAATTACATAAATATGTTCTTTACTGTCTGCTAGGTCAAGCAGAGCCCTGGTAGGTGCAGACACAATTCCCCTGGCTTCTGAGAAGTCAAAGTAACCATGCTTTTGAGGAATGTGTTGCCCTGACAAACGGCAGAGTCAAAAGTACTCTATGACAGGTAGAAAATTTGCATTTCCATTAGCAAGGCCTTTGTCAAATGAAATCCCTAAAGGCAATGAAGAATGTGTGTGGAAGAAGAATGCAGCATATTAATTTACCACCACCCCCCAAAAAAATTTCACTGTATAGTTCAATGAAACGTAAGTTAAGATAAAAGGCAGAAGAAAAAGATTTACATTCCAGAGGGCCATACAATAAAGGGATAGTGATTTATGCATGCTTTTGCCACAGGATACCCCAGAAAAGAAATGCTTTTAGATAGCTTGGCTGGCTGGTAATTTATCAAGGACTCAATTCTTCTATCCTGTTCAAAATTAGCAGCTGCTCAAGTAATACCATTAAGATGTCCTGATTTAGGGCACAGGAATCAAACTGAGTCTGTGCCTGAGCCACTTTGCTCCTCTGAAAAACCTGGCCTAGATGCTCAACTACTTGCAAAAATGAGCCCAGTTTTTGCCTTTTTCAAAGTTTATCAAAATATGGATACACTTAAAGGACAGTGCTTCATCTTTTTGGCTGATGCCTTTTAGAAATTAATGAAAAGATTATTGATTTTAATGAGATTCATATTCTTTTATGCTCTGTGACCCCTGTTTTTCATGGATGAAATTCTTACTAGAAATTAACAGATCATCAGTGGAATTACAGATAAAACAAGATACTATTTAATGTGAATAAAAATGTCAGAAATTGGTCCTAAGTTTCATCTGGCCAGCCTTTAAAACACATTAATATTATCACAACTAACCCTGATCGTTTTAGGATGTCTATATCCTGCATTAGTTCTTCATTTATATTCCAGATATTTATCACCAAGGGTCACTTTATCTTGAGACTGATGGAATTAAAATCACAGATTTGGCATGAGGAATGCCCAAAGAAACACAATAATTTATTAGTTGATATTGGTTTCCCCAGATACATTTGAGCATTTCAGGAGAATATGCATCATAAAGACTAACTTAAGACCATACAGAATTAATTTTTGCAAATCTCACTAGTTTATCAGTGTGTTCTTGCCCGCCACAGGCCATCCCACTGAGAGCTGGCCCTTTCCTCAGTATTACCTTCCCTTCTGACACCCCTTCCTTTATTCTGGTGCACATGGCTGTACAGCATGTTAACTGAACTTCTTGCAGTCCTTACCAAAATTTACTTTAGCTTATCTGCATTATTATATCTGTGCAACGCCAACAGCTTGCCTGGACTTCTACATTCAGATGTGGAAACAGGATCCCAGCTCCAAGGCGTTCAGGGAGAATACTTCTGCATCTGTGTGCACTGTCGATAGCTTTAGGAGTACCTGCATTCTCTTTACCAAGTCAGGTAATGAAAGTACATTTCTTTCACCAAGAAGTCTTTTCAGGAACAGCTCAAATATTTACATGCTCCTTTTCATGCAAAACTCTCACAGGTTGACTCTTGATCACAGCTCAGACAAGACAACTGCCAAGTAAAATTATAGTAATTCTTGGATAGGTATTCTTCTAGTTTATTCCTCCTCCTGTATACAGTCATGTTGTAGTGGCACATGCCCCTGTGTGATGTGTGGTGCTTGTACACTACTCCATCAAAAGAAAATCCAAAAGCTTGACCCCAAGTAAAATAGTCATATTGGAACAAAGTTTATGAGTTAACTGGGTTCAGAAGCATAAGTCCTAATAATATCTTCCCCTTCAATGGGATTTTTGCTCTAAAGTCATCTATGAGCTTTCAAAAAGTCTTTCCAGGAATAAATGAATAGGTTGTGTGACCATCACCCCCCCCCAAAAAAAAATCGCAGCCCTACCAGAGTGAGAGTGCATGTTCAGAGCTGCAAACAATATGTCCACAATGAAGCTGGGTTTTTTCCAAGCATTAAGAAGTATCTCCCCAGATGAATTAAAGAACTGAGAGACCATGCACACTGGGTAGCATCCTATTTTCTATTTGTTCAGAAACAGGTGTAAATTGCTTTCATTATGCTTTTATAAAACAGTGGGTTTTCTACAGGCTGTACTAAGTATTACTTTCTGGTTTGGGCTCTTTCTGCCTCTGTACTTATTTATTCCTGCCTCACTAACTTTATTGCTAGCAAAGTTTTTCAGCATTTCTTTCTTTTTTCCTCTCCCCTTTTCATACAGCAATAAATATTATTCAATTCAACAAATGCATACAAATGGTTTCCATTAGAATTTTAATCTACTCTCAAAATGAAGCAAAAGCTTTGTATAAATCTTTTTAAATTACCAGAACATAAATTCAGACAGGGACATCTCCACCTAGGCTGAGCTGGGGAGTTCACAGCCTGCTGTCCTCGTTCATAAATTAATTGAGGTCTCTAGCTGCTGTAAATGAACAGTGCATCCTGCAAAAGATCATATCTGTCAAGATTGCAGATTGGTTTCTATCAGAGTTTGCAAAAGTCAGAGCACACAATGCTTTCATTATGTCTATGAGTATGGCTTCCCAACTGGAAAGAAATGTGTGTTTTGTTCTGTTGGGCCAAGATTTACAGAAAGCAATTTTCCTCCATGCTCCAGCTATGACAAACCTACTGAAAAATGTCATTTCATGACTTCTTTCATTCAGTCACCTTTTTACTGACAAATATATATTCTTTCTGCTCCATGTGTACGCACCAACTGTGACATTTAATGGCCAAGGAAGGTTAATCACAGGTGAGTACGTATCCCGCTTGGATATTGCAAGCTGTACTGCATTCACTGCCACTTCTCCATTATAAAGTAAGCATGGCTTTAGCTGGCTCACACAACTACCTGTTTTATATTACAAATTCATAAATTTTTTAAAAGGCTCCCTAAGATTCTGAGCATCAGCCAGCATATCCATGAATACCTCTTAGGTGTCTTAAATTGTGTTAAGTTTGTGACAGAGCGTGAAGAGTCTCAAAGGCAAGGTGGATATTATTGTGTCCTCGGTATCATTTTGTCTCTTCCCCTTTGACTTTGCACTGTGAATCTGCAGGCACATGAGGGTGGAGTAAAGCAAAGACAGAGCATCAGATCCCAGACTTTGGGAAGTGGAGGTGGTTTTGCTTTTGGTTATTTTTTTAATCAGTGCCGTATTTGACAATGGTGGCAGGGACCCTAGACACATAAACGCCTGTTTGTAAGAGTTTGGAAATTAAAAGGAGAGTAGGACTGACAAAAATAGCTCTTTACGCAAGCGAGTAGAATTGGTACTATTTCAATTTACAGGTCAGGGACTAAAACTCAAACACAGCACATGCGCACATTTCCTTCTTTGCCTATGTCGGCTGTGCTGGCCCTTCTCTCTTCACAGCTGAAGCTGTAGAGGAGGCACCCCCAAATCACCTTAATGCCAACCTTTCACTCCTACCTCTCTTCTTTCAGAGAAGAAGACTCTCCCTGTTGGGGTGCACTGAGTATTGCCCAACAACTGAGTGTGGTAGTTCTCTGGAAGCAATAGAAAGCCATCATACCAACTCTTAAAAACGATGGGGAGATTCGCCACAACTACAAACATTGGTCGCAGAGAGGTCTTGGTGATCTTGGTACACACAAGACTAGCGAGGCACGGCTAGAAGGGCATACTACGGCATTTTGTTCTGTAAATACACACACAGCCTTTTAAAGAATGCAGATTATTTACGTGCTAAAAGTTAATGTGCCTGTTAATCTCCATTTAAAGGCTTCTGCCTTAGCCTAATAGTGCCAACCAGTTATGGTCCGTGAAACAAAGGTGGCTGCCAGCCACAAGAGCCAAATATGTACTGGAAATTAATTATTTACTTGGCAGGCTCAGCAGTCACTCTATTATCAAAGCAATTGGGGCAATTTAGCTGTTTTATTAAATACTCAATAGTTCTGACCTGTATCACACAGGTGACATTTGGCATCCCTGTGTCATGATGCTGCCTCTTCCCACCATGAGTCAGGAGCACCACGCTGTCAAACTCTTCTCCAGGAAAAATACTTGCAGGTGCAAACATCAGCAGTTGTCCTGGTAGTCTAGTTTAGAAAGCATTTAAAATGTACAACTGCTCTGCGCTGGGCTCACACAACAGGAGGGAAATTTCAGACTGGAAGTTTTTATTGCAACAAATTACAGACTCTTGAAGATGTGGATTGCAGTGGAAACTCTGATAACATGTTCACTGTAGCAGGGAGAAGTCAATATGGTGTGAAACAAAATCCCTCCTAAGCAAATACTCATGCCAACGTTTTCTGTTATATCAGCCTACGCCTGATATATACTAGGGTATAGGTATGTACATCACCCCACTGAACAGCAGCAGAAAAAGGAAAAGGGAAAAAAAGAGGAAAAAAAAGAAAAAATCCTCAAGTATCTGTTAGTTTGGAACACAAATCAAACTGTAGAGATTTTTGTTCAACGACAGTTTGGTCCCCAAAGCTGTGTTGTTGCCATTACAGGTTGCAGTGATGCTATCAGAACACAATTCCTCCAAATATTTAATTTTCCCCCTTCCTTTATTTTAACATACTGTTCCTAGTTACAGTCTTTTGAAGCGAGTAGTCCCTCCCTAAAACTTCGAATATTTGGAAACACCTCAGTGCCATTTTAGGCATCATTTAAAGAGGTTATCCATTTCAAGTTTTCCCCTCATCCCTGAGTTCCTAATTGTTGTTACGCTCTCTCTGTATTACTCAAAGCAGAAACTGCCCTAGACAGGACCCTAGCACCTAACAGTGTGCAGAACACCTAGCAGAACAGTCCTGTGAGGAAGGATAACTTCTCTCTTCTCCATGACAGACATACTCCAAAAGTCATGCTTGTTTTTTGAGCTACTGTATCCCATGGCAAACTCATCTATTGTGTACTACCAACTAACTCTTACACTACTCGGCCTCTCCTATGAAGACAGGCTGAGGGAGCTGGGGTTGTTCAGCCTGGAGAAGAGAAGGCTCCGGGGAGACCTTATAGCAGCCTTCCAGTACCTAAAGGGGGCCTACAAGAAAGCTGGAGAGGGGCTTTTTACAAGGGCATGTAGTGATAGGACAAGGGGTAATGGCTTTAAACTGAAAGAGGGTAGTTTTAGATTAGGTGTAGGGAAGAAGTTCTTCACTGTGAGGGTGGTGAGGCACTGGAACAGGTTGCCCAGAGAAGCTGTGGATGCCCCATCCCTGGAAGTGTTCAAGGCCAGGTTGGACGGGGCTTTGAGCAACCTTGTCTAGAGGAAGGTGTCCCTGCCCATGGCAGGGGAGTTGGAACTAGATGATCTTTAAGGTCCCTTCCAACCCAAACCATTCTATGATTCTATGATTCTATGATACTTGATAACTTTTTCCAAAATTTCTCCCTCTCAGGGACTTTCTGTGTTTCGGATGATTTTTCCCCAGATGGAGTAATTTTCTTTTCTCTCTTGTATCCAGGTGGAGAATGGCAGAAAAGTGGTTAAGGAGCCTTGCAATGAACCCAGTCTTGAGGACAATTACCTGTGTGAGCCTGGAGCAAGACCCAATCAGCCCAACTAATGCCTCATTCATGCTGGGAAGTCTGACACAGTTGAATGCGATACCTTCCTCAGACACAACTGATGAGAGAAACTATCACACTTTAGACACATTAGTCTCATGTACCACCTTGGTTAGTAAATGTTTGACCTTGATTTGTCCACGGTCTAAGACGGGAAGGGAAAAAGTCAATGAGACTTAATGACCCTCTTTCCCTTCCTGTCCCCTTTTCCTACTAAGGATCAGCTGTAAATATCTTTACCCCGGTATTTACCCTCAGATGACTAAGGTACATCCTAAATGGACCACACCGAACTGTAACCTAGAGACAACCAACTGTGATGCAGGATATAAACCAAACAGTAACTGCCTGAGTTTACAGGAAGGCAATCCTCATAATATGCTGTTATATATTTGTTCATCAAATCAGGGGCGGGTTTAACACTGATTTGAAGCATACAATGCTGATCCCCATTAGAGTATCTGACTAAATGGACCATATGTGTATTTGATTAGAATGCAGACAGTTCCGATAGTCCAGACGACTCCCCTAATGAAGGTCTAGCCTACCAAATGGATCAAAATCCCATCAGCTCTAATGACTGGCATCAATCCCTCCCCACCTTTGTTTTCAGCAACAGTGTCACAGTGCTTTCCATATTAGTAACTGAGGATCTAATGACCACAATACAGAGGTAATTACAGAGTTACGTACAAGGCAACAATTTTGTTCTATAAATTATTTTGATTTTTTTTTATTCAGAGATGGTTAATGTATGTGATTATCACAACACTTTTATTAAGGTCTTGCTTAAGAGACCTAAGAGGAGAGACATAAAAGGAGAGCTAGCTCACACAACTGGTGCATGTGTTTCTGTCCTATAAGCATTCTTAGAAAGTGGCAGAGGAAGGGATTTGAGGATCTCGATTACCAAAACAAAAAAAAAATTAAGGAAGGGTGCTCTACGCATGTGTCCAAAGAATATTAGAGGGATTATTTGTCAAGAAACTGCATTTCTTTATGGCAAGTTTCCCACTATTGCTATCTGTCTGAGGTGTTATAATAACCTCTCCTTCACTGAAGCTTCCATCCATAGTTTTCAACAGAAATAGGAGTCAGGAAGCCCAATTTAGGAAATTAATCTATACCTTTGCCTGTGCAGAAACACAGACTGGAGCACCATCCCACTTCAGGAGCTTGCATTAAAATGTGCTGGCAGCAGGACAGAAAGCAAGTGTTCATATCAGTGCAGGTAAATTCTAAAATTTGGAATAAAAATACTACAGAAGAGCAGTCTTTTGAATACTATACTGCTCTCATTTAAAAGCAGAGAGAAAGATAGGATTTTAGTGCATTATTGAGCGGGCACAGAGAGACAGCTTTCATGTGACATGGAAGACTACACTAATCACCAATGTCCAGCCCCTAGCAAGCAATTCATCTTTCTCTCAATCTAGCTTTTAAATGAAAGGTGCCTGCTCTTTCTGAAGTTATTGGATTGTATTCTAACAATAAAGGTAAATTACACAAAGAGTATCTAGAATATTTCATCACAAAATCAATGTGCATTATTTTAAATTTTGCTTTCTTCCTCATAACTTGCATACACACACCCTGATCTATGAAAGTTTCTGTTCAGTAAGAACAAAATTTCAGAAAGCTACTGCTGCCTCAAGGAAAGTACTGAAATATATTCTAAGACAGAAATAATTCTATTTATCAATCATTTTTCTTCCTCACCTCTTTGCTATTTAGAATATTTGCATGAAAATGGGATCTTTATTTCCCAAGAGTTCATCAGCTGCTCCTGCTATGATATAATTTCCATGGATACCAATTGTATGTGATGTTGCAGGCATATGACTAAAGGATAAGGAATAAGGAAGAGAGAAATCAACTGCTTTATTCTTTCACTATGCTTTTGAGTAACTCCATAAACAAAACCTAAAGCTTTATCTAATCGATTCATCATCCACACAAATAATCCACTCAGTCCCTCTCCCTTCCAAGCCCTCTTGGCAAAAATGTCCCCACTTATTTAAATGTGTTCAGTCTTTCAAATATTATCTGCTACTCAATGAGAACAGGACTCAGGACTTTAGAAGGTGACAGAGAAAAAAAGCCATTTTAATTTGCAATTTTTTAAGCTAAACTTTAAAACTTGCTAATTCAGAAATTTAAGTGGTAGATTTCTCCATTTAAAAAAATCTTGGTAAGGTATTACTTTCAGTAAAATGACTAGGAACAAAGAATTGTAGATATAATAAAAATCTATCATCTAGTAAAGAGGGAAGAAATAACAAAGAAAACATCAAGTTTCAAAATATATTTGTTTCATCAGTAGGTACAGCAATTTAATGCAATGTGCCTGCACAACTACACAAGACTGAGTTGCTTCACAGTCTGATGTGGATTTTGATACCTGTGTCTTGTTAAAAATCATTTGAAGAATATGTTATCTTTGGATTAAAGCCATTTCTAATAACAGGTTTTGGATGAACAAGTTTTCTCATTTTGTAACTATACAAAAAATATTTTTCAGATAAGCTTGATCACACTGTGACCCCGGGATTTCAATTTAGCTCAGAAGAGAAATGTCCAGAAGCAAACAGCAGAGTAGGCAGAGAGAACTGTAGTCTCCGTTCATCCAGGGAACCCTGATGTGACTCGCAGGCAAGTCCTTGGAGTATTTTGATGTAATGGTAACATGTGTGACCTATAGAGATGCAGGAAGACAGTCATAACTATAAAGCCTTCACCATTATTTATGATCCAATATCGCAAAGGCAAGGAGATATTTCACAGGGAAGGAAACACACACACACACACAATGAGATCAAGAAGCTTGGCCAGAGTCAAAGGCAGGGTTGGGAGCAGAGCTACAGAGAGAGGTCCCACAGGAAAGCACTAGCCACCGAGGCACAGTCCTGGTCCAAGGGTGGTCAGAGCCTGGCAGTCAGGAGCACTGGGAATGTCTCACTCACTGTGTTTCTCCAAGCCCTAATAGCATCTCCCCCCGCATCTCTCAAGTCAGTCCTGAATTACACTTTGCAAGCAAAATCAAACTTCTCTGCCAGCAGCTAAAGTCACTGAGCCGCTCGGACTCCTCGCTACTTTTGCTTTTATTTGTCCCAGGCTCAGGCAGCACGCTGAGGGACAAGCACAAAAAGCCTCCCTGTAGCTGGCAGCCTCCTACCTAGCAAGCCCATTCACTAGCTGAGAAGAAACGCATGTTAACCCTCAGCACAGCAGAGGGAGAGTGATTTAAAGTTTTCACATCCTCCCTTCTGGTACAGAAGGTTCAATGCAAATCAGTCTGCTGCTCAGCCCCCAGGGCAGGCAGTGTGTCCTGCAATTTTGTAGTCTCCTCCCAGAAACTGAAATCCAAGGTATGCATACCCTGCAACACACAGAGGCGAGGCTCGAAGTATGTACTTTCTGTTCATTCTCTACTTCTCAGTAGCCTTAACATCATCTCTGGGGTAGATACAAACTTTTTCTTTTTTTTTTAAACTTTGCTCATCTGTCAAGTCTCATTGCCTGACATCAAGGAGATCAATCTGCCTTCCTTAAACACAACTCCTGGCTCTTTCAAGAGGCTTCCCTTTTTAGATGTTGGTCTCCTAAGCTCCTCTCCACAGCCTGTCTCCCCTGCTGCATCCTTCAACAGATTTTTTCAAATCAGAGCAGACAACCCATATAGGCTGACACGCTTTTTGCAGTGCTCGCTGCTGACATCTGAATGTTACTACCCAATCTGCCTGCATTCCTGGGCAGCACAGCAGAGGAGAGTGGGGATGAGAGGTGTCTGCTACATGTGTATAGGCATGCACCTTGGAAAGGATGCTTTTTCTGTAGTCAGTAAAAATGACATGGGTGAGGAAACTCATAAACGTTACTGCCAGATAGTTTTAAGCACTGAGACCAGAAGATTTCTGTGGGAGAAAAAATAAAAGGAAACCAAGAAAAGGCAAAAAATCCCCCAGACATTATCAGAATCTGCCCTCTCTTTTGGAGATTTTTCCTTAGAAAGAAAACACATTTGGGTGTGTGAATGCATGACCTGCTCTCTCTTGAATGCCAAATTCTCAGAAACACCATTCATCTTACTAGATATTCCTTCTCCACCTGAGGTAAGGTCAGTTAGTTCTGCGTGCCTGATGCTGGTAGTTATGCCTTAACCTTAAAAAGTGGTCAAAATAAAACAAATATGGTGAAGCTCCAATACCACACCGCTATTTCGACTTTTATAGGGGGTTACCCATTAGAGAAGACTGTGACCTGAAACAGCTCTCCTTTGCTCTTTCCCAGCCTATTCTGGCTCCGCCCTCCCCCCCCCCCGCCATGGGATATGTAAAAGAACACCTTAGTTACATCAGTCTGAGCTAAAAGTGCATTTAAAATCAATCCAGGTAATGCGTAGCCCCCACTTGAGGGCAGAATCTCAAATCGGAATATTTATTACCGAGCTGTAAAGCTGTGTTTTCGGAGACTTTGTGAGGAAGGCATTATTTGAATGCCAGTAGGGACATCAGGCTCCATCTCTTTACAGACCTTAGGTCAGGAAAGGATGTGAGGACATCGTCAGCTTTAGCCCTGCTGACCTAAAGGATAGTTAAGCACATATTTTACATTCTGTCATGAACAGGAAAGATGCAGTACTGTAGTCACCTTAACTGCAAGGGGAATACACACACTTATACAGGCTACCTAGCTCACTGCAAAGGACGGTTGCAGCTTTTCTTGCACTCTAAGCTATGATCAACAAAAAAGAAAAGGAACTGGCCAGAAGTGAACAATGGGATCAGTTTATTAAGGTTTTTATTCAAACCAAATGTATGAAGGTACCATTTCATTATGCCTCACAGCAAGAACCATCCCAGACATCAGTGACCTTTCTGCAGGCTTAAGTCAGTCCCAGGGGTCTAGGATCCCAAAAGCCCAACCCCAGGGACATGTATCCTGCCAAGCACTGACCTGGCTCACTCATGCTCACACAGCAGCATTTCCAGCCAGGGAGATGAGCCAGCATGAGCAATGAAGGGAAGAGCAGCACGGACATCCTATTTCCAGAGCCACCCTACCTCAACCAAGCCATGGTGTCGCCCCAGGAGAGGACAAGTGTCCCTCAGATGGAGATGCTCACCATGGCTCCCACTCTTCTCCACACAACGTGACCCTGGGGAGGTAGCTATAGTGCTGAAAGACCTCTTATTTCAGGGAGGGGGAGCAGAAGGAGCAGCGATCCACAGCCCTGCCAGGTGAACAATGACCCATGCTGCTTCTGCCATGTTCATGCCACTTCTGCCATGCAGCCCTCTTGCTCACATCTCTGCAAATCCTTGGAGGGAAAGAGGCTGTGGAAGAGATGACAGGGGCTGCAGGAAGAGACAGTGAGAGGATGCAAGAGAGCAGGGAGGGGAGGAGGAGGCAGCAGTCAAAACATACACCTGGAAATCACCAGGAGCTACTGTGCTGTGAAAGCTGTTGGTAAGTTTTCTTTTCGGAGTAGAGATGCTGACTCTCAGTGAGATGATACAGTCACCCTCCCTTGCAGTCCCCCAGGTTACTGGCTGTCCATGGGACTCCCTGGAGCAGAGGCTGTAGCTCAGCTGCATCAAGCCTACACTGTAATTTCAGCATACTCCTATAAACTAACCACACAGGTGCTCTGCAGTGACCTCTTAGTGGCCAGGCACGCTAGAAGCACTTACAAAGCCTATCAGTTTCAAAAGACGACTCTAGTTAGCACAAGAGAAACAGATTTTTTGGCATACATGTTCCCTAGCCACTTTGAAAAGCTCCTTCAGTTCAGAACAGGGTCGTCTGACATGCTCAGGCTCTCCACCCTCCTTCTTACTCCAGTTTTTTCTCCAACTCTCAGACAGAGAGGTTCTTTCCCTCCCTGTTTCCAGACAGCTTCCTTTGGCCTTGAAGGGCCTGATAGGTAACAGACCTCTTGGGCAAACATGCGCTTCCTTTTCTCTCTTCCTTTCATCCTCAGACTTCAACATCCCATCACAAATTTGTTTTGCTGTCGAAGACTTTCTAGTCTCCCCTGTCCCTTTCCTCAGGGCAAGTCTCCAAGCACCAGCCAACACTCTTTTACGGTGTTTCCACACCTAATTAGCTTCTGCTTTTTCTCCTCTGGAAGATAGATAAGCAATGTTAACAGCAATGAGTAGATTCATATAGACTAAGGCATTCATGATGTGGCTGTTTCTTACAGTGTAATGTCCCCAGTTGTCACAGAAACATTTCTTCCCCATGAGATTTAAAACCAGAAAGAATAAATAGGATACCCATATCCAATATAATTAAGTACAGTAACCCTTGAAAAAGGGAATACATGGAATACAAAATCCTGGCATCTGGATGTTAAACTCTTCAGCAAAACTTGTCAGTGCTTCAAGAAATAAATATGAAAATCATATCACAAAACACTAGATGCATTATTATTAGTATCTTTAATAACAGTACAAATATTAAAGTGCCATATTGTTTACAACACAAAATTAAAATTTTAATTTTAATCAGTCCTGTTTACCCAGCAACATTCTGATTAGCAGAGTTGATTGAACAGTGGAGGAAAAAAAACCCACTCACAACAAGATATGCCACATAAAAGACTTCAGCACGAGTCAACAAGCAGCAACAGCAGAGTTATACAGCCAACTAAAGAATGTACCCAAGTCTCTGGCAAACTAAGACGCAACTTATGCCACTGAAGCGGTGATTTTAATGTATTTTTTTTCCTCTCCTTTAGTGCAGGGAGCCCTTCTGAATATTTGCATGGCAGAACCGAAATACACATTAGCTTGAAACAATGAAGGAATAGGGAGGTAGAGAGCGCAGAGTAAGAAATCCCAGGAAACTGTAGGCAATCGCTTCTTTATTATGCATATTTTGCTGCTGGAGCACATTATTCTCATTCTCCTTAGAGAATGTTAAGAGCACAGTAAATAATGTCAACAACTAAAAATCCAGCACATCGAGCCTGATTTTTTTTTTTTTTTGGCCTCATATTTGGATGAGAGGGAGTGCCCTGACAGAGGCCAGATTTTCCAGCACAACCCTTGAAGCATACAAGACAGAAGTAGCAGTTTCCCATTCCAACCCCTACTCCTTAATTCCTGCTAAAAAAAAGAAAAAAATCAGGTAGAGACACAAAACAAATCTCTGTACTTCATGTACCCGGTCACATACATCTCCGTTTTAAGTGTTGCCCTTCTGCTGCACAGTTCACAGAAAGATGGTGCCCTTCTTGCTCGTTATTCAGAGCGACAGGCACCAGCCTTCCCACCACAATTATCTGGAGGTGCCTTGGAGGCATGGAGCTGCCCAAGGCGCCTTCCTCCTGGGATACCTCCTCAGCAGGGAAGGGGTTCAAAGCCCAGTCGCATCGGTGCCTTTGAAGCATTCAGATGATGTAAATCCACTGCTCCTGAAGATGAGCAGTGTTAGGAAGCAAGCTGCTGCGATTAAGCTCCTACTCCAGCAAAAAAAAAATCAAATGCTGCACTCTTCCATAGCTTGATTAACCACATGCTTCATTAAAGCTTTCGCTGCCATTTAACTGAGCTGTAAATACCAGGAAGATGTTGGGTTTTTTCGAATGAGGCAGAGATGGTTCACAAATCCTTTTGTTTTTCCTCCTTTTTTTCCCCTCATTTCCTTCAAGCCAGAGTAGGTAAACAGGTGAGTTAAATGTAAAAGGAAGGGAACATGGATTTAAAGGTTTCATATGGGGTTTCTTAGACAGTCAGCTCTGTTTAATGCTTTTCTACCATGTGCCTCTCAGTAGTTCCCAAGGCTGAGAACATGGAGCAGATGCAGACTATGCACTTGAAACAAGTTTTACCCCTCTGTTCTCAAATCAGAGGGAGTGTTACATTAGATAAACCTGGATTTTAAAGGGAAAGGAGAGAGAAATCTGCTAAAAGAGGCTTTAGTGGTGCAAACCCTTTGAGTCCTAGCCACTGAAGAGAGAGAGTTGGTACCTCACACTTCCAGCCCTGTATTATATAAATCCTTTTCTTACCTACAACTGAGAAGAAACAGCTGCAAATAAATGGCCTTTCAGCTGTGGTCACTTCTGTACTTGCTCCCAGTGTAGCAGAAACCCAAGCCAACCCTGTTGGATTACTAGAAGAGTACTGCTCACTGCTCCTTCATGAGCCTCACGCCGCTCGACAGCAGCTTCCAGGCTCCCTGCAGCCCACCTGCTCCCCACAGCCCCCGCCCCACCTTGTAAACTTATCCCAGGCCCCCGGGTGAGACCTAGCCCCGTGTAATTGCTGCTTCAGGGCGATCAGGTGAGGCCTCTGCTGTGCTTTGTCCCACTTCACTTGCATAAAGACTCCCATCACCCAGCTTCAGAGAGAAAAGTCAAGAGTGGCAAGTCAGAATTTTTGTTTATTTTGCTCGTTCTCAACAGCTTAAAACCCCTGCAAGAATCACTTTGGTAGCTGCGGAACTACTGCAGCTATGCACATAGAGCTTTCAGGCTGAGTGATGCACCAGAAGAGCTTTTATTGCCAATGTTATCATAGGCTATTTTGGAAATCAGAACAATTGTACTGGTCACAGCATACTTTTTGTTATCTTTGCGAAAATATTCCTAATATACAAAGCAATAAAATGCTCAGTCAGTGATCAAAGCTTCAAAGATGGAGATTATGCTCTCGTTCAGTATGCCAGCCTGTGAAACCACCCTTTCTTAAATGAAATCTATGTAAATAAGATTGCCAGTTCCTTGGGTTCTCTGACAGGGGAATGGAATAATATTTAAAAGGAAAATCTAGATGATAGCAGGATTTAGATTTAACTTTTAAGACAGAGTTATATTGAACTGGATAGGATCTCAGCATTTTATTTGAATGTGATTTCTTCCTCCAATTAATGCTCCTGAAGTAACTACCGAAGTGCTCCCCAGAGTCTCCTTTCAGCTTCCTGGACTGGGTTTTTCAAGCAATCCCTAATGAAGCCTCAGCCTGCAGTCACCTCCCCTTCCCCCAGCAGGCTGGAAGGGTGGTTTACCACGGGAGTGGTGCCAGTGGTCACGATGGGACCTGTGAAGTTACACACTGGTGAGCCATCAGGCTCAAAGAGTCAGTGGTCAGTGGTTCAAAGTCCAGCTATATTAATGGCTGGAGGAACGGGCTGATATAAACATGACAAAGTCCTGCACCAGGAACAGAACAACTCCATGCTGGCTGGGTGCCCACTGGATGGAAGGCACCTTGGAAGAAAAGGACCCAGGAATCCAGGTGGACAAGAGATGAAGTGTCCTTGCAACAGAGAAGGCTATCCACATACCAGGCTCTACGAGAAAGTGCGTAGCCAGTAGGTCAACAGAGGCGATTATTCGTGCTCCTCTATTCAGCTTATGTAAGACCACATCTGGAGTAGCGTCATCTTTGGGCTCCCCAGTATGAGACAGACAGTCAGGGGACACTAAGATGGTGAGAGGATGGAACACATTATGCGTGAGAAAGGATGAGCAGCGCGCGGTGTTTGTTCAGCCTGGAGAAGAGAAGGTTAAAGGTGGGGGGAACCTAACCGCCGACTTCAGCTACCTAAGGGGTGGTTATAGAGAAGACAGACACTCTTTTCAGACATGTACAACAAAGGATGAGAGGCAACAGACATAAGCTGTAGCAATGGAAATTCTGACTGAAGAAAAAAGAAAAAGACACAGTGAGGGTCAAGTATTGGAATGGATGACCAGAAAGGCTGCAGAATCTCTGTTCTTGGAGATACTCACCTGGACAAGGCCTGAGCAACTGGATCAAACGTAAGTCAATGCTGCTTTCAGCAAGGGGTAAGACTAAATGCCTTCTAGAGGTCCTTCCAGCCCAAATGGTTCTATTCATCTTGAACTTGAGCTTCAGGAGCAGAAACACAGTTTATTGTATTTACCTGTCGTCTTTGTTTCCTCTAGTAATTATTCTTTATTTGGAAGTCAAAGCACTATCCCCTGAACTATTAAAACAAAAAAAGCCAGAAGCATACAGATTTCTAGGCACGCACACAAAGTAAGGGTCAAACTTTCTTTAAGATTTGCTCTAAAACATTAACCTCAAACTAAGCACACGCTGTCTCAAGAGTTGTGCATGTACTTTTCCCCTTTCCATAAAGTTGCCCTGGAAATCAGAGTGCCCGCTTACTAGCCTGAGTCAACTGACAATTACTCTGAAAGCTTGTATATGTGGCTCTATCAGATCAAAAACTGATTTGAACAAATCTAAAATCCTGTCATATTCTCCAGTACTGCTCTTTTGTTACACAAACAGGAAAGTCTTGGGGAAGAAAAAAGTGTCATTATAAAAAAATAGTACATTCCTAAAACCACCTGGACATTGGTTCAAAAAACTCCTGAGTTCTTATGCACAATATACATTCCCATTATCCAAGGCCTGACATAAAGATACTTAAAGTAACCAGAATCACAATGCATATATCTTTTAAGTCTGAAGTTAGATCAGCAATTATGTATGAAGAAAACAGCAATTTTGCTGCCAAAACCAAAAATTCTGCTTCTTTTCTCCCCTCTGTCCCATTGTCAGTCCAGTGTAACTCAAAATGCTTCTACTTATTAATTCAGGCTGAAGAAAAAGATGGTGCATAAGCTGTTTTAGTGACATTTTATTAAAGTAATTTTTCAGGTTTCACCCTCCCCCTCCACATATGTGCAAATTTCTTCTTCTGGCAGTAAGCCACAGACCAATTTTGAGGTGGAAAACAGTTGTAGGAAAAAAGAGAAAGTCAGAAATTACTTTATAAATGGACACATCTTATAATACATTACAACGCTCCCTTTAGTAGCCAAATGGTTCATGAACATTACACTTCATGTAGTATCACAAATGCACAAAATATGCTTTGCATATGATTGCAAAACCAGCAGCACTCTGGAGCCAAGCACATGGCTTAATATTACAATGATGAGTCTACTTCAATGTAGTGGATTTTAATAAGACTTTAATAATACTGGTATGAAGCCAAATTACATAATGTCCCAAACTATGAAACAAAGCTTTTATAGAGAAAATAAAAGCTCATTGAAGTATAACCACATTTAAAAAAAAAAACCAACCAAAACAACCACCAATGTTATCTAAACAAAGCCATTAGGCATATTTAATTTTAAAAATCAAATTAGAGAAAAGGAACTCAAATCTATTCCCAGATCTCAAGATAAAATTAAAAAGGATATTATTTTAGGCAACATTTATGAAAATGAAGGTACTATGCCAGCACTGGGAAACAAGCTAACATCATAATTACCTCTTTTGGCACAGATACGGATATGGGTTGACTATCTCCAATTTCTCTCAAAGGACAAAAAATTATTCAGTTACCTTACAGGTTGATTTTAAGACTGAGCTATGTTGGATTGTCTAGAAACAGCTTAGACCAATAAAATAATTTCCTTCTACACATGAAAACCAACTCCAAGTGAGAGTCCCAAAGGTAAAGAGCCAAATGATTTACTCCCTCAACCCCCTCCAATTCTGGAGTCCTGGGGAAAACAAGGAGTTGAAAGCACCTGTGAAGCTCGGTCCGGCACGGACCATTCTCAGAACAACTTCCTCTCTCACCCCTCCCCACGTATGACAGTGTTAGATCGCAATTGAAAGAAAAATCAGTATTTCATTTGTTGGATAACGCATGCATAATATCACACATTCTTAAAGCTGTATAACCTTTTAAATATTAGTGTTATGCTAGTTGGAAGATTAGTATTTGCATGGATAACATTTTTTGTCCTTTGTTAGGATCAACTATTTAGATCCACATATCCAATAGAGAGATCAACATATATTAGCGTATTCCAATGTACTACTACTTACAATAAGTACTACTGTTAAATTGAGTCTAAATCAATGCTGACAGCCTATCAGAGCATGTGGTGATGAATATAGCAAGAATCAGAACAGTTTTCTTCACATACATTATATTGTCTCATCTACATGTCTCTAGACTTTTTAAGCAGTTTTGATAAAGGCATTAAAAAATTTTAAGTAGATTTAGATTCCACATGACAAGATGAAGTGAGGGGGACATTTTATGCCTTGGATTTCTTAGAAGTCTACTTTAGCTACAGAAGCCATTAAAAAGTTGCAAGTAACTTCAAGATGAAAGGCATTAGCAGCTTTTTAGAAAAGGATAATCACACTCTTCTAGAGACTTAATGAGACTTAATTCATAGAAGCTTTTGACTTGGTCTGCTGTTAATTGAATCAAAGTCGATGATGATCTTGTTACACTTTGGCTTGAATTCCCTAAAATAAAGAAAAATACAGATATTAGTTAGTGAGTAGTTAAAACATTTTGCTTGCTTTAGCTCCAGCTAGATTTTTGAAGGAATAAAAAAACCCCTCCTTGGATTCACATAGTTTTCATCTCTCTGGGAGCCAATTATAGTGCACCACACTGAGAGAAACCTGGACAAGAAAGACTAAGACAAAAAAGACACATGGGGTGGGTTAGCCTGTACATTCTTCAGCTATTGGAGTTCATAAATTACCCAGGAGTCAAAGGACTTTTAACAACTTAGCTGCAGGTGGTGGCATCATGTTACCAGGGCTGGGATTTTTGTTCATACATATTTATATTTCAAATATTTTTAATATATATTTACACATATAGGTACACATATATGTATCCATAAAATATTTTAATATACTGTATATGTATTATATATACACATATATGTATATGTATGTATATAAAAAAGATATTTGGAATATATTTTGGTACATATTTTGATCACTTTTTTCCTGCCAAGTTTTCAAAGAACACTTTCAAACTTTGCCTCAGTATATTAAAATAGTTTTTGTGCTAGGGGAATAGATCACATTATGCATCATACTGGGGAAAAACTAAACTAGTTAAGAGGGAATCATTTAAAAATTGTAACTTTAGAACTGTAAAATTAATACTGCCACAAAATGTTTCCTTTTATTATCATTAGAGCATCTGCTACAGCAATTAGCAAGGAAGGTATTTGGGGACCGAGCATATATTTTCCAGTCTACCAGTAAACAAAGGATTATGCAAATAGTGTGGATTTAGTGCCTAATTAAGCTCTGCAGTTCAGTTCAAGAGATTCATTAAGTACCACCTACATCCTTAACAATCAATACAAGAATGAATAACAGTCAACACAGAAAAGCACATACTGCTGACCACAGAAACTCTGCACACTTTGTCCAGAATAGCAATCTGAAATGCAAGAAACACTTCTCACCCTGGAGAAGTTACAAGATTTGACTTGCAAGAGAATGATTTATGCTTCTTAGTCAAACAGACTTAGTAGACAGGAAATACACTGAAGGACTAAAACTGATTTTCAAGTACTGCTGTGTTTTTTCATGGATGTTTCTTAGCCCAGTAGGCACCTTTCATCCTAAAATTTTATCTGTCATAATTGTTATGTTTGCAAATTTTTCAAAGTCTTTATATGAATATTGTAAAACTTTTTAAGAGTTGCAAAGCCTCCCTGACTGCATAATTAGCCTCACCCACAGCATGTTATTGCTATCAAACTAGCTGTTGAACAGATTGTCTTTAGGTATCTCTGTCAGTGTCTTTAAAAACCCCACTCTTCAAACATTTTTCAGATTCTCATTACTTTAAGGCAAATATTCCAAGTTTTATCCTTTTCTCAGAAGAAAAGCTGACCAAAGAAGACTGGGTAGCTACAGGCACCAAGAATGAATTACGGGTGGCTGGTCTGACACCTTCTCAAATTGACTGCAACAAAAAGATACTAAAGTTTCAGTAAGAATCAGGTAATCCACAAAAAAAATCCACTGGTGGTTTCAGCTCAACTCATATGATCATAGGATAATTCAGGTTGTAAGGGACTTCAGGAGATCATCTAGTCTAACCTCCTGCTTGAAGAAAGGTCAGAGATGACTCTCCTGAGTACAATGTAACAAATAACCATCACATCCGCAATTTCACTTGCAGTCCAGGAATGAAATGAGTATTCCAAATGGACCATTTTCTCATACAAATGTTATAAAATTGAAATTTAACCATACACAAGGCAAAAATAATGGTGCAACAGTCTGTCAATCCAGTATCTTTTGCAAGCATCCTGAGCAAGCCATCTACAAACACTACCAAAGAATAAAACACTGCACGATGCAAAGAAGAAAAACTTTCGCCCTAAAGTTGGTCTTTCACACACCATTTTCTTCCTTTCCAAAATAAAAAGTAAAGTTAATCCAAAGTTCTCTTACCTGTATATAATTCCTGCTAAATCAAACATTCGCCGTGCAGCTGTCATTTCCGTAGTGTCATGATACTTGTCAGACATAAAAATAACTTCCTTTATGCCTAAAAAAGTCATATAGAAAAAATGTTAGAATTACACTGAAAAAAAAAGAAGTAAAGTCTGGTGCACAAAATCGGCAAAGGCAGCATTCATTCACATGCTCTAGAACTCCTTGGTACACCTCTACTTCCCAAAATACTATAGAACTCCTTGGTACACCTCTACTTCCCAAAATACTATAGATTGTACTTGAGAATAAGGCTATGTAAGGTAGAGCTGTTTTGGAAGACAGTTCTTTCAAAAATGTTGGAAAATGTTTTTCTCCACTTTCACCTAAGTTTAACTCAGAAAACCAGAACCAAAAACTCATAGGCAAAACCACAAGATAGACAGGCTAGAAATTAAGCATTTTTGCAAACGTAATTGAAAACTTATCTTTCTACCTCTCTAATATACATAAAATTCCCCACAAAGAACTTACTTAAACCCCAAATCCTATTCCCCTTCCAAATGCATCACTATAAAAGGATGCTTTTTTTCTTTTGTTCTCTGTTTTATAAATAACTCCCAATCCCAGGTTCAAATCCTCAGAAACGCATGCTGTCTCAAATTGTTGAATGACCTATGCCTAAATTACTTAGGCAAGGGAGAAGTGTAAAGGCTGACACCAGAGAATTCACAAGCGTTTCAGAGCCTATCAACATCTTACTGTATTTACCAGACAACATGAATATCAATACATTGCAATTTAGTGCTGACATAAGTGCATAAGGAAAAGGATGAGTGACTACACTGAGAGCAAGCAGCCCAATCTACCCTGAAGATCATTTGATTTTGATTCTATAAATAAGAGAAATGTAGCACAAATACAGAATACCATCATCTTTCCCCCTTCACCTCTCTTCATTTCAAACCTTACTGACCAAAATAAAGTATTCTGTTTGCTACTTTCTTCCTAGATTCCTGTGGCCATTAGTGGTGAGAGAAACTCCCCAGAACAGCAATCCATGCTAGGATTGCAAGACTTTACTCAATGAGCAAAATATATGCTACCTTAAGCAGAGATTTTTATGGAACTGAAGCCTACTGCAGATACTGCCTAATCTGAAAAAAGGAGACACATTTAGGCCAGCACACTTGCTGCAGTGGCACAGATTTATATCAATTGTAATGAAAGACATAATTAAAATAGGATCATAGAATTCTTATGACATTTATGAGCAAAGATATTTTAAAATCTTCAAATATCTACCATGCATCACATTCAAATTAAAATTTCATGTATATACTCCCAACAGACCTTTTGTCATGCAGAAGTTTATTTCTTTCTGCCCTACTCTATTCAATGTGTCTGAGCACAGTAAAATTGACAGTAATTATATGCAAAGGCTGTGTTGTTCTTTGGCAGCTCCTGGTCTAAGAAGTTACAAACCTAAATTAGAAGCACGCTTAGAATCACAGAAGATGCAATTAGCACTGGAAAAATTTGGCACCGTTCAGATGCAAAAAAACCCCACAAGTAGTATCTTACGAAGTTGACAGTGCAATTAATTTAGATCTAACAGCAGTAATTTAACATCAAATACATCTGTGATAAGATACCAACGAGCAGGCAGCACTGCAACCCTGACAAATCAAGCTGGCACTACTCCTTACCTGCCTGGATGATGAGCTTTGCACATTCATTACATGGAAATAAGGCAACATACATGCTGCAGCCTTTCACATCAGCTGAGTTTTTGTTCATGATGGCATTCAATTCGGCATGGCACACTGAGTTAAAAAAAAACAAACACCAAAAAACAATTCATAATACCGTTCATTAAAATAAATCAGTCAAACTAAAATTAAAGTGCTACAATATAACTGCTTACATCCTTTCAAAGGCAAATAGCTTGCACAGCTTGTCATAAAGGGCAGAGGAAGAAATAAAAGCAGAAATACCAAGATCAATGAAGGTCAATTGTTCTGACCAGGCTGCCGATTAGTAATGATATCATTAAGCGCATTAGCATTGCCATTTGCTAACACCTATTGCAGGCAACAAAGCCGTAGGCTGTGGGCCAAGTAGTTGCAACCACCCTAAGTGAAGCAATATCTCACAGCTTCACAACTCTCTGGAGTATCTAATTGCCAGTATAAAACAGCTCATTTATGTGTTTACATGCACAGATAGGAACAGTCTTATGTTTATAAGAGCACGCTGTGCGCTCTTAAAGGCAGGAGAATCGCGAAGTAAAACCGAGCAGCTCTGTCCTCTGGGTCTCAGAACAGCTCAGCGCTGCTGCATGATTCTCTCACCCCAAGAATACACAAGACACACTCAACCATAAAAATGTCCCAGCTTTAATATTAAAGTGAGTTTACTGCTCATTAAAAGGTGCCAGACTTCCCAAGCAGGAAAACAAAGTCCTCTATTTCTCCACGGATTTGAGATAGGCCAGGTAGCAAGAATACCCTGCCTTATTCCACCGTAACACAATAGCTCTTTCTGGACAGATCGCACCTTAGGGTTTAAGTTTTTATGCTGTACACATCAGCAGATTATCATCTAATGTGTTACCAACACAGGTGAGAAAAGCGCAGTTTCTGTGTCATCCACCATGAACCTCTGAAAAAAACATTAGGATCTCTGAGAGAACTTCCTGTTTACTCCTAGGAATGACAGCAAGTTGCATAATTTATATACCTACCTACTAAGAAACTGCCTGCTGCCCTGACTTACTTACTTCATAAACAGGTGCTGAAGTGTGGTGTGGGTTTGAGCTCACCTAGAGACCTGCATGCGCAGACAACATTAAGAGTTTTTCCACTGCTTGTTTTGAAGAACGGATTAAAAAAAAAAAAAAAAAAAAAAGAGTAGTTTTCCTCTCCCTTGCGTACACGGGAAAATTAAAACAGGCAAAGTTTCATAGCACAAGTTCATAGTATACTTGCTACTATATACTGACCTCTGTGTGAATGATCTCACCACACAAAGAATAACTGAGTGCAGTACCTTCAACACGCAGGAATCCTTGCTGAATGGGAATGTTTTCCATATGCGCTAAAAGTCTACATGGAATTTCCTATATAACAGCTAATGCACTACAAATTTATGGCCTAACTTACAGCACACAAGCTTTCCCATGTAGACAAGTCACAAAGGACCAAACACTTGCTAAAGAAAGCTCAGTATCAACTTCTACAAGCAGTCCCCAGCATCACCATGACCATGCTGTCCACATACCTTCTGATAACCAGTAAAGCCAGAAACTAACATAAAAAATAGGAAATTAACAAAAAAAACCCCCAAACACCACCACATTAAGGTTTCTATTACTATTATTATTGTTTCTATTGCAACTGCAATTAGGTCACACTGTATTTTAAACATATGCCATTAAGTGTACAAGTTATAGAATTATACGAACCTATGCATTTAGAAAATCCAGAAAAAACATTTAACTCCAAGTATATTACTGAGTTGCATTAATCTTATGTAGCCTTCACAATAAATAGTCAGAGAATTATTTTTCTGGTGTTACAGAGGATTGAGTGAAAAAGAGTGTCATTATTTCTGCAACTGGAACTAGGTTATGTCAACAGGACAGGAACATCACTTTTAAGTTTCTTTGAACAATACACTTATGTTCTAGGCAGCCGTCTAAAATATGGAAGACCTCCAGAAAGAAGGATGAGGGTATGTTTTCAAAGGCTCACAGAACTAAAAAAAAACCCCTAATTCCTTCAGTAAATATTTTTCCTTCACTAGAACTCAGAAATCTTCAGCCATAAAACCAGACAAGTTTCATTATTAGTACTGCAACAAGTTTCCTTCCTGCACTGATGAGAAAGAAAGGCTCTTTCAGCAGACTTCGACAAACTTTCAACAACAAACCTCTTCTCAAGCAAAAACAAGTTCAGGCCAAAAATAACGTATAGAAGATAATCAGGTGGAGTGAGGGAAAAGAGAAATTTTGCCTCCTGATCATCTTAACACAATCTGAAGAACAATTATGACTCTCCAGTGTGGACAGAAGACACAGAGACAGTAATAAGGAAGAAACAGAGACTAATCATTCCAAGACAAAAAGTAGTGGGGTCTCCAACAAACCCAGCAGGCTTTCGTTTCAAAACCAAAAGGAGGTAGGTTTTTCATGCACACTGTAGCTTAACCAAGTATCTCTTACTGCACTTACTGCAGAAAGTAGTACGGGACTAGAAGTTTGCATTGATTCCAGAAGTCATCTTTTTCCTTCCAATATTTCTTTTTTTTTCAGTCTACTGGGCGATTAAATACAAAACCATTTTGGCTCAGTTGTTGGAACTTGGAACAATATTCTAGGGAACTATCATTACATGTGTCTTTGTTTTATACATTTCCCTAGACATCTGCTACTGGCCCCTGTAAGGGATATTATGCTAGATGGTCCTTAAGAAGGTATAGGCATCAGAAAAATATTTTTAGGCTTTGTCCCATCACTCTTCATTCCCTCTTCCTCATACTTCCCTCTCTCTGGCAGATTGGCATTGACTGTTAACCGATTTATAGATAAGATAGTCTCTTATCCCCAGATTTTTCTTATAGACCTGCCCAGCTTTGTACAGAGCATTAGTGAGAGACAGAAAACAAATCCAGGAGTCCAAAATCCTTCTTGTTAATAACTAAGTAGTTCACATTTGGGGTGTTATGAAGTTTTCTAACCTGTTAAGAGCTTCTACTAATAGTTACATATTGTTCTCTCTCAGACAAGAATAAGGTAACTTAAAATAACCTTTCACAGGTGCACAGTATTCAGAACTCTGCAAACTGTATATTTAAATAGACTAGTAAAACTAAGAATTTTTACAATACCCTATGGGGGGCCCCAGTGTTTTGGGTTTTTAAAAAAATAATATTCCCATATAGCCAACATAATATTAAGTCCGCAACACTGGTTTCCATTCTGGAAAAGTGGCTTGAAAAGTATTCTCGAAAGGCTTCATTAGCTGAAGAAATAACCATGCAATGAGAAGTTAGTGTGTGCTCTGACATTCCCACCACTTGCTACTATATTCACAAGAGGGGGGGGGGAAAAAAGCAGAGGAATGACGGATTCATTACTGGTAGTATTAATTGCTAGTGTTTCTAGCTTTTCTCATTGCATACTGCTTTGTGTTACACATACGAGGTAGCACTCATCCTTAAGCCTACCTGTAAATAAGAGACCCCTGCTTACCAC
Source organism: Gymnogyps californianus (assembly GCF_018139145.2). Classification (NCBI taxonomy): domain Eukaryota; kingdom Metazoa; phylum Chordata; class Aves; order Accipitriformes; family Cathartidae; genus Gymnogyps; species Gymnogyps californianus. Next base: position 37,455,576 of record NC_059474.1, on the reverse strand, counting down.
TATTAATGGTCATTTTTCAGGATTAACAACTTAACATGAACATGCTCATAGTGGGTTGCAGAGTCAGAAGTACTCTTCCCACCTACTAAAAGTGCTCTGACTAGTGATCTTATAAGAACCACAGGACTAGTCAAAGTGTTTCTTAATACTGTTTAAAGGCTTACATGCTTGATGAAGAGCTTGGAGTAGGGACCACCATAACATGTCACCTTTAAAAGCAATCAAAGGAGGGGCTGGGGGGACTGACCTTTCTTTGTGATTAATTACTGACTGAGCCAGACTAGGAATTTTGAGAAATTACGCAATAAATATGGTGTTACATTTGTAAAGAATACATTTCAATGCATATAGATTGTCACGCAGCAAGTTTTTGCTGCGACTTATTAACATAAGTTTTTATACTGCCATGTTAACCAACTTGACACATATTACGGGTTCCCAATACAGATATATGGTAATAGCACGGCGTTCTTCAACATAAACCTGGCACAGAAATGGATACAGGGAGTTCTGTAATTTGGCCCACTTCTTCTCACTGTTTTGGTAAAATCTTCACCTTTTCGTGTTCATCCCTTGTCCATCCCATCTTTGTCCAAGCTCCACCTATCAGTTATCCTTTACCCGCTGGACCCCTGACACTGGACATAGCAAGGATCACGGAAGGGACCAAAATATTATTGAAAGGAACGGGGTCTGGAGTGACAACCACTGGGGACAGTGGTTGGTGGATCTGGAATTTGTAGAATGACATCAATCTTTTTTCAGCCTCTGTGAAAGCATAGGGATGGTTGCTAGTCACTGCATTAGGGGAAGGCAGGACACTGTTGTTGGGCTGACACTGCCCTCAGCCATTCCTGCTGCTCTCTTTCTTGCTCTGCGTGCTGGAGGAAGAGCAGTTGCTGTGGTCAGGGCAGGGAGGCAAGGATAACGCCACCAGATTTCACTGGGGTCCTAGCCTCTTCAGACTGCAGTCAGAAAAAGGGAACAGCCAGAGCCTCACTGCTTTCTTCCATGAAAAAGGAGAACTGGGAAGTGAAGATGGGAACCACTCAGCCCATTTATGAACATCATAGTATCTGCTGGGGGCAGACCAGAGAAACCCCTCTCAAAACCCGAGAAGAATTAGCTAATCCACCCCATTTCCCAGTTCCTCCCATCCTGCTCCAAGATCGTTCTACTCTCAGTAGAACACGGAGGCGTTTCTTAGTGGGCAAGCAGAATGAGAGAAATTATTCTTGGCGTTTCCAAATCTCCAAACTTTCTAGAGATTTTATGTATGACACCAGAATTGGACAGAAATCCATGCAGGACAAGAGAGTGAGTGGCAGTAGGTGGAGACTGTCTCCTATAGGTCCCCTTTCCAGCTGAAGCCCCAGCTTTGCACTGCCAATTGGAGAGACAGTGTCACACTTCTTCATAGTGCCTTATCAAGTTTTGTGCTGTCAAAATAACAGCTTCTACAAAACTAACATTTGCCTGAATATCTTCGAATGTTCATCTCTAAAAAATTGACGAAAAGCTCATAATCCTAACACGAGGAAATGTTGATAACAGTTTGCTTCATTTTACACAGCAGGTACTGTTCAATTAGAGCATACTTTTTGCCACAGCACATATTTTATCGTATCTGAACCTGTATAAATATTTGTAAGCATATTTACTCAATATTGTCTCTATTCCTCAGAGGTTTCTAAATTTGCCAGTCATTTTAATTTAAAACTCTCTTAATTAGAGACTGGTTGTCAAATGGATGTTCTTAGATTACAGTGGAGACAGAGGGCCTAACAGGAGCACAGCAACTAGCATTAGTGGGAAGACTTGCATTAATAAGAGAAAACTGTAGTATTTTAAATGATCAGTGAGAGGAAACTGAGCATCATCAAATCCTTGGGTTTATCTAACAGAAACACAGGGCACTCACTTTTGACTCTGAAAGCCAGAATTTTGACTAATTATTAAGAAGCTTCTGTACACAATACTGAACACAATGCTTCAGGAAGAGCTTTTAATAACATCTTAGTAAAGTAGGTACTGAAAAATGGCCTTCCATTTCTCTCATGTGCGCAGAAACATCCCCGCTCCTGTCACTGACTGGCAGCCTGGAAAGAGCCAGTTCCAACGTAACAATAAAAGCCCGATTTTGTGCTGTGAAAAATGGCATTCTGCAAAACACCTAGTGCTTTCTGACATAACAAGGCTATACTACTAAACTGTTCAAATATGTACTACTACTAGAAGGAAGAAAGTTTTAGTCTGCTTCAAGACTCTGATAAGGAATGCATAGTATCAATACAGGTGATCCACAGCACTATTCCTGTAATATCCAAATGCCTTGCAAACATTTGCATCCTCTAAGGTAAAGTGAGCACTACCTACCACATTGTGATCCTTTCTTTCAGTAGCAGCTCAGGTTACACTTAGATACAGGTAAATACAAATTTTTTAATCAAGCACAACCCTTTCACTAACACTGAGCTGAGCAGAATCCACACTTGAGGGTGCAGGTTAGATATGTACAGTACATTGCAGCAGACATAGATAACTGAGACACTGGTGAATTTCAAGCCAACAAGTTTCAGATAGAGTAAAATTTAAGAGTGACAGGACTTGTTTAGCCTTACTACAGAGGTTCAAAAGGTTATTGTTATCAGTAAGTGCACTGGGGAAGGGAGGAAAGGAGGAAGGGTTAATCGCAGTGAGTAAGAAAAGCTGAAAGAACAATGCTGGCACACACAAGAATGTATAAACTAACCACAAATAAATTTAGGGTGGAAATTGGCAGTTTTCTAGCCATGAAATAGTGAATCTGATCAGAGCTGTGGGGTCAGTGCATCCATCTGTTCTGCTGGAGCTCAATAAATTTATTATAGGATCATCTAACACACTTCTGCAAAGACAGCCTCTGGGTCCAATCCCCTGCTATGTCTATGCTGCTTAACAGAGACAGGGCCAAGGACTGACCCTTGGCCCTGAGGCCAACTGGCATAGACTGGCTCCTGTTCATCTTACTCAGGGCTCCATCAGCATTACATAGCACTTGGCCCTGGGTTTCCTCAAGGCTCCACGTCTCAAGAGTCCCACAGCACCACATATTTATTTTGTATGTCTCAGTTCAAAGTGCATAAAGAAGTGAGATGACTTTTTTGCAGCCCACCAGAGTGGTATTTTCACAGCATGAAAAAGAGTATGTGTTGCATATCCCCCAGTATGGCCTGAGGGAGGGAGGAGGGTTAAGCATACCACCTCAGCAGGCTTTGCATTATAGGCCTATACGGGATGACAGTTTTCTCGCAGCCTTTTTTCCACCCTGCCCTCCGAAGCAGCCTTTGAGTGAGCCATTTGCAGAGCAATACTCAGGCTTTGTTCTGGAGAAAGCTCATCAGAGTGGTCCAAAACAGATGGGAAGTGAGCTAATGTTTATGCCTAACCTACAACAGTACATAAAACCAGGAGGTCAGCATTCAGATCCACCCCCAGCCCTTTTCTGTAGCACTGCAGATGCATGAAGTAGCTCTAGAAGACATCTTCCAGCTTAGTGTGGTGGTATATGCACAATTACCATCAGCTTTACCTAATAAGCTACATTGCAGCTCTAGTGATGAAGGTGCCAGCATTCCCATGATAAGCTAATGGAGTACACAGTAAGATTGTACCATCTCTGAACAAGCTAGTGAGGAAAAAGCAAGGATAAAAAGTTCAATTTACACAAATCCTGTGATGATTAGCAAAAGCGGAAAGGAAAACATGACAGTTTAATGAGATTTTAGCAGCAATTCTATGTGTCTCTGCATCTACCAGAATTTTTTAAAGCAGATTTTTTTTAATATATACTTGTCTGGTCTGTCAACTGTGCTATCAAGATTAATAAGGAACTGCTAGAGTTTAAATGATCTGTGAATTACAAAATAGGTCGTTTACTCATCACAGTAGACACTTTATGTTACAAAGTTGTGATTTTTTTAATGAGGTGAAGACTAAGATTCTTGGGGGGAAGGGCAGTAGTTAGACCAACTCCTAGAAATGAACTCATCTCTCCAAGCTGTTAGATTGGTTAGTACATTTTTTAAACACCACGTATTAGAGATTTTTACTCTACTCCACATCTTTTGGAGTCAGAGTTAACTAAAAAAAAAAATAATTCTCGGGTCATCTTGTACAAAGATTCCTCACAAATTCATACAGCATTTTGACTTTAAATTGGTCAGCTTAGATTTGAGTGCCTGGAACATGCTCAGGTCCCAGAGACCACCCACACTGATCTTAGTTCAGAACTGAGACCTTACAGCAGCATACAGATTCAACCAAAATCAATATTCTGTTTTCAGTACTTTATATTTAATCAATGGGCTAACACTTGCTTCCTCACCCTATAAATAAAGAGCAGTCATATCAAGTTGTGCCATTATGGTACCGTCATTATATGTAAAACCAGTGCTTCTGTGCTTTAGAGCAGACTCAAAATTTGGCAGGAGCTAGCCCTGGTATTGGGAATCCATCTCTTATGAAAAATAGTATGAAACTGTCTCAAGCTTAAGAGTTAACGTTAGAGGTTTTATAATAAATTGGTAAAGTGAACAAGGACAAAGTACTGGGGTTTTAAGAACTCAAATATGAAACCTATGAATTATTTGCTGAGCCACTGCATATCATCTTTCACTTCAATGCTATGGGAAACCATTAAATGTAATGCCAGTTTTTAGAGAGCGCTCTGGGTGAACACAGGGAATGTCAAAACTCATACAAGTCTAATTTCTATATCAGACCAATTGCTGGAAATTACAAGTAAAAAATAGAATTAGTAGGCAGAGATAAATACTGTACACTGGAAAAGAGTCGGTATCTCTTTGCAAAAGCTGAAATCTGGTGCTCGTTTCCCCCTACCCATGCAGGGGGAAGGGAAAATTTCTCTGGGCTCTTGCTCAGTTTTGTGATTCTTCCCCCTGCCATTCCTGAGCCCAGGACAGGCTGAGATGCAGCACAGGATGAAGGAGCTCCTAACACCCATTTTTCCTCTGCCCATGGCTTCTGCTGCACTGGTCTCACCCCACAGAGGTGCAGCAGGAGCTGGTGTGGAAGCAGAAAGATGAAAAAGGGGCATTTAACAGAGTATACACTCCCTGCTTCCTTATCAGTCCTAACCACGGTTCCTCCCCAACATCAGCTATTGCAGGCCACAAGGCAGCTCTCAAATCCATTTCCACGCCCAGCAGACAGCACTCATGGCATGAAGCCTGAGGCAGCCCAGCAAGTTGTCTCCTTGGTTCCTGCAAACCACACCTAGCCCAGAGGAGTAACTGTACAGCCCTGCTGATAGGTGCACCAAGATTCAGAGAACCCTTCAAAGCAGGCTTGCAGAAGGCCAAACTACACCTGCTGCAAAGACAAAGACAGGATCCAAAGCAGCACTCAGCCACATTTACCATGAAACCATCCTTGCTCTTCGTTCCTTTTACCCATTTAGTAAATGTGAATCAAATCAGAGGCTGAAATAAACAATGAAAGTCACCTCACCCATAGCAGGGTAGATCCACTGCACACCAGATGAAGTAAAAATGGCATGGAATGACAGAATGCAATCACATACTTCAAGACAAAATTCAGCTCCTTCATAATATGTATTGCCTATGCCATCAACATCTGAACACTGGAATTTCCCACAGCCACTGGAGTTTACAATTTTTATATCTGTATTTTAGACCCAATTATTTGTTTTGCATACACATGCTCTCTGTAATTTGTGTGGAGACGAACACACAAAATCAGCAATCATCTGCATACACTGCAACTGTGTGCTAATGAGCTGCATTATATTTCCAGGTTTTCACTACACAATCCAAAATGGCTAATCATTTATGAACATACTTCACCAGGCAGTCAGTCCTTCACAAAGACTGTTTTCATTTATTTTCAGAGCTGTGATTTTTATCCTGATCTATCACATATGGGCACATTAACAAAATCAGGTGAGTGGAAGAAAAACTGATTGATATTTTACCAGCTGAATTTTCATATATAGAGATATCACAAGTCTGACCTGTCAACCACAAGAAGGCTTACCATAAGGATATTTTGTGTCTAGTCTATGTGCTGCTGTTCTTGTCCAGGGTAGTACATCATCGCTGCAGCCATTAGGCATCCCATTGTATCCAATTCCAACAATCTTGTTTTCTGAATTTACAATGCAGGCACCAACCTAAGTAAAATCAGATTTATATAGTACCAACAGCATGCAAAACGATGTATCAACAAGAAAGATGAGACTTGAAAAGTCAGTCCTACAATTCTCATTTAAGAGATATAAGCTTCACTTTATATTAAGTCACACCATCCAGTGAGCAAGGCTACAATTGCACCTAACTGGTGGAGCTTTAAAATAAATCAGGGCAGATGCAACCCTGCTACCCCTCTGGTCATGCAGTCCCCATCCCAGCCTGCCAGCACTGTTCCTTGTCCGACTATGAAGTGAACCTAGTTCACAGTTCAGGGAGCACAACTGGCACTGAATTAACCCTACTAAACTTAAGTTTTCTGTCAGTTCAGCTCCCCGAACTAGCTTTTCCAGCAGCAGTACGAGCAACAGCAGCAAAAGAAAAGGTATGGAAGATGGAACAGAAATGCAGTAGTGTTGACCTAGGCAGAGATAGGCTTACAAACCTTTGTGGCTTGTTTACGCAAACGTGCACCAAAATACCAGACCTTTTAAATCCCACCCTTTATTACTTCAATCCAAATCTGCACAGGGACCCTTCTTATAGAATGACGAAGTGTCCTGTTTTTATGTTTTCTGCCCATATTTTAGATTTATTGAAATGGCAATAGTACTGATTTTAATTCACACAATGTGTTTATCAACCAGCTCTTGGGTAACAAAAATTTAGCCCTAACCTTCAGAGAACTAAGAGCCATAATGTACAGAAGCCAGTGAGTAATTGAACAGACTGTTAACATGCATTTTACTCCATGGCTTTTCTGGGATTTGCTTCCTTAACTTTTTCACACAAAGGAAAACTAACAGGATATGCAGAACAGCATGTTTCAGGAGATGTATCAATTGCCTCAAACCAATATTCAACAGAGGCACATGAAAGAAGCAAAGAATGGGGACAGATAGAGAAGCAGAGGGGGAAGGGGAACCTGAGGGAGGAAACAAACTAGGAGAAAACTCCAGTCAACCCGAGAACAAACAAAAAGGATTTTTTATACTCTTACAGGTGAGGAAAAGGAACTTGTAAAATGCTGTGTCTTTAAAAATTACAATCTAAAACTTTCAGCAGTTTTATCCTCCTCTAACAGTAACTGTATTTACTGGAAAAAGGAGAGAAAATGCATGTGTTATTTTAACCTCCAGATGAAAAGAAGATTTACAAAGCTCCAAGCCCGCAAATGTACACACAGAATTATACACATGAGGTCAGGCCCAATAGGAGAATTTCTGTAACAAAAGGTGCTGACCATGTTAAAAATTGAATAGCTATATACTGAAATAATTTTTAATAAGAAATCCCTGACGTGCTACATGTGCATCTGATATGATGTGCAATATAGATTAGGTTACGTTATTCTTATACGTTGCCTTCTTACCTGGGAACTTGGATCCTTGCTTCTTTGTGCTGACAAAAAAGCTACTGCCATAAAATATTCAGGCCATTCCAAATAATCCTCTCTTTTTTTGCAGGATGCTTCATTGTCGAAACTATAGTTTATGGAAAAAAACAGCCATCAGCAAACAACACATAGCTAGAGTTATTACAGATTCTGTTCTTTTAATGTGCACAAGTTTAAAGTAACCAGGATCAGAATCTGGCTAAGAAGACCACACATTCACTAATATTTTAACAGTAAAACCATCAGTGTTATGTGCTTTCCAGGAACTTACATATGCAACATTTCCTTTCAGGGGAAGGGCATCCAAGCGAGGTTGCAAATTTCAGTTTTAGATAAGAAGGCTGAGCTATTCAGAGCACTGAGCTATTCAAAGACAGAGCAATTTATCCTTTATAGATAACACCTTGTATATTTCTAAGATTCAGGTATATCATGTACTGGTATTCTTTTCACCCAAACAACATAATCTTTTTTATGATGACTGTGCTAACTGCAAGCCTCTAATCTAAGCTATTTTGTACTTCTGCCTACGACAAGTGCTCGCTAGATTTCTATTTGGTAGCTTCCTGTGCAGTCATTTGTTTCTGCCCGTACAGTTATTGCCATGAGTTTGCCTCTTGTTACAACACTTACCAGCAAAAATCTGAGGCCATTCTGATAGTCCCCTGCTAAGTTTCTCTTGAGATTATGTCCTATGAAAGCCTTCTAAAAACTGAGAGGAGATGGGTTCAACAACTTTTCCCTTAGATATAATGTATAAAAGTGGCACAAAAGGTTGCTTCTTTCCCTGCTCCGGGGGGTTTATTTGGGGGAAGGAGGGAGGGGAAAAAAAGTGATGCATCATTTTCTCTTGCCTGCTTACGGTTGAAAGACTGGTCAGACAGGGTAAGACGCAACAGAGGAATTTGTGCTTTTCAGCTCAAAGAGAGGAAAGACAGACATCTCTCTCTCTCTTCCCCTCCCCTCCCAACATATGAAAGCTTTGCAAATTTCAAGGAAAAGATCAAATTCAAAGAAATTTCCCCAAACTCTCACCTATCATTGCTACACTTGAAAACCAAAACAATGGAATATCTCAAATACAATGATTAGCCTATCAAAATACAAGGGGCATAGTACTTTTCTTCTTGGGCTCCTCTTACCAAGGACTACAGCTTAACACTGAGATACCCTTCTAGCAATGTACAGCCACGCAGAAAAATACATCATAGTAACTGCAAGCAGCAAGACATCTCCTAGCAACACTAGTACCAGCACTTTCGGAAGACAAATAAACATTAGAAGACAAGTATGTTGTTAATTATTATTTTTATAACCAAAAACATGTATTAGAGGCTTGCAGTTAGCTTGTCATAAAAAGGTTACGCTATTTGAGTGAAGACAATGCCAGCACATGATAAAATTGTACTTCAGAAATCTACAGGGCGCTATTTACCAAAGATAAACTGCTGGTTTTGAATAGTTCATATATGGCACGTTACAAGTTAGCAATTTTGGCTTGTTCTTGGAATGAATGAGGATCATCTTTAACACCATCGTCTCAACGTGAGGAGGGAGAAACATACACTTTTGGTGTAACCAGCACACCTCTCTCACACTTTGACAACACTGTAAATAGTGCCCAGAACTGTCAACTGTCAAAGCAAACACACAAATCAAGTATGTGATTCTGACGGTGCCCAAACTGGCTTGAATCATCGTAACTAAAGGGTTGGGGCTATATCCTACTAAGAAAGAAAAGTGTTCAGAGAACAAGAAGCTCACAGCAGAAAGCAGACATTAAAGACATACCCTCACACCTCTCTGTGCCAAATTGAACTTTGACAGGTTAACTGAAATACCAAGAATGTGCGCCAACTAATTTAAGTGATTATTTAAAATATCTCACAAAAGCAGATTTACAAAATCCAAAACACCATCAGACTTTAAATGATCAGTTTAATACATTCCCGACTACGTGACATTCACAGTGATGTCTTTTGAAAGGCACGCAACACACAGTGCAGAACTACACCAAATAAAACATTCTGGGGAAAGGGCTCCAGAAAGACAATAGTACTCTGAACTAAGAGATTGTGAGATCTCCTTTTGTTAAATTATTCCCTAGCAACCCTATTTATTCAAAACCCAACAAAAGCTACTATTGACTTTTCTCATAAATACAGAATTGTATGTAAGTAGAGGTCCCTCAGAGTACCAACTTCACAGGGAGAGGAGCATATCCGAAAAATGAGCAGACGGCTTACATCAAAGAGAACATGAAAAAAAAACCCTTACTCAATTACTTCTACTAAACATCACCATGTTTGGCGAGATAATTCCCTCAACTCAGTGCACAGGAATACAAGAGTGTGAAATGGGTATGAAACACTTAATTTCTGATTGAGCAGAAGCCAAGGCCTTGGCTAGCAGTCAAGCACACACAGGAAAATTAAGTTTATGGATTTGGGGCAGCTGATCATCTTCCTTACACTCATTTGTAAGTTCTAGAATTGGATGAATGAAAGCTACTCTAGAAAATATTATAGCTAGCCGTAAACTAAGCAATTAAGGCTTATCCTTGTGATAACTCATGAGAACTTATGAATAAAAGTAATGGGAACTGAAAGCCATGAAGATAACACTGCTCAAGAAAGGCAAAAAAATATCCGCAAATTCTAGAGCGATTAGTAGTCGGTAGAAAAGTCTGCGTAAACAGTATTTCAAAGGAAAACAGAGAAAAAGATTCTGCAATTAGAGGGCAGTGCCTCCTTTTTCAGTTCTTTTTCATCCATCTAGGCTTCAAGTAAGCTGTAACACCATCTGAAAAAGGAAGAAATTTCATTCAGCTACTAAAAAAAGATGTTAATGAAAAATTTAGTTGAGGATCCTAAAACAGAATACATCACCTCAAATCTTTTCATAGGACAATTACGATGGTCAGCTACACAACAACATAGTACAACTGGAGAACTGGTGAGTACCAGACTTTTTTCCCTTCTCCCTCTTTTTTAAGTTTTTCCTCTGCTTTCTTATCTCTGATGTCATGCGCATTATGTTCCAACTGTATTGTAGTTTTTTTCCCCAGTATCACGTATGCTACTGAAGATCAATTATCAATATTTTGTCACTCAACTCCCAGAATTTAAGGTAAAAAAAGAGGCAAAGCATGTATCAAAAATAAGAATTAAACATCTTCAGCAATGCTCTTGTTTCCCAAAAGCCAAACGGGATATGTGTTCTTGATGACTTTCAATACTAGCTTCTTCTTTAAGTCTCATAATTTTGTTTATGATTGCTATTATATCAAATGAATGTGGCATTTCCTTTACTTGAGGCTTGTTATCTTTCCCCTCATACAGGTACTGAGATACGGTCATTACCTATTCCTTACTGGGAGGTAAGGTTTTGAGAGACGGAGAGAAAAATCAACCTTTCTTACAGAAAAACGATACTCTCTGCATTGAAAATTAACTATATTCAAATTGTTCCTGAGAAATAAACCACCAAACCTGTAAATATAAACACGTTGTAGAAATACTGAGCCCCAGTTGAGCAGTACAAGAATATTTCCCTTCATTGAATGTATTTCGCTTTTACAGCATCACTTCGACTTTAATTAATTGCATATCGCTCATGCCGGTCTCCATTTCAGGAAATAATGAACACAAGACACCCTACCTGCTCTTTTTCCTATCCCCATGATCACAAAAAATAAATAAAACAGGCCATACCCTCACGACAGGGCCTTCAGAGGCTTCAAGAAACGCCTCCCCGCGGGGACGCGGCGTTTCCCTCCGCACGGCCACAGCCGGCGCTGCCCGGGCCGGCCCCGCGCCCCCAGGACCGGGGAGCCCCCCTGCACCGCGGAGCCCGACCTCCACGGGGAGTCTTCCCACAGCAGCCAGCCGCGGGGTAAGCGCCCAGCTGCCTCTCCCGTTCTACGCTGCCCCGCTCAGAGCCCCCCAGCCAGGGACCGGACCCGCTGCGCGGCTGCCGGAGGATACCAGCTTCCTCGAAAGCAGCCGGACGGTGACAGCGGCGGCTGCCGCCGCTCTCCCCCCCATCACACGCCGGGGCCGGCCGCGTGGCGCAGGCCGCGGCCAGCAGCACCGCGGGCCCGCCGGCGTGGCTGCCGGCCCCCCGCCACCGGGTGTTAAACCCCCAGGCGGGAGCGGCCCGGGCGAGGAGGGAGAAAGTTGAGTCAGTCAGGGGTGCCAGGGGGAGCACGGTGCTAGTGGAAGAGGGAACCGCCGGCTGACGGGCGGGAACAGCTTGGCAACGGCATCACGCGGGCCCCCCACGCACCCGCGGCCCTCCATGCCACGGCCCCCTCAGCGCAGCCCTCGGCGGCAGGGAGGCGAGCCCACGCGCGGGCCGTGGCCCGGGCAGCGTACCCGTTAAGGTGGCGGCTGGGCTGGTGGCCGCTCATCCCGCCGCGGCCCCGATCTGTTTCGCCGCTTGGCGCCAAAGCGGGAGCGGGCGGGGAAGGGGGCGGGCGGCGGGGAGGAGCGCGGCAGGGGGTGGGGGTGCCCCGCCGCCATGTCGCGCCGCGGCCCCGGGAGCTCGGCGGTTCGCAGGCCCCGACAGGCGGCGAGGAGGTCGGTGGGCTCTTGTTCTAGTGCACCTGCAGCGCCCGAGAACTGATCTCGCTGAGCCGGGGGAGGCCACTTCCACCCCTGTGAGCCTCTGCGGTACTTTAAATGTGTTACTTTAATACGTGTTCTTGTAGCGTTCGGTTTTCTGACAGATGCTGCTTCGAACGTTATGCTTCGACACAAGCATGCAGGTTTTCGCCCAGCTCGCACTCTTGAGGTAAATGCTATTTATTAAAGCTTGGCATTAACATATTAAAATGTCTAAAAATCGTTTTTTGCTCTCTGGATATGAAATTGATGTGGAAAGTGAGTTATGGTTTATTAATACCTCCAGCTGCTGCCAGGTTTTAGAAGTCTCCCAGGATGCTCAGGTAGCTGAACATATATATATATAGCCCATTACAGTGCAAAATAAGTAGTATAATAATAAATATTACATGTTGGTATGGTGTGTTTGTCTTCTTTCTGTGAGGAGCTGCCTACCCTTGCTGGCTGGTTGCCACAGGGGCCTGCCTTTACGGAAGCACTCAAATGGGAGCAAGGTACAGATGTTCACCCCGCAGGGCTGCGAGACATCAGGTGAAGACTGCCCAAACCCAGCCGGACGTGTCCGATTCGGTTCCCACTGGAAGCAGTGACAGGTGCAACAAACTCGGTGAGAGCAGTGATGGACAAAAGGAACACACCTGCCTTTGAGAGCATCCCCCAGAGGGATTTGTGCACACAAGCCGTTCTTGCACTGTTCATCTGAACGTGGTCAACAGACATGGCTGAGAGAATGGTTTGCTGCAGCCTGGTCAAAAATATTCCTCTTCATCTAGAAGGACGCTTCAGGTTGGGGAAAAGGACATTTTTGGGAAACTGGGCACATAGTAGTCCTATCCCAGAAGTTGTCTTTATAGTTCCCCATTACTGACCATATGCATAGCAAACTGCATAAGTGAATACACCAGATAAGTTGGTACACCAATGTGTGCAAGAAGATGGCTAAGTCAAGGAACCTGCCATGCTCACAGTTATTCTTGAAGCTATGCCAAAAGAGAGAGCCTGCAGTGATCAAAACAGAGGAACACACTGCTAATATGTTTTCATATTTAGATTGCTTTCATACTTAGATTGCTTTATCAGCTAGTTATCTTTTTTTTTGAAACAACTGACAAACCATCAAGTATGAAAATGTTACTTAATTTCACAGATACTCCTATTCAGTTGTAACCAGAAAACTTGGCAAAAGCAGCCTGTTACATTTCAACTGACAAGTTTTCCAGCCCTCAGAGTGGGAAAACATATAGCTATTTCAGTTTGCAAGACTTCTATTATCACAATTTCATATGGACAGCAAATGTTCATGTATGGTTTGTTAATGAATGAAAAGGAACAATTTAAATGCAAGAAAAAGAAAAGAAATTTAATGAAAGTAGCATCACTCAGGAAGGCATAAGCCTGAAGGTGAAATGAAAGGCCTGATTATGGTTGATCACGAAGAGAGTTAAAAAGCACTCATTTAATTAATCTGGAGAAAAAATTAGCGTAATTCAGTTCAAAAAGTTTTCTACTATCTGTATGTGTGTTTCTGCACTCTTGAATATGAATTAAAATTAATAGTGCTACAATTACCCATGCCAAATTTGTTATTTTTCATAATTAAGATTCTGAGGACAAACCATAACAACTACTAACCTTTAAAAAGCCGTGCTTATATGCTGATCATACACAGTGAATGATGGATTTTCTATTCTGTGAGCACTGATTAGGAGTTCTTACAAACTATTCCCTTCTTCTGAATTAATCACGTTTTCCAGCTAATATCTATAAATCAGCCAGAACCAAATTAAAAATAATACAATCCCCATTTCTCAAAAAGAAACTAAACTAAGATTCTTGCTCCCTTCTTTTTCTCTCCCATCATAGAAGAAAAAAATATGCACTGCAAAATAACTGCTTATATTATTAAGCAATGAGGTTTTTAATTTTGGAGTGCAGTTTTCAACTTTCTATAAAATTACATAAGAATTATATTATTTTTGAAATGCAAAACTTAAATGTTTTTGTCATGCTTAGCAAATAGTTTCTGTAATAATTTGAAACTACTCTCATATCTCCATCTGTTAAGTCCACAAATGTATAATTTTTTTAATTTTTCAAAGGTTATTGACTCTTCTATCTTGTTCTTCCTCAAAAAACAGACCGACAACATCCAGCATTTCTAGTAATACAGCAGTGATGTGTGGCCTGAGAAGGAAAACTTTCGGTGGAATTTTAGTTAGGAGACTCCTGTAGTGTTGCTAAATGACACATTTTCTGGAAATCTAGCTACATTTTTGGTTTTCTCCTGGTTTTTTTTTAGATTTATACTGAAAACTTCTCTTGTGGCCAAGTTGTGACTGCTCTTCTGACAATGTGCTATGGAGGTGGTACCTGACATGACAGCCTCTTTCTTCATGCACACATCAGAAGTAGGTTATGGGGTTACAGATATCTAGAGAAAGTTACACCTGGATTAGGTAAGATTTAGGCCAGGATCCTGTGGTCTAAACATAGAGTTGCGCTGAGGGCAGGTAGCTTGACTTGGTACAGGTGTGGGGCAAAGTCCCGCTGCCTGGTAGGTTCCATAAGACTTCTCTGGCAGCTGCCTGCTTTGCAAAAGCAGCAGCTCCTCTGGATCTGCTCTCTGAATCCTCCTCTCCATTAACTCTGTCTTACGCTGCGATCTAGAAGCTTATTTGCACCCTTCATCTGTCTCAGGACTATTCAGATCTCTGTGACAGAACTGGAGTGCTCTGACTCAAAGCCCCTGTTAAGACAGGCATACACTCAAATAGGCTGAATTTCTTTTAATGTTCTATCTGGCACTCTAGCCCTGTCCTTACACATTCCTCTTTTATTCCACAGAAGGAGGATGTATGTGAAGAAGGATGGAGTACCTCAGGTAGTCTTTTATAAGTTATTTTTGTTTGTCTCTCATTTCCTAGGTGAAAGTCCCGAGCATGGATTATCATGACCTTGCTGTATAGATGTCAATAAACAATCTGAGCTGATTACAAATATTTTAGATGCTCTTACTAATGAGAAGTGATACAAGTTTGAAAGACATGCTAAATATATAACCATCTGTCAAGATGCTTATATTTTTAGCTTACTGCTTATGAAATTTTCACATCTTCTACCTTTTGTCAATTTTGATAAAAGCAAACTAAGTTGAGTTTGGGGAAACCCCAGGTTTCAGACCCCTCCCCACTTTCTTGCTGCTTGCCAACAGACTCTTTTAACTTTGTTGGCAGGCAAGATCTCTCCCCAAATGTAGCATATGTATAAGTTGTCACTCAGAGAGTAATGTTTGCTATTTGCCAGGATATGGAGCATGCAGTTTGGTAGACCACCCTGAAATGACTCTCAAAACTTAAGGGAAAAGTAAAAAGAAATTGCTAATCAGCTGTTGTCTTTTTCTCTAATAGAATGAATTTTTCAGGAACTAATTACTAGATTTGAAGAGAAAGACAAATAAATAAATATGACAAACTCAAATATTTCAAACTCAGGCGCCAAAATTCAGGACATGAAATCTGTGTTTCGATGCCTACGTTTTTACAGATTTGTAAACACTGGATGCCAGAAACTCTTGTGCATGATGAGTATCTCTGACAGAATCCAGCAAATACTAAGGTATTTCTATGATTTTCATGTCCTAATGGAAACCTTTTCTCTATTCTTAGATTTCGATGGCTTGTGTATTGCCTTACCTTTCTATAGCATTTGCTCCTTGAAAACTAGAATCAAGTGCTGGATTTAAGTTTTCTTCCTTCCTGTCCAAGTGTGACACTATTTTGAGTATCACATTCTCAGTCTTCCAGACTCAAAATTTCTGCAGTTTACTAACTCCCTAAATCTAGAACTCCCTAAATCCAGCTTCTCACCTTGGTGAATAGCAGTTAGAGTTTTCTCTGAGAGCTGTCTTTTATTTGCACTTTATTCTGACGGGGGTCACAAATGAGCATATAAATAATACTCTTTAAACACGCTTCTGTTCCATTTTTAACATTACAGCTGTTTTTCATCTCGCCTAAAATTTTTATGAACATATGGTAGTTTTCCTAATTTTGACCGTTTTCTTGTTTTATTCATACTGACAGTTCTAGTTATAGGCAAATATTGTCTTCCCAGTGCCCTGATCACCTCGTCATTTCTTTGGTATCAGTATATTCTCCAGCTAGATTTGTTCTTTCTATATGTTATTTGCTGATGCTTTCTCTGTTTGGGTTTTTTTTAATGTTTGTATCTATGTCTCTGACCAGTCCTCTGCTTCTGAAACTCCATGTTCCATTCATACCTGCCTTTGCATCCAAATTTCCTGGTTTATGCAAGATAGTACAATTGACAGGACAAAGACAAGTGCTAGAAAAATAGAAGATATTGCATGTGATCTTTTCTCCTATCTCCATCCAGAACTGGAAATCCCAGGTAATCTTGCTAAGTTGTCCTTTGGAAAGTAAACTGAGACATAAAGTCTCAGACTGCAAGTCTTCTGGCAACCCTAGTGTTTTCTTCCAAAATATGAATTACCTTCTTTACCCACCCATACTAGTCATGATCACAGCTATTCCCTAATGAGAAGTGAGAAATTAATTTTCTGCTTTCAGTATAAAATTTCACTTTCTTGGCATGCTGCTTCTGTACTCAGCACCTGCCTACATACTTCACAGCTTTCTATTTCTTCTGTTACCTTCCCCTTATTTTTCAAGGCTATTTTTAATATCTAAGAAGATTATTTTCTATTTCCATCCCTTCCGATTCGGCATGGTTTTCCTATCATGATGCAGTAGCTTTTCACATTACTTCCATGAACTTTTCTTAAGTCCCAAAATTTGTTGCAGTATATCAACTTGCAAAAACTCCAACTGGACAGTAACATTACCTGTAATCACTACATCAGACACACTCTGAAGAAAGAAACCTTTACTCTTCCATCACATACAAATAATCTTGAATACATGTATCCTTTCATATCTGGGCAACTAGTTTGCTCTTTGTAGTCTTTTTTTTTCCCTTCTCCTGATACAAATTCCTTTTACACTTGTCTCCTTCAACCTCAATGGAGTTTCTCTCCAGGTTTCTTCTTGTTCCTTTCAAATTTTTCTTTGTTTATGATAAGCTTTAGGTTTCTTCTATAGAGAATTTTCCTATTTTTATGTATAATTTCCTGTCATTTACCTTAGCTGTATCTTTAGATTTCATTATTACGGTGTGATACTACTTAAATCTTCATATAAGAGCTGCTATACAGAATCATTTTCTTACATCTTTATGTGGGGGTTAGCATGGAAGGTTTTAAGTAAACGTGCTAAATCCATTCTGTGATATGAGATGAATTACCCTTTCAGCTAACCTGTGGATTGGGGTAAAAAGAATAAAAAGACAAATATTTCAGGATTCTTAGATATACCGCTTTAGCTAGCAAGATTAAACTAAATTAAAAGAAACAAAAAGAACTGCTGCAATCACCCTGGTTTTGTCCTGTATCTCACCTCAGCATGGTGAGATCCCTTTGACCTACTTGCCTTTCAAGTTTGCCAATATTCCCATCTCCCCAAATACCCATTAGCACCAATGGCATTTTCCTTCCTCAGTAATAACTGCTCTATTCCTAGGACATAGCACCAAGAGAACTGTGAAACGGGAGGAACGAAGCCTTCATTTTGTAACATCCTGAGTGTTAGCTTGGCAGCAGGGCAGAGGGAGCTCAGGTGCCACTATCATATTATATGTGACACCTTGTCATCTCTTCTGACTAAGTTCTGGCTGTTTCCTAAACTCATTGAACTAATTACAGAAGAGCAGCTAACAGCCATGCTGCTTTAACTTATCAATAATGAAAAGTGAGCTGGAGCTGTCAGGAAATACATTTGACATCCCAGCTTTGAAGAACAGGAACTCTGTGCTCCCTCTGTAGATAGGAGGGGAAATATAATCATTAGTAAACCTAATTTGTTTCATAAGCAGAGTTGGCAGTGTGATTCCTTTTCAAAATTTCCTGGCACTTTCCTATTATGAGGTTCTGCTTTTAGTTGTCTACGTCAGACAAACATGATTTGTTCAGGCTGAAATAACCCAAGCTGAGCATGTGCTTCTACTAAGATTATTTTTTATCTTTCAGGTTGTATCCATATTTTTTAAAATCATTATAAATAAAAGCATATTCACATTAGGAAGGCATCACCTCAGATGGCAAAGACAGTATATGATAAATGAGGAATTCTAGCATGGAGCCACAGCAGCTTTGTGCTATAGAAAACAGACGATTAGGTAAAGAAGACAAAGAGTGGGATGTGATCTTTGAAGCAGGAATCATTAAGGAATTCAAAGGTGGATGGGCCATAGATTGTGGAAAGGGAAGACAGACATTAGTTAGATATTTCTAATTCTTATTTCTCAGAATACAACAGAATATTATTAGGGTTCAAAGTACTGAAGAACAATTGTCTTTTGAGGCCAGCCTTCACAGCAGCCTAGGGAGATAAAGAAATTAAATAACAGATGCACTTTATTTTTTTCAAAACTGAGGAAGCAGAAGGGAACTGAAATGTGATACTCTTCATTTACAGAAAAGTAAACTAAAAACCTCCCTATTACTTCTAAAAAAATTCAGTGGGTTCTATAGGGACAGTAACAAGAGAACTCCGAATCTCTCCACTGGTATATATGTCCTCTGGGGTGAGCATTTTTCCACAGAAGATGAATGTCTTACACAAGCAAAATAAGAAACAGGCCAAAAATCATAATAATTTTATGGGCTTTGTGAAAACTGACTACTCTTGTTAGTACAACTTTTTAGGATAAAAATGTTTCCATCCAAAGAGTCTGTTAAATTGACTTTAGTAGTTTTTTTAAAGGATTAGAGAACAGAGGATTCTTGTTGGGAGATATTATATGGGTCATTTTGTTTGTGCATTTTGTGTTAGAAAATTCTTCAAGATTTTGAACAGCGCTTCAGCTGATCTGCAGTACAAGAACCTGAAATTAGCTAGCACAATGGAATCAGTATCGAGCAATATTTTGTCTCTGAAAGAAATTCAGTCTGACAGAGAAGAGTAAGAGCAGTGTAAGGAAACCGAGACTCTGGCTAAAAAGCTGGATACAGAAATTCCCTGTAAACCGGTACAAATTAGTTGATGTCACCAGAGCAAGAAAACCATAGTGACAGAATAAAATGTTATCCAGGTTCCAGAATACTTTATTATCACCACCTTAGGTCACTAAGCTTCACAAGCTATATCCATCAAGTTTGATAGCAGTATATATACTCACAGCTGAAGCTAGAAGGTGCAGTGCTTTAATGTACTAACGATTTACATTAAGGCACCTGGGTTCAAAGTCAGTTTATGACAAGAACAAAATGGGTTTGTTGGTCTCAGCCTGCTCTCTAGTGGACAATTGCACATAAACCCAGTCCTGAGAAGAATCCCAAGAATTAGATTTGTTGGCCAAGACATATGGTGAAATTCATATTCTCTGAACAACATTATTAAAAATGAAATTAAACTGGATATCTGTGCTTTCTGTGCTATTCTGATTGTAAGATGAGATATTTCCATCAGCATCTCTTAAATACTGTATTCAGTATTCTTGTTACCAGGATTTGAAAGGATACAACAGAAGGGGAAACAGTACAATGGAAGGCAGCAAAGGCAATTAGATGCTTCCATGTTAGGGGAAAATGAAGATAAGATGACATACTGCCATAACAGACATATATAATGTTTACGACTAGGTAAAATATTTGTCTTTATTTACCCTTTTTCATAGTACAAGACACTGAGAAACAAAAAAATTGACACAGATAATAATGATAAAAGGAAATATTTTCTTGATACATAATTAACCTGTAAACTCATGTCTGAACGACATCTTAGAGACAAGAGCTCAATAGGACTTAAAAAAAGATTATGCTTTTATATGAATAATAAGAATAGCAAGAGTTATATTAGGTAGTATTAAAATGTATGAGGGATATAAACTCTCATGATTCAAGATATAAAACAAACATAAATTGCCTAGAGCATGGGAAGAAACTACACCCACAGATGTTTTATTTCATTAGCGGATCCCATACAATGGTTACATTCACTTTAGCAGGCAGGCAGTAGAATGCTGGAGTCTTAGATTTGCATAGTCTGTGGTATTTCCTATGCTTCCAAGATAAATTCCTTAGTGACTCATTTGCAGAAATCAGCTGCAAAGAATTGTCTGGAACTCTGACCCCATTTCAGGTTATTCCCCTTTACATTGCTTAACTTTTTATTAGTCAGGAGAACAATACTCATTGATATCCAAGCGTTTACAATTACAATCATATGCCAACTACAGAGGCAAAGTAAAAATTTTGTTGATTTAATCTGTCTTTTGAAAACTTTTTTTTAAATATAAAAAAATAATGTTAGTTATCACTAGCTTATAATTGACAATTACATTATATATATATTTTATATATTAACATATATATACACTATATTAATACTCACAGTTTTTTATAGTCTTGTGATTTGTTCTAGTCTAAGCTGACCATTATTTTTCATCATGTCATCTACCCCACGTATTTGCAGGAATGTTTGAACGCTTCTATGTTTTACAAGCCTACATTTCAAGTTCAAGATAAATTTAAAATTCAATTCTTATCCAAATAAAGTTCACCTTATGGAGTGGCTGCTGTTTACCATGTTTCGAATGCTATATTTCTAGATTTTACATAATAATTAAAAAAAAGAGCAGTCTCTTTTTCTGTCTCTTAATGTCAGAGCAGCCTCTCTGACATTATTGTGATTCCAAATTTAGAGAATCATTGTTTTTTATAAGAAAATAGTTTTACCCTCAATTTTGCAAAGAAATGCAACTCCAGATATACTTTAAAGTGCAATTTATCAAACATTAATTTTAATTTCCATTGCTCTCTCAGTTACTAATTATACTATTAGTTTATCAAAGCTTTTCTTTCTATGGTGCTTTCATAATTACCACTTCTGATTATTTTATTTCCAGTCTTCTGCTAGTTGATGGTTTACTTAAAGGTTGAGCCAGTAAATGCTAGTGTGAAAATGTGAGTTATCATCTACAGAAAAACATTTTTTCTAGGCTTTGTAGATAAAAAGTGAATTTTAACTACTTTTAAAAAGTGAACTAAGTGAATCTGAAAGCCTCTAAAATCACAAGGCAAATAAAGTCAAATCTTAATTTATTGGGGAAGGGAGCTGACTCATAATTTCTGCTTATGTGAAGATGACAATATGTTTCCATGAGTAAATTCTTACTCCAAAATTATGTACTTATGGAATAGCTTGACAAGTATAATTTCCTTGAAGATAAAAAAAAATAATTAGAAATGTTAAATAGGACCTAAATTTGTCAAGCATAATGCAGAGGAATGAAACAGCTAAGGCTCATATAACTTCAAAAGAATTTGAATTACGCATTTAAATTCAGACTTGTGGCATGAACTAAGATAATTACCAGGAAAATAGCAGCTTTTGCAGTCAATAACAGACATTGGATTGAGTTTGTCAATTTTTCTGAGCTGACAAATGAAAGATGATGGCTGCTGAAATGAGCTGCAGATTATATGAGAACTACTATAGTCCGTAAGAGCTAATGCTTTTATTCTCAAAGCCTGAAGCTGTAAGAAATATTAATAAAGCTATTTATATTTAGCTAGTTGTAGTGCATCAGGTACCCAGTAAAGAAAGGTTTCTTGATGTAGTCTTCTGTTTCCACTTGGCATCAAACACAGTTTTCTAAAAATGTTTTTCTGCTCTATTCTCCCGATAATTCAACAGCAGTAGGACCAAGAAAGCCCTGTCAGAAGTATCAACTGCTTGCACAGAATTTCTGTTGTACTCATGACCACCTGCTGGCAAATACTAATGCACAGAACAAAAATAAGATAGCTATAGCTCAAAATGGATAGTGCTGGAAATGGGATATAGCAAGTGTACTGGTAAAGGAGAAATCCCATAGTAGTGGTGCCTCATTGCTAGAGGACAAATAAATAAAAAACAGTATTTATGCTATGTAAGATCTTAATCTTTGCGATCTTACAAAAGAGCTTAAAATCCTTTACTTTCTGCAGAGCAGAGATCTGTGCATACTAAAGGAGGAACATACTGTAACCATGACTATATATTCCAGGGATATAAACCACTGAATGACAGCTCAGGATCAGCCAAAGCTGATCAAAGCCTCAGGAATCTTATCTCCCCAACTTCTGTGGGAGCCCACTGTGACAAGCTTATCTCTTTGATCCCAAATTTAGAATATGTCAGAATGGGTTAATCCTACATGTTTATTTTCACATTTGACAGTATTTTTTTAATTAAAGCGGTAGGCAGGGCCCAAGCTTTCAATTTTCTCACTGGTTTCCGTCACTTGGTCTGTTGGGTTTGTGTGGCGGGGGGTTGTGTAGCGGGGAAGGGGCTACAGGGGTGGCTCCTGTGAGAAGCTGCTAGAAGCTTCCCCGACTCCAAGACGGACCCACCGCTGGCCAAGGCCGAGCCCATCAGCAACGGTGGTAGTGCCTCTGTGACAGCATATTTAAGAAGGGGAAAGACTGCTGAGAAAAGAGGGTGGAGGAAGAAGATGATGGAGGAGGAGGAGGAAGAAGAAGAAGAGCTACAGCGAAGAGAGGAGTGGGATGTCAGAGAAACAACCATGCAGACACTGAGGTCAGTGAAGACGGAGAGGGAAGAGGTGTGCCGGAGCAGAGATTCCCCTGCAGCCCGTGGTGAGACAGCAGGCTGTCCCCCTGCAGCCCATGGAGGTTAACGGTGGAGCAGAGATTCCCCTGCAGCCCGTGGAGGACCCCACGCCAGAGCAGGTGGCTGGGCCCGGAGAAGGCTGCGACTCTGGGAAAGCCCATGCTGGAGCAGTTCGTGGAGGACTGCAGTGCATGCAAAGGACTTGCATTGGAGAAGCTTGTGGAGGGCTGACCCCCGTGTGAGGGACTCCACGCTGGAGCAGGGGAAGAGTGTGAGGAGTCCTCCCCCTGAGGAGGAAGGAGCGGCAGAGACAATGTGGGACAAAGTGATCGCAACCCCCATTCCTGTCCCCCTGCGCCGCTGCGGGGGGAGGAGTAGAGGAATCGGGAGCAAAGCTGAGCCCGGGAAGAAAGGAGGGATGGGGGGGAAGGTGTGTTTTTAAGATATGGTTCTATTTCTCATCATCCTACTCTGATTTGGTTGTTAACAAATTAAATTGGTTTATTTTTCCCCAAAAATCAAGTCTGTTTTTCCTGTGGCCGTAATAGGTGAGTGATCTCCCTGTCCTTGTCTCGACTCACGAGCCCTTCTGTTGTATTTTCTCCTCCAGATCCCGCCGCGGGGGAGGAGTGAGCGAGCGGCTGGGTGGTGCTTTGTGGCCGGCTGGGCTTAAACCACGACACTTGGAAAGTACCATGGCATGGAGAAAAGTTCTAACTTCTGGATTTCAGCTTTCAGCTGAAATCTTTTCAGCTTTTCCTCAGCTCTTCTTCAAAAGGTTTCTGAACTGGGTTGCAGAGAAACATGAGTAGTAAAGAACCTTAGAATAGAAGTCTGAAAAAGTACCATAGAAAGGAAGTGAGAAGAATCCCAGTCTGTTACTATTTTTACACTTCATTATTTTGAAAAGTCATTGATTTTGAATATCATAATTGAACTGTCTTAGCCATGATACAGATTTCCCAGATCAGTCAGTCAGTTCCCCTGTACCCAAAGGTGAAGTACATACACTTCAGACAAGCAGGCCATCACCGTGAGCAATGGGCCTTCCTATGTACCTGACTGGCAACTGAGTTACCCAAGGCATGCAAAGTCCCTTATGTGAGGCTGATGAGAGGAGAGCCCTACACCTTCTTTCTGCACAATCTCATAACCATTCACTGCAATCGTCACGACTGACTTCTGCATAGAGGCCTCGGTACTAAGCCATTCCCTTTGGTTCTGCTGACCCTATGTGTGCAAGACTCATGAAACAGCTACATCACTGAACAGATACCGTGAAGAGTTGTCTCTGTTGCTTTAGCAGGGAAGCTTGAGGCACATGCTACTATCTATAGCCTTACTGTGCAGAGCATCACTCTGATTACCATTGTCATTCCAGATATGATGTCAGAGAATTCCAGTCACTCCCCACTGCCATGGTCCCAAAATGTCAGTAAGAGTGCCACAAAAATACAAATGGGGACAACTGCTCACTGAAACCGACAGTGGTATGAGGGAGAGAAGCACAGGGCAGCTGCATGAATTAATTATCCATAGGAGTAGGGGAAAAAGCAAGGGCAGGTAAGAACACAGAAAGTCCTAGAACAGCACATGCACATATCCCCCCATATCTCCCCACATTTTCATTTCTTTCTTCTCTACAGACCCAACTCTGAGGAAGTGAACCCTGCCAGGAATCTCCTTCAACAACATCTAGACTAGATCATGGTCAAGGAACAGCTAGGGGCTTACACCCAGGCACTTCTTCCCTATAGTTTTGTTTTAATTCAAACAAGAGTAACGAAGTAAGAAAGAGGAAGTTTGTTAAAAGGAAGTGAAGGGCAGCTCAGAGTCTCAACTCTGTACAGGCACCAAGGAACCTATTTGAGGATATTGTAGTAGAAATGTGTACTTTCTCTTAAGAAAGACTTCAGAAAGGGCAAAAGGAAGCTGGTGTAACTAACCAGCAGGGTAAGTGAGGTTGTTAGAAGCAAAAATACATCTTTGAAAATGCTGAAGTCATGTTCAAATGACACAAGAAGAAAGAGTTACAAACTCTGGCAGGTTAAATGTGAAAACATAATAAGGCAGACCAAAAAGCATCTGAAGAATAACTAACAAAGGAATCAAAACTAATAATCCTTTTCTCTACAAAACACATCAGGAGCAGGAAGTTTGCCAGAATCTGTAAGGCCAGTTCATTTTCAGGGCATAAAAGAGTATTCAGAGAAGACAAGGTCGTTGCAGAGAAGCTAAGTGAACTCTTTGCATTGGTGTTCACTGTGGAAGGAACTGGGAAGATTCCAAGACCAGAACCCTTCTTGGCAGGGGACTCATCTGAAGATCAGTCTGAAATTGAAATTACTGTAGGAGAGATTATGGAATAAATAGATAAAGTGAAAATCACCAGGACTGTATAGTATTCACTCCAAATTTCTAAAGGAACTCAAGGATGAAAGAGCTGAATTACTCACAGCAGGGTGTAACCTATTGCTTAAAATTGCCTTGCTTCTGGAAGGCAGTAGATGTGACATCAATTCTTTAAAAAGGTTCCAGAGAAAATCCGGGGAATGGTAGGAATGTAAGTCTGATGTGTACTGGGCAAATTACTAGAAACCATGATAAGGAACAGAATTGGGGCACACCTGGATAGGTCTGATTTATTTGGGAAGAATTAGCATTCTGTTGAGGAAAATACTGCTTTACAATTCTGACAAAAGTTTTTCAAAGGAGCCAAAAAGGATATGGATAATATGGGGGTTATGATGTCGATACAGTCTACTTTGATTTCCAAAAGACTTGAGTTCAGGTTAGAATTAGGGTTTGCTAAACTGGAATGTCTATAGGGATGGTAAGACTGAAGGTAGAAAAAAGACCACCGAGGAAGTGCAAGGCAGGACTCTGGGGGTGTATAGGGAGAACATTATGGGAGGGAATCCTAAGCATGTTTAGCCTGGCCTGACATTAGCCTTGGGGCAAGACTGAGGAAAAGTAGTTGGAAAGAGTGTGGCTCTTGTTCCCAGATGGAGGAAAAGGCCCAGAAAAGCAAAGACCTCTTACTAGCAAAATGAAACACTCTTCACTATATTATTCTTTTCAGTGCATTCAGACGTAGCTCAGTAAATAAGATTTTGCCAATACTAGTAAAAGGCCAGAGACTCTGTAGTGACCTGACAGTGCAGGGTCTCGGGAGCTGTCTGGGCTTGTCTTGACTTGAGCTGATTTTAATTTGTTTTTTTTCAGTGTGTGACAATCATCTAGTGGTCAAGTGGGTATTGCCTGACTGGGTTGAGCTTGGTCTGTGGATACTCTATATGGTAAAAGCCTAACTACTCCATTGTAACAGTGGCTCTTTACATTGAAAGGAGCTGTGGGAAGCTGTGGGGCAAATTTCAGACTTTAGCAATGAGAAGGATGCAGACTGTAGTAAGAAAACCCAAGCAGACCCCAAAACAGAGGGGAAAGAAACTCCTACTGTGAACATCAAACTCTTTCCGGCAAAGGACACAGGAGGCCAATGACTCATAACACCTCCATTTCTGATGTAATCTTTTTAAGGAAGATGGAAGTTGTCGACCTTAGGACACAGTGGGACATGCAGAAGGTGAGCACAGCACCAGAGAAACTGAGTAGAAACAAAGACATTTATATACAATTTTAACTGTATTGTTAATGTATTCTTTCTGTATTAATGGGATAATTTGTACCATTAGATTATTAAAACATTAACAGGACTACCACTACATTCTTACCTCCTCTTTTAAGCCATGAACCCTTTAGCCCATAACAGGATTTGAATATAACATGAATCCAGCCTCAGGCTAGGGCTAGTCCTAAGGGCTAGGGTTAAGGTTTGAAAAACCAGAAAGCTTACAGGGGGTAATGAGACTGATGGTAGAAAAGGGACCCCAAGGAAATGCAGGGCAGGTGTCCAGGAGATTCCCAGGGAGGACATTATACAAGGGGCCTTAAGCATGCTACGAGGCTTCAGCCTAAGCCTAGTGTTAGCCTTTGACAAAGTTCAGAAAAGGTGGTTGAAAAGAGTGTGCTTCTTGATTCAACATGGAAGAAAATGTCTAGAAAAGCAGAAAAGACCTATCACAGGTAAATTCCAAGACAATATCTGCTATATTACTCTTTTTAGAATCATAGAATCATTTAGGTTGGAAAAGACCTTTAAGATCATAGAGTCCAACCGTAAACCTAACACTGCCAAGTCCACCATTTGAACCTGGTGCATTTGAACCTTAGCTCTGGCTAGGCTATGATTAAGGTGTGTTCCCATACAATCCTGGCAGGGATGGCGGGACTGAGAGTAAGAACTGGAACTCCATGGGAGTAGGGGCAGGCCTTAAGAGGTTCCTTAGGGACAACATTAGGCTAGGGGATCCTGAACCTATCTAAACAACGGGGGCTTAAAAAGGGAAGCTTCCTGCATGGATAAATATTTGGTTAAAAGATAAAAAAGAAGGCATCAGAGCACATGGTCAGTTTTCATAGGGGAGGAGGTCAGAAGTGGAGATTCACAGTGGTCTGCCTGAGATATGTTCTTCAGCATATTCATAAATTAGTTTGAAATGGGAGCCAATAATGAGATGACAGTGTGTGCTGCTGATAGTATAAAATCAATGGTTAGTGGGACAAAGGTTTGTTGTGAAGAACTGCTGTGGTCCCAGAAACCAGTGAAGTCCCTAAACATACAATACAAACTATGTCTCATCTTTGAAGGGAGTGAAAGAGAATATGCCACGAAGGATACCCACTGGTCCAAGATTATGTAGAGGGAGATGTCAACTCTGTCACTTCACTATTTGGCCCCACAGTTACAACTATATCTAGTGTGGTTCAGGAGGCTTTGGGCTTGCATGGTCCAAGAGATCAATTGTCATGATGGACAATCGTCAGGGGCCAGAAACCCTCAAGAAGCAATGGTAGGACATGTCAGCCAGTGTGGTAAAAGCATTAAGTCACATGAATGGCTGGAGAACCAGTCCTCGAAGCTAGAGTCTGAGGCTGACTACCAACTTGTGAAGTTGGCTGTAGTGGTCAAGTTTATGGGACCATGCTTTGCATATGGAACACAACTATGTTGTCTCTGCATGGAGAGTCACAAACTCAGGCTTTGTTCTTCTGATTTCATGCAGCCAAAAGAGAAGATGCTCAGATTTTTCTGTTTATTTTTTGTCATTATTTAAAATCTGTATCAATTAATAAAGCACAAAAAAATGAAGTATGTAAGGAAAAAAAAAGTGCTGCTAACAAAAGTCTATATTGCCCTTAATGTGCCCACAAAATTTTCAGTGAAGTCAAAAGAACAGCATATGGCAAAAGTCTCAAATTAGGCTTCTTTTCACCATGAATCCCTGTAGAATTCATAGGGGTTTCAGTGGCAAGGAATTTTAAAGGAATTTCAGTTCTAAATATATAACAGCTTAATAGGCTGGAACAGTAATTCTTCTTCCATCAAATTTAATGGGTACTTCTTAGATTTAATGTGTTTGTGACATTTTTGCAGACTCATATTTCCTTTGTTGTTCTCACATTGCTATACAGTCGCACCCCAGGGTACTTTATGAAACTGTAACTGATGTAAAAACTTGATTGGCAGATTTTTGTGTGTAAAATATATGTTTCATGACATTTTAAAGTATTTCTTGATGGAATCTACTTTGTTCTCTATTAGGCTGTAGTTCCTTTCTGTTATGTGAAAATGTATTTTTGCATTGGGTACAGTACCAAATACATTGCTTTATGTACTGTCAGTAAAATGTTAAATATTGCTTATGGCATTATGACAGGTATCTAAAAATGCAAGAGGAACATTTCTATTTTGGTAAACTGCCCAGACCTTCCATGCAAATAGACTTTTTAATATTTTGGTGTGAAGATTACCAAAATGGCAATCATGCATAACAAACTAGCTTAATTTCTTTGAGGAAATGACACTAAAGGCAGACAAGAGTAAAGAAGTATACATTATTCACTTGGATTCCAAGGAAGCTTTTAATCCAGTACCAAATACATTATTAATGAATAGGGTAAGAAGGTAAGGAAGTAATACTCAACTGGATAACAAACTGGCTTGCTTACAAAGTCAAGGAATGACCATAAATGTAAAAGGAAGATGACAAATGCAGCACCACAGAGCTTAGCATTAGATCCTCATCTTCATCATACTAATGAACTGGACAACTGACAGAGCTTCAAGGTGTGCTGTTTGATGTGTCAGGAATACAGGTAACAGCTGGTCATGAACAGAAAGGAGGAAAATATAGTTCAAACTGAATGGAAAAAAAGTGGATATGTATATGCCATAGAAGTGAAAATTTAAAATGTACAAAAGTGAGCACAAGGAAGTTAAAAAAATAACAGAGATTACGCCCGAAATTATGGGCTGTACTGAGCATGTCAAAGACCTGGCAGTGTTCAATGCAAAGTTTAAAACATCAGGTAATTAGATAAATGATTATATTAAATTATGTTCAAACCATTTGGTAAGAATGTAAAATACCGCATAAATACAATTAGCCATTCAATATCTGGCAGCAGCTAGAAAGGACAAAAATTATATGCAGAAGATGGAGAATGCTAAATCCAGACTCATAGTACAAAGGAGCGTGAAAAGAATTGAAAACTAGAATATTAGTTTGAATCTGTCCCAGGAAGACAAAGATTAACAGTTCTTCCCATCAGTTTACTTGTTTGGCTGTCTTTGTGCAGTGAACTGGTAATTATGCCAGCAGACGCATTAGTGACTGACAGAATTGCAAAATGAATTTTTCTTTGAGAATCTTCCAGTTATTCTCAGAAAATCAGAAGGATGTATACAGGTAGAGGACAGTACTTGTTGGAAGACTGCTGATACTTCTGGGAATAAAGAGGGATTTAGCACACCGTATTTCGAAAGTGCATATATTAAGCACTGAGTGATGTTCTTCATTGCTATACTCTCTAACTAGTGCAGTATATGCTAAATTCATCAGTGCTGTATATATTCTTCCACTTTGAGTATTGCAGTGTGAGTATTGCAGAGTATTCCCCCCTCCCCCCGAAGGTGCATACTCCAGAACAGTGAGTGGAAGCAGTGCTATTGCTACCAAATCCTCCATTTACGTAAGTCCCATGGAGCTTTAGTCTCCCACCTGCCTTTTCAGTTTCCAAATGCAGCCTTTAGGAGAACCAGTTAGACAAGATTAAGACAACAACAAGTGCAAGCCGCACTTCACCATTCTCATTAGCATCAAGATGGCTTATTCTTTTGACAACAGCAGCTCACAAATAAACATTTGGCTGAAGCTGAAGCAAAGAAATAAGTGATGCTACTTGAAGAGTTCACAGAGGCACTAAGTCTACTCTGACTGAAAATACAAAACGGTAAGTGGCCAACTCAGTCCACAATTAGGGACTGTTTGTGGATTCTTACGTCTCTGCGTCTGGGACTCATGCTTGCTCTCAGGCAGTTGTCTTTGTTGAACTGCACTAGGCTACACGATGACCTTGCTTTGTTATTCATACTTCACATACCTAGATTACAGCAAAGCAGTGTGAAACCTGCAGCTCTCCAGAAGCTCTAACCTATTACTCGTCTTCTGAGAACCAGAGTCAATTCTGGACACATAAAACTCATTCTCCAGTCTCCATATTGCTTTTTCATAGATTTGAAGTCTGAAGATCTGAGACCTCAGTATTCTTCAGCCTCAAGCCAAGCTAACTGAAAGCTAGAGGATGAAGAATGTGAGGTTATGGCTTGACAGAGTTGCTTCTTTGTCAGCTTCTATCAGGATAACATCTATCTGTATGACAGACAAAATTCTAGAGGGACTGAGGGTAGGGGGAAGAAGAAAATACAGAATCAATTCTTGCAGAAAGAAAAGACTATCACACAGGATCACTACCTTCTCTTGCATGTGCAAGACCAGCTAAACCATAAAATAGACCCCTCCTCAACAAAGCAAAACCAAAAGACGCCTATATGTTTCCCCAGTATTCTTAGGGCAGAGGTTAAATGAGGATAGTCATCACACCTCATTACCGGAAAGAATTAAAATAGTAATATAGCAAGTGCAGCATAAGAAAATTATAGAATAGCATAGCATAGCATAGGATAGAACAGAACAGAACAGAACAGAACAGTATGGAACAGAACAGAACAGAATAGAATAGAATAGGTGTTTTTTCACAGTGAGTTCTAACCTTCACTACCTAGAGCAATACAGCTGCCTTCCTACTGATGTCAGATGCCTATGGAGAAAATAGGACTGAAAGCAGTGATTGTTGGGGATCCTTTCTGAGAGGTTTTTGTGCTGGCGATCAAGGTACTGAGAAGAGAATAAACCTTCTCCTTGCCCCATCTGAATCCTTCTCACAGCAGGGGGATGAACTAATCTCTGCCATGCTGGCCTGTTCTGTGTTGGACTTTGTAGATCCTCTACGTTATTCTTTCTAAGTCAGTATGGAGAGTGTTCATGGTTTTCTTATATGATTCTCTTGAATTAGCCTATGGCTGTTCTTGCTTAATTCTTAACATATCTCAGATATTTTCACCATCTTACTGGGTAACGGTAATATAAAGGCACTGTCAAACTCTCTGATGAATCTTAGATCTATACTTCATATCTAATATTTTCATAAAGAATTTTTCCTCAAAGACATTCAGATATCCACCTCTGGTAGATTTCCAGATTTTGTATCCACACATTAAGATCCAAATTATCCCTACTATCCCTCCTTAAAGCAATCTGCTAATGCTTCTTTTCATAGTATTGTCAGTTTCTAACTTTTAAATGCTTAGTTTTGCAATACTAATGACCATTTTTGGTAGAATATGCAAAATAGAGCAATCTGCTGTTAGCACGACTGGCATCAGTGGTATTATTCCTACTTTTTGTGAGTACAATGATGAATACAAATAGGCCCAATGCATTCAAGAATAGTTTCTTGGGATCCTGTTCTGGACAATTTTCCATTTAATTATTTCTTTTACAAAGCTTTCAAGATATCCAGAAATTTTTTATAAGTCTTTCTAATAGGTTAGGAGAAATATAATAATGTTTTTAATAGGCATGTAGTGAATGAAGCTATGAAAATGAAATGAGGGTAGAAGCAGAAATGGAAGCAATCTTGCTACAGTACTATAAAAAAAGGACTTACTGCGAGTTCCTTGCTTTATGTTATTATATGGAGAAGAATTAAGATACCAAATGTACTTATTGGTAGCTCATTTATAACTAAATGGTCATCAGCTATGGTCTATATGGTGGTCTTGAAAATCGTATTTTATATTCTCTACTTTTATGAACAATCTGTTTCATTCCCTCAAATCATAATTGAAAAAAATGATGTTTCATCCATGATGTTTGCAATAAAAATAATATGGCTTCAGGCATCAACTGACAACATTATTTGCTGAGCACAGGGGAATCATTAATCTTGAGAGACAATCAACTGCTAAATCAATTATAAAAATATAGGCGCTTTCAGTTAGCTTTAATTGTTCATTATCACAAGAAATTCAAACACTTGGTGTAGATGCCTAAGGCACCAGGTAAGCAAACCTATGATGAAGTTCCAATAGTTTACATGAAAGTGAAGCTAAAATATTTTAGTAAATCTTATCCAGGAACAAATTAATAGAGCACAGGTTGCCATACCCATCATAGCTACACCCAACCTCTATTAGCCTCCTCCATTTCTTAATTCCACTGAAATTTGAAGCACTGAAATGTAGTGATAGGTCCTATTCATAGCATTTACAGTAATGTTTTTCCATAGAGCTGCCTCACTTTATTCTTGTGGTTCACCTCCCTCCCCTAGGAAAAAACAAAAACAAAAACAAAAACCAAGCCAGAAATGCAAAGGAACAAAGAATTAGCTAATGTGGATGTGGCATTACCAAATCCCTGTGAAGTCCATGGGCCGTACCTCAGCCTGCTGTACAAGAAATTCTAGTTGCAAGCATTAGTGAAGGAATTTTTCCAAGTATTACTGCAAATCACAATATTCCCTTTAGATTATCACTGACAGAATTTTAGAATATTTACATTATTTATCAGTTCCTGCATCTCCTCATCTAAATGTAAGCTGTAATCAATAAATCATCAATACCTCACTTCTTCTTTATTCTGTGGGATCTAAATTATGCAGCTTTCCATTGTTTTTATATATATATGTGTGTATGTGTGTATATATATATGTAATGCCCAGCCTTTCCAAACCCATCAGAAATAAACTTATTTCTAATCAATAAAGGTACACCTATCATTTGGGAGCTGTGACTACTTCTATATACTGAGTAATGAATTTAAATAGCATAGGATAAAATGGCAGAAGTTGTTTATGCATTCCAACTCTGCAACCTCACAACTTTGAAGATGAACAGAACTAGGTCCAACGTTTAGGGAATGATTTTATTTTATTGTGAATTGTGCTCATGTGTCAGGAGAATCGAGAATGCTCAAGATCTCAAACTCTATTTTACTGTAGACAGAAAATTAGAATAGAGTAGTATAGAATAGAACAGAATAGAGTAAGGTAGAGTAGAGTAGAGTAGAGTAGAGTAGAGTAGAGTAGAATAGGTGTAAGTTAAATATCTGAATTTCTGCAGTGGTTTTAAAAGGACAGAATTGTGGGATGCATTACTACCACAAAGTATCTTCCTGATTCTGTAAGCTTTGAAGTGATTAATAAGGAATGGTAAAACTTAATAAAAACAGAGTCTTTGTTTTTCAGTAAAATGCTTCCTTCAGGAAAGGTGAGATGGTTAATGAAGCAACAGTAAATGCTGAAGATACAGCTTGGCATACTTTCCGTAGTGGAAGTCATGTGGGGCTTGTAGTAGGCCTTAGGCTGGCTTTTTGAGTACAGCTATACTTCACCCACAGACTTGAATGGAAGTTCAGTTTACTTAGGAATTTAACTAACTTTATTTCAAACCACAGAGAAAAAAACCTTTAAAACTTCTTACTATTACCCCCAAACTTATTTTAAAGGTGTCTTTTGATAAGAAAAACTAACCCATTAATCTGAATGACAATTATCACTGTTCTCAAAACTAAACCACTTAAAGAGTCTGGGAGTTCTTATGGAAAAGTTTAAAACTATTATACTTCAAATTAAATTTGAAGGTATTGCATATTGAGTTGCCTTTTTTTTTCTCCCATCGTTTTTAATTACTAGTACATTTGCATGCAAATAGGATCCTTATTTCTTGAAAGCTCATCTGCTCCTGCTGCTTATTCTTCATTGAAGATGTCACATGCAAAGGGTTAGATCCTCAGGTGAGGTAGAAGCAACAGCAGATGTGCTTAGAAGAAAGAAAGTTTTTTATGCAAATATTATTTTTAATAAAACAGAAGAGGATAAAAAGTGAAATACATGCTCTGAAAGCAAAATTCCAATATCTCTTCCAGGAGATACAGATGTCCCTCCAAACAAAAGTAATTTTGAACTTTAAAACTGAATATAGAACATGAAAATACAATATGAAACCCTAAAGATTCACTGGATCACTGTTTACTCAAAAAAGCCCCCTAATTTGATACTCATGCCCTTACTGTACAATAAGGAAACAGAAGACCCAGGCAGTCAGATTCATTTAAGCCCTCAAAATAAGACTTTTCCTATTAAAAAGTTTCTAATTTTTGATGGTCCTTTCTGAAACAAATGGCTTATTTCTATCTGAAGAGAGGCATTCATATTGTAAAAATCAACCAGTCAAATGCTTATGCCTTAGTGTGAAGAAACCATGAGCAGCCAATACTGAATGAACATGAACTATGAACTACCTATTGGCTCCTCCATGTGCAGATCCAGTTGAAACACAGCGGTGCAACACTTTGAGGGAGTTTGCACCATGTGTCTGTGCTTTCAAAGAGAACTGAAGGTATTTAACACCATATTTAATATAAAACCCCTGCTTCTGTTTCTCGATAATGTAGCTTGATTCCAGCTATCAACAAAATTGAGTACATGAAAATAGTAATGAGAGCCTGGGCTGTATTAGAAGTATGAGAAAAGCCATCAAAGACTCACACACTAAAATAAAACTGTTCTGCTTTAAAAGAGCTATTGTGCTCTACCAAATTTTATTGAAGATTAACTGGCCTTCAGACAGCTCTGCCCAGTTAGGTAATAAAGGCAGTGGTTATGTTAGACAATCATTGCAACTGCCGGCAGCCTATCTGGGAAGCATCCTGAAGTTCATCACTCTCCGGGCACCAGACTGGTGATGACAGTAAATGAGCTGTTATTCATCAGGTATTCCAAAACTGTACACAAAAATTTGGCTGTGTAATAATATTTTGGAATGACAAATTGGCACTACCGATTTCCATGGCCAGATCCCCAGTCCCTGTAGGGCAAACTAGAGGCAGTGCTGCCTCTCTGCTGAAAGGGGGCACCACTTGATTTGGGAAGGGAAGGGAGGGGAGGTTGGGTTTATAACATGAGTCCTACTAAGAAAAATACAGCTCTGTCAAAGCTCCAGAAGTGGTATTTGACCTCATTTCTTCTGGTACAGAAAATGCCACAGAGGCAGAGGCAAGGCCCAGAGAGTATTTTACCTGCAGCCAGGAAAAATTGACAGCGCGCGTGCACTCAGATTCAAATCTGCAATACAAATGAATTGCTACACATAAAAACAAAGCACGGAGTCCCTTTTACATTGTTTTATCCTGTTTAAAAGACAAACATTTGCACACTGCAAGCCTCAAACGGATAAAAGCTACCATGAGAACTTATAAGCCATCTGCTAGCTTCCTAATGAAGCCAGTAACTATTATTGTTTACAGTTGAACACCGGGGGTCATGTGTATTTGCTGTAATGAAAGAATCAATGCATCACTGCAGATGCTAAAAGAGAACTTTTTTTTTCCAGACGGCTAATTATAAATACAATAAAATAGCAAATTAAAAAAAAATCTGTTCATCTCCATAGAGAAATAGTGCTTGGCACACCAAATGCAAAATGCAGCACTGTTCTGTTTTCTAGCAGTCTCCACTTGACAGACTCGGCTTACAGAAACAGAATCACAAAAAGTTACTCTTCGATACTTAACAAATAGCTGATCACCAAGGAATACTTAGCCCCTAATTCTCTAATCTTTACAAACCTCCTACATTATTTAATTGTATTGTTTATCTGAATGTAATGATGAAGTGTGCATTAGCAGATATCTCTCTGTGGCTGTTTCACTCTCTCTTGCTTGAAGAAGACACCATGACATATGAAAACTTGGCTCAGTTGAGCTATTAAAAATGTCCCGAAGTTTCTTGGATTTTTTAAATGTTGGTTGAAGAGAAATTGATACACAGCAGTGATACAGTCGATTTCTGGCTTACTATTTCATCACTCCCAACAAAAATACACTTAGAAAAATACACAAAAACTTACACAGTAATATTAATTCCCAACATTTAACAAAACCAAAGAATGATAAATAATTGGGCCTTTGTACCTGATGGAATTCTTAAATTCACTGAAAACAAGCCATTCATTTTGAAATCTCGTTAATGGCCTTTATTTGCTGTAAAAAAAGTATCTTAATTTCAGGAAATTTCCTAACGCCTGTGAGTCAAGAGAGCTTACTTGCTTTGCTGGGTCGAAACACTGCAAATGACTCCCCATTGTTCTCTGATACCATCAGGGCCATGGCGCAGCCTTCTTGCAGCTCATACTCCCCTCATTCCACCTGTAGCATATGCAGAGGTGCATATCTTTCATATGGCTAAAATGCAGTACAACATTGTAGCTAGATGGGTTGCAGTAGACAGGAAAGTTGTATTATTGTAGGCAACAAATCAGTAAACCCATAGGAAAGAAAGGGAGCGAACAATATTCCTCTTTTACAACAATAAATACTTGTAGCAGGTTGTACTCAAGGCAGAAATAAAGCAAGCTGTCAGCAGGAGAATACTGCTTTTTTTAAAATTTTGTCTTCATATTGTGGTGATGGCCAGGGAGAGCTAACACCAGGTAGACCAGAGTGGACAGAGTTCATTAGTGAGGTCAGAGAGCCCAGAAGAGCATCCCTGGGAGAGACCTATTAAGTCTAATGCTTGGCTCCCCTGCCACACTCTGCCACTCAGGCTCCTGCATGTCACCCGTTCCCTGCTCCCGGCCTCAGACGCCTACTTTGTCAGATGGGACCGACTGTGTGTGGTGCAGGGGCTGGAGCACCAAGGAGGGGCCCCACTGCAACCCTCTGCTGCGGCCCCCTCCTTGTCCGATGGCTGCATGCCCGCGGCCAGCACGCACGGGCAAACGCGTTGTGTGAACCACCGCACGTGTTCCTGAGGTATGCACGTACCACGAGCGAGTGGCCTGAGACGCTGGCTAAAGAGAAGATGGAGGGACCTACTTAGGATCCAAAGCTTTGCTTTGCTTTGGCGGACCTGGCTGGACCCCTCCAGAGAAAATCACTGAAAGAGCCGAGTGACTGGAGTACAGAAGAGGATGAAAATAATTTAGTTTCAGTTCCTACTCTGACAATGTTTCCATCTTTGTGGACTTAAGTGAATAACTTAATTTATATGTCTTAATTCTCTGTTTCATAAAATGTCTGAGATAATACTTTCTTCCCTAAACCATAGGCAAATGTGTATGAATATACTTGCTTCCCCAAATTACAGGGGAGTTGCAAGAATTAATTAGTTAATGTTTGCAAAGTGCTTTGAAGGCAGAAAGCACTCTATAAATGCTAATTATTAAATCAAAGGTTTATCTGACTTTATTACTAAACCACTAATAAAATAAGTTACATAGCTGTTGCAGGTTGGAAAAGGCACTTTTACTGTCTAAAAGATATAAAGGTTTTAATTAGCAAATGTTTTGAAAGCGCTTTGCTGAGGAAAAAAATGCTAACTGTTAATAAAGGCTTTTCCTAATGAAAACGGCTACAAAATATGAACTCCTGGATGCTACTGTAACTTCTGCATATATTATCTAAAGTTTTGTCCCATGACAACAACATTTTTATTTGAGGCACAATTTTTGTAATATTGGTGAAAAAAATCGTGGTTATGTTCGTCAAATAAATGTTCAGATGCAGCAAGAGATTAAAGGTATCATTCTTAGCAGAGAATAGCAAAACCTAATGTATTGTCAAATTATACATATATACACATACCATTATTTTTGCTATTTAACTTAAAGTTGTATTTTGCTAAGCTTCCAAGCTTCTGCTACTTTACAAGGTTCAGCTCTTCCAAACGCTCTACTGTACCTGCACATGTGACCTGTTATCTTAAAATCTAAGCATGCAAACAGCTTTGAATCTTCTACGCATATGCAGTTAGAAAGACTGAATTCTGAAAGTGCCTCACGCCTTCTGAAACACTGTGGATCTTTAGGTTCACATAGTTTCATTCTGCCAGGAGAAACCTTTTGTTCACCTGTTTGTGACACTTGTTTCCCCTCTGGATTTAATAACATAAACCTGGGTATAATAATATGAACATGCTGATTTATTAATATAATAATTAATGTATTAACATAATTGGTTCTGATTCATCCCCTTCCTACATACATTTTAGACATAAACTTGCTTTTAGAGCCTTCCAGAGTCATCTTATTATTATTTCAAAATTATCAGATGGTAATCAGTATTTCTCAAGTGCCTAGGCTAGTGGTGTAAAAAGAAGTTTGAAAGTAGATCTTGATATGCTTAATACGTGTTGTAATGTCTGCCTGTGGCTGTAGAAAACATGAAACCTTGAGCAGTAAGAAAAGTCCTATTAATCTGCTTTGCTGAGAGGGGAGAGGCATGCCAGCATCCTCCCTACTTAAAACTGTGCTGATGGCAGGAGGATGAGGATGCAATCAGCCAGACCCGCTCAGTGAAGCAATGCAGCCTGGCTGCTGAGGCAGAAGCTGCCCATTTCCACGGTCCAGGAGACAAAATACCTCGTGCTGTCCCTAGTGCTCCCAGCAGGAAGGAGAGGTCCAAGTGTTCCTCCTACAGAAACCAAAGGGGTCTGCTGCTTTCCAATGTCACAGACCAGTGGCTCCAAAAGGTCCCTCTCAAACACCCCCGGGGGAGGCGGTAGTATGTGTTCATTAATTTGAAGCATAAATCACAATTTCATATGGCAGGAAAATGCCCAGAAGATGACATGCTACAGCAAGGGGTTATGTCCATTTCTGTGCTCTTACTATAGCTCTTCCAGGCAGATGGGGAGAGTCAGAGCAGCAGCAGGAGTGATAAACCTTTATCACTGTATTGATTTGTCAAGCTGTCTGTGAAGGAAAGATGACTGAGATTTTTTGGAAAGGGGGCACGGTTCAGGGCTGGGGACAGGAAGGGCCGTCTAGGAATAGATGGGAAATGAAAAGTGTTCAGGAGACTTGTTAAAATGTCAAAGGGGTCCTTAGCAGGAGAAACTCAAGATTACTGAATTTCTCTAAGCCCAGGGTTTTTTGAGTGTGTTTTCTTGGGTTGCAAATCTACCTTATAAAAACATAATTATTATATCTTTACAAAACAATTCCAGATTAACTAATAAACAGCCAAAATTATTTTGTAGTTAGTCTAAAATTACACCTTGTGAAATACGGTACCAATGACACTTATGACACGACAAATAAGGTACCAATGACACCAATGACACTACTGCAAGAGCAGTAGTGCTGAAGTAAGATCTTGAATGATATTTTTGTTGTTATTATTATAACTATTAGCCCTTATTTTTTAAAAATTATAGGAAATTGTGTGGCCTTTCTGGAGAAATTTTATGGATTTTAAGATTAATGGATGGTATTAAGATTATACTAAAAATTGTGACAAAAGAAAAATAATCCCTTTTCTATTTTTAATGCTACATCAGTTAAATCAAAATGGACTCTGGTAAAATAAAGGTATACACAAATCCTTGTTTGGAAAACCTTAAAATGTATGTCAACTTCCACAGAATAATTTTGATGGCATCAGAGCTCAAAAAGACAGGTCTACCTTCAGTCCTGTATTTTGGCTTTGTGTAGTTTAGCTTTTCACATTCTGATGTTACCGGTGGTATTGGTCCATTCACGGATGGTAACGATGGAATTAGGAATAATGCAGAAAAAAGCAGACATGCTCAAGAAAGACTTCTGTCTTGTAGCTGGGGAAAAGGCACATTAAGTATTAATAAATGACACTGATAAAATACTTCCTGCTCGGACAGTAAATTGTGAAAAAACAGATGTGATGGCACTGGGACAGGCATTAGAGCTTTGGAATATGATGGCCAAAAGTAAACAATATGGGTTTCAATAGGAAAAATATAAAATCATGTATCTGGGAAACAAGTATGCAGGTTATCTTTAGAGGACAGTGGCCTTAGTCCTGGGAATCACTGTCACAGAAGAAGAGCTTAGGTCACAGTAGCAATCCTTGGACACGGTCCCAGTCCCAGTCCAAGTCCCAGTGAGGTGCTGTGGTAGAAGGAGTTAATCCAATCTATGGCCAAAAAACTGTGGAAACTATCGTAGAAGTGGATAGATGCCACATAGCCCTATATTTGGCATTAGTGTGACTGTTGCTGGGGAGTTAGTTCTATTTCTGGTATTTCAAACTGAAGAAAGATCTCCTTTAATTGGAGTGGAGTCAGAGAAGAGAAATGAAAATGATTAAGGGACTGGAAAGTGAGCTTTGTAGTGAAAACTTACCAAGAGGAGATTAAGAAGTGATTTGATCATATTACGTACATTTGCAAAATAGAAATAGTCATTTCCACTTGTGCAAGATGAGATTTAAACACATCTGATAAAACACAGGAGTGAAGAATTCTGACATGGAAACGTTTACCTCTTTTCTATAGCTGTACTTAATTCTGCTATGTATGGAGCACTAAAATTAAAATCCAGTATTTGAAGAGGATGCAAAAATCACCTGCTTGACTTGCTTCAAATAAAAATTCAACAGTTACTAACATTCAGCTCTTTGGGTCTCCTGCAATCATTTGAAGGCAACCCTAAAAATTATTTTTTCTATTTGGTTTGGTATTCCATTATCCTTGCTTACTTTAGCAATGTAGTTTTCTTCCTACCTGCTACGTATTTGCTTTCAAGAAAGTCTGCTCCTGTGACTTGTCCCATAACAATTTGCTTATACAGGTACACAGATAAAAATATGAATAAGCTTAGCTACACATTGAGACAATCTCACATCTCAGAAATCATGTGTAACAATCCATGTAGATTATATCCGAGTGTTGGTGAGGAAAAGCAAGGCTCTGCAGAGGTTAAGAAGCCCTGTCATATCCTGGAATTGACACTGTTTGCCCTGTACCCAGCTAGATGACATTTGGAATAGGGGATCATGTTAAGGATTTAAATCATTGGACTAATGGGACTTCACTTGGTGCTGCAAAAGTATCAACTGTCAGGTAAAGCAGCAGAGAAAACATAAAGTTTTGACATGCTCATTACGGGTTGTCTTTCATCCATCATTGTTCGGCTTTGAGGTTTTTTGCTATTTCTTAGTTTTCTGCAGGTCCTTCAGTATTTGACATTGTTTCAAAAAAATATGACACGACAAGACATCATAATTATTCTGTCATGATGATTTGGTATATTTGAACACATGAATCCTCTGTAAATAAAGTGAAGGGATATGAAAAAGAATTTTAGCTCTGCAGTCTGGTTTAAGGCCTTTGATTTTACTTTGATTTGGACATGTCATGGTTCACTGCAAGCTCACCAGAGTGAGTTTAATGGATTAGAATATGTTATTAAAATGAGATTGCTGGAGAAGTGTATTC
This sequence comes from Gymnogyps californianus, assembly GCF_018139145.2. Taxonomy (NCBI): domain Eukaryota; kingdom Metazoa; phylum Chordata; class Aves; order Accipitriformes; family Cathartidae; genus Gymnogyps; species Gymnogyps californianus. The sequence goes on along the minus strand of NC_059474.1, from coordinate 37,413,938 downwards.
CACAGATGTGGAATACTGAGAAGGGAGATTAAACAAAATGACTGGCAGAAGGCCTCCACTGCATTAAAAGGCAGTCTACACTACTTTTTCTTTCTTGCCTTACAGGATAAAGGGCAGGAGTAGCACTACAGGTTCACTACAGCAGGCAAGTTTTCTCTATTTTTTCTTCATTTATGTTGATACATCAAAAAAGAGGTCTTAAAGATATATACAGAAAAGCATTAATCTTTCATGTAGCATTACGGACATAAAATGTGCATATATGTGCTTTTGAGAACTTTATGTTCGAGATTTTTTTTCTGAAACATGATTTCCTTCAAGGATTTACTTGATTCAAGAAAACAACTTTTCATAAACAACTCCTTACCTTCTTCTCCCCTGCCCCAGTGTATTTCTTTGCCTTCTCTTACCAAAACAAAACAAAAGCTTGTGTTAGCTTGTTCATGATCTATGGAAACCACCTAAAACTTTAAACATACGTATTGGTCAGATCTTTGCTTTCTCTTAACAGCATCTCGGTGCCTCTGATTAGTGATGTTACGTGTAACTTGAGAACAGCTCTTTCCCTGCAACTAGTGTAGAAGGCACACCGATTCCAGGGGTGACAACAGCTCTCAACCTCCAGTTGCTTCTTCTTCTTCCAGCTCTCACCGGATGGAGCTGCTGGTGTGGCTATTGGTGCTGCTTCTAGGCCACTGAAGGACATGCAGCATATTCACCTTCGCTCAGAGCCCTTCCTGAGCAGAACCCAGGGGCAAGCACTCCTGTTTTGGCTTTGACTCTATTTTCCTGTCTCACAAGAGTGGGATGGTTTGAGTGGCAACCCCAGCCACTGACTCTAACAGCAGATGTCACTGTCGGCAGCACGGTCCTTTGCTGGCTGCTCACAGCAACAGGTATGGAGGTGACCACAGCCACTAACAAGACTGTTCCAGGGAGTGGGGATGTGGGATGCTCCGGAGAAGGGAGCAGCATGGTTGATACAGGTACGACAGCACACATTGGGGAGTGCAGCTGGGAGACACACCAGTTGCACGGAGTAAGCCAGGTCCGTTAGTGTTAGCTCTGCTGCAGCCCCGGCCCTGGCAGATCAGAGCTGATGGCTGAAGAGCAACGGGAGCGTCAGAGGGAGCACACGTAAGAAGAAAGGTGGGAAGGGGAAGGCAAGGAAAAGAGCAGGAGCCACCACCTTTCACGGAAAAAGGTGACACTACCTTTCCTGTCCCCACCCCCATCAGTGATGTATCAAAAATTACCATGAATCTTGGTTTAACTACATGGGGTGAAACTAGATGCAAGCTGTAGAACAACCAACCCTTGTTCCGCTACATTTTGAAGATACACTCCACTTTATTTCCTTGGGTTGAAAGGCCTAATTCTGCAATCTGAAAAAAAGCCCAAATTGTTTCTGAGTTCCCAGAGTGGGAAGCAGGCTGCAGCATAAGAGTATCATACTTCTTTCACATTTGTTATGTTCTGGAAAAAAGGTATCAATGGTTAAGTAATCAGAGAGTTTCTGAGCTAGTGTTTGAAAACACCATTTTTCTTCTTTATATAAAAGAACACTTTCATTTGTTTCTGTTGCTGAAGGTGGCATATTGAGTTGTACAAACATGTATTAATGCTTCCACAGAAGAACCAAGGTCTTTTGTGAGTGATGATGTCCACAATACCACTGAAGGCTGCAGAGACCACAGTCCTGAGGAGGTTCATCTCTTGTTCTGATTGTCTGGTGAGACTAAAGGGAACGCAGCACTGATTCTGAACACCTGGCCGCTCGCTTGCTAGGGCACCTCTGGCCTAGAGTTCAAGAAGCCAGTTTGCAGTGTAGTAGTTTCTTTGTTTTGGTATGTTTGAATTATGTAGCACGCTTTTGTGCTCTTTAAAGATGTGGAGAAATGGGGAAATGGGAATCTCATGAAGTTCAACAAAGAGAAATGCAATGTCCTGCACCTGGGGAGGAATAACCTCAGCACCAAAAAGCTGACCATGAGCCAGCAAAATGCCCTTGCAGCAAAGGCAGCCAGCAGCATCCTGGATTAGTAGTGCTGCCAAGGTGATCCGACGTAAATGAGGGAGGCAATCCTTGCCCTCTACTCAATGCTGGTGAGGCCACATCTGGCATGCTGGGTCCAGTTCTGGGCTTCCCTGTGCAAGAGACATGGACATGACATACTAGACAGAGTCCAACAAAGGGCCACAAGGGTGATTAAGGGACTGGAGCACCTCACATATGAGGAAAGGCTGAGAGAGCTGGGACTGTTCAGCCTAGAGAAGAGAAGGCTCAGGGGTATCTCACCAATGTATATAAATACCTGAAGGGAAGGTGCAAAGAAGATGGAGCCAGGCTCTTTTCAGTGCTGTACAGTGACACGACCAGAGGCAATAGGCACAAAATGAAACAATGAGGTTCCTTCTGAACATCAGGAAACACTTTTTTCCTGTGAGGCTAACGAAGCACTGGAGCATGTTGCCCTGAGAGGCTGTGGAATCTCCATCCTTGGAGATACTAAAAAACCGTCTGAACATGGTCCTGGGCAACTGTCTCTAGGTGACCCTGCTTAACCAGAGGGGTTGAACAAGATGACCTCCAGAGGTCCCTTCCAATCTCAACCATCCTCTGATTCTGTGATTCCTTTGGTATAAGTATCAACTCTATATCCTTTGGCTTTACATTCACACCTTTACAGAACAGCTGATTATCAGCAACAGCTCTGACATTTCATAGTCCGAGGATTATGTTTTAGTACTTAAATTTTGCAGACTCTGCCTAGCTTCAAATTATTTTCTTTGAATTATTGTTCAGTGTAATCTTTTTATGCTGTTGGAGGTTGCTTTATTATTAGTGTATTTCATTTATGAACACACAAGTACAGCTAACTACAATTATGCTTTTGTTATGTTTCTCCACCAAGAAATTCAAAGGAGAGAGCTGTTGAAATATTGTCATGTGTCTTATATGTGGACACAAGCATTTCATAACATATGTTTGACCACATGGAATTGATAACTTCTATACACATTTTACCTGGGAATGAGATACTGGATAAAAGGAATTTTTGTATGAATTATAATCTTTTCCTTGTGATAAGAAAGATTACCCCAAGTATTTCTGAGACCACATATTGAAATAATAAAAACGACACGATGCAGTTCAACAGATTCAGCTCAGGAGCTGGAAGCATCTCATGTTCTAACTCCTATCCTATTTCATTTAGGTATTTTTTACTCCATCCAGTCACTTAACGTATTTTTTTTAATGTCCACTGCAAAGTGGACATAATAATATCGTGCTATGTTCTTCAAATTTTTTCAGTCCTCCAAAAAGTGCAAACATTGGGATTCTGGGTTTTGGATAACCAGACTAGAATGAAAATTGCCACGGGATGATTCATACAATTCAGCAACATCTCTAGCAGTCTAGAAGTGCTAAATCTTGGTATTGATGCATCAATCTCATTTTTGCTATAAATTTGCACAGATTCAGATTTTATTTTTGCAGCGTGTTTTTTAGCCTCAGTTAGCAATAAGATAGGATTGAGGTTCCTTTGTTGTTGGCCAGGATAGACGTCAAAGTACTTTGCATTCATGCAAAAAAACCTGTACTTTTTTGAGGGGAAAGAAGCGGTGAAAAGTGGGTAAAAGAGAAAAGAAGCTTTTTTTTTCATATTATAGTTTGGCAGGTTTGTACTTGTTTTGTATTTCAAATAAGATTTTTCATTTGTTAGAAGAAAGCCTCTCCATCAGTCAGAGGATCATTTTTTTTTGTAATGTAGGTGTTAAATACTCAGTCAATTAGTCCAGTCTACTTCATTTACTGCACTGTGTTTCTGCAAGTACACGGATGATACAGAGAAGAAACGTACTTCAGCATGTCGTTGCTAAAACATTCCCTTTTGTATTTCATCCATTGCCCCCTTAGATACAACACAGCAGACGTACATTAAGTGCTTTCTTCTGGCTGTGGTGGGAGCACTTACTCCTTGCACCAGTAGAGAGGGACTGTTAAAAGCATTAGCTCTGTAAACCTGTGCACTTGTATACTACTTGATGGAGTATCTTAAATACTTGAAGAAATTAATCGCTGTTCTCCACCAAAGGAGCCGTTATTGAGAAACTCCTTCATTCTTCCCTCCCTGCTGATGAGCAGAAACCCTCTATTGCTGGCCTACTTCTGTAAGAACACACGGCCAAAAGAGAAGACCGGCTCTTGGGAACCTTCTTGGCTGACCAGGCGTGCTTTTGCAGTTCTCCAAAGCCATTAGACAGCAGTGAATAGACATCGCAATTCCACAGATATGATGAAACATAGGAAAGTTAAATTTGTGTGTACAAGTATCAGAGGTATATTAAAAAAATACAGCAAGACTGTTTCTATGGGAGATGTAACACCAAGACAACATACCAAGACTGCATCAAGAAATTCTGTGGGAATAGGCCTCAGAGGCTAATTTGGACCTCATCAATCCTAGGGTTTTTGGAACAACCAAAATTCCCCATCTTCTTTTTTCTTTTCCGCAGAAATGTCAGCAGTATGAATCAGAGTTAAGAGAACTGAATGCTAAGTTAGTTTAATGAGTGGTTTGGGGTGAGTTTGAGAAGATTTTACCATGAAAACATTACTCACATTTCCATAGTTAGGTTTGAGGCAAAGCTCTTACCACACCATTTCCATTCTACCTACCCTAAACTTTTAATCAGACTAACAATGTTAAAATTGTTCTGTGCGCTTATTTTCAGATTTATAGGATTAGAATTATGTCTGCAAGGACTCAAAATGTGTAATTGCTCATGACTTTCTCCTATGCATGCCTGAAGGCAAAAATAATGCCAGAATTCTGAAAAAAGCTAGTATATATTCATTTGAAGCAGAACCTGGTATGGTCTTTTTCACTGATACTCTGGGAATTCTTTGTATCCTATTTTAGCAGCAAGCTGTCCAAGTGAACATAAGTGGAAAGAGCAGGCTTTGGAGTAACAAGAAAAGCTGAAGGAGCATAAACATTATCTGGCTCCATCGCTTCTGCAGAGCTTCATCATAAATTCAACCAGAAACAATATTATTCAAAGATCTTTTACTCTCAGATGTATACGTGCATCAGAAGCTGACAATAGTAAAAGTAGCACTCCTCCTCCTTTCCTCCATCATGCATGTACACTATTTTTCTTTACAGGACTTTTTAAACTCTTTTTAAAACTAAAAATCTTGCTGCATAAAGGAGTCTTATTTTTTGGTGGGTTTTTTTTGGAAAACATAGCTGTCATAAAATTCACTGTTGTTAAATAAGCAAGTATTTATAATGCTGAAAATACTATTTTTTAGAGTTCTACAGTAGCTATATGTGAGGGAGGTCAGACGTTGTCCATACTTGGTGGTTTAAGTGTCTTAAAAAACCCAACGTAACCAATATGTATTTTCAAACATTTTTGTCAGATGTTTTTAGAAATTAATTCTGTCACCATACTTCATAATTCATTCTGCACTCAAATTCTGTTTGAAAGCAGTGGAGACTGAACTATGTAGGTTTTCAGGGAGACAGCTGCGGCTTTTGATTCAGAGCCATTTCTGGACAGTACAAGTTAGAGTTGCAACAGCTGTAAATTTCTTCAGGGACATCACTCTAGTGGGTCATCAAGTTAAAGGAGTCTCTTGTTATGGAAGGACAGGGTACAAACATGCCCTTTTTGATCACAGTCAGTCCCAAGAACAGATTTACTGTGAAAAAAGAAGCAAGTAGAGAGTATCAGGAGATTAACTACACCAGTACAGACTGGAGTAGGGTATGCTTCTTGTTATGTGATGGGGCACAACCATTTGCCTTTGCAGACCCCCCTTCTCGATTCAGCCACTTCCACACTTGTGTTTCAAATTTTCGCATAGACAATTTTTTATCCTAGCTGATAACAGTAAGTAGAAAGGACACAAAATAGTTACGATTCTAATTCCCTTTAACTCAGTCCTTTAATTACGTACTACTTATAATGTGAACTTCTCCAGACTGGTTAAACACGCATATGCAAAGCAAAAGAGAGGAACAATTAGCTCCTTTTCATTGAGCATATCTTGTTTTTTATCATACTTACTGATAAATACTTAAGTCATGCCATAGCTACATTGTTCCGTGCTTTTGGACAACTCCTTCATATGCGTCCTTCTGTGTTTTGAATAAAGCATGCTTACATCTTCTGAACTATGCTGTCTTATGCAATTAAGCCAAACAATCTGTGGTATGCTGTCAGCTGACAATGTCAGCACAAAATGCTAGGCAGGTTATCAGTTGAGATGTAGGAGGTATACTTGCAAAACTACTTTTAGTTAGAATTTATAGCATATTTTAGGCTAAAAAGGATCATTATGAACATCTGTTCTGCCTTCCTATATTAGACATATGAAAAAATACTAGAAGATAGTGGAAGAAATTATTTTCTACCAGTCCAAATTGCAAAAGAGCAAAACCCGAGAGGATAATTGGATTCTGTTTTGTACAACAATAGCAGTCCTTCAAAAAGCTAAATGTTCTTACTGGTAATATTAAAGGTCTGGCATTTTTTTACACATATATTACCTACTTTTTGTCAGTCTGACTTCAAATATTGTGATTCCTAAGTAGTCCTAAACCGGCATTCTGGACTGTAAACTCTAAATATAAACATAAACATAATGAAGTACTCAAACAATGGAAAATGGAGGGAGGAAGGGGAGAGCCTAACACTTACCATGCAAGTTTATATTTAAGTGTAAGCACATCTGTATATGCACACACAAGCATACATACAGAAATTAGACAATTATGCAATGATCGTAATGTTTATTTCCAAAAATCAGGAACTGTAATTTTGATCTATTTGTGCAAATGAAAATATTGATGTTTTCTGATGAGAAGTTTTACCCTGCTAAAGATGGTTATAAATCAGATCCACATCCATGTGGATCTCATCTGACCAATAAACAAAGATGTGGTTCGAACTGCCTTGGTGGTGACATAGAACAGGAATTAGGTATTATCTCAGGTGCCATAATTAACTTCAGGGGAAGTATTGACATACATGAGGTTTCAGTTTTGTCTTGGTACTACAGCTTCTCTAATCTCACGCTTTCTTTTGTGTGGATTATTTAGACAGTAGGAGTATAGGAGAGCTGCTGTACAACAGGCCTACTTTTTCAGGATGAAAAAGGCTTATAAAAGCTACTTGTTAATGCCAAATATAAGTAACTGGCAGCTAGTTTCAGAAAGAAAAGTATATCCTCTATAGCTTTTTATCAACTTACATAACAAAATGTCTTATTGATAACTGTAACTGAACTTTAAAAGGGAAAAGGAAATCCAGTTTATCCTGTCCCACAACTGCCACGTGTACTTTCTCACTGTAGGATGTCACCTATAAACAAGTTTATAAAATTAGAGTAGACACAAATGTAAATGCATAGTAAAAGTGGTTTTTTACACTGATGGAAAACAAGACTGGACTTTATAAACCAATCAGCTCATTGAAACTTAATATACTCAATGAAAATAAATGAGTCTGTCACTTTAATAGGCAATGATCCTGTTGCTTTCCCTAAGCGGCTGAACTCTTACGGATATCCAGAAGTTAGAATGGATCAGTTTTTCTCCACTGTTAACCACCAGGGCCTTACTTCATGTACGTAGTTTCACCGTGCACTACTTTAACATAACAGATGTAAAATAAAATCTTCAAGATAGTCTGGAGCTCAACATACAGGTATTTTGGGGAGGCATATGAGCCATTTGCAGAGATAGTGTTACAGAATAAAATAAACAGAATGACTAAAATAATGAAAGTCTTAGCTCTGCCAGATTGGCAATTAGCTAAATTAAAATCATATCTTGCTGGTACTTTTTCCTATTTAGGAGCAGATCCAACAATGGGACTTAGATACCTGTAGATTAGTTACTTCAATGCCTAACTGTCAGCTATGTGGCCTCTGAAGTGGAATCCAAAAACTTGTTATGTACTGAACAAGTCCAGTACTTACAAGTGTAAATTGCCTCAGAAGAATAATTCATAGAGCTGAATGCTAAAGATAGCTATGATGGAGTAGATAACCACATTAAAAAAAAAAAAAAAAGAAAGAAAAAGGACAGCTCTGGGTCCCAGACTTCCTCTCCCAGGAAAATTTTGTTACTTTAAACCAGTAACTTTAAGTGAAAAGAAATAAAACATTCTAGGAAATGGACTAAAACTTGGGTTACCTAGGAGTCTTAGCCGCTAAACTAGGGAGTCATATTCCTCCGTAAGTGCTCTACTTCTGGTGCCCAATCTTGGGAATCAGATACACATGAAAATTAATAGAGCTCATTAAGTTACCTTCTATCAGCTGAACCATGGTAACCAGCCTAGAGTACTCTTCTCCTGTGGCAAATGTGAGATAACGCACAGTAATTCACACCTGGTTTCTATACTTAATGCGACTTAGCTGCCTGCTTTTTAGGCCAGAACAGTTCAGGGCGCAAATGGTGTGTGCACATATTTTCCACTGGTGCTTCTGTTAAAAAGAAAAAAAAAAGGCAGTAAGTTTAGGTACTTCCAGGGTTAAAGAAGAGTTCCCTTTTTTATTTAAATTTTGAACTCAGGTATTTTAAATGTCAAGGTCCTTTCCAGGAACCCTTGAGCCTTGCTGGAGTTTAGCGAGAGTTCACAAGGATGTGAAGCAAGGTTAGCGGGACCTGAATGGAAGGGAAAGGAAAACTCTCTCGACACCACCGCGAGTCAGGGCACGGAAGCAGGGGCAAAACTGCCTTTTCCCGAGGCGCGTTCCCCGCGCCCCCCGGGGCCGGGACGTGCCCCGCGCCACCTGATGCGGGGCCGGCAGCAAGTTCGCAGACAAAGGTATCTTTGTCTGGCCGGCCGGCCGGCCGGTCGGTGGGCCGGCAGCCCTCACGCCGGGGCGCCGCAGCCCTTTCGCGCCGCTCTCCCCCGCGGGGTGATGGTGGCTAGGGGCGGGGGGGGGAACTCCCGCACCCTCCCAGCTGCCCGAAAAGTCTGCGGGGACGTGGCCGGAGTGCTTAAATGCCCGGGAGCTGAAGGCGCGGGGGCACCGGCGTTTGGCGGCCTGGCCCGCGAGGCCGCCGTCCCCCTCAGGTGGTTGTCTCCTACCCCGACACCGGCTGAGCCCCTGCGCGCCGCGGGCAGACCTCGGTTGGAAGCAGGAGGGGTCCCCCCCTTGCCGCCTTTCCCCCCCCGGCCCTACGCGCTCCCTCGCTGGACGTTTTCTGTCCCGGGTCCACGACCGGGGCCTGTCCAGCCCCGCCGGTGGCGGCGGGCAGCGCCGGCAGGGTTAACCCTGAGGAATGCGGCGGGAGGAATGTGCATGCAGATGAGATGGATGCTAATCTCATGCTAATGAGCGGCGGCCGCGGCCGCCCGGGGCTCAGCCGGGCTCCCCGCGCCCAGACGGCAGCTGGGCTCCGCCGGCAACCCTGACCCGGGCTGCCGCGGCGCGGGCAAGGCGGCAGCCCAGGCATGGTGGACTGAGACCCGGCCGCGGAGGAGGGCTTTCCTGGGCTTCCGCAAGCGGCCCGCTGCGTGCCCCCCAGCCCCGCTCCCGGCCCCTTCCCCGTCCCCCCCCAGCTCGGGTGGGGGCTTTTCCCGCTTCCTGTCTTTCTTTCTGTCCCTATGGAGCAGCTACCCCCGCCGCCCGACCATGCCTAGGAAAGCGGGGAATGGGCAGCTCCCCTTACCCGATGGCTGGGAGGAGGCGAGGGATTACGACGGCAAAGTCTTCTACATCGACCACAACACCAAGCAGACCAGCTGGATCGACCCCGGGACAGGTGGGTGCGCGGGCAGGGAGGTGGCGAGGCCCAGGGCGGGGGGGGTGCGCTGGGAGCGGCGCTGCCGGGCCCCTCGCCGCTGGGGCAGCTCCGTCGCGGAGGGACGGGGCGGGGGGGTGCCCCGGAGGGTGCCCCTCTCGGGACGGGGGAGCGAGGGGAAGGCAGGAGAAGCTCCTGTTTGCAGCCGGGCACACCGTGCCCTCCTTCCTATCGGCGTGGGTACAGCCTGTTTTTTAAGCCCGTTGCGTGAGTTGATGTTGGGGGGGGGGGGGGGGGGGGGGGGGAAGCCTGCAGAGCTCTTCCTGGAGGCGACGGGGTCGGTGGCGTTTGGGGAGTTCCCGACAGGTACCGAAGTTTGCGAGTCCCTCCCAAACCAGAGGCGCTGGCTCTTCGCCATCCCTCTCCCCCGGACGGCGCGGTGCGGGGCCGCCTCCCTCCCGGACGGCGGAGCGTCCTGGGCGCCTGTCCCTCCCGTGGCCCTCCCCCCGGCGCCGGGGACCGCCTGCCCCGTGGCCGGCCCGGCCCGCCCGTCCGGAGAGGTCTGCGCTGCTGGCGGAGAAGGAGCTGGGGCTGCGGGAGGCCTCGTGTGCTCGCTAGGCCTCAGCAAGCCCAAATCCTCTCAGCCCCCCGCCAGCCGGAGCTCGGGGTGTTTGCTGCCCTTTCCAGGTCTAAGCGCTGTAAATCGGCAGACCTCCTGTGAAAGCGCTTCAGTGAGCGAGGTAACCAGCTCAAAGGCTTCTCGCCCAGGAGTCGCCAGGGCAGGTCTTTCATCTGGGGAGGGATTCTGGCTCTTTGGGTAGGCTTCAATGGCTCTTTTTAATACCTGGATCATAGACGCCCAAGATGCCTATTGTAAAACTGTATTTTGTCCAAAGCAGTCCTGAAAACAAAACTTTGTGTGTGTTATGAAATACAGTGTTGCTATTGAAAACAATGCAGTCTAATTATCAAAAACTTTTAAAAGACATTATAAATTTATGGAACAAGCTGCACTGCATTATAAATGAAGGTCCTGGTTTATATTTCTCTGGTGAAGTTAGAAAAGGGAGTTGTGACAAAGCTTGCTGGCTGCAAGTTGCATAGGGAAAGTTTTGACAAGCATCATATGCTGTGTTAGGCCTACTTCTCTGTCCTACTTGCTATAACAGCAAATTCCAGTAGTGACAAACTTAATACTTAAATTCCTTTGTACTTCAAAACATGTTAAATATCTTGTAAATATTAGTGAGGTGGTAAGGTATACAGGACAGTGTTATTTGTTCCACGTGGCCTTCTCAGGTGATTATTTATTTTTTTACCGCAGGCAATGAAAACTTCTGTTTTAACTGTCTCTAGAAATAGTAGATTTGAAGTTTTGTTTAGTTTTATACTTTTAATTTGTGTTTGCAAAGCATAATACAAGACGGTATGATTGAGGTAAAGCAAAATGTGACATTGGAGTGTACTCCTTATACTACTGCCTCATGAGTATACTAATTTAAAATTTTTTTACACATTCTGTAGTCTTGAAAAGTTCAAGAGTATTCATATTTGGTGGTAAAATTTGAGTCTTCACTCTCACTAGCAGAGTAGACAGCTGAGTGACACTTGTGTGTTTGCCATCCTATAGGGATAGGATAAATATTGTTTCTTTAATATCTTGATTACAGGTGGAGAGAAATCAAGCCCTGAGACTTGATAATCTGTAATGAGAAATAAGGAAGTAAAGACCTTTTTCAGAAAGAGTGGTGTTTGAAATAATTGTTAACCTATGTCAGTCATGCAAAACAAACAGAGGGATTTTGCCCTAGGTGCTTGAGAGAATCCATGCTTTAGTGTACATGGCTCAACTGTGAAGCTGAATTGCCTGCACAGAAGAGAGACTGACAAGCCCATTTAATGTGCAGCTTACAGTATTTGTATTTACAATATCTGTATTTACAATCTGTATTTATATTGGTGACCTGGTTTGGAAAAGTGAATAAGAAATACATGAAAGTCCTGTGATGACTTTGCTCTAGATTCCATTGTATCTTCCAGGTATTTAGAGAATATATGTTCAGAAACCATACAGGACGTAAGTAAGGCTTGCTGTCAGAAAAAGTGAAAAGTGATCTTTTAAGTTTGTCAGTTCAATAAAATCTGGATTCGTGCTGTTTCTAAAAATGATCTTAAATTGTCAAAATGAAGATAATGGGTTCTACAGAAAGACTGAAAAGACATTCCCTTGTTTGATGATACTTTAGGACTTTTTTTTTTTTTCCCCCAACTGTTTTCTCTAATGGAGGTCATAAAGTTTTCGTAATGTACTTGTGGCATGTTATAGTACATGGGCTCCTAAAATCTTTCATTGGTAAAGCAAGTGTAGAGTAGATGAGTTTTTATGGACAATATTCCTTACACTGCATTCTCTGGAAGATTACATAGAAAAGTCATGCTTGATGTTTTAAAATGATTTTTATCCTCTTTGATTTAGAAGATACAATACTGAAGACTAGTGCTGTGAGACATCAGCCATATGTCTGTGGGTTGCCAGGTGTATTTGAGCACAATTAGGAACCTCATTGTTACTGGTTTAAAATATTCGTGTCTAGAAATAAGCTGACAATTGAAAATGCCATATTTCAAAGCTTCTTGGAAAATTCTTTGTGTGGGTTTTTTTTTTTGATATAGTGATGCTTTTTTTCATGTGCTTTTCTAGACTGTTCTGATAGTATGTGTATTTGTTACTGCTTATATAGTGCAGGTCTGTTAATATAATGATAGCCTTGTGTACAGCTGCGAAAAAAACCTAACATCAGCTTCAAGCTTGGGGCTCAGTTTTCAGTTTTGCCCACTTCATTTATCTGAGTAATCCCATTGACATTAGAGATTCTTACACTTGTAAGGGCAAGAGTGACTTGGCATGTAGTGTTTTAGGAGTGTTGTGGAAGCTATTTGAATTGCTCTGTTCCTCAGGGGTTTTTAATGTTTTGCACTATTCAACAGTGATTTTTCTGTCCAAACACTTAGGGTACTGTGTTGATTTGTTTTGAAGACTGGTGGCCCAAAACAGAGGGCACTTTAAGATATAAAGCGTGAGAGAAACATAAAGGCAAGAATGTGGGAGCTGTGGTAACATTTTCACTCGTTAAATATATAGATGTTATTTCTTTGTTTATGACTCCTCCAAGCTACAGCAAACTGAGAACTTGCTGATCACGACAGTTCTTCTGAAACTGGTTTATTGTAAGAAGGGAAATAGACCAAAATATCAATTGTATCCTGCTACTACTTGACAAAGTTATAAAAAGACAACTATGGACTGAAGAGGATGAGCCAGATGAAAAGGTTAGAGGAATTAATACTTTTCTTTGAAGTTCCCTTGAAACTCTTTCAAATTCCTGGGATACTGAGTTACAGTAAGGTGTTGGTGTGGGTTTTTTTTCTGATAGACAATTAAGAGGGGCTTGAGGTGGAGACAGAAATTTGAAAAGGAAAATTTTTGGTTTTTTCCATTGTTCAACACATTTTAAGTAGGCCTCATGTTTGTTGTATTCCTTTACATATCCTTATGTAAAGATACCCTCAAATCTTTAGCAGTTGGATGATGTTTGATTTTTCTCACCAGGAATGCAGGGCTTCTCATATCTTGGTTTATACATAGTAAATTGTCCATGCTCCACTGCTGATCACCACTGACTCAAAACAGGTATCTTTTTTTATAGCTTGCCTAAAATGAGTTCCACATCACAAATTCTGAAGCTGCAAGTGATCTTTATTTAAATGTTTATCTGCATTCCTGTCAGAGTGGTAAGGAGTGAGTTGCTATGAAAACAAAACTATCCTTTCTTTCTGCCCCCTTTTCAGTTCTCTTTCCACTGAGGAGAAAAATCTGTTTAAAATTTATTTGTACATTTGAAATAGTTCGTGGTATACTTCTGCTAGAATGTTTCTAGAGTACTTGTTAACTATATAACCAAGAAAGTGCTTGAGAAAGATCGGATGTGCAGAAACCAGAGAACTTTACGAGTTAAGAGATTGTGAAAGGGTTTTCTTTGTGGTAATGTGGAGAGGGAATGCAGTTTCCATTGCTGCTTTCATCTTTTGGGGAGGTGAAAACACTACAATTTTTATAATGGAATTCTGTAACTTGTGCAAGATTTGTCTGACTTAGAACATTTATTAGGTTTCAGCAATTAAATGTTGCATGCCCTTTTCCCTTAGAAAACAAGGGCACTTTGTTCCTTACTTTTTTACTGGAACTTGCTTTCTCTTGTCCTGTGAACAGCAGAGGCTGTGAAGAGGGAAGATACTGAGGTTGAAGTTACTTGAGCAGGGGGACTTTAATCCTGTGTCTTTCCTGGGCACTACCGTAGCTCAGGGGTGCGTGGTAGAAGGCTTCCAGTCACAGTGGAGACTCAGAGAAATAGGAGGCATATAAGATACTATGGTAAAAGTTAAAGGTAGCAAATAAGAGGCAAGCAGAAAAGGGAATAGCATGATGGGAGGCATCATCAGAGATTGGAAAATACATTTGGATCAGTTCTTTTTTGCATGGAATTAAGCTGTGTTGTGACAGATGAGTAGAATAACTTTTACTGTCTGAAGTGTCTGGTGTCTGAGGCAAGTACAGTTCTGTGTGAAATTGGTAATTGCAGGACTTCAGTTAAAATAGGAAAAAACTCTGAAATGTTAAAACTTCTCGGTGGGTGGGACAGAACAAAATTTAGGCAAGAAATAGGAGTATGATTCATTTGTCCTTTGAAGAATAATGATGTTAAATTGAAGTGTTAGTCATTACCTTTTGAAAGGGATAGATCTTAATTCTGTTTTAAGTGCAAATCTCAATATTGCTGATTTAAGGTACAACTAGAGCAACTATCTGATAAATCCTTTCTTTAGGCTGCTGCTTGCTAAGAATGAATTTTATGGCAAACCATCACTGAAAGGTTCCCTTTCTAATTTCCTTTCTGTTTTTCCTTGCATCTCCCTTGTTTGCTAGTAGCTGAGGAGGGAGTGGGGCTTTTATGTTTTCGGTGGTACGGAGCTGTTAAATGATTGCCTCAGCATACCTTATGAAATTCTAACCTTAATAAGAAATAGTCACCTGCCTATTTTGGAAAAATCAGTAGAGGATCATTTGATGACACTCCAAGGTGTACAACTTGCAATAATCCTGTAGTAAGATAGGACAAAGATTTTTTTCCCCAAATATCTTTTTCTGCCTTGTTTCATCCTGTGTTATCATTTGCTGGTTTTTATCCTAATTCCACATAATTTGTTCCTGTCTCCTTGTCTGCTCAGGAATGTGCATATTCCCTGTGAAACTGCCTAGTATCTCATTCTGGTTTCAGTGACAGGTTGGGAACTGCTTTTACTTAATTGATGTATATTTATTCAAAATAAAACCCATGATGCAAGTACTGAACTCACGATGAGAGACTAGCTGTGTCTGAACTTCTGACACCTTCATTTGTTTATCCAGTGTAAAGTAGAATTCTAATATTACAGTGCTAATATAGCTGTGATAGCATCAGACAGTGTTAAAATACATAGTGATTGTGTATGTGGGTTTTTAAATCAGTCTGTCATTTGCTTGGGGCTATGTGTTGTTGACTTTAGCATTAGTGAAAATGGCTATGGTAACTCTGAGATAACACTTTTATTCTTTATTTCCCTGGGAGTGATAGGGCTGCACTGTGTCTTTCATCTCGGAGCATGTGAAGTTAAGAAGTCAGGAAATGCTATGGAGTATTTGCTTATGTGTGCAAAGTATGTACCACTGGTTAAAGCCAAGGACTGTGACCTGGTATGTGAAGTGGGGCAAGTGGTCTAGACTGTGGTTTATCCAGACCTATGTCTGTAGTACTTGCCTACTGGAGCTATTTCCATTAAAACCTATCTTGACTTACAAGATAGTATTACTGTAGTTGTCATGCGTGACGTAAGCCTTGATGAGAAGTTGTACACATGAAGGAAAATAGACCTTTTCCCAAATGAATGGAGCTGAGCTGTTTGCTAGGCATGTTGTCCTACTACAATACGGTTAAATGAAGGAATACTTCAGAACTATCTTATATTTTCAGAGAAGGGGAACTGGCTTTACTTTGAAGTAATAGCTGTGAAAGAAGTTTTCATTTTTACAGTTAAGGGTCAATATATAGATCAAATAGGACAAATTATTTACAACTGTAGAGATTCGTACAGATTACATTAGGAGTTCTTGTTTTTCTCCAGTTAAATAACTTGTGTTCAACCCTTTGATTAAAATTCTATGCTTTGAACATGTTATTAAGGTTATTAGAATAAGATAAGATAATTTCTCTACTTCCACTTACTAATGTTTGTAACATCTAGAGACAAGTTGAATTTTGTGAAATAGGTTTTGGGTTGGTTTTCTTGCTACTTTTTTCTTTTTAGCCTAAAAAAATGTTATAGGTATTTGAGATTTCACAATTTTTATATCACACAGATGACTAAAAACTAGAATACTACTCATGGAAGTAATGGAAAAGATTGAAAATGCACGAACACACAGTAATATTTCCATGGTGACACATTTTCAGAAAGGCACGAATAGCAACAGTGCTAAGATTCCACAACTGTTATGCCAGGACGTGTAAGTTCTTATTACAGCAACCTGCAAGGGAAGTGGAAAAGGGTTGCAGAGGGGTAACGCAGCCCACTGAGTCTGGACTGTCATGGTTCTGTTTACCTGTTCCTCTCCTGCCACCAAATAGTAAACTGACCTCAGGAGATGATTTGGCTAAAATGAAACGCCTTGGTTTTAGGGTTGTTTTCCAGCAGAATCAGCTCGTTGTGTCACTGAATGGATGCTAGTGCTGGTGTGAGGCAGGACGCAAGTCCAGAGCTGGGAGCAAAAGGGGAGAGTGGTGCTGTAGAAACCACGATGCAGATCAGTCCTAGCTGCTATGGAGCTGTCTTCTTAGGTGTCCATTTCTTTTGTTGGGTTTCTCCGTTGTTTTCTTGTGTGTGTGTGTCTTTGTGTTCACCTTTGCTTTGCTGTGAACCAGCAATACAACTGTTACAGACGTCTTGATCCTAAACATGTTTTCTGTCACCAAGAAACCTTTATGATGTTACAAACTTTTAACTGACTTTTAAAATGTTTGTTACTGTGAAGCTCTTTTTGAAGAGAATTTTTGTCATTGCATGGTTGCAGAATTAGATCCTATTTTCCAGGTATGTGCTGCTGTTGACAATATGCTTATGAATAGCTAATTTCTACTGTGTATGAAAGTAGATCAGAAATTCTTTGACTTTAGTGCATTTTTTTCCTAATTATTCATAAAACATGTTTTAGACTCTGCTGCAAAGTGTCTCACCAGAAGGATGGTGTCATTCCAGACTTTGAATGTTTTATTGTGTGAAGCAAACTGGAGCCATTTATCTTCATGTATTTGAGGGACTCATCTGTATGGACAAATTGACTTGTCCATTTGGAAGGAGCAACTAGTGGCTGAAAAGGGGAGTGATACAGTAGTTATGGTTTCCCTGTTGTGTTGCTTGAGTATTTTGTAGGGTTTTGCTTTGTGGGTGTAGCGTTTGGGTCTTTTTAAATAGCACATTTTGAGTGTTGCTGAATACTATTGCTCTTCCCAGCGACTTTTTCTGTGCAAAACCATTAGTGATGGTGAAGTTCTTACCTGATGAAGTCAATCTCTGGCTCTTGTTTTTAAAAGGCTAATGAAAGGGCTTCTTGGAGGAGAGATTGCTTCTCCCCCCCCCCCCCCCCCCTTCTTTAAGTGTACTTTTTTAAGGCTAATTTGCTTTTGGAATTTTTTTGTTGGTTAGGACCTCTCTGGGCTAGAGGCTGTCTGTCAGTGGTATGAATGTATTCTGTCAACTGAAACAATCATTTGCATCTCAGAACAAGATCAGATGCTATCCTTTGAACTTGGATACTGTTTGTACTTGAAGAAAGGCAACTTTATCTCATCAACTCTGAATACATATTGTATTCAAAGTAATTGTTTGGGTATGTAAAGACATATTGTCTTAGGACAGCAAACTCAGATTTCCGCATATTCTTGCTGCGTGCTATACAATACTGTATGTTGGACCTGCTTTGGTATATCTGCGCTATTTTTCTCAATTCATTAAATCAAACTTCAGTCTTTATTTGAAAAACAAAAAGAACAACTATACTGGGATGCCTTCCATAATATGCTGTTTGTTCTGATAATCAGGCTTTCAGTGTCTAGAAATACCAGATTTTTTTTTACTTTTGGTATAGAGGAAAAGATATAGAAGTATCTGTATTTTAACTGAATCCTGCTGGGACGCTCTCTTTGTATTAGCAACTTGCTAGTGTTGTTAATGAAGGAACAGTACTTTACACACCTATTGTTTCTTTTTAAAGTACTTTTAAGTGCTAAACTGTAGTCTTGTCCAGATAAGCATATCTCATGGCCTACAGATCTGACCTGTGAAGAATTCTTACTCTGATTCAGTGCCTGGCCCTTCGCTCGTAAGAGCTTACCTCCCTCATAGAGCTGGGAATATCTGACAAAGATGTGGGTATTTTTAATCATGTGGCAGATGAACTTTTGATATTCTGCAGATTGTGTACAAGCACATCATGCCATATGGCAGTAAATATGCCCCATGCATGATGAATGGTGCCCTCCTTTTAGCTGTGTGGCAGGCGTGTGTCTTAGTAGCGTCTTGTCAAGTAACAGGGTTTGACCAAAGCACAGGTGTCCCCTGTCATATAGCTGCATGGCAGTGTCTTTATTGGGATCACACTGTGGAGGAGCAATTCTGGTCGCTTCTGCCTGTCACTCTCTGGGACACTTCTGGTCATCGGAGGACAGAGTGATTTGCTATGTGGTTCTCTAGTACTTCCAGAAGAGGAGGGATGGCCCACTTCAACTGAAAAAGTGGGCATTTTAACCTTGCTCACTATCTGTGGTGGATTGCAGAAAATCGTCAGGAAAAGACATTTATTTGTTTTTGATAAGGAAACAATGGGGTGGGTTTTTTCCTTTGTTTAATACCGTCAATTGTTAAACTGTAATCTAGTCCAGAAATGCCTGTCTCATGGCCTGATGATCTGACTGAGAAAGACCACTCTTATTCACAGCCTGGTGAATAAGCCTTCTGTGAAATAGCCTGTGGTTACCATTGCTTATGAAGCTCCTTTGACCTATATTTAATCTTTGGTGTTTTTGTCTGAGATGCGTACAATACAAAATTTCCTTGTGAGCTAAGTGACATTTCTGTTCCATAAATCATCCACCACTCAAGTGTACTTGTACTTCTCTTGTCAAATGTTAATTGGGGTTTGGTTTAAATTTTAAAACATTTTGGCTGTCTTGAGTTGCACTGAATACCCAGGTTGCGGTATCTTTGTATACATCATTTCTTGGTACAGCACCAAATAATGTAATTTAAATTTTTTATTATTTTTAAAGAGATACGGCAAGCATCCTGTGAGAAACTCATGAGCCTTCAGAAGTTTAGGAGCTTAGTAGCTTATTTTCTTTAGGAAGTGATGTCTGGGTAGAAACGTATTAACACATTATGTCTGTTCTTAATTTGTTGTTAAAACTTTGACTGAAGTTAGGTCATGGTTCTGCCTTAAGGACTATATGGGACTTAATTATGCTTTTTGTGTACTCTTGCAGATGTATTCCCAGGTGTACCTAAGCCCACTGTCCATCCAAATCTGACCCCCATATTCCCAAGACCTATAAAATGTGTACTCAGTGTATTCAAATATTACCAAAAAGAAAAATCAAGTCCTTTTCAGCTCATTCTGTCAGTGCTGTCTTAACACATTATGCCATCTTGTATGGTAATTTGTGATAAATTTTAAAGTATGACCTTGCAAATGTTATATATGATTGTATTTTTTCCTGAGGCATTGCATTGATTTTAATCATATTCCCAGTAATGGACAGTTTTATTGTCTGCAGGATCTGACCTAAATGGTATTTTGGTTTTTTGTTGCTTGAGACTTTTAGTGCAAAGACTTGCACTGACGCTCCCTTTTCTGTTTGGATGGAATTGTACAGTGGTGAACAATTCTAGTTCGGAGTGCTATGGACTTCTCTCAGAGAGATTTGCAAAATAAGCTATGGTACGAGCTTAAGGCACAAAACTATTCAGCACAAAATTCCAGAGTGGACAGTGACAAACTGCCAAAACTGGAATTGGAATGTCCATAGAGTTGGAGTGAAATAGAGAAAACAGAATACTGCTCAGATGATGTGATCTCTCAGGGTCTGACTTGAATTTCACCCTTCTGAAGTAAATAATAGCGTTCCTTTTAATTTACTGGATTGGAATGTAGACCTGTAGAGAAGCTCCAGAAATCGAGATGTTTTCTTCTGTGTTTCTGTATCTTAATGTTCCTGGACAGTAGGAGTTTTGCCAAAGTTTTTCCTATTTCCCACATGCTTTTGCAGTTGCCAGCTTTGTTTTGCACCGAAGTGGCAGGCTGAGGTGGTGCTTTAGTGGGTTACAGCATGAAGAAGAATCATTTGAAATGGAAGTATTAAATATTTAAAATATATTTTGCTGAAGCATTGAGTTGTAAATGATTGTACATAAGAGGATGCAATTCAAGACAGTAATCTGACAAGGAGTAAAGACCTCTTTCTGTCACATTGTGAGTATTGCAATGTTTGAAATGAACTGTTAACACATTTACAATCATTCTGGTGAATAGTAGAATGCTATGGATGTGAATAATCATCTGAGACGTCTACAGGACATTCCTGAAATAGTGTTCAAATGACTAGAGAAATCATGGAATGCAGCAAAGCACATAAACACTGTAAGCCTTTTAGTCAGGCTAGTGCAGTCAGTGGTTTACTACTGCAGTAAGTGAGGCTTAGTACTCAGGAACTTACACAGTAAACAGATGATTTGTTCAAGTTTCTGAGCTTTGCATGTTCTTTTCTGTTTTTCCTCTGTTATTTGTAATCCCTAGGCTCTCTTTTTATATCTACTCTTTGGAAGAAACACTTTAGTGAACTAAAGTTTGAGGTTTGCTAAGGAGTTGTTAATTGGTTACACTGCTGTGTTAGCTAAATTAATGATACTGTGGTCTAGAAGGTGAATTGTTTATAGCAGAACAAATTATTATGGTGATATGGATTAGGCTTTTTGGTTCTTGCTTACGTTCTTGTTTGCTTGTCTGGTTGTTGTTCTGCCTCACTTGCTAGTGTGGCTTACAGTGATCTGAAATGAGCCATGGACTTCTGTGCTGTGGCAGGTTCCTGATTTGCATTCAGGACCTGGCTGGCCCATTTGCTCAGAATACATGAAAGCCATCAAAATTTTATTTTTCCAGGCAAGATTTTGGCAAGAAAATAAGCTTTGAAGACAAATGTAGAACAGTTAAGGGTTTTGTATTAAAAATCTTTAGAACCTCCTATAGATGGCATTTCATGTCCTTTTTTGTCAGGTTTTGCTGAAAAGTTGTAAGGTATCTTCTTTCTGATCATAGTTGTGATGCCTAATGTGGCTAGTATTTTAAAAATGTATGAAGAGTATTTAAAAAAAAGGAAAAAACAAAGTAGTGTTCCCATAATCAACACTTCATTTTTAATTTTATTCTCAATTTGGCAGGTGTACTAGATAGTTAAGTAGCTTCAGCCAGCTGCCTGAAGTTCTTGTGAAACACTCAGTGCAGGTGTCTGGTGTTGAGGGGTGACAGTACTTACCAGATGACCCTCCTTGTGGCAGTACCATCATTGCTTATTGAGGTAGTAGGTTTCTAACAGATCTTTTGGGAATAAGCTCTCATAAGTAGCTATTTTGTAATACTTTATTTGAAAAGGTTTTTAAAATGGGCAGTATTAGAACTTTATCCGAATGCTCTCTTTTTCCTTAGGTGTGAATAGTACCCATCTGTTTAAGACATGCAGTGATGTTTAAAGCTGATGTTGCACTGATCATGAACACAGTAACATTCAGACATCACAAAAGGTTTCATGTGGCCTTGACAATGGTGATGTCCTGAAGGGGGTATTTCGATTACATCAAAAACTATATAAGAACTTAGTACTTATCCAATCGTCTTATGTTTAAAGTTACTTGCAAAAATTTTGAAGGACGGTAAGCTTAGAGGAAGATATTACTTCCTCTCAGCCTTTTAGACCAATACATGGAATTCATCTCTCCACAGGAAGTCACCTATGCAGGTGCTTTATTAAAAGCAAACTATACTGTAAGCAGAGGAACTTGTGAAACCTGATATGTTTTTTCCTGTAGATGTATTCTTTGTGCTAGATTGCAAGCTCTGATAGGAGGTGTTCCACTGCAGGATGTTTATAAACTACTTTCTTGGGCTCTCTTCTTCCACCTTTCATGTCATGTGAATACTCTGATGTCTAGCAAAAGTTGAACTAGCTGTTTTTATACTCTTGGTAAGAGAGTTAGAGGGACAGAGAGATTTTATACTCATCTTTTCTGCAGCTTCTCCTTCCTATGGTGGCTCCTAATGCCAAGATGAGGTTTGATCCTGACTTAAGAATGGTTACATCTAAACAGAAGTATGTGTGTCAGGACATACCCTGGAAACCTAGACCCACAGTCACTTGAACCATAGTCCTGGCCAGAACAGGTCATAGGTCTCTTTTGGCCCAGCTGATCCAGAAGTCAGCATTGAGAGATGGGACTGGTACTTAACCAAGTTTCACTTCATTATAGAGTGTTTCGCAACTCAGGAGATTGGAAGCACTCCCAAACCCCACCTTTCCCAGTTGAGATGTAGCGAAAGAGTGCTACCTTTCTTGTTCTCCTCAGTATATCTCCTTTGGCTGTCAATCAGCCTGACGTTGCTTGATGATGAAGGTAAAAAGGAATATTGGGATGGCAAAGTCTTTCAAACTGCCCATTCCTATACTGGGTGATCTGTTCTCTTTTCAAGAACATCTACATTGAAGTCATAGAATTCTGAGCTAATCAAGAAGGCAGGTAAATAAATTCCTGTTGCTGTGGACAAACTCATCAAGGTCCAAGCTAGGCAATTTAGGGACGTGGTTTTTATCTGTAGTGGTGAGACCTTTGGATCTGCTGTAGAAATATCCTAAGAATATACTGGGTAATGGAAATCAGATATTAAGTTGGAAGAGAGGAGAGTGGGCAGAGAATCTGTATGATAATTAACAGTCTGTTTCTTTTAATTTTTTTTAAATAAAAAGAAGCAAACCCAGAATTTTACAAAATCCATGTTTACTGTTCTGTTTCAGAGAAACAAATTAGTGCATTACTGTATTTCAGTTCTGCCTATGATTGAGATATATTTTATTTTCATGGGAAAACATCTTTAAGTTTCTTTCAGAGAATAAAATGGTTCATGATATAATATGATTGGGGCAGTATTCAGCTGACACTTGTCAGTTTGGGTGGTCTGATGCTCAGATGAATTTATGAAAGAGAGAAATGAGACTAGCAGACACTGAAGTTTTGAATTTGTGAAGAAACTTTTGTGCTAGTAAAGGCTGAAGATATTTCCTTTTCCACCTTTTGTTTCTGTTTGACACCCCTCCCTTCAGTTGTACTGCACAGCTGTTTGTACAACTTTGCTGTGAACCAGAGTAGAAAGGCTGAAAAGCAGCAAGAGTAAAGATGAAAAAACCATCCCATTAAAGGTCATATCGCAACAAAAGCTTAGAGTACTACTGCATCAGTGAAAAGTGAATTTACCTCCTTTTTTTTTTTATTTTGAAAAGATGAATCATCTTCCTTAAACTAGCTTTGGTACTGAAGACTTTGTCTTGTGAAAGCACAATCTCTGGATGGTGTGGAGACTAAGGATAAACTAGGTACAGAATGCGTGCCGAATGAATGCTGACTTTAGTCTTCCATACAGATGTTAGTATGTGAAAGTTACAGAAGGCAACTGATGGAAATTAATCTTTTTTTAATAGAAACCACAGTGTTTTAACATGGAGATAGGATTTATACTGTTCATTATGTTGAAACTGATGGGCCAATATATAATCTGTATCCCAGAAGAACTTTAAAAAATAATTGCAAGTGGCATTGCAATGATTTACTGAATCAAAAAAAAATTGGCACAGTAGACCAGAATTTGTGGGCAAACACTAGAACAGGTTGCCGTGAGTGGTTGTGGGCATGACTCAGAGCAACCTGGTCTGATTTCAGAGTTGTCCTGCATTGGGCAGGATGTTGGACCAGACGACCTCCAAAGGTTCCTTTCAATGCACGTTATTCTGTGATTATCCCTTTCTTTTTTTTTTTTTTTTTTAAAAAGGGAAGAAATATTTTCTGAGGAAGACTAGCCTGCTATTACTAAAAGCAAATATTTCAGGATTTTATAACTGGCCTTTCCTTCATTATTTACCAGGCATATGTGGGTAAATGTGGCTTTATCGCAGGGTTAGATCATCAAATTAACTAAACATCATATTTTGGAAAAAAGACTAGTTTCAGAGAAGTAATGTGTTGATGTAATCTGTTTAAATTCAAGGAAAGCACTTATTACCATACCCTGCCATGAAGTCCTTAATCCCAAACACCTGTGCCTTTAATGGAAAAATTAGGTGATGATCAAGTAGCTGCAGGACAAGGAGACTAAAATGTGCTATATTGGAATGGGAATTATGATGGTAGTGGGAGGTTACTAAGGGTGTTTTGCAGTATAGTGACAGTAACTCAACCACTGTACACTTTAGTAGTGTCTATAAAATGATCTAAAGCTTTCTTTTGCTCTAGCTATCAATCCTACAAGCACAAGTATAAAATTAAATTTCTTTCTCACTTTGAAGACCAACTCTGCTCTTACGTGGTATCAGTATAGATCTCCAACACTCAGGAGTTAGCATGTACTTCTAGTAACTTGAATTTTAGAATTTGATGAGGACAATGTATATTACATCTAGTGATTGGTTTATTAAAGATACCTGTGTGGGGGCTATGTTATTTGCAGTGTAATGTTAAAGTTACTACTACTAAAAGCATCTAGTTGCGATTTTTTTCTGTTCCTTCAAATGTGACTTTGGAAGGGACAACATTTTAAAGTTTGTTCCAGAAGGCACTTTCAGAGATGGATGATTGAAAACAACTCTCCTGAATGGCACCTTGCTGTACTTCATAGATCATAACAGCTTTTATTCACCACTGTGATTGTTTTTTAAATTACTACCTGTGGATGAATACTTGAAAGAATTGGCCTGCTGGCTGCATATTTGGTTTGATTGGGGGCTATCTTGAAGTTGCCTTCAAATTACATGGGGTTCTTGATGATCCTAGCATTTTCTAATCTTCTTTGTACTGCATGGTTTGTTTTGTTTCTTAGATTCTTGCAATTTTAGGAAGAACAGTAATTCTGTCTTTAATTTTTTTCTTGTTTAAAAAAAAGTGTGTCATTTCAAGCTAAGATATACAGAGATGCTTCTTTTAAAAATGATAAAGATGGCTGTTTATTTTGCCTTATTCTTCCACTGGAAGCCGTAAATTATATAATGAATAATTATTATACTAATAGTTGCTGAGGGGCTGGAAACTGTTTAATTTATAAGAGATACATTTGTCACAGGGAAAGCTCCAAGTGACATCCATAACAGTGGCGTACAAAAGCAATACTGCTTTAATACTTTATTGAAAATACTAATATGGCAGTAGCGTGCCACATGTTTTTCCACAGGTGGACGTTTCATTGGACTGTCACTAACAAGACAGGGAGAAGAAAAGAGAGAAAATAAATGTCATAAGACAAAGTGACAGTTGAAGTTGGTTGAAATACTTGAATAAACAGCTTTTTTCAGAAGTTGCAGTCTTGATAAGTCTGTATAAAATGTTCCATTCTTCTGTTTTGATTAAAAATTTTTGTCAGAGGCCCTTTTGGGAGTTTAAAAGACTGGGAAGATTTTATTGCTTGTTAGTCAGGGTACTGGTCTGGAATGTGAAACAATGAGATTCCAGTCCCTTTCCTGGCTCAGAATGACTTGGTGCTATTTGAAAAGCCATCTTCCCTGAATGAATGAGACTGAAGAGGTACCTGAACATCCCAGGCCTGTTTCCTGAACTGCCGTAACCCAAGGCAACAGGAAAATCTAGGTTTCAGTTTTGAAAATGGAACATTTTGAAATTTTTCGAGAGGGAAAAGCAGACAAATGAATAAAAAGAAACAATGCTGTAGAAATTCCTGTGAAATGTAATTGTTGTCCTCTAGATAGGCACACCTCTCAATGCTATCACTAGAAATATTTAACCAATCAAAGACTATCTGTAATCTCCATAAATTCCTCTCAGATTTTTATCAACAGCAGTTCCCAGCTTCAGTTGCCATGTCCTGTGTGCCCTGTGTTCCTAGCATTTGATCTTTTCTATTTTCATTCAGAAAACAGCTCGAGTGAATAAGCAGAAGATAGGAGTGTGATGGAAGGAGTGGGTCTTAATCTGTTCAAATATATCACTGCATCTGTATGAATAGTATGGAATAAATAAAAGGTAGGTAAGGGTGATGGCAGCAGGAGAATGCAACATTTTTCAATGCCCTGAAGTCCACAATACATTTTAGCTTGTTGGCAGCCTAACACCACAACTAGGATTGTTAGCGACTGGCAGGAGGAGCATGCTTTACTCTGTACAGTTCATGTTAGTTCTGCTTCTTGGGCCACAAAGACATGCTTAGCCAGGCCTTCCTCTGCAGATCCCTAAAAACTGAGTTCAGAAGGCCCTAGCTGTGTTTTGGGCTACCTTTGCCCTTGGAAATTGCTTTTCCCCCTTCTGCTTTCTTTTTCTGAGGCATATAGCAGCTGGAGGAAGCAAAACAGAAGGAAACAAAGACGTGAAGGTCAGAGTTGGGGTGTTCCAGTCCTTGTGTTGTCTTAGTGGGGAGTTTGCAGGTGACAGACATCCTCTATACCTCAGCTGTGGGATTTCTCTGACCCTTCTCTACCTCATACTGCACCTAGTGACTGCAAATCATGCTCTGCAAGCTAGACTCTGTCCCACTTTGGTCTACTGACAGACTTAACAGTCTTTCTGCCTAATGTGAGTATCACAGGAGCATCACACCACATGGATCATTTTGCCTGTGTCCCTACTGTCTGAAGCAGTTATCCATACTGCAGCACACTCTGTTTACAGCCCATTCACAAGTATTTGGACCACCCATAAAGGACAGTGGTTATAGCCTAAGCATGGTGAGTGTCAGTACAGTAAAGGTCCTTCGGACATCAGTTAAGCTTCCTAGTCAGGTTTGTGAAAGGAAGAGATTTTTTTCTTCCCAGAGCCCAGTGAAAGGATCAAAAAATGCTCTAGCCTGCTTTTTTCAGCTGGCACAGTGGATTGCCATGCTCCATCAACCACGTTAATTCTTTTGCTACCAGTGAGGGTCACCAAGCACTGCTGCTTCCTTGCGTATCTTCCAGCAGCTGGCTTTAGAGGGACAACGGGAAGAACAATCCAGGCATGGAAAAGCAAGAAGACAACCCTGTTAGTTACTTTGCAAACACTATCCATCTCTGCACAAGGCCATGCATTTCTTCTGCAGGCTCTGGTCAAATGAAGCCAGATGTCATTATCAAAAACTAAATGTGGCGGTGTTTGTTTTTTGTTTTGGTTTGGTTTTTTGTTTGGTTGGGTTTTTTTGTGGTTATTAGGATTCCAAATAAAAGATGTCTGCTGTTGTGATTAGATTCTTGAAGGCAGAAATCACTTCTAGACAGAATGTCTTGTATGTGTTGATGCAGAAATGCTAATAATGGTTGAAGTACTCTAATGTTAAGAAATGAGCAGTACTGTTGCTCCACTGGTGCCCACAGACTGCTCTGGTACCATTCGGTGGATGTCGCTAGTTCTTTAAAGTGATATTGCTGTTTATGTAAGTTTATGTAAACCAAACCAGAGACCTTGTTACAATCTGTTTATTGTAAATACAAGCAATAGAAATACAATGACTTTAACACAGAGAAAGCAGTAAGGTGAAGGAGAGAAAATGTGATGGGCAAAATGAAATGCTTTTTGTGTCTTTAGCATGAAGCAGTGAAGTCGGCAGAAAAGACAGAACTTCGACCCTTTCACCTTGAATTCCAATAAAGAGCAGAGTTTTTCCACTTTTTGTTCAGTGTAAAAACTGATGAAACACAGGAGTTGGGTTAGGAAAGGATAAAATTACCATATACTGAAAAAGGCAGTGAAGAGCTATGCAGATCACCTTTAGGAAGGAATGCAAGTGCTTTATTTTGTTGCACAATCTTACCTTTCTTCCTTACTGTTTTTGCCTATAAAAGTTCAGTTCTTCATAGCATGGCACAAAAAGAGATGCTTGGTATACTGACAACTGAAAGCATGAAATGATCAGCACACAAGTGCGTTCAAAATGTTTAGAACTAAATGTAAAAGAATGGATTTTTCATTAAACAAGCACACAGTGCTGATGATTCCTGTTAACTTCTACCATTTCAAAGACTTGACAGAAGATCAAATCTCGCTTTTTATGGCTGATTTAAATCAATCATTGTTCTGTCTGGCAAAATTCCAAGCCCACATTTGAAAGCTCTTTTGAGAATTATCCTTCCCCCACCCTAGGTTATATCTGCCAGATCAGGAAATTCCAGCTTCTTCTCTTAAATTTACTATGGAATCCCCAGAGTCTAAAATGCAGAAAACAGATTTTTGCTGGACTGTGAATAATCACGATCCTCTCTTTCTTCCCTAGGCTTTTCACATACATTCTAAAGTAGAACTTTAGCCATGTTGAGTGCCTGCAGATAAACTAAAAAATAATTGCATGGACTGTCATGAGCTTGGAAATCTGTCCTCTTGTTAGGTCAAACTCCATGCTCATACAGATTCTGAATGAATGTTAATTTTCCTTGTATTTTTTTTCATTGCTTTACTTAATATACTGTAGAGCATTGAAACGCATGCAGGCACCTAATGGCATTTTCAACAGATTAGAAGTTTGACCTCTATTTAATTACAGTGCACCTACTTTTAAGCTTTCCAGTACTTTTGGAAATTGTTTTAGATGACTGATGTTTATAGGATGAGAGTTGGAAGCCTAGTCTCCAAGTAGATACATTTTGTTTTAAAAGCTTGGATGATACATGAAGTAATTTCCCAAAGGAACCTAAGGATATCATGTAGAATTGGAGGAAAAATAGTATCTCAAAGTATTAATATTTATCTTAAAGATTTTTCACAAAAGCAACTGATGTAGATTGATTTATGAGAGATAGTAAGAGACTTCCATTGAGAAGTTTAGAGAGATTACATGAGTAATTGGATAGTAGAGATTTGTATCTGGACTATCTCTTAAGAGCAATCTTCTCTATTCAGTTTAAAAGAATAATAAATGGCAGATGGAGATGTAATGCTTATCTTGGCAAGGACTGACTGCGTGTTTCCAGTGTGTGAGCTAATGTTGAGGTTTTTCATTACTCAAACTGTATAAAAACTTTACAACTAACAAAATACAGTGATTTTTATGAAGTAATCATTTAAAAATACTGTGTCTAAGAAATTCCAGAAGCCTGTGAAATTGCAGCTTTCTAGTCAGCTGAATTTATTTAAACATTGCTTATATGGCAACTTGCCTCTTCCAGTACAAAAGATATATACAGTGTGGGAGATTACTGTTTAATTGATTTTTATGCTTAGGTGTTATTTTTCTATGAAAGTGCCTCTGCTCAGTATTTGAGACAGTATTGTAGTTTTCGGTGTCATTAGTAATTGTTTTTAAACTCTCTCCTTACTAGAGCCTCATTAAGGAACTAGTTTTGGCTAAAAATGTCAAAATGGCAAAAGTAAAGCCTCTCACAGAAGGGCAAAATATTTTTTAGATTATATTTTGGCAAACGTGACAAGTCAGGTAACTAAAGTATTAATCACATACAAAGTTTCTTCTGTCCTTGTTGAAGGCAGTGGTAAGGCTGCCTTTAACTTTAGTGTAGAAGAAGGCTGCACATGGAAGTTTCCTTGACTTGTTCCGTGAAGTTGTATATCCTTCGCAGGATCAGGCACTTCACTGATTTACATTGTTCTACTTTGAAATTCAAGTAGCCAGTAGATCAAGGTATTGCAATAAATAGAAATTTTCCTAATTGCCCAAGCATTTCCATTTCATAATACAACAGGAATTAAACACTGTTCTCTCTAATTTCTTCCCTTTTCTCAGAAATAGGGCTTTGCAACCAGTTAAGGTTCATTATTAGTCCAAAAAACTCACAATCTACCAAAATCAGCCTCCTCACTTTCACCACATAAAAACTGCACAAGGTAGTTAAGCACCTCTCCAATTTTGCATGCTTAGTCTATCTGTTTTAATAGCTTAATCATAAGGAGTAGTAGTAGTAATCATGTATATTACAGTACTGCCTATGATCTCCATTAAGGACCAGGGTTTCAGTATCTGTTAGGAACTCTGTTTCATGACTGGGTCATACCAATCTGAATTGGGACTGCAAGTGGTTCCACCCTTCCTCTTGCATTGGCATTTGTACCAGTAGTGAACTGGTTAGGCAGCTAAACTGGTTAAAAAAAAAAAGAAAATTCAATCTCTCCTACAAGGTTTTTTCTTTGAACTGACTTACTATGGAGTCAGATGAGTGCCAGCACAAGTGAAAGGGAAGGGGCATGAACATGTAGCATGGAGGAAGAGCAGAACTGTGATGGCCAGGTTAGATCCACTTAAATTGTTATGGAACCTCAGTATTTGGTGTGATATGGGCAAGTAACAAAGATTATTTTTCTGTAGTCAAGATACACAATGATGGAGTTCTAAGCTCCAAGAAACGAAGGGAAGGCAGGAGTGAGTACACATGTATGTATATGTGTGCACGTGGTTTGGAAGTATGGTGATAGCAAAGATTTAAAAATTATATGAAAAAAGCATGGTCAGCTGTGAGATCAGAGTTACTCAGGTACAACTTCTCAGGTTAGCTTGTCCCACCGTGTGCCTGTCCTCATGGTGAATTTTTTTTTCCTTGTATCCAGTCTGAACTTGTTGTTTCAACTTCTCATCCCCACTATGCCCACCCCTGCAAAGAGCCTGACACAGTCATCTTGAAAAATTCCTTGTAGGTAGGGGCTGCTGTTGCATCCCTCTGAAGCTGCCTCTTCTCCAGGATGAACAAATCCCAGTCCCTCAGCCCCTCCTCACAGCGCAACTGCTCCAGCTCCCAACCATCCTGGTGGCCTTCCTCTGGACTTGCTCCAGTTTGTTGATGTTTTTCTTGCTTTAGGAGACCAGAACTGGATGCAGTATTTGAGATGCAGTCTAATGAGTGCAGAGTAGAGGGGGTAATCACTTCCCTTGATCTACTGGCCACACTCTTGCTGATACAGGAGGCTGTTGGCCTTCTCTGCAGCCAGGGCACTGGATCACTGCCAGCTCACTGCCCACCAGGACCCCAGTGCTGCTCCACAGCTGATCAGTCCCAGCCTATATTGCTGTGAGGGGCATTTGCTTCCTGGATGCAGGACTTTGCATTTGTTGTTGCTGAATCTCTGAAAGTTCTTGTTGGCCCACTCCTGTAGCCTAAGTCCTTCTGAATGGTGGTCATGTCCTTGACAGTGTTGATTGTTCCCCCCTAGTTTGGTGTCATCTGCAAGTCTGATGAGAGTGCACTCTGCCTCCTCCAAGTCATTGATACAGATGTTAAGTAGGACAGGTCCCTCCAATAATCCACTTCTTACTGGCTTCCAGGTAGAATACAACCACTAGCCCAAAAGAAGGCAAGCCTGGACTGCAGGCCACTGTTACAAGACTAGGACAGATGAAGAGAATTGGTACCATGTTTTTAGTCAAAAGTGGAGACTAGCTATGCCTTCTTTCTTTCAACTCAATATGGAACCTGTTGCTGTGAGTTTTGTGGGAGCTGTACTGCTGTGTGTTACTCTCTCGACTAGGTTAGCTTTCCATTTTTACTAAAATTCAATATTGACCATATATTATTTGCCATAAATGGGATTAATGTAAATCTAAGAAATGTCAGCTTTAAGTAATACTTTTTTTTAAAAACATCCTTTGTGACTATAACTCAACAGAAGGAAAGAAAAAGTTAGAAAAACTCTAGTGACTCATTATAAAATGTTAAATAACTAAATGTTTGTTAAATAAGAATACATTAAAGGGACTTCAGAGATATCTTTGCTTATGAGTTGCCGTAGCTCCGTAATGTTCTCTGTGGTGAGGAAGTTTTAAGAATCCTTTCTAACAAGGGTCCAGTTTGAAGTGTGTGCACAAGGCCAAAGTCTTTTTTTCTTTTTCTTTTTTCCTCCCACTGGGAAGCATTCTCTTCACTTTCATTGTTGTAAGTTAACTCTTAGGATTTGTCTATTATGTGTTCCTTTCTGTTGCTAAAGAGTAAAGTTTGTGGCATACTGTTTAGCTATGCTGCTATTTTAGTAGCTATCTTGAAAAGTATCACCTCTCTTCGTGTTTTTGTTTGTTTTGTTGCCTTTTTAATCATTAATGTAAAGGTCAGCAGCTTTTGTGTAGCTAGAGTCTTTTCTTTAAATTTACTGTAAGACAAGGTACTGTACCTGATGTGGTTTCTGTCTTTGGAATTCCAATTTCCAGTCATAACAGCCTTGGGAAAGGAAGGAGTGGCAGATTTAATTCATCTTTCTCCATGTGCTAGAAGAAGAGTGAATTTAGAATAGAAACTCCAATAGGAAAATGGTTGCATCTGGAATATCATGTTTAGTGTTACTGTGAATCTATTCTTTGTATTTTTTGTCAGTTCTGTTTTTGAAAGCAATTACACTTTTGACCTCAACCAAATGCTGTGGCAGTGAGGTCCAGATATGATTGTGTGTTGTACAGAACTTTGTTTTGAGCCTGCTCTTCTGTACTTTCTGCGTGTGCCTCCTTGTAGTGTGAGAAATAGAGAATATGCTGCTTGTTCCTTTCCTTGTATATAATATTTCCCCTCTGTAAGCAACTTCCAAGATGAATAATCTTAATCTGTTCAGTTACATTACATTCTATACCCTGATTACCATTGCCCGCTTTTCTCTGTATCTTGGTCTGTGGTTTTACTTTCTAGATGTTGTGGTGTGGAAGTACAGGGCTATCAGAGCTGAACTGTATTAAAATGTAGTCACACAGTAGCTTTATAGAAATTGTATGGTGATATTTTCTGTTTTGTTTTATATTTCTTTCCTTGTAACTTGTAAATAAGCTGTTTGGCATTGTGGCTTCTGCTAAATGTTGAGCTGATTCAAAGAGCCATCCACAAGGAGTTGAATGACTTCAGCGGTGTTGGCAAAAATACTTAATGTCTCTTGCTCCAATTAAAAGTGATTCAGTCGTACAAAATCTCTTCACAGATTTTTGTGCATAACCTCTTTCCTTTTTTAATTTTGAGTTTCTAAGTGTTAGCTTAAGCAATTGAATTGGAAAACATGCAAAATAGCCTCATCTTCTTTCCCCTTGTTGCATACGCTTTCACCTTGAAAGACAGGACTGGTAAAATATTGCTGTTACCTACTCATGGGAGTATTGTGAATATTGTTTTGATGTTTGTACGCTTATTTGAAGATATGATGATAATTTACTCTGTGCTATTAGGGACCACAGCCAGGAACTAGGTTTTAATATGTACTATGTTCTCTGAAGTAATTCTTTAACCTGGATTAGAATAATCTTTTTAAATCAGTGATGCAAACTGCTAATAAACCTGAAGGGAGTGCATTTCCACATGTGGGAAAGGTAGACAGCTCTATTCCAGTCTGGTAAGTAGAGCATTAGCTCATCTGGCAGCTCCAGGTTCCCTTTTACAGTGTCTCATAGAATTCCTCAGCAATCTTTGCAAATTACTGCCTTGGAAGTATTCCCCCTGCTCTGAACAGCTGTTTTTGCCAAATGTACTCGGTAAAGAGGGATGTGTCATAAGCAATTGTATGCTGGGGTTAGAGGAAAGGCTTAAAAGGGTTCAGTGCTTCCCCCCCTTCCCCCCCCCCTTTTTTTTTTCCTTTTTTGAACTTCCCCCTTCTAGGAACTGAAAAGCATATCTGACCTGAAAGATGTTCAGTCAGTTTGACATGAGAGGCAAAAGCTGGTTTCTTTTTTTTAAATAGAAAGCCATACCACAATAAACTGTGTATGTGCTGTATTCCTGCTAGTGACTACTAGAAAACTTGCTGCATTTGTTACAGGTTTTGGGGTGGTTTTTTTCAGGCAGTTTCTGGGAGTGGGTGTGTGGGAAGGAAGTCACAGCAGAACACTTAGATGTTTCCTG
The DNA here is from genome assembly GCF_018139145.2 of Gymnogyps californianus. Lineage (NCBI taxonomy): Eukaryota > Metazoa > Chordata > Aves > Accipitriformes > Cathartidae > Gymnogyps > Gymnogyps californianus. The sequence goes on along the minus strand of NC_059474.1, from coordinate 37,379,983 downwards.
TTGGATAATTGTTGCATATTTCCCATTCCTTAAACCTTACTGCCGCTGGGAATAAATTTAATCTGAAACTTAAATTAATATTGTGAATGAAGAAATGTAAAAACAGTAGCGGTGCTGAAGGAACTCTGCATTGATTTTGTTTAATACTATTTAGGGAGTGTCTTGGAATATACAAAGAAAGGCAGTCTAATTTTAATAAAAGCATTGTGAACTAGAGTTCTACATATTAAAATAATTGGTGGGAGGGATTAGATGTAGGCCAGAACATACATCTGAAATCTTCTTATAATTGTAGTTTTACAATACTGTAATTTTACAGTACCCTGACACTTTAGCATCTTGCACTTTTAAGTTCAACGTTAGATTTGTATGAAGCAAACATATTTGCTACAGCCCTTACTCGTTATTTCATTTTTGTGCAGTTTTACTAATATATGTCAGGCTGTGGCTTCCATCACTCTGCTCTCAAGAATGTAAAGATTTTTCTAGAGGCTGTCTTCTATGAAACCATAGCTGAAATAATTTGAGGGAACTTTCTGAACCGTTTGCAGCAAGGATTGGCAGACTTTTTTATGGTCTCTTATTAATACTAAAATATAAATATATTCCCCCTTTTTTTAATATTATGCTGCTTGCAGTTGTATAAAATCAGTGGTGTGTTTGTTCATTTTCCGTGTAAAAAATTGTTAATACATTTTAAAGATTTCTCCTTCTCCTGTAGCATCTGGAAATAGAGTTTACCAGTGCCCAGAGGTTGGCCAAGTGGTTGTATACCATTTGAGCTCTGATCTAGCTCAGTCTTTTTGCAACAGGAGCTGCAGTGTACTGCAAAACACGTAATGATTTAATGAAGGATGCATTAAAAATTGTTACAAAACAAGTGATTGGATGAGATGTTAGAAATCAGGACATGAAGAACTCAGTATTGAAAATAACAGTTAGAGTGGGGTGCTGTCTCCCCTTGGGCACAGTTTGTAGGTCTGTAACTGAATTGCAGTGACCTGGGACAGTTAACTCAAGTTCTCTCTTCCCTGCTTCTGGAATGATTGGTGTACTTGGCTGGAGTGCTTCACAGTACTGAAGTTGAATGTTTGTGAGGTTATTTGAGATGTTCAGATGGATGGTACTTTTCAAAAGTGCTTGTCACAGATTTGAGTTTCCTGCTACTGAAATTGGTAACACTCTTGCTGACTTCAGTGGGAGCAGAGTTAGGCGAGGAGAGTCTTTAAATATCCTCTCTATAAATCCAAAGGTTCCTTGCAATGCAAGTATTTGTTTGCAGGAGGAGTGAAGGGGAGTTCATGTAACAAAATTTTCAAAATCATTTTCTGTAGCTGATGAGGTGAGTAGTGGGGTGATTTGGACTAGCGTGTGTATGAAATTACGGAAAGGTGGAAGGGGGAAGGTTAGGGATAGGGAAGGTCTTTTAATGCTGACATTAACTGTTATGATTGTTTTCTGGTTTTGACTGTGTTCTTTCTGTGAAATGCATTTCTCTTCCCAGATTTAATTTTCACGCTACAGAAATATCCTATATTTAACCCTTTAGTAGTTAACTATCTGCCACGAAGCCTGCTTTTGATACTTTGTGCCTGACAGATAGCCAAGCTGACAAATCATCCCAAATAACAGAATAAATGTTTTAATCCTTTATTATAAGTGTATCTGTTTTGATTTTTTTTCTAATAAAGTATTCCAACCTATGGACATTTTCCTTCCATTGTTTGTTATATCATGCTTCAATTAAATGGTAAGCTTTTGGGGACAGATGTTGCCCCTGTTTGCATATGGAAATTATTGCAGAGTTTGTGCCTTTTTTGAATTTCACAAACCAATGCTTGACTGGGTTTGGTCTTTTGGTTTTGTTTTTCTTTCCTTTTTTTTACTTGTGTATTTCTAAGGGTACATCTTCCTATTGTAGAGGAATAAGTTGATAATAAATGTATGAAATGAGAAGCAGAGTGGTACAAGACAGGTAAAAGAAACGTTTCCAAGTCAAGTTTGCAGGTAGAGATTGTAGGATTGGGAACACTTAAAATTACTGGGAAAATATCATGGTGTTTGTGGACTTAGATTAAAACTAATAGCTAAGTTTCTTAACAGTGTTCTCAATTGATGGCAACATGGTTTCCCTCTATCAACAGTGTACAGTCATGTATATACAAATAACCTATAGCAACACTGCACATAATAGCCTTTTCATAATGTCACTGCATTTGAGCTTTCCGGGGGAAGGCTCAAAGGTCGTATCGTTGGTTTATGGCTGTGGAATTATCCCTGTGCTAGGGTATGGTTATCAGACATTCCTCACATTCCAGGTGTCTAATATTATAGTGCTTACACGCCAGCGCAGGACCAACTGCTGTGTCAAAGAAAAACGCAGGAGAAAACATTCATGGCATTACCCATTTCCATTCCTCTGCCCCCCCTTCCCCCTAACCTTTCAAAATGTCATCTTTGCATTGAACTTGGCAATGTTAAAGGGATAAACAAATTACAAGTAGTGATTTGGTTGGGGGGTTTTGCCCTACAAAACCAAATAGCTAGTATGCTGAGCTGGAATATAATTGGTTCTCCTTTTCACTTAAGTATTTGGTTTCTTTCGGTACCTTCAATGATAAAATGATATAGCAAAATGTATAGCTGTGTTCAGTGTGGGGTTTTTTTCTTCACTGATGGTAATTGTTAAGTGGAAAGCCAAAACAGTTTATCATAATCAAAAGGAAAAGGAAACAAAAAACCCATGCCAGCAGGCAGTTTGACCTGGTCCTGCAACCCGTGGGTGTGGGTCCCTTCCTTCCCAAAAGCATTCTTCCCCTTCTGGGTCTCAGCTATTCAATTTATGTGCCTTTTCAGAAGCACCTGTGAAGGGACAGAGTGAGTTGACATTGAGCTAATGTTAACCCCTTTGTAACTGGGAAGAGGCAGTTACGCTCTGCTTCATTGCTGTTATAACATATTTTTATTGCAGTCATTAACATGCACATAGCATCTTATGGTAAGCTGGAAGGCAGCATGTTCCCTCTGCGCTCACCTCCCCGTATCTTCTGCCTCCTGTACTGAAATCTTCAGTTGTGTGTTCTCTGCTTGCTTGCTTGCTTCCTTTCATGTGTGTGTATGTGAGAAGGACATCAGTTCCCTGTTTTGTGTTTTTTCTGTAGAGGAAACAGGCAAGATCTTAGACGACCTGAAGATTTCTGTCCTTAACTTTTCTGTATTGCATAAAGCTTAGGGAGTTTGGGGATGTGTAGAATTTTTAAGCATTGACGATAAGTCTTAAAATAAAGAAATAAAAAGGATAGTAATTTTTGTTAATATATTGCAAGCTCTTAATTGCTGATGATTTTACAGGGCACTTGCAAAACTACTAAGTGAAGTAGAAACATGTTTTTTAGGAAAACTGTGTGTTCCACCATAGCAGATTTTTTTATTATTATTTGTTTTGGTTTGACCTTTTCCCCCCCGCCCCAGTTACTTGCTGGGTTTCTTGTTTTTTAGTTTGGTTCTCTACTGCTGCAGATTTTACTGGCTCCTCTAAGGCAAACTCCCCCCAAATATATGTCCTTTATTTGTCTAAGGGGATAGCATTCATTCTGTAGGAGTTTTTTTGTTCAGCTATTTTTATTATCAGGTTGTGTTTTTGAAGACTTACTTGTGCTGCTGTTAAAATAAGTGGACTCAAATTCTTTGCAGTAATAGGTAGATTTTTGTTTTAAAGAACTTGTTGCTCTCTATGTACAATGCATCTTTTCTAGTAAATATGTGGCTGCATTGGCTTAAAATGGTTATGTTCGTAATGGATATTGGAAACTAAGAACTCTTGTCAGATTTCTGGTTTTTGATGTTGTACAAGGTTAGTAAGTGATGTATAATTATATTGAATTTATGATTCTTTTTTTTTTTTGTTGTAGTGGGGTTGCAGAAAGGTTAGTTCGTTTGTTTTCATCCTTGCTCTGGCAGTTAAATGTTTGACTAAATCAGGAATAGTTGTTCCTGGAAAACATCTGAGGAATGGAGTAGTTTTCTACTGTCATGAGTGCTTGTCTCCAAAACCAGTCATTGGTGAGGTATCAGCTTGTTATTTCTAAGTGGTACTTACTGAATATGGTGAACAGTTGTGTGCCATGGTACAGTGTACGAAACTCTGAGTTGGTCTTCAGTAAGGCCTTTTGGCATTAGCAGTCAGAACCGATAATGTACTGATACTGCCATTTCACATGGTAGTATTAATGCAACTCTCTCTCTGGAGGGCTCTCTAACTGAGAGCTAAGACACCGTTCAGCACACTGCCCTTTTCAGTAAAGCATTTCAAAACAGCCTTGAGTAGTTTGCCTGAATTACAGAGAAGAAACAGCTTATCATACTCTAAAAAGGTTTAAAAAACTCCAAACCCTGCAAGGTTGGAAAACAATTAGATTTTAGTTTCTGCTTGATCTTTGTGCGCTTCCTGAACACGCTATTGTGTTCACCTGGGCTGCTGGCTAGCTAGACAAGAGTCTTTTAATGGAAATTGTATTTTTCGAAGTCTTAGATGTTCCCTGAAAAATCGTTGAATGTGATCTAGTCCTATCTACATGAACCCACAGCTCACTTGTACTATGGGGGATGTTGTAAACCACTGTCAGTACGAGTTCAGTACTGGAAACCAAGTTTTTGAGCTTGTAAAATAGTTGCGAGAGCCCATGATCCCAGTAGTATATACACAAATAATGTCCAGCCATTCTGTGTTGCTGTAAGGTGGTAAACTTACTTATGTATGTCTCTTAGTATAACCCCCTATCTGCAGGTGTGTACATTTTCATTTACCCAAGAAACCCCTCTAAAACCAAGTATATTTCTTTAAGGCCTGCTGCCTGTCATAAGTATTCAAGGGCTTAAAAGATTCATAGGATAGAAATTGCAAGCTATTAAAAATGATACTATACCTGTATGGTTTTTTTGTAAGAAAAATAGAATCAGTGCCCAAATGTCTCGAGTTTCCATTATTTTTATAAAAATTTGACTGTTTTGCCCATCTTTGTATTACCAGGAGCAGAATGATCTGAAATCTGGAAAACAAGTGAAAATTCATTAAATATATCCAGGAAATACTTGCTGATGGAGTTAATAAATCTTTGTCTCCTAAAAGTGTATAACTCTGCTGTGACTCTATTCTCTGCAGTTAGTTTTTGAGTATCCAGGGGTGGTGCAAAAAGGCGAAGGCATGGTACTGTCAATGCACTGCTGACTGCTACATGTAAATGGTAGGAGTGTGGCTAGGAACGTTTAACTGTAAACCTATACTGTTGTGTGCATGCACGTGTTATACAAAACGGGCACATTAATGGTGCATATGCTAGTGTCTATAGGCATAAAGCAGCATGATGTAATGTTATTGAGAATTTTTCATAATGAAAGAATGGGGTGACATTTAGTTTGAACTACTCTTCGTAATTCTGTATTGGTGTATAAAAGGTAACATGCATGTTTGCTGTCTTTTAAATAGGCATTTGTTAATGTTTGGTTGCGCACATCTTGTGAACATGGTAAACAGATGCATGACCTTACCATATTTATTTTACACCACTATTCTAAAACGGGCTGCCACCATGCTACTCCTTGTTTGATGTGTTCTAATGTGGTACTGATGTCCACTTAGTTACTCTTTCAAAATAATACCTGTAATAAAGTAGCAGTATATCTTAATAATACCCTTATTAAAAGAGAATGTACCTAAGCGATACAAAGGTTGTACATAATGTCTTGGCCTGGTATCTGAACGGGAGGCACTACTGTGTTAAGAACATTGTGTTTAGAAGCTGAAATCCTGTCAATGCACTCATGAATGAGCTTTTTCAAGAGAGAGAGATTGTGCGTGGGATTTGCTAGTTTATAGAATTGAATGAACAAAGAATATAGCAAAAGGGTGTTTTATGGGCATGCAAATTCTGCCCCTTTCTGCAGGTAAATGTCCCAGTCACCGCTTTTTAAAGCTAGGAAAGTGACAGCAGTATTATTAATAGAAAGTAAATGCATTTTGTTGCAGCTTCAGCCACTGTGATTTGTGGAAGAGAAAATCATCTTCCTGATGTCATGTAACTTTCATGCTGTTAGTGGATACTGACCTCAGCCATAGGGAGCAGCAATGCCTCTCTTAACTCTGACCTGCAGCGTGGAGCTACAGCTTGGTCTCTTTTGCCATTCTGTGTGCACTCTGCTGCCTGGTATAGTATTCATCCCGTTTAAATTTAGTTACCTTGTATAGGCTAAGGAGCCTTGCATTCAGACTCCTTCTGTAGTCACTAGAAAAAGAGAGAAACCTTCAGTGTGATTCATCTTCAATCTAAATAGATGTGCTGAATCAGCCTCTCTAGGGAACCTAAAGGAGTAATTCAGGTTAGATAACTAGCTTTTGAAGTTAATGAGATTAATTGCACCCCTGAGTTTCATACAAGAAATCCATCTTGGGTGCCTGAAGTGAGTAAAATCCATGTTTGGGAGGATATTTGGGATGGGATTAGAAGACATGTTTATAGATCCTTCAAAGTCACAATGCCTATAGCATTAGAAAGTTGGGTAAAAATTGAAGTGATTTTAAGATCCAACTTGAGCACTAAATTCAGGCGTTCTAGTGAAGAATTTAGAACATTTTTCTTCTATTTATACAGTCCTTTCCCTGATCAGTTGATTTAAATTTTTACATTTTCTGGTCTTGAGCTACTGGATCAAAATAAGAAAGAAATACTATCAGTTGTCCTTTTGCAAAATAAGAAATTCGCTGATGCTGATATGTTCCTATTCTGTGTCATTGTGCTAACTGAAAATATTTGTGGGGAAGCACTCAGAGGAAACTTTTTGTGTTACTGTTGTATTGTGTTATTGGTAAGTCATCTGTACACCCTTCTGTAATGGTGTATGTAGTTAAATCAGCCAGATTCCAGGTAAGTTTGCATGTAGTCCTTCCATCACTGGATTTCTTCTGTTATGTTTTAATAGATTCCTGCACATCTAAATAGTAACTTATGTTTTGTCTTCTCAATTCCTAGAGTGTGGAGAAGAGGTATATTTTTCAGAACAGTTTCTGCTAGAAAAAGTACTAGTGAGTACTGCATTGTAAGAGAAAATAATGTGTAATGTACGGGTGTGAATTCAGTCAGTACAACACTTCATATAAGTGTCACAAGATCTTGCTACATGGCAAAGAACATGAGGTCATTTTGGGTAGGGGATAACTGGGATTTGGAGAAAGTTTTCAAATGCATGTTGAAGTTGTTATAGAAGTTGAGCATTGACCCTAATTATAATTGAATTTAAAACTCCAAGTCTTGACTGTAGGTCAGGCACCACACAGCAAAGGAGGTATCCTTGGAAGTCATTTTGAAAGAGATTAAGATGAACCTGTTCATAATTCTCACGTATTTATGTACCTCTTACCAACCTGCATATTCTTCCTTTCTGAGACTTCTTTTCCTCAGTTAGGTTTGTTGTGGGTTTTTTTGGTCTGTGTCTCTTACCTCCCCCCCACCCCTTTTCTGAGATCTGCCTAGTGTAACCTTTCTCTCTTCCCCACACCCTCCACCACATATATTATAAATCACAATAAATCGGTCTTACAAAATTGATGCAAATAGTTGTAAGCAAAAGATGACGAGCTGTACTCACATAGTCCTTCAGAGTACGGATAAAATCAGGTCTTGAAGTATGCTAAGGAGGTCAGTGATGCTGGTATCAGCTGAGTTTAGGAGAGAGCAAAGACCAAAGTCCAGAGTTTGCTATTGATAAAGTAGAGTCCTAATCATAATATGGATGACCTCTGGTTCAATTTTACAGTTGTTTTAATCCTGAACAGATTTTGGAGGAAAAAAAGGAGTCAGAGGAGGAATGCAGCATTACTCTTGCATAGCACAATGTGGTAAAAATAGTGTGTGTATGTGTGTATATATATATACATGCATACACATTTTTAAGAACATGCACGTTGATGATCTCAGATCACAGAATTGTGAAATATCGTGGGCTGTCCGTATCTTGACAGAAGGATAGCATTCCCTAGTATATGTAGTAAATTTCTCTTTTTTTTTTTGTGGACCCTGACCTTAGGAAGAAGCCTTTCTTCTATGTATTTTTGTGATCTAGGGAGTACATCAAGCAAGAAAGTTGTCCAAATGGAACAATATTGCACTGACAGTCCATCAGTCTGTAGTTACGGTTCCATTTTACAATATCATCAGCCTCTTTATTAAGTTTATATGCATATACAGACTTATAGGCATGGCTGCAGATGCAATAGCAACTGTTAATGATAACACGTATATCATTGTAGAATCTACATTTTAAGATCTTAGCTAACTTTATATTTTGAAAACTTTAAAGAAAAATGTGAATTTGAGGTGGTAATACAGCTTCTCAATTTGTAAACTGTATTTGTCCCCTAGGTTTCCCAGGGCATCTGTGAAGTGATTGGCAATAACATAATTATATACGGCTTACATAATGGAATTACAGAATGCTTCCTGGTTTTCTTAAGAGTAGCCACTTCTCATTACACACACCTGCTTCTTGTTCCCTTGGTCTAGGGAGTACACTTCAATCTGTATGCTGAAATGGAAGTGTTGCAGCCATATAGGGTTGAGTAGATAAAAATGTTATATGTGAGCTAAAGGCTAATAAATTAGTCTTCACTTGGAAGGAGTTCTAGAAGGTTTAAAAAAAGAAAAGTGCCCACAGGTGAGAATACTTGAGCTTATGATATGCATTAAAAAATCCACCTTTTGTTAACTAATTAAACTTCATAGTATACTAAATGTGGACTTTAAGCCATCCTTTTTAGAGTATCAGTGTTCTTTTAAGAACATGTAAATTGATGACTACAAACTGAGAAAGTATTATAAACTACCTCAGAATATCAGTACCCTGGGACACAGCACTTAATCCTCTATTATGGTGCAATAAACCTCATTTTTCTTGGGTCACGGTTAATGAATGTAATGGCAATCCGTCTATCATAGGTTATTATGTCACAGATAATGATCTTCACACAGACAAGATTCCTTCAGTCCCTGCTCCTAGGTATTATTTCCTTTCCAATTACATGTCGTAACTCTTTGCTTTCAACTTTTGTCTTGCAAATTTTCTCTTGCATTTTACTTATCTTCATGTCATGTTAATCTCATCCATTTGCCATACGTATTTTGAAAGTAAATACTGTTTATGTTGAGACCCTTCTGAGGGCCCTAAGCAATTGGATATCACCTTGTGCTGATTGCTGCTCAATTGTAAAAGTCCGTGGCAGACTTAAAAATCTGATGCTATTAAAAGACTCTGGAACAAAAAAGAGAGTCATGGGGATGTAACACTCTTAAGTAATTGTGATCTTGGTTTTTTTAAACCTTTTCATGTTTTAAAAATCTATTCAGGAGCAGTTCTCCTGACATAGTTCAGATCTTAAGGCTGCAACGTCCAAGCATGATCCAGCAGAGCAGAATTCATAGAATAATTTGCCCAGTACTGCCTGTATTTTGGGGCCTCTGTCTCCCTCTTCTTCTTTTGTTTAAGGTCCAGAGTGGGTCACTCAAGTACTTTTCCACAGTTTTTTAGCATTGCTTTAATTTATGGAGTGTCTGGGATGAGAGAGTGGCTGCTGTTCATTCTCACAGGTGTCCGATTTCTCACAGGTGATAACACCTGGACAGAACATCCACGTGGCCAGAGTGATCCGCAGTCTAACCTACAGAATGTGCTGTAATAGTAAGAAGTCAGTATTTGATTAAAAATAAAATTGGTGTGGAGTGCAGATGAAAAGCCAGGATAGTACTGGGTTTATATCCTTCCTGTAGGAGTGGTTTAAAAAGCACATCTTGTGATTGTTGCTAACTGTGGTGTGTATCTTTGGTGAAAGTATTGAATGCTTATGCAGAGTTCTAAATACAGCGATTAGAGACCATCTGGCCATGTTTATACAAGTTTGTTATGATCCCTACTCTGCTATATGGTATTTCAAATGTTTTTTCTACTTGAACTACAAGACTTGTGTTTTGACTTAATGTTATAACATTAAGGCTAAGGATGACATTGAACTTCGATTTTTATTCAGTTTAAGAAATGTTTTATGAAAATCCACATTTGTAATCTGATTTGAGGCAGGACTTTCTTCACAGCAAGATGTGCCCTTGTAGTTGGCACAGGTTCACATGACTAACCAAACTCACCAAAGGGCTGTTGCTTTTACGTGATTGATGCTTCCTCTGAGCAGTAGTGGCCTGGGAACTCTCTGACATGGGTACTCTGTGTTCAGTCCGCTGCGTGCTGTGGACAGCCTGTCTGAAGCTGTGATTGTGTGCATTATCCTGGCTTTAAAAGGCTTCTCCTGGTTTCCTAAGAGTCATCTCTTTCCATCTAGCTGTTACTATTTGCAAACAAAACAGTAATCTTTGAAGTGATGCTGGTAATTATTGGTAGGTAGTATTTGGGCAGGTGTATTTGATACGGCAGTGCTAGGCAGCTGCAGCTTTGCAGGCCAGCTGTTAGCCTGCTGAGCTGCGTAGCTGCCATCCTGGCCACAGCAGCACAGCTTCTGCTGCCCTGAGAAAAGGAGGAGGGTGAGGAGCAGAGTGGCAGGTCTGAGCTGGGGGATCTAGAGAGCTCCTTCTTGGAACAGCCTCACTCAGAGCAGTGCTGTGTCTGGATTTAAAAATGTATGTCAGCAGTGGGAGAGGATATAATGAGTAGGCTTGGCTTACTTGCAGACCTGGTCTGTTTCTGGAGATCGCTGAGGAGTTTACCCCAGTCAGCTTCAGGGGCGTGTCTTCTCCTGCATTGTAATGAGGAGGATGGGTCATGTCCATTTGAGATTTACTTTAGAAAAGGAGCTCTTGGACTGTGAGGCAGCATATAGTGGGTTAAGGTTGAGAAGAACAGGTACTACAGAAGCTATGCCTTCTCACTCTACTGAGAAAAGTGTCTGTGGCTGGCCACTCTCATGGAGAATCTCTCCCAGTAAACAGAATTTTTCTCACAGCTTGCTTGTGCTGCTTATAATCCATATTTTATATCCTAGTGATGTAGATGTAATTCCAGATTAGTAATCTCACCTGAATTTTGCAATAGTTTTCAGTGTGTTTGGTGGTTTTGCATAGCAGTTTGTAAGTGGCAATAAATTAACGAATTTGCCTTATATATGTGAATGTGTTCAGGACCTCAAATTAAGCATTAATAACCTTCATAGGATTATGTTGTAAACTTCGGAGAAATATGAGGAAGTGGATTCATGCTTACAATTTAAAAAAAATAAATTGAAAAAAAATCACAGTTCAAAAGGTTTTGGATCCTAAGAGCTTGGTCCTTTGTAATTTCTGCAATCCTAGTTTGGAAGAATAAAGTGTTGCCCTAATTAAAGAATTGGTAGGTCAGATCCATCAATAATAATAATATAGTTGTGGGACAGTGGTTTCTAAATCAAACCAGTACTCAAATTTCTATTTTCTCAGCTGCATAAAGAAGTATTTCAATACTTTTGTAAAGTATTTTCTGTTTGGTGTTTTCTACACAAAAAAAAGCCAATTCATTTTGTAGAAAGTGAAATGTACTTTTCTTTTTCATTCATCACAAAAGTGTCAATAAACCAGTTTCTTTTGGTCAGAAACTAATTGAAGAAAAAATACTGAAACACAGAAAAGCACATGTGAATTAGACTGTTAGCTTTTTATTTGTATAGAATTTTAATGATGAGATGAAAAAACAAGTCTTAGGTGATAGAACTTAAGCAGCAGTGAGCAAAGGAGGTGATGCTCGTGTGTCCCACAAACTGCTCTTGGTAGTCTTACTCTGAGGATTTTTTTAAACTCTGGATATGTACTAATCTTGTTGTCACTGTGGTGACAATAAAACCTGAAATCTCTTGTTCTTCCTATGACATATATCAGTATATCAGACATGGCATTTATCTGGGGGGTTTATCAACAGGAAACTCAATACTCATTTCTTTTAAAAAAAAAAAAAAAAAAAAGAGGGGGGGGCAAAAAGATGATGATGTAAAGCTTTGCTCAGCCTCAGTTGGAAAAGAGCCCATGTATTATTGTTATCAATCTACTTCTTGTAACAAATAGGTGCTCCATTATTACAATGGAAAAACTTCAATTGTCTATCTTCCTAAAAAAGCACCAAGTGAACATCTGCGGCCCATTAAATGTTACTTATAAAATGTCTGTCCTGTGCACACTGCTGCTTATTTTATTCAAGTATGTGGGTTGATAAGTGCTGCTAACTGCATCTTAGGGGTCTGTACTCTCTTTTCTGAGTTTCCTGTCTGTAGTCACTAGAGAAGATGACCTTGAAATCTTGTGCTCTCATCACAGACTCAAGGTTGAAGGGTCCAGTTCTTCTGGGGACAAATAGGAGGGTAGACTTTTATTTTTTTTTATTACAAGCGATTGGTTATTGTTTAATTTTAAACTGTCAAATGTGAAAGATGTTACAGTGAATTTCTCACTTGCGTGCCTGTACTGAAAAAATGTTTGCAATAACTTATATTATGTTCTTGGAGTTAATGAATTCAGAAGGATGGAATAGGGGGAAAACAATCAAGAGCCTAAACTTTAAGAGGGAGAAAATAACTTGCTCTCCTTTCTCCCTGCTATCGTTCTTTAGCTTCTGTCATGATAGGAATTAATATGGATAACAAACATATGTATGGAAGAGAGAAAAGCTATACCATTAACTTGTTTCTTTGTTTTTAGGTTAACAAAGCCCTTGTCATTTGCGGATTGCGTTGGAGATGAACTGCCATGGGGATGGGAAGCCGCATATGATCCTCAGATTGGTGTATACTATATTGATCACATCAACCGTGAGTATTTTTCAATTTGCCATATTGATTATATGAGAAGGCTCATCTTGATTAGACTTTCCTGAAAAGCTTCGAAAGCATGACTGGGAGTAGGGAAAGATTTCTTGTAAGTTAAAGTAACAATTTCTGATTTTCAGTAGACAAATTATCCCGTTTGTGTGCATGGGTTTGTTGGGGATAGTTGCAGATGTATTATAGCTGGCTCAAAATTATTCATACGACTCTTCATCTTTTTCTGTGGAAGAAGTCCATGTAATGTGCAGTAAATAAAGATGGTTTACATCTGTTGGTATCTGTAAAGTGTAAGCTGTGTGGCGGCTACTAAATATTCAGCAGTGCACACTGGTGGAGGTAGTCTGTTACAAGTAACAGAAACTGGCTTCAGTCTAACTACTGAAAGGAACTATTGTAGATAAGGTAGTATGGAGTGTGTGGGGTATTTGTAACTTGTATATGAGGTCTGGCAAATGTACTGTAGTTGTAAGAATGTAGAATACATTTCAGGCTATAAATAATGCTATATTTTGTAGTAATTGGAAAGGGAATGGGGAATCAAAATGCTGGGGAAAATTTGCCCTTTGGTATAACATTATTGGCTTTAAAAGGCTTACAAGAAAATCTGCTGGTACAAAATGACTACATCTGTTTCTACGTATTTTTTTAATTGCATGGGAATTATGTCTAAACCATACAAAACTATAGCAAAATTTGAAATATAATGCTTGTTAGACTTACTGAAATGAATATATTCCTGAAAGCATTTCTATCTGCTTTTTATGTGTTTATTACTCTGTATTAATTGATACCTTTTTCTATTTTCTCAGAAATTGTTTTTAATAACATAATAGAAGAGATTCTATTTGAGATCAATACCTGAATATAGGTGCCTGCATCTGTGCTAGCAGTGCTATGTACTTACTTAAAAAATAGTAAGGTGTCTATGGCCATTTCAGATGTTTTAGGTTAGCAGAGACAACTGCACAAGGTCAGTAGATACGGCATGGACAGTAAGAGACCAATGGCCTTCTGGAACAAAAGCTGGAGACAAGGCTTGTTACCCATGGCATCTCAAACGTATGGGCAAGTGAATCAACTCAGATGTCTAAGCTGCTTTTGTAGTCAATAGCTATCTAGTCAATACAGTCAATGTAAAGTGTGATGTAGCTGACTGGTTGGGTGTCTGCTTTGAAGATGAGCTGATTTAAGCTCCTGTGGTTGGGTTGGACTGGAACTCTGATAACTAGAATGGGACATAAGGTATCTACTGTGCTTATTGAACACCTGCAGATAGACACCTAATCTTGAACTGAATCCCACCCAATAACCTCATTTTGGCTTTTATAGCCCTGCTTTATTGGAATAACAATGAGAATCCTCTGATCTTATGTGTGGTGTTAAATGTTCCTGAACTTTAAAAAATAGAAACATACTTGATTGAATTAAAAAGGTGAAGAAAGTAAAGGATTTGCTTCTGGGTCTAAATGCTATTATCAGAGGAACCTTGTCTTTAACTTCTGCTTTGGCCAAAACTATAAAACTTAAAGCTATAAAATTTTGAGAGGCAGTCCACATATCTGGGTGTTTTGAAAGTGCTTTCAGATCACTGCTCTGATAATTGTGCTCTTTTATTTCATGCATGCTCAAAACTTTTAATCAGTTCTAAAAATCTCAGTCATGTAGCTTTGTTGCTTTTTTCTTTTTTTTTCTCCCAGAAAGAGGTTAAATACTTTCTTTACTTTTAAATGCTATTTCTGTGCGTTGAAGGTGAATTCCTGAATATTATAAGCTGGTCATGTGTTGAAGTTCTGCTTCACACACCTGTAAGATGTTGAGGCTTGGACAGCTTTGTCTTGGAATTCTCTTGAAAATTGTTAATATACTGCAAACACTAATGCTTCCACTTAATAGAGAAGAGTTGTGTATATCCATCTCTACACGTGTCTTTCTGTGGCTGGGCCAAATAAGTGCGATTAGCTAGGTTTCTTTATATTATGTTAATGCATATGATGGGTGACAAAATGGTGTACTTTGGTATACTTAAAGTGGTTTCCATCCACTGTTTAGTAGTGCATTTGGTTCCTGTTATATTAATATATGTGTTGCTTTGTAGCAATTTCAGTGAAACTTCTTATTTTTGTAAAGTGGTGTATTTTAGTTTTGTACGCTGTATTTTGCGCGGTGTTTTGGTGAGAGTACTTGAGTTGCTGGGAGGTCAACTGCCCAAGAATCTTATAAGTAGGTCATTTGTCTGACATGCCAAATGTGGAGATTATAACTTCTACTTCACCTGACTGGGGTACATGTGTTGTTTTGATGCTATTGAAATCACTAGTATGGAGGTCACTAATAATTGGGGGTGGGGGAAAAGCCTTTCTAGAAAGCAGTTTTTGCACCTGCTTACTGCTTTATTACTAGTTTAATAATCCAGGTGTGTTGAATATGCTTTTTGGATTTGAACTGTTAAAATTCTCTGTCAGGACAGTGGCTATGTTAGAACAAGGAAGACTCCTTTACTTTTTCACCTGTATCGATTATAATTTTGTTAATTCTTTCTTACTGGACAAAGAACCCCAACGAGGGAGGAAAAACTGTACCCACTGCTGGGAGGAGGACCAAACGGATAGATGCCTGAAAACCAGGTTGGGTAAAGCAGAATTTCAGGACCCATAAATGGCAGCTTGAGGGATAGCGCCTTGGGAAGAAATCTGCTCCCACGTGTTAGGTAGGGAGAGGTGACTAAAGATGTTTCATGTTCACTGTCTTCTGGCTGGATTTATTTCATTCAGCAAAATGTTTGAGGGAAGGCCTCTGGATTCTCTCCTCTTGCATCCCATAATTAATTATTCTGAACAGCTTCTCTATCTGTCTTCTTTTTACTTTCTTTTTCTAGTATTGTTCCTACTGTGTGCCCTTGTACAAAGCTACATTTGATACAACTGTGAAGTTTCAGGTTGTCCACAGGACTTAGGAGCCGTTGTAGTAAAACTGGCCAATTTTGTTAAATTTCTCAAACCAACCCAAAAAGCTATGAGCAGCAGGCTAGACCTTAGTGCAATAGACTGTAAATTCAGAAGGTCTTATTCATGGTTGTTCCCTCCTTTTCTGTTGAAAACTCAAGGTTGAAAATGTTAAGGATGGAATTCCCATTAGTGGTCAGTGTGGGGCTTACTCCGCTCCTCTTGAAGGGTAGATACTGGCAAAACTCCCACTGATTTCAAGAAAGCAGTACTAGGCTGGACCTTGCAAAGTTCTAAAAATTCTACCAAATTTCTATAATGTCAGTTCTTCAAAAATTATTTAAATCAATATATCTTTTTTTTAAATAGTTAAATATTTCCCCCATCTGCGTGATTATCTGTCTTAGTCCTTTACCTTCCCTTCTCCCATACAAACCTGAGAAAAGCCTACCTTCCTTAACTGCCAGTGGAAACTCAATTTCTCTTCCACAGAGGGGTAAGAGTTGGCTGTGAGCAGTCTGCAATTGTAACACACTCCCTCACACTTGAGTAACTTTCTTTTGGTGTCAATATGTTTAAGTATAATTTGATTTTATTATCATCACACATTTTCTATAACTTTATATATTTTAATGAGTTTTTTTCAAATACAGTTTATTTTTTTTCCTAGCTTTTACTGATTGCCTTAGAGCTTTCTCATGATCCTTTTGGATGATGTAACCCACTTTGAGAAACACTGACTGAGGTCATTACTTTATGAATATATTATCCCAATTAGGAGTTTTAATGTGATGCTTTCAGCTTCAAGGGAGACCAGATTACAGGCCATCTGGCAAGGCAGAACATGCATATGATGTCGGTAGCTAATACTGTAAGAACGTAAATGCTTACCCTGTGGTTCAGTAGCGCCGTTTGTTAGAGGGATGACTGAAGGGATGTTACTTGGTCATCAGGGACTGAGGAGTTTCTTTTGTGCAGGATCCTTCTTACTGTGGTTTGGGAGAGTCCAAAGATTTTATAGCTTATGCTATTCACTCTTATAGTCATTATTGCATATACGTACTCGTGTGTTCATCTACTTCAGCTAATTTGCTAACATTTACTAATTTTGCGAAATAACACGGTTAGGAACTCAAGGCAATATCAACAATAAAAAAAAGTATTACTCCACTTTATTTCATATATCTACAGGCAAAGTCATCACTTTCAAATTTTTCCAATTCCTCTGCAGGGTTTTCAACATCAGGGGTTAAGTGGCTGAGATGCAAACATTTATGCTCTTAGAGCTTGGATTTGCAAACACTTTTAAGCTGATATAATCTCTGAAAGAATTGGTCCTGCTCTATTGCTACCTCTGGCCTTTTGTTCTGTCCCTGCAATGTTTCTGCTTATACTGGCATGAACATTTGCATGGCCAGACAGTGAATCAGATCAGGGAGCTGATTCGAGTTGAAACTAATCCGGTATGGAGGAAAAAAAAGTTGCTATTTGTTCTCCTTTCCACACCCCTATTTATGCAAGCAAGAGAGGGAAGGTGACCTGGGGATATGAATGAACAGTCAGGTGGAAGAGACAGGGGACAGCTGCTTTTCGTGGTAGCACTGGTTAAATGTGCTTAATGACACCCTTGAACTTTCATCTGCTCCGCGCCCTGTGCAGGCTTGCCAGGAAGCAGTTTTGACTCTCAGGCTGTGATTTCCAGGTGCACTTCTAGGGTGGTGGTGGCAGCTGAAGTAGCAGTCGTTGCTTGCGCTGGTTCCTGCCCCCACGTTGTGTTAGCGTGAGGATATGTAGTAAACACGGACAATGGGGAAGCACTCTGCTTCCTGAGGTGTGTGAGTTGTCATTCCCCATGTCCTCTTCCTTCCCCCAGCCCCCCAGGTTTTCTGATCCAGATCATCGCATGGGATGTGTGTAGATGAACAGCTGTGGAGGTAATAGGAGCAAGAAAGGGAAACTTCTACTTCTGGCTTGACATGAATAGTCTGAGGGAATCCTGGGCTGGGACAAGTTCTGCCTTGCCTTCAGCACCCTACGTATTCCTAAATAACTTATCCCCTTTACTGCCAGTTCTTATTTTCAGGCTCAGGAGTAACCAGGCAAGTGGTTGTTTTCTTTATTGCATTGATCTAGTTAACCTATAAAACATGTACTCTGCTGTTAGTAATGTTTAGTGGCAAAGGTAACAGAAAGGAACTGAATGACAGTATTTAAAAGATAAGAATGGGAAGTAATAGCTACTTGTAGCCCAGTAATATTTCAGACCATCACATCACTTTCTTTTTGCCACTCTACTTTGTATTCAATATGATGATTTTTCTCCCTGCCTTCCACCCCCAGCATTTTTCTTCAAAATGGAGCTGGACATCTACCTTCTCTGCTTCTGCAGTTCCTTCCTAGTTCGCTTTGCGAGCATGAATGCACCTTTCCCAGAGACAGCTTTCTACCACTGTTTCATCCACAAGGGAAAAGAAAATTTAGTCAGAGTGATGCTAAAACATCAGGAAGCATAGAGGTAGAGGGATTTGTGTCTGCTTAGCTTTGGAATAGAATTAGTTGGAGGTCCCTATATCCCAACTTAGTTTCCTTCCTTCTTAATTTCAAAGCCTGGCTATTTACCTACACTGTTTGACACTTATAACACAATATTTTAAATATAGGTATTCTGTTTCTTGTTGTAATCTTAAAGGCTTTCATGCCAGTTTACGCCTGTGCAACTGGTTTATCTAACACAGGGATTTTTGTGGATAGACTGACTCTTCTCTGCTCCACCCTGGGACTCTAGTACCTCTGCATCTATGAAAGTATGCCAGACTGTATTTTCAGACAAGGAAGAAATCTGAAAATCCCACCATGAGTCTGCAATTACCATTAGCTTGAGGGAGTCGAATGGTGTATCATGATCATAAATGTGCACTGTTTGTTCCCACGACCCATCACCATATTCTAAGCAAGTGGTGACATGCAAGCATTTGGGAAACAATTGTGAAGACTCTTTACTGTCAGCAAACGCACATGGTGAAAACCCAAGTGCAGTATATCTTGTCTTGAATCTTATTTATAGATAAGTATCTTCTCTGCGCCCTGGCTATAGGAAGGGATTAGAGTGATCTGGTGCATGCTAGCTACAGAAGGAGGGCTCGAGCAATGAAGGCTCTGGATTAAAGATTATTTTAGCTGCTGACTTTTATGTAAAGATCATACTTGCATGTTTTTCCTATGTCTTAGTTCTGATAGCCATAGCAGTAGAACATTACCTACTTACTGGATAATGTAGAGCAAAATGCTCAGAGTTTCTACTGCATTTGACTCTGAGATATGTAAGCATCTGCTACCCAGTATCTAGAGGAAACTAATGTGCCATAAGGATAACATGTTCAATATTTCTTCGTAAAAATCTCTGAATAACTATTTCTTGGAACTCTGCTCATGCTTGCACAGTATAGCTGGAAAACGTTCTCATTTTCTCTCATTACTCAAATTCAAGCACAGAATTATTTTATGGAAAAGTGAAGAAGGTGTCTGGAAGAGAGGAGGCATTTTTTGTGTGCAAGTTCTGTGGCAGGAAACAAACTGGAGAGCTCAGTTCCGAGCATACTCTGAATAACCTGACTTTCCTCCATGTCTCTCTTTAGAACCCATATTCCATCTTATTATGTGGTAGAATGTGATTTTCTTTGAGTATCCAACAATGTGTTAGATCATTTTTAAGACACTGTATATGTCATCTTGTTGGGCTGCACGGTCTTACTGAAACTGCTGTCTCTGTAATGTGCTATTCTTTATTTTTATGTACCTATTGAACAAATATATCAGTGTGAAATGATGTAATATTTGTTTGTGAATTCTTCCTCAAATTCTTGGGTATGAATTGCTTTTCTTGTTATTTGAGTTTGAATTGTAAGTATTTTAAAAAGCGGGGGGAAAAAGGAGTAAGGAAAAAAATGCATTCAAAAAGCCTCTGGTATGTAAACAATAAAGTGCATTCCTTAAGCCAGTCTAGTAACACTTGGTTGTTCTCCCTGAAACTAGTGCTAGTGCATTTGCTCTTTTGCTGTTCTTTAAGACTTGAACTCTCAGTTGCCCACAATGTTTGTTATGCCAGTTGAAGTACAATGAAGTAATATTTGCACTTTTTTTTTCTAAGTGTAGTTTTATCTGATTGCAGGCAAAAGTACTGGAGATTTGAAAACCAGTTTGTTTATCAAGAAGCGTGGGATATACTTGTAGAATAAACATATCCATAGTGATTACGTAATGTTGTTGATAAAATTGCTTTCACCACCTACCACTAAACTAACTTGCGTTATCCTGTGATGGTTGATATCAGACACCATTTTTCCTCTTCTGATGTTATATGTCAAAGAGTTGTTGTTGATTTTGTTTGTGCCATCTTGAGAGATTTTTGTGCAAGATACCGTTGAAATCTTTATTCTCCTTTGCTGGCCCCAGTTTGGCTTGCCTGCAGCCCTTTTCCATGGACTTGGCCTCAGCATGCGGTAGGCTGCTTTCCAGGTATCCCCTACTCAAACCACCTCTGTGGAGTAGGATGTAATCCTACCGCAGCAAAGGCATTGGGGACTGTTCAAAAACCAATCTGGATTTAGCTTGCACACTTTCTTCAGCCACTGGGGTTCAGGAGAAGAACCAGTGATGAGGAATCCTGAATCTAGTCAGCTATTGGGTTTGGGGTTTTGAGGCGTGTGTTACTCTCTTGAAGGTGTGGTTCTGTTTGGTTGGAGGTGGTGGTCCTGCAATTATTATGCAAGATAACCAGAGATGTCAGGTGTAATGGAGTTATCTTTTAATCACTTACTATTTCAAGCAGACAAATTGCCACCCTGACATAGTATCTAGCTGAGTTGTGACATGGTGCAACCCAGAGCACAGCCGTCTGTGTGTGGCGCACTCCTGCATCAGTCAGAACCACCCTGTTTCAGGGCTCAGCCACTGCAGTTTTGCCACCTCTTGTCTTGTATTGTAGCCCTGGTTTCCAGGTCTGGAAACTTTCCTGTAAGTTAGTATATGAGGGAGAAGGTGCATGGTATTGATGAGTAGATCCATACTTAAGATTCTAATGGATGACTGGATCCATAAGTAGGCTTGCTGCTGCCAAAAAAAGAATGTCGAGTTCCTTCCCCAGCTGGGTGGTTCTTCCTTCTGTATGCTGGCTCATTGGACCTTGGGTAACATGGCACAACTCACCTAACATGCCAGAACATGATGTGTCTGCTTTCATGTTATCTTTTGGAACCAGTGAGTGTTTAGGTGGGTTGAGTACATCGAATAGGCTTTGTGCTGGGTTGAGGGAGCACCAGAGACTGTGCAAAAGAGAACATGTCAATACGTACGTTGGGGAGTGTGGGTTGAGGAGACATGGTGGAAACCATCACTGCCAAAAAGGAGGGCTATTACAGCAGCTCCAGCTGTGGCACGCAACTCCCCCCTGCTCTTCTCCCTACAGATCTTACCTTGTTTCTAGCCAGGTCAACTAGCTTCCTGTGGAATAAGCCTCTCTTCTGAGATGGTGATTCTGCTACATTTACAAACTGGAATAATACGGGCATGTGTTTAAACAGATGAGAGTTCTCTCTTCAGGATGAAAAGTTATAATGTCACGATTTTGTCTCCTCTTGCTATGTATCTGTCCTTCTCAAGTAGCACTCTAGCATCTCCGGCATCTTTTTTCGTGGGACCCCTTGAGAGTACTTGTTCTCTAACTGTGTTGCCTAAATGCAACACATCTGACTGAAGACAGCTTACATGTGGGTCGTTCTAGAGCCAATCGATGCTATTATTTTGTTTGGCAAGGGGAGATGTTGGAAAACTATTGCTTCCACATATTGTTAATCCTGTAGTAAAACGTCCAATTCTCTCATGTCTAGCAGTAGGGCGTCAAGGAGCTGTTCCCTTCCCTGTGGGATTTTCTAGTGGGATTTTAATTTCATGTATTTTAGGGAAATATGATCTACTGCTGATAAGGTAATAGTTTCCTTCTGTTCAAGTAGACTGTAAAAATTTGACAGAGCTTCTTGACAGCAGACAGGAACATAACATATGAAAATATCTCACTTAAAAAAAAAATGGCATGCTTGACTATCGCCTATATCCTATGTATAATATATATCTTATGTATAATTACAGAGAGGATTTATAACATTGCTGCCCTTGCAGCAAGTTCTAGCCAAAGGAATAAACAAAACTTTCAAGGCATAAAGTCAGTCCTGGCATTTTGGTTTTGAATTATTGTTTGGGCCAAATTTTTTGCTGAGTTTAAGTGCATCAAACCTGGCTGGCAGTGAGCCAGGAAGAGTGCAGTTCATGAATAGCAGTATGATTAAAGCCAGCGCAGCTTCCTCTTCTACATTACAGGGCTGTGATCATTTCAGTGCACAGGAACGTCCTTGGGTGGAGTGTGCCATCCTGCTGCTTGTGCGGTTCCGCTGGGCGAGACCACAAGCGCTTTCTGTCTCACAGAATTTCCCCCCAGTGTGGGTAGTCACTCAGATCTTTAAAAATAGGATGAAATAAGTAGCTTGTTTATAATTTTTTATAAATTTATTAACTACGCAGTTGCAGTTTATTTGTTTAAAGTTAAATTAATTGGGTTTAAATCAAGATCTCTTAATAGAATTGAGTAATTTTGATTTGCAAGTGGCTTTGCCAAATGACACTAAAACCAAGTCAAATTAGGAATGTGTAACCTGTATATTAGGTGCACCACCACCCTCCTCATTCTGTTGCTATGGATCATTATTTTGCATTGTGATTGGACAGAAGTTGATATATAAAGATTTTTTTAAAATCTAAGCAGTGCTCTTGATAGAGCCTGATGTACAACTTAGTTGTTTAAAGATCCATTTTAAGGAGATTCCTTTAGTTCATATCTAAGTTTATGCCACGGAAAATGATGACTAGTATATCTTCTTCATTTTCTCTACAAGAAACAACTGAACTCTTGAATTTAACTATGGTGATGCAGAAAGTGTTGGAGAGGTCATGCCCGGGGGGATGATTTGTTCATTCTCCACTGCTGATGATTGAAGTCCAGTTAGCATTTTCTAGAACAGAAAGAACCCTACAGCTCAGTCTAGCATTCATAACCAGTGCTTACTCCTCACCTGACCAGCAGAAATAACATCTCCCCATCTGTCTAGCTAGCAATCTGTTTGTTGCATGGTTTGTATCTGCTGCAGACAAGGTTGTAAGGCATCCTGTTGCAGTCACCAGTGGAAACATTTATCTGCCCTAAAAAAGGAATAAGATCTCCCAAGTTTATTTTAGATCAGCTGTTGAATAATAAAGGTAGGAAATTGTTTGGATGTTCTTTGTGGTTTAAATCTCACTCCTTGGTTTAAGCATGAAGGGGTTCACATCTCATTTTGAAATGTTCAGCAAGCTGTTCCCTCAATGACATGCATGTAACTATCCCAATAATATTCTTGTGTATACAAGTTTGACCTTAACAGCAGGTGCTTAAGACATTCTTGCCCAAGGAAAAAAAAAAATCCTTATCTTTGTGAGGCTTTACTCTGAGAAGTATAAATATTTGTTTTTGAAAGAACTCTGCTTTTTAAAAAATTTTATTGGCTCTTGGAAGGTACATGTACTCAAATGAACATACTTTTCAAAATGCAGCACTACAGTACCAGAAGTATTATCTTTGTTTTTTTTTCTCTGTGGGGTAAACCTACTGATTAAAATTGAGACAACTGAAAATTATAGGTGAACAAGCATATGGTGCTGCTACACAGGCACACGTTTTATATATATATTTATATTTCATATATATATATATATATTCACATATATATATATATATGTGAACAACCTGCCAAGCAAGTGATATGCTTTTTGGGGTTTTCCACTTCATAATATTTAAGAAGACATAGAGTGAAAAATACTCCAGAGCCTTCTCTGCTTGGTAAAAGTTGAGTAGCAATTCTGGGATAGTCATTCCAGTACTGCTTTGCGTTTTCCAGGAGTATGTATTTTCCTGACTGAGCGTTCGTTCTGGAATAAAATACATGCAGATAGAATTGGCTGAGAATAATTTGACCAGTAAATGTACAGGCAAATACCCAAACCTCACTATGCTAAAGTTACAGTGTGCAATTCTTAAAATGCAGGGTCACCTTTAAGTCATTTATGACTATCAGTGTAAAAGATGTTAGCTCATATAATCATAGTATTGTTTTGCACGTGCAGCTTGGAGAGGCAAAAATAAAATGTTTGATTGTATTTGTCAGCAATACAAAATAATCTGCTGTTGATCAGCTTTGTCCTTCTCTTGCAGTCACAAGGACAGGGCATCTGTAGGCCATGTTTTAGAACTCTGCAGGCTACATTTGGTCTTTGGGCTGCATGTTGAGCAATCCTCACTTAAAACCTACAAGGCAATTACCTACAACATGCTCGAAGATGAGACCTTCCAGTCTTGTAAGATTATTTGGTGGCTGCTGGTTGCACTTTTAAAACACAATCACATCATTACATTCTTCTAAAAAACCAACATAACTGCATTTATCCTATTTGATCATTGACCCATGAGAATCCTGCTTCATGCTCTTCATCCTGCTTCACAAAAAAGGACAGCTCTAGAAACCAGCACTTCTTATCTCGTGTAAATAACTGACTGTGGAGGTGTGTTAAAGCACAACAGCAATAAGTGGCCACAGATTAGGGACATGTGTTGACTGTTTAGGAGAGAAAAGGTATCGGTTTGCTTCTTTGTGTGCCTGATATCTTTGTGGAAAAGAGCAGGTGGCTATAAACATGGATATATGTGTGTGTGTGTCCATAGCTATAGTTAGTTTTTTGGAGGGAGTGTTCCTGTTGGGGTTATTGGAAAACCAACTGTGTATAAAGCTTCTCTGCTTTAATCTTTCATGCACCGCACTTGGGTTTACATGATTTATACTGTCTATGCATCCATTGTGCAAATCTAAGAGATACCTTTCCCAGGCAGAAATACAAAAGCTTGTCATGTTTGTAAATGATGGAGGGGAGGTGTATATGTGTTTATTTGTTTGTTTTTAAAAGCATCAGTAGTTGCATAGACATTGTCAGTTTAGGATTCTACAGGGTTAGTTTTATGGGCTGCTTCTTTTTATTTGCATGTGTGTTGGTTTATATGATATTAACACCAAAAAAGGCTTTTGAAAAACTGGTAGTTAGTATGGGAAATTGTTATTAACCAGAACCTGTCTTTATAAGCTTTTGCTGTTACAAAATCTGTTTTCATACGTGGAGTTGAAAGAGTGCCTTCTCCCCAAGAGTGCACTTCAGCTACAGTTTAGAGCAATCAGATTGGTTCTGCTGCAGTTCTTTTTCCCCCCATGTCTTCAGCCACATGTTTGCGGTTTTCCCCCCCCGCATTGGTTCTCACAGTAAAGCAATTTAGAGAACTAAAGTGGCAGAAATCTAACCCAGAGAATAAACTTCCCTCTCCTTTTTGCAGAAAAATTCTGAATTAAATACTTTGCACTTAAATACTTTGGTACTGAATGTTACTTTTAATCTCTGTAGATCTATGCAGATTTGTATTATGTAACTTACAAAGAAAATGCAGTGTGGTGCATGTTTGCGTTTAGATTTCAAACTTTTCATGGCTATGTCTTACGAAAATGTTTTTGTACTTAGTACAGCTTTAAAGGAAGAATATTCATTGTACAGCTTCAAAAAGTGCTGAACTAAATCAGGAGATATTAATGATGAGATTGAACATTCAGCCTTAACTCTTCCTCTTTGCATGTTTACATTAAAAAAAAAAAAATCTTAAAACCTACAATTAAATTGATCTCATCACATACTTTCTTAATATATACCACTATGTTATGTCTGATCCTCTTGTCTACGCATTCTTTCCAAGTCTGTCTTCTGTGTGGCTGCTGGAGTTAAAATGGTTGACCTGAAGCCCTTCGTGAATTAAGGGCCTGTTCCAGTCTGCTCATTTATATTACCTGGATAATCAGTGGAAAGAAGTAGACACCTCAAAAAGGCAGTTCGGTCCCATGTATGGTGGGCACCTGTCTTTGATGGAGTGAAGTGCCCTCTGAGGGCGGCCCTCACTGCCTGTTGACCATAAAAGAAAGTTGTATCTTGGATCAGATGCCTAGCAGGAATAGGGATAGAGTTAGGTGAGATGATCTGGAGAGTTAATGATCTGTTAGTTCAGTTACGGGGAAAAGATAAAACTGTTTTCGTAGAGGGAAAGGAGAGAGATAACCACTAAAACATGAATAACATATGGCTGTAAAAATTAATGAAGTGGGGAGGAGGGGAGTTGGAAAAAAAAAAGCAATAGCTAAGATTGCTTTTCATTTTTGTTCAGAAATGCATTCAATTTTAAGATGTCATTGAAAGACTATTGATCCAATTATTTCCAAATTAATGCAAAAAAAAAAGTTTTTTTCTTGAGTTTTAGGATGTTATTAATTCAAGGTTGAAGATGTGGGAATGATCTACATAGGTGTTTACCTGTTGTACCCTAATTCCTAATTTTGCAATTGATCCCTTAAATACTGTTTCTTACACACACTATTGTGGCAAAGAAAAACTTAAATAAAATTGAGCATCTGCTTAGTAATCGAAGGCAAGCTATGGTTTAGACTTCTATAACTGGATTACAGGCAAAGAAACAGTTTAGTTGTCAACCGATTTCAGCAGAGGTCTCTTTAAATCCTTTCTTTTTCTCTCATAAAGAAACAACACAAATAGAAGATCCCAGGAAACAATGGAGGCAAGAACAAGAGAGAATGTTAAAAGATTATCTTATGATAGCCCAGGATGCTCTCAGTACTCAGAAAGAACTGTACCAGGTGAAAGAACAGAGGTTAGCACTTGCACTGGATGAGTATGTACGGTTGAATGATGCCTACAAAGAAAAATCAAGCTCTCGTACAAGCTGTAAGTACAGTAGAGAATACAATGTAACTTCTTTGATCTGTGCCTTGCAGGGGATCCTGTTTCTCTTTAGGATGAGTTTTCAAGGTTTGCTATGAACACCTTGTACTCTGGCTTTTTTAGAGATAGCATCCCTACTTTTTTTTTTAATTTAGTATAAAGATATTCTGCTGGAGAGAACAGTCTTCTCTCTGATACAATTGAACTCCTTTGAGCCATGGTTTAGAGCAGTTGGCTCCGAAATCTATTTTGTCATGCAGTTTGTCAGAACAAAATTCTGCCAAATCTAGGTTCAAAGTAAATAGGATCTCTTGCACTTCATGGCTGCATACTGAAATGACCCTACTGTGTTGACAGGTGTCTGCAATAGACCAAGAAGGGAATTTGTTGCTGCTTTATAAGAATAGCATACAATAATTTTGGAGCCTGTGTGCTGTGATCAAGGGTGAAGTAGAGATACATGTTACAATGTTGGGCAAGGAACTGGCATGCAGTAAAGTGCTGTCAGAGGCCTGGTGTTGTCCAGACATCTCTCTTAGAAGTAGATAGTGTGATAAAAGTAACATGTACAGCTGTGGATGAACTGAGTGGTGGACCTCTGAGGCTTCTGAATAAATCTTCTTCTGCTTTCCAGAAATCTCCTTAGAAATTACAACTTCCAGGAAGAGGTGGTCGCGAGATGGCTCAGCTAGAAGAATGGGAACAGAAAGCAAGGGGTAGAAAGCCAGGGAGAAAGAGGTGCTGCTTTAGGATCCTGGCATAAGCAAAGGAGGAGAGATACCAAATAGTGGTAGGGGAAAAAGGGGGAAATTTTGATTATTCATTAATTATTGCCATCCTGCAAAGCTGACTACTCTATAAAAGAATTCTTTTTTTTTTTTAAGTATTATATGTTTTTCTGCATTTTGTAGTTTTAGATCAATGTGGATTCATCGAGGAAGGGACTAATTAATGATTTAAAAGTACTTAAATATTTGTCCTTTTTTGTCTTTTTAAAAAAGTGTTCTCAGGCTCCTCATCAAGCACAAAGTATGACCCTGACATTCTGAAGGCTGAAATCTCCACTACAAGATTAAGGGTGAGAGTGCTTAACTCATATTCATTTGTATTCTATGTGCAAAGTTTATGACTATAGAATAAGCAAAGCTTGAACTAGCAGTCATATCTTGTACCCTGGTACTGAAACCTCCTAGTATTCTCATTAAATACCATTCAGAGGTTCTTAATGAATTTTTAAAGCTGTCTGTTACTTTCAGGTAACACATTTTGGGGAAACTTTGACAGATATTCTAACTAGATGTGGCTTTAAATAAATCTGGTAACTATTTTCACTTGTATGCTTTTGTTTTTAAAAAGAAGAGTAAAAATCTTTAGGTGAAAATAGAGAAGTAGTAGGCCAAGGTGAGCTGCAGCTAGATGACTGTTTTTACACTATTTTTCTTCTGAGAAATGCACCATTAGCTACTTGAACTGCCTCACAAATTTCTGTTGATTTAAAAAGCACTTTTCAATAATGGTGTGAAACTTTTGCTCTGTTTTGTCAAAATGGAACAGTTCAGATCAAGAATGAAAGTTTGTGTTCGCATTTTGAAATTGCTAATGAACAAAAATCCATTATTTGGTCAACTGTGTTCAGCATGGTCACTAACAGACTCCATATAAAGAACTTTCATTCACAGGTTAGTCTCTAGTGAATTTATCTTGAATAAGGACGAAATGGTGTGAAAGATATTTAAAATCTATATAGGGAGTTCATTTATTTAAGCTGTGGCATATAATGCTCTATGGATAGCCTAGGCTTTCTGTAGTTAGTAATGAAAAAAGTTAGATCAAACCATGCAGGTTAAAAAGACAGCACCTCACAGCATAGTCCTCCGATGAGGGCTGGAATACAGGCTCTGCGGGAGCAGAAGCAGCACAAACAACAGCAGTTACTCAGCTCTTCCATTGCCCCCTCCTGGTTTCTGCACAGAGCAGCACTCATAGAAGCCTCTGAGAGTAACATCCTCCTTCACCTGGAGTAAGAATTATGATTAGGAGTCCAAACAATTAATGTTTAAAAGGAACTGTGGAGTAGCTCATTAAAATTTCAAAACCCAGTATAAATCAGGGATGGAATACACTGTAAACCTGGTGTCCGGATGTTGCCCTCCTGACTGCTTGTACACCTGTTCATCCTTACCAATCTCAATTTGTAGTCCCTTATCCTTTAAGGAGAAGGGAAGGTGGTTAGTGTGAGAACTTATTTCAACACTGGAGGAGGTGGGAGGAAAAATTTTGTAAGTTTAGTAGGGAGAATCAACAGCAGTAAGGACCCTGTCAGGAACAAGAATGAAAAGACAAGGCGAGAGCTTCTTTCTAAAATGAGTGAAGCAGTAACAGATGTTCCCTTTGGCAAGGGGATCAGTAGTATACTTGGGAAATTAACAGTGGTGTTGAAGAACAAAACACATGACCAAATTTAAATATAGTCACCTACAAGTCAGAGAGGGGAAAATTCAGACATGGTCCTGTACTCAGTTTTTCCTGTTACTTAGCTCTGATCACCTCCCAGCTCAAGATGCAGAAACACTGAATCACCTCTTGGCTGCAGATCTACAATTTGTTCACTGAGGAGAGAGGCAGATGTCTTAATCACAGTAATTCATTTTTTGGAGGTGCTTTCCTCTCTTCGTTGTTTCTTGGAGTCAAGGAGCCTAATATCCTGCTGGTTCCCAACACCTGATTTATTGGCATTGCAGAGTCCAAGTTGCATATGTGCCTAAAATAGGTGACCTGAATCTTGTCTGCAGAGTTTAGAAGGGTGCAGTCCAAGAATATCTGTATCAGCATAAAATGTGTTGTCATCCAAAGCCACTGGATATGAAAATCATTGAGATAAGAAAAAGTGGAGCCCTGTGATGCTAGGGCTGGAAAGTGGTTTTCATGGAAGATGGCAAGAGAGGTATGACTATTACCATAGTTTGCCCTTATTTGAATGTTTGAGGGTGCTTGCTAATATGCCACCTTTTGGCATTTTACAGTATATGCATGCATGGACTTAATGGGAAACAAAGTTAGTCTAGTAAGCTGCTAGCCAGCTAGTTAGAATTTGCACATTGTTTAGTGAACTATTAGGTCAGATGTACTAAACCTGTTTCTCTCATGCTGGCTGAGGCTTACTGGTATCATGAGGTTAATGGCGGCTGGAGGAGGGAAACTCCAGCATTCGAGGAAGTTCTGAATTGGCCTTTGGCCTTTTCCATGTTAGCTGTGCTTAATATATGCATGTGGAGCCTTTTGGATACATGAATTGCCTATTGCGCAATAGGTCGTGGAGAAAATATGACAGAAATCAGACAGCTGTTAAATGAAATTAGCAGGAGAAGACAGACCTTTCTCACAAGATTAAAATTGCAGGATCTGATCCTGTAGTGGACTTTGAGTGGGCCCATTTGGGGTCTTAATTAGTAATCAGTAAGATAATTCAAACAACACAAAGCATATGTGATCACAGTATGTTTTAGCAGTGAGTAGGGAATGCACCTTTATAAAGTAACAAGGCGGGGGGGTTGTCATTGTTGTTCCATTAGTACTCGAGTTCTGGGAATAGAAGGGGGTTAGCGCAGGAGCCTGCTTGAAGAGGCAGTTAGGAGGAGGAAGTGAGAGGCCTGTGAAATGACTTAAGATGATGTGCAGAAGCAGTAGAAAGGGGATGAAGGATAAAAGAAGTGAAGAGTTGTGAAAAAGTGGGAATTATGAAAGTTTTGAAGGAAAAGATAAGGAGCACAAGAATAGTTTAATGCACGTATGATGCAGTAAACACAGAGTCTATATTATGATGTAGGTCACATCCTTCTAGGATAATGTGCCTAACTTACATTTCTTGATAATGAAATGATGATGAATTATGGCAGAGGACACTCAGAAGATGATCTTGAGGAAAAATGTAAGGGTTTCTGAGAGGTGCAGTCCTCTAAGTTGAAATCAAGTGTGCCTTCTGCTATTATAATAAATTCACATTTCTGATTTAAAAAAAAAAAGTTTACCCATTCTGTGTTTCTCAGAAAAGTTGGGACTTCTTTCATGTTTTACACATTACCTTGAACATAGAGGTGATAGTTGTTCATTTTCTATAATCTTGATCAGAACACTTGAGAGATTATTTTGGGGGTTTTTGTGCTAGTCAGGGAAGAAATAGTTAAGGAACGCTGAATGTGTACTTAGAGACATTGTCTATTTATCATGCTAACTATTCAGTATGGTCAAAATAAAAACAGTTTTCTGTGAAGTAAAGCAACTAGTGATGATAGTTTCCAAAAGCCTAACCCCCAATCTAGAGAACAGATTTTGCTTTGGAGAAAATGGAGATTGAAAGCATTTTATTTCTGTCACAGAAAATTCATTAGCCAGGAGCTACAAACTTGAATGCCTAAGTATTATTTACAAACCCATACAAAGATCCCGCAAATCACTGGTTATTTTAGATATACAAAGCATTTTAAGTCTCTTGGAAAGCTACAGCAGCTGCTGATGTTCAGTACTTTTAGTCACCTGGCATGCTTTTTTTTTTTTTTTTTTTAAATTTGAAGAATAGCACTGAGTAGGAAGTCTAAGGAAGTCTTGGAGACATATTTTGAAATTAATTTCAGTTAAAGTGGTCAAAATTCTTCATTTTAATATAATCCATTTTTCAGAAGAGTTGAATATCTGAGGACCTATATGAAAAGAAGCAAGAATTTCACGATGGTAGGTGAGAGCAGGGGACTTCAGCAGGCTTTTCCTTTTTTCACCTTACTGATGGGAAAGTTAAAAAGCCTAACAATATCTGGCTAGTATGTAGAGTGCAAACAAGCCGGGTATAGATGTATAAATACCAAAATTTGGGACTAGGCATTTCTGTCTCTGTGTGTATGCTGAGGATTAATTTTAATTTGTGTTAAAGTACAGTTCTTTATAGGTGGTCCAGAAACTTTGTACATAGTGAGTGTACTAAAGTGCATTTGGGAAGGATGACATAAAAAATTAAATGGAGGATTTTTTATTTAATCTTGATTCATAAATATTTTGTAGTATACTCAAATCTGCTAACATCTGAAATAGCAATATTAAGATTAAAAAGCAATTGAGCATGCAAATTTAGGGAAAGTAGGGAATGTTTTGCCAAAGACATTTCTATTAAATAGACGCATATATTTGCGATCCAGATGTGTTTAGTGATTGTTGTCTTTGAATTAAATGGATGTGAATTATATATTTAGGGATCCAGTGTCTGTAAAGCTTTATAAGAAAGGATGGTTCATGGGGGAGGGGGGAGAGTCCATGCTTTGTCTTTTACAGTGCAAATGACTTGAGAGCTTCCTGGAATGAAAAAGTGAAAATATAATAAGCCTAAGAATAAACAGGCATGTCCCTGTAGGACAGTTGGAATGCGTACTTAACAAGTGAGAAGTAAATTACTTGTTAAAGTTCTCTCAGGTTTAATAACACAGTGTGGTATCGATACAAATAAGGAATGTGATTTAATCTGCTTGTGTCCCTTTAATACTAAAGCATGTTGCCCGTAGACATCAGGAAGAGAACAGATCCTTTTGTTTTTAATATGTGTCAGTAGAGCAATTTACTCTCTTTTTTTGGTCTCATCTGATGTAGAGAATACATTAATTGTTCAAAGCCATGTGTTCTGCCTTTTAACAAGAGGAATTTTCTAACTCTTGCTTTGATTTAACACACAAGGTTAAGAAGCTGAAGAGGGAACTCTCTCAGATGAAGCAAGAGCTGCTGTACAAGGAACAGGGCTTTGAAACACTGCAACAGTGAGTAAAAGAAAATAGTTGAAACTGACTTAATTCAGTCACCTGCTTTCTTTTTCTAGCACGGAATTGAATCCATCTTATGTGAGAGAACTATTCGGGGGAAAAATGAGAATCTAATAACTCTTTTTGTTGTAGTTAGGAAGCAGGAAATCTGTAGAAATGGCAAACCTATTGTGCAAGTGTTAACATGAGAAATCTGTTCCCCCTCCTATTTTTTTTCCATGAGGTGGCTTGTGTTGCACAGAGGCAGAAAGAAAGGCAGTGGTTAAGGGTCCGGAGGAAGAATTTAGCTGCTTTGCGTGTCCTGTTTAAAAAATTGTAAAAAAAAAAAAATTTGAAAAAGTAATTAGGTCTGTCTTTCCTCCTTCTCTACCTCTGAGCTCAAAAGAGAGAGAGAGAGAGAGGAGGATGCTGTTCTCGGAGGTATAAATGGTGCACAACTGTGCAGGGTTTGAGATGAGTCACAATTTGAGGATTAGAGACCTGACTTTCTTTGTTCCAGTTGCTGGGATGCCTGGTGTCCAAAGGGCTGATGCTGAACTGGGTGAGCATTCTGGATATTTAACCAGTTGGATTATTAGGGAATGAATTTTTTTCGGTCTGAGCACTCCCTGCTGCTCCTGACTTACAAAGTTGGGCCCTAAAATATTAAATGTTACTGGAACTGTCACCACAGAGAACTTGCTGCAGAGGAAACCTTGCTAACAAGTGTGTTTTCTTGACTAATGTGAACAGAAATTTATTAATGCTCATTGTTCTGTGTCTTGTGGTATGTACCCATACATTAAGGATACATTTACACAGTAAAATGCTGAGCTGTGTGCTCTTAGTACACTAGTTCCAGTAGCAGAAGCAGTGTTGCAATGTTAATGTAATATTGTCTGGATTCATTTACCCTTTTTCTCAGGACGTCCTGTGTATGGCAGCGTACTGTCAGACAAGTAAGAATCTGTATCCTGGAGAGCTTGCAGAATATATAGGGAAGATGGACAAAAGGTGGGAGAGGGGAAGTGCATTTCCATCTTACAGGGAGAGTACTAAAATGCAGAGAAGTGATTTGCAAAGGGTGAGAGCAAATGCGTTTGGAGCTGAGAGACTGGAGGTCAGTTCCCAGTTCTAATCAAAGCATTTTGTAGGCTATTGCCTATGTATTTTAATAGATCAGTTCTATACGGTAGGAATTTTTTTAAGTGGGAGAAAAAAAATCTGGTCCAGGAAATGGCCAGTCACAACTAGGGACATGTCAAAATGGATGAAAAATGTTTTTCTAGTATGAAGAATTTGAAGTCAATTGGGAACTGAAAACCTTCAGCACCTTAGGAGGATGCCAGTCAAGTCTCTATCCTCCTTCATTTTGACTAAACCAGAAATGTAAGATTTGTTTGTTATTTAAATATATAAAGACTAGCGAGGAGTGAACGGAGAAAAGGATAGTTGATTGAATTTATTTAACTATAAATCGGATTTCATTTGAAGTAAAATTTAGAAGAAGAAAGACGTATTGATTCTAAAGCTTAAGGTAATAAAAACTCATGCTGCTGTCCCAGGATTAAAGGTTAGCTAATCATGCTGGTTTTATTATATTAATTCAACAATGAAGTATTGTTTTAAAGCAGCTTGCTCACAAGCCATTTTGATAGGAATCCAAAGCATGTTTCAGAAACTGTCAACAGCATTCCACAGAAACACAATGGACGTTTGTTTTTAAAATTCAGTCAGCCACTTTCAAACAATACTAATCCCATTAATTTAAAACAGGAAGGTGGAATATCTTATATGTCAGAGATCCTTCTTGTCCATCTTAATTATATACAGAAAAAAGCAGTTGCGATTTGAATGTGGCACATCATATTACTAGGCAGCATGTGGTGTATTACCCAACTGTTCATTCATGATCCCAATTGTTGGCATATCCTGTATCTATTTGACCTTAGCAACCTGATAAGTTACCAAAAACTGAGTCTTGTCAGACAGTAAGTAAGTGCCTACCTATGAAAGAGTTTGAGGAACTTTCAAGCTGAAACAAATACATCCTTGAATAGGAATCTGAGTGCTGAGTCACATAGGTAATTTTCTTACACAAATGCAGTTCTAGTTTGCATAAAAACTGAAATGTGGAGAAAGGAAAACAGACATGCTCACAGCTTTAAAGACTGCTTTAGAACCTTGATATCTTTGTGCAGAAAACTGGAAGAAAAATAGAATCCAGTTACAGGTATTTTGTGCAAGTTGGCGTTCTTGCAGGAGATGCTCGAGATCACTTCTGATTATTAAAGTGTTTGTTCATTCCTCACTCACAAGGTTAATGTCTTCCAGCAAAGATGATGGATGATGATAAAAACAGAAAACCAATTGCATTATAAAAGAATGTATTCTCTACTAAATGCTTGACTTTTGTGAAGATGGCAGTTGCTTTTAATTTTGTGAAGCACAGCTGCAGTCATTTCTATGATGCTATGAAATATTCAGTTAAACTAGAGATCAGAGAAATGTGTTTACAAACTGTACTTCTTGAAGTAAATATGGAAATACTAAAATGAAATATCTTTTTATCTCTAAGTTTAGGGGCTTTTCGGTGTTTTTTTTTTAAGTTACAGTTTTTAAAATCATTGATAGTCCAGGAATTTAATAAATTGTCCAATATATGACATATGGTATTAATTATCCAGAGATTTTGTGAATAAAGAGAGCCTGGTGACTGGCTGAGCAGAACAGCTGTTCCAGACGGTTAATGCCTAGGATTAGGGTGAATGAGAGGGAAGCTGAGACGAGAATGGTGCTGGTTACGTTTCTTCTCTGCAAGGCTGATTAGTACCAAGAAGCTTGCCTGTCTGCCCATGTCACGATGTGGGTCTGGGTAGAGGAATACTACTACTAATAAATTCTGCTTCTGTAAGGATCACAAACAGTTAATAGTATGAAAGGTGTACCCAAAAGCTGCTTCTATGCTGCAGAGAGTTATGGTGGGGATGGGAATTTTGACAGTGTTGTCAGCAATAATGCTATACTCCTGGTAGCATGTGTAGGAGTCTTCAGTGCTCTGTGCCCCTTAATGTCTTTAAGACTGGATCAACTAAAATTGCTTGTGGAGCCTCTGCCTTTGGTAAGGCCCCAGTAGTTTAGCTGAGGTGATTTTAAAGTCATCAGAAGTATTTTTCCATGAAATTTCCTGATGTCAGCAAAAGCCATTCACTGGGCACTGTGTGTGTGTTAGATAGCTTGATGTTTTTGCCAAGGATTAAGTAGTAAGTATTTTAATGGAGACTTCAATGTCCTTTTTCTTCTTTGCATGTCTGTTACAGGAAATGGTATCTCTTATCTCCTTCCCTTCTGTTCTCTAACTATGCTTCCACCTGAAGCAGAACAGCAGAGATGTTAGTGTTATTCTGTATCTGGTATTAATATTCTCTGTTTCCACAGAATTGACCAAAAAATGTCTGGAGGCCAGAGCGGGTATGAACTGTGTGAGGCCAAAGCCATCCTGAGTGAACTGAAGTCCATCAGAAAGGCGATAAGTTCAGGGGAGAGAGAAAAACAGGATTTAATGAAGGTATTTTGAACGGCTGATATAAGTTTTGTGTGGATTTGTTTTAACATGACTCACTTTCCTGATGATAAATACTTTGCATTTTATACTTTTTAAGGGATTCTCAAAATTCTTTGAGCCAAACTAGTATTAAAATCAATTTTCAGATGCAGAAACTGAAGCCTGTGACATTCCTAGTTCAAAAAGCCACTCTGTGTCAGAGAACATAGATTTCTGAACTTGTATGTAAGTGTCGTGGTTTAACCCAGCCAGCAACTAAGCACCACACAGCTGCTCCCCCCTCCCAGTGGGATGGGGAGGAGGATTGGGGGAAAAAAAAGTAAAACTCCTGGGTTGAGATAAGAGCAGTTTAATAACTAAAGTAAAATAAAATATAATACTAACAATAATAATGATATATAATAATAATGGTGATTGTAATGAAAAGGAATATAATAAAAAAAGGAAAAGAAAAAAAAAGAAAAGAAATAAAACTCAAGGGGAAAAAAAAACCAGTGATGCACAATGCAATTGCTCACCACCTGCTGACCGATGCCTGAGCGGCAATCCGCCCCTCCCGGCCAGCTCCCCCCAGTTTATGTACTGAGCATGATGTTCCATGGTATGGAATACCCCTTTGGCTAGTTCGGGTCAGCTGCCCCGGCTATGCTTCCCTCCCAGCTTCTTGCACACCTGCTTGCTGGCAGAGCATGGGAAACTGAAAAGTCCTTAACTTAGGATAAGCAGTACTTAGCAACAACTAAATCATCAGAGTGTTATCAACACTATTCTCACACTAAATCCAAAACACGCTGTACCAGCTACTAAGAAGAAAATCAACCTATCCCAGCTGAAACCGGGACAAAGGTACAATGCATATGTTACCTCTAAACCACAATTTAAAATATTAAGTGGACAAAATTGAGAGATATGTTTTTGAGATGCATGGCCATTTTCTAAATCGGTGAAAGTTTTCCAAATCTAAATTGCCCTATTTCCATTTCTGAAAGCAGATCTTTGTTTTTAATCAGTCAAATACTTAATTGGTTGACAGGTTAAAAAAAAGACACACAGAAAACCACATGAGCAGTTTTTACATTGTCACAGGTGTTGGTCACTCTTAGTGTCACCTACCAACTGCTTGATTAAAAGGATAGTTTGTTTAATGTGAAGTAAACCCAGAATTTTTATAATGGAGTCTTTTATGTAAACATCTGTTGGAGATACATTGGTATAAACACGGTAAGGTGCAAAGGAACTTTAACACCACCTCCTTCTCTGTTTCCTGGACAGAGTCTTGCAAAGCTGAGAGAGAAATTCAATCTTGACCAGACCATTGGGACATCTGAACCAAACTTGAGTTCCAGCTCTGTAAACTCCCAGCTGTGTTTTTCTAGACAAACTCTGGATACAGGGTCTCAGACTGATACTTCTGGTGAGGTGAGCTTTTTTCCATTTGTCAAATGTAAAGAGAAATTGAATCAGAATGCTATGGTTAATGGAATTGGAATCAAATAGTTGTTTACTGTTGCTGATAGGTGTATATATATACATGTTTGAAAGAATTACTTAGAATCAGTTATCTGATTTCCCCCCCCCCTTAAATTTTAAATCAAGATTCAGATGAACTTTATATGTTTGGCATGAAGTGTTTATGATGATCTGATTTAATCAAATAGTTCCAGTACAGTGAAGATCAGCATAAGTAGATAGTGGTTTTTGGATCTGTCTATAGGATATGTTTCACCTTACAGACTTAATTCAATATGAAGATGTTTTATTTTCAGAAACAAGATCTCAGAATTTAAATATGCAATTTCATTTCATGCAGCTGAAAAACTGTTAGTGGAACTACTTGTTCAGTGATTCATTAAAAACTTGTTTCACTGATGGTGTATTTTACATACACAGAAAACTGTGCTTAATTTTGGTACCTTCTTTGAAGTTCTATGAGCTAAGTTTATAAGGAAGAGACTGTACAAGGTTTTCCAGACAAAGAGCTAAGTTTTTCTACGTTTTGTAGCAAATTTATTGAAACCCTACTTTGAAATGCACTGACTTAGTTCTAAATTCTGAGTTCAGCGGAGCTCAAAGTAGGAGATCAAAATTTTGGGTACAGTCACTGCAAGACTTTCTTTGAAAATGCTCTTGCTTTACTCTGATGGAATATGGACAATTGGTTGTACAGTAGTTAAAAATAGATGAACTGGATCAGAAGAAAACAGCACTGTTTTGTACATCTGAGTAGATTACTAACTAGGCATTTAACAGCAAGTGTGTGGCTGCAGGTGAGTGCGGTTTTATTTTTTTGAGCCGTAATTTTTCTAGCCTGTGCGTGGGTTTTGTTGATTCATCTGACAGCTTTACACAGTAATAAGGCTAATATTTTCTTTTTTTCCTCAACAGGTTGGAGCAAGAAGTAGATCAAACTTAGCAGAGAAGGTCAGACTAAGTCTTCAATACGAAGAGGCAAAAAGAAGGTAATAGGGTTAGTGGCTTTGTTAAGTTACAGCCTTGAGCTGGGAAGGTGTGTGATCTCTGCAGCACGAACATCGTGCTCGCAGTGACATCTAGTGGACGGCTCTCTGGAGGCACTGCGGGCCTTACTGCAAAGTGTTTCTTTTCCTTCGCGATGCAAGCAGACTTTCAGGAGCAGTCGGTGCTTTTGAACAGTAGGTTTTACATTTAATGCGAAGTTGAATGTGTTAAGAAAGAAAACGCAGACAGTGACAAATTAATGGCAGCTCCAGGATTAAGGGAATAGAGCGAGCTGGCTTCCCACTGAAAGGAGTCGCCAGGTTATTTATGGCCATTATATCCTTCTTTGGGATCATCATTTCAGTTTACTATGCCACTGAAGGCTCTTCAGCTTTAGAGTTGCTTCAGACTTCCAGTGCAGATTTAGTAGGCTTAATTATTTCTTTTTTCCCTGGGACTTTGGATAATTTAAATACTTGTTATCACTATGGGGTTGGGGTTTTTAACGAGTTTAACCTGAGGAGAAAAGAAATCAGGAACTGCTCCGCTGATGAATGTGGAATGCCTTTCAAATAAAGTTCTACAATTGTTGCTCATGAAAGCAGTGCCATTTTGATGAATTGCCACAGCATTGAAGAATGGGCATCAGAAAGCAGAACATTCTGGGTTAGAATGACATGTTTTCTGGTGCACCAGAAGTGCTGCATAATACTGGGGAAATATTTACTATTAAAAAAAAAAAAAGTGTGTGTGGGATATCTCTCTTTAATAATGTATTAATTGTGTTGTATTATTTTCTAATACTTTTCACAAAATTAGGTGTCAGCTATTCAGACACCTTATAGTTTTTGTTATGGAGGTGCTTTGTAATTTAAGGGGAATAGAAATCTAAAAAGTTATCCCACACTCAAAGTTCCTTTTTTACTACAAAGAACTAAACAAGGCAATAAAATAAAAAATAGCACTTTTCCCCAGATGAAAACTGTGCCTAAAATGCCATTTAATCTGAGGTTTAAGTATTATTTCAGTTGGAATACTGTGGCATAGTCAATTAGAAAACTAGGAAAAGAAATTCGTAGCTTATAAGTACCAAGTAAAGTCATAGTTAGTTTTTATGTTTTAAAGGCAGGAGGCTGCACAACTGACGTTTTGACTAATTTCAAATATATATCCTCCTCATACAGAGTAGTAGCTACCATCCTTGCTGGTAACAACAGTAATCCTTTATATCCTCATTACAGATCATAAAACTTTGTTATATAATCAATGCATTCATCAAAGAGTGCTAAGGCTATTGTGTTCGTTCAGTATTGAACATGTATGATTTTGACTCAGAATCATCATATGCATA
Organism: Gymnogyps californianus; assembly: GCF_018139145.2. NCBI lineage: Eukaryota > Metazoa > Chordata > Aves > Accipitriformes > Cathartidae > Gymnogyps > Gymnogyps californianus. Next base: position 37,340,148 of record NC_059474.1, on the reverse strand, counting down.
ATATTGATTGTCAGATGGTGTTTTAGATGCAGATAGATGGGATTTTTTTCTCAGGCGTAATTGATCCATCCTCTGTTTTGACTATATCTTGATACCAAGAAGTCCCAGCATTGTGTTTTCTCTCTCCTTTGTAGAAACAAAAAAATTCCTGGCAGTAAGTCAGTGTACCACTTCTACCTTAAAAAACAAAACAAAACCAAAAAATGCACAAAAACCCCACCACAGTACAGTGTTCCGAGTATGGAGTACTGCAGCACAAGATCTTACTTTCTCACAAATTAGCCAAGAATGTGGGTCAAAATTTCAGTAGCTCATGTACTTACCTTTGCATAACTAAGTATTTGTTCTGTATAACATTAGTGTGTTTCAAGGTTAAATTATCTCCTTTTAAATGGTATCTTTATTCAATTTTGTCTGAAAACTGCCCAGTAATGAATATTCTTTTCAGCTTTAAATAAGACAATCATATGCCTTGAAGACACTGTTAAAGTCTTTAAAGTGTTTGCACATACTGATTTTACCAGTGACTACAGGGTGAACTTAATAAAGTGTACCTATCTTGGAATAATGAAGATGCATACCGGTTTGCACATAAAGTTCAGTACCTAATTGCTTCCCCCCTAATTATCATGGCCATTGTAATCATCACTATAATTTAACAAGTATTGACCATCTTTTCTGAAATATTGAATATGCAAATTCTTAGTTGTTTTGTGTTAAAATAGCTAAGAGAGGATCTTGTAAGTGAACTTCTCTACTTGAAGATTATCAGATAATTTCGTATGTTGCATATTTTATGCTGCTTAGCCAGCAGAATGTCTTGAAGAGGTGGAATGTTCATGTTAACTATGCAAAATTCAGTTGCAATTGTTATTCAAAAGGATCTGATACAGCATGCTGACAATCCTATCCTGATGTGGTGAAGATCTGGCTAATATTCCTTGTTGACCTGTTGAGCAAGGACTTCCTCAAAAGAGTGAGACCGGTTCAGTTTTCATATCCATCTAGTCCTTTGCCTGTCTGAGGCAGCTGCAGAGAGCTTCAGTTACAGTAGCAGATCTCTGTAGCAGAGGGAGCAAAAGAACTGTTTGGAGACCACCGTCCCATCCCATAAGCCATCAAACAGCTGTCAGTAGCAGCTACTTTCAGGGCAAGGTTAGCTAGAACCAGTGACCTGGAGATGAAAGTCTTAGCATTTTATTATCCATCTGAAATTATTCAGTTGTTTTCCCTCTGAGTACTGCTCCTCTAAAGGACAGTTGAATATAAATGATATAGGTAACAGCTGCAAAATATGTTGAAATGCTTTGCTTCATTTCATCCCACCATTTGGTTATGGTAGCACTGCTGATAGTATTTCTGTTTATTTTACATTGTTTTTCTGTGAAAATACCCTGAGTCAAACTTGTTCTTGCAGGGGTTTGTGGGAGTATGGGTGGTTTTCATTTTTGAAGCTGTTGTTTTTTCATTGAGGTGCAGATGAGAAGGAAATGTTACCTATGGAAAAAGAAAGCAGGCTGGTTCCCCGTAAGCTCCTAGTATAAGCAATGGGATAGTTAGATTCAACATTAACTATTCTTAGCTTTGACCATAAATAAACGCATTAATGTACTGTAAAATTAATACTGGAGATGGAAAATAAGCGTGATAGTATTAGTTTTGTTAATCACAGAAAACAAACTGGAAAGAAGAAAAATGTTTTCCCAGAAATCTCACAGAACTACAGGAAGATTATACATACCAATCTGTGTGTATTTATGAAGTATGGCATGGGTCATTACCTTAGGTAGTGCCTGGTAACATTGAAGTTGCACAGACTTGTATCTGTTGTTGAGCTGACTTAGGTGTATTTAACTATGGCAGTTACAAATAACTAAAAGTAACAGATCAGTTCCTCTTGCCCTAGATTGTATGGGAACGTCTTTCTATTTTGACTTCTCTTTTCTCTGCCTTTTTCCCAGCCTGCAAGAAAGGTGCAGAAAGCTAGGAGCTGTTAGATAGTTCAAAGCTTCCATATCTTTAGCTATGCAGCTGGTTCGGGTGTAGGTAAGGCTGGAAGTGGCTGGAAGTGACTGAAAGTTATCATCTTATTAGATATGTGGCACCTATAATGGGAATTTTTAGACTTTCCCGGTGGACAATGAATCCTTATTGCAAGACCTGCACTTCTTAAGCTATGCTGCTGAGCCCATAGACAGAATGATTATGAAGACTGAACACTGGAAAGAACCTGTCTTGATGAAGGCTGAGCTGTAGTATAATAATGTAGGGAAGTTTCTGCTTCCATTATATGTGTGTATCTGCGCAATATGTATGGATAACCAAGTCTTGGGTGTCTTAACTCTTTGATTTGACATCTGCAATGGGAACGGCAGTTGCACAAACTCAAACTTTTGAGTTAATAATCTCCTTTCTCTTTAGGTAGGTGCTGTCCTATTACCTTTTATTTTAATCGCATAGAAGAGCAATGCTTTTGCCTTTTAAGATTCGCATACATACATGCTGCTGAAGCGAGCACCTTGCTTATGGTGCACGTTCTTTCACCATGGTCATTGCTGTTTCTGAGGAGCACTCAGCCTCCAACAGCTCAGGAGAAATCCATCATACTCCTCAATGAGTAAAGCATAGTGCCACTACTATGTTACCAGACAGATCGCTTTCAATAAAGCTTTTATTAATGTTGTGACTTCTCCTTCAACTCGGCATTGGAACAGAAGCAACTAATTTTTAATGCATATTGCTGTTGGCCTGGATAGGTGGCTTCCTTTTCTGGTGTAGTCTGCATTCTTGTGAAGCAAAACTAGTTAAAAGTACGGCTTTGAGTAGAAAATGATGTTATATCCTGATACCTTTCAAAATACTGTATCACTTCTCTCTTTCCTGGGATTTGTATGCTTTGCTGGACTCAGACAAATCTGCTGTGTTTTATTTTAGCATGGCTAACTTGAAGATTGAACTCTCTAAGCTAGATAGTGAAGCCTGGCCTGGGGCACTGGATGTGGAAAAGGAAAAACTGATGTTAATCAATGAAAAAGAAGAGCTTTTAAAGGAACTCCAGTTTATTACACCACGCAAACGTACTCAAGATGAGCTAAAGCAGCTAGAAGCAGAAAGGAAGAGGCTTGAAGAAGAGCTGCTGTCTGTAAAAAGCACACCCAGTCAAGCACTTGCTGAAAGGTAAGGGGTTGTCTTTTGCTAATATTAAACACTGCTTTCTGCAATCCAACCTTTGTACTCATTACAGACCCTGAACTGTGCCTCGATGGGCTGTTTTCCTTTGGTAACTGTTCTATGTAGATTTTAATTAAATTCGTTATTAGCCCACTGGGCAGAAACACAAAGAGGTCTTCTGTATGGTGAGAGAATGTGAACACCCTGTATGTGCTCTGCAATATCAGTTGCTCTGCGTTTGTTACCAGCATGAAAACGCCTGTGACAGATGTTAAATAACTGAGGAATGTCAACATACCAGCAGGAGGGCAATACATCATTCACTCGTTTCTGATAATAGCTGTAAACTATTTGAACTCAGGTTACAAAGATTATCTTGATTGTTGCAACATCTGAAGCCTTTCATTGTGAGTTTTATTACATACAAAAATGCAACCAAAAGGGGGGGGGGGGGGGGGGGGAAGGTTCAGAGAAGTATAATTGCTGCAAAACTTTCCTAACTTGCTGCTACCTAACTGGTAGCCGAAGCAACTCCCACAATAAATTGTATTAGCCAGATTCAGAGTTCAAGAAAATCAAAGGTGACTGTCACAAATGGACTTTTCATCAACTGTAAGTGGAAATAAATTTATGGGCACCTCTAGCACACATAAAATGCAATAAACACAAAATGTCATTGTGTGTATCAGTGTAGTATGCCTTATTGAAGTAATACAATCAGCATTGTAAGCCTTTCCTACTTCCCTCTGCTAGGAAACACCTGCTGTTGCTCCAGTTTCACTGAATGGCGAAATTCCTGTGGCATTAGAAGCTGGGTCCTAAATTGTAGCTGAGTAGTGAGGAAATTTTTTGTTTACAAAGTACGTATATGTGTATTAGGCATGATTTTTAAACGTATTTGTACACTTTATAATAGTTTAAATTGCATTATATTGACAATCCAAAAGTGTTTTAGAAGAAGGGTTATGTCCTACTGGAACTATATTTTTACAGAAGTTAACTTGTCTGTGTTAGTAGTATCTAAAATACCATGGATCCATTGCTTTCTGAGTTCCATTAATAAATGGAGAATAAGGGGTCAATAATAAAATCACATTCACAAATAAATAAATTGAATTTAAGATTTTGATAATATGCTGTTGTAATAGCTAAATCTTGACTCATGTTGTAAATAGGTAGCTGGTTTCTTAGTCTTGTGTTTTGGATTTGCTTGTTTAGTGCCAAAGAAAATTCTGCATCTGACTGTTTTCCCATACATGTCAGATGCCAAACTTTGAGTACCAAGGGCAAGTAAAATTGTGTCCCTCTGTCAAGAAGAAATGAAACGGCAGATTTTTTTCCATGTATAGTGACACGACACAACTAGTTGTTAGAGACTAAATTTTTTCCATCTGTTTTCTTCAAATTTTTCTCCTTTTGATTTTTATTCCTGAAAATGTGGAACTTTTTTCTGAGGTTACTGTGAGATTTCATGTCATACACTGCTTGTTGAGGTAGCATTTATGGTGGCTTCTGGTTTGCTTTTTTGCTATTCCAGTGAATCTCCAGTGAATTTCTACCTGCAACTGTTTATGGTATTAAAACAGTCTCCCTTGATAACTTCAGAGCACATCAATTCTTTCACACCAGGCTATTTTAGGGATTATTTCTGGTGTGTCTGCTATAAACATACAGAAAATCTTCATTTTGTAGAAGGAGTCAGATGATGAAACTTTTCCTGAAATGTTAATTTGAGAAAAGGATACATTTAACTGTATCAGAACAACCATCTGCATTTTGTTTCTTGGAGATGAGGAAGATTCTTTTCTCCATTATCAGTGGAGGAGCCACACCATCTTTGAAGTGCTGCTCTGTTGTTGCATTACTATTTTCTGTCATGAAGTTTCATGAATGCCTTAGGTTTCTAGTGTTTTCACAGGTACTGATAATGAAGCAACAGTGTGAGAAGGTATGGATTGTGTCAGAGCTTGATGTGAGGAGGGTTTTTGGTTTGGTTTTGGTTTTTTGTTGGTGGGTGGGTTTTTGGTTTTTTTTTTTTTTATTTTTTTCTGAAGGGAGAAGAAACAGAAGACTTACTCTGACTTAAAACAAAAACATTATATCATAGCCCTGGGTTATTTTGGAGTAGGATGCTGAAGTTGCCACTAGTAGATGTACTCAGAATCAATTTACAGAAGGAGGGTATAAATCATAACATATCAGCTTCAAAAAAGCAGAGACAGGGCATACCCCGACTCCTTTAAGGAGCCTTCCAGCAACTATATAGAAATAACTGGATTGTGGAACTGTTGGGAACTGTTTGCTACTTTCTTGCCTCTGCGTTCATGTCAGGGAGATTCCATTACTGCTTTAGTCCTTGGCAAAAATCTTCTAAGTAATCACAGGCGTTTAAACAGATGCATGATTTAAATACTTGATTAGGCTGTTGCCTGCAAAACTGGCCCCTGCTCTTGTGCCTGTCATAAACAAACATGTCCACATAAGTTTGCATTGAAAGGTGAGGTATGTGCACTGTAACTTTTTAGTGTATTTTTTTAAGATTCTGTGCCCCTCTCAGCAATGTTACACTTTAAGATCAAAAGTGGAGAAAGATATGTCACTAACACTCAAGTCGCTCCTGCAATGAGTAATAGGTTAATTTAGATAGGAGGGGTGCAAACAGGAGAGATTGAGAGGCCCATGTCAGAATAGATAACACGATGGTTGTTTAGGTGTTTACATAGTTTTTGGGATATGAAAGTTCCTGCTTATGCTATAAAGAAGGAAGGTTCATTGTTTGAAAGCTTTGGGGTTTTAGTTGGTTGGTTTTTTTAATTTGGCCTGATGTAGAATGAAAAAAAATTTCGTTGAATCTCAATTTGTTGTGAGATAGTAAAATTATTTCCTGCATGTCTTGGAAATTCCAGGAGTGATTTCATCATCTAGCTTGTGTTTGTGACTTGTGACTAACATCTTTCTGAAATTTACCTACAGGTATTGATACTACTTCTTTAATTAGTAGTAGATCAAATTACATCCAGGAAAGATCCCCCCCCCCCCCCCCCCCCCCCCCGGAGCTAAATTATATGGGATAAATTACATTTTATCAACCTCCTTAAGATAATACAGGAAAACAAACTTTTGCTTGTGCTTTGGAGAAAAAAAACAATCAAACTTTTTAGTTTAATAGTACAAATTCAGTGGAACAGCTATAGGTGTCTGTTTTGGGGACTCCAGTCAGAGAAGTTCCTAAGCTTTTAATTTTCTTTCTTGCCTTTTGCCAATTAGTAGTTGAACACATACAACAGTTTATTTTTTATCTTCCTTAAAGATAAAATGATAGTTCACTACTGAAAAGCCACAAAAGAGCTAGTGAAGAGCACTCTTGCTTGGGAAAAGCAGAATAGATTAGGCTTTAAAAGAAGACAGAAGGCATTGATAAATAGTAAAATGGTAGGAAAGAGTGTCTGATACCATAGGTGAGCATAGTTCTTGGTTTGGAAACCCGTGTGTATGTCTTCCTGAGCAAAGAATGAAATACCGTGTGTGCTTTTAACAGTCTTAGCAGGTATTGGCAGATGAACACATTATTGCGGTGTAAAAGCACACGCAACGTAGGCAGTGGAGTGGAAGTTCACACCCTGGCTGACCTCGGGGTAACTTATTCACCTTTGCATAACCCAGATTTGCTCACTGAATAAGCATGGGTGTAAGCAAGTGCTTTTCATGCTTTGCTGAATTGAGGACTTAATGTCTTTTTACTGGTATCTGACACTCAAAGAGAGTGAATTCTGGGAACTCTTGAGTATTTCATTCAGTTTGCATAAGAAAGCAATGGTTGATTTTTGGGTTTTGTTCTTTGAAGTGTTCTCTGCATTGAATTTTAATTTATATATCCTTGAGATGCCAGAAAGGCCAAAGGAACAGTTTCTGAGAATGAACATCAACCTTTTTTAAAGAAGAGGAGGTAATTTCTTGTCTCTCAGATGAGTTGCTTGAGAATTTGTGACATGTATCAGTTGACTGAGCAAGGGCTAGAGGAGAATATACTAATCCACAACTACAGGAGGGTTTTAGCTGAATCCACTGAGGGAAAGCAATTTATTTGGTGTTGTAAATGGAGTGATAAAAGGGAATTATAAAAGGAAAAAATCACTGTAAAGGTTAGTGAATCCTTTCTGCTAGCAGCCAGCCAAAAGGAATGGGAGAGTTCCACTATTTGTGTTTTTAGAGCTACGCTGGATAACGGTGCAGGAGGCAATAAATCCTGCTTTTTCATAAAGGTGAACCTTGATAATGAGCGTTACTATGCTGTGTGGCTCTGATGTGATGACAAAGCTGTTGGGGATGTAGAGATCTTTACCAAGGACTCCTAAATATGGTCCATCATCTCAGAACCTTGCACTTGAATGCTGCTTTGATTTACTGTGCTTTGTCTTTATATGAAGACTCTGAAATCAAAGGGAGTGCTTTCATTTTAAACTTCCTGCAGTGCTTCCCCAAGTTCTTGCATTATCAGAACTAATGCCGGTATTAGTGTTCTTTTGGGGTTTTTTCTGAAACTATATTAAGTGAGGAGCCAGTCTACAGCATGCCTTTTAAAAACTGTATTAGTGCGGATCTTATTTTCCTCAAGTTGCAGCTATTTTCCCAGTGCTCATCTGGTACTCTTTTATTGCGTGCACGTTGCCCTTGGTACGGTGTGTGAATGTACCAACACTCTGCTTGCTTGTACGCTCAGTAGGTTTGTTACAGTGCTTGGTACTCTGCTGAAGTGGTTAGGGTTTTATGATAGGACTTGAGAGCTAACACAGTCTCTTGGATTTTAGTAATTGGCAACCAGATGAAAATGAGAGATCTTCACGTTGTTTCTGTCTTATCTATAACGTATTTCAGCCTCCAGATTATTTTGTAATGCTTTCCTATACTTGTATGTACCTCTCTTTCCAGATTGAAATTGGAGGAGAGAAGAAAAGAGTTGGTACAGAAACTTGAAGAAACTACGAAGTTAACTACTTACTTGCATTCACAACTTAGGAGGTGAGACTGTATTGCGTAATGTAAAACCTGTTTTCAGCAACAATCTAGTGGACCTGGGTGTCTCAACTTCATTCTTAGGTTTTTCTCTTAGCTGGCAGCTGAAAAAAATTTGTTTAACATTTAAGTAAGAAAATGCAAGTGTAATAGTTTCAAGTATTTTGCCACCACGCAAACCTGGTGTACCTTTATAATTTCAGTAAGCACTCAAAACTGGATTGAATGGATTTTTTGCACAACTTCCATAATTAAGCAGGCAGACAGTATTTTGCTTCAGTGTAAATAAATAAATCAGAAATTCTCTAGTTGATCATATCTTCAAAATCCTGTCATTGAGGAGGCCAAATGGTTTCTTAGAGTTCTGTCTAAAATGAGTTATTAGAACTGTAGCCTTTATTCTACGTAATAACTGGAGAGGCTTAATGAGTACATATATGCATGTAAATACTTATGTGAATAGTTGATTCTGGTTTTATTCTTCAACACCGACTTATGCTTTCTGTAGACAGAAATGTATCCTTAGCAGGATATTTTTTTCCCTGACAGTCATTGATTCAGAATCTTAACTCGGGGTTTATGAAATTCATAGTGATAACAAAGTAATCAGTTACAGCAACTGTGAACTCAGACTCATTGCTCTGATGGGAATTCTAATATTTAATGATACATGTAATTGATCCTAGGGAAGAGTTTCTCTCACTTCTGGACTGTTACCCTGGGCTACCAAACCATGTGTCCCTTATATTTGTTTAGAAAGTCCTGAATTTTCTTGCATGTCCCAGTGAGATACACCAATCAGACACTCCATTAATGTTTACCTATTCTCTTAGAAATCAAAATGGAGCTTTAAGAGGAAAAATGTTTTTAAGCATTCTGTAAAGGTCCTCTCACAACAAGCCATACCATCCTATTCCTGGGATCTAGGCTGACTTAGCTATTTCAAATGTCTCAGCCAGATCTGATAAATTGCATCTTGATTGGTGATTAGTTAGGGAAAGAGTCCCTTAAATAATTTTTTAAGGTATTTTGTGCTGGTGTGTGTTTGGACTTTTGGGAGTCTCTTTGTCCTGTTAAAAGCAGTTTTCTAGTCCAGTGGCAAAATCTTTAAAGTTGATAGCTCTGTTATTGTTCAGTAAACATCTTTGAAGTGTTTAGAAGGGGCTGCCTTGAATTATTTTTCCTGACATTTTTGCCCAGCAGAGTCCTCCTGAGCCGAGGCAGTGACACTCAGTTTCTCTGGCCTGGCAGGGCTCCTTATCTCCTGTTATTAATAGGAGAAGATTGCATGTTATGGCCTTTGCTGTGCTTATGTAGTTGCATTTACTGTTCATGTAGAGTGTGTCTTGTCTTATAGATGTGAAGCAGTTCTGCTACAAGTTGTCTCCTAGCTGCCGTCTTTCCCAGGTGCTTGGGCAGAGGGCAGGCTGCATAAATTGCTCTAGGGGTGGCAGCACTCCTCTGCTGCCATAACCTCCTTCCTGGGGATCCCTTTCCTGTCACATTGACCCCATGAGCACCCAGAGTGGAGTGGAGCGGAGCAGGTCTTGGAGGGAATATAGCAGCTGAGAAGGCTGCTGTTACTGCCGGACCAGTTTGTCAAATCTGCAGCCTTCTCCAGAAGAAAAGGGGCTTTGGCAACAGGCCGTAGGCTGGATAAATTCCACTGATAGTATGCAGGTTGGGCACGCCAATCTAAGCCAAGTATGGGTGCTTAAAAAACATAATGCCCCAAGCAGCATTCAGTTGTAAATTGCTATAGTGCAGCTCCAGTCAGTCTTATCTCTGCTTGTACCGTTTTGTGCTGGTCTAGTTTAGTAACATCAGTGTACGTGTTTGTGCTTTCTTTGCAGCCTCTCGGCTAGTACGTTATCTGTGTCTTCAGGGAGCAGTTTGGGATCTCTGGCATCCAGCCGGGGATCTCTGAACACATCAAGCAGAGGGTCGCTAAACTCGCTCAGCTCCACGGATCTCTACTATAACCAAGGCGATCAAATAACAGATTTGGACTATCAGTATAAACTTGACTTCATATTGCAAGAAAAAAGTGGTTACATTCCTTCGGGGCCTATCACTACTATTCATGAAAATGAAGTGGTCAGTTCCCATGGGAGACTGGGTTACAGTGACTCTCCTTCAGCTGCAGACCATCCCAAATTGACTGAACCTCCCAAATCTGTGACATCACTGTCTTCCAGATCCTCACTGTCCTCCTTGTCCCCCCCAGGCTCCCCTTTGGTTTTAGAAGCTGCATTTTCAGTGTCAGCTCAAAATTCCCCTCTGCATCACCTCACTACGGACTTTGAAGACTGTGACCTTTCGGGTGATTTTGCAAGCATTAGTCTCTGTGAGAACCAAATACTACTGGACTCTGAAGCCAGAGCAGGATCTCAGATTCCTACAGATGATAAAGATCTTAATGAAGGCATTAGGCAGCCTCTGCCTTCTCTACATGAAGGAAGTTCAGGTAATAAAAAAATCTAATGTCAAATGTATATGTAACATGAAAATTTTGAACTGACAGCTGGCTCTTGAATGGGGGGGTACCTCATGTAACTGAAGAGTATCTTGATCAGCATACATTTGCCATGGTGGGCAGCCTGATTCTGAGGGACATTACATAACTTCTAGTTTTGGCTGCAGAGAGCTACGATCACCCTGATTCCATCTACATTTTTCAATAGCTGTCTCAGAAGGAAAGTCCATGTATTGCAGACTCTGTCGTGAAAAAATAAGAGAAAAACCTGAAGCTGGATCTTGAAGACAAGGAGGATGCATGGTATTCCTAGATACTGTCAGGATATATGGGGATAGAGCAAAAACACCCTCTGCTGGTTTCTGGTACCTTGAAATCAGATACATTGTTTCTCACTGAAGAATAAGTTACAAACTGACATCCTCAGTAAAAGATTTCTGGACTTAAAGAGAATTTTTATGTGTGTATGTATATCTAGTTATTTGAACCTGCTGTCACTGAAAGATCTGCAGTTCATCTTTTTTGTGTGAGTTGAGAAAGACAAGTGACCACATGCCATGTAAGTTACAGTGAGACTCTCCCCATTTTTAACATGGGTTTCATAGCTTTTAGCTTTTTATCCATCCGAGTTAGAACAGAGCTCCTAGGCTGCCCCTGCAGTCTGTGGGTAGCTTCCAAAAGGATGAGTCATCTTGTCCTAAAACATACTTCCCTTTAAGGAACATGGGATGAATGACCCTGTGAGTTATCGAGGTACCCTTAGTAACTAGTTAACTTTAACTTTGAGATGGCTGAATTAGGTGTAATGAATTCCACTTCTAGTCTGCAGTAAAAGCCATGCAACATACTTAGTCGTCTTACATTGTCAAAGCCTTTGGCAGAGTCAGAACTTCAAAAATGCCAGCTGTCAAGAATTGATGGCTTGTCCTCAGTCTTAAGAGCGTTGACTTTGCTGCCTTTTGTTAGGGTTGACGCTATGTTGTGCTTTCTCTGCACATTTACTGACTTTCTAGTGTCATTCTGTGTCATTGTCTTTATGTTGCAAACCATTCGTGTGTTTCTGTTACACAGTGGCTCTGTTCTCTCAAGGAAGAACTGAGGGAGCCAGATTTCCACTAGTACTGAGCACTGGCGCATTTGGCCCTATTTGAAACCTGATCAGCACCTAGCATTCCCAGCTCCGTATTTCTGGGCCTGAGTTGATAGTGAAGCGGCTAACTAAGGAGTTCGGATGTCTAGAATAAATACAGCCTAGCTCTAGAAGAGTGTATTGTCCAGATTTGTTGCCAAGCTTGAACCCTTGTGCCTGGAGTTTGCCAGTTTTTAATAGAAGTACCTGGACATATTGATACAGACATATTTTAATGAGAAATTTGCTTTTATTTTTTAATATATATACATAAAGGAATTGTTGTAACATCTGTTGGTCAATTAGATTAGCTTACTGCAGTACTGTAGTAATTCCAATATTGACCAGAGCAAAGTGGCACCAGGAGAGAAATGTATGTTATACATAGGACAAGCTGGGAGTCCCCCCTCTGTTCAACTGTGCAGAAAGAAAAAAAGAAATTGACTGATGTCCTAATGGTCTGAACCTGTGAAATGCAAAGTAGAAAAACATGGAACAGGATTTGGGGGGGAGGGGGTCATTTTGTCCTTTGTCTTTTCAGTGTAGTGCAACACAGTAGTTATTTTGCTTTAGAGACATATTATAAAAGATGGAAAAAATAATTAATTTTCCTGCCCATATTTCAGCAGCATATCATTTCCAAATTAACAACAACTTTCAGTCCGTCTGTCTTTGCAATCTGGCTGCAACTCATCTAGTCTGAGAACTGCATTTAAGATGGTTTGGAATTTGGGAACACATAGGGCTATGAGGAATCAGAATTATTTTTTTTAAATTTATTTCTTTAGATCATTATTTTTCAAAGGCATCATGTGGTTGTCTAACATTTTTGAGCTTTTTTCAGGACCTGTAATTCTGGATAGTGTCAGGGTATCTTTTAAGTCTATAAGTAGTTATGGTTTTAAAATATAAATTCATCCTGTGATTCTTCATATTTCCTCATGTAGGGTCATATATATGATACAAATTATCTTTAAATCTGTATTAAGACTGCCAAAACAAGCATTCAAATTTTGAAAAGCCAGATATTAATTAATTATGCTTGTAATAGAAACCTCTAGTTTCCACAGTAAAATGGGCCTCATGGTGAGGCTTCAGTACATTAGCAGTGAGACATAGACCTGGGGTTGGTTCAGTGTTTCTACTGCAATTTAAGTCTTGGAACTGCTGCGATGCTGAATGGGAAGGTTTTCAACAAACTCAGCCAGAGGCATAAAACCTGCGTGGAAAATTTCAGCCCACACACTTAAGTTTTACAAGACTACAAATCTGAATGCTGCTGAGTCTTAACTTGGAGGTAGACAAACATACCTCAAGACAGTATAGCTAGTGTTTTCATGTAATAATCTGCATTGGCTCTTTAGATGCAGTGCTCACCTGCTTCTCTGTCTCTGACTTTTCTGTACAGGTGAACCATACAGATATTTGCTCCTCTGCACATGTCCCTGCTGTCAGAAACCAAGTTGGAATATCTTGTAGTTCTTCCACAGTCAGTCTCTGTCATTGTCAAAGTCAATTCAGGCTGCTGTAGTAATTCCTAAGGGTAATCAATAAATCATGTCATCACCTTCACCCCTCACATGGTGGGGGGGAAGGGAAAGAGCACTTCATCATCAAGGAAAAAGCATTCCTACTGCCATAAATAAAAGCACAAATGCAGCAATCAATCATCTAATCTGAAGCCTTAAATTGTAAATATCTTAACAAGATGTAAAGTCATGATTCAGGTGGGGTTGATAATGCATACCAATATCCTCACCCCTTGGCAGATAAAAGTACTGCATAGGCCCTCAACTTACTATGCTGCAGAACATGGCTTCCTGTGAATGCTGCTTCTTCACTGCCTGATGCTAGCATATGAATGTGAGTTAAAGATTAAAGCTAAGTAGTAGTTGATAGTAAAGAGACTGTAGCATAAAAAGTTTTTGATGATAGTAAACCAGAGGGGATTTTTCATTTCTAGCAGTTATATCACAGGGGAGAGGGTGTCTGTCTGACTTCTGAATATTTAATAAAGAGTAGGCAAGCAGTTTGCGTGTAGCCAAAGTGTTACTACAGTGCAGAATGTGAACATGGCAAATACAGGTTTAAAGATCAGGATAATGAGGGTTACTAATGAATATAATGAAGGATAAGAACTAGCTCAACAGATACGAGTGATGATAGGAGTCTGTATCTCTGGAAAGGAATAATAGTTGTACGTTTTCAAGTTCATCAGTTTGGTTATATCCCTAGCCAGAATATGTGATAACAGCAGTACAGTCTCAGAATGTTTAATGATGTGGAACAAAACTACTCTGTGATACTCAGTTAAGGGTCACCATGTTCAACTTGACAACTTTCTAAGCTATGCGCTTCTCTCTTTCTGACTATTAATCTCTTAGACTAATTTTCATTCTTCTTTCTTTTTGTAGGTGTTGACTTACCGAGAAGAACAGCTAGTCACCTGCTTGAGGAGAAAACAGCTTGTGTATCTGCTGCCGTGTCCGATGAGTCTGTAGCTGGAGATAGTGGTGTATATGAAGCTTCTGTGAAACAGTAGGTTTGAGAAATAATGCAAGTCTTTCCACCAAAAATGTAAATATATCTATAAGCAGTTATATAATACCAGCATAAGTAGTTTATTGGTCTTGCCTTTTTTATAAATATTTTGTACTTCCATATTGAAAGGAAGGCACATTTGCCAAACAATGAAGGTTGGTTGTTTTTTTTAAGCTAACAAATTTGCATTAGAGTGCTTGTATAACTTGGTTGAGTAGCATTAATATGCTACCTTCTAATCTTGGGGTTTTTTCTTGCTAGAAGTGTTCCTAGGAGAAAAGCTGGATTTAAACTATACAGGTTCTGCCATATGGCTGTATTGACTCTACGCAGAGTGACTCTTGTTACTTCTTGTTTTAGATACAATCTTAAGATTGCATAGCATTTTGCTTGAATATTTTCTTTTTTAAAAAAGAGGACATAGGAAAGATAAGAAAATCCTCAGTTGTAATGTTGGTATAAAAATAATCCAGGTTAGGGTTTAATGTTCATGCTTCACTGTGGTGAACAGGATATAAGAAATGTATTTGCTGTTGCTTTTTGACAAGACATAACTTCTACAGGATTCTTCATGCTAGTTTATATAGTATTGTCTGTTTTCTGGCAGTGAGGACAATGAACTTTAGACTGCATAACAGAAAACTATTGCAAACTATGGAGAAACCAAAATCTTTATTTTTCACCTCAGTTTTGGCAAGTTGCTGACATTAAGAATCTTTTGTCCTTTTGAATATTCAGAGAGATGTTTTAGCAGGATGGTTACAAAGACATAGATGCATCTCTTCTGCTGCCAGGCTAAATGCTTTTCTATTAGGACAGGTAAAGGTGCATTATGGTATCATAAATGGATTTTATTGGCCTCTGATAAAATTACTTCTACTTGTCCAGTCTTTCACAAATTAAAAGATAATAAAAATAGATGAGACCAAATAAAAAAGCTCAAATACAAAAGGGATTTCTCCTGAAGTGTTACAATGCCCATTCAATCTTACCTTAAGTCATGGACCCATATTTCACCCTGAACTCTGAATCCTAGTGTTAGTTTGCTCCATGTCCTCAGTTAGATCTAATGCAACTTCTTAGGCTGAAATAAACTCCCATCTATTAAAAACCTTAGCCTTCACTTGACTGAGTGGCTGTAACTCTGTATTTTGGTTCAATAACGATTGTTGTCTTTCCATTTTGTTTCAATTCTGAGCCACTGTGATCAAAACTTACTGTCTGCTCCAGTTATAAGTTCAGTGGATAGAAATGAACAGACATTGGACCAAAAGCTGTGGGTGTTCTGTGGAGCAAGTCTTTAGCTGTCCTCTCCAATGACTGCGACTAGGGGGGAAACTGGAAAACAGAACAAATTCCTGTCGTCTTCCTGTCGTTACTCAGGAAAAGAGGAAAGAAGACAGTTGCATCCCCTAAGCCTGTGTACAAGAGGAAACTATTGCCATTTGTGCAAGCTAAGATTTACAGACTCTAGTTATTCCATGATAGCTCCAGGTGTGGATACTCTTAATTATTACTGAGTAGGAAGTAGTGAAGAGGTAATGAGTGCCTCTGTGTGAGTTGCTTATGTTTAGTACAAGTGTCTTTATGAGCACTGTGTATGGAATGACTTACAATTTGTCATTGTGCTCCTGAAGTTACAGTACAGTGATTTCTGCTGTATAGACCAGTCCTTTGTATTGAGTAATTTAAGGCAGGGGAGGAAATAAATACACTCTGTCAAATTAGCCATTAGCCAGGAAATGAGTAGTGAAAAGGAAACCTCTAAGTGCAGAGTCTTAAAATAATGCTGTCATGTCTTGTGGGATGTCTGTGTCATTCTCCACATTTCCTATCTTGAAATTTTCTATCTTGATCTTGTTTATTGATCCCAACAGTCTAGTTTTAAAAATCAATGAAACACATTAATACCACATCCTCACTCAAACCTCCCAGAAAATGACTGGAAATTACTTTGCCACATGGATTCTCTGCAATTTCATTCAACGCTGGAGTTGCTCTTCAGCTGCAAGACTTGAGTCCCTTTGGTTCTTCGAATGCTTCTGAAAACAGGCTCAGAGGAAAGATGCTTCTTGTTTGCGCAGAAACCTCTTTATTTTACAGAGCTCCTGCTTCTCAAATATTCTCCAAATATTTCTCTGGATATTTCATATCCAGTTTACGTGTGGTCTGTTGCTTATTACAAATTTTAATTTCCAATTTTGTATTCAGGGAGATAAAGAAGTACTAAGTATGTATAGGAAAATGTTGAGTGTTTCTCTTGCCTGTTAGTCTGGCCTGCTTCAGTAATCAGCCTAAGGCCTTTCTGACTCATTTCTGGAGCTGTCAAACTGTTCAGGCAGCGACTGTCCCTAAAACAGGCATTGCTATTGTGTAGGCTCTGAAATTCTCATTTGGAGCACACGCTGTAATTAAATCCGCCTGTTTAGGAGAATGTATATGTGTTCTGTGTACGCATACCTTAATTACTGCTGAAAGCTAACTATAATTTTCCTAAATTTGAGTATTTGTCTGTTTGCCCTAGACCAAATGAAACTGAGGACATTGTGTATAGTGAAGATGATGCAACGACTCTAGAGGCTGCCCAGGTACAAATAGGACTCAGGTAAGTGACCAGCAAAGGGAATGTTTCTGTTCATACATAAATGCAAATAGTAAACTTCCCTCATGTTGTCCTTTCTTTAACAGATATGACCACCGCAATTCAAGTTTTGTGGTAATCATAGTACGGCTCAGAAATCTTCCAGCATTTTCTGTCCCCCTTGGCTCTAAAGTGTAAGTCAAACAATCACTGAGCAGTAGTGTTGAAATATGAGAGTATAATAATAAATTGTACAAATTCACCAAAGGAGTGGATTGATTTACTGCTTAATAGCACTAAAATATGTATAAAACTAATCGAACTGTAGTAGTACTTAGCTGTTACATATTCCAGCAATGCTGCAAGAAAAAGAAGTTATCAGGAAATTTGCATATTCCACTCAAGTGGAACAAAAAGGATTTTTTTTTTTTTTTAAATGATGCTTCATTTAGTGTTTTTAAACATTCGGTAGCTTTGCGAGTGCAGAACAGCTATTCTGTAGTTACTAGAAATGTTCTTTTGATACTTTGCCATTCTTTCAGCTCAGAATGTTGTCTTTTTACATTTATGTGGCGTTTTGATGTAAAATGATGTTAAAATAGTATGTGTCTTTTAAGTGAGCTTTTAAAGGTAAGGGGTAGTTTGATAAATTGCAAGTGGACAAGCATAGCCACATTGAGATACACCATCCCTAACAACTGGAGCTTGGAGGTCTGTTAAGAATTAGCTCGGACCAACAGGAAAGGTCTAAAAGTAATCACAGTGGAAATCGTATGTAGGAAACGAACAAAAATGCCTGAATAAGAAAATGTTACCACTGAGATTCTAATCCAGAACTCTCATCTGTACAAATAAGTACAGCTTGCCTTGGCTCCTTGAGGACACTTGTACTTCAGTGAGCTTTTTTACTGACTAGAAAGCTATCTTAAACTGTTGAGAAGCTTAATAAGATTAGAGTAGAACATAATCAATCCTTGGCAAATTTGGTTTTCGTGCTGGTTCCCTTCCCCCTGTCCCCCATCACCTTGAATTTGATTGGCAGATCAATAGGAAGCCACTGAATATGGAAAGGATGTATAGGGATACAGGCCTGGATGCTTGTTGGATTCTTCTGTTTGTTTTTAATAAAAAAAAATCATTGTCTACCACCATCCTTCCTTCTCTGACCTCCATCTTTCCCCTGCTGACCTTCCAAGTCCACTAGCATTTAGCACAAGAATATAGAAAAACTATAGAAGAATAAATTAACACAGCTGAGAGGAAAAGTAGATAATGTAGAATATAAAAAGAATGTCAGCAAAATGTTCAGTAAGATAAAGTTAGGTCATAGCTGGCATCTTTTTAGGAATTAAAGTATGAAGTTGTAATTAGTAGTCAGGCATCTTCAGTGCAGAAGTCCAGACCTGCTGCTGCTAAAAAGATTTAATAAAACTAAAGCTACACAAAACAAGGTGGAAGAAAGGACAGGGTAAAGGAAGGACCTTGCAAATAGCATTTTTTTCTGTCACTTGCCATTGTGTGCATATATGTATATACTGTACAGATACGTACAATGATAAAAATTGGGTCTGGAAAATGATGCTATGTTATAACTGTCTTTTCTAGAACATCAAATTGGATAGATTAGTATTTTATTGAACCTTTACATACAGTGGAATAGATTTGACATGAGGTCTTACTGATATCTGTTTCCACACTGCTTGTAAAAGCTGTTCACTTTTAGAGTAGGTAGAGCCTAGCCAAATACTTACTATTTGTGTCAGGATCATTTCTTCTTCAGCTGAGAAGTCATAGGTTTGTCACAGCAAAATCTGAGGCATTGGTTGACTTTTAAACTTTTTAAATTAAAATGAAAGTAAGCACTCTTGTAAAACAAAACCAGTGAGCAATTTGTCTTTTACTTCTCTGTTTACCCCTCATTCTGGCCTGATGCCAATAAATTGGCTAACAATTATTAAAAGAAAGCTCCAATGAACCACCGTTTAAACATACTTTTAATATACTTTATCTTCTATTCCTACCTCTTTTCTAAATGTTTCCTAATTGCTTAATCTAGTAAAATGGCTGTTTTCAGTAGACCATGCAAATTGCTCACCTACATTTATGTGAATACAGCAGCAGCATTACTGGAATTACGTTACACTACCACTTAACTTTGGGATTGGTTTGTCAAAATGTTGGATACCTGCTATCCAGGCCAAACATGTGAACCAAACAGCTTAGATCTTACTCTTTATCCCAAGAAGCTTGGCATAACTGGAGAATAAGGGCTATGCCCAAATTCAAATAACAAAATCAAATTTCTCACAGACCTAATTTCTTCTGGTTTAGTTAATGTAAAACTAAGTTTTTAATAATGATAACAGTATGTACAAAGTCATTACAAGAAAATACAGCAATAATACTATAAATTTTGGGAGAATTTCCAGAATAATTTTCCTTGGCCCACTTTTTCTTCTTGCTTTAGCTAGCTTCATTGTATTCTATTCTACAGTGAATGTCAATTATATTTAAAGCCAGTACCAGAAATAGACTAATGCTTAGGCACAGAAAAGATGTAAGACAAGTACTGTGCTTATTCACGTGTATGAGAAGCGGTGCAATAGGTAAATAACATGTACAAATTGCATTAGGAATGTCTTTATCAAGCTACTGCTAAAGTGAGACCTGCAAGTTAGCTAGCATTACCTTTATCCACATGATATCCATTCATATTTGTTACGTAAAAAGAATGCAGCTGTGTAACAATTTCAAAGTATTCCCTGTGCTTAAATTTAGGCTTGCAAGATGCATTCTTCTAAGTCTCACTTCATATATTATGAATTGATCTTAAGCAGCTATGGCCCTAGCTATTTTCTTCTTCATTTTCCTTAGTTTTCTGGTTGCTTTGGAGGTTTGGTTTTGTTTGTTTCTTTAAAAGGTGTCCCTGCTTTTCAGTGCTGCTCGCATCATTCTAAGAGTTTAATTTTTACATCCACCCAAATTTTTCTCATTTTTTTTAAATGAAGTTCATGTTTCCTCCCATCTGTGACATGATCTTCAGTGTTCACAGTACTAAACCAGAGGATAAATTTGGATAGAGACAGAAATAGCTACCTCTCTTGCTACTACCTTACCAGGCACAGAAATTCCTTTTTGGGAAATGTTTGTGCAAGGGGCAGGAGGAGTTTCTCACTCTCTTTCACCTCTTGTCCATTCCACCTCTGACTTGTTGCTGTTTCATTTTTCTTGCTATGCAGTCGTTTAGTCGATGGGGTCAACTTCTATCATGCGTCACCAGCAAGTGCTAGTTTAAATACCGGTAAAGATTTTGTTTTGTTTCCGGCAGGTATATTAGAGTAGCAGTACTTCCATCCTCAACTGATATCAGCTGTCTGTTCCGCACAAAAGTTCATCCTGCCATGGAAACCATTTTATTCAACGAGATATTCAGAGTAGCCATTTCCCAAGTAACACTGCTACAGAAGACGCTGAGAATAGATGTTTGTGCTGTCAGTAGAAGTCGTCGGGAAGAATGCTTGGTATGCAGTTTTATTCCTGGCTTTTTTTGGCATGCATTTGTTTATAGTGTCCCCTCTTATTTTGATGGTCAAGGCTGCTAAAATTCCACGGTACTTAGAGACAAACTCTGAAGCGTACCTTGGTTGTTGCTATAGTACTTAAAATACTACCTTTCTCTGAAATTCCTGATACAGAATCTAATCCTGGATGGAAGTTTTAGGAGGTGTTTTGATAATTCTAACACTGCATTACCATAACCCTTTAATTACAGATTGATACTCCATCTTTGCAGTTTTATACATAAAAAACCCCCCAAACATAAACTTCATTACAATATTACTCTAACACTAGATTTTAAAGTAAAAGCTGAATAAGAGCCACAGTATGTCCAAAAAAAAAAAAGCGAACCCTCATTATCACAACTTGTCACAAAGAACAAACTAAATTACAGTTTTGCATGTTGTTGTAGATTATATGATGTCCACATTTTTAGTCTTTATGATCCATAGAAGTAATAAAAAGGCATGACGTTCATAGACCAGCCTATTGGAAACTGGCACTTTTTAAATTTTGTTGTTAATTGTGGTCATCACCTAATTAGCGATGCTTCATTTACTTCCAAATTGCTTTTGCATGGTCTGGTACAACTCAGTTTAGTTTTTCACCATGAGTCTGACTTAGTAGCACAGCGAGATTTTTTTAGGTAGAACGTGCTGAAGAGATGCTGGAATCTGGTGGGGTTCATCAGCTGCGACTGCTGGGAACAGCCTCTCACTTACAAAAATGTAGAAGTTAACTTAATTCCTGGGGAATGTGTTGGCCTTTTTCAGTATGTAAGAGGTTTCCCCTCAGGTAAGGGAAGGGCAGCAGAACAAAAATGCAACAGAATGCAGGATACAAAGGTGAAGGAAAAAACCCAACAACAACAAAACAACCCCACCAAAGACATAAGGGTTAATCACAAGATCAAAAGAAAGAGTTGGGAGTACCACCCCCAGCAGAAAGCCCTGGGCAACATGACCCGAGTCTTGGCAAGAGCTATGTGTGCCGCCCAGTAGCTGCGAAGAGGATTTGCTTTGCCAAAGAACAGAGGATTTTAATCTCCAACGCACAGCCCAAACATGAGTACTTCATAAGTTTTCCCGGAGTGCCTACTCAGTGCATGTCAGTGCTTGTCCACATGAAAGGGTTTGTTAATCTCTTTTATTGTCTTTTCATCTGCTTCTTCACTGGTTAGAGCAAACAAGGTCATCCGTTATTGTTTGCCATATTGATGATTTTTGTGGTGGAACAACTGAAAAATTGACTGAAACTTGCTGCTCCATGGGTTGATGCTGCAGGTTTCATTGACACAGTTTTTCATTATTGAATGCTGTAGAAAACAGACGTGTGCATTACGGTGATATAGAGGGGTTTGTGTGTGTGCATGTGGGGAGAAGTTCCGCAGACTGAAATAAAAGATGGCAGAATGGACAATATGAAGGACCTTTCCATGTACTTCTGTTTGTTTATTTTAACTAGAAGTGGAGGGAAATAGAAAATTGTACAGTTAAAATGGGAATTAAGATTCATGTCAAATTTCTGCTGCCTGTTTTACATGATAAAGACTGTAGAATTTGTTTTCAGCTGTTTTGCAGGAAATAAATTTAAACAGTTTTCTTCCCCTTTCTTACTTTGTGCAGGCTGGGACTCAGATCAGTCTGGCAGATTTATCATTTTCTGATGAGACTTGTACTGTGTGGTACAACCTGTTGCCTTGCAAGCAAATTCTTGGCAAAAAAACCAAGGAACAAAATGAAGAATCCATGTTTCTGTTAAGCAACCAGTCATTGGACTCATTGGACTTGGTGAGCCATGTGTTGGCTATTACTTGTAATAGCAAGAAAAAAGCCATAGACTAATTGTGCTGTTGCACTGTGGTTATTTGAATATGTGAATTGTCTTCCCCTGAAGGTCCAAGGCCCCGTTGTCTTGCAGGCACTTTTGTCTATAGTGACTGTGTGTGCGAGTAGGTCCTATACGGGGTTTCAGACTTGTTAGCAAGTATGGATAGGGCTGATGCTTCTTAGTGGGATACAAAATTGCACTCCAATTTGAAACACTCCAGCTGTGTTTCATTTTAAGAAGAATGTTATTGAAGAGCTTCCTTAAGTTTACCATTGATTTTCATATGCACACGTTAAAAATTGCTATTTATTAATTATTTGGATTTGCATACTTAAAGCCATTGCACTGAAAATGCTGTTTATGCAAAACACATTCTTCTGGTTAAGTAAGCTTTTCTGCTTTAATACCTCCTTAAGAGAACTACGTTTAAAAAAAGTAACTTTTAAGAACACCCTTTTTTTACCTAGGGATATTACAAGTACAAGAGGGAAAGAGAGACGAGACACTAAAGGATGACAGGAGCGTATTCGATTGCATTATCGTTTTACAAACAATCTATTTTTGATTGAGATTTACTCTGTATAAATACAATCAGTTAATGTGCTACACACTGACAATTCAAATCCCTTATATTTGTGATCTGAGTCACGTTTTTGCTGGCATCAGGGAGCAGCAGGGTAATGCAGCTCTTGTAAGAGTTGTCATTTTTTTACCTATGTTATGTATCACTCAATTCTGGTTTCATCTTCTCTTTCCTTGTGAGCAGGATGCTGTGTCAGCTCTGCTGGAGAGGACATCTGCTGAGCTGGAAGCAGTAGAACAAGAGCTGGCTGAAGACGAGGAGGAGGAGGAGGAACAGGAGCAAAGGGGCTCTGAGGAAGACTGGTAAAGCCACTTTTTCTCCCTCACTGTTGATGCCTGAATGATTCTGCTGATTCCTCCTATTCTTAGACAAATGAAAGGGCTGTACTTTCGGAGGAGATCATAGCCTCATAGAATGGTTTGGGTTGGAAGGGACCTTTAAAGATTATCTAGTTCCAACCCCCCTGCCATGGGCAGGGACACCTTCCTCTAGACCAGGTTGTTCAAAGCCCCATCCAACCTGGCTTTGAACGCTTCCAGGGATGGGGCATCCACAGCTTCTCTGGGCAACCTGTTCCAGTGCCTCACCACCACTGGAATTGGGGTGAAGTCTCATTCTCTTGTGTGGTCAATGCATTCACCTTCTTTTAGGTTTACAGTGTCTTGGCTGCTCTGTTAACTCCTACTGCTGATGCTCTTCCATTCCATGTTCATCTTCCCATGAAACCGCTTGGGGAGTCTAAACCACTGGAGGTGTACTAGAATGTCTCGTATCAAATATTAGTTGCATTGACTGTAATAAGCAACTAATAGGATTTGAAAAGAGAGCTGCTGTCTGACAAAGTCACTGTGTGTGTGCTTCCATTGATGGTCTTGTTTTTAAAGAAGTTGTGAGCTTTCCCAAGAAACAGATTTCTTGCTAAATTGCTATGTTGAGTTCTGTTCCTGTGCAATTTCTTAGCTACAGTGTAGAAATAAATACAGGCTTTATTATGGGTGAAGGGGAGACTCGCTCATTTGTTTTATGAATTTATTGCAACCGAAGTCCTTCAACGTTATCAACATACAGCTATTGAATGTAGTGTAGTGTTGTCATAATGATCTTGAAGGTGAACTGTAATAGAGCTTGCTGGGTTTTACTGGAGCATATAATGAAGTGTGCCTTCGCATGAACTTAATGGAAGCATTTGGGTGATACTCTTGTTTTCCCTGTCAGGAAAATGCATACGTTATACGTGGGTGAAGGCCTAGGCCTTCTGATACCTTTCTCTGGTGGGCTTTTTCAGTTTGAGATAAGCCTGGGCTACTTCTGTTCATACAGGTTAGAAATGCTCACAGAAGCCTCTGATGAAATTGTGGATGAAGAGGAAGATGGCATTAAGCTGGCAGTAGAAGGCAACTGTACTGATGACATGAGGTTACTCGTTGATGCACCAGAAACAAATGAAGACAAGGACAGAGAGAACAGCGATGAGGCCCATGAAAGTCAGCAAGCTGCTGTAATACTAACACTGGTGAATGTCTTAAAATATGCATTCCTACAGTATCTTACTGTGTCGGAAGATCTCTTTCTGAGCAGTTAATGTAGAAGTCTGCTGCATCTGAGCATTTACAATTTGATGTGGCCTTTGCTGTAGCACTTGTCAGTATGTCCTTTTAACGAAATCAGTGTGGTCACTTCTGAACTATGAAGAGGACATTTAACAGACATGCTAGGCAGGACTTCTAAGTCAAAGACAATTAACTAAAATGTATCTTCACTTTTTTGTTGCATAGGGAGAATATTCAAAATAGAAGTGCAGTTCAGTAGCTTCAACTTCTACATACTTAAAATATTTCTGCGCGTCTGTTTCATTGTTTCCTTTGTTTTTTCTGATTCATCTGATAAACAGGGGGAAAGACAGAACAGGGGTCAAGATCTTTAAACCAGTGAGGGGATTTCCTTATTTCTTCCCTTTATTTTAGGATGTGAAATACAAAAACTGGCTTAGCAGAGAAGAGGAGGAAATGTGTATTAAACTGTGTACTGTTGAACTACCCACACACTGCACATAACAAATTCTAATACCATGTTCTTGTTAACTGTTCACTTTAAATTATATTCCACCTTTCTGAAAGCACTTTTAGTAAATTTTTAGTAAACGTATCCCTCATGTGGTAGCACATACCTAGAAATAAAATTTTTAGAACACCTTTCTGCATCTTAATGAAAACACTGTTGCATGCGTTAAACCCACAGGTTCTGTAAAATAGCAAAGGTAAAAAGGCAAAGAATGACATCTCGTTCCTTCAAGTTTGTGACAATACAAAAGTTCAACACCTTAGTGGACTTGCTGGAAACTGTAATTAGCTTCCAATTAATGTGGCAAGATGCCAAATGAGCTAAGGCCGTGGTATAAAAGGACTGACAGTCTGCTGGGTAGCAAGCAAATATAGATCAAAGCCCTAACTCGGCAAGGGGAGACATCAAGGACAACATCTGAAGGTTAGGCACGCACACAAGTGTTTTGCTAAGCCCGGGCTGGATGGACCTGGACAGTGAGTGAAAGACATAGCAGACCTCATTGTAAAGCCAGCCACAGTATAGATCGTCGTGTGCCAGATCCTCTCAGGGTTGCGGCTGTGCTATTTAGGGCATTTTATTTATCACCTGCACATTGAAAACCATGAACCTCATTAAATTACCCGAGCTGAAGAAAATGCCCCAGTGCACATCGGCAACATCAGATGTGCCAGCTGCTGCAGCGCTTGTTCTAGCCTGGCTGTCAAGATGATTGCTGCGTGTAAGTAAGCACAGGCTGTGCCACCTACAGGGATGCTGGCACCTGAGGCTCCCTGTGGCATGTGTGGGGCAACTGCAGTAGGCAGCAGGCTGTTCTGAGGGACAGCAGCTAGCAGTGTCTTCTCCCTGGGTTCACAAGGCTAGTGCAGCTCTGCAGGTTGCCATAAAGCAGCCCCGCTGCTGGCACGTGGGGGACGTACGACAGTATGTGTGGAAGAACCTGGGCAATGTAACTTTCCCAGCTGCCACTTTCAGTGTGCACAGGCACCATCGCTAGCATGGCAGAACCTTGCTGTTCTGCAAATGCGGAACAAAATAAATAAAATGTGCAATAATAGTAATAATATCTGCAAATGGCAAAGCAAAACACTTGTTGCACTGTGGTTGCATCAGACTGTCTGCAGGGCAGCAAAGGCCTTTCTGCAGAAGCTTTGGTTTTACTGGATACAAAGAGTACCTTCAAAGACTCTCCACACACTGTTAAGTGTTTTGGGAATTTTGTGTTTCTTTACTTAGCATAGCTTCTCTGTATGTACAAGATGCTTTTTGATGCTGGTCTTTTTCCATCCGCTGCAAGGTAACAAGAATGCTTGTAAAATCCAAAGGCACAAAAACTACATGGTGGCATGTGTGTGGATATAGTAGTTCTTATAAACTAAATTCCTTTTCATAGGTTGATAAAGAGACTAACACTGAGGAATCGGTTAACGAGAATGCAACAGTCCGACCCAAGGACAGAGCCAGCTGGAGCTCAAGACAGCATCCCTTTGTCAGGAACAGCATGATAGTGCGCTCACAAACCTTCTCTCCAGGCGAGCGGAACCAATACATCTGTAGGGTAAGAGGAAAAACACTTGGAATGAAGAGCTATTAACTAAAGAGTCATTTAACTTCTTGGGAATGATGCATTAATGACAGTGAGTCATGTACCAATTTTCCCTGCAAGAGGCAGAGCCTGTGCTTCCTCTAGGTTCTTTCTTTCCCTAACTGACCTGATGCATAGTAGAATTGACTTTCAGCAGTCACATACTCTTGCAAAACACCTTTACTAGGGCAAAAATACATCCTGTTGGAGAGAAGTAACACAGATGCCTGTGCTGGCTGTCTGCAAAAAGTGTGTTTCCCTGCACGTCAGCAACTAGAGCTCTCACACAGCAAAATAATTTCTTAAAACATAGAATAGAGTTCACTGTAAACTGCCATTGCATTACCATATTTTAATAATGTAACCATTTAAGGGTAACAGTGTGGAAAGAGCTCAGTCATCAATTTTAAATCTCACTTTGTATCTCAACTGGTTTTAAACCTGGGCAGCCCAAATCCTGCTGTAATTTCATCTTTGAAAGAGGTGTGAGCGCTGCCTAGGGGCTGAGTTTTAAACATGGCTTTGGAAACCAAGTTCTCCAGTCTCTCTAGATCTATGGTAGTATGGAAAAAAAAAAAGATTTAAATTGTCAGCCCTGTTGCTGCTAAACTAACTGTGAAAATCATGTGTCTAAAGATTTAAGCATGGATTACCAGCTCTATAGATTTTAATTACAGACACCCTAGAAAAGGCAGTTTATTTTGGTCTTTAGTTTCTACAGGTTACTCACACAAGTATGACTTTTTTTAAAAAAATACTTATGCTTTAATTCTTCTGCAGTTCAATTAGAGGTGGTTGCCTTAATCATTTGGGAACATTAAAGTTCCAGATAATCACTTCTCTGTGATTATCATTGGTGTAAAAAAAACCCCAAACTTACAGTCAGTATCTACATACTTAAATAACTATTCCGTGTACCCTCCAGAATGAAACACAGCAGATCGTTTTGTAACAATCGTTACATAATTTGGATAGATTATTCGCTGAATTCAGAACCTAGCCTTCATCTTAACTCCTATACACTGGAAATTAGGTGTGTTGGCAAAAAAATACAGCCTTAGCTTACTGCCTATGGAGGTCTTTGACAGGAAGTAACACTAGTTGCTCTTATAGTTTAGTTAGTATAAACTCCTGAGGTTTTTGCATCTGGAAAAGTATTGGGCTTTTGTAGCTTTGAACATTGCTACATACACTGCTGCCAGAAGCCAGAATCTAAAAAAACGTACCTTGAATAAACCATTCTCTTTCTCATTGTGTACAGTATTGCCTGGAAGCAAAGTACCCTAGGAAAAACCCATGTTTGCACAGATGAACCTTTTGCAGTTTCAGAAATACTTGTAGTCCGCCTTCGGGGCTCAAGAGTGGGCATGGTAGCTGCATCTGAGTCCACGGAGAGGGCTGAACAACGCGGGTCTCCCCAGTCCTAGCCCCGAGCTTGCACCACAAGCATATCCAGCCTTGCTTGCTTTGTGGTGCCATACTAGAGGAAAGCACCTGACGGATACGCTCTGCCAGCTGCTCTCTTTTCAGAAGAGATGGCCTAGCTTTAAGAAAGCACCTACTGTCATACGGTGTTATAGCAAACACAAAGATTTTTGAGGTCTAAAGGACAGAGACCAAGTCTGTTGGTGCCTTTGAAGATCTCCCTTGAAAAGTGCTTAAAGAACATCAGTGATGATAGCCACCTGTGCATATCCAGGGGTGAGCTCCCAGTAGCCGGCTCCATGTGAAAAGACAGATTTGTCTCTCGAGAGGTGTGTTCATATTGCAAGAGGTTGTATTTCTCACCCCCAACTCCCAGTCAGTCCTGTGTAAGCATGCTTTAGGGCTCTGGCTTTAGTTATTGAAATGTTAGCAGAATGATTCTTTTTGTCTGTCCTTTTCTGAAGAGGTGAAATAAATATCCTGCAGGTAGATGCTTCTGTTTTCTCTGAAGGTTACCACCACGCATGCTGATGCATCTAACAATCAGTCTGCGCTGATGTATGTGAAACTAATGCTATAATTAAGAAGAAACTACTGCCGAGCTGTGGTGCATATTTTTGAGAAGCAGGAAGTGCTTCTGAAGGAGGTGTAGGCACACCTATACTTGTTACTACCACTACTAATAATACAAAAATACTGTTTGTTGGACAGGTGCATGTCTACAGTAATTTACCTTCCCTGTAGTAAATTTGTTAAAAGCCTGCCCCAGGTAAATGAAATCCATAGTTTATAATCTGCAGCCAGACAGTGATTTGGCAGTCCTTAATAACCATAGTTACCTTCCTTGCATTCCTGAAGAGTCTACTTACTATTCATGCAGTAAGATCAATGGTTGTCTTGGTTTAGGAATAGAATTTTGGAGTAGACACTTATTCTAGTTGAAAAAATTTTTACTTTATGCTAAGAATGACCTCCATGTGTATCAACACTGAGGTTTTCTGACTGGTTATATCAATACAGATGTATTTGTATATGAAGGTGCTTTATATCTCTGTTTGTTATGTACATTTTGACAGTTAAATCGAAGTGACAGCGACAGCTCAACACTAGCCAAAAAGTCTCTCTTTGTGAGAAATGCCACAGAACGGCGGAGCCTAAGAGTTAAACGGGTATGTGCTACGTTACCTGGACATGGTTGAAAACAAAGTATGGGGAGAGAAGGAATAACAAATGACTTAATATGCTTTATTTCAAGTATTTCAGCAAAAGCAATGCAAGTACCACATGTAGTCCTGTAGTTTCAAGTTGAAATCTCAACACAGTGGGCTCAGTCCTACATCTTCCCCCACCAACAATGCATATGTTGTTCTAGTTGTGGCTGAAGCCAGCAGCAAGACACTGGTGCTCAGCATCGTGGCATTTGCTGTTGAACTTCAGCTTGTTACTGTCAAAGGGATCTGGGTTAAAGAACCCGAATGTTACGAAGTGACCCAAGGTGGCTTACGCTGCACAAAAGTCAACATCAGCAACATATAGCTTGAGCAAATTTTGGTGGAAATTTCAAGGATTCAGATGTTCTTTTAAAGGGGATTTACTCTTCTCCAAGAGTGTTTGAGTAGCAAAAGGATTGAAGGACAAGAGAGTAAGACTGTATTTCTCTTGCATGGAGTTCATTCTTGCATAAGTTGAGAGAGTTATATTTTAATCTTGATTGTAAGTAAAAAAACCACTTCTGCAAAAGGGTTGTTACCAGGTAGCAGGATTACATTTGGCATAAGAAAGAAATACTCAGTAGTCTGGGATGGCTTCTCCTGCCTTACTCATGCGAAAAGTCACTGTGAAAGAACAGTAAATAACGTGAAATACACTAAAGAAATGCATGTTTACAGAGTTGGTAACATTATGTGTTTGCTTAGGCCTTGAAAAAGCAAGCGTTTATAACAATAAATAATGTAGTTGAAATCTATGGGGAAGTCTGTGTAGTGTTGCTCTCCTGGCATTGTGTTGTCCTGGGGATCAGAACGGGTTTTTTGTTTTTAACCTGTAAATGTATCATTGTACACCTGGTTGGAGAAACTTTTGCATTTATTTTTAGCCGGTGACTGAAGAAAAATTCCAGAATAGATGAATTTTTGGACTTGGATCTCATCATAGCAGCTTTCTGCTAAAGGAAAAAAAAAAATATTTGAGCTTTTCTGACTGTATTATGTCAAACCCTACACTAGCCTCTCTAGATATTAATTTTTATTGTTCTGTCTCCCAAATGGTTCAGCCTGTTTGCCAACCAATCATGCGAAGAGCTATGCAGGAGTGCCCCATACGCACTTCCCTTGACTTGGAGCTGGACCTCCAGGCATCACGCACAAGACAGAATCGTCTGAATGATGAGCTTCAGGCCTTGCGGGATCTTAAACAAAAGCTTGAAGAAATGAAAGCTAGAGGAGAGACAGACCTTCCCCTGTGTGTGCTAGAGGATGAACGATTCCAGAAACTCTTGAAACAAGCTGAAAAACAGGTATGAGCAGCATACAGATATTGTGTGAGTGAATACACATATGCCCCTACCTTTTCTATAAATTCGTTAAAGAATTCAGTCTGTCGTGTCAAAGACTTTTACAGAAGCTCACATTTGACTAATTACACCTCTGAATTACATAGTGCAAACAGTATTTCTTTGTTAGTCAATACTGCAGTATTTCTTTAGTAGTCAATACTACAGCATTTAAACTTAGAATTTGAGGTAGTATTTTTCTAGTGCCCTCTAAATACTTTAGTAGTTCAGAGTAGAAACTCTATTATTTAGAGTAATAGTTGTGGTTGGTGTAGTAAAATAGCATTTACTTAAAAGTTAATTTAAAAATCTTATGTCCCAGCCATACTTCTACAGACATGCATATGCTTTTTGTCCTTCAGCACCAGCTGATTTGCAGTCTGCACAGAACTTGTAGCCAAAAGATTTTTTTTTTAACGGGTAGAGAGAGGCAATGACCATTACTTATAGTGGTAGGGGCATGTGGCAGTACTTCCACTGTGGCTTATTCCCTTATGCAGGACATACTTGTTCTAGTTTTGGCAGAGGAAAGCCAAATTCTATTCTCTAGTGACGGTCTCTAAAACAATACAAGTATATATGCACTGTCTCTAAACTGCCATAAGATAATGGGATGCCCTCATGTGGATAAAAGACAAGAAACAGGTTAGAGTGAGTGAGAGGCAACAGTGACAAGCTGGAACATGGAAAATTCCAACAAGATACATCAAAAAGTTGGATGTTGTGGGGTTTTTATTATGTTTTGGGGAGGTTGGTTGTTTTTTTAAATTGTGAGGGTGCTCATACACTGGAATAGGGGCCTGGAGAGGTGGTTAGGGGAGGAAAAAACCCAACCAAACGAAAAAAAAACCAACCCAGCCTCCACAGTTGGAGATATTTGGAACTTAAGTGGACAAGGCCCTGAGTACCCAGCTCTAGCTTCACCTACTCTGAGCAGGAAGTTGGAGTAGATGCCCTCTGGAGTCCCCTTCCCATCTATGTCAGTCAATGTATATCAGTTTTCAATGAGGGGAGGTTGCTAGTGACATCCAGGAGGAATTTGTACTCTTTAGCTATTTATGATTGATAGAGATTAGTGTTTTGATGACACCAAGTTATTCAGAGCAGTAAAAACGGAAAGCGGTTTTAACAAGGTGCAGGGGACCTCCTAATATGTAAGCAATAGTTGCCGGTTTTGTTGTTTTGGTTTTTTAAAAGCTAAATGTCAGTAAATAGCCTTGTGTAAAGGAGGGAAGGGATGATCCTAATATTTACATATACAAAGCTGAGCTCTGAATTAGATGTTAGGAATGAGATACTCCAGATTTAAGAAACAAAAACATCAGCAAAAACATCACAGCGATGAGCAGATGTCAAAAAGCAAGTAAGACAGGAAGTACTAAGAAAAGAAGTTGGAACAAAACAAATCATTGTTTTATGATATAAATACATGTTATGCACGTAACTTAAACATTGTTCAGTTCTGGTTCCCCTTCTCGAAGTGGATAATAAAGCTACAGAGGATCGACAAGGATGGTCAAATGAGGAAACAGCTTCCATGTTAGGAGTGGCTAAGTAGCTACAACTGAAGTCTATAAAATCGTGAATGAGGTGGAGGAGAGCAATTAATCGTTGTCTTTTATTATACAGGAAGTAGCGAATTGAAGAGGTGGCAGGTTAAATGCAAGCAAACATAGCACAACATTTAGAAACTGTAAGAACGTTTTCCACAGAACATTGAGTGCTGCAAGTTTGCATAGGTTAAAAAAGCAGTTTGATAAATTCACGGAAGAAAAATCCATCGGAGGTCATTAACCATAATGATATCACCTACTTCAAGAAGTCCTTGACTGTCTGATAGCTTAGGAAACAAAACTTTTTCCCAATATGTTCTCCCAGCTCTATGTTTATGACCTGTTCTGTCTTCTCTGTCTTCCTGTCTCTCTTTCCTCGGCATCTGCTGTTGGCTATAGCTAGTGGAGTTCTAAAATGGCTATAAAATACTAGCAGAGTTTAGGCTGAGCATTAACAAGTGTTCTGAAAAACCCTTGGGGAAAGTGGGATAAGACAGCACAATGTTTAAACATCACACAATGTAACTGTGTGGTTTTTCACCATGTGCCTTCATTGGATGAATTTGGTCTTTCTAAGTTTTAACCCATAAAAACAGTAGCTTATATAAAAGAAGCATAGCTAAATTTATTTAGAAGTTCATAGTTTATATCTAATGCTGGATGCAGGATAGAAATAATAATTTTTAATTGTTTATTTAATTTAAAATTACTCCCACTCTGAAGCTATTCCCACTAGAATAGAGTATGCCTTTGCAACATTTAATATTATAAATCCTTTGGATTTGTGCTTTCTTATTTCAGCTGGCTCTTTCAAGGCAGCAGATAGGTTTGTCATATTTTATATCTCTGGTGTCAGTGATCAACACCATGACACACATTGCAATGAGGAATAAGGGTAATAATATATGATCCTAAAATATATGCAGGCTACAGCACAGCATTTAAGTCCTTCTTTCCAAGCTAAAAGTCAGAAGAATGATCACAGCCACTCCACCTCTTTGAAGAGCACTTACAAAGTTTCTAGAAATATTTCTACCCTTAAAATCATTGCAGCCTTCCCCTGTGGAGCAAAACAACCCTGAGAATGCTGTACTCTGCTGTCAGTGTTTCCTCTTGGGTTAGCAAAACACAGCAGCCTAGAGAACATTGTCATAGATTATTTTTTAGATCCTGCAGGCATTATAATGGCACAGACTAATGCAGCAGCTGGAAGTGCCAGAGAAATTGAGAGAGTCTCAAGTGAAAAATGAAACCACAGATGTGGGGGATGTTGAAAATCAGTGGCTACTTACTAGCACACAGTTACTCTGCTTGAAGCCAAATACACAAGACTCCATACCTTCCCTCCCCTTCCTACCACACCTTCCTAAGTACAGCAAGTACATAAAGCCCACTAATACTTGCAGATCAGAAAAAAGTGGGTAATTCTGTGCACCAGAAGCATTTTCTCTTGTTTAGATGGCGTTTTTGTGAGAAATCACGCAGTATTTCAAAGTTTGAGTCTTAAATCCTCATACAAGTAAGTTTTCAGACACCTAGTGTCCTCTGAAATAGTTCCTGTTTGTGTATGTCCAAAAGAGTCCTGTGAATATCTGTAAAGATCTTCTTTATTTCTTTTCAGTACATCTTCTATGTAGAGGTAATCTGTAATTATGTCATTAATACCACAAATATGTCCTCGTTCCAGTGTTTTGGTGTTTAGTACAGTTAACAGTTTTTCTTTAGATTCACTTTCTTTCTTCTATACAAAAACCACTGAAGAACAAGACAGGAATTAGTGTTTCAGCTTTAATTTTGATAGTGTTTCTTCTCTGTTATCTCACACTTAAGCTAAGTGCAGATACAGAGATTCCTATCTGGCACTTATTTTTGGGAGATAAGTGCCAGATTTTTGGCACTTATTGAATGTATGGCCAATGTATTAGTGTGCTTTTCTGTATTTTGTATAGATGGAGGATTCACTATCTTTATAAATCACTCAAGAAACATGATGTAAATATAAACCTGGTCATGTACATACCTTCTCACATGCATACTCTTAGAGACATTGGGCTGAAATCAAAGTTTCTCTGAGAGCATCCTGAAAAAATAAAAGGATTAAAAAAAATGAAAAAGGAGTACATGGTAATAGAGAGTATGAAAACAAAGAAGTCATCTATGCTGTTAAACTGAAATGCGGTAGTCACAAGAATTTCGTGTATAGTTAGGGAAAAGATAAAATTAGAAAATTGTGAAATATTGTATGTTTAGTGCTTTGATGATAAATATTAACTAGGGGAGCTGATAAAACATATGGCCAGTGACATATGTAGAACTAATTAAGACACTACCAGTTGTAGATTGCAAATTTATGTTGACTAATAAGGAAAACAATATTTATAGGTTAATTTCATTTTAAAATCGCAGCTATTTTGGAGTTGGGGACTGAAGAAGTTAACAGCAGTACAAGCTGACTGGATTTTGAGTGAGTTTTTGAAAGGGTGATGTTCTTTCATGGAAAACACTTTCATATAAAACACTGGAGTGCATTTCAACAGACAGAGGGTACCACTATCCTGGTGTGAACAGATTTCTGTAAATACCCAGTATGAAACTGATAGTATGGACTAACTTTTTTGAATTAGTTGGTTTTGTTGTTTGGGAGCCTACTGGGTTGAATTCAGAACTGGAGATGTGAACTCCTAAGTTACAAACCACCTTTGAAGATCGCTGTTTCTGGCTTGGGTGTGTGTTTTAATTTGAGGTAACAGAACAGCATTTTCAAGTCTGAGTGCCTAAAGTTAAGCATCAAAAATTAACCTCTAAAGAACTTTAAAAATTGTTGAAGAACGTGAACTGCTTCTATTAAATTTTGATGGCTGACAAAATTCAAAATACAGTAAATAACATTTTTCTGGCAGTCCCTGCAGTCTAGAAATGAAGCTAAGTGCACACACAAGGTGGCATTGCCCATGCCACGCACCCCACACGTGATGGGGGTGATAAAGCATGTGTTATGGGACTCATCTGCATATGAAAGGTGGCCATTTGTCTAAGAAATCCAGGTGACTGCCCACCTAAAAAGAGCTGCTGTTCAAATTATTGGGCATTCAGAAACGCTTTATAAAGTTTTTTTTAAAAAACGAAACACAACTCTTAATAGCAGTCTGTCACCGAAATGGTGGATGGTACAGCTGCGATTGTCCTGTTGATGCAGCAGTGCTTGGTAAAGACATATGTAATGGAGCCAGCAATACTGAGGTACAGAAATACTGTAACTTACTGGTGGGTATGTAGCTGCTCAACAATGTTCATGTCAAGAAAGATCCTTGATCTCTTGTTACCACTGGTGTTCTGTTCACTTGCCTTGGCTTTTACACCTCTACAGTGCAAATGAAGGAAGTGAGTCTCACATGCAAAACAGGTGTTGTGTCATGAATAAAAGCACAAAAGTTCATGAATATTAACTTTGCTAACAAGGTCAACAAAACTTGAAAGTGTATTTTGAGAGCATGCCTTCTCTATTTCTTTCGTCTGTCATTTTAGAGTAGGTATAGGCAACCTTCCTGAGAGCTTTCATTAAGAAATAAAAGTATTTTACATGGGAAGAGAATCACTGTCTCCCAGTTCTAAAAAGATATTTGGATAGACAACATCTGTTTATACAAATTTAGGTATTGTCTAACTGGAGCCCTAAGAAATACCTCTTCAACACTTGTAACACCTACTAGCCACCTGTGATGGCATGGGATTTGCTCTATTTATTTTTTTTAGGAAAAGCTCTGTCATCTTATTTTGTGCCCATGGCTTAGGCTTATGATGTCCGTCTTTTGTCTTGCTGACCCTTTGTATAGAGATTTTCACAGAATCATAGAATCATTTAGGTTGGAAAAGACCTTTAAGATCATCAAGTCCAACCGTAAACCTAACACTGCCAAGTGTTTTGCTTGACACAGAAGAACTTGTCATTTCTTTTGAAATGAGTGGTAGTTCATTATTAGCAAAATATAGTTATTTTCCCTGTTTACAGGCTGAGCAGTCAAAAGAAGAACGGAAACAAGGTTTAAGTGCTGAGAAATTGATGAGGAAAGCTTCTAAGGATGTATGCCGGTTACGGGAGCAGAGCCAGAAAGTGCCACTGCAGGTGCAGTCATTCAGGTATGGCCTGTTCTGCTTTTCATGCTCTTTTTAATGTAGTGAAGTAACATGAATTATTTCTAAATACAATCACACATGCCCTGTAATATTACTCAAAAATCTACACGCCTTTGAATTGCAAGAAACATCATACATTTCTAACATAGCTCGAAGTTGGAGTTTCAGAGGACCGGGCCTCGGTCACTTGCTCATGTGGCAGAGGTGGCAGTATGTCAGCTGAGCTGCGGTGGTGAGGAAGCAGAGTGAAAAGTTTCAGACCTCTGTTTGGCATCCGCTGTGGGCAAGCACGTGTGTGACCATCGCCATGGCTCACCTCACCCACAGTAGGTTGACAGTGGGCTTTAAGTAATGGGATCTTCTCCGGTGATGGCAGATGCCTGAAGCAAATCGCCCCTCAAGGAGAAGGAGACCAGTATATGTCTCATCAGGAAACTGATTAACCACTACTTCTGCCTTGCTCGAGACTTACTAATCAAGAAAGATCTTGAATCCCTCCTCCTTTTTGTTTCCCTCCTCCTTTTGGTTGTGGGAACAGCAACCGATTACATGAAGCAATTAATCAAGTGTTCTTGCTTAGCATAAGCCAGAAGGAACACTTTCTGTCTCAAACCTTAATTCTAACTGGTCTAAATTCCTAAAAGGCTGGACAGTAAGTGGCAGGCTAGCAGCCCGAAGGCCACACTTCCATATAAAAATAAATACAAAACTGTTGACTGAAAAATGCAATGCTTACTGTTCCACATAGAACCAGTACTGCAAGCTAATTTAATCTGTTTTGTCACTAACACACATTTTTAAAGTTTGATTTCTGGATTCCTGTATAGGAAATTTAAGTCAGCCACTAGTAAGTGTGAGATTTTTTTCCTTTTTTAACCCAGTCTATTGTGAGCAGTTTGAGAAATCCATAAGCAAATAGGGGCCTGTGAGGCACATATTGCAGACCTCAACTGGAAGTGATACAGAATCAAAGCAAGAAAGGAAAGGGGTTCCTCAGCGAAGAAGTGTTACAGCTGAGCTGTTTATCTTCAGTATGAAATTCAGAGCATCTGCAAACAGTTTTGACTTTATGTGCAAGTCTTGAGAAGGAGTTTTAGTCAGTGCTGGTCATTTAACAGTCATCACAAACAGACTGCTGCCCAAATTTACAGGAACATGTAATAGCACTCAAGACATTCCCCTGCAAGAAGGGTATTGTAAGACTCCATTCTCCTTTATCTTCTAATCACCACACAACTAACCGAGGAATGCAGTTTACGTAGTTGATTTTGCTCTGAGCTACTGTTTTTGATGGAACTCAAGCTTTGCCAGTGGAAAACACGGTTTAGTCTACTGGACAAATAGTTACCTCCTCAGGCTGAATTGCACGCACCCTGCTAGTTGGACTTGTTATGGTGCCGTGGCCTCACAGACTAATCACACAGAGGGATTTTTTTAAGCTTTCAGGAAGAATGACTCTTCTGAGCTTTAATTTTTAAACCCCCAATACTTACCTGCTTTCTAGGCTGCTGGCAGACAAGCTTGTGTAAACTTGTTATGCTTTTGTAATCTCTCAGTTCATAGGAGACAGAAATGGTTACAGCACAGGGGAAGCAACTAGAGAATGGGTTCGCAATTCTGCTTCTCTGAGTCTTGCCCAGACCCAATTATTTTTTTTTTTTTCCCCCCTTTTCCCAAGTCAGGATAAAATGTTTTATTTTGCCTTTTTGTCCCCCCACTGAAACATCATCATAGGAAATTCAGTGACTAGATCAATATTTCAGTCTCATCATTGCAGTTATTAATGAAATATTGATTTTTTTTTTTCTTTTTCAAAATTGGAGCTGCTTTTTACATAAATCTGCCTAAGAAGGGAATTATGTCAGAATGCCACACTTGCAAATAAATTCACTGTGTATTTTCCTCACTGTATATTTTCCAAACCTGTATTTTAAAGATCTGTGCTGTAACATTAGCAACTCTACAGCAGA
Source organism: Gymnogyps californianus (assembly GCF_018139145.2). Classification (NCBI taxonomy): domain Eukaryota; kingdom Metazoa; phylum Chordata; class Aves; order Accipitriformes; family Cathartidae; genus Gymnogyps; species Gymnogyps californianus. Next base: position 37,301,987 of record NC_059474.1, on the reverse strand, counting down.
TGACATTGGAGTCATGCCATAAATAGCAAAATAATAACTTGTTTTCTTTTCTAATTTCAGGGAGAAGATAGCATACTTCACAAGAGCAAAGATCAGTATACCAGCCCTTCCAGCTGATGATGTATAATTATGCATTTTCATTGAAGTGTTTTTCCACTTGTTCATCTCTTTTCAGATGAACTTTGTAGTTCCAGTGACCTGCTTTTAAAGATCTTCTATTTTACATTCACTATTGATAATGTTTATTTGTAAAATATAGTGAATTGAATTGTTGTATGCTTAAAAAATGGCAAAAAACCCCAACAACCGGAAAACCAAAGTAGATTAATTTTGGTATACTGATGCTGATTTTGTACAGTTTGTATGTATTGCATGTGTGTTTCTATTTTGTAAAGATGGAACAAAGGAACAAAGGCAGTACTAAGCATGTATCCTGTTGAACTGCACTGTGTTGAGAAATATTATGTTCAACAGAAGATTGTTTATCTTTTCACTATTTTCATGTGAGCAGACTGTGAAGATGGCTGTTTTGCCATGCAATATTTTTGTACAAGAGTGTGACTTTTATAGTTTAAAGTTAACCACAAGTGTAAGCTCCTTTCCAAAACATCAAGGCTGCCTCACAACAGCTGCTAATTAGATTCATCACCCACATTGGAATTTTGTTTCTGAAAACAAATTTCTTCTGTTTTTGTTTTTTAATACTTTGTAGGAAGAGACAGAGTTCAGAGTTTAGTTTTGTGAATGTACAGTACTTTAACCTGCACTAAAAGGTTTCTTGCATCTGTGGGAGAGTGAGAAAAGCAAGGCAGACAAGTAACCCTAAAAACTAATTATGAGACTACCAAAAGGGGCAGCTGCTTTCTGAACTGGAAGCTGAATCAATTTCAGAATACCAGCATTGAAATCGGAATAGTTATATCCACTGTCCACTTAAAAATGAGAGTTTCTCTATGTTAATCTTTTGTCCCAGAGCCTGACTTATTGCCCACTAGGAATATGTAAAAGTGTTTGCTAGGTTTACAAATATGAAGATGTTTCATCGAAGTATTTGTACCAGGAGAAAAATCCATCACATCCTAATGTGAAGTCATATCAGATGTCAGAAGTCTTGTTGGTAAGGTAAACCCTTTCTGAAAAAGAAAAGCTCCTGACTGGGAGTCTTCACGTATTTCGGTACAATAAATACATTTTTAAAAATACACAATTGACCCTGTATGCAGTTGAGGGTGCACAGGTTCAATAACTAGATGTGAACGGCATGTTTCAAATTTGTCTTACATGAAGCAGCCTGCTAGGAAGAAGCATCAACTTGGATGCATTCTGTTAGAAGTCCAGAAGATTACAGGTAGGTGTTTAAGCAGCCCTGTCTTGGTAAAGCAGTTGGGGTCTTATCTTCTGTGGGTACTGTGTAAGTAGGTGGACATTGCAGAGAACAGAATTATTTCATTTTCTACTTAATATGTTGCACTCAAATGTATTTAATTCACTGGCTAAAGTTTTCTTCCCCAAGCAACAAGCCACATATGCATGGACTTCATCTTTCAAAAAGGCTATAATTACTTGGTGAGAAAATGGAAGCAAATATAACCACAATATGGTAGCAGCTGTCTTAAATTGAAAGTGACAGTTCTGTGATGAGAGGTCTGTGTAACACCCAAGGGTTTTCTTATGCACAAATACATCAGTGCACTTAAATGTATAGCGAAACAGGCTATTTTGGGCAAGATGACTGATTGAACATCCTTTATGAATGCCCCTTTTTTTTTTCTTCTTGGGTTTGAGATAACATTCATGTTTGAAAGGTCAATTTTTAAAAAACAAATCTGGAATTATTTAATTTAGAGGTGAAATGAAGGTTGACAGTTTCAACTTCTCAATTTGATTATATAAGTTGTTTGTAGAATGATGTTTAGAGGTGTACTTTATGATTTTTCTTTTATTTATTTACAGTCTTATTTATGTTCTGTTTAATATAGTTCAGTTCTGGCCATAAAAATATTTGACATTAAGGATGCTATTGTGAAAAATATTTAGAGCTGTCTAAATTCTTGCCGGATTAGCTGTTTCTCCTCACATGTTGAATAATTTTCAAAAAAATATTATCATCTGATTTGTAAGCATGAGGTGAGGTCAAAATTTAAGTATTGCTGGCTTTAGCTTGCAAAACTCATTTGGAAATGAGAGACTTAAGCATATTCATGCTCCTCATTTTCCAAATTGGTAAAGTTGAACATATTTATAGGCAGCTTTTAACAATTTGTGTTTGGAGTTTTGGGGGTTTTTTACTAATTCAGATTATTCACACTTGAAACGCTGACTAGAATAAGCTAAAATAATACATACAAATAAACCCCCATCAGTTTAAAATTATAAATACTACTCTTGAAGTGGAATTTACTCTGCACAGCAGGGTATAACGAATGTAACTAGTTATATTTCCAGGTACCAATGTCACTGCAGTTGCATATATCAAAATCTAAATATTACTGGTACAAGAATATTTAGCCAAATGAGCAAAGTTTAGCAGAAATTGTAATAGAACACAAATCAAATAATTTTAAGGTTTTTTTTTTTACTATTGCTATGTTTATACTGTATTAAATATCAAATGCTCAGGACTGAACTAAATATTTAATCAGGTTATATTCTGAATGTGTTTCTGTTCTAATTTTGTCTGTAAGAGTATGCAAGTACATCACATAGATTAACTTGTCTCTGCACTTTCCACGTGTTTCAGTGATTGGAAAATACATTTTTTAACAAAGCTCTTTTCCAGACCAGTGTTTTATTTAATTCTTTTATTGCTGTTCTATGTCTTTATGTGCTCTTTGCAGAAACAGATGGCTGCTACCGCTTTGTCAATGTAAAATCATTGCAATTTATAGAAAGTTCACATCAATCACTGACAAGTCTTAGGCTGTGTTATACAGAAACTGATTCATATACTTCAAGTTAGTTCTTAACATTCATTAAGTAAAAACTGCAATAGCAGTGAACACAGTCAACTCTCCACTGGACAACATCTCATTTTTGTTCAGAAATACTGGCTTTCCTTAGAAAGAGAGATTGTGCAGGGACACATTCAGTCATTCTCTCTCTCGCAGACGTGCACGATGGAGAATCTTGTATTACATGCCATTATGTCTGAGAACATTTAGTTTACCATAAACGATACAGGTCCAGGGAACTTCATTCAGGTTGTACTGCATTAGGTTTGTTGTAGTGCATGTTGAACTGGCACTACAAACTGTTTCAGGACTTAAACGAATATTTTTGTAAAAAAGACATTGTTTAAAGCAGCCCCTGTAGGAGTGCTGCCATTTAAAATATGGTCAGGTCTCCGTGCATGCCTAGAGGTTAAACATTTTATACTCCCTTAACCTAAAAAAAACCCAAACCAAAACCTACAACAACAAAATCTGCAATTGATCAGATTTTGGAGGAATACAGTGGTGACTTAGATCTCCATAGCTCATCAATTAATGTAATTAAAATTGAAGGCAAGGTAGTGATTAAAGGAACTACTTAGTAAGAAACATTCCCTCCCCCCGATCTTGTAAACAGTAACCTGTCTGTTCAGCAGACCTTTCTTACTGTAATGCAAGAGTAAGAAATCCGAAAACCTCGTATCTACCCTTTTTAAAGTCTTCTATTTCCAATTTCCAGATGTTGATGGGTGTCTTGCATATCTGCCTTTGTGTGCTGCTCTGGTGATTGATGGTCAGATGATAAGCAGATCGTGGAGAGGAGTAGAGATCCCCCTAGAATTGTAAAAAATCCACCAAACCAACCACTGAACAGTGCATCCCCTATTTCCCATCTGGGCACAATCTCTGGGATGTCTTCATCCCAAAATTCCTGGATTATAGCATGGGCAACCCAAGAAACAGGGACTCAGGCCAGAACTCCAGACATCCACAGGAGTATTCCTCCAACTAGTAGCAGCTGTTTCTTTAGGTTCCGGTCTGTATCCTTCATCTTTAGGCAGTCCAAACCAAGAGCAGAGATCACAAGGCTCAGAAGTCCTAGTCCATTTGATGTAGATACTAAAATCCTGGAAATCTTGAATTCTAGAGGCAAAGCTAGGAAAGAATCAAAATCTTTACACTGTGTTCCTCCTACGTCCTGCACTATACAGGTTTGCCAGAGTCCCATGGTCCGAAGCTCCAGGACATTTAAGTCTAAGTTGAGATTTTTCCAGTCTGGTAAATAGTTACCGGTACCAGTTAAAATCCATCCTAGTACAGACAGCAGAAATCCAGCTAACTGTAGCCTGTGTCTGTGGACCAAGTTCATTTTTAACAGTCACAGAAGCTCTAAACCGCTCACTTTTGCAGACACTGTTCTGCTCAATTCTTTGTCATACTGAACATAAACAAAAGTTAAAACAATGCTTTATAAAGCATGAAGTACTCCTCCCCCTCCTGCTTTGTGTTGCCTGGGTCCATGTGCAGTGTTCGGGGGATAGGGAGGTAGTGTGGTAAACCAGTAGCTGAAGGGTGTGGCCGCAGCTGGGCTCACCTTTTATTAGTTTTGGTTTTGTTTTTTTAAGAAAAGCATGTATTTTGCTTTCCATCAATCTGCTAAAGCATTATAACAGTTCTGCGAGTTTTGGCATCTCACAGTTTGTTTTTAAATTAAGTTTTAATACCATGTTGATACATCTCTACTTGGAGCAAATGCAGCTGTCTGCTTTGTGGCCAGTTAAATATAAGTTGTTGAAAGTCAAAGGTTACACGTTCAGAGCAACGTGTTGTTGAGCTTAAGGAGCCTTTGATAGGATGCATAATGCCTCAATACCTGTATCGGAAGAAGATAGTGTAAGTATTTTTTAAAGCAGCGTTTCTCAGCCTATTTTTGGTGCATAAAGTATGCAGGTGCCAGAAACACTTAGAATAACTTGTATGGGCAGCTTAATGTGCTAGACTGGGAAAACACAACTCTCTGGGTGTGAAGCACCCACCCCGTAACACCCCATGCACAAAAAGACATCTGCAAAGCTTGCTAGAATTTCAGAAACCTACAGTTTTCTTAGCACAACAATTTCCAAGTACACCGAAAAACAATTTGGTGCAATGCATGTATTTAGACTGTTTAGGACGTGAAAACTCTCAAGTTTGTACGTCACGGCGTTAGGCAAGTGGAAAATTGCAACAGGGAGTCAAGCTTTGAGGCTCATTTAATCGGTTGCATATGAAAAGGAAGCATATTTTGGTTAAAAGCCAAGCTGTAAGGGAACATGCATATTCATTTTCAGGATTTTACAGTGCACTTGAGAAAGCAAAAGCATCTTTTCTGCGCAGTCTATGAAAACTTCAGCATTCTGCTGTGAAACAAAGTTTTAAACAGTTCTGCAGGTGAGAAAACACGCCACCTTCCAATACCAGTTATGGAGAAAACAGACATAAGTTTAGGAAATCAGCTAGGTAACAAAGAGTCCTTTGAATTACTACTGGAACAAGCTTCTGGCTTGCACTAGGGTTTGAAAAAGATAGGGCAGTCTTGCTGTACTACTAAAACCCTTCCATTTTAAGGCCTAGTTTCAGTTTCCAAGTGTTGACACTGATCTTGCTGTTCTGCTGCTGCATAACGGACCGAAGATGGATGGACTTCAGTTGAACAGATTGTGCAATTAAGTAGGGATCCTCCTAATATAAGACAAAATCCAGCAAGCCAGCCAACAAATAACGCTTCCCCAAAATCCCACCTGGGAACAATATCTGGTATATTCTCATCCCAAAACTCCTGGACTGTGGAATGGGCAACCCAAGAAACTGGGACAACAGCTGTAATCCCCGATATCCAGAAGAGCATTCCTCCAAACAGCAACAGCCGTTTCTTTTGTTCCTGTTGTCTTTCACCAATTTTCAAACAGTCCAACCCAAATCCCGAGAGCAAGAGGCCCAAAAGCCCTGATCCATTGGAAAAAAACATCAAAATCCTAGAAATCCTGAGCTCTGGAGGCAAGGCCAGGAAAGAATCGAAGTCCTTGCACTGCATTCCCCCTTCTTCCTGGACAACACAAGCTTGCCAGAGTCCCATGGTCCAGATCTCCAGTTCATTCAGTTCCAGGTTAAGATTCTTCCACTGGGGTAAATAGGTGGTGAGACAGGACAGGACCCACCCCAACAGAGAGAACAGTATGCCGCTTAACTGCACCATCGGTCGGTAGAGCAAGGCCATTGTAAGAGCAGAGTCCTAAAAGCTTGAGGAGGAAGGTCTCCCCAGCAGTTGTGTACTGCTACCGTGAGTGATGGTGGAAGCTATGATGATTTTAGTTCTCTGCTGCCCCAAATATAAGCCCTTGCTATTAACCCTTTGTAGGCTCTGAAACACTTTTTTGTTCTTCACGAATATAAAGTTTCACATAAAGGACGAAGGACTTCACTAAACCACGAGTTAGGCTTTCCGATAAGGATTTGATCTGTTACCTTCCAATTTGCTTGGTAAAGTTATATCCCAATGCCTGATGATTACAAGCCTGAGGATGAACAAAGAGGGCTCTATGACCCCTCACCCTAAAACACAACAGAAATCTTTGTGCTTCAATACGGATTAATTAGATTTTAAGTGGCGATAAAAAGTCAGCTCTGTGTGCAACAGGACTTCATTGTAATAGCTAAATTTGAGATTTCAGGGATGTAAATCGAGGCCTTGTAAAGAAAGGTAGACTGTTTGCCTATAATCTTTATTCTTAGACTTCCTCAACATACATAATGGCTTATCTTCCACTGCCCTGTTTTATGTCCCCAGCACTGTAAAAGACGCTTTGTAAAAGATCCTTACGTTTCACGTTTTCTACATTCATTTCTTTTAAAATGGGCTTTGTTTTGACTGACTCTTAAGGGGAAAAGGAGACGGGTATGGTGAAAGTACTGTAGAAAATGAAATCCTAGACATCCCTCCACCATAATGAGCCCAGGCAGATCATCAGCCAGCATAAACTTTACCTGCCCCAGGACTTCAGCAACACCCTGGTAGCAGCTTACACCAGCTCAGAGTGTCCCCTTTCCTAGAGCCCATGTCCCAGATGGCACAGAGTGTATACACTTAGTGTCTAACAACATTTGGCACTCAACGCTCCCAGGGCCAGGAATGCCTAGGACATTCCTGATCAAAGCAAGATACCATTATGCCATTACCCCATTAGGAAACCCTGCTTTTTTCCTGCTCTCGTATCAGCTACACTTGTGCTTGTCTACAGGGTCAGCAAGGAGAACATTTGTCTGCTGTTCCCCTCCACAGATGTAACAGCACAGCCTGTATGGGAGGGAGCTGAAACACACACAGATGTGTACGACCCAGAGATGCTTTCCAATCTTGACTTCATTTCCTAGATGCGATAATGTACTCATCTGCATATTTTAATTCCCAGTTGCTCAAAATGGGTTATCAGGTGATGGAAAAACATAACTCTGCTTTTGAAGGTTTCCAAAATCCTGACGGGTATCATTAAGAAATTTCACTGTGAGAAGATCTCTTCTTCCTTATTTCTGTATTGAGTCTTCATTTCTAACCCTTGTGTTTTTCCTGTCACAGGCTGTGAAGACCCAACACAAGGAAAGATGTTTTGTTTGTGTACCAACCCAGTCCAACGGCTTACACCTGGTCAAAAAATTACCATGCACAAGAGCAGGAATCACCAAATATATTACTGACAACACTGGGAAACAAATTGATGCAAGCAAGGCTCTAACTCTGGCCATCCACTAGGCAAAAGAAGAAAAAAGACCAACCCTGCATTCATTCAAACTCCAGATTGTATTTTCAGATTTGGCAGTGTCATTTCTCTCCCCTTTCTCTGTTCAGAGCAAGAATGCTAGTTCTGGAAATCATCATGACATTCAATGAGAAACTCCATAATGCCATTTGAATAATTTTTTAGATGAAGAACTACATTTCAAGAGTGCTTCTGCTCATTCAGGGGCTACATGCTTATTTGACTTTAAAATCATGGTTACTGCCAGACTATTACTGGAAACCTGTTGCACTTCTCTTGTCTGTGAAGATTTAATATTTTCTCCTCTGCTCTTAATTCCCACAGTCAATACAGTGTGAGAGCACAAGATCAGGCATGTGAAGTCCATTTATTTTGCTAATGTTGACCACAGCTGGAGCAGTATGCCAGCCTTTAAATTTTAGCAATCGGAAGCATTCAGACTGCTGCATCGGTAAGATCTTCCAATTAAGTTCTGTAACTTACTATTAATCATGCACTAACTTAGAGCAAGCAAAGCTTCCTTACACTATCCTGTGCAAGATCATAAAAGAATCCTTGTTCTTCCAGTGGGGGAAAAAAAAAAAATAGGTAAGACTTGCCTTGTTGCCAGGATAGTAACAAGGTCTGAAATGCCTTTACTTGGAACTTACTGATCTTATGAAAATCTCAGCAAACCCATAAACAAAAAAAGATCTTCCAGCTGAACTGAGATATGTAAATTCTCGGGTCAGTAACTGCCTTAGTCCTAGCTCCCTTGTCCTTCTTTCACACTTCTCCTCCCCACTGTTATTTCTTTCTTTCTCTCACAGCTAAAAGTGTCTCATTCCCAGAATAATTTTATTTTGGTAGACTTGTGCCTACACGGAAGGTAACATGTCAGAGTTACTGCAAAGCCTGAGGGCTAGAATTGGGCTCCCATCAGTTTCTGCCCTACTGCGCAGGGTAATTTGAAACATAAACCCAGGGTGCACTGTTACATTGTGATGACAAAAAACATCTGCCGACATCTGCACAGCCTGAAACAACAGATCATTTCAAGGGGTTTCAGTGGCGATGGCCACTGCCCCCCAGGCCGGTGGGGCAGGGAAGCTGCTTGCCAGGCACCTCCCCAGCCAGCGCCATGGGGCCCACGCACAAGTGAGCTGCTCCAGGACAACTCTGCCCCTTCTCCTTCCTCTGCTCGCCTTGCCAGCTTCTGCAGCAAGGACTGTGCTTGTCTAACACAAGCTTGTCAAGAAGAAAAGGAAGAGTGGGTACAGCTATCACTGACCAGTGTGCTTTCAGGTACGGAAAGTGAGGATTAATTTAGAGGGATTTTTGACTGGGTTTAGAGCATTCCCCCCCCGCCCCCACCCCCCCGACTTTTGTGCTGGTTTTGGCTGGGGTAGAGTTAATTTTCTTCATAGTAGCTAGTATGAGATTAAGTTTTGGATTTGTGCTAAAAACAGTGTTGATAATACAGGGATGTTTTCATTATTGCTGAGCAGTGCTTACACAGAGTCAAGGCCTTTTCTGCTGCTCACCCCACCCCACCAGCGAGTAGGCTGGGGGTGCACAAGAAGCTGGGAGGGGACACAGCCGGGACAGCTGACCCCAACTGACCAAAGAGCTATTCCAGACCATATGATGTCATGCTCAGCATATAAAGCTGGGGGAAGAAGGAGGGGATGTTCGGAGCGATGGCATTTGTCTTCCCAAGTAACCGTTATGTGTGATGGAGCCCTGCTTTCCTGGAGATGGCTGAACACCTGCCTGCCGATGGGAAGTGGTGAATGAATTCCTTGTTTTGCTTTGCTTGCATGTGCAGCTTTTGCTTTACCTATTAAACTGTCTTTATCTCAGCCCATGAGTTTTCTCACTTTTACTCTTCGAATTCTCTCCCCCATCCCACTGGGGAGGAGTGAGCAAGTGGCTGTGTGGTGCTTAGTTGCCGGCTGGGGTTAAACCATGACAACTTTAAAGCCTGATGTATGTAATATTCAGGGATACCATCCTACAGAGCCTTAAGCAGCTAAAATAATCTCAGCATATGAGGAACTGAGCTGCAGAGAAGACAGGCTTCTGGTCACTTTGCCAGTGCCTGCCTCACGCAGGAGCCACAGAAATTCTCTGGAGCATGAGCCCCTCTGAAGCCAGGCACTTGCCATAGACACACAGATTGGTACATCTTACACTTGCTGCTGTTGCCATTTGACTGTTTCAGCAGCCAGTTCTGTGAGACCTTGAGCTTTCATACCTCTCATTACAGACAATGCCCGTGAAGAATATAGCGCAGGTCGTGATCAGGTTCCTACAGTTTCAGTAATAGTGTTTAAAGCCTTGGAGATCGCATCATTCATTTGAACTAACTCTAAGCATCATTTTGCAAACTGATTTTGACTAGACTAAAGCAGAACGGGGGTGGTCAGCAAGCATATCATTTTATGCAGGTAAGTGTATTAAATTTTTACTCCCCGTAAAACTATTTCAGGCTGAACACAAGGATTCTGAATCTTATTGCAAGTAATACATATTTTCTTTAAAAGCTTTAGCACTACAATAACTCTTCTGGAAACCTCCCATAGCCAGAGAGAGATACACTAATACTTTACCCCCTGCAAAGAGTATTAGGGAATTGTTGTCTTTACACAGCTCTGCAGCCCACACAATTATCCAAATATTTTATGTTCAACATAAGCGGAAAGAAATATCAGGTGCAGCACTTTGGGAGCTGATCAGGCAATTTAATCCCACAAAAGCAGTCAGTGTATTATAAGAGACTGACTCTTTCCTATACTTTCAGTTCCTTCATAAGGCATACGCATGTTCATGTTGTGGGCTTCTTTATTCTCCTCCAGTGGTCCAAAAGTGTGCTCATCTGTGAAGTACAACTGTCTCCAATAACGTTCCCCAGAACTACCATAATTTTTGCTAATCTGAAGATAGTCACAGAGTTCCCTAAATATTTTTCATTGCTCATTTAAATATCAGGCATTTTCATGAATCATTCACAGGTCTCTCTTATTTTTAGATTCCCATCTTATAGATATATATGCAAAAGCTGGAAATAAGAGCCAGTGTATAGATTTTCTATAACTGTATGTTAGTTACAGCCACTAAAACATAGCTGCTGTCAGAAGTTGGCAAGGTAGTGTCTTCAGCATCTTACTACAAATGAGTTAATTCATTCAGCTTGGCAGTCTTTTGCTTTCCACCTTACTGCTTGAACTGGAAGTTGTGGGAGTTAGCATTTTCTTACCCAACTAAGAACCCATTTCTTTGTGATGCTGGAGCATCTTTTGGTTTTACATATCCAATGTGCCCTTCAGTGAAAGCAATACAAACATCAAGCAAAGAACACAACCCATACTGCTATCCATATTGACTTAACTCTCGTCTGCATTTAAGTGATCTTTGACAAAAATAATTATTTGTATTGGTAGATCCTGAAGTTTCAGGGGGCTTCAGAGAGCAGCACAGTAGAGAGAGGTTGACTTGTCCCTGAATAATTATCTGTGTGTCTCCAACCACTGAGAGTCATAAACTTTGCAACAGAGTGATAGCAGGTACATTCTGGCCTCCTAATGAAGTGGACTGATCTGAATTGTATTTATTTATTACTAAAGTTATTATGGTTCTTCTTCTGTTTGATTTCCTCCTTGTTTCCCCCGTTGAAATTACAGTACCAAGTTAGACACAGTCTCATACGGAGCTGCAAGGGTAGATGTAGCGCTCACGTGAGAAGTCCAGTGAATCAGACTGACACAACATCCACAAATACTCCATACTCCAGTGTGTGAGTGGCACTGGTTGTTATATACCTGCTTGAACTAGTACAATCCACAGCAGCAACCCTTAATTATGGACACTTAGAGGCCATTGCGAAAGTAGGGAAGAGAGGCAGTATGGAGAGGGGTACTCCAGTGATGAAGATAATGACAATTTCCATTTTGGAAGGGGAAAAAGAGAGTAACTTTTAAACACACACACAGTTAGCTCGTGGTGTCATTACACTTTCATAAAACATCTAACTCAATATTTAGAGGTGATGATTTATGAGACTACTTTATTTGTTTCTGTATTACATCTGAAGATAGTGCCCCTCAGTGAATGCTAGGATGCTGCTAGAGCAAAGAAGTCACAAAACAAACAACTGAATATTTTGTGGAGAAGTTACAGCAGAAGGGGACAGTCCAGCAGAGACAAAGCAAATCATCACGAAGGCTGTATCGCCTCTTCTGATCCACCCTCCCTGACACAAGCAAAGAACACACCCCAGCAGTGCAGCCACTGCTGATGATTTTACACCGCTGCTGCACCAGGGCCGGCATGCAGAGAGCAAGGCAAAGCTGGGGTGAGGGCAGCAGTGGAAGGTGAGGACTCAGCGAGCACATGTCACCTCAGCACCTTCAGAAGAGCCAGGAAGGGGCTGCAGAACCTTCTCATGTGGGGAAAAAGGCACAGCCATCGCTGGCCCTCTGAATAGGACCTCCCTCCTCAAATAGGCATATTCCCAGCTTTTCAGTATTGCAAGGACTGCCCAGCCCTGCATACCTTCCTTCTTCAAACACTGGATGTCATTCATTAAGCAACTTGAACAAGAGCCTATTATGTATGCAAAAGAAATGTACTTCTGGGAGTGAAAGACCTTGCTAACAGTTTCACTTCTGTAAGATTAATCAAAAGCTTGAAATAAGATGTCATGCAGGATTAATGGCAGTTGGACAAGATCTAGAAGGGAAAGGCACTGAAAGAGTTAAGCACAGCAAGGTGAAACTGCCTACTTCTGCTTTAGGGACTTATTCAAAAGATTGAAATGAGAGAGGGTAGATTTGCCATCATTATCCTGGAAGAATAAAGAATGCTTTAAGGCTCAGTACATCAACCTTTGCAGAAACTTTTCCATCACCATCCCAATCCAGACTTCAAAGTGAGGGTTGACTGGGTTAGAAAATTAGCCTTATTCTTCAGGGAACTATTTCTGATGTACTGTTGATACAGGAGATTACTGTAAGTATGAAAACTCATGTCACTTGAACAGTGATTGGAATGTGATTTCCTTGAATCATGGAAGTCTAAGAAATTAATTTCTGAGCTGTGAAATGTGTAGGCTTCTTTATTGTTATCCTTCCCTTATTATGAGATTCTGATTTAGTAGAGTGTTACACATATATATTTCTATAATGCTCTTCATTTAACACCTGCAAACAATTATTATAATATGCTTTCTCTCATTCCTTAAGACGTGTTTCTTATTATCAGTAAACTTATGAGAAATTATTTGTAGTACCCAGTTGAACATACATGGGGAATTGTTATTGCATGACAATAGGGATTACAAAGATAATATGGACTTGTTAACCATAAATTAGAAGACTGCACATACCTTTTAACATCAAGCTAGCCAGAGTGTGAAATGAGCCGTGAGAATTTCTGACAAGTGAAGGAAGTGTGGGGCACCTGTGGCGTTTTGCTCATCTGCCATAATTGAGATTTGGGGAGAAAGGAGCAAAGAAGCTGAACAAATTTATGGTAGTCATTTGAAATATGATTGTTCTTCAGATTCTAGTGGGTTAAACTGTTTTAGTGTTTTACCTTTGAAGGTGCAGGAAGCTAGGAGATGCAGAAAGGGAAGGTCTTTCCTAGCAAGCAACTGTTCTCTCTAACGTTGCAGATCTTTTTGGCTTAAAAAAAAAAAAAAAAAAGCTTTTCTTCCCTCCCAGGGTGTAAATATCCCCCCCCGAACTGAAATCTAAGCAACCTTATAGTTTAAAGAGTTCATGACATCCTGTCATTAACAAATTAAACAATTAACATTTGTCAGTATTAGTTAAAACTTAAATATACACCTTACTGTCATCTTCTGTCATATTCATCTCCACCCCTTCTCTCTACTCTCTCTCACCTTCCTTACTTTACATCAAAAAAGCTAAAAGGCCTCTATCTATTCAGGTTCCTTCGGGGGGCAGTGAGGAGGGAGTCAAGTAGAGATGCCTATGGCTACTCCTGAGGAAGGGATGGGTGCAGGGAGGGAAGGAGGAACAGCAGTTTCCTCTCTTCACTTTCCCCTGGCCCTCCCACTGATTGTGGCCACCCAGCAGCATCTTCAGATATCAAATACTGCCTGCAGAGGTGACGAGGATGATGCACAGAATCCACTAACACATCTAATGCATGATGTGTTGCAAAATACGCTACAGCTGAGATGAGTGAGACCGCAGGAGTTCTGATTAATTCTGCATCAGTAGATTCAGATAATGCCTGCCCATGTTCAGTATCAGCCCAGAGAGAGAGAACTGCTGAAGACTTCTAATATCACGCCTCTGCAATAGTTATGGGATAGTTATTTCTGTTTTAACTAACTGACGATGAGTGCATATTGGAAAGGTACTAAGTATCTTCTGCAAAGTATCACACCCTTTCTAAACACACTTGCATAGAGGTGAGGGCTACCTCTGTACCATGGATTCAAACATTTAAACAGAAAATGCTTTATCCTAAATGAAAGACAGTAAAGAGGCTTAGGTTCTGACTGCAAGAAAACAATTGTGAAGATGATTACAATTGGTATTTCTCAATATAAAGATAACCTGTGTTCACGTGAGCAGACATCTGCTTTGAATTCTTTGGTCAGTCACAAGAGTCTACTTTTTCTTTTACATAGTACCCAGCCAGAGATACTGGAAAGATACACGTTACTGAGCTTGGTATACATTTGCAAAGCTACATTCACTAATACAAGAGCGGCCATACTAGGCCAGGCCAAGCCAAAAGTTTATCTAGCCCAGCAGGAAAAGAATATAACAACATGATAAGGATAGATTGATATTGTCTCCATCCTACAGTGTAAAGATCCCTGAGCCTGGACTTTTAAGTCTACATCGTCATGTTTAATAGCCTTTGATGGACCCTTCCCCTATGAATTTGCCCCTAAAGCACATACTTGCTGCATCCAAAGCACCTGACAACAATAACTTGCACAGTTTAATCTTACCTTGCATCATTTTATCCCCTGTAATTATAAACTCACTGCTAGATCATTTTATCTACTAGTCCCTAGTTCTTAGGTGATGTTCACTATTCTTCCTAATTCACTATCTCAAAACTATTCTTTCTGGTATATACCTCTAATATCCTTATGCAGAGGTCTTGTCCATGCTAAAGGATCCTAGCTTATTATATATACACAATTATCTCTAAACAGATGAAAGAGTGGTGATTTCTCTTGTGGTGATCCTACCTTCCCACTGTCAGGGTTCGATACAGTATGCACGCTATCATTCTGTAAGAGAATTAATGTGGGAAAATAAACCTCTCTTCTTTCACACCACTATCATCATGATTGTCATAGTTATGTTCCTGTTCACCACACACTTTAGGACAGAAAAAATTTCGTTAAAATCTTTCCTGAAGTTGGAAATATTGTGAACAGCACTATCTTGTTGGTATGTTGGTATCTGCATTTTGCCATTTTGGGAAAATAAGAATTCTAGCCCAAGAAATAAAATGCAAAAAAATGAATTCTCTCAACAGTAGTCTGCTTGAAATCTAGTATCTTCCACTGTAAGATATGATCTAAAAATGTTGGATTTTTTTTTTTTTTTTAATAGGAAGGATACACTCCCAAGTGGATGTACAAATGAGTTATCTGCAATATTCTGCCAGATGCACAGATGGCATGAGATTAGGAAAGTGCTCCTGGCACCAAGTGCATGATGATTTTTATAAAGTATAGGTTCAGTGGTTGGGAGTAATGCATCTGTATTCATGTGAAAACCCTTTATGCTACATCATATTATCATGCTTTCTCATTACCTAATTATCACTTCTCTGCAGGACAATGATCACAGAATTGGCTGCTATTGTGGTAGAGGGAAAAATGGGGCATTATATCCCTCAAGGAGTGCAAGTGAACTTCTCTATCTGACCCATATGTCCAGTTACACAAACCACAACCCACAGGAACACCACTGACAAGCAGGGTGCAGAAATATTTTTAACCTGCGGAGTTTCCCCACAAAGGTGGAATAAAATTACATATAGTTTCCATATAAATTGAAAGAAGCATTAGAAGTCATTTTTGTCCATCTTCTTCTTACAAGACAAAATAAAGCAAACCTAGGCTAACAGACAGTTGCTTAGCTTTTCTTTAAAAATCTCTGCTGACAGAAAAACCACAGCATTCCTAAGCAACCTGTTCTAATGAAGCACTGGAATACAGATCATATTTCCTAAGGCCATGTTCTTGTTCAACCCTTTTGTCCTCCTTTCTTAAGCAATAGCACCTAGTGGCTAATGTCACAGAGATGGGCATTGTCTGCTCTCTTACAAACAACACTCCTCTTGTTGCAATCCCTAAAAGGAAGTAGCTTTTTGTTGTTGTTGACGCCATCATTAAATCACATTCAGTTTATGATTTGCTACAATTTTGAATTCTGGTATGATGCTCACGTTCCTTGCAGCACACACACATTCTGTCTTCTGATGACGTTGAGAGGACAAGGACCTTTCCCAGGTCCTAGCACATGTATGGAAGAAGATGGGGGCTGACAAGCATTCCCCTTCCTCTACTCCCTGCTAGATATCATGGAGAACATGCAGGTATGCCTCCATGTAGCCCTGACAGAAAAGCCTTTGTCTCTCACCTCTGCAAGTGGTTTGCCTTCAGAAATGTTTGATCACTGAGCTCCCTGCTGAACTCTTATTACACC
This sequence comes from Gymnogyps californianus, assembly GCF_018139145.2. Classification (NCBI taxonomy): domain Eukaryota; kingdom Metazoa; phylum Chordata; class Aves; order Accipitriformes; family Cathartidae; genus Gymnogyps; species Gymnogyps californianus. The sequence goes on along the minus strand of NC_059474.1, from coordinate 37,285,574 downwards.
TCCACAAATGCAAGAGAGAGGCAGCCTTTTCCAGATTTCTGAATCAGAATGAAACTACGTCCAAATTGTGAAAGGCTGGAAGTGGGGTGGCTTGAGGAAAGCGAAGGAAAAGGATATAGCTTGGGAACATCTTGTTAAGGATCTGGAGCTCAGTTCCTAAATACTGTGCTCCTAAATGAGGCATAGTGTGTATCAGAGAAAAGGTGAGTCAGTATATAGCTTTGGTACTTTCTCCCTCTTAATTACAGAACAGTCACATCTCTTGGATTATTTTCCAGGGCACAGAAAAACTTAGTGTGCTCAAATCATCTCACAGCTACCACACAGAACATTTACCTTTCTTGTCGTCAGACCATGTTCCACAAAACACAGCAAATAAACTGGCTTCTCAGACTTGCACAGGAAAACACAGTTCTATCTCCAGTTGATCTGGGGTAGCCCAAGCTGCAAAGCCAGCAATCCTCATGGGGCTGAGGAGACCAGCTGCGATGAAACCAGTCGGAGGAGAGAACAGCTTTTATCAGCATACAGCAATAGTGCTGCATCACAGCCCTGAACTCCCAATGCAACAGGATCTTCTGACCCACTGTTGACTACGGAGCTACATTATTTGTGCAAGACCAGGAGAAGTGGGCCAGGGAAAAAGTTTGGGAGCTCTCATGGTGAAAAGATAACAAAAATCCTGGCTCCTTTGCCTTTTGTGTGATTTAGCTTTCTGTATCAGAGAACAGCAGGAGTGAAAATACACTGTTGGAGCCTAGTAAGTGACCTAAGCAACCAGTAACAGATAAAAAAATCTTGGAGTGTGATGGAAGGAAGATACTCAAGTTTCAGTAGAAGGATCTACAGTGTCAAGTACTGCAGCACGGCCTGGGACTGCCACAATCCCCAATGCCAGCTGGAATAGGAATTAAGGGCAGAAATGAATGACTCTTGCAAATGAAACAGGAACTACAGATGCATAATTTGGGAGTTTCCAACAGCTCAGGGAAGAAGCAGTAGCTGATAGAAAGCTGAGAGCTGCCCAAGAGCTGCCTACTAATATTTCAGCAGTAAAGGCAAGAAAGATTTACAGTCAGCTGGGCAAACTGGGACAAGAAGCTTTCTTTGAGTGTGCGCCTCACAGAAATGCTGCAAACTAAAGCATAAAAAGATCTTTGAAATACTACGTCTATTAAGTATTAGATAATTAATATAGAAAACTTGAGAATCTGCACTGCCATAAGCATCTGATATAGATAAAAACCTAATTTATAAAGACATATCTAGGGCCCTGAAGGCAAAAAATAAAATAATTTAGATCACAAAGCAAAGAAACCCCATTGTTAGAATTTGGTATGAGAAGGAGTCAAGGAGGTGGGTTGTCGCAGGATTCAAAAGGCAGTTCGTATCTAAATACATCTTGAACTGTCTTTGACCACCTTGCTTTACTTTGTTTTTAAATGGGTGGGGGAGTTGGGGAATCAGTTATTTACGAGAGCTCAAAGAGTTTCAACTGAAAACATACTGACAGCCCCAAACAATAAGAAGTCTTCTGTTGCCCAGTCACACACAGATCATGCCGAATCCAAGAAGGTGCATTAAGAGCACAGATTACAGCTGTACACCAAAGCACTGCTTACCCAGTATGCTATTTCTGTCAGGGACTGGTAGTAGATGCTAGGGAAGACCAGAACAGGGCAAGCAGATAGTGCTATTTCCTCAACATCTTTTCCAGCTTCCACCTAAATGCAGGTCAGGGGCTTCCTAAGTCTAGAGGTGGTGTCTTTGCATTCAATAGACCTACACTGTTCTTTCATCATTTTGTCCAAGCACTTACTGAAATCCTGTTCAGCTACAAAAAAACTTCTCATCTCAGGCCAAGCCTACAGAAAACTCTTGCCAGTGAAACGGTGTTAGCTTGTGGTGAAAGTCGGTCCCTTCCCCCGTTTTTTTAAATCAGCACCTAAATAAGTTTTTTTCTGCTTGTACAGCTTATTCCCTTTTGAGGGAGTAAAATATATTAGACAACAAGACATAATAGAAGGGTTTTCTAGTTCGGATATCCTAGCAAGCCTATTCTAGCCTTTAGAAGAATAGCCAGATGACAGAAATATATCTTTAATAGTGCCCACAGAAATTAAACATTTAAATATAAACATGTGTATTCCTTTTGGTATTTCATTTATTAAAAAAAAAAAAAAAGATGCCAAGCTGTTCCAAATTTCATTTTCTGTGAATCAAAGCTTATGCTTTACTTTCAGAAATTGAATGCTGTTCCCAGTAGCCTCATCTCATGTATCCTTAAAGCGTAATACTTACACTACAAACTATTTCTTGGGGTTCTGGAATAACTGAAGAGTGCTTTATGCCTTCTCTTTGTTTTGTTATGTGCAAACAAAACGCTAATCCCCTCCAGGCAAAAAACAGACTTACTGGTTCTATGGAAGTGACAAGAACCTCAAAGGTAGTATAAAGTTATTGTACAACAGTAATCAGAACCATAAAGTCAGTTTTAATGCATTGAAATAAGCGGACAAATCCCCAAAAAGCATGAACAAATAGAGCTTACATGAGTGGCCATGAGAAGACCCGAGCTCAAGTTTTGATCTCCACACAAACAGGATTGCTGACAAATAATCACAATTCACAGTTTCATCATATAGTCTGGATTCAGTGGCTCTCTAGCCCAAGCAAAGCAGTATATAACATGCAGAACAAGGAAGAAGACCAAGGGCTGGAAGTCAGGCTCCGGTCTTTTTCTCAACTCTGATAATGGACTTACTTACTTTTAAGAAGCCATTTAACTACATTTTCTGTAAGTACTTTGGGTTTTTTCACCTATAAAAAGGGATTCAGAGCAGAAAAAAACTATTGCACATCTACGGTGGCCAGAAAGAATAAAACAGATACTGTGTAAGATATCTGTACAAGAAGCAATCTAATTTTGCATATTTATAAGGCAAATCATTTCACTTTCAAAAGAAAAAAGGCTATATTGGATGAACATTTTAGTGCACAGCACATTTAGGAATAAGTCTAGCAGCGTCAGTATTCTGATGAGGAAAGTGGTCCTAAGGGTTGATACATCTTACGACTATAGGAGAATTGATAGTAGAAGAGAATTCTTTGATGTTTTATTTAAAAGTTTTGCTCAATAATTCAATAAAGAGATCCATTATAAATCAGGAAAGAGTAAGAACATGCCATGAGTACAATCCAGTAATGAATAAAAACCAAACCAACACAAGGATAGCACGTATCTGTAATTTAGGAAGCATATAATTCACTATTCAACCCCACCGAATTAAGTTACCTGGGGTATAAACTGGCAGAGTCTTGGATCTAAATAGTGACCCTACTGTAACTCCCTCATTCTGTGAGAGTGAACAGATGAAAGTTACACAGCAGCTCCAATGTTTTTATTAACAGACATGCAATGGTCTAACTTTCTGATCACCTATTGACGCCAGATTTTTTCAGGATTCCAGGTGAGGCAAACATAAAAAGGAAAAGTAAGATGTATGTGTTTTGTTCCTTATATCTATCCCTCTCATCCCTGAACAAGTACTGTCAGGTCAGTTGGATACCCCAATACCTATTAATTAATCAAAATTCTGTTGCTCACAAATCCCAAGAACAGGATTCAACAGGATTCACCCCAAAAAGAGGATTTACCTTCACTTCATAGAAAGATACGTTGCCTTAGGGCTCACATGTGCCAAAAAGCACACGTGGCACAACAGGATTGGGTTTCTAGAATTTCTGGTGGACATACCTTCATGGACACCTCATTTCCCCTTCAAGCTGCCTATATTTAGTCTCACATACAGAAGATTAAAAATACTAATTTCTTACATTCCCACATATTTTGCCATTCTGCATTTTCTAGCAGGAACTACCAAATTATTTTACATAACCTCACAAGGAATCTGCTAGCAGCAAGGAAGCCAAACCAAATTAGGAAATGCATTTCCACAGAGTCTTCCATCAAAACACAGCAAATATGGAAATTTCCAACAACTCAGCATGTTGCTACATTGCCATTTGCCCATAAATTCGAATAATACATAGCTCTGGGATCCCATTAGCATCCTAGAGAGTAAATAACAAGTGAGCTATAAATCTCAAGCCATATAATCACAGTCAGGGCTACCTATCCCCAATCTTTGAATCCAAAAATATTTTTTAAAATTGCATTAGCTATTTTTATTTCATTTTGTGCCAAAATAAGCAATTCCGAACTGAATGACACCTTTTATCAACTTCAGCTGTAACCCTGTCATCTATCACCACTCTCTCTAAACAAGACATCCAGGTAGGGGGGAAAAAAAAAATCTCGACTTCAGGATCTGTTATTACAGCAGCATCACCACAGCTAGATATAGAAGGCTAAGCACTTTGTGCTTCCTTGCTTCCCAGGAAGTAGTGTTTCTAGCTCTTGCTATTCCTGTATCCCGCACCAGCCGCCTCCCCCTGCCCCGCCCCAATACCTATTCTATTCCAGATAGTCCTGATTGTCCCTCAGAATACATCATAATTTGTCCCAGATGCTCCTCTGTAGGTATTGATTAAAATAACAGTAATAGCCATCTTTCTTCCTGACCCAGGTACCACTGAGGCAGCCAAGGTCAGTATCAACACAAGCCAGAATTTAGCAGGACATGACAGCGGTAACATTCGCAAGGAAACAAGATCTTGCTTTAATCAATCTCCTGCTGCCTTATATTCCTAATCTGAAGGCAAATGCCACTAGGTTGATATGCCTTCAGGTAAAGAATAACTGCCTTCATTTTATTATCCTAACAGGACTGTGAAAAAAAATCAATTAAAAAAAAAAATCAATCCATGTCTCTGAAAGATTACTTAGGAACAAGCTCTGAGAATTATATAAACCTTCCTTACGCTAGGATGTCAGGCATAACTGGAAAGCCAGAAGAAAGGGAAACATAAGCCTGAAGAACTAAATGCAAGTGAAGCAGAACTAAACCATCTCCCCTTAAGCCTCTATTCTATTTCTCTTTCTCAGTTTTGGAAAGCTGTAGTAGAACTCTGTTCCTTTACAGACATCTCATAAGTATTCAAATGTAAAACTTCTCAGATTGTGTAATAAGCCTTCAACCTGAGGCTTGGGCTTACATATATGGCAATGGAAATTAGAATTTGCTATACTTGCCATTATTTAAATTCTTAAAAGTCAGATCTGGCAGTCATCAAAATTATGTTAGGAGCTCAACACTAAAAAGGTGTGTGTTGTAAAGGGTTGTGGTAGCATTTTTAAGCTATTTTATCTGTAGAATAGGGGTTTTATGCTTATGCTGTTATTGTCTCTAGGTATTCACTTTCAAGAAGGCTAGAATCATTTACTGTACCATAAACTAGTCCTGACTTGCCAGATTTACCTCTTTTTAAGTAAGGCTTGTTCTTTTAAACAAATCACATAAAAAATTATTCACATACACAGTGTTTTCTGTGGCTATGTATACTAATATCCTGTAATAAGAATACAATTTTTAAACAAGCAAAATGTAAAAGTCTATTTCTGCAAAAACATGATCAAATAGTTATAAAGTGATGAACAACAGTTCTGGACAGTTTCCCCACAAATAAGTTTCCTCTCCACTTACATGAGAGACATTTAGGGGGTTATTTCTAGACATAGTTTATGTGTATTCATAAACCAAACCAATTGGTTACATACCTCAGAGAAAGTTACAACAGACTATTGATTAACATTATACTTACCTCTCTTACTTTACAACTTCTCTTATGTTACAACCTGAGCTGACAGTGTTTTCAAAGATTAAGTTTTCAATTAAATGCAGCTTGAGTTCTTCAGCGTCTGAGAGACTAACTGCTAAATGTCCTTATTACATAGCTTACAAACATTTTAACACTAGTGCAATAATGTACGACAAGTTGATTGTTATTGCTCTAACATAAGAAAGGGCATATGGTTCCTGTCAGACTATTCTGTTTATTTCATTCTTACAGCTGTTGTGGAAGCAAATAGAAATTTTAGGTAGACCTCTCAAAACTTTAATTGGTTTCTGTATGCATAGCTATTTATGCTAAAAGCTTTCATTTAAACAAATACCTTAGTGCAGTTAGCACAACACAAAAGCAATTGAGAGTCATTCACCATTTGTTTTTCCTTTCATTATAGGACTACTCAGTGATCCTAGGCACAAATGGAGCAGTGCTGCGAGACACGCTATGACAGCATACAAAATGTTAGTGCCTGGTCCTGAAGGACTTTCAGTCAAAAAAAAAAGATTAAAACCTTCTGTAATAGTTTCCCTGCAGGCCTGATGAAAAAGCCACATTTAATATTATTGCAAAAGTTCACTGAGGCTCCAATCAGTGCACAATAAAACTAGATGCTGTGCTAAGTAATGACACTTGCCTCAACTTTCTTTCTCTGCTCTTAAGTTGGGTCCCCATTCTTACCAGGAGCACAGCCCATGATCAGATGGGCAGCCTGGGGCTAGTTATAGAAAACATTCATTCTCCTCAGCTCTCTGACAGCTTTTAAACAAACAGTTGTTTAAAACTGCTTCCAATTTTGGAACATTAGAAATGGTCTCAGTAAAAACAGATCTGTAAGGCACAGAAGGCTGCTGGCAATGAGAAACAAGTTGAATCAATGAAATTTACTACCTCTCCATCTGATGGAAGCTAACACATCTCTTCAGACTGTAGCAAACACACGCAAATATGTTCTATTCCAACAAAATATTTATTTCATCACATCTGGAAAGATTATAGCATTGTCCCTTTCCCTACCAGCAAATAAAAACAGCACCCTGGTAGTATAGGCAGAGTAGATTCACGCCTGCACTACCAGCTTATGGAGTCCTGCAATTCCATCCAAATCTATGCTTCCAATTTTTGATCATCAAACATAGCAATGCATGCCTGAATGTGCAGAAAGCCTAATTCAATTGCTCTGGCAAACACAACCCTTCTTGACTGTGCATGGGTTGTAACCTTATGACCCACTGCTAGACCCATAGAACATGCATGCCTCCCAAAACGGAGCTGTACATACACAATGGGCTCAGCCAAAATGGTTGCTCTACAGTCCATATATTATGTTTATCTAGAGTAAAGCCTGCTTGCTATTGCTCCCAACACCACTCTACAGGCACATTTCGAAACACAGAGGAGCCTCACGACTTGGTGTATAATCAAGTTTTTAAGACAGAATGCTCCTACGTTCTGAGAATTTGAGCATGTCCAGCAAGATTCTGGGTGCACTTGTCATTAGCATATATCTAGCAAGCAAATAAATCCTATGAAAACACATCTGTGCCCAGACAGTAGTATTAATAACCAGGAGGAATAAGTGTGCTTCACATTTATATTAGTAATGTATTATCTTGCTGTAAATATTAACTTTGCTGTAGTTTAGACAGCTAAATGCAAATTAATGGAAAGCTTATGGGAACATAAAGAGACTATGCTCTTAATGATCTTCTTAATACTACCTTTCAGCATACCAATGGGAATTATGGAGAGATGCATTGTGCGATATTATTTCTAGTGCCATTAGAGCCTCAAGACACCCAGATAAAAGTATCAGATGACATAAGTATGCATAAGGAGGATTTTAGTGACTTTTTAAATAACTTCTTAATCATAGAAGTGTTTCTAATACAATCATTTCCAGCATGTAATTTAAATTGAAAGTTAATGTTTAACAGGAATAGATGTAATGAACCAGTTTTAGTAGGATTTCTTATTAGAATACCTCAGGTTTGCCAATTAGCAGAAGCTAACATTTTAATATTATATACCGCCACGGTAGAAGATGAAAGCTCTGAACAGTTAGAAGATAAATAGCACCGCTTCTTTGTTCAGCCCTGTTTTGTGATAGAAACCAAACACAATTTCTAATATATGCCGCTTAAAAGTGTTGAGGGTGAAGAAAGTTCCATTTCTAAGTTACTAGGGGAAAAGCAGCTGAGAACCTTTATATGGTGAGACAAAATATGTATCATAGCTACAGGGAGACCATTTTTGTTTTTGCAAAAGAGACAATTGGTCAAGCCAAGATTGGGATAGATCTTCTCTAAATCAATTAAATGCTTCCCCTTTAAGCAAAGTAACTTCTAAATGGAAACAGAACAATCTAGTAAAGGTCCTCCGGATAATGTGCAAGTTCAAAACAGTAGCCCCTGAGATTACCTAGACAGATTTCCTGAATTTAGACCTGTCCTGTGCAACAGTTTTGCGACAAGATTCAGCTCTTACACCACACCAATATGATGCAAGACATGCTCTGTGTCACTAGCAGTAAACTCTATGGCTACAAAAAGGCCTCAGGCAACCTATAGATTTCCTCACAATGCCATTATAGATACAAACAATTAGCTTAAGAGAGAAAATCTTGCCTCATTTGTGTCTCTTTTTGAGGGTTGAAGCTAGTTAGAACTATGCAGGGGGGGAAAAAAAGCTTCCTTGCTTACATTGACAGATGGGGTATATAGGGGGATATACCACCAGCCCTTTTAAGTCACGAATTCCAGGTTCAGGTAGGTCTATGGAGCAAACAAGTCCTACAGTCACAAACTCCCAGTGGTAATGACCAGTCTGTCAGCTATGCTGCCTGTACGTCTTCTGGAAAGCAAAGTTTCAAAAGCCTCCATTTCAGGCATTAGAAAGAAATCTATAAGCACTCATTCAATACACCTGGGTGTCGCCAGACAGTCACATCAAGGGGACAGACAGGGCATTGTTTATGAACACCAGGAAACAACTAGAAAAAGCACTATCTCAGAAACATGAACACCAAAGCTATGTAGCACACACTGCCCTGCCATAAGCATGCATAGACCTTGCTACATCTTTTTTCAGGGAGGGAAAAGGTTAATTTGTGGGGCAAGTCATCAAAGGTATCAGCCTCTTTCCAAGGAACCACTCAACATTTCCCTTTGTTCAATCTAATCTCTCTCTGCAAACAACAACTTTCCACACCAGTGCTGCCATACAGATCCTGCTGGACTGTGCAAACTGGAGCCCCAGTCAGGATTTAAGCATGAGCACCACAAAAAAAAAAAAAAAAAAGCTTCCTTCAGGGTGCTCAGCAAGGCCGTGCTGCAGCACTCTTCCTCACAGGGTAGCACAGCCCTCACAGCTCCATTAAGCCTCCTTCCCGGTAATTCAGGGTTATACCTCTGCACTGGGTCAATCCCACAACAACTTCCCATTCCTACGGTGAAAAGAGGGCAGACTTCAGCCCTGTTGTGTACAAAAGACATTCAGGAGCTTTTCGGTTGCTTTTCACTTGGAACAAGGCAGGAAACAGACTGCTTTCTGTCATTACAAAGATTTGCAGCAGTTTCAGAAAAATATTTTGTTTTGCTTTGAGGTGGACCCATATGCTTTAAAAACCTACAGGAATAAAATGAGATATACCGGCTTGCTCCAGCAGAGTAAACAGTTTTGGTTGTTCAGCTGCGATCAAAGAGACTATTGAAACTGATTTTGACCTCTGTCGCTTAGATTTCAAATGAGTGTCCCAGTCGCTTGGGTACGCTCACACATGTGTACTCGCTTTTGACTAGGAATGCCATTTACACTGGAGAAGTTTTCAGTGAACGGGTATGTTCCTGTAGAAACTGCCGAGTTACCAAACTAGCACTTTCTACAAACAAACAAACAAAACCACTTCCCTCCCCCACAAAACATGGAGATTTCTGCCTTTAATGCAGCAAAACTGAACACAAAGTACTCTTGCCACCATGCTTCATCAGGTTCAGGAACAGCAGTGAGGAGGTGCTCCTCAACCCAGTGTGAAAGTACTCAACTGAATGGCCTAATTTTTAATTTTTGCATGTAAAGAGAGTAACATCTACAGCCTTGTGGTTAGATTTGCACAAGGGAGGACACATGGATTTCAGTCCTTCTTTTGGCAACTATCCTACACTAATTATTCGTAAGGACCAGAACCCCCACCTTCCCTTTTCTTCGAGAGTGCTCTCACCAGCAAGTGACACACTCACTCTTCCTGATCCAAAGCATATTTAATTACTCCATGCAAAACTTCACTAAAGGGAATTCAGTAAGCAGAATACTAGAACACTTTATAGCCTGGCAATTAGGGCATTGCCTTTCAAATTCCTGCAAGCAGTGAATGAAATGGACTTTGTGTACCTACTGTCCGCATGAATGCTCTAATCATTAAGCCCGTGGATAAACAAGGGGAGGGTACAGGCCACTCTTGCCTTTTTACCAGCCTAAGATAATAAATAAAATTTTTCTATCTCAACTTCATTTTAAACACAAACAAAAAATATCCATAGCATGTCAACCCACCACGCAGCAGAACATTTACTCTACCCTTTCTCTACCTGACCCTTCAGGCCAGAGTGCAGGAATGGGCCACTGTCATGTAGGGTCACCTGCATACCCACACCCACTGAATATCCATCCCTTCCAGAGACACTCATCTTCAGACCACCCACTTCTCTTTCTGGACTGGTATCCAATTTACACAGTTGAGTATGAATCAGGCACCCACAGGTTGTTTTATTATGGCTGTTCTCCCAGGCCTATAGAGTACCCCTTTCTCCATATTTCCTCTGCTAAAAAGTACCACTACCTGTTCCTGAGACAGCTGTGTTTTGCAGGGAGCCTGCGCTCATTAAGTCCAGAATGATGGCTGCATTCATTTCCGTATATGAAGGAGGTACCTCATCTGTGAACCTCAATGGAACCTATATAGATGAGAGAGGCCCAGAGCTCTCCAGCACCACCAAGTCTGAGACACTCCTGGGCATGGCATGTGCTATGTGGGAACTTTATTATCAGAGAAGCAGGCACCTGTGGATTACAGATCCTTCAATGCAAAATTGCAGCAGAGTGTAAATTTTAACCTCACATACATAAATACCACTTAAATCCATTTGTGGATCTAACCTTGAGGCCTTTTTAAAAAAACCTAACCTCAGCAGGTATTTTTCTCTCTTTGCTACTTTTCTCTTTCCCATCTAACCTGGGAATTAAGAGAGCCAACCAGTTTACAACAAGGCTACAAACCACAGTTTGAAAATAAAAAAGGCCAATTTGCTTAACATCTACCCCACTCGAATGAACCCCAAGTTTGTTGGGCATTTATCCTGAAAGCACACTTGCCAATGGCACACTTGCCAACACGATGGTGAAATGCTCAAAGGCAAAACTGTTCTGGGATAATCGGTTTATGCACGTTCACAGAGTGTGCCATTCATTGTATGCCCAATACAAACCCCTTTTCTGTGCTAAAAGACAGAAGGGCTCTGGAGGTTTACTGGTCACAAATGAGAAGTCTCGCTCTATATCACAATATAAGCTAGCAAATGTATCATGAAGCCATGCCAATGTATTACAGTGCAGGATAAAATAAAAAACATATCAAGATACCTCTTTAAAACAATGCAGACTATAAATTCAGAGGATAGCTCCTTCCCAGATACCGAAAATAGGGGCTAAATGCTAGTTTCAAATCTGTGCAGCAGGCTCCTTGACTAACATTTGGCTCTCCATAAAGAGATTACTGTAGGATTAAGCCTTACCTTGGGAGGTAGAGAAGAAACAAATCTCTAATTATCTCTACTCTTATACTCTGGCCATGATTTCTTTTTCTCTGGGGAAAAATAAGCTTTGTATTGTCTAAAGTTTAATGTGTGTATTATTTCAGTTAGTTTTAATGTATTTTAAAGTATTAATAAGGTAACTTGTAACTTTTATTTTCTAGTTGTTACATGTACTTTTTAATAGGAATATTTTTTGTAATTGTTCTTGCAGCATATACACATGTTCATGCTAAAAAGCCCTCTTTTAAATATTTTACTCTATAACCTGAAATTCCTTTTTATGTATGACCTAAACCACTTGAACCACTACATGAGAAGGAATTTTGGATTTGCAGTCAAACAGTTTACTTCTTGTTACTATTTAACTAAACTATTGACAAATATTTGCAAAGCAAACTCTCTTTGTTAATGACTAAACACCATCAAGAACAGAAATAACCTTTCTCATTTAGAGAGGAATGCCATCCAAGGGGCAAAATTTACTATCTTACTCTTCCTCCTAGGGGCAAAGTTGAAGTCGGAAGGAAAATAACTGAGGAAAAAAACAAAGAAGTCTTGATCTAGAAAAATAAAATCATGGCTCTGCTGAGTGGACTGAAGAGGGAAGGAAGGACCTGCTTTCTAATAATGTGGGAGAAAACATAACTCAGTATGTGACTCTGAGGGACAGAATGAGAAGTTAATGGCACACAGTAATTGCAGTTTAAAATAACTTCAGAAAAGCACGTGAGATAGATAGTGCTTTTGGTGAATTTGGTGAAGAGGAAAGAAATATGAATGCAGAGAAGAAAAGATTTATAGAAATGAGGGAGACTGACAAGACATCACAGGGAGGTACAGGAAGAGAGTAAGGAAAAAGCATAAGGAAGATGGGAGAGAGAAACATGGATTGTTGCATGAAAGGGAAAACCAGGATGAGTACTGATGCACGTGCAGAAGATTAAAATCACCAGGAAAATTCACTAAGCTACACTAAAGAAACAGGAGCTAGAAAAGGGAAAAAAAAAGAAAAATGAAAAAACCCTAAGTTATCTGTCATTCTCTTATTTGTACTAAACATAATCTAAATTACACACGCTTTTGTTTGATTTAGAGGAAGTCAGGAAGGTTCTACAAAATGTTTTTTTTCCCTGGAAAATGAAGTGTCCAAATCACAATTTTCCCGAAATGTTTCTATTCTGTTAGGAAAACTAGAACAAAATATGTTATTCTGAGTTAAACTGAATTGATGTTAAGTTTGCCTAACCAATCAAAACCCCTCATTTGGGGTTAATCTATAACTAAACTTTTGCTGTGTGAATTGTTGTAGGGTTTCTGGGGAGTTATTGTTCAACTACCACATTCTATTCAATGGATTAACTTTTCCAAGGAGGACTGCAGCTTCCCATCTGCCAAAACTGTTACATTATACACTACTTGCAGGAAAACTGGTATGTCATGGGAGATGTCACCTAAACAGACACTTAGTCTAGAGATGAAAATGGGAATAAGGCACAGAACTGTTTCTTTCATAGAGCCCCCCCTTCCCACTGTACTCATTATTTGCTTCCAGTCCACAGCTTTATTATGGTTTTCTATTTCCTACGCTCACCTCCTCTCACACCCAAAGATATTTCTCCTACGCTCCATGCTCTTACCACTACTACCACCACATCTCTTTCCACGTTACTGCCGCCATCTCTCTACCCCCATCCTTCTTTACTAGACGCTGTCTGCTACAAAGACTAGTATGTCTGCTATGAAAAGTAATATGCTCTCCTTGGTATTTCGGGCACATCAGCCTGTCCAGGAATCTTCATTCTCAAATGGCTGTCACTCAGACCCTTTTCATGAGCCCAGAAAACAAGCCTCTTAGCTGATGCTAGTTAAGGGGTCGATGGAGGATGTGAGTGTGTTTGTAAAACATTAAGTCCTTGGTGTGTGCTGGCATAAAGGATACACATTTATAAGTCAAAAAGAAAAAAAAAAGACTCAATACCAACAAAGAATTTCAAGCATAAAAAAGAGAACATTTTTCAATTATGTGTTGTGACGTATATGCCCAGGGGTGTCAACATGTATGTGCACATGATAGGTGTGTTGATGATAAGAAATGTTTTCAGCTCCTGCTGATTTTTTCCTTACCCCTAGGACTTGTTATAGAAGAAAACAGATTTCCAAAAATCTATTACAAAAAATATAGTAAGATAGTTGCATTTAAGATGTACAAAAGAAACTCAGTCTTGGATCACAGTTCAATTGTAACTGGATTTCTTCTGGTTTTTTTAAAGACAGCAACTTCATGTATTTTACAAACTAAATAAGCTTATATGCAAAATTAACTACTATGTATTGCAAATTTGTAAGACATTTTAGCCTTTCCTTCTGGAATCAACTAACCTCACTGATTAGTCACACAGGAAAAAACCTTTTCAAAGCTTCCCTCCAAAGAACATTTGTGTCTGAATTATGAGAGACCTAAAGGATGAACCAGTCAAATGTTCTCCAAATCCCGAGTAAATCAGCTTTGTGTTAGAGAGGAGTTGTCTTCCACCCCCACAAAGGAATTTCAAAGGTGTGAGTTACTCAATGTACTTGTATTTTTCAACAGAAATAACAGATGTTCTCAAGTTTCTCCAAGCTGTGACTCCAACTGTTGTGCTGAAAAAAGTCATGACCCAGCTCCTACAAACATATTAAAACCGATTTTATTTCACTTTACATTTTATTAGCCAGTTGCTCTGTCTATTTATACCATTAAACATGATGCTTTCAACGACAAAGGGACTCATCACACACTAATTGAAACCAATGTCAGCACTCCAACTGGGTGCCAGAGTCCTTTACAAACATTGGCAAGCATACTCAATGAACTCATGTTTAAAAAAGTCTAGTCTTTGCATAATCTCTAATGTCTTGTGATATTCAGAATACCAAAGTAATAGGCATGGGAACCAAAACAGTTTGTCAAGGATCTGTCCCTTTCTAGTTACACCCCAAAACTATAAGGTTAGACCTGCCTTCTCTCTAGTTTATAAAAGCGGTATTATTAGATGCCTCCTTGAATAAAGCACATATGAATCAGTGATGCAACCATGCTATAAAGCTCATGAACTGCTAATTTAGTGCAGGGCAGGACTAAATCAAGTTCACAGTGGATAAATGTACCTTTAAAAATACACAACTATCATTTGCATGTACTCTTTAGTCCACCTCATCCCCTACCTGTGAGCTTGACAAGAGGTAGCACATGATGAGCAATTTCTGAATTAGGCATATACCAACTGGTCATCTAGCATACCTGAGGGAAATGGTAACAGCTGAGCTCCTTCCAAAACCTTTTCACCATGGGAGTCCTCATGTGAGTTTCTGTCTACCCACCTGTCAATATTCACAACACTTGCATGATTCCAACTGGTTTTGATAGTTAAAACCAATTTTCTTCTCAAACTTGGCGGAAATTGGTCCATAGATTCAAAACTTGTTATGGACCAATTGATAGACAAAGAGCATGAAACCAGTTAAAATAGTAGTATTACACAAAATTAATGCAGCCCATGCTGAATACATTAAAATTGCCTGATTGACAGACCCTAGAAAGCAATTACCATGGTGAAATAATTAACTAGTACTGTGTTAACTCTGTGGAGCTCTGCAAACAATGATTCTCTTTTAGTTTGTCAGTGACCTAAGAGAATAGTATCTTTCTCTTCAGGATTTATGGGCTGAAATACTAAATGAGTTTGTTATCCAAGTCAGACAAGTCTATCACAGTAAAGCCTTCACTGAAAATCTCTGTTGATAACACTAGTTGCTTGTTACAGCCATATTCATAATCCCAAGAAACTTTCTTAAGCACAATACCGGTTGCACTTTGTTACTTTAGGAGATGTCAGATGATTACAAGCCACTAAAAAGTATATTTAATCTTGTCTCATAGCAAATTACACAATTTTTAGTTTAATAAAATCAGATAAAGAATGCCTGTCTTCTTACAGTGTTGTCTCAATCAAAATATACTTTTGAAGAAAACAAAATGTTTTGACTGCTGACAATTGAACTGAGTTTATAGAAAATAATTTCTCTAGTGCCTTCTTTCCTACACACACCAGACAAATATTCAGGGCCCCAGCTCTCTACACATTCATGGCTACAAAGACATGAATGCGTAGCCTTTGAGACTTTTTCACATAAAGAAGGAGGGAGCCTTCCTTACCTGTAGTCTTGTAGACAAACCTGAGGTTTTGTCTGTGTATGGTTTATTCATATAGTGTGTACGTTATTTGAACGACTTAAGTCAAAGGACTTTTTACTATGTACCTGCTAGAATCAATACTTAACATCCAGATGATTAATAGGGTTTGCACCTTGGGAATCAAGTCTTTCTGAATACTAAAGAGTCAAGTATCTAGTGGTGTTTATTGGGTGTATAATCCTCCTTTTAAAAGCATAAATATTCTGAAACTTCATGGCCTGTCACCTTAATTAGCCAAACTACTAGACAATTAAAGAGACATTTTATTATCAGTGCTTTTTGTTCCTGAGTGCTAGGAAAAAAAAAAGTTTTGCCTTTCATTGCCTACATGGAGAAATTAATAAGAAATCTACTGAGAATTGTACTGAAATCACCGAGATTAAGCTTTGTATAACTTAGTATCAGTGAATGGCATCAGGGACTAATCGCCATCCCAGAGGGACTGAAGCCCTCTACTCTCAACTGGCATGTGTGTTCACACCACTGGGGCTCCAGTCTTACTGAGGGCTTTGAGAGTAGTTTTCGCCCTTTTACTATTCAACCCATAGACTCTCTTGCAATTAGTCCAACAGCATGCAAATGATAGCAGGATATTTTTAAAGGTATATATAGCCACTGTGAACCGGATTGAGTCATGCCCTGCACTGGGCTCATTTTAAATCAGCAGTTCATGAGCTTTATTCCATGGTTGCATCACTGATTCATATGCGTTTTATTCAAGCAGGAATCTGATAATACTTATTTTATTAAAAAGAGAAGACATGTCTACCTTATAGTTTTGGGGTGTAACTAGAAAAGGACAGATCCTTGACAAACTGCTTTGGTTCCTGTACCCATTATTCGGTATTCTGAATACTTCAAGATGTTAGAGATTATGCAAAGACTGGCCCTCTTTAAACTAGAGGCATTATGAGGTAATCAAGTCATGGAAAACATGGAAAGGAGGCAGGCTTATTGCAGGGAGCTGTGACATAGCAAACAACCATATAGAAAAACAGGTTTAATTTGTTTGCTTCCCATACATCTCTTTTATGTAGGCTGCCATACAGAATAAAACAAATGCCCTACATAAACTCTAGTGTATTATGTCAACAGAGTCATCTTTATCAAATGTACTTGTAATCTTGCCAGAGAACAATATCAAAGAAGTTGTTTGACAAGACCCATTTTTCCTGAATAAAACAGGCACTTTATGGTCATGAATGAAAATGTGATATTCTAGCTGCTAAATATTGAAAGCATGTAGATTGCACAGTTCTCTAGTTTTCTGTCCCCCTGTCAGTGATGTCTTAAGTCTCTAAGAATCTTAACTTGCATACCCTGGTTATTAGCCTAAATTCTGCTCCAGTCTCATCACTTCCAATTGCTTTTCGGAAGGTATAACTTACAACAGAATATTCACTTTTCTCTACCTACACGAGATGATAAAATAACAGCATTTCCAAAAGGAACCGAAACAGGTAAAAAATGCCATTTTATATTAGCTCTCCATAAAACAGAATTGTGCAGAACCACATGTAGCCCTATTATAAAATCAAAATTTTAAACAGATGTGGCCAGATGTTTGTCCAGTCAGCATTGTGGGTGAATTTGATTCTGATGCTGGTAAGGGACCTGTAAAAAACACCACTGTGCCCCCATCGCACCATCCTGAGCAGAGTTCTCAGTGAGACAAACAAGGTGACTACAGCCCCTCAGGGCACAGTCTGGTAATACTACTAAGCCAGTAACAGTCAGTCCGCCACAAAAGGCACAGTCCCAGTCCCCCTCTTTCTCCCTTAGGCCCTATGGCAGATTTGTTCCTGGAATCAACAGATTTAACCAACTTTGGTACGGCAAATTAAACATCCTATGTTGGAGCTACTTCCTGGAAGTCTGTTACAGACTTACAAAGAAGACAAATAATTTGCTTTACTCTGTTTTTATTATTAATAATGCTCTTAAAATTACACCTAAATCCACCCCCATTGTAGCTTGCACTGTACAGACATAAAACAAAGAGGCTGTTTTGACTCTGAAGTGCTTATTATTTATTACGAGGCTTATAGAGAGAAGATGAGCAGGAAGAAGATGTGATACCAGTTCATATGAAAAAGTGTATCTAGCAAAACAGTTATGTAGCTATGCTCAGACTCTGACAAACCTTGGGGCAGAGACGAGATGCTTGAAAAAGCAGAGGAAGATGCGCTTAGGGGTATTTACACAGATTTTGTGCTATGCCTAATCAGCAGCATGGGTAAAAGCATGAAAGTGAATGTATAAGAGTGCTTTAAAAGACTGGCATCATTTATATAATGGCAGTGAGGGACTACTTGGTGTTGTAGATGAGACATGGCTTGAAAAGTAAAGAGAAGTCATTTGTTTTTCACACAGTGAAGAAAAGGGAGCCAATGGCATTGTACAAAAAAGAGGGGTGACAGGACTGGGACAATGAGCCAAGAAAATGACCTTTGCAATTGGATTGAAAGACAATGAAAGTGTTGTTAAGTGCACATATGTTATGCACATAGCTCCCAGCAGGTTATTCTGGTGGGGAGGGAGGCAGGAGGCCATGGGAGCTGAGAAGGTAAGCAAGACATACCTGAAAAAGATAAAAAGAAAGACAGGACAGAAATCAACTGTTGAAAACAGACTAGAGCCCACAAATCAACAACTTGAACAGCTGGTTTGGATGAGACAAGAGCCAGCACAAGTGCATCCTACCATTAAGTGTCCTGTAATTAACGGTTAGAAATATTTTGTAAGAAATTCATACAAATCTGAGACTACAGTCTGGAAAGCAGCAGTAATGAAGACTCACTGAGAAACAGCGTCAGTCCTGAAACACTTAAGCACATGCTGAACTTCAGGTAAACTGGACAGTTCTTGGTGTTTGCTTTCTTAAAACAGAGGTGAACCTCAATTAAGTTTAAAGCAATTGCATTATAGTTACTGTCTTTCTCCCAGTGTCTCTACAGTTTTCCCATTGGAACTTAAAACTGAGCAAGCAGAGATGAAGGATGAGTCTTAAGAAAAGGCCTGTCTCCTGCCAGAGCTCTTGAGCACTGATTTGGGGATACAAAAGATGTGGATTTGGATTAGCAGGCTACCCATGGATTCTCCCAGCATACTGAATTCCCCTGGATTGTAAGGGTCTGGGTATAGCATAAACAGTAAAGCAGTTCCTGCTTTGTCCAAGAAAAAAACCTTTATTTTCTCATTCTGTCCGGGTGGTGTTCTGCCAGGGAAAAGGGATTTGCCGTAAGCCTTTAAGTGTTGTACACTGACCAAATTCTATATTAAAAAGTTCCATGTGGACAAATCAGACTACAGCACACGTTTAGGGAGACTCGGGAGACCTACAGGAGTACTTTCATGCAGTGACAGCAAAGAATACTCTGACAGCTAGCAAAATTCAGCTGTGAGCTGCTAATTATTGTGTGCTCCAAACCTCTTTTCACAGACTAAAACCCTCTGCAGTCTCTGAAAAGCTTATCTGGAGTTTATCCTCTGGAGGCTGTGGGGAGAAAGGGAGTGACCCTTCCCTGACTAATTAGGTAGCTTTATCTGCCTTCTCAGATGGAAGATGAAATTTCAATTTTGAAAGCTTTTATATAGTCTTGCCATATTTTTTGCTGCTTTTAAAAAATAGTTACTCGGTTTTGCACTTATCAAAACAAATGCTTTTTGAGGTATAGGGCTCTAAGAAATGATCCATCATCCTTTTCCCAGGAGGAGAAAAGGTTGCCCTGGTATAATCAGTGCCTCCTTCTGTGCCTGCATACAGCCTGGTGGTTTGAGCCCAAGCTGTATCCAGCCTGGGAAGAAATAGTACCACCCCAAGGTTGCCTTATAGTGGGGAGATGTGCCACCTTTCCAGCATGGCCTGTAAGGAATCAAAGACAGGATTACCCTGTGCTACTAGCTCACCGCACTAACAAGATGAAATAGTCCTGTAAATCTTTAATATTCTGCATCCTATGCCTTGTTAGGGTTTTCCCCCTTTCCTTTTCTAGGACTAGAATCAATTTGTGTTTCGTTCTGATCTACAAGTCTATGAACTTCTAAATACGCAGCCATCAGGTCTTGCAATCAGACAGTTCTTTATGACACTCCGTCTGGGTTGTCTGGCAGGCTTTCACATGACACTGTCTTCTCAGCATAGTAATGTTTCATCTGGTCTTTGGTGGAACACAGATAGTTTTGATATCTTTGTTCATTATCTGCTAAATGCATTTCTCAAGCAACACTTCTTACCTAAATAAAAGCATAGCTCTACATTTGGTGTTCATTTCTTACCAACAGATTCCCTCTTATTGAATTATGGAATGGTTACATTGTCTTAATTCTCTCTATACTGTTTTCAGCTGTAGTGTTTTTCTTTAAGAAAGGGGTTTGTTTCCTCAACCTTGACTAGATTAAATCTGATCACTTTTAAGCCACTATTCTGCATTTAAATATGAGGACAAGAAAAGAGAAAGTACCTTTCTACAAACTCATCAGGAGTTTGCATCTTGGAGACAATTTATTTTATTGTTTTACTGTATTCAGCAAATAGAAAACCACAAGCTTGTGCTTATGGTATCAGCAGTCAAGGCTCTAGCCATAAGTAAAATGAATTACATGGTAGCCATAAGTTTAATATTTCGCTTGTGTTGTTGCCAGCTCCCTCTTGTTTGTGTAAATGATCTCCATGCACTCACTGTAGAAACAAACCTCTGGTGCTGGCCCAGAATAAGAATGTATTTGATTTTTGCCCCAGTGTTAGATTTTGAGTTCCTGTCTGCAGTAATTAATTATAAACCATTGCTCCCAGGCCTTCTTCTCTATTACTGTTTTCTAAACAGCAGCTCCTGATTTTGTATATATAATGATTATTATTTCTTCCCAGGTGTATTACCTTACATTTATCTATATTAAATCTCATTTCTCTTTCCTCTGTCCATCTCTCAAAAGTTGTCCCTAACCTTATTCTCCAGTGAGGAGAGATCCTTTCTCAGAGCTGCTTTGTTTACGGGATGCATTGCTGGAAGGGCGTAATAGGTAAAATAATTGTGTAGCTCTTCTAGATTTCATTTTCTCTTTTCTGCATTCCAATTCAGCTCCCTCTGATGTAGTCATTGACTTCAATTCAATCAAGAACAAGCATTTAAAGAGCTGGCTCATTGTCTGGATAATGGCAGTAGTCCAGTTATTGAAATTTCTTAATCCTTTGTTTGGATTAAATTTCTTGTTCTGTTCTGAAACAGGCACGGGGGATGAGAGAAGAGATTAAACTATATTACACTGCATCCCAAGCCTACAAAAAACATTTCATAAAAGCGACTTGTAAATACTCTCAGTGTCTGCTGTTTTTCTGCACCTGAAGGAAGTTGTTTAATTTCGTGCCAGCACTTTCATTTTGGCCTGTTTGGATTCAGCTGTGTCTCTACTGGACTTAAGTTTGATTTTTAGCTGACAGATTTTTGGTTCTGGGCTAGCTTTTGGCACAGCAGGCCCAGTACTGTACATCATCATTGATTTGTACCCCGATGTCTCTCAAGTCTTCTATAATTCTCTCTGCATATCAGGAAAATGAAGATGAACTAGCTGAGAGCAACCCTTCGGGTTTTAGATAGCCTCTGACAAAACCTTGCCCAGGAAGTAGATTTGCCTGATCCCAGCCAGCAGCCTAACTGAATCTGGGCAAGCCCCTCATATGGATGAGACAGTGAATCTTTTCCACCAGTGTCACTTGAAATGTTCCTGAAATGACAACAGTTGCTGCAGTAGCCTACTCAGGGGTTTGGGAGTTCCTGCTCCCTTCCTGGCTTTGGCACTAATGATCATGCAGTCCCGTAGGGAGTCAGCTCAGCAATGATGCTAATTAATTACCGCAGACAGGAGCTCAAAATGTAACACTGTGGAAAAAATCAAATGCCTGTGCCGTTTTGTCGGCAGCTGGTCTCTAATGGCTGCATTTGGGGAAAATCTTTAGCACAGCTCAGAGCAAAAGCTCGCTCTCTCTCACTCTGCTGTTAAAGAAACACAGTAGTGAAGGACGGAATAGTAGCAAATGCAACAAATTAGAAAGTGGTTGAAGTAAAATACAGGGTAAAGAAAAATTAGTTCTCAACAGTTTTAACAGTAGGGTGCTCTTAGGAAGGATACTGCTAGAAACTTAAGACTGGAAGAGACCATCTGGGTCACTGAGTCAGTCCCTGCAAACACAAGCTGTCATTCAATAATCACTGAGTCCAGAATGATCCACAGAATATTGACTCCGCATGCCTCCATACACAACAGGCCTCTTTCAACATCTTATAATAATCTTAAGACCCACTGTGAACACAAAAAGTCACCTCAATAATGCGCTTCAGGAAAAGAACAAGTGAAATCATGGACATTGTCAGTGTCTAAGGACACAGATTCACGATCCAGCCCTTCTCCCTTCCCCTTCTCACCACATGTACCAGCACACTGCATCAGATCAGGTCGCAAGTTTGGCTGAAAACTCACTGTATAAAATAGTGATTCATTTTCAGCTACATCAACTCCCTGAAACCAGTCGAGAATGAGCAGCTCTTTTTTTTGGCAAGCTTAGTTCTTGGCTGCAAAGCTCCCTGGACCGACCTACTGCTCAGCTGCACAAATACCAGGAGGTCCATGATAGCTCTGACTTAGATAAGGATAAACTGCTATGAAACTGCACTCCAGAGATGAAATTTCTCATTGCAGCAAAGCCAATCAAATGGCCAGCTGCCACTGAAAGGAGCAGTTCCATACAAGTCTGCCCCAATTGGCACTGCTACTCAATAAACCATTCAATAACTACTCACTTTTTATGGTGAGGTTTGTTTTCCTCTAGTTTAGCTTGCCATGGCCACCAGAAAAGTGGAAATGCACGGCCAAGGAGGAGGGGGAGAAGTAGAACGACCTCACTTTTTTGCACTGGCAAACTGCTAGAGTTGTGTGGTTGCATTGGAAAGCTGTGCTGCATAAGCAGTTCCCTTTGAATGCTCATATCTGCTCCTGTACCATTTGTGTGCCAGCACCCATAGTCATACAGCCTTGTGATGGACAGGATCAAGGACCTAATTAAACTCAAGAAGTCTGGAAAAAAAAACAAACATTTTTTTTAGCCAGAGGTGTTCCCTGATTGAGTTCACGTTAGAGCTGAACAAGATTTGCCTGCGTGATGGCAGAACAAGAAGAAGCGGATAGGCGTAGCAGATAAGGAGTTGGAGGAGCTGTGGACAAAATTTTCAGATGTTCCAAGGAGGTCCATTCCTGAGCAAGTGTTGGTGATAGCCTGCTTCAAGCACAGAGCTGGACTAGATGACTTCCAGACATCCCTCCCAAACAACATTTCTGTGATTTTATAATTCCCTACTACAGGAATTAAAAGCCATACACCAGTACTCACAGCAGGTTTTGTACATGTGCTAAATAAACTATACTAATAAGTGTATTTTAAACCTGCACAAGCTATTAATGACAATGTTTCTCTAACCAGTTTTTCATGTGTCCAGACTTAAGCCAGGCAGCTCTGTTAAATTTCAGCTCTTCTTGGGGAAAACACCTAACCGGGTGCTATTTCCACTCTCCTGCTGTCCAGGAAAGCAGTCACTCCGAGCTTTCTCAGAAGACTGCCACTGCGCTCTCTCAGTGCTTCTTTGCCCTTATTCCTCCCTTATTTCTTCTACTCTGAGCACAGCAGTAGAATAGTTCCTCTGCTTCTCTTCCTAATGTAGGACCCCTCCTACAGGAAGGACAAAATTCACTCTTTACAACATAGCCTTTCCCTCTTTATTTAGAAAATGTGAGATGACAATTTGTATGTTTTAGTAGGATTTATGTATCATCTAAGGTAGCAAAAAGGGACATAATATGACAGAAGATCTGGCAGGCACTGTTCCTTTCATTCACAGCACACATTAGGTAATGCGAACACACGTTCAGAGTGCAAGTGTCACACCTCCACAATTCCAGGGACTGTATCTACCAATCTATCCATACATGCAATGTATCCAGCAAATGTCAGCTGTAATATACAATAACTGTTTATTGGCTGTATGAAAAAAGGAAATTACTATTAGGATGTGACCTTGCTTTACACACAGCATCAGAAAAAACAGTGCCCATGATTCAAGAAGGAAATGTAAACCCTAGAAAAAATTCAGACAGAGGGCAGCAAAAATGATCCAGAGGTTGAAAAACAATCTCTAGGGTATAAGGTTTAAGAAATCTATTAAATCTATCAGAGAAGAGTGGTGACTGGATCACTGTGCACAGATATATACATATGGAAAAGATACTTGATATTAGGGGGGGGGCTTTTCAGTCTTGCAGACAGAAACGTAACAAGATCTAATGACTGGAAACTGGAGTTAGACAAATTCGAGATTGAAATAAGATGCAATTTCTTAGCAGTGCGGGTAACTAAACACTGGAACAACGTACCAGGGGAGGTGGTAGAGTCACCATTGCTTGGAGTCTTTAAGGCAAAATGAGGTATTTTCCCAGGAGACATACTTCAGTCCAGCCTCTAGGAAAACTCCTGAAGGAGATTAAGCAAAATGATGACTAAGGTTGCTTACAGCCTTCCATCCAGGAAGCCTTTTCCTACAAGTCTACGAATGCACCCCAACAGAGTGCCTGCTATGCTGTTTGAATTGGGGAACTGAGGCTGGGCCTACAGTATCAAATTTATAATGTCCCTTCTGGAAGAAATAGTGCCCTCGTATCCCAGGCACAAACTTGATCTAAATATTTATCATCTGCTAGCAGCAGATGGATTTTTTAAATAAAAAAAAAAAACAAGCCAGAAATCAAACATATACTGCCTATAAATATTTACGTAATTTTCATGGATAATGTTGGCTTTTGTGTGTCTCTCTTTAAAAGCATTTTGCTAAGTGCCATGACTTTAAAAGTCAGAGATATCTAGCTGTGCATGCATAAATTTTCCTGGCAGACACAGTGGGAAAAAACCTAACTGAAGATAGCATCAAAAAGGATTAAAAAAAAAGAAAAAAATATCCAACTTCGTTTTCTTCACTACTTACTCTGTGTGTGCCTTTCGCTTAGCAATATTATTTTTAAAAATCTATGTTCCTGCTATTGTGTGCTTACTATCACTGTCACACCTTGGATAAAAAAAATACGCTGACGACATTATAAAGTTTACAATGATTGCTCAAATCTTCAGGGAACCGGATCCCTCCCTGTGACATTAAACAATTTAGAAAACACCAGGAACAACCATTCCAATATCAAGAAGCTATTAATTTTCATCATTTTCATAATTTCACAGGTGTCAAATCTTAATCCATTATGCCCAAGTATATTATGCTGCATAGTTCCTTGCTGACTTGCCATGGGCTAATTATTGATGGTTCACTACATTCTAATAAAACCTCTATCTCATCTGTCTGTCAAATGGAAACGAAATAACAGAGAGAAGTTGCCAAAATGACTACTTGAGATCCTTTAAAAAACACAAAAGGGGAGAAAGATGTTCTATTACCCTCCATCCCATAGGTCATTCTGAACACTGCCTCTTAAACAATGTTTTTGTTTTGCTTCTTCAGTTTACCTTTTTCTTACTAAAAAGCACCAGCCTTCATACAAACATCAACTTGAATCTTCAAATTATTTTGAAAGAATGCTATGTTTATGGATATATTAATCAGTTATTTGAAGAGACAGCAATTCTGCAGTCAGTGCTTTGGGAATCTACTTGCCACCCAGTTACACAGACACAGAATTTATGCTGTAGTCACGATTGTATCTCTAACCTGAAACATTGCTTTGTCTCGCTGAAGGGGGAAGGTAGGTCTCCTGATAAATGTACTGGAGGAGACTGTGCTTTGCTCTTTGCCATACTGCTGTCTGCTTCCATGACCTTCCAGTAGATTCACAATTTCTATAAAGTTATGGTGAAAAAATTACCATCCCTTTCCTTCCTGCTCCTCTCAGTACTTATGGTCTTAATTAAGAAAACAGAACAGTTTTAAGAAGCTGCTACATTGGATGTCCATTTTTCCACAGCAACAACTCACAGCCTGAAATATACACTTAAAAGGGCATCTTCTGTTTTTACCAAGAGGGAGGTAATCCCTGGCACAAAGCCACATCTGACACCTGTATGTGGCAAATGCATCTGTTACTGCAGCTAAACCCTACAGGGGTAACGAACAAGAGGCCACGGGCGAACAATTTCTCTCTCTGGATGCACACATATGGCTTGATGCAGCAGTATGTGCGGAATCCTCCAGCCAGGTCTGAGCCGGAGTCACAGGCACTGTGTATTTGCATGACCACAGTGTTGTATCTAACCTAATTAGCACCATGTCCAACCTAATTAGCACCACCTACCAACAGGGTTAAGTACTTTGGGTGCAGCAGCACTCATATGCAAGTCTACAGCTGCTGCTTCCTATTCTGCAAGTAACTCGATGAGTATGTGCTCTGTTAAGGCCTGCGCTCTGTTGCATGGTGTAGAGGTGCCCTCTGTCATGTTTTTTTTTAAATAGCAAACACAAATAATTTTATTTTATTGCTTCCAAGGCAATGTGAAGCTTCACTCACTGCTGTTTTTCCATACATTTTCTATTTAACTGAAGAGGAAAAAATGCTTAGCATACCCAAATACTAGGATAAAATATGTTTAGGATATGCTTCTACATGTGTCTAAAAAGAACCCAAACAACAAAAACAACTAGGTGAAAATAAATCCCTAAGTCTCTATGCTCAGCTGCTCATATAAGCGCTGACTCTCTGCTATCTTGTCTCTGGGGCACTAATTTACAATTCTGTAAGATGTTACTGTAAACTGCTTAGTAGCAATGCTATGTTCATTTGCACAAGCATGAATGATGATCCAAGGTGTGAAGCAACAGAAAATCAGCCTCTGGTATTTATATATGACCTTAGGGAAGTACATCTCCTTCAGGGCATAGCTTTGGGAATTTTTGTTTTCCAAAAGAAAGATTCTGTGGCAGTTTAATCCCTTTTAGCTTCTCAAATAAACTGATAGAGTATGCCCATTTCAAGGTAATACATGGACACATTAAGTGTAGTAATGAAATCCAAAATTCCTACAAGCAACTAAACTGGGCACTATCAGCTGGCAGTTTACCATATGTGTCATGGTAGAAGAAATCTTGAGAGATTTGAAGGATGCAGCAATTGCTTCAGGGAGGGTATTCCATATGTTGAAGGTGACCAAAAGGACATCATTAACACAGCTATGAGAAAAGCAGATGGAGTAGATATGGAGACTGAGAGAGAAGAGGACAGCGGATGACAGGAAAAGGCAAAGTTGTGAAGTGTTGTGGTGCAATTGAGAACGCAGCTGAGCTGACAGAGCACCCAGCTGCTGCTGAGCGGGTGGGCTCCGTGGGCACTTGGCAGAACAGCCAGGCAAACCCTTAGAAGAAGTGAATGCTTCTGTGCCGGGTTAGCTCCCACAACTGGCTCACTTGGGTGAGATAAGCACCAGTGTTGGCACAAGGGAAGTGCCAGGAACCAACCCAGGACAAGGGGTAAGGAAGGAGGCGCAGCACTACCCTTTCCGCAGCAGCTAGCTATTAGCTTGGCTTAGCTCTATCATCAAAATCAGGTCACGGCTCAACAGCTAGCAACACCACTACATAAACCAGCATAAGCCATTGCTGCTCTGCAACCCCGCGTCTCTCACCACTTGTCTCTGCCCCAGACCCAACCCCTCAGCTGCACCAGCAGGAGTGCTGCCTGATAGACTAGATTGGAGAAATAAGCTGGTTGAGAAAGGTGCCTTTCCTCCCTACCCCATGCTGCTCTTCAGCCAAATCAGGTTCCTAATCTGGTTTACCACACAGCTGAACACCACTATGCCAGCAAACTGGCAGGCATATCAAAGAGACAGGAGCAGAGACTGTCTTAGACCAGCACAGCTGCCAAAAAAATTGTCAAACTGCACTCTCAGAGGGCTAGAGGGCTTGCAGAGACAGGGAAATCTATGGAGATATACTAAAGAGGTAAGTACAAAAAGGAGCCACAGAAATAGGCCAGGGAGGTAAGTGCAAGAATAGTGTTTCAAGGGACCTTTTTGACAGGTCAGGTCAGGCCAGGCATAGGGAAAAAAGCTGTTGTAAGCAGGATGAGAAATAACAAAAGCCTAAAAAAGCACATTTGTGATGTGGACAAAGATAAGAAGAGACTTTGGAGAAGAAAAGGAAACAAAATTCATATACATCAAGATAAACAGGTCAAAAAAAGAGAGTGGAGTCAAAGATGACTCCCAGGTTATGGGTCTGATTGACAGAGAGTAATTGTGTGCCTTCCAGGCAGGATCACAAAGTCCCTACCCAGGAAAAAACAGGGGTCCTTGTGTGGGGACTGCAGATGGAGTTTCAAGTCAGGAGTTCTCTGAAACACTATACGGCCTTTCCTAAACAGGTGGAAGCTTTTAATTCTGAATGAATTCCTATGTAGTTTTCTCAAATGAGCTTAAAAGCTACCATAATTGCACTTGCTCAAAATGGTAGAAGTGTCCAGTATTGACAGCATTGCCATGGAGGACAGGGACCAAAAATTCGTTAGATGTTTTGTAAACCTTCACATAAGAATCCAGAATGGGCCAAAGCCGCATCTTTTAGTCTTTACCTTTTTGAGGGGAGAAGGGATATTCAGATTCAGAATCCTTGACTCTGCCTCCACTGTAATTTTGCTACTGTCAAAACCTAGAGCTACAGCTAGGAGTGTTTAAGAGCTGGTTTTGAAGACAAATTATTACATCAGGATGGAAAATGAGTCCACATTTGTCTATTTCAGTAACGGAATGAAAAAGTAAGCCACTCTCACTTTTTAGAGTTACACTCAACTGCTGGAGATATTTCCATGCAATCTTGTCTCCTTCAGTGCCATCCAGTGGAATTAGTGTGAAATATCACTCCTATGCACAGGGAGGATATACAAAAATACCACAGCACACAAAACAGCTCTATATTTTCAGGAGGTGCTGTTCGTACCAGGTAAATTGCAGGTTGTCAGGGATATTGGTATAACAATAATGAAAAACAGAACCATGATTTTCAATAGCAATAATTCACATTAGATCTGACATTGTTGCCTGGAGTCTCAGAAAAGCTCCTTATATCATTTCTAAAATAGTTATTTCTGTCTGCAAAATATGTAGCACATACAAAATTCATACTGGTACAGCATGGTATAAAGATTTAATAGCATCCATTTGTGTAATGCACCTATCCACAACCCAAGCCAATAAAATATTAGTTGTAATTCTTCTTTTCCTCCAAGGCATGAACAGTTTGACTGAAGGAGCAGAGGTATCTAGATTTGTAGGTGCTTACACTCTCAATAATACAAGTATTTTTAAAACATATTCACACATATCTATATTGTATTACATATGTGTGTGTATGTAGACATGCGTATGTGTTGTATACATATATATGCACAAACATAAATAAAAGTTCAGTATGTTATAGCCTCATAATAGATTCTTTTTTCAGATAAGACCTCCTTGCCCTTTTAGTGCTTTCCTGAATCCTCTTGAATTACAATGAACTCATGCCAATATTTGCATTAAGATTCCTAAGGCTGTTTTCTTGCTTTTTCCAACTCTAGGGTAGAGCTGTCTGCCAAAGGCCTAAGGCTTCCTACCTAAAAACTCTTTAAAGGTGGCTTGCAAGATGGATTTCTACCTCTTTTGTTCCTTTATAGCACACAGAAAAGGCAAGAAAATATCTTACACTAAATTAGAACGGCAGAATATTTTCTTGGTCTTACTTACCCTAGCAGATGCCTACTGCAATGGAAAAAAACATTGAAATGCTAATGTCTCTGTGCTCACCGAGTTTTAATTTTCCTTTCTCCAAGTCTCTGTTCAAATCCCAGTGGTTCCTCTGTCAATGTTCCCCTTCCCATCACAGCTTGTCCCTTTGCTCAGGGTCAAGACTTGATTCTGTTTGATTTTGTCTGCTCTACCAATGTGCTCTCATTCTTCTGGTTTCCTCACTGGCTTCCACATCTATCCTCTCTCATTTCTCTTAGTCCTAGGCTCCTGGCATACAGTTCCCCCCCGATTCCTCATCTATATGTACTTGTCCCCTTCCCTTGAACTCGTTCTCCTTCATTTCTCCTTGAGAATTTAATTTCCTTCCTCACCTAATCCCAGTATCCTATCCCTATTACTCTCATGTTAAGCTTTTCTACCCCCTAGTAGTTTCAGTCTCACGGTATCTCCCACCTCCATACTTACTGTTTCCCTCCCCTCAGTCAGGTCCTTGTCCCCTCACCATTCCTATGAGACACACTCAAGCACCTGTGAAGAAGAGAAAACAGCAGCTTTTTGGGAGCACAGGGGATGGTCTCCATAGCCTCACTCTCAGTCCAGAGACCCACCCCAGTCCATAGTGGCAAAGAGACGTCTCTTTTGGGTCAAGTAGACTTGACTGCAGTAACAGCAAGGATGGTGGGGACACATGCTAAGTCAGGAATGTGGAAAATTCATTTCTTCAAAGGCTTATAAATTATGCCAAGTGTAGTCAGAAGATCAGACACTCCCCTCCCAATTCAGTTTTTCGTGACAAATTCCAAGTCTGCTCTAGAGCATAAAGGCATTTAAGCACTTCAGAGATAAGATCTCCACAATATTTTATCCTAGACAAAGCCCTTTTTTTCCTGCCTTTGTTCTTAGATCATGTTTGGTAGTAGTAAAGTCATCCTAAACTTCCATCCTCAGTATGGAAAATTTCACACCAAGCCACGGACATTTAGCAAGCGTGCTACCTAAAGCATAGTTTAGCAAGCAAAATTTAGCAAGTGGTATGCTATCTTTAGCTGTAGTTAAAGCTTAACAACCTCATTCAAAGGAAAACAACTGACAACCCTATTGTAGGCACTGTTGTATATTTCAAGTATAACATATTACTAAATGCAAAATAGTATTTAAGCTAGTAATAAGAGCACATATGTGTAAAGGAAAGCAATTATTAATTAAGCTCTTCATTTTTACCTTTAGTTTTATCCACTGCAATTACACAATACATTTTCCTCAGTTGAGAAACCTCAGAAGAGTGGATGATACAGAGCTGCTTACGGTAGGATAACAACAGTTGCATAACTGTGGTGAAATAAAAACACAGATTTACTCTGTGTAAACTTCCCTTCCACTGACATGCCTACATAGTCATTAATGCCCTTTTAGCAAGTATTTTCTTTTATTCCAAGGATTAGTTTACTGAACAGTAATGACTGGCTACCTTGGCACATGCAGTCACGTCTCGCTGGAAGTGCTGTCCCTTGCCTGGCTAGAAGACCTTCAACGATCTGCTCCAGCAGAACACGTACGTTATCTTAGGAAACAGCAAAATGTCTCTTCCCCATCCTTCTTCAAGCTGCATTTCTAATGAACTTAAGCCAGAGCTCTCAAGTGTTTACTTATTGCTTATAGCAGGGACCACCCTACAGATGGTGCTCAGAGGATTTATTGTGCCAGGCCAGTAAGATCCCACTGTTACTGCCTTTCTGCGGCAATAACTCTGAGCTTTATCTTTGCATTGCTGTGATGTTAAGGGCACACTTCTCATATTAAGCTGAATAAAGAGTGTCACTATATATTAACCTTAACTGCACAGAACATAATTGTACTCAATGGGGCTACTGCCCTCTGTGTTTCAGCAGGACTTGACTTTAAGGAAATAATAATTCACTGGTTTACAAAGGCAGAAATAAACTTTATTATACAGGAAGTGCAGGTGCAGTACTATGATTCTAGACACTGGAATGATTCACCTTGAGATTTTAGTTACATCTTGCCAAAAGAAGCTGTTATCAAGCCCCAAATGACTCTAACAACACTACTATCAATGTGGCATTTAGAAGTTCCTTCCCTAGTGGGAACAAAACCATCTCTTTTCTTCCAATGTTGAAAATTAAATGCACAGTATTAGCACCATCAATGAGGTGTTTAACTTCAAAATTGCCTTTCCTGGTGAGAATGAAAACGCTACTTGTTTCCTTTTTTAAAATTAACAGCAGTGTTTTTCTCTCTTTTCTACTACATGCACTTGTTTGATCAACCCAAGACACAGCACAGTATGTCTCTAGTGCTCAGAGAGCATTGCGGGTATACACCTATGTTTGTCTGTGCGTGCATATGCGTGACATCCCATGCTCCGGGGCTGCGATCTAGCCTGTTTCCAGTATGATTCAAGCACACAATAATAAAGTAGAAAGAATATGTCTGGAAAAAACAGGTAGGGAAGACAAAAGGCTTGATTTTGGTTTAAGTCATCTTTGTACCAACAACAAGGCTACGTCGATGCAGAACAAGCATTAGAGAAAATTAACCAAAAATTAACAGCATAAGGCGCCAAAAGGTACCAGATCACCGAAGTTGCTCACTACAGCCAAACACTGTTGTGAGCCATTCCAGAAGTGCGCAGGACTGTCCTCTGACTTTTCTCCAGCTGTCACCTATGCTTGTGTTCACATGTATGGTCAGCGGGCAAAGAGGTGAAATGGTTCTCAGTTCATTTGTTCTCTAAAATTGGGCACGAAAAAGTTGTTCTAATCAGTCCTCGAGCCACACTAGGACCAGATAATGTATTAGGCTCTGTAGCTGTGCTGAGTCTCCAACACTCCCGAGAACGATGCTTTTGGAGGAGCCCAGGACTCACAGGTGAGTCCGTATAATCTTATGCACATAGGGTGACCAAGAGCAGACACAAAACTCTGAGATGTGAAGGCCTACCTCTGATGTTTGGCATCAGGAGCTGTCATTCACCCAGCAACATCAGAACATGACTTCTGGGGATCCCTCTGAGTGTACAGGATGCCTCTATCACCCTCTGGAGTCTAACCCTCCCCAGCTCCTACTCTTAACTGGTATATGACCAGCTCAACATGGACTGGTCCTTAGTTGCTTCACTTCACAGCTCAGATGGTTGTGGAGGAGGACAGGGCATTCAAGGCTGTGCTGTTTGCTCTGCTGCCTCTGCAAGAGTACAGGCAGTCCTGCTACAGCTACTCAGGCCTGGCTGAATTCCTGCTGTCCCTGAGGGGCAGATCTCAAGCCCGGGCCAAGTCCCAACTGGCTTCGTCAGAAAGCAAACTGCTTCATTGAAGAGTGTGAACAAACAGGCTGGCAGCATGGACAATCTCAGCTTGAGTGCAAACTCAAACCTGTTTGCCAGGGATTCCGTTCACCCTTCCCTTCTAGGGTCTGTATTGATCGTGAAGTCAAGAATCGTGGTATCACAGACTCAGAGGTCTAGGAGACAGGCCCACCTCATTTCTAAGTGGAAACCCTCGTGTGACAGATCACGCCCCTCATATATTTGAGCCTACATTACTAGATAACCACATGCAGGACTGATACAACTAATGCCTGGAAACACATGGGTGACACTACGCTGGGGGTGGCCACAGTGCTGTTTCTAAACCTTCTGACATTGTTTCTAAACAAACCCATTGCTCCAAGACACCCACACCAGAGAGTATACAAACTTTCTGCCCTCTTCTTCCTCTACATGCAAATACAAAACAATAGAGAGTCTGTCAGGTCCCATCCCACTCATTACTGTTCGCTCGCTCTCCGTCACTGAATTATTATTCTTGCCAATGCACAAGACAACATTGCGTGGGTGTCCTGGTTTTGGCTGGGACAGAGTTAACTCTCTTCTCAGTAGCTGGTACAGTGCTGTGTTTTGGATTTAGTGTGAGAATGGTGTTGATAACACTCTGATGTTTTAGTTGTTGCTAAGTAGCGCTTATCTTCAGCCAAGGACTTTTCAGTTTCCCGTGCTCTGCCAGCAAGCAGGTGTGCAAGAAGCTGGGAGGGAGCATAGCCGGGGCAGGTGACCTGAACTAGCCAAAGGGGTATTCTATACCATGGAACGTCATGTCCAGTATATAAACAGGGGGGAGTTGGCCGGGAGGGGCAGATCGTGGCTCGGGAACTAACTGGGCATCGGTCAGCGGGTGGTGAGCAATTGCATTGTGCATCACTGGTTTTTTTTCTTTTCCCCCCCTTCCTTTTTTTGTTATATTCCTTTTCATTACTATTATTATTATTTCATTATTACTATTGTTAGTATTATATTTTACTTTAGTTATTAAACTGTTCTTATCTCAACCCACGAGTTGTTTTTTTTTTTTCCTTTCCTCCTCCCCACCCCACTTGGAGGGGGAAGGGGGAAGCGGCTGCGTGGTGCTTAGTTGCTGACTGGGGTTAAACCACAACAGCGGGCTAACCAAGAAAGTGAAGGAAAAGCACTTCCACTCTAACAATGGATACAGAACAAAGGTGCATTGGACTATTTTTTTCTGGCTTAGTTTCCTTAATCACTTAGTTCTGCATCATAGAGGTACTACAAGTTAAACCACTACATAACAATTTCCATGAAATAAGACGTTAAAGTCACTTAAGGAGAAACACTCCTTCCTTAAATGCAATCTATCTTGTAGTTCACTTCACAATGACATCTAGGTGTTAAAAATTGAAAACTTAAGCAAACACAGACTTCTAATTCAGGGGGAAAAATCAATACAGCTCTCCCGTGACAGCCCTTTGGAATTCAAAACTCTCTCCTCTGTTGCACTAATTCAGCAAGCACCATCTCGGCAGACTGAAGCTTGTGGTATTTTCACAACGTGCTTATTAATTCTTCACACAGAATTCTCCAACTGGTTTTGAATCAAATTCTGGGGTAAACTTTTGCAACTTACAGACAGCCTACAGAGTTGCAGGAGCAACTATCTGAACCCTTTGTAGCCAGCAGCCCTCATACTTAGAACCCCTCATTTAATGTCTCCTCCAAAATGCTACAACCACCCATTTCCTTGCCACTACCTTCCTATCACACGCCAAGGAGGTAAAAACGCAAATTGATCGCATGAACTCTGACCTCAGCAAGGCTGGAATGAATCTGTAAGCAGAACTTTTGTTCACACTTTTACCAGGCAGAATACAAAGTGGGGAACCATGCCCATGCCATCTCTTTTCCCCTAGCACCCCAAAAATCTGAGAAAAGGATGGGGAAACAGCCAGTCTGTCATAGGCTCAAGGGCTGAGGATGGCACGTGAGCAGCTCTCCAGAAGCTTATGCTCCTTTAAGTATGAGCCTGAATGCAACAATTTGTGTGCGGTATCCACACGCGCACTGTGAGAAATCTCAGGCTTCAGCTACGCTAAAAAAAAAAAAAAAAAAAAGAAAAAGAAAAAGAAAAAAAGCCAAACCCAACCCAATCCGTGGGCCGTATTAAAATGCCTATAATGGAGTACGCTCAAACGGGCACGGGAAGCGAGGTGTCTGAGGGGCGACGTCCTCGCTGTCACCCCATCGCCAGCAGGCAGCCCCGTCCCGGCTCCCCTCCCGCCGCCCGAGCACAGCCCCGCCGCGCCGTGAGGCACCGACCCCCCGCCCCGCGGCCGCCCGCCGACCGTTAGGGCGGGGTCGGGGCGCGCGCCGTTCCCCCTCGGGCCGTTGGCAGCACAAACGACCCCCCCGCCCCCCCCCGCTCCTGCCCTTCGCGCACCGCAAAGCAGCCTGGGGCGGCGGCGGGGTGCCGCGCGCGCCGGTTGTGAGGTCATCCCGCGCGGCCGGAAGGAGCGGAGCGGTTGTTTCCGTTGTGAGGGGCGGAGGAGGGCCCCGCGCGCGGAGCCGGGGCGGGCGCGGCAGGAGGGAGGCGGGGAGGGCCATGGCGGCGGGGAAGGCGGCGGCCGAGCCCCTGGGGCGGACGGCGGAAGAGGTGGCTTGGGCGGAGGCGCTGCGCGGGGCCTGCGAGCCCGAGCACCACTGGCGGCACCGCCGGGAGTTCCTGCTGCGCAACGTGGGGGAGCCGCCGGCGGCGGGCAGCGCCCAGCTCCAGCGCCTGGTGTCCCTCTCCATGGTGTGGGCCAACCACGTCTTCCTGGGCTGCCGGTGAGTGCGGGCCGCGGCGGCGGGGCCCGCGGGGGGCGGCGCGGCGCGGCCGCCTGACGGCGCCCCTCCCCTCCTCTCCTCTCCTCTCCCCTTGTCGCCCCTCCAGGTACCCGCCGCAGGTCATGGAGAAGGCGCTGGAAATGGCCGAAGGCATCCAAGTGACCGGCGCGCCTGTCCGCACCACGAGAGATGAACTGGTTGCCAAGGTGAAGAAAAGAGGCATATCAAGTAGCAATGGTTAGCAGATCATAGCTGTGACAATACATAGGAGTCTAGAAAATGCTTGTTGTTGAATGTTCTCTGTTTACCTCGGGCTTAGAAAGTAGTCGAAATAATTTACTTTTTAAATTCCTCGTTAATCATTTCCCCTCTCTGTGCTATTTTTTCTTCATACAATACCTGTAAAATAGATGTAGTGCATACGTATTCTGTTGGTAATGTAGAGCTCTTGTTTTGAATTTCTACAACTGGTGCACTTTAAGCTGATTATTTTTTTAATGCTGTGTAGACTATTGTACTCCAGCTTAAATGTATTCTTCTTACTTTGCCTTTAGTTCTAGTCAGACGTTATTGCTTTGTGAGAAACTTGGTTTCTTAAAGAAGTTCTTAAAGTATTATTTTCAAAGATGTTTTTATGATATTAGTAGACAAAATACACTTTTCTTTTTGTTTTTAGGTCAGATAGTCTATTTAATGTACTTTGGTCATTTTTGGTTTGGACTTTAAGAATAGAAACACATACTTGCCTATGGGTCCCAAACCAAAACCTGAAATCTTGCACCTGAGTATTTTTAGATTTTTGTCCAAAAATACTAAAATATTCTGAAATAGTAGGTTAACATTTGAATTTACAGTTCAAGGTGTATTCTTAATATATACCTTTTAAATTCGCAGAGATTATTGCTAGAAGTTTTTAGAAAATTGATAAATTGCCTCTAGATGGATATTTCATAGTGCAGAAATTAAAGAGGATAACATACTTTACTTGTTTTGCAGAAGGGGTAGAGGAACCCTCCAAGAAACGAGCTGTTGAGAAAAGCAAAGATTCTAAGGATACTGGAAAGGATGTGAAAACGACCAAGGCAGAAGCCCCAAAGGAAACAGAGAGCACATTGCCAAAAAAGCAGGAAAAAGGTACTAGCAAAGATCCAGAAAGCTCCCAGTCAACTTGCAGTTCAAATCAAGAAATGGTCACAGCATCAGACAGAGAAACAGAAGGAAAACCTGCTAATGCTGAAAATACTACTGAGCAAAATCCGTCTTCATCTGAAGAGCAAGGAGAGAAGCCTTGCTCAAATCCACCTAAGGAAAGCAAGTGTGAAACTGTGCCGTCACCTGAAAAGAAAACTACAGTAAGTGCAGCGCCAGCGGCCACCAAGAGCGCCCCGCAGGCAGAGGCGGTGCCAGCGGCCGCGCCAGCGGCCGCCAAGAGCGCCCCGCAGGCGGTGGCGGCGCCAGCGGCCGCCAAGAGCACCCCACAGGCGGCGGCAGCGCCACCAGCCGCGCCAGCGGCCACCAAGAGCACCCCGCAGGCGGTGGTGGCACCACCGGCCGCGCCAGCGGCCGCCAAGAGCACCCCACAGGCGGCGGCGGCGGCAGCCACCAAGAGCACCCCACAGGCGGCGGCGGCGGCAGCCACCAAGAGCACCCCACAGGCGGCGGCGGTGGCAGCCACCAAGAGCACCCCACAGGCGGCGGCGGTGGCAGCCACCAAGAGCACCCCACAGGTGGCGGCGGTGGCAGCCACCAAGAGCACCCCACAGGTGGCGGCGGTGGCAGCCACCAAGAGCACCCCACAGGCGGCGGCGGCAGCCACCAAGAGCACCCCACAGGTGGCTGCGGCGCCGGCGGCCACCAAGAGCACCCCGCAAACAAGTGCTACATTGCTGTCTTCCAAAAACCAAGCGAGTGCCCCAGCATCAGTGTCCAAGAGCGGCACTCAGGCGGGCAGCTCGCTGCTGCTGGCCCCCAAGAGCGGGACTCAGGCCGGCACCTCACTGCTGCTGGCCTCCAAAGGCACTGCTAAGGCGGGCTCCTCCCTCCTGGCCTCCAAGAGCAGCGCCGAGGTGGCTGCGTCGCTGCTAGCTGCTCGGAGCGGCACTCAGCAGGGATCCTCACTGCTGACTTCCAAGAGCAGCGCTCAGGTGGCTGCTTCGCTGCTGGCCGCTCGGAGCGGCGCTCAGCAAGGTCCCTCATCACTGGCATCCCGGGGTGGCGGCCAGGCAGGTGCTTCCCTGCTGGCCTCCAAGGGTGGCACACAGGCAGCTTCACCACAGCTTGCCTCCAAGAGTGGCTCGCAGGCAGGTGAAAGCCCTGCTAAGGCTTTGTGCAAACCGTTAACCAGCGAAGATGCAAAGGAAAGACAACCTTTTTTCAACAGACTATACAAAGCTGTAGCATGGAAACTGGTTGCTGTCGGAGGCTTCAGTCCTAACGTAAATCACGCAGAACTTCTAAACTCATCTATTCAGTCTGTCAAAGCTACGTTAGATGTTGCTTTTGTTCCCCTGAAGGAACTTGCAGACTTGCCTCAAAATAAGAGCTCTCTAGAAAATATAGTTTGTGAACTGAGGTGCAAGTCTGTCTACTTGGGTACTGGCTGTGGTAAAAGTATGGAAAATGCCAAAGCGGTTGCTTCAAGAGAAGCTTTGAAATTATTCCTCAAGAAGAAAGTTATTGTGAAGATATGTAAAAGAAAATACAAAGGTAGAGAAATTGAAGATTTGGTACTTCTGGATGAAGAATCAAAACCTTCGAATTTACCTCCAGCTTTAAGAAATCCTCGTGAGATCTTGTAGGGGAGAATTGCTGTTTGTACCGTGTATAGTATTTCAACACAAGGACTGAAGGTTAATTTTGTACTTTAAAAACGTAGGCTTCCAGATATTTTGTATTTCTTTCTCAGTTTTGCAAGACAATGATAGTCCTTTCACTTGGTAGCAATTGTATAAAACTTGTTAGAGATGACAAGTGTGCATTTAAAGGTATGCCTTAATATATAGCGCACACTAGTGTGCTGTTTTATTTGCAAAATAGTCTACCTAATTCTTCTATTTTTAATTAAACAAGGTACAATTTGCTGTTTAAAACCTGACAATTTTGTAATTCTTACGATTTAATGGCAGTGTGCTCAATTGTCTACCATGTCTTTTTTAGCCACATAGAAGTATGTATATAGGGACCATAATACTTGAATGATTGAAAGTTGTTTAAAAATTTCAATCAAAAAGTTGAATTATCTGTTTCAGGCTTGT
This sequence comes from Gymnogyps californianus, assembly GCF_018139145.2. Taxonomy (NCBI): domain Eukaryota; kingdom Metazoa; phylum Chordata; class Aves; order Accipitriformes; family Cathartidae; genus Gymnogyps; species Gymnogyps californianus. The sequence goes on along the minus strand of NC_059474.1, from coordinate 37,246,633 downwards.
TGCTTGTAATGTTCACTGTTGCTCATACTAGGAGAGAAATAGTTGGTTGACTATTTTTATGGGATGTTTTCATAACACTCACAATATAAATGATACCCTGATCCCATTTAACATACTGGCAAATTATCAATTAGCAGTCAAGTCACAGCTACTTCAGCCACCAAAACTCTGTCAGCGCATTTAATTTATATTGTGAAATATCATTTACAGGTTTTTTTCAATAAACATGGATTTCTATACTAAGCATATTTTGACTGCTACTAAAACAATAAAACCTCTGGGATATGCTTTTATAGTACTTTGGTTTTGGCTATTAAATATTCCAGCCATTTCAATAACATTGCAACACCTTAAGAAAGGCTTTACTTCGAGTGGCTTCAAGGTGTAATCCCACAACGATGAGTTGTTTTCTTTGGATGCATAGCTGAAATACTGTAAGACTGATAAGAGTGGACCTATAGAATATCTATTTCTACTTTTGTAACACCAAGATAAGCAAAATGAAGATGCTGCTGTCTGCTAGAGACAGTCAGTGTATTGTAAAGCATTCACACTAACTGAGCCCTTCCTCTGCTACATTTTTACGCCATGTACAGAATGGTTTGAAGCAAAGGAAGTGGGAGATGACCTTTTATTTTCAGTGTTACTGAAATACCTGCACAAACTGCATGTTTTGATATATTGGATAATGACATGTAATTGTAAAAACATAATGTCTTCAGTGCTATTTTGAATTTATCTTGTCCGATTACAGTAGTTGGCATCATTTAGTGGCGACCTTACACTTGACTGACAGATCCGTTGATCGAGTACTACAGGAGTGAATAGCAATTCCTGGGATCTCAGTAGTATATATGTCCACGTAAAGACTTCAAGTTCTTTTGTGATTTTGGGACTAAACCACGATGGCGTTGTTACACTGTACCCTACGTGATTTTGAACAGCTGTGGCTGTCCGGTCCGTAGCACCTGAAGCCTGCAAGGCGCTCGCGCTTCCTGATGGCCGGTTGAGAGCTTCCTCCGTCTGACCCCTGTGCTTCTGTGCCCTCGGTCGCCCTTCGCTCTAGTTAGGTTTCTCAGGAGTTCCCCCTCGGTGTTTCTGGAGCACCACCCGGCGTTGGGAACGCAGAGCATCAAATTGCGTCTTACACAGCCTAAGAATTGGTGCGCGCTTCTAGGGCAGAGCGAGTTTCGTGCTGTATTTAGGAGTTGTGGTATTCACGCCAGGAAGCGCGAGATCTGTTTTCAAATTCTCACCCTGTTCAGGTGGAGACACCGAATGACTGTTTTTGCGGGGCTGTGCCCTCTGAGGTACAGCTTTTCTAGCTGTTAGTTTGGGCATCTCCAGATTTCTGGTTGAGAATTTTGCAGCATGTCTTGCCACGTGAAAACCTGTGTTTCCCATCTGTAAAGCGAAGCTCACAGTACTTACTGACCTCAAGGGGGGGGTTAGGGTAACTGTGTTAAAAGGCTGAGGTGCTAGATGCCTTTTTTTAAAGTCCTGACTTAAGCTTACTTTTTTTAAAGTTTTTGAATGTTATTCCTCTTTGATGTTTGGTTGTGATTCATTAAAGGATGAGTCTGTAGCTACTCTTAATAGAAACTGAAAGTTGAAGTGTGTTATTTTTATTTCACATTCTGCATGGAAAGCAGCTCAACAAGGAGATTCTAACATACAAGTAAATAAGCATTAAGTATTTGAATGAGAATTTATTAATATTCTATTAACCCTAGAGGAAGAAAGAAAGAATTTCAAAGAACTGGCTGTGGCAAGAAGTCTCTGTGCAGTCCTGTCAGTTCTAAAACCTCTGGGTCTCCCTTCCAGGTACTGTTGTGGTCTCTAGCGATTGGGATGCTGCTCTGTAATTGGCAGACCTTGCTGACGAGGACCGGCTAGAACAAATGCCCTAACACCGTAGGCGTGCAGAGTTGTCTCGGGGGCAAATGAAACCGGCCAACCGAAAGAAAAACTGACCCTGTTTTTTCTGCGGGAGTACAGGAAATTGCAGTCATCAAAAATGACTCCTGTTTCCTCTGAGGGCTGCTAGAACAGCTTAAGGACGTACTGTTGGTGCCTCACGGACAGCAGCCCAATCGGTTGCTGTCGTCAGGTTACCAGGTACGTACCCAGTGAGGGGGCTACCGGCAAAAGCTCGTTTTTTCCAGTTCGCGGGGGAATGAAGTGACGCGGGAATGCCTCACGGGTGGCGCTGGCCGCAAGGCGGCGCTAGAGCGTCCCGCCGGCGGGACTCCCGCCTCCCGCCCTGCGCCCCGCCCGCCCCGCGCAGGCGCTGCCGCCGGCGGCGCGGGGGGCGTGGCTCCGCCCCCGCAGCCGCCTGAGCTGCCCGCCTCGGGGGCGGAGCCGCGGCGCTCAATTTGCTTAATACATTCCCGGGGCGGCGCGGTGCCCTCAGTGGGACAGGTATCGCGGCCAGCTGGGAGCGCCATGCTCCTCCGCGGGTGGCCGAGCGGCCGCCTGTCTGTGCACCGCCTGCGGACACCAGTAAAAAGCGAAACGGGGCGGCGAAGAGTCTTCGCTCTGCCCTTGAGGTTCTCCTGGCTGGCGCGTCATATAAGGCGGCGGCGGCGCCATTGAAACGCCGGGATGCTCTGAAGACCTGCTCGCTAGGCCACGCACGGAGGACACTGGTTCCTCACGGGCCCCGCGCCCGCCTAGGGGAAAGTCCCCGGACCGCCGGCAGAGAGTGCCGGGCGCTGCCAGCGCCCTCGCCCGCCCCACCTCACGCATTCCCCGCCGAGACGCCCGCGGGCCGAGCGGGTGAGCGCGGGGCGGGCTCTCGTCACGGCCACAGACACGCAGGTAGTGCGCAGGCGCACCAACAGAACGGGGCTCACTCTCAGGCCATCCCCTTTTAGCGGCCCCGGCTCCCTTTCGGGCGCCCCGGCGGCGGGCCGGTGCCTGAGCCGCGCGGGCCGGGCTGGACTCCCCCAGCGGCGGAGCACCAGGGGGGAAAACTTACTGCTGCGTGGCAACTTCCCCGGGGCAGCGGAGCTGTTCGCAGGAAGAGCAAAGCACGCGTGGGGACACACTGCTTCCCCGGCCCGCGCCCCCCTTCTCCTCGTACCCACGGGCTTCAGGGTGCCTCCTGGCGTACTGACTCACTCCGGGAGGCACTCGCCTGACGAGCGCCTGTCCCTGCCCGAAAAGGCTTTCCTTCCCTCCTTCCCTCCCTCCTTCCTTCTTCCTTCCCTGCTCCATGAAGAAGCACGAGGCCAGATGGAAGTATCTTGTCACGTTCGTTTGCACCACGCAAAAGTTAAACATCAAGCACAGGAGAGTGATGCGTATGCGAGTGACAGCACAAAAGCTGACATAGCACAGAGTACAAACATCATGCTTCTCCAGTGCAGCAGTCACTTACACGCACTCTGCTGTGCAGGGCTCTGAGTGCAGGGCGTACCCCTGGTTTCCCCTGCTCACCTGGGCCTCCTCAGAGAAGGCCGGCACCTCCGACCAGTGAGTGCCACCAGTGTTATCTGCCCACTCTAGGCAGATTCTCATGTGTCCTGGTGTCAGCTGGGATCGAGTTAATTTTCTTCTTAGTAGCTGGTATAGGCTGTGTTTTGGATTTAGTGTGAGAATGATGTTGATAACACTCTGATGTTTTAGTTGTTGCTAAGTAGCGCTTATCTTAAGCCAAGGACTTTTCAGTTTCCCATGCTCTGCCAGCAAGCAGGTGTGCAAGAAGCTGGGAGGGGGCATAGCCGGGGCAGCTGACCTGAACCAGCCAAAGGGGTATTCCATACCATGGAACGTCATGCCCAGTATATAAACAGGGGGGATGTCGTGGTTTAACCCCAGCCAGCACCTAAGCACCACGCAGCCGCTTCCCCCTCCCCCCTCCCAGTGAGGTGAGGAGGAGGAAAGGAAAAAAAAGTAAAACTTGTGGGCTGAGATAAGAACAGTTTAATAACTAAAGTAAAATATAATACTAACAATAGTGATAATGAAATATAATAATAATAATAGTAATGAAAAGGAATATAACAAAAAAAGGAAGGGGGGGGAAGAAGAAAAAACCAGTGATGCACAATGCAATTGCTCACCACCCGCTGACCGATGCCCAGTTAGACCCCGAGCCGTGATCCGTGCCTCCCGGCCAACTCCCCCAGTTTATATACTGGAAATTTGGGGATTGAACCCGCAACCTTTTTGCGTTATTAGCACCACGCTCTAACCAACTGAGCTAACCACTGGACATGGCTTAAGATAAGCGCTACTTAGCAACAACTGAACATCAGAGTGTTATCAACATCATTCTCACACTAAATCCAAAACCCAGCACTGTACCAGCTACTAAGAAGAGAGTTAACTCTGTCCCAGCCGAAACCAGGACAGGGGAGTTGGCCAGGAGGGGCAGATCACTGCTCAGGCATCAGTCAGTGGGTGGTGAGCAACTGCATTGTGCATCACTTGTCTTTTCTTGGGTTTTATTTCTCTCTCTTTTTTGTTATATTCCTTTTCATTACAATTGTTATTATTATATTATTATTATTATTATTCTTAGTTAGTAGTGTATTTTATTTTACTTTAGTTATTAAACTGTTCTTATCTCAACCCACGAGTTTTACTTTTTTTCGATTCTCCTCCCCACCCCACTGGGAGTGGGGGAGCGAGCGAGCGGCTGTGTGGTGCTTAGCTGCTGGCTGGGGTTAAACCACGACATCATCCTTACGGTCCCTGATACTACGCCCGATGATGCTGCCTGCAGTAATCACCCACGTAAATACTAGCCATGCTGATAAACCCAATTAATTTCATAGGCAGTGCTGTTCTTGCCTCTAGTGTGTCAAGCAAATAACACATCACCGTGCTCGACTCCATGGAATTAAGCCCTCTGCTCGCCTACAGTCACGTCTGGGTATGAAACACGACAGAAGAGCACTGGCAGAGATCTCCAAAATAACATCAAGTTCAGGCATCTTGGGCCCAAAAAATACGATTAATGCTCCCCTTATCCAAACAGCACCCAAGCAGCCAAGAGCCAACACTTCCTTCTGCTTCATGCTCTCTTAGTATTTGTGAAGCTCCTGTGGTGAGCCCAGGTCTGCTAAACTAGCAGCGTCTGTCTTTTTGGTTGAGCAACAGGCACATGGCCTATATGTAGGCACTGTACAGTTTGCAAACCCTGCTGGTGCCCAACATCTGCCGTTCTTCTTCCAGCAATACCCTCACGGTGACGTCTTTTCAGCCGTGTCAGACCCCTGTGCTAGGCAGAGGAGACCAGCATGCAGAGCGGGGAGTAGCTACGACAGCTCTGACTGCTGCACACAAGAGCTTTGAAAAGGTGCACAAGGGGCTGACAAACCACCTGGCTTGAGCTGTGATTTTGGTTGCTCTCTTAGCCACTTGAACTACTTCTGTCTTTCTCTCTTTTCTCCCGTAATTCTTCATGTGATCAGCTATATGTACATGGGAAAACAGAGATTTCAAATTAAAACGCTATCAAAGAACCCATCCCAAAAGAAACAACTCAACTAGGCCACAGCTCTGTGAAGTTCTCTGTTTTTTTGGTTGAGAAACTGTAACGAAATCCCAGTCTCCTAGTTTCACCTGCTAAAAGGGATGTATCTAAGGCTTCATGAAGCTAACGTTTCATGATCTGTCATCCCTCTGTAGTGCAGGTAGCACCTGCAGTACAGGCTGAAGACCACAGACAAGCTTGTGCAGACAAGCTGAAGCTTGTGCAGTGACTGATGTGGCTTTTTCTTTTTTGGCCCTAAAGATTGTGCTATAGCACCTTAACAATTTGGGCTGGTTTTCTCTGTGCGTGGACAAAATTCTCTCACTTGTACTTTATGGTTAATGTTGGTCTTCAAATTTGTTAACAGGAGAGAATACGTCAAAAATCAGACTCATCTTGACTATAGATGACAATAAGCTGACATGACATGGTCTAGTGGTCCAGAGACTGAGGGGAAAAAGCACACATTGAAAGAGTTTTGATGCTGTCTCTCTCTTTCACTAGGCAGATCTGTCCCCCAGCTTTATAAGTTGCAAACTGCAGAGAAAATAACAGCAATATCTGCTTAATAGAATATTTTTAAGCTTTTCTTTCAGCTAAAATGTGCATTTTTGCAATGTTTTGCATAGTGTATAATATGCCACACTCTTTGTCCATTTAACAATTAACTTGTATTTGCGTGCCTTCTAGATGGTTCTGTTAGTTACCACTGCCACAGTGAAAGTATTGCCATCAGCTAGGTTATGTGTTTTTAAGAAAATATTGTCATGTATGCCCGTTATCCCTGCACCACCCCCCATTTTAAATCTGCTGTCAGGGAGTATCAATTTTTAGGCTGTGATTAATTCTGCTCCTCTTTCTTGCATGAATTTAAACCTGTACAATTTCACTGAACCCCTGCGATTACAGGAAGACAGTTACTGCACGTGGCTGAGCTAGGATACTTGCCAGCGTAGAGCTGGCCTGAGTGGAGTGTTACCAGCACTTGCATGTGACTATTCAGACATACGGCTGGCCTGTTGTACGTGACAGCAGAGGTTTCCACCTGCACTAAAGACACACTCACATACAAGCGTTCAGAAAAACAGGCTTTATGTCGATACCTGGTAATAGTTTCAAATACGTTGTAGGCTAATTTTGAAAATGGCACGAGAATTTCTGAGCACAACTGCCTGTTGCGAAGGCAATGGAAGATTGAGTTCCAGTGGTTACCAGTTAGGTATTTTCTTCCTCCAGTAACATTCCTGCAACTAAAAAAGCATTGTTCAGCTCTGACATCTGAGCCTACAGCCCTTTTTAAAGTTTGAATTGTCACCGATGACCAAGTAACATTAATTGTTAGGCCCAAGTGGACTGTGAAATGACTTGTTTCAAATGCCACTGTCAGAGATGAATCACATTGGGCAAAAGATACTTTGTCACTAGTACGAAAGCCGATCTAACCAATGTTTGCCCAATTTTCTAAACCCTCTGGTGTTCTACGTTTTAACTGCAGTCTGAGAGACAAACTGTATTCAATCAGATGCTGCCCATATTTTGACAATAGCCTCCGACCCCAAATCCTTCCTTAGTTTGGAGCAAATGTCACATTTCTGTTTATTATTTTGGGGAAGAGGATGGCTGAGAGGCTAAGGATCTATTAATCTTGTTTAACCAATAATTTTTCTCACAGTTACAACTGAATAATAAAGCAAATGTAAACTCTGTCAGTTCTTGGAGAAAAGTGTACATAGGTCATATGTTAGTAGTATAGAATAATACTAATTTCTGGTAACTTGGAGTAAGTGGTGGCACTGAAAAATTTGCATAGCAGCAGTACCCCTAAGAAACACATAATGCAGGTGACTTGGTGCTACAGAGTTATTTTAAAGATATGAAATTACTCTCTGGTGCTATTTGCAGTGACTTTTCAGTTGCACTAGAGATTAATCATTTGTACTAGGTTTGGATAAGCAGATTCAAAAGAGAAAAAAAATCCACACTAGGAGGGAAATAAAATGAGGCTTCCTCCTGTTTGGTGTGGAGTTTTAATGACATATGCCAAAACTCTCTTCAAGTTTTCAGGGGAAGTCTGAAATTCATAAATGGTAACTTTAGGCAGGTAATTACCCCATTTCTGCATACGGAGTGGAATTCATTTCACTGACACCTGTGACAACAGACCTGGGCTCCCCTTACAGTCACTGGAGACATTTTTAGGGCAAGACTTATTTATACTAAGATTCTCATTCGATGTATTTGGCTGGATGACTTCCACCTTTATTTCCTGAGTTGGAAAGGAAAGTTAACACATATGGGAGAGTATTACGAATGTCTTAAACCATCAACTACTGAAACTTCCTGCAGGTGCGCTGCCTGCCCTCATTTCACAATCTTGATTACAAAGGTGCAATTGTGTATATTTGTTCCTCACAAGAGGAAGAAGAATGTGTTTTTCACATGACCTGTGCTGAGTCGCAGCGTCACAGACACGCAGCATGCATGTTAGCCTGTAGCTCAGGTAAGAGCACACAAAAAATCCTTTGTTTATTGTGGGCAAAAGGGGCTCAGTTCTTTTCCATTAAAGTCACCTGGATTCTTCCATTTACTTGAACGGAAGAGGATCAAGCTTCAGGGCTCAAGTAAGACAGTAGAGATGGTTGCCACATATTTGCATAAGATTAGCTTGTTACCATTCCGCACCTGGCTCCCCTAAACATCATCTGCACACTTCCCGAGTTCTTTGGCATGGCGACTGGCTCTGGAGCAGGAAAGCAAATGCACCCGTCATTTATGCTTTAAAATGGCAGGTGAGGAAGAAGAGTCACTGTCTGAAAGCTGTTTCCTGAAGAGGAAAACAGGGATGTGTTACTTCAGCCATGAGCGGACAGATCCATGTTGTAAATGACAGGGAATGATCCATGTGGCTCTGTCCATCGCAGTAGCCAGATGCTGCCCCTCAGCTGGTTAGCAGTGTCCCCCCTCCTCTAAGGAGCTGCAGTTCCCATGCCAGCCAGCATGCTCCATAGCACCTGTGAGAAGTTGGTGCTGTCCAGCTCCTGCTGACTTCCAGAGGGCATTCTGAACAGAATGGATACTCTCAAAAAGGAGCAGTGTGGTTCTGCTCAAAACAAAGTGACAATATGTCAGTATGCTCTGATGGAAGCAATGATGTCATATAAAAGTGAATTCCTTAACATCTCCCGCCTTGGGCCTATCAACTTCTCAAAACACTTTTGGGTACAGCCATGGAATTAGAGTATGGAAGCTGAATGGGAACAACTGTAAAAAGAGATAAACAGTCATTACAAAACAAAGCACAAAGTAAACTTAGTTTGCACACTTTACTCCATTTTTCACTGTGCTCGTGGTGAGATAAACAGAACTCATCAGTTTGAAGAAAAAAGATGACCTGGATATTGTAGCTGCCTTCTTCCCCATGTTAATACAAGTCTACTGATCACTAATTTGGGCTCAGGAAAAGATTTTCTTTTAGGGCATATTGGCAGAAAACTTGGCTCTACTTTTTGAAGAGATGTTTGCATTTGGATGAAGAAGAACATACATCTCCTGATCAGTGCGGGATGTTTGTTACTTGGTGCTAGAGAGCTCTTTGATACAGCTGAGGACAAGGCTAGCTGGGAAAAACCCACATGCCAGTGTTTTCAGGAAATGTACTGGTTTAGTTTATCACCTTATTGAAACGATCTGCTGTTAGCCCATGTCTTATTTTTAGGTGTCCTACACTTATGTAAATGAAAGAGAAAAATAATAATGGTTGTTTCCATATTATTTGTGTTCCACCAGATACATCAAGCCTAATATTTAAGGAAAATCAAAAGCGATGATGTCTGCCACTACAGGGAAGTATCTTTTTGGGATGACCTGATGTTAGAGAAGTTTTCAAGAATAGCTTACCTGGACAAACACGCTACTATCTCTGTAGCTCTGGCAAGGATAGCCTCTTCCTGGTATATCGCCTCTATGAAGGTCAACTATGGCCTTTCTGTATGACCTTTCTATGGCCTATAGCTCTCTTCAGCTGACTTTTTAAAAAGCCCATCTGGCTTTTACTCTTTCTTTCTTTTCTTTGCGTTTCTTTTCTTGGTATCTTGGAGAATTCTTCATCCTCTTCATCCCATGGAAACCAGAGAAGCATACCTGCCAAGACATACATACCGTCAAAAATCAGTTCTGTTCCATTTGCTTAAAATAAGCACCCTGTTATCATCCTTTGAGCATTTCCACTTGTTGTGGTTTAACCCCAGCCAGCAGCTAAGCACCACACAGCCACTTGCTCACTCCTCCCCAGTGGGATGGGGGAGAGAATTCGAAGAGTAAAAGTGAGAAAACTCCTGGGTTGAGATAAAGACAGTTTAATAGGTAAAGCAAAAGCGGCACGCACAAGCAAAGCAAAACAAGGAATTCATTCACCACTTCCCATCAGCAGGCAGGTGTTCAGCCATCTCCAGGAAAGCAGGGCTCCATCATGTGTAACAGTGACTTGGGAAGACAAATGCCATCACTCCGAATGTCCCCCCCTTCCTCCCTCTTCCCCCAGCTTTATATGCTGAGCATGACGTCATATGGTATGGAATATCCTTTGGTCAGTTGGGGTCAGCTGTCCCGGCTGTGTCCCCTCCCAACTTCTTGTGCACCCCCAGCCTACTCGCTGGTGGGGTGGGGTGAGAGGCAGAAAAGGCCTTGACTGTGTGTAAGCACTGCTCAGCAGTAACGAAAACATCTCTGTATTATCAACACTGCTTTCAGCACAAATCCAAAACGTAGGCCCATACTAGCTACTATGAAGAAAAATAACTGTCTCAGCCAAAACCAGCACACCACTAAATACTAAGTAGGTCTTTCACAATTACAGCCCCTTATGGACTTGTCATCAATAATGATGCTTTTCATTATTTTTTCCACAGGCTGAAACTGTTGCTGGGCTATCAATGGAAAGCTGAAAAAATCTAACCAACTTGTGTATTATTAGGTGAAACAGGACAGGAATCAGCTATGATTTGAAGATATAAAATCAGGACTATGAAAGATGAGAGGCAAAACTGCAAATGGGGAAAGTAAGATTTGGATTAAATATCTGGAAATATTTTATCATAGTAAAATCTATAATATAATGAAATAATCTTTCACAAAAAGAAGGGGAATACTCTGATTGGGACTTTTAAAAACTATACTGGGAAATGATAAAGAAACAAACCTGTTGGGATCTATTCTCCATGAAAAGTGGGGGTAGTTTAGAAACATATAAATAAATCTAAATAAATTGAATACAGGACTTCTGTGTATTATTTACTCTTGGAAGACAACCACTGAGACAGGTTTTATGCAATACACCTTAATAACACATCCCTGATACCACTGTGAATGTCAACCTCAAGCTGACAATTCCCCACTTAGTGGAGAGGGTTGGTGGAAATGTATGGTCATTCTGCCTGTCCATCTCTACAAATAGCAGAATTTTGCTCTACCGTGCCTCCTCTTATCTCCAGATTATTCTCACAGTCATCAAAAGAAGAGACATAGTTGGGTTGCAGAGGCCATCAATGTGCAAACTTGAGTCCAATACACGAAAATTCTCCAGTGCTTGCTCCTAGCCACTTTGAGGCATGATCAAACCAGAGAATTCAGCCTGCTACTCTTGCTTTCCTCCCCCCTGAGGCTTCAAACATGCAGCAAGCTAAGGCTTCTTTTTCGTAGGGAAATCTGGTCTAACTTTACTGCTGCATTCTTAAGACTACTTAAAATTTAAATCTTTATTTTAGTGTTTGAAAGCAGCAGACAACATTTAAATTCAGGAAACGTTAGCTGATCTCTGCTGTACCTTAGATACTGCTTCCCCCATAGTGACAAACAGCAAGTTTTTAGCACAGAAACCACCTGTAACAAATGTTATGAATTTTTCTAAAAAGACTGTCTTGGCTATTTCTTTACCAACGGTACATACATAGTTTCTCGTTGGAAAAAAAGTGATGCCAAAATGTTATTTTTAAATCAACATTTAATTGTAATTAACATTTAATTTTAAATAACATGTTAATTTTTAATGAACATTTTTGCTTTATTTTTCTGCTCTATACAGGAAATCTTTATTTCTCAGCTTTATTTCTTCATGAGATGGCAGAACAACACAGCCATTCAAACTTACTATAAGCAGAAACACAACCCCTCAGAACAGCCAACATCTTTCTAAAGAATATTGTATCACTTATAGTAATCCAGGTCCTTTTGCACTGGTATACAGGTAGTGCTTTTTGCCTGTACAGTAAGTGTTATCCGTTAGTATTATATGAAAGAATTCAATTGATGAGGCTTCAGTTACTCAGAAGTGACAGCAATGAACACTGTACAATAAAGTTTCAGTGGTTTACTGCCAATGGAAGTGAAGGTAACTAGGTTATTTTCACTTTCTAAATCTGTTTGTGCAAAAATGAGACAAGTAGCATAAAATGATCTGAGGCTTAGCTTCATTAATCTGAGCTGTCGCAATACACAGAAAAGAAGCAGCTGGTTTTACTGGTGTTACGGATTTTAAGATGAAGGTGTCCTCTTAAGAACGTGAACACACTGAGTTGCAGACTTCCTGTTTTTTGGCCAGAGTGACATCAGTGTAATAAAGAATGTTTTGAAAGTACTGCCTACAACTTTGTTTTCATTCATTTTTATGAACTTGCCAACACATTGCTGACTCGGGCAAAGCCATCTGTCTATAGCTACAATTACTCAACATCTTAGACGTAGATGTATGAAAATCACTGTCATGTACCAGTATGAGCAGCTGCATGAGTTGAAAGTTAAGAATGTGTTTAAATACTTTCGTGAACTGGGGTCTTAAGAAAATAATACTTGCAGACTGCCATCATGTGAGAAGCTGATCTGCAGGCTGGTCAGACAAAGTCAGACGAAGTTCAACACGCTAATTTTGTCACAGGACCAGCCATGGAGCCATCTGGCACAGATCATGTATTCTCAGAATCCTAGAAAAAAAGTAGGCTGGAAGGGATCCTCTGGAGACCATCAAAGCAGAGCCAGCTTCACAGCCAGATCAGGTTGTGCCAGGCCTCATCCAGTTAGGCTCCGAAAATATCCAAGGATGGAGACTATACAACCTCTCTGCGCAACCTGTGCTGCTGCTTAACCACTAGTCTAGATCATGCCATCCTGAAATGTTATCTATAGGATTAGTATGGGTACTCTCTTAGTGCTGGCCACTTACCTATAGGTAGGAATGTAAGACAGAAGGGGTTTTGGGGGTTGGTTTTTTTTTTTTTATTTTATTTTACCCTTGAATTCAATCATCTCTGATGCTGTTTTTTCTAAGTTTGCCAGATGTATTTTTCCTCACTTTTTTTCAGGTTCCTGAAATATAAATGCAACATACTGCAAAACATACAGGTCTCCTCAGGATGTTTCAAGACTCCACAAAATTATTTTTTTTCCTGATGCTTACCAGTTATTATTCATGTAGTAAAGATCAGAAAAATGTCTGAAAGACAGGTGGGGATGAAATCTCAATGTTTTAGTAATTCTATCTGCTTTATATCATTCTCCCAGTAGGAAAAAGTATATTTCTACTTTTTTTCCCTACTATATTTGTTGTGGCCAACATTTGATACAAATTCTGCAACAGCCTTGGGAAAGACAGGATACTCTGTCAAAACTGGGAGATTCGTTGGCAGGTGAGTGGGTTTTAAAAGGCTAAACTTCTTTGACGCCTTATTTAAAATTCTCTGAAATGATTCCTCAGGATAAAATGTCACTCAGCTTCCCCAAGTAATAGTTTATCACAAATCATTTTGCTCTTCTTTAAAGATAAATCAGGTAGCTCTTATTATGGGCAAGAACAGTCTAAACTGCTGCTTCTCACAGTTGGAGGATATGAGTTAATTAGATGCCTCACCCTATCAACTGCTACAATGAGAAAAGCTTGACTATGGAGCACACTTTTGTGTATCAGGCAGAAACTTGCCTTCTCTGCGCACAGCCTGTCACTATGCTATCGGTACAAACCTCACCTCATGATGAAAACTGCTCTTCAGAAATAAATTGTTGCAGATATAGCTCACAACAGTGTTTGGGAGACAAATATGCAAGCCATCTGCAAACAATTTAATGTATATATATTTTTTATTGCAATAAAACTTACTCGCATTCCCCTCCTGTCAGACACAATGCCTTTGGAAAGGTGCGTTTCGAGAGATCTAGCGCTATCAGTGCTGACAGATTATTTTGTATGCCAAAATATTCCAAGAAAATGAGAGGATGGTGCAAAGGGTAAGGCTTCAGCATCAAACTTAAAACTTCTGCACTATTCTGCTTGCTCAAATATCTTTTGTATTATCTCCTGAAAATGTGGGAAGGTTCAGGGTTATGACTGAAAATACAGTGCAGAGCATCACGGCCTATACCGGGAACAAGGGTAATCCATGACAGCCGCAACACATCCTCGAGATAAACTCCTCAACGTCGCCCGGGACAGAGAATGTTTTGGGAAGAGCGAATAAACACGGGCGGACTGACCGAAGAAGGGCGCTAATCAGTGCTAACAAACACACCCTACGAGAGCAGGAGGAGGCACGCCTGAGGGACCCTCGTGGATCTCTCCCCTACGACACTCGCGGTCCTCAGAGCCAGGTCGCAGCGCCGCTCCCCGCCCTGCTAACAACTCTGCAGCGGCAGAAGCTGACTGAAAACTGGAGGTAAAACGGCACTACTCACACCCGGCGGTCATTTCTGCTCTCTTCACCTTCACCTCACACAGGTGCAACAGGGCCGCGCCCGCAGCAGGGGACACACGCCGGCCCCGGCTGCCCCTCAGGGAAGGCGGCGAGCGGCACGGCGAGGCAGCGCCGCCGGCCCGCCGGCGAGGCTGAGCGCAGAGATGGCGGGCGCAGGCACCGCGGCGGTGCCCGAGGGACGAACGCGCCCGGCCGTTGGGGGAGCGGCCGTTGGCGGAGCCCCCGCCCCGCCCCACGCGCGTGGCGCCCCAGCGCCTCCCGCAACGGCCGCCCGCCCCCGCCCACACACGGGCGCCGCCGGGGCACCTGGCGCGGGGAGGGGCGGCGCGAGCCCATCGGTCAGCAGCCGCCTCGCTGCGCGCCGCCGCCGGGCTGCGGGGCGACAGTAGCCCCGCGCGGCGGCCGCCTCCAACAGGCGGCGACCCCGCGCCGCCCCCCGGCGGGGTCACGGCTCCGCCCCGGCGCGGAAGCAGCGAAGGCGTGCGCCTTTAAGGGAGGCTCCGCCTCCGCGCTGGCTCCCGCCCCGTGCCGCGCGCCGGGCCAGTAGGAGCGGGCGAGAGGGGAAGGCGGGAGAATGCGAACCCCTCGCAGCGCCACCAGCCGCGCCTTATAAGGGCAGGGCCTCGCGCATGCGCGCAGCCCGGCGGCCAGGGGCGGGGGCTCCGAGTGGGTTTTGCTTCGGCGGCGGCACCGCGGCGGGAAGGGGCGCGGGACCCCGCGGAGGGGCGGCCCGGCCCGGCCCGGCGAGGCGCTCACTCCTCACTGCCCCTCGCGGTGCTTCGGCCCGGCCCGCGCAGCTCGGCCCCCGGCAGGGCGTGAGGGGCGGCGGCAGGAGGGAGCGGAGCGGGGCCGCTCGCGGGGACCCCGCGCCCGGTGCGGGCGGCGCGGCGGCGGCGGATGTGCTGCTGGCGCGGGGGGATGATGCTGGCGGGGCCGCAGCTGGTGGCGGGGCCGGCGGCGCCGGGCGGGGAGCGGGCCCGGCTGCTCTCGCTCTACGTGCAGGACTACCTGGAGTGCGTGGAGTCGCTGCCGCTGGACATCCAGCGCAACGCCTCGCTGCTGCGGGAGATGGACACGCAGTGCCAAGGTGGGCGCCGCCGCGGGACGCGGCCTCCGCCACAGGGCACCGGGCGGGAGGGGGGGTGGGGGGGTGGCCGCCCGCCGCACATGCGCCCGGCGCAGAGGGGCCGGAGCCGGGGCGGGCCCCGTGGAGGGGGGTGGGCGCCCTGCCGGGGCCTGCGCGGGGCTGAGCCTGCGGCGGTGCCGGGGCGGGCGGCGGCCGGTCCCTCCTGGGGGAGGGCGCCCCGTGGCGGCGGCGGCGGCCCCGCCCCGGGGGCGGTGGGAGCCGGCGGTGCCTCGCTGCCCGGCGCTAGGCCCCGGCTCCGCGCGGGGGCCCGTTCCGCCGTGCGGGGCCGCTCCCGCCCCGCTTCCCCCCGCCGGGCAGCCCCGCTGGTTCAACCGGCGGCGGTGCTGCTGGAGGTGGGGGCACGGGAATCGGTTTTACGGCTCCCTCTGCCCCGCCGCCGTGCGGGGGTGGGGGTGCCGCGTCCCGGCGGAGCCGTGCCCCCGTCCCACGGTAAAGCCCGGCCCGCCGGGCGCTGAGGCTTAGCGCACGGGGGGCTACATAAAGCGTTAGCAGCGTTCCCTTGGGTCACGGAGAGGGTCCGTAGAGCGGGAAGTTACCCTGAACTTCAGCCAAAGGCACGGC
Source organism: Gymnogyps californianus (assembly GCF_018139145.2). NCBI lineage: Eukaryota > Metazoa > Chordata > Aves > Accipitriformes > Cathartidae > Gymnogyps > Gymnogyps californianus. The sequence goes on along the minus strand of NC_059474.1, from coordinate 37,230,705 downwards.
TTCTTCCGAAATGCAGGTTAAATATCAGTTAAATCCGTTCCGCCTCGCGCTCTTGGGCTACGCAGCTGCGGTATCTTCTAATTAGTGCCCTACCGCCTAATCGTAAGATGGGATCTGCTACTGAAGAGCGTTGGTGCTTGAACTATATGCAGCAGAGGCCGAGTGGCGTGGACCCACGGCAGGAGTGGGGGGGAATTTGGTCCCGTGGAGTAGGAACTAGAGCCGTATCTCCCTTCCTAATGGGAGGCTTTCTTCAGTATCGGCAAGAGGGGACCGTTAAGCCTTTCAGACGTTAAACGGGCCACCTCAGCAGACACCTTTTGTAAAGGGATTCTTTCAATTATCTTTCTAATTACCCAGGAAGATACATAAGAACAGGCTTTTGTAAGTTTTCTGTGTTTTTAAAGTCTGAAGGGCATAGCCTTGTCTGTGGCATTTTGAATTCTTAGTCAAGGCTGAACTGCCTGGCAGGCTCTTTACCTGATCTGTGGTGACTGGCCAACGCTTCACATCTGTCTTGAATAGATTCAATCTTTTATTTAGGTTATATCTCCTATATGTATTCCTCTAGCCACTAATACAATACTGGGCCAAAGCAGAAGTTTGTTGCTAGTTTTACCAAAGCCTTCAACTGTTTTAAAAAACACACACACACACACTCCCCCCAACCCTAAAAACTGGATAAAAATATTTTAGGCCCAAGTCTGAAGATGTAAAAGCAGTGCTATATAATTTCAGCTAATTTAAAAGGTAGTGATAGTTCATGCAGGAGGGACAAACCCACTCCTGTGCTTGGAAAACTGAAATCCTTTTAGCTTTTATTAGCTCCACCAAACTTAATCAGGTTATCTGTAATAAACACTTGGCCCTGGTTTGTGTTGTGTTCTTTCCTCTTTTTAATGGAGGATGATCCATTTAAAGTGTTCAGCATATCTACACGGGCTGCATCCAGGGAATAATCAACATAGGGTGAATGTTTTTCTCTGTCACAGTGTGAAAAAAGCAAACAGTTACTGCTTGTGGGTTCTTCTGGGCAGGACATTCCCAATATGGGAAATTTGTGTAACTACATCTACACTTCCCTCCCCCCCCCCCCCCCCATAAAAAAAGGCTGGGTGGGAGATAACGTGGCTGCAGAATATTGTACTCTGGTTATGCCTTTGTAGTTCAACAGCATACAAAGTACCTTACTCCATGCTTTTCAGGAGCAGAGAGTAAGATTTTTTTTTTTTTTTTTAACACCCCCCACCCCCATCAGGGCAACAGGCGAGGGATGCAGCTGAAGATGCAGGGAGACAAAGCTTGTGTTTTTAATGGTAGCTGGAATGCTAGTATTGAGAAAAAATAGGTTGAGTTATTGGCCAGGCAGAGTAGTGATTTTTATCTTCCCCTAGTGAAAGTCTGTAACAGAACAAAATGCTGTTGGCTCCTGTTGTCATACAGGTTTCAGAATTTATAGTAAAAAGCGGCCATTCACGCTTAAGCTACTGTTTCAAGATGTCAGCAGGAAAAAAATCACTGTGAACAATGTTGAGATAATATCTACAGCTTCCATTTAGCACGAACTTGAATCATTTCACAATTGTACAATGCAGACAAATTCTTCAAAAATGAAAGCCAGTTAGTGAAACGCAGGTCTTTAGGAAGAGATAGATTGTACTGCATATCTTCTTGCTTTAGAAATAAATAGTTTAGTATCATTCATAAATCCCCTTGCCTGTTCAAATAAAATCCTTAAGTTGTTTCTGAAGGAACCAGTACTGTATCTAACACTGTGCATCAGGTTTCACTGTCAGTTCTACTAATCTATTTCCTTCCATGTTAGCAATTTCTCTGTCTTTTATTTATAGATCTAGTGTAACTTTTGGTCTGGAAAATATTATTTTAAAATCCAGCAATATAGAACAATAGAGTACAGACTAAGACTGGCTTATAAGGCATTTGTTAATCTTGTATTTGGGTTCATTAAACTTGCTTCTAAGAACTAAATTTTATGAAAGATTCACAGCAACTCATCCAGTTATTTTGCATGACTTGCAATAAGAAAAGCTTAGAAGTCAAACTGTGAGCCACTCATTACTAATTGCTTAAAAATATCCTGTGATGTACTAAACAGTAAGTCACCTATTCTGAAAAGTTCAGCCTCGATTTAAAATGCAACTTCCTGTAATTTGTCTTGGTAATAGGAAAAGCATTTTGAGTGGTTTAAATTGATTTAAATCCTGATTGTAAATTTGCTATTGTGTAACTTTAGTTGTCATACTCCTTTTAGAACTATGTCTGCTTGAAAGTGTAATACCAAACCTTTAGATGAATAAGAAGGGGAAGGCAGAGGACCTGGATGTCCTAATTCTGGAGTGTTATATATCATGATATATAATGATTATATGAATTGTAAGTTTCCTCCTGTGGTACAATAAGCTATTGCTTTGGTTTGTAGGCCAGGGTTTTGGAACTACTGTGGTAAGGACTCTTAACAGAAATTCCTGCTTTTTCAGATGCAGGCAGGATCTGGACTATCCGCACTCCAGCAGCTATGGTCCCCTTTCTTGGGTTATCCTTTCTTTTTCTAATGGCTAAAATAAGCTTGGTTTTTCTTAGAACTTGAGAATTTTTTCTTGCAAGAGATTGTGATCTTAAACACTGATTTGATGACCACATGCAACTTGAATAAAATATCCAATCTAGCCCAGTAGGGTATATTATAATTAAAATTTGTACTATTTCTCATCAGTTAGAAATACATTTCTGTATTTTCTTGATCATGTTCCATCTTGTGTAATTATTCCTATTATCTTTATTTTATAGAAGCATTAAAAGAAATAGATGATGTCTATGAAAAATACAAGTCAGAAAATGATCCTGTTCAGAAGAAACGCTTGCAGCAGCATCTTCAGCGGGCATTAATCAACAGCCAAGAACTTGGAGATGAAAAAATTCAAATAGTTACTCAGATGCTAGAACTGGTAGAGAATAGAGCCCGGCAAATGGAAACACACTCTCAGTGTTTTCAAGATCTGTCTGAGAACGAAAAGCCTCTAGAAAAGGCAAAGATGGAGTCCTGCCAGCCAGAGAGATCTTCACGTAGACCTCGTCGCCAGCGTACAAGTGAAAGCCGTGATCTGTGCCATATAGCAAATGGTATTGATGACTGTGATGATCAGCCACCTAAAGAAAAAAGATCTAAATCTTCCAAGAAGAAAAAGCGCTCCAAAGCCAAACAAGAGAGAGAGGTTTCACCTGTAGAATTTGCAATTGATCCCAATGAACCAACTTACTGCTTATGCAACCAAGTGTCTTATGGCGAAATGATAGGATGTGATAATGAACAGTGTCCTATCGAGTGGTTCCACTTTTCGTGTGTTGGACTCACCTACAAACCAAAGGGGAAATGGTATTGCCCCAAGTGCAGAGGAGACAATGAGAAAACGATGGACAAATGTACTGACAAATCAAAAAAGGATAGAAGATCGAGGTAGTGAAAGCAATTCATGTTTTAAAGAGTTGCTCCTTTTATATTAAAATGTTTAATTTCCAGAGAACGCTGTTTTAGGAAATGCATAAGACTATGCAATAATTTTTAATCTATAATATTAATGGAGTATTAAAAGCTGTTATACCTTCTGTGATCTTTAACTTTCTGCACTGAATAACCAAATAATTGAAACAGGGTGGCTTCAGACCTTCACAGAAGACATTACAAGCATATGGCGCTTGGTTTCAATTTAACCCCATTAGTATTTTAAAGAACCTTGTGAATCTTGAAATAATGGTGGTGGGAAAGATACTGAAGAACTTTTCATGTTATGGGAAAGGCATTGAAAGGCCTCATGTAACTGCTAGAATCTTAACAACTGAATTTGTTCTTTATCCCAGGTCTTAAGTTTTCAGTTTTTGTGTTAACATCACACATTCGGAATTGGGGTTTTTGAATTCAGCTGTAACTGTAAAAGTCTTCCGAGCTAAAAGCAGACCTCTTCAGTGACTTTCATAGGACCAGTATGTTATTTCAAGGAAGAAAATACCACTAACTTAAGCTTTTTTTTGTCAATATTAAACTCTTGTCTTTGTGACTTTACACTTGAGAGTCAATTTTTGGATATGATAGAATTATGGTGTATGCGCAGTTTTGGATATTCTTAGTAGGTTTTGTTTGGGTTCTGTCGAGCATCCTGATGTGGTCTTTATTGTTTAAGATGGTCTCTCTAATGCCAAAACTATTTCCTTGATTGTTTATGTTTTGCCACTGCCTATATAGTCTTGAAGTGGTAGAAGGATCCCTTGAGAGGAGGGGATATTGACATCTCAGGGAACAGAAATTGCAAATGTGATGAAATCTTCATCATAATCAATTGCTAGAGAGCTGAAACATGACTGGTATCCTCTGGGATGTAAACTTTGCTTTTCCTTAAGTGGTATTTGTGTATGTGTGTGGCCACACCTGGATTTAGGCACAGCACCACCGTTCTTGGACTTGGGCAACTATCTAAAAAGCCTGAAGGCAAAAGCTTTCAATAAAAGTTTTGATAGATAATAACAAACAAAACATAAGCATGACTGGCACAGAGCCAGTAGACAAATCCCAGCATGTTTCTGACAGGCTATGTAACAGTGTTGTCCCGAAGTATGCTGGTAGTGTCTAAACACTACTTGGGTGGTAGTTAAAAGTGAACTTCCTCACCCCCACACCTTAGAGGAGGTGGAAGAAGGATGAAAACAGCTGTTCCTGCTCCTCTGCAATGGGAGATGCTAACAGAGAAGTGAGTGGTGTACCAAAGCTTGCACCTAGGGGTCCTGCTCAACGATGTTCTTCCTTGAGACTGCCTGTGCCCTGGTGGGCTTGGCAAAGCAGACAGAGCAGCTCTGCAGGGCTGGCTGTGGGGGTTATCTCTAGGTGGGCTGCAAGTGCTCAGAAGTCCCCATAGATCTCTGCTCTTTGCTGCTAAGGTTTCCCTTGACAACACAGAGGGAGAAGCGGCACCATCTCTGGCCAAGCCTGGTTGAAAAGCAGTTGTGCTGAGTTGAGAGCAGCCCAGAAGGCAGATGAGCAAAAGCAAGCAGTGATGGATGAATGCCATCAAAACTCCCTTCTGCATCTCCACTAGAGGGCTGTGACAGCCGGGGCTGGAGGGCTGGATGCGCTGCACTTGGCATAAAGAAAGCCTCAGTGCTGTCAGGCCAGATGGTATGAATCAATGTGCAGGACTCTAAATATTATAAGCTACGTAAAATACTGAGCCTGTTTCCACACTTATGATCTGATTCCGTAACAGGATTTAGCATTTGCAAGTAATACTAGTTAACATATGGCAAGGGAGCGTAAAGCCAGTGTTTTGAATTTTTGCTCTAAAATCGTAGGTTTATTAAGTGGACTAGCTCCACTAGGGAGACCTGTACCACAGTAAGCAAACAGCTCTTGCAGAAAACTACTGTAAGGGCTCTGACCATCAGCAGGGTAGGAGGGAAGGTAAACCTTATCCCAAGGCCCCATCTTGCTTTTCAGGCCTAGCGGCTAATCTGAGGTTGCAAAGATAGGCTTCTTGAGGGGGCTGGATCATGGCTAATGATGGAGAATGATCGGGCCAGCTGTTGGAGACAAGTGTTGTAAGTTGTCCTCTGTGTATTTTACTCCTTTTTCTATTTGTTACAGCTTAATGATTCTTAAATTTCCTTCTTGGGAAGACCGGTTGGAAGCCTTGGCCTGGGGCTTGTATCAACATCTAATGTCTACCTAAAATGGCGATGCTCCCTAGTATTAAAAAACAAACATCACTTAAGTAAACACTGAAGTTGCAGAAGAAAGTACAAGTGAAATTGTAACTATTAGCATTACTAATTTATCTTGAAAAGTACTGTTTGAATTTCTACTGGCTAAATCAAGAATACTTTTTTCCAAGGCAGAGGAGAAAGCTGGGAGCCTTATATAATTGTTCATCTGGAATAATTGCTAAAGTAGGAAGTGTATGTTGTGGTGTTTCAGAATCTAAAATTTTCTTTCTGTAAGTGGTCCAGATAAATATCTCTAATGCAGGGATGCTTTCTTTTATGCTAATGACCCTTCTAGTAGGGAATATGAATTCTCAAGGTTTCCAGTGAAGATATTGCTGGGGAAACGGCACTTACTTCCCTAACACATGAAATTGCTCAAACGCAGAAATAATTCAGTTCATAAGCAGATTAGCAGTGTGCCTCAAATATATATGAGTGCATCTAAAATTACCTCTTTTAACTACTCTGGCTAATTTGTTGTTAAAACGTACATGAGAGAAGATCTGATGTTATCTGGCATCTAGCATTTCACCACCTTTTTTAACCAAACCCAGATTTTGTGGTTTTGCATCTGTTTTCATAAAAGATCAATGGTAATTGCTGAAGATGCACATAAGATGCTAGTATGAAATCAGAAAGGTAAGTAGAGAACTCTTACGTTGCTTTTTAATGTTGAGTTCCTTTTCTTAAAGGGATGAACCTAACTAGTGAAGTGAAAATGAAAAGTAAACACTGTTAAACCAGTTCATCAAGATACGTATTGACTGTCGTGAAGTAAGTCTAGCTTCTTGCAAAAAAATAAATTTGGGCAACAAACGCTTTGGAAGTTGATAGAAGTGTATGTAACTACATGGGAAACCACTTCCTCTTTGTGAAAATTAATGCTACATCCTAATTCAGCATAGGTTATATTTTGCTTTCTTGAAGCTTATGAAAATATGGTGCACTTCTAAGTTCTTGCTTTTTGTTTCTCAGTTTTGAAGTAATGCAAGTACATCAGCAGCAAAAGGTCCCCGTAAACTAAAGGAATTAGTATTTATAAATTAAAAGGAATGGTATCAGAGCAAGAGTGTTTCTTGATCATTGTCCCATGGACCAGTTTGATTAATCTTGACAAAATAATCATATAATCAAACCAAACTTTAAAGCGAAACAAAAAATACACCTAATAGAAAGCTTACTGTTTTGAAAGCAAAATGAGCAATTTAGTAATATTTGCTGTCTATATTACAAGGCCATCTTGTTATCTCCAGCAGTTACTGCCTTTTTTTTTTTTTTTTTTTTGACTCTGGAATTCTGGCAGGTCTGGAATAGTACACAAGATTAATACGTGTTTCATCCAGTTGCTGTGTATTACTTTATTCTGTTGTGTAAGCTGCCTGAATCCAAATACAGTTAATTACCAGCCATGATAGGTAAAAATTCTTTAAGTGTAGTCTTCTGCGTGCTGTTGTACATTCATACCTGTTGATTGCTAAAAAGCACAATGATAATACCTTCATATTTAAACTAGTTTTAACTGTATTTCCCTGCCAAGCATTAACTAATCTACAGACCCAGAAATGGTAATGTGGTACTGACAAGTCTTGAAACTGGTACAGAAGGGTGGTAAGTGAAATGCCCCATTCTTCCCTGAATTTATCTAAGGATTTTCCATTTTGGATGTTCTTTTAGAGCTGAAGTGGGCCTTTGTAAAGAAGATGGCGTTTCATAACTTTGAAGACTTTTTCTTCATTTAAAAGCTTGAACTTCAGCTTGAAGGAAACTACTACAGTTAGTCTGAATTCATACTTAAAAGGCAATTCTGTGGCTTGTACCATTTCTGACTGCAACAGATCTGATTCTTAAAGTCTTAATCTGGGTTTTCATTCTTTAGACTCAGCTGGGCTGAACTGCACCCTGTTCGGTCTCCCCTAAAACCCAGCCAGTCTACTGGGACAAAACTGGAGCGATTGCCACACCAGCAAGTTAAGGGCTTAGAGTTCTTTCTCCCTCTTATCTGCATTGCTGAAGCCTGCTTTAAACTCAAATGACAGATGTATTAGTGCTGAAAGGCAGCCTATCTACTCAGTGAGTCTCACCACAGAAACGTATCGTGGGCAAAGAAAAAGCAATTGTTTATGCTATAGCTTAGAAGTAGCATATCTTCCTCTGTCAGGACTAGCAACCCTGGCTAGTCTCTGTGGAGGAGACTTGAGGCAGGCCAAGTGTGGTTTGACCTGTGGAATGCCACAGACCAGACAAGTTAACCGAGATGTATGTTGGGAAGGTCTGCGCTAGACCAGTCAGATGAGGTTAGGAAAGCAGTGGTGCTTACTGTTCTGTGAGAGTTTCCTATAGGAGCCTAACTCAAGAAAGGTTGAAAATCTTGAATGGAGATGTGTATCTTCCTGCAATTCAGAGTAAAGCATCTGTTCTTGAAGATGTGCACTTCTTATCTTATTCATCTCACCTCTCAAAAGTTCTTCTGAGCTACATTAAGCAGTTTCCTTGGCCATTATGGCTTTCTGAATCCTGTTCACCCTGCATAGCTTTTCTTGGGCACAGTGAACAATTACGTATCTGAATAGCTGTCTTTAAGCATCCGAGATGCTCCTTGTGCCTTCGGTCATCAGACAGTCTAGTTTTCTTCAGGTTCTTACTGGCTGCTAGAGGATACTTCTCCAAATAAGTCTTTTTTTCAGTGGAATGGACAGTTGGTTTTGCATCTGATCCTCTCCATATGATGAGCAGGGCTGTCACTCAAACCCACAAGAATTGTTTTTCTGTCCAGTGCTAGTTAGGTAAGACATTTTGCTGTCAGTGGTAAAACCAGATGTTACTGTGCAACTGTTCAAGTCCCACAGACTTCCATATGCTAGAAGGAAAAAGATGTTTATTTTTTACTATTATGATGCCTCTTTTATAATATATGTCATGAAAGCATTGAAAAAGTTTGAAATCCTCTCTTTTGTGCCAATTTTCTGATTACCTTGCAGTCTTTGGAACAGCTTGAGGATTATGGATTTCCACTACAGCTGGCCAGTAAACAGTTCTATTTAGTGAAAATTCTGGCAAATTTTTCATTAAATGAAGCTGTCATTTGCCTTTGAATCCAAGTCTCTTCTTAAGATCAAGATCATATTGCATCTGAATCCTTTCTAGTTTTTGGTTGGGGTAGGGTAAGAGTTCTAAAAGCTGATTTTGACAAATTCTACATGTTTTTCCACCTATTTCTGCATTCTTTTGGCTTACCTAGTAGGGCAAGTTCAGTTTTAAGTCAGCAATGTTTTAACTGCAAGTATTAGACTGGACTGCATCTCTGTTCTGCTGCAACTTTTTTCTAGCAGAACATTACTGACTATGGTATGGCCAATTTCATACTTCTCAGAATGGCACTTCACACATTGCGTGCTTCTTTTTTTCTTAAGTATACATCAAGGAAGTTATAAGTAGCATACACACAGATTGAAAGTGTAATTACTTTTCCTGTTCCAAAGGCCTGTTTTCCAGTGTAGGGATTAGCGCTTAGTGGGCACATACAAAATAAAATCCTCCCCAAAGTTTTGCTTCTGCATACTTACGGAGTACCTCCACTGAAAATGGTAAAACTGGTGAATGAATTTCACTACAGTGATTAGCTGCGCACATTAAGACTAGTAGAAAGTTACAGTTTATAGTTGGAGGAGTAGGGGGGAAGCAACTTGGGTACTTCTGTGTTTAATGTAGTGTGATTTAAGAAGGCTAAAAGGAAACTTTCATCTCCTGCTGAGAAACAGAATAAAATAAAAAGAGTTCTAGAACCCTTAAGAATAACTTTCAGTAGAGAAGTTAGGATGAAATCCTGTCCCAATTTAAATAAAATTCTGTTGAGCAGGGTTCTACCCAGCATACAGATTTCCAGCTTCCTTTGACTAAAGCCTAAAAAAAGATTAAAGCTCCATGGCAACTGCTATCTTAACTCCTGACAGCCATAGTATAAATTACATCTTGGAAAAACCTAATACTGAAAGTTTTATTTAGGTCACCAGTCAGGCTAGGAAATGGTAGGCTTATAGATACCACTCCAAACTTCATTTTCCCCCTGCATGGTCTCAGTGAGGCAGAGGTTTTTGTGGGAGGCAAACTGGATGCTATATAATTATATGCAGTATGAATTTAAAAATCTGACAAGTTTTAGGTGTGTAAATTTGTTTCATACTTTTGGGGAAAAGACTGCAATTTACTTGCAACTGTAACCTTTCAGTGAGGAATACAGCAAGGTTCATCCGGGAGACAGCAGCCCAGACAGGTACTATGTGAGGTTACCACAGTAGCTGCGTTTGCTGGCAGTAGAGGAACAGTATTTTGGGGGGGGGGATTGGTTTTGGTTTTTTTTTTTATGGAGAGGGGAGGGAGATGGACAGAGGTTGTGCAATTAATTCATTTGCCCACAGGTGGTCCAGTATTCATACTTGTGCCATGGAAGCTGTGTGTCCCTTTTGGCCTTGTATGGAGATACTGCTTTCTTGCTGTTTGAGGTTAACAATGAATAGGTTGTTATTATGAGTGGTGGAAATGAATATAAATGGACATTAAAAGTCTAGAGTAAAGGGAACCTCTGGTAAACAACAATGACAAAACCCCCCAAATTTCTGCTATTTGCATGAAGATTATCTTGTACTGCGATTTCCTTAGTTCCGCTTTCTTGTTCTTTGACTATTTTTGACCCTGTACTCTCTGGACTACGTGCTTTTCAGGCCTTGAAGAATGCCTTTAATTGTTATCTGAGGAACACTTTATCGGAGCCATTAAAATAGCTTGGTGCCTGAGACAGGGAGGGATTGGTAACTGGGATCATCAATCCTGCTCTCCAGTGCGGGGACAAAAAGGGGGGCTGCATGCTCCCCAGTCCGTCAGCTGCTGCTGGGCAGACACAGAATTATTCTGAGGCTCCTTTTGACCTCACCAGATAGCAAAGTTTAAGTCCTCAATATCCCATTTAAAAGGAGAAAGTACCCATCATTTCTCAAATAAAAATAAACCCAAGATAATATCAAAACTATACTAGAGTTGCAGCCCACTATATACCTACATTATTGCCTACTTAGAAATTTTGCCTTGTAAATGTTTAGTAGTAACATGCTATCTATTACTGGAGAAGGATGAGAAATAGAATTGTAGAAGCATTACCAATATAATAATCAGTTTTACAGACCTGCAAGTAGGACTGCTTTTGCCTTTCCTCCAGCAGCTGGAGTTTGCTGATCACAGTATGATATACACCTTCATAACCTGGAATAATGGTATGCTGGTGTTCAAATGGATCCCAAACCTTTATCCTGTGAAGAGATAACAAAAACATACTCAAATACATATGGATAGTAAATTCTAGAAGAAAAAAAACTAAATATGTGTTTTCCCCAAAGGTACAGTAACAAACAATTGTATTGTCAGTTGAACACAGTGAGTTGTGTAAGTTAACCAGTAGAGCCGGGACATGGGATGCAAGATAATCTCACTATTAAATGGCTTTTGGGAGAGTTTTTTTAAGAAGTTTAAAAAACGGTAAATGACTTGATTTCTGAGTATCAGATCACTGGAATTTCTGCATCGGTGAAAAACTCTTCATATTAATTTCATAAAACTTGGAAATGTTGAATAATAATTGAAATCATACAGAAACAGACCATTGAGTATTTTCTAAATAAAAATACATACTTTGGCTATGATTTTCAATGCAGTAATCTAATGATAGTATACACCGGAGTGGCAAATTCATCTACGTTATGATTACATTTTATTTAGCAATAGAAGGTAAGAATAATTTTGAGTCTTTCCCCTCTTACACTATTAAAATATTTGTAGTAAACTGTGAGGGTACTTCTGGATGACTTCTTTACATAAAGAACATTGCAATAAAATTTGTGATTATCATACCAAAGCTATTCTAAACTCGACTTCAGAAGACATACCTTCCCATTCCCAAAGCACTGCCAGATCAGGTAAGTTAACAGAGTATGTGTTCATTCTTATGCCTGTGCAGCAGTTGGCCCTGCTTGCCGTGGGGAGCGTACTTAATGCATTAACTGATGAAGCTTTACAAGCCACAAGGCTTGTCTTCCCGTAAACATGCTATGTACTTTTGATACCTGCTTGAGGATAAAATATGATGCTTCCTTGAAAAGTGACATTTTAAGTATTTAAATTGTTCTTTAGAGAAATCCTGAATGTTTTGTCACACGCTTGTGGCTGTTGCCACGGAGACAGAATTGGTTTGGGGGAAGCAGGTCAGACATAAGTCTCGTATTTAATAAAATTTTTTTGCTAACACCTCTCTCTTGTATTTAATGACGTCATCTGTACTTGCTGGCATGAGGTACAACAGCAGAGAAGAAAGCACCCACAGATTTCAAAGGCTTGACTTTGTGGAGTGCACCAGAGTAACTGAACTGCAGCTTTGGTAACTGCCAACTGTAAAAGGCTGTTAAAACTTAGGAGAATTAAATGAACTGAGAAGAAATTTATAACTTTTCTTAATAATTGAAATCACGCAACTCCCTCACAGGAGGAACATCCTGACTGTAACCAGAAACATTCCTGCATCTATTCTGTCTCTGGATGAAGGATTTTTAAAAAAAAAAGTAGTTAAATCCTGATATTTTGGAATATAGCCTCTAGGCAGAAGTTTATTCAAAAAACTGAGTAGGAAAAAGTTGTTATTAAGATCATGTTAGTATGCTTGCCAAAACAACAGATCATTTGATAAGGCTCCTTCTTGAGCCTTGTGGCCAAAGTAAATCTGCATATAAGGATATGTAAGATGTGCCCAGATTACAGTCCTAGTTTTCCTTCTCACTAAATTAAGCACAGCTTCTAAATGGAATTACCTAATGAATATAAAAATGACATACTTCCATTCAATTCTTTATAGCTGAAGTGAAGTTCTTTAGGCTGACTGTGCTTTCAAACACCTTTTATTTCCCACTGATGAACAGCTTGCACCTTTCCTCTGCCCATTTCTCCAAAGGTGTTGCACAAACATGCTCTTCAGCAGATGCTTCATCTCCTATTCAACAGCCTGAATAACTGATAAGACCGAAGTGCAATTTTAAATCATGGCCTTGGCAAAATACGGAATCTGCACAAAGCAGATTCTGTCTCTGTTCAAAAGCTGGCTCTATTAAAAAAATAATAAAAAAAACCATGAACACATAATGATGTTGAAACTGTATTTTTTTCCTTGCATAGCAAAAATGCGGAGAGACACTGAGTACAAACTCCTGAACTAAAGCCAGTCATGCAAATACTGACTAATGAGATGGCACTAAGCTCATTCCTGTAAGATACTGCTTGTGTTTTCAGGAAAATGCCCAAGTTTCTACTGAAGGCTTAAGTGCATCAACTGAAAGCATCTAACTAAGGTATCCTAGTTGAAGTCATCTAACTCAAGGCTCTAAAACATGGCTAACCTTCTGCTGGGTCAGGGTTCTTAATGCTCCATGGGAAGCAACTGAAGCAATAACTGCAGTATTGCTACTTCTGCTATGCTTTTGAACCACATAGGAAGATATAATATTTAATGGAGTCTTAGGTGTTTCTGCTGAAGATGGTGCTGATATAAGCAACTCCATTAAAATAGACTGTATAATAGGTTTGGCATAGTTTTATTTCAGTGTAACACTTCAAGCAGATCTCTGTTTAAACCTTAAATAAAACCCATTAGAGATCACCATGTATGCTGTTATACTTTGAAAGATCATGAAACAGCACAACTATAGAGGCGGACTGGACTTCCAATAGCTCTAAATAAATGGCATGCGTAGCTTCTCTCAGTTGTCTCTCATTACTACTGTGCAAGCCTTAAAAACACTAATTTTCTTCTAAGTCACCTTCTGCTGGAATCTCACTGGGTAGCTGGGGATGGCTGGCTGCCTTTATCACTAAATTTTCCCTAGATCCCTTCTTCAGCCCAGAGTTTCCCTGTGTTGTTTGTGTCGTCGTGATTAGATTTTTACTCCAGAGTGGAATGATCATTATCTACTTCAGCTGGGAAAAGAGGGGGCCATTCACAAATAGTCATACTTAAAACCTGAGTCCCATATAAAGAGAGCCCTGCTTAATAAAGATGACACACAACAAAGCCTAATTTCAAGCAAATCGTCCAACTCTTTAGTAATGACTGCCCAATGCTCCTGCTCATTTCCAGTTTAGAAGATCAGAACATGTAAGCAGAAACTAATATATTTGTCATTCTTTCTAAACCATCAGTTATCTGTCATTTGTCTCATTTCTTAAGGTAGCAAAAACCTGGCAAGATGACCAACCATAGTTTTATCGTACTTAGTGAAAGGATGCAAGTGAGTGGAAGAAAAAGATGTAAAAGTCATTTTGTTGAAAAGATAACTCAAAGTAATTTTTACAAACATTACAAATCCTTGACCTATCAGCAGAAGTGCAAAACTTATTCTTTGCATTTCATGAAGTTACTTTATCAGCATTAGCCAGCTTCCTCATTTTTCCTTTCTGAGCAAGTGATTCGGTAGAGGAACTTGATGATTGTGGAATGTACCGTTCATGCAATAACAAAAGAAGAACATATTCAGGAGTTTACCCATTTTCCATCATGACTCCAAAACCAATTCTACTGGCATCATCTGTAATTGTCAAGCAGTACACATCTGGCTCATTTTTCAATAATTTTTAAACCTAAAATTTAGAAAAATAGTAACTTCAAGTATCTCTCAGATAAACACCTCTACTATTAATTTGATATTAGTCTTAAGGAATAGCACTTTAATGATTATTTAATATAGTACAATAATCAATGACAATAAAAAGCCCCTAGGATTTTAAGAAAGTAAGATCAACATGTCACTAATTTTGTGCCATTGCAAAAAAACCCAAATCTTGTGAGATGAATAAACAGGAATGCTGTTTTAAGACATGTTAAGTAATTATATGCTATTCAGTTTTGGAAACCACACTTAAGGGTGGAGGGAGTTCAAATAAGCAACAAGATAGAGAAGAGGTGTAGAAGACAATTACTTCTAACGAAAAACAGAACAAAGCCTGGAAACAGGAGGACTGAAGTCAGTAGTCCTCAGTAATGCAAAAGTTTGCTTCCGAGAGGAAAGACACAATCTGTGTAAGTGAAAAGGACAATAATTAACGTCCTTCGGATGGAGCACTGAAAGTTTAAATAAGACACTAGGGAGAAAACAAAACAAAAAAGAACTGTCCAACCATAATGACAGTGAAGCACTGGAATATATTACTTTGGAAACTAAAGATCTCCAATGACGAAGATGCTACAAGACAGGCTAGACGGTCATGTCAGCATCAGTTTAATTACAACTGATCCTGCCCTTGGGCAGGGGAAATGGATTGGATCAGCAGTTCTTGAGCTGTGGGAAGGCACTGACATATCCTTGGAGGCCCAGACAAAGCTCCAGGAGAATTTAATCTGGTATTTCTCCTTCTTCGTACCTTTTCCCCTGAAAGTTCTCTCTGAAAATCATTTGAAGAATGTAGTATTTCCTCTCAGCCAGCAGGACAGGAGGGGAGCAGAGCCATCAGATCCACCCTACCTAAGGGCACATTTTGAGCATCGCCAGTGGCCAGCTGGGTGGACACTTGTTGCATGTTCCTTGCATTCCCCTGGCGAAAGTGAGCTGAACTGTGTTGAAGGTTATGCTACCACAGTGGCACAAAGTCCATGGGGAAGGCTGACCTTTCTCTTCCCAGCGAAATCCAGATCTGCAACTGAGGAACGTTTAAAGGCATAGGATGTGAGGAATGGTGCAATTTCCCAGGGGCATCGAGACCAGAATCACGGAGAGGAAGCTTCTAATGATATCTGGCAATTCAGGTGATGGCTGCAGAACACAACTACCCAGGGACAAGATTCTAGTTGTACAGAAGTACCACCGATTTCCTGGAGTGAAAATAGGGATGTTTGTAGATATGAAGGGCCTATCCTATTACAGTAGAAAGACAGGCCCAATAACAATAAATTTCAGTACCGTTGAAATAAATGACCTCCTAAATGGATTTCCAGCTCTGCTTTCTACTTGTTGCATATGTAATTAATTAATAACAAAATAATTATATTCTCCACACTCATAGAAAATTTGATAGATGTTCAGGTATTTTAAGCAGCAAACCTGGATACTATGCTTTGGTTTCTACCTATACAAGAAACACTGGAATAATATTTCACAGTATTTTCCTTGATAACTGTTAATTTTTGGTGGAAGGGACTGGCAAAATGAGTACATGAATTTTTAGCAACTAGAGAACATGTTCAGTAAGTAATCCTTACTGTGCTGATCATTTCTGAGTAGCTTCATGCAAATATTCACCATCCAAACTCTTGGTTATTTTTATAAATACCACATCTAGCAGTCACTTTTCAACATGAAAAGTGCATTTAAGCTTACAAAAAATAATACCTACCGTTCCGGTTTCTAAGTTCCACAGTATGATATAGTTGATTTTCTCTGCTTCAGTGTAGCTGGGAAGCACCAAATAGTGGCCAATGTAGGTCAAGGCAGTAGTGTATAGAAAGAGGATGGACAGGCTGGTTTCAAGAAGACGGAGTTGGCACAGGGCTTGCAAACTGAACTCAGAGAGATGGTGTGCGTAGTATGAACACACTGTGACCTAGGGAGCAGGAGATCATCTGGCAAGTCAGTCACAAGCTCAAGAACTTTTCTGCAGATTTATGTCAGCACTTTTTTATTTCATTTATATCTAATTAAAAATATGTACCCTTTTCTCAATCTTAGCATATTTATTTATAGAAGTAGTTAAGTGGCATTGGTGTTGGTCAATGAAGCTTAAAACCAAATGGACCTCTAGGCATATGTCCTTTCATATGGACATATGAAGTATTGTGTATGTACACATATGCACTTGCAATAACTTCTCCAGCTGATCTGTCTGTTGACCCAATGCAGTGATAACTGAGAAAATCACGGTAAATCATGTCAAATGAACACAGGGCTGAGACTATCTACAGTAAGTCAGATGGGAAACTGTTCATAGTAAAGCCAAACACAGCCCACCAGTGATACTTTATATATGCAGATGACAGTAAATAGCAAAGATTATTAATAAACTTTGCAAACTTGTGAAAAAAGGAATTCTGGTTACAACACAATGAAACTGTGAAATTCTTATTACAATTTAAAATTTGATCTTTAGGAAGAAAAACTATAGAATTTCCAATTAGAAAATTAATCATCAGTGTAAATTACGCAATCAAAAGGTGGACTTAATTATGATTATGTCCCCAGAACACTTACCTATTCGAGACCTTCCTGATACCAGATCATAATGGAAACTATAGAGTGAAAACAAGATAGAAATAAGTGACATAATAAAAAAAAGGAATACAAAATAGGACAAAATAGCTTCTCAGCATTCTAACAGTTGTTACATAACATACCCAACAGTAAGCAGAACAATATTTTGAGATTTGAGAGAAACTATATAAACATGATACGTTAGGATGTTGTTTCTCACCTTTTCATCTCCACTAAGCAAGTACTGATCAATGGCATTATGGTTTTCACTAGTAAGTTCCTTTTTTTTCCATTTCCTGTTTTACCTTCTTCTCCAGTCTCCTTTCCTGTCTTAATTTCCTTGCACCTTTCCCACGGGGTCCACAGTTCTGAAAAAATATTAAATATTGACATTTGTCACCTGATACAACCTTTTGATTACATTCATTGAAGCAAAATTCCTCAGAAGGGAGGATGCACAATTTACCTAATAGGTGATCACTACAATTTTAAGGCTTCTGGAAAACCTGCTTCCTTCTCATTTTTTGTATATTGTAAGCAGGTGGTGATAGACTGCACCTTAAATAACTACTGTGAACAGCAATGGTAGATTCAAGATAAATTCTTTGCATTTACTCAGAAGTCGAAATAGGCTATCTGCAACTCCAGACTTTAAGAGGTGAATGGAAAGTGGTGAGGAAAACTGTCAGTATGCTTACCTTCCATTCACCCAGGACTGCTTTGCCAGTGGACAAAACTTACGGGTTACAGATGGAAAAAAGATTGGAAACCACTGGTTTAGACTCATGTCTAGAGAGATAGTAATGCTACTTAAATAGTATTTAAGTAAGCATAGTCACAATTCCTCCTTCCCACTTCTCGGGCAGCTAGGGTCGCCAATTCTTGCAGTTGACAGAGTATAGTATTGTACATCAGTCTGGTCTTCGCTTCTTTATCTCCCTGCTTCAAGACAAGGACACTCTGGCTTTAAGGAAGGTTACAATGACCTCATTAATTTATTTATTCCAATAATTCATATTTCAGTGCAAATCCATGGCCTGGACAACCAATATTTCAGCTCCAGCTCTGCAGTGCTACAGAATCACCTGTCACTGCCCTGCTCATTCTCCTTTTGGGTGGAGTCTCCCGGTACAGGTCGCTGGTGGCCTTTGACAGAAGATGGCCTGCCAGAATAGGTTGCTCAGGAGTTTTCTTTGTATTCTGGCTCAGCCAACCCTTTATAAACCCAGTCTCTAAATTCCCAATGACAAAAAGATCCCTGGCAAAGCATCAGGATTCTTTGATATCACATGAACCATGTTCTGGGAACAGCACCAAAAGATCTTATCCAAACATTTCTCACAGACCTCACAAATGCTAGGGAAAACCAACTCAGTCCAATAGGCACAGGGAAGAACGAGTTGCATCTTTCTGCTCCAGTGAGGTCTTTATTACTGCTAGAGGGTTTTATCCCCAGAAAGCGACTTCTTTTGTCTTCCTCTATTTCTGGAAAAGGGAGCCTTAGCTCACAGTTTGGGTCCCACAGTAGCTTTGAAACTAAGAAGTACAGCTGACCTTAACCAGACTTAAAGTTTCCACTCAGATACACAATATACTGTAAATAATTGCTTATTTTCAGATTTTAACTTTATTTAGAGACACTTCCATGAGCATCTGATGGATTTTAAGAGAATGCCCTTTATGCTAATGACTATTGTGACTCAAGAAAGTAAAAAAATTAAGATGGTTGACTGAACAATCATTCTGTTTAAAAGTATTTAGCAGTTAGTTGTACGGAGCATGAACATATGATTTGTTCTATATGTAAAATTTTGTGGATGATGCAGTCAGTGCCAGAGACAAACCTCTTACCTATTCTCAGAGAGGCCAAGCAGTAGCCCTCCCTCAAGAATTCTGTACTCTCTACTTTGGCAAGGAACGATGTAATGACCTGACTGTTTCTTCACATGCTTCTTTTTCAAAAGGCCATAAGTTAACAGAGTCTAGTAAAAATATAAAAATCCCCCACCTTGCCTGCTTTGTGTAATTAATTATCTAAGTAAATGTCTTGTTTAATTAGGTTTTACAGAAATGTAAAAAAAAATCCATAAGCACGCACACCCTGCCAAACTTACTTGCTGAATACATTTGCATTTAGTACCTGAAAAATGAGTGTCAGAGAATCCAGAAGAGAGGCCAATCCCTTGTCTGTAAAGACAAAGAGTTTTGTATCCCTCACCAGCACAATTTCAATGCTCTCTACAAGTCCCTTTTCCATTCTAACAGCATGGCATTTTTATTTTACTGTGTTCCACACTGTAATCACTCCAGCACTGAGATTCCTGCATACAACATATCTCCAAGACAAAAAAAACCGCCAAAACACTCACCAATCTATGACTAGTAATTATTCTGCCTACAGAGTTGGCCCTGTAACATTTTAAAGTTTGAAGTGGCTTGGTCTATCAATCTTCTGAACACTCCCATGACAGTGATCTTCAATTCCCCAGCACAGATATATATGTATGCAGTTGCAACATAGGGCTGAAATCCTGGCCTCACTGAAACCAGTGGGAATCAGGAGTTCACTTTTGGAGTTCTGAGCTTTCATCATTAAAAAAAAAAAAATCATCTTCTTCAGTTTTTTGCTATAATTTGCTTATACAAATATAAGCTTATAATTTTGCTTAGACACATTCTAAAAAAGTCTCCACATCAAGGTGTTGCGAGGATGAGTCCTTTGGCTAACTATGTTCAACTTGTTTTTAACTGGATGATTCCAGCAGTGCTCAGCATTGTGTTCATTTATGTTAGTTCTGAATCCAGCCCTTTACAATGTATAAACTACTTCAGAAACAGGCAAGGCAATTCAGGCACAAATTACAGAAATTAGTATATTTTGTCTGTTCTTTTTGGCAGAACCACCTTTTAAAGGTTTCAGTCATGTTTTCAAATGCAACATTGTGCCCGTCATGTTGTCTTGTCTGCTACCTGCCCTATTCTGAAAGAATGGGAATGTTTAAACATGAAATACCTGCGTATTTTGAACTTGCCTGGGACAATTCTGCATGGCCCCAATGTCTCAAATTCCATTTGTGTTTTCTCCCTTGTTTGTAGTAACAGTCAAAAACTGGTCATTGATCTTTGCAGCCAAGTTCCACATTTGAAGGTAGTTCTCTCCACCACAAAAGGCTAAACAAGGAAGTTCAGGACAAACACCTACATATTTAAGGTTAAATTGGAAAAAAAAAAAAAAAAGGCATTTGTAGCACAGGAATAGAATATTCTGCAATTAACACATGTGACTGTGGTTGTTCTACTGGGACTATCTTGTGAGGTTGCTTGAACAGTCTACCTGAATTTTGCTGTCCACCTTTTTGGTAAGTACACAAAGGCCAGGTACACAAACATCTGCACTGGTGATCATTTCACTTTCTAGGTGAAATACAGGGTGCTGATCACTATGTATAAAGCCTGATATGATCTGGCTTACAGAGAATATAGAAATTAGAAAATTTTTCTCTCTGCAACTGTCTTACCACAACAACTGTGTTCAGAAGGAATGTTTCCAGGTATCTTTTCCTGAGCTAAGCTGTACAGGATTTAAGGACTTGGACATTTTTTAGAATAAGCCATTGTTTGACTTTAATGCCATCAAATATATGTTTGAACCTCGTATTATTTACAAGAAGATATAAAATGTACATTCAATTATAGATCTTTGATAATAGTATTCAGTTTACTGATAAAGTATTGAGATAGCAACAGAAGCTTGAATTCAGCACTGAAAATCACATCTTTGGTTTCCAGAGTGTGGAGATTTTTAGGATTAGAAAGTACATTTCAGTAATAAGGAGCAATCATAACCTTTGGAACTTAATTTAAATTCTCTTAAAGTTCCACAAAATTCACATGAAATTTGGTTCAGATCTCTTGTATTCTCTCAAGAATAAATACACTTGTTCACCACTCAAGCCTGTCTCCTTTGTCACATGATTGATATCAGAGCACTCAGGTCACTTGGTATTAATTTTTTTAACCACATGGCACACCGTTTTTCATTGCAATCTTGTTACAGATGTTCATGTGAAACAGTAGGAAATTAAATAACATACCATGGTAAAGTAGAAAAGATTATTGAAATAGAATATGGAATGACAATATCGATAGTTTGAGACTTCCATTTGCATGATCCTTTCAGAAATGAATCAATCCAAAGAAACAGTTCTCCTTTATTTAACAAATGGCAACTGAAATGAAACCACTCACCTCCAAGACGAACTGAAGGTAACTTGGCCACATGCCTGTGGTCTTCAGATTCCAGAGTATTATCTCAGTGGTATTAGTGTCTGGAATACGGCTGAGTGCCACGAGATGATAGCCCAGATGATTAATGACGCAGGTGAAAGTGAAGTCATTGCAGCAACCCTGGAGAGTGCAAGAGTAGGCAAAGGTGCTAACACTGAAAAGTTCTACTTGCATAATAGCCTGCTGCCCTGCAAGGAACAGCAGAGCTGTTCACAGCAAGAGGGAGGTTTCTACTGCACCACTACAGGCACTTTTAAAACAGCAATTGTTTTCAGTCTGTAACACTATCTGAAAAGAAAATGTGTGCTCTCAAGAATATTTTAGGGTCAAACTCACCTCAGTGTAAAGCAAGGGCAGCCCTGCTGACCCTTCTGAAAGTAATGGAGTAATACAGAATTTGCTCTTGGAGCCGCTGCCAGGCATCATAGGATGCAGGTACCAGAATCCAGAAGGTTTAGTGGAGGCGTGAGAGAGCTGAAACCTCCTGCCTTCAGACGGAGCACAGCTGGGTGAAAAAGTTAGGGGTAAAAGCCCAAATTTTTAGGAGGAATTAGGCACCTAACGTTGCTGGAAGGCTGCCAGCGTCATTTTCAAAAACTCCAGAAGAATTTAGAAAAGATACTCTTGAAGACCTCATGGGCCACCCAAATATTTTAAAAAATTGGGCACAACTTCCTTTTCCAGAGAAGCAAAAATATAGTTTCTAAACATTCATTACTTAAAGATCACAAGGAAGTAGTCATTAGTTACAGCTTCTCCCTGAACAGCGGCCACAGAGTGTTGGCGTATCAGCTTAACAACCACATCTCCTTTGCTAGCACTGAACACCATGGCTTCTTTTCTATTCCTGTACAAAAGAAGAGTCAATTAAAACAGAGAAAACATACCTGTAGCCTTATTCTGTCACACTACTAAATAAAACCTGAAGACTAAGTGCATGTACACGGAAGACTGAATTGTTTCCAGATGTGTATGCACAACCCAGTGCAAGAGGTATATGACAACATCAAGTCTATACTGTCAGAATCAACTAGATGAGCAAGGTACAGAATAAACCCCAGATGCTCTGATGCAGCCTGATTTGGACTTTTTATACCAACTATGACACGACTGGGAGAGGGAGGATTGGAAGGGCAATCTTGCTGCTCTGACGGTGACAGTTCAGGAATAAAAAACTATCAGATTGCCACATATGCTACTTAACTGCACGTTTTAATGCTATAAAAGATTGTAATGTACAGTGGTTGGGATTTTTAATGTGGTTTGATTTTGCTTCTTTTGAAATATTTTGCCTCTGTCTCTGCCTGCACTGAATCTAGATGCAGCATACATTATGATTTGCTCTACTCCCAATGTCATTACTGTCTGCAAATCTAGCTTTTAAACCCTTCAGACATACTAGTGATAAAATACAAGACCGAATAAGGACACTTTGGATGAGTCTCTTTATAATCTCTTTTATGTATGGCCTCTTGCTTCCTTCCTCTTTCATCAGTTTTCTTTCTAACACTTTGTCTTAACTCCTTGCAGCTGGATTCGCCTTTGCAAACTATTTCTGTCTTCGATATAGAATATTGCCAGTGCCATCTGAATATCAAATTAATGTGAGTGGCAGAGACTGGACTTCTCCTAAACCTCATCATTCAGATCCTGTCAAACATACTGCATAAGTAATTATGACTATCATTTCCTACCATTATATGCTATAGAAGTGGACTAGTCACCCTTAGAAAACCTATCTTTTTTTTACGTGACTACAATATTTACGCAGAGCAAAGATGAATAACGAACTCCCAGCTGATACTGGGAGTAGGACACCAACTGAGAGAACACTCCTGCACTGCAGTAGCACAAATCTTGTTCTCAGAAATTTCAGTTTGACAATCTCAACAAACATTGTGTAAAGCTGAGTGCTGGATTGGCGTATCAAACCAGGAAAGAATGCCCTTCAACTTATGTTTGGAAGAAATACTTGAGTAGCAGTTTGTTAGTGGAAGATATAGTAGGTTGTTGAAGGGATGAGGGAACTCATATCTACAAAATGTACCCTTAGGATTAATCCCTTATAACATTTGGATTATATAATGACAATACATCAGTTATAGAGCAATGGAGTAAATATAAAGAAATTATTAACAGACCCGACTTTTACAAAAATATAATGATGGAAGGCTGATATTCAGTTGAGTTATGAAGAGGAATTTTTTAATCCTAAATTCTCACTGGTGAAAAATACTTCCTACTACTCTATAAGCACAGAGAATATAATCTTTCACTGAATTTCTTGATATAAGTATGGAGCAATCCCTGTGTGTAGGAGTATCTGCTGAAGAAATGTGTATTTCATGCAGCAACTGTCACAAGTCCATCAGATCAAAACCCTGAAACAATAAAAAAAAGTATAGTTTCAAACACAGAGCTGAGCGTATTTCCTGAGTCTGCAGCTGGCATATATTCCTTTCCCTTTCCTGACCTCAGAATAAAGTATGAGGCAATAAAATTCTGAGGGGAAGGGAAGTCAAATGTGAAAACAGAGAATATGAAAGTATCACCCCCACACAAAGCAAGAGAGAAAAATAAACCCAAACAAGAAAGAGAACTGAAACAAAGATTGAAATGACAGCGGGAATGAAGTGCAGAGACAGAAGAAAAAAGCTGTCAGAAATAATTAGGAGAGGTGTAAAAAGTAATCCAAGAGAACTAAAAAAGAGAAGTGAAGGGTCATTTTATAGCTAGTTAACTGCATCTGAAAGGAATTAAAATATAATGTCTCTCCTCTTCCAAAAAAGTTGTAAGATTTTCTCCCCTTCTATTTTCTTTAATTAAGAAAATCCTAAAGTGCACATTCAAAAAGTGTCATACAGCACTGTAATTTATCCAACAGCCACTGCTGAGGCAGTACAATTGTAAACTGCATAATTTAAGGTTTGTTTTGATTTTCAAATTCATGAGTCTCCTGCTAATCTTTTTGAAATTCTTACATTTCTCTTTTTATTTACTACATTTGACAGATTAATTCCCATTGAAATGTTGGAAAACGCCTATTAAAAATCCTGACAAGTTATGCCATTATTTAACTAAATTGACAGCAAAATAAATACAGAAATAAGTCCTCCTCTCTGAAATGCTGAAATATGGATAATGAGCCCTTCGTAAGTTAGATAGGATCCAGACATTAAAAAAAAAAAAAAATCTATTAAAACCTCAGGCTCCAGTATATAAGGCAACTTCTAACTGAGGAAGCCATAAAGCGAAGTCCCTTAGACAGCAATTTGATACAAACTGTCTTTTACCTTCCTTTGAAGGACATGACAAAATACTGTCAAGGAATAGAAACCTGAGCTGAAATTGAGGTTATTTGATGTGACTGTTACCATTTTTGTATGACAAGATTTTGAATTTGAAAAAAAATCCCATAGGAGGTCTAACAGGCTAACTGTTTACCCACAATTGGTGGTGTAGAAAGCAAATTTGACTATTACCTAGGGAAGTTTCAGTGTCTTCCATAGGTCATAATTCTTACAACCAATAGACTAATGGTTTTGCAGAAGTCAAAGGATGCCACACCACTGAAAATTACAAATGACTTGAGCAAGTAGCAAGCAGCTTAGAAGCAATAAGGACCAGCTTTGTATATGATTGCTCAGCTATAATTAACTGTGTGAGCTTTCCTGCCTTTTGTAGTACAAAGAAGTCAACTCCACCTATTCCTAAAGACTGTTTATGTTCATATGGTCAGCTACAACCCAGAAATGGTACAAGAAGCTGTTCCTTACCACCTTTCAGCTGTTAATCTCCACGTCCTAACATCTACTTATTTGTCTGTGGATGACTTATTCCAAGTGCAGAGGGAAACATGTGGGAAGAAGCTCATTTGTCCAGAAAGACCAACACTCTTCCTATCCTCTAAGTCAAAGGAAGATTTTTATTAAAAGCTGATGAAATATAAATTGATCTTATGATTTAATGAACAGAAAGAAAACCAAGAACAGGAACAATAAAACCCCTCTCACCTTGACAAATTGGTTACCATAAAAAAAACCCCCAAGGAGTTCCTGTTCATTGCGCATGTCAGTATTGGCACACCCAAGGCAAGGAGATGTGTGTGTTAATCCTTCATGTTTATTGATAAATAAATTAGCTATATCAACATTCTCAAGAATTTTTTTTTTTTTTTAATCGGTTTTTATGGGACTTGTCAGGCTCCTAACCTGTTCACCATAGCACTAAGACTTAATTTTAAATCATTTTAGAGGCCGGGGTTTTTTACGTGTAATAATGAAAACATAGCTTGATATAATTAAAAAATGGCTTGAATTTTAACAAGCTTCTATCAATATATGTTTAAGAAACCACTGCAGTTGAGCTGGATAAAAAATTGGCTGAGTAAAAAAATCAGAACATTCTTCAGCATATCATCATGAATTGGGATAAATTGGAATATGTCAAAATACTGTGATTTTTAAGGAAAAATGAAGATATGAAAGTTTGGAAACACTTAAACATTTAGTTCCAAAATTCTCAGTCAAAATAAACACTTTAGACACTTGACATATTTCTGTGCTGAACAAAATCAAAACACATAATATGCATGAACTACACCTTCTATCCTTTGTCAGCCAATTTATTTCTTGATAAACAAAATGTCAGTTTAATATATAGCAGAAATATCCTCCAGCCTGTTTGTAGTCAGGAATTTTGAGAGATTTCCTTTTAGAGACACAGATAATCTATTCACCCTTGCTTCTACCTGGCCTAATTTTCTCAGGGATAATTAGTTTACTCTCAAAGTTAGTTCTCTCTTATACAATTGTGGTGGGTTGACCCTGGCTGGATGCCAGGTGCCCACCAAAGCCGCTCTGTCACTCCCCCTCCTCAACTGGACAGGGGAGAGAAAATGCAACGAAAGGCTCGTGGGTCAAGATAAGGACAGGGAGATCACTCACCAATTACGGAGTCATGGGCAAAACAGACTCGACTTGGGGGAAAAAAAAATTTAATTTACTACCAGTCAAATCAGAGTAGGATAACTAGAAATAAAACCAAATCTTAAAAACACCTTCCCCTCACCCCTCCCTTCTTCCTGGGCTTAACTTTACTCTCGATTTTCTCCACCTCCTCCCCCCGAGCAGCACAGGGGGATGGGAATGGGGGTTGCAGTCAGTTCATCACATGTTGTTTCTGCTGCTCCTTCCTCCTCGGGGGAGGACTCCTCACACTCTTCCCCTGCTCCAGCGTGGGGTCCCTCCCACGGGAGACAGTCCTTCACGAACTTCTCCAACGTTCGTCCTTCCCACAGGCTACAGTTCTTCACAAACTGCTCCAGCATGGGTCCCTTCCACAGGGTGCAGTCTTTCAGGAACAGACTGCTCCAGCGTGGGTCCCCCACGGGGTCACAAGTCCTGCCAGCAAACCTGCTCCAGCGTGGGCTCCTCTCTCCACGGGGCCACAGGTCCTGCCAGGAGCCTGCTCCAGCGTGGGCTTCCCACGGGGTCACAGCCTCCTTTGGGCACATCCACCTGCTCCAGCGTGGGGTCCTCCATGGGCTGCAGGTGGATATCTGCTCCACCATGGACCTCCATGGGCTGCAGGGGGACAGCCTGCCTCACCATGGTCTTCACCATGGGTTGCACGGGAATCTCTCTGCTCCGGCGCCTGGAGCACCTCCTCCCCCTCCTTCTTCACTGACCTTGGTGTCTGCAGAGCTGTTCCTCTCACATCTTCTCACTCTGCTCTCTCTGGCTGCAACTGCAACTCCCCTGTAACTTCTTTTCCCTTTCTTAAATATGTTATCCCAGAGGCGCTACCACCATTGCTGATGGGCTCGGCCTTGGCCAGCAGCGGGTCCATCTTGGAGCCGGCTGGCATTGGCTCCATTGGACACAGGGGAAGCTTGTAGCAGCTTCTCACAGAAGCCACCCCTGTAGCACCCCCCACTACCAAAGACTTGCCACGCAAACCCAATACAACAATTTTGGTGTCCTTATTCATGTTACAAAGAACGGTATACATAAAACCCGAAGCACAATGACATGTACATCACAAGGTTTTGCTTTGCTTGCTTTGACACTGAAGTGATGGTTCCCAAAAGAGGTCATAACTTAGCATTGGGAGGTGCACTGATTTCTTACTCGGTCCCCATCTGCTCCCAAGCTAACTTGAGGACAGATGCCCAAATCCAAAGCCCTGTGAAGTGTAAGAGAGGACTTTCACCAGGGAACCCCCTGGGAATTGAAAGGCCAATGCAAGTTGTGCCGGGGGAGGTTTAGATTGGATATTAGGAAAAATTTCTTCACCAAAAGGGTTGTCAAGCATTGGAACAGGCCGCCCAGGGAAGTGGTTGAGTCACCATCCCTTGAGGTAGTTAAAAGACGTGTAGACATGGCACTTAGGGACATGGTACAGTGGTGGACTTGGTAGTGTTAGGTTAACGGCTGGACTCAATGATCTTACCGGTCTTTTCCAACCTAAATGATTGTACAAAAATCTGACAGTTTTTGGCTTCAGCTCCCTCTGGTGGGCAATGCACACTCCAGAGAACTACTGGTAAAGGTAACCACCACAAAACAAAACAATATGCAGGTTGCTATGTTTTTCTTAAAATATACAGAAACACACCAGCTGAGTAATGATTATAACTGAGAACAGACCTTTAAGCTGCAACTTGACACATTCATCCCGAAAAGAGGAAGATGCAAGGTTCCTGCCAGAACTGAACTCCCTTCAAATTCAGAGAAGAAAAGAGATGGGGGTTTTTGTCCAGGCAGAAATCTATTTTCAGCACCTAATGTTGATTAAAATAAAATAAGGAACTAGTTAAACACTGTTCTTTTTGACAAGAACATTCGCTTGGATTTCTGTTCTTGACTGATACTTTGACGCCTAAAGTTTGATGTCCTTTCTCAAAAACATTTCATTTGCAGGATTCAGAAAATATTCATTATTTCACAAATCTCACACCCCAAAGATTCTTTATTTGTTACAAGGAGTTTAGTTCTAGTGGAAAAGAAAAATATGCTTTTAAATCTGTAATATCTTACCTACAAACTATACACGTCCACACATTTACCAGCTGAAAAAACTGAAAATTAAAGCATATTTTGTAATTTATATTCTTGGGCACAAATCTAAGTCCTTCCACAAGAACGATGTGCACACTTTAGTGCAGTATCCCAAATACATGGGTTGTGATAATGGCAACTTGTGATAATTATAATATTAAAATAAGCACCAGTAATCTCTGCACTATAAAACAGTACTGAAATTTTGGTTACCTCGGAAAAATGCACGGAAATTTTGCAAACATCAGCAATCTGATAGCAGAGGCTTAGAATTAATCGTACTTTTCTGCTCTCACCAGTGGCATCAATAAATCAAATTATAACTCTTGCATCCCTGTGTTAAAATAATTTTTTTTCTTTCAGAAGCTTTCTTGTTGATCTGAAACACATACTGACAGTTGTTTTGTTGGAAAAATAACAATGTTCCCATCAGAAAACAGTAATTGAGTGTGAGAACATTTGGGGTAAGAATGGTAACACGAGTTCATGTTCTTCAGTGGACCAAGTCCATATTATTCAGGCATAGGACCAACTTAAACAACTGTATAGTCTATTCATTAAATTGCTTATGGAGTTACATCATGTTTAAAGACAACTCGGTGGATGAAAAGCCGGACATGAGCCAACAATGTGCGCTCGCAGCCCAAAAGGCCAACTGTATCCTGGGCTGCATCAAAAGAAGCGTGGCCAGCAGGTCGAGGGAGGTGATTCTGCCCCTCTACTCTGCGCTGGTGAGAACCCACCTGGAGTACTGTGTCCAGCTCTGGAGTCCTCAGCACAGGAAAGACATAGACTTGTTGGAGCGGGTCCAGAGGAAGGCCACAAAAATGATTAGAGGGATGGAACACCTCTCCTATGAGGACAGGCTGAGAGAGTTGGGCTTGTTTAGCCTGGAGAACAGAAGGCTCCAGGGAGACCTTACTGCAGCCTTTCAATACTTAAAGGGGGCTCATAAGAAAGATGGGGACAGACTTTTTAACAGGGCCTGTAGTGACAGGACAAGGGGCAATGGTTTTAAGCTAAAACAAGGTAGATTTAGATCAGATATAAGGAAGAAATTTTTTACAATGAGGGTGGTGAAACTCTGGAACAGGTTGCCCAGAGAAATGGTAGATGCCCTACCCCTGGAAACATTCACGGTCAGGCTAGACAAGGCTCTGAACAACATGATCTAGTTGAAGATGTCCTTGCTCATTGCAGGGGGGTTGGACTAGATGACCTTTAAAGGTCCCTTCCAACCCAAACCATTCTATGATAACTAAGCTGCAGGCATGTATTTTACATCACAACTTTCATTCTGAAAGAAAACTGTAAATTTATAAAAGACATTTCTTTCTAATTAGTATTTTTCTCCTTTTAAAAAAGGAAACCATCCAACTTTCAGACACAAATAAGAATCTAATATCAGAAGCTCTTCACTAGATATGTAGTTTTAATTGGAATTCTAAGCAATGGATGAAATACCCTAGAAACGTCTCCTAGAATTATTTTAATTAGTTCCCTCTCCCCTTATGCTGCTTCATATGTTTGCATCTTACATTAACTAAAACAAGGTTTTTATGGGGTGAGGGGCTTACATGCAAGTCATATACAGTACAGACTAACTTGTTTGTAGACATGTAGGACTGGATCCTCCATGTGGTCTCTGCTGGCTAATTAATCTGTAAATTTATGAATCCTCCTGCTTGTGTATGATGGACTGGGGACAGAATGGATTTGTATCAACCTGCTTACAACACTCACAGTTCTGCTCACAAATCTCATGCTTCTGGCATTCATCTGCAGAGCTCGGGAGAAAGACTGCTCCTCCTCTCAAGTACGTAACTGACTCCTCTCAGGTACTGATATATTTGTGTATATAGACATATAGTAGATATATTTGAGACAAGATATATTTGAGAGAGGGAAGGTGTTTTGTCTTTCCTTGAAAGACTGAGACAAGCTGGGGTAAGAGAGGGTGAATGGTGGCAGTACACTGAGGTGGCACAGGAAATCCTTAGTTTTCAAATCCCAAGCTCTAGACCATGTGTATGGTCAGATTTTATATCAAGAAATCATTCTCCTACATCAGACCGGCTACAACTTTGGAGGATCTTTCTTTGCTCCTGCAGCACTGAAAATAGTGTCCCTTCTTAGGACTGTAGGGAGGACTCCCGTAATAAACTGGTGGGGTATTATTAAGATGAATCACACATATACTTTTGAACCTATTGGGGGGGGGGCAAGGAAACAAAAAAGCAAACAGCTACTCTCAAAAGGAAAAAAACCTGATCAGTTTCTACAGACAGGTGAGATATTCCAAGTTTTCTCCACCACACCATGTTCTACCTAGCTTTGTGCCAACAAACATAAAATAAACAGCAGCTTGCTGCTGAACTCACAGAGCCTGACCCTGCTGAACATGTGCCACAATTTCCTCATCCTCGTTGTAAACACTTCCCTCCTCTTCCTGACATGTAGCATTTCTGGGGAAAAACTTGGAATTGATCATTCTAGGTAAACAGAAAAAGAGAAAGCCTTCACTAAACACATTTTCCTTTTCCTTTATTTACAAAACTACCAGCAGTCTTACAAGTAAATAAATAACTCTTCCTGACCCAAACACCATTATTTCATAATGACACTGGAAGTACACATGAAAGTTACCTAATATGCAAACTATGTTCTTAAACCAGCTGCTCTATCTACAAATTCTTCATAAAATTGCAGAGATAGGCCCTTCGTAAGTACACACAAAATATGCCATTATTTTCAACTGCCCTAGTTAACTCTAAGCACATTCAAAGATAGAGGTCAAAGTCTCTAATATGACATTTAGTGTACAACCCAATAGATTCGTATAATTGCAAATAAACAAAAAAAATTTGTATATATTCATATTAAGTGTCACATGGAGACAAAGGAATATAAAAATTAATAGGAAAGGCAAAATTTAGTTTAAGGGTTTACTTTTCCCCAAATCCGCCAAGCTGATTTTCTAATTATTCTTCAGTTGTTCTATTAATAAAATGAAAATACGTTGTAAACACTATCCTCACATGGTAAGCAGTCTGCTGCCTGTCAGCTGACTAGAAACATCTCACTTCACACCAGGTAAATTGCCCATGTTGTCGTTAGTCTCAAGACCATTTTCAGACTCACTTAAATACAAGGGGATTTTTTCACTGTAACTTTTCAGAGTACTTAAAACACAGCCTTTTGTCTGCAGCTCCTACATCTTCTGATCTTTGTTACTTTCCCTCAGATAAGGTCCTTGTCAAGAGCTGACCAGTGGAATTGGGTGATGACAATTTTCTGAAAGTCATTGCATAGGCGTTCAAGGTAGAAGGAACAGGACCTACTGTTGATGGGTTCAATTCCATCTTTGCCCTAGCTTACATTTTTCTTATAGATATTGGTGTGATGAAGCTAAATAGAGAGAATAAACCTATCAAGCATGGAAACTAGCTGAATCAAAACATACTGGAAGGCAACCAGTGATAATTCTTGCTACAATGAAGTAATGTCTGCATTATATCCAGTACACTGCTAAATACATCTTTCTGCACAAGTCGTACTAAATTAATTTCTAACAATCCTAGACGATAGCTTGTGCATTACTATTTCTACCTGACAATTTTAGGTTTGCTACAAGAAAAGAAAGTAACATCCCTTCATGCATGCTTTGAGTATGCTGAAGGATAAGACAAGCAATGGCCAAACCCGTTTCATTGAGATGCAAAAGAGGAAATAAAGGGGGCTGAGTAGGAAGAACACACAGAGCAGGTTTGTGCTCAATAACGTACTTCTTGTTTTACAAACTTGTAAAGCCCAGAGCACTTATCCACAGACAAGAAAGGTGATCTAAGATGAGGACTGAAGGGAAGAATTAAGATAAAGTGAAGCCAAAAATAGATACATCATATCTTGTGTTACACCTTTTCTCAACAGATTAATACAGTGTTCTGTCTGTGAGTTCATATAATAGAAAAGCATCCCTGAAATCCCAATGCTGAATGAGTCCACTTAGATCTCTTTTTACAGTTAAGAGAAAAAAAGAGTTATTCTAGGCCATACCTAATACTTTCCTTGGCTTCTTCAGATTTGCGAGACACAGCTGAGTTTGTTAGTAACTCAAAGAATTAATAGCAATAAATAAGTAGACACAGATTTTAATTAAACATAAATTAACAACTGCTGATAAGATTTTGATTCTTGATTCACATTGCCTTAATTCCATGCTAATCCCACCTTTTCTGATGGGATTGCTGATGAAGCTGGGTATCTAGGGCAAATTAAGAATGACCTGTCAGCCTTCTACATCACTCTAACACAGCATGCCTCTCTAAGGATTTAAAGTGACATGGACTCTCCTCTGTATAGCTTTTCCTGAATACTGACAATTGAGGTAACAGGCAAAGCAAACTGAAGACTGGTCTTCAGGAAGTCTTAGAAGATTGCAGCTGATTAAGGGAGAGAGATAAAGAACATCAGAATAAACACCTAAGTGGGAAAACCAAGCTGAAAGAAGGGAACTTGGAGAAGGTATTTAAAGAAAGAGTGAAGGCACCTGACTTGGGAGTATAAAATTACTGTGGGTTTAGGATACACCTTTAAAAATAGAGTTACACTCAAGACAAGACAAAAAATATTGTGATCTTCAATTTTTCCCTGTTTAAAGCTCTAGAACATGATGAAAAGAAATCCCCAGCAGCCGGGGCAGAGGTAAATAAAGGAAAGTGATGGTAGGCATACCTGGGCATGGATGCTTTCTATGACATTCTGATGTGCTTCATACTTCTTTTCATTAACCTCTGTTTTCACAAGATGGATGTCAAAATATTTTGAAGCCTGATTGCTTGACAGGTTGTATTCTAAGTCACAGGTCTTCCTCTTGAAGCAGTAACAGTGATCTTCTGGAGAGCCTTGAATCTTGAATCCTTGATCAACCTCTTGCTGCAAGACTTGAGAGAGAAAAAAAATTCTAATTCTTAACTCCATTTTTTAAAAGCTACCATCAAAATGATTTAAGAAAAGATTATGCTGGAAGAGAACACAGCATGCATGAGCATGGCAATAAAGATCTTGGTATGCTTGCAGCAACACAGACCCTTCTATAAACCTGTGAAAACTTCTAACAAACTCTGATAAAACAAATTATTGATTGGAATTTAATTAATTGGTCTGGGTCAGGGTAACATAATGGAAAACATGTGAAGTGATGGAGAAAAGTTACAGGACAATAATGCTGTGACAGAGTGGAATTGAAAGAGCGTGGAAATGTCTACATCACAACATGATTACAGATACAAGAAAAGACCTGTGTCATTCTAGGTGCTAAACTCAAAGATTTGTTCTTTTTATGGAACAGGGCATTAACAATCCGTGACCAAGCGTGGCTCTGGTATAAGAACCTGAGTTTACTTATAAAACACTAGGGAAAGGTATCAACAAAGTGGAGGGCAGGCCAAGAACATCAACAAACCACTTTGATTAATGGGGAAATTGCCATGAGGACTGATTAAGAACTAAATTGATCTAACTCATACTAACCAGTAACCAACAGGGGTAGTCTTCAAATACATAAATAACCCCAAAGATATCCCAGAAGGAGCAACTTTCTTTACTGGATTGAAGGCTAATAGCTTTATAATCTCTCTAAATAATTTAACTGCTCATCTGAGCACTATGAGCGCCATACTGTGGAAAGGGTGGCAGAAAGTACTAAATGACTGACTTAGCTCTGATGCACAACCACTTTGAACCTCAGAGAAAACATTTGATTTTCCTTTGTTCTCCACATGAAAACCAGAAAAGATCTATATGTAAAAAACCTCATGAAATCCATGGTTTTGCTGTTAAATTATTATTGCATTAAGCTTATTCTGCAGTCGTCATTTTATTCTCTGCAGTTAAACAGAATTTCACAGCATGTTTTGTTTGGTCGAACTCCAGGCTTTTTGCTCCTCTAGTAGAGCCTAAAGAGTTGCCTGCAGATTGTAGGAGGAGTTACATGTGTTTAAGTGGACTAAACAGTACATTGAACAGGAAAAGGCATTTAGGGTTATTGAGAAGTAATGTCTTTGAAGTTCTGTCTATTTCACATATTTATTACAGCAGTAACTCACTTAAGTATTGCTTGCCCTACCACAAGATTCTGAGGAGTACCAAAACTGGTGATGTCCTTTAACTTATTTTATTACTGAAACTAACCTTTCTCCTTCTTTTAGGAAATACTGTATTGCTGATCATTCCAGCTGAGTGCTTTTCTCTTCATTTTGAGTTTCTAGTCTCACCTGTCTCAAGAAGCTCAGTGGATGCTTCCTCCCTGAGAGTAAGTGGAGCATACTCTTGAAATATCTTGGGTAGTTTCTGGAAAGAGCTCAGCCATTTGCTCTTAGCTTGCTGCCTGTGTGCAGGAATTCTGCTGAAAATATCCCTGTAAAATGTGCTATGCAGATGAGTAAAAGACAAGCTGTGAGAACATACTGGAAAATTAAGAAGGTGCTCTAATCATAAAACATGATCAAAGAACACCATTACTTCAGGAAGGTGCAGCTTTAGCCTACCAAATTGCTGCACAGTTTGGCAGATGGACAGATACAGGTTTGAGTCTTATTACCTCTGTTTTAATAAGTATATATCTCAACTGGGCCTCAGTTACACCATCTCTAAGATGGGGATAAAATCTCATATGCCTATTTGATGACAGTGTTATCAGCATCATTAATAAAGATTTGGGGGAAATTTTCCTTCAAATGATACCTTAAAATGCTGCATTTCGTACTATAATGAGAAAAGCACTGCTGCTCATTTAAATAAAGATACTATTCATTTGCGGCATATAATGTTGAAGGAAACTCTTCAGACTTAGGATTTCTTTCATGCAAGTGCTTAGCAATAAAACTTCCAGTGATTAAAGAAGTGAACCACTTTCAGACTAATGAAGAATAAATTCATCTCCTTAATTGACTGGAAGGAAAACAACATTTATTCCTTTACCAAACAACTTCTGAACAGAAGGAACTCAGCTCTAACCTGGTAGGCTGCGGTTTGTAAATACTTGAAACAAAATTTTCATCCTGTCTGTACCACTGGTTAAGAAGCTGCAGTTCTTTGTCACATTCAACGGCAGGTTTATGCTTGAGAAATGAAGATGACACATTAAACAGATCCTGCTCATCTGAAATGTTTGAGTCTGAGTCTCTGTCAGAGTGAATTCCAGTTATGTTTTCTTTTGATGATTTGCCAGTTCCCAAAAAGTGTTGAGTAACACCTGCCTGATTATCATCCGTCTACACTGCTTTTTCAGTCAGAACTGTCTCTTTTGATTCCCCACGAGACGCAACACTTAACATTTTCTGCTTTTGCATTATTTCAGTTAGTTTCATTCTTCCAATTATACCTTTAATTAATTCTAAGTTTTTCTTTCATAATATTCCTGGGATGACAGGATCATCAGGCTTTCACCCAAGAAAAACCTGAAAGCAATGAAAAAAGGAATACATACACAAAGGAGAAATACAACTCTGATTTACATACAGCACAAAAGCCAACTTAACAGGTTTCTTATAGTGTGTATCAGTCAAGAATTTGCCTCACTATCCCCTCTTCTTTTGCATTCTAGGTTTACAATATACCCTTTCTTTATATAAGAAAACCAGTAATACACTTATTGTACCTTACAAATATAAATTCAATTGAATTCCAAAATTAAATAAAAAGATCCTGAAAACCTTACAACAAACATTTGGTGTCTCATCTCTTGACACTTCTGCAAAATTTCCAGATGTAGTAAAACATTGTGGTGATCACTTCTGACACCACCTGGAAGCCCCCACCTCAGGTCCATCAGCTGGAGTTACAACCTCTTTCTTTACAGTAATTGTATAATTGAGGATAGGATTCTTCCATTAATGCATTTCTTTCTGCCTCTGATTCTAGCACAAATAAGGATAATGAGATCAGGTTGTTGTAATTAAAAATCATTGCAGTTTTGATTTTTTTGCTGCATTTGATGGCAACAAAAGCTTTAAATGAGTCAGAGGATAAATATTTCTCAAATAAGACAGATATTCTTATAGGGGATATACTTCGTACATTCGTAACTTAAGTGATATGATGCAATGATGCCCCTTACCAAGATTGTGCATATATGCACAAGCATGGCAAATCACATTTTAACCATTCTGCTCACGACACACGCTTTAATTGGAGATTTAAATACCGATGAGCCAAATTTGCATGTGCAAAATGTACACTAAATCCAAATTCCTTCCAGCAGATAAAATTCTGAGCTTGTAATGCTCAAAATATTAAACTACTCAGAATGTGGCAGGAAAGATGAAGCTAGATTTTAGAGTTGTCTCCATCTCTTCACATAATGGAAATTGCATTTGCTTGGTATACAAGAATCTCACAGCTTCAAATCCAAATTTCCAGATTTGCTCCTGTGTATAACTTTCTTCAGGTGACATTCTTTCCTCCCCTCAATGGTTTATCATTAACACCTTCAAAAATATTTTATCTTTTAAAATACCTTAGAGATGTTTTAACATGCAGAGAAACAATGTATGTTTATAATCAACTGTATTTTTTAGAAGAGTAACCAAGCATGTTCTTAAGCCTCCAGACCTCAAGCTGTTCCTCCCTCCTTCTTTCACCTCTTCAATACTTCTGTCATCATCTCTCCCTGAACAGATATCCAGAGAAGTTCAGTATTTGCTTTTCATATTTAGCACGTGTCTCCTCATAGAATACGTTTCTTCCCCATTTCCCGATCCTGCAAGACACTGACCACCCCTGCTTCAAGTTCATTGATACAACATCTAACAGAGTAGGGCTTGTGTCTGTGAAACAAAGATTACTGTGATGATCACAAAGAGATTCTGCCCCATCTTTACCAGTCAGAGGTTGTAGTAGAGGCCTCAAGTATATACATTTAAAACAGGAGAAAATAAATCAGGATGGAGACATATTGTAGCTTGTGCACTATATTATATGCAATGTGACACAGATTAGCTGAATTATTAGTTCCAGGTATAAGGCATCGGTACCAGTCAGTAGTTTCTACTAATTTTTTTCTTCCTCCCCCCCTCAATATACCTTTCTATATAAAAGCTATGAAGGAAACATGCAGTGATGCTGAGTACCATTTTTTGCCCATGCCGGGAAGAAAACCAGGGCAGGGATATTATCTGTAGCTATGCACCATGAGAAGAGTTAGAGAACTCTCATCATGCCATGAAATTAGGAAAGACATGGTAACTGCTCTTGAACTCATCTGACTGAACAGTTACTTGACACATACACACACTATATGCTTGCACTCAGAGCATTTTAAAAATCTCAACAAGCAAGTTAACAAAGAAAGGAATATATAAAAATAGTGGATCCACATTCATATAAGCTACTACAATTATCTTGTAGAACTTCACCTTTTTAACTCTTTCAGACTGATTGTAATGCCTCTTAACCAAGTCCAGGTAGCCTTCGTTGACAGCATACATGTGGATTTCTTTTGTCCCAGAGAAGTAAGCAGTATATCTCCTCTCCTTCCATCAAATGAAAAGGGATGGAACCAGAGCTCATTAACAATACATTAGAATTTGCATTGAATTCTGTAACACAAATTAATTGAAAGCAATGCTTAATCACATGGACTGTAGCTATACAGTCAACCTAAAATTATCCATAAGCATTTATATGTCACAGATCCACTGCATGGAGACAGACTCTGAAACAGGCACTAAAGCTGCTCAGTTCCAGTCAGTTTTATTAAAGCAAATTCATTTGCCTCTATACCTAGTCATCCTGTTTCAAACATCCACTTTGTTCCAGGGACAGTTCTGTTACTTTATTTATTTCTACAAAGTGAAAACTTTCTTCCCTTTTCAGATTTAGGAGCATACTAAAACTCAGGTTTTTGTACTGCTTTCCTACTGACAGGGACACTAGGAAGCAAAGCACTAAGCATCTGCTTGGACACTACCAGGGGAAAAAAAACCCACAAACCAACCCCCAAAAACATGTAGTCACAGAAAGAAAATCTTCCTATGCATTCTTTTTCATATAAACATCACATAGGCAGCTTTAATTTTGGCACATTCTTACTTCTGAGTAAGACTGATCTCCTTCGAGTGGATTTGTAGCTTTAGCACTATTTTAATCTAGGAAATAAATTTCTATACTACATCCTGTACTTTTATCATCTAAAGACATATGGCATGAGGGGGGAAAAAAATCATAATCATGCTGTATGCCAGTTAACTAAAACCTGGTAATATTCTAGTGCTGATCCTCAGAGAAAAATATAAAACTGCTAATGCTGTGCAAATCTGTTAACCATCTATAGAGGCTATGTACTTTTTATCAATGGGCTGCTACATTTTCCCTGTACTATTATAAAATCTCTCTCCACAAGGTCAATTGAACCATAGTTTTCCCTATAAGTAGAGATCAAATGGTTCCCTACAGTGGAGACAGCAGCTCTTTGGATAGTAATGCTTTCTTCATGTTTGTTTTTCCTGCAGGAAATCATAAAATACATTACTGACAGAGACACTTACTTGATTTAAAGTAAGATCCTGCTCTGAAGAGTGACTCCATAGAAGACTATGTTTATGTTTATTGCCTCTCAGTGACACTGTAACAGATAATTGTTTGAGAAGGAAAAGATTATCTTTTCTTGAATGGTATCTTCCAAACTCATCCTAGACTGACTTTTCCCTTTCACTGATCACTACCAGTAATAAAGATACTGCAGAAGAAATTATGCCCTCAGAGACACCCACACAACCCCATTCCTCTCTACTAAGGCTGTGCAGTTATAGTTTGGCTTTCTCTCTCATTGCTGTGACCTTATCCCATCTCACAACATAAGCAACTTGCAGTAGGCAATCACAGTAAGAGTTTTCAAATTTCTGCTGTATTGTAAACACGAATACTTAAAACGCATACTACTGTAGGAACCACAAGCATGAACACTCAGACACAGCACCAAGGGATAGCTATGTAAAACTTTAAACTAGATGGACAAACTTTCAGTCTGACATAGGACACTGGTGTCTGGACATAGATTCTCATATGCCTTGTGTAATTCAGCCATTTGGAGTCACTCCTCACTTTGCTCTGAATGAAGGAGAGAGAAGAGAAACAGTTAATTCTTTCTTTCACCCACATCATATATTCTGACGTGATTTTCCAGTGCCTAGTCAATATGTCTTTTCTTATTTCTGAGAGTACATCAGGCTTTCAGAAGTTGCTTCCATGGGCTCAGAAAGAGAGAAACAGGAAGCATAACAGTCAGACAGAAATTCTTCTCACAACCATGGAGCAGCCCCATTCTGAGATGAAGCCAAATCCATGTTGGTGAAAGAATAGGTGACAGTGACAGAAAGAAAATCTACAATCCTCTTGTCTTTTACCATAACCCAACCTCATGCCAGAACATATAGCTCTGCAACCATATGCTTAGCTTTTGTTTTGTTGTATTGTCCTGCAGCAATGAAGATTTATCCCCCATGCTCTTCTAGTTTTGCGTACAAGGATGTTTTTCCCCCTCCACTTTCTCCTCCAATCCACCCAGAATTCTCACACTTCTGGTATTTTCTCTGTTGAATGAACATTTCCTCCCCCTTCATTCTGCTGTTAACTACAAGTGCTTAGGGTGCCATACTATAAGTCACAAAACATAGTTGAAGGAAATAGTTTCCAAAGGGGAACTATTTCTGGTTCAGACCAGTTCAACAATTTTCACAGCACGAAGTTCACAGTATAACCCAAAACCACTTGTATTGCCTCAGATGAAAGGAGTCTTGTCTCCCTACATTTGCACATCTACCAAAGGTCCTATAAGAAGAAATGCTGGCTTTTTTCGTGCTGTTCTTTTACTCACTAAAATCTAACTGCTCATCAGTTGGGCATGCTTTATCTATCCACCCCACGTACAACCAGTTGCAGCGGTACTGCAGACATTAGCAGCCTTGATTTCAGCGTCAGCTGTGCCAGGCTGACCAAGGGGGTAAGCAGGACATGCCAGGTACACACTGCTGATGAATCACAGCTGTCACCCCTCCACCCAACCTACTTAAAGGCAGTCTGCATTATTCCCTGGGATTCAATACATTACAGTGCAATGGAGCATCTTTGCTCTTGGTACTAACAGCACTGAATGAACTTGTATTTAACATCATGCAAATACAACTGAAGACTTCCTTGAAGTTTCATCCAAAATAAAGTATAAAATACCAATGCGATAGTGACAGTTCTTGTGCCACTGCCATACTTTTTTTTTTTTATTCTTCAAATACCTGTATCAACAACAGAAAGAGCTGGACAGATTTTTGAGAAGAGGTCAGTGTGTTTCAGAGATACCAAACCATTGTATAGCAAAAACTGCATACATCCTATGCTAATAGCTCCTCTAAGTTGAGGCTGGAAAGTGTGCTGCCTAGCGATACGCTCCAGGGCACGGTAAGGACTGACTGAGGGGAAAAAAAGGGGGGGGGGGGGGGGGGACGGGACCCTGCCTCCTTAACAGCAAGCAAACAAACCACAAAATGATAGCCTGCTGAGAAAAGTTTTGAAAGCAAAAAAAAATGTATAGCTTAAAATTAACTTTCAAAGGCATTAGGAATACTAACCAATTCAATTGTGTACTAAAGGACTGAAGAGAAAAAATATTTTAAGTTAAATTTCAGTTAAAAACCCTGAACTTCATTTCAGCATTGGTATTGCCACCTCAATTTTCTGCACCAAACTTGTCCCAGCGAAAGATTCTCAGAGACAAATTTGAAAAAGGGAAAAGTTAGCTATGCTTGATCAGATGAGATTTCCAAGTGGTTACTGCAACAACACTATAG
Organism: Gymnogyps californianus; assembly: GCF_018139145.2. Taxonomy (NCBI): domain Eukaryota; kingdom Metazoa; phylum Chordata; class Aves; order Accipitriformes; family Cathartidae; genus Gymnogyps; species Gymnogyps californianus. The sequence goes on along the minus strand of NC_059474.1, from coordinate 37,189,479 downwards.
ATAAAAAGTATTTTTTTAAAAAGCCCTTTCAACTAGTGCAGTATGGAAAATTTTGTAAACTGACAAATTCCTTTTTAATCACCCTGTATTTTGGACACTTGCTACTTTTACTTTACTGTTACTAGTATTGACACTTGTCTTCTCAGGCCAACCAAAGCTCTACTGCAAAACCCATGCATTTAAATAGGTGGTGTAGCCCTACAATCAAGAGACTCTTGCCCTACTGAAATAAAGCATAAACCACCTTTTTTCCACTGCCAGTGGGTTTTTACTTAAAAAAAGGTGGTAGCAGTGGTGTATTTTTCAACAGTGTTTAGCATTCCCTCAGTAGTCATGATCTCTATTTACAGTTGTGCCTGTCTTGATAAGAATCATTACATTTTCCCTCCTCTCAGTTGTCAGTGCTCAGGCCTCTCCATAATATCAAGTACCTAGATTCTTGAAATGACCCTGTTCCAACCATCACATCATACCAGAAAATGGTTTAACAATACAAATTACCTTTCAAAATTTACACAGAAGCAAAGAACCGATACAAAAATTCCCAATGCAAAATATTTCCCTTGAAAGTAGACTTCCAAACAAACACGTTTACTAACAGAACCAGAGGAGATTGCTCACATATCTTCACAAGAGCGTGTGATTTATAGGCAGACCAGGAGCTGAAAAATCAAGCATTTCACAAGGTTAACAAGTTTGCCGTCACACACAGTAACACTATAAAAGCAAGAGATGTGGTTCTTATTTGTCCTTCCCCTACCCTCCCTAACTAATCTATTCGGATAAATTGTCATGGCAACTTGATTTATACACCAAGGATACTAGCAAAGACAAGTCAATTCCCCCTGGAGATGTTGTGAATAGAAAAAGTCCTGCCCATTCTGATGCTGGCAGAGACTAAAGCTAAATGCCCTTTGCTGTTACAGGCTCACCGTGTACTACCAGAGCAACTTCTCCCCACAGTGTTACTCCCTGCCAGACACTCTTGCTTAGATTGCAGCCATGAGCCTCCAGTTCATGTCAAAGGCAAGACTGCATCATTTGGAAAAAGTCCTCCCTTGTGTACTTTACCAGCTTTTACTACATGTTAGTTGAGTTAAAAAAGAAATCACAACTTTCTGAAATTAAGAATTCTTTAAGAATTAATAGTGTTTTCCTTATTGAGGAAGCACATACATTTACTGATTGTTAACTCAAGTGTTTCAGTAAAAACTACAGCTTCTTGTTGGATGACAGCAGTACAAACCATATTTCTTTCAGATCTCTTCACAGTCTCTTCAGAAGAGTGAAAATCATAGAACAAGTTCACTTTTTTTTCTCCTCCACCTGCAGTCACAACATTTCATGTAACTTTTTTTCTTTTTATATATATACACACACACACACATATATATATACGAAGACAAGCACTAATTTTGCAATATATTTAGTGTATCCTCCTTCGGTAAAACAGAAACAATTTAAGAGAATTTAAGAGAACTATATTAATGTATGTTGCATATAAGCTCTCTTGACACAGACAGTAGCATAAACAGTTCCACTCCATCAAGTGAAGTCCTAATATGACAGTCACGTAAACTATCCTCTATTGGCTACAAAGGCTCTTAGCACCACTGATCAGAGCATCCAGCCTGCGCCTCTAACATCCCTCTCACCAAATGCTGTACCTAGCACGTGCAGTGGAGCGCACTCTTTCAAAGAGACACCGGACTTGCTGTGTGTACTGAATGTAATGGATATTCTCCTATGACTCTCAGTGGGATGACTGACCCTCATATTAACAACAAACACAGCCACCCTGAAGAACATGTAAACATACTGAAAGAGGGAAGATATAATTCTTCCACCAATTTTTAAGAATGCTTTCTTTGTAATAGAAAATCCTTTGCACGTTCAAACTCGGCCCTAGAAGTGCAGCAGGCAATACACAATTTAAAAAAAATAAACACATACCACAGCAGATAAATAAGCATTTATTAAAGTTCATCTCAAAACAAACAAAAATAATAAAGGACATTAAGGCATCTTGTAGTCAGTAACCATTCATATAGTAAAGATGACTTCTCTTTCTGATACAAGAGAGCAGAGCAGGGGAAAAAAAAAGTTCTCCCAACACATCTGGCAGAGTGCTGACTTCCACTGTCGCACCACTCAGTCAGCAAACCCCTCCAAGGAATGCCCATTTCTCCAAAGAAAGAGCTACAAAATCCCAACACTCATTGAGACACGTGCAAGAAAGCACTTTTCCCTCCTCTCAGACATCGAACCGTCTGTAAAGATGCACACTGGAGAAAGACTAACAGATGGATATCGCAGAGAATAAAGACGACATACTTCTGCTATAACCACTCATTTTTGAGCAGACTAGAATATTTGGCCTTGCTTTCGCTAGTATTTACTATTTCAGCCAATAACTGGTGAAAACCGGACCACAAGCTCTAGTCTATATTGCAATGTAACAATTTTTATGTTCTCCTTCTACGTTCATATTAGATAAACAAATGACAAAGGTCTTGTTTCCATGGAATAATTTATTTTGATAAATTATGCTGTCAAGTGACCAATCACTGTTATAGTGCTTTTTTCTTCAATTGGCATAAGAACATCAGGAAATGTTTACAGTATCATTGGGTTCACTATAACAGGATTTTACTACAGAGTAAAATATAAATTAATAAACACTGCATATACGACTATTCACTTCACCACATTGGCTCTCTATATCCTTTGTCACATTCTAACCTTCATTTAAGGCAAGTTTGTTTTTTTTTCCAAAGAAGACCACATAGTCTCTAGATAAACTTGTATGATTAGGTTTGCGAGTTAGGAAATTGAGCTTTATAAAATGTTTACTTCAACAAATATGAAAGTTATTAAGAAAAAGATGGTGACCCAAAATTGCACTGTATTAAAAGGTGGAGTTTCCTTGTACCAAAGTCCTTTATTCATCATCTTTAGAACCAGTTTTGCTTAACTATAAAAGAGACACAAAAAGAAAGTATTCAAAGTTTAGACTGCCATTCCATTTATTAGGAAACAAGAACAACATTATCTCCATCTTACATAGAACATATGTATATTTAATTAATAATACAGACTGATTTTGCTACTGTACCAAGAGACTGAAAAGCATAAAAAATTATTTCTTTAGCTTAAACACTAAATGAGCTTATTTCCTGAACGTGAAAGTTGATTTTAAAAAAACAACACAAAACCCCAGAAAAATCTCAGGGTACTGTTTCTATTTAATTTGAAGACTCCGTTACCAGCTCTCCAAAACAAAAAAGATGAAGTAATGGAAAAAGTATCTCCACACATCTCTGAGAGAATTCCCATATAGAAATTTACACAATACAAAAAGAGACATTAGCTTACTATTTCTCACTTTTTAAAGCTAAGTTTATAATTATTAAATGTAGTGCATCTATTGTGAAATCTATCTGGAATCTAAGACATCCACTACAAACAGCCACTTTTAATTCAGAAGGACTCTGCCCAAAACCACCATCATCATTTAGTTGCTCTTATTTAACAACTGGAACCGATGTTAGGTCTTAACACCGAGAATTACTTATAGTTGCGTAAAATAAAATAGTTTGTTTTCAAAATTGTCAAGCAGCTATACTGATTTCCACTGAATCAGCAAAGACAAGAGGGTGGAAGAAATCAGTGCTGAGGGAGCAAGTAGAAAAGAATTATTCACTGGAGGAGCTGCGGCAGAGAATGCTCTGCACGCTTGCAGGAGACAGCAAGGTGCTTCCACTTGGGACAGCTCCCTTTTTCTGCTTACTTATCCATTGCCCTCCAGAACCTGGCAGCACCACTAACTTTATTTTACATCTTGTTGCCATATGAAGACAGAATATTTGCAGTGCATTTGGCTAGCAAAGCTCTCTCATCATAAAATTAAAATCTAATCGCTTAATAAATAAAAAAGAAATACTAAACCAACAATGTTCAAAGAGGAATCAAAGTCGTTCTGACTCTAATATTCAGGACTAAGCATTTTAAAGCATTTGAGAAATATGTAAATTAGAATCCAAAATGAGCAACAGTTTTTACTATTTCTTGCAAATCTTTTTAACATTAAAAAAAGATAACTTGAAAATACTTACATGCTGGACGCATATAGAAATGAATCGGACACCACAGTCAAATCCAAACAAAGTTAGGAAGAAAAGCAAGAAAAAAAAAATCAGATTAGCTTTCTTCATATACAAGTACAAATTATTTTTAATGTACATACGCAGTATTTTCATAATACTGCATATAATACAGTCACGTTACCTTAATTACGTCCACCCAGTTCCATCCTCGCGGAAGCTCCCCTTTGTTATCTGCAGCACAAGAGGTTTTATTTTCAACACACAAGCTAAGGGGAATCTTTATCTTTCTTTAAAATCAACACACAAAATTCTAAAGATCCAAACCCCTTCATTTCTCCACTACAAAGCCATGAGGACAAAACCAGATATATTAATGTCTTAAACACATCTTGTTCTTCAAAGTAATTCTGTTTAAATAAAAATACCTCAGTCCATCTGACATTTAATTTACAAGGCAACTCCAACATGAGCTGGGCTGACCAGCCATGATGCATTCTGTCAAAGAACAAAATTTTACGCAGCTTTTCCTTTATATGGTCAACACTTAATATGCCAATTATACATTAGGTTAGGCAAATTATATGCAGAAATTGCTATCACAGGGTACAACTTATTGCTGCAATAGGATAGTATTATCCAGATCATTATTAAAAATTAAGGTTGAACACATGAAAGTCGTCAGCAGGATCAGCTGAAATACTGAACGCTTTTCAATCAAAAATCTACCTTTCATTGAAAGCATAAAGTATCTGCAGAAGCACCTCTATTTTGAGGATACAAACTAAATTAAATGTTTTATTTCGGGTTCCAAAACAAATACTTTCATTTAGAAATTACATATTTAATACTGTGAATTATTTACGAGGGCCCATCAACAAACCACGTCTTTCATTGAAAGCGCATTTTTAGAAGTCCCAAATGCTCTCCTCCCACAAGTATTTTTCGAAAATTTCACTTTTGTCACAAATTGAAATAAAAAAATAAAACAAAACCAATAACATCTTGAAATCCTTACTCGATAGAAAGTTGCTTTGGCCAGAACTAACATCTCAGGCAAGAATAATTCATCTAAAACAAGCAAAACAGAGACCACAGACTTAAAGTAGTTAACCTTATAAACAAATGACTACTGATTCTGACTCTAGCAAGATGTCACTGCTATAAAATTTGGATTCTCATACTGCTCAAACAAAACAATATTATTGTGAACAAACCTGTTTTATCGGCTAGTTTTCGTTTCTGGGTTTTGGATAACTGCTCCTTTTTATCTTTCTTCTTACTTGCTGGCACATCAGGAGTTCCAATTGTAATACTATTGCTTACTGAAGTCTGAGAAGGATAAAAATGGTTAATATTTTGCATGTTAGTTCCACAGATACCTCTGTGTGTGATTACTGAACCTGACATACTGAAATATCTTGACTGTCAGAAAGAAGAATGCTGTCAGCAGTCTGCAGCTTTTATCAACACATAATCATGATTGCAGTTTTAAAAAACATGTGTTGGGGACTGGAATTATTCCCTTTCAGAGTTGCAAAGGGCACCTCTTACACTTTTTAAATTTAATCATGGAGTGTGATTTAGTCTGAAGGGATTCAGACTTCCCAAACATGGAAGCCATTCCTTCTTCCTCAAAGCAAATCTGCAGCACCACAATGACCACTAATGTCCTTACACAACACAGAAGCCACAAACAGACCCAGCCTGACTGACTGAAGACGCTGGAGGTGCACTTATGCAATCCACTGCATCTCAGGAAGGTTGCAGTAATTTGCCACCCCCAGCAGATGTCTTTAATTTCCGTTTCAGCTCTCTTTAGTTTTGCTTCTGCTCCAAGTCTCCATTTTTATGTTACTCCGTGGGACAGAACTGCAGCCCACAAACATTTTGATATAACAGCAAAATAACAATTAAATATAACAATTACAACCACAGAGCATTGTGGCACCGTACTCTGTGTGTCACTGTCTAGCCACTAACATGTATACCCAATATACTGATTAACAACTTAAAGGCAGAGCTATGAAGTATTTAGAGTTGTAACAACCATTTTTTGCAGTTTTAAAAGCCAGAGGTTAAATCTGAATTTATCTACTTACCACAGTGTTAACAGGCTGATTTTCCATGAACAACTCTTTATTATCTTTGGCATATTCAAAAAGTGTGTATGTCATAGCAGTTCCAAGATTCGCTTCAACTTCTACCATTAACTTATCCAATATACTTTGTTTAATAGCTGAAGATCTAGAAGAAACCATAGAACTCAACTACAATCTAGACAGATGAAGAAAAACTTGTCAACCAAAAAGCCCCCATATATAAGGCTAGGGAGTGAAGCTTTCATAAATACTTACATTGTGTTGTTGAAGAAAGCATCCATTGATATGACTGGTGCTGTTTGTGGATATGTTTCCGGCCAAGAAACTTCTATTAGAAAGGCTTTGGGATCTCCACTTTCACCTATCTGAAGGGAAAAGAAAAACTTGATAAATCAGCAGCTTCCAGTCACTTACTAACGATTACAATGCCAATATGCAAGTCTTTCACTTCTTTAAGACTATCCAAATTCCTTAAGATAACAACTATTTTCATAAAGTTATCAGGTAGAAAATAAAACTGTTGTCTAGAAAGAGTATTAAATTTATGACAACAATATCAACCTCTACCCTGCAGTTTTCATCCTAGGAAAAGCAGCAGAAACATTCAAAGCTGTCTTTATGGTTTTTTTTTTAATCGCTTGGTTTTAAAGCTACTTTGTAGCATCTGCAAGCCAAATATTATACAATCATATATGAGAACAGAAAAGATGAAGTCTTCTTCCCCCTCCACGCATCTAAGCTCAGAGCAATATCAAAACAAACCACAAGACAGCATTGAAATAAAGACAACAATAAACTAGTGACCTAAGATAGCAAAAATAATAGATAAGAATTTCAATATTTATGTCTCATCCCTACAGGTATTTTATTTCACTATAAGAAAGAATGAGTAGTACAAGATTTAAGAAATCAGTAGAATGAGACTGGATAAAAAAGCATAACATTAAAAATGGCACACTTTAATACAAATAATCATGCACATGAAACACAATTAGTGAACTCAATTACAAACACAATCTTTACAATTATGTTAAATTAAATAAAAAACAAATACTTTTTTTAAATTTAAAACTAGTACAGGTGCTACCAGAGGTATACTATAGAAACAGAAATAACTGTTTCACACAAGGATTTGGAAGACTAGTGCAACAAAGTTGGTTAAATCCATATTCTAAAACCACATGAAAATTCTCCCTTATTTCCCTCATTTTAGAATAGGCAAAATCTGGCTTCATCAAATTATGTGGAATGAAGTGTAGCCAGAAAAAAAGTCCTGATCAAGGTAAGGCTACTGTACTTCAAAATTAAAAAAAAAAAAAAGAAAGAAAAGAAAAAAAGTTGGTGCTTTTTTATTTACAGTGTTTATTTCAGCAGAGCGGACTGACATTCAGAAGCATCTGGTTTAGAGGTGAAATAAATAAATGATAAATAAATCAGGAATCTGCAACATTTATCAAGACATCGACCGTGTTGCAGTCCAGTTCCCACCGCTGCCAAGAAGAGAACTGGTGGTACGGTTTACAGAGTTCTTCTCTCAGTGTCGTGGTTTAACCCCAGCCAGCAGCTAAGCACCACGCAGCCGCTTCCCCCTCCCCCCTCCCAGTGGGGTGGGGAGGAGGAAAAAAAAAGTAAAACTTGTGGGTTAAGAACAGTTTAATAACTAAAGTAAAATAAAATACACTACTACTACTAATAATAATAATTGTAATGAAAAGGAATATAACAAAAAAAGAAATAACACCCAATAAAAGACAAGCGATGCCACAATTGCTCACCACCCGCTGCCCGATGCCAGAGCAGTGATCTGCCCCTCCCGGCCAACTCCCCCCAGTTTATATACTGGGCATGATGGTCCATGGTATGGAATACCCCTTTGGCTAGTTCAGGTCAGCTGCCCCGGCTATGCTCCCTCCCAGCTTCTTGCACACCTGCTTGCTGGCAGAGCATGGGAAACTGAAAAGTCCTTGGCTTAAGATAAGCGCTACTTAGCAACAACTGAAACATCAGAGTGTTATCAACATCATTCTCACACTAAATCCAAAACACAGCCCTGTACCAGCTACTAAGAAGAAAATTAACTCTATCCCAGCCGAAACCAGGACACGCAAGAAAACACTATCTGCACACTGAGCAAATCCATACAGAAAGCTGCGTGACCATGCTCCTTCTTGCCAGTGCAAGCTAAGAATTGGGTAGCCTTACCTGATTACAAAACAGCTGTATTTTGTGTGAGACATGTGCAAGAGAAATGAGACTAAGAAAAATGGCATACTAATTCTTTCCACCTTCTTGTACACTTACTTGCACTATGCCTTCTCATAATACAAATTCTTCTTCATGGGAAAGATGCATGATTGCCTTTGTCTGATACTAAGTTTTACAGAATTTAAATTGAGTTCTAACTTTTGACAATTATTTTTCATCTAATAAAAATTAGCAATGAGCAAAGCTAGTAAAATGCAGAATAATACACTGTAGACTTGTAGGCATGTCACATTTGCTCTTTTGAGGAAATTAAATTTACTAATAACGATCCTATCAGTGAAGGAAGGCTGCACTTACATGGATGGGATTCAAGTGCTATTAATTAAATCGACTTATCTCATTACAATTACTGATGTTATTCTGAAGTCACTTGAGAAGTCACAAAAAAGTTATTTTATACGCCTCCTCCCCATTACAGGAATATGGTATTTTCAGAAGTTTCCCTTCTTTTCATCGCTAAAGTTCTCTGGCTGTCCAAAGATCTGCCTCAGTCCATGCCTAGATGAACTTCCAGGTCTTTAAATTTGAGAAAGCTGGCAAGAATTTCATGCCAGAATCTAACTGCGTATCTCAAGCTCAGCACTCCCTGTATGTCTCTCCTGAGCAGATCGTATCAGTGCACATGCCCAAAGCATTTTGTGGATTTTCTCTTTAGCAGGTAGACAAGGCATGTCAACTACCTCTGGACAAGAGACTAGAACCTTGTAACTGAGCAATAAGGAAGGTTTAGAGCTTCACATATAAAAGTCTCTATAAGTGACATTTCTGACCAGCTAGTTTAAGCATTACTCAGCATGCTGGCTCCTTCAGCCAGTTTGACAGTTCTAGCTGTGCAGTACATAGATGTGTAAGTAGGATGCCTAGCTAAGGGATAATAAACCCACACTGGGAGCAGGTTCCTAAACACGAAGCATTGTGCTATCAAGCACTATCGTACCAAAGATCCTGAAACAACGGCCTACAGATATAGCCTTTACTGCACATCGAATACCCATCTGTTTTAGAGAAACCCTTGTACGTCAACTACAAGACAGCAGAGTAACTCCAACGCGAAGCCTGCGCTGCAGCGAATTGCAGACCTTCACCTTGCCGTACCCTGTACTGGAAGGAAACCGGGCTAAGCTCCCTGAAGCACAGATCTCCCTCGTAGATAGAGCGCAGCGCTTCCAGCTCCATCTGCAGCAAGGGGCAGAGAAGGGGGTTACCGATTTCAGCCCGAACACGAAGCTCGCACCCAACCGCGGTCGGTTTGCGAAGCTGTGCACGGCCCCGCCGGTTTCCCGCCCTCCCCCCGGTCCACCCAGCCCCACGCCGCCCGGCTCCCTCCTCCCCGCCTCCTCGCCCGCTCAAGCGGCCGGCTCTTCCCTCCCGCTCCCCGCCACCCGGGCTGACCCCCTCCAAGGCCCCTCTCCCCACACGGAGGCTCCCTCCCGGCCTCGGGTCCGCTGCGGGGGAGTCTCCTGGGCCGGCTCTCCCTCAGGCAGCGGCGCCTCACGGCCTCCCCGCCTCGCGCGGGCAGGGCCCGGGACTCACCTCCTGGTCCTCGTTGGCCGCCATGGCGCGCGCTGCGGGGGAGACAGCGCGCGGAGACCCCCCCTTCCCTCCCTCCCGCCCCCTCACCGCCGCCGGGGCTGGGCGGGCCTGGCTGGCGCGGCGCGGCGCAGCCCCGCCGGTGTCGCACGGGGAGGCCCGAGCGGCCCCGCCCGACGGACACACCTCCCCTGAGGGCAGCACGGGTCACCCAGTCGCTCGCTGCTATTGGTCCCCCCCTTCCCGTCGTCACCTCCTCCCTGTCTTTCCATTGGCCGGCTCCGCTAGTCTCCCCTCTCTTCCTTCTTTAGCTAACTGGCTCCTTCGCCAGTGACGTACCTTCGCGGGCGCTCCCTGACTGGCCCGGCGGTGGAGCGGAGGCGCCGATTGGTCGCTTCTGCTGCCCTTCCGATGCCCGGCGCTCGCTTCCTGAGGTAGCGGCCCTCCCTCGCCCTGCCCGCGACGCCTCCCGTGACCCGCGGCCGCTCCCGGCTGGCGCTGCCCGGCGCCGAGCTCCAGCCCGCGGCAGTGAGCGGCGCCCCGGCGGGGGACGGGCCCGGGCCCGGCGCCGTAGCGGGGAGCTCCTGCAGCCGGGGCGGGCCGGGGAGGAACGGCCGGCCTGGGCCGCAAAGGCGCCGTGCTGAGAGCCGCCCTCCTGAGAGCCGCCCTCCTGCCGTCTCGCAGGCCGCCTGCCCGGGCGCAGGATGACCCCGACGCAGTGGGACTTCCCGGTGGAGCTGTGCTGCCGGCCCATGGCGTTTGTCACCCTCACCGGCTTGGACGTGGTGTACAACGCCGTGCACCGGGCCGTGTGGGATGCCTTCTGCGCCAACCGGAGAGCCGACCGCGTCCCCATCTCCTTCAAAGTGCTCCCCGGTGACCACGAGTACCCCAAGTGCAGGACGAAGGTAGCGAGCGGCGTGTGCCCCGGCTGCTCCCCGTCCTGGCGGGCCCGGCCCCTCACGGGGTTCGAGCCTCTGCCCGTGTAGCAAAAGCTAGCGGCAGGCCCGGGGTGGGGGGGATGCGGGAGTTGGCGGCTCCCTAAGGGGAAGGGCCGTAGCAAGGGGCTGGGCTGATCTGCCTGGTTTGCAGGCAGCTGAGCAGCACTCGCACTGCTTAACGCTCAGCCGGACTTCTGCTGTCTCTTCCCCCGCTGTTGGAGGGGAAGCGTGGGAGCTTGAAGCCTGAGAAAAATTGCCAGGGCTAAGGGGAAGCCAAGGGCATTGTGAGGGAGTACTATGGATGCATAGGAAACCAGGGTGCCTTGGCTCATAAGCCAGAAGCAGAGAAAGCCAATATGATTTACTTTTTAAAGTACTTGCTGTTCATTTACTCACCATTAAGGTATGCTTGTAAAATTTGAGCTTTAATGAAACCCAAAGTTTAACTCTGGAGAAACTAGCTATTTGAAATGAGTGTATCCTGAAAAAATATAAAGCCTTTAACTAAGTGAAATGCAGCAGAAAGAATATCTCTGCTTTACTTTCTGCGTTGCAATGGCAGTTAAGAAGCAATGTCAATGGGTTTAACCCTTGGAAAACTACATAATTCTGTGATACTGGTGAAGAACAAGACTCCAAACTGGTTTCTCCTGGCTCCATTTGAGAGCCCCCTTTTAAAATGAGCCTAATATTTCGTGAAAGTGTGTGAAACATGCTTCTGAGCTTGACCTTTTTCTCCTGTCTGCCTGGAATCTGTTGTCCTTTGTTGCTGATATCTCAGACATCGGGCCCTGATGCCAGGTAACAAGGGGTGTGTCTTACTCGATAGGAAGCAAAGGCTTGAAGGCAAGAATGATACAGGAAAGATGACAAACATATTCTCAAGTGACAAGAATGTAGAGGCAATTCCCTTTCTCCTGCTATAAATGCCTGTAAATGGATTTGGTAGCTTGCTTTAATAACCTCAATATTTTCAGAGGACATCCTATGAATGGTATATTCCAAAAGGAATCCTGAAGACTGGTTGGATGAACAAACACCTGAATTTGGTTCCAGCACTTGTGGTGGTGTTCTATGAACTAGACTGGGATGAGCCACAATGGAAAGAGAAACAGTCGGAATGTGCTACTCGAGTTGAAATTGTCAGGTAGAGTGTTTTCACTTGGTTCATAATGTACTACAAGCTAATGGTAAGTGTGAATTGCAGAATCCTTTTTGCATTCTAAAACATATAAATGTTTTTTGTTCTTAGACACAAATTAAGGACTACTTGAACTTTGCTTTTTAACATACAACTGACAGTAAAGAAACTTTTTTTTAATGGTTTATTTGTAAAAGTTACTTAAGTAAAAACAGCCCCTGAAGTTTTGCTTGCTAAACTCAACACAATTATTCTGTCCCGTCTGAGCAGAAAAGGGAACACAGCATTCTGTGGATGATGCAGCATATTGTTGTGTTTGGGGTTTTTTTGCTATATAACATTCTTTCAATGCTTACATCTAGACTGAAATCTCATTTTGTTCTGATTATTCAGAAATAAGAAGTGAAACCTTGACGCTGTGCCGTGTTGTTTTTATTTTAGGCAAAGTTTGCAGGGAAGAAACACGAAAGTTGCTGTGGTCTTGATTCAGAAAAAAACACCGTTACCTCCAGGTACTAGAAAACTCTGTGCATAGTTGTGGTGATCTCATTTTTCAGAAGGCCTGACAGACTGAGCTGACTTTCATTTGTCACATTATCTGCAGTTCTTAATCTAATGTCATCTACATACATTAAATGCATTGTGGCTGCAAGAAGGTGTACAGATCGGAAGAGTGTTCAGGGCAGTTGACCCTAAACATTTGATACTTTTATCTTTAATGTCTTTCTTTTAAGTCCAGGTCCATCTTTTGACACACAGTATCAAAAATGGTTTGCTAGTGTAATACACATCACATGCCTTCTTGTAAGCAAGTTGCATTTTAAACCTTGCTTGAGATCAAGAAAAGCTGTAAAAGCAATGAGAACTTAGAGGAAGGGTATTTGGTACCTACAAAAGCCTTTTAGCTTAACTCAGTTGTAATCAATAAAATTTTGGAGTCAAGTGGAGCTGTGAAATGTGATACATTTTAACCATATGTTTCTGTAATCCTGCTGCTTCAGCTGTAGCTGCATACTTTCTAGTGTCTGGCAAACTGTTTTTTGTTTTTGTTTTTTCTCTACCTGCTATGTATGTTTGTCTTTTCTGGATACTGTTGTATTTCTCAAGACACGGGAGATTTAATTCTGTGAGACAGATGAAAAACTTACGTCATACTTGTAGGTTGTTGCTAGCTAAGCCACTCCTAGAAGGTTTCTGCAATGTGTTCTGCTGGATGAAGCACGTAGTACTCTGAAAGAAGTAAGGAAGAATGTGGTCTTAGTTTTATCTGTATTAGATTTTTCCATACCTTGTACTGGTCAAGCTTTGAGAGTTAGTTTGACGTTGCAGCACTGCGTACTGCTTACTTGCGCTTTCCTTGACTTCATTAGGGGAAGATGTTATCGCGTCAGAGAGGGCAGCAGCTTTATGTAACGCTTGTGACCTTTCTGGAAAATCCCTCTTTGTACTTCCACACACTGATCATCTTGTTGGTTATATTATAAGGTAAGTGACTGTAAAACACTGTTTTGCTCTGTTTGCTGATCATGGGTCGGTTTACATGACACCAGGCCTGCTGGCAACAGACGGGGTATACCTGTCTCAAAGGCAGAAAAGGATCTCTGCACAGGAGTTAGCAAGGCTCATTGAAGGAGCTTTAAACTGGATTTGAAGGAGGAAAGGGATAAAACCAGGCTCACTACAGATGAGCCTGGGGGCAGCACGCCAGTGTTTGAGGGACAGTGTGCTAGCGAGGTCCTTCGGCCTGCCGTCTCAGTGGAGGTAGGGGATGGAGATCCATGCAGCAACAAAGACGCATGGGTTATTGATGTGTTAGAAACCATGGAAGTGCCTGAGAATGGTCATGTAGGAATTAGGGCTTCTCCCCCCAAAAAGGTGGTGGGATCAATAGCCCAGCTGAAGTGCATCTACACCAATGCACACAGCATGGGCAACAAACAGGAGGAGCTGGAAGCCATTGCGCAGCTGGAAAACTGTGATGTAGTTGCCATCACGGAAACATGGTGGGTTGACTTGCACAACTGGAGTGCTGCAATGGATGGCTATAAACTCTGCAGAAAGGATAGGCAAGGAAGGAGAGGTGGTGGGGTAGCCCTGTGTGTTAGGGAGTGTTTTGATTGTCTAGAGCTTAATGATGGTGACAATAGGGTTGAGTGTTTATGGGTAGGAATCAGGGGGAAGGCCAACAAGGCAGATACCATGGTGGGAGTCTGTTATAGACCACCCAACCTGGATGAAGAGGCAGATGAAATATTCTATAAACAGCTGGGAGAAGTCTCACAATCGTTAGTCCTTGTTGTTGTGGGGGACTTCAACTTACCAGATGTCTGCTGGAAATACAATACAGCAGAGAGGAAACAGTCTAGGAGGTTCCTGGAGCATGTGGAAGATAACATCCTGACACAGCTGGCGAGTGAGCCAACTAGGGAAGGTGCCCCGCTGGACCTGTTTTTCATGAACAGAGAAGGACTTGTGGGTGATGTGATGCTTGGAGGCTGTCTCGGGCATAGCAATCATGAAATGATAGAGTTTTTGATTCTTGGAGAAGTAAGGAGGGGGGTCAGTAGAACTGCTGCCTTGGACTTCTGGAGGGCAGATTTTGGCCTGTTTAGGAGACTGGTTGAGAGAGTCCCTTTGGAGGCAGTCCTCAAAGGCAAAGGAGTCCAGGAAGGCTGGACGTTCTTTAAGAAGGAAATCTTAAAGGCGCAGGAGCAGGCCATCCCCATGTGCCAAAAGACAAGCTGGTGGGGAAGAAGACCGGCCTGGCTGAACAGAGAGCTATGGCTGGAACTCAGGAAGAAAAAAGGAGAGTTTATGAGCTTTGGAAGAAGGGGCGGGCAACTCAGGAGGACTACAAGGATGTCGTGAAGTTATGCAGGGAGAAAATCAGAAAGGCCAAAGCCCAGCTAGAACTTCATCTTGCTACTGCTGTAAAAGACAATAAAAAAATGTTTCTATAAATACATTAGCAACAAAAGGAGGGCTAAGGAGAACCTCCATCCTCTATTGGATGTGGGGGGAAACATAGTAACAAAGGATGAGGAAAAGGCTGAGGTACTTAATGCCTTCTTTGCCTCAGTCTTTAATAGTAAGACCAGTTGTTCTGTGGGTACCCAGCCCCCTGAGCTGGAAGACAGGGACCGGGAGCAGAATGAAGCCCCCATAATCCAAGGGGAAATGGTTAGTGACCTGCTACATCACTTAGACACACACAAGTCTATGGGGCCGGATGGGATCCGCCCAAGGGTACTGAAGGAGCTGGCAGAAGTGCTCACCAAGCCACTTTCCATTGTTTATTGGCAGTCCTGGCTGACCGAGGAGGTCCCAGTTGACTGGAAGTTAGCAAACATGACCCCCATCTACAAGAAGGGCCGGAAGGAGGATCTGGGGAACTACAGGCCTGTCAGTCTGACCTCGGTGCCAGGGAAGGTTATGGAGTAGATCATCTTGAGTGCCATCACGTGGCACGTACAGGACAACCAGGTGCTCAGGCCCAGTCAGCATGGGTTTATGAAAGGCAGGTCCTGCTTGACTAACCTGATCTCCTTCTATGACAAAGTGACTCACTTAGTGGATGAGGGAAAGGCTGTGGATATTTTCTACCTAGATTTTAGTAAAGCTTTTGACACCGTTTCCCCCAGTATTCTCCTGGAGAAACTGGCTGCTCATGGCTTGGATGGGCGTACTCTGGGTAAAAAACTGGCTGGATGGCCGAGCCCAAAGAGTTGTGGTGAATGGAGTTAAATCCAGCAGGTGGCCGGTCACAAGTGGTGTTCCCAAGGGCTCAGTATTGGGGCCAGTTCTGTTTTAATATCTTTATCAATGATCTGGACGAGGGGATTGAGCGCACCCTCAGTAAGTTTGCAGAAGACACCAAGCAGGGCGGGAGTATTGATATGCTTGAGGGAAGGCTCTATAGAGGGATCTGGATGGGCTGGATTGATGGGCCAAGGCCAATTGTATGAGGTTCAACAAGGCTAAGTACCGCGTCCTGCACTTGGGTCACAACAACCCCATGCGACGCTACAGGCTTGGGGAAGAGTGGCTGGAAAGCTGCTTGGTGGAAAAGGACCTGGGGGTGTTGGTCGACAGGCGGCTGAATATGAGCTGGCAGCGTGCCCAGGTGGCCAAGAAGGCCGATAGCATCCTGGCTTGTATCAGAAATAGTGTGGCCAGCAGGACTAGGGAAGTGATTGTCCCCCTGTACTCAGCACTGGTGAGGCTGCACCTCGAATACAGTGTTCAGTTTTGGGCCCCTCACTACAAGAAAGACATTGAGGTGCTGAAGCGTGTCCAAAGAAGAGCAACGAAGCTGGTGAAGGGTCTAGAGCACAAGTCTTATGAGGAGCGGCTGAGGGAACTGGGGTTGTTTAGCCTGGAGAAAAGGAGGCTCAGGGGACACCTTATAGCTCTCTGCCTGAGAGGAGGTTGTAGTGAGGTGGGTGTCAGTCTCTTTTCCCAAGTAACAAGTGGTAGGACGAGAGGAAATGGCCTCAAGTTGTGCCACGGGAGGTTTAGATTGGATATTAGGAAAAATTTCTTCACCAAAAGGGTTATTAAGCATTAGAAGAGGCTGCCCAGGGAAGTGGTTGAGTCACCATCCCTGGAGGTATTTAAAAGATGTGTGGATGTGGTGCTTAGGGACATGGTTTAGTGGTGGACTTGGCAGTGCTAGGTTAACAGTTGGACTCGATGATCTTCAAGGTCTTTTCCAACCTAAATGATTCTATGATTCTAATGGAGATGTTGAGAGAGTTCATAGGTTGGGATGACTGCTATGTGGCACACTTGTCGTAGAGCAGCAGTGAATGTTTTACCTGTTTGCTGGAATTCTTCAGGTTATTCTGCAACCTGATGAATTCCACACAGCTCCCCTTTGTGAGGTTGAGTAATGACTGTCAGAGTTGTCACTTTTGAAGAAACATTATTAGATATCCCAAGACATTTACTTCCTCAAGTCAGGTAGAGGCAAAGTGGGCTTTTCTACCTCTACAGTGGTTTTGGCCCTGCTGGTTCTAAATCATTTTCCCTACAAATGTTTTCTTAGGTGTAACTCTGTATTAGCAGGTCTTTGCTTTTTTTTCCCCCACTTCCTGGCTATATAGGTATCTCTCTTTCTATTTATGCGAAGTGGCATTTATCTGGTTGCAAATATTATGTCTTTGTCATTTTTTACATTTCTTGTGCTTTCTGTTTTAATATTTACAGGGAATACAGCTTTAAATAAATGATGAAAGCCTTTAAAAAACAGAACAGGGAAAGGAAGACAGTCTTGTGTAGACCTAAAAAGAAGGGCTAAAACTAAGGCAAAGCATGGTTTATTAAAATTTAGTTTTAATTTTTCCAGATATGCTCAGGGAGAGGAGGGGTCATGGTCTGAGAGATTAATTCTTCCTTCTCTCACCCCCGTATTTATATATAAAAACAGTAAAGTTCTCAACATAAATTGATGCTGTTGTTGTATCCATGCTGCTCCCAAACAGCTACTAGAATTGATCAAAATAAAGTAACAATTACTTCTAGTTTTTCATGTTTTGCTCAGTGCTAAAGAGGGAATGTTTACTGCATGTTAACTAGTGTAAGCCTTTGCAAACTGCATATAGTTGCATTTTGATATGAGATTTGCAACTGTCTCCAAGTTTGTGAAGATAAGGCTACATCATTAAGTATTAATAGCTCTTCATGCACATTTAAAAAAAAAAAATGTTTGCGCACATAATCATGTTAGAATTCCTGGTATTAATCTTTTTGCTTTGACATTTTTAATTGAGATTTCATAGTAGTGAAAGAGAATAATTTTTTTTTTACCCCTCAGACTGGCTTGTCTTTTCTTATACAGCCACAGTATAATGCTAAAATAAGTATAATAGGTAGACTTAATTTGTCTTGTCTTCCTTTTGTGACTGAATTCATAGTTAACAATTGCTGTCCATTGGTCTGTCCCATTGTTTTCATCACCATCCTCTCTGTTGCATGGCAAGCAGAACACAAGTTGTGATCTGCCTTAGTCAAAGTCTGAAGTGATCACTTCTTGGCCAAATCACAGAACTGGTACTTCATCCTTTATTTCCTGTGTGCGTCGGTGCTATTGAATGTATTAGTCTCCTGGATTCTGGTCTTGTTCTAGTTGATTTTATTCCTTATAATTTGATCATACAACATATGCTTCTTAGATCCTCCTCAGCCTCATACTGCATTCAGGGTTCTGGGACTCTTAGTCTTTCTCTTCTCCACCTGTGACTTGCCATTGGGCTATTTATCTTGCAAACACAAGTTTGACTCTTACCTCTGCAACCCAGGTAGCTGTTGATGTTTGAACAGAATGATGAAACCTAGTCTGTGCCCTCATAACTTTATTTGCTGCTATTTTTTCCTTCCCACTCCTCCCCACACAGTCCAGCAAAGAAGATCTTGACCTGTTCAGACTTAGCCCAGGAGCCTCAGCAAGGTTTGCTTGCTTTGGCTGAGGCATCTTTCCACTTTCTGTTGCCTTGCAAAATCCGAACAGCTTGTCCTCAGGCTTTCTTACATTAAATACTAGAGATTGTTGTATGAGAAATCAGTATATAAAGCTCTCAAACCTACTTGTTCTACTTTGTGCTACCCCTCTGTAAGGTTTTGTGTGAAGGGTTTTTGTCTGCAGGGTTTTTGTCTGCAGACTCTTACCCTGTGTGGTAACTTCCAGAACAGTTTAGTAATACCTCAAGCTATTTTGCCAACCCTAAAATAAGCATGATTAAGAGTAACTTATTCTGAAGGACTTCAGAATTTCTTTGTATGTGGGAGAAACTTAGTGAAACTTACAAGCAACTTTGTTGCAGGTTGGAAAATGCTTTCTATGAGCATGCACAGACTTACTATTATACAGAAATACGAAGAGTTAAATCTCATAAGGAGTTCTTGAACAAAACCACTCATCAGGTAATGTTACCCTATTTTTTAAATACTATGCAAGTTATATTGCATGTTAAAACATGAAAATAAGGGTTGTTTGTAATGTAAACGTTTTTATCCCCCCACCCTTCCAACTTGAGATGCCTTCTCTCAGTATAGAAAGTAAATCTGGTTTTATTTTCTGCAACTTAAACTTTGATTTTGATTGGTTTTGTTCTTATGTTTGTCTTCCTCACATCTTCCTTAGAGGAAGAGTTGCAGCCCAAAAATTAAGTTGTCTGATTAAAAAAAAAAGAAGTTTTTCATTATCTGTATGGTTTAATCTGTTTGGATGTAGTATCTTAACAAGTTGCGGGAAGTGCTTCCCTTAGACATTTCAAACTTAGTTGCACTTGATTTGGCTTTTTAACTTTTGCTTTTCAAATTGTTAAATATGTGCTCAGACACACAGTGTTCTGTTGTGATTGCCAGCTTCCCTCTCTTGGAAGCTAAGATCCAAGTGGTGAGCTCTGAACTGACAATCGATACTGTTGGTGTAGAGATTTTGGGGTGTTACAAAGCCTCTCCCCTGTTCCATGGTAAAAGGCTTGGAATAGATTAAATCTGCTGAAAGATCACTGCTGCATCATGGTGGTCGAGAGAACTAGTAGGAAACAGTTGCATAGTCAGTTTTTCAAGTCAACTGCTATATTATGTAAACTTCTGAAATTATCACCTGTATCTGCTTTGTAGGTAACAGGTATGTTCGGATGTTTGTGAATGATGTACGCTGGTTGTGTTTTGCAGCTCTTATTTGTTAGACACCAGTTCAAAATAGCATTCTTCAGTGAGCTGAAACAGGATACGCAGAACGCTCTAAAGTAAGACTCATGTAATCTTCCCCCACCCCTCTACCCCAAATTACTGCTAAGCCATAGACTATGATAAATATTTTCCTGAATGCAAAATTATTTAAACATGTTGTTGTGGTTTAACCCCAGCTAGCAACTGAGCACCATGCAGCCACTCACTCACTCCTCCCCTCCACCCTGGTGGGATGGGGAGAAGAATTGAAAACAAGTAAAACACGTGGGTTGAGATAAGAACAGTTTAATAATAGAAATAAACAATAAAATGTAACAATAATAATAAATGTAATGAAAAGGAAGATAACAAAAAGAGAGTGAAATACAACCCAAGAAAGACAAGTGATGCACAATGCAATTGCTCACCACCTGCTGGCTGACTGCTCAGCCAGTCCCTGAGCAGCGATCCGCCCCTCCCGGCCAACTCTCCCCACTTTATGTACTGGACATGATGTCATATGGTATGGAATATTCCTTTGGCCAGTTTGGGTCAGCTGTTCTGGCTGTATCCCCTCCCAGCTTCTTGTGCCCCTCCAGCCTTCTTGCTGGCTGGGCATGAGAAGCTGAAAAATCCTTGACTTAGTATAAACACTACTTAGCAACAACTGAAAACATCAGTGTGTTATCAACATTATTCTCATACTAAGCACAACGTTATACCAGCTGCTAGGAAGAAAATTAACTGTATCCCAGCTGAAACCAGGACACATGTATGTAAGGGGTGAGTTTTTCACTGGGAAGAACACTCTGATTGGAAGACTGTTTTCTCTGTCAACAATCCTGTTCTTAAATTTTATTATCTTGTATGATTTAGCTCTAATTTAAGTATTCCTGCTTAGAAATTACAGAACTGCCTATAATCTTGTGCATGAATTGAGGGCTCATGAAACAAACATGCTGGAAATCAAGACCATGGCAGGATTTATAAACTACAAGGTAACAAGTGTACTTCTAACCTTTGACAACCTTTACTTAAAAAAAAAAAAAAAGTCAATGCATCTTTAATGTGTAAAAGTTTAAAAGTTCCATTTTATATTGCTTTTATGGAGATGGATTAGAAACAGCTATCAGTGGAATACCAGTTACAGTCAGACTTG
Source organism: Gymnogyps californianus (assembly GCF_018139145.2). NCBI lineage: Eukaryota > Metazoa > Chordata > Aves > Accipitriformes > Cathartidae > Gymnogyps > Gymnogyps californianus. The sequence continues at coordinate 37,168,561 of NC_059474.1, read as the reverse complement.
CAAAGACTTCTGAATTCCACACAAAAGAAAGATCCTTAGCTGAAGTTTGGGAGTATCTTGAAGGATTGGAGTTCATTTGAGATGCAGTCATCTGAAAGACTAGACTCTTTAACTCTCACTGTGCAGGGGGAGTGAAAACAAGGGTTGCTTGTTCCTGGAATATTTTTGTCGTCTTGCAAAGCTTAATCCAGTATAGTTCAGTTACTGCTTGTTAAGAGGAGGAAAGTAACTCTTTAAGATTCAGACCATACTTTTGTGGTATTTTGAGGGCTTTTAGGTAAAAGAAAACTATCCCACCATTTACAACAATCCTGGAGTTGGACTCCATGAAATTCCGTTTGCAGACTGTAGGCTTCAAAGATAATGATATTCCTAGTGGCTCTGCAGTTCCATCTTGAATTTGGCTGTGAGTTATGCACTCTTCCATGACTTGAGGGAGAAGGGGAAGAAAAATAACATTAGATGAAATAGAGGACTGCGTGGTTTCAGGTGTGTAGTACATTATGGTTTACATCTGTCTTTCTCCCTCTGTTTTCTATGCTATTTGAGCTCTTCGGAAATGTGTAAAATTTGGGGTGTTTTTGTGAGTGGTGTTTTTTGGGTTTTTTAAAGCTAATCCTTAGCAGCCTAACACAGTTATTTTTCCTCTTATTTTGATTTCTTCTAGATCTGTCGCCTCTGTTTTCAGCATAATACTCCACTGGATGCAATTGCTCAGTTCAGGAAACATATTGACTTGTGCAAGAAAAAAATAGGAAGTGCAGAACTGGCTTTTGAGCATGCTGCCTGGATGTCTAAACAGTATGTTTTTGCTTAGTAATGTTTCTGTTTTAGTTCTTATGTAACCTTGTGAAGTTCACTGTTTTACTTGTCTAGGCAAGATACAAATTCTGAGCTCTTTATCTAAGGAAGAGATACACTAGATCGTAAAAACTGTATGCTGGTATTCTGTTTTGCATTGATTATTGACCAGTTTTCTCTGGGAATGAACAGGGTATGACACAAATGCAGCCATAGAACTTAGATACAAAAGTTCAGAGAAGTATCATGTGTCTTAAGACTAACCAGAACTTTGAATTGAAGTGTACCTTTCAGTTCAAATTGCTGTTCTGTACATAATCTTGGTTATTAACTTTTTTTAATAGGTTTCAGGCTTTTGGTGACTTGTTTGATGAAGCAATTAAGCTGGGATTGACAGCAATTCAAACTCAGAATCCAGGTTTCTATTACCAGCAGGCAGCCTACTATGCACAGGAACGGAAACAACTAGCAAGTATGCTTTGTAACCATGATGTAAGTTGGGAGGGGAAAAAGTGATTTGCAAGTAACCGGATAGTAAATTAGCTAATGTTTTAGTCTCAAATGGTAGTAGAATAATCTGTAATATGTGCAAATGAAATTCAAGGAAAGAATATGTGTTTTTCTGATGCTTACTAACATTACAAGTATTTGTTACGTGTTGGAAAAGTTACTCCAGAACAAATGTGTTAGTGTTTATTTTATTACAAATAATTCTGACATGTTTTTAAAATACTTATAAAAAATAGTGTACTTTCTACATCTCTGGATACTTGAAAACTTACTGTTTTGTTTTTCCAGTATATTTCTCTATACATGCGCTGTATCTGGTGAATTACAGGAAGCAGAGAAACAAGAGCATTAGTATTAGAGTGTGGGGGGTGGGGTGGTGGGGGTGATTGTTGTTGTTTTGGGGTTTTTTGGCACTTGCCTGGCAGAAAGTGTTGCATGGAAAATCGATCTCTGCAGTCAATTAAACATACATGCTAGTTATATGTAGCTACTTTCCAGCTGACATGTCCCGATTATTTAAAAATGTCTTCGTTCCTATTGGTGATATTTATTTGTTGTTCTCGGATTATCTTGTTAGGAACTAGTTTTAAAAAGGATTACCCAGTTATTATTTAACAGTATTTCAGACAAATGAAGGTGAATGAAGTAGGATGTCAGACTGAATGAGAAGTATTTAAATGTTTGGGTTTCCTGAAGTACTATTTTTATACAGGTGGCTGAAACGGTTATATGTTTTAAAGCAAATTTCTTCTTGTATGTGTGTGTGTATTGGAGCATCAAATCACTTTGAATGCTTTAAAATGAAACATGAACCCTTTTTTATGACTATATTTGCTGAATTTACAGTCCTCTGTGATATATCCCAATCCGGATCCCCTGGAAACGCAAACTGGAGTGCTTGACTTCTATGGGCAAAGACCATGGCGGCAGGGAATATTAAGTACGTTTCTGTGTCTTGTATCTGTGGAGTTCAGACAGACTTCTTTAGCTGCTGATCCTGCCAGCTGACTTAGTGGGCATCAGCACGTAATCCCTTTTCCACTGAGACAGATGCAGGGCTGGGACTTCACTCTCTTGTTAGTTGATAGTATGACTTGAACAGGTGTCAGCTGGAAGCACAGGAAGTGTGTTTGATCTCTATAACAAATAGAAAAAGGAACCTCAGGCTTATGCAGGATCAGGTCTTCAGCAAAGTTGCATAGGCCATACTGAAGCTCTGCTGCTGCTGCTTTGTTTCTATTGCTGCCTAAGCTACTTGTAATCAGTGTGCTGCAGAATGCTTGACTGCAGTGAAATGCACTCTTGGGAAGACAAGTTGAAGAACTGGATACAGCAAAGTAACGATGTCCCTGAATGCGATTGTTATAAATTCATCCTGCCATCCGTACTGTATCTTGTCAACTGTAGACAGGAGCTCATGACTTTTTTTTCTGAAAAAGCTTTCTGGATTTCAGAATGGATTGAGAGGATACAATGACTAGATTTTAATCTAAGAAAGGAATTTGTGGTTTTCCTATTAAGGAGGATGTTTTCCCAGAAATTCAGACTTTGAACGTACAGCTTTGAGCTATGTATGAATACACATGCAGTTCAGAGATCTTCATTGTTGACTGTGGTTACTTCCCTTTCTCCCTCTCCTTTTGGTCTCCTGTTCTTTATTCTCTGCATATTCTTTGGGCTTTGCCACTTTATCACTACCCTCTTTTAAAGACTTTATTTCATTTACTGTAAATACAGTGCTGTCTAACCTCTTTTATCTTTAAGTGTTACTGTTTTAAAATTAGTTAGAATCTACTGCCAAGGTTAAACAGTTTAAGATGAAGAGAAACTTTACGTGTTAATATATTCAGGTTTTTTGGTTCCAGCAAGAGTTTATAGTCTTTTAAAGCCCTATACAGTTTTTTGTATGTTGGCTTTCTCTACTGCTAGAGAAACATAAGCTTGAATCCTTACTTGAGATCAGATGGGAAAAGGGCTACAAATTTGTCTTAACATACATGCTTTAAATGTTAATAGATGCAGTCTAAAGACTAGGTCGTCTTACTGTGGTTTGCTATTTTTGGGTAGCTTCAGATAACTTCTTTTAAAGAAAGGGCAAGATGTTTGTTTCAGAACTTCCCTTCTAGAACACGGAGGATGGATGAGTTCTTAAGGCGATGTATCTGTCTCCTAGGCAAAAGAATGTTTAACAGTTTGAGTGTGCCTGAGTTGGAGCTTGCATTGCATATAGCTCACCACGTAAATAGTTCCCTTTGGGTCTGGACAAAATTCCAATTTCATGGATTTTTCATTGTCTTATGCAGGCTTTGATCTTTCTGATCCTGAAAAGGAGAAGATGGGGATTTTATCCCTACAGTTGAAAGAGAAAAATGTCCTTCACTCAGTAAGTTTTATTCTACAAAAAAAGTCTGTTTTCTAACATTAGGATAATGTTTGCATATATAATGATATCAGTAATGGTTTTATCTGTTAGGAGCTAATAATCACTTTGTTGAGTAATGCTGTCGCGCAGTTCAAGAAATACAAATGTCCAAGAATGAAAAGCCATTTGAGTGAGTATAGATAATCAGATGCATTTTTTTAAATTAATTTTGCAAAGACTTTCGGTATTGGTCTGGAACATTTTTTTTTTTTTTTTTTAAATCAGTGGTTCAGATGGGAGAAGAATACTACTACGCTAAAGATTATGCCAAAGCTTTGAAGTGAGTACCATCCATGATTGCTTCTTTCACATGATAGTCTTCTCACTAAGACCCCATGTCTTATTAATATGGAATAATGCTGGAAGCTCATCTAAGATGCTCGTTGTACCTGGATTTGATTGAAGCACAAGCTTTGGAGTCTACGAACTCCACTTATATTAAAGAAAGCAAAACAGATATGATGAGTCAGTTATTAGAGTAGAAGAACTTCCTGCTGTAAACTGTTGTGGGGATTTGCCTTATTCGGCAAATATTATTTATTTCTAGCTCACTGATTGAATGCTGTGTCTCTCTCTCCCCCAGAAGTGATTTCTGAAACTTGCCTGCTACTGCAATGAGAATGTAGTTACATTTAATTACAGACTTCATTGTTACAAAATTTAAAAAAAAGGAAATGTAGCTGAATTTAATTTTTGTTTATATACCAGAGGATTAGCAAAAGGAATTATTTTTATTGGTGTAGCTTTCTGCTATTAATGACTACAGAGCTAGGAAAGCTTAGGGCTGAGGTACAGCTATCATTTTTTCTGAAGGATGTCTTATGCTTAGTTTCTTAACTTTGTATTTTTAAGGGGAACAGTGTCAAGGTCATGTTAAGTAGGAGTCCCACAATGTTTTCATTAATTAGGTTTCAAAGATCACATGTTGTAAAGGGAGTATGTTTGAGGTAGGAGAGATGTGTTTACTGTTGTTACTAGCTGACTGGAAGCTACATGGAGGAGAAGATAGGCTAGGATAAGCAGATCAATTTGTATCAAGCCTAATTTTTATACAAACAAGCATTTCTTATTTATGTTTAGGTAGATTTTTCTGAAGTAGGCAGAAACTCGTCTTGAACAGTTGAACAGAGTTTAAAAAAAATTCACTTCTCTGCTTTCCTAGTAATAGCAGACATTGCTTAGTATTAAAACCATATTAAGGTGTGCAGTTTTGTCTGATAAAGATTGATGCATGAGTTGTTTGTAGATCTTTGAAACCCTTGAAAGGAGCAGGGGACAGGAGGTAGGAGGGAGAAGAAACATCTCAGCTTAAGGAACATTAAAATTCTTCAGTTTGGAAGGGGACTTTATTGTGGGGTTTTGGTTTGTTTTTCTTAAAACTTAGTGCATACTCAATAGTAAAGCATATTTTTAATGCAATGCTGGACTAAGACTCTTCTGTCCAGTTGCTGTTTTGCTAGTTCTTTATGTGAAGACAGGTGAGTTTTCCTGTTGTTCTCTTGTGAAAATTGTTCTAGCCTGAAATAGAATTCATGGAATAAATGTGTTTCTTTACAATAATTTCATGCTGTTTTCAATAAATCATTGCCAAGTGTAAACACTAGACTTAACTTTAATCTAGCATTTGTATTAGTGAAGATGAATTTTGTATTAATGATACCAAATAAATGCGAGCTTCCAAAAAATATTGGTGTGTATAACTTGTCTTTTCTCTCAATTTTACTGTGTTGCAGGCTCTTGGATTATGTTATGTGTGAATATCGCAGTGAAGGATGGTGTACTCTTCTCACTTCCATATTGACGACAGCTCTCAAATGTTCATATCTGATGGCCCAGCTAAAAGATTATATAATGTACTCTTTAGAGCTACTGGGTAGAGGTATTCTTTTAAGAAATATACTCAGCCTATACAGAAAAAATTAAAGTACATGTATTTGAAAGTCTGACAAATCATTATCACACAGTGCTTACAGTACTTCAAATGATTTGACTACAAAATAACCGTATACCTGTGCTGAATTTTTACTACCTTCTCTTGTATGCTGGAAGTTGAATTTTCTTGTGCTTCTATTATAAAATTCATTGCATTCAAGTAGACTGTATCAGGATATCTGAGGCACAGAGCTTCGTTTGAGACTGTTCAAATAATGTAACAGAAACTTCCTGAGCTTTGGGATGGGGGAAGAACTGTAATATAGCTAAAGGGGAAAAACATTTTTCCTAGTAAGTAACAAAGCTGGCACCATTTTTCTGGACTTTAAAATCCCAAATGTGCTTCTCTCAGACTTTTTACTAGAACTCTGCTGATGAAATATGCATGTGGTATGCTTTAGGGAAAAAATGTGACATAGGGTGGCTGCACAGTAATAATGCAAGCACTCTGCTTCGTATGTCTGTTACTTGACATTGCAGAAATAATCCTTTTGTGGCCTAAATTGCTAACTAATACTACTATTAGGGTAGGTGTGGTAAAAATGGGTTTGCGTCTTCTGTTAGGTAGCCAGGCTAGTCTGCTTTGTATTGAAGAGTAGCCAATGAGACAAACTCACCTTTCTTCATCTTCAAGAGAAGAGTGCTTATTTTAATCTGTCCTTTTTTCTTCCTGTCACCTTCTCTAGTTGTTGTTTCTAATATTATCTGAGCTTGCCTCTTTGCATGTTCCAGACTTTTCTACCGTTTCTTCCATTTTTAAACATAAATATCAAGAAGGTATAGGCATTATTCTCTTGGGGTTTTCCTCCAATAAATTATGAAATGCTTGTCTAACTAAAAAATACTTTACTTGGTTCCAGTGGAAGTAAGAGGAAACACATAGAATAGGGGCAGTTCTGAAAACTGAATGAATCCTTCGTTACTGGTAGATGGGTGTTAGAATTTTTTCCCCCCAGAATGTGTTTGGTGAAAGATGCAATCTAAAGAAAAGATTTATTTTTAGGTTTTTAAAAAAAAAAAAGTAAGAGGAGTTGCTTCTGTCTTGTAATCTTTGATTTTGTTGTGTTTGCTAGCATCTACTCTTAAAGAAGATCAGAAATCTCGAATAGAAAAAAATCTGATAAAAGTTCTAATGGTAGGTGGCAAAACTCTATTACCCTTTTAAATAATCTTAAGAGTGGTCAGTGTTTGGTAACCTTCTTGTATTGTTATTTGTAATCTTCTATCTGGATACAGAATGAAAGCCCTGATCCTGAACCTGATTGTGACGCTGCTGCTGTGAAAGCATCACAAAAATTGTGGGCTGACCGTGTTTCCTTGTCAGGCAGTAATGTTTTTACAATAGAAGTCCAAGATTTTATACCATTTGGTAAGTAAGAAAGCAAATTTACACCAGATTATAAATTTCAATGTAGTTATATCTTGAAAATAACTAATTAGGAAAAAATATAAAGTGTGTATTAAAGCCAGCAGCATTGAAACTCTTGTTTCAGCACTGCTCTGTTCTTCATCTAAATCAGTAAGATAAATCATGAGAGAAGCCAGTGATCTTTTATCTCTGATATGGATTATTAAAGAAGAATCCCTTGCTTTTTGAAAGACTTCTGCCACTATGGTGTGCTTTGAAGTAGAATTCTGAAGAAAGAGGGCAGAATGTGTGCAAAGTAATACTCCTTGTATAAAGGGGGCATGAGTGAGTGTTAACTACAAAAGAAGTGTCTCTAAGTGTACAGGATTGATTTTTTTCCCTGCTGGACGTCTGCCTCTCCTCTGCAAAGGTTTTGGCCAAGTGCTGGAAAGTGGCTTTCTGTGACAGTGTTAGTAGCCAAATTTGCCCCACTTACATACAAACCAAAGTTTTAAGAGTATATACAGAACGATCCTTACCACAATGATTTCAAGAGTGTGCTTCGGGAATTTAATGTTGTAGTTTGTGTTTAACATCTACTTCTTGTTTCTTTTTTTCCTTTTTTCCTTTTTTTTTTTTTTTAATTCCAGTGCAGTGCAAAGCAAAATTTCTTGCTCCTAGTTTTCATGTTGATGTTCCTGTGCAGTTTGATGTATACTTGAGAGCTGATTGTCCTCATCCTATCAGGTTTTCTAAGCTCTGCATCAGTTTCAATAATCAGGTAACTATGTTCTATCTATCTCTGACCGAGTGATAGAAACTTATCATAAGAATGGAATAATATCTATTAGTGTTTTTAAGCATAAAAAAATTCAAAAGTTCTTCTCCAAAAATTATTTTAATACTTAAGTTGGAAAGGTGTTTTTTCTTTTTGCATTACCTATGACTTTTGACAAGTATATTGATACTGTGATAAAACTCCCAAATGCAATTTGATTACTTTGTTTTTCTATGAAGCTCTCTAAAGTCGCAGAAGGATCATTTTAATGTCTTATTTCTCTTCGTGTTCTTCCATGAAGTTACATTAATATAATGGGTATCTTGTGTCAAAGAATTGCATTGTAATTACTTGCTAAGTCGAACTTCAGTAGTGTGAAAAGTAGCAAGAACCCATATGGTTTGATCCAGTAACACAGAGCTTTAATATTTACCATGCTACTGTTACTCTCTAAAGATGGCTTAAGTCTGGATTTATCAACATTTTTCCCCACTCCTCCATTGTAGGATTATAACCAATACTGTGTGGTAGAAGAAGCCTATCAAAAAAGTGATATTCTAGAACAGTCGTCGCAGGGAACAATGTGCTTAGTTCCTGGCAAAACAAGAAAGTTCACTTTCAAATTTGTTGCAAAAACTGAGGATGTAGGAAAGAAGATTGAGGTTTGTCAATTTGTTTTACACCTTTCTTACTGATGCTTACAAAGAACTCAAAACTACAAAGCTGCCTCTAATCTGGCACCAGTTACTAATGTCACTGCAGTTCCAAATGTTTGAATTCTTGAAACTAAGTACCAAAAATGAGAGTAAAATTTTATTGACAATGCCAAAACAAACAAAAAAAAAATCCCAAAAACTTAACTATTGCTTCAAGTTTGGTTTTTGGTTGTTTTTGGTTTTTTTTAATATGTACAATACATTAAAAAAGGGGGGAGGGGTGGTACAGCACTATGGGAGGGTAGGAAACTACAAAATACTACACTGCACACACGTGAGCACGGATACTTTTCCCACCACTGTTTCACTAAATGAAATCCTGGAGTGGTGATGTGTCTTCAGTCTGCAAAGTTGCCAGAAGCTTTTTGGTGATACACATCTTTATTGTTTCTGTATATGTTGGAAAACTATATTCTTACAGTAGGTGATCTGAAGACAAAGTTATCAGTACGTGTTTAAATTTGTGTCTGTCAGATCACCTCTGTGGATTTGATCCTGGGAAGTGAATCTGGCCGATGTGTGATTCTGAACTGGCGTGGAGGAGGTGGAGATGCCGCTTCATCTCAAGAAGCATTGCAGGCAGCACGTTCCTTCAGGCGAAGACCTAAGCTTCCAGATAATGAAGTGCACTGGGACAGTTTGACTATTCAGGCAAGCACTATGTGAGTAAAAACTTGAAGATATATATAACGTATCATTGTGAGTCTCCTGCGAAGTCCTGATCACTCTTCCTAAAAGAAGAAGAAAGACTCTTGGCAATTCTTTAATATGAGCTTTTTAGTATGTCTCTACATAACTGGGGATAAGATAGTACCTATCTTAATTCTTTAGGACTTTTGTGGCTCCACATAGCTAGAAGTACAGAAAAAGCTTGCATTGATCTCTGAGCATACCAAGTATGCAAGTTCTCCCCTTCACCTAACTTTGCTAGGGAGACATTTCCCAGACTTTTTCTGCAAACTAGGAGGTGTTATTGTTCTGTTACAAAAGCCATCACACAAAGAAAGAATCCCTAAAAAACTGTATTGGAAAATAATTATTAATAAATAGTCTAACACTAATTTAGATGTATTCGAAAGAATTAAATGCTGTTGGTGGGGGTGCTTTTTTCTTTCCTGGCAGAACATCTGAACCATTAATTCTTGTTACTGAGTTTCCAAACTTTTTATAGAGTTGTTCCCATTGTGTTGCTTTTCGGGAATCTCGCATCTCCTAGTTGAATAGGCCACCAGTTGTCAGAACTCTCTTAAACAATAGGCTGCTTTAATCTCCTTTAAACTAGGCTTAAAAAGTTGTTATTTAAGAAACATACAATAACCGAGTCTTTTCTCTTAAAGGATTATTTCTAGAGTGCCAAACATTTCTGTTCAGCTCCGTCATGAACCTCCTGCCCTGACTAATGAAATGTATTGTTTGATTGTGACAGTCCAGTCACATGAGGAGACAGTGGCCAAAGATGTTAAGCTTACAGCAGGTTTAAAGCCAGGTATTTGGGGTTATTTTCTTTTAATCCAGCAGTCTCCTAATTGACTCCTTGTTCTTGATGCAATGCAGAGAAATACAGTAAATGGCTATCCTGCAGTAATTAAGAGCCAAACCAAAGTGAAGGTTGGGAATGATGAGATACTAGTGGTAAGAACAAGAGCTAGCAGACTCATTCAGTTATGGTTATCTCAACCACTGCTTGTCAGTGGTGTTTACGTCGGTATTTTCAAACAATAAGTCTTTATAAGTTTGAAAGAAAACATGGAAGCTTTTGTATTCCTTCCTAGTGTTTTATTTAATTTGCTCATAACTAAATTTTTTTTTCCCAAGAGATAGATCTTTTTCTTGCTGAGATGAAAGCATTAGATAGTGCTAGATAAATGTTTTCTAACTGTAGTCTTTGTGGGTTTTCTCCCACACCCACCCTTGCTTTTTTTCCCCACCCTGGACAATGTGGTCTAGTTTTTAAACCACTTGAAACTTGGGGAGCAGTGGAGAAATGAGACAGTATTCCTTCAAATGAAAAGGAAAAAATGCAAATATTGTAGGTCTAAGTCCTAGTTAGCTGTATGTAGTTATTGCTGACAGTTTTCAATATGTGAAGTCCAAATGTTATACTCAGTATGCCTATTTGTAGCAATTATCCTAAAAGGCAAAAATATTTTTAAGCCACTAGCACATAGGATGCAATATGTGCTGTGTACTCTGAAATAGAACCACATTCCCTATACAGTTGTATGGTTCATTAAAGTCAGTGGAGTGTTCTTTAAACTTATTTAATTGGATGTTTGGGCTTGGCTCCTAAAGCAGTGTTTAATAGTTGGTCTTGATCCGTGCCCCCCCCTTGATCTTGACTCTTAACATGTGATATGCGAGGTCAGTGTGGGCTTGCTGATTACGTTAAAAGAACAATTGAAACTTGACACTTCATTTATAGGGAAGGTGATATATTTTTCCACAGTTGCAACTCTTTGGCAAGATGTGGCTTGTTTTGCTTTAAAAATTATTCTACGTGATTGCAGTAATGCCATTATTCTAGTCAACCTCCAACTGAAGAATGGTGTCATTTAACATCTATGCATTTGGTTTTACGTATTTTCAACACAGATTTGGAAGAAGAATTTTAAAAAGGTGTAAAACCATTAAGCCATGCTCTTGAAAACAGAATAATCACAGAACAGTGAAACTTCCTTTTGACTTCTTATACAGTACCAAGAAAAAATTGGATCACATAATCATGTTGTGTTTTGTATATGGTGGAGAACATCTAGATATGATTTCTGATTTTGAGATTTTTTTAAAAAATTTTTTTCTGGCCTAAATAGATGAAACAAACCTTGCAGGATGTGAACCCTCCAACTTAGAAAACTTAGCGTTGTCAAATCTACCCTCTGCTGGTACTTTGGAAGATTCCCTCAACCAAATGAACAATGTTAATTCCTCATGCATTGCTTTTTGAAATGAATATCTTATTATTTTTAGTTATTGCTTTCATGCTTCAGTGATGTAAGCCTGTGTGGATATGAAGACTGTTTTTAATCCTAGGGCAAGATGCCAACCTGACTCAGAAAACTCAGGTGACTCTTCATGGAACAGATGCATGTGATGACTCCTTTCCTGCACTGCTTCCTGATATCCCCATAGGAGACTTGCAACCAGGGGAAAAGGTGAAGGCTTAAAACCTTCTTTTTATATCACACTTAAGAAAATGGGGATCAACTAATAAAAGACTCTCATAGAAGGACTTGTGTTTACTTTTAGATATCTGAACTGGTAAATGAAATACTTATGGCATATTTTACCTGTCATTTACTTGTAGTTTAGTATTTCTTTAGCTAGATCCCCTTTTGGACTACATTTGGGAATAAGGTGTATTCTGAGATTGATGATACAGCTGGGAGATAAATAAAATAAGGAGACTAATCTCAGCTGTTAATTAAATGCACTGCCTAATGGACAGTAGATAATAATAGTCAGCAAGTGTGATTCAGCACGGTAGAGGATCAAATATACAGATGTGGCACCAAATTGAAATTGTGACTAGTAAATTAGAAGTTGGGTATATCATATATTACACAGTAATGGTTCTTTTCTCGTACTGTTAAGTAACAGATGAGCATCAGTAGCGAAGCAACTGGAGCTGTGCTACTCTGATTAAAATCACTGCATGATTAAGATCATGTATTGTAGGAGATTTTTTATGGTCAAAATAATACCCATTCTACTATTGCCCTCTCGGACCAAATAAGATGATTAACAAGTTTTGGACAGCTCTAGGCCTAATTAATGTAATTTAGGTAAAGCTTGGCTCATACTTTCTCCTTTATTTTGCAGCTGGAAAAACCAATATACATTCGTTGTGGAACAGTTGGTGCAAGAATGTTTCTGGTTTACGTTTCTTACTTAGTCAACACTATCGTTGAGGGGAAAGAAATCCTCTGCAAGTGTCACCGGGTAGGATGTAAAGATGCAGCAATTGCTGGAAATACATTCATGAAATGCAAGAAATAGTCTCATTCTAAGGGCTGTAATTGCAAGTCTCTTAGAAGCCTTTCTAGTAGATAGAAAAAATGCTAAATCAGCAGTATGGTAGCCCAATTTAGGGTGAGCAGTTTCATAAGTATAATCAGAAGAAAAGTTTTCTATATTTATTCTTGAAGATACATTCTGCTCTGGGGAGGACTTGGTTAAAATGATGATTAAAAGTAACTTTACATTAGTAACCTTTGACATCAATAGCCAGGTCTGAAACTGAATATACCTTTTTTTCCCCTCTTCTTCCCACCCCTTTCATCAGGATGAAACGGTAACCATAGAAACAGTATTTCCTTTTGATGTTGCTGTCAAATTTGTCTCCACAAAGGTACGTGTTTGAAAAGTTGTTGATATTTTGGAATCACACTACTTTCAGTAGTCGCACCCTGTTTAATTAGAAATAGCCAGAGCTTGTGTCTGTCTTGACAGTTGGAGCACTTGGACAGAGTATTTGCAGATATACCATTTTTACTGATGACGGACATCCTGAGTGCCTCTCCTTGGCCTCTCACTATTGTAACCAGCCAGCTACAGCTGTCAGCCTCCATGACCCCAGTAGATCAACTGGAATCTTATGTGGAGAATGGTAAGTTTTCTTAGATTATGCTCTCTGTCAGGAGGATACTTTTTACATAAGTTGGGAGTAAGAAAGGGGGACATTCTAAGCAGCATCTGCTTATCAAACTCTAAATAGAAGAAGGCTGCTTAATACTCTAGTTGCTTGCCAGAACACATACAGCAGTATGCTTCAAAATGTAGTTCTGCTTCACTGGATCAAGTAAATAGACTTGAATGGTAGCTAGTAACCAAAATTCTAAATATAACAGACATAAGGGAAAGTACCTGAAAGTACTTCTGATATGCAACTTCTTAGATAATCCATACGAAAAGATACTGTATTTCCAGTGTTTATGGACTACGTATACTTTCTGGAATGCAAACACTTTACCATATGATAGAGGCAGCATCCAAAGGCTAAAGTGATCCATGGCCATGATTGCAGTCATGAAACTGAAAAATGTGAAGCTAGACAGGGTAGGCTAGAACAATTAGAAGTAAGCATCTTTTTTAATACTAACACAATTTAGTAACTTATTACTTAAATGTAAAAAAAATTATCTTACACATCTCAACCTTTAAGAGTTCAGTATGTTAGCTTTAAAGTCAAATAAAAAAAGTGAAAACTCAAAGCCAGTAGATTTTTCTTGTGTTCCTGCCCTTCCCTTTCCCACCTCTCGTCCATTCAGATGGGAGAGGAGAAAATGTCTGTGTTCATTTTCATTTTACAACATGAGAGACATCTTAAGCTGATGTCTTGGAATTTGCTGTGGGAGAAGTATAGAATTTGAATTGGCATTATTTTGCCTTTTTTTGTGCATGAATAAATTTGCAATGACTTGTTCTGTGTGTGCATGAAAGATCTCATAATGCTGTTCAGAAAGTAAACTGTCATATATTTGTATATGTCACTTTTATATATTGGGATACTTCACAATCTTTATTGAATTTATATATTATGTAGGTATAGTTTGCAAAGCAATTCAAAGGCCTGTCTGGCTGAACACTTGTGTTTGTGTCATATTGAATTTTTAGACTTGGTGGCTTCTGCAGTAATGATCACACTTTGATTTTAAACAAAATCTTGCTGATAGTTGTTTTACAGACAGGTGAGAGTGCCAGTGAGTGCTTTTGCCTTCGATGTCCTCCAGTTTCTAATGCTAGTGGAGTGGCAACTGGATGTTATATCATTTCCTGGAAGAGGTAAGTATCTCTTGGCCTGGATGGGGAGAGGAAATAAGTTGGCTTATTTTTAGGGATGATGGTGAGCTGGGTTTTTTGGGGTGGGTTTTTTGGCTTTTTTGGTTTTGGATCTTCCTGTAGCAAGCACTGTCTAGACTTTGGACCTTGCTGATTACTGCTTAGCTTGTTAGACTTTGAATAAATACATATTTCACTTAAGAGATAAATACTATGTGGTTATGGTTTTAACATTCCATGAATCTATCTATCTTTGTAAGATCTTAGGTCAATTACACAGCTGTTTTGTCACCTTCCAATCCCTGTTTTCTCCAGTCATGAAATACTTCGCTTGAGAAGCCAAGTCAAAGGAATAGTTTTGCGATAGTAGAAACAAACAAACTTTTTTAATGGGAAAACTTTTCCCACACTGGATTGTGAGTTTATGTATTCACTGAGTTTTCAAAGACAAATGTTGAGGTATCTCTATCCTCTAGTTTGCTTTTATTTAGTTTTAGAGCTGTTTAGTGTTCTTACTTGCTATTTTATCTCCATGCTATGGCACTTTTTTTGCTCGCTTCAAACAATCCAATGTAAGGATTTGGATTTTTTTCTTTCCACCACTGAAATTATACTAATTTTAGTTTAGTCACATATAAGTGATGTTCTTTTGGTGTACTCACTTGATACTTTATGTTGTATAACTTTCAACATGGTCTATGTTTGACTTCCCTGCAGAAGTTCACCTGTGGAAAGTGTACCTGTTGTTAGTACAGTCATCACTCTACCGCATGTGATTGTAGAGAGCATTCCCCTCCATGTTAATGCAGGTAATACTAATTTGGCAATATGTATGTCCCAATTGGAATTTTTAGGACTACCAAAGCTTTACAGCATCCAGAGCTTGCATTTACTGTAGCAAAAGACAGAAAACTGATGCTGGATATTATGGAGCTAGTTAAAGAAACTGTATCATGGCTTAGACTGCCTCAAGCCTTGCCCCTCTCCCCCCTTCAGCTCAAGGGAAGAGCTGGAAGGTAGTTACACAAATGCATTCTCTTAAAAGCTGTCGGTGGATTGACCTGTGTTTCGTGGCAGCACAGAGGCCAGAGTTACCTCTGCTGATGCTGCCTTCCCAGTAGGTTTCTCTAGACGCCTATGGCAAGCATTGTTCCATCCACCCACGCCCTGGCTGCATCCCAGGAAAGAAACAGCCTGGAGAACTGGAGCTGCTTGTGGGCAGGTGAACTGTTTCTCTTCTAGCACTTCACCTGCACAAGAGCAGAGGGGGAGTGGAGAGCTCACTGAACACACAGAATTCCTATGTTTTGCTCAGTTCAGTTTCATTTGTACTGAGATTCTTCCGCCATCCTTTCCTGTTATATTTTGAAGGAGCTTCCTGACAGTATCTGATAAGGTTTTGGTAAGCTGAAGATACCCAGCAGCTACCAAAGTGACTTCCTAGTTAGCATTCCTGGACAGCATTAGCGGTTGGGAGTTTTGTAACTAGATGTTGAATAAGTGTTATTGAAAAGTTATAATGAAGTTGTGTTCTGTTCTTTAATCTTTTTTTCTGAAAAATCTTGCCAGAAATGCTTTAGATGCCTAGTTACTGTGTCTTTTTTTTTTCCCCCCCTCAAACTTTTCACTGCTCTTTGCGATAGACGTATTTTTTATGTATGGAACTTTGAAATGTATTGTGTATTTGAGATTACTTTCTTTCTTTCTGAAGATCTGCCATCATTTGGTCGAGTCCGAGAATCCCTACCTGTCAGATATCACCTGCGAAATAAAACCAACTTAGTCCAGGATGTGGAGGTGTCAGTGGAACCCAGTGATGCCTTCATGTTCTCTGGCCTTAAACAGGTACAAATTGTCACATCTACTGATCCTGCTGGCTTATCTGGTAGTGAAGAATACATTGATTAGACTTACACTGATGTGCAGAGAGGACACACTTGTTGTTTTTTAGACGTTTAAAGTATGGTAAATTCTGTCTGGAAGAACGCATGGATGCAGACTCCGTTTAAAGAAGGGCTAAATAGAAGCCTGACAAGGAGCCGTTTGTCATGTTGTTTATGGGTAACATGGTGTTTCAGTATAGAAGTAATAGTTTAACTAGAATAGGACAGTAGTTGCATTCTTTCCAACTTCAGAAAGTAAACAGTGTATAAATAGAACGTAAACAGAGGACTGCTTTTGGTCAGAGAACTTATCTATGTTTGTGGCTTTTTTCTTTTCTTTTTTTAAGATCCGATTAAGAATCCTTCCTGGCACGCAGCAGGAAATGTTATATAACTTCTATCCTCTGATGGCTGGATATCAGCAGTTACCTTCTCTTCACGTTAACTTGCTGCGATTCCCAAACTTCACTAATCAGTTGCTCAGACGATTCATACCAACACACATTTTTGTAAAGGTAAGACTGTGAGAAGTGCCTTGTGTTTAAAGACTCCCTGTGGGGCTGCTCAGTTTTTGGGGACTACCACCCCAGCTCTGTTCAAAGCTAAGTGTTTCTAAGCAGATTAAAATGGCCAGCTTGTAACAGTTACCTGCTTTGAAAAGTCTTGGGTTGTGCATTGGTGTCGTCAACCAAAATCCTTAGGAAATCTGTTTAAGTGCAACAGGTATTTGGTTACAATTAAATGAACTAGCTGAATGTGCTTAGCCTGTCCCTGTTATTCCATGTCTGACTCTGTAAAATGAGTTTTAAAGTTGTCTGTATTTTGAGTACAATGGAATGAGCTAAATGTAATGAAATACTTTAATACCATAATTTGTAGCACTCCTGAAAAAAAGTGCTTGAGCAGCCCATATGACTAGGTTCAGAAACACTGTAGCATCCCACACCTCCCTAAAAAACTTCTAAAACCAGATCCTCTCAGTGAATCACTCAGTCTAGATTTTTTTTCAAGTGGTACAACAGAAGACAATTCAATCATGTAATGAAAAATAGATCACAGGTTTCTTTTGACTTTTTAAGAATCATTTAAATCCAGTTGCCCAAAACAATGCTTTCTCGTTCCACTGCTGCTGTCTCCAGAATATTGTATTCACTTTTTAGTCAGATTCTTAGCAAGCAAGCAGCCTGAAGAG
This sequence comes from Gymnogyps californianus, assembly GCF_018139145.2. Taxonomy (NCBI): domain Eukaryota; kingdom Metazoa; phylum Chordata; class Aves; order Accipitriformes; family Cathartidae; genus Gymnogyps; species Gymnogyps californianus. The sequence goes on along the minus strand of NC_059474.1, from coordinate 37,151,201 downwards.
TTTGTTTATATGACTTGAGATGGACTTGTTCAGACATCTGTAATCCTGTTTCCAGGAAACAGGCCTGGCATTCTTTCAATTTTGTTTTAGCCAAAAGAGATAGGCAGAACTTACTTTTTACATATGCTGTCAATCAGTGACTCTTCTAGATTGGCTGTCAAGATGTCCTTCTAAGTCAGTACAAAAGGCTTTTTTCCTCAAAAGCATGGTGTTCTTAATGCTCCTGTGGAATCTCTCAGGCTTCAGAGTTCTTTGCTTTTGCTTTGGAGTTGTCAGGACCTCAAAAAACCTTATTGTAAGGATGCTTTTTCTGCTTTAAAACTTCTTCCTTGCTCTCTCCCATCTCTAGTGATTCTGCTTAAAATTCCTTCCAGAAACTGTCAGTCTCGTTCCTGTTTTATGCATTGATAATTTACTGCAGTATAAAAAGCTGATATATTCAGAACTCTGATCAGCCAGGCCTTGTGCTAAGCTGTCCAAATGTGTATAGAGATGCTCCTGGCATTTAACAGGGCAGCTGAGGAGCTGAGGCCTCTACCAAGTACTCACTAGGCCAAACTGAAATTTCAGTTGGATGTCCTCTGTGTTTGTTCTACTATTGGAAATCATTAGAAGTAAGGCTAGGCTTAATGCTACACGTGTGTACTAGAGCTACATTGATCAACACAATGTATTGCAAAGTGAGTTTCATAACAGCCTTAGTCTTTTGTGGGTTTTGTTTGTTTGTTTGTTTTTAATTCTCTGTCTTTATTTTCTTAAAGCCTCAGGGTCGTCAAGCAGATGATAACTCGATTGCAGCTGCGTAACTTTGAGACCTGTATCTCTGCACTTAAAGAAAATGGGATGTTGCACAGAATACCTAAAACTCACTTTGGAAACATGGCTTTGATCAAACCATAAGAATTAAATTTTATTTTTAAATTACAACTCATAGCAGAACTAATGTTTTAGAAAAAACCTAGTCTTTCATAGACTTTCTTTAAGGAATAAACATATGGGGAAAACTTGGTGCTTTATTTAACAGGAACATTCTTTTGAAGTTAACTTTGAATGTCAAACTCTTAAAAATATTATTAAGGCATATTAAATGTCTTGAGTATTTAAGTGAAGAAATGCTAATTCATTTGACCAAAACTGAAAGATGTTTTCATAAGTAACAGTAAGCTGAAGTGCAAAGTTTGTACTTACTATTCGAGATTTACAACATTGAAAATGATCATCCTTTACAGAAGCCTGTTCTGTGCCACTTGTGTTGAGGGCAGAACAGGGTGTGCAATAGCACAGTAAACTACAAATGGTTACATTGTACTGTTGGAATTGAGCGGCTTACTAGTTCTTTAAAACCATCAATCTAAAAGGCACTATCTCTCCTGGGTAAGCCATACATCCAAATTTGAATTCAGCAGCTAGTCTAATGAACAGAGAGATTCCTTCGTAACAGTTGGACTATCCAACCTGAAGCTGATATGGTTTTGGATTATTTTTACACACACAGCTTCCAGGTTAAAGATATGTCTTGGTAGTCTCCTGCTGTGTGAATTTAAAAAATGGACATCCTACTGTTGTACAGCTCTGGATGAACTGGTGTTTAAAATACAGTAAATCATGTATATAAAAAAAAATGCATTGTGAAAACTTCAGTTGTGTAACTTTCTAAATAATTACGTTTTGATTGCTTGGGAAATACCTTATTTATTGTCAAAGTGAAGTTCTAATAAACAGCTTGTAACAGAGTACTTCTGAAACTGTGTCCTTAATTGCATTGTTTTCACAGCTGTTGTTTCATAACTCTCGTCTGTCTTGTGGGCTGATACATTCATTTATGGCACTGAAGTCCAAAATAACAGCTGTAATACTTGGAGAAAAGCATTAGAGAAGCATGTAAACATTCCTTACCAGTGAAAGGACTGTAGGCTAATTGGCAGTCCTGAAAAAATATGCATGAGCATATATAGCTTTTCCATGGAGTGCAGATGTAGTTGTGAGGTTTTTTTCAGTGTATAGAGGAGGAAAAGAAGACAACTGACAAACCGTGCTGGGGAAGAACAAATGAAACTTTCCTTATTCTTTGCTTAAATATCATGAACTAAGTGGCAGTCATGGAATAGGTATCTTATATCTTTTTTTTTTTTTAAGAGTGGAAAACGTATTTCACTTCCAGATTTTTTTTTTCTTTTAAGTAGCCACTTGGATTACAGCAACCCTAGCACCTCTGCTATTGCTTCTTAAAGGACATGTTGATGCAAGTGGTGTAAGTGTTTGGTGGAGAACTGGGGTGCTTCCCCCCCCCCCCCGCCGCCCCGAAACAGTCGAACAGCAAAATAGTGATTTGCATTCCTTTGAGAAAGGGGAGGGCATAAAATGCTTTTGTGGTTACGATGATATTAAAGGCTTAAGTGAATTGTGTAAATAGGTTTCTAGTTAAAATGATGAGTAGTAAAAGTAGGAACTGTATAAAAATAATACAGAAACACAGAAAAGCAAACTTATCTCATGCTATGGGAAAAAAATTACTTGCTACTTTGTCATAGTTGTAATTTCTATTCTTTTTTTCATTTGCAGAGAGAATCTTTTCTTGTGTGATCTTACTGTAGCTGTAAATGCTACAAAGCAAAGATTTTTGTCTTAGTTGTCTGTAAAGTGCTAGGCACACCTTTTATGCTATGTAAATGACTGATGTGAATGAAAACATGCAGCAAGCAGGAACCACCTTGTTAAAAATGCTTGAGAAGTGATTAATGATGACTATCTTCCTGACTCATAAGACTCTAATGCTGAGGGGAATGTTTGTGATTCATAAACCAAATCCCTTTGGAAGTCTTGAGGAGAAAAAAAAAAAGGGCACATATATTTCAGTGTAAGTGCAGTTTTTAATCATTTACTGTATTTTGATGAGCACCATTCAAACTTCAACGTATACTACTTAAATGTAGTCTATTTTAATTGGAACTAATTAAGCATCAAAGAAAAGAGAAGCTACTCTTAGACTAGTTTAAAAATAGCTTTCAGGGAAAAAAGTTTGAGATCAACATGTTCAGACTGCTACTGAGCTGGAGACTTAGCCCTAGCAATATCATTTCCTCCTCTTTTATGCTACCAAGTGCGTGAGAGGGGGAAGAACATGTCCCATCACCTCAGATCTCCTGGCCTACAGTGAAGTCTGGAGCAAAGAAAGGTACTCTATCCCTTCTTCATTGCTTCTGACCACTGAACTCTAGTTATAAGTTCAGGAAAAGTGAAGGCCTAAAAGAAAGATTTTTAACTCTTGATCAATTTTTAGGGTCTTGCACAGTGTCTTCTCAGATTGTTGAGTTACACAGAGGTTTTGGAGGTTCTACCAGCTTCCTTTTTGCATGTCCTAATGAACAAGATGTTTCTCTTCACACTTTCTCTGCCTTCGCTTGGGAGATTGGAAGTCTTTAGGTAAGAATACTTCTGCTAGGACTCTCCTTCAGGTTTGAGGTTGCTGTGTGTAGAGTAGGAAGAAGAAAAAAAAATATCTCAAAAGCACCTCATTCCTTAAATGTGCTGTGCTGCTTCCTTGTCCGAGAAACAATGAGCTCCTGCTCCTTCATATCTTTTCAGTGAAGAAGTTAGGCTAAAGGAGAGCAACAGTGAACGTGGGTATCCTTTTTTTTTTTTTTTTTTTTAATCCCTCCTTCAGGGATGCTTTTGACAGGAGACTGAGAGGGCTAAGAGTAGTAATCTCTGCTCTATTCCAAGTACTAGGCATTTTACCTGGTTAACTGAAGTGCAGGATGGAGACCTGTGCAGGACTTGTGACTAAGTGTGTTCAGCTTTCTCGGACTCGGGATGACTATGCCGATTGCTTTGCACCTCTCAGCTTTCAGGGTATCAGGTGTGCCCTGACAGATGTTTGCTCCATGGGGTACTGAGGCAGCTTCTCTAGCCTAGTAGGTTTGTCCCATTGCCCCACCAGACTGGGTTGTAAAGGAGTTCATGATTATAACACTTCTTACCTCACCAGGAACATGGTTGTTGAATAGCTGTAAAGTGCTGCTGAAAACGAGTTGTGTAGTCAACAAAAATTAGGACATATCCGAATTAGCCATTGTGCTTAAAGAAGGTTCAGAAAATAAGTTTATGTAACGTGTAAAATAATTTTAGAGAATTGGTTCTTTAGAGCTCTCTGCAGGCATGGTTCTGGGTACTGTAGTCTGATAAAACTAGATAAGGGGAAAAATAGTTTCAACTGCTGTGAGGTTTCTGCTAAAGTAAACCCTAGATTTTTTTTTTTTTTAAATGAGGGATGGACAAACCTAGTGGAAGTGTTAAGTGTCACCTGGGACCTGTTTTAATCCTGCTAAATTTGAGGGCTAGTATGCTGGGCTACAGCTCTGCGTGCTCTGCAAAAAAACAGAGGTGACTTCAGATAATATAGATACAGACTGGTCCTGAGATATGCTAACTGGTCAAAACTTACCCCAGCTGTTCTGCTCCGCTTCTCAGATATCAGCAATCTCTGTCTACTGGCAAGGATGCCATCCGTGCAGAACGTGACTGACTGCCCTTCCCCTTGCTGGCAGAGAGGGCTCAGCAGGAGCGAGGTCCCCACTTCTCAAGATTGCTCAAAGGTTGCCTTCAAATGCAGGCAGTGTGTTTTCCTGCTCGCTTGCTTGCCTGTGCAGATAGGTACTTGCTTCCAGAGATCACTGTCACCTTCTGCTTGATTTCCCTCATGTTATTGTATTTCCTGATACACTTTTTCTCAAAAAGTTCTGCAAGTTTCCTCTAGAATGAGCTCTGATTTTTGCAATTAGTCAGGGAACTAATTGGTCTGCTGCCTTTCCTGGACCCCAGAACTCTATGGCTGAAATGTCCTTTGCACCTTGGATGCCAGACAGGCCTTAGCTTTCTGCTTGTTCAGGGCAAAGCACTCCTGGGAAAACCCTTACCTTTGTTTCTACAGCAGATTGCATTAGGACCTGCTGTGAGATTGTGCCCGTGGATTTCTGTGATAAAAGCCTGCTCTGAGAGAGCTCCCTCAGCCACTGGTGTAGGAGGGAATACTGCTTGGCGTTGCCCCGTGTGGGAATGTGCATATGCACTCTCCCGCTGTGGAAATACCTAGGCATGGTGCAGGACTCAGAAGTTCCCAATCTTAACGCAGCTCTGAAACTCATCTTCATTTACTCCACGGAGGCTGGTGGAGACTGCTCAGTGTCCCCTGCAGGGTGACTAGGCGTAGGGACAGCAGCTCACAGGAGAAAGGATGGTTACCTACCAATTAACTGCAACTTCTTTACAGTGTGTTACTCACGTGCATGCTCATGTCGGCATTTAAAAGATGGTTGCTCACTCTTTCTCCTCTATTTCAAAGTCCTTCTGGGAGAAAGCAATTCTGACTCTTCTAGACAATTTGTCTAAAAGAGCTCCGGTCCCTTTTTATCCAGTTTCTGAATCACCTCTTCTTTCGCACCCCAAGAAGTGTCATCTAGAGCTTGGAAAGCCTCCCACCTTGGTGTACGCATAGTTGGTCATATATCTTAAAGCCCCTCAGGTTAGAAGTAACCAACCTTCCTCGCCTTTTACTGCAGGAGGCTTCACGTTCTTTGCCTTGTTGTCTCATTGCCAGTGAAACTTTACAAAATGCAAGACCGTTTCACGTTGCAGGGTGTTACGTTAGGTAGACTTGAGCATGATAAGCTAAATGAAAAAGAATAAGCTCAATTAATCTTGTTTGTCCTTTGTCTTTGCGAGCCTTACAGAAACAGTTTTAATTTTGGGGGAGGTGAGGAAGGAATATATGTTGCAAATACTAATGGAAATGAATCAGACTTTAGGAAAGCAAAACTCTACATTTCTTAGTGTTGCCATTTTTCTTACTTCCAAAGAGATGGCAAGTGTTGGATAACTAAACCCAGGCATTTATGTATTTAGACAGAATTTTAAAGTACCCCAAAGATTTATTCAAAACAGTATAAATTCCCTCACCTGAACAGAATGTAAATATTTTATTCTAGTTTTTTCAAGAAAACTATGTCAAATTTCCTTGCCAGATCTGTAGATAATTTGCTGGGGAACATGATATTGTGCAAAGGCAATCAAGTTTGTATAGCTATGCTTATAGGATGTGTTGTATCAATGCAAAACTATGTTAACTATGCGTCCTAGTTACCATAGTCTGAACTTGCCAGTGGGATGGGGAGATCTGGGAGTCAAAAATTTCTCCCTGGAAAGTAAATGAAAACATGTAGCTGGCATTTTTTTGCCTGCATTTAGGAGTTGCTAAGAAGTATCTGATTCCTTTGGGACATTCGAAGCTGACCTTCAGGCTGAGATTTCAATGATTCTTTCTGAAAGTTTAACTGTTCATCCTCTAACAGTATTGCTACTTTAGAGCATGCACATACTTCCTCCCTGTAAAACATTTTGCATGCAAATGTTTAGCTTTTCTGTCTTATCTGCACTCTTTAGCAATTACTTCGGGGTTTTTGAATATTTTAAAGTAGTTAAAGGAAAAGCTTTAACTTTTAAAAATATTTGGCTTTCTACACTTGAATACTTTTTTTGCGAACCAGTATTTAAATTATTCCTTTCCCAAACTATTTTAGTAAGTAATTATATGTAATATATTGAATCCGGATGGTTCTCATTATGTAGCTTTTATATATACATACATGTATATGTACACACACCTATGTATGCCAGTGAAATAAAAAAATTCCAGTAAAACAGCAATGAATACCCAAATGAGGATAAAACCCCTTGTATTTCAGTTCCCTGTCCCACATAGAGGATATTCCATTAGCCTGCAGTACGGGATGAACTTAGCCTGATTTTTCTTCACTGTTTGATTTCATCATGCCATCTCAGAAATCTTCTTGCCACCTGTTTTTGTGAGCAGGAGAAGTAGGGGTGGCTGACTTGCAGCCTCAGCCGGGGGTGTTCAAAGTGCCTGCTTCAGCCCTAAAAAGTAAGAAAAACCATGGAGCTGCTTCACAGCAGCCAGTACCCTGTCCCTCCCAGAGTCACCAGCTATAAGCTTGGCATAAGCATATATGTATACACACACACGTGTGTGTACACATATATATACACACACATCCTCTGTTTTGTTACTGACATCAGGGAATCCCACCTTAACATCTCCTGGAAGCGTGGTACCCGGACATACGTGCTCAGTAACAGATTCCCCTTGGCTGTAAGAGCTGTGCTCTCTCAAGATAGTCCACAAGTGACAAAGCAAACAGCTGTAATAAATATCAAAACATATATGATAATCACAGAGGGAAGGAAATTAGAAATGCACTTGAAAATATTAAAATGCTTACTGTTTGGTTTTCCGTATGATGGTTTTTCTGTGGGCCAACATTAGGAAGCTAAAAAGCAAAATAAAGATATTTTAGTCCAGTTTTCAACTACCTGCCTCTTTGTAACAAGGAAGATGCTAGTTTTTCTCTATCATCTGCTACAAAATAGTCTGTTTATGAGACGTTTACCTGGCTAGGAGGTTGCAGAGAGATCAGACAAAGGTTATCTTTTAATAAAGTCTCTCTCTCTCAGGGTCACTGCTCCTCCACTGAAGACTTTTATGTAGGTAACGTAGCAATTGCCTGCGTTAATTTATAACCTTGAAGATACTCATCACTCGGAGTGGATTTGGACTTGAGAAGTTTTTAGTTCAAATACGCTTATAGCCCAGGAACGAAGGGGATGCTGATAAGAATGATTAATGGATTCAGTGAAGGAGTTTTCAGGTAGTGAGATAGGAATGCTGTTATCCCCCTCAGCTGGGTAATACTGAGTACACGGGTAATTCTAACAGAAATGTTTTTCTATTTCCTATGTTAGTTACATGTCCCTAAGAGGCTGTGCTCTTTGCAGGAGCAACCTGGTGTTGCTCCACTGGCTGGAAAGGAGCTGTGCCCATTTGCACCTGGGGGAATCTGGCATGATGCTCTTTGTGCCAGGGTTACCCTGTGGGATGAAACGTGCACTGCCGAGCAGAGCACGTGGGATTTACCTGGGATTTCATTGCTAGGGGAAAACCAGCCTTACTTACAAGTACTATCAGTTATGAGCTATCCATGATGAGGAGAGGGCATAGTATTTTCTATAGGGAACTAGAGATGTACAGATATGATTAAGCTTCATGTTTGTTACTGTAATGCAAATCATTGTGGTGAACTTTGGCTTGCGATTGCTGTCCTATTTCTAGGTAAATTAATTTGATGTTTTATTAATTTATCCATATGAGGAGATCAACAAATGCTGGCTTTTTGAACTCTGCTGTATGGCTTTACTGCAAGTAACCTGCCTTCTTAGGTTGTAAAACTGATGGCCATCTCCTGCAAATCAGGATCTGGATCTCCTGGAGTTTCCCCTACCCCGTACCCACAGACTGGAAGGAAGACTGTGCTCCTGCCTGCTCAGGAGCGAGCTGCTGGGTGCTCCCCAAGCACAAGTTCCTGGGGCAGCTACGGCCCACGCTGCAGTTTCTGAAGTATGGTGATTTTTTTCCTGGTAAAAAAAACCCCAAAGGATGGGCTTTTCCCCTTGGACTCCACTAAACCTCAGAGAAATGACTTTCTAGGAAGCTCCCAGTTCTTTTTGGGTTAATGACACTTGGTTAAAACTTCCTGGTTAAAACCAGGCAAGATGCTCTGCCCCGCCAGCCCTCGGCAAGGCTTCATGCACATCAGGAATACACCTGTACTGCCGAGGCACCCAGCCACGGCCACAGCCCAGTCCAGGGCTGGACACAAGGTGGAAAATGCCCAAGGTAAAAAATACTGCTGCTCCTCGCCTGGTGGGCATGCCACCATGGAAGCTGGGGGGGGATCTGCTGTGCTCCCAGGCAGAAATGGACACGTCTCTCCCAGGTTTGCAGAGGGATCAAGTGAAAATAATCACACCTCAGCTCAGCCAGGGCAAACAAGGACATTATTGTAAAGTAAGAGCAGTAAAATGTTCATAAATCTTCTTAAACGGCAGATAAAGGACCAGATCTGTTGAAAGATTAATGCAGCACTATGGGAAAACCTGAATGCTGGGGGCTGCAATGGCTAAATAGTGTGAAAGAAAAACGTGACAGGCCATGGAAAGTGGACTGGGCAAGGGACCCTGAGGCACTGCAGACCGGGACGAGTGAGGACCCCCAGCTGTGAAGTACTGCTGCCCGCTTTGGGGCCTGAAGAAGTCTTGCTCAGGGCTTTGACCCCCAGGAAGAGGGATGACCCAGCCATCCCCTCTCTACCCTGGCCTGGCTGCCACCTCCTTCCTCTCCTTCTCCTCATCTGGCTCTGGAGAAGGGCAAGATGTTGGAATGGAGGCCAAGCTCCAAGGGCCACCTAAACCAGCGTTGGTGGAGCAGCAGGTCCGGCAGGTCCCTCATTACCCCAACGTTGTCAGCTGAACTTCTTCCACCCTTGGTTTTCAGTAAGTGCCAGGTGCGCCTGTTCGTGCTCTGCTGTCAGCTGTACTCTGTGCTTTCAGGTTTCCCCCGAGGCTACCCACGGCTAAGGGTGTGGGGCAAGACACAGGACTCGCTGCCAGAGGCCCGCAGGTGCCCACAGACTCCATGCACATTGCTCTGCATGTCAAAAAGATCACGAGTTTGAAAACAGAAGCCATTGAGGCTCAGATTAGCAGCAGTCAACCCAACTGCTCCTGCTCCCCTCCGTACAGCACCGTCTGGTGGCACCTGCTGAAGCGGGATTGCCACAGCCGCCGGCCAGTTGGAGCAGGGTTACGTCCAGCTCTGATCTCCACGGGGGTCTTCCCAGGTGCACCGCATCGAGCGCTTCATACAACGAGGCAGCGTGAGCTGAAAACGAAGTAAGGAAACCCTGAGGTTTCCTCCTTCCTCCCCTCTTCCAATAAACGCATGACTCCCTCATGCCTGTGTCGGTATGAAGCACCCGAAGCCCTCCACCCTTTGAAAGCAACAGTAGATTGGCCTCAAAACGGACCACAAGGTCAAGTATGGCCTGACCACGGTCGATAGCTGCAGCATCTCTGAATGTGCTCTTTCAGTGCGGGGAAGCGGGAGTACAAAAGCTGGCTGTTAGGTTCTGTAACTTGCAGCATTTCCTACAGCAAAGAGAAGGAAAAGCCTAAGTAGTTTTTTTCTAAATCTACCACATACCCTGGCAAAGCTCCTCCCATAAAGCCCATGGTAAAAATTACTCATTCCCACCTCTTTCTTGCAAAGAAATTATCTGATTCTTGGCTATTATTATGTAACTATCTTCTGCACAAATATGAAGCAGTAATGTGTCCATTTTTTATAAACAAATAGACAACCTAATTTCCATGAAAATCAAGACAAAATTCGTTTGTAAGAGTCATCTTTACTACTTTAGGAGGAAATGATGTTTTCTCCCGGATCTGACATTTGCCAATGAAGTGGACTCAGATTTAGCTGCTGAAATTTGCACCATCCCAAGAAATAACCCAGGAGAGCTCAGACTATTCCCTGGTACGTCTTACAGCCCCGCTACTGAGCTCTTGAGCTCTTGGTGAACTTTCTGTCTGAGCCCACCCTCCGCATCCTGGTGGGGCCAGGATTTCCCTCAGGAGCCATGGTGGGGTCACAGCAGTGCCGCTGCCGTGACCGAGGCCAGCCCCTGCTCTCTGCTTCCATAGCTGAGCTCTGCTGCGCGCTGGGGACGGCAGGGAAACACAGGGTGACGTTGCATGGAGATCCCTAGGGAAAGCATGAAAATGAACGAGGGAGAGAGAAGGGAGGCTGGGTGGTGCTGGATGGGGAGGAAAGAAGAAAAGAGGAGCATAGTGGAGAGATAGCCACTGCTCACCTTGCCCGAGATGTTTAAAACAATAAGCCGATAATGGCTAAGAGAAGAACAAAAGCTAAACTTTCTGGTTTAGCCTGGTGTTGGGTCCGTGGAAAATCTTCAAAGAGGAGCTACAAAATTTAAAAGGAATTAAGCTCTGGGAAATGTTAAATCTGGCACACCTGGTTTACAAAGGGGTTTGTTGTTTTTTTTCTGGATGCTGCTGTATTTTCATTTTTCTGTCGGAGTGCCAAAGGCGATTCTCTCCATCAAATGTAGACTCTTGACCTTTTAGTCAGGATGACAAGAGAGTTATCCCAGGGTGTGTCCACACCTGTCAGGCAATATTAGGCACAAAATAGAGCTGTCTGTCTTCTTTAGCTAAAATGGTTTCACAAATACTTCATAAATGCCTGTCTTCACAGAGCAGAGAATTGCCTGTATTATCTCAGTGCATTCAATATTGAGATTGATGACAACTGGGGTCATCGGTTAAACTGTCTAATCCTGACAAGCTGAGGCAAAGGGAAGAGGCAGGAGAGCAGCAGGATGGCTGCCGAAAATACCTGCGAGAGAGATCAGTCCCGAGAGCAGGCAGGGCTAGCGAGGAAACCAGCAGCACTTTGCTGTGACTCACACATCAAATCCCGCCGTTCGGAGACGCTGCCTCACGGACTTGGCTGTACTTGAGGATCGCCGGTTGTGACATCGGGCAGGTTTACCTCAGCTCCCGTAAAATAAAAGCAGAGCTTGCATCTGTAATTACGGCTATTATAAAAAGTCTAGTGCAAGGGAGCAGTGTTCAGGAGATGGGAGCCAAATTGCCATTTACACAGAAAGCTTAGCTATAATGAAGGGCTATTAAATCAGGAATAAATTCTCTTACACCCACCCCACCACCCCTTTCACCAACTCCGCATTGCCAAAGGGGACCTGAAAGTGAGCATCTAGCCCATCAACCTTCATATTTCTCTCTTTGCTCTGAGTGAAAGGAAAATGATGGAGGAGCGGAGCAGCTAGCCGATGGCTGGCAGACACCATAATCTTAATGTGCGCCAGTTCTTGGCACTCGCCCGACAGGTACAAAACCAGTGCTGGAAGAGCTGCAGCCGGTCCTGCTGGAGAAGGTGGCTGTTACCTCCCTCCCCGCACACATGAGCATTCACTGGGCTATTCCACCGCCCCTCACCAGTTCAAAGAGCAAAAGGGGATGATTCACACCACACCGTAACGGGTATCGGGCTGTTTTTAAAAGTAATAATTGTTTATTGTAGGCAGCTGTAAGGTGCCTGTTACTTTCATATTTGTAAACCAAGCATGGCTTTGACCGAAATAGCTCATTGAGGGCAAGAAACTTAAGGCCTGAAGTGAAGTGAAAAGAGAGAAGGTTATTGAACAGAGCAAACTGGATAAGAAATTTCTGTAAAAAGGAAAAAAAGAAAAAAAATCCCATGATGGTAGTTTCTTTCTCAGGGCTGTGTTGTTCTTTTCCAGAGGCACCTGTATCAAGCAAAGAAACACCAGAAACTGGTATCCTGATCAAGAAAAGATGCAGATGTGTTAAATGCACACTGGTAGAATGTCAGTGGCTGGAGAAGAGGCAAGCAGGAGCAGTGAATTAAAACCCGAGGCGGGCATGTTATCCAACCTCCTTTGCTATATCCAGCCTTGCCCTACATGCAAAGACTGTGATAGTGGTTAGTCCCCCTTCCCACAGGCATTCTTCCTTGCTTGAGTGCAGAAATCCTCTTCCTGCAAAGCTCTGGGAGTTGGAAAGACATGCCCTTGGTTTAGGGGAGCCCAGAAGAAGGCCGTAAGCCTGGCTCGCATTTTCTGAACTGAGTCGTGGTCAGTGGATCAGTGCACAGAAAGTGGAAATATGTCACCGGCCGGTTACAGAGACCGAGCCTGCCAGCCAGCGTGTACTTTCTGGCAGGAAAAGCAAGAATGTCTTGGCACAGGTGGAGCCACCTTGTATCTTGATTTACTTTATCCCTCTGCTGCGTATCAGTATGGGTGCCTGCCTGCCTGAAAGGCAAGGCAAAATCTCAAAGGGCTTTTACCCAAAACCAGCAACACCAGTCGCTTTCCTTTTCCCCAGTCAGAAAGGAGGTGCTGTCATCCAAAAATTGGCATGCCAAATGACCGTGGATCTTCCCCATCCTATGATCTGGGAAAGACTCCTCAGATCTGTGCCACCAAGAGGGTCTCCGAGAAGTCAATATGCATCAGCTAGTCCCTCCAGTGCCCCGTGCCAGCTCCCCCCATGCCTGGGGGCACCAAGTGAAGGTCCCTCTGCCTGCAGAGATGGACTGTATGGTTCCCACCAATGCAGTATTTTATAGCTCCAGTTTTGGTTAGAGACATGGTATTCCTGCCCTTTTCAAGCCCACATCAGAGCTGTTCAGCTGAGACTGACACCTACTCATCACCAACAGCTCCGCTGCCAGGGCAGAGCCAAGGCTGCTCACAAAGCCCATGCCCAGCTCTGGTTCCTGCACCCCGTGCGCTGATCACCCTGCCTGCAGAGTGGCTTGTCACACAGAATCCTCTTTTCTTAATTTTTTTTTTATTTTTCAAATTTTTTTTCTTTTTTTTTTCCGCTGGTGGGTATTGCAATAGCAGCCCCTGCTTAAATTCTTCTTCTGGAAGGTGGAAGAGTTCATTTAGTTGTTCATTTAGAAGTGGTCAGCTCTGCCTACCTCGCCTTCTTGCTTAGGCACAGAATATACTTCCCGAATTAAAGTGCAGGGTCACAGGTCACCATGCTCTCCTTTCGGTCCCCAGTCTGATGGGGTCCCTACAGGAAAATGGAGCCAGTGGAGGTTGGAGCTCTCGGCTATGCATGTTACATGAACAAGGATTTCCCTTTACCTTGCTTTGCCTATGTAAGCCATTTACATTTGCATATTCTTAAGGGTATACGTATTTCACTGCAATTTTGTTCTCCTGAGTGCAGCTTTGCACTGCCTCCAGCACTTATTCACAGGACTTGCCTTGCACTACATGAGAAGGGGCAGTAGGAGGAAAACACATCTATTCAAAGCAGCAAAATTTCAGATTAAAATGCCAAGGCTGGTGGAGACCTTCTGATCTCCTTGGGCTGACTTTGGAGTCATTAACTCGGCGGTGTGAGAACCACCAGGGATCAGCCTCACGCCTTTGCTTGGCTGGGTCAGGAGTCAGCAGAGCCCCCATGCTTCAGGCCACAGGCTGTGAAAGGAAATATGAAACAGGGCACAGAAATAGATTTTATTGCTCTTTCTTCCAGAGTGCTCATGAAAATTAATGGCCATTTCATTCACAATTTCTTTCCATTACTGGTAGGGGAATCGTAAAAACAAAACCTAGTTCTTTTGGTGTATCAGTGCCTGAGCTGCCTGAATGTGTTTTCAGTGGTTCTTGCACGGCAACGCGACAAGTAGATATTTCAGGCAAACTGGTGTGCCATTTCCATAGTTAAAATTGCATGTTACCTGCAAGTATTGAGTCCTTTATGGCTTCAGTAGAGCACAACTGCAAAGTTTGAAATAAAATCCTGTCTCTGTCAAATACATCGTCTAAGCCCCCCCCTTAGTGTCTGGCTGTAATCTGGCCAAAAGCAACCATCAGTATCATAGCAGATAAGACACAATTATAGGTTGGAAGGCACGTAAAAATTTCTCTGCTCTGGAGAAATATATTTAGAGGGTTAAGATATAAACATATCCTTCTCTTCCCTCCTTATTAATTTACAGTCAAGAACTTCCCATGCAGGGAATCTATTCTGGCCCCATTTACCTGCACCGCTGTGATGAGCTGTTTACCAGGTTTTTGGCTTCAGAACATCCGTAAGTCTTGTTTCCCTCTTTGCAACTTCATAAATAAATAAAATTAAAGGGCTTTCCAATCCAGGGGTTTTAGTGCAGTATTATTTATCTATCTAAACATAGGCACCTGAGTTTGAATGTGGGAGACGTGTACCTTGTATTATTCGTGTCCTGTGAGTAAAGTGGGAACTTGTTTTCCATGTCTGCTGGGAGGTGATTTTTCTCCTGGTCAGCGTAACTTCCCCAGTATGTGTAGGCTATTGTTAAGCAGACAATAGATAATTGTCTACCTACTGGCTCACCTACCCAAGCGGTAGTCACCTCATTGCAAAGATTTAATACTGTTGCCAAAGATTTTCCTGAAGAGGAAGATGGGCACGCCTGCCATAACCAGGCATCTCCTCTCCTCCCTCGGGTCGCATCCTGCCCCTGGGATCCTTCTTGATGCCAGCAAGTCTGAGTCAGTGTCCTGGTTTCAGCTGGGATAGAGTTAATTTTCTTCTTAGTAGCTGGTACAGTGCTGTGTTTTGGAATTAGTGTGAGAATAGTGTTGATAACATGCTGATGTTTTAGTTGTTGCTAAGTAGCGCTTATCCTAAGTTAAGGACTTTTTGGTTTCCCGTGCTCTGCCAGCAAGCACGTGTACAAGAAGCTGGGAGGGAGCATAGCCGGGGCAGCTGACCCAAACTAGCCAAAGGGGTATCCCATACCAGGGAACGTCATGCCCAGTATGTCGAGTTTTATTTCTTTTTTTTCTTTTTTTTTTCCTTTTTTTGGGTATATTCATTTTCATTACTATTATTATTATTATATTTCATTATTATTGTTAATATTATGTTTTACTTTAGTTATTAAACCATTCTTATTTCAGCCCATGAGTTTCACCTTTTTTCCCGATTCTCCTCCCCATCCCACTGGGAGGGGAAGCAGTGAGCGAGCGGCTGCGTGGTGCTTAGTTGCTGGCTGGGGTTAAACCATGACAGTCAGGTAAAAGCTCAGAGCTTAAAAATGATGCAGTCAGCTGTTTCCTACACTGCTTATTAGTTGGGTGTTTAGTTTGGACCTAGCTCATCACTCCTCACGTGGGAAACTCCCATGGATTTCACTGGGAACTCTGCCTGAGCAAGGACTTCTGAGCAGGGCTTCTTGATGGAGGATGGCAGGACAGGACTGAGTGCAGAAATACTTGGCTGTTACCAGAGCAGAGATTGTCAAACAGCCGTTCCCGGGATGATTTTTAATAGCAAGTCTCAAGGGACTTTACAAACGTGAGGAGTATTATTATCCCCGTATTACAAAAACTGGTTACCAAAACAAAAGGGTAAAGCTAAACAAGGTGCTGTTTTAGGAATCCTTGGTGGCAAATCAGTGTCTTCATGTGATGCAGACTAGGCAAATGTAGGGCTATGTTTACCTACAAAGGCTGCCATGCTTCTGGGAAGAGTTTTAAGGCACAACTACTAGCACGCCCCTTCCACCATCTTGCTTTTCTTAGATGCGAGTTGCCATCACTGTTCATGATCTCTGTTGCATTCACTCTTCTGAGATTGCTCCTGGGTTTTTTCAGGGTATGACAAGAAAAGCATCAGGCCTGTGTGTTACCGGCATACCTGCTCCTGGCCCTTCTCCTACCGGCACATCCGCAGCGGCAAAGCCAGAAACCAGAGCCAGTTTACATCGACTCCATGTCTGAGCAAGTCTGGCCAGGCTTATGTAGCTCTCAACCGGGGCAGGAGGAGGGGGCAAGTCTTCTCAAAATTTATTATCGAGGTCTGTAAGCTCCGGTCTCGTTAGGGCTGCAGTAAGTGCCGTATCTGAAGATGACAGTCGCACTGAGCTCTGCATCACTGGGCCGCCAGTGTGAGTCTCCAGCTTCAGTCAGCCTTCCATATAAGAACAGAGGCAGGTATGTTCCAACAAAGCCCTGACAGAAATATCTTAAAAACCCATCCTGTAGCTGGCAGTTTCTTGCCAAACACACTTCAACCACCCAAAAACCCATGTAACAGTAAAAGCAGCTTCTTCCCAGGAATGAGGCGACTCGACTGGGAAGTGTGCAGGACTCTCTTGCCAGGTAACAACACTGGAAGGACAGTAAGGAGAGAAGGTATCATTTCTTCTTGTATAAAACCACTAGAGAGATTAAAAAAACAGTTTTCCGATAGGAAACACTCTTTCAAAACCTCTCACAGAAGCAATCCTGAGTAAGGCACTTGCTGACTTACTGTCTGAATACTGCATCTGAAGCAGATCACTTGCTGACATACTGCATAGGCTGCGAAATTGTGTAACTTGCCTGACTGTGTACAAATCAAGGATGCACAACCACCATTAAATATATATAGTTCATCCCAGACTTTCTTTTCCATTTGGTGGCCTTGGATGAATTGTGGGGGAATGCTCTTTTCCCAGAGAGTTTTTAATAAGACGACATTTGCAGCAGGCAGAGGTACCACACCTGAGCTCTGGATCGGTACAGACAGCCGGAGAACACAGCTCTGTCAGGTTTGTTTGGCTTTCTGCTCCTACCTAGAATAAACAACACCATTTGCTGAAGACCTCCTGCCACTGCTGAGGCATTTCAAAGAGATGTGTCTAAATCTTCAGGGGTTTCGCCCCGCTAGCAAGGTAAACTTCTGCCTTTCCAAACACTTCAGAGGCACTTAGGAGTTCCACTTCACCTGCTTTCATTACTTGGCCATAAGAAGATTGTAGGCTGTCTTCTTGCTTGTATTTCTACCGGCAAATACCAGATCGGCTTTAGTCTGGCTATAGGTTTTGACTGCTTGGAAGAAGTCCCTTGAAGTGAGAGTGAATGAAAAGGAAGGAGATGCTGTTCAACCCCAAACCAGCAAGGAAAAAATGTAAATAAACCAAAATAAACCAAAACCCCCAAAATTCTGAGGCAAAAAAATTGTTTGAATCAGTAATGAGATGGGGAAAAAAGGGGGAATAATGAATGACAAACAGTTTAGTCAGTACATACTTGTTGTCCACAGCCTTTCCCCAGGCCCTTGAAACAAGAGGATTCTCTTAACTGGGGCCCCGAGGTCCCGCTCAGGCAATCCTGGCACTGGCTTTTACGGCAACAGCGCCTAACCCCTACTGCCTGGTGTATTTTGATTTGTGCCATGAGCACTGTGCTCCGTCCAACTTGTTTTGGACAAATTATAGCGTACTTGCTTTTGTTACCTTACCATTATACTTGTGTGCGACGTTACATGTGTGCAAGCTGTGGAGAGGGGTAGCGTGCTGATGGAGGGCGAGAGGGAGGGCCAGCCTGTGAGCGCAGGGGAGAGGCGTGAAGCAGCGCGAGGGAAGAGGTGATGAAAGTAGGGTGGGAGAGGATTAGCAGGCTGAGGACTAGCCTTTACAGGAGAACAAGCCAGGGATAAGGAAGATGTTGACAGCCCGCAAGTGTTACTGCAAATCGTTTGCAAGGGGAGGAAAACGACTGCGTGGCACGTTTCGCCACACCAATTGCTTCAGAAATTAGTACTGAAAGGAAAAGGAGCTCAGCTAATGGAGAGAGCAACGCTGATGCCGTGACCGAAGGCTGCCAGGCATGCTGCGCTGAACATGAGCTTTTTCCAGAGGCAGCAGAATGATCATAGATTTGGCTAGCACTTGGGATTTGGGGGCTGTAGGCAAAATGTGGGGCCCCACATCCAAGCGCTTGGTACATATCTAGTGCAGAAACCTAAGAACAGTCAAAAGGCTTAATTTGGCTCCTTTGTTCTTGCAGGTAGGCATAAAAACTGAAAACCCATCCAAGCCCTTAAGTTACCCGGTGACTCTGATCAGCAGTTGAGATGTCAATGTGATATGCTCCACACAAAGGCAACACAAAGGTGAGCCCTGCCCAGGAGAACTGAAATGCAAGTATGACGGGCAAGATAAAAGGTTGATACAATGCAGAGAGGAGGAAGGCATAAGGTAAGAATAACACGAGTGTGACAAGATCATGACAGTAGTTTCAACACACTAAGACTAGCTCTGTTAACAGGCAATCAATGGCTCAAGTGAACTTTGGGAAGCAGTTTGGAGGACAATGAGGATGTCAGGGGGTCCTCTTGCAAAGCTTAGGGCTGAGTGACAATGTGAAAGTGCTCCTTTGAAATACTGACAGCAGCACCATCAAAACTATTGCTGGCTGAGGCGAGGGGCATCTCGAGATCTTGCTGTGCTGGATATTTGGGAAGGGGTTAGAGACTTGCGAGCCAGCATTAACAGGCTCTGCTCCTGGCTCAAAGTGACTCACTGTGATCCTGGACAATTTACTTTACCTCTAATTTTCCCTTTAGTAGAATTGGTTTCGTACAGCTTGCCTCCTCGTAAAACTCTTTGGGATGCTGGTAAATTTGACGTTCCTCGGTACAGTGCCTAGACAGCACTGGATGAAACCTAAAAAGTAGGGAATGGGCATATCAGAGGAGCCTGACTGTTATACTGTGCCCCAGAGCAGCAAATGGATGAAACTAGATGGAGAGTGCCACAGGATTTGAATGAAGTTAGAACTGAACAGGTGATAGTTTAAGGGGGCCAAAAGAGTCAAGGGATGTTGATGTGAGTGAATTCAGGAGCAACACGTAAAACACCGTAGCTTGTGCACAGCGCAGAGTGTGGTGGCTGTAGCCTCCTCAGCTGCAGCTCTTAAACCACTGCCCAGCAGAGTGGCCGCTGCCTCTTCTCTCACTCCCCTCTCCTCTGCCTCTGCTCTTGCCCCTTTTCTCTACAGCACAGTTTTCTTCCTTGTGTCCTTCACCTTTCCGGTGCATTCCCACGCTTTGCTGCCCATTTCCCCAGTGCCGCAGTGCCCCGCTCGCCGGGGCGAGGCGAGGGTGCCGCTGGAGCCACCCGCACGACCCCTGAGGTCCGCACAGCGCCAAGGTGTCCAACGGCCACAGCCAATTCAGGAACTCAAGCCCCTTTTTCAGCAAAGAAAGACTTGGCTTTGCTGTGGGTTTGAGGGTTTCTTCGGAAGATGTTAGTGAGGTCCCTAAATCTGCCTTCTGACAAGCGTAACTGGCACCTTGTTGGCAGCGCCTACAGCTCAGCAGCCACCTACCGCCTCCACACATGCCCCAGGCCAGGCTCTGCCGGGAAGGACCTGGGTCCCTCCATTTCTGCTCACGCCTTGCCCATTTTTGCTGAGCTCTCCCTCGAGCCTCACAGGCAGCCAGTGACCTGGAGGACAGAGGAGGCAAAATATTAAACTGCTGGAAAAAAGCCACTGAAGTCAGGAGTGAACCTTGCACTGGCTCCATCACTGTCAGATTTCAGTACCCCTAAGACACAAAGCGACACAGGATTATTACTGGTGAAGAAGCAGGTTATGGACGTTTGGACACAGTGGGGTCAGTGCTGCTCGCTAGGTATTTTACCTCCAGCTGTGTAACCACTGGAAGAAGCACAAATATAACGACCGTGAGACTTGCTGGGATAATCTGGAAGTGGCTGGGGGATGCCCCTGTGTTTCACACGGGGAAGGGAAGGCTGAGGTCTCCCGAAACCGAGGGGTGCCGGGAAGCCTACATCACCAACCGGGACACGCAGCGGGCTCGTTTCGTTTCTGGGGTTGGTGCCCGGGTAGGGCAGGGAGGCGGGCGGTGGGGTGCGGTGGGGTGCGGGCTTCCCGGCCGGGAGGCGGCGGCCGCTCCCCGCTGAGGGACCGCCACCCGCGGGATAACGTCCCCGCCTCGCCCGAGGTGCCGGACCGTACCGCGCCGCGCCGCGCCGCGCCGTGCCGTGGGTGTGCCGGGGGCGGAGCGGCCCGGGCCGGGCCGGGCCGTGCCGTGGCGGGGCGGAGCGGTGCGGAGCGCGGACAGCCGGCCGCGGGAGGCAGCGCTGCCGTGGGAAGGCATGCCTGTGCCCATGCCCGTGCCCGTGCCCATGCCCGGCCGCGGGCGGTGAGCGGCCATGCCGCGCAGGGCGGAGCGGTGCCTGCAGATCGCCCCGCACTCCCTGGCCATCGTCCTGGGCGTCGCGGCCGGGGGGCGGCCGGGGGGCGGCGGCGGCGGCGGCGGCGGTGGGGGCGGCGGCGGTGCGGGGCCGGCGGCGGAGCTGGGCCGCCACCGCATCGGCTACGAGATCTTCGCGGACTTCAAGCGGGAGAACATGCAGCACTTCTGGGACCGGCGGGCCACGGCGGCGGTGGCCGAGACCTTCTTCCTGGGCTGGATCGACGAGCAGGTGCTGCTGGTGCAGGGCAAGGAGGAGCACCTGGAGGTGCTGCGGCAGGGCTGGGCGCGCCGCTCCCTCAAGCCCCCCAGCGGTTTCCACATCAAGTGCCTGGGTAGGTGCCGCCGGGGCCGGCGGGGCGCGGGGGGGCTCTCCGCCCCAGCCGGGGGGTGCGGCGGCGGGGCGAGCGGGGCGGCGGCCCCGCGGAGCTGCCCCCGGAGAGCCCGCCGCCGGGGCCCGGCGGGGTCAGGGGCTGGGGGTGGAAAGGGGGGCCCCTCTCCACCGCGGGATTTGCGCCCCGAAAAGTGGGTGGGCGCGAAAGGGGTGAGCCGGGACAGGACCGGCGGCGTTGCAAGGATGCGCTGCAAGTAATTGGGGCTCGCCAGAAGAGCTACAGGCGAGAGCTGTAGGGTCGGGTTGGAGAGGTGCGTTCCCTCGTTTCCTTCAGCGGGCGAGGTTAAAACCGTAGGTTGTAAATTTTGGAACGTACCCCTTGCAGGGTGAAATGCTGGCTGTCCTCCTGCGGGCCGGCTTCCGCGGCTCGCTCCTCGGGCATGCTTGTCTCAGGCGTTTCACTACAGGGGGATCCCGCACCCTCCTGAGCTACGAGACCTTTACACAATTCGGGAACAACTGCTAACATTTACAAAGAGTGCAAGCTTTTAATTAGAGTTATAATCAGTTCATTAAAAATAATAATTTCTAGCATTAGAAATTTTAAAAGTTCATTTTAGCATTTCTAGGCTTACTAAACCAATATTTCACTTCATATTTGGATCTACTTGGTAGCTCGAACTTGTGTCACAGTGTTGCTGTGAAGGTGTCTTCCATGGCAAGAAGTAGTAGTAGGACATGAGGAACGTATGGGTTTTTGTGGTGCAAGGCAAGTGGCTTTTGGAGCAGTAAATGGCAAGTCTGTCATGCCACGGTGGGCTGAAGATTCAAGTTACGGTGTGATCCCCCAAGGGAGTCCCGCCTGCGTGCAGTGCGGCCTAGGAAGGAGCACATCTCTTCCTGAATTTTCTTCAGGGGGAAGAAAAAAATCTTAGTATGGACAGCAAAAATTTTTGCAGCACTTATGTTGACACACACACCACCCCCCGCCCCCGAAATAAAGCTGTGGCTATTTGGTGTGTATATTGGAGAGTCGTGAAGAGCAACAGACTTGAAGTTTTCATTAGGATTTCAAGTAACTTGCAGCCTTCACAGCTTGAAACATGCAGCTTCTCTTATGGAGAGAAGAAAAATTGTGAGGATGTGTTTTATTGCTGTCAAGGTCTTGTTGCTTCCCACGGCTGCCATAGTGGTGATGGTGAAGCAAACTGTCTTTTCCTTATGTACAGCTGCTATCATCTGTGTCTTATGCAGCAGGCACCTGGAACAGGTCACAGAGCTAGAGATGCGCTCTCTGCGCTGGGAGTTTCAGATCCTTAAAACAGGATGCTCCCATGCATTTCTTTTAAAAAATTGGCTGTGTAGAGTTCCCACAAAGAATGGAGCATGAATGTTTGGTGTGTCTCAGTTTCCTTTTTTAATCTTGGTTTTGAATGTTTTTAGCTGTCGCTGTCCTTCTGGAACAGGCAGTACAGAATCTGATCACTTCTGTCATCTGCAGTCTTGCCTCTCGCACAGTTTTCAGGCACTTCTCTGTCACTCACCATTTCCCCATCAGACTTACTCAAATATTACCATTTCTTTGTGCTGACGGGAAAGCTCAGGACAAGTTGCCCATTTAAAAATGAGTTGATGGACCTTTTTTTCCTCATCGTAGAGAAATTCCCTCTGAACCTCTGACAACAAACCAGTGTTGGAGAACAGGTGGTAAATCCTATTCTGGTGATGGAAAAGTTTTCTGCATTCCACCAATATTTAGAGGAGGGTAAAAAGTTGATAGACAGGTAGTGGACCTGCATTGTGGCAGAGGTTTGGATGGAACTGCTGTTCATGGCCAGCAAACACGGGGAGAAAACCTGCATGTGCTTTCCACCCAAGGCTGCTAAATGCTTATGCTTTTACTTTTGGAACAAAGTGTGGTGGTAAGCGTAGAGATGCGGGCAGTTCTTAGTGCCAGCTGCTCAGCGTAGCTCATGTGGGCTTTTTGGCTCCAGCTGGACCGAGGAGGAATGGGCACCGTCGCCTGATGGAGTGTAAGGGTCAGTGTTTGATTTTTGGGGTGTCCCTGGACCTTACCCATCGGGCGACATTCCTCAGCCCACTGCACAGGAGGACTATTGAAGGGTGAGCTCTGACCTTGACGTTACTGAAGCCAGACATGGAATGTAAACAGGGCTTTGTGGCCCGTTTTAAAATACGGAAACACAACTTTTGCTAGAAGTTCGCGTTAATAAGTAAGCTCACTGGTGTGTAAATAGTATGCATTCCTTGGGGGGTTATCTTTGCTGTGAATTTACAAAAGACTGGAGCCAAAAGTTTTAATTTGACTTTAAAAATAGAAAATGCCTCTCAGTATTTGATTAAAGGCTGTGAAAGAAGAGCAGGGACCTGCTGGAGTCTTACCTGTTGTGCAGTGTCCTTAGCTGTGGTAAATGAGATGGGAACATTGATTTTTAATTTTTTTTTTAAAGTTTTTTTCACTGCCTTTTTTCCACACCCACCTTGTATCTAAGTAGATTCAACTTGCACTTACTGTAAAGTTAGGTAGTTAAAGAAGAGTCAAAGTAATGGGCCTGGCCTGTGGGCATGAGCATCTGCTTAAATGTGTGTAATTGTATTTTCAACATAATTATGTGCCTAATGTGTAAATGGCCGTGACTTACTTAGGAGCTCTCTCACACTTTATTCTCCACTTTGCAGCATTAAAGCAGTGAACACTACACCTACAGACAAAAAGAAAAAGTCTCCATGCTTTTCAGCTTGTAAAAAAGAGAAGTGGGTATCTTGGGCTGAGAGGAAAACCTGCCTGGTTGGGAGGTGAGGAACAGTAATATTTTACTACTGTTAATAAATAACTGATGGGGTCAAGGGGAAGAAGTGGCATGGTATTTTTGATGAAGGTGAAGCTGCTGTTTTTCTGCTGCTCTGGCCCAGCCCGTCGCCCCCGTGCTGTGGTGGGAATAGGGGGTTGCCATGGCCGGGCGTAGCAGTGAGGGGGTGCATGGGGCTGACCCGGGAGGGTCTTCTCTGCACCCCAGGGCCATTGGGGTACCCGGGCAATGCTGTAGCAGGCCGTGGTGTCGGTTCTTGCCTTTTCTCTTGGCTGGCTGGCTGGCTGCTTGCAGAAAGGTGGGGGCGGCTTTCTGCCCCACCTGCCCCTGGAGCCCGGCTGGGACCGGGTAGCTGGAGGATGAGCTGCCTGCCCCAAAGCAGTGTGGGGAGAGCATCCCGACCTCCCACTGCTGCCTGGCAGGGGGCAAGGGACAGAAATGCCTCGTCTTCTCGTTTGCATGACCTCCATGCACAGGTACCGGAGAGCCTTGGACAATGCTTCCCTTCACCTGCATTGTTAAGTGCTAACGTGAGCCAGAAATTACGACTGCAGCCTCACTTTCAAACCTCTGCTGGTGTTGCTGATGTTTCTTGTTTGTTGCGGTCCGGAGCCTTGGCTGATCTGATGAGTAGTGGGTTGTGATGGCCACAGAGATAATAACTGGAGGAAAAAGTAGCTGGTGAGGAGGAGGGAATACTAAACCTCTAATGCATAGCATGTTTTCTGCTGCTGGGATTGCAAAATGTAAACCAGGAGGAGACTCGTCACTGGATAGTCTTTTCACGTTTCAGTCACCCTGGCCTGATAATGAAAAGTTCATGAAAGTGTAATCTGTAGTTAACAGGGACTGGACAGTCCTAGTATGCTTGGTGCAGGTGTATCTCAGCCAGAAAGTAAATGGATTAAAATCCATGTGAGATTCCAGTGTCCGGAGATTCAACTCTTGAATTGTAAAATTAGACCCTACCACAAAATAGGGCAGGAATATGAAGCACATCAGAAAGTTGCTTTAGCGCCGATAGCTTGGGGCTTGAGGATACAGGGGATGAAGTGTTCCATGTGTGACTTTAAAACGTACTTCTTTGGCAGTTTTCTTAAACTGAATGGTTATGCCATAAAAGCTTGCTCAGCGTCCATTTTTGCAGTGATCAGAGTTACCTGGGTATTAGGAAATTGGTGGGTGTATCTAGGTCTTTAAGTTGGCTGAAGGTGAAGCTTTGGGAACCATAAGCAGTCTTTGAATAAACAAAACCCCCAAACCAGCACATGCTAAATATGCTGATTTAGAGGGTCAAGGAAACCTTATGCAAACCTGTAGGTCCCGTGATGAAATTTGTCTTTGGTAAGAGTGATTTGAAGCTTTCTTGTAACTTTGCAAGGCTTTTGCAACTTAAGTCTTTAATGAGCATTATTATTTTAATAAGATTTCTGTCTTTGACACACCTTCCATTTGCACCCACTAATATTTGTCATCCTGGAAGCTGAATTTTTTTTTTTCCCCTTTCAGCTCTTCTATGCAAGGCGCTGCTGGTGTAGCAGGATGCTCCACCTCATTTTTGTGTCTTCATCGCCTTTTGTGTTCCAAGCTGAGACTTCCTTCTGTATCTCTTGCTCGTGATTTCTGTGTCTTGGACAATGGGCATCTTTGAGAGGTTTTCATACGCTTCGTGGAAGGGCCGTGCCCTTTTGTAACGATTGCTTGAAAAGAA
Source organism: Gymnogyps californianus (assembly GCF_018139145.2). Lineage (NCBI taxonomy): Eukaryota > Metazoa > Chordata > Aves > Accipitriformes > Cathartidae > Gymnogyps > Gymnogyps californianus. The sequence continues at coordinate 37,125,796 of NC_059474.1, read as the reverse complement.
GTGACCAAACTTTATAACAACCCTTCGGTCATGCCCAGAGTAATTTCTCCAATTAGAAGCTGATGTTCAAATGGAGTTTTCAAGAAGTGTATGTGCAATAATTAAACTAACTAGCAGGAGTTATAATTCAGCGAAGTCGGCAGGGCCAGGCTGTTGTGCATTGTTCCTGCTCGGCCAGGCGTAGGGGCGGAAACTTTTTTTGCCACGCTGGGAGCTGGAGCTAAGTGCTCCCTTTCTTTTCTCTCCCTGCCGTGTTCTCTCTTGCCACCAAAAATTAAATTAACACCCCACCAGTTTAGGTTCAGTAATTTTCACAGTGAGTTTTCCAGTCATTAGTGGATGATTATGGTGCAGTGTAGACTGTTGGACACTAAATGTTATTCATCTACAGCCAGTCATAAAACGTGAATTGTCTTTTTTCCTCCCAATTATCTCCTTTATATCATGAAAATTTCTTTTCAGTGAGGGAGCATTAGGTTTCATAGTAATAAAACCTCCAAGGAGGAGTTTACCACACACTCATCTACACCTTTTGTATGTCTCATGGTATTACCATGGGAACTTCAGGGGATTTAAACTACAATTTTTTTCTCCTCCTCTCCCACCCCAACTTAGAGCCAGTTAGAGATCCACTAAGCACTTTTTGTATCTGTGAGGTGGTTATTGCAGCCTAAAAAAATAAAAAAGAAGGTAAACTTAAGCTGATGGCCTGGCAGAGGTGCTTATGAATTCATTCCCAACTTTGAGCAGAGAACTTTGCTGTTCAGAAGTGCTGAGTTGGGCCTTTAATCTACTTTGTAAAAGCAGCTTTTAGAGACTGGGAAGAGAGAGGCAAGAGCTAAATGAGTATGGACTGTATATGAAGGGCCTGATTTCTCAGTATGTCGTTTGTGCTTGTGTTTTGGGAGTGAAATCTTGGAGTCAGAAATGCTTCTTGCTCTTTAAAGAAAGCTGTGGATGGTCTGCAAGACTAATGCAGGTTGTCTAAAATGTATTGTGAAAATAAAAAACACACAGGAAGGAAAGATATGACCTATTAAATTTCATTTCTTCTTCTTTTTTTCACTCGAAGCAGCTTCTCTTGAAGAAGCAAAGTCAAATACACTGACGCTTGGTATTCATTGTGCAACTCAAGTGAAGGATTTATAAGGTTAATGGCCAGCTAGTACTGTTTCCCCACCTCCTTCCCTCCCACAAAGAGTGCCATTGTATAGTAGAGTCCTTCCCGGTGGCAAATAAGTCATCCAGCCTTGCAAGTTAAGCGTACACTCCGTATAAAGAAGCGATGCTGTAAGGGAACAGCGGTGGCCGAGAGCAGCCCTCGGCCGCGGGGCTCTGCCGAAGCGGAAGTGGCACCAGGGCCCTCGCTCGCTCCATCTCTTTGTCTGCGCATGAGGGTCTGGTCTTTAATTAAACGCTCCTCCTTTCCCTCCTCAAAGGGCCCTTGTCTTTGCCGGGGAGCGGCGCAGCGGGTGTGCACTGAATGAAGCCCTTGTCAGGTGTTATTCCCAGCGCTTAAATGGGCTCCTGAGCTGCCAGCATCACGCGTGCTGCCGGGCCGCTCGCTAAATCACCTTTCCGTCTGTCCCACTCTTCTTTTGTACATAGTCATTTTTGGTTTTAAAAAGGCTGAGGTGGATGGGGTGCCCGGGGGCCATGGCAAGGGATGGCCGTGGGGCCACCAGCCACAGACACCCCCATCCCGCCCACACCTCTTCACGGTTTTGTGGCACGAAAACTCAGTAATGTGTTCCCAAGTTTGTCCTGTCTTTAATTTGCCAGTTAGAGGCACGTTGCTTAATATTTTATTTATCAAATTGTAATGATTTTAGTAGACTAAGTTCAGACCTTCTACACATGTTGCCACAGCTTAAAATTTAGCTTGAAATGAGTTTGTTTTGATTCCTGGAGAAATATGCATTTAGTGCAGAGATGCTATAGGAAGGGTCAGCCATGTATGAAAACACTGCTCCGTGGCCTTGAGTGGCAGGTTTTTGATTCGGCTCCTTTGTAAAGGGAATGGTAACGAAGTTTGCGCTCTCTCGCAGCTATTCTGGTGCTGTTGCCCTGGGCCATTCATCCGGATGGTGAACCTGTCCTCCTTTCTGCTGGCCAGGAGAATTACAGCTTGTCCCCCAGGTAGGGCATGCCAAAGCTTTACCACGTTCTCATCTGCATTCGAGACATCCATTTAGAGAGAGTAGCAGAAAAGATGCAACCCAGACGGATCGGGTGTCCTCCAAGACTCTTGGCATCCAAAGCTGCCTTCTGAGCAACGTCACACCTTCCCTCGGCTTCGGCAAACACGTGATGGCCAGGCTCCTCTTTTCTTGGTAGTCAAGGAAAGGCTGAAGTGTTTGGAGAAAATAAAAGCTGCAACCAGATGGTGGTTTCCCCTGCAGAAACTGTGGCTGTGAAACGTAAGGATGGGAGGAACTTCTTAAGAGTCATTTTCGGCAGTAGCAGAAATTTAACAGGGTTCTGAAAATTCAAGCTCTCTCCAAACTTTGTTTCTTTGTTTTAAATACGAAAGCATAAATGTTTTGATTATTTTCTAATGATGTTGACTGCTGGGAATGTTATTGCAGTCTCCAGTTTCCAATATCAAAACTGTTCCCTGGGTGGGCCAGATCTGGACAGGTTTTTAAGGATATTATGTTCTTCTTGGAATAAAATCCCTTCACCTAATATGTAAACGTGCTTTCTTCTGTCCGGTGTACTTGATCCCTCAGTTTATGACCTGAGATTTCACCTGAGGCCTGTGACGAGAAATATCTGAATGTTAAGAATGTACAAACATGTATATTTTGATGAAATGAAGTGCTTTCTTGTTGACATTTGAGAAGGTCTTCATGGCTCCTTTTTTTAATCGTGCTTCTGTTCTGAGCCACAATAGCAATAGAGCATGCATTCAAAGGTCGGTAACTACCCAGGGAATCTGAACAGTGGTTCTTCTAGTCGCTTTTTTCCTGAAGCAGAAAAGCGATGGTGTAATATTGCTGTCGGCAGTTATTAGGCCTATTTTTGGTTTTCTTACGAACGAAAGTTACTATACTGTTGTCCTGTAGATAGAGAAAATTAGCTCTATCCCAGCCGAAACCAGGACAACTGTGCACTTAAAGTTGCACAGTATAATGACTTCTGTAGTGTGTTTTCTGGAGCTGGATATACTTCTAACCCAAGTAGTATGAGACTTCGTTGTTCTTCTTCCATGGGGGGATGGGATGGGACACCAAAACAGCAGAAGTCTGAGTAAAATACAGCAGCCTTTTAGTTTAACCTTGAATTCCACTATCAGATGATTAATGAAGGGATATACACGTGTATCAAAGATTGCTGTTTTAGAAAGGCAAGCCAATTCACTTAAACTCTAGGAAAGAACTCCAAACTTGGTTCTTTACAAAATCTATACACTGTGACAGTGAAAAATGTTTCTATCTGAAGAGTGTGGTTTGGGTACCTTCATGAAGTTTTAGTTTTAAAGCAGTTTTTGCTAGCTGTTAGTGCTTCAGAAGGCACATATGCTGGCTCATGCTTGCCTATGGAGGAGAGTGAGGATGCCAAAAGGCCCATTGCTGGCCCCGGTATGGGGAATCCCACCGAAAGAGTGGAGAGGGGCTTTTGGAAGGTGACAAGTCCCAGTGGCTTTCCCAATAACATGGCCTAAAACGCAGTGGCCAGCAGGACTAGGCTGGCCGCGGGGGAGGCTGATTCCTTCCTCCTGGTGCTGGCAGAAGGGGAAGAAAGGTGTGTTTTGGGAGGGGGCTGGACTGTGGTTGAGCAGTGGCTCGATCCCCGCATTGGTAGCGGGGCAGTGCATTGCTGTGTCCATCCTCACCGGTAACCGCAGCTCCAGTAACTCCTGCTTATCTGCTGCCTTGAAGTTGCGTGTGCAGTAATGTATGCTCTCACTGGGTGTTCAGAGGCTCTCAAGAAGGAGCAAGACTGCAAGGACCATGTTTAACACTGGAGCTGTAAAACTTGCAAGGTATTATTAGCATTAGAAGAAGCTGGGTGCTGCCAGTGTGTTTGAGATTTGGCAGCAGTCTTAGGTATTATTGTGGGGCTATAAAATGAGTATTTCTTTTTTAAAAATGGGCACTTTTTTTTTTCCTTTAAAAAAAGCCTATACCAAGTCTAGTGAAACTTTTAGCTTAAGAAGACAGACAAATTCATATTCACTCTTTCAGACTGTAGTTGTATTTTCCATTTTGGTCATAATATCCATGGATATCTTTCTATATGCAAAGAATATGTAAGAAATAGATAGGTTTCTGGATGCATCAGCCTTTCTCCAGGTCGTTGCGAGGAAGACTTCATAGCCTAATAAATATATCGTGTCTACTTACCTTGTCTTACCTGTATCCTTGGGTCCATGAGCTTATAGAGCCCTGCAACTGTGCCAGTAGCAATGCATGCAGTTCATTACCGATGTCTCTTCCCAAAGAGATCAACCCAACATAAATGGGATTTATCACTGCCTGTTAATTTATTGTGTTCAAATTCTAGAGAGGTAGCTGAAGTCTGGTAAGCTCCATGTGATGCTGCAGTGAACTTCTGTATGTTTGGTGGGTTTTTTTTTTTTTGGTTTGGGCATGGGGTTTTGGTTTTTTGGGGGTTTTGGGTTTGTTTTTTTTTTCTTTTCTTTTAGTGGGGGTGTTTTAGTCAAAGGATTCTTGGTGTGTTATTTGGCTGCCAATAGTGCTCAGCCTGCCCTCGAACCTTCCAGCCATTCCTCAGCTCATGTGGGAGTGGACTCTGCCCTTGCCTCGCGCTCAGGCAGACCGGCATTAAATGTTTGCTCTCCTGCTTGCGCGTATTGCAGGGTTAGTGCCCAGACAAGTTCTCTCTTCATTGACAGATGAAATAACAATAGCTGGCATTAAGAGCAAGGCGAGTGTTTTCTTCGGGTTTCCCTGAAGGGCCTCCTTTGTCTCCACTGTCTCTGCTCAGGGAAACCCGTACACCTTGCTTAATCCGAGGGTGCTGTCGAGATGCTCTAGCTTCTGAAGCCAGAAGTAGGTCAGCACCCGTGCAAAGGTTTCCGTCTGCTCAGCTTGTCTGCTAGCAGGAGCCTCCCGGTGAGGCTTTGCAAATGGCCCCTGTCCAGCAGGGTGGTCCAGGCTGATGCAGGCAATCTTGAGAGCCCAAAGAAGAGGATGAAACGTCCACAGCACTGGGAAGGAGAGTAGAGGAAGGAGGTCCTGGTGGACTGTCACATACTTGGTGTTTATATGGCTGTTTAAGTCAAAGGAGGAGCAAATTGTGGACAGTCGGATGAGCCTGAACAGAGATTCTCAGGTGCCCGGTGTCGCTTTGTGTGTGGCCCTGGTCTGGCTGTGAGAAGTCAGCAACTTGCCTGGGCTGTAGGGATGTCCTAATTAGCTGCATGTTCACAAGGCGGTGTAACCAGTTGAAAAACAGGATTTTAAGGTCAAATTTAAAGCAAAGACAGTATCTAACATAGTAGACATTAGTAGCAGGAGGGGTTATTCAAAAAATAAATAAAAGAGTGGGAATTTGCTCCCTAGTTTAATTTGAGAAAAGAGAGTTTGAAGGGGCACATTCACCCACTGTTTCTGAAGTGGGGTTGAAAAATGTTTTGAGGACACTGAGCTTTCCTGCCGTCATTGCTAATTTGTCACAATTATCCTTTTGGTTGAAAAGAAATACCTTCTAGGTGTTACTGATTGAAAAATCCTATGCAGCTAAAGAGGAAAATGTTAGTTTTGTGAGAAGCTGTGGAGAAGAACAGTCATGAAAGGGTAAACAGTGGGTAAACAGGGAGCAGGAAAATAATAACTTCCAGGCTCTGCAATCTTAGATGCTCTAGAAACAAGTATGTTTTTCGAACAGGCATCTTCAGACCAGACGTCAGCCTTGTAGAGAAGCCTCCTTTATGAATATGAACCTCTGGAAGGAGTGGGAGACCGAAAGAGAAGGGAGGCCAGCCAGGTTTTTAGTGATATGAATAGATAATCTTCAATGTAGTGCTTCACGTGGTAGGGAAGCAAGTCTGATAGGTGTCAGGTCTGCTCTGTTTTATCGAAAGCGGAGACTTTAGTAGTACTTAATGCATTTTCTTAGGAGGTCTAGCTACATGGTATCATCTCCGTCTTTCAGCAGATTGGGAGGTGCCTGCAAGGTGGGGATGGAAGAACATAGGACTCGTAGGGCTATGACGCTTTGCAGTGTTTCTCAAAGAAATTTTGTGTGCTTAAGCATTCCATGGTAGAAGCTTAGGGCGATTTTTAGCTGGAGTTCCTTCATACAGACATGTGTGTGAGGGTGTATATAATGTTTTAAGTGCTGTATGGACAGAGGTTTCCCATTACTTTGAGTGGTCTTGATTCAACAAGACGCAGATGCCCATGTGTGCATGTAGCAAGTTAAGTCTGACTTTGGTGGGAGGACTCACATTTTTAAATATAGGCATGTTGTAGGTTCTTGTATTTGCCTGACTGTTAAGAGATTTGCCAGAGGAATTTCTTCCTGGTTAATCCCAGAGTGGGTCATCTAAGCCGGGAACCCTTTGAGAATTAAGCTTGCAAAATCAGGACTAGTATTCTTGGCATTTTTATTTTTGATGTGTACAATAGTCTGAAAAATAAACAGCAGAAGAGTTCATCCAGGATCTGTAGGTGCCTTCAGGAAAAGTACGAAGAGGAAGTCTTAATATACTTCTTCAATAAAAGTATGAAGAGGAAGTCTTAATTAATACTTTGTCAATAAAGATGAAGTCACAAAAAGTAGGCAGCTTGACCTACAGTCATTCTAGTTTCTTTCCTTGGGTAGGAATTAGTGGCTATCATCTTGTCATTTTTTATTTATGGCAGTAGCTTGTAGCCTTCAGTTTATAGATTTCTTATTAATTCAAGTTCTTTGGTTTTGTTTCCAAGGTATTTTCTGATTGCTAGTTTGTCTTTGTTAGAGGTGTACAGCTAGAGCTCCTCGGTGAAGCTGATGCCAAATAGCTGTTGGAAGGTCTGTAGGGACTTGCTTCTTGGCTACCTTTCAAGTGCAGTATGGCTGTAAAATGTTTTATTGTCAGAATCACTACATTTATCATTGTTCTGCTTTTCTCTGTCAATAACTAGTCTCATTCAGTGACATATTTGATCTTAAAGAGGGAAAGCAGATTTATCTGTGTGCCAGCGCGTGAGTCTTTTTAATTTTTCTGCTCAGATAATTGTTGGGCTTCAGGTTTCAGTGGTTACTTAAATTAATCCCAGTGCCGTCTTTCCAATCTCTTCAATGTTTGTGTTGAGAGAGAGGCCAAAACATGTCCTGTCTGTTGGGAGCCACTAGACACCAATCATCTTGTGAGATGGAAGAAAGTGAGCTGCAGACTTCAGAGCTGATTTTTGTGATGAGTGACGGGGTAAAAAGGAAATAATTTTGACAGAACTTTTTTCCCACTAGCTAGGAAAATGTTGAACAACTGGGACATGCTATTTCAATTTTTTTCTTGTTTCCATGCTGGTGAACACTTTTGCTCAGTGGCTTGTGCACCCATTTCCAATTCCTGAGGATTTTCCATTGCTTTGAATCATGTACGTTGCCTCCTGTCCTGGAGAGTAATAACCCGCAGTGTACTGGTCCTCAGCTTTCTTTAGTTTGCAGATGGCTGAGTTTGCAGTGGAAATACAGCAAATATGAGCGGCGCTTTTCACTTTTATCTTTCTGTAGACCTTTTGCAAAGGAGTTCACAGATCACTTGGGGTTCTGCAGACCCCAAGTTGAAAACCACTGACCTCACCAAGCCCAGCATTTAACATCTGAGTGTGCAGGTACCTGTGCAGCTGAAGCTTGTGCTCCCCTACCAGCGTGCTGCAGACTTCATCAAATCTTCCTTTCTCATAGTTCACAATTCGTCATCTATGGCAGCTACCCTGAACCTCAGTGCTCGCTCTGCACCTTTTCCCCTTCTCCTCTTTGCTCTGAGGACACCTGCGGTGGTGACTTTGGGAGCAGCCTGCCTAACCATGTACAGGGATGGCTGGCACTTTGAGGGCTGCCTGCTGGAAAGTTTCGTCCAAACGTTGCTCCTTGTCTTGTGTTTGACAGCACAAGTGCTTTGGGGCAGAGAACTTGGTGGCTCTGTCAGATTGATGTTGTGCTGGGCACTGCGGCGCTGACGCGGGGCTGAGGTCCGTAGGTGCTCTTGCAGTGCAAACCCCTAGATAATTATACTCACATACAAGGTTACTTGTGAATGAGAGGTAATCTGTAAATAGGCAACCAGGCAAAGAATTCTTGCTCAAAACCTGCCTGGATTTGCTTTACCTATTTTCCCACCTCTTGGGCTGTAGTAATTACATGTTGTGGCACCCCTCAGCCTGCTTCATGAATGAGTTGCATGCCTAAGTCTTTTGAAAGCTTTAGTAGAGCTATGGTGAGTTTGCAATCACATTAGATATGTTTGGCTTGAATCTGGAGCCACAAACACGTAATACCTCATAAATGACTATCCTTACTTTATTTGCTCTGGTTATTCACTAAGAAAATGAGTGCAGGGCCTATCGGGTCCATAGACATAACAGTAGGCATGTCATACTGTCCTGGCCTGTGGTCTTGCACTCTTGGTATATGCTGTGAAAACACCAGCAGTGATTGCATAGAATGTTGCAGAAGGGAACTAGAGCCTGTAATGGTTTATATGGTGTTTCCTTCACTAAACTGCAAAATAATGATTCTTTTGTGATGTTACCTGTAGGATTTAGTACTGTATATGACTTCTCGCAGGCTTGTTCTTTCCTAATTATGGTAAGAAAAGATGAGATTTGCATCTCAAGGCAACTCTGCGTCTTCTACTGAAGCATGTTTGTCAGTACTGTCTGGTTCTCTTCTCTCTGTGGCAACGCCCAGAAGTACATCTGGGGAACTGACCTACTCTCATCCTGGAAAAGCAAGGGTGGAGAGGGAAGTGGTATCTTGTGGGGTTTTCTTTTCCCTTCCTGAAACCATAGGTCTCAGTGCTTTTGCAAGATGACCAAGCTTTGTTTCATTGTTAGGCTCCTTGATTTTTCCTGCATGTGTTGCCACTGAACATAAATGTACCTGAGCTAGTTTTGAGCTAGCCATCTCAGGTATGGTTTGCATTCTTCAACTCCAGCAATAATTATGGTTTTCAGCAGTGGCTAACTTCCCTTGCTGCTCAGGCAGCCTGTGATGAGCTGCTGCAGTAAGTGACTTAAGTCCCTAGATTAAACCTAGCTCAGGCTTATCTAGGCTACACTGCAGCATTGGGATACTGTAACCCTCCTTTACAAACTGAGATGTTGCAGTGAATTCCTCAGGGCTTTTCGCTTCCTGCCTTTTGAATTTCTTTTTCTGTGAACTTAGTAAGTGTGGCTTTTACCTTTATCCGTGACTGACCTCTTCTCAATGCTATCTCTCCGCTTAAAAGCTTGCGCCAGCATGCAAGCTCTTGTCTTCCTCTCCACTGGTGGCTTTGTGCCATGATCACACCAGCCTGATGAAGTGTCGATAACAGCCTGTCCCTTCCCAGCCTACCTGCCACCCCGCTGCTTGCGGCATCGTCGTTCTTCTGTTGGCTCTGCTCTAGCTGCTTCTGCAATCTCCACCTTCCTTGGAGACATCTTGTCTCTCCTGATGGCTCCAGAAATGTCACTGGCTGCATTTGGTGCTAGCTGGGGCTCAGCCTTCAAAAGTTGGCTCTTGGAATGGATATGGTGCTATTTTGCTTTGAAGTCAGACCATGCATTTTGTAAACGGCATGTTTTTGACCCTTAAAAACATGAGATGGTTAAGGCAAGGCATGGTGCCGAACAGCGTGGGAACAACGGGGTTGAGAACCATCTGCTGGGACCTAATAGGGTAGATATGTGTTGTGGTTTAACCACAGCCAGCAGCTAAGCACCACACAGCCACTTGCTCACTCACTCCCTCTCGGTGGGATGGGGGAGAGAATCAGAAGAGTAAAAGTGAGAAAACTCCTGGGTTGAGATAAAGACAGTTTAATAGGTAACACAAAAGCCACACATGCAAGCAAAGCAAAACAAGGAATTCATTCACCACTTCCCATCAGCAGGCAGGTGTTCAGCCATCTCCAGGAAAGCAGGGCTCCGTCACACATAATGGATACTTGGGAAGACAAACGCCATCACTCCGAACATCCCCCCCTTCCTTCTTCTTCCCCCAGCTTTATATGCTGAGCATGACGTCATATGGTCTGGAATACCCCTTTGGTCAGTTGGGGTCAGCTGTCCTGGCTGTGTCCCCTCCCAACTTCTTGTGCACCCCCAGCCTACTCGCTGGTGGGGTGGGGTGAGAAGCAGCAAAGGCCTTGACTCTGTGTAAGCATTGCTCAGCAATAATGAAAACATCCCTGTATTATCAACACTGTTTCCAGCACAAATCCAAAACATAGCCCCATACTAGCTACTGTGAAGAAAATTAACTCTATCCCAGCCAAAACCAGCACAATATGGAAAGTGCTTCAGTCAATCTTTACCAGTGTTGTCCCTAACTTGCCTTTTTTATCTCTGTTTCCTCTTCGTTGAGGAAGGCACAGGTTTGTTTTCAGATGTTTGACTACAGGAGTGTAGTCCCTCCTTACCATTTTTAGCAGGAACTGAACTTCCCTCTGTATCTGCACTGCCACAGTGGTTTGAGCTGGTGTGGGTCAGCACCATGAAGGTCTCCCAGCCTTTGCTCTCCCTTTTGCTCCAACACAGAAGCCCACAGTGAGCCAGCTCAAAGGCAAAAACCTAACCTGGGGTGAGGGGGGAGGAAAAGAGAGATCAGGATAAATTGCTGTGGACCTGCAGCCTTATCTTCTCTGCATTGTAGTCTGTAAACAGATATTTGCGGGATCATAAGGTAATTTGGGTGGGAAGGGACCTCCAGAGGTCTCTGGTCCAACCTCCGGCTCACAGCCATGACATTGGGCCAGGTTGCTCCGATCATCTAACCCGTAACACCCGGTTGAAGACAGCAGCAGCTAACAGCAGCTCTGGTGGATCTCGTGGATGATTTCCACATTTCCTGCATGTTTTGCTGTGGACAGGTCCTTTTGTAACTCTGGCTCCTGCATAACAGGTTCCCCTGGTCCTCCTGCCTCCGGTTGCTCTGCATAATGGGAGACCCAGGAGCACACCGCGCCGGCTGGCTGGCTCTTCCACCCACGCTGTTTGGACACGGGTTTTTTTGAGGCAAATGGGATACCTTCTTGAATGCACAGCCATGAACAAGATTAGGTAGCTGGTGCCTTCGGTTGCAATGTGCTTGGTCTTTAAAAAAAACAAAACGAAAAAAAGGACAAAACCCTCCACAAAATGTTGGCCTGCCTCAGCCGTGTTTGACTGTTTTGACAGATCCTTAAGGTGATCGACAGAGCCATAGTTGCCAGCAGCTTTTTAAAGAAGGATCTCTTCTTACCGCACTGCTTGTTCTTGGGAAAGACTTTTTTTTCCCAACCACTTAATCCATGGTTTAAATTTTTTTTTGCCAGAAACCCAGCAATAGCTGCTTTACATAATTGTGGTAGACCTTTTGAAATGTCCAGTAAGCCTGCTCTTTCTTTAATTTTAAATGCTGAGAAATGAGGTTGTAATGACTTGGTGAATGGAAGTTACAAAAACCAAATTAACCAAGTGCTCTTTCTTTCTCTCATAACCTCATTTTCCCACTTCTTTTGTGACTTTTCTGTCTGCAGTTGACCTGCTCCTTGTGCAACCACAGTCTTTTTACTCAGCTCATTAAATCATGTTTTCAGTCTGGCTTTAGACTCACAAACTACTCTTGTTAGTGAGCATTTCCTTCTTATCTCCTTCCTTTCTTCTTTCCTTTCTTCTTATCTCCTTCCTTTCATTCTTATCTCAGCCTTTTGGCAGAAAGCACTTAATGGAGGCTGCGGGCCTTGAAGTTGGTCTCAGTGAATAGAGGGGAGGAGGAGACATTGACCATTCACACTTTAATTTCAGTGTTTCTGCAGCCTGATGGATACCCTCTGGGCTACGAAAATACGTGCTTCCTTGACTCGCAGAGAATTCATCTTCTGAATAAAAGATTCAAAAAAAAAAAAGAAACCCTAGTTTTGTATTTTTGCATAGACCGTGATGTCACTAAAACCACAGAAAACATACAAAGTGTGTAAGCTTTTTGGCCCATCTACTACAATTCCTAATACAACAGATCTGTTAATCTGCTCCTGATGCAGGGTAAGCCTGGTTGTGTTCAGTGTGGCTAGTCAGCAGATTTGGGTGTCTACACCACAGCGGATCTGGAAAGGGACTAGTTAAAGGACAAAGCCAAGTAGATGGATGACCCTTGTGCTTTTAGGAGCTGTTACCTAAACCCTGGTGGAGGCAAACTTGGTAACTATAGAGCTTCCCATCCCATCTTACATAAAAGATCCAACTTTTATTTCCATCAGAGGGAATTTTCCGCTGACAGTAGGAGTTAGATTGTGTTTCTAGTGAAATGAGAACTAGAGATGCCTCAAGCTAAGAGGAACACAGGAGAGAAAGAATATATGAAAACATAGACTTTGCAATTTGTCTTATTCTTTCTTCTATTAGCCATTTCCTCTCTTCTTGCCCAAGAAAATACGTTTTGCTGTTGAATTATTAACAGATCAGCTTCTGAGGGTCCAGCCAGGAAATACTTTCTCAGTCTCCAGAAATGAGAGTGCTCTTTCAGAAACAATTTACAGCTTTCATCATGGTTATGAAGATAACATGAATAATGACAGTTGGGTAAAACTGTTCTGTAAGTGCTGGAGCCAAATTCACCCTGGACTCAGTAAAGAGGGGAGGTCACACTTTTTACTGTTATTCCAGGCTAACTATGAAGGCTGCTGGTAAAGTTGAATATTCATGTTATTTAGTTGCTAGCAAGAGTGAGTACATTTTTCTATTATCTTCTGGACAAACTTTAGCTTTCTTTTCAGTACCATAAGTGGCTGATTTCAGGTGAATTGTAGAAGATACAGTGGGATAAAATCAAGCAATTCTCTGCTCATGTGTTCTAGTTATTCTGCTTTACATTTAAACAGTTCAGAAGTGTGTGTGTGTGTGTAAGCAAAGCTTACTGCCAGTTGAGCAAGATTATATGCCTTTCCTGATGGTATAACTCATACAAAATTTGCTGCCCAAAGCATTGCTAGAAATATGATATAGTGGCATTTGCAAGTCCAGGCAATTACATGCAAGATTTTCTAAATGTAGAATCCAGAGCTGCCTGTCTGACTAATACATTGGTAAGGGCATGCCTGACTTTATTAGATAGGAGTCTATTCTTTGGCTTTGTTAGATAGGAGTCTATTCTTTGGCTTTGTTAGATACCTTTAGTGACTTGATCAAAGAATAGACTCCTATCCTTTTTTTTTTCTTTTTTTTTTTTTCCCCCTTTCTTTCTGACTAGCTAGTAGTGTCTGGGCAAGCTATCTCACACTGTTAGCTCCTGACTCCTAGAGAGTAAAAGCATCATCCTATTTCTTTGGAAGTTTCTGAAATTTATTACTGTACATCATAAACAGGGAGGGGAAAATACAGATGTTGTGTTGAAAGGATTATTGTTGGTGCAGTTTGTATTTCCTTCTCTCAGTCCATTTGCCACTCATTTAAATGAAATCCCTCTTCCTTTCCCATCCCATGTTTGTGTTGGGTGTCAGCGTGTGTATTATTGTTTATGGTGACGGCGCTGGGCATCCCATGCTCCCGGCACTCATGACCAGAGTTCGTGCTGATGACTGGACAACGCTGAGAATGCAGATGCACAACAAACGCAATTAAAATATCTTTGTTCCTTTTAAGAACATGTTTGTTAGGTATGTTTAAATGCAAGGGTGTGAATTACCTTCCTAACTACAGTTGGGGTTTTTTTTTTGAAGGTCACAGCTTTTCCACTGGAGGAGTTCTTGTTTATTTATTCTGGCTGAGAAGACAACTGGACCAAAGGTTTTTTGCTCAGCCTTCTTTAGGCAGCAGCCCAAGTACTCAGGCAGTGTCTGTATAAAGGATAGAAAAACATTTGAGAAACATACTCAAGTTGATAACAGAAAGGTAAACAGAAAATTGCAGAAAGAAAGGCAGAACCTTAGGCATCCTATTTGATTTTTTTGAAACTTACAGTGTTTTACGAGTTTGTTTCAAACTTAAGGTATGATTTTTTTTTTCTTCTGTAAACTTATGGCTTAAGAAATAGAAAATAAAACTGAAGATGATAAGATACCAGTGTGTAACCGCTGTAGTGCATAGGTATGTTGAATACTGTGTGAAGTCTGTTTCCCCAAGTTGGAAAAACCCAGGGCGGGAGAGGCATGAAAAAAGCCAGAGAACTAGAAAAGATGCAAGGAAAGGTAACAAGAGTGCTCCAAAGCATGGAGCAGCTATATTGTGGAAGCTGACTGAATTATGAGTCCTGTGGAGAATATAAGTAGAGCAATGATGTTTTTCTGTCTTTTCTGATGTAAGGATTTGGGAGCATGAAATTAAATTACTAGGAGGTAAGACTGAAACAAACAAAAGAGCTACTTTTTCAGAAAACATAATAAAACAATGAGAAAGTCATGTTTTAATCTTTTAGCATCCTCTGTATCGTATATGAAAGATTTCTCTTAAAAAAAACCAAAACAACCAAACCAAACCAAAAAAACCCCAACAAAACAACCTTTCCCCCCAAAACCTGAAAGCTTTTCTGTTCAAAAGTAAATAGATACATTCACAGAAGAAAAATCTGGCATACAGAAGAACTTCTTTGTGTGCTGCCAGACCTTGCCTGGCTCCCCCTGTGACTAACGCGGAGCAGGTTTCTGCAGCCACAGGTGGCTCCCAGAAGAGTTCACAGGGGAAGTCACGCGTGGAGATGCTCCCATTTCTGCTCCGTGTAGCGCCAGTGGTCGCCCAGTCCCAAGGGCCAGGGGGAAGTACCTTGCCTGTGGTCTCAGAGCAATGAGTTTGCCATCCAGTGTTTGACTTGGCTGAGAAGGTGGGCAGCAGGCACTGGAGACAGGGAGCCCTTCTTGCTGAAAGCCAAAGCACGGGGTGCATTAAGCGGAAGATCCCAGCCTGGAAATGCTGTGTTTGAATTCTCCATCGTGGGTTGAAGGGGGTCAGCGCACTGGTATGCCGCCTATTATATGATCTTCCTTCTACTTTTACAGACACATCATTTTCTTCATCTGATAATTTGCTTCAATGACCAGAAAAGTGAGTCTGTGGAATTTGCCCCCGTCGCTGAAAGAAAAACCTGGGGACCTCCCAAGAGCTTATTATAGAGTTGTAAGGACCTGTGTGAAGCCAGGGGTTCTTGCTGTCAGGGGCTCGTTACAAAAGGAGATATTTACTACAGTATTCATTTAAAAATGGACTGTTTTACTTAAAAATGCTGAGCTTGGAACAAACAGAGTGCAGCACATTAGCAGTTTTTGGGTCCTGATCTCTGCAAATGCCCGAAGAGGAGATTAGATGTTCCTTCATAGGGGTAGTTATAATGACTTTGGTGTGATTACTCATGTGAATATTTTCCATAGCGTGACCATGAAGTACAAACATTTGGGATAACATGTAATCTAGGTAGGTGGGGAGAATTCTTTTGTCACCTCTTTTGAACAGCATGAGCAGAACAAAGATAACATAGTTCATTAATACCTCCAATAAAAGAAAAAAAAATTAATGCTACCTGTGCAGTGTGAAACTATTTGACAAGTAAAAATATACCTGTTGAACTCTTGTGGAACATAGGGTCTCACATAGGGTCTCATTTAGGATTTTTGCTCATTTCTGATTGTAGCTTAGGTTTTGTTTGGGGGGTTTTTTTGGTTTTTTGGGTTTTTTGGGTTTTTTTTAATGTTCCTGGTGGAATAATTCAGTGTGGCAAATAACATGGCATGAAACAGTCGTAGTGGGCTTTCTTTCTGTTGGTATCATTCCTTAAGGTTGGGTCCGCCAATGAGAATGATTGCCCAATTTTGGTTTATTGTATAGGGCTATACATAACAGGTAGTAGGAAGGACAGCAGTAGCTGGGCCCTCTATAAATAATGTAGGGAACACCAAGAAGCAAGATGCTCGCTTGAGAGAGGCCTTTCTTACACCGTCTTATGTGGGGGTTTGAGAAGTAGTTAATTGGAAATCTTTCTCTGCACAGATCTGCTCGAGGAGTGGTTTCACGGGATGCAACAAGCTGAACGAAGAGCTCGTCAGCACGCTCCTGCGATTTACCTTGTGTTGACACGAGCTATAACGGGATGTCCCCAAGAATTGCTTTGCTTTGCCAGCCCTAAAGAAAACAAACAGCTGAGCCGTGCACATCCTTAACATGGCAAAAATGCCAGGAGCAGTGGGGATGGAACAAGGGCTTGCTCCCGCAGATCGGGGCGTAAGGTCCAGCCCACGTAGTGTCTTGGTAATTTGTCAGGGTAGTGAGAGGGGAAGCTGAGCGTGTTAGGGACTGCGCCCTTAGCCGCTGTGCTTGCGTGGAAGACAGGCTGATGACAGGTTAGGAACAAGGCTTGCTGATGTTGGTGTGGTAGGCTGAGGAGAAAGAAGAAATTTTTGAAAAATTAGTCCTTTGCAATAGCTTTTCCTTGGTGTGGTGGCTTCAGCATGATTGAATATTATTCTCAAAATCACGCCCTTGTTTCTTTTCTTGCATCTGCTAGTGTGGCTCAGCCAGACCATGTCCTACAGCGGCAACGTGCCTTGTGAAATGCCGCGCCCTAGGAGAAGGTTTTAAATCCCAGGGGGTGCTTTGGGATAACCACTCCCTTATGCATCAGTCTGCTGGGCAGTGCACGAAACCAGATTTTTGACAGAGCATTTATTGCACTGATACCTGCAAAAGCAAAGTAGGATTGTATATTAAGGAGGATTTATGCTGTAACCGCATGCAAGGGAATCAGGCCTTCAGGCTTAAGAAAACTATAACTTTTGGAAGCGAATCCTAATGTCAGAGCTTAGTCCTGGCCCAGCCAGCCAGATCGGTGGCAGAGAGACAGCATCTCTGTATGGGACGTGTCTAGTGTTAACTCACTGTTATGGAGAAGAGAGGGACGAGAGAATAGAAAGAAAGGAATTGGACAGAAATAGTAAAAATGAAAAGAACAGTTGGGTTATACATTCATTTGGAGAGGAAAGCCGATGTAAGTCATCCTCTGGGTCTTGTAAGTGTATGTGTGTATATTGTGCTGTGGTGGCAGCTGTGTGCCTCGATGTGGCTGGGGTTTCAGTGCTTTGGCCTTCATGTAAGCAGAATGTCAAAAAGACTCTCTGTCTTGAAGATTTAGAAATAATTTGTAAGTTTAATGTAATATTGAATATAGAGTATTTAATGATCAAAACTTGAACAGAGTAGGCAAGGAGTGGCTTCTTGAGGAGCTGGGTTTTATCACTGGATTTTGGGTTCCCAGTCTCCTTTCCCTCCAAACTTTTCTTCCCCATTAAAAAGCTCAGATGAGGTAGGATGTATTAGCGTGGAATCCAGTGGCTTTCCTTGCCATCATGTAGGGTTGCTTTGCCAAGTATTTTGGAGGATTTATCCCTGTGTGGTTCTGTTGGCATTATGGATACTCACCCTCTGCTTCTAAAATAGTGTCAGAGCTTTATAAAATAGGGCCTTTATCTTTGCTTTGGGTGAGATTTTTTATTACAGGGCAGCAGTCTAGCAAAGTGCATCTTTGCTTGCATCGATCTATATAAACATACTGTTTTTGCCCTCTCTCTCACTTCTGTCTTTTTCCAGCTTATTAGTTGCCTTGTGGAAGCGAAGATATATGCGTCTTGCTGGCTGACTGGTAAAGCCTAACTCATTTTGCTCTAAGCCATTTCCCGAGTTTACATTACAAAATGTAAAACCCTTTGACGCAGTGCAGAGCAGAGGTTCAGCTATTACGGGCATAATTATCTTGGTGAAGAATGCAGGATGGTTAAGTGCTGCTGTCAACCTGGGCTGCATTTTAGACCTATCTGACAGGTAAAGAAGGCTAAGAAATAGCCATATTTTGCTCCCATGACCTCGTTTAAAGGTGATACAGGACCTTCCTCCTGCTTTTTCTCTCCTGCAAAATACACAAATTTTGGTTAAGAGCTGAGCTTGCCGCCGTCTTCCCCCTGCAGTCGTGTGAGCAGTTTCAGCTCGACAAGGAATGCTTGATGTAATCTTCTGAAATTAGGAACGTAGGTGTGTTGTCATTATTAGCCTGCTAGTGGCCGTTTAGCTATTTTATCTCAGTTATAATTAAAAGTGTGTTACCTGGAGAGGAGGTGGGTCAGGAAGCTGGAGCTGGAGCCGGATCCAAGGTGGGATGTGTTTGGGCCTGTGGATGGGAAATGTCTGGCAAAGATGGTGCCTGTAAATGTCTTCTAGCTATCAGACTACCTTTATACTGAAAAAGGAGATTTCTGGTCCCAAAACATCCAATTTACAGTGCAAACTTCTGCATAGCTCTCCTCAAATCACCCCCATCAATGTATGGGGTGTTTCTGTCTAACTGAGATAAAGCATTTTCCTCCTATAAAACTATTTATTTTCCCCTACAGAGAGGTGAGAACGTGTGTGGAGTTTAAATGTGACCTGCAAAGTGTGTCTACTTGGTTTGAAGTATTTTGTTTTAGGATCTCACACAATCCACAGCTTTCCTTGTGAGCTGTGACTGACTCTTCAGGCGTCAGGGAAACGAACCATGTCTTGTTTCAGCCTTCTTCATCTACAAAATTAAAATAAAGTTGAAGTCTTTGTTGCATGCCTTTCTATTGTTATGGCTTTCCCTTGGAGTGAATTTGACAGGGACGTCGATGGAGAGTTCTTGAAAATGGCTGGTGCTCTCTGGCTCCCTGTTTATACATCCTTGGAAGATCTACGGATAGAGGATGCTAAGCAAGTGCAAAATGGCATTAAGAGGTTGGGAAATCCCTTCTGTCTAAATTACTGCATTTGAAATGATGGAAGTTTATTTGTAGGGGTAAAATAACCATCCTTTTAAAAGTAACTGGTAGTGTCATCAAGGGAGTGGTAAATGTTGTAGCATCCTGAAGTGATGAGGAAGCTAAACCAAAGCCTTCCTTGCCAAAGGCATGCAGGAGAACCGTGCCCTTTGCTACACCTAACCTTGTGATTACTTGTGATGGGCCAGATGTGGCCTTCTGTCAGAAATTAGTAACGATTTAGAGAAGAACCAAAGTTTGCCTCTGAATGGGGCAATAATGGTGTAAAGGAGATTTTTGAAATGGTTTTTTAAATTATTTTAACAAGTGCCAAGTGAATTCTTTTCTTCAAGTGAAATTGTGGACCGAGTTGTTTCTGGTAGAAAATGAAACCCCGTTTCTTTAGTGAGGGGGAAGGGGGCTGGGACAGTAGTGACAAACCCAGAAAGACGCTGAACACCTGCAGGTCTCTGGTGAGGAAGGAAACTGGCTGTAGCTGTTGTCAAGGAAAGGGTGCTGCTTCTCATAACCCAGAGGAAAGGGTGTGAAATGTGGTAATAATTGTAGGAAACAATTGTCGTTGTTGTTCTGGCTGGACTGCGCCCTACATGGCGTACGGAAATAAACACAGACCTTTCTGAAGCTCGTCACTGTGCTGGTTCAGCCTCGTGGTGCAATGAGAAAGGAAATCATGAAGTAAAAGGGATCTTGGCAGCCTTTGGTTTCCCTCTGCAGAGAGGTGGGAAGGTGAGCAGAGTTTAAATGTACCCTGCAAAATGTGTATGTTTGGTTTGAAGTATTTCAGGGTCAGGCAGAAGGCAAAACACGTATATAAACTCCTGACTTCTTGTGCCTGTGGGCTACTTCTGTTTGGGGTTCTGGTATTAACACTATATAAAAATTTTGCTTTTTTTCCTTCTGTCTTCCCTATATTCTTTCTCTTGGGCATGAGGAAACTTTCCTCCTTGAACTCTGATTTACCTTCACATCTTTTCTGTCTCAAGACTCTTTCTTGGTCAGGTCAGTACCTTTCACCATCCGTGTTTGGCTGCTTTGCTTTCGACTCTTTTCTTATCCCCTGATCTTCTTTGACGTCTCTGACTGTCCTGCAGGCACCTCCTTGGTTCAGTTCTCGCTGCCCCTTTTTTGGGCTGTCCTGCACGTTCCTGTTGGCTCTCTGATTAGTCAGGCCCCTTGTCTGCTGTACACCAGCCTGCTCCTGGGTCTCAGCTACTGTTTCCATATTGCTCACCGGCTCTCCCTTGTTCATCTCTTTCCATTTAGCCTTTCATTGCCTTTCTCGTGACGTTCGTCTCTGTGTAGCTTACTGGTGGTATGAGCCATCTCCTTACCCTCCCTCCCAAACATCCTTTCTTAATCCCTCCACGATTTTTGCCTGTCCCATCCCATTTTGGCACGTAGCGAGTAGTTCTTCAGTCTCTGCCTCTTGCTCATCCCATGCGTCCGGACTACGTGCGCAATCTTTGGCTACAAACTTTCGAGGAAATCTAATTCAGTCTTTACGAGCTCAGACCTTCGCAGGCTGTAATTACCTCTCGCCGTCATCGCTGAGACCTCCTTCCTGCTGGCTTACCTGATGCAGGCACGCACGCACACACGCGTACATATACAGCATCCCTATTTCCCTCAGGTCTTTAGCCTGTGCAACCGTCGGATCACCTGCGCTGGATCTTTGCTGTCGCTGCCTCTTGACTTGCCTCCTTCAGCTGCTCCGGGCTCTGCCTAATTTTCCTCCCATCTGCTGACCCAGGTATCATTCCCTATGTTACCCTTCCCCATCAAGGTGGTGAGGAAGGACTCAGTCGTGCGTGTCGGCAGCGTCTTTCTGGGTTGGCCGGGCCTTACTTTTGCCATATTGAAATACCCTCGGTGGTTGCCTCCTTTGAATACCTTCATAACATTTGCATGGAGATGCCTTTTCTTCAGCATCTCCCGCCCCCTGTCAACGCCCAGCCTCGCAATAACTGCTCTGTTTTCGTTGTTCCCTTAGTTCTCCTGTGGTCTAAGGCAGGCAGGCACCCTTCTAGATAAGGGTGCTTCCACATTTCAGTCTGTCCTGGGAAATGCACAGCATCCTATTCGGTACTGAAATATTTATTAACAACTCTGGTGAATTCATCCCCAGCACGACATTGCCTGTCAGTGAGGTTAAATTCTTATACTGACCTTTGTAACAAAAAAAAATTGCACTTTGGAAATTAATTGCAGGAGTGTCTGTGGATTTATGGAGGGCAGAAAAAGAAAGTAGACTTTCTTGGAGAAACAGCCTTTTGTCAATGTACCTGCTTTTTCCCCCCCTAGATGCATAGTGAACGTTGTCACCTCTGTTTCTTGGGTTAAATGCCTGAACCATTAAAATACAGAGGAGGAAAAGCCCCTGGATGTGAGGCATGAAGTAGCATTGCTGCATTCACTCTGGCTTGGACATGCTTGTCTGATTTCAGAGTCATTGAAGCAATCATGGTATCATCCTTTGTTTTCTCCCTGCTTCTCCTTGGAGGCCCCCTGACAGGTCTCTGAGGGCAGAGGGCAGAGTTTGCAATCCAGGATGGCTTGATCCTAGATTTGAGAGCAGAAACCTAAGGAAGTATCATTTTAAACATACAAAAAATCTCTGCATATCCAGCCCGTCAGCACAGGGCACCCAGGTGAAGGCTTCCCTCTCCTGTCCTTTGTCCCCTGGTTCATCTTCCCCATTTCTTGGTGTACATGAGGTCATATACTACAAGCAGTGAGGCAGGAGAACAAAGCAGTTTTCAAAGGAAATAAAAACAGTTTATATCTGATTTTCATTTCCTTTTTCTTCTATTTGGTAAACTGTACAATATGTAATAATAAAAGACTTGCTAGTTCTTGTATCGCAGACACTGAATTATTAAATCTCAGAATCTCTGATTTTGCTAGAGAGTAATTAGCGTGTGCAGTATCTTCCTGACACGTGCTGGAGATGTAATCAGGAACGAAGGTGCTCTTAGCAAGAGCTTTGTTAAAACATACTTTAAAATACCATCTTACCAGGAATGGAAAGAGCCTGTAGTCATATAAAAAAAACCCTCCTGTCAGAAGCTGAGAGGTTTGGGAAGACGGGATCATGTATGTGTAGTGTTAGAGACTGTGCTCATCTGCTGGGTTTATCCTTTGTTAAATTTTCAGCATAGATCCTCATAACATAGTGTCACCAGAAACGCAGGCAAAGCTTAAAGGATTACTCTGATTAATATGAGGATGCGAGTTTTGGGTTTTGTTTGTTGCATTAGAGCTGAAGGAGTCATTTGGGTGCTTAGCTTGGACTCGTGCCCACGTCTAACCATATGGTACAGCAGTCGATGGAATGCAGATAATAACTTCATTTTCTTTGCTATTTAGGTTCAAACTTGTGCTAACAGGTCCCCTCCCAAGCTTTGTTTCAACCCACTATGTGAACCTTGTAGGGAAATTCATCTCTCCGTGCCTCAGTTTCCCCGCACTGCAAACAGCAATAATAATACGCTTCTTCTCTTTTAATGTGTTTGGAGCATACAGATGAAAAGGAACAAATATAAGCTTGCTATTTAATTATTGGGCCTATTACTTGTACTCAATTTGTCTGACCATGCAATGGGAACACCCGTGATTGGGAAACCTGGGCTTCCCACGTCTATCTGGGCAGCACCCTGGCAGTGGTGCTAGTCTGCCCAGTTGGGCCATGACCTACAACACTGGCAAATATGGCTGGCATTAGCCAGCCGGCCACTTCAAAGGGTAAGGGTGAGAAGGGAGTGAAAACTTGCGGGGGAGAAAGCATGCTTCGAACCTGAATAAAGCAAAATTTTCCTCTTCTGACCAGGGAGCCTGAATACATGGGCAGTGCTGCTTCCTAGGTAATTTGAAGCTGTATTAATATTTCAAAAGAGAAGTGAGTCAAACCAGCTAAGCCATGTAAACTGTTGTGATAGGTATGTGGTGAAGTCCACGTCCATCAGCGCTGAGAAGCTGCTGTGTGGGGTTGGGTCAAGGCATATTGGAGCCCCCATTTCCCTGAGTGGTATGGGAGCAGGGTCACAGGGGATAGGAATACTAATTTCTCTTTCCCTAACGAATCACTGATGAATGACCTTTCAGATTTGGTGTCCTAAGACACACTCTGTAAACATGGATAGCACGTTTTTACTACTTTTTACAGGATTAAATTTAGCACAGGAGTAATCTGCTTTGGAAGGGACTTTGAAATTTTGGAGTCAGTCTAAACCAGTCCCTGGAGGGCTGATAGTAATGTGTGTGCTATCCAGATGTGTTGTGATCTTCTGAGGAGAGGCATAGATATTGTATGTATATTAGATATTATATGTATATTTTAAATCTTCCCATTTAAAAGTAAATGTTTAAACCCTGCAAATAAGCCAGTAGCTTAGAAAAAAGTGTAATATGGAGCAATTGCACAGAGAATTGTCTTGTGCTGTAGCGTTACACCAACCGTACCAAGCCTATAGGCAAAGGCTTATGCCTTGGATTTAAGGAGTATACGCTGTGTCCTGGTCTCACTGTAGAAACTGCATGTAGGAGGAGACAGTTTCAAGATGCAAGACCTGTTGTTATTAGTGATTCCTCAGCCTCCTGACTCTAAGGCTGCTCAGCCTGAAAGCGGCAGGCAATCAATGAGGTCATTTTAAGGGGTTTGGAGCTGATCTTCAAAGTCACGTAATTTTTATAATGTCTTCAAGGAGAAATCTGATTGCAGAGTCGCACGTTACTGCATGAAAAGTTTGGGGAGCTGATAGTGGTCCAAAAGGTTTGCGTAGATATAAATATGAGTGTGCAGTTAGGTAAAATGAATATTAAGTATAAATAGTTCAAAGTGCCCCTAACTTTTAAAAGCCCTAAGATGCTTTGCCATCCAGCAGCTGATGAAATCTTCACTCTCTCTTTTATGGCTTTGTCCTGTTGCCTCGAGTCTTTTATTTGATTTCATTGTGCTTATCCAGTTTATGCCAATAGTGGTATCTTCTAGTAACAAAGTTATGTCCTTCAGATAAAATGGAAAGCCTTGATTTCTCTTTTAGGTAGGTGAAATATAAATTCATTGATGTGGTCTGAAAAAAGTCTCAGTATCAGAGTATTCCTGATGTCTGCGAGCTAGTTTCAGTCTAGCCATTTTCCTGCATAGTGTGACCTACCTGATACTATTTGCTTTTCCCCCCCTGCTTTTCTCCTTTTCCAGTTTCATTGCTGTTTTGCTTTCCTGTTGTGTGGAGATGATGCTGATGGTATTATCTTTTCTGCATGTGTAAACCGCGTTCTTCCCTCCTCCCGCTCTGTATCACTGCTGTTGTCTCTTCCAGCTGATTGACCTCCACAGCTTCTATGTGAAATGGAAATTATTAAATGTAAATGGTATCTCAACAGCACTTAAAAATTTAAGTACATATAATGAAATTGGTTTAGCTGTAAAAGAACAAGGGGAAAGTGATCCTGTACTTGGTTTTTATGCCATAAGCAATTGCTTGTTTATCTGAATGGCCTGAATAACTTTGATCTAGATTCTGCTAATGTGTATGGTCTGCAGATACCTAGGTTTGGAGAATTATTTGTGCACCAAGTCATTCATGATGATAACAAAGTTTTTGCAGGAATGGTGTTAGAATATCTCGCAACAACTTTTTCAAGCACCTAGCCTACACACGATTTTTTTTTTCCAGTTATGCTTGATACCTAAACCCAGAACTTGTTTTTAAATATTAATTAAATACTTTCTTGTTGTGCAAGCTGTCTTACTAATTCAGACTGAAGTCACTGTAGCATTAAATCACAGTGCAGAAAGCCAGAAATATGCAGGATCCAGGCCATTAGTTGTACACGGTGAGGGAGGAAAACCCTGCAGCATCCCACACTTAAAAACTCCCATTCAGCAAGCCCTCAATTTAATACCTGATGTCCTCATTTGCATTGTGTGGGGGACAGTTTATATGCCAATAAGTGGAGAAACTTGCTCCTGTCTATTATTTGACGTTGAAAAGAAAACATCACGTCTGGTTCCTCTGCATACGTTTCTCACAATGAAGCAAGGTGTCGTAGTCTGGTGGAGTGAGTGAGAAACGGAACTGGAAGCATCAGTCGCTACACTCCCCAGATGATAGGCAGCTCCATGCCTTGCTGTGGTCTAGATCAGATTTTTCTTGGCAGATGCTTCCTGCTGGTGTTGGCAGTGATGACGGTGAGTGTGTATGCAAGGCTTACTGATCCCTGCTCTCATTAGTTGTGTCACTTAGGTCATTACAGCTGGCCTTGGGAGCCCTCCTTTCTTGGCCCTGCCAGCCACCTCCACCTCATGGGAGAGGTATGTTGGGAAGTGCTCAACTGTAAAATGGTAGGGTAGATGCAGTCTAGGCATGTACTGTTTTTTTAAATTTATTTTATTTTTATTTTTTTTCCCTGCTTAATACCTTTTCCAATTTTTTCCGAAGGTCAGGAGTTGCAGAGTGCTTGCTGTCAAGCTTGCACTTGCTGTGCTGCTTTTGAAATCAGAGCTAATTTTGGCTTCTTCCAGACTTCCTGAATGACTGCAGGTCTTGGTGCTTCAGGTCACCGAATAACTTACTGCTACTTGTGATGTCTTATCCTGACTTTTGGGCATGATTCTGCAGGCTCGTTTCAATGTCTGCTCTGTTTCTGAGGGACACTCGTTCAAGAGGCAGCTTTGATCCTTCTCTGGTAGGAAACATCTCACGTGGCTCTTGGCGATGCTGTCAGGGGCTCGATGCGGCCAGCTCGGTATTCCTCTACGGGGAGAGTGAGCGAGGAGGTGAGAATTTGCCTTTTAGCATCTGTAATGGTTTGGAGCTGTTTGAACATGTCCCAAGCTCGCCGCCTTTTCAGGCCCTGAGATCCCGGGAATGCTGCTGTGGTTGCACGCTGGGAGTCCTACGGCATCGTGGCAAACACCATAGTCTCTGTGAAATGCATGCAATAATGGTCGCAGTTTCTGCGTGGTTGGATGGACACAATGTCTTTACAACTCTGGCCAAGCCCTGTGATAGCTACTGGCTGCAAGAAGGTCTCTTAACTTGCAGAAAGAAAATCAAATGCCACTGTGAAAAGTTCCTGTAGACCTTTCTGGGTCTCCTTAGCCTGGTTGTGCCTGGCCTTCTCTGAAAGTCCAGCCCAGAAAAAGCGTTGGGCTGTCGAGGATGTTGGAAAGAGGGTTTCACGTCAACCCAGGAGCTTCCATGTTCGGGGCTGCCTGGGGCAGCCTCTCAGGTAGACCATCATGTGGACGGACCACCTCTGAGCAAGCTCAGCAAGCCAGTGTTGCCACAACACCATTTTGCTGATCTTCACGCGAGCCCTCCTTGGTGCTGGCCGCAGGAAGGCCATCTCTTGCAGACTGCTCATGCCAAGGATGGGTTTCGTTGGTGCACAAAGTGGGAGTGCGATGGGGTAAAAGCATCCCCTGTGGGAATGGATCTGGAGTACAGATTTTGCACTGGTTCGTATGGGTAGTGCTATCACCGTGACCCTTAAACACTGCTGTTTCCCTGCTGCTGCTGCTGACTGTCATTACCTACCAGGAAACAGGTGCAAAAGGGTCCAGGAAAAATGGACCAGGTTTTTGCAATAGGCAGTTTGGGTTTTGGCAGCTGGGGTGAGCAGGCGTGTTTCCATTCAGCATCTGTTTCTCCATGCAAAATGGCAGGAAATCTGGTCTTTCAATACCTTTGACCCTTGTCTGTGCATTAACTCAAATGCCCCAAATATTTCACAGCCAAGATACTATCAATAACAAAATAATGTTTAATTTCAATATTGCAAAAATCTGAAGCAACATTTTTTGAATATTGCTCCCATCCAAAGCGACCATTGTCAAACCAGCACTACGTGTAGCCCTGCATCATGTGAAGTGGTAGATAGAGAAAGCGTTAGCCCCTCTCCTCTACCCATTTGTCTTTGCCTTCTGCTCCCCTGTTTGGGTTTGGACACCCCTCACATTTCCCCATAACAAATCCTTCCAGTTCCCTTAATCATGGGAGTGATGCAAGGGAGCTGAAGGGTGGTTAGTGGCAATCCTGTCCAACTCCCTTCCTTTCCCCCAAATTCGTGCCTGCTTAAACGTGCTTTGCATAACTGGCAGATGGGTAAGTCTATGTGTTCCTGAGGAGTCAGGAATAAGAGGAGCATCAGGAAGCTCTTGTGTTATGAAGACTGGTGGAACTTCTCAGGCTCTGCTCTCTACTTCTATATTAGGATGATTGCAGACCACTAACATTTTTGCTTAAGGCTCCTTGATGAAGGCTAGGACTGTGCAGCTATGAGCCCCGTGTCATTTTAGGTATGGAAGAACAAAGCGGGCCCCCGGAGGGCAGGAAGGAGAAGGCTGGTCATGGGCTGCCTTGCTTTCATCACTAGAAATACCTTATTGTGTATGTTTTTTTCTACCACCCTGGAAGGGTCCCTAGCCACAAGCCTGTGCACGTGTGAGCTGAGCAGAGTGGTGGGTGTCACACCAGCTAGGTCTGTCCCATCACAAAGGCAGCACCAGCTTCCCTCTACCTTCATGATCTCCTGCATGAAAGTCCTGGGCCCAGCTAACCCCTCTGCAACCCAATCAGTTTGGTTTTCCTTTGCAAATCACTGTGAAATCCTGCTGCAATACAGTACAAACGGCCATGCAGCTTTTTCTTCCTCAGGACTGACCTGGATAGATTTTTGCTTCTTAAGTGCTGAAAACCTGCAAATGTAACTTTTTCTTTAAAAAAAAAAAGGAAGCAATTCTAACTATGTAAAGTTTATGAAACATTCAAGTTTTCAAAATGCACAGTGTACACCACAGGTGTACTTCCAATTTCAAACCTTTTTTTTTATAGAGAGGAGGTCAGAGCTCTCCTGCAGTTATCAGCAGGGCTGTACCTTTCAATTGCTTTGAAAGTGAGCAAGCGGTTCTCTCTCTATAGTGCCTTGCTAAATGTTACACTAAAGCAGTTTGCATACTTTCAACTGCTATTGTGAACTGAAGAGATATTCCCCCCCTCCCTTTTTTTTTTTACCTGTTTGAACTGCCCTGGAGCAGAGATAAAAACTACTAAAATGACAACCTGACAGAAATACTCCAGAAGTGAGCAATCTAGGATTTCTTTTTATTTTTTCTCCCTGACTGACTAATCTGTAAAAGCAGCTGGAATGAAAAGCATCCAGCTTCATGCTTGGAGAAAAGAAGTCTTTGGGTATTTTGCCGAGTAATTGCAGCAGCTGAGATTCGGAGCTGGCTGTAGGGCCCCTTTGCTGTTTCCATGTACCTACTCGTCAGTCTGGATTGACCTCAGTATTTATGGCATGGGCTGAAAGAAGAGGCTGATGGCAGAGCCCTCGTGCAGAGGCTGCAGGTGCTTGCTAAGCCTTCCTCCTCCTCCTCATCCTCCATTGCTGGGTGCTGCGGCTGAGCCCAGCCACCGAGGCAGCTGACGGCCTGGTGATCTGCATGGCTCGCAAACGACCTGCCACTCCTCTCCAAAGAATGCGCTCAGGAACACTGGCCCTATTAATTTATTTTATTTGGCATTATTAGGGAAAAAACCCAACCCCAAACCCTCTGTTGTCAGGATTTTCTTTAAATAGCCAGCTCTGGAAACAGGAAATTCCTTTACCTCTGGAAACAGGAAACAGATCTGATGATTACATATTTGTTTTAAATCTTTCAATTATCTACTGCTGCCCCTCACCTCTGACTTTCTTTCCGCTGCTCAGCGAAATTCTCTATTTATTTTTGATAAGCCAGTATCTGCGGGTATTGTGCAAGACTCAAGGGTATGCTGCCATGGAGTAATTGAATGTATTTTGTTATAAAGCTGGCAGGGCTGTTGTTTTCTGTATCCACCATGTTCGTTACATCTATGAACACAAGAAGTTCTGTTCACTGAGGTTTGATACAGAGGTATGGTTTAATGACTCAATAAAATAATAAAGAAAGAAGGGAGAAAATAAGAATTGGCATCACAGAACTAAATGAAAGACAAGTTTTTTGTGTTTTTTTTTAAAGGCTAATAATCAGAGCCTACTGACAAGAAAGGGCATACCAATGGAACTGGAGTACTTTTAGAAATTCAGGGCCAGAAGGGACTTCAAGATATCTTCTAATCCATCTCCTTGCCCCCAAGAAGGATAGATGTTTATCTTCAAAACCTCGGATGAGGGTGATTTCACAACCCGTCAACAAATCCTGTGCCAGGCCTTCACTTTCCATGTAGTCAGAAAGATTTTCATAATACCCTCAAAACTTATTAGGTGTAGAGTAGGGTTTTGTTTTTCTTCATGCAGTAGAACAACTGATGACCGTCCTTTTCGTACAATTATCTGGTCTCAGGACTGTATATTGTCAGGATGTATTCACCACCTCTGTAACCTTCTCTTAATCTTCTGAGCTTTTACCTATAGGTCGTGTTTCCAAATGTCTTTTCGCTCTTGTTGCTTGCTTCTTGGACTCTATCCCAAATGTGCCTGCCTTTTTCTGAAAGGGTTATTTCCGAGGCTGGGCAGAGTCTCCATCTGAAGCCTCGCAGCTGCTGAGCAGAGAGAAATAGCTGCCTCTCAAGCTGTGCCCATGATATCCTGTAAGTCCGTGCTTTGGTGGTCTTTGCAAAAGCTGTGTGTCATTGACCCCTGACCCGTTTGCAATCCTCTCTAACTGTAACTTTGGTGGTTTTGTGGTACTGCTGCCTCTCTGTTTATTCCACTTTTGTTTCTGTGGAGTCTTCCTTTCTAAGCAGAGCATGGTGCTATTAACTGTCCCGGGAATGTGTTGGCTCTTAAATAATCACAAGCGGGGCCACTGTGCCAAGTTTTGGTTTGGAGTAACTGTTTTTTCTGCTTCCAGACCTTGATGTAGCTCCAGAAAAATAAAGGTGTTTACGGATGCATTATGAATTAGTACCCTGGTTGCCAGCCCTTTGTAGCTGGGTCCTGGCTCCGGCAGGGTGCTGTGACGCCTCTCATGCTATGAACATGCTCAAGCCGGCGGGAGTCTCTCTGTTGATCCCGTGGCGTTCATGTCCAGACCCTCTCCCTGCCATGGTGCAGTGGGTTGTTCGCAAAGCCTTTTGGTAGCCTCTTGCACACAGGGTGGGACTCATCTTTGCTCGCCCCAGCCCTGCTGCTGCCCTTGACGCTGAATTCGTTACCTCTTGCTCGTTCCCTCCAAGGCTGGCAAGGCATTGGTGCCTCATGCCCTCCTTCGCAAAGCACCCCAAGATGCGCAGAGCTGCAGGGGTGGCAGAGGATCAGCGAGGTGTATTTGCCATCCAAGCTGTGTGACGCTGGGCTGCAGAGACCCCCGGAGCCGGAGCCAGAGGGAGGAGGGCTCCCCGCTGCTTTCCAGCACTGCAGCTCACTCCCACAGTCCCAGGACACAGCCACAGCATCCATCTCACGCGCTCCTGGTTTGTAACCTTGCTTTATGCTTAGCTGACTTCTCCCTTAAGGGTCTCGGGAACAGAGATAGATAGGTAGTGGTTAACACCACTTTAGCAGTGACCTGCTGCTGATAGGCGCAGCTATTAATCTCTATACACCCCACTGGGTAGCCAAGGAGAAAGTAGCTGACCAGCAGCCTCTAAAACCTGGGGAAGCCTAGCTTGTTCAGCAAGCAACCCCGCAGATATATTAACAGTTTTAATTCACTTCTGGTTAGTACAGAATCTATACTACCTCATCCATGCTTTAAACAGCACGTCGGTGCCGGGCACCGTGCGCAGCACTTGTCAGTCCTGCAGCTTCCACCTGATCCCTGGCATTGGTCTGGCCCAGGACACAACTGCTTTTGATGTTAACTTTAGTAGCTCTCAGTAAAGGGTAGCTGCTCTCGGCAAAGGATCCTAAAACAGTCGCCACATTAGCAAGGAAATAAAACAAACCAGAAATAACTCTTTGTTTTAATTCCAGCGTAACGTGTCGGAGCAGTTCGAGTATGCTTTGGCATGCTGAATGGTAATGGAGACTTTCTGCATTTGTTAGTTTGAAAAATAGCGATCGATCACAGCTGAAAGGAGAAAGATGTGTGTCTTCCAGATCAATAGCTTTGTAGCTCACGGACAGCCTGCACAGCCCACTGACTGTTCTGATACCTCCTTGTTCTGAATTAGTGTGATGCTTTTCCCTTTGAAACATAACCAATGGGAAAAAAATAAGTGATTAGCTGCTAGTTGAAGATAAGCTTCCAAATGATGTCCCCAGAAATGTAAGGAAAAAGAACAAGAAATAGCTTTTTTTTTTTGCATCCAAAATAGTAGTGGTATTAATTTTTGTCTTTGTCAAGTTTCTTTGGAGCCTGTCAGGGTGTGCGGTTGAGTTTACCTGAGTCGATGGGAGCCTTGCCGGTGATTTCATCATGTCTTGGTGCAGCTCTGAAATGGTGACAACTCATCTTTCCAGCTCGCTTGGGGAGCAAGTTGGAAATCCTGATTCCGATGCGGAGGAGCAGAGTAGCCAGCTAACCAGTCTGGCTGGGTGGTTTTGGTGTCGTCTTCCCGGATTGCAGAAAGGCAACTGATCTGTGAGTTTTATTCGGTGTCCCTGAGCCAGGGTGCTGTGTTTGTCCCTGCTTTTGCGCAGCAGCTCTTGACAGTGTCAGCTCACTGGGGTGCTGAAGTCATTTTGCACAGAGGCTGAATTTCCTATGTATACAGCAATGACTTGCCAGGGCACCTGAATGTGTACGTGAGCTGGGCTTGGGTGCAGTGCTCACTCTGGCTGGCACTTCTTAGCAGCTCTGCCCAGGGCTGTGGCTTGTGGCTGTAGCAGAGGAGGAGGGCCGCTGCCAGAGTAACCTCCCAGGCTGGCCAGATGTGCCTCCCGTGCTTCCTTCACCTGGGAGTTTTACTCAGGCCTCGTAATATTTAATTGTTGCCATTCCCATCAACGTATACGAAGGTGCTAATCATTCTTCTAGTTTTCCCCAAGTGCTGGGCACTGAGCACAGTCTCTTGGACTGCAGCGTGTATTTTTCTAATATGACCTCTGTCTTGCTACAAATAATTTACCTGCATCAAACGATCATTATACTCCTGTTTGGTATGTGAATCAGAGGACTCTTTTGGTATAAAGCACTCTGGCATTTTGGAGCATGACTCATATTGAAGTCATTAAGTTTTCAAGGAGTTAAGTATATTCATGTCTATTTCACAGTGAGGCATGTGAAAAATGGTAAGTAGGTTCCCTCTGCTGCCTTGAAGGAGACTTGCCCCTTTTTTAAACCATAGATGATCTTTGCTGTCTGCCTTTCCTTTAAGCAAA
Source organism: Gymnogyps californianus (assembly GCF_018139145.2). Taxonomy (NCBI): domain Eukaryota; kingdom Metazoa; phylum Chordata; class Aves; order Accipitriformes; family Cathartidae; genus Gymnogyps; species Gymnogyps californianus. The sequence goes on along the minus strand of NC_059474.1, from coordinate 37,093,632 downwards.
TGCATAGCTGCTAAGTTTGTTGCTGTTTTGGTAGAGAACTATCGAATCTTTGACCTGTGGCTTCACAGGTGTTTTAGCATTTGTGTTAGTTTTTATAAAATATGAGTAGCGTATCATGTAAAACAGTCAAATTACTGGGTGTTCTGATGGCCAGGGGCCTGGAGCACAAGCTATGGAAGAAGCTGAGGGACAGGGGCTTGTACAGCCTGGAAAGGAGGTGGCTTTGGTGGGGACCTTACAGCAGCCTGCTCCTACCTATGGGGAAGTTAATGAAAAGATGGAGCCAGGCTCCAACGGACAATGGCTGCAAACTGAAATGGGATTTTCTGGTAAAAATATTAAAAAAAGAAAATCTCCATGAGGATAATTAAGCATTGACAAATTGCCCAGAGGGCTCTAGGAGCTCTGTCCTCGGAGGTTTTCAAGGCCCAACTGGACCAAGCCCTGCGCAACCTCACGTGAAGTCAGGGTTGGCCCTGCTGTGAGCAGGAGGCTGGAGACTTCCCAAGGTCCCTTCCCACCTGCACAATCTGATTTAGTGACATTACCCATAAACATGGGCTGCGGAGGGGAGTGAAATGCAGCGTGGCCTAAGCTTGCACTCCTTTTGGTATTCCACTTCTAAATGGGAGTAAAAAGGGACTCCACTGTGATTGTGCTAAACTTGGTGTTAGTGGGAAATTCTGCCGCAGCAAATGTTTTCATAAGCAGTTGACTGCTGCCTGCCTAATTGCATCCCCATGGGGGAGCACTGGGAGGGCAAGTGTGGTAGTTATCTGTGATGCAGCAAATACAGCTCTGAAGTCATCCTAGCCTTCAGCCTCGCCGTTATCCCTCTTTCCCAAATTGATGGGCGAACATTGACAGACTGCATGACTTGACCGAGATCGTGTTGCAAATCCAGAATTTGTTGCAGGAAACTGGAATGGAATAAATAAAATAAAATAAAATAAAATAAAATAAAGTCTTCTGTGCTGACTGGAGCCTGCTCACTGCAAGCATGCTGGCCCTCCAGTTGTTGGGGTGCCTCTTCCAGTGGTCAAGGGTTGGGCCATCCATGGGCGGGGAGCAGGGGGGCACAGATGGCGAGCCCATGGCAGGCAGGCTGTGGAAGAAAGCTGGTGTCCAGTGGTCCCAGGGCCGGTGTCGGCAGCTTGGGTGGCACCCGCAGGTTGATCGGCATCCTCGCCGGCACCGCCTGGTTTTGCAGTTGCGTTTTCACCAACTCCGGGGGCCAGTTCTGGAAAGCGAAGTCCGTGGGGTGCGTGGGGACCTTGTGGATGCGCTTCCCTGCACGGGTGGATACGGATGACGTGCGTCGCTCAAAAAGCCCGCAGCGACAGCTCTTACGTCCTTGGTGCTCGGTTAAAAGCTGCCGGGCCGCTGGCGCAGGGAAGGCGACGGCTGGGAGCGATACCGCTTACAAAGCAGAAATCGGGTGGAGCTGCTGCTGTTGGGGTGGGTGGGGAGGGGGGCGCCGGCGGGGAGCCCCCCGGCGCGGCGGAGGGGCTGGGGGCGCGGGGCCGGGCGGCGGCGGGTGCCGCTAGAGGCCCCTCCAGGCGCGGGGATGGCGGCGGGGCCGGCGCGGCCCTGGCTGCATCCGCTTCCCTCGCCACAGCCGCCGCCCCGCCGGGCTCCGCTCGCTGGGCGGGACGAGGAGAAGGGCTCCCGCAGTCAGATCCCTGGGTTTTTTTTTTTTGGTTGGGGTTTTTTTTGTTGGTTTTTTTTTTTTTTAAGGTTAAAATTTTCTCAGCAGAAGGGAGGAGCGAGGCGATGCGTCGTGGCTCCCTGTTTTTGTGGGCTCTTTGGCACCGGCCCCCCGCGGCGGTCCCCCAGACAAGCCCCACGCGAGTCGAGCTGAGCTGAAACAGCGGCGATGGGCGCCTGTCCCGCCCCAGCGGGCGACCGAGGCAGATCCCTTTCCAAATCTGGTCTGCGGCTCGGCCTCAATAGATCCCACGTTTTGCACCGTTTATCTGTGAGCACCGGTCTTTCTGCTGACACGCAACGCGAGATCGCAGAAACGCTAAGTTGAAAGTATTGCCGTGCGCTGCCTTTTTAGCTCTAGATTATTTTATTCTGCCTCCACTTGTCACATTCTCTGGGAAATCTGTGCCACTTTATGTCACTGGTACTTATATTATTCCCTGTTTTCTTCTTTTTTGCCTTGTCTTTCTTATCTTGCTTCTCAGTTGTGAGGGTTTTAAGGCAGAAATTACTGGTGGTCTGAAAACTTCAGCTGCATAAATTTATCAGACGGATTGTGTTTGGCCATTGCAAAGTATATTTGACAGCGCTAAGCTAAGTGGCTAAATGCCTTGCTGATTTATAGTCCACTTAGGGAGCAAACATAGTTATTCATTTACCTCATCAAAACAAAGAAGTTCACCGTTAACGAGGATAGTTCATCACAGCTCAGCTGCCCTGACATAGTTTGAGATGCAGGGATGGCAGCTGAGCTCTGGGGAGGGTGCGGAGAGCGGAGCCTGCATCCTTGGTGTGTTCAGGGAAGGTGTCGCTGGGTGCTTGCCCTCTCCTTGCAGCCTGCCCCATCAGGGCTTGCAGTAATTTCAAGTGAAAGGGAAGGGATGTACTCTTTTTTTCTAATGTGAATATCCCTGGATATATTTTTACAGTTGTTGGGCACTATCCTGTTAAGTATAGTGTATATAGTGTATATAATAGCAAGCATTATGCATTTAAAAACTGTTCAAAGCTGTTCTTCAAATGTAGGGTAACCCAACAGTATTGTGGTACTCCTTCACATTCAGAAGCTTTATTGAATTTTGGGTGAACACTTTTGTGAAAATGATATGTATGTAATCACTTAAAAACAAACTTACATGCTCAACTGATGAAAAGCACTTTTTATACTGTTCTTCCCTTTTTTACCTCTCCAAAATGGTATTTTTTTTTTTTTTAGTTTAGAGGCACACCAAATCAGATTTTTCAATATAGATGCATTATTTTTGTAATCTTAAGTACAACAGCACTAGGAATGTAGTTTTGAGCTGAAACTTGAGCTCCCAACTTTCTGCCTCACAGTGAGACTTTGTATTTGCATTTTTAAGCTTGTAAAAACTAGGGAGTTAGAAGTTCTGACAAACCGTGCTTCAGCATGTTGCAATAACGCTCGGGCTGCAATGCCTGTCTGCGCAGCTCACCACCATCTGCCTGTTTCTTCCCCCCCCCCGCTCTTTTTCCTCTTTATATTGTTTGGGTTTGAACAACTGTGTCTAAACAACAGGCTGGCTTCCTATACGCAGTATCTTCTGCTATTTTAAAGTAAAAGTTTTCAGAGTGGAAAGACAGCAGGAAACTGTTTCAGAGATGAGAAGAATGGTGAAAAGGAGGTAAGGCCTTCTCGATCCATGACTTTTAAGGGATAAAAGAAAGATACATTTCTACTAGCTCTGGTTCCTGAGGGTTTTGACACACCCTTTTCCATCTTCTTCTTATGATGGGAGATCTAGGAGAGAAATTGAACTCTCATGCATCTGCAGTAGCCTGGTTGTTTTTTCTCCCATCCTAACTGCTTGGTCTTCAGCAGCTGGGTTGCTCTTCCGTAGCCTTTTTTGTTCTTTTTCCTTTTTTAGGGGCCAACTTCTGTTTCTACCATATCTCTTCCTTCAAAGCTGCTTGTCCAGCTTTTCACAGAGCTGTCTGTGCTCATTCTCCATCTCGTCCTGCTCTCCAGCTGTCTTGGACATGCAGTGCCCTGTGGCTGGTTCCTTCTTGTGTCCCACGGTTGTGCACCTCGTTCCTGGGAGGGGGAATGGTCCCCGGGATCCAGCGAGCAACCTGAAGGAGTCAAGCTGGCACGCAGCCTTTTACCAACCTGCAGGTGAGCGTGCAGTGTCAAGCCAAGACAGCAGGAATGAAGGGCAGGAGGTGTGATGGAGCACAGCCAGGTTGGGGATAAGGACTGACGTTAGCCAGGTTCCTGCAGCAGTGCTGCCTCCTTGCTCTCTCCTGTGGTCCTGTCCCAGGCTGTGGCACCGATGCCTGTCTGGCCCTTTGGAGGCTTGTGTTAGCTTCAGCGTAGCAGCCTGAGACATAAATGCCCCCGTCCCACAAAGGGGAAGAAAAAAGACATTTTGAAAAGGTCCTCATTAATTATCTGACAGCAAGTCAGAGCAGACTTGGGCTGGAGCTCGGCTCTGATCTCCCAGTGATGTGTACTTTCTAAAGCACTAGGATAATAAACACAGCAAAACGTGGAGAGAGATCGAGACAAAGAAAATCTCCCCTCTCTTTCCATCTCTGTGTCTAGCTGTGCTTTCCTTTGGTCCTGGGAATGTTCCTCTTCCACTGAAGAGGGTATAAGTGATGAGATTCACTTCTGAGCTGCCCAAGGAATAGCCCAGGGCAAGTCACTCCTAGAAGAGCTTTCCCCTTCTTAAATGGGTCATTAACGTTTGGAGCTAAATACCGCAGCAGGGAGATGAGAGCAACAAATGGGGAAATAGTTTCCTGAAAGGAGGAAGAAAGAGCTGTTATTCGTATTCACTCATCTGTTCTGGATATTCTTAGATCTGCGTGGGAACAGCCTGACAAAAGGAGGAAGCTTGAGAGAGGCAAGCCAGGTGACAGTGATGTGCATGGGGACAGTCCTGAGGGAGTTGGAGCCATGTCATCCTTAGGCAGACACATGGTAATTCTTCCCGAAGGAGGTTTCTTCCCCATTTTCCATCTCTGTCCCCTGCTCCCAGTACAGGGGACTGGAAGGAGGGGAGGTCTTCAGAAAGAAACTCGGCAGCTTTGATTGCTGCTGTGCAGGTGTCGGTTGTGATGTTGCTGTTACGCTGGTGCAAGGAGCTCAAGGGAGGCATCGTGATGCAGAGCTGATCTCACGTTGCTCTCCTGGAGATCCCAAAGTGCTCCGATGCGCTCTTCCAGGATGGCGGGATTGAGCCAGTGGAGCAGGGGCAGCTCTTGTTGAAGTGATGGGGGGGAAAAGTGGCTCATAGAGAGCTGGACAAACACTCTGAACAAGGAGTCTGTGTTGCCTGTGGGGTCTGGTTTGAGGCTTGAAGCAGGTTTGGAGAATAGCAAAGGATTAGAACTTGCTACCTCTTTCTGTTCCCTACTGGCATATCACTTTGAGCCCAGTCAGATTTAATGAATTCAGATAAGTAATTAACAGACACTCTTATTCAGTAATGAGGGGGGTGTGTGATTATATTCCTGAGGGGGGGAAAAGTTGTGGCTGAAAAATCCAGCTGGCAACACTACTTTCATCTGCATGCAGCGTCCAGCAGTACAGGGTCCTAATACCCCTGCAGGTCTTCACTCCCCATGGCAGCAGCCGTGGGAGGTATTGCTAGAGACCACTTGGATCTGGGTTTGGTTTTTGTTGGTTTTTTTTCCTGGTCACCTGAAATGAAAGAGTGATAAACTAGATCTTAAAGGATGACATGCAAGAAGGGCAGTTTCTTTGTGGAAATTGTGGAAATGCTGGCATTGCTCTGCCTGGCTGCAAGGCTAGGGGAGGTGGGAAGGGTTGTGCTGAACTTCTGCGGCAAGAGAACATGGGCAGTTTGATGGTCATCTCTCCAAGCTTTCATAAAATACTAGATCTTGGATTATAGCGGCTGCATCAGGGTTTAAATGCCGTGTCTATTATGCTGCAGCTAAAAGGAGACAAAGTATATTAATGGGTAGCAAGGTTTTGCACCCGCTTAATCAAATTATCCTTCCTTGCCATATTTCACTCCTGTAGATGCTTCTAATAGGTGCTGATGGATATACCGTGGCAGAAGAAAATAGCATTTGCGTTGCCTGTTACATTAATTTCTCTGATAAAATGAGGCTACCGGGATGACCCATCTGACTCCTGTGCTATTTTTATAAAGAACAAAATTGAGTACCGTTGTTATGATTAACGTATTAAAAGTATTAAGTTTGTTGTCTTAGCTGTGCTGTGTTTTCTCATGCTCTCTCTCATTCTGATTGCTAATGACAGGCTTTGGCAGGAGCTAGCCTAGGCAGTCTTTCCTGTGATGGGAACCAGATGGATGGTTTTGCTCTGCCTGCCCCTCCCATTGAACACCAGGAGCGGGAGGAGGGGGACCCCTTTTTGGGGGGGCATTGGTAGAAAAGTAAATGAATGGCGGAGGACCAGTTCTCCTCTATCCCCTGCTTCTCTTCCCTTGAGGCTCCCTGTTTTGCAACTTTCAGCCTCACCCTTGGCTTCAACTTCTTGGCTTTCAAGGGATTGTACTGTATGCTACATTTTCATTACTGGTACAATTGATGGAAAATCACATTTTATTATGTGAAAAATGCAGTGTTCTTGACTGTCAAAGCTCCATTCAGCTGGAAAAAATCTATGTGAGGCATTCTTTTATATTTCATGTATTTTGTGCATTGGTTGGAATGAAAAAATAATGAAAGGCTGTATTTTGTCAACTTTTGCATCTGTCTGACTGGCAGCGCTGACTGATTTGTTTTTTAAATTTATTTGTTTCTTGCACTAAGCACTATTATTCTCCACCCTTTCACGATAAATGCAAATAATATGTGGAATGTTGGGAAAAGAGAGATGCAAATTATTCGGTCCCTCCAGGTAGGTCTGCAAAGGAACTGGAAATGTGACTGCAGTGTGGAAAAGTACTGTCTTTAAATGAGCTGCAGCAATGATAACAGGGCTACTGTCTGTCTGTGTTTCAGGTTTCTGTGGACACATCTATTTTATTTTTTTAAAATTATTTTTTCTTCTTTACTTTTTCCCTTTCCTCTCCTGCTGTGAAACTTTAAATGGGATCTGGGGACTTTGAACATCTGAGGTACATCCCTCTGTCCATAAATCCCTCTGCCCCTCATGGGACCACTGCTGCTCAGGCGTGATGTGCCCAAACTGCCGAGGCTATTGGGTTGGGCGCTGGGAGGGCGTTAAATAACCTTGGTGTCAGCGAGAACGGGCAGATACCGCTCCTGAGATCCAAACTGGTATACCTTCTAGCGTGAATCAAGGTTTCCCTTAGGGGAGAAACGTGGCTTCCCTCCCTGCACAGCCATGCGCCAGCTGTGTTGATACGTGGGCATGAGTCAGGTGGAAGGAAGCCAGACTGACTTGGCATTGTGAGGTGCCGCAACTCTTGGGGTGTCTTTGCAGCAGGACTAGCTTTTGTTCCTACCTCGCCATTGCCCCTAACCGTGCTCCTGCCCACAAGAAGATATCACACCACTCTGTGCTGCTGAGCGGTGGGATGTGGCCCCGGGCATCTCGGCCGTGCTCTTGAGTACCGCATGAGCCAGTAGCCTGGGGAGGACTGTGTGGTGCAGCTGACAGACCCATCCTGCCAGGCGCCAGGGTGTACTCCGTGGTTCAGGCATACCTGTGATTCAGGATCTCCCTGCAAACTGAAAACAGCGTTTTCTTTTATTACAACTTTTTTTTTTAGTGTCAGAATTGTCTTCATACCTAGATCACTATAATTGCAATTTCAAGTGAAGAGCCTGTGAAAAGAGGTGTCAGGGTGCTCCTTCTCAGCATTGTTTCATTATTGCCACTTGTAAAATTCACTCCCAATTCCAGTTAAGATTTTAATGTGACACAAATTTTCAGTTATTCTAAATACTAAAAAAGCGATGTCTTTATTCTTGCTAGATCCATACAGATTTTCTTTCAATGCAAAAAAAGTAAACTGAGCAGTAAAAGCTTACAGAGAAAGTAGTAAAAGTAAAAGCTTACAGAGAAATCTAGAAAATCCTTCTTTATAGCTGAGACATTGTTTATCTCTGCACTACTTGACTCCCAACCCTGTATGTGTTAGGAGCTCTTCAGTGGGGGCCGTTAGGAGAATGGTGGTCCGGAGACCTTCCTGGCTGGAGGAGGGTGCCTTGCTGTGCCTTTGTAGTGAATTGGCCCCAAAATCCTTGCGAGAGTGCTGGGCTTGTGAGAACTTGCTGGCCTGGATAGTAAATGGTTAGCAGCGCGTTGGTTTGAGTAAGAAGATCAAACAGAAGAGGATCCCAGAAGAAGTTGGGTAGGAAGGGACCTCAGGAGGTCTCTGGTCCAACCTCCCGCTCAGGACAGGGCCAGCTGTGAGATCAGACCAGGTTGCTCAGGGCTTGATCTGGTCAGGTCTTTGAAAACCTCCAGGGACGTGGATAGCACAGCCCTGCTGGGAGACCTGTTCCAGGACACTCTTGGTAATTTGCTGTTCATTACCACCTAGCACTTAGAGCAGTCAGAGGTGGTCAGAGGTAAATATGTGCCGTCATTCTCTCGTAGATGAGACATGAGACATCTCTCGCTCTGTAGAAGATGTTCCTGAGACTCTTTTTGTTTAGGAGGCAGCGTAAGCAGTGACCCCGCAAGCCTGGGACACTTCTCCTACATGGTGCTCTCTGCCATGAAGAGGTGGGTGCGAGGGATGAGGACCTGCTTTGTCCTCTTTTGGGGGTAGGTGTGGGGCAAGCAAAGCCATCCTGCCGATCGGGGGGCGAGAACCAGTCCAACCCCTTCTGTCCCTGGTTTTCCCTGACCTTTTTGCCACAGTCACATCTAAGTGATGGAGTAGGGACTGTGGTGCTCCCGGGCTGTCCTCCTTTCTCCCCGGTAAGCTATACGTCTGTCCTGGCTGAAATAGTCTGCCCTGGATTGCTGATGTGGTAGCTGTCACTGCGGTTAATAGCAGGGCTGAGCCTTGGTGTCTGCCATTGGCAGAAGTCATTCTTGCTGTTTGCCTTCAGACACAGGGTTGGGGCATGGGGACATTGTGGCACCTCACTCGGTGTCCGAGATGCCTAGCATAAGCCTTCAGAGAGGTGGGCACCTCCCGAAGCCTCAGCTGGGGATGGAAAGCCAAGCCTTGCCGGGCAGGACGCAGCCCAGGACGTGCCTATTGGACTCCCTCCACATTTGCATTTTCTAATCTGCTGCCTCAAGCACTATCTTGCTTGCTCAAACAAGTCATTCACCACATCAGGAGCGTGTGGGAAAATAACCCAGTCAGTATAACCAGAGGAAAATAAATGATTGTGTGGTTGGCCATTTGGAGCTGAACTAGCTTGGGATTTTTTTTTTTCTTTTAGCAACACCCTGAAAATGCAGTGTGAATGGATGTGAAATATAAAAAGAGTTTGCTTCCTTCTCGCATAGGCATACATCCAAAAAAAGGCAAAAGTAAATATACAGACAGCCACTCCTAAATGCTTTGGTAGGGCTTTAGAGGATCCAAAGGCTCAGTGTGTTTGACTGGTAGGACATCGTATCTTCTCCACTAGAATTAGCTTTGAATACAAGGGAAGTCTCTGACACAGAAGAGTGGAGAAGCCGCGGTGATCACCTGGGGTGTTTCAGTGTGCTGCTCAGTCACCCAGAGTCTACTTCTCCTCTTGATTCTCTGTTTGTATTTGAAGAGAGGATCCCAGACGTAATGTAAGTATGGAGGGGCAAACCGTGTCCTGTGGCAGAGGCAGCAATATGAGGCTGCAGTGGGTCAGATCTGAAAAGGGGCTGATGTTTGTTACCAAGGCAGGGAAAGACAAGAAAATGTGTCCAGGCTAAGGCAATTCTGAATTCCTGCCTATTAAAACCATGGAGTTATTTTGCTCCTGTGAGATGTAAACTGGATTTCACAGCTACTGTTTGCTGTTGCTGTTTAAGAGATGGCAGCAAAACAGAACAGGATAATGTCTTCTGCTGCAATAGAAATACTGGTGTAAATAATTTATTTGCTAATTGGTAGACATTGCTCTAATGACAGAGATCTTTAACAACAAGTTATTTGTATCATATCAAACCTGTATTCTAGAGGTTGCTTTTTCCCTCTATTGGGTGTTAATGCAGTTGTGTGGATTAATCATGCTACAATGCAGCCGAACAGCTCTTGTCCCTGCTTGACTCAGGGAGCAGAGGCTTTTTGGCTTGATACATGCATGAGAAAAATCACATCCAAGTTTTACAAAGTATATTTTGGAAATAAAGGCTGAAGTTTAATTAAAAAAACAAACAAAACACTTTTTTTTCCCCAGTAAATAAGGTCATGCAGCCTGATTGCCTGGCCCATCTGTTGCCGTTCATAAGTATGTTATTTTTTTAAAGGGCAATACTAAATGGTATTATATAGTTATCTACTTTCGTATGCCTCTTGGCTTGTCAAGCACTGTCATTATATCGACCGCTGTTCTTAAAACAGGGTTTTTGTTAAAATAGTACATACCTGCCATCTGGTTGAAAAATGTAGGCTTCCTACACGACTAAGTGGAGTTGTACTGCGGTATTAGGAATAGCTCGTGTTCTCTTGAAAATAGCAGCTGATGGCAGATTGCAGAAATCAGCCAGTTATCAGTTGTCATTAAGCTATTTGATATCTGACACACATGGAAAGCATGCTATTTATAAGTATGCAATTATGTTATAGAACTATTCCTCTTTTTTTTTTTTTTCCTTCCCTTTACTCATTTAAATGTGTTGGTTTGACTGGACTAGAAAGCAAAGTCCCCCTTAATATCCACACAATAGATGTGCTGCAGACTGAAGGTGTGCCAAACTGCGTGTAACATTTCTGCCATCAAAAAGTTGTCTGAGAGGGGTGTAGAAATAAATTTGGTGTTCCCGTGCTATAGAACTATAGGTGTCTAAAGAGGAGTGTCAGCTACAAAGAGCCTAGGAAACAGAAATACGTGGAACCAACCAGTAGAAGACTGCACGACTAGAAATTGTAATGGAAAAGATGCATTTTACTTTAATATGTATTTGCATTTCTGCTAGGAGAGAAGAACTCGAGTCTTAGGATCAACTAAAGCAGAAACACTAAAGGCATAATTATTTGCTAAACCTGGGCAAGGCACTGAAGACTCTCAGAGCTATAGGCTAGTCACTAACATGGAAGCTTAATGCTAACCACTAAGCAAGGATTCATGTACAATGCAGGGCAGAGGACGCTGCTGGAGAAGGCAGTGAGGCATGGTGATGCTATGACCTGTTCCCTTGTAATATATTTTGCGGTAAATGATGATTACAGAAAACAAGGCAGAAACAGTCTGCTTAAAAAGAGGATTAAGTATTACTTCTATGAGTGGAGACATGAACAAAAAGAGCAGTCAGAATAGGATGGGGTGCTGTAAGGCTATTAATTTTACTCAGAGATGGTATGAGGAGGTATTAGTTTCATGTGGGCTGGGGGTTAGACTATGATTAATCTGCTTCAGTGCCACTGAAATCTTGTGAGCGCATCCTGCAAGATTTTGGTCAAAAATGCTGTAAATAATAGCTGCTTATTCTCACAAGATTTTGATTATATTAAACCAGAAATGTTTTGAGAACTATGAGGAGTTTGTTGTCCCCACTGGCAACCCCCACGGTCTCTTCTCCTATATGAGGGTTGACTGGAAAATTAAGGTCTTTGCTGTTTTGGCTTCAGCACAACCTTGATCAGGTTTGAATCCGAATCCTCGTGGCTTTTCAAATGACATCTGAGATTCTGGTGGTGAAAGGTCTCTAGTCGTTTTGCTTTTAAAAGTTGCTTCACCAACAACCATCCATCCATGATAAAAATGCATTCAGCTTCATAATTATAAGTTTTAGGGTGTTAACAATCATCAGAGGTATCTTCTAGCAGAAAATTGGGTAGCAAAGGTGTAGGTCAGAGATTGTGGTTTGTTTTTTGTTCGTTGACACTTCCTCACCAGAGGAGTATTTGGAAATTTTATTACGGAGACTAATCATGTCTCCCTTGCTTCAGGCTTTTGGAGACGTTCTTAGGCCATCAAAGCAGCTTCGGCAGTCTCAGCATTTTGGCAACATTGCAACTACCTTGACCATAAAAAGACTTGAAGCTGGTGCAGAGGGCACTCCCTGCAGAGGAAGGTTTTCAGGAGTGAGTGGTGCTCAGGAGCGACTGCGGCTCTCAAGCACTCCTTTCCAGGTGTATGCACACACGCCAGCTCCCTGTGCTTTCCTGATAACTGAGCTGGCGTTCCCAGTGAAAAGCCGTGGTCTGCAGGTGCTGCGGAGAAGCCTTCTGCTGGCACACAGGGAAGGCTGGTGGAGGAGGGGGGGCAGAGACCCTTGCAGAGTGAAAAATGCAGATGTTTGACAGTTCAGGGCAGTTTGGCAGAAAATGTCTCTTCCTCTCCACTTCCCAGACGGCGTGCAGTTATTTGCAATTCCTAGCTGCTTATTCTCTAATTTCGTAGCTAACCACTCATCTGCCCTGGTACGCTCCTCCTCCCCTCCCAGCCACCAGCTCTCCCTGCTTGCTCACTTGCTCACCAGCCGACGGGAGCAAATTTGCTGCCTGGTTTGGTCCCCTTTGGCTCGACCTTCGCAAGGCGTTTCAGCTTCCCCACTCTGGCAAAAGGTTAGTAAAAGCCCATTTATATGCCTCTCTTTCTTCAGTTTGTAACTTTTTCATGTGTTTATCTGCACTAATACAGGTCCAGCAGACGGCTAATAAAAAAAAAAAAAATCAAGTAATCTAAGTTTGTCTTGTGTGCGTGGGTTTGCAGAGAAAATTGGGAGGAAGAACAAGCACTCATAGGTCAAAAGTAGCTGTGTAGGCAATTTTATTGAAGGACAGAACACAGTATGGTGTTTTACTTCTCACATTTAAGAAAAAAAGTGTTAAAAACACTGATTATAGTTGAAAGCATTTTTAAGTGTATCAAAAAACCTGTAAAGACGATCAGGAGTGGTGTGTGGTAATTAGGTATCAGTGTGAGAAGCAGGCAGCATCCTGGAAGGCAAGGATGTTTCTCAAAGGAGCTCAATGGGTTTGCAAGTGCGTAACAAAGTTTTCCTTTCTCTGTACTGGAGGCAGATGCCAATAATACTGGATATGGTGGCATGTTACTCCTAGCATCTGTATAAGGAGGTTAGGAAATGATGTAAGAACATGGTAGCAAAAAGCAGTTGTTTTTTCAGATGGGTTCTGAGAGTATTGTGTGTCCAAATGAATTCATTGTGTCAGGTGTAAATGTGAGAAGTTACTCTCAGCAGTCCTGAACTGCTAAACTTCTCCCAGTAGAAGCTTGTCTTGGAAATGAGCTTTCTGGGACATCGTCCTGGTGCCATTCTCAGGTTGATTGTTCCAGGTCGATTTTTCTTATGGAAGCTTAAGTCATTTTCTCACCTTCTCAAGTTATGACCTCTTTGTGTCAGTGGGGAATCTGGTAACACCTATATTTAGGCCACCAAATGCATTGCGTTATGAACGAATTTTTTTTTTTCCTTTTTTTAGGGGAAGCAGGAGGTGGGGGAGAGGAACTCTAAAACTGGTTTTGTTTGCAGCTGCATATATATTGCCTTTTGCTTAGGGCAGCATCTTTTCTTTGACTCAGGAAGTTCTGCTCTTACCAAGAGAGAGCTAGAAAGCGAAAATTTTCTTACCATGGCCGACATCCCTTGAGAAAACTTTAGGTGTGCCAGAAAATATGTACTCTTGTCTGACCACACAGCCTTCAAAGCAGCAGCAGCCAGAATGGCTCTGGGATTGCCTAGGAAATTGCGAGATGAAGGAGAGCTTCCCAGCACCCAGCATATACGCCGAGTACCTTGCCGAAGGGCACCAGGTGATAAAGGAGTCTCTCATCTTCCAGCTGGGAGTTGCCCAGGAGCACCCTCCAGGCCCTGCATTTAGTGCTGGGGATGCAGCTCTCTCTTGTTCCTGCTGCCTCCCAGAGTAACCACAGCCTTTCCCTATCATCTGATGTTGCTCAAGAGGAGAACATGTGTGCTGAAGTTCAGGATCAAGTTCAACAGGCAACGTCCAATGTAACCTGTGTAATCTGAAGATTTTTTTGGTATGGTTTAAGTTTTTGATGAGTGTCATGTAGTAGCTGCTGATGCCAACAAGTATTCTGCATATATATTACTGAGTATATTGCTCAGAAAATTAGTGTTTTGGCTTAAGATGAAAAAAAAGAAGAAGAACTTTTAAAGTCTGTAAACTTGGCACAAAGTACTCTTGGTGGCAGTAGCGGTAGAGGCAACACGAGATTAGCCTTCAGTAATGAGGCCCATCAGGGCAGTATGTTCTGGAATAATAGCTTTCCACAATGTAAGAAAGCAGATATTTAGGGTTGTACACGTATAGTGTAGGGCGCACATATGCATGTAATTAGCAGCCTTTCTGTTTTCCTTAAGATACCTTAGGAATTTATGTGCTGAAACCTAAAGTTAGAAGCTCTGAAGGCAACCACTCTCAGCTTAAGAAAAGGCAGATTTACAATTTCTGGTACAACCTTAAGTTTTGATGCTCTCCTGTCTCTGGGTTATGATGGACAAAGACTCTTTTGGGGTATGTGTTTGGACCTCGCTATCGCTGTACCAGAACATATATGACAGTTTTCTGTCTCTCTGATCACAGAAGCCCTTTAGGGAAGGATGTGTTACTGTTGCCATTTTACAGCTGAGACCAGGAGAGAATATATGACCACATATCGTGTTTTTCGCCAGGACTCCCGCTTCATACGAGCGACACAGTAGGTGTATGAGGGAAAATACAGTGAGGGCCACTTGAATCTGGGCTGTTCTACTAGGAAGGGTGTCCTATGGCAATGCACTTGCGGCATTATTGCATTGCCTCAGGTGTTCATATGTCTTCTCACCAACTGGGTATCTTCCTAAGAAGATACGGGGAGAGCTGGAAACTAACATGCTTTACCTGAAATTATGCAAAGATCCTTGTTAAACACTTTCTTTTTGCTGTAGGGGAGACTCATTTAATGACTGTGGTTATTATGTGCAAAAGTAATGGTTGTGAAGTACTCGTTGGGCCCTGCTGGAGAGGATGGTTCTGGTGTGTGGGGTTCCCGTGGGCTTGGAAGGCAACGGCCCCATGTTTTTGTGATCCTGTACCGTTCTGTGTGAAAGAGAGGTATTTCTGCTCTAGATAATATAAAGAATTAACACAGAGCTTTAAAAGAGCAGTGTCCTTTGGACTTTTTCATCATGAAAATATAATTAAAATTTTTCATTGACTACAGGAAAAATGCAGGCATTCACATGTACAAGTGGTGCATTACATTACCTTCTCGGGTAGCAAGGAGAAGCCCACGCAGCGCTGTACTTGAGGACTGATTTGGGTTGCCCTTGGATCAAGGTCTTGTCTAGATTAAAGGCTCAGACTGAGTTATGTGAGGTGCTGCAACTGCGTGCATACTCCTGGCTCATGACAAATGGAAGGTTATTTGACTTAGTTTACATCTCAGGTAAAAGCCCTGGGGCTAATAGCGCAGAGATAATGTTCAGCTGATGCCTGGTAGCTTCATTATGAATTGACTATTGAGAAAAAAGCAGGAGTGTCGGTATATATGCTGCTGGGTTGGTTTCATCGTGCTGACCGCTCCCAGCTGAAGCACTGCTTAGTGATGAAATGCAGGTTAGCTCGTTTTAAACAGGAACAGGCTGAATTCAACCAGCCAACACAGATCTAAAGCAGACCTGCCAAATGCTTGAGGGTTGCCTGACGTATGATGCTTCTCAGCCCTGCTTTAAATGGATATTTGGCATCACCGTCGTGTTATTCCCGTAGCCCAGCAGAGATGCCGTGCGTTCAGCAGGGCTGCAGGACGAGCTGGCTGGGGTGGCTCGTGACCATGGAGCAGAGCCCCAAGCAGCTCGTCTCACTTTGGATTGTCCGGGGGGACTCGCAGAAGGATGGAGAGATGGCAGAGGTCTTCCCCCTCCTCCACTGTAGCGCCTACCGTGCTCTTCTTACTTCAGATAGACCCTACTGGAGCCCACGGATTTCTAGGAAAAAACATATGGAAAACTTAGGACTGGGCTATCTGGCACATTGCCAGCTTAGCTTATGGGCAGAAATGAAAGAAATGGGAAGGACAGCTCCCTCGCTTTCTTCCGGGGGAGGGAAGCCAGCCGCAGCAAGCCGGCTGGCTGTACTTCTCTTTCCTTGTCACTTTATTTAAAGGAAAAACGAAGGAGAAGCCTGAAACTTGGCCAGCTACATAGATTCATAGGGCAGAACCAAGCACAGCGATAATATTAGCTGTCTGCCTTGTACTCAGTCTATGTAAGACAGAAAAAAAGACGTATGTATGAATTCTTCCCTCTTCTCTGGAATATCTCCTTTCATTCCAGGCTAGAGCAGAGATTATCAGTTTGGGAAAACTTTTTTTTTTTTTTAGAAAGAACTTTTCTACCATAACATCTTCATGCCAGTTTTTTGTTCAAGAACAGTGTGGAGACCTTGAATGTTTCATGTCTCATGTAAAATAAGATACCTTATGTTTTCATGTCTATGCATGCATGTGACATGCCTGTTTCATGCGACATATATGCATGCAAATAACATTTTTTCTAATGATCCTAACTTCCTTCAACATGTTTTAGTCTTGATCGACTTTGAATTTGATTTTGAGTAGAACACTAATAAACTAGTTAAAATGCACAAGCTTTGTTTCTGGAAAATATTCTTAATTCATGAAATGGATCAGAATTCATAGTCTGCTGCAAGAGAATTTCTGTTAATCTTCTTAAAGGCAGCAGATAAGATTTCAGAATCGGATTAAATATTTGTATGCCACATTAGGAGACCTCCTCGGTTCTGTCTGGCAATCAATAAATCCTCTTCGGGCTCGTGGTTCCTCCAGTCTGTGTTTACCTCTTTCATGTTGTGCGTGAAGGACCTTTTATAGACTGTTAATGCACAGTTATTTGGAAGTTGCAAATTACATCAGAGGTTTGACCTTCCCTTATGTTTGTTTGTCTTTGTTTTGTGTCTTTTAGCTGAGAGTAGGGAGAGATGGGCACTTCCAGCTCACTTGCATTTAGGAGGAGCAGTGAGGGCAGTGTGTAGACCATGTCCCACTGAGCTGTTTAGCCGTCATGAGTGTCTCATGGTTAAATCCCATGCTGAGAGTGCTGTACGCTCCCCCCACCCAGCCGCCCAGCATCTCGGCTCACTCTCAGCATGAATTTCCCACTATGTAGATGTGGGAGGCGAGTTGACAGCTTGCTCACAGACAGAACGCAGGATACTAGATGGGAAGAGAGAGTGTAAAAAAACATCTGCTCTAAGCTGGTACTGAAGATGTTTGCATAATTTATCAGTATTTTTAGAAAACATGCGTAATTAAGGAAATAAATATCTGTCATACATACAACATATCATGTTGTTTAATACCAAATGATGTCATTGTTCAGTGGTGCTTCGCCTGTTACCTCTGTGTGCAGCAGGGGGCACTAGGTGGTGCTTAGCTGTTGAAGTACAGCAAAATTCCGCATTTTTTTTCTTCATTAGCCAGAGAGCTGCCTTAAGAATACTTCGTGTGTCTCAGTTACAGTCTAGTACTTTTTTGCGTGCCTTTGTCAGATTCTTTCCATTGTGTCTTCCTAAAATCTAGAGAGATGGCCTATCCAAGGGCAGCTTTACATGTTTTGAAAAAAAATGAAATGTTATACTCATTTTCTTAGTTCGTCTGCAGTCATCCCTGTCACTATGACTCCTCATAAGTTTCCAGGCACAATTGTGATGAAACTGGGGAAGAGCTAGACAGATTCCTCATCCTGCAATGATGATGTAGGTGAATTCCTAGAAAAACAGGGTTAGAGTTTGAAGAATTTGCCAACCTAGAGCAACTACTGCAAGATTGGAGACTGAAGTATTTTGATGATTTCTACAGGCAGGATATTTTGCACAATGCCATAACCACTTTTCAACACAGAAATAATCTAAAATAACTTTTCTGGAAGCTGTCTGATATAAAAAGTGTGTGGGATGGTTCATTACAAGTTTCATAACCCTACACTAAAAAGTAGTTTATATCACTACCATCTCTTGAGTACATTCAACTTGCCTGGTTCAAAAATAAATTAAAATAAGGCAAGAGTTCATTGTCTTTAAATACAACACGTCAGGGATGAAAACATTCTTCACGGTAAGAGATGAGGAGGTGAACTGTTTCTTCTCTGAAGAAAGAGCATATTGTGGTCAGCCTTTGTCATGCATGTTTGTGCATGCAACCTTGGTTATAAATTCCAGTATTCAATAATGCCACTGCTGAATTCTTTCTGTATTGAGAGCGATGCTATCCTCAAAAAATAAAACTGTTTGAAGTGCCCGGTAGCCACTATCCCATCAGATCAGGCAAGGTCAATAATGTTGTATAAATCTGTGCTAGTATATAAAGACAACATAATTATACGGTGCAATGACATGATGCTTCAGCTTCTAGCCATAATGCATCATGTGATACACTTTAAAGTTGTTGCTCATCCAGGTACTGCTTGTCATGGCCAAAATAATTTTGGGGGGAAATAAAAATGAAGAGAGCTGGGCTCAAAAGAGAGAGGAGATGAATCTTCATGCCAGAGGGAGTAACCTGCAGGACTTCTGGCTGGACGATGCTGTGGGTGCAAAAAGTTTATGTAGGCTGACAGGGAGACTGGGCAAGCCTTTGGCAGAGAGGTCTCACGGAGACTACTCGATAGAGGAATCACAGCAGGCACAGGAAATCCCTTGAGCTGAAAATGAGGAGAGACACAGAGATTATTAGGGGGAGGTATGAATGCCGCCTTATTCTTCCCTAGCTGTGCACTGCTGGCCTCTTTAGGAGGCTGAATATTGGGCTAGATGTGTATTGGGGATTGCTGGGGCCTTTCTTCTATTTTAATGGTCTTATAATTCAAATTAAAAAAAATGAAGCTGTTGAAAGCAGTTCTTGTGCAAATGAATCATAAATGTAAAGCAGTTTCAGGTGCCTGACAAACTGCATTCATTGCTTGGCTATCAGAATATAAATCATAGTTATAAACCCACGCCCGTGGAAGATTTCTGCTGTATTTATTCAGATGGCTTTTAAGCCTCACTTAAGAATGTGTTTCTCCAAATGTTTTCAAATGCTACCTTCTCATATTTTTTTTGTTGAATAGCTTACTAAAATGGTATGAACTGAATAATTGCGATATTCATATTTCCTCCCCCTGACCTCCCGTATTCTGTCGGTTCCACTGATAGATCTCCAGTTTGCAGGATGTTAGAAGAGTAAGTTGAATAGTTGCTTTCTTTAATGTCTTATCCTGAGAGTCAAGGTATTTGAGCAGGTTACAAATGCTATCTGCTATTCAGATGACCAAAACGTAGAATTCTGGACTAAATTAATGTGCATTCATTGCAGGAGTCCTGTGACCACAGTAGTAAGTCCAGTCTTGCGTTCTAGCAGAAAGGCAGCCAGTCCTGGCAGGGAGTTACAGCTGCACGTCCCGCACTCGCTGCATCTCCGTTCAGCAGAGGATCGCCAGCATCAAAGGCACGGCTCGATGTCTTTGAAGGGAGTCTTTCGTTTAGTCGCAGTGTAATCTTCCTAACCCTGAACCGACGGGTTTTTCTGAGCGGGGGGAGCCCACCTCATCGCAGCTGCGGCTCATGCAGGGCTTTCCGCAGGAAGGTGAGGCGCACCAGCCTGCTGGTGGGACATTCCTCTGCCCGAGCAGGGCTCGTCTTCCCTGCGTCTGCCAGGGAGAGCTGGGCGCAGAGCAGGGTGGGGAAATGCCAGGGGGTACCAAGATGCTGTGGATGCCTGGAGCAAGCAGGCACTAGCTTCTGGTGGGTGGTGCGTGCCATATTTTTGCCAGCCTCTGGAGGAACAGCTTTTCCTTTGGCTGGGTTTTGCTGCGGCCAGCTGGCCTGCCCGGGCTTGGGAGAGTGCTCAGAAGTACACGCTCCGAGGTTTGATCTGCATTGCTTTAATCATCCCAAACAAGCCAGTCCTGTCCACATGCAAATACTCAGTCAGTGTCGAACTGGGTCATCCTTTTGTGTTTCATTTAACAGTTTCATATTTTTCTTAGTTTGGCAACTGCTGTGTCTTATGAGAATCATAAACAACCCCCTTGCTTGGAGTTGGCCCTTTTGCTTATTTGCGTATACGGTTTCAGATAAGCATCAGTATTTCAAATGCTTCTGCTTTCCCCTTCTTTCTAGCTCTGAGCAGAAAGTGCCGGTGGTGGGACTGGTGGGATGGTCTAGAAGCACGCAGCCATGCCCGCTGGGAACTGGGCTGAGGTGGGGCAGAACGAGTTTTCAGATGTAAGCTGATCGCAGCATAAGCCTGGGGCTGGTGGGGCTTCCTCTTACAGGCGAAAGGTTTTGGTGTGGTAATGAGCCCTGTGAGCAGCCTTCATTCTTCTTCCTGCCTTAAATCACTGCTACGTTAAAGTACGTTCCTTTTTTCCTATGCCATTCTTCCCCATGTCAAACAAAACTGTTCTATTGTAAAGTTGGGCAAAAAAAAAAAAAATCCTTTTAATTATTTTTTCAGAGGACATTGTACAAATAGTTTAGCATTAAAGATAAATGAAAGATTGGGATCATTTGTATCTGTGCGTCTCAAAAGCTACCTTGTCCTTCTGTCTATGCTTGTTAGTTTAGGGAAGGCTGACATATAGCCCACAGATAATACACACATGAGGAACATCTTTTTGATCTCTTGTTAGGATGCAGGGTTGGCACTAGGAGATGCGAGTGCTGTTTCTAACTGCTCCCTGCGTGGTGCTGGGCGAGCTGCCTGGGACGCTCTGGAGAGCAAGCAGCACACTGGGGTGTTCCCCTTTAGGACTCTCAGTTGGAGCCTGTGGGAACTGATTTTCTCCTTGTTTTTTCCCAAGATGCTGAAGCCCAGTGAGAGCCAAGTGGCCACATTTGCAGTTGTGGGACTTTGGACTTCTGTGAAAAATAAATTTAAAAACATCATCCTTTTCACTATGAAAGATGAGGCAAGTGAAATCACTGGATAGCTTTTAAAAATGGAGAGTATTATATTGTGTGCCTCTGTCTAACTAGCTCTCATATCTCCCAGAGAGCTGGGAGGCTATTTCAGTTACTTGTATTCCAAGCTACAGAAATGCTGTAAGTAGTATATTCTATAATTAATAGACCACACTGTCGTGTGGGATTAATAAACCCCCCTGACATGACAAACCAAGTACTTGGAAATTTTTTTTTTTCTTTTTTTCTTTTCATTTTAAAATGTGGATGTGAATAGGAAAAAGATGGCTGGTGATTTCACATATTTAGAAAGAAGGGGTTTTTTCCTGGTCTGGATTGAAATCTTCATTGTATTTGCATTAAGGTATGAAATTTAGTGTTCTTTCTTCATAGTAGAATGAATAAAGATGCCACAAAAAAAAAAAGTTGTTTCCTCTGTAGACTCTATGTTCCTGTACAGATGTCAGTATTGTGCAGATTTATGCCTGTTAATTTTTATTGAAGTAAGAGTTTCTTCTAGTTAAACTTCATGGTCCCACAGAATTTCTTTCTCCTTTTTTTTTTTTTTTTTAAAGAAACAGTGCAAGCAAATTCAGTTAGAAAACTAAGAACAATGTTGTGGGAGATGAAAAGTATACTTTGACTTTGGTTTTTTTTTCACGACATATAGAAATGGAAAATGTAGGATTGTATTAGTGCACTTAGACCATCTCAGACTATTATATGCTGGAGGAAGGGAGTCAAATGCTACAGTTAAGCAGATGGTGTTCATGAGTCTGTCTGTGTAACACTTCCTACACCACGGAGTGGGTGGAAGGATGGGGGTAGACTTCTCTACACTGGCACAAAGGCTCAGATGCTGCACCAGATAGAGCGCCGGGCTGTCTTGCACCAGATGTTGATGGGTCAGATGTGAGCGTTCCTGCTCGGAGCCCGGCTTTCCCGCACCGTACCTGCTTCCTTCTTTAGGGCTTCAGTCTCCGGACTGCTGCTGTGGGATCTGCTGCACCTGTGGTCCCGCTGAAGTCCTTGGGACTGCAGGGGTACTTGTTGCAGGAGGAGTTGTTTGGAGCTCAGTAGTTTATTCAGAGAGGCTCCCCTGTCCATCCCCACAGTAATATACCTATGGATGTGAAAATGTGAAGAGAATCTGATCCATAACCAGCTGATCCATGCAGCCATCCTGCATGGATCTTTTCAGCACATACCGGTCTGTGAGGGTGCCGATAAGCACATCCTGCATCACATTTACATCCTGGTAATTCAAAGAATCTACCAAAAAATGTCTTGCTCTACTTCGAGGACTCTTGCCAGTACATAAAATTACACTGACTACTTTTAATCCTTTACTCACTTTAGTTGCAGTACAAGAACACAGTGAAACTTTTGCTGGTGGGAAAATAATGTAAAAATTCTTTGTCCAGAAAACACAGGCTAGGAGGTGGTTACCAATAATAGCCTTTACAATTGTAAGGCTGGTTGTTAACTGGAGCTGAGGGCAGTAGCATTACTGTAACTGCAGACAGAAAATACTTTCTGTGATTTTCAGGGGGTTAAATGGTCACACACTGACCTTTCTTTCCTGATTTTCAGCAGCTAATTTGTCAGCTGAAATATTTTAATTCTTTTCTGAACACTGTATTTATACATAATTGGATTTTATGTGCTTAGAACAGCTGCATTATTTTTCTGTGCCCAGAAGATAATGAGAACAATTAAAGAGAAGATAATGAGAACAATCCTAAAGAGGGGGTGAGATGATCTAGGAAGAATCTGTATTTTCAAGAATGGTTCATGTGACAGGGCTCGCTGACACACAGACAGTGCTTTTTGCTTCCCAACCATATGACGGCGGTTGCATCATGCATCATGCAGGGTTAGCACGGGGGTTGCATTGACAGCGGGAAGTGAACAGGCAGAGGTAGCGGTTCCTGGGTAGCTAAAGGGTATAGCCAGTAATTACAGGCTCACTTCCCTGCCCTGGAGGACCTGAGCTACTTCTGTCCTGTCTCCAAGCCAGTGAGCAGGGTAGCTGTAACTCTGTGATCCCCTTTTAACCCTTTCTTGAGCTGTGGTGTTAGACATACCAGTCACTTAACTCCCCGGCCCTGGGAAGGGTCAACTGTGACTTCTGTCATTGTAGGAGAACACATGGTAATTTCAGGGTATATACTTGATCCCTTGATGTTGTGTGTAGGTAGCAGTATGTACTGTATATATAATATATACATAATATATAATATAGCTGCTGCTAACATAAGGAAAGTTTCTTTTTTGCAAATATGTGAGTAAATAAACAAGTTCAGCCCACATAAGTCATCAGACCGAGAGTGATAACTCATTGGCCATCTGCTTCTCTCTGTGACATTGTTTTCCTTGCCTGCTTTTTGGATACGAAAATGTATCCCAGAGAGCTTCAGCTTGCCATCTTCAGATAATTCAGTTGTCGCATGCTTGGGAATGATGGGTGATTATGTTTTGTTTCTGACCATGAAGATCATGATATCCAAGAAAAAGCTGACTTCCAAAAAAGTCAAGCAGACAATGAGCTCATACATGAATTATGAACATGATTTCTCCAGCTTGTCAGAATAACTATTTTTAATCTAAATTATTTTTAATCTAGTTTATTTTTAATCTAAAACCAGTAATTACCCTTTTTGGTAAACATGGAACCCTAGCTTATGCAGGAATAAGTTCAAACATGGGTAAACATAATTAAGTTTCTTTAGGAGCATTCAGTACCTGATAACTTGCCTCCATCACTTGGGAGATGTTCCTGCTTGTTGTACCTGTAGTAATTTGTATTCATGTTGCTGGATACATCTCCATAACTGACTCTAAAGCTATGCATCCTGTTTTGGAAAGGACTTGTGCAGTTCTTTCCATTAAAGGTGTGTAGTGTCACCTTTTTTTTCTTTGAGAGGGCAAAGGTGGTCCGAAAGTTTTCTGAATTTGTTCTTAGTTTTGAACACTGAATTTTCTCACAGTTGTTAAGCTCAGGTCTCTTTTCTTAAACATTATTTTATGAGTTAGAAGGTTTGAATTTCTTACCTAATTGTTCCAAGGGTGGTGGAATACTGTTATTAGAAGATGGATATGGTGAAATTTGTGTTTCTAGCCATGTCTTCCCTTGGTCTGTTTGTTCTGAAATCACCAGGCTTTGCGCTGATTTTCAAGGCGTAGCAATCAGGGAGAATGCAGTTTTCTAAAGGGTACAGATAAACAGGAATCTGTTCAGACACCCTCCAAATCAAGATCTTACCACTTTTGAAGTGGCCTGCTCAACATCTCAACTTGCTAAAAGAAGAATCTGTGTTATTGTAGTCATGTGCTCAGAGATCAGTGTTCTTGTTTGGTTTGTTTGGTTTTTTTCCTTTAAATAGGGAAAAAGTAAAATGTGTTGGAAACTTCTCTAACTGGTTACACCAAAACAAGAAGTAGAACTAAATATTTAAATGAGTTGTTGATAGCATACAGTTATGAAAAAAAAATCATACTTTTATAATGTTAGTGGTATATGTCTCATTAAAATTGTCAAGAAGTCTTACTCATCAGAAATATGTGATTTTTTAAAAAATATATTAATATTGAATCATCAATATTCTTTTGCAACTAATGGGTGGTTGGTTACTTTAGTTAAGGACAGAGAGTACTAGTAGTTTTGTTTCATACTGAATTATTTTTTTTTTTCTCTTGGACAAACCAGGCTGGCTGACTGTAGTTGATATTGCAAGCAGTGTGAGTCAAGGCAAGCCTGAACTCTGTCTGTGAATCATTGCTTCTGACTCCTAGGAAATTATATGGACCTGATCTCCTCTAACAATAACTACCTACCTACCAGGGTTCCTCTAGGGACACTTCTTTAGCTGCACACTGTGCTGAAGCCTAGGTGCGGGTTACAACTATCTGGAGTTTGTTCTTGCTTGTTTTATAGGGGTAAGGAGTCCAAAAGACAGGCAGAGATCATTATGTATCTTGCGTTGATTCCTGCCATGAAGAGTGAGGATTGACTATGAGGAGCGTTTTTGCCTGCCAGGGCTACATCCAGCAGTGCCTGTTCTCCAGTGTACTTCAAAGGCTTTGTACCACTTCACTGGCCTAAAGCAGGGGGTCAGGGCAGGGCCTCTGTTTCAGAAGACCCCCGTCTTCTTTCAAACTGTGGAGAGCCAATACTGCCTGTGCGACTGAATTATTGAGGCATGTTCTTCTGTTTGCTAGTTTGGCATGTTATAAAAGATGTCTGTGATCTGTAATCATAGTTTCTGTGCTTGTTTAATTGTCGAGGAACGATAATTCTTTTGCTTACCCTCCTTTGCCTTTCATCCTCCTCCATCCCACCTTGCCAAAAGCATGTGATGTTCCTGAGCTTGCTACAACCTTTCAGTCCTTTTCTGTAGCTGAAACATTTCTGTGAACAGGCTTTCCCTCCTGTGAAGGTACCCAAATAATGTACTTATGTCTAGAAGCAGAGGACAGCAGCTTGTTAAACATGCATGTAGTCACAGCAATGGCAGTTTCTGTGGGCTGGGCTACACTAATTTGCAAATAACCCAACATTAAACAGCTTGAATAACTTCAAAATGCAGTAGCTTGGTTCTTCAGGATCACCAGTGATTTAACCACGCATTCACTGCTGGCTGGAGCGCTTGCTTCTATTAACCACTTCATCTAATTAAAGGGGTTTTTAACTCTTGGTACCTTTCATGGGACTTAAGTCCAAAGGCTCCCCAGACTGCGGACATCACTGTGGCAGCTGGTTACGTTCCTCCTCAACTACACAATCTGTAAATCTGGACAGGGATGTTTCTGTGGATGTCTGATGGAGCATCTAGCCAGAAGTTAGTATGGACTTGGCTCGCAAGACCTTGCAAGACAAGCAAACCAAACACAAGTTCTTCAAAATGAATGTGAAGCTCATTTTTCATTGAATTTAAGATACCCAAATGAGGAAGGAGAGGCATTGAATGTTCAGGGTGGGGCAGGGGCCAGAAATAAAACTCCTACCACCCTGTTTACCTCCAGGGGAATGCAAGTGGATAGGAAAACTTGACCACCTACCAACAGTTTTGAACCACAAAGCTCATCACTTCCAGCTGGGGCCTATGTCAGTGGCAGGGCACCATTGTGTTTGCCTGCTCCCCTATTCTGCAAGCAACTCTCTCATAGTTTAAACTGACAGTACTTCTTGGCAAAGCTGGTATGCTAAACTGATTTTTTTCTTTTTTTTTTTTTTTTTTCTTTTTTAACCTACCTTGAAAATCCCATCCTCCTGGGTAATTGTATTGGGTTTGCGTGGCAAGGTTTTGGTAGCGGGGGAGCTATAGGGGTTGCTTCTGTGAGAAGCTGCTAGAAGCTTCCTCCATGTCCGGTTCAGTCAATGCCAGTGGGCTCCAAGACAGACCCACCGCTGGCCAAGGCCAAGCCCATCAGCAACGGTGGCAGTGCCTCTGGGATAACATATTTAAGAAAGGGAAAAGAAGTTACAGGGGAGTAGCAGTTGCAGAGAGAGAGAGGAGTGAGAATGTGTGAGAGGAACAACTCTGCAGACACCAAGGTCAGTGAAGAAGGAGGGGGAGGAGGTGCTCTAGGCGCCAGAGCAGAGATTCCCCTGCAGCCCATGGTGAAGACCATGGTGAGGCAGGCTGTCCCCCTGCAGCCCATGGAGGTCCATGGTGGAGCAGATATCCACCTGCAGCCCATGGAGGACCCCACGCTGGAGCAGGTGGATGTGCCCAAAGGAGGCTGTGACCCCGTGGGAAGCCCACGCTGGAGCAGGCTCCTGGCAGGACCTGTGGCCCCGTGGAGAGAGGAGCCCACGCTGGAGCAGGTTTGCTGGCAGGACTTGTGACCCCGTGGGACCCACGCTGGAGCAGTCTGTTCCTGAAAGACTGCACCCTGTGGAAGGGACCCATGCTGGAGCAGTTCGTGAAGAACTGTAGCCTGTGGGAAGGACTCACGTTGGAGAAGTTCGTGGAGGACTGTCTCCCGTGGGAGGGACCCCACGCTGGAGCAGGGGAAGAGTGTGAGTCCTCCTCCCCCTGAGGAGGAAGGAGCGGCAGAAACAATGTGTGATGAACTGACTGCAGCCCCCATTCCCCGTCCCTCTGCGCAGCTTGGGGGGAGGAGGTAGAAAATTCGGGAGTAAAGTTGAGCCCGGGAAGAAGGGAGGGGTGGGGGGAAGGTGTTTTTAAGAGTTGGTTTTATTTCTTATTATCCTACTCTGATTTGACTGGTAGTAAATTAAACTAATTTTTCCCCCAAGTCGAGTCTGTTTTGCCCGTGACAGTACTTGCTGAGTGATCTCCCTGTCCTTATCTCGACCCATGAGCCTTTCATTATATTTTCTCTCCCCTGTCCAGTTGAGGAGGGGGAGTGATAGAGCGGCTTTGGTGGGCACCTGGCATCTAGCCAGGGTCAACCCACCACAGTAATTACCTGTATTTGTTGAGAAAAATGGAAGTGGAGACAAGGCTTGTTAGTTTATGGGATAAGAGGCGAGAAAACAGGTCTCACAATCCTTTCCTTTTGTGTGCGCTGGAAGGCTCTTGGCAGAAAGATAGTTGGATTTCCAGTGCAGCAGGGAACCACACTGGCTTCTATTGAAATAATTGGGCAGATGCTACAGAAGATTATGCAATAAAACCTATATGTTACTTTTAAGTGGCTGGGTTTTTGATAATTGCTGTAGGACCATTTACTAGGTAAATAATTAGTCTTTCCAGATAAGAAGTAGGGTGCAATATACATTGGAGAGATTTATGAGAGCTAAAAGGTAGCACATGCATATATTGGCAGCTGTTTACAGCACTAATTTGTGTGCTTCATTTCATTCCTGAATTTTATTTCAAAAGCTTCAGACAATGCAGGATTGAGAATATGGTGGCTGAAAGCAAAGCAACTGAGAAATGTATTTGAAAAGCCTGCATATGATATCCATTCCTTTTATAAGGAATATTTCCTTTATGACCTCCTCCTGCTTTGTATTTAACATTTCAAAGAACTTTGAGGGACTGTCTGTAGGCTGTGTCTTCATGAAGCCAGTAGCCAAGGATTTAAAGTATTGCCATTGCTGGCCTGAAGCTGAAAACTGCAGGCAGTTTTAATCTCAGGGTGGAGGGGGTGGGTGTTTAAACCCAACCTTTTGTGTTCAGATTAGGAGTGCAGGAGGATAGACTTAAGGGGTGTTAGTGAGAGTTTTTTCATTGGCAGCTCAGTAATAGCATCAGGCTTTGGAAATACTTTTTTCCAATTCTTTGTTATTTCAGTAATTACTATGTGGTGGGTAGGAATCCATGGGGTTTGTGTTTTTTTAAGTACCACAGCAATGACACAGGGATGTGGGCAATAAAAAGAAGTACTTGGTTTTGTACCTTTTTACTCCATGGACGACTGAGAGCACTTAAATGCCTTCTCGGATAGTCTATCATTGTTTCAGTCGTGGATGTCTGTGTTTATTTCATCTTGGTTCCATCAGCTGGGATAATAGTAAGATCCATCTTTGGAGAGGAAGGAAGACAGAAACAATTTGGCACTAGCATCATGCTCTGACAAATCTGAAATCTGCCAGTTGTGAAGGCAGATTGCCTGATCTACCTTACACTATCTGAGAGATGGAAAGGTTACCGAACATCTCCCCTGTCAAGAAAAAGATCAAAGGCAAGTCTCTGAGCACTTGCATATGGAGTTTCTTTTACTTTCTGTTAGAACCTAAGAAATGTTTGTCCTGAGTATTTGATTCCTGGAATAGCTGGGGGTAAAGAGCACTTGAAATTTTTATGTATGGAAACATGGTGACTCCTTGCAAGAGTTGCTGAGATGAACACCATAACTAGTAAGATTTACTACAGTTGGATTGTGTAGGTATTGAGTTCAGCTCAATAGTGATCAGTTTTAATGAAGACTAAAGACTTTCTAGCTCTTCATTTTGTACATTATTCTTTCACATAGAATTCTAATGCTAGGAAATGTAAAAATTGTCTCACTTAAGATGTTTGCTTCGTTTCAAAAAGATCTTTTTAGATTTCCAGAAATATTAAGTATAAGGGGTTCTCTGTGCCTTATAAAAAATTCATTATAATATGAAAAGCGTTTTGAAAGAAACCTTATCCTATGCCAGTGCCATTCATATGCTTTAGAGGATGTAAGTACGCTTTTGTGGTGGGAGTGAGGAGTATGCTTTTCAGAATTAGAGAGGAGATTTTTTCTTTATTTTTCTAATTTGATTTTAGTTTACGTTTCTTAATTTCACTATTTCAATTTGGCTATTGCAATGATATTCCTTTGTAATAAGGGATGTTTTTCTTCATAACATCTACATGTTTCACTTATTCTCAGCCTTGACACTGATAGGAAAGTTGTCGGTTGAAAAATTCACACCAGAGACTGCTCTTATATCGTGTGACACTCAAGTGCTATGTTAGAAGCATTTCGCTAAGGTGAGGTTTTGGGTGCTGCTCCCTTCTGCTTAGCTCCACAGAAGAGTTAAAGAACTTGCACTGACCTTCAGAAAATCTGGGAGGTAACAGTGCTCTGCTGGATTTAAGTCCCTCTTTGTATTTAAAAACAAATTAATTAATAACAAAGCAACTGACAGCCACCCAGTAATGTAGAAGGATATATAGAAAAAAGTAGTAGAGCTCCCTGTGGTTGATACATTTGCTTTAACAGATTGCACTGTTATGTAGGGCGTCACTTAGTAAGATAAAAATTACTTTGTTGGACTAGTCCCCAGCTGAAGAATTTAACTTTCTTACAAGGTGATGGGAGAAGTTTGAGACCCAGTGCTATAAAATGTTTTTTCTTGTTCCTCTACTAGAATACAAAAATCTCTGCACTCAGGAGAAATGCTCAGAACAGCTTCTACAGAGAGGCAAATGCAAGCGGTGCCTGCATAAACCTTCCTCTGAACAGGGCAATGGGAAATTGTCTCTGGGTGCACACAGGTGGGTAACGTCAGAGCTTCAAAAGCCAAGCCAAGGGTGGCAACAAGCTGTGGTAACCAGGAATAGGCAGGGTGGCTGTCCCAGGAGTGGAGTCTTCCTTCTGACGGGTGCTACTGCGGCATCTGAAGAGAACAGAGAAGCTCCACGGTCCCACTGAAAACCAATGACTAAAGAGTACCACCTTCACGGGAATAAACTGACTCTGCAACACTGCAGCCTGGTCCAGAGAACATGCAGGCTGATAGTTTTGCACTGATTTTCCAGAAGCCTTTGGGTCAGGCATGGGTTGAGTCACTTAATTTCTGTCTGTGTTTATGACTCCTCTCTAGAGCTTTTTCCTGCCCAAATACTAGTATATGCCAATGAGACAGCCTCTGAATCTAAGACTATAATAAAATATCCAAGAAGTAATTGAATTACTTTTCTGTGAGGTGATGAATCAGTGCTTTTTCATTCTTGGGTTTGTCTCTTGCTTGCATTCTCTTCAAACTGATGGGTGGGAACCATACATTTTCAGTGCTAAATGACTATTTTGAAAGCCTATTTAATATAGGTAGAGCTTCATGCACATACGGAAGTAAATTCATGACATGAGGTTGTTTACAAAGGGTGGAGTAGCCTATTTTCAGGCCTCCCAACTTTTCTAACGTTTTTAAGATCTCTGCCTGTTATACATGCTATATATATACATCTATAAAATATACTCACTATATTGCACAGCTGTATAAGCAAGAATTTTGAGAGGGAGCTTAGTACTGGGTTGTTCAGCAAATGCTCTGTAGAGTTACAGCAGCTGCTGGGATTTAGTTGCCTTGGTATGCTGCTTCGGTTTTTAGGACTGCCCATCAAATATGTTCATTGTCCCGTTTGCAAACGTGCCTGTGGTGCTTTGTTCAGTTTTGTATATGGCAAGTAATTCTTCTAGACAAGAATTTAGAGTTTAAAATTAATATACTGATAAATAATAGCCATGCAGCATGCAAAACAGTGCCCACTTGCTATAGCCAAGGGCTTTCTTTCCTTTCTCAATGGATTTTTCCTTTAAAGGTACCTACCTGACACACAGAATCTGCTTGTTGTTTGTGTTGCTGTAACATTCAGGAGCTTCACCAGAGCCCAAGGCCTGCTCATGCTTGGTGCCGTCTTTGCAATCTCATGAGGTGTTACACAAGCATAAAGCAGAAACACAGGCTCTGTGGAGCAATGGGAAGATGTGTGAATTAGTCTTTAAAAACATAATCTGTAATGGCTTTTACTGCTGGTGGGATCTACATTGGCTACTTACTTCTCGCTCTCTATTTTTTCAACTCCCGAAGCAGAAGGATAGGCTGTCTTTCTAACTTACAGTACAGCTGGCCCCCATATATCAGTATGTTACTTAAATACCAGGGTACTAATGATATGTGACACCAGTGGAAAACAAGAAAGTTGAGGCCAACATTTTTGGCACATCTTTTACTACTATATCCCTTGGAAGAGCAGCCAGTGAATGAATCGAGTTGCTGTAACTCCACTTCTCTAAGTTTTTGAATTCTATTATATGTGAGAGGTTTAATAAATGCTTGATTGTGTGAAAATCTGTGCAGGATTCACGGCTTGCCTCCCTCTCCAGTTAGTTTTGTACACCGAGGAGTTACAAGCCCAGCTTCCATCCATTTTAACTAAATGGCTTTAAGTCAGTGGTAATAGGAGAGGAAAAGCATGCATCAAAGCGAAGGCTGTATCCTACAGCCTGTGTTCCTTTTGGTACGCTGGTATGTTTTTAGGTAGTCTTGGGTACCCAGATTTAAAACCCTTCTGCATCAATTGTCTTCTGTGCAGAGGAAGCACAAATGCAATCAGAAGGTCTGGCATGGAAAAAAAAACAGGGGAGCCTTTCTTCTCATAACGGAGGCAGGTTTTTCTTAAAAGTCATGCAAGTTAAAATAAATACCACAGCGCATAAGCCAGCACACAGAAAAATGAATCGGTGAGCTACAGCATGTGTGCAGCAGCAGTATTGCATTCCTGTCATCACACATTCCCAAAGCATAACAGTGAGAGAAATATGATCCGAAACTGGTTTAGGAGGTGCTGTAATTAAGCCAGGATTACTACCATAGTATAACACAACCTGATAGCGTTCTGGAGTTAGACTTAAGACTTGCTTGTGATAAGCTCTGAAACATTTTCCTTTTTTTATATTTGGAAGTTTTTTCACTTACACCTTTGCCCTTGGGATTTTTTCTTTCCCTTTTTGGTGGAGTTTCTCAAATGCTCTCTTCAAGGAGAGAGGGTTGTCTGAGCAAGCCCAACTGTTCCCTTGCCAATACATCCATCACAAGAGGCTGCCTTATTTTGTGACTTGGACCACAAGCAGAGATTACAAGTACTTGGCTTCTCTTGCATATTTGAGTAACAACAAGTACTAGTGAGAGGTGACAAATCAATAGTGTCAGTATCAGAAGTCTAAGGGCTGCTGTGAAAGAGGATGTGCTGCATCATGAGTTTTCTGGTTTGTTCTTGCCAGCATATCTGATTACAAAGACCTGGAAGGGAAAAGCAGTGCTTCCTACAGCCCAGGACAGTTGCAGCCCGTTGCCAGACCTCCTTAACCAGTAAGGGATTGCACAAAAAGATCTTTTTCAGAGCCTGAGTTCTGCACATTTGTTAATACAGAGACGCAAGAATCCATGCATGAAAACGGTGAGTTTATTCAGTGGACAATTTTCTCCCTTCATGGATTTATTAATATTAGAAATGCAGGTAATGTACTTTCTCAGGAAGGCTATTATGCAGAGCTGTAGATCTAATAAAACCATATATTGCCAAGGCCTGTGACGTTATACCTGAGTTTGGTGTTTTTCCCAAGTTCTTAATTACATTTTTCCAACCTCTTCCTGCACTCAACTTTCCTTCCCTCTCCTCTGCTTTACTGCTTTTCAACTGCTTGTACTACAGGCTTTTTTTTCCCCTCTTTATTTTCTATTTATTCCTTTCTGCTCTCCCACTTTCATAGGCCCTGCATTTCCGTCCCAGCATCTTGCAGCATCCTATCTCCACCTTTTAAAAAGTGACAGAATTTGATGGTTTTGCTTTCATAGGCCACAGAATGACCCTCTGCTCCCTGTTTTACCTGGCTGCCGGTGACTGTGGCCTTCCTTAGGGCAAAGTCTCCCCTGTGTCCCAGTAATACCAACGCTATTCGTAGTCTTTGTTTCTGAAGCTGGGGACTGGGAAAGGACCCTTATCATAGACCTGCAGAGAGTGAAGCCACAAGGTTTTGTGCCGAGCACTCGGCATCTTGACGGTATTGGTTCTTCTGGTGGTGTTGGGTGCTTGTCAGACACCAGCTCGGCTGACAGTAATAAAGTGAAGCCCTTTTAATTTCCTCCCTGCAAGGCAGCCAGTTGACTATGTGCAACAGGCAAGGTAGTGACAGGGTAAGGGAGAACTCAGGCTTTGAATGCATAGTTTGAGAGACGATGGTTTTAGAGGTCTTAGCAAAGAGGGGGATTGCTTTCCTCCTTGCGTGTCCCATTATTTTGCCATTTTTATTTTAGTGTTTGGTTTGCATGCTTATTTCATTTGAAAACCTCATGCAGTCAGTCCCCAAGCCAGTCAAGCTGAGGCGGTAACATGAGCCCACCCTGCTACTGAAGCCTGCTGCTCTCCCCTATGGAAACTTGTTTGTCACAGGGAGGAAAAAAGAAGTAGCCCCAACTGAAACTTGAAATACCACATTACATGAGAGCAATTACCATATATGCACACGTGCACAAGCACGCATGCACACACACATGCAGAGAAATATATATATATACAGCTCACCATATTGTACTGTGCTACATAATTATTATTTTTCAATTGAGGAAAAATAAGCCTATGAAATGGAAGCTGGGACCCTTGAGTTTTAACAGTGTATTTGCCACTGATTTCCTGCACTCTGCTGGGCCAGTTATGTCCTTTTCTTTTTGCCCTTTTCCATCTATAAAATGGGAACAGACCTGCTTAGCAACTAATACGTGAGTGTTTATGAAGATCAAATGCAATAGATATCCTTAGTAATATTTGTTTTCTCACTTTTTAAAAGATAACACAGAA
This sequence comes from Gymnogyps californianus, assembly GCF_018139145.2. Taxonomy (NCBI): domain Eukaryota; kingdom Metazoa; phylum Chordata; class Aves; order Accipitriformes; family Cathartidae; genus Gymnogyps; species Gymnogyps californianus. The sequence goes on along the minus strand of NC_059474.1, from coordinate 37,059,923 downwards.
GGTTTTCAGAAGCTAAGAATTTGAATTGCTTCTCCAAAAGCCTTCAGGTTCCCTATGAATTTGGGCTGAAGCAGGGCTGTGATTGAAAGCTTGAACACATAAGAATCCTTTGTAATGTCTTACATGTACCTAAGCTTCTTTTTTGAAATTCATAATGTTAAATCAGTGCTTTTGAAATGGCTACTATTATGTTGCCAATTCCTGATAAGGAATCGTTAGATTAAGAGGGAGGCAGGATGCCTATTTTTGGTTTAGTTCAGACTTCTTTCCCAAGATCTCTATGGTCTATTCATCCAAGCCTCACCTCTCCCTCTAGTAATTCAAGAAAGAGATGGTACCTGTTGGACTTTAAACACCAAATGATAAAAATAATGCTTTATCTGATTCTCAACAAAAAGCTTCTGAATCAATGCTTTCCCTTAGAAAAAAAAAAAAAAGCTAGGGGTGAATAAAAAAAAAAAAAGGCGAAAAGCTTTGAAACCATCTCCTTTTCCTCTTCATCATCGATAGCAAGTGATCAGATTCCCATCAGTTCAGTTCCTGCTTGGAAGAAGTATTTTTCCTTATTCCTAGCAAGCTCCATCAGACTATTTCCATATTTCTTTTTACAGTTAGGCAAAACTTTACCAATGTGTAACAGGTAGGCAAAAATATTTGTAAATTAAAGCAGAATTTCCCAGTGGTTTCCGCCAAAGAAAATTGGTCCTCCCTGTTCCTGTTGGAACTGTCGGATTAAACAGCATATTTTTATTTATTTCAGACTGTGCTTATAAGGGTACTGTACTATTGTTCACCAAGCAGGACAGCCATTTGTGGCTGGGAACTCTTCTTTCCCTACCCTGCTCTAACATAGCCATATGAATCCAGACATTTATTTTCTTTTATTAAAAAAAAAAAGTAATTTAAAATGTCTAAGAATAAAATCTTGTGGTTTTTTTTTTTAAAGCCCTCAAATTTTAGCTTTCAGTTCATATGAAGAAAATTATTTTATTTCAGTTTGTAAAGCCCTCAAATTTTAGCTTTCAGTTCATACGAAGAAAATTATTTTATTTCAGTTTGGCCACCGCAGCAAAAAATCTATTACACTCACAGTTCTAGCTCTTTTTCCAAAGAAAATAGCCAAAACTTAAACTTGGTCTTTAATTATATATTTGATTCATCCCAGTAACAACACTTGACTTCAAACAATGCAAGAGCAGGAGGAAACTTGCTCTGAATTCCTCTCTTCAAACAGAAGAACTCTTTCAGATACCATGTCAGAAAACTTTAAGCTGAAACCGAACAAGGTAACTGTGAGAAGGCTGAATACAAGTTTTAGCTGACCACAGGAATAACGTCTCAGTACTGAGAGGAGGCCTCCAAAATTGCTTTTAAACAAATCTCCCCACATTTGCGAAGGAATGTTGACCTTGCCAGATGGATTGCGTATTCCTCTCATTCCCGCCTCCCCCTATTTTAATATGAAATAACTTTTCATAGTTGTAGGAGCAAATTATTATTTGCTTAAAATTATCACACAATGAAAATGCATCCTGTTATCTGTGCCCAAAAGTATGAACCAGTCTGATTCCTACAACTGATAAGTAGAAGATACCACGTGTTAATCGTATGTACTGTATTACTCTCATGACAATTCCTGCAAGTGTACAAATTAAATAAATTAAAACTACTTGAAAGACTTCTGTGTGCTGTCACTGGTTCATTAGTGCACAGCAAAGTGCTCGAAAAGAATTGGGATATGTGTGCTTTATCTGACAGTTGCCGAGCTATCCCCTGGTTTTTGATTTGATACTTGTTAGAATAGCTCTGAAACTAGACTCAAATATTTTTAGTTGGGAATAATGATGCAGAAAGCCAGCGTAAGGATCACTGTGGTCTTGTTTGTTCCCCCCCCCCCCCCCCCCCCCGCTTTGTTCTGTCTTTCTACTTCTTGACCTCATTTTTCCTCCTCATTGCTTATTCCTATTTGTCTCTTGTCTCATGTCTTTTTTAATGCAACAGATTGATATCTAGGGCTGTGTCTAGACTAGGAGAAAGGTTGAGTTTAGTTCAGCTGTAGGTTGAAGTTAGCTGGCCAGCTATATTCAGCCACTTCTTGACAGCTGGAAATGCACAGCCATTGTTCATTCAACTTTCAGACAGTGGAATAAGAGTTTATGCTCCTGGCTAGAATTTAATTTGCTTTTACATCTGGTACAACAGGTAGGTTTTTTAGATTTGATTTAGCTAGGTAGTGCTAACCAGTCTATCCCAACCTCAGCCTTCGATGAGAGAAGTTGAACGATTCTAGGAGTTCTCCATACGGTTTTTCTGGTCTGAGGGTGAAGACATGCTCTATTATAAGCTTTGCATAGGTTGATGAGCAAATTGCTAGATGAGTAAGTTGCATGATGGAAAATGTCTTATTTTTTTATTAGTGGAGCTCTAGGCCATTTTTTTTGCTCATCTTACTTTTTCCTGTTGCTACTAGTATACAAAGTATCAATGGAAACATGTCATTCTTGATGGCTTTTCACACAGTTGGAAGGAGATGAGGCTGAATGAGAAAAGACCCCATAGTATTTAATTTTCAACTTTCTTGCTGGGTTTCATTCACATAATTTCTACTCGTGTGAAAGGGATGGCTGCAGATGAAACCCTGAATCATTCTTTGGGGTGTTCTGCCCACAGTAGTATAGCCAGGCGAGCTGAGGTGGGTACTGAAGTGATTAACCCAAAGCTGCGCAGCAAGGCAGTAGAGGGATAATGTCTCAAGGTCCGCTGGCTTTGATGTTCAACTCATTCACCGATGGTCATCCCTTCACTGGTTCACCACTATTGAAAATTTTCAATTACTGACAAAATTACAGTCCTCCAGTTTTCCATGCTCTTAGAAATGTGACACAACCCACTGTAAGAAAGGTTAAATAATTACAAAAATGTAAATATAAGTAATTTATTGAATTTATTATTCAAATCCCTGCATTGCAGTTGTCTCCACTGGTAATGCTGGCACCACCTGACATCAAGTGTGCTCAAAGCTGCCTCGTGGTGGAGGAACCGAGTCTCTTCGTGCAGTTTTGGTTAACCAGAGTTTATAAAACGCCGCTTTCCTGGCGGCCTGGCCCAGTTCAAGATGGCGCCCTGGGTGTAGACGCATGCGCCACTGGGGTGAGAGGGTGGGTGACCTCCTTCCCACTGGCAAGGCGGGTAGGCCGGGTGTCCTGGATATCCTTGTGGGGTGCCGTGTTTGTCTAACGTGGTGGTGTGGCTGACCAGGCCCTCCTGGGGAGAGCCGGGAAGCGGTGGCTCTTCAGGCGCCGAGGGGGAGAGAAGGCGCCGCTGAGGGAGGATGCGCGGGTGAACCCCGCCGGCTCCACGCAGGGGTGCCCCGGGGATACAAACCCCTCCCGTCCCCCTTCCCTCCGCTGTATCGTTTCGCCCCGAGGCTGGCCCGGGACGGGAGCGGTGCCCGACGGGGCCGGGAGACGAGGCCCTTCGGGACTCGCCGCCACGGCCGCCCGGCCCTTCCGCTCCTTCCCGCCGCTCGGGGCGGCGCGCGCCCCTGCCCCCTCCCCATTGGCTGCCGCGGGCGGCGCCCAGAGCCCGGGCGGTGCGGGGTGCCCGGCGCTGCGCACCGCGCTCGGCGCCCGCCTCCCCCCGGCCCGGCCCGGCCCGGCGCTCCCCCGCAAGAGCCAGGGCCAGGAAGGAAGGACGGAAGGACGGAAAGGAGGCGGAGCGGGCGCGGACGGGAGGGGGCCGGGTCCCCCGCGGTGCACGGGGCTTTGTACGCGGATGCCTGCGAGCCGGCCTGAGCCCTGGCCGGCGCCGCACGGGGGAGCGCGGAGCCCGGCGGAGCCCGGCGGGACCCGCAGGCCGCGCCGGGACTAGCATGAGCCCGGGCGGCGGCGCGGCGCCCGGCGCTCCAGCAGCAGCTGCTCGCGGCGCGGCGGGGCGGAGGCAGGGCGGCGGGCGGGCCGGGCAGGCGGGCGGTGCGGCCAGCGGCCTCCCCGGTGGCCTCGCCCCCCGCGCCGGCCGCCCCTAGCGCGGAGCCGGCGGCGGACCAACCCCGGGGACAGGCGGGCGGGGGTCGGGGTCGGCCATGGCGAGGCGCGACGCTGCCGGGGGCTGCGGGCCGCTGCCAGCTGCCCGGGCGCCGCGGGCCTGAGGGGGGCGGCGGCGGGGGGGGTCGCGGCTGCTTCCGCCGGTCCCGCGGCCGGGAGAGGCGCCTGTGGGCCCTCCCTCCTCCTCCTTCTCCTCCTCCTCCTCCTCCTTCTTCCCTCCTCCTCCTCTCCTCCTCCCGCTGCTCCTACCGCCGCGCCGGGAGCTGCCGCCGCCTCCCCAGCGCCGGGCGCGCCGCGGTCGGGGTCGCAGCCGGCGGCCGCGGGGTTTTCCTCGTTTGTTTGGGCCTTTTGTGTCGCGGCTCACAGTTGGCTAAGCACGGCCGGGCTGAATCGGGCCATTGTTCGGGACCCCCGAGCTCCCACGCTGCACATCTCTCGTCCCCGACCCCCCCTTCCCCCTCAGCTCCCCCCCCCCCCCCTCGTTTTTTGCCTGAGAAGCCACATAACGTGCCTTTCCTCCACGCGAATCTGGGAGCTGTAAGCCGGACCGATTGCAAATGAAGTGTAATGCATTGTGGGACGTGTGTAAAATTGGATCATTCGAGGGGAAAAAAAAAAAAAAAAGGACGGGACCTGCGGCTGGCGCCCTAGAAGAGGTAGCGGCGAGATGCGCGCAGGTTGCGCCCCCGCGGTACCCGCGCTAGGCTGATGCCAGGCAGCGCGCATCCGGCGAGCCGCAAGGCCTGACCCATGCTGCGGCGGGAGGATTAGGCTCGGGCATCCTCAGGATGAAGAAGACGCGGAGTACGACCTTGCGGCGGGCCTGGCCTAGCTCCGACTTCTCCGACCGGGCCTCAGACCGCATGAGGTCCCGCAGCGAGAAGGACTACCGGCTGCACAAACACTTCCCACCAGCTTTTATTTCCCAGGCATCACGGGGCTACATGACATCAGGTTTGTAACATAATTTGTGTGCGCGAGGCTGGTGCGGGATGTATGTCTGGCCGGGGAGGCTGTATTGGTGGGTATGGAAGGGAGACTGCGACCGGGAGCCTAAGTTGTTATGAATAATGCAAAAAAAAAAAAAGCATACATCCTCCATTTTGTACCTCTGCAAGATTCACAGCGGGGCCCTTGCAATATGGTGTTTAAAATCTATTAGTCGAGTGAAATAAATGTACGAGAGAAACGGTCGTGCCTCTCTGTTGTGGAAGGGCAGAATAAAAATGACTGGGTGCACAGAGCATGGAGCCCTTTGCTCCTTTTGTGCGTAAAAGCATGTGCTGGATATTTACTGCTGCCCCACACGTTCCCCTTTAAATGCAGTTAACTCTAGTTAACTCATTGGGCTTTCATGCTTTTCCATTCTGGAAGGGAAGAGGGTCACCAGTGATTGCAAATGCTCTCGCCTTATTACAGGCTCTCAGGGTTGCAGCTGCATGTTTGCAATGGCAAAGCATGCTTTGGTGAAAATGACTGTAAACACATTTGTGTTTGTTATTTGAGGTGTAGAAGGAGACCAGACCTGTGTATGTGGGGGAACACAAACGTGCATGTTTATTTGTTTGTTGATTGCTTTCAAGGGAGGCTGTAGGGAAATAATGGACACTGCACCAACATGTTTGTGCATGGGAAAGAGAGAGCGCAAACAAAACAAAAAACAGCACAGGGAAAGGCAAGCATCGGCTTGGCCTCCGACGGAGTGCTGGTGTGATTTCGGAAAGCTTCAGTACTGTTAATGGAAGCTGCTCCATCCTGAAATGCATCTTAATGGCCTTGGAATTCAAACATTTCATAAACACCTGAAAGAAGACTTGGGAAAATGCTGATGGGGAGGGGGCTGGGGGCAGAAAATCCTGGAAACGTCCTTTGTTGTTCTGCTGCCTGCTTATTGTGATAATTGGACATAACGTTTCATTACTATGATGGCAAATTCCAGTTTATCATGAAGGCACGTTTTCCTTCTGAGGCTCAATTTAGGTTGAGTAGGCAGATTCCTTTAAAGGAGAAAAAGAGGGAGAGGGAGAAAATGAAGGTATTTATTATGCGTTTCTGAAAATGTTTCCAGCCCTGTGCCCTGTCCCCCCCCATTTCTGCTGCAAAGGTTGAGCCAAAGATTGTGGTTGTCAGTTATATGCTGACTTTCCTATCTCTGGCCCTAATAAACATATCTCTTTAGTCAAGATTGGTTTCTCATGTTTTAAAAATGTCTCGTGACTGTTCTTTCTTTAACGCTCGAGCACAGGGAAATAATATACATTTTATTGAAAAGTCTGCCCGTGTAAGAATATTGTGCTATTTTGGCAATAGCCGCTCTGATTTTTCCCTTTCCTGGGAAGCCACATATTGAGAGGAAATGACAAGGATAATTTATGCTTGAACAGCTGAAGAAGAGAAGAATGGTGGTGGTGGTGGAGGGGTTGTTTTGTTTCGTTCGTGCTGCAGGATGTGAAAGCGGCTGGAAAGCCAAATCTGTCCATACTGCGAAGATTTTTGTTGTTCTGCCTGAACGTCCTGATATTCCTACTGTAAGATACACTGTGTCAGTTCTGTTGAAGTCGGTACTTTAAGGCCTTTCTTTCAGCGTGGAAGCCCGTATTTAAAAGAGAAGGAGCTCACATGAGCATTTTGTGCCAAGCAGTGTGGGTTTTTGCTTGTTTTTAATTCTTCAGGGAAGCAGTCTGGCTCTGTAAAAGCTTTATCTTGGCAAGATTGGTACAATCCAACCAGACAGTCAAACACCAGTGATCTGCAGAATCAGATGTGTCACCCTGCATTTTTTGGCAGATACCTGTGTCCTTGGGCGGGGACGACGACTTAGATTTGTAATCTGCTGTAAATGTTTTAAAGTAATCTCCAGACCCCCAGAATACCGTGTTGATGAATATGCAGCACGTTGATTTCAGTTGCAACAACTGAAGAACAAATGTCATGTTTAGTTTGAGTAATTTGCTAAAGTTGTTGGAGGGAGAATACATTGAAAATTAAAATCAGCAAATGCTTGATTTTGGGGTTTTTTTTGGTTTTTTTTTAAAAAGACCCTCAACAACAACTTAGTAGGCTTTTAGCTGGAAATGCAATTGTTCTCTCTTGATGGATAGTTTCCACATTCATTTATTTTTAAAGGATCCTTATCCCCTGCCTTTCCAAATATTAGTTTTGGGAGGAATGGCTACTGTATCTAAACACTTTTCACTATTTGAAGGAAACTCTCTTCCTTGCAGGAAATCTATAGGAAGTCCTCTGGCATAAAAGTTGTGGGGATCAGGAATACAAATACATTCTTTGTCAACCAGAATGTTGCAGGGGGGAAAGCGTCCCGAAACACATGGGCTTTTCAGAGGGCTGCATTCTGTTTATCCAACCATTTAACCTCATCACCATTATCATTGTTGTGGTTCTCTTTTAATTAAATGCCGCATTGTTTGGCATGGGGGTGGAGGGTGGGAAAGAAACCTTGGGGTTTTGCCTCAACTACTCTGCTTAGGGAAATACGAAAAAGCAGACAGTCAAACGGCCTTCAGTAGGATGCTAAAAAGCTTGAGATGTTAATATTGAAGTATGCCTGAATGGGGTATGGAGAATCGTATAGATATTTCTTTCAGCGCAGAGAAGTACTGAATAATGGTGTTGCAGTCAGTGCTGTGGTGTTTTATTTGCGGAAAATACAGTCTCTAAGCAGAACCATGTTTATAATGGAAGTGAAAACCTCATGCTAGAGTGGTGAAGCATACCAGATTTTAAGCAGCCTTTTCAGTAAAACTGAGTAAGGACCAGTTTGATATTTGCTTGATTAGAAGCAGCATTGGTGGCTGGCAGTCACATTTTCAATGCTTGGGGAACAAACTGCCCATAATTATAGAAAATTGATGCAGATGCAATTCATCTGAAATTTAAAGATTGTTTGACAGATGAAGGGAGATGGAAGTAAGGAGGAAAAAAAGCAGGGAATTTAGAAAATCACACATTTTTACTGCTGAATAATCTCTTGATACATGCTATTAAATCGGCTGTACTCCAGGGTTTCTTTAGGCCTCCTAGCAACCGCTAGGTTCAAAGGCCATGCAAGGAGTTCATTGTTCATGCGGAATATTAATTTCCCAGTGGAGGACTGACTTGGAGAAAAAACACTGAAAAAGAAAACTACAACAATGTAGAGCTTTGACCTTGCATGAAAAGAGATGTTGAAAAGTTTGAATCCAATAACATTCATACACCTTACTGAAAAAGGGGAAATATACTTGAAGTTTTTGATAGATTGCTGCTTAATTGAAGAGAAAATAAAGAAATCGCATGAAACTGCCAAGCAGGATAAAACTTACTGAAACTTAGGAGGGCTCCAAACAGTCACACGAAATAATATGTATAACTTTTGAAACGTTGGAAGCTTCTTGCTTTTTTTCCCTTCTAAATAACAAAGGCAAATCCTGGATTTTGTTTTAGCGGAGGGAGGAACTGCACCCTGTGGTTGACCCAGCCGTTAAATGTTACCAGAACTGAGTAGCGCTCTGGAAGGAAATAATTTTTTCTGCAGCCTTTCTTGAGCTGCTTTAATTGAAGGTCTTGGTGTTGGAGGTAATGTGTCAGTTTGAGATGGGGGTGGTGTAGGGTAACAGTCTAGCACACACAGCGCGAAGGAATGTCTGAGGAGCTTTCTACAACGGTAAAAACTAATTCCAGAGCATGCTTATTTGAAGGTTACCTTCTGAAAAATTTGCAATTACTTTGTTGCTCTTTGCTATAAAATTTCCTTGCAGACATTTCAGTGCTCCAAAGTTGAAGGGTAAAATTCAGTCTCGGTGTTGCCCTACTGTTACTGGAGTTTGATTACCAAGTTGAAGCAGATGGGAAAGGAGAGAAGTATGTAACACTGCTATCCAACTGATGGTATCTGCGTGCAAATTAAAATTTGTAGGAGGAAAAGATATCTTCATTCTCTGTTTCAAGGATGTTTGATGGAAGGTCTAGGACTGCCACTTCAGCCTCCTTGAACAGTAAGAAGGATCTTGGGAGTCATCTGAGCAAATTTGAGAGTCCTGAGTATTTTTCTTTCTTTCTTTTTTTTTTTTTTTTTAGCTTGAACCTCTAACTCTAATAAAAATTAGTATTAGGAGATAACCATGCATGATCTGAAGAACTCAGTTTAACGTAACTGAGAAATGACAGATGCATGCAAAGCCCTGAACTTCGTTCAGTTCTCCTGTCCTTTAATTCAGTTATCTAAAGGAATATGTTCTAGCTTGAAAGTAGCTGTATTGTAATTAATATTTAATGGAATAATCAGTATTGCATCACCTTCTTTTTCTCTCAGTGTGGTATTAAGAAACACCTTCCAATTCACCTGCTTAACAGTAATGTGATCTCTTTGCCTCCCTGAATTCTGAGTAGTTTTAGGCTGTCTTAGACCGGACCCATTAATGGGATAGTAAAAACTGAGAGTGTTTAGGTGTCAATGGCTAGCAGGGCTAGCTTTGCCTCTTGGCTCCTGCTCCGTCTCCTTTGCTTCAGCCTGTGCTGACCTGGTGAACCCCAAGTGGGTCACTCCGGTCAATTACTTCAGGGGCTATGCTTGCTTTATTGCTTGGGAAGTTGCTCCTGGGCTCGGTGTGCCTTCCAGTCCCTTTTGGCCTCTGTGGCATCCACTTACCTTGACAGAGAAATACGAACTTTTCACTGCATCCTGGTCTGGGGAGAGGGTCTAAGTGTGCACTGTCTTCAGACCACAGACTTGGTCCAGGTTCATGGACCAGTCACTTTTGCGTAGTTTCTAGCTCGTCTTGTTTTTCCCCCTGGTTTCTTGCCTGAAAGAGTACAAAAGACAATCTTCTCTCTCTTCCTTCTGGAGAATCCTGGTTCTCACTCCTGCGGTTGCCTGTGCAGTATTAACTCACAGGGCTGTGCCCATGCCTGTGTGTTACACCACTGTCTCCACGCCTGGTCCTTTCCCCAGATACCAAGATATTTTCTGCATATCCATGACTTCACTTTTAGACCAAGCTGTGGACAGTGTCCTGTGTACTTGTGCATTCAGCTGACCAAACTGCGTTTGAGTACCTGTTGGTCTTCCTGGCTGCTGTGACCTATGAGCAAGGGGATCCAGAGTGCCTTTTTTGTTCATGGCATTAGAAGTAAAATCAAAGAGGTATGAATATAAGAAAGAAACAGAAGTCTCTGTGTGTGCCTAGCTTACCTAGACCTGTTAATGTTTCTGTCTCAGTTAAAAGCACTCATCCCTGCAGGGCTAAGTTTCAGGTTATTTTTCCTCCCCAGCCTCTGTCGCTGCTTGCACTCAAAGTCCCTGTGTTCTATGCTGGTTTGCTTGGACCTTTGGCCAGGTCGGGGTGCACAGAGGTGCTCCAGGATCAGGTCACCAAAGGGTGTCGTCTCATTGGCGTTTGCGCAGAGGTGTCAGTCTGAATCTGAATACGTTTCTAGGTGAGTTTTCCAGTAGTCCTGTGGTTGAAGTAATTTGTTATATGCACGCTAGACATCATGATAGCCTGCTGAAGATAAAGGAAGCTCCTCTTTCAAGAATAGACAAGGGTTCAGAACAAACACAGTACCAATTCATCACAAATAGCTCCCAGTCTTTCACAAGTGTGGAAGTTATACTCTGTCTTTGTTGGCAACATTTGATAAACCCAAAGGGTGTTGAATATCTTGCCATTTTGGAATTGAATAGCAGCCACATCTTTGCAAAATGCATTACTTGTTGGAGGAGGCTGAAATGTGAGGATTTTGCAGATCACCTTGGTTTAGCCCAGTGACCTGCTCAGCTGTGAGCAACAATAGACCTTCATTTGTATGCAGGAGAGTTCATCCCAGAGTAAACTACCATCTTTGTAACATTCTTTGCACAGTTTAAAGAGGTATAAGTACAATCAGGTATGAAGACTAAAAGGATGATATTTTGCTAAACACAATGTAGAAGTCCTCAAAAAATTGGGGGTTTCTTTTCAGTGTTCTGGGGAGCTTCTTTAGTGTGACTGCTTCATAACCCGTAGCAGGTTTTAGAATATCTCTGTGAACAGCATTAAAACCGAATCAACATCCTATCACCTAAACTCTGGGCCATGATTCAAGTAAAGCAGTGCTGAAAAAAATTTTCAGATACAATTACTCTTGGCTCCTTCTGAGCGTGCTTTTACCTGGTTGGAAGAGGCCAGACGGTATTAAAGCCATGATCAAAAATTGTCAGCTTATTTAGAACTTGTGTAAGAATTGCTAAATAGTGCAATATTAATTGTGGGTTTTTTCCTTGAAAAGCGTGATACATTACATTATTTTAAATTATAAAGCTACCATCAAATTATCAAAATGGGATATTTGATGGTTTTGGTGGAGTAGATGTAAATCTGAGCCTAGGAATATGGGTTGCCCTTTGTAAGAAGTATGTAATGAATACTTCATGCAATTCTGCCAATTCTGGGTTTAATTTTCACCAGAAAAAGGAGAAGGAGTAGTAACCATTGAAACTGAGACCTGAATGCCTGAACCTAACCAGAACGCTTTCAGTTGTAGGTCTTCTTTTCTATGGGGGGGGGGGAAGTGTATGAAAGTTGTTTATACCTACTGGCTTGCTTTTTTTCAGCACATTTATCGAGTTGGCTGCTCTACTGATGCTGTTTTGTATCTCACTCTTGGATAAGATATAGGTGCTGGAATTATCTTGCTTGGGGCGGGGTGAGGGGGGGGAAGAAAAAAGGAAGACCGGGCTTTACAGGAAGCATATTTGAGCGTGCGGCATGATGGAGTGGGTAGAGCAGTCTAGTTTAGACAGAGCCCTGGGCTCTACTGGCAGCTTTTAAGCAGTCTGCAAAAGGTAACTGAAACAAGAAAACTTGATTTTCAACAGGCTTGAATTCATTATAAAAAGGATAGCAAGTTTCCCTTTTCCTTCCTCCAAAGAGAGATTAAAGTCACTGGGTTTGAAAGTCAGGAGGTGAGGGAGGTGTTCCCAGTTGTGTCAGTGGTCATCTTCGTTTTCCTGGGCGCTTTAACTGTTTCTGCAGTTCCCTACACTTAGATTGTAATCTGTTCAGTAGGAGAACTCTCTCCTTTATTTTGTACTGTAATATTGCCAATCACAAAAAGGTCCTATCTCAACCCAGGCCTTGAATTGGTAACGGTGGGTAAGAATGAAGATCCAAAAATAAGTCTATTCAGTGTGAACAGACCAGTCCTCATTCTGCAAGCGAAATCCTGCATTCAGACCAACCTTTGGAAGCCACAGTGTTCATAAGAATTTTCCATCTCGCCTTCCTGCAAGCTGAAAAAGAAAGCCTGTTTATAATACCAGCAGTAAATGATGCGGAATGATTGTTATTCAGTACTGTTATCACTTCTACCTTGTCAACCAACTGCTCACAACCCAAAGATAGTTCTGTTTTTCATCAAATTGTAGATGATGTGATTCCTATATTTTTAAAAGCATACGAGTGGTTCTTGTTACTTCAGTGGGAAATGCTATCTGCAGGAGATAGCTGCAAATGCACAGTTTATTAGAAATTTCAAGTTGTGGTGTTGAAAAAACAGATCTCGATGGTTTTATTGGATCTGATAGGGTGTGAAAGCAGAAGACAAAAGAGGAAGAATGAACAATTTATTTGAGGAACTGCTTTTAATTTGTGGGCTTTTATGTGGACCTATGATTCTTGAGGGTAGGGATGGCCTGCATATTGCACATGGATTTCGGGTATTGTGAGAAAGAATGAATGAGAAGTTGATCATATTTATACTTGGTCTTTTTATTTAATGAAAGTAGCAAGAAGAGAGACAGCAGAGGCATCTTGTAAGTCTTCCATTTTGTATCTGTCTTGTAAAGTTACTCCTAACTTTTGTTTCTGTGTGATCCATTAGAGGTATTGGTGGCTAGGCAGTACATTGCACGCTTTAGCTTTCAGCTGAAACGATTAAGCAGTAACTGCTTCTGTTTAGCAGTTTTTCTTTACAGAAATTGTCCAGATAGCCTAGATGAACTGTAGCCCTCTCTCTTCCTTATGCCTTACTAACCAGGGGTTTTATTTTGAAAAGTATGTCTAACAGTAGAGTAGAATAGACTCCTGGACACTAATCGTCATCTTCCCAAACGTGATGGAGAATGCAGCTGCAGTTTGGCTGGGATGGTGGAACTGAAGCAATACGAGAATCTCTTCTTCAGTTTGGGTACTGTGCTCAGCGTGTCCATGAAGCATCTCGCACACCCGTTCTTGAGGTGCCGATAGCGAGTGGAAATCTGCATTTAGTGATCTCAAAACACCTTTTCCAGCTACTATTTTCTTTCCTAGCTGTATTGTTTAAAGAAAAAAAAATGAATGGCCCTTTGTAGTGAATTTGACCTCAACATTTTGAGGCCCGAAGAGTATAATAGACAATTCAGAAATACTTACTTAATGTGGCCTGGAAAAGACAAAGTACAGTCTGAAAGCTGAGTTCATCATAACACAGGAAGCTGTGCTGGGAGAACCTAGATTATATAAACTAGTTTTCTTGCCCATTTGTGTTCTTTTAATTTCCTCCATAATTTCCTATGAATTTCCTGTTGACGACCTGTGACCTAGTTTCAAAGATGAACTTCTCGCCAAATGTGATAACTTTTTAAATGCCATAAATTGGACCGTTTATCTTATAAGCCAGTAAAGATGCTGTACTAAATTTCATTGTGGTACTTAAATTTGCCTCTTAAATTTTCACAGCGTTTTAGAGCAAAGTACCATTCTTCATTTTCATAGGATGTTCTAAATTCTGCTCTCCTGAGAACTTACATTGGATCATACAGTGACCTGGTTTTACTACACGTAAGCCTTAAACTAAATATTTTTTTAAACAGGGTGAAGCGGAAATATTTTTTACAAGGTTTTCTTAAGATTTGTGTGCTTTTAGGTGTAAATGCTGCTTGTCTGGCTGGGTGAGTAAAGGGAACAAAAACTTCAGAGGAAAGGATTTATTGGCTTTAACATTACGTTTGAAATAGCTGCAACCCCCACATGTAAATTGGGCATGTCTGCAGCAAACCTCTTGAGAGACAGAAGGCAGATACCACTGGCCACGGGAAGTTCACCCAAGGCCCAAGTGGTCCCTCAGCCTCTGGTGTTAACTTCAGGGCAGGTTTTCTGACGCAGGGACGGGATCACAGGTGGGAGCAGCACAGCTCACCGCTGTTAGTTCACGTGCTGATTCCCTCCCTTTGCACTAGTCCAGTCCAAAATTATGAACAAAGGAAATCCACCTTTGGGGAATATTTAGGGGTTTCTAAGACGTTCCTAGGTCTTTAGTCTCTGCTTTCATTGTGGATGGATGTAGTTACTTTCTTGCTCTTTAGATACAAATGTTTTACAGTTGTACATGTTATATTGGTTTGTGATGGAAGTTATGAAAAATCTTAGGGAAATTATGGGGAGTGGTATATATGTATACACTTAGTCAATAGGATCATTGTATGGAAGTACTGTGAGACCAGAGCTCAGTGAAAATCATTCGGGCTTCCGTATGGGACAAGTCCTTCCATAGGCATTGAATTTCAGGAGTGAAATCTTGAAATCATATTTGCATGGGATGTCTACATAAGAATGGATCCAGCTGGAATATTTTCACAGAACACAGAAGCAAAAAATGGTTTTCTGCATTTTTTTTCCAGCCAGCTCTAATGAAGTCTCAGTTTCTGAACAACTTTTTAGAACTTCTCTGGAAGGAGATATAACCATCTCTAAATGAAACATTTTGCGGAACTTTTTTTTTTACTAAAATCACGAGGTGTTTTCCTTTGAGTCAATCTTAGGTTCAGTCTGTATAATTATTTTAATTGCAGAAATATTCTCCAGTAACCATGAGTGTAAAATTCAGGCACGTTTTGGAAACCTCATTTTGAAAACCACTGTTTTAACTACCTCTTTTCACAAGAGGGTGAAGTAGCTATGTAAGGTATTGTTTATTTTAGACCCATGTGCAATAACTTTTCATCAGATACATGGTCTGCCATATTGCCCTATGCAGCACAGTAAAGCATAGTTTATGTACGTTTATTAAATTTTGTATGTTGCAAACCTGTGTTCTGTGCGTGTGTGCTCATGGTTATACATGCACGCTAAGTACCCAAGGGTCCGATTCTGTCCTTTAGTGGGAAAAGTGCACAAATTTTTGATTGACTGTTCAGGTAGGAAACCTTAATTCCCAGCCGTGCTACTTCCCTGAATGATGCACGTACCCGTCTCTCTTGCACCTATTCTTTGCCTACATCAGGGAATTGGAAAGGCTGAGGAGGGCATAGCTGTAACTGCTGAGTAATGCTCCCTTTTAATTGAAGTCTGCCTTTCAATAAGGGCCATAGATTGGACAGCTAGAGAAACTGGGGCAGGCTTACCAGAAACAAGGGCGGGTGTCATGGCAGCGAACAAAAAGAGGAGTTGTGGGCAGAGTTGCTGTTCTGTCAGAGCAGGCTTGTGTTCTTGCGTCCTGGCCATGAGAAGTATGCTTCCCCAGCTCCCCTTTACATTTCAGTTTAAGTCGTTTAACTCACTGGATTTAAATCAGTACCATTGCTCCTTCACTTGCGTGTGTCTGAGCTCATTTCAAAGGCTAATAATTGATAAAACTTTTTTCTGCCTATCAGATGATAATCTCATTCAGTTTTCATCCCAGTGCTGATTGTTCCAAATAGAGCAATAGGCACGCAGCAGTACAGTGCACTCAGTTTTTCATCGTTACCCCTTTTTATCCTAACAGTGTTCCCTTTTTCACATCTACAAGAAATGTACTAAGTAAAATGAAGTGTTTCACTGTAGCTTGCATTTAGAGTTAAATCATGAAAAGGTAAGTTAAAAAAGTTGAGGAAAAAAGCTTTACCTGCCTGTGTCATCATAATTCATTCACTAGTTGATGGGGCAGTTGAATAGGGTGGTGTATTTCAAGCAATGAGAAAGCATACACAATTATGTTAATGTTGGATTTTACTCATAGATTGGTGTCAAACCAAGCTCTGTCAATACTAGGTGTGGCAAAATTGTCTGGTGGTGCAGCTGTTCTTGGGAAGTGTCATTTTATCTCTGGTGGCAAATTAACTTCAAACCCAGCTTTTCACATCAGAGCATTTGAGCTGTGTTTTGTACTCCTAAACGGATGTGTGTACGTCATTGCTGTGCATAACGTTGGGAGGGCTATTTTGTTATGGGGGAGCAGCAAGGAGCAAAAAAATCTAAAAACTGCTCTGGTATACATTGCCATGCAGTGACAGTTTTGGATGATGGTTTTCCAGCAAGACCTGGAAGGAGTGTGGAAAATTTTCCTTTTTTTACCAGAAGTGAGAACCCAAGAGTGGCCGTGCCAGTTAAGACCCAGGTCTGTCTTGCCCGCTCTGCTGTGTCCAACTGTGACCACAAACAGGTGCCCAGGGAAGTGGAAGAAGAGAGGAGTGTGTGTGGTGCTTCCCCTGGCATGCTTCCCCACCTCCAGCTGGTTCAGGCAATACGGTTTGTTTAGCAATCCTCAACAAGTTTCTCTTGCAGCTATATTCTGTGGTACCTGTGGGAATATTAGGGGAGTGACAGCTGCTCACCTGGTATACAAGGAGCTGCCCTGTGGCAGACCCAAGTTGTGTGCATTATCAGTACTAAACTTGCATTAGGTCTCATCCTGTCCTGTTTTGCAGCATTTCTCGGTAATGAGGAATATACGCACATGTGAAGAAGGTTTAGAGGCTCTTGGTGTTTTTGGTGGTGGAAGAGCAGCAGATCAGCTGTTAGGTCAAGAGGCAACATCAATCCTCTCTCTCCAAATAGAACACACAGAAATTCCAGATTCCTCTAACTGGGATATTAATAGTATTCACGTCATCACACATTCTCTTCTGAAGTCATGAAAGAAGCATTTGTTAATATTTCTGTAATTCCACTTATTCCGTCTTTCATTTAGTTTTATTCCCTTAGTTCCTGCCTTTCCTTCCCCTCTGAATTCTGGGCATCGTGAGCCGTCTCATCTTGAAGGTGACACATGCCTAGATGAAAGGCTTGCATTAAGCAGGAGTTTCTTGTTATATCAAACTCTCGACATTCCAAAAATGTCAACTCCTGATTCACATTGCAGGCAGGATCTGGTGCCAAGACATTAGTCGTTTCCAAGTCTTCCGCTTATTAAGAAGGCAGAACTGCTGTTTCAAGACAGAGTTGTCCTGAGAAAATACTGCAGAAGTGGATCCTAATGTTTCATGTCTCCAACGTATCCCCTTTCCTTATTTTGGAGGCATTGGCTGGCTCACAAGATTAATCCTGGTTGAGAGGTAATTGTTCAGCTAATAGCTAAAGGCCATAACTTTCCAGCATGGCTTCCTGAGCTTGTGACACGTTGGGTGTCTCAGTGAAAGCGTTGGTTTTCACAGGAGCCAAACATTGAACATCTCTGAAGGCTGGTAAATTGGACTGTGCAGGTTTCAAAATCCACATATCTGGATTTGCATCTGGGCCTGAACTGACCCCATCCATGTGCTTGGCAAACAGGCTGCCTTTGAAAACCGTGGCAGAGCGTAGAGCTGAATACCTGTCCGGTCGCCATCATCTCTCTCCAGAGCTGCCAAAGCGTCGATCAAACTTATGTCCCCAAGCTGTGTTAGTTCATAGACCACCATCATAGAAATATGTTTTCTGAAATAGATTTCAGGTGTGCTGTGTAAATGTGGATGGAGACGGCTGCATGTGGTGGTTCTTCCAGTGATGCTGTGTGTGTGCCGCACGCGGTCCAGCCCTCCCAAGGGACGCTGTATGCACATTCAGTGACGCTCCTGGGAATCATCTTTTTGCTGTGTACATGCAAAATAATTTTACTGCACGTGCTGAGTGGCATAATATATAGGTTATATATAATTTTACTTTATACTTATGTTCTTTTTAAGACTGCTGTCTTTAATCTCCACCCTTCTGCTGAAGTTTTTATATTCCACTTGTTAATATAGCATCAGAGCACATCCATTTCATATATTCTATTTGAGGAGACTATATTGTATACCAGTGTGAGTGTATTTTGTTTATGGTTTGTGTACGTCCGCAGGTGTTTAATTTAGGTGTGCATGCTGTTAGTAATTGTAATTGATGTTGCAGATGTGTTTCCTAGCAAGACTAAAATATACACATCGTAACAACAATGCGAATGGTAGAAAACATAGGATGCAAAACAGTAAAAATTATTAAAAAGTGATGAAATTTTAGTAATAGACCAGTTTAAAAAAAATTAAGAATTCACTCTCAGCAGTCTTTGAATCTGTGACTCCTTGTTTCATCTGCAGAAGTGTTGTTAACCACTGTTGTAGCACTGAGATTCTCACAGGAGATTGATTTTTGTCCACTCCAGTCCGTGATCTAATCTGACCATCTAGTGGGTGCTTAATCAGAGTAACTACAAAGTAGATGATTTTAGAGTCTGAAGTTACTATTACATATTAAAAAATTTAGCATTTTAAATTCTAGCGCACAATAAGAACATACCAAATGTCCCTTACAAGACCTAAAACCTTTATTTTGTGAACTCTTGAAAAAAGTATGTGCTTTTAATCTGTATTAGCTAATCTAGAAGCAACAGCAAAGGTCAAATGTTAAATGTTTAATTTGGCTTCTCTAATTGTAGGATCATTGAAAATGACCTGATAGACCATGGGGTCAGATTCTTCTTTGTATACCAGTGCAATTCTATTGATTTTTAACTGAGTTGTTGCTAGTTTATTGTAGCGTGAGAGCAAAAGCAAGGCCTTTGAGTCCATTGCTGGCAACGGTAGAATAGTTTCTTTAGACAGAGCACCAGGCAACAAAATTGGACTTCACTTGATGGTCAGGGAAGACCAAGGACCATTTGCAGTATGAAAATCAGCACACTTTAGTCCTCTGTTCGTTAGTGGTGTTGGTTTATTCCTAACTGTCTGGTTTAAAGGGAGATATTAGCGCTCACATTGAGTAATACCGTATCTTTGCAGTAGTGTCACCGAAATGAACGGTGTTACTACTGTGACAGTGGTGGTCTCAGTCTGGTCTTGTATGTGCATGTAGGCTGGTGATCCCCTGCTTGCACAAGGGGCAAAAGGGGACCTAGAGCTCTTGGTGCTCAGGTGGAGGCGAAGGAGAAGACCCTGGGGCACTTGCAGCAAAAGCATGTAGGTGAGGGAAGGGGAAGAACTGGAGCCTAAAGAGGTTATTGCTGAGTATTACTTGCAGACGATCCTAAAATCAGGGCAAGGTGCCAGATTTTGTGGTAAGATGTCATGCCTTGCTGAAACGTGCTATGGTGTGACACCATAGAGTTTGCCTTTCCCTCCTGTGATCCTGAGTTGCACCTCGCTGTCACTGCAATATGACCGTCCCTCCCCTTGATTTTACCGACAGTTTGGAGGACAGGGAGTTGGACCAGAGGCTCATATTTAAGTGAAGCAAGAGTGAAGCAGGCAGAAAACTCAAGTGTTCAAAGGGAGATTTCTCTGCGTGGAGGCTGCAGGACTTTCCCTGGTAGTTATTCACAACTAACTATTAAAGCGAAGAAGGCCAGGAAGTTTTTGTGAGCTGTGTTTTCCCATCACTTTCTTTCATAGAGCTTCTCTCCCTTGTGGGTACTCTGATGGTTCTTTGTATGGCTGAGCTTTGGCTTCAGTCTTTCCTCAGTACACCTTGTGATGGGTCACCAAAATTTGTGGGGACATATATAAGACCTTTGAGACTGCTTGCGCTCTGTCAAATTTGTTTGATACTGTCCAAGAGTTACAATGTGAAAAAACTGACAGTGCAGGACTGAGAGAGCAAGCAGTGTCACACCATGCGTTCCATCATGAAACCAGACACCCCAAAAAGTCTACAAACATGTCTCCTAGAAATATATGGGGGCCCTAACTTCAGAATATTTAATTTACTTAATAGTTAAATTATAGAGAAAATATGGTTAAACCCAAAGCATTTTATTAAGAGCCAAAGGTTTGTCTTGTTAATCCCAATTTCAGAGCTCTTCACTAACAAATTCTTTTAAGATTTTCCCCCTGCCTCTTCAGCAGTGGAGAGGAATAAGCTGGGTAACTGCTAGAAACCTGTAGGCTATGCTCTTTGTTGCAAAGCATAAGTGCCCCTTTCTACTTTGGAGGTAGGATAATTTATTTAATTCAGCATCAAGGGGAACCCTGCATGTGTAAATATTAAAGGAACGGACCACAAATAAAGTTGGAACATTCAGCAGCATTTCACAACTCTGAAATGAAGTATATGAAGTGCAGTGTTAGCAAACGTTTATATAAAACATGCTACGGTATTACATTGAACAATTATACCTCTCTTATCTCAGGCACTTAATCTCTAGCTAAAGCCAAGTGGCTTGCAGGTTTCAATTGCTCAGTATTTTTGAAGTCAGTGTGGTAATGAAATATGCTAAGCAGCTGGGTTCTATGTGTGAGCATTTTGGGTATTTTTTTTGGCCTGACTACTTTTATCTTTGAAGACACAAAAATAATGTAGTCAGAAGGAAAAGGCCGAAGTCTAATGAGTTTAATTGCAAAGAGCTGACGTTCGTAGTTGCATTTAAACCTTCTCTTTAGCATTTGCATCTCAACTTCACCATTTTTGGAAGTCTTTTGTATAGAAGTATTTATATTATATGAGTGTAAATCCTGTGCCCCCCTCTTGTCACCTCTTTCACAGCCACAAAGGGCTCTGATGACAGCGGGGTTGCTGTTCCCATGGTCAGGGGCAGGGTGGTACAGAAGGAGCTGATGGCCTGCCACCAAGTCTTTCTGACCAAATGTTTGTGAATGGATGGGAATAGTGTAAGCTAATATGTTGGATGTCTCATGGCTCCTGCTGTGTTGTATACCTGTAAAAGCTGCCTGAAACCAGCTCAGAGCAGCACTGAGACTATATCAAGGCATGGCTTGTTTTTAGAGATCTAGAAATCATAGTTATGCTCAGATCTTTCTTGGTACACGCGGGTTCGTTGTATTGGTTTTGTTCTGTGAAGAGCAAAAGCCATAACCTGCTTGTGTTCAGATAAGAAGTTCATGTTTGCTGTATAGTTTAAAATGGCAGAGATTTTTTTCTTTTAGCGTGTGAACCACAAAAGTTGGAATCTTACGTTGCTTGTCATCACTTCCGTGATTACAGAAGACAGTATCATCTCTTGTTTGCAATGATGTCTCCATTGTGATTGCAGCTATAGTTTACATGGAGGAATAACATTAGGGAACAAATGAATATTGGCTTTATAGGTTTTCTTAGGATAGTTCATCAAACAAGACCAGCCAGCTCTGCATGTGACATTACCAAATGCTGTGTGGCTCACCAGTAGAGCAAACCTCGGAAATACTGCGGTCTGGCTTTGGAGGTCAAAGGTGGGATGTGCTTTGTGGTGGTTCTCAAAGTATCAGCAGTACGGTACAAGTGGAGGTGTGGTTTTTATGGTCTTAACAGTAAGTGCACATGCTTTTAAGTGGTTTCTTTTTGATTTCACATCTAGCACTCCTGAAGTTCCTATGCTTCTCATCTTGACTAATCAAAGGTTCACTTTTTTTTTTCCCTTCCCTTACTTCTCAGTCTCTTCACTCTTCCCTTTCACTCCCCACGTTGCAGTTGGGAATAAGTAGAAAGTTCAGTGTCAGAATTCCTGAATTTTACTCCGTGTTGGGACCAGTGAAGCCAAAGAAGCAGGTGGTACTTTGTAGCCAAAGAGAGAGAGAACCCAGCAACTTGGTGGTATTTAAGCGCTGGTCCGTAGCTTCTTAATGCTGCCTTTCATGTTTAGCAGTACTTTGCCAGCTTCCATGTTGTGATTTTTTTACTGCCCTTCTAGCCTTGCCTCTCCAGGCATTGGTCAAGTGGACGTCAGGTCCACTATGACATTTTAGAAATTTTGATCATGCCCTGGCTCTTGAGAGAAACAGCTTAGCATCAGTTTTACAAAGGGGAGTTGAGTCTGCCTGGAGGGAGCTGAGTTGTGGTACTTAGAGGAGCAGCCAGACAAGTGAGAGTGGAGAAATAGCTGAGGAACTCTGAAGGTGAAAGTACTGATGTGTGAAGGGATTATAAACTGTGTTTTTGCAGGATTTATAGCCATTTTTTTCTCCAGATGTCACTGACAAACCTTCCTCACGCCAAGAAAACAAGTTGTATTTTAGATTGTGTCACCAAGAGAAAGAGACTGTGTTTTTATTTCTTTCCTTTATTGATATCTTAAAATGTCCTCTGAAACACCTTCAAACATCCCAGGACCATTGGTGTCCTGACAGTGAATGGCAGGCAGAATGAACTATTCTGAGTTATT
This sequence comes from Gymnogyps californianus, assembly GCF_018139145.2. NCBI lineage: Eukaryota > Metazoa > Chordata > Aves > Accipitriformes > Cathartidae > Gymnogyps > Gymnogyps californianus. The sequence continues at coordinate 37,037,616 of NC_059474.1, read as the reverse complement.
TCCAAAATAAAGCTTTTACCTCTTCCTCTGCACTTTGCCAGCAACTTTCAGATAGTTTCCTGTGACATTTGTAGGAAGTTTGACCTGTAAAATGTCAGCAAGTATGAGGAGAATTTCAGAAAACCAGATTAAGCTGCTGATTCTGAGCTAGCAGCACATCTGCTTTACCTCTGGTTCTCTCAGATGAGAGTCCATCTGTGCAGCAGCAAGACGTTTTTGCTCCTGGCCTTCACCCTGAGACCCTCCTGCTTTTCTTTCACCCTCACCTCTTCTGGGGTCTCTGCCCCCAACTGATGACCCTGCTTTCAGGAAAGGTTCCTTCCCACAGCTTTGCTTTCTGCTATCATACCGTGTAGGCAGAGCTTGAAGTATGAGACTTTGAAGGTTTCAGGAAGCAAGACCAGGTTTGTTTTTCCAGGGAATCAAAACAGAGCTCTGACTATTCAATATAAGCAAGGTATCAAGACCTATTGGATTTTGGGGTACTAGCAATTGCTCTTCAAGTTACTTACTGTGAATATTAAAATACTGTAATTGGAGAGAGAATATTTATGATTTTTTTATTACTAGGTGGCGTGTATATATGTGTTGTCTCTATACGGATACATTTACTTGCGCCCAAAAGTAGTGGTACTTCGCTCACACCTAGTCAGGATGTCTTACTGGGATCTATACAGTGCATTCAGGCCAAGCTTAATGCAAATCAGAGCATCTTCTCAGTAAAAATGCAACAAGAAGTCGTAGCAAATTGGATATATTTTGAGTTTTTCTTGCTACCTTTTATTTAAAAAACAGCTTAATTTAAAGATCAAAACCAAATGTTGTGCACTGATAATTGGCATGGCTTGTTTTGTTATTTGTGGGTAAGTTGTTTTGTTGTTTTTGCTGCTCTGAAGCCTTAGAGTTTGGGGAGAGAGAAGGTAACTGTTTATTTTTTGCACAAGCAATGTGATATTTTGGCTTCCAAGATGATAGTGGTATGTTGAAGTAACAGTTTAAAACTAGAGGCAAATACATATTTGTTGTGTAAAAGTCACTAGCTGACAACTGTAGTAAAATGATCTTGAATTTGTTGTCTTAACTTTATATAGCACGTAGCAAAGAAACTTCATCCCAGAAATATAAATTCAGGTGTTAAATGATCTGGGATGCTACCTTTCCCCCATTCTTAAGCCATTCATTAAAAAAAAGGAAAAGAAAAAAGAAACTAAGAGTTAAGGTTGAAATACTATGACCTTCAGTCTATCACTCTTCTGTGCAAAAAAAATATTTTTTTTTTTTTAAATCACGTGGCTCACTTATGTTGCACTTAACATTCCAGTGGCAAGAGTACTTGTTCTAATTCACAGCATTCAGTATTTTAAAGTAGTTTAGTCAGACACTTGTATTTGAACTAAAATAAATAGGCATATGGCAAGTGGAAGAACATGTAATCACTTTGCTGCCTCAAAATTCTTTTGAGGTCAAGAATTTGAAAACAGGAACCTATAGTGCTGCTTGTGAACACAATAGGAACAGCTGGTGCTCAGCACTTTTGAAAATGAGGTCACTTTATTCTTGGTTGAAATGTGCAAAATGGGTCATCTGGGCATAGGCTTAAGACAAAGGCTAAGCACGTGGCCATTGATAACCAGGTTGTCCACATTTCCCGAACTAGTTGGTTAAAAGGATTCAGTTAAACAAGGGAACACTGGGATAGGTCTGCATTTTCCCCAACTTTTGGAAGCATAACTCCCACTAGAAAACAAATCACTGCCATATATTTTCAAAGATCTGCTTGTCCTAAGGATGACATCATCCATATTTTCCACGGTCACCCCTCCCTCTTGTGCCTTTCTGCTCGTCCTTCACATAACCTACTTTAGGAAACACTGCTCTGTTGTACAGTCCTTGGGAACACTGCCTCTCCACCAGTCTCAGCCCTGGGACTTCCTTGGTCCTGCCAGCAAAACAAAGGAGAAAATCCCACACATGTACAAAACCCATAGCATCATCAGCAAAATCTAAAGATGCATTAGGAAAGATAACAAGAACTCTACTTAGATTTGACTGTTGAGTTTTCATTATAAATATTCTTTTCAAAATATACGTAAGTTGATAGGATTAAGGCCCAGATTCTGCACTTTTGGTTAATTGAACTGCTGTTGCTAACACATCTAAGGTGATGGTACGAGTCACAGGATACAGGTATATGGGAGTTTGCAGATTTGAGACCCGATACTGATTGCTGTTGACTGTTGCATGACATGCATCAGAAGTTTAGCATGAGAACTGATACATATTTTCAATAGGAGTGTGCAGGTCTTGGATTCCAGACCCTGTCTCCAGTCATCCCAGTAGCCTGTACAAATTGGCATCCGTCTGAACACCTGGAGGGTCAAGATCATAGGAAAATTCAGATTGGAAGGGATCTCAGGTGATTATATTCCAACCTCTTCCTCGTGAATACAAGCTGTTCCTCTCAAGTGGAGCTGAATATTTGTGCACAAACAATGATTTTTAAATTAAAGTAAATTCTGTTAATTTAGTTGGGGAATAGTACATGCAAATCTCACTGGCCTTAAGCAAAAGCTTGAAGCCCATGCTAAAATAAACTGCACCTCTAATTCAAGGACTACCCGTTTTTGTCATTAATGATCTTACCTAGAAGTGCATTTTGTTAATCTAGGCTTGTTTTATGCCATTTCTTGCTTTAATTGCAAAAATACTGATTTTGTTGATTACCTAATACTTCTGTATCATTGTTCTCATTTTTTGTGCCGTTTTGTGTCCAATTGATGGAATAACCCAAGAAAGCATGTAGTGACATTATCAAGAATGAACAAAGCAGAAGGAAAAATAAATGTTCTCAAATCCTGTGCATTTTGCCTCCTGAGGTGGACCTGTGCTAGAGTTAGCCAGGGCTGCATCTCATAGCTAGCACCAAATTTCAGATGTGCCCATGAGAATGGTTCTCATTATTTTATTATTGTTGTAAATTTAATTTACTGAGGCAGGCTTGGTGATTGCCTTCATACAAGTGAGGTAATTTGCCTGTCTAAACCAAGCTTACATTTTGTCTGGTTTTTAACAAGAGCTGTCAAAAAGAGCATGGAGGAAGATGACAAAATGGTGATAGCAGCAGTGCAATGAATTCCACACTGGAAAAGCAGAATATAAGGAGGCAGCTCTGTGGCTGGCAAAGTGCAGCCAGGGCTGAGCTGGGATATCAGCACACATCGTCGCAGAACAGAGTGTTGCTTGTACGACATGTTTGTTGTAGGTTTGGTTTTGAAAAGCGTTTCTCTTCCATCGAAGAAACTTTCATTGAACTATACATATGATGTGATAAGTATTCAGTGGCAACTAAGTAGTTAATATGAAGATGCATAACGGGTTGGGGTTTTTTTTCTCTTTACCACAAGGTCTTGGATATCTTTCAGCAGTCAGAAATACGATCTTGTGATACCACGTGGCTTTACTACTTTCAGTTTCACCAGTAGAGGAAAGCACTTAAAAAGCGAAGCATAGGATTCCCACAGTGTCTTTCTGTTTCCAAGGTTTGCCTTGGATGAATCGCTGCACTGAAGAGTGATTCATCACTAGCCGGGAGATGGAACGAGGGTGGCTGGCATAGCAGACAGAAGCAAAATTGTCTGCTGGGCGCCCAGATGAATGGGCTGTGTCTGGAGGAGCAGTGGTGGTGTCTGTCTTGTTTTCATGTCGTGAATTGTATCTCCCTTTTGACTTCATCCCAAGTTCTAGTAGATGGTTTTTGGGTCATGAGGGAGACTGCTCCAGCTTTTGCAATCACTGTAATTGATTCTTGCTTTGCAGAAGAGGTATTTAAAGGGTAACAGTAGTATTTACTAGTCATTCCACAGTGCATTTTGTATTTCATTTCAGCCTCAGTTGAAATTGTTGCTGAACTAATAAATGTAACAGTTTGTAAGTTACTTGTCTAGGATTTCACATGTAGTCATTTCTGTGCTCCCAGGAGTTGCATGCTAAAGAAGCTGCGTATGGTGTGGGTTCCGTTTAGGAAAGAACCATTTCTGGCATCCTTGCAGTATCTTTTACATGACCATGTTTTATTTTCTTACTCAGAGCTGAAAGGCTTGTGCATGTGTTATATGCATGTGTTATATGGATAAAACTATTTGTGTGCCCTGTAATAATGCAGCAGTGATTTTGGAACTTTGTATTGCATTATACATTTTCCTTGAAGTGGGTACTTTTCAACTTTCTGCACAGCCAAGACTTGAAAGCAACCCTCCATCAAAGCGTAAATATCAATACAGGCAGGTTGCAAGCCAGTTATAGTTGTGCTTTAAATATAGTCATTGAGAACATTTAGACTGCACATGTCCACTTAAAGTGGAGCAAGAGGAACAGAGGGGCAGCTCTTTAAGCCCCTGATCTGCCTGGAGGAGGACTGTCCTCAGTGTAGAGACTGGAAAGCAATCTTAGGGATGCCTTTAGAGGACAGTGCACGGCCCCTAAGTAGGGTGACTGTTGGGAAAAAAAGAAGGTATATTCCTGGATAAGACTTCTGCATGCTGTGGAGCTTCAGGGAGACGGTTGTAATCAAACCCTACTGAGACCACAGAGCAGGGCAAGGAGGGGAAGCCCAAAGGGGATTCATAGTTGCCTTCGCCAGGCTTGGCATTCTCTGGTAGGCAGCAACGAGAGGAGACCAGAGCATAACCTAGTGTGCTAGACGTCTGTGCTGCAACAAGAAAAGTGTCCTGGATTGTAAATTTATATATTTTAAACATAAATCAAACAACCCCCTGCCCACCCACTCTGCCCAAGTCAAACTTAAGGTGCTTCGCTTCCTTACGTACCTAAGGTAGTGGCTGCGTAACAGCTCTGATGTCTTCCCCTGTGAAATGCAATATTGCAGGTTGGCATACTTAGTGTTGGATGATGTGTCAAACCCCTTGATGTAAACAATGTTCAGGGCGTAATTAGCTTTGTCTGCAACATTCTAGTATTAGCTGTCATAAGAAATGGTACTGAACATCTTACCTGTGCTAAAGTCTTTCTCACCTGCTCTGAATCTCCCCCCCAACACTTATGTTGTCTGTAGAAGAAAAGTTTATTCAACAAGTGATGCATGTTTGAATATATGTGTATATATCACAAATACACAGACATATTTGATTCTGCACTTTTTAAAACTTTTCTGTGCTTTTTTTGTTCTGTACCATTTAGTTTATTTCAATGCAGCGTACTGTGGTACTGAACACTGTCTGCATCTGCTTTGTTAGATTTTTGTAGTGTTTTTACATTTGCAAGTGAAAGCTGTGGGGGCCTATATAGATTCTTTGTCGTGGATATGAGCACATTATGCATGCTTACTTTATCTCCATGAGTCTTGCTTTAAGTGTTTTCTGTCTCTTGTTTGCTTGCTTTTTGTGCTACGGGGTAAATCACATACGTGATGGTTTTGTTTTGTTTCTGTGGACAGATGACTCCCAAACTCTGAGACCCTTCGTGATTTCCCTGTGAACACTGTCATGAATACTCATAAGAATACATATTTTTATAAGCATTTACTATGCTTCATGTCTCTGAGCAAAATTCAGTTGAAATATTCTTGGAGATCAAGTGCAATGTTTTGTTGATATTGCTACCATGGATTTTCATTCTTATTTCATTGAATTAATACGTTTTTGCCCAATGATAATATTGAGGTCTTCAAATATTTGGTGTCAGATACTTTTGTCTCAGTCTTTTTCAAGAGTATTTTGGCCAACAAACTTGAGCCTTTGCTGTTTTAAATACCTACGAGTTACTGTGAGAAGTTATCTGTTGCATTGTTAAAATACTTGTTGGTTGATTCTGAGGGGAAACGGTAGGAAGGACCTAAGGAGACAATTTCTTAGGACCCATAATGATGGTGAAATTTTGGTTTAGCCTGACCTCTGCTGGGTAAGTCTTGGACTTGACCCTTCCTCTCTTCCCCATCCCATCCCAACCCAACCCAGCTCTCCCTTTCTATTGACAGTGACCTGCCCATGACCAGAAATTCAAGTCTTGGCTCTACAAGCACAGAGACTTCACCGAAGTTCACATGCCCGGTGTGCAGCTGAAGAGAAAATGCGAATTTATACTTATTGTAATTATTTGTATTGCAATTGGGTACCCATTGTGCTGGGCACAGAAAATAAAGGACTGTAAATGCCTTGAAGCCTTAGGCTCTAAACAATGTAGTCCGAGAAGTGAGATGCAAAATATATGCAGAGTAAAATATTATCTGACATTTTATACTGCCAGTAGATTCTGTCAGTGAAATAATAATGCAGCAAAGAAGAATCCAGATTATTAACTATAGTTTGCAAGAGAGACTTCACTTTGGAATTTGGGGAGTGTGGAATAAATCATCCTGTGGGAGCTTTTATTCCCTTTTTTGCAGCAGAGCCATTACCTTCCCTATCCTTGTAGTTATGTGCAGAACAGCTGATTTAAAAACAACCTCCATAAATGATGCATAAACTAAATTGATTTTTGTTTAAAAAATATCAACAAGAAAAAAAAAGATAGGAGTGATTCTTAACCTTCTGTCATTCAACCATTGTCTGACAATGAGAACCTGTGTGTTTGTTAGGGAGTATGTATATAAATGGAGAAAACTGTTGGTAAGATAGACAGAGCCCCTCCATTCTGAAATGAATAGTCCTGTCAGCAGCAAGGATGTAGTAGGTTTTTTTAGCATTTAGGTCACCTCTCTCTACTGATTTGACGTTAATTTCTGTTTTCCCAAGACATTGGGAAAGCAGAAGGCAAAATTGGGAATTGCCGGCTTGCCTCCAAATCACTGTGGCTACCAGAATAGCCAGAATTGTCTTACCACAGTGGCTAGTGAAGTCCTCCACAACGTCTGCAAGGCTAGACTCAGTAATGTTTGCCTGGGGGATGTTCAAGACAAAGCTGGGTTGCAGACCTGCTACCTGTCATCACTGAAGCTGGGAAAAGGGAAAAAATGGAAATGTGGGGTGCCATATTCTCGCATGTCAGCTTGACTTGACTGAGCAAGTGTTGTAAGGGAAATGGTGTGCATATGCTGTTGTGGCACATGTTCAATATGGATCACTGTGCTAGGTGATGGAGACATAAGTGATACTTGTTTTATGGGGTTTTAAGGAACTTTGAGAACTCGTTAAAAGGTGTGACTATAACTTGCTGATCTTTTCTTTTTTTTCTGAGCATTGACACCCATAGACTGTGAAACTAACCCCATTTGTTAACAAGCAAAAGAACTGGAAGGAAAAAAAATTAATAAAACTTTTGAGGTCATTCTAGCTGCTTGTACTCAGTTGTATTGTGCTTTAAATATGTAAAATAAGGGATGTCCTAGTTCATGGGAAGACAGGGCTTCTCATTTCTAACTAAGCTTATATTCCTCATGTCGGGGGTACAGGCCCTGGTATGCGGAGGATAGGGTTCATGGAGGTAAAGTATAACACCTGGTTATGTATTCACAGGAGATGTTATTTGTTGCCTGTGTAACTAAATGTATAACAAGAAATGGAGAGTGGTAACCCACGGAGGCAACCACTGGAAAATTAATCTACCTGGGGTCTCATAAACTGTCTTGAGCTTCTTAATGAAGAGTTCTCAGGTGATACATGCCTAGACTGGGAGAGATTATGGGTGGATATTAACAGGATGTTGAGCTAATTGCTGACACAGAGCTGGTTCCCCTTCTTTCTTCACTTTGAACCTTAATTACATCCTGAGAATGGAGAGTGAACCAAAAAATAAATATAAATAAATAAATAACCCCACCAAAACCCCCCAAAAAAGCCCCAACCCAAAAAAGAGTTCTTGGGAATCAATTTTGGATAGCAGGTTGTGGGGTTGAAGTGAGGGTGCTGCTGCCTGGAAGGTATTCTGACTTCTGCGGTAACCTGGGTAGAAATCCTTCCTCTCTGCACCAGGTTGTCCCGTGATTGGAAGTGCTGAGCAGCATTTGGAGGCTGTGGATTCTACCCTGCTTCCAGTCCTGCCATCCCGCAGGCCAGCAGCCCAGGCCTGTATCCAAATAGATGCTTGGAAAATGTGTTCAGGATGCTCAGCCTGTTTAGCGATGCAGGCCAGCCTAGGGTTTCTGCTGTGGTTTTCATGCGTCATCCCGAAAGGGCCATCCCTTCATTTCCCGTGGTCAGGTAACGAGCTTGTTAGTTTTGTCTCTTTGGTCTGGGTAGCCAACGGGACCATTGTGCTGATGTTGTTTGCTTGCCTATAGGTCTCCCCCCCATCATAGACTTGTCCAGTTTTTCTTTGGAGGAAAAGCGTTTTCCAGACATCTTCCCCTTTAAATGCCAGGGCTTCATAACGGGTGGTGTCAGCATCTACTGGGACCCCCCCTCAGGATAGATATCTCCCTCTCAGTTTCTCCTTTAAATCTTTTTTTTGTCTTCTAGCTTAAGTTTTTAAAAATTGCATCCATTTCCCTAATGCTGTAGACATTTTTTTCTCTCAGGAATTTAAAAACTGGCTGTTTGTCTCGGGTTTTTTTTTTCCCCCCTTCATAATTCTTTAGATGTCTTCCTGCCACTGGCCCCCCCCCCCATCTCATTCTGGAAGAGTGTTTCCCTTTTCTCATTATATCATGTGTGCTCTTTTGCTCCCCCTCATCACCATCAGCCCTCCCCACCATCTTTTCAGGCAGGATAGAGTATGCTTCTAATCACCCGTACTTTTTATCTTCTTTCTGAATCTTAAGCAAAGCCTTTCTGATCTCTGTGTGTGTTCTGGAGCAGAACACGCCAGGATCGGGACAGGGTGAGGCTGAAAGCAAAATCACTGAAGCAACGATTGAGAGTCATCTTGAAAGCAAAAAGTTAACTTTGTGATTCATTATCTTCTTACGAGAGCTGGAAAGTTCTTTCTGTGTTTGCACATTTAAAGTGCTTGCATTTTGAATGAGCTCAGGAGGTTTATTTGAAGAGGTAAGGTACTGGGATGAGAGTCTTAAGTGCATTGTTTGAGCACATTTACGTGTTTTGGAGTCTGGCATTTGTCACATTAAAACATTTAAATTGTTCTCTGTCTTTTTGATTTTGGGGGGTTTTTTTTGTTTTATTTTTTGCTTTTTAAGGGGTGCAGGGGGATTAGTCAGAGAATCAGGATAATGGCTTTAACAAACGGAAATAGTTTGTGTGAATAACTCCACACGCAGCTCCTCATTCAAGCATAATTAGAAACACATTTTAAATCACTTTCACCCATACAGTTTTGTGTGCATCCTTTGGTTTTGTAATAGAAGGCAGCACAAAATTAACTCCCAAGATGAGGGATTCTCTTCTGAAGAGGCTGCATGGCTTCATCCATGGTATTCCTGAAAGATCATAATTTTCTCTTTCTTTTTCTTTTTTTTTTTTCCCCTTCCTTCCTTTCCACATGCTCAGACTCTACCTGGATTTTTGTGGCAGCTCTCTACAAGGTATGAGATCCAGTTAGGTAAAGTAGAAGTTCAGGATGAAGTTTCCAGCTAAAATCCTTTTCTGCCTTTTAAAGTTTAGCTGTGTCTTAGTTTATTGCACTTTCAAAAAGTTGGTGCTACTTTTTAATGGACATTTTATTTTTTTCAGCTAATAGCTGGTTAATGAATAGCCCTGACTGTTACCAGAATGATGCATCCAATTCAGCAGAGGCATGGGGACATTCCCAGTGGTATGTCTGCCTTGTTTTGTGAGACACTATCCATCATTAAATTTCCATTTAAAACAGCTGGTGTTAGGTGCTCATCTTTGTGAGAGGCAATAAGAATGTCATAGGACTTTCTCATTTACATCTTGGTAATAGATATTTAATATTAAATGATGCTATTAAGGATCTGGGCTCCAATAAGAGACAGTAGAAAGACTTGCAAATAATCTATATTCTTGGCCACAGAGCTCAGGCATAAGATCACAGAGATGACAGACAAATGCCTGAATGTTGTGTCCAGGTTTCAAGAACCTGTCCACCAGTTAGATCCTCTTTTCACAATGCTTGTTTATTATTGCTATTGGTATGTTCGCTAGCACTGAGAAAATGCCAGCTTTTCATGGGCTTTGAGTGTTGATGAGCTTTAAGGCAAAACCACAGCAGATCTTTAAAACAGTCTTGGAGTTTTTGCCATGCAGCAACCAAAACTTGTTTTTCCAGAGTATTTTTTGTATGCATTAGAAACTGGTGACACAGAATGTTTTCTTAGTATGATTTGTTCACTTACAGAAAGGTTACCCTTTCTGATCCCTTGAACATCAAAGTAGGAACAAACTGAGGGCTGGCAGCCCCTTCCTACAGAAATGCTTGGTTAGGCACTCCAAATCTTATTCCCAGGAGCAAATTGTCTGCTCCTGAGACTCCTGCCTCACTCAAGTTGCTTAATCTGCAGCCTTGTACCAGGTCCTGGCCTGACCTGAAAAACCCTGCTACCTCCACATTCTTCCAGCAGCAAGCCTGGGCTGCTAAGCTTGACAGTGTCCTTCTGAGCTGATAAGCAACTTGCAAGGTGGGGAGGATGAAATCATACTCTAGACAACATCGTTGTTCTGGTTCTTTTGCTTGGGGCTTGGCTTTATCACTTCAGAATCAAGATTTGAAATTAAAAATAAACATTTCCAAAGCAGTCCTGCTGCCCCGCAGGGTTTTGTCTTAATGCTTGCTCCTTTGTAGCCTGTCTTCCAGGTATTCAGATGCTTCTCCAGCTAACACTGTTCCCACAGCTGCCTTCTGGTAGCAGCCTGAATCTGAAGACAGATGTGTTTGGGGTCTTTGAGTGCCATCTCTTGATACTGCTGCAGATGACTGTTAAACCTTTTCACAAATGGCTCTAGATCCATTTTAAAACCAGATTTTGTCCCTACTGTTCCTGTTAGAAGGCTGTGCCATTGCCCCACTGCTGTCGTGGCCAGCAGTCTTGGTCTCAGTTCCTGTCTGAATTTTCTGTTTGCTGAAACAATGCTGTTTTCTGGGTGACGCATGGGGAGTGTCTCCCACAGCATTGGCTGTCTTGGATCCTTACTGTCTGTTCTGCCTAAATGCATAGCTTTGCATAAGGAGTGGTAAACTTCCGTGGTGCAAAATGAGGTGTGTTTTAAGGTTTACATTTCAGGTTAGAATTATTGTGACAGTCATTTACATTAGATGCTGACTAAGTCTTTGGAAAGAATCTGTTCTGTAGTTTATCAGCTGTTTCCTTTTGGTTTCTTTTCAGTTTGTTTTCTCTGTGAGTGTGATGGACAAGATCTTTGTCTCAGACTTAAAATATTCCTGCTTTCTTTTTGAAACATTTCTTCAAGCTCTTGCTCTTTTTTTTTTTTTTGCCATGCATGCATGAAGTGCTTAATGCCCTCAATCTGCATGAAAATGTTTTGTATATAACTCTAAAAGCTCCCTTAGGACTGTAGACTTTTTTAAATGGAACAATTTAAACATTTTCCACACAAATGGGCACTTGGGGCAAATGTCATTATAAAAATTGTGAGAATATTTGTTAGATATTTTCACTGCTTTTTTTTTTTTTTTTTCTTTAAGACCTGCCTCTCCAGTCACAGTGGAAATTACAAGTCAAATAGAATCAACATGGTTTCTGTTATTGGCAGAGAAGTAAAGAGTTTGTAAGGCTGGGAAGTTAGATGTTAATAAGGAGGAAACAATGACTGTCTTCTCTGCTTCAGTCAACGTGGTGCAGGTGTTGAGGCTGATGTAATGGTGTTGCTGCTTTCCTGCTCTGAGTTGTACATACATATTTATAAACACATGCAAATCAATCAAGTATTGCATTCACAAGATAAACTAACAAAACAGGGATTGAGATGCAGAACAAGGCAAAAAGGCTTCAAGTTCAAATCCTGCCCATACTGAATGAAAGTTTTCATTTGAAACTAATGTGTTAAGATTCTCAAATTTCGGATGAGGAAATACATGATACTGGATATTCTTGTAAGGACATATGTTGAAACTAGTGTTATAAAACTTGAGGCTTACATATGGTTGACTAGTAGACAGAAGCTCTATTTTGTGGAGGTTTTTGGATTCTAAGGAAATTGTTTTCTGATTTGAAACAGAGCTCCAAAGTAGTCAAATTCCACGTGGAAGAAAATCCTAAACCCAGTATTTTTAGATCAGGTGAAATACTTACTTCCAGCAGGATCAGACTGTTTTGTTTCAAATTTGACTGCTTAAATGTTTTGAATATTGCTCTACCTAATGCAGCCTTTCAGAACAAACTAATTTGAAGGGAGAGAAAGAAACACTTCATGTAGGAATGCAGTAACAGGAAGTTCTGACATTTGTCAAAATATTTCTCCCTCTTTCCAAAATTAATATTTCACAATATTGGTATGGTTTTCTGATACATTTTAATATTAGTGGAATTGTATTCTGCACAGTAGGATGTTGTTCATGTGAAGCCATTCTTTCTGACTGTCATCTGTGTTTTGGGGAGGTACTCCCGCAGTGGGTGGAGAAATGCAGGATTCTGTCCATCTTCTCCTGCCTGTTATTTTCCACTAGAATGGTCGGTATCTGATGTCTAATAGACCATATTCCTTGGGAAACTCAGTTATTGCTGGTGATGGTTTTTAACAGATCCTTGGTACTACCGATGAAAATGGGTACATGCTGTCTCTGTCAGAACAGCACTATTTTTAAACACATTCTTGGAATGTGCACTTGCTACTTATATCCTTGTTTATTCCAGCTATGTGTCCTTACTTTGTTCAAGTCTTGATGGTCTATTGGATATGACAAACTATGCTTGCTTTTGCAAAACTTGCCCTTTGTAGATAACACCAGTGCTGATAGACCTGAACCCAGATGCCATCAAAACAGACGGAATTTAGTAAACCTTTTTAAAGCCCTTTGAAAATTTCAGCTGTCACGTGGACTTGTTGTCAGGGTGGTGACTGTGTCAGTCATTTTTGTGGTGAGTGGCCATATTACAATGCAGTTTCATGATAACGGAACAGTTCTTACATATAACTAGTGGCCCCCAGAACTGGAGGTCCTGCTTCTCCATACCTGCATTGCCTGTGGGCTACTGCCTCCTACTTTGCTCTGAGGCATGGCCTCCTCTGTCACCCAGGGCACCCAGTCAGGGTTTGGCATCAAATATTCAGGTTTCTTTGGCAGGACTAGCCTTCCGCTGGGTTAGCTCCCTAAACTCACTCATGGGGGAGGATCAACCATAAATGCTGGCTGTCCTGGGATGGATGAGGAGAGCAATGGTTAGCCTTTAGATTGGTTAGCTCTATTGTGCAGTTAGGCATCGATGAATGCTTTGGCAAACAATGACTTGTCTGTGTAAGGGCTTCCAGATTCCTACGAACAAAGGAGAAATGCCACAAAATACCACCAGCGTAGTGATGGATTCCTCATGCCATCTGAAGTAGCAGTGATGACATCCAGTCAACAGCATTTTCAGTATTAGTCTAGAGGATCTAGCTGAAAATAGTTGTTATCAATGGTTTTGTTTTCCGCTGTAGGTCGGGCTGGGATGGTTTGGTCTTTTTGAGACTTACCCAAATGTACCTGTTGGCAGCATGGCTGAACAAGGGTTGTGTGCTGTGAGCTGATTTTGAGCGTGCAGCTCAGCTTTGCTTTCTCCAGAGCTGTTGAAGGGAGTTTGGTTCTAGTTCCACTGCCAGCTTAGATGTTTTGCATATTAAAAGCACCTGATTTCCTAGTAAGATTTTAAGCACAGACAAGAGTATATAATTTCTAATGTATGCATCTGACATGAGTGTTTCAAGGGCAATATGGGTATGTATGTTTTATTGCCTGTTTAACCCTGTCTCTCTGTTATAAATGGAAGATATCTGGCATGGGAGAGACCATTTTGCATAAACTATTCAGTAAGGTTTTCCAGATGCTTAGATTTCAAAATTAAAAAAAAAAAAAAAGTCTAAAAAGGCTGAACATATGTCTAGGATATGCTGAGTACTAGGGGCTGTAAGCATGTCTTCATTTTGTATAGGCAGGCCAGAGCTAACTCTGACCTAGTCAGCTCTATTAACATAAGCAGTGTGACTGCTGCACCACAGTGTTCAACACAGACTGTAAAAACTGTTTGAATGGTTAGGGAGTTACCCCACATGGGTAGCATGAAGCTGACGCAGGCACATTTCCGTCATTTACAGTCACAGCACTGAATGCACCACAAATGTGTCAGGTAGCTTTCTGTCATCTCGACCACCCCTTGCTTTTGAATCAAAGCTGTTTTCCTGGTGCCGTTTAGGGAATCCTGACGATTAGCCTGTAGGAATTAAGTGTGCTGGACCTGTCCTGGAGCTTTTCCTGGTGGCTGGAAGAATCCAGGTGTGCTGTTTGAGGATCTCCTGGAGTTCTTACTGGTCAGTGCAGGGCCTCAAATTTGGTTCTTGCTGTAATTAATTTGCTAGATGATCATCTGTTAGTTCAGTTCAGGTTGACATTTTTGAACCTGCATCGGAGAGAAGTGGGAAGTTGGAACAAATTGAGTGCCTAGCCTAGTTTAATCTTTGCCATAATCTTTCCTTTTTAGCAGTGAAGGAGTAAAGAGCAAAAACATCTGTAAGCTTCCAGCAAAAATCCAGAATTTTAGTGTCTGGGCAAATCCTGTATGTGGAGGTAGTAGTTAGATCATTCCAGGCTTCCAGTTAACAGAAACTATGTGGAGAAAGCTAAGGAGTCCTTTGCTTTCAGATACTGCAGAAATATGTGAGCACCAGATTTTTCCTTATTTTCTTTAAATACAAATGAGATGCCAATAGAAATGATGGCTTTTGATTGTAAACTTATCATCCTTAAGCTAATAGTCGTGGCATATCTTCTACGGATTGTGCAATTTGGTTGAGCAGTTGCTAGTGGAGCTGTAAGCTATTTATTGTCAGTCATCTTGTCCTCCCTGGTTGTTTGCCAGGTTCTTCCTCCTGTACTTGAGGAAAAAGGAAATCATGAATGTTTAATAACTGAAGGTACATGGTTGGTCCTAAAGCCAAATACCAAAACTGATAAAATCATTATGAGCCTTTTTTTTCTTTTTTTTTTTTTCAAAGGAACCTTTTAAATACAAGTAATTGGTAAGTATGTAAAGCTGAAGATCACAAGGAGGAAGTGATCTCATGCTTCCATGGCCTCATAGATTGTATCTGAAACATGCTGGCTCTGTCTGAACTAGGCTGTGAACTCCTTGGGGCAGGGCCGGTCTTCTTCCAGATCTTGTAAAATGCCAGACACTGCTGATGTCACCCGCTAAAGAACCATTTCCTCATACCTGACTTGTAGAGGAAGTGATGGGTTTCAGTGGCATTAGTGAAGGAAAGACGATTGCCAGCATTTAAAGGTCTCAAAGATTAATGGCAAACAGAGAAGCCAAAGCAATACTATGGGAAATTGAAGTATAGGCAAGAAAATGCTTTGGACACAATATGGTGGTATGCCTTTTTAAAAACCTTTGCACTGTCTTGGCTTGTAGCTTCTGTGCTGAGCCTTGGCCTGGGATTTCCTGTATGCCAGGGGTTGCATGATCGTAGGAATTGCCTACTGTTGCTTTCTTACACTGCCTGGTATGGGGAAATTGGACTTACAGAGGGGTGTTTGTTTTGTGGGGTTTTTTTGTTGTTGTTGTTTTTTTCCCCCCACTCTTTCAGCTATTTGTTTAGTATGAAAGGGCTGTGCCAGTGGTCTTGTGGATTGTGTGTGCGTTTCTGGTGTGTAGTTGCAGGGTGAGGGAGATCCTAGCACTTGTGCTGCCATGCAGCAGTTCTCAGTCTTGCTTAGAGTGGTGGCAGTTGTCTTTCAAAATTGGTATTACTCTGCTGCGTTACCTTCTTGATCTTTTTTTCCATTGCTCAAGCAGAAAGTTTCCATTTCTTTCAAGTTAGCCAGCTCCAGTAATGGGTTGCATGTCAAAGTCTGGAATAAAAGCATTTGTGCAGCTTCCTCAAGTAATTCAAATGATGAGTGAGCTCATAAAGGGAAGAACATTGAAATTCAGGCTGAATCAGTGGTTAATAGGCTGGTAGTCCGATCTCAGCTTCCCTCGTGCCTGAGCGCTGGAGGAGGATGAGGTCATGGTGCTGATTCTTGACCACAGCATGCTGCAGACCTCCCGTGTCTTACTAGGGCTTGCATCAGCTGCATCCCAAACACTGAGTTACTGTGACACAAATACTGCTTTAGCTTTCTCCTAAACATCCATGAGCTTGGTGTGGTTAGGCTGTACGTGTCACTGATGCCTATGGACAATGAGACACACCAGCCCTAAAAACCAAGATGCCCATTACATTTGTGAAGAAAGCCTTCGGCCCAGATTCAGAGCAAAGTTCAAATTCATCCTCAGGATCCACAGCAGGCACCTTTTGTTACCCTGTGGTTTGCCTTTATAAACTAATTTTCCTCCTTGCTTTTGATGTTTTGTTTTTTTTTTAAGACTATATAGTCAGACATCATTTTATAAGGAGAACCAAGAGAGATGGAGAATGTGGTTTGTTTTAGCTTTCACGTTTGCTCTACAGCTTTGGTTTTCAGCATGTGTGCTGGTCACTATTTTTACAAAGCATGTTTGGGTCATAGAACTTCCTGCATCTGTTCAAGATAGAGGTAGCGAGTCTTTCTACCCTTCTTGTGCAAAAACATTTCCTTTATGGTTGTCTTTTTAGATGATAACTTCTTTTTAAAAAGGTGGAAAATGGGCCTGAGTTTCTGTACAAGTTTAGATTCTACCTCAGTAGCAGCCAGAGGAGAGTATTTTGCTGTGGTCCTTTGTTTTACCTTCTTAAACTTTAAAAACAAACCAACAAAAACCTTGGATCAATTGTGAAGCCATGTTGAGTTAAGAAGTTGCATAGAATACTTGAAGGGTTTAGCCTTTTGAAGAAGGGGGTGGATTTAGTTGTGGTGACTGAGATTTACTTCTGGCGTCAGCAGCACACGTCCTGTCACGCCACCGCCCTCGGGGAGGCAAAGGGGTTTTCATGCCTTTACTGCTTTTTTGGAGTACCAAGCCCCTGCCACACCCTTGCTTCAGGTGGGAAGGTGTCTCATGAGGACGGAGTGCTGATACAGGAACTGGATGGAAATCTGCTTTACCACCATGTAAAATCCCCAACCTCAAACGAAAACACAAAGTAACCCCACAACCCCAAGCCCAAAGAAACCAATCAACAAAAAACTTTTTTATTTTTGTTTCTGAGCTCCACCTGGCTGAGACCCAGGCGGTTCCTGAGGCAGCAGCAGCACACAGAGGTGCGTGTCCTGTGGGGACTGCTCCCACATTGAAAATGGCGGCAGCATGGGTGACCCTGGCTGAAGGAAAACACTGCCCCTGGTTTTGGTTGAAAATGTGAAAATGTGTAGTGCAAAGGTGGGGCTAAAGTCGCATCTTCGCATTAGGTGAATATTGCTTTTCTTCCTTGTTTTGGGGGCCCTGAAACGTTGCCAGCTTTCCTTAAAGATTTGGAAAGGGAGATGTTGGGGTCAGGCCCTGGACGTTGCCGCCACGCGTTGCCATGGCGATGGGCTGCCGTGCCCCCGCGCGGGGCATGCCGGGATGGGGGCGGGGCGGCCGCGCCTCAGCGCCGCCGGGGGGTGCCGCTGGTGAGGTACCGCCGGTGAGGTACCGCGTCGCCGGGAGGCCGCCGGGCCGGGCAGGGCCGGACCGGGGAGCGTTTCTTCCCCGTTTGAGTCGATTACCTGCTTTGCTGCACGATAAAAGATTGGTCAGCAGCGGCAGTGCGGGGCGGTGGGTGGCTGCGCGGCGCGCCCACCCTCGCTCGCGCACGGGTGTCGGTTGGTGCGGCGGGCGGGCGGGCCGGTTTTACCGGCGGGGCTGCTCTTCCCCCCGCCCCGGGAAGCGTGGATGGTGCCTTGCCCTTTGTGTCCGGGATTAGCACGGGGTGTGTTGGCGGTTGAACGTGCATTGTGCTGTAGCGGGCCGCTAGAAAACTACCGTTCTGCTGTAAAACTACGTTCTAGGTGGTGTGTTTCACTTCAGTGCAGGTTTAAAGAGACGGTCCGGGTCAAACCCGGCTCTGGTGTAAGCATACGGTTCGTTTGAAGGCAGTAGTGTCTTATAGGCCGTTATTTACAGGCCTAGAAAGCTGCAGATGTTAGTGGCAAAGCGAGTAAATCTGGTATATCTAAGCACTTCCTTTGAGATTCTTTATTGCTAGTGCTGGAGGGCAAAGAAGCAAATAACGTTTTTAAATAGGTTACAAAATTTCAAAGCATATTTAAAACACTGTGAAACATCTTATCAGTCTGCCTATGTTATTTCTTCTCAACGTTTTTAACAGTCGTCCAGCTGCAAAATAGAGATCGAAATTTTCCAGACTGGTGCGTGAGACTCCAGGTGAAGTCTTGATCAGCTACTGCAAAGTTGTCCAATGTTTTCTTCCAGTCGTAGAATGGAAATTGGTATTAGTGCCTACGCTCATAATACTGGAAGTCTCTTCTTCCAGCTCCAGTAAGCTGCAAGTAGACCCTTACTCAAAATTTTCCTGAAGTTGCAAGGTGCTCTCACACTGTACAACTGCTTTCCGGTTGCATCGCAGCTCAGGTTGCAAATTACAAACCCGTCTGTGTTAGGATTTTTAGATCTTAATCTTAAAATCTGGGACGGTCCCTGACAGATAAATTATGCATGCATAGTACACCTGATGTGTTGGACCTGCTGCACATGTGAGATGAGTCTATACGCATGCAGTAGCTAGTTTCTGAACATCAGGCAGCCTGAGTTGTCAGGCATCTGGAAAAGTGGGCAATTACTTAAAAAATATGGGAAAAGTGTTTTCATGTGCAAGCATGCATGGAGCATAGGATTTCTGTGAATAATTTAGTAAGTCTGTTCTCACCTGGTATCATCCTTCCTTTCATTCCCCCCTCCCCTGATGGACTATAACTCCCTTTAAAAGCTGAAACCAAATTAACTTTTAATTTGTGCTCTGGATAGTTGCGTGGAAGCCTCAGTGGTTCCTTGAGGGGCCAGGAAACATTCATCAGGTGATTGTATTTGTGCTATTCTTGATTTGTTCCATGGTGGGAAAGTGGGGAGATAAAGGTTTTGGAATAGTTTCAGACAGGTTCTGGAATTCTGTATTTTACAAAACTTTTAAACGGGGCATTCATTGGGGAGTAAACCAGGTATTGTTGAAAAAAATGAACCACTAAGAGTGTAATGAAATTATTAGTACAAATGTTTTATTCTAACAGTAATCTTTGTCGTAAAGATTCCTGTGACTGCAAGTATATTTTTCAGGGAAGGTTCTTCTAAATAATCACTGTTTGTTGCATTTTAAACAAGTATTTAAAGCACTGTAACTTACAATGCATATTTTTTTCCGTCTTTCTTAGGAACATAGACTCCCAGTTTGGAATCATCTTCACAAGTCCTTGCCTAAAAAGTAAGGTGGGCTAAGGCAAGATGTTTCCAGACTTCCTTTTCTATTTCTTTTTTTGGTCCCTTTCTGGAACTTACTGCTAGCTTTGAACATCTGTGAATAAACTAACCAGCAGACAATTTGGGGAGAGTGGTCTGACTGCTGTCTGCACTTGCAAAATCAAATGACTGAGGAGTCAAAAGATACGGAAGTTCTTTCAGGATTCATCTCCCATGTAATAGCTCAAGAGGCAGCCTGCAGTTCACTCAGTTACTTGGGAGCTGTCAAAGAAAGCGATATCTTACTTTACAGTATTATTGAAAAAAGGGTGCATGCTAGACAACGACAATTTACAACCCATTTATTTTCAGCATTCTCCTAATTCCCATTATTTGAAGTAAAACTCATCTTCCTGACAGACCAGCTTCTTAGTTCCCTTAATCCTGCAGCAAAGTGGTAATCCTTTATTTGTGACCTCATAGGCTGTTGCTATGGAGAATGCTGTGATATCACAAAGCCAGCTCTGTGACTTCACTGTTGGTGGAAGCCATAGTTGAAGGAGATGGCCCACTCTCTGGAGGCCTGAGGGAGAGTTTATGTACTTCTGGTGTTCTGCAAGCACTTCCTAAGGAGCAGCATCTGGCAAACAGGCTTGCATAATGTCTGTCTGCGTAGGTGATGAATGATACAGTCAGAGGCTGCGTATGAGGGAAAAATTTGTGGTGATTATGTTTGGCAAGGTTACTCCTGCTCTTGAAAGAAGTTATGTTATCAGGAGGAAAACGTCATGGGGAAGTTACACAAGGCTTTTGCATCCCCAGTCTCCAAAGATATCATGAGGAAATAACTCTGAATGCTGGAATTATTTTCTCTAAAACCAAGAACTCCTTACTCTGTATCCCTCTTTTCTTCATCTTAAGAATATCGTTTTGCAAACCCAAAACGTTTCTTGGAAGCACTAATTACATCAAAACTTCCATCAAAAAAAGTTTGTCAGGAGCAAGGCAAAAGACGTGTAAATCGCATTCAAACTTTTATGCCCTAAAGTAGACTTTTAGGCTGCTCTTTATAAATGGTAGTATGAAGGAGATGCATAACTTTAGGCATTGTGTCTGAGACTTTCAGATATTCCCAGATAGCTTATGTGCATGGATTCTTTTCATGTTTGAGTCTGAGCTTTTATGCCAGGTTCCAGAAATGAGTGCCTAAAATTAAGCTCCTCAGTAACTCCTGATTTTCAGAAGTACTGAGAGTACAGCAGCACTCAATGGAGATAAAGGGAAGTGCAAATCTACATCAGTTTTGAAACTCAAGCTGTGACTATTAGAACATATGGCAATAGGAACCAAATTTGGCTCCTTTAATATCTCTGCCTTTGACCGTAACAGGAAGTTTTTAGAGAAATAGTGCTTGCAACTCTAAATATCAATAGTTATCTGCTCTTCAAGAGTGAAGCTATCGGAACCCAGGAAAAAATATTAGTAAAAGAAAAGGGTAATTCCTTTATTTTAACATTTACTTTTTGAATACATTAGGGAGCATATGATTGAACAACAGGAAGACACATTCTTGCCTCTAATAAAATTAGTATTTTATTTTTACTATTGGTTATTCCATTTTTAATTTTCACTTTTTTATGCGTGATATGAAAGGTCATGCAGAGGAATTTAGCAGGATTATGCATGTATAACTGCTCCCATTGATACAACTTTTGGAAGTTGTATAAGCTAAATCAGGTTAAAAAACTGCTCTTATTCCAGAATAAATGGGGATTTACATAGGTATAATTACACCAAGATAATTCTGGCAGTAAATTAGTCTTTTAGACCAAAGCCCTGAGGTCAGTTTCCATCTTATCCCTGTTACACAGATGTTCCCCAAACTGTATTCAGAGAGTGTACCGAACTGGATGCTGCGTAACAAATCTACGTTGCAATACCTCAATTAAATGTAGTACCAGAATTAAAATAAAACACCACAATTTAAAGAAAAAAATGGCAAGCCTCATGCAGAGGCTCTGCAGACCACACCTGGCATGCAGGATGCACTTGGGCAGCCTCGCATTTTCAAGTTCTTGTGGATTACACCTTCTTTCTATGAAACTACATGTGCATCTGTGTTTTGAAGAGCCCCTCATAAAGCAGCAGAACACTTCTAAAGACAGTATTGGTGATGACATGCTTAACTGCTTTCACATGTTTTGGTTCAAACTGCCCAAACCATTAGCATGCTCCCTGAGTGGAGTGATGTTGCATGTGTGCCTTATTAGCATCCACACTACTAATTTACTTTCAACTTTCTTTACTGTCCTGTAAGCTCCCATCCTTCCCCTAGCTTTGATCTTTCATCATAAAAGCTTAGGGGCAACCCTTTGGAGAGCAAGCTAGATGTTTCTTTTTAGCTATTCTGCCTGTTCCGAACACTGGCAGGGCTCATTCAAAGCCACTGTAAGATGCAGGTTCCCTCGGCCAGAGCCAGGCGCTCTGGCTCATGCCTGAGCTGCCGGGGGTGCTCCCTCTGCTGGGTCATTGGCTCTTGGGCTCAGGCTTTGGGCTGCAGCGTTTGTTCTTTCAGGCTTTTAATTGAGACTTTGAACGGAGGCTTTCATTGAGTCCTTTGTGTGGCATGGGGTGAAGGTCAGCCTAGAAAACAAAACAAAGGCAAGCACCGAGTGGATGCAGAGCACATGCAGATCGGCCTTCACAAAACAACTGTCCTTTTGTTCACTTTTTTCTTCACTGATACACTCAGCCGTTCCCACTTTGCTTATTCCAGCAATCCTATAGACCCTTATAGTTTCCCAGCCTTCCTACAGCTGGAGGTACTAATTTTATTTCTTACCATTTGGTTATTATTCCTGTTTCCGTTTAGCCCTGCTAAGCATTTGGATTCTTTTAACAAGTCTTCTTTCATCATTAACATCACATATGCTGCATCGCCTGCTTTAGGAATCAAACAAAAATCATCTTTTTCCTCACATTTCCTTTTAACCTTTCCTGTGTTTTTTCTTATATTGTTTCTTGTTTTTCTGCCCAATTTTCTGCTGCTGCTAATTCAATCTTTATAGCCTAGGTTTTTCTTTAAGTAGCCTCTACATGAGCTCTTTAAGACTAAAACTTGTAGCTACCAAACAGGCAGGAGGAACAGCAGAGGTTTCAAAAAATGCTCTTAGGGCTACTTACATCCCCTGTAGGCGTTTCCAAGGGCTGGTCTGTGCAGCAGTTCCAGCCTCCCAAAGAGGGTGGCCAGGTGAGGAGAGGGGCATGCACCATCCCCTTCACCATGTGCAATGCAGTGTTTACTGATTATCTGAAATGCTTTTGAAGTAGAGAGCCTTGTCCAGCTCCAGCTCTGACAGAGACACTTCTTACCCTTCTAAATAGGAGTCATGTGCCCTTGGGCCCATAAGGTCTGGGTGAGTTAAAGTACTGCCTGTGAAGCTCCTTGAAAGAATGTGGTGGTAACTTTAAGCCCTTTTTTCTTATGGTCCAGAATAAGGAATGACAACATAATGACAAGATAAGGAAAGACTTTTTGTTGTTGTTGTTTTAATGTTTGTTAAGAAAATGTTATCTTGCTATGGCATAAAATGTAGTCATTCAGAGCTTGGATTTATACATCCCCTATGCTTTGATCTCAAAATCTTGTTATATGATTTTCTCTGTGTCTAGTGGTTACTTGCCAAATTTGTTCAAGAAATTATCCCAGATCTCTCCTTTTGCTAGCCTTTTGGTTTAGTTCAATGTAAGTTGAGATCATCATCAGCTCCTGAGATCGTCTCAGGAATCTAGTCTTGATATTCTAGTTTAGGTCTCTATACTGAATAAGAGGGCAAAGACACAACTATTCTTATGTGCTTTCATCTTTCAGAAAACTGGGTCATAGTGACACTTGGGGAGCACAAGGACTCTTCCATGCTCTAGTGCTTTATAAACGCTTGGTGAAAGTCCAAGAGAAAAGTCCTGTCAAGCTCAGTTTAGAATACAGAGGAGAAAAAAGAACAGCCAGTTCTGGTCCCTGGAAAGGGTTAACAGTGTTCTGTGCAGCAGGGATCAATACCAAATGTTTGGGTTTTAATAGCTATATTAGAAATCTGAAGGATGGACTGGATAATGAAGCAGTAACCCTATCTGTCAGTTCACAGTTGTTCAGGTTCATTAAGACTACTGAGGAGCACTTCAGAAGGCACTAGCGACAGCTGAGTAAAACAGCTGAGCAATTCTGCAAAATAGTGACATCAGCAACATAGTGTAAGGCAATGCAGTGAACACTGAAAAATTTGTGCTCAAATATGTTAGGTTTCATACTTTTTTTAGGGGCACGGTCTGCACATTGCTGGAGTCAGTGGAGAATGTGTTAGATGGGTGGGGGGCTGGTAATTAGAAGTCTAAACACAAGACTGTAAATTAGGAGATATGTAAGAAGTCACGCAAGAGAGCGCTCTCTGTGAAATTGATAATTTCCTGCTTGTTTTGGATACTGTGTTCGGTTTTATGGCTCATGTACAGGGAGATTTTCAGATTCCTGAAATTTCACTTAAAAAAGAAAAGAGCAGGAGGTAGGGATGTGTTACTCTTGTAATAGTAGTAAAATGCCTGTTGTAGGTTTTGGTTTACTGCTTCCTGTAACAAAACAAGTGCTCAATAAAAGTAAGAAGCAAAACCCACATGAATTGGACAGGAGGAAATATTTAATTTAGTGAGTTGTTTAATTGCAGGAACCCCTGGTTCCAGGTACTGTCATTTTTTTGGGGAGGTAGTTTTTGATTGCTGCATTTGCTGACAGTCATGCTAATTGGGAGAAAAAATGAAAACCTGCCAGTCCTTGAGGATCTCAAAAGAACTGTTTCTGTCTGAAACAAGAGCATTTCCCTTTAAGATACAGTATGCACTGGTGGCAATGTGTGTAGTTGGTTTTCTAATGCTTCCTCTAAGATGCTTGACCAGCATGAGAGAGGCAGCAGATTTAGTGAGTTGCTGAACTGTTGTGCCATGGCTTTTCTCGTGTTCCCATCCTCACAGCTGATCGCCATGCAGGGGAGACCAAAGGACAGAATTTGAAAGTATTTTGAGCCATTGTGGGAAACAGGGGCCACTGCATCTACCCCATGCAGGCAGAGCATAGGGGCAGAATATCCTAGTATAGCTACTTCATGTATTAGGGTGTAAGACATTTTGATTTCATAAGCATTAAAGTACATCTTCTTAGATGTACTCCATCCATAGTGAAAACTCTGCTTTCTACCACAGGGAAAACTATGACCCAGTAGACTCTCAACTGCTAACTCTTTGGAGTGTCTAACCTTTTCTTTTTAAAACCACTTCGGCACTATTTTAATTGATTCCATGCCTGGCCTTTTCGTCAGTTCTCTTCTAACCAGGAAGAACTGGGCTGTTAAAGTCTGCCGCAGTACCATGGGACTTGTGTTCAGTGTTGCAGGTTCTTATTTTAACCTGAAGTTATCTGCCAGTCATCACTATTTGAAAAGCTGTAACCACCGCAGTGTCATCTTTGGGATGAAAATCCTTCCATAGTTACAGCAGTCAATATAAATGAGAGAGGGTGCACTATCTCTCCAATACAATATGGGTTGTATTGCTGATCATCCCTTCACCTTTAAAGAATTTTAGCTGCTGACGAGACTCTTGCTGAATATTTGCTGCAGCATCCCCAGCTGCACTGAAAATGTATTCTGCCTAAACTGAAGAGGATAGTGAAGAACATGTGGCTAAGACAGGCTGATTGTTATGTTTCAACAGCTGTGTTCTGTGCTTTCAGGATTGTTTGTAAAGGAATATTTTTCTCTGCCTTTATAAAATTTCCACCCTGAAAGAAAACATCTAGGTTTATCATTGTACGTTTTTTTCCTTTTGTTTCTCATGTGCTCACTCTCTCTTGCCAAATCTCCTCTAGTGTCAGATTTTTTTAATGCTTCTATCTTTCCTTGCATTTACTGTTTGCTGCCAGAAAACAGGCAGGCTTTGTTTTTGAGGGTGTGGGGTGATGGTGTGGTCGATGACAATATAGCTCTAACATTAATCGAATTAATTTAATAGTAACAGGTTTCTATGCAAAAAAAAAAAAACCCAAACCCTCCTCCCCTCCTGTCCCATGGTCCTAGCTACAAAATGTGTTAGAGAATTCATCTGCATGGTTTAAAATATCACATACTTTCTAGTGAGCTATAATTTAAAGAAGCTTCTTTTAGTAGTCGAATTCTAAAAAGACGATTGTTTTACCTACTGGGCTTTTGGGGGAGATAGTTTTGTGGGTTGCTTTTTTTTTTTCCTGTTAAGACTTGATGGGTTTATTCAAATGCTGTTTACAGGGTTGTTGTATTAGCAAGTGTGGCATGGGGTTATGGTTCTGTTCTGCATTAGGTAACATTTAAAGTATTGTTTGTTTTTCATTTTCGTTTTTGTGACTCTCTTCAGCATGTGATAAAGTGGAGATGCTTAAAAGATGGATAACAAATAAGAAGAATTGGATGGTCGAACATCCTTAATCATATCCACAGAGTGAGCTGTTAAAGTGTAATGGGCAAGATCATGGTCTTGGGAGTCAAACCCAGGAATGTTTGCTTCAAAGTCATTAGTTGCAGGCAGCATAAAAAAAGATATCTGGAACCGGTTGTTCAGTTGTGGGGTGACAGTGAACCACCAATGTAGTACAGCTGTGAAAAAAGCAAGTTTCGTTCTTTTTATATATAGGGCAGGGTATTTCCACTAAAAGTATGGAAATTTCAGTTTCCTTGTACCTGACGCAGGTGAGAGGTTAGCTGCAGCACTACAATATGGTGCAGAATTCTGGTTGTTGCTTTTTAAAGGAAAGTTATGTAAGTTAGAGTAAATGTAGAAGTCCACTAGAAACATTAAAGGGACAGGAGGGGC
This sequence comes from Gymnogyps californianus, assembly GCF_018139145.2. Lineage (NCBI taxonomy): Eukaryota > Metazoa > Chordata > Aves > Accipitriformes > Cathartidae > Gymnogyps > Gymnogyps californianus. The sequence continues at coordinate 37,011,386 of NC_059474.1, read as the reverse complement.
AGACATACGAAAGAACACTAAGAGTGTGCCTTTTTTAAAGCCAGTGGAATGAGATCTGAAGGAGGGGAGGTGTGTTCTCTGCAAATACATTGGGGCGTAAGCAGCAGGAGGGAAAAAAAAGAGAGTATTTCAGCTCCTAGACGACATTAGCGCAAAAACAGATGGGCACTACTTGTTGGGATATTGCTGAAGTTAATACCCTGATCATGTTCCCTCTTGTGTTTTCTTAAGTGATTTCTTAAAGAAACAGGAGATTTGTTCAGGTAAGCCAAGTGGAACTTAGCATACTGCAAGTAAGTTGTTATTAGTGGAGCACTAATATGCCAAAATTTTTAGTATGAAGAGATTTCCTAAAGAAATGTAAGTGTAAGTTTGTATCTTTCTGATGTTCCTTAGTGTGGTTTCTTCTGGGGCCACAGGGTTTATGGGTTGTGTTCACAGTCCGGTGTTTGGGTGCTTCCTGCTTTGTGAAGTTGGTTCTTATAGAAGTAATCATAATGGTAGATGACCATAGTCTCTGCAGCTACAGACTACGAATGCTGAGTGCTGATGGCTGATTTTAGCCTCTGAAAGTCGGGATCCACTGAAACTGGTACAGGTTAGTCTGAATTTTCTCATGCTCTTGACAACCTTCTTGGCATCTTTTGGCGATGTTCTTTTTTAATCTTTTTTGTTCTCTGCCCCCCCCCCGTTTGAGCATATTCCTTATCTCTTCTTGAGTTTCCCTCTGGTGATGGTGAAGGGGCTGTGGCAAAGCAAGGGAATCCCAGGCCCTGGCTCAGGAGGGCTCAAGGTTGCGTGCAAGCTCATGTGGAGTTTGACAAAGGAGTCTGTGTTCAACTCCAACACAATGCATGTGCAAAGGAAGAAAATGGGATCTTTACATCATCTGCTTTCTCAGTGTATGATGGAGATCGATCTCATGCTACGCTGTATTTGGTACTGGTCTATTGGGATGCACGTGCATGCATGGAGTTATACAGAGAGAAGTATATGGTATATTCGTGCAGTACACTGTCAGTAAGGCAGCTTTTGTTTCAGTACCAACTTCTGTCATGTGCTGGGGGGAGATGTGAGATCAAGGAACAGAGTAGCTGCCTTGATTGGGAAGTGCATGTAGTATTTTGGCTGGGCCTTCCTCCTGTGAGGTCACGCTGCAGTAACATCACTGATGATGGCAGCACTGGTTTATCCCTCAACTTCAGCTCTTCTAAATGTTCTCATTTACGTTTTCCCCACTGCTGGTCTCTCCTTTCACTTTTGCTCTCTGCCATGCGTGAGGTATCAGGCACTTCTTGCTGTTCTTAATACTGATTAAAGGGCTGTGCAATGGTGCTGTGAGCTGATGAATTTGAGTAAAGGCATGCCTAAGTGCATGTGCACACGAGATGTATGTGCACCCTAGATACACGTGCATGCTCAGTGCATTCTAGGTGTCTCTAGGGTGTCACATGTGCAAGAGGAATTGTCTCACTCAAAGAGCTTGCGGTTGTATTAGTCTGTTCATATTCAAGCTGGTCCTGAGTATGTAATTTGGGTTCAAGTGCTAGAGAAATTTGTTAGAGAGAAAGGGTATTTGGGTTGTGGTATTACCTTTATCTTTCTTCTGCCAATATTTTAACTTTGGTGATAGTAGTGTGACTACTGCTGCAAGAACTTGTGCATATGTGTGAAAACAGTACTGCACACACAAGATCAGCTATTTAGCTTTGCATGAATGTTGTCTGGTGCAAAGGAAAAGCAGATTGGAGCTGTCGTTTTTTCTTTCTGTAGGTGCCTGTTGTAATTCACTTCTAAGCCCACAGAAATTTTTCTTCTTGGAATGAGTTTCGTTGCTGTAAAGTGGGTGTGGGCTTAGCAGACAAACAACCAGAGTTTCCGCAGGATGATCCTGGGGGACCCAAACATTGCAAATGCCAAGTTGGATTCATTAGAGGCTTTGCGGCTGATCCTGCAGCCCCAGGGAAGCCAAAACTCCTGTAAAGTTGAAGGAAGATTTCCTGGAATGAGGCCTTTCAGGGAACACAGAAATTGATGACTGTGTGTATAGCAAAAGCCCAGCTTTTAACGTTGAGATCTTGGCTACTGTGTAACTACAGGTGTAGCAAAGCACGCAGCTTAGCTTACACTTGTGAAGTAGCCTGTTTGTAATACGGCTTTGCTGCATAACGATTGCCATAGACCTGTAAACAAAAGTGATGTTTGTTAGTTGTGTAACCCAGCTATTTACTTGTCCTCTTGAAAGACTTACGTAGACCTATTTTAGGCTGGGTTTGACTCTTCCACTGTCACGGTAGTTGTAAGGCTAGGGCTTGCAACATAGGGAGGTGGTGACCTTTGTATTTCATTCAGTCCTAAACACCTGGTGTGTTCATTTAGGGGAGAACCTAAGAGAACTGCCTATTCCAGCACAGCAGAGGTGAGTCCTGAAGTGCTGTGTTTCAGGATTTTATGGATTATGTGCCTACTATGCTTCAAACTATTTCAGAGTGCTTAGGATACAGAAACCTTTAAAGAAGTGCCTCATGGCAGCACTCCTTTTTTTTGTTTGCCCCTCTGTTTCTGCATATCGGTCGTCTTTTGACGGCTAGACCACGACTAGAAATAGTTCTTTTGCAGTAAAGACAATTTTAAATGTTTCCTTCTCTTAAAAGAAAATCCCCAAACAACTACAAATGTTTCTCCAAAACAGCAGCATCTGTCTTATCACACACTATTCCTACCTCTTCTTCTGTGTTTTCCTGATGCTTTAGCTTAGCATATCCTCACCAAGCAAAGGAAAACCTAGCACTGGGAGTGAGATCCTGACACAGTGACCTCGTTCTGAGCATTACCTTCTTTGTCAGTAGCAGCAGAAGCTGAAGCAGCTCCGCTGGCTCTCAGCACTTGGAGCAGTTTGACATTTTCTGTCTGGCGTGGTTTCAGGGCTCACTTTGTTGTGAGCCCAAATGGTGAATGGGATGATGAAAAATGAGCTTGCAAGAACTTGTCCACTGCTTCTAATTTTTTGATAAACAGTTTGCAGCAGTACAACTTTAATCCGGTGTACAGCAGAGCTGTTTGTTATGTGCAGGTCTGCAGCATTCTTCAGGACTGACAGAGGAGTAAATCTTTCTTTTTAATCAATAGAGTGAAAACTGGTAAGTGTCATGGTAAATAGTGAATAATTTAAGAAAATATTACTCTGTGTAAGTGTGTGTGCGCGCGCGCGTGTATGTCTGTGCATTTGTGTTTTTATGTATTGGGGGTTGTGTATTACATCAGGAAGATATGTTAGGGGTAAATTTTTTGTCTTGACTAGAGAGTTAAAGCTTTAACTTGTCTTTGCTAATGCATGTAAATAGCTTTCTTGTCCACTTAATGAGGAGGCTGGCTTGTTATCCTGTACAATGCAGCTGGGCACCGTTCCAGAAGCAGAGGCACTTCTTTTCAAAGACAAAGAAGCCAGTGCAGACGTAGGGAGAAACCTGGAACGTTGCGCCGTGGATTTTTTCAGAGCGATGACTCATTTCAGTTCACAAAGGATTCTGGGCAGGGTAGTGAGAAGTCAGGTTGGCTGATCCATTCCTATGACTTCACTTTGCAGAGAGCCAGGGAGAAGAGGAGTGACACTGCAGAATCCTGAGGCACTGCAGTGGAGAGGTGCTTTGCAAAGACTGTGAGTGCCTTCGGAACAGGGGGTGGTGTCAGAACGTGATTCCAGCCATTCCATGGAAATAGGGCAAAAGGAGAGAGATGTTTTCAAAACACTGTGTGGGAGTTATATTTGTAGTCCCTTTTAGATTCATTACCTCCACCTCCCCTGTCATTTCTTAACCATTTATTTATCGTGCTTATGTGAGAATTGTGTGAAATAGCATTCCTTTCAGTGGACCTGCATAGATACTGCATCATTTTTTATTTTATGGAAGCCCCTGTTTCTTGCTTTAAGAGGTGGGTGTTCAGCATATTACTGCCTAAAAGCATGCTTTGTTTTTCTTCTTTCAGGTCCTGTGGCACTGACCTATGCTGCAGCCAGCCAGCTTCCACAGTGATATAAAGCCCCAATATGCACATTGTTGTTACATCACAGCTACTCTGGATACTGTACTGGAGCATGGAACCAGACCATAGGGGTTCAGGTAAGTCCCCCTTTTTTAACATATTGTGTGCCAGGAATATAGACATGGACGTTTATTAAAAGATGCATTTGAAAAATACTGTTTGAGGAAACACATTCTAAAGCACACAATATATTAAAAAAAACACAGTCCCACCCTCCTTCTTCCCAGGATAAGCAACACCACCAAAATCTCCTCAACTGAATCCTCTGGGAAAGTTCCTTGCTCCAGCAGAAACTTTTTATGATCACAGTTGTAACACGTGCTGGGATATCACTTTGGATCAGGAGGCAGCTGGCCACAGGACATGAACAGAGAAAAGGAGATTTAAATCACAGGAAATACACAGGATGAATGCATGTAAGACAAGTCTGCTGGCTGTGGACAATTTAGCACCTGTTTCTGAAAGTTAGTGCCACTTGGTGAACCTGGAGATCATGATTTTAGCTGGGTCCAAACAATTAAAAAGATCAATTTACATAGTTGAAGTTAATAACTGGCAAGCGACTAGGACTTTGTTCAGAGGCAAGTGTTTGTCATATGGTTAGTCGTTACTAAGGTTGCTGTGTTTTCTTCAGGCTGGCTAGAATTGGAGTGGTCACATTGCCAGGTCACATTCTTGAAGCATTCATGATCTGTGTCTGCAAGGGAAGGTATGTTTTGGTGTGCATGCATTTCAGAGGTGCAGAAGGAGCTTGCTGGTTAGCAAATGTGTGTTACTGCATTTGTTGAGCCTTTGTTTAAGCTGCTCTTAAACAGGAGTAAATGGACAAATCTTTAATGTATTTTTTTCTTATTGTTATCAGTCCTCTGATATGTGTAACTGTCTAGTAAACACAACCTGCAGCTTTGTTCATAAAACGCTCCAGGAAATGTGATTTAAAAGGAGGATTTAGCTATGGCTGAGAACAGCGCAAGCAATACACCTTCTAATTTTCTTTATTTCAGATTTTGCCAGTAAAATGTGTTCTTTTCTGTATTAGTGTGCTAGTGCAGATCCAAGGTATTTCAGAGTAATCTGGGTAGTACCACAGAAACCTGCATATTCTTCCTGTTCCCTCCTGTTGTTTAATCAGATGGAAACATTGTCTGGCTTAAAATGGCAATTATATATCATTGTTGTGAGTTCACATAAGAAAGGTTTTGTTTGCTACATCTATGTAAGTACTCTATAATTAGAGTGATTCAGTCACGTTGGGGTTTGGGGGAAAAAGGAGTAACGTGGAACCCAGGCCAGACATGTAACTTCTTCAGCATCTGTCCCTTCTTTAAGTAAATCTGAAAATGTGCTTTTTCTAGAAGAGGCTTTTCACTTACGGTATTCTTGAAAAAAAGTGATAATATTCTAGGCTGAAGAGCCCTCTTTTTGCCCATTACCAGTAGTTTTGGTTTTGTTAGCTACCTTTTGTTTGAAAAGGACCTTTCTGTAGTTCTTCCCAGAGTGAAATCATAGGTGAGTGTTGACCAGAACAAGCTGTTGGCAAAAAAATTTTTGTAGGGGATTTCTGTTGCAATCACCACTATAATCATGAGGTGCCATGAAGTTACTGTACTCTAGTTTGATGTTTTCTGATTAATAACGTAGTTCTGTAAGCAGCAAAAGTAGTGAAGTCAGATTTCCCTTGACAAGTGTTTTTTGACTGGATTCTCTCCTGTCTAGTGGGAGGTGGCTATGCCTGAAGCTCTGTGCAGATGGAGCATGCATAGGAAACAGTCGGTTTAGAATCTCTGTTGTCTAGTAAGGCTCGACCTCTCTGGCACATGCACACACACAGACTGTGATTGTACAAGCCTCATTTCCTGTGGAAACCAGGCTAAAAATCATGTTTAAAGTTTGTCTTGATCTGTAGGAAACACTTTAAAAAGGTGTTGAGAGGCTGGATGGAGAAGAGAAACTGGGCTTTGGCTTCCTATATTTTACAGGATACAGAGTGTAATCAGAGGGTCTATTCCACATTACAGGGAAATAGTGTGTATAAATTCTAATATAGTGTGGCTTTGCACTGTAATTTCCTTAATTTTCCTTCACAATGGCTGTACTGAATTGATTCCATTTATAAGTCAAGAGGTGATTTTTCAAACAATCTTCATGCAAACTTCATGAGACAGCGAGTTTGACTTCCAGGTCACTTCTTTCCAGCAGCAGAATCACTAATAAAATTCTGTCATCAGTACGTAGTTGATAGTTTAATTGCTGATACATGGTGCAGAATGTAGTCTACCTCATTTTCTCCCAAGATGGTGGTACCCAGACTTTCAGAGAACAGAGACAATAGATAAGCTGGCACGGGAAAGGTTCTGGCTGGTATGGGTTCAGGATGTGTGAATTTTCATTCCCAGCTCTGTTACAGACCATCACTTCCTCATCTGTATGTTAAGGATAGTTATGGTTACCGAGTTTTTTGGAATGTTTTGAAATCCACTGAAGAAATGTGCTATGTAAGAGCTAAGTGTTAATGTGCTGCATAATCTTTTGTTCTAAGTAACAATTATTTTTTTCCCACAGGGCAGTGCTACGAATCGCCAAGGCATAAATGAGGACAAATCCCATTCATTGTTTGTTATGTGCTTAGACATTTTTGAAAATTAAGTGCCACTTAAAACAAGAAGTCTGGAAAACTTTTTTTTTTTTTTAAATTCTTTAGAGAAAAGTTTGGAAAGACACTGCAGGAACAGAGCTAAAACTATATATATATATCATATTTAAACAAAACATGCAGTCAGCTGGTGAAAACTGCTTTCTGAGCTCCAGTTTTCATTTAACTGGGAACATAAACATATGAAAGTTAAGGATAGTAATTTGATATCAAAAGAAAGCTGCTTGAGACAAGCATCAGTCAGAGCTAACAGGAGCCATATGCTAGATGTTTTATGTAAGTGATGTGGTCTTCAAAAAAAAAATTAGGAAAAGCATATTTGATTTTTTTTTTTAAGCAGATCTTTCCTAAACAAGTTGTAGTAAACCTTCTGTTCAACAGGCTAAACAGTATTTATGCATGTAATTGATGTTAATGTATTAAATTGTAGACACAAGATATTTTCTGTTGTTGTGCATCAGAGAAGTTTGTTGACTTAACTATAACCACAGAGTGCTTGTAATTTCCCAGAACCACAGGATAGTTAAGATAAAACTTGGCAAATTAGAGCCTCCCTGAGTGAGGGGGTTTTGGCTTTCTATCACTAGGTCTGCTCAAAGTTTTACAGATGTGTGCTAGCCTTTTTAAACCAAGAGCCAGTAATTATCTCCAGCAGACAGTTATGGACAACAAGCTGTGGAGGTAATTCTGGCACAACAGAGGTGAAACAAGAGTTCCCTTGTCATAATGAAGAAGGTTGAAAAGCACTCAGTGGAAAAGAATAAGGCTTAACTGGCAGTAGTCCCTTACAACACAGAAAGAAAGGCTCTAACATAAACCAATGTTTGGCCATTTCTATTGCATTTAAAGCCTTTTAAATTATGATTTTATGGATGATTATAGTAGTCTTTATAGTTAATTAAATGGTTGTTAAGCTCCCAAATATTTGCAAGCAGGATGTATGTTACCCTGGCATACTAACTATAGCATGCTTTGCTAGAGATTGTGTTAATGTTAAGGAACTGATACTGAATGTTTTATATTGATGAGTTATGTGAAGTATAGTTAGCATTTCAGTGGATCCTTTTGGCTTGTTCCTGTTGACAAGAGCCCAACTGGCAGGGGTCAAATATGCAGACCGAATGTTTTCTGCACACTAACCTAGAAAAGCAATTCCATGCTAGAGGTCTGCTTTGAAAGGAAAGGTTGTGCAAAGTGCAAGGTTACTAAAATCCAGGCAAACTTTATTATTTCTTAACTTGTACTTAGCCAGTTTTAAGTTAACAAGTCCCGACTGGGAGTGATCCCAGAGGTGGATCTCTGTAGGCTCTTGGCATTCAGGGGAGAGGGATGGGCTGCTCCCGGAGGTGAGCAGAGTAACTGGTTTGAGTTCTTGTCCAAGCATCTCTCTGGGGGCAGCTGGGAGGCTGCAGAACAAACCTACATAAATTAGCAGCACTTGCTAGGCTTCATGTATAACCCTCCCCAGGTCCCTTTCCCACTTCAGAAAGCTGATGATGGTATTAAGGCCCATTCCTTACATCCTAAATATCGTTCTAGTTAGCTGTGAGTGGATCGGTCCGGGTGTAAGGGAAAGAAAGAGGTCTTCCTCCCGCTCTCCCATCCTGGAGCCTGCGTAGGTGGCAGTGTGAGTACATGGCTGGGAGTAGGCACAGGGATATGCTTGCCATGGTGCTTTGATTTAAGAAATTGCCAGGTCTTTGATGATCTAGATAAATCAATTCAGGAAGTTACTGCCCTTCACCTGGATGCCCTTAAAGCTACCCACAGAGCCCATTTGAACCTATAATGTTAAACCTCAAATGAGGGCAATATATGCCAATCTGTTTGACATTGCACTGAGCTGAACTTAGTAGTGCTCACAAGGATACCCATGACACAGATAACCTCTGTGTGAAAGATGGTAATTTCTTAAATTGCTTAGCTAAATCTGCCTAATTCTTATCATAATTCTGATGCTTTTTAGACATGAAACTAATCATTAAATAAACTGATCCCCTACACAAAGTGCATGGTGACTATTGATCAAAGTTGGTAAACTTAAGTGTCCGATTACAAAGATTCGTCTATGAACAAGTTTAAGCTGACAGCAGGTATAATTATTAGTAAATATAACAACTGTGATGTCCTTTATCCATTCTCAGATGAGGGGACAAATGGTGTTTGCTCCCAGGTCATGTGAAAGCATATCTCTCACGTTTCCCTGTAAGCTGCCTATGATCTTCTTGATTGCCATTGTCTGTAAAGCATGTGGCAGGAACTTTTCAGGTGTATATGAATAAAAAATGTCCAGAAAAGGTTATATTTTAAGGTCGTCACTCTGTGGTCAGATAAGAATGAGGAGGATCTTGGGGTACACTGTGTTGAAGCTGGAGGAATGCTGCTGTGTTGGGATTGCGGCATTGATCTGGTCAGGCCTGATTAAGCAGAAGCAATCAGGAGACAGCATAGCACAAATGTGTATTTTAAATCATTGTTGTGTCTTGGGTAATGTGTGTCACTGTTGTACAACAGATTGCAGAGCTGGTGTATTGAAAAATGTTGCTCATAAGTCTCACTGAAGCAGTTATGCAATTTGCTACTCCCACCAATTCTTTTTTTCTTCCAAAGTGCTGAGTATAATGCAAGATTAAATGCATTTTGATAATCAGTTTTAGAAACTGCTGTTCCTGTTTAGTAGACATAATAGGAATATAGAATTAATAGGGCAAATATTAGATCCTCTAAATTGTGGAGGAAAGTTTGAATTTGAATTAATTTCCAGTAATTTGATTCCTGATTTGATCACAAGGTATTGCTCTGTGACAATAGAAATAGGGTGATTTTCCTGAGATTTCAGAGCCATTTAGGTAAACCTTAATCCCTGGCTGTTGACTGACCTGTGGCCAGAAAAGGATTCGTAGTCAAGCACCCGTTGTTCTGTCTGTTACTCTTTATTATTCCTTTTCCACTGGCAAAGGAAATCTTTTAGCCTGCTGCTTCCCTCTATTTGAGATCACTGGGGAACCGTTGCCACTTCAAGAGGAGGTACAGAGCAGAATCTAAAAGCGTTTCTGTATTTATATAAAGTATGTTAAAATGCACATGTATATGTGTATTCGTGTAGTCATGCTAGTATTATCAAATCATAATTTCTCCTATAACTTTCATTTTGAAGATCTTTCAGTGATTTTTTTAAGTATGAGTTAATGAATTATTTTTAAAGACAACATGAGAAAAGTTACAACCAAGTTAATTTTCAGGCCATCCTGGAACCATCAAAACTTCTCTTCTAAAAAATATGTAGTCCGTACAAAGACATTTGACATGTAGATCTAGGAGAGATTTATTCAGGGTATCAGTCTTAAGGTGTTTGATGCTTTTGTGCCTGTAAAGAGTGTTCTGTGCTTTATCAGCTGAGTGAAGAAGTTGTTCATTAACTTAGCAACATTTTTTTCTGATCTTTGTTACTATTAAGAAAAAATATTCTATCAAGTGGAAATGGTGGGTGATCCATACCACTAGCCTTTGAAAGGGGAGTGAAATCTCCCCTTTTATGTCCAGAGAAATACATGCAACTATTTTGATTGTGCAGTTATCTAGTAGGATATCCAAGCATGAGGTTTTGCAACTGTAAGTGCTAATTTGTTGGCATTTTTCTGAATCTGTCTGTTGCACCCTTTGAGAAAAACTATGTCTGCATAGTGTATATCTCCCATTTTCCGAAGTTCACCATGTCTAAGTTTTGAAATAAGCTGTTGGATGGTTCTCCATTGTAAGAGTTTTATCCCCAGCTCAGTACAAAGACTACAGCGCTGTGCGAATCTTCTCCGATTGTATCTCTACATCCTTGTTCTATGAGCAGATTTTTCAACAAAATGCTTCACTGCACATCTGTTGTCTTTTTACAGGTGATGTATCACCCATCAGCATGTCTCCCATCAGTCAGTCACAGTTTATTCCACTTGGGGAAATCCTTTGCCTGGCCATCTCAGCAATGAACTCTGCCCGAAAACAAGTCACACAAGAAGCACTAATGGAGCACCTAACAACCTGCTTCCCAGGTAACTGGACATTAATAAATCATTGGTCAGATGGGCGCATGTCTGTAAAAGGGCAGTTGAATCCCCAATCCCTGCCCAAAAGGTTGCTTATCTTTTTGCCTTCCTTAAAAGGGGGAGTTTCAGTGTTTGGTAGTCTGTTTTTCTTCACTCTTCTGCATGGGAATATTGATTAATCCTGAGATGCTACCCAAAAGTAAAAGGAGGCTTTGGGTCCTAATCTTATAACCTTTTCTTTATTCTTAAACATACAGAGAGTTGAGTTCTTTTTGACAGGGCCATTCATGTGAGATGCATTTTGCAGGGTTAATTCCTGACTTTATGTAAATATTAAAAATTACTTGAGGTACTAAACAGCAAACTGCATTGGCTTGTTTCTTTTTTCAGACTGGTATCAGAATAAGCTTGTTTGTGATTTTTCTCACAAAATAACCTTCTTTATTATCATAGTCAAAAGAGTTTAGGACTACTTTAGTAGTTACAGAGAACAAAGCGTGTGTCGTAGCCAGAGCAGACTTATTCCACCTTGTGGCTTTCAAGCCAGTTTTAAGCTAACTCCTAAGAGCTCTGTTGACATCATTCAACCAATTCAAGTGTCATTGTCCAATCTCCATAGAGATAACCTCATGGAGGTCTCTGTGTAGAGCATTCTCTCTTAAAGAGCAGGTTTCCCACATACTGCGTGTCTTCCTCCACCTAGGACAGGCTCTCAAAACTGGTGTGGCCTGATGCAAGTAATGGAGTCCAATGATGATGATGTGCCTGCTTCAGGGAGAGGTTATATTTAAAATGAAAGGAGGTTGTCAGCCTGGTTTACAGGGGTTTTCAGACCCTTGTTGGACACAGTTCTGGCTTTTGCTTCTGTATTGCCCTTGCTTGAAAAACCATTTTTTTTTTTTAACTTGACAACTCTCTCCATGACTAAAAGGTTTGGAGAGCCATAGATACACTTGCTGTGTTCATAAATGCTGGGGTACTGTTCAGAAGGTATTCTTCTCAGCATTTGATAATATTTATTAAATGGTAAAATGAAAATGTCTTAGATTAAAGATACTGTAAGATCAGAAAAAGGAAATCTGTATTAAGAATGTACTCTTGAATATGCTGCTTCCCTACTGGCAGTCTGTATCTGGAGATGGTGAATCGTGCAAAATGCATCTTGTAGAGACATCTAAGAGTGTGGTGTAAAAGCATTGGGCAGAGGTTTACTGCTCAGGAGAGCACAACGTTTTCACTTGTGCTTTGGATGATCCTGGTCAAGATGTTTAACTGTTCTGTGCCTGAGTTTACAATTCTCTAAACTAGTTGAGAAACTTCTGTATTCTACCTCTTTTACAGCTGTAAAAAGTAGCTAATTAAAAATGCTTCAGTAGGAAAACTACTGATGCATCTGCTTCATCTAGGCAGCCTAACCATAGCCGTATTTTGATGTCTTGAATTTTCTTGTTTACATTTCAGAGCAAGAGTTACTTAAAGCCTTGAAGGTTACATGGCTTTTGCTGTAACTGGTACTAAGTTCCGAGATTTTAAAATATAATTCTGGATTGAGAGCTGTGTTTGCAATAAACAATTCTGTCTGACATTTAGTAATTGCACTTTGGAAAAAATTACTGCAAGTATATTTTGTAAATACTAGCTTTCTGTCCCAATTTGTGGTTTTGTTTATCAGGGATTTTTTTCGGTATACTTGGCTGATTTTGAAAATAGTGATAAAAGTTGTAAGGGATAGAATGCAAAGAAGGCAAAGTTCACAATTGTAATTCCAGTTTAATTCATTTTGATGTTTTTTTTTCAAGTCACATTTTCTATATAGCTATGTACTAGAAGAGTTCCATAGATTGCAAGTATTTTTCCAATGATTCTATCAATATTTTTATATAAACATTATTGCATGGTGGAAATGCTAATTTATTGGTGGCATCCCTTGGGTTTCCTGGGAGCATGATTATCAGTTGACTCGGTGTGTTGTGCTATTCTTGCTAGACAGAATCATACATCAAAAATAATTCAACAGGCTGGATTATTTTGTAGATTCTGCTCAGAAGAAGCCTGAGGCAAGTTAGCACACGGTCTCCTGCTGCCTCTTTTTTTTTTTTCCACTAGCCATAAACATGTGCATTTCTCAAGTCTGAGATTAAAAAAAGGAGAGCCTTGTTTTTCCTACCTCACTTCCCAACATGTAAAGAAAATTATTGGGGGGGGGGGGGGGGGGCAGAAACCCACCCTTTGTTGTCCAATCCATGTATGAGGATTATCCAAAAATTTTGTCCTTTCCAATAAACAGAACCTCTCCTTGTGCTGAGCGATATTTTTCACTTGTCTGCCCAAACTGTCTCATAAATCAGCTGTGGCTTTTTGAGCCCTTTTATTCACTGTGGCTATTTTAAAATATCTGATGTCCTCCCATATTCTGATAGTTTATTTTTCCTAATTAGGTGCTGATGCTCTGAGAGAGAGGAGAGCATTACCAGTGTACATGTATCTGTCATTGTCACGTAACCTCTCTGTATCTCACCCTGTAGCAGCACTTGTCTGCCTGTGTTGTTTGTGTTTTAATGAACAGATGCTTCAGTGTGTTTCATGGCATGTATAAATTTCCTAAGACCCCAGATGCTATTCTCAAACTGCCTAAGAATAATAAACCTCTTTCCTCAGTGCCGGATCTTACAGTTGTAGTCTAGCCCTCTAGTTTGCTGAGCCATTGTGCAGGCATAAATCTGGGCCATGGCTCTATCTGAAATAAGGTATGCTAATTATTTATAACATCACATAGCAACCACTCCACATCCTTAACTAGTATTTCATGAGCCAATCAGAGTATTTCTTTTATCCCTTGTTAAGCCTTAGCATCAGCTCAGGAGAAAATCATTTTAGCAGATTTAACACCATTTAAATACTACTTCAGATGCATTTTTCATGAATTTATTTTATTGAAAAAGTTTGTAATGATAATGCACATCTTATTTGTGACTTTTGTTGTTTGTCAGGTTTTTAAAAAAGCAAGAGGGCTCCTGCTGCACATGCTCCCATTATTCTAACTTAGAATTAAACAATGAGATGTTTGTACAACGCTACTTTATAATTTATTGACCATGGTTTAAATCCCATACATTAAATGTAAATCTTTGAAATCCAGTATAAGGAGCTAAGAATGTAACCTCTGTTCCTGTGTTTGGCAGCCAGACCCTCTTATCTGTATGAACCTGGCTGAAGAAAACATCAAGCCTTAGTCTATGCTGCCTTTAGTAAGGAATTTTTTCTTCTTTTTTTTTTTTTCCCCAATTTTGTTCACGTACTTATTAAAATCATTTTAAGGTGTTCAAAATTTCAGTGTAGGAAATACGTATGTATTGGTCTAGGTTGCTTCTGAAGCAAACAGTTTTCTGAAAGCTGGCAAATTCCTCTGATGTTCACCTTCATAACTGTTCACTCTTTAAATATGTGAAATGTATATGTAGCACTTAAAATAAGTGTCTTACATTAACTGAGTTCACTCTAGGTCAGTGTTCTTTGTGAGCAGCAAACACGACATAATCTTCTGTCTGGAAGCTCAGTGGATGGCATACTAGACTCTCTTGAGATGCAGAAAATGTACATGTCTGATGATTCAGTGTCCAGACAGTTTCTGCTTTTGAATTATTAAACTACTACATAATCTTAAATAACACCACTGCTGTCATGCAATATTTTATATGCTAGAGTCTCTAAACTACTGGTTTTTTTCCACTTGTTCCTATTTAATGGAGGAAGGGAGACCATAAGGAGACTTCTGAATGCAGTGGGGTAGGTTACATATAGGCATGATGTGGGCAGGTTGCTGTAAAGAGAAAAGTCTTGAGAAAGCCAGGAAATCTATATTTAAAATAGCAACAGTGGGAGCCAGAGTAGTGTCATTGCTCCTGTCCACCACGCAGGAAAGCCTAATTCAACTTTGGGTCTGTTTCTGCTTTTGTAAGTACCTGAAAGAGATCTGAAGAAAACCCATAGCTAGCATTAGCTGGCAGTGCTGAGCTCTGAAGATCTGCATCTGCCATCGTCACTGCTGGCTTAGTGAACCACAGGGATGTACTGTATGCTGGGAGTGATAAAAGTGATAGTCTCCAACTCCAGAGAGAAGGCTGACACGATTAACTTTACAGCATCATTGACTGCCCAGGCACACTAATTTTTTTATTTTTTTTTTCCCCTTGGTGTTTATCTGCACATTCTCTATTCACAGGACTTAGTCAATTAATGTAACTACTGTGCATCCAGTGTTTAGAGATTCATTTACCCAACACATTGTAGTCATTATGGTTTACTGGGTGAAAAATACATATTATTAATTTTATCATGTATTTGCAGTGCATTCTTGCCTAAGTTAGTGTAAAACATCAGAAGATCCATTTCAATCTCTTTCCCTAACTTTTCTGTAAACTCCCAGGAGAATGTTTTCCTCTCTTTTATTTTTGTTCTGATGTTTTTGAAACAGTATGTTAAAAACAGTCTTTAAGTAAAATAAGGATGAAGAACCAAGTTCTCGCAGACAAAGGTAGGTATGTGTTGAGGTATTTATGTGTAAGCTCCTGGAAAATGCAATGGATCGGTCAGGTTGTTTATGTAGACGCAGGAAGAGAGATTGGCTGCTGCACAGCAGGTGCATCTCAGTTGGACCAGGATTGGACCCTGCAGTGCATTTTCAGCACAGGATGGAGAAGCACATGAGCTTGAGTTCGGGGTCATCCACTTCTTGTGGTGATGCAAGGCATAATGTAAAAGGGGTGGTGTTACCCAAGCAGACATAGCAGCTCCACCGCAGGAAAGAAGAGGTTAGATGATGACCACTGGTTGTTATGGGAGTTGAAATCACTCTTCATGTTCCTGTGCTTTACTGAAAGCTCATGGGGAGGGTAGCCTGCTCTCCAATTGCCACTGCCTCGCAATCCAGAGGAAGCTCGGCATATTGTTCAGTTCAGTCCAGAGAGATTCAGGACTCTGGGCTAGGGAGGGGTAGTCCTTTTTTCTCCTGGCTCTCTGGATTTCAGCTTTTCCCATCCATTGCTACTTCTGGCATGTTTGCTCATCCAGCAATTCTGGGGGTCTGCGTTACTCTCTCTAGGATTATCACATAAATTGTGGACGCCCACATGAAAAGGGGGGAAAATGCACGTTCCTGATTCTCCATTTCATTTGCGTATTCTTTCCAGTTTTCAGTCTCATTTATTCAGTTAAATTATATCCTTTCTTTACCTCTTTTACTTCTGTGTCTGGATCGGCCCCAATCTTTCAGCTCTGTGGACTGTGCATAAAATATATTTACTGTCCCCATGTACTTCTTCCTGGCACCTTCTCTGTTGTAACTGCTTTCACTCATGAGTCCACGTTATTCCTAACACTTTGCTGTTTCCATTGTAAGATTTTTAGTTACAGATATTACTGGATGTGAGCAGTATGGTCATGTCTCTAAATTCAAACAACATGGTCATGTCTCTAAATTCAAACAACATTCAAAGCCAGACATAAGAATACTTACTATGTTGCCTGCAACCCAGTAGGAAGGAAGAGGGTGAGTTAAGGAATTAGTTCTCTATTTCTTGTTGCTAATCTTTTGATGGGGTGTTGGTCATAGTGCCAGAGCCCTTGCTATCATCCTCATGTTTGCTAACACAAGGAGATCAGTGAGCTTGCAGGCTCCAGCCTTTGACATGTGGGAAAAGAGTTGGTGACCAGACACTATGTGCTACTGAAGATACTGTGTTTGTGGCAGGTACACCCGGTTGAGATTTTTCCATGAAGTATTTTTGTAAAAAGCATATACTTTGTTGAAATGTTTTTGCATACATGATTCCATGGAATTTCTGTTCTTGAAGATAGTCAGAGTTTGACTTGACAAGGCCCTGACCAACCTGATCTAAGTTGGCCTGGCTACGAGTAGGGGTGTTGACCAGATGACTTCATGAGGTCCCTTCCAACCTAAGTTACTCTCTGATTCTATTTTTTTTTCTAAATTAGTTTTGTTGAAAAGAAAACTAAGACCCAGAGTAAATAATATTAACTTTTTTACTTTAAAATAGACCATCTGAACTTTTGAAAAAAATTTCTCTAGTTCTAAAAATGTAAACCAGGTCAGTACCCAGCATTAAGTTAAAATTAAAATGCATTTTAGTTCAACAAAATGTATTGATTGAAGGTAGCTTTTTCCACTGAAAATTTTGAAGGGTTTTTATTTCTTATTCAGCATAAATAGATTTTTTTTTTAAACTAGCTTGTGAACTAAATCTCTTGTTTCCTTAGCTCTAGATGGAACTTATTCCTATGCACAGCACGCTAACTTGGTATTTTATCTAATAAAGTATTGAAGACTTGGTCCTGCACCACTGAACCCCGCAGAAGTACTGGTAGTGGGAAGGACCAGGCTCACAATGCCAAGTCTACCATGTGGCTAATGTGGCATTGATGCAGGGTTGTCATACCTGTCGCTCTCTCAGTATGTGATATATGCACTTAGGTAATGTCCCTCACATCTCACATGAAAGGTAGGGAACTCTGAGAAGCCAATTTTTAGGAGCTAAATCTGTAACTTCCAGCATAGTGGAAAAATCTGTTTGGGTAAGATGAACTGTATCATTCAAGGCATGTCTTTTTTGGAGCAGCTGATGTAGTGGAAACATGTTTTAATGGGAGAGCAAGTCAGTTCAATCAAGTTTGTGATAAAGGGGCTGTTCAGGGGAATGCTTTTTTTTCTGTGTAGTATTCTTCTGTGGAAAAACAACTTAGGCATCCAAAGTAACAAATAACCGCTGTTTTATACATGACTGGACATTATAATAAATAGTTCTGGTGAACTGGGATATAAATATTTAGTTGGAAGAAGAATAAAAGTGAAATGTTTCCCCTGACACCCTTTGATTTCCAGTGATTCCATCTTGTAGCTTAAGGTCACCTGCGCAATGGAAGTGACTAGAAGTTCTCTCTTTTTTTTTTTTTAACACTATTAATGGCCTCCTTTCTATTTAATTAATAATTGATATGTCTGAAGTGTAGGAGATAAGTGGAAAAACAAACAGACAAGAGAATGCCTAACAAAGTGCTTTACTGGAGTTGTTTGTTCAGCATATTCCAGCTTGCACATTGGAAAAAACAGCTTTTTGTTGGGGAGGGGGGAGCCAGAGAGTCCTGCATGGTTTTATGCACTCCCTGATATGCATTTACTGTCATTTCTAGGAGTTCCAACACCCAGTCCAGAAATCCTTCGACATACCTTGAATATGCTTGTACGGGAGAGGAAAATATACCCAACTCCGGATGGTTATTTCATTGTAACCCCGCAGACTTACTTTATAACACCATCTCTCATAAGAACTAACAGTAAATGGTACCATTTGGATGAGAGGATACCTGACAGGTCTCAATGTACCTCTCCGCAACAAGGAACTATAACTCCCTCCGCCTCGGGATGTGTCAGGGACCGAACACTACCCAAAAACCACTGCGACTCCTGCCATTGTTGCAGAGAAGACATGCACAGCATGCATGCATCTACCCTACAGAGGAAATCAGCAAAAGACTGTAAAGACTCATACTGTCCTCCTTCATTATGTCAGGTCCCACCTACTGAGAAAAGTAAAAGTACTGTCAATTTTTCTTATAAAGCTGAGACACTCACGAAGCCTAAGGATGTAGAAAAGCAGTCTAAGAAATTTGGACTCAAATTATTCCGATTAAGTTTTAAGAAGGACAAGACAAAACAGTTGGCAAATTTCTCTGCCCAGTTTCCTCCAGAGGAGTGGCCGCTAAGGGACGAGGACACCCCTACCACTATACCTAGAGAGGTAGAAATGGAGATTATCAGGCGCATTAACCCAGACTTGACTGTGGAAAATGTCATGAGGCACACTGCACTAATGAAGAAACTTGAAGAAGAAAAAGCTCAACGAAGCAAAGCAGGATCTTCAGCTCACCACAGTGGACGAAGTAAAAAGAGCAGGAATCACAGAAAGTCTCATGGGAAATCGAGGTCACACAGCAAGACTCGGGTGTCCAAAGGAGACCCATCAGATGGCTCTCACTTGGATATACCTGCTGAAAGGGAGTATGACTTCTATGATCCCTTGACTCGATCCCCACGGGAAGGCTGTTTTATAATAGAACACAAGGGAGATAATTTTATAATGCACAGCAATCCTAACATGATTGAATCTCACTTTCCCATGACACCAGAGTGG
The DNA here is from genome assembly GCF_018139145.2 of Gymnogyps californianus. Lineage (NCBI taxonomy): Eukaryota > Metazoa > Chordata > Aves > Accipitriformes > Cathartidae > Gymnogyps > Gymnogyps californianus. The sequence goes on along the minus strand of NC_059474.1, from coordinate 36,992,445 downwards.
GATGTGTCTGGTGAGCTGGCCAAAAGAAGAACTGAAATGCCTTTCCCTGAACCTTCCAGGGGAAGCTCCCACTCCAAGGTGCATCGGAGCCACAGCCATACACAGGATAGAAGATCGAGGAATGAGCGGTCCAGTAAGGCTAAAGAAAGGTCTAGATCTATGGATAACTCCAAGGGACCTCTGGGCTCAGCTACTTTAGGCACACCTGAAGATATAGGTGAAGGCTGTAGCCCAGATGACCAAACAACTAGCCAAACTTACATTGACGATAGTACCTTAAGGCCATCTCAGTCGCTTAGTCATCAAAGGGCTCTGATTTCATCTGCAAGCTACAAAGAGACTTGCATCTCTGAAATAGCTGGCGGCAGCGTAGAAATCCCCAGTTCTTGTAGCCTATTGGAACAAAGCAAGCCTACAGAGAATTTGCCATCATATAGCGAGCTCAACTCCTGCACAACAAAATCTGCAGTCGATGACTATTTTCAGTGCAACACATCCAGTGAGACTGTGCTTACTGCTCCATCACCACTGGGAAAGAATAAAGAGGATCATGATACACTGACAGGGACAGATGGGCTCAAAAAGATGACTCCCACAGAAAGACAGTCTCAACATACTGCTAGGGAGCCAGGGGTGCACAAAGAGGAGTCCCCAAAGGGCCCAAGCAGTGGTTCAGCAGTTGCTGGCCAAACTCCAGAGGTGATCGCAAACGGGCGGCTGGTTCAACACCATAGCGCTGAATCAAGCAGCCTTGATAAAAGGAAAGAAATATTTAGCAAGGATACACTCTTTAAACCTCTGCACAACACTCTCTCTGTGAATAGTTACCATAAGTCTAGCACACCCCTGCTAAAGCCCCATCAAAAGACCCCCTCTGACACATTGCCAGTCAGATGTGAGAAACTTGAACAAGCGATAGTAACCTCAGTCACACAAGTCATGCCCGTTTCACAGAGACAGCAAGAGACAACTGGGAACCAGGAGGCCTCCTTTGACTACTACAACGTATCTGATGACGACGACTCAGAGGAAGGAACCAACAAAAATGCTGAGGAAGAAAAGAACAGGGATGATGTTGGTACAATGCAGTGGCTCCTAGAGAGAGAAAAGGAGAGGGATCTGCAGCGAAAGTTTGAGAAGAATCTTACTCTTCTTACCCCGAAGGAAACAGAAAATAGCAACAACCAGAGAGCCACCCACTCAGCCCGCCTGGACAGCATGGACAGCAGCAGCATTACTGTGGACAGCGGGTTCAACTCTCCACGGTAGGACTGTCACATTCATTGCAGCTTTACAGACTAGAAAGTTCCGTTTATAGTTATATGTGTGTGTGATACTGGTGACAGAACATAGGGCTGTATTAAACAATTTCACACGTTTTCAGACAGTGTTTTCTACAGCTCTGGAATCTGCTGTTCAGATATGTGGGTTTCCCACCATACCGTAAGCAACCAATGACCATTTGCGGCATTGACTCTGTATTAGTTCATTTTCTGTTTGCTGAAAACCTCCCTGTATCTTTTTTTTTCTGTATTAAACTTGTGTTTGCATTTAGAATAGAAGGGATGAGCTCCTGCATACTCCCCCTCTTCCCTTTCCCTCTAAGATACCATCAACAAGACTAATCGGAAGACTAGACATGACTAGGTGGCATAATTTTTGGCTCAGACAAAAAAAACCAAATAATTGTTTTGGGTTTGGGCTTTTTTGTTTGTTTTCTGCAAAAATTTTGGAAGTGTATCTATCATCATTCCAAACTGGTGAGACTGGAACAGCCACTCGCCCCACAAGGCTGAAAGTGCTCAGGATATTTGAACTTCAGAGGTGACCCAGCGCTGCATCAGCAGAGAGAGAAGTGCCTTGCCTAAGATACTTGGGAAAAGAGTCCAGACGTTTGCGTGTGGTGGTGCTGGTTAGTCATTTCCATTCCAGGGATCTCAGACATCATGGAAGTCTCAGTGTGCTAGTAGTCTTAGAGGCGTAGGGAGGAGAGAGTTGCTGGTGTGTTCCCTGCCCTGGAGATTTCACAAGTTCATTTCCAGGTTAAGAATCCTTCACTCGAGCCGCCTTCCTTCTCTCTCTGACCTTTGACAGTCCTAGGTCCCTGCTGGAATGGAGCTTGACTGGTTTTGTTTGCCCTGGATAGCAACCCATCAGAGTTCAGAACAATGACTCCAAGAACACAGAAATAATTTACAATAGTAGTTCTCTTATAGTGTCTTACTTAAGCTTAAATTATTTATTGCCTGTGTTTAAAAATAAAACCTCCAAGACTGGATTTGTATTAGGTGAAAGAAAATGTTTTTTTTTTTTTTTTTGTTTTTGGTTGGTTGGTTTTTTCCCCCCTGTAAAAAGTGTTCTTATTTCTCAGAATTACATATTTTTTTAAATCTATAGCGAAGGCTCTTAGAAAGGCATGTGAAGGATTTCCTGCTTCTACACGGGACTAAATTTCATTTTCAGTTAAATTCATGTCACTCTGGAATAAATTCCTTTGGATTTGATGGCTACTCCCACTTGATGTTAATGACAAGGCAGCAATTATTGGACCTGCTGCAGCATGTAGTGATTACCAAACTAGAGCAGGCTTTTAACATATGTATAACTTCTCTGAGTAAAAAATTTGAAAAATAATTTGGGTAAATTGTACCACTTACACTGAGTGCAGCTTAAAAAAGAAACTTAAGAAGGTTTTGCATTTGTTCCTGGTACTGGTACTGATTGTTCTGCAGATGCTTGGCATCTTTCTCACATACAACTGTTGTATGAGGCTATTTGCACTGTTCTTTTTTAAATGTAATCTCTTCTTTTAGTTGAAGTACTATACTTGCAGTCAGTTCTTGTAGGGGAGTAGATGCTGGTGTTTGCTTCTAGCTCAGCCTGTCTCACTCCGCAGAGTGCATTTCACCTCCAGGATAGGATGTCAACTGGATAAAAATCAGTTCTTAGACTACAATTTTGCTAGCTGTATGCTAGCTGAATATCAGGCTTGCATTTCTGCTTAATGCAAAGGCAGACATTTCCTTCCCTAATTATTTACACAAAAGCTAAAATTTCTGTTGATGTTAATCTTAAGCTTAGCTAGCAAGAGAACAGAACATGGCGAGCATACTGGATTTAGTGCTGCTATACCACTTTGTTTAGCTCAAAAGGGAAACAGATAAGCAGCTTTTAATAATGATTTTGTTCCACATATCCCTTTTTTTTTATTTTACTGTTTACTTATTAACAAATGTCTTTTTTTGGCAAGGCCACATAAAGTAAGCTTTAAGGAAAAAAAAAAAAGGCAACATTCTGTAGGGTTTTCTCCTGTATTTGTTTTGTAAGACCAGCATATAGTCTGGATATTTCAAACGCTTTTTCATGAGCTTTGCATCAAGATAATTAAATTGGATGATTTTGCTGAGTTTTGGCCACTCCTCGGTATAAGTCTATAAAAATAAATTGAGCTGAGGGTGAATTCAGCCCTTTGGCTATAATTACCATGCTGTTATTACTTTCCTACCTTATAACAAAAAATGTACTCCACAGCCCTTTTCCAGGAAATACAAAAAAGCCATCCAGCATCCATCTGGTAAGATTCACCTAGATCCATTAGCAGATGCCTAGGGAAGGGCATGAGAACAGGACGTGCATGTAGTGATATTCCTCAGGTATACTCTTCTAGCCTCCACCGATGTTGTAACTCTTGATTTCCTGAGGTGTGGTGATATCTTTTCGTTTAAACTGAAGTGTGCAATGTTGCTCGGGGAATCAAAATTACCAATTCCACACTGTGAAAGAAAAAGTATATTTTTAAAGTGTCACAAGTTGAAAAAAGGGCCTTTAAAAAAAAACCAAACAGGATGTAGTTAAAGAGATTTGCAATGGTCATTTGACTTCAAAAGTATTTTGTGTGCGAAATTCGTGAACATATCATCATTGGGAAAACAGCCTCGCAGTATTTTGTTCATTGCTTTTATGCAAGTTGTATATAGTAAATGTTAGCTGTCAATTTTATTCCTTTATTTTTAGAGCTTATATAATGCTGCTGCTCTTTTGTCACCTAAAGAAAGAGCTAATTTTGGCATTACTCTGCATGCAAAATTCTCACTGCAATCTTTGTGTATACGTGTTGTAATAGTCAGTTTGTAATATCAGAATTGAAAATGTTTGAAGATCTGGAATTGGTGGTCCCATAAAGAATGATACAATACTGAATGATCTCTGAAAAACAAAGGTTGCATCTATTTTCATTAAAAAGCAGAGGGAGAGGAATCAAAAAATGAGCAACAGAAGTGCACCATACATCATTGCAGCTCACAGAGATCTCTTACTATGTGCGTCACCCATCATAGCTGTTTGGAACTACTGACAGTAAGGCGATAATTGGCAGACGATGGTCAGTACCATTTTTATCAATTTAAAAGATCTATGGGAGTTTTCCTAAAAGCATCATTGATATTCCAGATTCAGTCAGTTTAAGATGATTTAAATCTGCCCTGCAACTAAACAAGGTGTTTCTTCCTTCCCCTATGCCATGCACTGACACATCTCTCCCCTGCCACATCCAAAGCTGTGCAGTCCTACTCTTCCCCTGATGCTAGCACTAATCTTTTTTTTTTTTTTTTTTTTTCTTAGGGCTAGTATTTAACTGAGAGCGGTCCCTGATCTGGCTGGCTGCAAGGCTCAGCATCAGGGAAGCAGCAGGAACATGTGGCAGGGTCAGGTCCACACAAGGCAGGCAAGAGCTGCCCCTTTCAGTAGCAGGTAAATTTAGGTTGACTTTAAACTGACTATGAAACTCTGTCATTAGTATCTTTGCTTCTAGTACTTATTTAACAAACCCATTCAGTCCTCTAAATGTACTCTGTAAACATCTCCATAGCAAGTGGTGATGTCATTTTGCAAAGAAGTAGGGATATAGGTGAAGGATACATAACCAGGGGCCACATGGCTATTTGAAAACCAAATCTCTCTCTGCACAGGAACACATTATTTGGAGATCAAAAATTATTAAGAGCAGAAAGAGAACAAAAAGAGTAGAAGTGGTAAAACTAGCCTTAGCATATCTTGGCTGAGCATTTAAAAGCTGTAGACTAAAACGCAGGCTCCTCTGCATTCATAATTAGATGTATCATTAAAAGGCTTAGTCTTTAAAAGTGCCAAGTGTCCTGTCACTCCTGTCGGTAAACGATAGGTTAGAACTAAAGGAATGTTGTCCATTTTAGGAATGAAATAGCAGCACTAATTGTTGTTTAGGGCATGATGACAGACCAGGCAGTTAAGATTTCTCAGCGTCTTGTAAGTTGCAATTGTCTCAGCTGCAAAGCAAAATTGAAGTGTTGTGTTCAGAAGCATTGTGGGTTTAATGTAAAGTAGCATTTTTAGTTAATATTTTGTGTACAAAGACATAGGTAGAAGAGGAAACGAGAGGAAGCTGCGTTACATGATTGCTCTCCTAGCTCTGCCTAGTCACAGAGCTGATTTGATGAAGTTACTTTGTACAAAAATGCACCAGTCAGGAAAGAAAATCACTATGTTCCATGTGCAAGATGGAAGCTATTTCCTTGGGTGAAAAATCCAGATGCTTGATACTGGTTCAGCTTACAGTTTGTGTGACAGCTTCAGCTCTGCTTAGTACTATATCTGTGTTACAGTATGATGACTGCTGAGTACCTCTGGAATCCGTTTTGGAGCAACATATGTGTACCGTCAAAATGAGATGGTTCATTGATGTGACATTACATACAAACACAGGAAGCCTATTATAAAACACTCTATTCTCCTTTCCTGTCTGGTGGATAAATATATAGGCATGTCATATATGAGTGTGTATATATATTTCTTTTCCGTTCTAGTACTCGTGAGAGCCTGGCATCCAACACTTCAAGTATTGTTGAAAGCAACAGACGTCAGAACCCTGCTCTGAGCCCTGCACATGGTGGCGCAGGCCCAACATTCAACTTCCGAGCCACTGCAGACCCACCGACAAGTGAAGCTGAGAAACTGCAGAAACCTGCTAACTGCCTGCAAGCTTCTGTCACTAGTGTCTGATAGTCATCCTGCCTCAGATCTTCTGTCTCATCCTATACAGCAAAGTTTACGACACTGGGACTGATGTTTACATCTTTGGGGAAAAATTAAAAAAGCATCTCAACCACAGTTTTAGTGTTTACTTAAACTGTGCTGCTATGTAGACTAGGGGCAACAAAGAAATCTTTATTTCGAGGTATTGCTTTTCACATTTGCGGCTCTGTAGCAACAGAATAGCAGTAGGGATAATATGTACACTTTTTGCTTCACTTAATTGTAACTGAGCACATATATGAAAGTCTAGACACTGTAAGTGTAATCTGCATTTTCAATGTCCATGCAGTTGCCAACTTCATTTAAAGAAATGCCACAGATGTGTGATGCCCCTGGTCAGAGGCTAAACTCTGCTGCAGAGTTGATCGTTTTTTACTTCAAAAACTGAGCCACTGCTGAAAGTAACCAGCCAGGATCACCATGAGGAAAAACAATGCCAAACATGACAAGTGATGACCTCAGCTCTATCTGTGAATTATTAATACTAATCAGTCATTTTCACTGTGCATTTTTGTGACACAATTTTGCAAATACCCGTTTAAGCGAGTAAAAAGAGGTTTGAGTTTTGTTTTGGTTTGGTTTTTTTCTAAGTATGGAGGGTGGGAAGGGAGGCGGCTTCTCCTTTTGTGTTTCAAAAGTATGAGAGATGTTTACTTACTGAGACTTGCTACTTGACCTTCCATAGTCACAAATGAGGAGGTGGGCCTTTGCCTGGAGGGAGGAGTGGGGAGGGAAGGGAAAGTTATAACTGTCATGGAGCCACAACATGGAGTGACACAAAATATAACAAATGTCTTCAGTATAAATCAAGTATTTAAAAAAGATAATCTAACTCTTGTGTCACTTCTGGTTTTGTAACTTGCCATTAATATAGGAATCAGGATAACTAATTTCTTGGAACAAAAATATTCTTTATGATATAAATGACAAGTATGGCCTGAAGAATTGATTTCTTTCTAGTGGAAGGACATAAATCTATTTTATGTAGCTTATTAAATAGAGTGCCTAAATTAGGCTATTGAAAATAGCATACATTGTAGTGATTATCAGAGAACAAAATTTAGAGAATTATAAACTTCTGGCCTTTTTATTCAGTGGATGTGATTTGCAATTTAGCATTTTATGGACATATCTAGTTTCTAGAAATTAAATGTGTCCACATGGTTGGCAGTAGAAATCTGAATTCTGTAGGTATGGTATATCCTAATTGCTCTCCCCTAAACTGTTACTCCAAAGTAATTAGAATTATGCTAATTACTGCAGAGTAACTTCTAAGGATAGTTAAACTCCAAGAGTAATTTTTAGGTATAGGGTCACATTCTGCTCTGTTACTCATGCAACCTGGTAGTGCAACAAACTGACTTCAAATTTAACTTTTTTTTTTATCAGAACGGCTGAATTGGTGGAAGAATAACAAAGATACTAAGATGTTCAACGGCCCAAATTGTTGCATAGAAAAGGGACGTTCACATTGTCTAGCTCTTGTAGTACGCAGGTATGAAACCCAACTGTACATATTAAAACCCAGTATTTTCATCAGGTTCTGGTGACATGTATTACTCTGTACACAAAGTCATTTGAGCTTCACTCATGTTCTCTATTGTCATCAGAAGTCTTTACTGAAGATTCAGCCTTAGGTTACACAGTTGGATATAGTTCATTTACGTATAAAACGGCTTTCTAACTGGACACAATCAGTTTCCAGTTCTGTCAAGAACACCCAGTCAATGCACAGATCTGTTTTCCTTGGTTTCAGTGTATAATTTCCATTTCATAGGAGCAATAAGACCTTTCGTGCACATAAAGGAAATTATTGTGCTTTTGGTTGGTTGTCAAAGTCACTTGGCCTTTAGCCTTCTGCCTTATCATACCTTCCAAGATGTGCTCTAATTACCATATAATGCTTTGCATGATGCATCTTTTTATTCAATATGTAACTCCAGCCGTACTTATTCCATGCGAACTGTAGAGTCAGAGGTTTTGTGGGGAATTGTCATATACTATGCAGTGACTGACTGTGATTTTGTTTCCGAGATGAGCTCTGACATCAGTAGTATGTATCAATTCAGTAAATAAAAATGTCGAAACAGTAAAAAAATTTACAGTGATGATCTGAAGTACTAATGGCAGTATTAAAATGTGAACAGCAAAAACAGATTTCACCTTTGGGGGAAGTATTTGTTTGTCATAAACTAATCAGAATTTATGCAGGCAGCTGGTTGTACAGAAGACATAATTGCAACAAAATATGATAGTACATACCTATAAACTGTATAGTATGTTATTTTCTAAAGTTCCCAGAGACCAGCAGACAACATAAATGTCATATTAATGTTGACATGGCATTGTACCAATATTAATGTGACTCTTGGAATATGGAATGTAAACAGAAGTTTCAAATAGAAACGTTCTAATCTTGAATTTTTTTTTTTTTCCTTTTAAAATCAACAATGGAATATAAGGAAATTCCATCTTGAGGTTCTGGTAACAAAACCACAAGAGTGGAGCTTGAGTGCTTTATGTCACCCTAATCCTTTGATGAAATCATAGCCTTGTATTACATGGTTGCTTATCTATTGTTCTTCTTCTAATGTATCAATTTAAAGGTTTACAGAGTTAGATTAGGTTGAATCTGTGTTGTGTTCAACTGTAAAGGGTCAACACAAATCTGTCGGCATTTTGCACACTTAATATGTATTATTATAATACAACATGTTACTTTTATGGTAATTTTTTTTACACATATAACTACCTCCATGAATTTGATGAAATGCAGCAACATGAAAAGTGTATTGTACAAAGCAAGGTTAAAAACGTTGAAGCATTAGGTCATGGCGTTCTCTTGTGTGTCAATGCTTGCGTATGAAGTCATCATGTTTCCATTGCCACAATTTCCTTGTACAATATTAAAAATCTGGCTTTCAGATGAGTCACTTAAAGACTTTGACAAGGCTGTGTAATTGGGATAAAAGTGAAAGGGAGGCTGAAACCTTCCATCCTCTCCCCAGTTACTGCTAAAATTTCTGCCTGGTAGAACTTGAAAATGTATTTGTAATTTAGCAAATTAGGAACATCTACAGTCTGTGAAATATGATTGACAATTTGGGGTTTAACAGAAGACACTCTGGGTATTTTCTTGGCAGCCTTCAAATACTTTGGGCCCTATTCTGCCTCCATCTTTGTCAACATATCAGGTCATCGTTTCTCTGAACTGGCAAGGGTGTTAAAACAGTTCTTCCTTTAATGATACGCACTCTGTTCTTTAGATTGTGTGCATCTGAAACACTTGCTCCTATAGAAATTACCAACAGCCTTTAATTGACTTCTCTGGGAGCAGTATTAGGGTCCCCACTCGAGGTATGTGCCTATTGTTCAGAGAACGTGGGCGAGTTTCCAAGAAGAATGAAGCTGGCTTTTGAAAAGTAGCCAGCTGCAACAAGCCACCTTTCAAGAGAGAAGAAAGATTTTTCCAAAAACCAAAGGAAGAAAGTGGCAGTTGAACCTAAGCAGATCACATTTATATACAAATCCCGATTTATGAACACCTGTTTCAGCAAACCTAGTACCATTATCCTGATGCAAAGTAATATACAATCAGCAGTTGAGCTAATCTTGCCGTTTTAAGTATTTCAGTTAAAAATTATAAGAAATCATTAGCCATTGGACTCCTTGCACCACTGTAAAATGTCCATTATATGCGAAACAATGTTCACTCAACTTTAAAAAGCAAAATGTATTGGAAAACAAATATTTTAATGAAAACCATGGCCTAATTGCTTGCCAGCAGTGGTCGTTTTTAGAAAAGAGAACAAGCAAACCAGTATTCAGAGGCCATCGTAAACACGGATAATACTTTGCACTTAAATCACGCCTTTTCGCCCGAGGGCCTCAAAGCACTTGACATGGTACCAGCTAAGCCTCGCGAGCCTGTGAGGTGGGCAGAGTTCACTGACCCTGCTTTATGTCCAGGCACATTGGAAAAAACAAAGGCTAAGAGTCTGCAGGCTAATTTGTTAACCAGTTGCTTTCTTAAAGTTATTGGAATAAGTTTAATAGTTAACCAAAGCGTTTCATGTTTATACTCTGAAGTTATTCTTTTGATGCATTCAGTTTGTTTAAGTAAGAGAGAAACTGCTTTGTGGTCCTGCAGAGACTCTTGGGTTAGCAGCGCCAAAACCAACCAAGTTTTCAGCCATCTGAGTACTGCCAGCGGTGGTTTAGAAACAGTTAATTAAAAATTTGTTTTTCAAATACATTTCGCAGAGCTTTTCCCAACACAATTCTTCAAACTGTTGTGCTGAGAAAGCAAATAGCACTCCTAATCTGGTGTCACACCCACAGTTTACAATTCTCTTTGCTCTTCTGAAGAAAACTGTACAGTATTAGAGAGAAAAGTTCTATTTTTTACGAAATTCTTTAAAAAAAAAAGTATATATCTAAAATGTTCCCCCCAGCATAAGTAAAGTGCATCGTTACTGCATGAGAAGCATGCAGTGGACCCACCGAAAGCCACGCTGGTGCTAGAAGAAAACGAGACTATCACGCTTCTTTTATAGCGGCGCTCTAAACGTTGGTTTCAGTTATGCGGGTGTAAATCTGGCGTAACTCCCCTGATCTCCCGCGGATCTGACGGAGATGGGAATGGGTCGTTAACTCCATTGAAGCTCAGTTCTGAGCTGAGGGTTTCCGTGTTCCTCCCCCCGCCCCGAGACACTAAATGCAGAGAAGGAGCAGAAGGCCACACGCACGCACCTGGCTCTGGAAGGGCAGCCTGGGTTGAATCCCTGGTGAAACGCACGGCCACCCAGCTGGGATACTGTGACAGCCACCAAGCGTTTCCCACCTCGGAAGGGCGATTTTCCGTGCGGTACACTGCCCTCGTGTTGTATAGCGGTTAGAGCCACCTGAAGGATACCCACCCAGCAGTATGAAAGGGCCCTTGGAGTAATTGGCACAGATGTTACTTTTGTATGTGGAGGAGACTTAAGTTGAAAGGGATCGTAATTCTGCAGGTAATTTTCTGTGAGTGACTGAATGTGGCTGTTGCATTAGGTTTAAATGAGTTAATAAATGCAAGTGGGACTTACTGTATGTTAGAAGGGAGTTTTGCAGCCAAGACTGCCTTGTATAAATGTGTTTGCACTGAAAAAAAATTTAAAAATTACTTGGTCTCTGGTTGCTGTAAAGGTCATCCAAGATGGATGTTCTGTTTATATTGTATAGTATTTCATATGAAATAATTGCAGTTCATGAAATGTCTTCCCTAACGTTACTGATTTATAACAGCACATTTGTAACATGGTTTTTATTGTGTCAGTGTACCATATTGTAAATGATGATTACTTGTCATGCTTAGTATAATAATTTAAAGGAAAAAAAAGGACAGGGATTTTTGTAAGTCTATATTTGAAAGTCCCTCCATATGGTAATATTGTGTTCATGTTGTTTATGTAGTGTTGTGTGAAATATCCATTTTGGATTGTGTTACTTTTTAAGATATTAAATAACATTTGGTTATATGTTTTAAGTGGATTATTTGCACCCATCGGTGTTTTTTAGAGAAAATACTTACATTTCCATTTAACCCGCTCTTTCTCTCCTTCACTTAGGAAACCTTGCACAACAAACCAGAAATCTCAGATAAACAAGGGTCATAACAGCTTGCTGTGCTTGTGTATGCTTCGTAAAAGGTCTCTGAGCCATTCTAGTCAGAGCGCAAGGGAGAAAATTCACTGATTTTGAAACATCCTGGTTTGGACTGGACGTGAAGGTGATGGGTGCAGGGGGAGTGTGATGCCCACTGAACACGTGAGCGCCCAGCTGAGGTGCACCCGAGCTCCAGGAAATAAGAAGTCCATTAGGGCATCCTGATGCCAAGAGCAACAGGTGTCAGGTCCCTCTTTTCCTCTCCTCTCCATGAGCCAAAGGAGGACCTGGTGCACACATCCAAGAGAAAGGGCTTTAGCAAGGAGGTTTTTTCACATTCTTCAAAAAAATATTCCCTTTTTTTTTTCCACACTGTGAGAACAGCTGATTGGAAAGGCCCAAGTAGACAATGTAACATGCAGGTGCCATTTTCCTGCCCTCTGCCACCACCTGGAAGAAGGTTTTGAGAAGGTTTAGGCTCCAGGAGCTTTGCCAGAGTTTTGCCTTGAGAACTGCTGTTTGCCAAGGTCAGCTATGAGTATTTCCAGATTTACAAGATAAAAAACAAAGCAGCATCTATTGGAAGTAGGTGCTGTCATAAGCGCCTTGGCTTGTCACCTGCTAGTGGCACATACTACTACCATGCTATTTGTAGTCTTTGTTGGTTACCCTTCATCCATCTCCTCCCTTTGTAATCCATCTCCTTGAAATTGTGAATTTTGAATTACGCTGGGGGGGGGGGGGGGGGGGGGGGAAGCCAAAGCCAGGCAGGGTTTGGTTAGGGCTTTATGCCAGCACTGACGTAGTGCCTTGCACAGGCAAAGACAATTTTGGATGGTGGTCAGAATCAGACTTTCAAGGTCTTCTCAGTATTGCTGGAGAAGTTTGCAAGCACTGTTTCCCCCTCACAGAGAGCTTTGTTTCTGTTTCTGTCCTGATGGTGGGCTCGTATTTTAGGCTATAGATTAGGCTGATGGTTATCTAGAAAGAAACTAGTATTGTCCAAACCCATTGCACCTTGCACTTTAAAACTTGCTTAGAAACCTGGCTTGAATTCTCTTTATACTCGGGTAAACTGAAGATCTTAAGCAAGTGACATCTTTTTGGTGAAACGTGGCGTATAACATACTTAAACGTCTAGGGCCACTGCTTGGCTGAAGAACTATTCTCTTGCTGTTAGATCGTGCCTTTCTGCTGAGAGCACAGAATCAAAACAGCAGATTTCCATCCCTCTATATCTACAGATATCTTACATCTATAAGATAACATTTTTGACAGTTCTCCTTCTCTCCAGACTTTCCCTCCATCAGCCTCTCAACTGTTTCTTTAGAGTCTGTTTTTTTCCTCCCAACTTATTTTCTATAATGTCCTTCTTCCATTTTATCTTTTTTTCCATCTCTCAAGAGTCCCCTCCTCTTCTGCTCCTTTTTGACATTTATTCTCCTTCAGGTTGGGGTTTTTTTTTCCACACATTACTTGACATGAGATGTCCTCTGCCCCTTTTCTCACCCTCTTCTCTCAAAGTGTCATCCTAATCCTATAGTGCCGTTTCCCCACTTTTCCATTACTTTCTCTTTTTCGCTCTCCCCGCTTATCAGGAAGACCTCGGAGAAGAAAAGCTCTTCCTCAGCTGCTTCAGGATAGGCGTTGCTGTCAGCACTTCCCTTCAAGCCATGCTGTTGCAGGTTTCTGATTTTAAAAAAGTTGAGGAGTGTAAATATGCCCCCGCTTTTAGTCCCTTCTGTTTTCTTCCTCCTTTTGACTGCTGCTCCTTTTTTTGACTACGTGCTTTTCTGCCCAGCATCTCTGTGCTTTGAGGGCTCAAAGAGGAGACCCAAAACCCTGAACAGCGTTAGAACAACAGGTCACGTTTGTCTTCCTCAGGGCACCAAGCAAGGCCCCCGGTAATGCTTAGAAAAGCAATTATAAAAATATCCAGCTGTGCTTCTCAGAATGGCTACGAGGAAAATGGCCTTATCTTACCAGCCTTTCCTGAACTGCAAGGAGGGAGCCCACTGCTCCGACATTCCCGTTCACCGCAGCTGGTACATGAGGGGAGAAGGGTTTTGTAGCAGAGTCAAAGATGCTGGGACTTCGATAGCCGCCAGTGGTTTTGTGTTGAGATGCCTGAGCTTCCATTTGTAAGCAACTTCCTTCTACGCCTTTAGGTCCTCATGTTTAACAAAGTATTTTTAGCCCAACTGTCACAGAAGTGATGAATGGGGACTGGGAGTGGGAAATCCCAAGTACTTTTTTTTTTACATCTTATCTCTCATCCTAATAAGCACAGAAAACCTAACCCTATGCTGCCAGCTATTTGAAAGTAAGCAAACACAGTAAATAAATCTACCAGCATGTCTGTGCATACACTAAAATAGTTCTGTACTGTGCTTGCTTGCTTGCTTAGGGAAACCTGGAGCCTTTTGTTTTGAGTTCTTTGCATCTCTCTCCTCTTGTCCCTCTGCTTGTCACTGGTGAAATTGTACTGGTTGTCTAATAAGTGCCAAAGAGGGTCAGGCTGGCAGGAAGCTGCAAAAGTAGCAGCTTGCAATGCATTCAGACTTTGCACCAGTAGTGAGAAAACAAGCGGGAGCCAGCGGCCTCTCCCACGTGTGTAGGCTTTCCTCGTGCAGAAGTGAAAGGGTACACCAGTGCCAGCACAGTGCCAGCTCCGAGCGGGACTGTGCTCTGGCAAGGGCTCTCCTGGTTGCTCATGCTCGCTGTGCTGCAGTTCCTATTGCAGAGCAGTCTCCGCGCATGCGGGCTGCACCGCTTGCTGATGAAACTTCGGCGCCAGAGGATGCGCATCAGGAGCACAGCCACGGCACTGCAGGCCTTTTGGGTCCTATTAGCTGGGTTTTTTTGAAAACAAGGACCTAGGCAATTGGTTTTGCAGGGCAGCTTGCGCATCGAAGGGATCTGAATGCAAACCACATCCCGTGACCCATGTACCTGGAGCCTGCCATCGCTACGTAGCTGTGGTCTCCACCACATGCACACCACTACACACATACCACTGGGCAGTGACTGCCAGGAGCAGCCATCAAAGTTGCAAACTTGAGGACTCAGAAGTGCAAACCTCAGAGCTGGGTGTGCCTTAGGATTGTGGGCAGTGACCGGGATGGGGACAGCAGAGAAGGGCATTTGCCTTTCTGGGTACGGCAGGTGAATGCTGCCCCTGCCTCCGTGGCGAGGCCCCCCTCCTCCCTCCGCACTGCTGCTCCTTGCAGCCGGTTGCCCAGCCCACCCCAGTCGCCTTGAACCAAACCCCCAGCCTCGGCTCCCTCCCTGGTGAGCCGCGGGGCCCCAGCCCCTTGCTGCCGCTCGCCTCCAGCACGGGGAGGCCATGGGGGGAGAGGCTTTTCTCTGTCCAGTTTAGAGCTTGCCTCTGGCTCGGGCCCCAAGTGAACCTGCCAGAGAAGTCCTATTTAGCATCCAGCTGCTGCAGTTTCACATGCTTCTGCTGGACACAAGCTGGTGATCATTTTCAGATGCTTGTAACCAGGCCAGCTGTAACCTTCATCTAAGGCATGGCCCTGGCAGAGTTTCTCAGTAAAACAGTAACCACTTTTTTTTTTTAACCTAGACAATGCAGTATATTTATTTCTTTTCTTCTAAAGGAGTGCTGAGGCACCTTGCCTGAAACTTCCCAGGAAACTTTGGGTTGAGGCAGAGGTCTCGCTGTCAGCCGAAGTCTATGGCAGAAGCATCAGTCGGGAGGCACCACGGGGAGAGGGGCAGGGGCCACTTTGTCCATCGTGGTGCAAGCGCACAAGGCCACCCCGGTACCCAGCCCAAGGAACAGAGGTGCAAAGCCCACAGAGGGACCCCGATCAGAGCCCAGGCCGCCTGCCTTGTCCCACAGAGGGGAAGGACACGGCCAGCCCACACAGTAGGAGAGGAAGCCCAAAAAGCTCCTCAGCTCTGTTGTTGCTCTGCCGTCCCTTGGCTCCTGCACCCAGCAGGCTGGCAGCCCCGCAGGAGCCCTCCCCGGCAGGACGGGCACTACTAGCATCCCATCTTCTCCTCCCCCCTTACTTCTGAAGGAAGTCATCTTATCTTCCAACCGTGGTGTTTTATTTGTAAGTAGTCGCCAGTGGACCCTGGAGATTTATTACTCATTCATGATGAAGAAACTCGAGAGTCCTCAGACCTAAGGCAGCCAATATATTTATTTTTCCTCCTTCAAGGTAGAGCCTTTGCCTGTTACGGTTTTATTATTACATATAATCCAGTATGGAGAGACAGTATTTCTCATGCTTTGCTGTTAGACAGCAGATAACAGTTTCACCAAATCACAGCTTGTACGGAAAAAACAAAATGAGAAACCCACTTATTTTTGAAGACAGAAATAAAAAAAAAAAAAAAATCCCAGAAAATGAAAGCCTTACAGCATGACAAACAGTTTTGAAAAGCTCTTTTGCTGCATTTAAAATGTTCGCCTGGAGATGAGTGGACTTTCCTTGAACTAGAAACTAATAAAAGACTATTGCCTTAAAATATTTAGACCATTGCAGATTTCGGAACTGTTTGTCTTTCTAAAAATGAGCTGCTTGGGATGTTGCTGAGAAGGAAGCTGCCTTTTTGACACCGGATTAGTAGCAGGGCTAACTAATTATCAGGTCCAGCCAGTTGAGACCACCAGCTTCAGTCTCAAGACAGAGCAGAGCGACTGAGTTAGTCCCACATCAGGCTAAAAAGGAAGATGGTTGGCATTTATTTTTTGGTGAAAAAGAAGAAAATAATCTCTAGACTATACTGACATGTAGTGTGTGAATTCTGTGTCTCTTGACTGCTGCCTTGTGCCATGGATAATGCAGACAGTGGTGCAGCCCTGGCATGGGTCTCCATGAACAGATGGGTCAGCAGGTGACCAGCTTCTGCCCAGATTTCTTCCAGATTGGGGTCTCTGCAATTTGAGGGGAAGAGAAGGCGGGTGGATGCTTTTCCTGAGAAGGAGAACAAGGGAATCAGAGTATCAGGGCTTAAAAACTTGAGAGATTTCACTAAAACAAAGAGGAAAACTCCAAGAGGGCAGAGGAACGTGAGGGTGTACTTCAGTAGCAAGAGAGTCACTGTTGGGACCAGCAGTTTGGGAAGAAAGGTGTCAACCCAAGACAGAAGAAAAAAATCTTCACTTTACATGGAGGTCAAAGGATCCTGGACTCCCAAAAGCCAGCTGAGGTGGGGAACAACATGTGCCTGCCTTCATGGTTTATGCAGACCTAAAATAATGAGCAACCGATACTGGAATATTCTGACATGTGTCTGTGGTTGTGCTGTAAGGATGTGGTGTCCCTGAGCGATGCCCAGCCAGGAGCCGGGATGCAGCGCAGGAGCCGGGATGCAGCGCAGCCGCTGAGGACAGCGGGGGCTGGCTCCCCCGGAGGTGCCCCATTTGCAGGCAGAGTGGGATCCGGGAAGAGGCCCTGCAGGAAGGGATGGAGAGGGATCCCGGCAGGGCCTGCCTGGCAGCGCTGCCACAGGTGCTCCTCCTCTCTGCTGCCTGAACGCAATGGCCCTCCTTACTCCTGGTTAACTCCTGGCCTGAAGAACAACTTGCCATCCTTCACCCTCTAGGCAGGAACTAGGCACAGCTTGCAAAACCGGCGAGGTGCTTGGTGCTCCTTGCAGTATTTCCCTCCTCTC
The DNA here is from genome assembly GCF_018139145.2 of Gymnogyps californianus. Taxonomy (NCBI): domain Eukaryota; kingdom Metazoa; phylum Chordata; class Aves; order Accipitriformes; family Cathartidae; genus Gymnogyps; species Gymnogyps californianus. The sequence goes on along the minus strand of NC_059474.1, from coordinate 36,975,081 downwards.
AGGCAGCCCCCTAAAACACAAGTCATAATTGCTTGTCTCAACCCATCAGCCTTCCCCCTCCCCGTGTGCGCGGGAGGTTTCTGCTCGTGAAGGTTTTGCTCACCCTCAGGGCTCCCACATTTGTCTTGGAATAAAACCTTCTCCCTTCTTCCCCTCCATTCCTGTCGTACGTGCAATAACTTGCTGTTTGTTCCCTTCCAAAGGCTGCAGAGCGCCTCCAAGCTTAGTTTGCGTCCAAAAAACCATCTCCTCTCTCCAGCAGGAGAAGGTCCGTGATGCATCCCAGATGTTTGCACGTGGCAGCAGTCTCCAGACACAACAGATTATGGGAGGGAGATGGATAAGCAACAAGCAATTGCTTCTCCTCGTGCCCCTTCTCGGAGGCAGGGAAGTTTTGGCGCTGGCTCTATTTACCACACTGGTATATGAAACCTTTTAAACGTCACTCGGAGGCATCTCTCTTTCTAGCCGTGGTTGTCATGGGGAACTGGAAGGGGGATGCAGAACAGTTTCAGATCATTATGTAAGATTCATCTTATATCTTCTCTTTGGTTACCTACTGCCAGCTACAAATTAGCCCATTCCTGTCCCTTCAAACAGAAGAAAAGCACTGGCTGAGACTGTGTGTGCCCTGCAGCTGCTGTTCGTGTGCTCAGTACAGCCTCGGGCTGCATTCATGGATCTCTCTGGTTGCCTCCTTTTTCCCAGCCTTGCAGGATTTTTGGCAGGGACTGCTTTTTGAGGCCGGGTTTGTTACTGGCCAGCTGGGGCCCTCCTCCCTGGCCGAGGCCCTGGATGCCAAGCTCATTATAAGAGAAATTATTCAGTCTTAGGATGCATTTTTTTATATGAAAGCTGTTAGGCCAAACAGGGTCTCCATGCTGCAATGACTACCTATGGCCAAGCATAGAGGCACTGTGAATGGCTATTTCCCGTGGTGAAGCTCCCTACCTGCTTTATTATTTGGCATGCTGGCTAGGACGGCACTGTTAGGGCTGTCACTACCCATGCTGGTGACAAACAGCAAGGCTAGTGGGGGGGTGAATGCAGAAAGAGAACTCCTCTTGCATAGAAAATTTCCGATGCTTCATCAACACCATGCTAGAAATAAGGCCAATGAAAATAAGATTTTTTTTCAAGAAAGAAGTGGCTTAAATACTCAGCTTCACAGAGACAGGCAAGGGGCTGAGCAGCTCTTCACTAGAGATTTTTTTTCTTTTTATTTAGAGGTTGAAACTGATAAAGACATTGTCCACTCTGCCATGCTATCGGCAGCCTCAAATGAAGCACTGTTGTGCTCAGCTTCCAGGAAGGATTATTGTATGCCAAAGCTTAACGTTAGCGGAAGCAGTCCTTTCCTATGGACAAGGGGGTAGAAAAACCAAACAAGTCATCTATAGTGATCTGTGTTGACAGCTTTTTTTGAGAAATAGTCCATATAATTCATGGCGGGAAAGAGATTTGTATCAACAAATTACTTCGGAAGAACGGACTTTGATGAGGCAAATGGGACCAGTCCCCCAGCCTGCACTTTGGTCGAAGGTAATTGCTACAAAATGCTGTCCCAGTGACACCTCACACCCGCTGGTTGTGTGGAGAGAGGCAGGGTAGGAGTAAATGTGGGAGGAACAGCACGGAGAAATTGCGATGACAATCATGGTGGCATCCTTTTCCAAACGGGATGAGGAGCTCTGGCTTGTACCGATTCATAGTTTGTTTTCATGGCACTATTTACAAATCCGCTAACAGTTCCTAAATGGTAACCCTTATGGCAAATTGCAAATCCTTCATAATTTGACATGTATCTGAATTATTTTATGTGTTTTCAATGGGAAAAATAACTGTTTTCTTGACTGATTCAGACCCGCAAACACTGGAGACAGTGAACTGATTGGGAATGATGAAGCACTGTATGTGAAACCTGGCTGGATATTGCCTGTTGGATCGGAGCAGACCTGGCTCTCGTTGGAGCCGATTTGGGAAAACCCACCCTTGATCTCAGCCCCTTGCCTTTTCCATCACAGGGTACAGCAGGCATTTTCGGAGGTGCTCAGGCCATCGGCTTCAGACATCCCCGACCGCAGCTCTCCCCTGGGCACCGGGGGAAGCCGTGGGACATGCGAGGCAGCAGCTCCTGCGGTTTGTGGGGTCCTTTGGTGGGGGTTTTGTTTGGACCCCGTCTGTGGCAGGCACAGGGCAGCTCTCCAGGGCAGCGGGGACACGTGGCTGTCACAGCTTTGCCCACCCCACGTGACGAGGCACTTCACCCGCCATGGAGCAACCTCCTTCGGAGAGCAGGTCCTGTTTCATTCGCCTAAGCTCCTACACTATTAATTCCTCCATCCTCCTCCTTTGTATTCATTTCTTAAGCTGTTCTAGCTGTCACATCTGCACACTTACCAGCTGGTTTCCCATTTTTAATTGCCCTCAGAGGGCTTCTTCAAGAGCCACACCTGCTTTTGTATGGGCCTTAATTTGTCACTGTCCAAACTGGAGCAGCAAGCATTTAAAATTCAGCCTCTATGACTGTGTTGTATTTCTTCAAATGTGTGATTAATTGCTGGGCCTTTACAGGCTGCATTCAGCTATTTCTGCATAAAACAGAGTCTGTCTTTTGCTGGAAAGCTCCCCACATCATGGATATTAAATATCTTCTTGTCAGTGGGACTTGCGTTCGTTCATCCCATTTGTTCTTGCAGAAAGAGGCTGTATGAAATGCAAAGCAAGCTTGGGGCTCTCTCAAGTTTGTTCTGTTTAGAGGGAAAGAAAAAAGTTATTTTTCTTTGTCAAAACTGTTCTTATAAGGAAACATTTGAGATTAGGGCAGGAGGGGATGTTCCAGGTCATCCCATCCAGCCCCTGCAGCAGTGTAAGCACGCAGGTTGTATAATCCAGCTCATAAACTGCTTGAACTCCACCTTAAAAAATATTAAGCTTTTTTTTGTCCTCCTTCACAGCTGCTATGGGAAGGCTGCTTTAAAACCTTATTTTTAAGCCCAAAGTGATTTCCTTATTATATCCATGCTTGGAGAAGCCCTCCATGGCTGGGCAAGGGGTGCTTTCCCCCTCTCTTACAGCGTCTTCTCAGCCAAGATGTGTGCGAGGTACGAGACATGGCTGGCTGGGGTTACCCCTCTCCCACCCAACATGGGTTACCCCTCTCCCACCCCTCAGATCCTTGGGGACAATCAGTGAGCTGCAAGCTGAAAACCACGGTGCTACCTACTCTGGCAAACACAGAAACAAACACTTTTGCCCCCAAAAGTCCCACCATTATGGGGAAGACGCAGAAGGAGTAGCAAGGGAGAGAGAGATTTACAGATGGATGGATGGATGGATGGATGGCAGGCAAATAAGCACTTTTAAAAAATTAATTTTGAATTTACCAGAGCCTCCTTCTGCCCAGGGGTCATGCAGAGGGTGGGAGGCTCCTCTCAGAAATCAGAAGCAGGCCCCTCCTGAGTCACTTTGCCATGGCCGACTGGGGCAAAACCACCCTGAGTAGGGGAGCACAAAACAGTGATTGCCAATGCACTGGTTGTTTTAGTGCCATAGGATGAGCAGCACATTGGACCACTGAAGAAAGGCTAAAACTGCCTGTTATGGACACGTGGCTCGATTATATACACTTACATGGCTGGGAGCCCTCGCACAGAGGCAGCCTGGTGCAAGTGGCAGGTCGGCCAGGCGTTCGGCGGGGATTGTGACTGATCCCCTGTAAGCCCTGCCTGCGCTCCTCAGCCTTTGCAATGGCTGGTGCTGCTTCAGCCTCCCTTTCTCTATCTGGCAAGGAAGCAATGCCAGTGTCTCCAGCCAATTTTGAGGATTAATTAATATTCACCAAGTGATATATATGAAGTGCTGAGTAATGTTTTAACGTATTATTAATGTCTTGAGAACAACAGAAGGCTGCTAAAGAGCCGCCAGTGTCCACTCCTGCAATCACAGAAAATCAGTCATGTATGAGATGCCTATACGGTCCCGGCAGAGGATGCTGACGTTTAGGGGCCGGCTGCCTGTGACCCCTCAGTGTGGAACACAGGGGCAGCTCCTGTGCACACACCAGTGCCCCTTGCTCTCGAAGGCTGCCACAATCCTGCTATTAAAATGCCTTGTTTGCTGCAGCCAAGGGAGGAACGAAACAAGCTCCCCAGAGCTCAGCTAAGCCCTGATCCTTGCTGGCGCAGGAGGTGCACACCACGTCTCCCCTGCCTCAGCCCACTCTCCTCAGCCCTCCTCACTGTTTCCTTGCTGTCTTTTATTGCTTTAATCAGAGTCCCACTGCGCTGATGAAGGCTCAGAGTCCTCCTGAGCAGCGCTGCTGGGGCTGCTGAACCAGAGGGTGCCACGTTTAACCTAGAGCGAAGCTGCGAGTGAGAACGAGTAACGAAGCAAGGAGCAAGGAGCTGTGTCGCTCATCCCTGCCGCCCTCTGCTCCCCTCTTTTGCATACATATTTTGTTCCCACTAGTGGGATCAGGCTTTAATAACAACAAAAGCAGCTCTAGATGCAGCCCAAGTCCTCTGTATTTGGAAGTACATCCAGCTGATTCCTGTCAACGATCATTAAGGGCCACGTAAACACCACACCTCTCTGAGGCCGCTTGTCTTCCTATTGAAATTAGGGTGGAAGCAGGCAGGAGGCTCACTTAGGAAACTACACGGAGGTAGCAGGTTTGGGGGGGGGCGCTCGGTGGTGCGGGAGGAGGAATCAGCCGTAAAGGGTAACGGAAAGAGAATTAAAGGGGAGAAAAAAACTGCAATGAGAAACAGAATGAAAGAAAAGTCCCAATTCTTACTTTGCTCGCTGCAACCCTCCTGCCTAAAATTTACTGATTTCTTCCACCTCAGCCCTGCCTACTTAAATCCCCCCGGTTTTTTTTTTGTTTGTTTTTTTGCAGAAAGGCTGCGTTTGTCTCCCCTCCTCTGCTCCGAAGCGGAGGGTGGTCGCGGTGGGCGCCCCCAGACCCCGCGGCTGCCTGTGCCGCGCCGGGCGGCCGGCAGGGGGCGTGCCGGGCCGGGCACGCCGGGGCCGGGGCTGGGGTCGCCTGCGGGGTCCCCGCCGACAGCCCCCCCCCCCCCCCGCCCTCCTAAACGGGGGCTCCTGCCCTGGCAAGCCCCGCCGCGATTTAGGGGGCCGCAGCCTTTGCAGCCGCCGCCTTGCGGGCGGTCGACCCGAAAAAAGGGGCCAACAAGGCCGTACAAGCGGCGTGTGGGGCGATCTCCCCTTCCAGGCCCCGTAGGGCCTTTCCCCCACGGGGGCCGGGCTGCCACCTCCTCTCCTCAGCCCGCCCGGCCGGCAGAGGAAGTGCTGTTCCTTCAGTGCTGCCGCTGATGGATGTCTTCCAGCCCGGAGCGGGAACTTATCTGCACGCCCCGTGGGCGACACTTCCCAGCCAGCCAGGAAACCGGTGGAGGCCGTGGAAAAAGGCGGCCTTGCGGTGTGGTGGTGTGGCTTCGAGGCGTTCGCCTCGTACCGGGCGGGGGGGGGGGGGGGGAGCGCCATCAAACAGACGCCAGGCAAGGTTAGGGAGAGACCAGGGCAGGTCTGCTGGCAGCTCGCTTTGATTTGCTGATGAAATTGGGCTGGTAGAGCGGAAACGGTGTCGTTGATACAGACTTGCCAGATTTGGGATAATGTTATACCAGTTTGCAAGTCCATGGCGACTTCCATATGATTCGAATTTTGTCAGAATAATCTGTACAGCTATATTCTGTATGAAGCTTGAGAATTACAGTGTCCAGTCAACTGTAATTCTGACATGTTCTTAGTTTTGAGCACTCCTCAATAACCTTCCCTTAACCATAAATGTGTTTCAGTACCTACACAAAAAACGTTTTTCCATGTAGGTGAAAGTTGTCTTTCCAAACAGCTATTAAAGACTCATTATGCTAAAATGGAGGGTTTCAAACTTTTCCCTTCATTAGGCCATGTTTTCTTAAAAAATTCCCATTGGATTTGCAGCCGCCTGCCCTCTCTGCCACAGCCTTACAGGGAAGAGGAGGAGGGGGAAATGTTACATGGAGCTTTTCCAATGCCTTTCACTTCGCAGTGCCCAGAGCTCATTCACTCTGCATCTCCCCCTGAGGTGTAGAGTTTAATGTCTGACAGATGTTTTGACTTCTACTGAGCAGTTAGGAGACAAGGAAGGTGGCCAGCAGCACAAAATCTTTTAATTCACCCCTTAGTTGTGAAGTCCCGGTGCTTGCAGGGGGCTCTGGCCAACATCTGGGCCGATGGGAAAGTGTCTCCATGAGGCTGCAGCCTATGTGGGCTGCATCCCAAGGGATGCTGGCGGACGCATCCGCCGAGCCCTGGCCAGCTGTGCCATTTACACGGCCGCCAAGCTCATTGATTAAAAAAAGGCTCAGCTTATTTAGGTGGGAAATTGCCATCTTTGGCACTGCCACAGGGAGCTGACTGAGACTGATTCCCGTGCTGTCCCCATGTAAGCAGTCCCTCAGCACCCTCCTGTTTGCGGGACCCATGTTCATGGGACATGAGGGGAGCATCTCTGGGCAGACCTTGGCGGTGCTGCCAGTTCAAAGGGAGTCCTGCTGTGAATTGAAGGACTCATTGGTATACCTGCACTGCTTCTCCTCCATCATCCCCTCCCTGCCCCTGCGGTCAGTTAATGTAAGGAAAACAAGATAAATTCCACTGTGTAGGTTTGGAGACTTATTTCTATTAAATCAGTCTCTTCCATGAACATTGTTGTTGGTTTGTGGAGCTTAAAGCGAGAGTAGAGCCCCTTGTCCTTGAGGCCCTTGGTGTTGGTTGTTGAGGTCTCGTTGCCATTTGCACTGTCCCATGCTGGGAAGTAGGGTGTACCGTGAGGGCTCCGGAAAGCCCGAACCAACTGAACCCTGGTACCAGTGACAATGCACCTGACTTCTGTGCAAGCAGCTGATGTGATGGTAACATGGTGGGCTTGCAGAAGTGGGTCTGGAGAGAGCATCCAGGGCTCACTTCTCTTCTTAAGGAGAGCAAAATGGTTTGTCATGTCCATTTGCTAGTGTGGATTACATGTCCCTGGATGGATGTTCAAAAAGTTAAATATTGAAATACATCTGGAAAAAAGGACTGCATATACAAGCTACAGTATCTCGTGTGATGTATTTAATGTCCCTAATTTACATGCTGACAACTTTGCCATTTCTAAACAATGTTATCATTCATCTTTCTGATGATTAATCAGTACAAGCTTCAAACACTGTTTATCACACTTTGATGCAGCAATCAAACAAGAAAGGCAAGGTGTTGCAGGGGTGGGTTGGGTTTTTTTCCCCCCAAATCTTACAATATTTACAAAAAGATGCATATTTTTTTTCTAACACCATTCTTAGAATTATTCACTCATTCACAATCAGTCATTGTATAAAAACACCATTCAGAAATAGGTTTTAAAATACACCCACCTCCGTTGCATAGTATACAGAAAAACAGGCGAGAGTCAAGACACTTGATTTTTGAATGAGAATGTGAACTGATTCAGAGGTACAACATTTCTGAGGAAGAAAGATGCACGTCTCAAAAAATAATCAGCTGTAGTTCTCCTGAAGCTAATAAGCTTCTTGTAGGCCTACCGTCAAATTTCCCTTTTACAGATCAAATATGTTTGTATTGCCATACACACAATGCTTGCATTAAGGTCAAACAAATCATACTGCAATTAGAAGATTTACTCTGCAGTATTTGCATGTGGACACTGACAAAAATGAGTTACACAAAGTACTCACAAGGATCAATGTCCATTTCATGTGTCATGGCCCATCCCTGGTACAACTCAATGAACCCGATTTGTTATTTCCAATTTCTGCTTGTATAATTGAGAAGCTGAATATACCCTTATACTTTTAGGGTCTTTTCTTCTGTAAGAGGACCTTGGGTTCTGTTCACTGTCAGAGTTAAAATGGCAGGCTGTGGAGGGATTAGCAGGCACTGACTGTATCTATACTGTCGATTTTCAAACAAAACTTGGTAATATAGTCATTTGGTTATCTTGTATACTGATATTTTTTTCACTTTAAAAATGTGCTCCAGTGAATTCATTGAGCCTGGTCCATTAAAGAGCAACAGGGAACTCTGAACAATAGGTGCTTGTTTTATAGCTACTGCAAATGCTTTGAAAGCACTAAATTGCCTTTTATACTCAACAGTCTAATAACAAAGACTGATTTTCTCCCTTTTTTTTCCCAATTGATTTGATGGTTCACTTGAGCTTTAAAAACACATTACATAAATCTTTACGGCTATTACAGAAGTCTTTTGTCAAGTTTAATTTGGTGTTTGGTTTTTTTTTTCCACGGTGTAATCATTCACCCTGAAACTCAATGTACCACACATACCCGGATCATGCTTGACTCTGGATCCATAGGAATAGTAAGTCCTAGAGGTTTATTTTGCATGGGGAGGGACCTAAATCCTTCCAAAGGCAGTTTGTCACTGAAAGCTCCTGGTTCAGAGGTACACCAGACAAAGCGCTGAGCACTCCCGAAGGCACCTCTGACAACAGCTCTATCCTCTCCTGCTATTTAACTTTACCGTTACAACTTTGTTTGGGCTTGATAGCCTGTGGTGGAAATATTAGCTAGGATTAACTGAGAGGGTGGGAGATCCATCAGTGTAGACCTCTCTCCATGCTGCAGAATAAGGGGAATGTGCTGCTCACCGGGCAGGGGTGTAGAGAGCAAGAGCTGGTAGAAAATCAGTGTTGAAAAACCTTCAGAAATGCAATTGGGTACAAAACCCCAAAACCTGAGCATGATATTATCTTCACCAGGAAAAGCAGAGAGGCTGTTAAATGCCAGGCTTCCTCATCCTACTTTCTCCTGATCCGTGTGTCCAGATGCCTTTTCACTTTCCTCCTGTTTTTGAAGTGGAGGATTTCTGTCGCTCTCCCCTTTCCCAGCCCTCCCCCCCGCTGTGGTCCGTGAGGAAAGCCCGACCCTGGAGGCGTGCAGGGCCAGGGCTCACTTTGGGGAAAATGAAGAAGGAAAGGATGGGAGAAGTAGGATGCTCTCACTGCTTTCCCGCCGATCCACCTCTCTCGGCATTATGATCACTCAGCAAAGCACTTGGCTCTTTGAAGAACGGGTTGGCATAGACGGGGCTTGTAAGGCACTGTAAGGAGAAGGTGAGGCTCTGCTGGTGATGGAGCTGGAGGTGAAGGAGTGAATCGGAAAGAACCCAGTTAAATGCACAGAGGTCTATCTCCACCCCTGAGCTTCTCAGTACCGGGAGCCAGGTTGACCTTCTCAGTTAAAGATGCTGGCGTAAGATGCATTTGATGCTCGGAGATCTCCACATGCACCCACCAGAAAATTTTGCGGATAGCCGGCTGGGATTCTGCTCTCATTGCCAGTGCTGTAAATCTAGAGTAGCGACATGGACTTCCCTGGCTGTGTTTGGAGCAGCACAAAACCTGGCTTTGTGTTATAACCGCTGTAAATGCAGGATGGGTCAGATTCACGCCTGGTGAAGCACGACGGAGGAGTGGGGGACAGCACTCTATTAATGAAGCTATTATTCAAATTAAGAACTTAAAAAAAAAAAAAAAAAAGAGAAGGATGGAGTTGCTGGTGACACTGACCGACATTGTTCGGGGATCACAGTAAGGAGATCTGCTCGGCAAACAGGGAGAGCAGCGCTAGCGCCAGGGCGCAGCTGCCACACCAGGGGAGCGGTGCCAAGGGGGCCGTGTTTCGGAGCATGCACTCCACCCTGGACCAGGAGCCATTGTTGGGCAACGGCTGTATTCCTGCCAGGCTGCACATGATGTTGTAAACATCCACAGATCTGATGGGAGGCGCTCGGAAGTTGGATCGGAAATCTGCAGGGAAAACAGGCAAAAGAGAGGAGCTGGTGTTGTACGGCTTGGAGCTCAGCTCCTGAAACACAGGGCGCTGCGGGGCAAGGGTTCCTCTGCCTTTCCTGGGACTTACCCAGCAGGCTGGGATGTGGCATGCTATACAATTTACAACATAGCTCAGCAAAAAACATTTTAAACGTTTTTATTCATTATTTTTACTTCTAGTCCAATTTTATTCTAAAAACTAAAAAAATAAAAAATTATTAAGTACAGGAGCTACTTTACTGTGTGTGCTTGGTAGATTTAATAGCCTGAAATAATTGTATTGCACATTCTGCTTTGCTTTTGCTCCTGTCTGCAGTTGCAGCCTGGTGCTCAGCAGTGTTTACAGGGCCTGAAGAAGTGGAAACGAGGGGTTTCGCATCTGCCCATCGGACAGGTGGGTGAGGTATGCTGCAACCTTCCCAAAGAAAGTGCTCTGCATTAGTGAGTCCAAATCCACCAAAAAAAAGGAGAATTCATGCATTTCAAATAGGATTAAAAATTCAGGCCAAAATTTAGGAAAATAGGGCAAAGGATAGAGTTACTGCGCTGGTACGTCGGAATGGGGCTGACCAAATCCCTTCACATCTCTCTGCCCTGTTTCACCAGCTATAAAACAGATATAGAGCTAGAAACCTTCCCGGCATCCAGCCATAGTGAGGAAATCCTGCCATCTATTTCTAATTTTTGGTCATCGCAGAGTGCCACATCAGGGTCCTGACGTGCCAGGGGCTGCAGGGATGCTGGGGCAGGGGCCATGGGGCTGCGGGGGGAGCAGCACACCGGGGACGGCGGCATTGTACCTGGTCCGTACGCGAGGAAGAAGGCCCTCATGTCCATGAGCTCGTTGTCGTAGCCATGCCAGCCGTTCTGCCAGGCCTCCTTCCTCCCCGTCCCGTTCTCCCAGAAGGGCAGCTTGTCCCTGCTCTGGGCGACAACAGCAGAGCGTGGTTAGTGCCCGCCTGCCGGGCTGTGCGTGGGGTGCCACGGTGTGCCATGCTGTGTCTCCGTGTATGGTCCCACCCTATCAGGCCCCCGCGCTGTGCCATCAGCTGCACAGGGGCTCATCACCAGGAGGGGTGACCCCCAGCTTTGTCATCTCAGCGAGTAGCCATCTCCCAGCTGAGCGGGGAGGACAACTTTCTGCCTCTCACTCATCTAAATTTCTGCTGTGAGCATCCATGCTTTAATAATTTGTCATCATAATTCTAGTTTTTCCTGGCCCATATTGGACTTAAGTTGTACTTTTAAATTCCTTCCTTACTTTCTCCTGCTCCATATTAACAACTCTTACCAGACTACCTACAATAGTGCCATATCCTGGCCCTCTCAGGAGCAGCAGTCCCTAGGGGCTGCTCAAAATGCTGGACCAACCCTCTCCGTGAGTTTCTCTTGTCCCATGCTCCCTAGGGATGGCAGCAGACGTGACACTCCAGAACTATGGCAGGAATTTCACTTAGACAAAGAGCATCAGCTGACAGTTCGTTAGACCCCTGGTATTAATTTCTCCGCTGGTTACAGAGAAGGAGCTACAGTTGCCTAAAGCGGCCAGGTCTGGGCTTCACACTCTGTCACAGGAGCACAGAAGATACCCCAACAGAGTCTTCCACATTCCCACCCTGGGCAAGTGGTGCTGCAACCCCTGCAGATGGTGAAGCAGACTGACCGACGATCCCTTTCCTTTTACAAACATTTATTTTGTCTGATTTTTGTTTTCCTCCTCTGCTCAAGAAGAAAATTGACCATGTGCAAGAACACTGAGGAAGGCAATGATTATGGCTATGAGGTGTAGCTCTTCCGACTGCTTTCCAGGGGAACCCCTGGAGTATCCCTTGCATTTCTTCATATGTAATAGTCAGCAGATGTACCAGATAATTAAACAATTTTAGCTGACAAATTAAATCTCTTTCCTTGTCCCCATCTATTTCACTGACAGCGCTCAGAGCAAGCCAAGGAGAAAATAGACTCCTTGCCCTCTTCCTACCATAGCACCTCCTTACGCTGTGGCTCTGCTCACTGTGGTTCCCGGGGACTAATTGTCACTGGGCTGCTCACCATTAGGCAACCAGTACAGCATTTGTTAGCATCAGCTCCAGACAAGCCAAGTCACATCTAATTTGCAGTGTTTCTTTGGCAGTATCATGACATTGCCAAAGCTACACCCCTCCACGGTCCTGTCAGATGTCATGGACTCAGCTGCTTCCCCAGCAATGTCAAACGCAGGGGGTAGTGTGCCTTTCCATCAGCCACCCAGACACCAGGAGACACCTACTTGCAGCTATATGTGCAGTCAAAGGCACAGTCATTTCCATTATTTTTGCTGCTAGTTGGGTCAGAAAACATACTACTTTCTTTCACAACTGCAGCTGAAGTGAGAGCTCGTGAAACGGAGCCGTTAACAGCAGTAGCTTGAGGGAAAGGGCTGTGCAAGCATCTCAGCACTGCCCTTCTAGAGCATCAGGCTCTGCCTTACAGCAAACCCCACAAAGCCCTGGGGCTTCTTTGGGGCCAGGGCGCCGGCAGCACCCCGACGTGCCTGCCTTGGCAAGCCCAAATGGGACAGAGGACTCAACCAACACATTAATTTTTCATGCTCAGCCTAAGCCTGGGCTAGCACTGCTCCTCAAAGATGAAGCAGGCATGTCTGGGACTGCCGACAATGGACTTCTCCCTGCACGTATATGGTTAGAAGCTGTACAGCAATTGTTCCCTAGAACTTGGGAAAGTACACTGGGATGGGTACAGGGTGAGCATGCAGCCCTGAGGGCTAATGCCGTTGTTGCACGCAAGAGAGCAGCTGGGGGAAATTCTATTCAAAGGATGGGGACCTTATGGGATGTGGAGGGAACAAGATAATATTAGTAGACCAGCTTCGATACAGCCGGAGGTGAGTGAAATCCCTCCTCATCCCACTTTAACTGAAATGTGAACGGGCTTTTGTTCCTATGCTCCTTGCTGGGAAAAAAACCAACTTTCCAGATACATCCTCTTTGACTCTCAAAAAAACCCAAACCAAACCCAAAAAACAAAACCCTTTTTCAAACAGCTTATAGCTATCCACTAGCCAACAGAGAGTTAAAATACCCCGTAAGCATGATAGGGAAGAGCTGAACATCCTCTCTTCAGTGGTTTGGGCAGGACGTATAATAGAAGGCTCAATTATTGCTTTAAAAATATGACAGGAAACTTTCATTTTCACATCCTATTCACAGATAATGAAAATGTACCGAGGAGAAGGAAAATCTGACAGCATTAATGAGAGGACATTCTTGAAAATCAGAAACAATGGGAAGGAATGGGCAGAGAGACAGAAATAATTACCATAGCAGCAGTGTTTGCTGCACTGTTATTAAGGTTTGTCAGAGTTTCAATGATTTTTTTAAAGTGCCTTTTTTTTTTTACAGAATATGTAAAAATGTTCTGCATTGAACTTCTGTACAAAAGAGTTTAGTTGTAATTTTTTAAAATCATTTTGGCAAAAATGTTTCAGATTCCTACTTTATGTGTCTGAATCTTAACTCTGGCTTTTTAATATTTTTTTTTAACCAGAAATGTGGTGCTCACCCATCCATACTCAAAAGCAATTGGGTTTTTTTAGAGGCGCATTTTTATTCAGCTGTAGAAATTATTATGCTAAAGTCAGGTTGGCTATTGAGAAATGTGGTGGTGTGGACCGTCCTGAGCAAAGCCTGGTGAGCAGTAGCTCTGAGGGTCATGAAAGAAGATGCTCAACTGAGTTACAATAATCTGCAAGGCAATGATGGGCAATGACTATCCTGGGACACTGAAAAAAACCAAGACTCCTTGGTTCTGTTGCCAGCTTAGTGACTTAATGTATGGCCTTGGGCAAATCACTTAGTACTGCTCCTGAGTTTACCCACTTAGAAGATATGTAAGTTGCCTCACCCTCTGAGCTGTGGTGAGGTGCAGTTAATATCTGTAATGTGGAGATGCTCAGTAGCGATACAAGTGCAAAATAACAACAACAACAACAACAATTTATAGGAACAAAATAAATTGGTGTGAAAAATCTCTTCATGTGCAAGTCTAATTGATTCTCTGATTAACAAGCTCTCAGACTTCAGTGTGTGCACTGGGTATCTCTGAGGAGTAAACCCCCAGTCTGACCCTTTTGAGACCAGAGGGCTTGGGAGAAACGGGGCATTTTTAGGGCAGAGTCTGGTGGGTGGGAAGCCAGGCAGAAGGAAAAGTTGCCACAAAGTACTGCTGAAGGGAGGAATAGTAAGGTCTTGAAATGGAAACATTCTTTTTGTGTCTGAGATGAAGGTAGATGGGCAGGGGGAAGAGGAGTAAAGCAACAGAACTGGAATGGGAAATAGAAAAACTCCTCCTGCTTTATGACAATGCAGAAAAAAGAACTGTCTTGACTAGTTACCTTTGTCCACCTTCAGCATAGCTGCCATGCCTTTAGGCTCTTTTAAGCACACAGCAATATTTGACATTAGTTTTGTAGTCAGCCCAAGTAAATGAGGTAACACTTTAACTCAGCGCCCAGCATAGAATTGTACATTTTTCTTATTGTTTTCATATATTGCACCTTTTCACATTCATGTCTAAGTATTTTGCTTCTATACTTTACCTCTACTATGAACCATCCTTTCTCAGCCACGAGAGTTAGAGGAGACACAAATTTTCCTTTTTTGTAGAAAAACCTGTCTGGAATATCTTGTATGTTATAAACGTGCATGTGTTCCACAGCTTTCAATTTTTTATATATCTGCAAAGAAAACAGATGTTAGGACACCATATGGCTGTAAAGAGCGTATACGTACCTATAGGTACATGGAAACACCTGAATTTGTAAAACGGCTAATCCCCTTTAATGGCTAATCATCAGCACATTGAAACTGGGACTTTGCCAGTCCAAAGATGACGGCTATGCAAAACCTGCTTATGTGGTTTAGGAGATTCTGAAAACTTGGATCATAAACACATAGGAATGCATGAGTTCATGTATTATATTTATTTATAATACATGCACTCACAAATGTATGCATGTGAGTTGTCCTGGTTTCGGCTGGGATGGAGTTAATTTTCTTCTTAGTAGCTGATACAGTGCTGTGTTTTGGATTTAGTGTGAGAATAATGTTGATAACACACTGATGATTTAGCTGTTGCTAAGTAGCACTTATCTTAAGCCAAGGACTTTTCAGTTTCCCATGCTCTGCCAGCAAGCAGGTGCACAAGAAGCTGGGAGGGAGCATAGCCGGGGCAGCTGACCTGAACTAGCCAAAGGGGTATTCCCTACCACGGAACGTCATGCCCAGTGTATAAATGGGGGAGTTGGCCGGGAGGCGCAGATCGCTGCTCGGGCATCGGTCAGCGGGTGGTGAGCAATTGCATTGTGCATCACTGGTTTTTTTCTTGGGTTTTATTTCTCTCTTTTTTTGGTTATATTCCTTTTCATTACAATTATTATTATTATTATTATTATATTATTATTATTATTATTAGTTAGTAGTATATTTTATTTATTAGTTATTAAGCTGCTCTCATCTTAACGCACAAGTTTTACCTTTTTTTTTTTCCTCCTCCCCACCCCACTGGGAGGGGGGAGGGGGAAGTGGCTGCGTGGTGCTTAGCTGCTGGCTGGGGTTAAACCACGACATGAGTATATCAGCCTACAGAGACAGACCAGCAGAAGCCAAACCATCACAGGAGACAGTAAGATAAGTGGTGAAAGATGCTCAAAGGCACCATATGGACTGGGTACAGATGCGGAAAAGGGATATTGCCTTTGGCCTCTGCCACTCATGCCCTCTTCATGCTCGAGTGAACCATTAATGTCACCTCACCTGTGTTTCTTACACTTAACCAGTCAATGCCTATCAAAGGGATTGATAGTGCTTAGTTATCATCTGCTTCATAAGGATGCCGTGAGATTAATCAGACAATGCCTGTGGCTTTGAAGCTGCACAATGCTGTACAAGTGGTTTACTAATATTAATCATACTGTGGAATATAATCACACAAATGTGGTTAAACCCCAAATTATTCAGACAAATATTTTAAATGCCTAAAGAAGATGTTCATATGCCACAAAGAAGGCGGTTATTGGAGTCCCCAGAATGTATATTGCTCTTTTGCTTAAATATAAATAATCTTCAGGAATAAATAGCTCGATTCTGCAAAGAATGAAAGGTCCTTCACTATTAAAAGTCCTCCTCACTTTTAGCTAAGTCCCCCTTGTGTGTATATGTCTGCAAGAGGTTTACATTGATAGGCAGTTGCCATAAGGACGGCACCAGGGTGTGATGGTGCGACTCAGCCAGACCCTCCCACCATGACCTGGACTAGCAAGTGGTCCTCGTGTTTCACCAGTAATTCTGGTGCTTCAAAATGGGATAACTCTTAAAGGTGATAACCACTATGCTATGATACAATCTAATTCCTAAACACAGCTCTTTAAAGTGAATTACGAATAGAGGAATCTGGCTATTGGGAAACAGAATATCAACTTTATTTCACTTAAAAAAGCAGCACTCCAGTAAGAAGTCCTAAATAGAAATGAAGGAAGAAAACAAAACCATGGTGCGAGGCATTGTACTTTATTCTCCTTAGGGATATTAGGCTGTTTAATGAGAGAGAAGCATGTGCTTAAGAGCTTCGTCAGATGAAGCCCCATGTCTGCCTGAAGTTGCAACTTATACTTGCCCTTGTTTGAAAGTCTGGCCTACAGAAATAGGGATCTCTGAGTTAAGGCCAAGGAGAACATCTATAAATGCTGTGATCCCCTGCAGGAACTTTGAGTGGATTGCTTACGCATGCCTCTAAGACAACTTTCAATTCTGGCACTAATTTTAAATGTTCACAATATCACAGCTGTACAATTCCTGGAGAGCCTGTTTGGGTGCAAAAATTAGCAAATATTCTCTTAAAAAAAAAAATTGCACAAGCTACAATATACTGGAACTGGCTGAAATATAATACAGAAAACAAAATTATTCACTTGGAGCATGGATTGCCCATTTTGTCCATCCACTCATCTATATTCTGAGGACGGCAATAATGACTTCTCAAGCATTGGTTTCTGGTTAAACTATAATGTACTAGTCTATTAGTTACAGATGCTGCATTTTCATTCTTTTCAAGTGGTTTCCAAATTTTTTTCTGTATTGTTTTAATTTGTCTCTCAAAATCCTGCAGTTCTAGCCTTGGGCTTTTATGATTGATTCAATCCAACATGCTTATTCATCAAAATTCTTCAAAGGAGAACATTGTAAAAAGAATTATTTTTTGTAATTCTGGTCAAATGGAGGTAATTCCTCAAACTCTGTTGGAGTTTACTGGAATATGAATGCCCGACCTGCTCCAGATCATTTGAAAATTCCAGCTAGAGTGTCAATAAATTGATTAATATATATATAAAATCCTAAAAATGGATTTTGAGCTAAAATATTTTAGCTATTTATCAGAAGCACATAGTGGTGGGGTTTGAAAGCATGCATCTGTGCCAAATAATGGTGAAAGCTCATGCTTTTTAATTTGCCTGGTGTGACTTTCCTTCAGAAACCAGCATCACAAGAGTGTCACAGGATCCAAGTCTGACTCCCGATAAGAGCCTCAGGCTGATTTTTAGACACATCTCTTAGAGCAGTATTTAGACACATCTCTGAGAGCAGGATTTGGATGTTACAAGCAAACAGAAGACACAATTGTCATAAAAACCAAGGAAACACAAAACTAGATAAATACGAATAAGCTGTACTTACCTCCGCGTGCTTCTCTGGAGCTGGCCAGAGGCTCACAACAGGACCTCGGTCCTTCATTTGTATGGTATCACTCATATTAATATAGTTTTTCAGCTCAATCACTTTGTCTGCCCAAGAGATGTCTGTCATCCCATGATCGGAGAAGAGGAGGACATTGACGTCATGCTGAAGGCCCATGCTCTGTGAAGTGAGTGCATGACAGCCGTTACAGCTGGGAAACGGTTTTGCTTTGCCTGCTGGCAAGTCAAATTCCCATTTGACCTCCACTGATTTAGTGGAAGTTGGCCAGAAGGAGCACGGTCGCAAACGCCCTGCAGTGTGCTTTGCCACCGCCCATAATGGTGGACGTCCACTCTTGCTGCCCTGGAAGAGTCTGAGAGGTTAGCACCAAAGAGAGATTTGCCAAAATAAATCTACCCACCTGCTAAATAACTAGACGCTACATCCCAGTCCCACAAACCAGTTGTCCCAGTTTGTCTTAGACAGGATTTTATCCAACTGTTCTTCATCTCTAGGCCAAAATGGCT
Organism: Gymnogyps californianus; assembly: GCF_018139145.2. Taxonomy (NCBI): domain Eukaryota; kingdom Metazoa; phylum Chordata; class Aves; order Accipitriformes; family Cathartidae; genus Gymnogyps; species Gymnogyps californianus. The sequence goes on along the minus strand of NC_059474.1, from coordinate 36,956,968 downwards.
GGGGAAGAGCAACACTGTCATGGTACCACCTGTGGCAGCAGTGTTTCTTTCTTCCCCTCCCAAACACAGGCACTTAGCATTAGAGCTTTTATAATTTAGTGAAATTGGAAATACATACTCCTCTCCTCACTGAAACACATAAAAAACTCCAATGTGCATTTATCATTGTCAGAAATATTCATAGAATTGACATTTACCCAAAAGCCTGGTATCCTCCTTTTCTCACTGCAAAATCATTTAGATAATGTTTTTTAAAACAAATTTAAAGTACAGAGTTCTGAATGGCGCCATAAAAACAGCTATAAAAGTTAATTGTCTTATTCCACAAACCTTAGGAAGCGAGCACTTTTGATTTGTTCGCCTACTATAAAGCCCAGTTGGCAACACAAGTTATAAACAGAGCAACACGTATATTGGTTTATGGCTTCCTGGGGCTATCGGTATAATAATCCACTAGGAGGATTATAATGCCATCAACGAAAATAAAAATCAGGGGAATGGTGCCTTGACTTCCATGTGATCTTGGTAGCCTCTGTTTCTCAGGAAATAAAAGTTTACAGCCAATGCACCCAATTAACAGGCATTAAATAAGCTCTCAGCAGTGCCACAAAGAGCAGTTTTAAAAGCCTTTTCCAAACACACCCAGGAGCTGTGTTTTCGCACGCCACTCACCTTGATGAGCGTGATCATGTTGCTCAAGGCTTTGTCCACCTCCTTCAAAGCGTTCTTCCGCTGCTGGGATGAAGGGCCATAGTGGTGGCCTTCCACGTCAATGCGCTCGTAGTACACCGCAGCCATTTCAGCACTGCCGTTGCTGGAGGTGGGAGGAGGGGAAGGAGTGAGAGGCTGATGCACATGGGGACCACCCGGGCACCTTCCCCTCCTGGCTGTTGGCGTTATTGCCCTCATCAGCATGCAGAGCCACAAAACCACAGAGGAACATTTTCTGCTTCCAGCCTGGGCTTTCCTACCTGCTGTCACATGGCTGGGCTTGTTACTCATGCCCAGAGTCACCTGGGTTTGCTTGAGATTCCCATCAGAGGTGCCAGGTAGAGACTGCCATGTGCAAACACAGGCTGGCCTGGCAGCCCTCTACTACCTCTTTGAATTAGGAAGGAAGCTTTTCCTTTAATGGCAAAGAAAGACCCAGAAGAAATACTGATTTCTGTGCTGAATGCCCTTATTAAAAGTATTGTGGGAATTACCAGTTAAATGTGCTTTAATTAAAGTTTGGCACTTCTCGCTTTCTCCTGTGTGAGGTCTTCCAAACCACCGAGGTCAACTCAGGACGTGCTCTTGCAAAATCCCGAGTGGTATGAACTGAGGTGAGATTTTAGATGGGGTTTTTATTCAGGAATATGACCAAAGGAAAACTAAGGTAATCTCAGAGTTGCACAAGTTCAGCTGATCACATGTTTCTGCACTGAATGCCCTGAGCCTAATTAGTGGGGATTGCACATACATCAGTGCTTAATTACATTTTCATGACCACTTTACAATTCACTGTAAAGCTCCCTGAGAGCAGTCGTGTGGATAAAATCGCAAATCTATGCTCATGAAGTTCAAACCCAGTCTTCTTCTACTGTACTTAATATATGACAGGGTGTGTCATCCATAATACATGCCCTCATCCAGATCAAGATCCCTACAAAAAGACTTTGTGTGATGTCCTGACAGGTCCAGCTTCTCTGATTAAAGACACTCGAGTAGTCTGGTGTAATGAGTGAGACAGAAGATAAAAAATCAGAGGTGAGGGAACTGAATTAGGGTCTGTCATTTGCATTTGTAAGTTTGCTGAAGGCCTCAGAGGAGCAGTCCTGTAGGAAGCTCAAGGTCTCTACTGGGGTGGGAATTTCTCCACCGCTGGCCCTGCACAACAGTGTTCTTTCTCACTCTTCATGATTTTAAAATCATTCAAATGAAGCAGCCCTTCCCTCCCCCCAGTTTCATTTTAAGCATTACTTTCCATCTGTATTAGGCATAAATTCATTTCTAAAATTTAACCCTGTAATTTCTATATTGCATACACACTCACTGAACCTATTGAAACTGTTTTCTTCTGCTGCAGTGCCTGTATTAGCTACTTAGACTGCTTTGTGTCTTCTCACCTGTAACTAAAGGATCATTCTGATCAACATCATAGAAGCTAAGAAAGAGATTTATTGCATAAACCAAGTGGTCTTATTTAGGCTCTGGTGAGATTTCTCAGTGAGGGCTCAGTGCTGTAAGGATGAATGTTCAACTTTGCACATGACTTCAATGGGACAAGCTCCAGTTATGGGGCATGCTTAGGAGTTTGCAGGACTGGGTACAGCACATCCAGAGCTTGTAAGATTGAGTTTGACTTTGTTTCCATTTTTTGCCTGTTTTCCTAAGAAAACTAGGCATCTCTGATCATGGCTTCCATGGGAGAAGTAATCTGTCTTTCTAACTGTGCGAGTCCTGTCTTCTCCCATCACCAGTAACTTTCAAAAGAAATGGCTAAGGAAAGCTTGCTGAAGAAAGCTGGACGGCATCAATGGCAATACCAAAAAAGGGTTTTATATTTTATCAGCACACTTTGCAAGTACCATGCAAACTTCATGACACCTGTCCAGGAAAGTAGGTAGATTACAACAGCCCTTAAATTATAGTTGTGGAAAAGACATAAGGGAGGTTTTAGTTTTACTTGCCAAAAAAGGGTGCTTGACTTAGTTTTGAATATTTTTGGTCTAAATAATGGTCTCAAAGCACCTGTTTGAAGAGACTGGAGAATATTCCTGAAGGATGGTTTCCTTTGGTTGCAAGAGTTGCTCAGTGGGTCCTTGATGAGTTAGGTACCCCTGCCCTTGCAGAGGGCATTGATAAAACTTCCTTTGACCCTGGTGAAGTTAAGATGGCTCAGGACGTTCCGGTGCCCAAACTCAAGTTAACCCCTAGGCCACCATGCCACAATAAAGGGCTTACTCTCTCTACTCTGAAGTCCCTGTAAGGTTTGCTAATGGTGGGAGCATAAGTGCAGTTCATTAACTACTGATACCTGCCATTAGGGCAACTGAGCAAGGCACTGCTCCAGGCGACAGACTGCCCTTGCCACTGCCACAGGCTGTTTTCCCACATACAGCTAGTGCCAGGCTCAGCCTAATGGCCTTTTTCAATTAGTTGGGGTGTGGAAATGAAATATGCCGGATTTGCCAGCCTTTGAAGATGTAGATGACAATAAAACGCAGCTCAAGACTGTTCTACTCAGAGATGCTAACTCCTGCTAAATGAATATGCCTACAATAAAGGCATTTCAGAGGCTTTACGTCTTATGGGCTGGCCCAGCAGCACTGAGATTGTTCGCTAAATTTTAAAGGACTAAACAAAGAGGATGAATGAGAGAAAGGATATGGAAAACCTACCTGATTTTTAATCTGTTCGTCCTCTACGCTCCTTTCTTACTGTAAGTCCCTGCAGTATTCACACCCACAACTGATTATTAATTTTATTGACGATCGTTCCTTTTTCCTCTTTCCTGCCTTCCTGCAGACAGGGCACTTTTAGTTTAAAGAAAAGAAACCCAGGCAGAAATTCAAGAGGGATGGTATGTAAATGGACACCAGAGACCAGACCTCCTGCAGCTCCAGGACGATCTGTAGGATTTGGGCTCTTCAGCAGGCTGTAGGTGGTGTTTATGGCAGACATCGTGATGGCAGGGATTTGCTCTTTTCTTCAAATCACCAGCTTTCACCTCTTGCGAGCTGCCCCACCGACACTGTCGTGTCCCTGCCCTTTTCTTCTTTTCCACCGAAGGCAGCAGCAAGCAGCTTTGTGACTCTGGGTGAATTAGCTATTGAAACGTTTTCAATGGGCTCCAGCTACCCAAAAGAGCAGCTTGAAGGGCTGGAGCTTTTAACAGTTTGTGCCTTGCTTTTAATCATGTTCACAATTACAAAGCTGCAAACCGTCCTGAGCAGCCTTATGCACCTTGCTTCATAGAAACCAGGCAGGAAGCTTCAAGCGTATCTTGACCCATCCCCAAATGATACCCGACCAAAAAGCTTTCTATGGTAATTCTGGGTTTCCACCAGAAGTCAGAGCTGGTGTCTGTATTCAGTTTTCCATTCTCTTTTTTATTCCCTGAGTTAAAAGTGTCGCAGAAGCTCCAGAAAGACTCCTATGGCACATATAACCTCCTCATGTCACATGCAGATAACTTTCTTAAAATCTAAGCTAAATCATTTCAGGATCAAATGTCTCACATGTTCCGAGACAGCTTCTCTCTAAGCCCCATGCTGTAAACAACACTGTGATTTGTGAGCATCTGTGCAGCAGGGCCCAGTGTGCAACCGGGAGCAACATCTCCAGCAACGCTCTCATCATTTTGGAGCCTTAATTTCAAGGACAATCAACATTCAGTACCTGAATATGAAACTTCAGATTCAAATCGCTATGGCAGTTCACAAGTAGTAAAGTAGAAATGTATCCTAGGATTGGATAAATTATGGAACCAACAAGGTTTTAAAAGAGGAAGCTTAGTTATAGGTAAGGTAAGGCATTGGCTCCGCACATGGCAGTGCAATCTTCCCTGATTTTACAACCTATGTGGAGTTGTCCCTTGTTAATGTTTGGATGAGAGACGGTGGAACTGGAAAGCTGGGTGTAGAGCAAGTTTTTCCTAGGAGTTGTCTGAGAGGTATATTCCCATCATTCCCACCAGTTGGGCTAGATGATCGTTGTAGGTCCCTTCCAACTGAATTGAACTATTCTGTTCTATTCTGTTCTGTTCTGTTCTATTCTGTTTTCATATTTGCACAAAATGAATGCCCGCTCCAAAATCATTGTGCCTGAGATGTTCTAAAATGCAGAAGGAGCCAAAGCATCGGTCTCGTAAACAAGTGACTGGAGCTGAATTTCAGAATTCCCAGATTCCCAGGAGCTCTCTCTAAATCCAAGCATTTCAAAGTCTGCTCTTGCAGGTCAGTGAACAGATACTCACAGACTGATCTTCAAGTTTTTTGAAACAGCAAATTAAAAATAGTAAGTCAGGATGTCTCCTCTGTGTTGTAACCTATACATGAAAAGAGGAGCACATCTTTCCCTCCGATCTTAATGTAAGGGCCTATTTCTGTTATGGTCATGTTTCTATGACAGTACTATAAAGCAGTCTCAGCCCCCATCTTCCTACCTGGGAGCCAATCCTGAAAATTTCCCTAGAGCAAGGCTGATAGTAAACCCAAATACTCATCCTTGAGAGAGGAAATCCCACACTGCAGAACTCTAGTGACGTACCGCAAAGACTCAAGAGCATCACTGATGGCATCTGCAAAGTTTTTGTCTGTTGGGACGCTGAAGTACTCGCGGCAATAACTTGGTCTGACTCCAAGGATTTCGACCTCGCAACCTACAAGCAAAAAATGTGGTAAGCTCTGCTGTTTCGCCTTGATCACAGACCCCACACCGTGGGGTCCAAGTTCAGGTTTATAAATTCCCTGTGACATTACTTACCTTACACCTTCCCTCCAGGAAACCTTGTGGTTGGGAAGTGAAAAGGGGAGAGAGGTTGGTTTGACAAGTGCTTGTAGCAAACCGTACATTGGATCCTTTTATTTCCCTCTCTAAAAGGAAGGTCTCTGTGCGACCTTCCCACAATAAAACTCTTGATTCCCTCACGGCAGACGGTTTCCACCTAAATTGCTAGCTTGTTTTCATTTTAACTACTGCAGCCACAGAGCCTCCTTTCCAGGCTTCCAACATAAAAGATTTAGATATTGTTCCCTGAAAATTCAGCAAATACTTTCCAGTTAGACACGCTGTATCTTACGTCATAATATCCTCTATAAACCATATTTTATTATGTGATACTGACACTCCACTATTAAATCTGTTTCCCAGGAGGTCTTATTAAAACAGTATAAACCAATTAACTCTCTTGGTAACTTGCAGTCTTCCTTGCAAAATACAGTCTGTTTTGTGGCCCAGAAATTTATGGCAACAAATCCTACAGGAGAACATGGCCCTGAACACATAAAAACATGTTTTTGTGGGTTTTTTTGCCCTTTTGCTCTCCAGTTACTATGCTGCTGAATAACATTAATATTTAAAAGAAGTGTGCTTTCAGAAACACTGTATTCATGCAAATTATCTTTTGAGAGCCCCGGAGTCCTCCCATCACAGTTAGGCATTTTCTGGTGTATTCCTGGGGCAGAAGGAAAAAAAAAAAAAAGAGATCTTTTGCAAAATGGCCTCTGTATGCAGCAATACAGTCAGGTCAAAAAGGCAACTCTAAGGCATGGCCTGAATCTGCCTACATTTGGGTCCCTTTACTTCTCTTTCGGGATGAAAGGAATAGGCATTAAGGACTGTCATAAGATGACTCTTTGCTTGGGGGGGAAGAAGGTTGCACAGGAGGTGTAAGTACAGAGAGGGCACTAGAGCAAGCAGAGCTACTTTCAGAGATGATTTACAGTGGTTTGCTTACTGGGACACTCAGTAAAGAGAATTTGTCAGTGTCTTGCATCTCAGCCCAAATGAGCTCACATCACTGAGGTGCAGTACTGTGACACAGGGAAAAGCACACCGCTTGCAGGCTAAGCTGGCTAAGAGGCTTCTGATCATGACTTCTCAGGAGTACCATGAAAGGTTAGAAAAACTTAAGTATTTAAGCTTAGGAAATTTTTAAAAATCTTCACAGAAAGCCAGATAAGTCAGATGGAGGTTACCCTTTCCAAAAGTTAAAGAGGCCTAGCACACATGACAGATTCAGTCTCTTCACCCAGTGGTCCATGGTAGCGGCTCCCAGGTCTCCACATTCTTTGTGTGTTTCAAGGAACCCCATCTATTATGATTAATTGTTTGTAAGAATTAATTATTTGCAATAATAAACAGAAAATGTAGTCAACTAGTTTACTTTTCTGTAAAAACATATTTACATCATTTTGAACCTCTATCTAATATTTGTTTTTATAAAAATTGTGGCAGTGTGTGATGGTGCTCACTTTTTGTTCTTCTCCTGTTGCCCCAAACATATGACTGAATCCTCCCCTTTCTGCATGGAGATACTTTAGTGTTTATCTCTCCACCATGAAAGTAATCTGCAACCTGGATGAACGGCCTGCAGATTACTTGATAAGAACTGACTCTCCATACCGTCCCACAGTAAAACTTCTATACATCTGTACACAGCACCTTTAAGAAATTACGTTGTGCAACTGAGACAGGTCCCAGCTGCAACCTAACCAAATCATCAAAAAAATGTATTCCATGAATGACCTGAAGTCATCTCCAGGAAGCTGCAGCTTCAGTCTTTTGCATCATTTGCATGATGTCCTGGGTGCTACCAGCAGCAAAACATGGGATTTCAGCTATCTTGTGTGCTAGAGGTGATGCAGTAGTCCTCTGCGGGCTTTTCTAGTATTTCAGGACTGAACTGGAACTTCAGAGCCAATTTCTCCTCTGACGCTTGAGTCTGCGAAAAGATTGGCTCCAAAGCCAGGCAAGAATTTAAGGACGCGTTTGGAAACGTGTTAGAAACGCCTAGTATTTTAGCTCGGGTGGATGATTGCTCATAGCCAATGACTAATACGATGAATTTGCCTCTTTTTTCCTCTTCAGATACTGACATCAGATTATAATTTTCTCAGATAACATTCCTCTGAATTACTCACAAGATAATTTTAACTGGAAGCATTAACCTCCTGGGGATCTGGGATATTTTAGTTGCTGAGATATCTTTGCTATTTCTAGATTGTCAAGTGATGAGCATGACATAAAAGACTACAGAGGAAGCAACAATTAGAAATCATTTTGGCCACTAAGTATCGGTCTTCAAGTGTGTACTTCATTGGCAGTAACACTGAAAATTCAGGCTGCTTAGATACCAAGAGCTTCCTTTTTCTTTTTTTTTTTTTTTAGCCTCTGTGATGAACAGAACTTAAAATTGGATTTTTGATGTTAAGGCTTGTTACAATTCCAAAATACTGGCCATGAAGACCCTTTAATATTTAAATTTCATTTTGGTAGAGGCCAGGACAGATGGTAAATTTTCTCATTTAAATATTACGAGAAAGGAAATTTAAAAAGATTTGGAGCCAGACAAAGGGAATGTTAAGTTTTTCTTGGTTAAACTACAAATAGATGAGCTGTATTTACTAAGATGTAATGTTAGACACCTTTCCGCGTAGTTTTGTATTACGCTAAACCTTTATTTAAAAACCTGAACTACTGGAGCAGGAATAAGGACTTCTTTCACAGTGATATATAGGCTCCTCTTTATCTATCTGACATGGAGACCTGAACCTCTGCCAGCTTTAAATTGCATTTCTAAACATTGATTTAACAGTCGGACACTTCATGTCATAACAGAAGGTTTTGAAAACTTTCCAGGCTAGCTCCACGGTCTGGTAAATGTTGTGTTTAAATGGCAAAAACTTGGGTTTAGAGTCTTTTTTTTTCCCCTTTCTCTCATTTCAGTGTTTAGAAAAGACGTCACTTCACTTCAGCTGAAGCAGTTGCATAGGCTGCCAGAAAATGAAGGAGTTTGAGGGTCTGGGGTGACATCACCCACCGGGCTGAGCGTGAGGAGCGCTATAAAGCTTTGACTTTGGTGGTACCACCGGGACGCTCTCGCACTCCTCTGGGGCTTCTCCATCCGCTGGAGCAGCAGTGCTTCAGGGAGGCAACCTGGGCCTGAGGCTGCGCATTTCACCCCACGTATGGTGTTAGCTGTTGTGTTTTACTTAGCGATCAAACAGTCAGAGGATACATGACTTTCTCCCCAGGAATGGCTTGAAGAGCAGAAAACTGCCTAATAAACATCGTGAAGAAAGGAGAAAGATGCCCCTACAAGCCAAGTGCTTATATTTTGGCAGAAGAGGCGGTTGGGACCCCCGGCACGGTGGTATTTTGACTCCTCCACTTCTAGAGGCAGGAGAGCCCAGATGAATTCTGCCCATGAGTTGTCTTTGCTGTGTTTATGTTGGGCTCACAGATAAAGCTGTGATGGATGCGTGTTCGCACCCGATAGCCCTCCTGCTCTGTGTCCCTGTTTGCTGGGGTCTGGATTTTCTTCCTTTAAGCACTAACTACGCATGGGAGAGGAACATAGGGAAGAATACGAAGCGGCAGATTTTGGGTTCAGACTTTGCAAAGCTTGGAACTGGCTCTGAGGAGGAAATGGCAGTGGTGTAAGTTAACCCTGGGAATCAGCTTGCTGGCATTCACAATGCGTTTCTGCTACGTTTGATCGGTCTCATTTGTCTTCACCGCTGGCTAGAGAGAAAATAGCATCTTCCAGAACAAAGATGTGATGAATTTGACTGTACATTGCTGTTTCTGTTAAGAGTTTCCCAAACTTTTCCTGTTCGGATCTTTATCAGATTTGCAAGATTCATTACTAAGCAGCAGTATATCCTCAGGCTGGAAAGTTCGTCACTAATAGCACGTCATATGCAGTGCAAATGTCTGTGGGACCTCTACCCACCTTGGTTACTAAACCCTTATTTTTTCTTTCATTTGTTTGACATCGCTCCCCAGTCAAATGCCTTGTTAAGAATTAAAGCTTTAAAATAATAGATCTAGAATTTTTAGAAAGGATTACATCCCTACTATGGAACCAGAAAACAGTTCCAAAAAATCATATAGGGAGAAGGTAATAAATACTATTGCATTTGGGGTGACTTCTATTTACTCCAGTTACACCTGGACTCCTACTGCAGCCCATCTGCCCTGTGTTTTAGTTCAATAGTTCTATGTTTCACCTCGCTTCCTGCCCTGTGCCTGACCCTGTACAGCCAATGTGTCCTTTGAGACCATGAACACCCTTAATATAAGCACGTGCTTAAGCATTTGCTGAACTGAGGCACTGATGACTTTGCAGAAGGTCATCTGTCACAGATAGATAAATAATGACAGATGTACATGTCACAGTCCACAGCTAAAATACCAGATCCACGCAAAAAAATCCCCCTCTGTGTCTTAAGAGAGTCAATGCATACACCTGGCAGCATAAGCACTGGGAAAAGGGAGGCTTTATTGTTCCTTGCAATTTTCCACTGGAAATAGTAGATAAGTGTGAAGGGTATAGATATGTATACAGGCATACATACATATGCACCTCATATGTCTTCTCCCCGGGAGACTCTGCTCAAAGGGCAACATGAAGGAGCTAGGTAAAGTCCAAAGGCATTTAACGGAAAGTGATACTATTCTTTTGGATTTCAGTAGCTCTCTGTAGACCGTTACATCTATTCAGTACATAATTATACCTATTCAGTGCAGTTACATTAGTAGTTAAAAATGAATAGTCTATAGAAACAGGTCTTTTTGTAAATCTTTAGAAGAATTTCCACATTCTTGTATAATTTCTATATCCTACTATGTGCATTGCTGTTAGGTCACTTGGGTGATCTCCAATAAGAAGCAGCGGTTTTTTGAGGGCTGATCCAAACCATTATATCTAGTCTGCAATTCCAGTCCCTTGGACTGCCTTTGAGTCCATAAGGCAATATTGTCACCCTCAGATCTTTTTGCTCTTCAGTACTGTAGAAACAGTCTGGATGGCTTTTCAATGTTTTTCATCTTGGTTCACTCTTTCTTCCCCTTTCCTGAGAACTGTGGCCTTTTTTCTGGGATGCCATTAGCCACACTGCAAGGAAAGACTGTGTCCGGGCACACGTGCGCTGGGATGCAGAAAACGAGCTGGCCGGGAGCCCGCGGCGTGAGTCAGCTGCCACTGCCCTACCCACTGGCACTGGCTGTATTCAGCACAGCTCTTCTAACATGTGGTCCTCTGGCCTGTAGTTACACATACGAGGATATTTGCATACTGCTTAGGTAGCAGAGGTAAAAGGTCAAAAAGTTGAGAAGCTGGGTACCTTGCAAGGGATTTGGTTTGGCTGCACAGCTGGAACATTTATTTTCATGTGGGTCCTGAAATGGACACCCTAAGGGTATACTACTATTTGTTAAAAAAGACTTGTTATTATACATCCCTAGTGATTTCAGTGGTCCAATATCCAACAAATGAGGAATGGAAAGGCCAAGTCCCTCCAAATGAATGGCTCAGACTCAGAGCAACTGGGACCTCAGCTGAGTTAGTTAATGATGAAGGAGGGCAAGAGTGGTCACTCCAGCTCACCAAAGGATGCTTTGCTTTCAGCTGGATTTTGCTGTCCCCGCAGAGTAGATCGTCTTCAGCTCTCAGCTACTAATTTCCAGGTTAAAACCAAATAAGCATTGGGGGAGGATGGTTACTGTTTAACGTGGATCGGTGACATGGTCTACAGTGTTGCTCCATGAACCATTCATGGAGCAACCATTCAGCACAGCAGAAGCTACAGGTGGGCAAGAGGAATGAGCAGTTGGTGGAGGAGAGGATGCTCTGCAAGCCAGCGCCCCCCTAAAGGTAACATTTGGTGGAAAGCTACCTCCAGTGACACTTCAGTCATTTCCTTTCTAAGCATATGCAAATTGTCATGGCCTAAGAAAAGATAATTCATTTCTATGAGTGGTTAGTAAAGCACTCATAATTCTTGTCTGTATTTCAGAACTGTATTAAAGAGCTGTCCTACAGCGTATGGAATGCTTAAATGTGAAGATGCACCATTAAGATGGTAGCAATTTTTTACATACTAACCTGGCCAGTAGTACATGGAAACGTTCTTTTTTTCTTTCATCATGGTGACCCACAAAGGCTCCGATCCATTCCACCAGAGAGGCAGCAGGCTTTCTTTAGTCACGCCAATATCAAAAGATACATTTGTCTTTTGGTCCCACATGTAGTTTCCAATCATCTGATGGACTTCACAGTGGCGACCTTCAGGGGTGGAGAAAAAAACCAGCACAATCAGATTGGTGTTCTCCAGCAGAAGGATGCCACCAGCACCACCACTGCTACCACTGGATCATCCAGCAAAACAGCTGAAAAGCCCCGATTTGAACTCAGGGGCCTCTTACCTTGCAACCACTCATATGATATTCTTGACTCTGTTACCTTTTGTTGAGGTCCTCTAGGTAGCTCGCTCTATCCCCCAGTTCAGCCACCTAAAAGTTAGTTGCTGAAGCTTGTCAGCCACCTGTGTTCCCTTCACAGTCAATGCACCTCTAGAAAGCAATTCATGCCATCCTAAGATAGGCATCTAAGGTATCTGGGAGGAGTTATCCTCTCGCGGTGCATATTGCTCTCTGTTAATGGTAGAGAAAGATCACATCATTCGCTTAGCTTCAGACAGCCAACTTTTAGACAGCTGAGGCCAGAAGAAACAAATCCTGCACCCCGTGGCCTCCTCAACATGCCATACTCAGTTCCACACACACAAACCACGGCAGCGGCAGCCCGCGCAGGTGCCACATGTTTGGCTGATGCCTGGCTCCTACACATGCAACATCTTCCAAGTCTGAGGCCATTTTAAGGTACCCACCAGCGCACAGACCCAGAGGGCTGCGGGAAGCAATCTGTGAACGGCAAGGGATAAGAGCACGATCTGGAAACATAGAATAAAGTTTGGGAAACTTGCATTTCCCCTCTCCTTTTTCCATAGGGCACATTGTTTTTCTGCAAACAAGCAAAAACTAGGCTAAAACCTTTATATATTACTTTTATTTTCCGTTATTGTTAGTGGGTTTTTTTTTTTAATGAACACACTTTGTTCTTGGTTGTGGGGACAGAAATCATTTCATCAGACATTTTCAGCCCTCTTACTGCATCTTGGGGGCCCTTGGGCAACTTTATATTACAAGAAACTAGTATATAATAGCCGAGAGATGTCTTTCACTTCTTGTCATTGTCAGAAGAGAAGATACTGTATTTTAAGAGTTAATCTGCAAGTGAATTAACAAAAATGGGAAAAGAAATGTTGAAGATCGAGTTGTACTGGGAGTTCATGATTTCCATATCTTAAAAAGAAACAACTGATGCATGTGTGAGACACTGTCATCATAAGCTGGTGAGTCACGATATTGCAAGGATCCAGATAACAGGCTTTGATTATTGTGAGACTGAGCGTGGTGATTAGAACTGAAATAACCTTGGTATGCTTGTTTTGAAAAGGCATCACTGTGAGCAGAGGACTCTGTATACTTTGGGCACATGTGACCTTGAAATGGATTTTGAACTCTCCTTCCCTACTACGAAGTATTTCAATTATGCAGAACATTTCCTCCTCCCCAGAGGAGAAAAGCAGTCCCAGTTTGTGGCAGTCACTATTTACCATATTAAACCAAACAGGTTTAATATAGCAGAACTGGTGGATTGGATGGGCAGTAATCTGTCCTCTTTAGGCTGCTAAGTGCTTTCTTCGCTGTGAGTCTCAAAAGAGCTAGAAGGAAGTCCCTATAATGCATCGAAAACACAGCCTTTCTACTTAGAGGACAAGCCCATCTCTTCAGCTTCTTGAAGTCCATGTACTCCTGAGCATATATCAACCTGCTAACCTGCAGGCAGGCAACTGGTGCCAGCCTGGGAAACCTGCAGGTTGGTGCTGAAGCTGTTAGGTTATGTATTTATGTGATGTATAGTGTAGTCTTCATATAGAAACAATGAGCTCTAGCCGCTACTGATGTGAGCTCCCTATAGGATTTAAGGTCTGCTGTCAGTTTGCCCACCTCTTTAAGGAACAGAACGGAGATTGTTCTTTATAGCGTTGTTGGGAAGTTTAATTAACTGTGTGCACTAATACAGAGGCAGTATTCTTCTGATCTCCACATCAGATAAGTTCATTCTTCTGTGGACTCCAACTCTCTTTTTTTACATTGAAAAAGAGGCCTAGAAGACTATAAGGCATCAATTTTCATTGCAGACATCCCCGGTTCACAGGGCCAGAAGGGAAGATCAGATGAGCAGACAGACCAAAAGACATGACCATTTAATGCTGCCTGGAGCCATTCACGTCTGCTTGCCTGAAGCCTGTGTCCCAGAAAGACCCCGGACCTCCTTGGAAGACATCAATAACCAACTAAACAATCTCTTCCTTGGGTTGCTCATCCCAATATTTATCATCAGTAAACACTGTTCAAAAAGTATGCCTCGTCTCTAATTTTATTTTTGACCTTTGTTAGTCTTCAACCATGGCTATTCTGTGCCTTGCTCACTAGATTAAAAAGCCCTGCAATAGCTGGCATTTTTGCCCCTCCAAAGACACTTGTACACAGAATTAAGGTCACATCTGAAATTTCTTTTTGGTCACCTGTACAACCCCGCTTCTTTATATCCCCTGTTGTAACTTATTTTCTCCAGCCTGAGAAAATGACCTTTGGTGATCTTTTTAATGATTATCAAAATAGCAACCTAGTGTTAGACAGTCACCATAACACGTTGAATTTATTGTTGCTTCCATTACTGCAGCTTTCCTCTGTAATCAAACATTATCTTAAGAGTTTCAAAAGTAGAAACAGGGCAAAAAGCAATTTCAGCATAGAGATGTAATTATTTAAACTCACTGCAATTGTAGTAAAAAGCACCCCTTCCTCAAGCAGCAGAGGAAAACAAAGAGGGTATAGTTCCCAGGAATATGATAACTGCTGTATCCTTCTGGAAGAGAGCCAGCAAAAGCATTTGCAAGTCTGTGTGCTACAGCTTACTTGGACACTACACTTCTTACAGCATTGGCTTTGTCTAAAGCACATTCCCATGTCTCCAGGCACTTTTGTCAGCATTCAAATGAATCTATGCAAAACAAAGATGAAATTAAAAAAAAACCAACAAAACATGCAGCCACTTGGCCACCCACAACAACAGCACAGTAATGCTGAGCGCTGTGCACCCTACATTGACCGTAGGTGAGATCTGGAAACCACAGCGTGTGCTCCTGTAGCATTTGCTACAGGAATGACCTCTTCTTTCTCTGGTGGTCTTTCACTGACTGCAGGAACAGCGCGTAGGATCACCAGTAGGCACAATATATCATACAGAGACCACCTGCGTCTGAATCTACAAGAGAAAATGCTCTTCTGAGATGCTCAGTGATCTTTTTTTTAAGAGAGGCAGCGTGTGGCAGATGCGCAATGCTATACCTGGTGCATCGGGCAACAAAACAGAGGTAAACCATCTCTGCACTGAGCAAATCAGATTTATCAGAGAACCCACGGTGCGTATATTAGCCAATGCAGCAAAGGTACCATAATCTGTACCCACGCGGTATCCACGTGATGACGAACATAAGTACATGCATTCAGCTAAATGTACTGTACTATGTAATATTACATGCATGCCTTGCCACTACGGTGAGACCTTTCCTCCCATGTCCCAGCATGACGTCCCCACTTCCTGGGAAGTGACAAGAGCCAGGAGGGCAGATGCAAGCACAGGCTGCTGTGGGGCTATATAGGCTGGGGAAGAGTTAAGTTCCTCCATGCAAACAGTTGCGCACATGTAAAGTAAGTGGGTTTTAACAGCCCAAGTGAGACACGCAGTTCCCTTTCTCCCCTTCCTTCCCTCCCCACAATGTCTTTCCTCCACTATTCCCTTGCTTGAAGAGTCGCCTAAATGCTGACCCAGACCTGCTCATTTATCAGCTCCTCACCCCACTTCAAATCCCCCTGGAGACAGGCTGGATGACTTGCCCTGGGAAATGCTCTGCTCACGCTGCCTGCCATGAGGAGGAAGAGAGCAGGACTTCAAAGTCACCAGCACCATATTCCCGCTCTGGAGCTGATATCGTGGTGTTGCCGTCCCCAAGGACTGAGCCCAGCCTGCTGTGAGCAGAGCATCCTGAAGGGCTCAGCTCTGCCTGCTTTGATATATGCCCTGCTCTGCTCTTCCCCTGCTGGGTCTCATCTGCCCTGCTTTGAAAAGAAGGACCACAGGGAAAAAACAAAACCCATATGCTAAACCTTAAGTGGCCTGGAGAAGACCAGGGCTCATGAGAAATCAGGGTGGAGAGTGCTGGTCTGGGCAAAGTGGCCCTGCCATCTGCAGGCCCCCAAGCAAACACAGTACCTGCAAGATGTGCACAGATAATTTATCTTCCCAGAAGAGCTTGCTGGCAAAGTCCTTCCAATTTTTTATGACCTCCAATACCAGACAGATCCAAAGCAGAAACACCTTAGCCTATGTGAGGCAAGACTTTGCAATCCAAGTAGGATCACATCAAAAGACACAGAAAAATCTCTGCTATACACAGCACTATTTTTTTTTTCCTGAAGGGGATTCATTTAATAAGAGCGTGAAACTCTTAATTCAATGCTTTCATAATGGGGCCAGGGCTGGGGAGCATGAAAATTGCTTCCAAAGCATCCAGCTTAGGCTTTGCAGATGCTTGCTTGCGCGGGAAGGCAGGTCTTCTGTCCCCGGAGAGTAGGTGCTCCAAGCTGTCGCTTGGTCTCCTGAACTGAGTGGCAGCAGTGGGCTGAGGGACGACGCTGGGACCCCTGACCACCCACAGCTAGGTACGGCTCGAGGGCACCGCAGCTCCAAGCACTACAGAGGGCCTGAACAAAACGATGGGCAAAGCTGCTGCCTGCACCATTAGAGAGGGTACGAGCCTCTGGCAGTTTTCTGTTCATCAGCTGTGACTTCAGCTCTGCGCAAAGAAATACCTTGATACGTGAATGTCCGCTTACTGCTGCTGATAGCTGGTAGCAGGCATATTAGTTGTGAGCTGTGAGGTTGTAGCTACTAAGAAGGAAAAAACTCTGTGCTCCAATTTGTAGCATATGAACTTGTGTTAGAGAAAACTTTCTGTTCTCCACTTCGAAAGTGTTTCCATTTTTTTAACTGGTAGAAAGCAAACACAGATTTTTACAACATTTTGTGTATGTGTGAAAGAGAAAAATCTTGGCACTTGGCATTGCAGCCTTTCTGCAGGCGGCAAGTAAACAAAGCAAGATGAAGAATGTGAAAATGAAAAACCCTCCCGGTTCCCACTCTCTTCTCCAGCCTGTCCTTGCTAGGATAGTACCCCTTCCCTGCCATTTAATAGTATTACCACAGACTTCTTCATGCTCTTTTGCTTCCCAACATACAATTTTAGGAATGGAAAGCTACTGAATCCAAGAAAAAGAAGAGACTACTGATTTAAAAACTGTATGTCATGAACAGAATCTTTTAAATCTTTGGTGCTGCTGGCATCTGTGGTGTTTAAAAGAGGAGAAAAAAGAAAAAATCCTATCCCCTTGTCACTCATCATGCTCTTTGTGTCCTTCTGGCTTTTTTCTCAGCCTGGACAGTGAAGTTGAGATAGTTTCAGTTCACGTGTACCGATAATAAATTTCCCTGTCGTACTCCTATCCCTCCATTTTTTATGCCTCAGACAATATGCAGGTATTGTTTATGTAGTTAAAAACTTGCTTAACCGCTAAACAGAAATTGTCAGCATCCTTTCCTGCACCAGGCTGGAGTCTGGATACCGTTAACTGGGCAGCAGAAAAGAAGCATCCGCTAGAGCCATCACCAGCTGGGGCTTCCTCTGGGTACCGAGTGGACGGAGAGTGTGTTTAGCACTGTTTTTACAGTGCTGTGCTGTAAACCTGGAGACCTCTCACAGCAAACAATCAATGTACTAGTACGTGTACACATCAGCCAGACTCCAGAGGACTCCAGGGGTGGGAGCCCAAAGGATATTTGCTCCCAGAAAACATGGAATAAATGGGGTGTGGTGTACGTAGAGATTTGCTGTGCTCAGGGGAAAACAGAAGCAGACTGGCTGTTTATCAGACAGCAACATCATCCACCAAAGGCCCTCAGCAGTCAAGTATGCCAACACTGAGAGTGAGGAGTGGACGAAGGACAGTAGAAATGTGGAAGATGGGTGAAACCTTCAGTCTGGCAGAGCAGACCCTGACCGTCACCCATCCCTGGGACCTCTGCCGTGTTCTCCCTCTCCCTCCTGCCGTGCAGAGGAGAAGGCGATGGCACATGCAGGGCTGAGCCACAGCAGCTGGGAAAACACCACGCACCACCCCTGTATTTTAGAGAAGCCCCAAACGTGCCGTCACTGAGTTACGGCAAGTGTGGGACAGCCCTGCAAAGACCACAGCCCTCACCTTGGGTGCAGGAGACTGAAACGTCCTCTGTTCAACCTCCTCCTCCATCCTGCAAGCTTCATGGGACCTTGCAGCCTCTCTGTCAAGTATTTAAGATCAGGTCCTGTCCAAAGAGGGACATGGAGGCCCCTCACTGGCTTCTCTCTGAGCAGCCCCCCTCCCACCCACCTCTGCGAGCAGGGACTCCCTCCGCTTCCCATGGAGGCCAAGAGAAATACGGCTCTTGGATGTGGGGCTGCACAGCTGACCGGGAGGCTGGCACATCCTCGTGGAGGACCTGCCAGAAAAGACCTCATTTGTTGTTAGGATCTTGGAAAAGAAATCCTCCCTGGGTTTCCAGCTCAGATGTGATACCGTCCGCCCGTGTTTATGCTGGCTGGGGCTGGAAATGTGAGGGGCCCCTGCATGCCCTGAGCTGGGGGGGCTTCAGGGGAGCTGGGGTGCAGGAGGTCCCCCAGCACCCCCCCAACGCCTGCGGGTTGGCGGGTGAGGAAGACCCAAACCCCTCAGCGTGAGCAGCTTTTCTTGAGAGATCTGGCACGAAGGGCTCTGAAGCAATAACTCATGCTTGCAGCCGTTATGGGGGAGACCTCACACTTTCCATTTAGCTTGGTGTGAGAGCTCCCTGCAGAGCCAGGCCACAGCAGGGAAAGGGAAAAATTAAAAACTCCCCACAGGATAAAATCCTGAGGTGGCTCGTGCTCTTAATTCCTTTCTTTGCAAAACAAACACCACATGGTGTGTTTAAGTGAGCCTTTTGGGATACACGTATTTGGACTCCTTCTTCCCTCCCTTGCCAAGCCCACGTCGAGCCCTGCAAAGCTCTCTCAAACACACGTGTCAGCAGCAACAGCTCCTTTTACCTAATTCACCATTTTATGTCACGCCTTTTAGGTCAACAACTCCAATATCCTAACTGGAGCATGGAGAGCTAGGACACCAGGTAGGACTCAGCCTGGCAGCTCAGAAAACAACCCAATCGCTCAAGAATCAGTCTTTACACCACTGTGGAAGCCAAAACTGAGAAAGGTGGCATGAATGAAGTTGTTAGAGAAGATTGCTTTTCAAAGAGTAGGATTTTAAGCTGGTACATCCTTGGGCTACCTTGCCCACCACCAGATTTTTGTAACAAAATAACTTCTCCAGTTGTGTGTCAGCGAGATGCCTTTTCTCCAGCAATGACTTGCTGATGTTTGGTGCTTCTTCAAGCAAATAGCATTTGTCTTTCAGCTAATTCAGGGTGGTGCTTTGCCTTCCTGTTGACCTGTGAGTGCCACCCCAGCCCGTCCCTGGTGGGAGACCCTGCAGGGTGCTGGGTGGCAGCTGTGACACCCAGTGTCTTTACACTGGGTGCTACCACTGCTGAGCGAGGGGAGCTGGAGGAGGACAATGTGACCCAGGACCACATGGTGGGTGCAGCGGGGAGCCCGGGTGCCTGCGGGGGGATGCCCCGGGGAAGAGGGTCATGATGCAGTGCCCTGGCTCGCAGGGAGATGGGAGCCCTTCCCCGTGCTCTGAATCACTCAGTGACTACGTGAAGACAAACCATTCACATTCCTCTTGTTTCTATGCTCTGCTTTTCTTTCTCATAATTGCTGTAGACGTGGAGGAAGCGAAAATACCTCTAGGCAGGCCCCGGGCTTTGGGCTGAGGCTTTCTGTGTCACTCCGGGAAGCTCCAGCAAATATTTTGTCGTAGGTTAACAGCAGCAGCAGCAGATTTAAGTAGGAAGGGGCTCTGCCACGGAGAGCTCTGCCATCGCCCTGCAGCACTGCGTGACCACGGGCAAGTCACCTCCTTCCCCTCGCTTCCCTTCCAAAATTCATCTGTTTTGTTTACCTAGGCTGGGCCCCATTCCTCCCACCCTGTCTGTGCTTCGCCTAGCACCTAGTCTCAGCAAAACAGGGTATGCTTCACATCATTAACACACATTAGTTAGTTGTTTTTAAATCCATGGCTCTTGATCATCAGTTATGGTTGCATCTATTTGGTTATAGCTTGAAAAGCTCAGTAAACTTGCTATTTCTTGCGAATATTAAATTCAGTCAGGCTGCCCTCTTGAAAACATCAGTAAAGTAAAATATAATGACTAAAAGATCCTGCAGATAATCAGGTGGCTATGCTGCGTGCTATCGCTTCCTAGTTGCCCATTGCAGAGGAAAGCTACCTTCTGGCAGGGCTGACGGGTGCAGTTTGGCATCTGCACTGAGATGTGGTGGGGCAGATGCTGCTGACCTCCATAACCTCTGCCTGCAGGAGGAGGAGGTGAGTTCAGATTTGAGGGGACCGGCCTGTCCCAATGGTGATGGTGTCCGATGAGCAGAGCCCACTGTTCTCCTCCAAAGCCACTGAAATGAGGGAGAACATCCCCTGTAGTAACTACCCTGCTCCAGAGTCATGAAGCTTGTGCAGATGCTGGGTGAAGGATGGTATGCAGAAAGGAAAGGCCATGCTCACACAAATGGATAGAGGCAAGAGAGAAATACATCCCAACCACAGCATTTTCATGCACACGCTGGCCTAGACCTGGCAGCCGTGTATGCTCCTGAATGGATGCGGGGCCACAAGACCTTGTGAACGAGCAGATAAGGAAGGGACAGGAATGTTTATCCGAAAAGTGGTGGGATATAATGAACAAGTCAGGGGTGAGAGTGTGCAGGTGGGGCCAGAAATTTTTTAAGCTGATTTAGCTGAAAAAAGCCAATATACCATGAAACTGCACTCACAAATGCTAAAATACGACAATTTGGAGGTTAAAATGTGAGTTTCTTAACAGCTCATGATGTGGCAGTTCAGGACAAGACGTGAAGAACAGCCTTTCCTTGTAGTCCCTGATTTCCCAGAAGAAACTGTGGCAACCTTTAAGTCCCACACATCCCAGTTGCAAACAGAAGCAAAACCAGTTACAGCCGCCCCCCCGCAGCGGAGATACATGAACGGTGAGATGCGATGTAAGCTTTCCCGTGCCCGTACAGCAGCAATGGGGAGACAGTAACTTGCCCGTCCCTAAGCAGGTTGCTACAGTGTGATGCTCCTGTCACCCTGCCAGGCCACATTTTTTCCAAAAGCTGTCCCAGCTTTCCGAATCGAACATGCACATGCTGAACACAGCTAATGCTACGTCTGCCACGTGCCCCATGCTACGTCTGCCACGTGCCCCATGCTCCTAACCCCACCATCACCTAAAATGTGACATCACCTTTCTGTGAAGGCTACACCATGGCATTGGGAGTAAGAACAGTGCAGCCATGGGATTTACCCTGCTGTCATGTCAGGACACAGCCACGAGGTACACCAACACCCTGAGGGCTCAAGTGCAGTCTTGGATCTTCCTTTGGGCATGTTCATCACCTGAACTTGGTCCTCGGTTGGTTCCTGACCTATTTAACGCTGCTGTGACTCATGTGTTATGAAGGTGAATTGTTATTTGCAGTTAAGTTGTATTTGCATTGAGATATCCTGAAGGCCAGGAGGCTTGCAAGAAGAGTTGAGCTCGATCTCATAGATTGTCTCATTGCTTCAGGCTGGGGTATAGAAACTCTGGTATCCTAAAAATGTGAAGAGTCTAGTAGTGGTGTTTCATGATCTAAAACAAAACTCCTTCTTTGTGAGTACAAAATAGGATGTTTTCAAAACTCCTCGAAAGGCTGATTATAGACTTCACTCCATGCATACACACTTATTAGGAGTGATGATTAAATGTGGGAAGGAGTGAAAGCAGTCGCTTTCCCTCTTCTCTTTAACAACTCCATCCAAAGGGTTTTTGCACACATGAAGTGTTAAGCCGGTTTGCCTACATACACCTAAAGAACATGGTCTGGAGTGGAATGATACCTCTATTTTCAGTCATGACATTTGCTCTGCATTCATGCATTTGCACCAAGTAATGAAAAAAACTGGCGCAGTTTTGTACTCTTCTCTGTTCAGAGATGAGCAAGAGAAAGGCATTTCTCTTGAGAGAGAGGGAGGAAGGGGTTAAGCGGTTTCAAAACAAGCTGGGCACAACTGATGTCAGATTTTTGTCTTACAATGGCATCTATTTGCTTTCCCAGCAAGCGGTATATGGACTGCTGGGCATTGTATTGTTCCAAGGACAGCAGAAGATGCCACATATCTCAGGAGAGGACAGATTTTCTCACTCCTCCTCATTAGGTGGAAGGTCTTGTTTGTTAAATAACTCCGGAGAAAAATCCAATTGGAAACTCCAGAAAAACTTTTCTGTTTGTTTCTTTTTTACCTAACTGTTGTTTCCAGGGTGTTTCTCTCTGATGGAAATGGCCCAGCTGTACTCTGTGCACCTTCCTAGGGTCACTGTAATCATGAGTCACTCTGCTCATCCTCTCAATATTCTGAAAGCCTCTCCTGGGCATTCAGAAAAACTGTAGGGGAGCAAAAGCAAAAATCCTTAATGTTTTTCTATTTGGCTATTTCAGATTATTACAGATATGAGGACTTAGGGCAAAGTTAAGATAGGGACCTGTGAAAGCAGAAAGTCTGTTAAGTGTAAAAAGAAATTTAATGCTAAACTTGCCAAAACAGACCTGCTGACTGAAAATAAGTTCTTATCTTATCCACCCTCAGTTTACACGCCTTTTTATTAACTGGAAAGGGTCTGAGCAGGCTCTGTATTCATTTTCTGTGTATTTCCCACTCATTTTTATGTTCTATATCCAGTAGCCCCCATCAGTGCTCCCACCAGGGAGCCCTGGATGGCCATGCTGCTGCGGTGGCAGCGGGTAGGGACCCAGCAGCACCGTGGGAAAGCAAAGGGGAACTTCAAAAATCAGCTCCAAGCGGCGTTTCCAAGTTGAGAGCAGGTGTTAGACACGCAATACTGAGCTGTAATGCCACAGCGCTTTTGAACTCCCAGCTAAAAGCACGACTTGTGTTATTTTTACGTTGTCTTTGGAGGAAAAAGTCACGGGGAGCTGCTCTCCACTTCGGCACGGGGAGCTGGCAGCTCCGAGGAGCATCACAGCACAGAAATGCAAGTACTCACCTGTCATCAGCGTGTAGTAATTTGGGTAGGAGAGGCTGGGGAAGTCCGGTGTCATGTAATCCACCTTCACCCCCATGTTCACAATGTCCCGAAAGCCCGGCAGACCCTCCAGCTCACTGTCATCGATGTAGTCGAAGCGAAAGCCGTCGAGCAGGAACACCAGGAGCTTGCGGTGGGCCGAGGGGGCGGCGGGGAGCGGCAGGAGGGAAGCGAGGGCAGCGGCGAGGAGAGCGGCGAGGAGGCTGCGGCTCCCCATGGCGGGCAGCGCTGCCAGGGCCGGGGCCGGGGGCCGGGGCCGGGGCCGGGCAGCAGCGAGGGATCCGCAGCAGCTTCGGGGCCGGACCTGGCACTGCTGTCCTCCCTCCCGCTGCCACCGCCCGCGTTAAAGCTACAGCGCTGCCCCGGGCGCGCCGCGGGCGTGGGAGGGTCACAGGTTAATTGCGAGCAGATGATTAACCTCGAGCGGAGGGAAGAGCTCGGTACTTCCCAGCGACAGAAAAAATGCTTCGCAGCGACGGGGAAAACAGGGTGCGAAAGTAAGCGGAGCCTGTCAGGCCGCTCCACAGACCCGCCCGAAGGAGGGCGAGCGAGGGAACGCTGCCCGCTGGCCCCCGGCGAGGAGGGAGCGCAGCGCCCAGCCGCGCTCCCGAGAGCAGAGCCCTCCCGCCGGCCAGCCCAGCTCCGCGCTGGGGCTCCGGCTTGCAGAGGTCTCAACAGAGTGGGGCCGCTTTCTTTAAAAGAGAGCGTTACGTCTCCAGCCACGTGAACGTGCACTTTCTTCTTATCTTTCTGGCAGTGGCTTGTGATAGAAACTCCGACTGAGATTAAGGCAAAGCATCTCCCCAGTGCGCGAGGTGGAGTATGTGAGTAGAGGTCCGGCATTTCGATGGCACGGCTGTACGGCAGAGCACCGGCTGAGCAAGCTCACCTCTACATGGACCCGTGTCCCTGCAAAGGACCCTGTCCTCTCCATTTGCTCTGTGCTGCCGTGGCACTAATCCAGCTCCTGATGCACTAGTAGAAAAACCTAGCTTTCAGCATCAGACAGAATAAATTACACATTTATTTTCTGGTGGTTGATATTATTAAGATACTAAGAGCTGGGTGGTGCCAAATTTCATATTAAAAATGAAAAATTGTTCACAGTTTAGTCACGAGTCACCACCAGCTTCTTCTCCTGCTAGCCACAGGAGCCTAACTATACCTCTAATGCAGTGCCAGCGCCTGTTGTACACTATAATTACATATTAACTCACTTTACTTGAATTGTGTTTGTTTTTCCCAAATAAAAGAAGTTCATAGCATTGTCTCACTGATCGTGGGAATGGCCCCTTGCAGATGTTTACACCTGGGGAAGGTTGCAACAGCTGGCCGCCACCCCGACATGGATGTCTGAACCTCTGTTTGCTACTTAGAAAGCTCCCAATTGCACATCCAGCATGTCTAGTCGCCTCTTACCAAACACCGGGCTGACGCAAGCTCAGCAAGACGGCTTTCAGCCTCCCTTGCCCCAAATGCTTATTTACCCCTGTGCAAAACCCCCTCATGTCCTGGCTTGCCTTTTGCACAGCTTTGTACGGGCTGCTGGTGCCCATGAGCCAGAGCAGCTGTCTGCAGGTCACCGCTCCCGGGACACGGCTGGAGAGGTGCTGTCCCTGCCCTTCTCCCATGGGGCTTCCCGCTCAAGAAAGAAGATGCCCTGCCAGGCGAAGGGGTGCTGGGATTTTCTCTAGGAGGGAGTCGTTCAAGGGAGGTGGAACAGGACGGAGGGGGAGCCTGCAGTTGAGCAGGGTTGCTCAGGCTCTTCAGCTGGCTATGCTCGTGTTCACCTTCTCAGTCACTTCCTCCCTGCCAGTGGACTAAATGCACTCCTCGTGGACATCTCCCTCTCTACGACTTGCCCAGCCACTCTTTTCCTTCCTTTTTTTTTCATATGCCCCTTTTTCCGTCCCCCATCTCGGAGCCCAGCGCTTGGGACGTACCCTCACATCAGAGTTACACCTGAGCCAAGGACTCAGAGCATTTCTAAGCTCCAGCCCAGGGATCTTTAGAGCAAGATAGCGACTGAACCAGCCCTTCAGGGGTTTATCCCTTTTCACATAGCATTTACTTTTGGAGCTTTGCGTTGCTAGCTATCATCATCTCGACAACGTTCATTCTGCCTATGTTTTGACTTTTCTTATCTTGCCTGGCTTCAGTTCACGTATTTTCTTGCAGTGCAGCAGCAGTTTTCTCAGCAAAACCAACCCAGGGTCACACAGCTGTGCTGCACCTCGGGTCAGAGACAGCTGAGCCCTGGGGCCATCCATACAGCCCCCTGCCCAGGGGAAGGACAGATGGACTGCGGTCCCCAGTCTGCTGGGACAATAACAGGTCCCAAACCCCCAGCCCAGCCCCTGGAGCAGACATCACCTGGGAGAGCTGGGCAGTACCGGCATGCTCTAGCCTGAACTTCGAA
Organism: Gymnogyps californianus; assembly: GCF_018139145.2. Taxonomy (NCBI): domain Eukaryota; kingdom Metazoa; phylum Chordata; class Aves; order Accipitriformes; family Cathartidae; genus Gymnogyps; species Gymnogyps californianus. The sequence goes on along the minus strand of NC_059474.1, from coordinate 36,931,571 downwards.
GGAAAACACCCAAATCCTGCAGCGCGAGGGGAAAGCCACAAGGCTGCGTGACCCGGGCAGCCAGGCTGCGTTTCACCAGCGTCCCAGCCTGTGCAAGGCTGCTGCTGCCCGGCCCGCCGGGGACGAGGCTGCAGCTGCATGACAGACTGGCGGACGACGTGACGGCCTGGGCAGTGGTGTGGGCAGCTGCCTGCCTGCGGGACGGCACGTGCCGTGTGTCATACCTATGGAGATCCACCGCTCTTCTCGGCCATCTCCAGGCTCGGCAGGGTCTCAGCTGAGGATCTGCCTCTTCACCTGCCTCCTGAAGGGAATATGCACATCCTCCTCCTGCTGCCCATTGCCGGGCTTCCAGGACGAGAGGTGGCCCTGCAGAACCTGTGCTCAGAGACAGCACTTCTACCAGTGCTTACTGAGGATTTTCACTACAGGAAAAACTGTATGCAATGGGCTTGGAGCTGCCTGTAGTGTCGTGTCTTGGCCAAGCCACTGTGGTAATTTACTATGTCCATACTTACGTTGAATGAACTCAGAAACATGTCCAGAAGTGGGGAGGGCAATTTGATTATACACCTCTTGGCAAACCCATGAGGACATTCACACTGATGTCTTGGCTTGTCCTCTAATGGGTGGCCTCTGGGCTTGCCAGCAAGGCTCTGCAGAAGCAGCAGCTGCCGCTCATGAAGGGATGGGATAATCAAGGAGAGTCAATCAAGTGTCCAAGCTGGACTCCCACCTTGAAAGGATGACCGGGTTTCTGAAGTGGTTAGGCCAAGAAGCCAGGCTTCCATCATGAGATGGTACAAAGATATGTCTTCTTATCCTTTCATGGCATTAAGAAATAATGCCTTCTTTTCAAGAGGGTTGCAATCTACTGGTTGACAGCTCCTAAGGGAAAGCTCTACCTGAACCAACACAGTGGCACGAGAGACAATTGGTGCAAGGTACTAGAGCCCAAGGTCTGCTTTAGGAGTTGGAGATTCACAGGTTTCCACTCAACAAATAACAAGAGCGTAAGGCCTGAGAGGGGTTAAAGGAGTAGTGAGCCATGTAACCATGATGCCTTACAATACCAAATTGTGTTTTGACAGACAATCCCCCCGAAGAGTGGGACTGAAGCCAAACAGTCTAGCTTGGCAGAGACAGACCCTAGCAATACATTTCATCCCTGCCAAGCAATGTTGATTTGCTTTGGTTCACATTCATTTGTAAGCACCCTGTCTGCACAAAGCCCCAGATGGCCTTGGAGACTCCAGCACAACAATATTTTGATACAAATGCTCTTACAAAAGCTATCAGAGCCTGAGCTGGTGTCCAGGGACAACAGTCCTCACTAGTTAGCTGTAAGACCAGGTTTAGGAAGAAGCATGCATAAAGGAAAGAAATTCCCTCAGCCCAATTTGTGCATGAGGAGATACCCCACTGATCCAAACATTGTTTGAGACAATATCCTCAACCACTTAGATTGCTCAGGAAATCCTCTTGGCAAAAAGCAGGTTTCCATTTTTGGCAAACTGCCTCCAGTGTCCTTGAATGTTTTGGTTTTTTTTTTTTTTGGTCCCACAGAAATCACGAGCACGACAACAGAAATGAAAGAAAATTCTCTGGGCTCACACTGATGATTCAGTCTGGCTTGTCAGATGTGCCAGCCTCCCCGGCAGCGCAGCTCTATCTGTGCCCTTAGGTCCAGGAGCACACGCAAGAATGAAAGCTGCTAAAAGTAAAACATGGTTTCCCTTTTCCCCAGTGAATTAGAGAACCTAAAGGGGAAACTTGTCCTTCTTTCTCTTCTGGAAGAAAGACAAGAAGGCATAACATGACTCATTGTCAGCTTGTAATTCCTCTTCAGTTCCTGTTCTCCTTCGTACACAACAGCAGTTAAACACTTTGGGCCAACACAGCCTGACTGACTTGTTTGGTTGTTTCTTTTCTCTCATTAGAGAAGAAGGCATGGCCACCTCCAGACATAACAGCCTTGAGGGGAATGATAAGCTGCTTGCATTTCTTTGAAGAAGAGGAAGAGGATTTGTGCCAGTCTGAAGTTTTAAGGTCAGAACTCTGCTCGACTGAGGTCCTTCTTCCTCTTCTCCCGACCAAACCCAAGCTGAAAACTTCACAGTTGGTACCAGCCCCTCTGCTGACTTCCACTGAAGACCTCTGGCAACGCATGTATCTGCCTTCTGAGCTGACAGAAGGGCTTACCTTGGTAGAAGTCATTGGCTGCAGAAGTTTAATATCAGCTTCTTTGCTCCTGCACTGTGCATTCTCACCAATGCTTCTGCATGGAGGGGCACATTAGGCAAGGCATCTGCTGCTCCATCAGATCTTCCTAGACGACATTTAGCGTAAAGTCAGTTATTTCTGCGATCTTTTGGTGTGCAGTAGTTCAGTCATGAGGAATTCAAGACATAGCAAATGGGTTGCTTTTGCTGTCAGTCATGTACAGATGTATATGATAAAGTCACACACTTGTTAGCTACAGAGAATTTCAAAGCTAGAAACTCCAGATTTCCTGGAGAAAAGCAGTGATCTTTCACAGCTTCTTGAGGCACAGTTTTCCTCTAACCTACCTGGCTGGTATGAGACTTGCCTTACTGGAAGCATCCACATGCTGGATAATGAGTACATCAAAGTGGGACAGTGGTGGCCCTGATGGACAGCCAGGGGCTGGTTAAATGTTCTTTGAAGTGTCTCAGTCCAGGCAATTGTGATGTTTGGAGAGCAGCTCTCCAGATCTCTTACTCCATCCTCCACTGCAACAGTCACAAGTCATATTAATAACTTTTCTATTTGAGAAAAATCTAGTGGAGATGAAGAAACTTAACGAACCTGTGGAGTTCCCTCAGTGGCTCCCAGTTTCTTTGCAAGGAACCGCATGGGCTTGGTGCATCATCGCCGGCACTGCCCTTCCCTGTGAATGCTCCCCAACAATGTTCCCCTTGGGGAACAGGTTGTGCTTCCATTAAATGAAACTAAATCAGGTTCAGAACGAACAAAGGAGGTGGCTCTTCTCACCAAAGTGCCATTCAGGTGTGCAACGCCTTGTCCCTGAAGACCGTGACTGTTAAAAGCATCAGTGGGACAAATTCACAGGAAAAAAGTGCACCTGGGGCTGGGAAACACAAAGAGCACTGGCTCCAGCCATCCTAGCATTTTGTGTTCTTACGGAGGGTGAAGAACAAGAGTATTTATTCAGTGGGAGAACCTTTTAAGTGTTTTGCTTAGTACCTCTCTTAACCCAGCTGTTATATGACCAGCACACAGGCCTCCAAGAGCATCTTCTCTTAATGGTTTTTCTTGGACAGTAATTGCAGCTCATTCTCCCCTGTTCAAAAACACACAAATTCTCTGAACTACTGCAGCGGACATTCATAGTGAAGGAGAGAAGAAAAGGGTTGGGGGGATGGCAGCAGGGAGTGACGTGACTCCAACGGGACTGAACATGGTCAGCGATGCCCTAAATCTGCCAGCTGCTGCTGCCCAGCAGGAGAGGCTGCACATCTGCAGGGCTGAGGTGGGAAGGAGGCTGCAAACATCACGTGGAATAAACCCCCAAAAGATTGCCCTAAGGAAAAGCACGTTTCATATAGCTAATGTGGGTTGGAGTAACAATTCTAACCTGAACCCTGCAGAGCCACGGAGGTTTATGAATTACTTCCTAGTGGTTGTGAAGGCAATTAAGAAAAATAAGCTAATCACCAGTGGGCTTAAACTCACTATGCAGTGAGTGTCTGCCACTGGAAGATATGTAGGAGCTCATGTCAGGAAAGACTGGGAAGCCTGCACCAGGTGATGGCATCTCATGGCTGCATGCGGCAGAAGACCACCTCCTCCCTCACCCTGTGGTGTGTTGGCCTGAGCACAGGACCGTCTGGCTCAGGGAGAGGGTATCATTGTCTTGGACTGAAACCAGTCTTCACTCCTTCCAAAAGATTTGAGTTTTGCTTGGATATCAACCGATCTCCACCTTCAGTACCTCCCCAACGTTTCTAACTCATGTCCCTGCAACGTTATTACTTAATTAGCCCAAGACCGTGCTTGCCTGGATGCCGGTGTCCTGTAATGCAGGAGTTTTTACCTCATTGAGGAAACCTTGCGCAATGCATTTCTCTGTCAAAATCACCTAGTCAAGTTTGCTAGATGGCAAAACCAGATAGTCCTAAGTAACTGGATACTGAGTTTTCTGCTTCATCTCTGCTGTCTGGTCGTTTCCCTGTATGGTGGGGGACTGTGGTGAAGGATTTTACTGCTATTCTAGAAACAGGGGTCAACGTGCAATGGTGTGGGTGGGGACGGAAACTTGGCAAGCTAAGCAAGTTGACCAAGTTAATTTATTTAGTATAAAAAATAAAGCCATAATCAGCAAAATAAAGTAGGTGTTTCTAATCCTGCTGTGCCGTGACACTAACATGTTCCTCGGGACATTGAGCTCAACACATCCATTCATATGCCAGTGGCTCCTCCAAGAGAACAACAGGGTATTCTGCACATCCACCAGCGCCTGGTACAGCAGTTTCTGCCAGTTTATTACCTTGCTTGAGCAGCAGCCTTAAAAGATGAAGGTATGAGCTTAAAGTCTAACGATCTTGCACAATCTTATAGTCATCTAGTGCTAGCCAAATGTAGACCTATTTCAGCAAAGTATTCGGATTTCAGATTTTCCCATTAAATGAGGGTAATTTGAGAGGCTAAATATCTGGCGAGTCAGTGCCCATGTGCCTACTTTCCAAGAATAAAATAATATTCTATGTTTGATCTTTCTGCTACACTTCTACATGGAGCACAAAAGAGACTTACAACGTTGGCTTGAACTTAGTATAGGTACAAAGTAAACTATCCAGGGCTAGCATAAAATGTCATTTTAAAACTCCCAAATATTTTGCATTTGGCATCCTTTATAGCCTGGAGGTTATACAGAGTTCAGCTTTAACTTCTGACATCAGTGCTTAAGGACTGTGGGAGTTGGGCTTGCAGCATGACCTAATGAAGAAAAAGGCCTTTATTCTGACAGTAGTTATTTAAGCTAACCTGAGAATGTTTATAATTAGGCCCCAAAGGCTAGCTTCTGCCAGGCTGCCTGCAGCGAGCATGCCCTGTATTGCAGAGTTCCCAACTTGCTGCCTACAGTTGCCGTTGCTTTTGTCATGTGCCACTGCACTTTGTTCATTTTGGCTTTCATATTTTTGATGTCATCAATCCCGGCTTTTAGTTACCGTATCTCATTTATCAGTAAGGCTATGCTGGAGGTTGAAGTCCTCACCTGGAGGACACACATTAAAATCTCGGCTTTGCCCATTGTGCAGAAACAATGAGTGTCTGGTTCTCATCCCGCTGACTGCTGAGTCACCTCTGGAGAGTTTGCTCCCACAGAGAAGAGACAGCTGTTTTACAACCCAACCCGTGCTCTGGGTAGAGCAATATTTACACAATATCTGTTTCCCAGCTTTGGGTGTTTCTCCATCAGCAGGCTACAACTTCTCAAGCAAAGCTGGATCTGCATCAGATTTTCTTACAGGTAAGGTCCCATCCCTGTCTAAATACCATCGGTGACATCCTTCCCTATAGGAGGGCAAGGTCATATCTTTACATCAGGGTCAGCATTACTTTCTCTCACTAGCTGAGTGCTCAGGTTATGAAATCCTAATGTGTCGCTTATGGCTTGAGCCGGTCTCAGTGACTGCAGGAATCTTTCATCTAAGGACAGGAGCTAGGACAGCCCTCGGCCCTGGGGGGACCGGATCTGATTTTTCCATCTGGGTACTTCACAGGTCTCTGTCTGAGATAAATTGCCTTGATTCCTGTCCCCTTTATCTCTGACTTAATGCAACCCAAAGCAGACTTCAGCAGGACTTCAGTGGGATGAGGACGTGGCATAGTGACTTCAGTCTGCTTTGAATTCACTATGCCAGGTCCGTATCCTCTTTCTGAGTTGCCTCAACTTAGTGGCTTTAGATCACTGCTCTTCTGCCACAGTCCTGAGATTTATAATCACATCTTCCAATTCCAGTAGTGGAGACAATCCATCATTTGACATCTTGCTCCTCTCTGTTCAAGCAGCTTATCATACACTCAAGTGAAATCATACTTCTGTTTTCCCTGAAATCTGTCCCCAGTGTGGAGGCTTCTCTTTAATGCTCCAGCTTTAGCCAACATAAAAATGCTCTTCTCTTCCTATGGACATCCTCAAGTCAATATGTTTGCAACCGACCCCACCTTTCCTAGAAATACCTAAAGCTCCCTGCTCCCTTTCGTGCTGCCAGGAGAAGCTGGGAACCTGGAGGACCTGTGCTCTCCTTTTCCCCTTGCTCTGTGAATGGCTCTGAACTGTTGGGGCCGTCTCCTGCCTGCGGAGAGACCAGCGGAGGGGATCCTGCCTGTGCCGCTGTTTGCACATCTTCTGGCAGCACAGCTTTTCCTCTAGCCCGGCTCAGCCCATCTGTACGCTGGCAAACAAGCAAAGGGAGAGCATGTGTCAAGCACGGCTGTACTTGTATGCTGTCGCCCTTTAGCCTGAGCAGCCGGCCACTGCAGTGCGCTGATCTTGAGTTGTTCCCTTTAGCCGGAATGACTCAGAGGAGTTAAGGATGTAGGTAGTTTTGCGTGGCTCTCTGGTTTTCTTTGAGAAGAAGCTAAACAAAGCTCTGATCACCTGAAATGAAGAGAAATAAACAGTAGGAAGGCTTGCTCCTTCTTGGGCAACCATCTTCCCAGTGGGTCTCAGAACCCACAGTGCTTTGCTTTCTTTCTGGCTTCAAGATCCTTCCCTCAGGAGATGATTTTCTTCTGGGACTCCTCCGACCTCAGCTGCCTGATCAATCACCCTTTCAGGGGGCAATGAAGGTTGTCATGAACCCAAATCACTTCAGGGGCTTGTTTTCCCATACTGCCTCCTGTAGCTACACTGGGGGACCTGAGGCCGACACGGGGCAGGGAGGAGTGGTGGTGGGCTGGAAGGCACCATGTTGACCACCAACAGAGAGAGGTAGGTGGAAACGTGCCCTTCCCACTGCTCAGGCTAACCAGTAAAAACTTTCCTCTTTCATCATTCCTCTTTTAGCACCAAAACAAATAGCACATGAAAACAGCACATACATCTTGACAAGATGATGTGCCATTCACCCTCAGCAGCCACCATGGAAAGGCATGGCAAAGTGGTGGTTATCCTTCACTGAATACGAAACCTTTGCTGCCTGACTGACCAAAACCAAGGTCTGATCCCAGGCCTTGTAGCTGGGGGCTTCGCTCTGCGGAGAAGTTCATGCTTCCCCAAATTCACTTTCACCTTGTTTCCAGGGAAGCGCGGGCTGCCCCTGCAAGTGCTGGAGGCCACCACTGTCTCCTCTCGTGGTACCACGTCAGAAGTAGCCGTGGCTCCCCTACATTTTTTTGAGTCCAAACCTATTTGAAAAAATTGCTTCTTGTTCACCCCAGGCCAGGGCTGACCAGGGCTGCGGTACCAGGCTCTGGACTGCATCCTGTTTGGCATGTCCCTGGCTACGCCCCATGAAGCGGAGTGGGAAAGCGTGGCCGAGGCCACATAGGCAGAGCAGAGGCAGCTGGTGGCCCCGAAGTGGAAAGCATAGGCTGTTCCTCCAGCACCAGTCCCCCAGGGCAGCCTGACGCCAGTAAAGCTCTCCACTTAATCTGTTTTAATAGCACACGGGTCGTAGTTTCTATGTTTTCCCTCCCGACATTACGCTGATGTGCTAATCCACTGCGTGGCAGCAAAAAAAACTCTGAAATTTCCTACAGTGCTGTCAGCTGCTGGAACTGGACACCATGTAATAACCTCCAGGGCCAATGGCCCGCTGCCTCCAGTTCCCAGTAAGGACTTATTTTCCTTGGCATGGCCAACATGTGCAAAACCCCACTCTGATAGTTTTTTAAAAGAGAAAATAGGTGGCAAAGTACTTAGCTCTTTCAAGGAAGTTTGGAAACGATGGAGAGCAACGTCATGCCATATGAGCACTGAGTGTGGCTGTCCAGCTTCCAGCACAGAGCAGTAAATCATCTCCTGAATGGCTGTCACAAGCACACCAGATCACCACAAAGAAGCTATTTTTATTTCATCACGACTGCCTATTTGAGATACAACACTGCTGGTAATGCATTTAGCAGGTGCAAGAAACATTTGAAAACTGGTATCTTTTTTTCCCAAGAAATAAGGTTAAGAGCCTGTTTGCTCCACTTGTTTGGAGTTTGGCTTATTTTGCTATACTCCTGCACAGCTGCAGTTCCCTCCACATGCTGGAAATGGTTGCACCCGCTCGGAGGCAGCAGAATCTCAGGGCAAACGGGAATATTTCCAGTACTGCAGGCAGGGATTTACAAGGTGCTTTAATGGGGCATCCCAAACTGCGTCCAAATGTTACTGCCCCCACCTCAGCTGGACTGGAGACATACCGTGGTCCCCACACCTGGGTGCGAGGCCCAAATCCAGGAGATGGTGCTCTGCTGTGGAAGCACCGCCTGTGCCCAGCCGCTCTGCATGCTTTGTGCACAGCACTGGAGTTACCCGCTCTTTTCCCTGGGGAAAAGGGTCAGTGTCACTGTGGGTGACACCAGCTCGGGTCTCCCTGACACGGTCTCCTCTCATCTGATGTGCCAGCGGCTCCCGCTGCCCCTTGCTGGTCACCGCACCATTCCCCAGGCGGTCTCTCGTGCCCAGCATCTCCAGCATCCTTCATGGTTCTGCCTCCATGGCGACTGGGAAGGTGATTTCCAATTTCTGTTCTCACTTGGGAATTAGTATTGCATGGGGGTCAGGCACATCCCTTGGGAGTGCCGTGGGGTCGGGCACCGCCCCCCACTCATTCAGTCCTCGCCAGTGATAGCCCTGCTGCCATGGTGGAATATGCCACAGGAGTAACGTGTGAGTGGAAAATTGGACCAATACTTCCTGAAGATGAATTACAAGCGTGTTATTTTAAAACGTATGACATGAGCATCTGTCAGGAAGTAACTGGATGAATAGTAATTAAAGATACGTTGCATGAGCCATTAAACACTTTCCTAGTGACAGCGCTTTGAGCACATCTGAAGCCGAACATGGGAAACTGGAGGGGAAAGGCGGCTCATACCCCAGCGTGGGATGGTTTCCTTAGAAACTATCCATGCAGGGGGTCCCTCACACAACAGCATCGCTGCCACCAGCCAACAGGCAAGAGTCAAAAGCGCCCTGGGAGCAAGTCACCATCTCCCAGCAGCTGAAACACTGGGCTGAGCAACTTCATCCACGGGATACTGATCAGAAGAGCTCAGGAAAGCTCTTCTGAAGAAGAGAAGCGGCAGTTACTGAACGAAGTTTCATTCTGGATCGCCCATAGGCAGAAACTCATGATTACTCAGCCAAAGCTGTTGTGTTTTATGTGGCCCTTGTGCAGCTGTTAGTATCCCTTTCCTCAAAACAAAAGCATTATACGGTTTTATGAAATACGAAACCAGTAGTGTTTTATAGCAATTGCTCTAAAAGCATACATTGTAACAGAGAAGCGGTTTTTGTCTTCCTCTTTTGAGCCAACGCACTGAATTTTATAGTTGAGGTGTGCTTTCAGAATAGCCCCTTCTGCTGTGGTTTGCCGTGTGTCCTGGTTTCGGCTGGGACAGAGTTAACTTTCTTCTTAGTAGCTAGTACAGTGCTGGGTTTTGGATTCAGTGTGAGAATAAAGTTGATAACACTCTGATGTTTTAGTTGTTGCTAAGTAGTGCTTATCTTAAGCCAAGGACTTCTCAGTTCCCATGCTCTGCCAGCAAGCAGGTGTGCAAGAAGCTGGGAGGGAGCATAGCCGGGGCAGCTGACCTGAACTAGCCAAAGGGCTATTCCATACCATGGAACGTCATGCCCAGTATATAAACTGGGGGGAGTTGGCCGGGAGGGGCGGATGGCGGCTCGGGAACTAACTGAGCATCTGTCAGCGGGTGGTGACCAATTGCATTGTGCATCACTGGTTTTTTTTCTTCCCCCCACCCCTTCCTTTTTTTGTTGTATTCCTTTTCATTACTATTATTATTATATTTCATTATTACTATTGTTAGTATTATATTTTACTTTAGTTATTAAACTGTTCTTATCTCAACCCACGAGTTTTACTTTTTTTTTCTTTCCTTTCCTCCTCCTCACCCCACTGGGAGGGGGAGGGGGAAACGGCTGCGTGGTGCTTAGTTGCTGACTGGGGTTAAATCACGACACCGTGACAGAGGCAGTGTTTGCCCAAGTGGGCACCTCCAGCAGCAGCTGTCTGGCACGAGAGCTCCTCAGGAAGAAGGCTTTTGGCTCTAATTCTTCGACTGCTAAGATGGCCTTGGTATAACGGAAGAGTATTATGAAACCCCAAGGCCTTGATATTACCCTTGATGTATGTTGTTCATGCTATGTCAGACCCGTTTCTCCCCAGGGGATCCACCGTCATAGTAATGTACCCCTTAGCATCGGGGCTGAACCAGGGGGAGGTCTGTTGATAATGGATGCTTTCAACAACTAAGCAGTTGGTGTAGGGCTCGTTCCTCTTCAGGCGTTTGTTTGCAGTGGCCATTTCTATGTGCCAAGATCAACTCTCTGCTATTTTGGTTTTATATTGGGGAAGGGGATTGCATGTGACATGAAGGCAGCAAAGAATATCATTAATGTGGTCATGAAGAAAAAGAGAGGGACTGTATCAAATATAAACAGTGGCCATAAATGCAGACATGTATATATTTGAACACTGCATGAAGTACAATATACTATAGCTAAAACAATACGAGGAAATACTTTGTCCTTAAATGGTTCAAAGTTATATAAATTATCCCCATGTACTTTCTGCAGTTCAAGTGTGTGTACAGAACAAATCTTTTCTGCTTGGACAAGATGCCCTGCACCATCTGAGCTTAAGTATGAACTCCCTGGTTGTCTGAAATGCCTATTTGATGGGGAATCTGAAAGGAAAGACTGGGTATTTAAAGGTTAAGCAGTAGCAGGGAACTTCCTGAGCTCGAAACTTCAATGGCAGGGTGCCTGTGGTGTCACCACGATAAGATCTGCTCCCTGATTCCATCTGCGCCCTTTCAGAGTGCCAAAAAGCCAACTCCTGTGTAAACACCACTGGCTTTGACCAACAGCGCTTAGGGAGCCCTCTTGCACTAGACACCCTCCCTGTTATGCCGGAAAAGTAGAGCGTGAACACATTTTCCTCTTCTTTCACGTATTTGTAAGCCTGAAGCCCGTTTCTACGGCTTTAGACAAAACACCCATTACAACTGGAAGGAAACCTGCCTGCGAAAAAGAGGGGTGAGGAGCAGAGAGGGGGCCTGGGCTCTGGGGGCCCCCGGGTGGGTTGTGGTTATCATTCCTCTGAAGCTACCACCGGGACCTTCACCCCGCTGCGCCAGGCAGGTGGGGTAACTGTAAGGGTAACTGTAAAGAAAGCTGATGGCCTTCGTCTCCTAGAGAGATAAGGGAGACAGTCGGGGCGGCACTGTCGGGACCATCGCGGAGAAACAAGGTGCATGGGGGCAAGGTGACCCCCCAAAGGGCACATGGGAAGTCAGGCAAAACCGAAGCCAGGTCTTCTGCTGGTGCTGAGAGCGTGGGGACAGGACGTGACTTTCTGCATGAAACAGCGACGTTCCTGCTAATAGTATCAAGGCAAAAATAAAAACGAACTTCACAAGTGCACTCCAAACAGGTTTGTCCTATGTCCCTCTCCCCTCCCCCTTTTTCCCCTTTTGCCAGTTTCTGCAGTCCCAAAGATCCTATCCAGCTTTCAAGGTGGGAACATGGGAAAGGGTATATTTAGGAGAGAGCCCAAACTGCTTTTGTTTCGCGAAAGTACTTTTTTCTGCCTGTGCCATGTGGAAGGGTTAGAGCAGATCTAAGTTAAAAATAAAAAAACACCGGTAAATGGTGATACAGGGTGATACCAGTACAGCCCTTCTGGGCCCAACCAAAGGGTCATCTATAGCCCAGCACCCTCCCTCAGACAGAGGCCAAAACCAGATGCCTACGGGCCAGTATCAGAACAGGGCAAGCACTTGATGATACTTCTCCCAGATACTTTCCCAGCCTGCAACAATTCAGGGACTGTCTGAGCCCCTTTCTGCACTTGATTATCTTCAGTTAATGTCTCTTCCTTGAACTTGTTCAGTCATTCCTCCAGCCTTGTGAACTTGAGCTTTTGGGTGAACTTGAGCACCCAAAGCATCTTTCAGGAAATACTTTCGCAGTTGAGCTGCATGTTTTTTCCAGTTCATCCTTGGACACACGATTTTGAGAGGTATTGAATATCCATACGAGCAGCTTTTCTCTTTCTCCTTGTGCCAGATGAGCAATGCCTATCCCTGTTACACTCCACACATCTGTGGAGGGGCTCTGTCCACGAATGGCTTCTGACCGACACTGAAGGTCTCTGAGGAAACTGTCTCAGGAGTGAGACAGTATGATGGTGAACAGACTTGAACTTGTGTGCTGGCTTTCGTGGAAAGATCTTGCAACGGTTAGGGGAGGATGAAAAGGATGAGGCCACATGAGATGTGGCTGGTAAGCAAATAATGACACATCAAGGCAGCAGCAGTGTGGTTTCCTGAAACTTGTCATACCAAATGCTTTTGATGGGATAAGTCCCTTGAAATCGTATCCAACTGTTCAAGAGTACATCATCAAGTGTGTTCCTCCCTATAAACAACCTCTACTGCTCAAGACCAGTGGCTAGACTTTGTGGTGCTTCAAAATGAGGAGACAACAGCATACCTATGTAATTCAAGCTGTTTTTGTGATTTCCAGGCCTAAAACTACTTGTTCACTTGTATTTTTTAGTGTCCCATTATTATTATTTTCTTTGTTAGTTAATGGAACAAAGATACTCGTGGGCTTATGGGTCAGGTCTCTAACCAAGTTAGAAGCACTAAGCCAAAGAAATGTCAGCTTGCTTCCAGGTCACCACTGATACGTTGGGAGAAATGAGTCAGCTGGTTTCTCTGGCCTCATCCACGCTGACACTAGATGTCAGCCCAAACCCGCAAGTGCTTCTGCTCTGAACAGGTTCATGCAAACCCATGGAGGAGCTGCCTGGGCAAGCCTTCAGCTACGCTGGCAGTCTTCACCCCTGAAGGAAGGCGAGTTGTTGCATTGCAATGGCAAGGGGAAAAAGGAAGGGTAGGCTCTCGCATCTTTGCACAAAGTCCCTTCTATAATAAACATGTTTTTACACAAGCTGAAAGAAGCCACGTTTTATGGGGTGAAAACTCCCACCCGAAGTTTCTGCCCTTGTCCCAGAAGTGCTGGAAGGGGGTTAACGTCTCATGGGGACCATTAGCAGCAGCAGCAACCCTGCTCCCTGCGCGTGGCTCTTTGGGCAGGCTGAGGCCGTCCCGGTGGACCCTGCTGGGGAAGACCGACGGCTCTGGGGATTTTATTGCTATTAGAAGAGAAAGCAGCTATGACCGTTACCTCCAAGAAGCTACGAGCTGCAGGCTGTCCTGAGCTCAGATGGCAGGGCAGAGCAGGCGCTTTTGGTTTTACAGTGAAGTGAAACTGGTGGCAGGGAAACAGGACTGACCAGGGTACTTTTTGGAATTAGTTAAAAGCTCCATTAGTGTGTTTTCTCCTTGCAGCATTGCTGCCCCAGAGCATTTAGCTCACAAACACTGGTAACCAAGGCTTGTGTTGACCAAAAGCCCTGGGAAGACAACAGAAACTGCCTGGGGAAAAAATAGCGTTTCCTCTTATTTCCACTCTGGCTGGGGACAGAGGCAATTTCCCCTTCCCTTGTTTAGAAAACAGCCTTCCTTCCCCATTTCCCCCTCATTCTTTCCAACTCCCATTGTGGCGAGCCAGCCTGGCAAGGGCTCCAGGCCGCAGAGGCGAGATGCCCTTGTGGAAAACGGGGATTAAAGATTAAAGGCTGGCAGTGAACGCCTGCTCCTACACCTCTGTTCCTGCATTCCCACCTTCTGATTTTTAAAAAATGAATGTATTAGTTTCCATGTCCAGTCCCTGCCTTTCCTTGTGCCTTGCTGTGCAATGAGAGGCAGGCAGAGATCACCCAGACAAAACCCAGCCGAGCTGCAGCTCTGCAAGGCACAGCGTATTTCCAGCGCGCTTGCCTGGGACACCCTTGGCCTGGCAAGGGCTAACCATGGCAGGGATGCAGTTCCTGGATCTGAGCTGGCTGGCACAGAAAGGGCTCAGGCATCCCTGCATCCAGCCCTCTTGCTTCCTCAGTGAATTTGCCCCTCGTGGAGGCAAACCTAGAGAGACCTTCAAGGTCTGGCACTTTTAAAAATACCTCTGTCTTTCAGCGAAGGATTTTCGGCAAAGCAAATGCAAACAATTCGGGGTCAAAATAACAAGTTTTTAAGCTGCTCCAGCCTGGTATCCTGCAATATGTAGCCTGTTTTGTCGGCTTAGCTGCTTAGTGATATGTGTTTCATTGTCCGAGCCACTTCCTTAAAGAACAACTAGATGAGCAGTGGATACAGTTTGTTCTTGTTTACCATGGGGGAGAAAGAAAACGGCAGCACAAGCAAGTACACACGCTGCTCCGAGCAGGGACTCTTCAGCTGCTGGGACCAGGGTCAGCCGTGACAAGGCTGGATTGCAGGGGGCCAGCACTGAAAAGTGCGTGTGACACCAGGCAGGAGGGGTTCTTGGATTTCAGTGGCTTGACATCATGCCTTTCCCTGGTTTGGTTTTTTTTTTTTCTTTCCTTTACAAAGCTCTGCTCCCGGCCCGGATCCTGGCAGCACTTCATTACACGACAGTTGCCATGGCCACTAAAGGGGAGGCAGCAAACAGCCCTGCTGCGCAGCACTGGCAGGAGCTGCTGCGGCTTCCTGGGTGCACGGATGCATGGGTGCATGGGTATGCGGGTGCATGGGTGTGCAGGTGCATGGGTGCACTGGTGCATGAGTGCATGGGTGTGGGAGCGCACGGGTGCATGGGTGCGTGGGCAGGCATCCCACCGGGGGCCCAGCATCTCCCTGCTCACCTGCAGGCATGAGCATCCCACAAACTACCACCAGCCATGAGCAAGCCATGCATCACAGAAAAGCTCTGATGTGAACGCGGTAAAATATTTTGCATGGACTCAGTGTGCGCATCTGCAACTTTATGTCTGCTTTGGAAATGGGGATGAGTGTTAGAAAGGGAGGGAGTGGGGCTGCAAGGATGCTCGGCATGCTGCCAGCTCTCTGTGCATGTGCAAGTCATGAAGGTGATGAGCAAAAGCCAGCACCCAGCAATTCAAGGAGGAGTGGGCTTCCCTGCAGAGGCAGCCCGCCCTTCCTGCTGGCCAGCTCTCCTGCTGTGCACAGGGCTTGTGAAGGACAAGGAGAGATCAGCTGAAGTTGTTGGGGCTCAGACAGTCTGTCGGCACACTGCAGGTAACACAGCCGAAGAGGGAAGTGACGCCCAGCAGCTGCCAGCCAGGCAGCCGTAAGGAGCAACTGAAGTCATGTACAGTACATACTGGAGCCAGCTGTACTGAAAAGAGGGGTTCTGGTGCGGGACATCCACCCGAGCAAGGTGTTTGTTCCTGTTACCTCCCCTCTGTATGGACTTATTGAGGTCCCCGGCCGAGAGGCTGCTGCTGGGGGTTACACATAGCCACAAGAAGTTCTTGCTGGGGTAGCTGTGGAAATTGCGACCCACTGTTTCCTTTTCGTCCCTGCGCTGCTGGAGATATTGGGGCAGGAGCAATGGTGGCAGACCTGCACCGGCCACCCGAGCTCATGGTTTGGTGTGCACTTTTAGCCTGGAAGAAGTGAGGATTTAAATCTGCCATGCAGTGGGCTGCCAGTGGAAGGGGAGGCTGCGCTGCCTGCCTTGCTGCTGCCCCAGTTGTAGTAGAGGTGCAAGAAAAAGGATTGGTAACTTAAATCAATGCAGCGAGACCAGATAGTATTAATTTTCCAGAGCCCTTGGTTACTCATGGTATGTTCATTTTGTTTATATTCTGTTCTGTAAAACTAAATAGTTCCCCTCTCTTGGTGGCTTTATACTCTCTAAATAGCTCTAGCACATTTCCCATCCCTAGTTTTATATTTGCTTGCTTGTTTCTCAAGCCAGTTCTTCCAGTGTCTCTTAAATCATGCCTACTGTTGTTTGTATCCCTTCCAGTTTCTTGCCATCTGTTCAATGCCAAAGTGAACAAAATGTTCGTGGTTCATAGCAATATCCACTATGACACAGAAACAGGAGCCTCCCCAGTCAAATAACATCAAGATTAATGCATTGATCTTTGTGCCTCTAGTGACTGCACCTTTCTTCTTATGCTTTTAACTTACAACAAGTACATAGGATTTCCATGGGTGAGCTTTTGGACCTTCTTTTCTCTTCTCTCTCCTCTCTCCTCTCCTCTCCTCTCTTGATTTCTCCTCTTCCCAGAATCCAGGGCTTGCACTTGTTTTGAGTTAACAACCCGCTAAGGCAAAACTTTAGACCTTAGCTCATTGCTTTTTATGCCATTTCTGATCTCTGCAGCATGATCGCTTATTTGGATAGAGGTATTGTGCTCTGCAGTGTCTTAATTGTAGCACTTCTTCATGGCATCAGTGAAGAAGTGCCCTGAAATTGATCTCTGACCTCTGTGGCTCAAAAAATCAGGTGGACCCTTCAGTTGCTCTGGACTCAGCTGGGGTCCTGGTTTGTTGCATCTGATCTTTATTTTGTTTTCAGAGTCCCAAGAGAAGCTGTGCCCCTTACAAAGTCCTGAGCAAGCCTCTCTTTTGAAGGGTCTTCAATCACATTTTGCTCTTCCCAGATGTTAATAATATAATGTTCAAATCAAGCCAGCTGATCTTACCATTCACCATTAATTCCTGGAAATTAGGAAAATCACGTGTTTTCCTTTAATCCAAGAGAAATCATTCTCCCCAGGCTCTTTGTCTAGTCACATCTCCCATTGTGCAGCGAGGGACCTTCTTCACACCCAGAGCAACACAGCCTGTTATCAGGCTCCTGATCCCTGAAGCACCTTTTCTGGGAGGATGAAACACAAGCCTTCAGACGTCACTGCTCCTACCTCAGTCAGCTAGGTAATCTTCTCAGCTGTAGATGAAGCTCCCCAACCACACCGACTTGCACAATGCAGAGTCAGTCTAATTTATTTGACAGCAAATGAAAGCCTACATGATAGTTATCCCTTCGCTCAGAAGGTAATGTTGATTTTTAAGCCTTTCCCTCACTTAGCCAAGACTTTTCCCCCTTCGCTGCTTCATACGTGGCATTTTTCTCTGAGGTAGGTCACTTTACAGCTCTGTTGGCTAACCTTGGTGAAAACCTTTCCCCAGAAAAGTTTCATCATGATTCACTGGCATTACCCAGAGCACAGATTCTCCTGTTTAAGCAGCTCACACAACGCTGTCAGCGGCATGTCTGAACACCAAAAATTGCCGAGTGATGACAAGCCTGAGAAGGGCTGGTGCGATGCATTGGCAGGGCAAAGGTTTTTCCTGTCATGTTGAGGTTACAGATACTTTAGTGTATCTGTTCTGGATGCACAGCTGTAGATCTCCTCATGAAGCGCCTTTTCTCTCCAGTAAGATCATATTAAAAAGAGGTATTGATCAGAATAATGGTGAAAAGGTTAAAGCTATATTGCAGAGGAGGGCATTGGAAGAAGCCTCAAGTGAATGTCTGCACTTGTGTTCAGGTCCTGCAATCTTCTGCTTTTGTTTCCTCCTGTCTTCAGCTTTGCAAGTGGAAGTGAGGTTGATGAGGTTCAGTGCAAACATTAGACAGTTTGTTCCAGATATAGCTTCTCATGTAGGTGGGGAAGGGGCCAGGGCTGAACTTATTCTCTTCTAGTCTCTATAAACAACCTAAACATCTTGCAGCTGACTGTAACATCTCATAGACCATCTGCAAACCTTTATATGTGGGTGAATATGGAAGGTACAGAGAACAGGCTATGTCTGCAAGTTGTGTTCATTAAACCATCTGATTCAAGCCAATGATGTCTGATGCAAACTGCAGTTTTTCCAACTGTATACCAGTTTTGGTGTACGTCAACAGGTCATTGGGTAGTCTCAGGCTTGTATGGTGAAAACAAGTACTTGACAATTAATTTCCTTTGAAGATGCGCATTATAAGAGTGATCTTAACACTCCCCGGTTGCCTGTTAAAAGCACAGCCTACCAGGTAACAGTAAGAAGTCGTCGGACTACAGGCCAGTAACTCGGTTTTCTGCAAAAGCCGAGCATCACAGCCTGAAATCTTAGACATGGTAAAAACAATTTGTTGTGTAAGGGGGATGGAAATGCCCCCACCTCAGAATGGCCGTACCTGTTTCTTCCTTACACCTTATCTGAGGACCATTGGAGGGTGGCTGTCGCTACTGGGGCTGTCTCTGCTTATCACTGTCACACGACCCATTTCTGCATCCTCTGGTCCAGACCACGGGGCATCTGCTTTGCATCCAAATCCACTTTGCCAAGGAGCTTGCAGCCGTGCAGATCCCAGTGTTTCTTCTTCTCCATACCCTTTTGTTAGAGATAAACTTCAGTTGCAGAATACAGGTGAAACCAACCCACAGCAGCGCCTTCACTGGCACGCTCCAAAATATCTGCGGCAACCAGTTAGAAACAGTTGCTCAGTTCACTTTCTGCTGGGCGATGCTCTTGCCTGTGTGCCCATCACACAGCCAGGCTCAGACACACTGCCTTGCGCAGCCCCCTGCATGTGGCAGGGGGACGGGGAGCTTCGGCTCACACCAAGAAACCTATTTTTAAACTGGCTCTGCTGCATAACATAATATGCTATTAAATTGCATGGTGGTTACTTATTGATTGCTTACAGTGAAGCCACAGGAGGCCGGAGGGGTGGGATTGGGGTGCCCTGCCATCCCCCATCCACCCGCTGCCCACCCAGGGCTGAGGGGCAGCTCTGTCACCTCCAAGCTTTCACAGTGCAGTGCTAACACCCAGAGTTTCAGGGCCTGCCCAGGAGCAAGTTTTTCACTTTCTAAAAGGTGCGCAGTGACTTTTCAGCAAGCTTTTCAGCGTGGTTTGTACTTTCTAAGAAGTGAGCTGAAGCGAAGCCCGACAGCCAGCCAGTGACGCTGCTTACCTGCCCCAGGGACAGCAGGCGCTATGTATATGCAGGGGAAAAATCCCTGCAGGTCAGAAGGAGATGTAAAAACCCTGTGAAACCACTCGAGAGAGGGAGTGAGAAGTTGTTTTTTACAAGAACAACTTGGATGAGATCTCTTTTAAACTTCAGCTGAAATGAAAGGAGGGTGGGGGTTTTTTTTATCGCTACTAGAAGCATTTTTCAGTCTGACCTAAAAATGACATGAAACACTAACCTCAAAGTAGCTTTATTTACAGGCTTGGGTCTAAAGAAATCCCTGTGTGGGGAGGAGAGGTTATTCCTCAGTCAGCAGGCAGAACTGGAACCAGGGGGATGGATGGTGGTCCTGACTCCTTAGGTATGAAGTAGATGGGATTGCTGTTGGTAACTGTAGCCAAGAGTAAATATTTGGGTGAGGGAGCCACTTATGTCAAAGAACAAGGCATGTCAGCTAACCCAGCATAAGCTGGGTCTGGACATCAGAAAATATCAAACACAAGCGATTTGGGGTCCATCTTCCCATGAATGCCAGAAGGATATAACTGCTTTTTAATATGAATAGATGATATAACTGCTTTTAATGTGAACCTTTATAAATTTATAAAAAGACAAAGTGGTGGGATGCTTGGAAAGCTAAGGGAAGGGGTCAGCCAAGGTCTTAATCCGGGCTTACAACAGGTGTGGAGACCACTAGAAAGACACAGGAGGATGTGGGGGACAGATTACCACGGACGTACCTCGACTCTGATCCTGCCTACATTTTTTGCAGAGAAAGACCAAGTTATGGAGAAATAACCGTGGATAGCTACAAACTTTGAGCAAGGAAAGGGATATATGGCCATCCGTGGAGCAGCCAGCAGCAGCCCTCCTCTGTGCCCTGGCCTTTGCCTAGGGAGCAGGGGTTGGGAGCAAAACGTCTAACTTGGTGCCCTTGGTGGCTTCTGGAGCATGTTTCCACCAGGAGCCATCCTCTTTCCAAGGTGGCTTCAGCTACACGAGGCAGAAGAGCCTTGACGTCTTCATGGCCTGATGCCATGAGGCGAAGGGCTCTAACAGCACACAGAGCTGTATTTCGGACAGCAAACTTTCCCGAGCAATCTAGCAACGGCAGCTAAACCGGTGTCTTTCAGCTGTGTTGCATCAGTATCTTCCCATTTTTTTTGTTTATGTTTAGGGTTTGCTTGAGGTTTTTTTTGTTTTAGTTTCTCTTTAAGCAGATGGGGTGAAAGAAGGTAGGACTGCGTGGGAAAGGAAGCTGCTCCTCGCCAGAAAGGGATGAAAGAAAGATTGAGAGTTACTCTTGTCCGGTCTCAGCCTGTCACTTCTATAGCTGGATGAAGCACTTAATTTTAATTCCTGCCATGTGCTTTGCTGTGCCATGGCACCGTGGTGACACTTACTGAGACACGGCTATCTGCGGCTATCTGATCAATCTAGCCGTGCTCAGAAAGCTATGCTCTGCAAGAGGTATCAGCCTTACCCTCTGCAAACTGAAGCATGGCTCTGAATTCAAGGCATCACAAATTATTTCCATGGGAAGAAGAAATCTATGACGGAGGCTGGAGTGCCACAGTACAACCTTGTTGTTTGAGTTTTTTTAAATGCTTCTTGTAAAACCTGTCACCCAAAGGCAAGCAGTTGTACTCATCCATAACAGCAGCCTCCGAAGTTAGATTTCGCCCTTCTGCACGATGTTTCCCCACCACTGCCGCTTTCATTACAGAAAGGGTTTGGCAACTCATTGCCAGGTGTTGCGATACTCGGAAATACAGCAGGACGTGGGGTCTCCGTCCTTGTCAAATTTAAAGAAATAATTGTGATAGTGATCAGAGAATTCATTTAAAAGACAAGCATGCCCTGCAAGATTGCATCTCACTCTGCAAGATAGTTACATATAGGTAAAGCCTCCCCGCACAGCAGTGCCTGGACCCCCAGGCAGTCCTCTGGGCACCTCTGGGCAGTTCCCCTCCGAGGTGGCTGTGGCCAGGACTGCAGGGTACTGTGACAGCCCTATACCAGTATTACTGGCCACACAAACCAAGTCTGTATTGCAAATGGACCACTTGTCCAGTCGGATAGAAACATCCGAATATGAGCAAGTGCATTTCCAGTTAGGGTCCTGGAAATAATCTTATCTTCAACAAGGTCAATTAGTCCTCCTAATTATGAAATTTCCAGAGTTGTATTATGCAGCATATCCTGTATTTTTTTCCCCCCATTTACTACATAGTCAGTATAATGTAAATATAGCTAATGAGTTGGTTTAGTATGATTTGGATGTATTCCAATCCTTATTTCAGTACATAGGGGGTAACTGAGGGCTTTTAGAACAAGTCGTACAGGAACCATTTACAGTGTATGATAAAATACAACGTCTGGTAGGGAATTAAACTTACAACCGTCCCCGGGAAAGAACAGCGTGTGATGTCCTCATCTGAACCAGCAGCCTCTGAGTCCTGCGGTGCTCACTCAACACCAGCGCCACCAGCACCGGCTGACTTGCCATAGTGGTGCTTGTTCCGAGAAGCCAGTATCCTACCAAGCACAAAAGTATGTATTTAATGCTCAACACATGAGAATCTCCATCAGTCCGAGGATGTGCTGAAGTGATTTGGTGGACTGGGATGAAGTTTGGTGGAAGGCATATGAAATGCTTTAGTTTAATAGATACACTTTTTTAATAGGCAGCTTGGCAATTATGTATTATGGCTTGATACCTCTTTTGGTGGTAGCTGGCTAATTTTAAAGCTTTGCTCTCTTTTACAGTTTCTTTTTTTACATTGGACCACGTGAATGAAGAGAAGATTTAATTGGTTTTAGTTCCTGTATAAAGATGCTGTAGTTGACTGCTTAATATAGAACTAATCGTACACTAGAGGATTTGGACGGACATACGCTAGTGTCTATACCAGCTAAGATGGAAGAGCTCCAGGATAATATCTAGTCCTGATGAAAATAAACCAGCACCATTTTTCACATATACTTTCATTTAAACAGGGGGAAGACTGTGGAAGAGCAAGGCCTCAGGGCCATCACCTGAACACAGAGCAGACGAAGCGGGGGTATCCCATGAGGCGCTGCCCCGAAATACTGGGGCTGGACTGCCATCATGCTTGCAGGGGCACCATCATCCCTGCCACGCTTGGCAGCCCGTGTCTCCCTGTGTTCATGTGTTTACATTTCCATTTAAATTTACCTGCAAGTCTGATTTTTCCAGAGTTTTAGCGTGCTTGGTTTTGGTAGATAATTGCTACGGTCCTGTAATATGTTTTACTTGGAGTTTATTAATCTGCTCCCAGCTGTAATTCCATCTTAGCCTAGTTTTGTCTAAGGAATATGAAATGTTCTCTTATTCCCAGAGCAACAGAAGCAAATATCATCCTGAGGATGGGAAGCTTATCAAATGCCCAGTACAATACTTTTCACTGATATTTCAAGAAACGCTTTGTCCTGCATTTCTTTGAGAGGAGACACTGCTTTCTGACCTCTGGATCACACTGGTTTTACCCTATGATGGAAGCTGTGGGGGAGCATGTCATAGTTTTCATTTATTTTCCTAAAGAAATTGTAACTCAGTGCATCCTTTTATGGATTAGTCATATACACTACAGAACAACACCTGGGTTTATCCTATTTTTTCCCTTTTGCAATCTGCAAACAGGGTTTCCCTTTTGATTGAAATTGGTTTTGACCATACCTGGGAGATGCAGTGATGAAACCAGAGGAAATCTCAGGACCCTTTCCCCACTGGAGCAGAGTTGGCGAGTGCCCAGCGATACCTGCGAGGCCACAGGTACCTGCTAGCAGGTTCTCTTCCTAGAGCTTAACGAGGATTTCAGGCCAGATTTGCACTACAGTTGATGCCAAAAACTTCCTGACTTGCCATTTGGTCTCACCACCCACCCACTTCTGAAAGCCCTGCTGGGTGCGAGTTCCCACTGTGCTGCTATCGGCCTTCATAAGTGAAAATAGGATGGACTTACTCATCCGAAAATCAGGCCCATGTTTCTATTGTCTCAGATGTTTTTGAGGGAAATTTCAGTTGCAAAGTGTGATTTCACAACCATAAGTTTGGTATTTATTCTTTTTCCTCTTTCTTTGTCTTTTGGTATTGTTTCTTTTTCTGACCTCTAATGCAGACACAGAAAAAATAGTCAAAGTGCTATTTCTTTTTAGGCTAAGGTAAATATGTGATATGTCATACTAACCACAGTGGATGTACAAAGCTGCACCTTCTTTCATGTAATGCTTTAGTAATAACTCGGAAACTGAGGCTTAAGCAGTTTTCTCTGGCTAAATTGCGCTCCAGAGGTACTCTGAGATTTCCCTGTGCATTGGAAGATACCTAGGGAATGTTTCATATAACACCAGCTGCTATTTAATATGGACTAGTGACTGGAAATAAGGAGTTGAAACTGTTGCACTGAATCCAGCCATTCCTCCATAGACTGCAGCATGGGAACTGCTGACTGCAAGGTTAGCGAGTTCACCACCCTTTACTAAAACCAGTCCTTTTTATTTAAATTTCGCTTCTCCTCTCAGTTTTGGGATGATACTATTCCAAAAAGAAGTTCCCGTTTCTTTTCTTTTCTCCCTTCCGTTTAGCGGGGCCCATGCAAAGCACCACTGAACGGGGAGGGCTGAGCATGCCGTCCCCCTCCCCTGCTCATGCCCAGGCAGCCCCTGCGTTGAGCAATACCAGACATCTGGGGGGGAACGGAAGCAGCTGCCACAAACAGCTAACACAATGCAGTGGCAATTTTTTAAAGAGAAAAGTCTTCACAAATTACACACCAAAATACTGCAGGTTGATTGCTTTCTGCTGAATGCACAGGTAATACACAGGTTTTGCAGACCAAACCAGATGCTTATTTCAGTGTGCTAGAGCATCTCCTGCCCGTGAACAGAGCAAGCTGTACCAGCATGAACAAGCAAGATGCTCAAGAACTTGCATGACTATTCATTGCATGGGGCTTAAGACAAGTGAGGAACCCTCATGGGGTGCAGTTACCCACTCCTGAAGCACGAAGAAAATGCATGCTTCTCCCTCAGATAGGTAAACCAGGCTTAAAACAGGTGATTGCGTGCCTAACGTGGATCAGAGACTGCTGTGTGCCAGACTCCTGTCTTAGCACTGTCCCGGTAAAGTGGGGATGACATCTGATGTATGCATCACATATCATGTTCTATTGCATTTGGAAATTGCCTCACTGCTGCTAGAGAAAAATAAATCAATTCAGGACTCAGCATACGCTCATGAACTCTGGAGTCATGGCACGGCAAACCAGAAATAAGGGACTAGCTCGGGGTATGGAGACTCCATCCCCAGCATGACATGGAGCTCCGTTCTCCTGTGGCTCAGCTTTATCCAGGGGACAGGCACTCTCACGTGGGGTGTCAAGAGGGAGCCAACCCCTGCTCCTCAACTCTGCACTGGCCTTGCCCTGAGGGTCACTTGTCAGTGGAAAGCCTGGAAATCGGTCAGTCTCTAGCATGCTCCCTCTTGCTGCTGGTCCCCAAGGCCACATGGAGCATCCGTCTGGGCACAGACACCGTGGCCACATGCAGGAAAGCCACCCCAGCTTGGCACACGTGCCAGCCGCTGTCAGAGAAGGAAAGTGAGGGTGGCTAGTGGGAACTCTCCCCAGGTTTGTAAGTCCTGCATAATGAAACAGCATTTCATCCACAGCTGCTGTGAAATGGTCAAAGTATTGGTGAAGCAATGAGATAAAATAAATCTCTGGTTAAAACTCATTACCTGTGTTTATTTCTTTGAAAAGCCTGTGAATTAGGAGAAAAAAATCTTGGTTTCAGCTTGGTTTCTGGAGAAGCAGCCATGCCAGCTGCTTCTCCAGCTACTAAATCCTGCTCAAAAACTTCTCAGCCTGGTGGCCACTTTCACCCAAGTTGGGAAAAAGGCTAGAAGAAGTCTGTAGGCAGAGGGAAGGACAGAGAAACAGTTGATATACTGCCTTTCTCTCCTCCCCCTTCCCTTCCCTTTCAAGTCTAGGCTTTTTAGCTAAAGTTTGCTAGACTCCCAAAGGTAGAGAGTACTGTATATGGCCCCTGACTGATAGCAACACTTGTTTTCAGCTCCATTTTGTCACCTTAGAAACTTGTATTTTATCTCTGCTTTTTATCAGATAGAAAAAGTAAAGACAGCTTGCTGCCCTTCACACTGCGGGGACAGCCTGTGCGTGTGTGTGCAGGCACGTGTGTGCCCACGCATGAGTGTGTGTGCACCCTGGGTCACCCCGGGAAGGTAAGGCCGGCTGCAGCCCACCATCCCGTAGGCTGGGCTTTGGAGGGATGCTCAGCGCAAGCGGCTCCACCGAGAGCGGGGCTTTCTGAACCAGGCAAAGAGGGGCTGAGCTAAGGCCATGCGTCCTGCAGTTTCCCCCCACTGCAAAACCAAATCCTTTCTAAGCACCTGCTTCCTCTTTGAAAGAAAGTAACACTCTTCAGTGAAAACTAGACAACGGTGTGAAGGAAGAGCTTTTAACAAAACCCTCAAAAATAGGTTTGTTCATTGCACACGATGGGCTTTTTTCTTTGCACGGTCGGAAGTACAGATGTGCAAGACATTTGCATGCGCTGTCTCTTCAGGGGGTGCCGTACCCCCATGGCCAGGCAGGTAGCGTGACGGCAGGCAGCCCCGGAGCACTTTCCATAGCAGCGGGGACCGGCGATGCACTTGCTTATGCTCAGCTGCTGATGCTTGAAAGCACTGCTCACGCCGGCAGGCCTCCTGGCGTCGGCAGTGCTTCTTCCAACCCACCTTTCGTACAAACCCCCACGCACTTAGCACGGCACCGACTAGCTAGCTGCTATTTTTAGTCCCTCGCTACGGTTACGCTGCTCCAGTCCATGCCACGGGACCCTTAAGCAAAGGTCGGCCCTGGTTCAGGTCGGTGCCCCAGGAAGTCATCGCTGCTGCCGCCGCAGCGCTGCGGGGCCCCTGCACACCCACCCCACTGCCTTTCGCCCGGGAGCACCCGCCGATGAACAGCAGCTTTTGTGCAACCTTTTGTCTCCATTTGGTGCCCCAGTGACCCGGTAAACCTAGTTTTTGTAGGTCTCAGCTGGGCTCCTGCAGAGGTGGGACCCGTTATGTCTGCCCAGGGAGTGTCCACTGAAGACTCTCACTTGCTAATGCATTTGTCCAGGTAACTGAGATATAATGTGTGCCCAAACCATGCGCATGGTTCTGGGAAATCTGAGCACATACGGCATGTCTTCACTTTCGTAGCTTGTATATCTGACAAAATCAGAATGCTTTTATGGTTAAATTATCAGGCAATTGCTCTGAAGCATTTGAAGAGCAGTACTTTTTCACACAACATGTAGCTGGATGGAGAAACTCATTGCCAGGGAATATTGGAGTGCCTAAAGGCATGAACAGGGTCAAAAAGCAATATCAGACACATTTGTACAAGGCGTGTCCATCAGGACTATTAAATACAGTCATTCATATGCAACCTCCAGCTCATAAACTCTCCAAAATGCTGATTAGTAAACTCTGGGAGGATTTACCAAGGAAAAATTCACTCTAAACTTGCCCTGGCTCCAATAATCTTGTCCAAAATACTTGTCCAAAATCCTGGAGACAGGATACTGGTCCAGTCGGGCCAGTGATCTGACGCACATCCCTGTCCTCCTGTTGTAAAAACTACCATGTGGCTGTAATAATTAATCAGCTGGAAACAGCCCAAACCTAAAGAACAATGCCACGGCACTGAGCGCATATTTACTCAGTCAGGGGAAGCAATGAGAAAAGGAGTTTTGCTCCAAGCAGAGCAGAAACACCTACCAGAGATATACAAAAGCGGAGTGAAAGTGCGGTCCCTATGGAAGATATGGTCCGACTTCCCCAAACTGCTGCCCAGTCATGATGAAAATGGAGCTAAGCCCAATGCTCTTGGGCAGTGTTGCCCATCTGATAGTAAATGCACCCATATTTGCAGGAGACAGTCAGTTTAGCAGGATTTTAAATAGAAATGGGGCCAGAGAGGAATGATCTTTAATTTAAAAAAAGAGTTTATAAATTATTTATACTGTTTCATTTGTAAGCATGAAGGTAGGCAGCTTGGAAACAAGGCGGTCAGGCTCTGCCCTGGATCCTGGAAAGCAGCGATGATGTACAGTGTGGGGTTCCCAGTGTAGAAAGTATCGAGTGTGAGTTTCCAGGGCAGCACTGCATCAAAAACAGCTACTGGTATTTTTTGATGCGTAAGGAGATGTGCAGACTGTCAGGTGAAGGACAGGACTGACTGACTGAATGACCCTTAACTTTGTGAAGGGTGCTGCTGCTACAATAAGGGGCATGTAAAAGATCTTCAAACCAAGTGGAAGGCTAGAGGACACTTCTAAGAGTAAGGTCTTCACCAGCTTGGTCTCTGCCAAAAATCCAGCAGAACTGGCCTCAGTCAACGCAGACAAATTTTATCATGCAGATAAAATTCTGGGCATAAATTGGGCAAAAATTTTTACCAAAGAGCAGGATTTACCCTTCCAAGAAAGAGGGTCCCTGCTCTACTCAAACCAAGATATAGCATTCAGAAAGGGAGCGCAGGCTTGGGCCAAACACAGCTGGTTTGCCACAGGGAGAGGTGTCTGCGCAAAATGCAACTGGCTTGTGAACTACAGCGGTTCCCACCAGCCTGAGCCCTCTGGACGTCAGGGCATGGCCATACAGACCCTGCACTCCTGATGCAGACGTACCCCGGGCAGCAGCATCCGAGCTGGTGTGGGTAGCGGTCCTGGAGGATATCGTTGCTAACTAGCTCTTTCTTAACAAGGAGCTTGGGGGCTTACTTAGCACAGGCTTTAGGGATATACCATGACAGCTGTTGTAGCTCTAAGGGACAAGCCATGTTATTCTCCAGATCAACCAAAGCCATTGGAGAAAGCAATGGAAGTGCTGGGCAGGACGTTCTTCCCCAGATCCCACAGCAGCACTTCTCTAGAAACCCTCAACCCCACTTTCCTCCGTCCTTGGTATCCAGCAGTGTTCAGGTCCATTTCTGGGCTTCAGAGCCCAACCCCGTCCCTGACGGCCTTTCCCCCCTTCCACTGGAGGCAACTGGCTCAGGGCAGGCAGCTTGCTTTTCCTCACGCCGCTCTTTAAAACTGAAGCCTATCTTCATAACAACTTCCTTGAAGTCAGCACACGAAGAAACATCCAAAGGATGACAAAAATAAACCAGGCAGCTGCGCTCCCGCCAAGCCCAGGCTTTCCTTTGTAAGGCAATCGAGAGGCCCAGTGCCGTGCGTCATTTAGCATGGGGAGGGGAAAAAAAAAAAAAAAAGCTCTTGTTTAGAGGGTGCCAGCCACCGCCGCTGACAGACAGCGTGCATCTGGCCGCGGGTACCAGCTCCC
Source organism: Gymnogyps californianus (assembly GCF_018139145.2). NCBI lineage: Eukaryota > Metazoa > Chordata > Aves > Accipitriformes > Cathartidae > Gymnogyps > Gymnogyps californianus. The sequence continues at coordinate 36,903,147 of NC_059474.1, read as the reverse complement.
GGCGGGGCGGCGGGGCGCTGGGGCTGTTTGTGCTGCTGCCGAGGGGAGGGAAGTCACTGCACATCCTGTTGGCTTTACCTGAAGTGACCCAGCTGGGACGTTGTTTTAGCTTGGCGGGTCTGCAGTGTTTACGTGCGCGGAGAGCGAGAGGGGTAATGATCCTAACGAAGCGGCCACGGATATGGCCGTCCTGCGCCTGAACGCCCTCCGTCCCCTGGAGCAGCGAGAAGCTGCTTGCACAAGGAGATCGTGTTTGGTTAATTAAAGCATCTAAATAAAAATATCACCCCTCTGACCCCCTGGAACAGATGCTCCTTTAGCTAATTCCCTTTTTTTCCCTTTCATCAAGGCTATGTTACCTCAAATTAGCATTTGCTGCAGACAGTCAGAGTGGATCAGTGGGATGGGGTAGCTTGTTCCCGCAGCTAAGCCCACAGTGAACTTGATTTAGTCTCATCTGTCTGCTTTTAAAGACCTCATTCAGATGGAAACCTAAGAGATTTAAGTAAAACTATTTAGAACCCAGTTAACCAGACTTCAGTGAACTTGCCGTAAATGTAATTCCTTGCTATCTATTGTGCTGCCCTGGTTTCGCTTCTCTTCTATCCGATCTGGAACCTGAAACTGCATAAAACCATAAAATGAACCAGCTCTGGTAAGGATAACTTCAGCAGAGGTGGCCACATGGCCGTGTGAAGGAAGACTTGCCGTTACAGTGTCGTGAACTCCCCAGCTCACATTTACCATTTGCTGTGCCGGCGGGGAGCACCGCGCTGCCGCTCTCCAGCTGCGGCAGGAGCCGGTTGGGATGCTCGGCTGCATCCCAGTCCCCAAGGGAGGATGCGCTCAGCCTGGCGTGAGGCGTGCGGGTGCTCGGCAGCCTCCCCAGGAGAGCGGAGGGGGCTGAGCATGGCAGAGCGGATCGTTGATCTCTAGGTAACTGATCCTAAACTGATCTTTAGGGTTTTTTGCAGAAAGTTTGCACTGACATTTGATTCATTTTAGAAGAGCCCTTTGAAATGCTCATGAAGAGGTCTTGTATCAGCTTTGCTCATGCTCATCATTTACATTTTCCCTGTAAATTTTCCTCCACCAACCAAACAAAAAATGCTCATAAAGTCTGTCTGTAGTACCAAGAAACTTGTGTCTCCAAGCAGCAGTCGCCGGAGACATAGCAATATTCTCCCAAAATGCACCATGCCACGGCACTGTAAGGCCTTCCAGCAAAACAGGAATCATCTCATTTTCTCCAGTAAAGTATGGCAAACGCAAAAGGAAGCTGCAAAAAGTGCAAATACAAGGATGAGTCACGCCGTGTGTGCCGGGGCAGCGGAAACCTTCAGGGAAACAGCTTTTAGGGAAAGGCGTCTTGAACAGCGTTGTCTGCAGGGTCCTCTGCCCTCATGCCAGATGTGATGTGGCTGTGCGGAGCAGGGTACCGCAGCACCCCACGGGAAGGCGCAGCGTCCCGTGAAGGCAGCCAGGCTGCGTGGGTGCATGGGTGCATGCGTACCCCCACTGGCACAGGGTTGCCCAAGCTGTGCCCCCTGCATCATGTTGGGAGGAGTGAGGCAGTGTTTTGGGGCGGGGGAAAGCCCCACACTGCTGACGCAGGGCTGCTCCGTGCCGTGTTTTATAGAATCCATGTGAATTGGTTTATCCTCTTCCATCGCATGGCTGTCCGCTGGAGGCAAAAGGCTTGGGCAGCGCAATCAGCAATGCTGGTCTCTGCCCCGGGGACAGGACGGCGTCAGTGTGTTCCCTACAGATGCCCAGAGCACTGCTGGAGGCTACTTATCAGAAGGTGAAAGCACCAAGCCATACAACTCCTCTTTCATTTACTAACTGGAGAAAATCGGGAGCTGGGGTGGCGGGGGTTGGTGGGGCCGTGCAAACTGATGGGGGAGCGTGCAGGGGAAGGCGATCAGGGAGGAGGGATAAAGGAGGACCAGACCAAAAGGGATATGAAGCAGGCTCCAGCTGCTGGAGTCACACCGTGCACGTGTGAAACAGTTAAAACCCAGCCAAAGAAAGCAAGCGGTGAGGGGAAGCGAAATGGAAAACAAAAACGAATGCAGGAGGAGCTGGGGCCGCACTGCAGCAGCCCCATGGATGCCTGGGCGGCCGAACGTGAATGCTGCTACCTCCTGCGAGCTCGGCACAGCCTGCCCTGGGCGGTGAGACTGACCCCACTGCCACAGGCATTAAACAGGTTTTAACAGCCATTAGCTTTTGGGGGCTTGCACCAGAAACAAACCTGCACCCTTATTGACATGTCCATATTTTCTTGCCCTTAAGAGAACTGCATTCAGAAAGGTATCCTGGCTGCTGCACCCGATAGACCTGCGCCTTGTCACATGCGACAGGAACAAAAAATGGCCTTTCAAATGTTACAGTGAGTCGGGTGGCATTATTTTTTTTTAGTTCTTTGAAGAAAGGAAAAAAAAAAAAAACCCAAATTTGCCTGAGAGTAAAAATACTACCGAAAACTGAAACTTGACAACATGGACTGTGAGAGATAACATCTTTAAACGGGCACATGCAAAAGCAAGTGCTACAGCAAACGTCCTCAGCACCCGCCCAGTTTCCTGCTGCTCCCCCACATTTCAGGGCAGAAACTGTGAGGGGTTAATAACTCAGCACCCCAGCAAATTCCCAGCCTGCCGCCTGGGTTTGGATGCCTTAAAAGTTCACCTTCTCCTAAGAAACAGTCTGGAAAAACATATGCAAAGGTACTAAGTTTAAAGGGCAGGATGAGGTGTATAAATCAGCTGAGAAACCATACATCAAATGAGCGGAGGGAATGAAGGCAGCGCTATCAAGTATTCTCCAGAGAGAAGCTACAGCACTAGGGTCTGAAAGAGGTAGTCCTTACAAAACTAAAATAAAAACAGTAACTCTGGTTCCTCTCCACCATCTCTACACCAACATTAGCCTGTATAAAACAAGGAGCCATTTCCACTGACATTTCACCTCCTGACGGCAGTCCAAAATTAGCTCTGAACACAAATTCATCGAGGAGGCCGGGCAGTGCTTGGAGCTGCAACTGCGGGAAGTATGACAGCACACCTTTTAGCTGCTGCTGAATTATTTAGTCTACAGGCGTGTAATTGAGAGCAGAACCGGCCCAAAGGAGCTACCTATCATCAGCTACGCATCAAAAAATAACACACTGAACTCGGATAGGGCTTCCTCTGCCTTTGCTGATTTATTTAAAGCTGCCACACGCAGAGAAAAGCTCATTCAAGGAGCTGTAACGTCCAGCAGCTGAATCTCATGCATCCCAAGCCTTACTGCAACTGCCTTCACCTCCTCAGAAAGCCCAGGGTCCCCAACAAAGCGCTGTCTGTGGCAGCAGTCGCTGTTGGCCCCCGTGGTTTCCTTCCTCCCCACCACTATTTTCATTATTGTTGACAGAAAAATCCTGCACCTGCTGCTCTTACCGCAGAGGAGGAAACCCTCCTCCAAGCACTCGCTGAAAAGGTCATCGGGCTGTTTCTTCTGCGGCGGCATCGGCAGGGAGGCAGCGCAGCCTCTCTGGCAGGAGAAATGCCTGCACGCATGCTGGCACGTCCCCACCACCGGCCTCTCCTCATGAAAACCAATCAGCAAAAGCAATTAACAGACAAACAGCAAAAACAACTAACGCGAGGCAGCGGGGACGAAGCTAACTCAGCCTGTCGCCTGTGTTACCAGGCAGGATGCTGCCGTAAGGGGCGCAGGGGCAGGGACCGCTTGCCCCAGGCATCTGAGGACGCAAGCCAGGGGTCCCGGCCCCTGGCCCTTGTGCGCACCCTTCCAAGGCCACCATCGCACAGCCCTGCGCCGTGTCCACCTCCTGGCTCCCCCACCAGGCAGCCGACCAGAGTCAGCGATGGGGAGGGAGAGGCCAGAGCAAAGAGCATGTGGCAGCGCCCGTTCTCCCTCTTTGGGGGAAGCCCCAGCTGCAAGCAGGGTGTGAGAGAAGGAAAAGAGAAAGAGACGCATCTTGGGCAAGAGGGAAATGATTTAAAGGCGAAGCCAGTTGCTGCTGGCCCTGGCAGAAGCCCTGCAGCAAACCTGGTGACTCCAAGGAGCCCTGAGGAAACCCAAAGCGTGGACAGGCACAGGCAGTTTTCATGCTTCCTACAGATGCATCTTTCTCCCATTTATCCAAGTGCAGAGCGAATGAATTTTGCAGTCCTGTGGCAAAGAGGCGTGCAGGTTACGTGCAACTACTGCCTCCCAGGTAATTCCAACAAAGGTGCAAGTGCATCAGGATATAAACCAAGCTTCACTGCCTGCCCCGACACCGATGCATGCAGGCGAGGGAGGGAGGGGGACGGCCAGGTGGTTGCACACAAACAGGAACCGAAGCCATCGCTACCCGCTGGGGAAAAAAAAGTAAGGGCGTGGTCCTGGGGAATTTTGAGCTGACTCACCTATTGTCATTTTGAATGGGATTTGAGTATCTTTGTGTGTGAGGATCTCACCGGGCTCCAGGAGGACGTCAAGAGTGGCAGCTCCAGACACCAGCAGGAACCTGGGTTGTAACATTATGTGACTCATAAGCACACCTGGATAAATTTATGCTTGGAGCCATTATTTCATTTTTTTCATGTTCTCCCTCATTTTTTTCCATTATTTCAGTTGAGTTACAGAAAGAATGATCCTGCCTTTGCAGTAGTCCTCCAGCAGCTCTCTTGGCCCCTTCCAAACCCAAGAAAAAAATAATTTACGCTCATTTATTAACTTTCCTGCAAAAAATGGACATGCCTGGGCTTAGCTTTCCTGGGCAAGGGAATAGATCCCCTCCAAACAGATCTAACCCAGCTTCCCTTAACTGCTTTGTTTGTAAATTCATCTACACACAGGTATATATATTCCCCCTATGCAAATACCATCTACCTCGAGGCACCATCTGCTCAGTAAACTCATGTTTGGGATGGGAGCAGAAGAGCGTGTAAAATTACCCTCACAGCATGTGTCAGACTTGCACCTTTCAAATCCCCAAGACCCTGTACTTGACCTCTTTTTTTTCTCAGGTGCTACGGAAATATTTATACTTTGGTGCCTTCTCCGAGTGACGGTAGGCTGACTCCAGTTGATTTTGAAAAATGCAAGAATCACAAGCCCAGGCGATGGATGTCAGCGATAGCCGAGGGCAAAGGCACCCATAGTAAAAGGGGGGTGATTCCCCTTGTGGTAAATCTGCAAATACAGGAGAAGCCTGTGCTCTATAATCTCCTTTTCGCTAAATACCGCCACTCCTCGCTTTTTCTCAGACTTCAAAGCAGCTCTCTCTGCGGCTGCAATATCTCATGCAGCCAGGTCCCCAGCTGATACCACGGGGAGCCTTCAGCTCCACATTCTAAACCTCCGATTTCCCAAGGATCTGAGATGCGTGTCATCATGCTGGAACCCATCAGCCTGTGCCCCCCACACCCTTCACACTTTGAAACCACTGAGCAGGGACCCAGAGAGGCAGCAGTCTCCATCCGTGGGGATACTCAAAATTTGGCCAAATAAGGCTTTGAGCAACCTGACCCACCTTTGAAATTTTGGAGCAGGGGTTGGGCCAGGTGACCTCCAGAGGTCCCGCCTGACCCAAATTGTTCTACAACTCTGCAGTAGGACGTGTTCTACTGATGAAAAGTTCCTACAAGTTTGAGAAGACAGGTGCCTGGATAGAAAAGACAGCTCTCACTAGGTCTTCGCTGAGCAAGAAGCTGCTGTGTAGGTTAACCCTTCACTAGAAAGTTCACAAGGAGACTGGGTGGTGGGAGAGATGGAGGCTGTGTGAGTGCCCTAACCAACAGGGGAACTTCAGCAATGCCCCCACCCCAGGAAACACCTGTGAACACAGCCCAGATCCCAAGCATATCCATCTTCTCCAGTTCTGCTGCTCCCCAGATGACTTTTCTCCTACCTGAGCCCTGTGAACAGCCCTTTCGAGAGGATCAGACTTTGCCAGAGACCTTGGTATCACAGCTCCTTGCTAGCTGAGCTTCCCCGAAGGGGACTGCTTGAGCTGTCAGAGCACGGGCACAAGCTGTGTGGGTGCTGCACAGTGCGAGCCTGGCCCTTACATCCCTCCCAGCCTCCGCTCAGGGAGATTTCTGCAGGCTCGCCTGCTGACCACATCACAAAATTGAACAACGACACTAACTTGGTATTACTTGTAGTGCTAACGGACAGGCATCTGTTTTCCAGTGTTACAGAACCGAATTGGTGGTTGCACTATTAAAGGCTGGATTTTTTTTTTTATGACTTTGCGTAGTTTTGCAAGCATGGATAACAAATGTAATTGAACATTGCATTTCAGAATAAATGTCTGATGTCCCAGCCCGAAGAAAACCTCCTTTGCATTTACATCACCCTGCAGTTGGCCAACTGCTTGTGGTCTGAGCAAGTTGCAGAGGCGTCACCGCCTTTGCGTGGTGGATATTCTCTTTGATGGAACAGTGTTATGGATACGTACTGTAACTCCCGTGCTTGGATACCTCTTGGAAGAGCTTCAAACATATAAGCCCTGGGAAGAGGAGAATTTACCAAGTATGCACGCCGTTCCCAGAGGTATGTGTGTGTGTCTCTATTGCGCAGCTACCAGAGCAGGGTGGGGGTTAGTGGTTTTGCAGCTCAGCTGCCCTTCTCGCAGGATCAAGGGAAGAGTGAGCCAAGTTACCCGGCCGTCAGCAGGCTGGCACCGACTCTCGCGTGGAATGACCAGAGGCGAGATGTGACCATATAACTTGCTTTAGCTACACAAAGGTTAATGCACGGGCTAAACTGGAGGTGCCTGCCTTACCCCGTCGACTACTCCTAAGTTTCAGATGGCTGATGCTAAGAGTAGCAAATCCTCCTGGCAAGTGACAGTTTACTTTGCAGACAAGCATTTATATACTTAGAAACACTCAGGCAGCCCTTGGGCAACCATCTCTTTACCCCAGTGACCAGCAAGGCTTGCTGAAGGCAGGCTCTCACCCAGACGCACAGAAAAGGCAGCTCAGTCCTCACTCCTCTTCGGCAGCCCTGTTGGAGGTCAGGCTCCATAAAGGCACCTGAGTGAGCCTCGGGGACTGAGAAAGTTGAAATGTTTCACCATCAAGGGCAAATGTGTTCCCTCTCTCAGATGGACACACAGGACTGAGGTCAGGGAGCACTCGTGCAAGAAGGTCAGACATAAAAAGGGGCGTTGCAGGAAGCTACAAGGCCTCCAAGATGCTTCCTCAGTGCTGTGGGCGAGGGGCAGGGAGCTCAAACTGCTGCTATGAACGAGGAAAGCCCACTGCCTCTCGCAGTATATAATGCACGGGACACGGCCGCTTGCCTGGAGGCCTGCACAGACGTGCCAACATTTAACACTGCCAGTCTGAACGGTGAGGAGAGAGCAGGCCATCGCGGAGGTAAACAGCAGCCCTGCTTTCAGAAAAGCAAAAGCCTTGAGTCAGCTCTGTTTACTTCAGAAGATGCTTTCCAGCCCCCACACAACCCTACCTCTGCACTTTCTCTTGGCCTTAAGTCTTAAAGCTAAATCCAGGCTGCGCCAGAGGCAAGAGTCTCTCTCCGTCCACAGACTAAATACTCCTCAGAGAAGATGAGCGCCAGTGTTTAGTTTATATTGCATGATGTTTTCCAGCCCCAAGTGATTGAGCCTTCTCTTTCCCTCAGCCCTGACCCTTGCCCTAGGCTCAGCCTCAGCCCTGGCGCTGCAGCCCTTCCTTTCCAAAAACAAGCCTTCCCGAGAGGAGGGTTCAAGCATCAGCCCTCCGTTGAGTTTCGCAGCCCCTTCCCAGCCCCAGCACAACTGCAGCTCTGGGCTTTCTCTTCTACCTAACCCAACTCTTCCTTCCCCACAATAAAAATTCATCAGACGACAACTCTTCTCCCAGCCCCAAGTCTCCCCGGACAGCCGCTTTCCAGCCACTCTCCACCTGCAGCTCCCAGCCCCAACCACACCACCACAACACTACCCTGAGGGCGAGCCGCAGGGCAGCAAACTTGCCACACGAAGAAAGGCTGGAAGAAAGGGGGCTTCATGAAGCCTAGAAGAGAATGTCCTTGCTAGAAATATTCAAGACTTGGTTTGACAGGGCCCTGGATAACCTACTCTAAGATCCTGCTTTCAACAGAAGGTTGGACCCAATGTGCCCCAGCAGTCCCTTCCAGCCTCAGCTCATCTGTGACCCTATGAGGTCCCTCCCTAACAAACAAGAGCCCATCATCTTAAAAGGGGCTAGGAGATGCTACAGAGCAACTTCCAAACTTTAGCTGGGAAGTTTGGAAAAACTTCCGCAAAACGAAAGCAGACCGCGTTAAGAAAATACAAAAATAATCCCAAGTGAGCCCCAAAACCAAGAAAAAGAAACCTGCCATGAGCCTCATAACCCTGCCGGCAAAGGACTTGGGATGCCGGAGACTCACTGTAACACCCCTGCACACACACGCACGTAGACACAACCTCCTTGAGGAAGACCAAACCTTGTGGCCTCTGGAACCAGAGGGCCACTGGAAGGGTAAATGCACAACCAAATGAAAGGGACAGAGACCAGAAAGTTACATACGATGATTTTAACCACTATGAGTTTTCAGCCTCACCTCAAATACCCCTGGGGGCTTCCTGCTCCTCCCAGCCCTAACCAAAGCTCTAACCTTGTCTTCCCGGGCCACAGGCAGTGGGTTGGCAAGACAAAATTGCAAATTTCACATGGACTTGTGATGAAATTTGGAATTGTGGCATCAGGGTAAGAGCACAGCAAAATCCTACTGTTTGCTTTCCCTTTTCAATAGCCAGTTAGCACATCTCCCTGTGATACAGCCATTTTTGTGCATGTTACTGCCCACCAGCCCAATATACATGGCACTCGGCTCAGCTGTCAGGTTCGTATCAGAATGGTGATCACACCTGAAGGACACTCTGTGTCCACGTATTTTACATACCTGAATCAAGCTGTGCAACTTCCAACAGCTTAAAAAACCGCAAGAGGGTAAGTGCTCTCAACTTCTGCCCATGCCAGTGACAGCCCAAAGCATACAGTGCTTCACAAAGTCTATGGCACAGCCTGTTCACCACCATCACACAACCCTGCAAGCCACTGCGCACCCTTAATTAGATACTCAACAGCTTCCCTCAAAGACCCAGAGGAATCAGAACTTGCCATCACGTGGTAGATGTTGAAAGCCTTGGGGAATGTTTATTTGACTTCTGATTCATTCCACTAATAAGGAGTTATTGCTTGAAACTCTGTAAAAAGAGATTTTTCTGGACAAGGAAACTGCGAGCAAGCTAAACAGAGATCTATGAGGAACGGGGCAAGCACAGCTGAGCCTGCATTGGGCGGGGAATGGACTTTCACAAGATCCCTTCCACGAGGTGACTTGCTCAAAGCCCAACCACGGAATAACAGCAGAAGAGGTGCCCCAACTCCCAACCTCTGCACGTGAGGCCAAACTTGAGTACGCCACCTTTAAACTCTAGTTCCTCTTTCCGCCTCGAGCTGCCTCAAGCACAGTACTTCCCATCCTGTTAGATGGGTACTCCAGAAATTGTCAAGGCGGCTCATGCTAATTGCTCACTCCGAGAGGTCACATTCACCTCTCAAACCCATGCCATCTGGAGCTACTGAAAGATTAAAAGAGAGAGACAAACAAGAGGATTATTAAAAATTTAACTATATACCATATTTATTATCAATCCACAGGATAATCTGATTGCTACATGAGCTCATAAAAGCTATTTCACCTTTACAAAATTAAAAAAAAAAAATGTGCCACAAGGATGTAATAACTGCTGATAACCAAGGACTGAATCTTAAAATTATAAATTTGCTGTAGAAAAGATTAAAAAAAATTATATTCACTTTAGAATTTTACTTTGAATAAAATATTCCCCTGTATAAAAAATAAAAAAGCTTGCTCTGGTTAGAATTAGAGTATTTTTCTTCTTCTTTTTTTAAATCTGGGAATTTGCATAATATCTCTGTAATAGGTTTCTTTTTTTTCCTATTGTACCACGCGGCATTCAAGCATAGCAGATTAGAAACAAACATGAGAAAAGCAGTCTTAAAACGTATGAAATCCACATGGGAAGTTTTAACTTCCTTTCCTTTCCTCTATTCTTTAAAGACACTTTAGCAAGAATAGCCTTGGAAAAGAATACAGGTGGGGAGGGACCTTCAATGTGCCATTAAGTAGAGCAAGGTAATAAAAGGCCTTTCGTAAGTGCTTTCTTAATAAGGTGCAGAAGCAGACTGCAACGTTGCTAGTACTGCACTATGTACAATATTCACAATAGATTTTTCTTTATTTAAAAATATTCCAGCTAGTTCACATTTTCTCTTCCATTGTGAGGCTTTCAGTTCCATCACAGCCTTGACAGCAAGAAGCGCAGCAGCACCACTTCCCTTGTGGTTGGTTGGTCCTCTTATGAAACACTGGAACCTGCGAGTGGGCCAAAGTTCTTGGGTTGTTTTCCTACGTAGCAACCTTGGAAATCTGCCTGGGTTCAGGTGTACATACTGAAGGCTGGAGTCCTGAGTTAAAAACACTCCGGCACTGGAGTCGGACACAGCAATGTTTTATATTGCCAAGGCTTTACCTTAGATTTGTCTTGTGTGCGTCAAGGGATGAACCTCTCCTAGAGAAACGTAAAATACAAAACCAAACAAAACAAAGCTAAAAAACCAGACTGTCAAAGGCTTAGCAGCTCTTGACTCTTGACTGGGTGATGTCTGACGTTTTCTTGATGACGCTGGCCCGTGTCTCACGGTCTGGCCGGCTGCTGCTCGTGGAGGCTGTGGACACTACTTGTGGCAGAGGGATGTCTGGGAAAGGGGGCCAGGAGCTGTTGTAAGGCAGTGGGCAGCTTTCTTCTTTGATGGTGACTTGGAGGTCAGGCTTGTTGGCTACAAAAGTTGCCATGCTGGGAAGCATATGAGAAGTGTTCCTCATTCCCAGATTGCTGAGATACTGTTTGCCTTCTATGTTTTTCTTCTGCCAATGAAGTCGTCCCTAGAAAAGGGGAAAAAAAAGGAGGGAAGACTATATGAGCGAATATGACTTTGCGTAGTGCTCCAAGTAACAAGATGAAGACAGAAACATCCACAAATTGCACAGGAATTACCCCATCTCTAAAAGCCTGAGCCTCTAGCTGCTGGCTTTGAATGTCTTTGCTCTCAGCCACTTCTCCCTTTCTGAAGTTGTGTGCCTAAACCTTGGTGGCTCTCCAGCACTCAAGAGGCTATGCCCACTCTTCTGATGGAGAATGAAGGCCTTATTCCCAGTATGCTGGAGACAAAAACGGACACGGATGACTAAACACTCAGAGCTCCAAATGGAATTGTCTCCTCCGTTACTAGAGAGAGCATCCTCCTGCCAACAGGCAGGCACAGAAACCCAAGACCTCTCAAACAGCACCACCCAAACTGTCAACACAGGTGAGGCTGCTGGGAAAACCACTGTCACTTGATGGTGTGTCCCCCATCACAGGGAGGAGGTTCGCTAAGGAAAGATGAGCACCCAGTCCTTTCCCCATCACACATGCCGCAATGGCACATTCTGTCAAAGGAGGTTTGGGGAGTCATTATTGGCAGTCTACATACGGGCTCCACCCTAACCAAGACACAAGAGACAAAACCAAGAGGATTAGCCGTGCTCTTATACAGCTGCAGTTCTCCAAGAAGGAGGATTCAGAGGGCTTTCTGGGGGGCACAGCAGAAGAGAGATTTGCAAGAGGCCTTCTGCAAAAATGCAGCTGGAGCACAGGGCATCTAAGTGCCCTCAGTGAGCTTCCCCGGCCCCTAAGTGCTCATGGAGATTGGTAGGTCTGGTCACTTGACGACAGCCCCAAAAGAAAAGGTGAGTGCTGGTTTTGCATAGGTGCAGCTCAGGAAATGTCCCTGCGGTGGGTATTTTCTCCACGGATTCCTTTCACCCAGCAATACCCAACTGACTGCTCGGGAAAGCTTTTTGCCTCACATACCTCAAACATTCAAGTTGCATTTCTATCATACATGTAAGCATTTCCTCCAATTGTATGAGTTCAGGTGCCATTTAAGGAAAACAAAGGAGGCACGCTTTCAACCAAGATAAAATACCCACTACCCAGCAATGTCAATGCATCATATTAACAAACTAGCTGGCACTGTTGATGGCTCTCCAGAACATCTTATCATGCAAATTAATCTCCTTGTAGTTTGGACAGATGAGGAGGAAAGAACTTTCAGAGATACCCATTCTGTGACAATCATCCAAATGTCTGTCTCCCTTGAACCTTCCTGGTTTGTTTTTCTCCTCCAGCTGTTATTAAGATGAATACTCCACTCATAGACAGAGTTGCAAACTGAGAAGGGGGAAGAATACCTCAGGACATTGTTCTTGAGACCTTACTCTAAAGTACTAAAAATCCAGAAAACACTTACCTCTGCATTTTCTTCATCGCTTGGAACGCTGTCGGTCGTTTCACTTTCTGTCAAACAAAACAGAAACAAAAATGAAACTCATGCTATTCTATCTACAGTAGCAAAATCTAGCTCAAGAGGCCTGATCCACTTCCAATAAGTGGAAGCAAACAGAGTCAAGCCAAACAACCAGAAAACAACGGAGGAACATGGACCCCCTGCCGCAGCAATAGCAATCCAAGGGCTATACAGCACAGCTGCATTGAACAACTGGGGTAGATTCACATGGTTATCACTGTTAACATGGCTATACCCTGGAAAAGACAGCAATGGAGAGGGAAGTAGTAGATTTGTGCTTTCTGGGCAGAGGGAAGAGCCTCCTGCAAGCTGGGGATGCCCGCTCTCCCTTGCCCTGTCTTGGCAGCTCCAGGCCTGGCAAGAGCAAAGTTGTCCAAATCCTTATTTTTATCTCCCTGCAAAACCAGCAACAAACTCCACCCCAGAGGAGATAAGTGTGTTTTTGTTTCATGAACTGTTATCTCAGTCTGCCGCCTCAAGGGCTTGTTGTCACTTCTGGCACTTTATTACTGTTGTTATACTTTTCTCTTGTTTCACTTGTGCCACTCGTGCCCAGCCCCCCCAGCCTACTTCTCAACCCTTCACCCACCACTCGAGCAAGCAGAAATGCTACTATCTCCAGCCCCATCACCTCCCCCTGCCACACACGGCCTCCCTCACCCCTTCAACCAGAGCACAAACACAGGGGTGCAGCTTCAGCAGGACAGCCATCCTCCTGCAGCTGCATCCCTCCCTTGCAGAAGAGCCTGAAAGCCAGGAATTTTGACTGTATTTTCAAGCCCACGTGTGTCTGAACACAGGCCTCCCAGTGTCTGAGGGTCAGGCTCCTGGCCCATGGGCTGGTTGAGAGTGCCGTGCCTCAGATACATGAGACAGGGCACAAACCCCTCTTTTCAGGACTGGTCTGCAGCGATGGTTGCTGCATCCAGCACAGCTGCCCAGTGCCCAGACCCTCACCCAGAAAAGCAGAGGCCTGGATTGCAGGTCCCCTTCAGCTCGTGGGGTTTTGAACCACTGTGTCGTGTTTCCTGGGAGGATAACCCTCGGTATTTATCGGGCTACCAACAGCATTTGGAAAAGGTCTTTCTCCAACCCCCCCACCAGGGCTGAGCAGATACGGCTCATCCACGCCCGAAGCCAACGGGAACACAGAAATTACAAGGCTGAAGGAACAATGTGATGAGTTACTGTAGCAGGCAAGGGAGTTCTCAAGTCCCAATTTCCACTCTCCACTCTGTGTTATGCATTTTAGCTCATGCAGACTGCTTTGCACAAGCCCTGCACCCCTGTGACCATAAACCACAATCCTGCCTTCCCAGAGAGCAACCTCGTGCTCTGCACTGGACATAACATGAGTGCTAAGGGTGCATGGACTGTGCCTCGTCGATCGTGCCTCTGCACGTCTTCAGAGAGACTGGCAGCACCTTGCCGCTCTCTCGAGGCTCGGCTAAGCATTAGGTTTAGGCAGAGGGCTGTAAACCAATGGTCTGAATTGCTCTTTCAGACCCCAGGATCTAAACTGCACCCAAAGTCCTTCTGAAGCAAGGAAGCAGGCAGCTCAGCTACTGCAGACTACTACTTCCAAAGCCAGCACCTTCCCTATGCCAGAGTCTCTGCCACAGTGTGCAGTAAGCAGAGGAGCAGTCTGAAACATTACATCTAACAGCGAAGCCCTGTGAAGTTAACACTCTGCAAGGCTTCTCATTCACTGGCCCAGGTAAAGAGAGATGTGCCAATGTGATTAAGCTGGCTAATTAAGCCATACTGGGGGGGAGGAGAGGCAGAAATTAATCTGTGCAAAGGAGAAATGGCCCTGGAGATAGAATCAATAGCAGGAATCCACATAAAGACAAGAAACAGATACTCCTTGACATGAAGAAACATGTGGCAACAAAAAAAGAGTGATGCAGCTGAAAAGGAATCCATCCTTGGTGTTTATACATAACAAAATGCTGAGCAAGAGAGAGCACTATAGTTAGCAAAGCCAGGGAAGCTAGCCACTCGGGCATGGAAAGTTAGAGAGGTTATTTCAATCAAGAAGGTTATTTGAATCAGTGTCAAACACAAGAGGAGGCTGACAACAGCCTCGGTACTAAAAAAAATGGATTTCATAGACGTCAGTGGAAATATGAGAAAACTCACAAGGGCCACTCATATCATTTGCCTGACTAACCTCAGAAAGGAACTAGAGGTGTTTTTGAAATAAAACAGATTTTTGTAGGACAGCTGATACCTCAGGCTACTTTTTTTTGTTGTTGTTTCAGAAGAGCTAAACTAACTGTTCCTGCACAGCTGTTACGGTCATACTCTTTCCTGCCATTCAGCAGTAGCACCTGACAGAGCAGGCAGCTCTACTCAGCAAACCCATGAGCACAGGACCAGGGCTCCTGTGGTTCTCCTGTACAGGTTTGTGTGGAGCAAGACCAAGCCAGAAATAGTCACAAGACTGCCCTACAAGTTTCAGGGTTCTAACAAACCACAGACCCCTGTCCTCACTCCTGCCTCAAGGGCAAACGCATGCTTTAAAAAACAAGAGGTTCATAGAACAATGCAGGCTGGAAGGGACCTCAGGAGGTCTATAGCCCAACCTCTTGCTCAAAGCAGGGCCAGCTACAGGACTGGATCAGGTTGCTTGGGGCCTTATCCAGTCAGGTCTTGAAAACTTCTGAGGATGGAGGCAGCACAACCTTTCTGGGCATCCTGCTCCACTGCCTGACTGTCCATGTGGTGAAAAAGGTGACATTTTTTCTAACATCCAGCTGGACCAAGTTCCCTTGCTTCCATTTATGCCTGCTGTTTCTCATCCTCCCACCACGCACTGCTGTGAAGAGCCTGGCTCTGACTTCTCAATAACATCCCTGCAGGTAGGGGCAGGCTGCTATGAGGTCCTCAAAAGCATCTCTTCTCCAGGCTGAACAAGCCCCAGTCCCTCAGTATCTCCTCAGAGAGTGAGTGCTCCAACCCTTGATCATCCTGGTAGCCCTTCCCTGCACTTGCTCCCGTTTGTTTTTATCTTTCTTGGACTGGGGGGCTCAAGATTGGACTCTATACTCCAGAAGTAGTGTAACTAGTTCTGAGTAGAGGGGGATAATCACCTCCCTAGACCTACTGGCCATGCTCCTGAAAGCTGGTGGCTTTCTCTGTGGCCAGGGTGCTCTGCTGTCTCACGTTCAGCTCACTGCCCACCTGCCTTTCTGCAGAGCTGCTCCCCATCCCATCAGCCCCAGCCTCCATTGCTGCAAAGGGCTCTCCCTTCCCAGGCACAGGACTTGGCATCTGTCCTTGCTGAATTTCGTAAGGTTTCTGCTGGCCCATTCCTGCAGTCTCTGCAGGTCTCTCTGGATCGTGGCGCTGCCCTCAAGCATATCGACTGGTGTCCCCTACTTTGTGTCACCTGTAAACTTTGGAAGTGTGTACTCCAACACCTCTTCTGCTCACTGATATATTAAATAGGACTTGTCCCAGGACAGACCCTTGCAGTACGCCACCTCTTACTGGCCTCTAGCTAGAGTAACCAGGATCATCAAGAGCTGCCTTGAGATGCATTCAAAAGCATGTCAGTGGCATGAAATCATCTCTGTGTTATCTGAGTTATGGGCTAGCAGGTCCTGGTATAAGTTAGGACAGCTGAAGGCCACTAAGATACTAAGACAACATGAGGGGATAGCAGAAGACTTCAGTCATGTCTCATTTTCCTTGTGCAGGCTTGTTGCATTGACTTTAGGGGAGGTAGCTCATGACTTGCTCATGTCAGGTTGGTTCTCCTGTCACCAGACCACCTTTCTCTATTGTCCCAGCCCAAGCAACCACCATGACTTCCAGACCAAGACAGTGACTTCTGTTTGCATTCCAAGAACTTAGGTCCTGTAGCTGAGGTTAAAAGAAACCATCACTGTCGTGTTCACAGAGATGGGAAAAGTTTTGCAAGAAGCATTTGGAAAGAGGACAAACGCTTCAAAGGCCCTGTCTCCCAGCTGCTAATAAGTTAAAGCACCCTCATCCCCCTGCCTTACGCTTTGCAAAGCCCTTCTAAATGCTTTGGCCATTACAGACTAAACACATTGGGAAGCATAATCATTTATCAACATGTGTGAGACTAACATTGGAGGCTATTCAAAACAACATCATACCATTCACCAGGACCCAAAGATAAAAATTGCTAAATACGTATTTTATAAAAATGTGTCTGGAAGTAATTTCAGCTTAATGAGTCAAAGGCAAAACCATGTGTAAAATAATAAATTGCATAGGGAACAATTAATACTTAAGTTTGCCTAAAAAGATGACATTTGTGTTTCTACCCAGTCTCCTGAGGCTTGCAAGTTAGCAACACGTTAAAAACGGAAGTACAGGTTGGATCTGAAACTTTTTCTACTTTCAAATGTGGCTTTGCCCTGCTTCCTACGGAAATAAGGCTTATATGATTGCATGGACTCTATATATGCCCACGTGTGCATCTGCGTCTGCTCTCCCCTAACAACTTCTGAACACGCTGTCAGACTTGGATAAGGGATAAATGAGTGCCAAAGACTCTTAACTTCCTACCAGTTTTATGAAAATAAGGGACCAGACAAAAAAAGAGAAACCATTAGCATCCTGACTCGGGGAAAAGCTTGTTATCTCACCCCTTTTTAGATATCAGAGTATCCAGCTGGGAGGCAGACGTTGGAAGCCAGACGTCCATAGCTCTGCTGCTTGCAGGACCACTTGTTATCAGTTGCCACATGGCTGTTCTAGTCTGCAGACTATTTGTAACAAGACAGATGAACTCCCCCAGGGCCCTCAGCTGCACTTCTGCATTATATACCGTTAGGGCAGCCCTTAGCACTTTGTGCCCACTGTGCTAGGCACTGAGGAAACATACAGCAGAGAAGACCTTTAATCTTCAGTAAGTCAGAGGGCAAGGGGGACACACTATATTTGCAGCACATCATTTGTACCACTGAAAATGCCCCTCTAATAAAAGATGAAAAGACCTCTCTGCATTACATCTAAAAAGGTTCTTTTTCCATTAGTCACAGGCTAAAATCTGCAGCTTACATTTCCAACCTCAGATCTGCCAAGTTGTTTCCCAAGGTGAAATGAGTAGAGGACTGTGAGTTTTTGAGTTTCATTAAAAATGCAGAAGGCAGACGAATAGACATTTCTGGATCTTTACCAGCTACCCTGAACAGCCCCCCTTCCCCCAGTATATACCAAACATTTCCAAAACAAGAGCGTAAAGAAGTGTCAGGATGCTTACCTGCATAGGACGAGACAGGGGAGATCTGTAGGGGGTACAGCTGGCTCATGCTGAGGGGCTGTTCGTCGCTTTCTGTTGTCACCTCTACTACCTGGCAAACATCAGGAGGATTGGCAACTATCACCTGCTCCTCACTGCTGCCATCAAGGTGCGGCTGTCCTACAACTTGGGGTTAGAAATAAAAAACTGATTACTCATAACACCTCGACCCCGATGGATCTCTAAGAGCCTGTCCTTGGAGCCTGCCTGGTATTTGAGTGAGTCTTCAATACCGTCTCAGCCCTTTCTTCCATGCCCACCACCTGCTTTCAATGGCACTTCTAAAGGAAACCTGTGTGATTTATTTAGTTTCCATCACCTTCAGAGACTTTTTTTCCCCACTTGTGATGACTGAAAACGCCTAACTCTCCCCTGGCTCTCACACACAATGTCCTTGAGCCCTCCTTGACACACCAGCTGTCCAGAGGCTTTCCCAGGGAAGACCACAGCCACACTCCTCCTCCACCCAGAAATGCGGTCTCACCAGGACATACGGACCACAGCACTCTCTCCTAATCTGGGAAAGCGTCCTCCCCCAGCAAGCTGCCAGCATCCCTTGGCCTCTGGATGCTCTCATGTAAATTATGCACCAGAAGACCAGAACTGGCATGCAAAAAACTGGCCACATGGTCATGTAAAACATGGTGGGACTCTTGATTTATACATGACATGAATCTGTGAAAAATTTCTCCTCCAATTAGATGCTTATTCTCACTGATCCTTGCAATGCCATTGATGGTATGTAGAAAACCACAGTTGTATCTGTAGTCTGTAATCCCCATGGTCTGTGACAGAAAGCTACGGTCTGGTTAGTTATTAACAGAGGGTTTTCCTATTCCCCCAGGCACAGGTTATTTAATACCAAAGGAACATTATTTATTTCTACAAAGTGAAGGCACCATGGATGTTTTGCAAGTGTCCTGAAATGCTTTGCAGACATTAACTGTGCTACACCACACTCTTTTGAAACAGGGGAATAAACCGAGGTACCAAGAAGTTACCAAGCAAAGCAAAAGTATGGTGAAAGCCAGAATCTCACTTCTCTGGAGCTGCTTCAGACAATTCCCTCTGTCTTGTACAACTCCCCTATCAATCCCAGCAGTATGAGCACATGACAACTGCATTAATCCAACACAGAGCGGAAAGCCACTAGCTAAATCGGAAGAGCACACGGGGATGGAGCTGTCTCAGAGGATGGCTAACCTGAATCCACAGCTGTCCAAAAGAAAGGGAAGGACTATAGATATTCTTTCACTGGAACATAAACCTTCAAAAGGAACAATCTTCATACAGACAAATTTTGTACAAACACGGTGCTGTGTTGTTAGAAGTTCAGACAGTACAGTTTTTTCTAGACCCATGATGGGAAAAACATGTAGGCAATGAAACACAGTAGATCTTGAAATTTTTCTGTTACGTGACCTAAGTACTCTAATTATTAATTTTAAAAAAGGCAAAAGATAGCATCTATTCCTGGATGAACTACGATAAATATACATGAATGTACATGTATATAAACACAACCCATTCCTGCCTTCTGTCTTTAGACAAGGCTAGAACACAACTTTTTGAAAAAGAAAAGCGACAGGTTTTTCTCCCAGGGAAAAGCGGCATATCATTTTGCTTTGTGAAGTGCCAGGTAACCACTGGAAAATCTCCCAAACCCAGATGTGTGTTTTATGAGACAATTCCAGCATAAAGAAAATTGCATACATACTGGATAGTCTTTTTTTTTTAAAGTTGAATCACTACAATAACTACGATTTTGTTCCAGATATTTCGTTTCCACTGTATTTCACCTTTCCTGGTTCTGAAACAACCAGCTTTTTATTGAGTGGGGTGTGGGGGACAAGAGCACACACACACAGAGTTAATTTTTATCTGGGAGAAACCAATATTGTGCAACCCTATGAGGGTACGAGCAGGCCATCTGCACTATTTTATCTTTCTCCTCAATACCCGACGAATTCTTACCCACCCCGAGAGATAACTTGCACAGCAAAAATTACTGCTCACTTGGGCAATACGCCACAACTTTCCTGTGAGCTGCACGTATGTCAGAAATACTGCAGGTGCTGTTTGTCTTTCCTTCCCTCCAGCTGACTTCCCTCCTTTCTGCAGAACAGATCTATTTTACCCTTTTCCCCGTTTACATTAAAATCCTGCTTGCAGCCCTAAACAAGGACTTCTCTCTCCAGTCTGGATAAGCAGCACACTTCGCAGCCATTAATTAAACAACACTGGATGACAGTTACCCACCCGAGCCTTGCTGTCCTACCCCTGAAAATGGATTCTGTGAGTCCAGAGAAAAATGAAAGCCCTTAAGCTGCAAATTCAGTTCTGTTCCTCTGAACCTCTTGCTTGGTTTCCACAACAGACCTTTGACCATTCTTAGATGTTGATGTTGCCACTATGGGTCCTGTCCTGTAAATTACTGAGATCTTCTAAGGTGCAACATGCATTCATCTCATCATAAAATCAAACAGGAGTTCAGGATACACTGTACTGTAGAAAACTGAGACGTTTGCAGCAAAATTACTCTCTCTGATGTGAGTGGATTTTGGGGAACACTGGGTACATTCCAAAAACTGATGTTAATTGATCTCTGTTTGACTTTAAGACTGTAAAATAAAGCAAAAGTGTATGAAGCTTCTTCCCTGGGACTGCATATTGGCCTTGGGGTGCTTCAGACTTGTTTATGAGTCAGTCAGTAAAAAGTTCTCTGTAATAGTTGGAGCAAGAATCATGTTCTAACACTCTTACAAAGCAACAGCTGATTAAATGAACTGCCATAAAAAGAGGAAAACTACTCACAAACTCCTGAGCCACAGAAGTACTTGAGGGGAATGACTATGCAAAGCCCTGCGACCCAAGAAATGGGCATCAAAAATAGCCACTGCACATAATTTCTGCCATCTCGACAAGCAGAAGACTAACGTATCTTTCAAACACTTTTTCGTCATATATAAAAGTAGAATTCTAGACAAAATGGTATATGGGTCACATTTCTAGGAGCTCTCACTGAAGTGACAACCTCAGCCAAAAAAGAGCTGTCAAAAACCAGCCCTATTATTCTACCAAGAACCAATTATTCACATGCTGAGATGACAGCTAATTCCTAATGTACCAGTTTCTAAATGCAGTTTTTGCTGATCCTTGTTGTTAGCTCAGTGATGTTAAGAACTAACTCTGCTACTGAGGTGCCAGTAAAAAGAACCAAGTTCCTCCATTTCGTCTGCAGGTTTAAACTCCCAAATAAAACGGTACCCTACACAAACCTCTGCTTTGAGCAGTGGGAAATGGCCATCTGACTGCAGTTTAACTCCCACGTGACATTGGCTACAGACTCCTCATAGCTGAGGACTACCCTGTGGAGTAAGTTCACATCAGGAAAAGCCATCTGAGCATGTCTGCAAGTGCTTTACTCTCAGGGGAACCACCACACTGCCACAGTGCTGCCTGCTGTCTCTGCAAGGTGGTGGGGCTGACCTGCAACCAGGACCTTGCGTGGCTTGGGCTAGTGAAAAATGCTGATGGAAAGCTGAGTTTGGCAGAGTCAAAAGGGTTTTTGAAGTCACCTGTATGCTTAGCATATCAGAAAAGCATAGGAGTACTTACCTACAAAGTTCACTGTACTGTCAACTTCATTTTTTATACTGGAGGACAGGAAATAGTCAGAAGTGACATCATTTAGCCCATTAATCCCAAAAGATGATTCAACTGGCTCTTGCTAGAATGAAAACAGTACAGTTGGGTCAGGTTTGATTTATTTTAGGAGCCTGGACACAGTTCATCTCTTTGTTCTGAGATGGTAATAAATCATATCGCTTCTGCCTGCCATATACCCCCTGCTCTCTGCTAGACACGGTCTTAGAATGAATATTTTGGTTCTCTGAGAAGAAGCCAGAGTCTACTCCATTTCCAAATCTGCTTTGAAATGAAAGCTATTTTTAATTTTCAGATTTAGAGTGAACCTTCAGAGAGCAAGAAATTAGTGTGCTATTTACTACAAGAGATTAACATTTGGAACAAACAAGGAAGAAACATTGCTTTAAGACGGTACTCTATTTAATATTCATCCTCCTTCCCTTCCAAACATGCTCTATCTCTTAGTGCTCTCTGAAAGGAAGCCTTAGCTTCTGTACAGCAATTACTAAATTCTAGCCTTAATTTTTCTCTGCAGCAAGCCTGAAAGCAAATCAAAGTGTTTACACTAAATACAGCCTTTTAGATCACATCATAAACATTACCACAGGGCAATAGCGTTGGAAAAACACCACCTGTTCTACATAGACTGAGCTTTCCACAAGATGCATCTCTGTAGGTCTGGTACACTCAAGTGGGAATCTTAAAAACTCCCTTCAGAATAGACACCAAAAAGTTTAATTCCATAAACTCAGGATTTCTTTAAAAAGCTATGAACACATTCAAAGGATTATCTACAGGTCCAACCTCCTCCCTGGTATTGGCTCCCTTACGGGGTTATCAGTTACAAAGTCTAAAGTCTTCTGCTCTTACTCTGGGCTGGCCGTGCCAGCCCTGCAAGGGAAGTTCTACCTCGCTGCAGACCCAGAGACACCCACAGAGAGGTGCAGAGCTGCCAGTTGGATCTGATGCCACACCATGCTCATTGTCACTGCTCTAAAGCATTTCGGCAAGGGCAGGGCAAAGGTGAGCCTCAAGACTTGTGGTGCCAGCCCTTCACAGTACTAACCATATGAACTGTTATCACGGGGACAAAAAAATGGGGATAGTGTGACAGGTCTTTCCTGGATGCCACATGCTGTGACTGTGATCCACTCAAAAAGATCTGTCACTCCGACACAAGTCTGCACCTTCCCAGCCATTAAGTAAGGCAAACACGTACCCTGTTCCCAAGGCCCCTCTGCACATCAGAAGGGTGCAAAGTTAGTGATAATGGCGACTAGGTCTTTTATGAGCTGCACTGGTTGTGTCGACCCACAGGTCAAAGACCTGGAGAGCCGGAAAAGATAAAATTAGCTGCTATTGATCCACTGAGGATTACAACTGCAGAGACAGGTTATGGCTGCACACTGGAGACCTGAACCTCTGGTGTGCAATGCCCCAGCAAACACAACAGCCCCCATGGGAACGCTGCGCACGCAGCACCTTGCTCAGCTTTAGTGAGGCTTGGTTACAGAGAAGTTTATTTAGTAGCCCCTTTCGAGCTACAGAAACATATATGCATCTTGGAACTTGGGTGATGGTGCCAGATCCACAAAGGGACTTGGACACTGGCACAGTTGGTGTTAAATCACCTAAATTTTCAGTGCCCAGACCTCTAGCCTAAGTCTAATGTGCATCTAAATGCACGATGAAAGGCGTCACTTAGATTTAAAAAATGTCTCAACGGGGAGCTGCATGCATAGTCAAAAGGATACATCCAGGATAAGGCAGAAATTAAGCCTCAGGCAGGCAGTTCAGACCTTTGTTTCAAAGGAAAGAGCCTATTTTTATCTGGGCTACTCAGACACTTTCAGCTTCTTCCCATTGCTGAGAATTCATTTTTTAATGGAAAGACCTCGTTTGCCCAAAAGTCCAGTGGTAGGAGACCTATCTGCGAGATGAGAGACCTGCTCACAGCCCCGCCTTACCTAACACGGAGCAGGGATTTGATAAGGCCCAGGTCTCTCACATCCATGGGGACAAGCAGTGAGTGCCCTGAGCACTCTGCTCAAGCTCAGCAAGGTCTGGCAGGGCTCTTCACCCCCACCAGCAGTTGCTGTGGGTGCCCACAGGGTCCGGCAGTGGCAACAGCGGGGAGTTCAATGTGAGACTCTTGCTATGCTGAAGTCCCTTCGCAGATCTGCACTCAGATTCTCAGCTTCTCCCTCTGCTGATACTACCCCACTGCAGTTACGAGGCAGATCGTGCAGCAGCCTCCCACTCACCTCCACTGAAGAGAGGTTTTCAGGGTAACTGCAAGGCGTTCAATGCAAAACACGCAACTTGGATCTTGGGAATTCACATCACCGAGCAAAGCAATTATAAGCAGCTTTCAATGCTCAGAAATGTGCATTCGCATTAATTCACCCACCACCCTTCTCCGCTATTACAGCCTTCAACATTCAATAGTCAGTCTCACAGTAGCTGAGTGTGGAAGGAGCATCTATTTTAAAATCCAGGCATATCTGGAGGCCAGCTTGTGTATGCATTTGTCAGAATAAGGGGGAACAAACAGGAATACTACCTGGCCCCAGCTCAAAGCCTGCAAGAGCTAAGTGGCCATACCATAGTTGGTGGCTGGTGAGCTGTATGCTTATAGTAGGTATCGCTGGTAGGTGTATGTGCTGGAGGCACGGCCAACTCAGCTCACTGCTCCTGCATCGCCTGGCCTAAAGCTCCTGTGCAGCTCAGGGCAACTGAGCTGGAGGAAAGTGCTCCCAAAAGCTGCGAGCATCGCCCCACTGGCACCTGCTCCCAGGCATAACGCCCCATGTACTAATCTGCCAGGCATCACTGGGACTCCCTCAGCAACGACTATTTGTGAGACTAATCTTAATGGAGAGGACGAGATTGTTCAAGCACCTCTACAGCTTTTCAGGCATTTAATATTTTGACTAAAAGAAAGATTATGAAGGAGGGGAATGGCAAAGTGCTGCTGCCGGCTTTGGCAGGCATCACACGCTGCTCTGCTCTGACCAAAGGAGTTTACTGGCTCCCTCTGAACACAGGCTACCATCAGAGTCACGTTACAACAAGCACATGTGGCTGCGTAATCCAGATAGGATGGTTAAAAAGTGGTTCAAGACAATTTAAAAATCATAGTATTCTGACATGTAACTCCACAAGTCACAACCGCCTGGACAGTGTCTGCGTTCCAAACCCGATTCCAATGGAGGAGTTTTTCCAGGCCTCCGGGTTCACCTGGGCCAGAGCATCTCCTGGCCAGCAGGTGCAGAACCTGCGCCCAGGCGTGGGTGGCACAGCCCTTCACAGGCGAGCAGCAGGGGACCGAGCTGCCCTTCTGCTGCAGACACGGCTGCTACATGCAACCCAAGAACACCAAGAACACCAACTTTACTGAAGGCTGAAAGTCTGAAACCTTTGTGATTTGCTTTTTGAAAAAATCGAAGGTGGACCAAATCCTGCCAGTGTGTAATACTGACCACCTTGTAGAGGCGCTCAGCAGAAGCGCGAAAGCTAGGAAACACCATGCTTTGTAGGAAAAGCTAACATCAGTCTGGGTCCACGCTCTGAACGAACAAGCAGAAATCTTAGGCAGTGACTGAGGAGCTTTACTAACTGACAAAACGTGAGCAGAAGGTGCAGCTCTGACAGAACTTCTCCCCCTTGCCTAAACAAAAATGAATTTCCCATGCCTTATGCACAGAAATTAATTGCTCCAAAAGGTAGCTCTATTGTTCAGAAGCATTCCTTCCATAATTACTGTATTTCTACTTCCACAGACAAACAAATGGCAAATGTATTGCCGAGGCTGCCAGTTTTCCAACCTCCAGGCGTTGTAACACAAGGGCTGTGTCGACTGATGACGTCAGTCACGGCTCTAACAGCCTTCACGTTTTTAAAAAAAAAAAACCCAAACATCCCATTAACTGTAGCTACTTAACCAAACCACAAGCATGAGAGATTTGCAAATATCCACCACAATATACTATTGGGGCTATTAAAAAAATTTGCAATAGATTGTTTTCACAAGCTCTTGCACTATTGAACAGCCACTTCTTACCTTAATTTGTTTGAATTTGTCATCCTTCTCGGACTTCGTTTTTTTTCCTGCAACAACAGAAGGAAGATTTCTTAAAGTCCTGTGTGCCATGAGTTATCCTTCACACTTTCTATATTCACCAACAAATAGCCCCAAAACGTGCCTCAAAATGGCAGCACCTCCTAGGAAAGGGAGAACACATTTTGCTTAATTTTAAACCACCCTTAAGGCCTGGGCAGTCAAAAATTCACCTTGAACATTCTGGCTTTGTGTTTTGTTTTTAAAAGGGCTACAAAAAAGAACCATGATGGGAGCGAGGAAAGCAACCGCAGTCAAAAAAGCAAGGTGAAAAATCTGGAAGAGTGACAAACTAAGCAACAAGGCCTGTTAAAAAAAGAAGGAAGGGGGAGAAAAATACTCTTAAAGGGGGAAAAATAAATTAAAATATATGTCACGTTTGTGACACTCTCACTGTAGCTATAGGAAAAGGGAGATTGTTTGTTGATTTAACGTGAAAAGAGATCACAATAAACTTCAACAAATATTTTTGTAAATAGTTGCAACCTGGTGGGGGGAGGGAATATATATTATAATTCATGCAAAAGTGGTGTATGCAATCATGCTGGACTTGAGAATCCAGAAAACCACACAGCATATGACCCTCACAAAATGTCATGTGCCTTGGCAGACCCCAGTGTTGCTGCCCCTGCTCTGACCTGACGAGACCCTGATGTAGAAGTTCAGACTTGCTGGTGCAAGCTCAGCTCTACCCCACTGTTTGCACAGACGTGTCCCAGGAATTTCTTCCATCTCTACAAGATAGCACTGAGAATTAGAAATGTTTGCAGCCAAATTCTTTTGCTCTCACTCACATATACATTTAGCCACATGCCACGTAGGAAGGGCATGTAAGAATATATACAGGGCCCAAAATATGTCAGAATTTTATAGTAACTGGACTTGCTGAAGAATCCTCTTGTACTACAGCCCCCATCTCCAGAATCTCAGCTTTCACGATGAACTTTTCTAGTTCTTACAGCTATAAGAGGAATCTACCACAATGGGACAGGTTATGGTTCAGGGAAATATGCCTGAACATACGAAATACACCATTGACAAGAGACTGGAAACAGTTTCAAAGTAAATGTTCTACCTTTTGCAGATTGATCTCCCTTTCATAGTATGATTCTGCCCCAAAAATGCCGGAGTTCATAATTTCCAGTCACACTGACCTTAAACTGAAGATGTGCTGTTCACTTCTCAATTTAAGAAAATAGCAAACTGAGATACAGGTGAACTGAATTGGATTTTAGAGGAACACCGTGCATTTGGTTTTCAGGTTATCTTTTCATCCCAAAATTCTAGACACCAGAGGATACCAGAGGACTAAGGAAGCCATCGTTCTACTCCATAAACCAGTAATGAAGCCATAAGGAAGCCAATGAGCCATAAAGAAACCAATATTTCTACTCCATAAGAAACCAAATACTCATGAGATTGACCTGGTGGTTAGGTCCTCTCCTGTCAGGTGGGAGACCTGATCCCTAAATTTGGGGATTCAAACATAGTTTCCCATTTCACTATTATCATGCTGTGGGGGCTGTTTTTTCATGGCCTAGTATAGCTACATAACTAAGTGGTTTCACGGTTTAATGTTCTGAGCAGAGAGTGTACTGCTCCCACTCAGTTCAACAGAGCACCAGTTTATTTCTACCCTTGCTTGAAAAAAGATATCAAAATGTCTGCCACCGTATTCTGAATAAGTCCTACTGAGTTAAATGCGTTGACCTCTAATATCCCCCTCATCATCTTCCTTGACTGAAGGAGACCTGGGACTAGCATCTGAACACAACTCCATTGGCTTTAACAGAACTAACACAATTTACACGCGTCACCAGCTTGGGGGTATCACATCTCATTGATCCTCTCTCCAAGTGGCTTGTTCTCTTAACTGAATGCTTAACTGAATGTAGCCCATTTTTCATACAGCTGTTCCTAAGTTCTGGGGAACATCTGGATAAAAACGTCCAGCTTCACAGTAGAAGTAGAACCGGCACATTTTGTGGGCCCCAAAATAATAACAATGCCCGAAACACCATTTTCATGTTAGCAAGCTCTCTCCTCTACCTTTTTTGGAAGGTCTTTCAGATAACGGCAGCATCCGGTACACCCTGAAGGCATTGTTTCCTTTCTTTATACTTTTGTCCTTCACTTCTTCTATGTCAGGCAGGGAGTTCATAGCACAACGGAAGTTTGCCTTCCACGTCTTTGGATCGGGTTTATCTACTCCTGACTGGTATTTTCCTAAGCAAGAAAAGAAAGTTAGGCACACACGACACGCAACTGAAAACCTAAGGCAAATTAATAACAGTGTAGGTTAACTTCAAGGTATCAGCCTTCAGTTCCCATGACAAGCATTCAAACAATAGCTGAGGTTGCAAGAGAGTGTTGTGATCTCATTCCCATGCACGTTTCTAGAACACATGATGAACAGTTTCTGCTCAAGAAGGACCCAGGGCACTGCAGATCAGATGTGACTCCACAACAATGTGGAAAAGCTTGCACAGCATTTACCTTTATTATGTCTGGCTCAAATCCATAGAAAGGCATAAAAAGCCTAAGGGCCCAAGTCTACAAAGTGCTGAGTGTGCTCTGCTCCCGATAATGTTGAACCCAATCTTGTTAACATTTAAATCAATCAAGTTTTACTGTGTTCTTCAATGCAAATGAGTTATGGCGCTTCAATAAAGCTGGAGAGTATCACAGGCCTTGAAAAAAGCACTTAGTCTCCCAAAATCTAGAAACTTAAATTCACTCTTTGTGTTAGTAAAAGCAAAGACAAGAAAGAAGGAAAATATAACTTTAAAAGGGAAAACAATGTGAAAATCTGTCCGGCAGAAAGAGAGTTCCAATACCTGTGTGAATTGCCCAGTTTCTAAATAAGGGAGCATCTTTTTCAACATCCCACCCATGTCTTGCGGCATGCATCCAGGGAATCTGAAAAATCTTCTTCTCCTGGAAGGGAAAACAAACAGGAAATGCCAACACTGATTGGCTTGAGGGATCTTCTGATGACTTTAAGTCACTTTTTTAAAAGCACGGTTCCAGCATCCGCAAGTGTTTTGCTTCCTTCTAACCCAGTGCCGCTGTCACTGAACTCAATAGGAAAAATTCCACTGGCATCACTGAAAGCAGAATACAGCCCTAAGTATATGAAATACTCAGAAGCCCCTTCACGGACGATGAGCGTGGCAGCTTTCCAAGCTGACACATGGATAAAACACGCAGTGCTACACATTTCTAAACATTCAAATGAAGGCTAGCTTTGGCAGCACAGACACTTTTATGATTAGAAAAATTAGATATGAAACTAAACAACCACAGGAACTGAGCAAATGCAAGGGATTTAGAATTCAGCCAGTAAAACACTAGCATGGTGAAGGAAAGGGATCTCTCAAATTTATACGCCAAGCAAATGGACATATGAATATATCAACTGTAGACATCTCTCCAGTGGGGATAAAAAATACAAGCTACCCATGTGAAGGGTATCTTAGGCCAAAGAGAAGCGCATTCAAAGCAATCCAAAGGAAGGTGCTTCTTAAATTTTTTTTAACACACAACATGTAGTTAAACCAGGGCATGCCTTATGTGGTGGAAGTATAAACTGATTCCCAAAAGGATCAGAAAAACTCATGGAAGATATTATACTGGTGACTATTAAAGATGATTGTTTTGGGATGCAGCTCCAGCTCTGGGAGCCCAATGGCTTTCAGAGCTTGAACAGCATGTTTCCTATACTCCTTCCACAACCACTTAGCACACAGGATACTGGGCCAGATGGATGCTGGGTCAGATGTGTTTTTATGTCATACAACACGGGAATGAATTCCTATGTGCTGACCTACAGGGCTGCTTCAGAACTCTTCATGCTCATTTCTGCAAAGCCATACAAAAGGAGTTTGTTCCACAACACTTGTTTTTTCTCCCCTATTGGGGGGAATACATCTTATCTGGCTTCACATGCAGACATCTTGTGCTATAAACACTGCCACTACAGGTTTAGATCCACTTCTCAGTCTGTGAAGAGAAAAGCAGTTCCAGGGCAAAATGCACCCTCCTCCTGAGGTGGCCACCAGAGCTACGCCAACTGAACTGCACCCTAAAAGAGCCTATTCCTCTCCATTGACTATAAACAACTCTAGACAGGCAACTCTCATTTAAATGACTGCATTGTAGATGTCTGTGGTCAGGTGAGATGAATCCTTTGCCCTTTCCCCTTCCTCCAACAACCACTTTTCTTCCTTGTCTGTCTGGTTAATATTTCACTAATGTCAAGGTTAGGTTTATTTCCCTTCCTTTCCATGTGATCTTTTCTTTTTTGAGCCTGCGTTTTGTATCGTCCTTCAACTCTTGTCTTCAATCCTCTCTCTCATTTACATTCACTTGTTCGGAATTGCATTCTTCCCTTCTCACTTGGCTTCGTCTTTTCTTTAATTTGATGAAAGCACAGATTTAACACATTCCTCATTCCCCTTCAAGCCCTCACACTCTCATTCTTCCTCTTAATCTATTCCCATCCCTTCTCTCATGTTTCTTTTGCCTCCTTACTCTTCCCCCTCTATGTAGTTAAATCATCCTACAGAGGTGCTCTCCTCTTTCCCCAAGTAGAAGTAGTCTAAAGAAAGCCTCAACCCCACTATCCTGTGGTCCACAGCACTACTGTATTCATCAGAGTTAGAATAAGCTTCCTTGCCTTTACTCTCCCATAATGAACATGGAAAAAAATTCATACTTCCATGGAAAACAATTTCTATCAACAAGAATTTTAAGAATTGACCAGATTAAAAAGTCTACTCATGCTTGGTGATGGGGAGAGGTTTGAACAATGCTACACAGTGCTATGGAGGTTATACTATGGATTTCATATTCTGTGTGATAATTCAAAAAGTTCTATAGGAACTAGCAGACTGAACAAGACTCCAGACATAGCATCCTGTCATCATCAACCGTACTCACTGCTTCAAAGGAAAGTGCCAGGACACTCTCAACAGCAGTCTAAGTGTTCATTACAGTGTTTCTGTTCATTACAGAAAGTTCTTCCCAATCCCAGATGTCCTGAGCACACAGACTTATAGCAAATTATAATACAAATAACAAAATCACAGAAACCACATGTATTCTAATTTTATAATACACATATAATTTTACATACCTATATAGAAACTACAGATTTTCTCATCAACTATCAAGTATCTAATCTTCTCTGAAATGCCGCAAGATTGCTGGCTGCAGCAATACCATGTGGTTGTGTGTTCTGCTCTAGTTTACCTAGATGCTTTCTATTTAAATACTAATTTTTGATTTCACACATTATCAAACATTTACCTATAACCTTCTTCAGTCGATGCTTCATAATAATGACCTTAATAGGAAAAGGCTCATCAGTGCTTTCTTCTAGACCTGGAAAACCACGTGCTGTCTGATACAGCACTCCATCACTGGACATTTGTGTAGGAGTCTTGTGCTTCTATTAAAAAATTAGCCTCACCTAAAGTCAAAAGCACAACCCACAAAACTTTTGCAGCATAACAGGAATTGCTACCAAACTCCAGTGGGGACATCAAAAGGGAAAAGGTGTCACATTCTTAGAAATAGGCAGGAAGAGGAAAATAGTATCGAATGCTTGCAAGCCTAGTGTTGCAAAATGCTCCAAGCAGGTGAATGAGCATGAGATCACATAGTAGCCAGAAAGTCATAGGACAAATTCTAAATAGCAGCATCCATCTGGAGGGTAATACTCCAAGCATCCATCAAAGCAGCAGGTTGCCTCTCGACTCCTGTTACAGCTACTCTGAATGTTTCCACTCTAATTTCCTTTTCCAGATCCATGAGGGACACTGACCTCTCATTATCCCCCTCCTCACACCACCTCTGCCCTCTACTGAACTATGTAATTTCCTTCACACCTCCCAGTTTTGTCTCTTTGGGAAGGTAAAGAAATTCCCTTCCTCCCTCATGCCATTCAGCAGGATAATATTTTCACCAGGGAGGTACACAAATATTTATTTTTTAAGCCCTATAGAGAAGGGTCTGTTCTGGAGAGGAACACAAAGCAGGAGGTATAATGTGATCAACTGACAGTAGGGGAAGGAATTAGGTAAGTCAGCTGCACCTGATTCGTCATTTTTAACTGAGAGAGGTTTAATTCCTTTCTCAGTCCGGAAAAGTTCCCCAAGAAGAGACAGTCAATGACAAACCCTGAATGGTAATTGTTTCTTTAGTATTTAAATCTTATTTCCTTAAAAGCTGCACACACACACGAGTGCCATTCTCTTGCTAATCTGACCCACCTTCTTTTCTGTACTGTGAACTGTCCTTTGCCAAACTCTGATTAAAATATACAAATCCCAAAATCCTACAGCCTCCAGAGTCAATTCTGTGGGTACAGAACGGGCTATGATACATGACACTGTATCATTGATTCCATGCATGGCTTTGTTTATGGTCAGGATTTACAATAAAAATAGAAACATTTTTGGTTTAATGATTCATTGTTGGAATGAATGTTTAAACATTTTTAAACAGAAATGCTCAGAAGTGCAATTAGCTTGTTGAGCACAATAAAGGCAACCCAGAATGATGCCAGATCAGAGGGCAGAAGTGGGAAATCAGAGTTTAATAAACCTCAAGGCAGGCCATTTAGCCTGGTATCCTCTTTCTGGTAGGAGCCAGGGCTTTGTTTTAGAAAAAAAAAACATTTCAAAATACTTTATTTGTGAGACAAGCTTTGGTCAATATAGAATATGCTAAGTAAGGACACAATCTCCTACTGACTCTTGCATGCAAATAGTTTATGCCAGAAGCACAAGGCAGAAACCACTCTAACAACACGATCAGACGGCTGCAAACATTAAACAATACGACGTGCCTTGCAAACTGCCTTTATGGGCTGGTGGGCTGAACTTGGAAGAATGAAGCCCTTAGCACAGTGGCAGTGTTTTCACAGTGCAGAGCAAAGGAGGCAAGTACCTCCTTCCTGGGGTGTACCAAAAAAGGTCATGTGAACATAACCTACAGATGACAACATTCTATTTAAAAGTAATATGCTCACATCTGAAATACTGTGCCCTACTAAGTGCAGAGAAATTACTTCAGGATTGGGCAGGAATGCCCAGCAAAGGACAGCAGAGATGGACTGTCAGCAGGAGAGACCTGCCACCGAAGTAGAGATACTCAAGGAGAAGAATCCATAGGGACCTGAACGTGGGACTCAAAGACAACAGTAAAAACTGGTCTCTTCCTCCTCTTCAGTTGTGACCCCGTTATGCAAGAACAAGGACCTACTCAAATTCACAGGGCAGCTAACTAGGGAATGGATAAAGCAATATTTATTTACCCAGCCACAGCATGTGAGAGTCACTGATGCAGGAAGTTCCTGAGAAACAAAATTCGTAGCTGAAATTTAAAGGGCTCCTGATAATTTCATAGTCACGAGCATTTCTAGCTTTGAAAGCTGAAATAAAAAGCAGTAATCTTAATTGCCATTCTTCAGCTCTAAAAATGAACACCTGAGCACCACAACTACTACTACAGGGAGGATACCAGACTAACTGGGTTAGTGTCTTAACCAGAGTGGCAGCTCTGATGTTTCTGCACCTGATTTTGTGCATTTCCACCCATTTTGATAATTAGGTAGCCTCCGTAGCCAAAACTGCTTCACGCTTTTCAGTGCGGTGAATTACTCTCCGGCATACCGCAGAACGCATGCAATATTTCCAGGGTTTATTACTGTTCAAAGTCTCAAATACACTCCTTGGTTTTATTAAGCCAATTAAAAAAAATTCAAATTGGGCACTGACATTTTGGAGCCCACGCTTGTCCTCTCAATGTGTCTAGAGCTCTCAGCAAGAGCTCAGGACCAGGAATATCAGGTTTGGGTCTGGCAGGGGAAAAGTTACCCTGTTTTCTCCCAGGTTGAGAAGTATCAGACAAGTCACACAAGTCTGAAACAGGAGATCGTTGCTTCAACCCAAAGTCTAACACAGAATATAGCCTTCCACCTCAGGAGAGCATTTTGTTCACATCCCTCTGATGCTACTTGGTGAGCAATCTGTTCCCAGCTTAAAAAAAAAAAAACAACTAGCGGAGTCTCCAGAAGCACTCGCTCCAACAACAGAGAGTTGGAAAATGCTTTCAAAGGAGCCACAAATCCACCAGGCCAAAGCAGGGCGCCTCAGATCTGGCAGGCGAGACCGGAGGAACAGGTTCAGCAGGAAGCATTCAGCTTTGCCCTTCCTCCCCATGTCAGCCCTTTGAAAACCAGGAATGAGCTGATTTACCTATCCAAACCTCAGGCGCTGCCATAAAGTCCCTCTTCAGCACACATACACACGTGTGTGCATGCACCCCCCTTACCTTATTTAGCCATTTCAGCCCCGGTATCCTGTTAGAGTTGATTTGCTCTTCCAGCCAGGGGCGCATCCGCATCCTTTCGACAGGCATTGTCACCCACCCGGGAAGGAGCTGCAGGGAACAAGGGACAAGGTTACTTGTTTTCCAGCAGAACTCCCAGGTAGCTCCCCCATCTCTGCACGGTACAGACTTATTAAAGCTTTGCAGGCATCGAACAATTATAATAGTGACTTTGGATCTGTGCGGGAGCCTCCTCTAAGAGCAACTGAGATGATAAAGCCTTCCCTATGGCAGAAAACAGTCTTCTGGTACAGCTGGATTAGGAAAACCTTCACCTGAAGAAGACACATCATATTGGCAAAAGCTGGTCTGCTGATACAGGCGGGATACCAGAGGCCGCAAAGAAAAACAATTACGCTCCTGGAGACCTCTTTCTGGCCCACGTACCTGCATCTGCACAAGACCTTTTTTTGCCAAGAAAAAAAATGTAACCAAAAAAATTCACATACAGGAGGCATCACTGTACCAGCTAAAATGATGCACCTGCTAATGAGAGTGCTTTCAAATGGCTGTTTCTGTCCCATAAACTTGACCAAAATTATGAAAAACACATTTTACATCACAGCAATTTATCAGACCACTTTGGTTCTCGCTGAGTAGTTTGACTCCCTCCCTCCAGCTTTCTCTGATCAACCCAGTCACTGATTTTTTAGCTGTTATTTCACATTTTCATACTGCTTAGCTAGGAAGTGAGTGCTTTACAGCCCCCTCAGCTGCACCACGCCACATTATATTGTTAAGACTCAAACTGACTTCTTTTTTTTCCTCTCTCTCTCTCTCTCACACACACACGTGACCCTGATGCCACTTCCCTGTTTAGAGCTGTAAATTATTGACATAAGAGTCCAAAGTCTTGAACCCGAGGCAGAAAATTTTAAAAACATTAACCTATCTCAGGCACTGCTCTGAAAGCACCAACCAGCACTAGATGCAGATTAAAGCACCGCACTAAACTCCTGTTAAGCAGCCTGCAACCCATCATTTCCATGTTCAAGTACTTGCATTTAGGCTGCTTCTTCTCTCCCCCTCTGCACCAGGCTCAGCTCCTTCCTCTCTCCTTTGTTCTTCACATCTGTGTTCTCTGCATCATTCTTCTCTGCTCCGCTATTCTTGTCACCTTTGATCTTAAAAAAAAAAAAAAAAAAAAAAAAGAAAAAAAAATGAGTAGGCCACGTATTTGAAAGCACACAGCAATGACACAAATGTAAATGGGTTTGTTCTTGCTTCCTATGGGAGTACAGGCATCAGACAGACTAACAATTAGGCAGTACCAAGCCCACACCCAGCACAAGAGGAAGAAAAACGTTCAAAGTTTCCTCTCATTGCTCTGAGGACATGTATTTCCTGAAACTATAAGGAATTAAAACCTGAGTGCAACAATAAGGCTCTTTGATGTGTTCAGAGAACTTACCAGCAGCCATGCTCACACTAATCTCTTAGCAAACATATTGGCACTTTATTTACTACCGTGTGGAGCTGCTCACTTGCACTTCAGCCACAGCCTTTTCCAGTAACTACAAATTTCTAAAATAGCTCAGAAAATGGTTGCAACTGCTCAGCTCCCTTTCAGGTTCAAGTCAGACATAAAAAAACCAGCCAACCCCAGAACCCGACAGCAGCCGAGCCCTTGTGCAAATCCCCTCTCTGTGCAAGAGGGAAGCTGTTTTCTGGGCGAGGGCAACGCGGGTGCAGCTTTTTTGGCCCCCAGGATGGTGGCGAGCAGCCGGCCATGCCGCTGTAGCCCCCTCCACTTGGCACCAATGATCCTCATCCAGGTTGCAGAGTCTGTGAGATCTGTACCATCTTCCCCGACTACACGTTGGGTCAAAGCTGAAAAATGCAAATGGCAATGTACTAAAAACGTGAGCAAATTTTTATTCGTCTGTCAAGGAAGAAACAAGTAGATGCAACGATCATCTCAGATGCATTTCTTTGTAAGATATCTTTAACTATGCATGCACTTTGAGACAATTCCTGGAAACACTGTGCATCATCTTCAGCATTCAATATATGAGTGCTCCCATTCAGCAGTGGGACTCATCTTCTGGGTAATAAGCCCCTAAGACAAACTTCAAGCCTATCTGAATGAACAAATTAGACAGAAGGCAAAAAAGTCATCTTGAAGGCAGCAGCAACGAATCCCACTTGGGACAGGCAACGTAGAAAAAACAGAAGCTGCCTTTGTGCAAAAGCAACACATTTCAGGAGAAAGCTGCCAACATTGCTACTACAAGGAAGCCAGTCTTGCCCAAAACGGCATGGTCAAGCGAGTCGTCTCTTCCCTCCCACATCCCTGGGGGCTTCCCCAGCTGCTCCCCCGCAGATGCTGTGGTGCTCATCTCATTTTTGGCACCCTGGGACTCCTCTGGGATTAGCACCTGCAGCTGTCAGCGCACACCTTCCCATTCATCACCCACACCAAGGCAAATTAATCCAAGGTAATCAGAAAAGAGGTTTGGCTTGTGAGAAGGGAGGAGTGGCTCCCAAGATCTGTTTATCTGAAAGTAAAACCAAACCCAGCTAAAAATAACCCGCAATGATGTCCAGCTGGAGGGAATGGTGGGCATCTTCTGGGGGAATGCCTTTCACAGAGGGGCAAGCACAGCATGCTTCTGCTCATCAAAATGCAGCTTGTGCTCCTCTAAGAGCACATGCTGCTGAAAATAAAGCCTGATGTCTTCAGAAGACACCCCCAGACCTGTCTGCCTCAGGACAGCACTGACCACAA
The DNA here is from genome assembly GCF_018139145.2 of Gymnogyps californianus. Classification (NCBI taxonomy): domain Eukaryota; kingdom Metazoa; phylum Chordata; class Aves; order Accipitriformes; family Cathartidae; genus Gymnogyps; species Gymnogyps californianus. Next base: position 36,866,518 of record NC_059474.1, on the reverse strand, counting down.
CGGTGCTAAAATGTAGTGGGGTTTTTGGCAGTTGCACGTCAACAACATCCTTGTGATGAAAATACCAAGTCAACTCTACCGAGTAATTGCCTATGGGAAATGAAGGTGCCACATCTCGCCTCCAGAGCTGTCAAATGCATGATTTATTTGTACAGAAAGAAACATCAACTTCTGCAGTGCCTTAGAAGTAGCCGCTGTCTGTCCCTGAGCGGGGTTAATGGGTGCACTTGGAAATCTTATTCTGATGGCTCCCGGTGTGAGAACCTGAAGTCCATCCAGTGAGTAGCAGGACAATCACCTTCTGCCATTAAGAGTCATTCAAGTTTGTAAAGACCTTTGAAATTCTCCAAAATAGGCAGCAAAGGCATGTAAAGTTTCAGGGGCCATCACCTAACATCAAGCCAGCTTCACTCCATCAGAATACATTAATTATAAAACAAACCTACAAAGCCAGAAACTAAGGTGAGCCATATAAAACAGCAGACACGCCAAGTTCCTTCACTCCAGCCTCTCTCCAGTGTTTACCCAGCAGAAAGGAAAAAGTAGAAACAGTCGATCCTTTTAAGGAGAACGAAACATAACGTTTATAATCTGAAGCAGGCTCTAAAACTGGGAGCACCTATGCACCTATCTCCCATTCCTGGTCAACGTTAATGTTGCACTTCCCTTGCACATTTACACGTAGAAGAAGCTACGTGCAGTTGTCTGTATTTTTTGTATCAGGACAAGTGGACTTCTACCAGTATCTTCAGAGCTGCCAAGGCATCCAGTTCCCACCAGCTTCACCATCACTGTGAGCTCCTGAGCCGTGGGTACCTATCCACTGGCCTAAGCAAACCTCTCCAGAAGTCTGGTTACCTTTGCCAGCCTGAACCTTCACACTCAGGTTAACTGGGAGAAAAACGGCTTAATGCCTGCCGTGGGTCACTTGGCACCATGTTCCTCCACCTTGGAGAGACCATGGATGGAGATGGCATGGGGAGAGGAGCGGAGCTGGCTGGGGCTGCAGGGGCAAAGAGCAGCTCCAGCTCCACCAGCAGCAAAGAAGCACCTCGCACTCCATCACTCTATCACCCCCACCCTTCAGTCCCATCCCAATTTTCTTGCACACTAACACCACTCTTTGCATAGGCAGCTTTGTGAACAAGACCAGGGAACTTACCGAGCTTACAAGCAACACCTCTTTCTGTAAGGCCTTTTTTGTCTGTTTGAACCTGGACCATGGCTCTCATCCTACTCAAAGACACACGTGACAGCGCAACCAAGTGGGGAGGGCACTCCGGCATGGGAGTGGAAAGGAGCAGCTGGGGAGGACAGGGAGGAAGCTCTTAATCCAAAACTGCTAATGAAGCTCCTGTGCTTTTAGACCACAGCTTCAAACTTGGACAGTACTGACCCCCAGCATCTCTTTGGGGAGAGCACGGGAAAATGCTTAACACTCCCAGAGACCCACGCTGGAGTCAAACTTTCTGGCATTACGTTGAAAGTAATTCCTGTTTATTTTTTCTTCTGGTTTATCACTGTCCCATGGTGGGGGAAGGGAAGAGTAATTGCCAAGAAACACAGTCAACTGCTTATGCAGATGGGACCTAAGAAACCATTTTTCTGCCCTACAAGAAAAGAGGAGCTCATTCAGACATGGAAGTAGGGCTACCTGCCGGGAATTCATTTTATGAACACTTGCCATTCTTAACAAGACAGCCAATCTTCAAGAACTACAATTTTTAACCATACCTCCTACAAACGTAATAAGGCTGGTAGCTCTGTGAATATCATTTCCCTTTTCTCACTCCATTTTTATCACCTGCTTCCTTCTTAAAGGGGGCCCTAGTCAGGGGTGGTTGCCTTTTCGGTGGTGGGAGCTTAAATGTATTGACGGACATTAAGACATCAATAAAATTATTCCTAAACAAGTGCCAAGCATGCGAGACACTAACCCCAACTCAACGGCATTCGCCTGGAGGGCCACTGGGAGCCTGCGAGGAGCCAAGACCCACGCAAGAAGCATGGCCCACAGATGCGCTGACGCCATAGTTTATGGAGGGATTATTTTGACCTTCTTTGAAGCTTTATTTACTGCACTATTCATGCTAGTCCTGCAGTCAGTTCAGCCTTTTTTTTGCAACTAGATACCGCAACAACATGGTGGAGGCTACCCCCCGACAAGCTATAAACTGTCCTAATCCTGCAGACGTGACTCGGAGGAAGAGTGCTGTGGAGGGCAGACAGCACAGGATCTGCTGAAGCCAGGGCTAGCATAACCCAGTTAGGAACACGGAAACCGGGAGGAGGCCAGTCAATAACACCGCTCCTGCTACTGCACGTTACACTTGAAAATGAGCTTTCTGCAAGGAAATCACACCAGCAGCCTGGGGTGAAGCATGCAAGCCACCTTCCTAAGACAGACACGGCTGAAAGAAGAGTCATAATGGCGTGGAAGTATGAGTGTAGCAACGTTTTTAGGAGCAGTCACACAAAGGGCATTGAGTAGGTAGCTGTCACCACAGCATCCTTAAGATGCAATAAACCATACTGAATTTCAGCTTTATACTTCTTCGCAAGATGTATTTTTCTAAGATTCTTTATGCAAGACTCTTCTGAAGGAAACTCACAGCATTCATTTATTTTTAAAGAGATATTAGAAAAATATTAGTTATTTTCAAGAGCTATTCATCTTTAAAGAGACATTAGAAAAGATGTAAGTGATGGTTGCAATCTATATATACATATAAATATTTTCACTCCATACTGTTCAAGAAAGAGCTTGTAGTCCTCCCTACTCTCTGCTAAAACATTCTAGTAAGTCTGACTTGTTTTTTCCCTGGCGGAGATAACACTTCTGCCATACAGAAACTGTAACCTTTGAGAATGAAGAGCTCTTCACTAGAATTACGGCAGCTGTAGACAGAAAGTGAAAGCAATGGTATGGCAGGCATTAAATCTGAGCAGTACAACATGTTCTCTTCCCTTCAGTTTCGCTCCCTCTGACAGCATCTGGATAACTGAAAAGGCACTAAGGTTATCCCAAAACCACAAGCTACTCTATGCCTATGGCTAGTTTTTTAAAAATATATTTCTATGGAAGCGAAAAAAAAAATCTGAAAAAGCAGTTCTTCTTTCCCCATTAGAAAGTACCCAGTTAAAAGATTTGCCAGTATATGGAAACATTATTAATGGTTGTGAGAAGGTAAGGCGGGATAAGATACTTGGAGGTGCATTTGTGAAGTAGGTTGCAGCCTTTCCCCAGAGCTGTGAAAAAACATCTGTTCCCCAGAGGACACGTGCAGAATATTGCATGGTATCTATTTCTCTTTTCTCTGCAAATACAGAACTGACAATATTTTTTTTAAAAAAGAGCTATCTTGTACTTGTGCTTTGCTGATAAACTTTTAAAGTATTCCCTTTGTTTCCTAACGCTGCTGCAGTTCAGAAAAGCATCAATCACCCTGTGTGACCAAACAGATATGCTGAAATGAGACCATACGCTAATTTTAGGATTCAGAGAACTGGGTTCTGTATTTGTCCCTGTGCCAAGACTGTTCCAGGATACAAGGAAACATGATCTTATTTTAAGGAACAGTACTTGGAGCAAAATTCTGCCCCTTGGTCACAGCTCAGACTCTGCCTTCATACAGAATTTTGCCTATAGGACCGCCTTTTTCAACTATTCCCCTGTGGATGCCCCTTTCAAAGGTAAGTACATGTTTAGCCATACATACTCTGAGCAAAGCCCTGCTTGGAAGTCAAACTCGTCAGAGGGATAGAGACTTTTCCTGGGTGAGAAAACCTGTTAGCCTCACCTGCTCAGAAATACTTCAGAAATGTGAGATTGACACTGAAATACAGACAACTGAACTGCACTTTACTCAGCTGCTCCAATTTCGGACACCTGAAATCCCCCTGCCCGCAGCCCATGGGGAGACAGACCTCTGCCCGGTGCATTTCCCATCTGCCATGAGGATAACGTGAATCTCACCACTGATGCTGCGGACGCAGAATTAACATGCCTTCTTTCTGATAACCCCAAATTATGCAAATACCCGTATCTTTTCTGGAACCAACACCAAAACATGTAATTAAAGTAGGATTAGTAAATGAGGAAAAGTGGGCATTGCCGTTCTCAGAGGTGCACGGGTTAAGGGTTCAAAATAAAATCCTGAAGCTCTTGGCGTTGAAAACAGATACGAAGCAAGAAAACACATAAAACCCTGTAAGAGACTTTCTGGATTCATGGATAGTTAGACAGCAAAACCTACCCTCTCTGGTCTTTTAATTGCATGTAATGGTGCCTCTTTGTTCCCTAAGAATACTGTGTCAGTGATGCCCTGTTGAACAGGGAGGGAGGGGGGAAACATCACAACTGCGCTGGCAGATTTGCTTATCACTAAGCTCCTCTTGCCTTGCGCTCCCTTAAAGCATACCCCATGGCCGACTGCTCCACAGACCCAGCTCCTGTGTTGGCTGTAACACTTGATCCACATTGTAGCAATGGCAGTATTTTTCCTGCTCTTTCCTAACACTTTGGTGGCAGCAGCAAAGACGCCATGAGCATGCTATATCCTTCCTGTCCATCACCAAGAAAAATAATTCATCACGGGCAGGAAAGGTGGTATCTTATTTGCTCAGGTGCCTGCAGGAAGGAGGAAACTCCATCAAGACAGGCCGGAAAGCCAAGAATTAGAGAGCAGGCAGGGTAGGAGGGTGCCGGTCCTGGGCAGACTGGTGTAAGGCACAGCCTGGCCATTAGGAAGAACCTGTACAGGCAACCAACAAGCAATACCTCACCTGCTTCCCTAGGTTCCCAAACCAAACATGGCAGGGCTATAACAGGACCATGGCTGGTAAGGGGAAAGCTCTGTGGGGTGGTGAAACACCTGGGAACCCAGGCTGCTGTGCGACGGATTCAAGCTAGCAACAGCTACCCAACTTCCCAAGCCTCTGCCTGCTTCGTAGGGACCAGGTTGTGCCCACCTCGGGCTGTAGGGAGGTGCCAGGTAGACGGAGGAGGAGGGGAACATTCAGCATGCCCTCCTCTCATGCTGCTGTACCCAAGAAAGATACACAAAGGTAGAAGGAAGAAAAGCCCTTTCTTGCGTCCTCAGGGGACAGAGGGTGAAAAACACCAACCAAACCAACATTCCCTGCAAAAAAAAAACCAAACCCTCAAACAAAACAAAGGCAGCAAATACCTCAAACGTGTATTGAAATCAGCATTACAGACTGCATGATAAACATGCCCAGGAAAACGTACAATGGGAACTCATACTGTATATAGAGTGTGTTTCATCAGTCCTATAGCATTTCTGTTCCACCCAAAGGGTGTTAACATGCCCTGGCTGGGATTCAGACATTACACATCAAAACAGACTCTTTCCTTTGGTTTCCATGCAAAGCTTATTCTCCCTCAGCAGCAGAGACATGATTTGTTATTTTGCAGTGATCTCAGGCATCATTAAAGGTAACCCTTGGATTTGCAGACTAGAAGTGCACTGAAGAAAAGCCATCTTATTTTAACACAACAGAACCAGAAGGCTGTTTTTTTGCTTCTGGACTTAGCCGTAATGAAACAATGCTTCAAACTCTCAATATCTACAATAAAATTTCCCTTGCACTGGCTCCTGTGTTGAACATTATCATGACACTTGAACAACACGATGTCTGTGGCTGAGCCCATTCACTTCTCTGGCATCGCAGTGACTTACATCAGCTGGGAACTTGGCCCAGGCTTCTAACAAATAGATTGTTAAAGATCATCTCCGCAGTATCCTTGCCACAATGATCATCTGCACACACATCAATGTCTGCAAGTCTGGCGGCAATACCAAATGACTGCTTTACTTTCAGCTTTAAAGGAATACTTGGTTTCCTTGGGGTTTCTTTCATTTGTTTCCCAGGGCTTGCCTGGAGTGAAGATGGAGATACCAGATTCTGGTGGCATCAGGATGACAACAGGTGTATGCAAGTGACAGTCAACAGCATGTGATTACAGAAAACTCTCCCCCTGCCACCTCCTCCAGGAGTCTCAAAAGCAGCCATAACTTCTATCTGATTTATTTCCTTCTTCAGCTTTGTGTTACGTCTGAGGATCGATCAAGATTTGTCTTCAGTATCTGCAATGTCTAACTATTTTTCTCCTAAAAACTGCCTAGAAGAGAGGTGGTGACTTTTCAATAGTAGAGCTGTACTTCGCTCAGACAAGTTTGGGAAGAGCTTGTTTACAACAAGAAAATTGCTGGCATGGTTGTCAGGGAATAATTAATTCCTTGCATTGGGGAGCAGTTATCCCCCAATAAATCAACTTCATTCCAGAATTAAGTGCTCACACACGAATCCACTCCTGAATACTCACATGTAATAGCTGCTGCTGCTTAGCTGTGTCAGTCGGTATCCACGGAAGCCAAACCCTGTGAGTTCTTGAAAGCTGCCAGGAAAACTCAGCATTTGACACCTGATTCATAAAGAATTTTCCAGTCTGGTGAAAACTAGGCGGCTATTAAGGCTCAAACAATTATCAAGAATCACTTCTTTTATCATACTGATGCAACTCAACAGCATTTTTTTAAGTCTCTCCATGGCTCTGTTAGACCAACACACACTTACGTGCTCTGTGACTAGGTTTACAGGAGACATCCCTAAAACTTTTAATAAGCACGTTTCCTACATGTGTCCCTCTGAAAGCAGTGGAAAATCACACATGCAAGTATCTGCAAGATCAAGATCTTAAATTGTAAGAATACTTTTCAAAGCCTGGGCAGACTTCATCTCTGTGTCCTGTCTAGCATTCTTCTGCCTAAGTACAGGGTCAGTGCTTTATAGGGTGCTATATATAAGAAAAGCAGCCATCGTAAAACCTAAGTCCTTAATCTCAATGTTCCCACACTGGTGGCTTGTGAGTCTCAGGCAGGACTGTAGAGAAGACAATGACATTTTAGAGGCACTCAGAGAGGCAGAAAAATTACTCCAGATAGCTAACACTGAGCAATGTGTTCAAGGAAGAGTTTTCATGTTCACCGGCCATGACCTGCACCTGATGTAATCCACCTTGCTCAGATTGGGCTTGTTTCTCACAGCTACCTTTGTTTGTATAACATACTGTTCTGCAACACACAGCAAAAACTATTTGCACACTACACTAAAGTGTGATTTAATATTTGCTTAAAGCTTTCATTTTATTGTCTGGGCAAGGGCAGTTTCTACCACTTAAGTTAATAGCTAACCCACACCTACACTTTTGTTACCCGAACTTCTAATCGCTAGCGCAGCACCCAGAACCGAGAGCAAAAGACATAAACTACCTCTGCTTAACCTCACAGCGAGCACCAAAACCAGCCCTTTCAAGAAAGCAGTTTCTCCTTAACTTCCAAGAGAAGGTATTAAAGAAAAGTATACGCTATTTTGGATTTGTAAAAAACACTCTCCTGCTTACTTAGACGCTTTCTTTACAGACAGACCACAGCAGGCACAGACTTGGGGGCTGGGATCCTCTGAATCATCCACACTGTGAGCTGGAAACATGTCTGTCACATGCACTTATTTACGGTTACAAAAATAGCACCATGAAAGAAGCAGATGTGTTGAGCACAAAAAATAAATTCAATTAGTTACTACAGAGATATTGCTTGACACTGGAGAATTTAAGAGAGAAATGTCTTTCTTTTGTATATACACTTGAAAGGCTTGCACTTAAAGAGTGCTCAGTATTAAATGCTTAATACTGATGCTTGTTGAAACGGTATGATGTAATTCTCCTTTTTATAAAAACGCTACTCTTTCCACTGCCACAGGACATACAGGAACTTTTTAACTCATTTTTATGTTGAGATATGAATAGTTTATAGGATCAGTTACAAAATGTGCTCTTAATTTAAAGTTTTTGTGTTGACCACAGACCAATAGCAACGAGACAGCCTCAATTTCTGATCTGCAGCAGCTATTTCTATCTTGGAAGTTTCCTAAAATACTGCTGAGCTAGAGTGAGACCACTGAACTCGTCTTCATTTCTCATCTAAGCCTGACAAATATTATTAAACTAATCAAAGCTAGTCTTCATCAGCTTCCCTCATCAATCTCAAATCTCCAGAACGGTTTCAGAATCCAAAGAATTTAGTTTTTATATGATCGAATGCAATGTGTGCAAATATGTGAGAATCAGACCTCTGGAATTAAAGTCTTTAATTTCACCCTAGTACAGCTTCAGCAGAGCAGCGATTGTCCAAGTTTCCCCTCAACACCCAACCTTTTTGTCGATATAGCCCAGGGGCATGCGTCTCTACATATGAGAAGGATATTAATTTGAGATTCCACAGCCACCCAATGTTTGGCCATCTTTTGACTAATTCATCAGCCAGTTCTCAAGGTCAAAAAGGACCTTCTAGCTGTTGACTGATCTGTGGAAATGGAGTGAAACCATTCGCAGTCATTTCATGTCATCAGCAAAGCCAACATCTTTTGGTTACTGTTGATCTGACCCAGATCTATGTGGACGATCCCAAAGGTGGGGAGCAAAAAAAAGCCCACCACATATTTTATACCTGATCCTATTAACAACTCAAATCTCAGCATGAGTAAAATTCAAGTGCATCTACCAGCTGAATGACTGCCTTTCATCATACTGGATGTCATCACCTCCATTGTACTTTCTGTACATGTTTGCCACAGCATTTCAAAACTTTACTTCCGTGACTGAAGAAGGCACCGCTTCCCGTACTGCAGGGCCGTTGCCCAGACCACTGGGTGGGAAAAACGATACCCGGATAAACCAGGGAGAGCGACTCTACTCCCTACTGTGTAGTCTGCTGAAGGAGTGCTGCCATGCAGAAGTCAAATTTACCGACAGATGAAATAAATAATGAAATTGAAATTTTTCAAGTTCAGCTCTCATGCTTCTTTGCTCTGTGTTTATTCTTTCTTTTTTGCCAACTGGGAAATGAAAACCAATGGAGTCGGTTTCACTTTTGTTTATATTTGGTTTCAATTTTATCCTCAGGTTTTGCTTTCATCTTTTTCATATAACACTGTTGGGATTTCAGATCCTGCAGGAAAGCTTTCAGTAATTTAAAAACATTAGTCTCCTATCCCGCCTTTTTTCCTACTGTGGAATTATTTTTATTTTAGATAAACTTTTTAAGATGCTGTCACAGTTTTGGAATGCGTTTGGGGGGTGTCTGATTTTGATTTTACAAATTTATATGCCACATCCAATTAAATTCAGTAGTTCAGTATTTTCCACTGGATTCACCTCTCAGTTGCATATAAAGTACATTTACACAATTCAACAAAACACCTTAAAAGAGCAGCCAGTGCACGAAATGCACAAACACCCATATCATGCACCAAATGCACATTATATATATGTATGAAATGCACATAAAGACCTAAACTTACTGCTACCTTAGTTTATTAAAGAATTAAGACATTATCTTGCTTAGATAAAGCTGTAAGAGGTTTGCCTGTGATGCTGTCAAGCAATGTCCAATATCAATAGGAATATTACAGTACAGACTGTCTTCTGTGCACTCATCAAGCCCTTCAAGTCACATATATCCCTCTATACACATCAAAAAGCAGAACTCAACCACACTTCAGACTTTTTAAAACAAACCCCATAAGCAATCCTTCCTCCTTTTGTGCTATATCAATGTTAAGCATCTAAGTCTTTTAAAAGTACTTAAAATAATTTTACAGCAAAAGGGAAATGGTTATACAACATCCACTGTCACATGCAGTTCAAACTAAAGGACAAATTTAAATCTTTTTGCTTTTGCCGCACCTTAACTCCATTCCTAACACCAGATATGCTGGGAGCTACAAACCAAGCCTGTAAAGGTTAGCTGAAAAACTGTCAAACCATAACCTGCTCTACTCTTTAAGGGCCAAGAATATGGAAATTATTACTTCCAAGCTCATCCTGAAAGCTAGCAACCTATATAGCAACAATAGAATGTTAAAATAATTTAAAGTTAGAATTCAGTTCTGCACCTTGGGTAAAACAACATGCCACGTGCAGGTGGATTTGCTACTGGATGCTTGTGTTCAAGCTGCACCAAGATAAAACGACTGCCTTGTACTAAAGACTGCTGCACATCTGATGCAATCTGCCCCCAAGCAAACAAAGGGGTCAGAAGATTTCCAATACACACAAAGCTGGGCTTGCAGTATATTACACATTAAGAAACCAAACATTACTTTACTGCTTACCACTTCTTTCTTTTCTCCCTAGCTCATTCAAAAAACCAGTAATTTTTCATCAACTTCCAAGAAATTGAAAACATATCCGGCACTAACTGGAAGAGCAAGTTTTAAAATTGTTTTACAGTCTATCAATAAGAAATATGTGCTGTTCAATATATTATTTATGCTATATACAAAACATCTAATTTTATATTTTTATATATATGTAGGTACATATGTGTGCATATATATATATGCAGACATTGAACACTAAACTGTTAACATTGATTCCCTTCCACTAACTGTTAATAACTGTTAATTGCTGATTCCAGTTTTTCTTACTGGCTATTTTAATCTATTTTAATCTTAACACAAGAGTTGACACATAGTCAATACAAGGAAGAACCTTCATACAGTTCCAACAAAACTTCTGGAAAAAAACAAGGGGAAATTATTTAATTACACTAAATGATTTTTTCCATAATGTTATTCATACATGAGGAATATGCAACTTAATAAATCTGTTCCTGTCATTCACTGTACCCAGAATCTTTTTGGCTTGCTTATTTGTTGTTTTGCTTTTGCACTTGTGATCTCAAAGGACAAACCAGAAAATGTTTTACACTGATCAGAGTTTATAGCACCATAAGCTATAATAAAACTTCTGTAAACAGTACCTTATGGTTTATGCCCTCAATATCACAATCATTGTAGGCCTTTGAAGAATCGAGTTTCAAAAGGGCAATCTTTACAAACAAGTCACAGAGATAAGTAAGAGTAATACATGATTAGTTTTACTTCTTGACCTACAAATGGACCATGGCTTTCAATATAAGATCCACAAAATATCAGTTGAGGTTCTAATCCTGCAAACATCAGAGGAATTTTTCTGGGGTACCACTCCTATGCAATGTTAAATGCATACAGGATGCACTTAACCTGACTGTAACTTGTGTCAGGTTAACAAGTCCGGGGGTAACAAGCACAGATTAAACAGGATCATCACAGAAACATTTTTTTGCTGGAAGTTTCATAAGATCTTATGCCACAAGATTCATGTAACAAAGGGCAATACACCGTCTTGCTTCTCTGTGTTATCTGCAAATGGACCGTAGCTTATGCTTCTCAGTGGAGGTTTCCATTTGCAGTTTTCAGCAATAATTCTTGATCAGCATCTGCAGTAATTCTTTGTGGGCAGTCAGTGCCCAAAATTTGATACTGAACTGTTCTGACTGCTAAGTTGCACAGCAAGTTTCTCTCCCACAGACGGCCTAATCACTCGTGAACCCACGTAAACTCCTGACATACAAGCAGTGGCCGTGAGCACCACGATTTGTGTACTGCAGGACAAACACCTCCTGTTGTTTTGAAACTGCCTCCCAATTGTTTTACTTGAGTCAGGTTTATCTTATCTGTACTATTACCAATTCATTTTCTTCATGACACCAATGATTTTAAAGAACATCCCCACATCCTCTTCAGTCACTTCTTTTCCAAGCTACTTACTCTTTCACAGAAGCTCTTTCATACCCTTGATCGTCTTTGATGCCCTTCTCTGTAGCTCATCAACTTTCACTACATCCTTTTTGAGATGGGGGAACAAAAATTGTTAACACTCTTCAGGACAGGGGAGCAACATAGATTTATAGTGGCATGATGGTGTTTTCTATTTCTTTTTTTTACTCCTTCCTAATAATTCCTAACCTGCCCTCTCCTTTCTTAGCCACTTCTGGGCACAGAGCTTATTTTTTCAGAGGATTATCTGTGTTGTATGATCTTTTCCTGAGTAAAAAGTCAGTTCAGACTTCATCCTTGTGTACAGAAAGTTAAGATTGCATTCCCTTACATGTGCATTACACTTACACTGGTCTGTACTGAATTTCATTTGCAAACTTATATCTGGACTTTCAATATGAGATCCTTCTGCAGTCTTTGCGGTTCAGCCTTCAGGATTTTCATGCTCCGAATGAGTTAATACAACCAGCAAACTTGTCACATCACCACCTATCCCTTCCTCCATCCGTTGAACGGCATAGACCCTGGGCTGACTCTGGGAGGGGACAACTGGCAATCTCCTTTCATTGAGCAAACTGACCGTGACTATATGACCCGGAGCAGTCTGATCCCACTTTGAAACTGGCGCTGTTTTAAGAAAGACTGTATCAACCAGACCTCAACAACAGCTCAGCAATGCCTTTAGAGAACTCCAGAAGACTCGCAATGCACAACTCCTCAACGGAAGTCAGGCCTAGTCTTTGTCAATGTATCACATTTATACTCACATTCACTAATCCCATTCACTAATCCCTGGCAAACAAACAAGAAAACAAAAATGACCACCCTGGAGTTCTCAGTCTCCCCAGAAACCTTGACAAACTGACAGCTCATTTGTCACCTTCTATTCCTGGAGCACCAAGGCAGGCCTCAACAACAAGTTACACACAACAGGCAATGTATCGGCAATTTCATATTTTAGGTTCCTTCAAAACTCTTCAACAAGTATCACCTCCTGCCATCTACTTCATCCTTCTCAATGGTTCGATCTGATATCCTCTCTTACAGACACTTCAATTTGGGAGAAATCCTCCAACATCCTCACTCCTTAAAAAAAGAAAAAGCCTCCTGGCAAGGGAATCTCCTTAAACTCTTCCTCAGTGAAGCAAGGCTCAAAGCATTTGTTTCACTCTTCTGCTATGACTTTATCTTCCTTGGGCACTCCTTCCACGCATGGATCACTTATCAGCAGGCTTCCTGCTTTTGATGCATTTCAAAGAGGATTTACTAATTGTTTTCATGCCTTTAGCAACTTGTTCCATGACTCTTTTTGGCCTACCTTATTGTGTTTAACATAGATTTTATGTTCTTTTCCACCTTTCCCATTTGGAGACAAAGCTCTAACTTTTGAAAGATGCCTTTTTACTTCTACTGAGCTCCTTTCCTTTGCTTGTCAGCCTGCTCAGCTTTTTTGGTATTTCTGACAGATGCCATGCAATTGCTCTGAGCCTTTACTAGAGTGTCTTTGAAGAATTACATGCCACATCCAACTATTTTACACTTTGGCTGCCTCTCACCATTTTATTCATTTTTTTCCTTGCTTTATGAAGATTTACTTTGGAAAATTAAACACTGCCACAACAACCCTTGGATTTACTGCTCCTGAAGCAACATTGAGTCTAAGTACATTATGATCACTGTCACGTCATAGCTGGCTGGCATTTTTACCGTAAAATTCCGAACTTAATTCTTGCTGGCCAGGACCTTGTCCAGAGTTGCTACCCACAGAGCACCCTTACAAGCTACACCTAGGAAGTAGGTTTTTTTGGCATCTAAAAAGTTAGTACCTGGGCAAATTTCACGTTGGAGCATGACATAATCTACGTGGGGGCAACTGAAGCCTCCCATTATCACTGTATTTCCTACTTTTGTAGCTTCTCTACTCTTCCTTAATATATGACAGTCGTTGTCAACATCTTGGTTGGGCAGACAGTCATATAGCCCTAATCTCTACTCTTCCCATACAGGCCTAGAACATCAATTCATGAGATCCTGTGTTACTTCACAAAACAGTTATTTCCTCTTTAACAAAAAGTATCCCACTTCATGCACGTGCAAGCCACTCTGTCCTCTCTATGCCCTCTGTAGTCTGTCTCTACAATGTCTGAGCTTCCACAAAGTTTCTGATACTCCAAGTATTATATCATGGAGATGTTTTAATACCAGTTTTAATACCATAGGGATGATGCTCCTCTTCAAGAGAGGACATGTCATGGCAAACTTTACGTTCTTCACCTGTCAGCTTTTCCCCACCATTTGGTTTTTAAACTTATATTAAAATATACATAGTATATGTAAATAAATATATGTTTTAATTTAAGGCATACATAGCCTGGCTGCAAATTTATTTACATAAAGCCCATTCTTCTAATGTAGACTCTTTCTATTCCAAAAATATTTCCATTTCCTCTTGAATCTTAGCTCCTTTTCTTCCTGCATCATTTTCTCAACTGTGCATTAAGACTCTGCCTCTCTCTAACTCCACCTGGCCCCACACATCAAAGACCTCCATGCAATGGCGATTGGGATCTTTAACCCCCCCCTCCTAGGAGCCTGTATGTTACTTCTGATACCTCTTAGCTACCCCTTTCTATGTAACATGGCCTGTGATGAACAGCTCTTCTCAAGAGACTGACTTGACATCTTCTGAAATCTGTTACTTTTGTAGTCAGCAAGTAACCGGGTGGCACCGCAAAGATACATGTCAAATATAAGGGCTCACCGCTCTACCTCCCTCTGCCAACCAGCTGGGACGCCCAGCCTCAGAGGGATAACACCGGGGTCAGCAGACTGACACCTCGCCATGCCTGTACCTAGCTGAAGAACTGCAGTGTGGCACATGACCACAATAAAGCCATACCGTGTCAAAGGAGTCGGCGCTCTCAGACCTTCCACCACCATTTACCAGTGAAAAGGAACCGCTGCACACAAGGGGCACGTGAAGTCATTCCTCTGTGGGACGTTACCAACAGGGGCCTGAGAAGGACACTGATGTCTCCGCAGGGGCTTGTGGCACGGAAAGATTGCGATTCAGATAGAAACCATCTGCCTCACAGATCAATTCTGCTACTTTTATAATTATGTCACCGTTTCCGTATTAGGGTGAATTTAAATGTTGCTGCTCCACTCAGCTCTCTTTTTATGGTACTAACACAGGCATTCTGCAAAGGTTATTATATGCAAACCCATTAAGACTTAAACAAAATAACTATAAACTTAAACATGCCATATTTCATCTCCAGAAACTGAGGTTGTAGTTTACAACTGCTCCTACATTCAAGAGACTGCTGTCTGCAAGATCTTAGCATGGTAAGCTAGGCTATAAATTATAACCATACACTAACTGGGAGCAAAGTTCTGCACTCTGAAATTTCTTTATCTGAGCTCTGTGTGTAAATAAATAAGCCTCAAACACTCTGCTGTTTAGGTGCTTAATCAAAATGGGAATTAAAGGCCTAAAGATCTCTGGGAACCTGGGCCAAGGGATCCAATTCTTCAAGCACTTGCAACTCTGACCCCAGACGTTGCGAGACACTTGGAATTTGACCCTCCGCGCTACACACAAACAAAACCCCTCTTCATATATTTCCTCTGGGGGAAGATGTCCAGGGCTTGGCCCTCCACTTGCTGGCGTGGAGCAGGACAGCGCTCTGCAAACCGCCATGCAATGAGCCGCAATACAGCAGTGCTGCCTGTACCCACAAGAAAAGAGGCTATTCCTGCAAAAAACAGAACGGAGAGTGCGTTTCAAGGCTGTTAAGTATTCAAATGACGCACTTGCTAACGCTGGATTCATTGAGACCATACAGTGGGGGGGGGGGGAGCGGGGAACAGAAATGCTTGCTTTCTAGACGTGTGTTTACTTTAAGATCTAGATACAGAGGCGGAAAGGCCTGCTGCACAGGAGCGAAGAAACACCACCGCCCATCAGCGGCCTGCCCTGTGCAGCACTTCACAGGACTTCCTCCTTCCGCTGGTCCCACAGAACCCACCCGCGGCGGCCTAACTGCCCCTCAGGCCCCGCTCCATCTTGTCGCGCCAACCCCTCCTCCCTCCGCACCGCTGGTGCCGTCCCCTCACAGGGGCAGGACCCCTCCGGGCGCCTCAGCCGCCATCGGGAGCCTTAACCCGCCGAAGACGGGGACGGGGAGACGCGGAGGCCGCGGCGGGTGAGGCGCGAAGGCACCGCCCCGCGCGCTTGTGTAACGGACCCTCCGCGGGGCGGGGGAGGGGCGGGCGCGGAGGGGGGCGGGGCCTCTCCGAGGCCCCGCCCCCCTCCGCGCCCGCCTCTCCCCCGCCCCGCGCGGCTCCAGGCACCCGCGGGGGCAGCGCCCCCCCCACCCCCCTCACAGCGCGACCCCCGCCCGCAGCCCCTCCGGCCGCCGGCGCTGCGCCACCGCCGCTCCCCCCCCATCCCCCCTTTCCTTACCGGGGCTACCGGCAGCCTCCAGGCCCGCAACAAGTGCGGGGGGGCCCCCCGGCCCGGCCCGCGCCGCACCCTGGCCCTCCAGATCCAACGCCCCCGCCTTTGTCTCCGCGCCGGAGCTCCCCACCCGGGGAGGCGGCGGGTAGCCGCCCCCCCGAACGCCGCAACCCGCCGCCCTCTTCCCACCCCCCCACCCCCCCCCCGCCCCTTCCCAAATGCAACGGCGGAATCGGGCTCGGCCCCGGCCCCTGCAGCCCGACCTTTTGTTTTTAAACCGATGCGCATCTCCCCGGGAGCCCCGCCGCCCCGCACGCGAAAACAGCGGCGATGCGGTGAAGAGGAAAAAAAAAAAATTAAAAAATAAAAATCTAAAAAAAAATCAAAAATTAAAAAACAGAAAAAAAAATTTTAAAGTTACCTTGCCGGCCCGTTTTCGCGGCCCTTATATAATTCCTCAAGGTTACCGCCGTTGCCAGGGGACGCGAAATGGAAATGAAAACGGGCGCTGAATAATCGCGGGAGCAAAACTAAAAGTTAACTGCCTCCGCCCGGGCGGAGAAAGGTCCAGATCGAAAGCAAAACAAGGAGAGGAAGCGGCGAGGCCGCCGGCGCTTGGAAATCCCCCCGCCTCTCCGCCGGGCCGGGCCGGCCGCGCAGGCGGCGGGGGCAGGGCTGCGGCGGCGGGCGCGGAAGCGCGCTGCGCCCGTCATCGCCGCGGCACGGCACGGCACGGCACGGCGCGGCGCGGCGCTTCCCCCCCCCGCACCCCCCCCCGACCCCGGCTGCCGGTTATGCCGGTTAGCCCCTTCCTCCCCGAACCTCCGCGCCCCCTTCATCGCGGGAAACCGGTCGATCGTTTCGGTGGTGGGTGATTTTGGTGCTAAAGGTTCTCTCGGGTGCTGCTGTAGGACCATCGGCTCCTTTAAATATTTTTAATTCAAGGTCTGACTTGCGTGTGGAAATATTGCATTTTATTCATAGCTTGACTTGTGACTGAAATAACGCCCACGCCCAGCCCTAAATAGGGCGGGGGGGTGGGGGTCAGCCCCACGCAGGGCTGGCCCGAGAGCTGGATCCGCCAGCCCCGGGACGGCCCCGGGGAAGCAAGGAGTGAGGAGGCACTATCCTGGGATGCACAAGCCCATGGCTCCAAGCAGGCTTTCCCAGAGACCTTGGGGGAATCCCTGCAGCTCAGCTCCACCAGCACCGACTGCATCACTCCCTGCGTCTCTTCCCCCTCTGCTGAGATGGGAGTCGTGGTCTGGGTCTGGTACGCATGCTGGGACTGTCATTGCCTTTAAAAAAGGACTATGTCATAGTCCTACAGTGAGGACAATTTCAGACCAGGTCCTTTGAACCCATCGAGTCTCAAGCAGCTGGGTTACTTCAAGAGAGAGCTCTTGGATTTCAACAGAATTTGCAAACTGCCATTGGTCATGGAGTCTATGTAGAGACCAAGGGTATTCTGCAGAATTTAGATAATCCCGATGCAAACTACAGCATATAAAATTGACTGAGGAGAGGTTGCAATACGTCATTCCTAGCCTTACCCGTAGATGATGAAGGAAAGGCCCCAAGCACTGGGGGACTGGGGGAGATATGAAATGTAGTCATTACAAAAGGTTGTATATGGGGTGGGGAGAGAGGTGTGCATGTCTCTCTCACGTGCACGCATATCTATACGTATGCTATATATGTGTACATACATATATTCAGGTAAGCAAGCGGTATAGCTACATGTGCAGATACGTGATGCACAGCCATCAGCGGTGGGAGGAATGCTGGGACACGAGGGGTTGTGCAAGGGGAGGCGCAGGGGGATGGTTAAGGAGCGGTCTGCTCTCCAGCGGGATGGCAAACGGAGAGGGAGGTGTTCCCCAGGTGCCGGGTGCTGTGAGGACCCTCTGCGGAGGCAGCCCTGGACATGCAGAGGACACCGAGCTAGCGACGGGGTGGGGAGTCTGCCCTCGTGGGTAACAAGTCCTCCTGTGTTGGAAAGTGCTCTCCTTGCACTGAGGAGAACATAATCACAGAATAATTTAGGTTGGAAGGGACCTACGGATGTCAGGAATCCACCGCCTCCCCAAAAACACTGGGGCCTAGCAGGTGGCTGTGGTCCACATGTGCACCAGTGAAGTAGGAAAGGGCAAGGGAGAGGTTTTGGAAGCAAGATGTCGGGTGCCAGGCAGGACGGTAAAATCACATATCTCCTCCAAAACTTCTCCAGAAACACTCACAGCAGGATGGAGGGGTCCACACCGATGGGCAGGGACACAGGTCCCCGGAGCAGCTGCGAAGGAGCAGCAAGGAATGGTCATATTCACATGGCAGATACTCCCAGATACTTCCAGAAGAGAAGAGGCCAGAGGGACTGATTTCCATGAAGCCACGGTGGAATGAGGATGAGGGACCTGGGACGCCTGGCTTTGAATTGGCATGTTGACTGAATAGATGTGCGGGGAGAGCAGATAATCAGCAGGACACGGTAGTGACAGGACACAGCTTGTATAGGAGGGTCACACTAGGCTGTGGCTGGAGGGAAAGGGGCTATACACTCCATGCCAAAAGAAGGAGTCAAATCAGCTAACTCCAGCAACTAAAGCTGAATTTTTATAGACTTAAGGTCTAACTAGGAAAACAGTAGTATTAAGATGGTATTAATGACTCTCTGACCAGGATGGAGGCGGTTACTATGCCAGGTGTGATTAGAGAGCAGTCAAGTGATTGAAAGCAAGAAATTTCTAACCAACTTGTTCCCACTCAGAAAAAAGATCTTGCAGTCATAATAACTCCACGGAAGGATCGGTTCGGTGCTCAGAAACTGTCGCAAAGCTGGTGGGACGTGCCAGGACAGAGTGCAATGGAGAGCCCAGGGAGGGCTGCAGCGGGCCTGCCTCCGGCGGCTCTGGCCCAAGCGTAACAGAGATGGCAAAGATCCAGAGAAGAGCAACAAAGATAACTAAAAATATGGAGCGACCCCAATGTTAGAGTGATTCAAGGATTCAAGTGACCAGGATTATTTACGATGGAGAAGTGATAATCAGCAGAAAACGGTCAGACAAGAGAGAGTGCACAATCATGAGTAGAGAAGAGATGGATTATTTGCTTTCTTTTCTAATGTAAGAACTAGACAGCATCAAGTGAAACCAGCAGGTGGCAGATTTAAAGCAAACAGGAGGTGGATCTTCACGCAGCAGGTAATTAAACAGTGGGACATCCTGCTTTGAGGTGCCAAAAGTTCACAGGGGATTCAAAAAAGGACCCATATGGATTCACAGAAGAAAAAAAACCCATGAGGTGCTATTACATGTAAAGACACCCACTCTGCCTCAAGCAGCCCCCTAAGCCACGAATGTCTGGGGGCTAGAAGCTGTTCGGAGGATGCCCTTGTCCTAAGCCTTCAAAAAGGCCTGACTGGGAATGCCTGCAAATGGCTCAGGACAGGGGAGGTGCCCGGTGCTGCTCCAACACCTCCCTCCGAGCAAAGGGAAGAGCGGCTGGGGCTGGCTTTTGCGATGCTCGGTGGCTGTTGTCGTTTCTAGTATGTGCTTTTAATTTGTTTACAGAATGAGCCAGCTGTGAAAAAGATTGTAGTTTATGTATCAGCAGATATTGTGGAGAAAAAATGCTTACCATCATATTAATAATTTAATATCACACTCGGAGGACTGCTTATTCACAAAGTGGCAACGCCGTGAATGACATTAATTGGTTTTGGTCAAATAAAACACAGTTGGCTTCCTTGAGAAACACTAGCCAAACCATTGAGCAGAATTTGCAGCTCGCTCTTGCCATTTCTTCCCACCGCCTTCAGCTGATCTCAATGGGGCACGTTCAAGGATCTCGATGGGGCGCATTCAAGGCATTAACAAAGGCATTTCCCTCCGTGTCTTCTAGCATCACAAGTTCACAGGATATACCAGAAGTTAAATCTTCTGTTGTGATTCTTTTTTTGATGTTGAAAGGTGATGGGAATGGGCAGCTTTTGTTTTCTAAACTTGACTTTCAGTGGTGACTCATTCCCTCCAAAAAGAGACTTCTACCTTTCGTGACTTTGCTATTTCAGTAAGACCTGGCAGCTTTAAAATCAGAAAATTTAACCCAGAAGCATCAAATATCCACAGCTTTTTCTCTGCAGAATTGCCAAAGTTTGCAACTTACTCTTTTAATCATCTTCCTTAGGGATCCAGCTACTGGAATCAGTTGTTTCCATCAGCATCCTGCCTTTCCTTCACAAAAGATTCACTATTCTGGCCTGGCCTTCATTTCTGTAAGAAAAAACTTGAAAATGGGAATCCTTTAAGTTCCAGAAGGTAAATAAGCCATCCAGCTTATTTTTAAAATTTAATAATATTTTTGGAAAGTTTAGTAATATTTATGAAATTTTCTCTTTTTGTTGTTGCTGTTGTGGGGCTTCACACTGTCTTTAAGTGGAGCTGACTATACCACCATTCTGGTTCTTAAAACCACTGTCACAAGCATCGTGACTTTTTATCTGTAGAATTGGAGTAGTTGAATTTTCTCATGGAGTTGGTCCCCAAGCTTACGTACTCACCCACAGCTGACCTGTTTATTTTTCTGGTACATTAAAGTAGGAAAGCTCTCCAGCAGAAACCATCTTGGTAATTTGCATTACAGGCCAGTGCTTATCAAGAAAATAAATCAGTTGCAAGAGTCCTATAATTCTTACTTTAATACTATTAGCCACGTCTTCCTGAGTGCCTACACCCATTTTTAATCATGATGCACAGTGAAATTTATATTCAATTTTAATTTGTCCTGTGAAAAACATTCTGATGCTGATGTAATCTGTAGCACTGATATTTTTAGATGCTACATAGTAATGGCACCTTTCTTATAAAAAAAAAAACAAAACAAAACACGAGATTTCTGATTATAGTTAAAGAATTTAGCGTATTTGCATATTACTGTAACACAAATAATCACCCCAAGTATAATGGAAAAAATGTTGGCTAACACTTTAACAACTTGTAATTCATTTCTCCTCTGAAATCAGTTTTATTCGTTGGAGGGGGTTTTTTTGTTACATTTACTTTGTGTTTATACTGTTGTAAATAAAAGGACTGTCTGGTCTTTGGTGTTTCTGCAGTGTTCTAGAAGTACTTATGCTCATGTTAAAATTCATAGAAACTATTCATAGAAACAACAAACTAAAGCTTGTTGCTCCTTTGTTGCTTTTGCTGTGACCCCAGCCTTGGCGTGGGGAAGGGGGACAGGCAGAGCAGTGGCCATCAGGAAGCGACTGCAAACCGCGGCAGGTGGAGCCCTGGGGATACAGCTGGGTCTCTTCTTCCTTACCCAACATCTAGGGGGAAAAAACTCACTCACTTAAGTCCCAGCTGAGCAAATGTGCCCTTAAATGCAAGGGCATGAGCAATTCCTCTCGAGTTCAGGGAGTCTTCACGCGCCTGAAGTTATGTGTGCGACCAGGAGCATAGATGGGAAGAGCCTCCTGGCTCACCCTCTTTGCCTTCATTTTGCCCAGGTTCCTTAACTCAACCTTTTTGTGGTCTTTCCTCCTTTTCTTTCCCGCTCTGACAGCTGCAGGGTGGCATGTAGCTTGCTCAGGCTGCTTCCATGGGATGTAGACCCCTGCCTGTTCCTGGTTCCTGGTGGGGCTCGGCCATGTCGTCTCAGGGGACAGAAGCATGGCCTGAGGGCCTCCTGGGCGGCTGCAGCAGGGACCCATCGACAGCAGCAATACTGTATGCCAGCAGCACCACCCCAACACTATTCACAGCACAAAGAGGGAATTTCCTTAATGCATTTCAGAGCAAATCCATCCATGGGATAATTTCTTTGTCTTCAGTTGGGTTACACCAGCAGGGAGACCTACCCTTGAGAGGCTTAACAGGGTGTTTAAATTAGCAAGTACTACTCAACTCTCATATTCCAGCTGTGCTGATCTTCTGATTGTTAAGAATTTAGATGGTGAGAGTGTGGCTTTGTTTTTATTGGTAATAATTAAAGTAATAATTACAGAAAACTGTTCCAGGATGGAAAAATCTATTTGCTCAGACCAGATCTCTGAACAGTAACTTCTCTAGCCAGCAAAATAAAACTTTTCCATCGCAACTCAAAGCCTCTTACACTTTCAGTAAAGGCAAGTGTCCTCATTAAGGTGCTGCTTTATTCAGCCCTTAGCAAATTTGTTCAGAAAGAGCCAAGAGATAAAATAATAAGCCACGACAGACATCTTTTCTACTAAGGAATTTTTATACCCTTCCGGATTGCATTGGTCTGGCTGCACCCAGGTGCTCCAGGAGGACACGTAGGTGGGGAGAGCCTGTCTTCTGAGCCAACAACATATATATAACAGAGAAGAATACCGTCAAGGACTAGAGTACCTGTTCATTTTATTTGTCACTGCTTATATTTGGCTGCAGTACTTCAGCCCATCACTCTGCCAGCTCACCTGCTGTACACAGTTCATTTTCTTTAGCAGGAGAGAAGAGAGGGAACAAGGAATTTGCTTAACACCAGCATTGTGAGACATTTTTACTTAGTCACGTCTCTTGGCCCTCACAGCAAATTTTAGGGAGGAAAGCAGTCCTTTAAAAACATGTACAGTATCTTGACATTTCAGGGCTGGAGTGGAGCTTGGCAGAGAAAACCTGGACGGGAGCCAGGCTGCTTCAGCAGGTCCTACCTGAAAGTGATCCTGCTTAGCTCTGCTTTAATAGAGCGTTTCGCTGAAGTGGAAGCTTTTATGGCAATTTTCCCAGTGAAACTGAGGTAGAATAAAAAGATAAGTGATATATTGCCTATTGGCTTGACAAAGCAGAACAAATACTTTTTCTTCTGGATAATAATGAGATATTAAGAGCTTTGCTTCATATCATGTGTAAACACAGGCTTTGATTTAGTGATTCAAAACTTATTTATTATTAAAATCAGGTCAATTCTCTTTGTTGAGGGAGAAGGGACTTTTTTCTCTTTTGACTTTCTGTTTGTAGTGGATTGTCACATATAAAGAAGCCTTTCCAGGGACACTCATCGCAGAAATGCTCACCAGGCACATTCCCCCATCAATCACCGTCTGAAGCAGATGACGCTCTTCCGCGAATCCTGCCAAGGTCCCATGGCTTTGGTGGGGAGAAAGGTCCCACCTCATGCTAGGGGTGTTTTCCTCCCCTCCGGAGCTGGAGGATGGGAGGACAGAGGGAGCCGACCCACCCATGGGACCCTCCCCAGGCTGCCCTGGGCATCACCTGGCAGATGTGCCCGCGCGGGCAAACCAGCATCCCACCTCCCGTCCCTGCCTCCCACGGTCCAAGCCAGTGCGCCCCTGTGCTGGGCAAGGGGGGTCGGCAGGGACCATTGCCCAGCTCAGGAGGAGAGGCAAGAGGTGCTGGGACGTGGCCACCTCACCAGCCCCCTTGAGGGTGGCGGAGGCAGAGAGGTGCCAATGAGGGTTGCCAATAAGGTGCCTGCTCAGGAGGTCTCCTGCTGGCAAAAGAGGCAATGCTTTGTGTGTCCCCCAGCTCGTCTGACCCTGCAGCAGCCTCTGACGCTATGTGTCTGGGGGACTACTTAAATATAGCTCGAGCCTTTCCTCTTCGGTGCACTCCCCAGCTCATACTGCAACGCAGCCTGGGTGACAGCCCAATGTGACTCCAAAAAAAAAAGAAAGAGGAGCCAATTATAAACATTTAATTTAAGGCTCTTCTACCTTAAGTTAAAGTGGTCACTGCAAGTTACAAATTCATTTCCAAGTCAGCACCCTCTTTAAAGCTTTGGCTCTTTTGCCTTTCCTAATCAGTGTTTAATTATTAACAGAAGAGTAATTTTTGTATAATGAGTCCCGTCTGCTGACTGCCTGCGTGTATTTGGCCTGGCAACACCGATCTCCAGAGAGAATCTCCACAGCCTCTGCACACCCAACCGATCGTCCTCCCAAAGCAGGAGCAGATGCAGCTTCTTCTGAATGCACTGAACTAGCTGAAGCTGAGCTCCTCTGTTGCACCTTTGGTGCTAGCCCGTCGAGTCCAGCAAGTTCATTTTCTGAAAGGCAGCAGCTGGCCCTGCTGAGCTGTTTCTGGAGCGCAGCTCATCCATGACTCATCTCTCCTGCAGCCCATCTCGCTGCACTTCTCTTTTGACAAGTCATTTCTGTCGCTCTGACCGTTGCCCTGCTCTCAGGTTTGCTAAGCCCACATAACTGAGGAGAGACTCTTTCAGAGGCAAGCGGATAATCAGTGTCAGAGGCTGAACAAGAAACCTTTCATGACATAGTAAAAGCCAACACCAATTTTAAGTCATCTGTTCCCAGAATTTGCCATCGTTACTGGGGTATTGATGGGGCTACTGGGGTATTGACGGGGCATAGTTATGGGGAAACCGCCGTGGGGAATGCTGCTGTAATGCAGCTGAAAAGGTGCTGAGCTGGTATTTGAGTGCAAGGGATCTCAAAACCCTGGGCAGCGTTGCTTTATCACTTTAAAAGAAAGAGGTCGTGGGAGGGGAGGGAGGAGGAAAACTGTAGGCTATTAATAGAGAATATGAGTAGGAGCTTTATTTTGAATGGCTTCTTTAATTAGTGACATGCAATGCAGAAGCAAGGCTCGCGATGCACTCTACCTGCTGACTTCCCAAGCGCAGATCAGACAGAGGCAGATAGATAAAAAACCATTGCCGTGTAGGGGAGTTTTAAATAGGCCGAGCTAAAATGCCCAAATTAAAAAATAACCAGGAGATCAATCAACCTTGATCTTCAGAGAGACAGTCTCTGAATGTAGGCTAGTGGAGTCAGTGCCACCTCAGACTCAGGAAGTTTAAGTTACCTTCGCAGCCTTACCTGCCTGCTGTGAGGTTTCCCAATTAGTCTTATTTCTCTCAGACTTTGTCTTTTATGTCCGTGTGGACGATAAGCTCCCAGAGATAACAGCTGTCTCGTCTTACTCAGTTTTACAGTGCCTGGTACAAACGTGTCTCACTTTCTCAGGAACCCTGCTCTTGTACAGTGCTACAAGAAATAATATTGCTCTGTACAGTGCAATAGCACAGCAGCACAATTTATTTGTACTTGTGTTTTCAGTATCTCAAAGAAATAAACAACAACAACAACCAGAAGCAGCTATTTAGGTGATTTAAAGCTAGGAGAAGGCTTGCTTCCGTAGCTCTGTAAGTCATGACATGACACTTGGACCCATGAACCCAGCTGGACTTCAGTAGTACATTAAATTAGTGAGAATATTTTGAAAAACTCAACTCAGATGCTTGTGGTTACTATTTGCCTATTTGCTTTAAATAATTACCTGTGGGGTGGCAAATCCTCCTTCTAATGAAAGAAGAAAGGAGTACTCCACAGGTATGCATGTTATGGCACTGATAAGCAGCAACCAGCCCTGCGGGAAAGTTTTAGTATGCAGATATCAAACACAGAGGCTAAGGCAGACAGCTGCCAGGCCGAGGCAGAGCTCCTCCTTTCCCAGTAAAGTAGTTCTATGGGAATGCTGACTCACCTGCTCCCTGTATAATAGAGGTGGAGAAAAAGCAATTATGTATAATTTCACTGCATTTCTTTTCCTCCCGCACCACCATTTCACTTGTGGAGTGGATCTGGCTGAAGAGTCAAGAGTTCTCTGTGTGGGAAAGCCTTATAAAATTATACCTTGGGCTAGATATGTAAAAGCCTGATAAGCAGGTGTTAATAGTTCCCAGTCAGCTTCAAAGAAAGGGTGATGTTTCATTGCTTGGCAAGCCAACGCTTAATGCACATAAACCAGTTGTAAATAGTTTGTGGAGTAGTTGCAGAGAACATCTACAAAAAAGCTGTTAGCAAATCTGCTGGTGGTGTTTGCACAGGCTTCCCCTCTTTTTTCTGACTGTGTATTTAAAGTTTTTGTCACCTTATCTCCCCTCTCTTCCCAACCGGGGGAATCTTGTTCCTTAAGAAGAACATTTCAGCTCATCTGCAAGTACTTGCTCATCCGCAGGTGTTGGTCCATGGCCGGTTGTCCAAAGCGGTGCGATTTTTAGCAGCTGGCCCTCTCAGCAGCAACATCTCTTGCTTCTCCAAGCGAGAAGTTGCAGCCTGTCCAGTTGAATGGCTTCTCCCCCTTGGCCAAAGCCAAATGCCACTGCATTAAGTAGTTTCATGGGCAAAAGGGAACAGACACAGAAGGTAGCTCTGA
This sequence comes from Gymnogyps californianus, assembly GCF_018139145.2. NCBI lineage: Eukaryota > Metazoa > Chordata > Aves > Accipitriformes > Cathartidae > Gymnogyps > Gymnogyps californianus. The sequence continues at coordinate 36,840,211 of NC_059474.1, read as the reverse complement.
GAAAATCTTCGTTACTTGGCCTATCGTCCCATCCGATCACTCATGTCAAGTACTTTAACTTCATCGTTGCTCTTCTGTCCCTTGACCTGACAGCACAGCTAAACTATAGTATCAACTAGAAAAGACGATAGAGATGCACTATTGTTTTTTCTCCTTAAGTCACAGGCTCTGGGTTGTGGTACTCCTGATGAGCTGAGGACATGAGAAAGGCGAAAGAAGACAGTTTGCTCAAAATGCCCCTTTCTCCCGCTTTATTAGTGGTTCTGGGGAGAGACATGACCTCTCTCTACAAGCCCGGCGCTGTGAGGTTGCTCCTCATCTCCCACTTCCCACCAGAACTCAGATGCTGTTGCTTGTACGCAAAACTGCTGGTTATTTTGCTAACTTGAAGGAAATGCCTAAAGGACAAAAGCCACGGGGCTTGGAGGGCTTGTTGAGTGTCTGTCATCACGGGGCCTCTTCTGTCCACAGGCCGTCTCTCTTACTCTGTGTTTATGGTAAACCGGGAACGGCGGAGGCACAGCTCTCAGTCCACCTGACCCGACATGGCTCTCTTGATTTTGGCAGGCCAAAGCCAGCTAATCCCGGCTGGATATTAAACCCCCGGAATACAGCAAGCCCTGATGCACTGCCAGGTACCCTAGCAGTAAGTGGGGGCATGCAGGGAAGACCTCTCCTCGCTGCCCAGCACAATGCCGGTGAGGCTGGCAGGGCTGCCTGCACCTTAAAACAATGTTGAAAATCCTGGGCTAAATTCTCCTTGGCGTTTTTTTTTTCCCCCTCAGGATCTCACTTTAATCTCATTAGATCTGAGTGTCAGTTTTCGCACTTCCCAGCCAAAATCCCCGCAAGACCTCAGCGAGTTGAGTTCCACGAGTTTTGCTGTGGCCGTGCTACTGTCTCTCATACACGCCTCCAAGACGGGGAGTAAAAGCAGCCTGGAAATGGGCGGCACCTGCAATGCTGTTGACTTATGCCTGCAATCAGTGTTTGGAGTGTTTTGCAACGTTTTGCAAGATAGCAAAACAAACGATCCTCTGTTTTAGAAAGGAGGTAAATGGTGAACTCCACTGTAGATACCTTATCTCTTGCAGTTATGGAGAGATCAGGACACGGTCAAAACAAGAAGGCTGAGGCAGAGGAAGCTTGCCTCTGTATTTTTACACTTTTTCAACTCGTATCTTTGGGTTCCAGAGGTTTGTGACATTTTGCTCCGACATTTTGCACAGAAATGCCTCGTCGCTCAGTGCCAGCATCTGCACGTACATCCACACTGGAATCTCATTTCCCAGCTTAAGCTTGATACCACCGAGGTTTTATTCCCCTACTATCACGATTCAGCTGCAGGTCTGATTATAAGTGATGTGGCTTTCAGCTTAAACCCAGAGTAAAGCCAATGAGTGAATTGGCTCCCCATGAAGCTCCCCAATGCTTCGTACTTGTAACCTAAATGCTAGATAGCAAAAGAAAGGTGGTTGGTTTAGTGGGGTATTATCAATCCTGTGAAATGTAGGTTTGGTTTTCTTTTTAAATCACCTCCGGCATTAAAACGAATGAATCCTAGAAGGTCATGGTCTCTTTGCACTGCTTTCACTCTGCTCCACTGCACACAGGTTTCAACACCACGTTAATCTCTGGGGCGCCGGAGACCCCTGTGATAACTAGTGCAAGAACAAATCACCCATGGCAGCTGTCACTGTCACCCTCTCCCCGGTGAAGAAACATGTGCACAGGAGTCATTCATTCTGATAAAGGTTTGTATTTTGCTTTTATTTTGTTTTTTCAGCCAGCTTTCCTAAAGAAAAGAGGCCACATTTGTGACCACATTTTGTCAATGCCCCTTTTCCCTGGCCCTCAGCATCCCAACTGGCTCTGTCATCCGCTGCCTGACTTGAGCAGCACACGGAGAAGTGCAGAGGAGCTGGGGTGCTGGGGAGGCAGCTGCAGTGCAAGCCCTGCTGCGGCCACGGGCACTGGCCAAGGCAGGCAGGACTGTGCAGAGCACCCAAAAAGCCCTGAGCAGAGCTCACCCCTTGGTACGCATGGCATGAAAGGAACATAAACAGGAAGCATAAAGCCACAGGAAATTCGGCAACTGAAGTTTCACCGTTCATAGAAGCATTATTTTTACTAGCTCTGTCACTATGTTTTATGTCAGTAAAGAGTGTTCGTTTTCTCACTCTGCTCAGACCTTGGGTAGGAAAAATATAGTCCCTTTAGGTTATGGGTTGCTTTACATTCTGCCTCCCACAACGTTACAACCTGGTAATGCCGAGCCCTAGAATTTCACACCAGGGGATGCTGAAGTCCGGCCATAGGGACACAGCTCCAGCCAGAACTTGGGAAGACTGGCTCGATGGGAATACTGTATTGATTTAAATGGGTTTGTAGACCTTGGCATGTGTGAAAGTTGCTGCTGTCATGTTGTGCATGCATTCAGGTGTCAGTAATAAGACATCCTTCAGTTGCTCTGCATTTCAGTCACCAGGACAAGGCTGATAACTACTATTTTGTTTTGAAGTAAGGGGGAGAAAATAATGTGCTTTATAGCATCTCTCAGAGCACTCCTTTTAATCCTTCATAGAATTTTTTTCACTGCTTCTCTCAGCAAACTTCTCCCATCTATGAATTACACAGATGAGCAGTTTTTCTCCCAAATCCTCCAGCTTTCAGCAGTGAACGAGGGGTGCTCCATACTTATCTCCTCTTGTCCTGACACACCTCTCCTCAGGGATTTCTTCATCCACAGACACAAACCCCACTCCATCCCCTGTGCTGCTGACTGACAGATCCACTCTCTGCTCCAACACCATTCTCCTGTCAAACTAAAAACCAGGTGGTCCTCAGGGGCAGGACAGAGAGAAATCTGAAGCTTCCAGGTCCGTCTGTCCTGAATAAGACCTGTCTGTCGACCTGTCTGCACTGTGAGCTGGCAGGGAACCAGCATGGGGGGATCTCAGCACCTCTCCAAATGTGGGAGCAGCCCACGAGGGATGCTGGCAGAGCTCGCCTTACCTACACACTCGCCTGTGAAGGATCCCGTGACCCGGCCTTTCCAGGGCATCCATACAGCTACAACTCTTACTCAAGAGCTCCATATCTTGGCCACTGCCAATACTTTGCTGGGGCCTTGCACAGGTGGTTTTCCCCATGGACAGCTTCCTGGAGGTGGCTGTACTGGTGGCTTTCCCAGCCCACCGTTGGTCATCGCCCCGTTCCTCTTGCATCTCTCTGCTGCTTTACCATTCTCTTCCAAATACAGTTTTCTGACATAGCCTGCTTATCTTTGCTTTCAAGGCCTTTCCTGGTTCCCATTGCCCACCAAAGCCATCCTTGCCCCACTGCCCAACAAGCACTCCTCCACTTTCTTCCCAGCTGCCACCCGCACTTGTATGATGCTCTAGAGCAGCATCCTGCACAGATGCTGGCATCTCTCCAATTTCTCCTTAAAACTCTTCATAGTAACTGCAGAAAACCCCACAGCAGGTCGATACCACTGCCTTTTACACCGCCCAGCACCGTCTCCTTGCCTCCTTTTCCTGCCCCACAGGACCTGCCTGCTGTTTCCTTCCCTGTCCTTTGCTTGTGAAGTCTTTGAGGTTGTAAAGTTTGGGGCATTCCAGGAGGCAGTAGCTTTCCTCCACACACCGAGGCAGCACGGGTCTGGCAGCAACTCCTGCCCAAACTCATGGCTGATACAATCGGCCATTCCTGGGGACATTTTGTGCCCATCTTGCAGTGCTGCTGCAGCTCTCAGCTAGAGCAGGTGCCCCGACCTGCTGGGTCACCCACCTCTTGTACTTCTCCTTCCCCACCTCCTTTCCTCTCTCTTTCTCCAAAGCTCCATCACATGCTGCCATCTGAACACAGATTAGCACCGATGATTTACCTGGAGGTTTTTACTTCTGCTATTTAGGGCATTCCCCTCGTTTTAGGGTTTTGCTGGTTTAGTCTTTTTCCTTGCAGGATGTTTTTTGTGTTTTAGCTCTAAGGTAAGTCTGCCCCATGCCTGGACTATGATGCCTTGCAGTGACTGTCCTCCCTTCTCCTTAATTTTCTCTGCTCCCTGGCCGGTTCCCCCTTGTCCCTCACCCCCTGTTTTGTAAGCCAGGCTGCTTCCTCCTTCCCCCCCTCCCTGGTACCATATTCTGAGCATTTTTTTTAGCCACTTCCCTTTTCCAGGCTTGCCATGCAGCCGTAGATGACTGAGAGTACAGCATCCTGGGCACACACTGGAGTAACCCTCTGCTTCCAACTGCCTGCCGCAGCACATTTTAATCTCATCAACAACTGCACAAACTATTTATAATCAGCTCTCTAATTACATTCCTAAGGTCAACGTCCAAGTTAAAAGACTCAGAGTAGCTGATACACTGCTGCAAAGCCTCCTCTCCCCCAGAGGTTTCCAGAGCTCCTGGGCAGTATTTAAAGGCTGCAGTCAGAGGTGCCACCTCTCTCTCAGGTCTCCCACCTCGCGTCTGCCCCTCTCGCTCCCCCTGCCCTCCCCGCTGCCTCCCACAGAGGTACCTTTGGGGAAAGCTGATCAAAAAGTGCCTGCCTTGACACGCCCCAGCAGGTCAAGCCTGCATACCATATACCCCAGCAGGGTCTCCCAGCTCACCCAGCCTGCGTCTGGCCCTGAGAGAATACAGCCCTCGCAGCACCCAGCTGGGGACCGGAGGCACAGATGATGATGCTCGCCGGGCTCCTGTCCCTCCCTGCTGCTCAAGGTTTCAGCAGTAGGTGGCTGTTGGCTGTTTTCCTGCCATCATCACAGACACAGGTCACTTTGGGCAGCTAAGCCACCTGTCATTTTTTAACTGATTTCAGCACAACCCAAACCCCCACTTTTTTTCCATGACTTACAAAAGTAGGCCAGTGCCACCCTTCGGGCTTGCCTGCAGAAACCCAGAGTCCTGTGGGCCACTGAGCCCTGCACAGCGCTGGCCCTTAGAGCTGGTCTACAGCGGGACCAGGAAGCCCCACTACAGCAGGGTGCCGGCCAGGGAGGCTTATACGTCACATACAGCCCCCGCGAGGATTGCAGGCATAAAATATGGGGACTAGTGAAAGGGGGGGAGGAGTCTGGTTTTTATTTCACTCCTCGATGCTTTCACTCAGTAGCATTTCAGCAAGCAGCAACTACTAAATGTAAGGCAGAGGTGGTACCAGCTCCCAGCGTGCTGCTGGAGACTCGGTAAAGCTGGTTCCTTCTTCCAATGCTTCTCCCATCTTCCATAGATCTCAGGAGACATTTTTATCATAATAGTGTCATGTAATCTTATATAGACCCTATCCTGGGCAAGAAAAGGTTAACCAAGAATTACAGACTCTTGGGTCAACCTATATCTGCTTTAAATGTCAAGCCTGAAGGGCAGGGAGACCACAGCTCACTTGGGGTTATTTATTGCCTTCCTGAGGTCTTAAAATTAATAACAGGCAGGCTGAATGGAGAAGGCCACACACATGGGGTCACCAGTCTTACCAGCAGTCTGGTCAATGGGACCAGACGTCAGGTGAGGAAGCCATGGTCCCCCGAGTGCGCATCCGGGCTCAGGACCTCCTGCAGCAGCAGCAGCAGCAGTAGCATCCCCATCACCTGAAGGTCAGCGCTCACCCAGAAAGCTCGCAGCCTCAGCCGAGGCGAGGTGGGAGAGCTGAGCACAGGAAACCAGCTGAGGATGAGGAGGCAAAGAAGGGTGAAGGGGCTCTGCAGGAGAACTGCTCTATCCAGAGAAGGTTACATCTGCCTTTAACCGGCCTTTTTGCATTGCATCATGCAGGAGAGGTGTGGGCTGTGCGTTTGAGGAAGCTGCTTTTAGCTGAATGGGATAAAAGGGAACCCAAAATGTTCTGGGTTTAGTACCAGAAGTAGACAGGGAGAGAAAGAGGAAATGCTTGTGTCTGTTAAGAAGAGTCCTGCAAATTTAAATCCCCCTGTAAGTTAGTGTTTAGTATTAGTCATGTTTTTGTACAGAAAAGTGTAAATTGCACAGTGCTGGTTGTTTCCACTGCTCTCTTTATAGGTCTTGTGGTTAAATAAATAGAACCAATATTTTCTTAATGGTCATGGAGTACTGTGATAGTACTCTTCATCCATAGGTACATCTTTGCATCAGATACTCTCACACCAATCAGATAATACTACTATAGCTTTATGCATATGCAGGAAAACCTGTTATCTGGTCCTTCTTTAGAGATAACGAGACAGCTTTGCATGGCCCCTTTCTGTATACAATTTGAAGCCAGGAGGACCTATTATATCATCTAGGTTGGTCTTCTACACACCCCATGCTATTGAATTTCACTAGGTAAGTCCCTATGAAGCTCACCATGTTCAGCTGGGCAGAAACATTTTGGTCTTGTGCGCAGCAGGCAGAGTCAGAGCACCATTGCTGGTCCTCTGACATTGGGGGCAGCACTGGTGAGCTGTTGAATCCAATGCCAAATCTTGCCTGCAAACACTAAACAAAAACACTTTTGGAAAATGACTGCTGTGCACCTTGTTTTCTTTTGAGGTGCTTTAATTATGCGACTGTCTTCATGACAGAACATCTTGGTCTCTAGCAAGAAAAAACCATTATGTTTCATTTGGTTGGAAAAATCAGGTCTTAATTTTTTGTTTTGTGATTATCCAGGAAAACCCCAACTTCAGAATTCGATTTTTAAGACATAAAAATAACATTTAAGAGCTTACAAGGCAAGTTCTTCTCTCTGTTTCCAGTAATTGCCTTTCATGATGCAAGCAAAGCAAGCTGTTGCACCATCGTTCTGCTTAAAGACCATCACCACAGGTATGGCAGAAGCTTTTTTGGGGGGTGCCGTGGAGTTTTTTTATTAAACATTACAGGACTATCAGTGATATGGCAGGGATCTGCAGGGGGAGATGCTCCATAGCTGGAAGTGTTCTCTGGGTAGGTCTAGGACAGCAGAGACAACCCTTTTTGCCTCAAAATGAGCTGATTCTGGTTTACTCTGATATGCAGTGAGAAAGATGGGGAGGTTTTCTTGAGAAGCAGCAATGCAATGTTCTCATGTACTTCGGGATGCAAGTCCCAGGATGTAATAAACACTCAAGCTGACAGACAGCAACCTATCACTGAGAGGTGTGAAAGAGTTGCTTCATTCAGGAGGCTTTTGATTTGGTTTTAAATGACTCATTAATGCGAATTTTGGAGATTATTGTACTATCTGCAGTGACACCCTGTGGTGATGAAGCAGTAGTTTCTCTCTGACCCTGTTATCTCAAAAAACCCAGAGTTCTGCTGGGACTGGCCTGCTGCCTGCAGTCATTAGCAGGAGGAAATACACAGCTGAAAGGTAGTTTTTCCTGGTAATGAGTAGTATTCCTTACAGGATATGAGGAGACAAGTCTTTTGCTGTTACTGTTATAATTTAGCCATTAGTATTCATACTGTTAATATTTCTAAAAGTGGTTTCACATGCATATTGCCTGGCTTTAGCAGAAAATAAATAAATGTGAGATTATAGTTAAAAATATAAATTACATATGAATGTATAGTAATTTAGTTTAAAATGTGAGGAGAAACCATATATACTTCCAAGAGGAATGCATTATGTATAAAAAAGGACCTAGTAACTTGTTAACAACTGTATCATCATAGAATCATAGAATGGTTTGGGTTGGAAGGGTCTATTAAAAGTCATATAGTCCAACCCCCCTGTAGTGAGCAGGGACATCTTCAACCAGATCACATTGCTCAGAGCCCCGTCCAGCCTGACCTTGAATGTTTCCAGGGATGAGGCATCTACAGCCTCTCTGGGCAACCTGTTCCAGTGTTTCACCATCCTCATTGTAAAAAATTTCTTCCTCAAATCTAGACTGAATCTACCCTCTTTTAGTTTAAAACTGTTAGCCCTTGTCCTGTCACAACAGGCCCTGCTAAAAAGTCTGTCCCCGTCTTTCTTATAAGCCCCTTTTAAGTATTGAAAGGCTGCAATAAGGTCTCCCTGGACCTTCTCTTCTCCAGGCTGAACAACCTCAAATTTATATTTTGAGTAAGTTGCGTGGGTTTTCTTCTGCTATGGAGCAGAGTACCAAAAGTCTGGATTCTGTTCTCAAGGACAGACTGTTTCCATGGGACTTACCAACATCAGTGTTTGACTTGTCTTTTTTTCTTTTAATAAAACCAGATTTGAAATATGCACTTTCAGATGTGGTTGTGGGAAGAGGGCAGACTGACTGCATTGAACGTAAGGATTTGCTTAGCCAGAAAGGAGTACTTGACCTGGTATAAACCAGGCAGCATGAATTGCCTCCCCAGTTTCAGCCTGAGTCTTTATTTTCTTCATCCTTCCATTGCTTAGCATCATATGCATTTTTAAAAAAAACCCATTGATTTTTTTCTTAGTTTTGCTAGAAAAGCAAACAGTAAAAATCATTACGTGTCTCATATGCCATCTTTGTTAATTTCATCATTGATTTATGAAAGGTTTGTGGTTCTGGTGGCTTTTCAAATCAGCAAAATACTAAGGTCAAGCTTTTTAAAAGCCTTTTGGACATGATTTAACTGATGATCCAGTTAGCTGTGCAAATATATGTATCTTCAGGTGAAAGCACAGGCGTGTGCTTTCCAGCTGAGCTTTGAAACTGCAGCCACGCTTGGCATGAAGGCCTTCCCCAAAGAAGCGATGAACTGTTCCCACCAGTTAGTATATTCAAAACTGTGTAACACTTCCATGCAAGTGTTTTCATCTAGCCTTTCACCACTGATCTCTGTGAAGGTCTCCATATTTAACATACTTATTTCCTTCCCCTTCTGGAAAAAAAAATAGTTGTGTCCCTCACATCTCAGAAGTTTGTTGGACAGTATGTCTTCCCAAATTGTTTTTTCAAAATATATATATTAGGAGAAAAACGTATCAGGCCATATCCAACAGCCCAAGAGAGGTAAGGTTGCTGCAGCTCCATGTCCCCAGGTCCAACCAGTAGCAAGGCTGATGTGTTCCCAGTAGGCACACGCACACAGAGCACATGTATACACCATGTGTATACACATACATGTGACCATGCGTGTAATCACACACACTGATAACACAGACAGACACTCAGAACGCTCACACGAACACAGAGAGCATCAACGGCCTCATCCTGCTCCCCTCTCTGACTGAGCAGGATGGAGGTCCACACATGGGAACATACACGTATGTAGACACTCAGCCTGCTCCATAACTGACCCTGGACCCCAGTCTCCGCCACTGCTGGCACCTGGACATAAAAGCCCTCAAGGCCACAGCCCCACTGCAGTTGCTGGTACAAACTATCTATCTCACTCATGTAGACACATGCACGGAGGGAGCTGACCAGGACTCTCATGGTCCCCCCAATAGCCAGCTCCTCCTGTGGCCTTGCCTGTGGACATCCCACCACCACTGGCTCTGAGGCCACTGCACCTCCTGCCCGGCTCGATCCTTGCTGGTGCTCACACACTCACTTGCACACCCGCACCTGCTCCAGGTGCTGCACTGCGGGCACAGGGCTCTGACCCTTGGTCCCACCCCTGGGGCTGGCACTTGGTGTCACCCACTTGGGTCTCCCTGGTCACTGCCACGCACACCTTTCAGCCCATGGTCCCAGCCCAGCTGCTGGCACCCAGATCTGCACTTGCTCCAGGTGCTGGCACCACGGCCACATGGGCCACTGTGACCCAAGGTGCTACTCCCGTTGCTGGCCCATAAATCAGGTCACTCCAGTCACTGCGCCACAGAGACACAAGTGCTCTGACCCGTGGTCTGACTCCAGTTGGTAGCACTCAGTCCCCCATGCACACATGAAGAACAGAGCCCCCCACTCAGGAACAGTTAAACCAGAATTTAGTAAGAAGTCAGGACAGACTGCGCTGGCCAGTTGTTCCTCCCCAAATCACCCAAATCCATCCCTTTCCCTGCCTTTGGTTCCTTCCCTAAATATCCCATAGTAAATCCTGTGCAATCCCCACGTGCTCTTCCCCTGCATCCCATGATGTGTCCCACCATTACATGAAAGGTGCTCCTGCATTGCCTCACCTTGATGGGTTTCACACCTGGATCCTGGGGCTGAGGCTCTCCTGGGACAGCCCTGGGAGGAGCCCATGCCGGGTGTCCCTGCCTCCAAGTCCTTAATTTGTGTTCCTGCTTGCACTTGCGCCCCTGTGCACCTCTGGGCTTGTAGAGATGAGCCATTGATGGACTGATGGCTCCCGTGAGGGGCCTGGGAGTAGCCCTGCAGGGCAGGGTGTTATTTAGGCTTCCCCTCCTGCCCTTGTCTTTCTGTGCTCCTTTGTGGGTGTGCAGACAAGCTTTTATCACAAAACCAAATAATAAAAAGATAGTTCACCTGCCCCTTTACCAGTGGAGCCTGTTGTAAAACTGACATGTGCTTTCTGCCAGGTTTTTAGCATAAATCACCTGTTCCTTTCTCCTTTAGCTTCACTCAAACTAAGGCAGCTTCCTCTGTCTCATTACATTGTGCAATCCCTCCTTTCACTTTGCTTCCACTCCTCTACCTTAATCTTCCAATTTTCTGTGATTTATCCAGCCAAAACCTACAGCAATGATTGACTGGCAATTGTGCCTCTATACTATGGCCTTCATCTATTTCTCTGTGGTCCTCACACGCTGAGCATCACCCTACAGACAACTGTTTAAGTTGTCCTATTTTCCTCATGTCTTTCCTAAACTCTTACTCTGTTACAATCTTCCATCCCACTGCCTCTTCCCCAAATTCAGCCTTTCAACTAGATCACATTTTCCCAATTACCATGAGCTTAGCTCACCAGCTCTAGTCCGACCTCCTTGCCAAACTGAGTGAGCGTTCAAGGACGTTCTTGCCTCCCCCCTCCCTTCTCCAACAGGCTCTGTCTCTACCCACAAGTCCCACTGACTGGAACACCAGCCCGCAGCTAGAAATATTCAGAAGCCTTCCTGGCACTGTGAAGGAATTTACTGACTTGGAGTAAAACGCGGCTCTCGTCCTGAGAGGAAAGGACTGACGGGAATATTACCTGTTTCCCTAAGCCCCCCCTCTACATCTTCCTAAATGACTGGTTACTCATTGTAGCTGAGCTTTGATTTTGTTTTGCTTTATTTTAAAGACTATTGGAAAAGTTGTAGAATCATTTTTCCTTTAAAGGACCAAGAAGGATCAAGACCAGAACCTATTGAATCTAAGGGAAGAGCAAACTCCGTGACAGGACTTTTTCACAGCAAAATAACTAAGAATTCAAGGAACATTCCTATTCCCAGTTACTTTGAAGTATACTTTGGCAATACTTGCTTTGGAAACAGTAAGATTAACAGAAGTCCTGTCAGTCATTTACAACATATAACTGTGCAGCTGCTTGTTGTAATTCACAACCTACATGAAGAAACCTACATACCGGGTTTTGTGAATGTTATTTTTAGGTATGTTTAACGGGAGCCTATTTAGTTTTTCAACAGAAGCATGGGTAATAAATCTGCCTGGAACTTAAGTTTCAATCAGTTAAAATAGACTAATCCTCTCTCTCAAAACATTTCTACAAGACAGAGACAAGATTCCTCCTATTCAGCAGGCAGTCATCAGAGAACGCATCTACAATGTTTAACATTGCCTCCTCTGCATAACTTTTGAACCTGCATTCCCCATGTCTCAATCACTACTCCTATTACCTGGCTATACGGTATACAATGCTTTAAAGCAGCTTCTTTTCAACTTCAGGTGGTAAGGCAGATGGGGACGAAAAGGGAAAGTAGTATTTTGAGAAAAAGGGACATAATTAAAGTTAAAATTAATTTGCCAAAGCTATCAGATCCTAAACAAATAATACACCTAGAAAAGCATGATACAATTTAGCAAACAGTATTTAATTTAACAAAAACCACCAAATGCCTCTGGAACTGAACATCAATTTGCTAACATTGTTTATCCTACACAATTTAAAGAGTTTTAAGTCTTGTTTTGCAAGCACCCTATAATCATTCACCATTCTGTCTTCCTCTGATCTTAAAAGGACTGCCACAAGCTGAAACATCAACAAAAATGTTTTACAAAATTGTAAAAGCCTGTTCCACAAAATTCAGAGTCAAGAGATATAAATTTACTATTTGTTAACATACTTTAGCTAAAGTTTTATAATTAACTCAAATTGATATTAGAGTTAAGAAGTGACATTTCTCCAGTATCACAAATCTAGGTTTCCACACAGATTAAATGTGGTACGCACATAAGCACAAAGCAAACCCACTCTTATTTATAGCCAGAAAGAGGAAAACAGACTATTCAGAATGTAGCCTTCCGTTTGCACTGATTCTTATAGCCCAAAATATGCCCCAACAGCTCCCCCCTTAGGGAGCTGCAGAAAAAGAAGTTTTGGAAGAGTGGTCCCTTAGTCACTCAGCTTCAAGGTCAGAATACAAAATTTATTTTGAAACAGCTACCGTGTTGACATAATTGCTTTACCTAATACTCCATACAAAAAGTTATAAAATGATCAGGAAAAAAATGACTGTATTCTAAATATGCTTCTTAATTGTATGTAAAAAATGAAACGGCTGTTTTCCACAGTTTATGCCCTAAGTTATAAAACCAGCTTAGGTTAGTTTATAACCTAAACTTTAAGAACTTGAGTTAAGAAGAAATCTACGATCACACTACTATCATATTATCATCATTAGTAAACATACCACATTATGAATCTTCTTCCTATTGGCAAAGATATGAAACCAAACTATTTACAAGAACTGTTTCTTTTCTCTGCCCGTTCAGCAAAGTGAAATGTAGCACCAAATAGATCTGACAAGTGATCTGATCTTTCCTCAGTCTCCTCTTCCTAATTTTTCCAAGATACTCAGACCACTACTTTCAAATTTGCCTGTGCTTCAGCTACTTGAATTTGCATTTCTAACATAGCTATACTATGTTTTACTTCTAATAATGAACATATCTAACTTTGAGACAGTTCATTATGCCACACACAGCAGTGAACAGTAATTCAGATTTAAAAGTGGTATTCCATACTAACATTGCATATAAATTACAGATAAAAACATGAACTGAAAAATTACAAGGTGAAATTCTTTTAGCAAGGGAAGTAAAATTCTTTGGTGAGCATAGAGACAATGCATGGAATCTGTTTCTTTGCATTAAAATCTTGCCGAGTTGAGCAGGACTCGTACTCTGCCACTCTGCGATTTACACGAGTTAAAATCTGCATGAGTTCAAGTTTCCTTGCATGTTCCTTCAGCATTTTACACAGTGACTGAATAAACCAGGAGCCTTCAGCTGAATTCCTCCAGGAGTAATAGCCTGTGGAAGAGAGAGATGTCAAACTGATCAGGTGTAGCAGCCTCTGATACAGGACAGGATAGCAATTAGGGGAACAATGCATTGTTTCCAATAGCAATCAATGTTTTAAAATAAAAACTCAAAACCACTAACCAACAAAATTTAGATTTGATAATCTCCCCAAATTCCAACTCAAAAGATTTTTCTAATCCTCTCATCTTTTCTAATCTAAGAAAACTTTAAGTAGGTAGAAAATCAAAAGGCAGGAAAACTATCTTCTGCTGCAACAGTCTTAGCCATTAATCACTTACTACTTCTTTGTAGAGTACACGTTTATGAAGGAGAGGTGACAGTACAGATGGAGCCAAGATGTAAAATGGATTTCAGTGTCACTATCTTCAAGACTATGTGCATGAATTAAAGACTGGAACCTACTTCTGCTAACCAATAACGTAAAAGGCATACTAACGGCTTTGCCACTACTAATTTTGCTTAAGGATGCAATGAAAATAGAGTCAATAGGCAAATAACATGCTGGTGTTTATCACACACTTCTGTATGTGCATCTACAGATATCTGATTGTTTTGTTCTCTCAGAACTAATAACACCTTTTACTTCCGGCTGTAAATTATTTGCACAACTCAGATTAACTGAATTTATAGCAGCTGAACATTTGAGGGTTTGCTAGTTAGAAAGATGTATATTCAGGGTTTGGGGTGGGAGGGCTTGTAGAAACTGAGAATAGCAACTACCTCAAAAGGAAATCAAATCAGGGGAGAAAAAAATGACTGAGGGAAGAAAATTCGTATTTCCATGAAAGAAAACAAATGAAGTAGTCACCCACTGACTGGATACAACTGCAAATTGTCATTTACAATATTAATACAAGCTGATATATAGATACAATTTCAGGAACAAAAATTTCTTTGCAAGTCTCTCACCTGGAGCTGTAGAATATGCATACAGGAAGTCTGCTTCTACAGGTATTTTTTGACACATTGTTTCTTCTGATCCACTGTCTGCCTCAATACCGGAATCTAATTCTGTCCCTCTACAAGCCTATTTGGTGGAAAAAAGAATGGAAAATACAATTAAAAAATCAAGAAATAAAGGCAGCGATCATGATCAGAATATTGATTTTTTTTTTCCATTTTAAAGACGATAATATCCCGATTAAAAAACTGCAAAAATAACAAGAATTTATATGTCACATTTCCATTAGACAGACTCAGAAGAAAAGTAACCAGCATTTATTTAAATCAACTACACAGTTTGGTTAAGAAAGATATTAATTCAAAAGTGCATTCAGAAACTCACTAAAATATTGGCTAGTGTTCAGAAAGATTTTACTTAATCCATAGAATTAAGGTAATGCAATCTGAGCTATTACAAATACTGCCCACCTAGTAGGGCAGACTGTGCCACTTTTAGATCTGAAGAGAATCTTATTCTGAAAGTAATTCCATTTAAATCAATTTTAGAAATAATTAACTTCTTTGCACTAATAATTAATGGGAAACAATATTTTTTGTAAGTATCCAGCTGATTTGATGATCATTGTTCAGCTGTACATTACCTGAATGAAAAAGAGCTTGGGCTTTCCTGCTAAACTTCTGCACCTGTCACCTCTGAAAAGGCTTGTTAGCACTTTCAGTTCAAGAGGGCCATCTGTACCATAGATGAATCCTTCATCACCATGGCTGAGCAACACGCAAACAAAACTGCTTCGCTTGCTGTGATCTTCTTCAGAAACTTGAAAGAAAAAAAGAGAATTATCTTAACTTCTTGCATTCTGTAAAAGCTTTGAACATTTGATGCTTCCTATGTGACAGCAGTCTTTAAGAACTAATTTCCATGTTTAGAAACCTCCAACCAGTCTTCACTTCTGAAAAAAAGGAGCCAGCCTACTTTACTTCAGGAGGTTGGACACAGAAAATCCCAAATTAAAGGCCAACCCTACCCGTGCTAAGACATGGCCACAGAACTAGGCCAGGAACCCTGCGAGGAGACAAAAGAGGGTGTTCCCACAGTGTCTCTAAATCTGAATGGTATGCTTCGCTCATGCAGTAATGGTCAACAGTCTTGTGATCTGGGATGGGACTGATGGGAAGTTCTGAGTTTTGGGAAAGGATGAGGAAGCCTTACCTCTCTTTCCAATCAGAGATGCTTCAACTACTTGTATTACATGGGAACTGAAGGTAGCATGAAAGTTGCTGCTGCTGCAGGGACCTAGGTAATACCATTACCCCTCTCTCTCTCAC
This sequence comes from Gymnogyps californianus, assembly GCF_018139145.2. Lineage (NCBI taxonomy): Eukaryota > Metazoa > Chordata > Aves > Accipitriformes > Cathartidae > Gymnogyps > Gymnogyps californianus. Next base: position 36,824,685 of record NC_059474.1, on the reverse strand, counting down.
TCTTGCCCTGTAGCAAGGTCTAGAAAGATTTTTTCAAGCCTCTGAGTTTTGTACATAAAGACACTTAAGCTTGATAGAAAGTGTTTGTAGATTTAATTTTTTTTTTTCCATCTTGTGCTAGGCAAAGAGCATAGAACAGATATTCTCTGATGTCTTTTGTTGCCCGACATTGTGAGGATTGTACTTGAGGATCAAGATGATTCTTTTAAATATATGAAAAGATACAAACATGGTTTAAAAGAAAGGATCCAAAAGGAATTCTGAGTGGGAAACTCAAGAAGATGCAAGAGTGTGTAGATGAAAAGTGTAACAGTTCCAAAAGCTGAAGTCTTCTGTTTAGAGCTTGCCAAAACACTGAATTTCTATTCTGGAAAAAGATTGATTTAGATTTTTCTCAAGCGATGCACACTCAGGCATTTCTACAATCTATGGACAAGCACTGCATCTAGAAGAGTCAGGAAAGGCTGTTTTTTGGGAATCTCTAGTTAGGCTGCAGTCTCTAGTTTACACTGTCTATTTGGAGGCCTTATACCACAGGTAAGACAGAGGTCTTTCCACTTTCAGCTACTGTCAACAGACAGGCTGCAACTGTACTAATAAATTAACCATGCCTGGGAGCATTCCCTGGCATAAACATTAACTGGCACTAAAGAACCTACATCTACGTTAGCAAACACATTTAAAGAAAAAAAAAACCCAAACAGGATTGCTGCAGGCTAACTGGCTGTTGGGAATAATCCCTGGAACACTTTTACTGTTGAACTGTGACCTGGAACAGTCTGGGAGAGCGCTAGTAGGCATGAGCCACAGTCATGCCAGAGCACCTTCCAACAGTTAACTAGAATAGCCTGTGTTCCAGATCTACACAGACCTCCAGGCACCATTTAATTTACTGGTCTAGATGTAGCCAAGTCCAAACAAAGCAGGACTAACACAAACAGTAGTATAAAGCTCTCACTTGACAGAAAGGTGTTTTGTTTCACAAGTCAAGCAAAAGATGAGTTGTTTCTCTAAAAGAGTAATTCAGTTCACACACTTGCAGTTCTGGTCCCTCGATCAGAACCCACCCTGGATCAGAACACCTCTTGGGCCACACCAGTAAGCATATAGCACAGAACCCCTCTACCCAATTAAGCAGGTTTCTTTCCAACTCACAGAGCTTCAGTGATCCCAGGGTCAGAATATAAATCAGTCTGCATTTAAGTTTCAGCCTTTTTTCCAGCCTTCTTTAGAAGATGAAAAAGGATACGGAGACAACAGTCATGGCACAAAAGATGGAGAGACAGCAAAGATGAATAAACATAGAAACTATGATGTACATGTCATCCTTAGCAATAAACCACCAGTAGGTGTGAAATACCATCTAAAAGAACCATGGAAGAAGAGATGTGAGGGCTAGAGATGTATTTGGAAACAGTGGTTGATTTAATACACACACTGAACATATTATTACTTACCATTTTTCAATAGTTTAAAAATGTCCTGGCATGAAAGATCATTGTTGATCTTGATTTTATATCCCAACTTCATAAAAACTTCTCTGACACTTGCAGCATCCGCATCTGTACCCGAACGCGGTAACATCCCTATACATAAGACAAATGTTATTATTTTTTATATGATATAGATGGCATGGTCTGATTGAGTCAAATTCTTTTCTCACTTATACCTGTATCAGTCTGGAATATTATTCCATTATTCCAGATTCACTCTAACAGAAAAAACATTGCACTGTTATACATGCACACCATCTCCCTCTCTCTGTACCTATATTGTAGATCTATCTACTCCTTATTTTTATATCTACCTATCTATATAAAGACATAAAAAAGGATTTCATTTGCAAAACAGAAATCATGACTAAAAGGTAAGATGAACTTGTACTGCTTACCAACTTTTCTCCCCATTACTGCTATACCCTGATCTGTTCCCTCTATGCGTATTTGGAAGAACGCACTGAAATGAATCACACCCATTCAAACCACTTAATTTTAGATTGCAATCAAAATTGGCCTGCATATTTAATTTTGAAGAATAATACATGCCACTAATTTATCTAAATTACAGAAAGAACTTAAAAATTTGAAAGTGGTACCAGTCTGTCTGTGGAAGTTCTTATTGTTTATTATTACACATTCCCCCATCTCTGGATAATCCATTCTGTAACTGTAGTCTGGCAGAATTCCAGAGTCCATAGTCTTGCTAGGAGGTAGGTTCTTTCTGTATAGAAATCAGACAAACTTTAGGTGTTAATTTCCGATCTCTCTTCTCTAGTTTCAAAATAATAATAAAATAAGGTTATTTTAGCAAAACCCATGAAACTGGTAAGGTTTGCTACTTGTTCCCTAGAAGTTCCCTCAGCAAGTTTACCGATGACACCAATCTGAGTGGTGTGATTGATACTCTAGAAGGAAGGGATGCCATCCAAAGGGACTCTGACAGGCTAGAGAGGTGGGCCCGTGCGAACCTCATGAAGTTCAACAAGGCCAAGTGTAAGGTCCTGCACCTGGGTCGGGGCAACCCCAAACATGGATACAGGCTGGGCCATGAGTGGATTGAGAGCAGCCCCGTGGAGGAGGACTCAGAGGTATTGGTGGATGAAAAACTGAGTATGAGCTGGCAATATGTGCTAGCAGCCCACAAAGCCGATCGCATCCTGGGCTGCATCAAAAGGAGTGTGGCTAGCAGGTCGAGGGAGGTGATTCTCCCCCTCTACTCCGCTCTTATGAGACCCCACCTGGAGTACTGCATCCAGCTCTGGGGCCCCCAGCATAACAAAGACATGGACCTGCTCAAGCAGGTCCAGAGGAGGGCCGTGAAGATCATCAGGGGGCTGAGCACCTCCCCTGTGAGGACAGGCTGAGAGAGCTGGGGTTGTTCAGCCTGGAGAAGAGAAGGCTCCAGGGAGACCTTATAGCAGCCTTCCAGTACTTAAAGGGGGCCTACAGGAATGATGGGGAGGGACTCTTTATCAGGGAGCATAGTGATAGGACAAGGGGTAATGGTTTTAAACTGAAAGAGGGTAGATTTAGATTAGATATTAGGAAGAAATCCTTTACTATGAGGGTGGTGAGACACTGGAACAGGTTGCCCAGAGAAGCTGTGGATGCCCCCTCCCTGAAAGTGTTCAAGGCCAGGCTGGACAGGGCTTTGAGCAACCTGATCTAGTGGAAGGTGTCCCCGCCCATGGCATTAGGGTTGGAACTAGATGATCTTTACAGTCCCTTCCAACCCAAACCATTCTCTGATTCTATGACTCTAAGTTACGTCTGTTAAATCAGTTCGTAGATCTGATTTAAGACTACTCAAGACTGTACTTGCCCAAAGTTTAAATTAAATAAAACTGCTTTGTATAGTTATGCTCCCAAATAAAACTTTTGTTTCAAGTTCGGTAAAGTGTGCACATACACAAATCATTTAAAAATAAAAAAAAGTGAAGTCATTTGTATTTGTAGTAATCTTCTGTGCAACTTGTAACAAGCTTAAAATTTAAAGAATCAAGGAAGAACTGTGTCTAAAATGATAATGCCTCTGCACAGTAGAATATGAAAAATTAGTTTAAGGAAACCAACTATTATATCAACAAGAAATCACCTGGGTTTTTTTACTATCACCTTCTGAAAGCTATGTACCTGGAGGCAAGATCAGCTCCGAGATTGTAAATCTATTCTGAATTCTAACCAAAAGTCATATTACCATTGAATTTTCACAAGTAAATATTCAAAAGCTAGAAAGACCAAGACTCCATACGCAGCTGTAATTCTGCCTTAATGAGCACGCTAACTACACCACCACTCATGACTCTGCAACGGCTGTCAATTCTACTCAGTCCATATATGCTGAAGTCAGTATGGATTTTCTCATTTAAGCACATGGGTAAGTGGTTACAAGACTGGGGCCCACTACCATATTGTGTTCTACAAATAAAAAGTCTGTAATGCTCTTAAATCTAATTTTCATTGAAATACTAAAAAGAATGACTTCAGACACAAATTAAGTTCCCAGAGAGAGTGTAATCTGATGATAGTGCTACACCAGTGTAACAACTAGCTGTCACTAGGAAGAACAGGCCTGCGTTTCCTCCCTTCCACCCCGTAAGTTCCCCTTGCACTTGTGCTTCTGCACATACAACCCTACAGCAGGTGAGCTCAAGCAGCTGAACTGTCTGCCACAGGTTCAGGTGAGCTCTAGAAGCACTTCAAGGAAAGGGGTGAACATTCAGCCCGGGGTGAGACAGAGAAGTCTCTTTTCAAGAACAGCTAACCACTTGATTATATTGTTAAGGCAAGTCTAACTGCACCTCAAGTGTTTTGCTTTTTAGTTCCTTGTACATACACATGGCCTGTTCTGACAGAGACTATATTTTCAAAGTCAGTACAACAACTCTAATAGTTGTTTGAGATTATTATAATTTACCGTAATTGAAACTTTTCCTTTTAGCATTATTTCTTCTATGGCTCTCACCTTCTGTTACAGCACAAGGTTCCTCAAGACTTAAATTGAAGACTTAAACCAAAAGTACCTCACTTACCCTTTGGAACCAGGAATGGATTTTGCATCTGTCAGATCTTCCCCTGAATGTGGTCCATCTCCTATGTCTGCCATTATGGCTCTCAATTATCAGCTTGAAAACATAAGAAAATAGAAATATATGACAGTTAATTTTCAGATGAAATAATACCTTCAAATTGCTTAATTTTTGTTAGATTTCCTTAAAGCCTTACACAATCAGAGAGCAATTTTTTAGAATTACAGAGAAAACAGGCATGTTAAAAGGGGATAGTCACACAGAATAACATTAGCCTAGGAGTATTAGCTTTGGTAGGCAGAAAATAGCATTTCTGAGTAATCCCTACATATCTTATATTTGAAAGAAAAACATGAAATATTTTTCTAAATTATTGCATTCTAAAACAACTCTGGGAAAAAGACTCTGCAGATCCCTGTGACCAAATCATTGAAAATGCCTATAAAAAGCAGGATAAGAGACAAACAAATTGAAAACAATCTTTAAAATACTGTAATGTCCCTACATGCATTAGCAGCATTTTAGTATTATGAATATTGTATCATATATGGATCCTTCCATCTCAGTAAGACAGAAATTGAGATCCAGAACCAACCAATACAAGTTATCAGGTGTGTGCAAAGACTAACATAGAAGATTAGATTTTGGGTCATAGTATTTTGAGAAATAAATAATTTCTCTGCATTCCATTTCAAATGAAACATCACTGCATGCAATCCTAATCGGTGTATGTGAAGGCAATTGCAATATAAATAAAATAAAACCACAACAATATAGCTTTAAATAGTTGATGAAATGAACTCTATGCTGTGGGCCGCTATTTACTTTTGATCAGAACACAGGACAAGAAATGATGATTGATACCAAGCCAGAAATCAATTTAAAAGCAACAAACCTCCCTCCCAATTACTCTGTGTGTACTCATGGAACACATTATCACAAGTTACCTTTAACTCAGGATTCAGAAAAGGATTAAGCAAGATAAAGCTAAATCACCAGATACGGCAAAGTAATAAATGCTTAGAAGTGAAATAAGTGCTTAGACCTCAAGAAACAAACAAGGCACTACAAGGTAAGAATTTTAAAGAAACTTACTTAGCAGATATATTTATGGTAAATAGGCATGTATAAATAACCAGACCAAGTAGTAAGATTTGCCGGTCAGATATGATGAAGATTCTTATTTAAGGCTTAGGTTCTTTGGTGGCAAACTATATTTGCCATCTTACACCATCATATTATTATTATGTTAAGTCTCTTAACTTCATATCTATACTCCAGCTAGTACACCACGAACACCCATTTTCTGTGGCAACAATTACTGATGCATCAGAAGCACTAATCTGGGTATGTATAACCCTCTTTCTTTTCCTTGTTTCTTAAAGGACATTTACTTACATTTTTAGTGACTTCAAAAGATCTTCAAGGTTACTCTGAATACTATTTCTTTGTGTCCTGGTTTCGGCTGGGATAGTTAATTGTCATCTTAGTAGCTGGTACAGTGTGTTTTGAATTTAGTGTGAGAATAATGTTGATAACACACTCATGTTTTAGTTGTTGCTAAGCAGCACTTATCCTAAGTTAAGGACTTTTCAGTTTCCCATGCTCTGCCAGCAAGCAGGTGTGCAAGAAGCTGGGAGGGAGCATAGCCGGGGCAGCTGACCTGAACTAGCCAAAGTGGTATTCCATACCATGGAACATCATGGTCAGTATATAAACGAGGGGGAGTTGGCTGGGAGGGGTGGATCGCTGCTGAGGCATCGGTCAGCAGGTGGTGAGCAACTGCATTGTGCATCACTGTTTTTTTTCTTGGGTTTTATTTCTCTCTCCCCCCCCCTTTTTTTGTTATATTCCTTTTCCTTATTATTATTGTTACATTTCTTATTGTTATTATTATATTTTAAACTGTTCTTATCTCAACCCACAAGTTTTACTTTTTTTCAATTCTCCTCCCCATCCCACTGGGAGCAGGGGGGAAGGAGTGAGTAAGTGGCTGCGTGGTGCTTAGTTGCTGGCTGGGGTTAAACCATGACACTTTGTATCTTGGAGCACTGATGTAATTAAGAAATCTTCTTGCTCACAAAATTATTCCAGACTTGAGAACTGTATCATGTAAATTAGCAGCACACAGGAAATTTCCTGAAAACCAAATTACAAAAGTATAAAATAAGCTTGATATTTTAGAAATAGATTTTCTAAAATACATTAGTGCCTTATATTTTAGAAATTCACTTTAAAGACAGTATCATGGGGCAGGAACTACATCTATGATGCTGAACTTGCCTGCCTAGCACCATGATCCGGATTCACTCATCCTACCTTCAAAGTCTAATTCCTTAGAAGTTCCCTATGTGAAAAAAGACAAGCACTTCCAAAGGGTAATTCAAGTACCTAAGATCCGTGGCACGACAGTGATCCAACTCTATGCCTTATGACTGGGCAGGGAGCATTAGCACTGACAAGAAAGCCTGGTCTAGAGTGACAATTGGTGTGTCCACCCAGCTGTAACTGAAGAGCAGAGCTTCTGATCCCTGGGAAGTGAAAGAATGGCTTTCATTGACAAGAACACTAGAAGTACCCCTGCTCCAGCAGAGCCTAGCTTCCAGGAGTTTCTATGCCTCTTTCAACCCTGTCCGTACCACAATCATCCCTGACTTTGGTTCCCAGCTTTCCTGAGCTCTCAGCCCGACACTTTTGAACAAAACTTTATTTCGTAGGAAAGCATCCAGCCAGACTGACCCACAATTCTGATGCTACTCATGCTGTTCCTTCTTCTGGAGAAGCACTACGTGCAGAAGCACAACCCAAACCCTTCACTGTGACTGGGATTAATAGAAGAGACAGGGAAAAGGTTAACTTTCTTCCTTGTTTGTTCTTTGTCTGCCAACAGTAATGAAGAACCACACCATATAAAAAAGCACAGTATCACGTACCAACTCCATTATCAAAACTAGCCAGCAGGTGTACTGTGTAGCAGCGTAGCCATGTCAGCATGGAATTCAACTTCTGCTAAAAGCCCAGGTGTTTATCCCAGCTGTCTGGCACTGTGAAGATCTGCAGTGCCAGTGCTGCAAGTACATGAACCAGCTAGTGTAAACTAGTAAATATGTGCCTACATGAGCTGTGGTCACCTCCTGTCTTATCATATGAGCCAGCCTGGGCTACCAATAACTACTTAGAGAAAGACTCAGCTAAAGTATAGGGAAAGCTAACAACTCTCTGGCCAACAGATGAGACCTTGGAATCATTAGGGAGGGTAAGTGGATCATTAGGCTGCCTTGGGTTCACATCAGGTGTGCTCCAACCAAACTGTTGCAGCTCATTAGGGACTGGTTTTAGTAAGCTAGTGGGAATAACACTGGTCAACAGCAGCAGACTTAAGTAGGCAAACTGGAGACCTAACAGACTGGGACCACTGAATGCTTCTCCAACACAAATGTTAAAGCATGCTGCAAACAATAAGAAAGATGTTCAACATTTAAGTGACCTTAAATTAAGACTTATCTCCTTGACCCTTTTGCAACCTTAAAACTCAAAACTCTAAAACTGCTGTCCTTGATCCAATGCCAAAGAAACAATGACATCTGAAGAAGTAGCTAGCAAAACCTACAATTACAATGAACTACAGTACTTTGTTTCTGAAAAATTTAAAACACATTTTGTAGTACTGTATCATAAAAGTATTTCTTACTAAAGCTTTTGCAAGCCTAGCTCGCAGCCTACAGTTTCACTTGTTTAATGAAGTGTTAGAGTTTACTGCATTCTACTGCATCACGACTGGAGTTTGTCTAAGAGTCTTCACAGAAGCTAGAGAGATAGTGAAGAAAAACTGGGTATAATATGTTAGGTATTTAAAACATACATTCATTATCTTCAGAATAGAATCTGTAACTCACCTTTAATATCCATCAAATTCTGAGCACCTTAACGCACCAAGTCACCTGCACTTCTTTAAAGAACAAAAGACATCCACAAAGAGATATCTGTTTTGTTGCTAGACACTCAAACGCACATTTTAACCAGCAGTACATTTTCTGCTCTAAAGCACTAGGCAGGGTAACAGCAACGCTCTCTGGAGGACGGTGCTGATTCTAACAAACTACTAAGAATTGCCTCATCTTGGTTTAGGTAATGCAATGATGTCATGTTCTGTCAAGCAGAATACACATTTCCCTGTAGAGGATGATCTCATGCTGTTAGGGATAGGGGAAAAAAAAATATCAGGACAATGCATTAAGAATTTAATTAAAAATTGTTATTCTGCTCCTTGATATTCTTTTCTCTGAAAGCTTAGGTAAGACGAGCTTTCAACTGTAAGGAAACGCAAAAAACAAGTAGCTGAAATGAGCAACAGCATTTTTCTAATCTAGCAGAATATGTTCTGTAGGTTTTAGGAAGCTTATTTTACAATATTTTATCAGAAAAAAAATAAAGTTTTTAAAAAACCCTATGAGACAGAGATAGCGAATATAAAGATGATGCTACAATGATCTTTACAGGTACTAAGTAGTAAAAAATAAAGTGGTTCAAAAAGGTCCAAAACTACGCCCAGCAAGCTACCAAAAATGACCAAAGTGTCTCTGTATAGCAGTAAAAGCAAAAATATATTTTGCCTCATATAAATGCAGTTGTTCCAATGCTTTTCTTTTGATAGGAAAATTATAAATAAAAACATTTTTACTCCATTCCAGCCTGGATTTACTTATTCTACCTGGACCTAATGAAAATAAATTCACATCATCATATATCACCACTGCCATAAGAACCATCAGGTTTCTTTTTAAAGCAATATTTATTTGAATTGTGAACCAACAAGAGAAATTAATGATATAGTGATAAAAATAATACCAAAGCTTCTCAGACAGGGAAGGAAGCAAATAACTGAATTGTCTCTAGTTACCAACTGTATCTTGAAATATGCAAACCACAGGAGACAAGACAACACATGTTCAGTATATGTCAGCTGCTACAAAGCAATGACTGTAGCAGTATTAAAATACATGTCCGAAACAGAAACCAGTATCATAAAACATGTCCTTAAAGATTAGAAAAGGGCAGTTTTCCACCTCACATGACTGCAAGAGAAAATGTCAAGCATTCAAAGAAGGTATTTTATGTACATAAATATATACATGGCACATTGCAATACTAATGAAGACATGCAAATTAAGAATTTTCCATTCTACAATGTATAATGATAACCAATAATTATCTAATTAATAACAGAAGGAAAACATAGAAGCTGACTGTATGAAAAAACTAAAAACATTTGGAATATACCATCACGTTTTCTGTGTGGCATTATCCCCCTATTAAATGCTGCTACCACTGAAGGAAGCATGCCAACACTGTGTCAGCTATTCACATTACTTCTGGTCTGGATGTGGTTGTTGGAAAGCACTGACACTGGGCCAGTACTCTGATCTTCCAAAAGCAAACAGACTTTGTTTTAGTCAGCATTCATCTGCAAAATCACCAAGACCTGAAATTATTCTGAGAGTAGATGGGACCCTTGCTTATTAATTCACCTACACCTATTAACCACATCACCACCGCAACAGATAATAGCCCTGTCAGGCTCCTTAACATTAAGGACAGGATGTGTTATTTTCAAACCTACCAACTGATGAGAAGCAGATAACTGAAGGAGAGAATTACGAGTTGGAAGGTAAAAGACTAGATTACCAGTGCTATCGCTCAACCCAACAGGGAAAAGGCAGGACACAACAGACCTCGGACAGGGCCTTCTACATGCTATAAAAACTTAGTCACAGTGTCTGTGAGGGCCTCAAGTATGCCTTCCCTGCACTGGCAAGATCAGTACAATAGAGGTAAGCCTCCGTACCATTGCCCCTGTGACCCTCGTCTTGGGATGATGCCTCTCAGCTATCGCACACTCACTCTTTGTTAGCAACTGGGTCGCTGCAGAGCCATTTTCCAGATGAGATTTAACCCGCTGTCTCCAAAGCTTTATTTTGGTAGATCCAAATGCAGATTTTGACCCTGTGTTTCCAGTTAGTTTACAGTCTATCGGAGGGACACCAGAAAACAGTTTAAAATTCAAGCTTCCCCCCCCCCCCTTTTGTTTAGGCAGCTTCTCCACAAAAACAGACTTAAATGAGCAAATTGTCTGCCTCAAGCTTCTGGAAAACTCATAACTAAGCCTCCGCACTCTCCCTCCAGGGAGGGCGAAGCGGCGAGCGCTGGGACGGCACCGGAGCCAGTCCCCTCCCGCCGCGCCCGGGAGGCAAGGCGCTGTGGTGGGCGGAGGGAGGACATCCGCCCCCGACAAACAACCGCCCCGCCGCCGCAGGACCTGCTGTGGCAGGAGCCCCGCAGGCAGCCGGAGCAGCAGGAAGGCGGCGCTCTGACCCGGGCCCGCCCCACCCCGGACGAGCCGCAGCTCCCCTCCCGGCCCAGGTGTGGGGAGGCTCCCGCTCCCCTCAGCCGGTGCCCTGCGGGAGAGGCGCGGGCGGCCGCCCCCGCCGGACCGAGGCCCCGCGGAGCCGGAGAGCCACAGCCTGGCGCCGGGCAGGCGCCAGCCAGCCAGCCAGCCCTGCCCTATTCCCCCCCTCCACCCCCGCTTTGTTCGGCCCCGCCACCGCCACTTACCGGCACTGCCGCCTGCCCGCTCTACCGGCGCTGCTTTCCGACCTGCCTTCCCCGGGGCTCGGCTCGGCGCTGAGAGAGCACCGCTGCTGTACGCGATCGCCTCGCGGCCCCTCTGGCTCCTCCCCGGGCGAGGCGGGGCGGAGGAGCGCGCCCCAACGGCACGTCGTTCAAACGGCAACGGCGGCAGCGCGCGGGCTGTGGCGGTGAGTCGGTGTCGGGGGGACTGCTTTCCTCATACCCCCCCCCCCCCCCGAGGCCGTTCCTCGCCGTGCGAGGCCGCTCCCGGCCCTGAGGGGAGGCGGCGTGAGGCCGAGCCGAGCGCCATGGCTGGGGAGACGGGCGGGGTGGCCGCCTCCGCATCCCTCCCCGCGGCCTTCCGGGCGCCGCGGTGCCGGTACTCCCGCCGGTCCCCGTCTTCCTAGCGCGGGGCTTGCCGCAGCCAGCCGGGCCGGGCCCGGCCCCGCGGGTGTGCTCTGTCACACGGGGGAAACATAAGCAACTGCGCCCTTCGGCTGCCGTTACGCCCCGATTACCTCCGCACCACGCGCCTAGGGGTGCCCACGCGAGCCTTACGTGGGTTTGAGTGCTGAGCCTGTTATAGCTGCCCGAGAGCGAAGCGTTACGCTGCGCTTAATGCTGTTGTGTTTGACTTCGTGTAACCCAAACGCTGTTGGTTTTTGTCTTTTGTTTTAGTTCCTCTGTGTGATGAAAAAATTTACCTTTCTGACAGAATGGTGGTTTATAAAGATAATCGCCGTCTTAAGTAATTTGTGGGGATGATTACCAAATGAGAGGCTGTCTTTCAGATTTCAGCGAGCTAGATAAGCGCAGATGTACTGGACTCCATCAGAGCAGGACCTTCCACTTACAGTGGGGTTTATCTCCCACCACTGCGTGGTGAAAGCTTGGAAATTGTGCAGCCCATTGACTAATGTAGTCTGAATATACCTGCTTACTAGCGTCCCACTGCCCTGCCGTTCAGCCTTACAACAGCTCTCTGAAGCTGAGGGCTAGTTTCAGCTTCACCATCAACTTTCAGGTCAGTTAGTTTCATATTTGTACATCGACCTTCAGTAGCAGGAGTCAGAGTAATTTTAACATTAGAAACTAAGTTTTCCAGCTTCTCGCAACAGGCACTAGCCTACTTTTTGAGATCTTATCACCAGGTCTAATATCTTGCATTTTGCACAAAATTCCTCAAATCTTAATTGTAGAAGCTACTTCTCCTGTTAGGAGCACAGGATGAAAATTTGATGCTCCTTGTTATTGTTGTGGGAAGATGAGTCATATTTGTTAGTATGCCACAGTTCAGCTCAACGTAAGGATGACTAAGCTAATTTTCACTAATGTTAAGAACTTTAGCAGTAGGGAGAAAGTTATTTAATATGTTCTTCTAAGGCTTGAATCAGTAGCTGGGAGAAAATCTCATGGATTTATTAGTGTTGAGCATGAATTCTGCAATAGAGCTATGTTGCACGATATACACTGGCCAGGAAACCAATGTAATCATGTTATTTTGAGTAGCAGTTGTTTTGCATGTCTAAGCTTCATTTCTCAGCAGGTGTGGATAGTGTGTTTTGTCATAGTTGTTACAGATTTTTGAGCATGGGTTGTTTTGGGGGAGTTTTTTTGCTAAAATGCAGGGGCACATATGATGAAATCATGCATTTTTGTTTGTCTTTCCTCTATAGCATGAGGGCGAAAATTGCCATTTCTGAAATGGCGAGTCCGTTTGTTTAAAAAACAAAAAAACCCACAAAAAACAAAAAAAACCCCACCCCCCAGCCATCTAAGGTATAAAAATACAAGATGTCCACTGTCCTCATCACTAAAAAAAGTAGCGTTCCATCAAAAGTGGAAAATGAAGTAGCGAGTTCTTTAAGTCATCTCCCAGGAGATACTTTTTCCCAGGATCTTCATGCAATCATCCTGCTGAGTCAAAAACACTGAAGTCCAAACACGTTGGTGACAAAATTTCTTTCTGGCAAGTAAAATAAAAATAAGTACTCCCCTTACTTCTGGTGGGACAGAAGAGAGGAAGATGAAGTGGGAATTTCCCAGTAAACTCAGAACGCTAGTCTGCAGTTACACCTAGTCTGTAAGTGTAAATTGTACGTGCTCTAAATAGATGTGTTGTGTTAGGTACAGTTGATACAGGAACTGAAGTTACCTTGAAAAGATCTGACATGTTGGACTGCTGAGAATCCGAGAGTGTTTGGACTGCAAGAACAGTGATAGATCTCAGATTAAAGTAAGGGTCATCAACCCTCTCGCAGGTTCAGATATCCTCCCAGCTGTGTTTCTGCAAAAATATGTCCTGATCTAACTAGGAAGTTTAAAATAAGTAGAGAATTATGGGAATTCTCCTTCGCTTCCTTTCTTTTTAATGGTCACCTTGTGGGAAAGTGCTGATGTAGGGAATGTCTTTTGCAGCCAGTTAATTTACAACAGAGCCAACAGCATCAAAATGAAACTGAGGGTTCTGCTGGCACTTCTGAGAAATGCTGATTGCTGTCTATAATTTCATTTTGCATTCCCAAAGAAGAAACTAACTGCATGAAAAGGAAGGGAGTGGAGGAAATTCACAGGTCAAGAGACTGATAAGGTCTGCAGAGTTAATATGGTTGACCCCGTAAGAGAAAAAACATTCTGTTATTTAGACTTGACATAGGCCCTAAACTATCAAAACACAGGCAGGCTTAGATGTACCATGGGCAGAAATGTAGGAGTCCAGGAACCTTTACTGTGGAAGACTTGGAGGGGGATTCAGAGGATCTAAAATTTGGGCTTCGGGGCCCACAAGAACATTTAAATACTTAAACTCACCTTGTGGATCCAGCTTGTTAAAGGTTTGAATACTTTTGAGTATAGTCAGTTTCATTTTTATCTTTCACTGCAACTGGGAGGTTGTTATAAGAACCAAGTGGTTATGCTGGGCAGAACAAAAAAATGCACCTTCATCTTTGTTACTTCTTGCCCCTCTTCCTTTGTTTCAGTTTCTTAGCAGTGCTCTTTACCAATTTGCAGGTGTTCAGAGGGGCAATGAATTTTCCCAGAAAAAAGTTAATTAAACTTACGAATAATTATACATATGTTAATGTGTGTTTATGCTTTACTACATTGCTTTGTAGCATTTGGATTACTTTATGTAACTAGAAGTTTAAAGGCTGCAAGATAGCAAGCATTACTGTATCATGTGCTATTTCTTGAAAAGAGATAAGATTGCTGTCTTAAGTTTGCAAGAAAGTACCTGAGATTTTAAAGCAGGTGAAAGTATTACTGATCAATAGCAAAGGTTGGCAGTGGAGAATGGAGCCCTCATTTTGGATTTCAGTTCTTTTACTTCAAGATACAGAGCTCAGAGCTAGAGTCACTGAAATCTTAATTTTTCTCAGGAACTCGTGCTGTACTACCCATACAAATTAATTATCTCATTTGTCTCTCCAAATATAAAGCAGAAATAATAGTATTTTTTCACTCCTTACTAATGTTGTGTGGCTAGTTAACACAGTTTGAGGAGGAATGTAATACCATTCTGTTAACAAAAATGAAACTTCCTAGGCCTTCCCTTATTGTGTCTATTCTGTTGTGTTTATCTTTGATAGTATTAATATGAAGATCTTTTACTTCCAAAACTGTGTGGAAAGATTTAATGTTAAAATGAGTATCATAGCAAGGTTGGGTGTTGATTTGGAATATTGGCTACTCTCAGTTAATAAATACAGTACGCTCAACAAAGTTGGAATCAAAAGCAGTGTATGAGTACAGGATATATGAAAATTGAGTCACAAACAGAAATTGATACTGATTTGACTACTTGTAATTGCTTTAGGACAAATGAAGAGAAAATGGGAAGAAAGACTGAAGAAAGTGGAAGAACTAGCGTCTTACTATGAACAAAACCCTCTTCCTCCAGTTTATAGACCAAAACTGTCCAAACCCTTTCTGCCATCCTCTGTCTGGAAAATATTTTGTCGGCAGGGTGAAGCTTTCAATTATGTGAAAACCTGCAAAGAGGTAAATTATTTGTTAGGTGAATGTCTCTACTCTTTAGGTACTTTCAAGGTTGAACTTCACTTAAAAGCTTGGTTGACAGTAAAGTCTTTATCAGATTGCAAGATCATTTTTTTTTATTCTTTTTTTTCCTTCTTCCCTATAGCAAGTATTCTTTTTGTAGGAGATCATGCTACACTGGAGGTAGCTCTAAGAAGTACTAGTTCTAACATACAAGTTGATATGTGATGTTAACCTCTAACAGTAAAAGTGCTTTTTAGTAACATTGTAGTGATAGATTTGTTCCTTCTGAAGATGAGCAAGCTGTCAGGGTTGGGAGGAGAATGGGTAGGTAGTGAGAGCTGAGTTGGAAGAAAGAGGAGGAAAAACTGAGGAAGAAAAAGAGATAAACAGGAGGCAGAGACAAAATAAAAACAATACAACTCTCCAATGGCAGCAGAGTAGCAAGTTCAGATGATAAGAAGTGATGAGCCAAATAAATGTTATGCAAAATGTATCCTCTGTTTTCAGTTTAATACTTTTCAATTGATTGCTGCTTTTAAAGAAAGTACAGAGTTTTTTTCCACACTGTTTTAGGTGTTTAAGTAATCCTGACAGTCTGTTTTCCGAAATGCACTCTTGCTGGCTTGGCAGTAGTTTTTTTTGTGTTTTCTTTTCAGATTTCCATTTTTGGATTTAAATAATATAGAGTCTAAAGAGTATTTGCTAAAAAGTCATATGCTGCCATCATGTCTGTGAGGCTGTTCCTTTCAGGACATTGTTCCTCCTCCCATCAGACGCACTTGCCACTGATCAGAAAAACGAACGCTTTACAGAGAAAACAGAGTTTACATTAATGGACAGCAAAGAAAAGCTTCAAATTTTTACTCATGCAACTGAAATCAGAATGATGTTCTTAATTAAAAACAGAAGCTACTTAGCTTGAAAAAGGATAAGTGATCTACTTACAGTTTTCTAGTATTTACTAACCTTTGACCAAAGAAATTAATGTCAAATAGGAACTTCTGAAGACTTTAACTGGTTCTTTGAATAAAAAAACTTCAATGTTTTTATTTAAAAAGGATGTTCATGTATTTGCCTTGGAAAAGAACACACAAAGTGGACAGAGGTTTTACCTTGTGACAACATATAAACAGCTTTGGTTTTATTACACGTGAGTATTTGAAAAGGTACCCTATATGTTACCATAAGATAGTAGTATACTGGATATACTATTATCTAGTGATAGCTATTACTGGATAGCTACCCTCAGTAGCTGTCTGCTGCTTTGACTAGCACAGAGCTGTAACGGGTTGCCTGAGGTTTGATCTTGGCCATGGGGAAAATCTTCATAAGGACAAACCAATCTGTTCTGTAGTGGGTTTCAACTTTCTTTTGAGTTGCAGACTGCCATTATTTCCTGTGAATTAAGGACCCTGTCTACTGAGCTTAAATCTAATAGCAGTAGATTTGCTTTTGCTGTCAGCTTTCCTCAGGGGATCATACCAACACATGACACAAACATATTTCTATGATTAGTCATATATCAATTTAAAAGGGCATTAATATAAATGTCCGGTTACCGATTTATGGTGTTGTATTTGCGTGATGTAGTTTCAGGTATTGACAATTTGGTCATGTGCTGAACTTTTTTTCCCAATTTTTTGTTTTACAATAAAACATTTGGTTATGAAGTAAAAGAAATCTAACAGTCAGTTTTTATATGAAAAGTAAGCTTGATTTTTTTTTTTTTTTTTTTTTTTTCCCCTCCTCAGTTTGAAAATGAGATTAATTTACTTGGAAAAAAAGTCTAGGTAATCTCATTTTTAGTGCTTAAGACATATGAGTGATAACTTACTAAGTTTTTTACTGTAGTTTCCATCATTCCTTAAATTCTCAGCAGCATTTCTGTTGACAGTATGTATTGTAAGACTTGGGGGGCATGGGGAGGAGAATACTCTACAAACTTAAATTCTAGGCCAGACAAATATCTTTGTTGATATTTGATGCTAAACGTAGTTACAATGCTTTTTCTTAGTATTATAGGGCTGCTACTTTTTTAATATGGGTGGTTAGTTGAAAAATAAAAGAATATTTAGGTCTTGTGAGATCCTTGTTTGCAACTGATAAGTATGTATAATGTTTATTGTGAGAGGTTGTGATTTGGTTTTGTTTTTCCTTAGCAAAGGTTATAAAACAAGTCTTATGCATTGCTATGAAGTAATTCCTGAAAAAGATGCTTGCAAACTTTATTTTGATTTGGAGTTCTACAAACCAGCAAATCCTGGTGCAGATGGCAAGAGCATGGTTGCGAAGTTAATTGAGGTAAACTGGAGCAAAGTCATGTTGTAGATTAAGATGAATTTGTTGTTGATTTAATATGAATCCAAAGTATTTACCACTTTATCTTGATTATTCTGTAGTAAAATGAAAAAGAATTGTAGACCTAGTGGTTATTTTTAATGAAGTAAAAAGTACCGTTTTAATTAAAGCAAAGGTTCTCTTTAAGTGAAAGGAAAAAATAGAGAACGATGGTTGTTGGAATGCTTGTATTCACTGTAGGTTTACTGATATGATAAGTTTGCTTTTGCAGATTGTTTTATGTGCTCTGCCACTTCAAAGCTGTAGAACTGAAGGAAATCTTAAAAGTACCATCAATAAAAGTTCCATTCAGATATTCCTCAGTTCATTTCCTTTGCCAGCTGGTGCAGTCATATATCAAGGCTTAGATAAGTCCCTCCTGATTTTAGGTGTCTTCAGATGGCAGCTCATTATAGTTGAGTTAAGTGATGATGTAGAGCACATCAGGTGACTGCACTTACCAATTTTGTACCTAAAGTTAAATATCTTTTTGAATTATCAATTTTATTAAATAGTGCAAATTTCCATTTTATTGCAAATTTGGTTGGAAAATGAGCTCCACTGCAAATTCAATATGACAGAGGTGGAAGATAAAGCAGGTTTTTAGAAGAATATTTCCTGTTCCAATAAAATCTCTTTGTGAGTGGCCATTTATTTGTGAGACTTCGGATGCTTACATGTCCCTAGCTAGAAAGGAAAGAAAGAAAAACATGATTGAGGTCGTTCCTTCGCAAAGAACCCTTTATTGATACAGAATCCGGAGGGGTTTACTCCATTGCAGATCAATTCTGAAATCTAGAGATTCCTCAGGTTGAGAAGACAACTTTGGATTTGCTGGGTGGGGGATCTGAGATGCTAAAACCCTAAGCTTTCAGACCCTTAGGTTCTGAGTACCAGTCCTAAACATGAGTAATCACAAGCTTAGCTTATAGAAGGCTTTTAGAGCTATTTTAGAGCCAGACATCTTACGTTTTCTGCTTAGTTAGTGTTCATTGGGTCATACCAATGAATTAGCTAAATCATAACAGTGCATTAGCATACCAGCCCTTTGTACCATGATAGCTGCTCTCTTCCATTCTAGGTAAGCATGCGTTACAAACATTGTCACTGTGGGTGTGAACTGCTTTGTGGTGGGAAAAAACCAGAAGATAAAGCCACTAAATTAGCCTTTGACCTGAAAAACTGAAAATCTGCTCAAGTTATCACTGTTAGTATATTCAGTGACTTGCTTATTTCAGGAAATACAGTCTTACGTCAAATTTGGTTAAAATTTGCTATATTATGAGTTAGTTTGAATTAAATTAATTGTGTTCTTAAAATGAGGAAAAAAAACTGAAAAAGAGATGTAGAATCTGCATTTATGTTAGATTTTATAGATACCACTATTAAAAATGCTAGAGAAAATAGTCTAATTAATGTTTATAATTTCAGCTTGTCAGCCAAAAATTAAAAGAACTTTATGATGTAAATTGTTCAGCCAAAGATGTCTTGAATTTAGATTCCAGTACTGATGAAAAATTTAGTCGACACTTAATATTTCTACCCCAAAAGACTGTGTTTAAGGATAATATTCATGTTGGTAAGTGTGTTCTTTTCTCCTACACCTAGAAATAAAAGGTGAGGTTTTGACTTTGTACACTGCTGTCTCACATTTGAATATTTATTTTAATGGAATTATATGTGGAAACAAATATGTATTCCCAGCAGAAATGGCTACCTATTTCTATTTCATTAAGCCTCATTATTTCTCAACTCATCTTCTACTTTCTTTTTCTATAATTAGCATTTGTGTTTGCAAAAACGTAACTTTTTTTGTGCCTGTATGTTTTATTTATGAATCTATTGGCAAGACTGGCTTTTGGCTTGAAAATTGTTTTACAGTATGACTATGACTTCTTAATTTTCAGGTTTATATCAGTCTTAATAATAAAAGCTACTGTTATTGGCTCTAAATACAGTTAGTTTGTGCTCAGCACAGCATCAGAAAGAAAGGACAAAGATGGTTTCAAGCCACCTGTGCATAAACATGATTAAGAGAAAGCCGAAAGCAATTTTAATTGTTGATGTAAATTGGTATTTCATGGGATATGGCAATTCCAACACAAAGAATTGCCAGTTCAGGTTTGTCTTGACTCCATTTTTAAAATAAGTATAATAATACCTCCTCGCTTCACAGACGTACTTTGAACATACTTTTAAAATACTGTTTGTGAAGCACTGAGGTGCTAGTGGTGAGCATTAGGAAAAGTTAATGTTGACATTAATAATTTCTTCTTCTTGTACATATATTCTGTATGGTGTGCAGTAAAGCAGGCTTATAGACATACAGTGAACAAGGAGGGCACAATAGAATTATCAGCTGAGTTTTGTCTGAGTGAAGCAGGAACTGATGGAAAACAGCTTGCCCAGTGGTGGAATTAAAATCTGTATCAACCCACAAATGCAGAACTCTGGGTTATTTCACGTTGCACCTGCAGCCTTGGTTTTGTCATTTCTTAATATCTGAGTGTTTGATTTTGTAGCCTTTGTTCCTTATTGTGTTTGTTTCAAACAAACAAATAGGATGAGGGAGAGGAAGCAGAAAGGCTGTTATATAGTACCATATTAATAATCTCATGGGTTATTATAAGGGATGAAATTTAGGTTTGTGTTCAGGAGGAACTGTGACAACAGCAGCAGGATTACAAGAAATTATGTGCTTTGTTATTGGGTTTCCACTTGCAGTAGAATAGGAAGAGTTGAAGATGTTGGGTTGATAATTTTGGTCCCACTCAGGTTCCCACTTTTATTCTGCTGTCTGCTTGGTCACAATCTGTCTGACTGTCTTCATGCCCAGTCTTCCTTTTCCTTTCTCACCCTTACCTCTTTTTCTAGCTCTGCACCTTCTCTCACTCCAGTCTTGAGTAAAGCTTATACTGTATTTCTTCTTTTTTTATACCTCCTTTGTTTTTTAAGTAGCTTCTTACTGTGCACGGTGTATGTCATAGGAGAGGATCATAGAGAGCACAGGGAAGATGGGCTCTTTGCTTTTAGTACTTAATGACCACACAGTGATGCTATCATTAATGACACAGTGCTGGACTTCTTTCTAGCCCAGTACAGCATTAGAGAAAATCTCATTTTCCTTTTGAATGGTCTAGTTGTTTCATGGGGAGAACACATGTACTGTTGGATCAAAGTTGTGTAGGGTTGACACATGTTTTGTGTTGCTCTGAGGAATCATCTATGAAAGGTCTTGTCAGCATGAACAGCTGGAGGAGTAGAGCAAACTGTAAGGAGAGGCTGGATCTTGTAGGCCTGTGTGCATGTACAAAAATTTTTTTTCCCCCCAATATTTTTAATATACGCACGTGGTCCGTGGCCTAAGCATCGCTTCAGGCCAAAATTCAGATCCTTAGTCCAACACAGAGGCCATAGGATTTCTCAGAATCAATTTTTTTCAGCTTTTTTTAACATTAAAAAAACTATTTTTCATTCTTAGGAGCAGTGGAATCGGTGTCCCTAAACCTTTTGAGGAGTAGCTCACATGGCAAGCTACACTGATTGTCAAAGTTACAAGCAAATGCTTATAATACTGGCTGCCAGCCCCAAATGTGACACAGAGCTGTTATTTCTTACATTACACCGTGGTAACAGCTACAAACCCCAAAGACTTAAATGGGATTACTGCAATTTTTAGTTCAAAAGTATGGTCTTTAACTCCTCTGCCACTATAAAACTCTTAAGTAATACATGGATGACAAATAATTTGGTATGACAGCAATTTTAGCCTGTGATCTTGATAACTAAATTACATTAGTCAGTTCTTTCAGTAGAAGCTTGAACTGTTTATTCTAGCCCATTAGTTAAGTGTTCTGTGTCTCCACTGTGATGTGAATTTGACGTTTACTGTCAGACTTAAAATATATTTAGAGATTGTGTATTCATGTTCTGCCTTTGCCTTTTCAACAAGATGTTGAAGTCACAGTAAAAACTTATCTTTTTATAATTGAGATATGTAAATGTCAGTGTTAAATTCATGCATGTTACTAATAATATTACACTCTAGACTTTTCATAAATGCATTTTAGTAACCTGCTTGACAAACCTGGCTTAAAGCATACTAGCTTTGTACTTTGTGCAAAATACTCTGCTGTAGTAAATAATTAAAAATGCAGGTAACTTCATAAAGTAATTTCACAGAATCTATATGAAAATATATATAGTCTTTGAGGTGACAGAAAGATTTTGTCTAATATTAAACTTAAAAGGGTTAATATATTTTTTCAGACACGTTGTGTTGTCTTTTTTTAAAATTCATCATTGTGGTGTTCTGTCTAATAAAAAATACCTTAAGATGAGTTAGTGGTATTTATGTGGGATAAACTAGGATATGAACTATCACATCTGGGATGATATTGTTTCATAAGCATTTTATGTCAGGAGCCATGCACAAAGTGCATGGGCTTAAATATAATTAAAAACTTTTAGTATATGATATTTGGAATTAGTTACTAGTTAGAATTAAAATACAGGGACTGAGTTCATAGCTCATGTAAGAAAGCACAGGAGATCATGTAGGTCCGCAGGAAAGCTGTGGAGATCAATGAATTTACATTGATCTACACAGCTGACAAATCCCAAATATAAAAATACAAAATACAGTCAAGGATCAAAAGTGTGAAATGCAGGGTTTGGTTCCCACATCTGACCAGTTAGAAGAAATGGGAAGAGAGAAAACAAAGGTGTGTATGAGTGATAAAGAACTAACTCCCAAAATAATCTTTCACTGACAGAACCCTTGCTATTCTGACACCAGAGTGATTGTTACTTAATTACACACACACAAAAAAGGAAGTAGTCAACCAGGACTTTTAAAGATACTTTAACTTTTATGGTAATTGAATTAAACTTCAGTTCTGAAATAGGTACACTTTCTCCCTGAACTGAAGATCCAAGTAACTATTGTTATATACCTAAGAAATTCTGTGTGCATATTTGAACACATGGGGTTAAAACACTGTCTATGACTACGAATCATTTGTGTGCCTCGGCAGTCCTGTAATGAATTATGAGGATGGTGATACTGATGCTTGATACCCTGACTCATTCTGCTGATATGTAGCATAGGAGGACCTATATTTCATGTTCTTTCAGGTTCCCCACTGAAGCTTCATCCAACAACTGCAGAATCCTCCTTGCCAGTGTTCCTTCCACTTCATAGTTTTTCTTCCACATCTGTATTTATTCTAGTCTCTTCTTTCTCCCTGCAAGTAATTTGGCCACAGTTTTTATTTGTCTGTCATTGGCTACCATCTAGCAGAGCCTGGAGGTACAATGGGAGTTGAATTACAATACAGGGAATTTGAAAAGTCATTACAAAATACTTTTGTAAAAGTAATTTGTTGTTTGAGTAAGCCCTGGTCAAACTCTTACATCAACTCTTACACTGTGAAGCTGTAAATAAACCTTTTTAATCATTCTGACAGTGAAATTAGGGAAAGCAGTAGAGAGGGACAATCACAAGCTCTTCAGAATCCTAAATCCAAGGTTGTTAATGTCATCGCATGCTGTCATTAACTACTGCAAAAATATTCAGCTAAACGATTAAAAACTACCTATGATTGGATAAAAAAAATAAGTTGTGTGATAGCAAAGCTATAGGAATGCTTTATTCATGTATGGAAGAGTTTCACTAAGTGGTACTTGAACTATTATATCAAACTACATTTTATAAAGGACCTTGACTACTTATTTTTTTATATCACTGTCATTAACAAAGTGGTCCTACATTAAGCATTTGAATGTCTTACTATTAACAGCCTAGTTCATATGCAGAAATGTTCCTGCTAAGCTAGCGTGGAGACCCAAACTGAACTTGTTCAGTAAGTTTCTGACATTGTAGTGGAAAATTCAGGTTCACAGAAATTTCAGTGCAAAAGTCTTCCTTGTATTAATCATTAAGTCAAGATCATTTGTGCTCCAAGCATGGGAGCAGCTTGAGATGTTGTCTGTTAGAAACTTTAATAACTGCGATGGTACAGGTGTTGTGATGGGTAGGAGAAATTATTTTGAAAGATACCAAAGACATTTATTTCAATTTTGCGCTTTTATCTGGGACTTTGAATTTAGTTTGGGAAATTGTAGTGACAGCCTATGCATCTTGGTTTTGTTATGTTGTCTTTATTTCTAACGAGGTGGTTGCCAAGCCATCTCGCTTCTCAGTTCTCTCTGTTCTCAGTAGTAAAATTGCAAAGGGGAAGATTGTGGCTGTACGATACAATTAATATATGCACAACTGTTTATTTTCTTGTGTTTTTTAAAAAAAAGTTTAGTAAAAATTCTTGCCAAGCATGGGTTTCTTAGTTACTAACCAGAACCATTTTGTACACTGGGCTAGTCAAAAGATTTTTTTAAAAAAATCCAGAAGGGGAAAAAAAAAACCCAAACTCCAACCACTTCCATCTTGGCTGTTTTGAAAAATGTTTGTACAGGAACTGCTAAGTTCTTTCTTGACTCATAAATGACATTATCTGCTTTTGGTTTTTTTTGTTTGGTTGGTTTTAAGGTAACTTTGTAAGAACCATTTTGCAGCCTGCCATAAGGTTAATGGAGAGTAAAGCTGCTGCTGTGATTCCAGAAGGAGGAGCAGGACATGTTTTCCGGTGTTCTGCAGAAGGATTTGGATTAGATGGTTCTCTTACAAACCTCACAGCCATTGAAGATGCTTCCAAAGGCTGGCCAGCCATTGCTCGCAAAACAAAGGATATCGAAACATCACACCAGGGAGAAAATCTGGAATTTTCCTTTCTAATAGTAAATGATAAAGAAGGTGACAAGCAACTTTTTGTGGATCTAGGTAAATATACGAAGTGCTTTTAAACCTCTTTGGGATGCAACAAAGGTTAAGAAATGAGATGTTCCTTAATCTTTGACTACAGACAACAAGAACAACAGTGTTCTTATTGTTGTCCCTATGGTCAGAATTTAAACCAAATACAATACATGCTGAAACTGTGATCATAAATGCTGTACTTGAAAGGAGCCTTAGATTCTTGGTCCATGGAACTTCTTATATTATTACATTTAATGATTTTGTTCTGAAGTTTGAAGAAACTCTTGCCACACAAGACTCTCTAATTAATTTTGTTCTTAACGACTTAGTGCTCCTATTTGGATTAAAAGAGGATAACATATATTGCATTTTTGTCATTTCAGTTGAATTAGAAGGTGCTTAATTATGGAACAAGTCTTACAGGTGTGGCCTTCTGTATTGTTCTACATGTATGAACTGAGACTTCTTCCTCTGTTTGGAATGGCAGTTGTTAGCTTTTAATGACAGAGTAACAGAAATTTTGGGTTGGGCACTTCATGGCCCAGCTAGGCTTAGCCTATTCATGGTATTAAAATGTTAAAAATCTCCAGGAGCACAACACCCATAGTCAAACTAAAGTTTGAAAGTTCTACCCTTCTCCATCCCCGTATCTGGTTTCTCTGCTTTTTGCCGTCTCAGTGAAATGAAAATAGCTTAGCATGCTTTTGTACAGCAGTGTGTTATGTACTTGAGGACTTCATCTTGTTTTCTTCTCAAGACTTCTCTGAAGAACGCCCATTCCTTCAAATTCTTCTCATGGAATTCAGGATCGCTTTTATTGCTGGCCTCTTCACTATGTCCTATTTGTTGAAACATAATCCCAAAGTTGGCCCTATAGTAGGCTTCTCCATTACTGATTCAGAAGGATTACTTTGCACCTACTGTTTAAAATTCCTTCAAGCATATTCATGAACAGAAATGAAAGAATAACAAATTGTTTACTGTGTCACCTTTTAAGAATTTGATGTTAGTCCCCAAAAATTAACCATCCTCAATATTTGTTACACACATTACCTCAAAACTGGAAAGCTAAAAATCAGAATAGCTGGAATACCGAATTACATCACAAGGCTGCAGTGATAGAAAGCTATGTGACATTCTTGTTGTATGAGTTCTTTAAGTTCTTTTAGCTTCATGAAAATTAAATGCAACCCATGAATAAAGCACCCACCTCCTCAGTAAATTCTTAGACAGATTAGGCAATGTTTAAGATACCTGTTCATTTTTTTGTTGTTTGTTTTTTGAGGCTGGAATTAAATTTTCCTGATATATGCTTCAGACAAGTGGTGTCTGGTCCACAGAAAACAGGAAGTTTGATGAAGTCCTTTCTGGTTAAAATAATTGTGCAGCTTTTTATGCTCAGTTGTATTTCACAAAGTTAATGTGAAAGCACCAATTTCTTATACTGAAAGGAAACTTTTAGCAATGATGTCAGAATGATTAAAATGCCTATGTAGTGGTGTTGAGTGTTTATCTTAATTCTTCTATAACATAAAAATGCGTGCGTGATCTTGCTGTATTGCATTTCTTCTGTGGGATGTGAGCCGAAGTCAGTAATAGTTTTTGTCCATTCCTTAGACCCTTAGCTGGGTCTAAGAAAAATTGTTTCATTTACAAGTACTAAGTATCTTTAAATCCTAGCCAGCATTGTTTTCCTGTAGGAGTTTATACAAAGAATAGAAATTTCCGGATGTATAAATCATCAAAAGCAGGAAAAAATGTGATTCTGAAGATAGCAGAGGATAATACGTTTGTCCCTAACTGCGAAGAGAATGTTTCCTTGGAAGAAGCATATTTTCTTTCCTCTTTGATCTGCAACATTAGGTAATTGTTCAGTTCCGGTAGAATTTAAAATATTTTAAATTCTACATATTTTAGTGATTTTTCTCCTGCAGCAGTTATGAATAATTGCTATCAATGGGCAGTTGTTCCATGAATGTTTCCAGTAGAATTCCTTGGTTTGGAAGAAAAAATTTCTTGAGACTTTTTTTTTTTTTTTTTTTTTAATTGTAAAAAACCTACCTTCAAATGTTTAAAGAACACAGAACATGTGGTACGGCTTCTGAGTTGTGCCTCATTTCTCTCTACACACTCAAAATGCCAAAATGTAACCATTATTAAGTTTGGTTGGATTCTGCATAGTTCTGAAAGGAAAATTTCCAGTCAATTAAATACAAAGAGTCTAAATGTTTTCCAGCATATAATTAAAAAAAAAGGATTTTTGTACATGTTTCCTTGCATACCACATTTCCCATGTGGTACAGATACCTCCTTAGGTTGGATACTGGTACGTACAATAATCAAGTTTTCTGTATCTAGTCTAAACCTCTGATATATCTTACCCAGCACTGACTGTATCTTAAGATGATCCTAATCATTACTGCAGCAGAAAGGTTAAAATGGCACATCCATCTGTATGATATTATGTATAATATTTTTATTAAAAAGATGTATTTGTTGTGACTTCAGTTTTTATATCCTGAAATGTTCATTATCCTGAACTGACGCCAGTAGCCCCATAGCATAAATTGTATAGTGTATTCAGATCATAGGTATCAGCTGAGCCTGTCATAAATATGGATGAGAAATTCTGCTGTGTTGAATTTAGTCTTCTGTGATCATCTGGCTTCCAGCTAGTAATACAGCAAGGAAAAGTAGTTCATTGCAGAGAGAAAAAAAAAATTGAAACCTTTCAAAGAGTATATATGCATAAATATTACATCTAGAGCAAATACTGCTGTAAAATGTGGACCAGCAGTCTTTAAATGGCTGGGTCCCGGGTTTTTTGCGAGGAACCAAATTTTGCTCTTCTGGAGGAGGAAACCCTGCCCTCTGCTGGTGCAAGTCAGAGGAAACTGTCAAAAGGGAAAGAAAAAGTGCTACAGAGGTAGTGAAAGGTAGCATACAGAATCACAGACTGGTTGAGGTTGGCAGGGACCTCTGGAGGTCATCTGGTCCAACCTGCTTGCTCCAGCAGGGCCACCCAGAGCCAGTGGCCCAGAACTATGTTATGTTATGCTATACTATGGTATGTTACAGAATGTTATACCATACTATGTTATGCTATAAGAATCACACATTTTCCTTTGTATTCTCTCTTTTCTTCAGAGTGAGGGATGACACAAAAGTTCTGTCATCTGGCTTTTCTGAGGAGGGGAGAAAAACATCTGCTTTTTTAAACAGTAAAACTACCAGAAGCAGTAGAGGTACCTCAAGCCTTTTCTACTGTACAGAAGAAAAAAGTACTCTTAAACTAGATGTACTGTGACTTACACACCTGATTGATAACCTCTTGGAGGGCTTTCTTCAGCTAGCTTTCTGCAGGAGGTGGAGTACAGCTGTACTGAAGGATGCTCTGCAGCACTTGAATGCCATTTACCCTCCCCTCCTGCTCCCATAGCTGTCATGCTTTGTCCCCATTCGCTCTGGACCTTGGGGGTGAGGGGGTAGCAGTTTAAAGATCTACAGGAAATTAACAGTGGATTTATCCCTGGTTTTATTTAAGGATTTGGTGTGATTCATGTACATTTTCTGTCTATGGTCTATATAATGTGTAACAGTGTTACATATTACAATGGCAAAACCAGTAATAGTATGTATATGTGGCCTTTGTTTTAACAGGTACCATGGAAGGCTATCAGGATTCACCATATCCAGAAATTGATTATTTTGTTCGTTCTTTGGTTAATAAAGATGGGGTACAAGGAGGTAAAGACCACTTTACTATTTACAAATGAGTGTTCTGCAGCAGTATTTTTAAAGAATTAATTACATTTTTTTTTTTCCCCCAGGAATACGGCAATGGAATTATTTCTCTCTGGAAGAAATACTTGTATATGATATTTCTGGTTACCGTTGGTGTGAAAATATTGGAAGAGCTCACAAAAGTAACAACATAATGTATGTTCTTTAACTATTCACTTTAAAACAGGTTTATGTATTTTCCTGCTCAACTGTTATTCTATAAAAATGCTGAAAAACTTAGGGATAGAATCAGCACCTGTTACAATTTCTGCTCTCTTGCTCTGTGGGGATACAATGCTTTTTTAAAAAAAAACAAAACTGTTTTCCCCCCCAAATTTACTTTGTGATAACTGAACTTGTATTTCTAATATTTCTATGAAGTAATTTCCATGCTATTTAAAATATGTGCCTAAAGATGTTAAAGCACAAGTTAGAGTATGTTAAAGCTATTAAGTAAGTGGTACTATGCTTTGATGCTTCTTAGCTTGGAAGCTGATCAGAAATAAGATAAAGAAAACAGACCACTTTTAAATTCATTTACAGTGCATTCTTAAATTACATTCGTATGTCATTAAAATAACAAAGGTAACTGCTGCCACCACATCAGTCAAGATGAGTTTTGCTAGTGACTCTACAAGGACTTGGACTTCTTATAGTTTTAGCAAAATAAGCGTTGAAAGGTCAGGTTTTTTAGATGACATTAGAATTGCAGTATATCGTTAGTAGAAATATTTTAACTTAAAAGTAATTCTATATAACATTTAAAATAACTGAAAGATAAGGAATATGTTTTTGAGAAACAAGGGTATAAAAAACCCCCCCACAGCCACTACGCTGGATGGACTTGGTGTTTCTCAAGCAAGTTGCTTGAAGCTTGGTGTCTCTAAAGCACAGCTGAAAAAGCTGGGTTGTCTAGTCAGTTGACAGGAAACAGTGATTTTATCTGGCTTTTATAATGAAATTACCTGTAACAGCAGCAGCAACACAATCTTATCATACAGTTAGATGCCATATACTATCTTACTTTAATGACGACTTCTTCCAAGCTTAATGTAATGAAGTTGACTAAATTTCACTTTTGAATGTTAGTCTTAGAAGAAATATCTTTTTAACTTAAGAAGCCTGAAGTTTATTGAAAAAAATAACAGACTGTACAAAACAAGTATGTAATAAGTATGTCAGAATATGAAAGCAATATCCATAGATGGGGACAAACAACTGTTCATTTAGTGTCAGTTTCCTACTGTATGCATTCACTTCACTTATGTACTGTCACTAAAAACTAAATTATTTCATTCTTAGGATTCTGGTAGATCTAAAGAAGGAAGTCTGGTATCAAAAGTGTCATGATCCAGTCTGCAGAGAAAAAAACTTCAAATCACGAAGTATGTATTCTGTGATTTCAAAGCAATTATACTTAATACTTTTTGGAATGTTAACTTTAATTAATGCCATATATTTGATTTAGGTTTTCCATTACCACCTAGGATATGTCTCCCGTTTCTTTTCAAAGAGGTATGTTTTTGTCCTGTTGATATGCTAAAGTTCTTGTGAGTAAAGCTGTCTCTGGAAGTCACTGAAAATCCCCACTAACGCAGTCTGTTGAGCTCCATACAGTAGTTACGCTGGTATAGAATAGCTCCCCAGAGCAGCTGTGCTGGTGTGGTAGCTCCATATATTCATTTTTAAGTTCTCCAGCAGCAGATCTAGGACAAAAACTGTCAGCACAGATAAAGCTAAGTTACTGGAATAGCCTAACTTCACCTGGGACTAAAGACTTTCTTCTGGTTTGGTCTGAACAGCAGTTCCCAGTGCATAAACCACAAGACCATTGCAGGTACAGAACGGAAGAACTGCCCCAGTTAAGCTCTGCTGTGCATGTCTGACTTCATGCTGGGC
The DNA here is from genome assembly GCF_018139145.2 of Gymnogyps californianus. NCBI lineage: Eukaryota > Metazoa > Chordata > Aves > Accipitriformes > Cathartidae > Gymnogyps > Gymnogyps californianus. The sequence continues at coordinate 36,794,695 of NC_059474.1, read as the reverse complement.
CAGCTAAAACAGAAGTGCTCCTGGAACACTTGAGTCAGTCAGAGTCAAATTTAAGTCAGTGACCCTCAAATCTGAAGTTCACTTAACTCCATTTTAGCGTATTAAAGCAGTTATGTTTACCCACATGGGTAGAATATTTAAACTGACCTGATACTGCACCTGGATTCTAAGTCCACTTAGAATTCTAGATTTCCACTGAGTAGGCAATAAGAGTTGGCATCTTTGCAACTTTTAAATTTACACTTTATACTTCTAAATTTCATACTGCAGAATGGTATATTAAGCTCTACGTAAGCAGATCATCAATAGCTATTAGTGGTATTTCACAGAAAGTGTAATTTAAATGCATTTTCAGATCCTTACAGTATCTTTAAACAGACACTAAAATTAGTTTTAACCTTGTTTGTTTTAAGAAGCTGTATACAACTGACTACTTGTAGTTTCCTAGAAAAACAGCAAATTTCTATTCCTATTCAAATAGGCTTCCACAGGTTAATGTGGCTATAAATTAATGTGCTGGAAAATCTGTCGTTGGCCAGCTTTCTGTAGTATCCATTATATGTGACAGTACGAGTTTCAAACTTTCAGAGCAGTTAAAGGTATGGAGACCATTTTCATATGGAATAAGTAGTATTCTTGTTTCTAAAAGGAAGAAGAGTATACACTAATGGATGAAAGGGGGAACACAGAAGAAAAAGTCAAACCACATTCTAATGCATCAGACTTGTCAAAAAGCTCAGTATCTCTAGAAAAAAGCTTGTCTCAAGACTTCCTGTTGTCAGACAGCGAGTGGGACAATGCAAGCGATGCTGCCTGTTTCCTGGAAGCTACTGAAGACGTGGAACTAGCTGAAGCTGTAAATGATAGTCTGAATTATGCCATGGAAGAAATTCCTGATGAAGTTCTTTTGGAAGCTGTAAGGAAACAGGACACTTGCAATAAAGAAGGCAGCTAACCACAGACTTGGCTAGCAAACAGACTGCTAGCAATGAAGCTTGCATATCACATGCCTTCTGTGAAAGATACTGCGATGTAGTTCAAAAGCGCTCTTCCAGAGCTGTAAGAGAAAGAACTGAGTAACTGCTAACAAACAAGTACCCTCACAACTGGATGATCTTCAGCAGGCATGAGGAGATCACAGAAGATTACACGGGGGCTGAAGAGTACTGGACTGAAAACTCATCATGAATGCTGCTCCAAGTTTAGCGCTTTTAACACTCTCTGCTGTGCAGTTTCTATTCTGTTAGTTGTATGTCCAAGTTTTACTGATAAGTCAAGGAAAATAGATTTTTTTTTTTACTTCCAGAAATGGTAGGAAATTATTTATTTCAAATACAATTTTAATAAAAAGATTTGTCTATCAATAGTTCAACCAAAGTCTGTGTTCTCTTTTAAAAGTATATACTGCTTTCAAGATTACATTAATAGCCCAAGATTAAAAACCAACATTGTTAACAGAGCACAGAAAACTTTTACTACTTTAACTGGAATTGCTATTTCATTAATTTCACTGACATTCTGAATAAGTTCTCACACAGACTATTTGACAACAGAAAGATACAATCTTTAATTAAGTCACTGCCTTCTTTTAAACACTGAAGCAAAATAGAGCAACAATGATTAAACAAGCTTTAAGCACTGACCATTCTAATAATTTTTCCTAACGAATGTCAAGAAGTCTATTAAAAAACACTTAGTGCTTCTTTGATAACTTCCCTCTTTGTACAGCCAGAGCCTCTTCCAGTTTCTTATTAATATTCTGAAAGTGTCTTTCTGCTCCTAGAATTCTCCGTGATTCCACCAGAAGAGCAGGGAGGCTGGAAGTTCCATACTGTTGTTAAGGAAATAAAATTATAAGGCAACATTTTTAACTCTTGGAAAAATCACTTGCATATCTGTATTTATTTTTCCTCTATCTGAAATGGTGCAACATGATTTTTGAAAGTGAAGAACAGCCAACATGAGAGAGTCTTCTGAAATGGTAGGATTTCCCTTACACATGGCAGGCATGTGGCATTGTCAACAGAAAGTACCACATCAGGTCATGAGCCATGGTAAAAGGGGATGGAGTTGTAAGACCATGAGAAGTTACTCTGGTCATGAAATACAAGCGCTGTTCTTAGCATTAAATACCTTATAGAACAGACATGTAAGTACCCGACCTTTCCCTACCTTTGAACAATAACAACAAAAGAAATTGATTACTTGTTTCTCACTGTTAATCTTCAATTTCTATAAAAAATGTTAGACCTGAGGACAACTGTTACACTTCTATGTCCTTTGAATTCCTGGACATAGACAGTAAGGTAGTAGAATCCTCTCTGAAATACATTAGTTTCTAACATGAGACCAAAAACATGAGTGAGATACTACAGTACAGTTACAGCAACGATTCTCATGTTGCTTCCACAAAGACAATCAACAAAATATTGCTATTTAATGTAAGTTAAACATTAACAGAAATGCCCATCAGTCTGGGAAAGAAAAAAGGGCTGGGGGGCTGATCCAGAACAGTTCAGAAACACATGCAAAATATGTACTTACTACCACTTTTTCTTTTGGGTTTTCTTCTCTATAATCCAAACAGTCTTGCTGTAGCTCCTTTAAATCAGTAAGTAATTCAGTTGCTTCCCTCAAGGAAGATTTCCTTTCCTGTACCTCAGCATATTCTCTTTGTAGTTGTATCAGTTGTGGTTCAGCTCTGAAAAAGATCAAGGCTTTGATGACTGTATCTGCATATTTATTTCATGAGTAACTATGAACATATCTCCTCTGAAGAAGACTTAAGGGGAAGGTTGGTCAGAAATACAAAACATAGGTTAGTATAACGTACTGTTTAGTTAGAACAACTAGCATATTATTTAAACAGGAACATGGGTCCAAATCCACAAAAAAACCTCAAACTTTTTTCCACATCTCTCTTTTGAGTCTGACAATATAGCCACTCTCTCTTAAGCACTTAAGTTTTTGAAGTGAAGTTTCTTAAGTACCTGGTGTTCGGCTTGTGCACACACCTGCTTGCAGGCTGAGGTGTTCAGTGCTTACGCTGAAGCGGACTCAGGATCTACAAACTACATATGCCTCTGCCTAAGAAAACTGGAGGGCTCAATTAAAATAGCACTCCAAAAACTGAACACCAACAGCCATTTTCATTTAACCGTTGCAGCAAAAAAGCTTTCTTAAGATGATGAAAGGATTAAAACACAACAAATAAAAAAATGTGAAGACAGCTTTCAATCTGTGAGGGGGTTCAAACCCATTCTGAGGGATGCCTTTAGTTCTCTGAGTGAAGTTTGTCCATAGTACTGCAAAGAAAACAAGACTCTCACGGCCACAGAGAAAGGGCTTTTAATCTGCCTTTGTGGATCCAAGCCCATGGTTCCCTACAGAGTTAACTTACAGCGTGTATGTTATATGCAGCTTCAGTATAAAGCTTGTCACTAGTAACCAACTGGATTTGGGGAAGTCTAATGGTTCTTCCAAAGAACATAATTTCTGTGTTATGTATCTAAATGATACTTAAGATTAATGCCAAGTTAGCGAACGGGAACTGCGGGGCCACATGAGATGGAAGCAACCATGTACTCAGAGGCAACCCTGCCAAATTGCAGAGGTGAAATACATTCTCCCACCTCAAAACCAAAAAAGCCCTCTGTATTACCTTTGTAAATTTATGCTTCGTCACCTTTGCAATTCCAATTGTAACGTTAGTGTTTTTCTTATGAATGTATGGTCTGAAATACCATCCCACTAACTAGTTAGCTAAGAGAACTTGCAAGAATGACTATCTAGGCAACTGAAAGATGGAAAGGAGAGGTTATCCTGAGCTTTTGTAAAAACAGAAAGCAATACAGAACAGAAGTAGAGTTTCATCAAAATAAAATGAAAGAACAAAAAAAGTTACTTTCACTTCTGAGTTACAAAATACCAGACTCCTTAAGTTCTTCAGGCTATTATTGTACATCATTAGAAACATACCCAATTAGCTCTTCTCTGAGTTGCAACAGTCGCTGCCTTTTCTTTTTGATGTCTGTTATTACCTGAAACAAATAGTGAGGAAAGTCTTTGAAACAGTTTCTGTAACTTCAAAGGCAAACAACTCAAATTTCATTGGCCTTTTTTCTTTGAGGTTTTATGCTTCTGATTCTGGGTGTGGAAGGTTCCAAGATACCAGACCTTATAAACTGCTGTATTTTACATTTGTATTTTAAACACTTTAAAATGTCAAACTCTCATCTCCATCCAAAATTTCTCTTAAGGAACACTGGATTTACAAAAGGAGTTTGTGACAGTTTGAACTCAAACATGACCAACTCTAGCAGGTTTTTGTTTCTTTCTGTTTTAAAAATGCAGACTAATACAAATGTATGTTCAGTATGATTGCCATAACTAAGGAACTAAGCATAATTAAGCTTTAATACAACATCCAATTTAAAAAAAACCCCAAAACTAATCATAAATTTAAATTCAGCAACTACAAATCTGATTTTAAACAAATGTATAAGAGGCAAAATAAGGATAACTCTGAGTGGCTGTGAACGCTAGATGTGTCTTAAAATTTTCATTTTACATTCAGAATAGCTTACCATATCACCTCAAATTAACAAGACTTTAGCACATTAATTACTACCTCCCAGAATAAGCTTTCTGTTGACTTTACTTGTTAAAAGCTATTTGGTCATCGAAAAGTTTGTGGAAGATGTTAATCTGGGCAGAAAGCCTCTGGCAGACAGTGCCTAACCTCTTAATTATCTCTGCTGCAGGGCATTCACCTCTCTCCTGATGAAACCACCGCAATGTTTTTCTGCTCTTACACTAGTTCCTCCTCCTGTCGACACTCCCCTGTTGCATCTTCAGTCGACTACTACTTGCTCTGAATGAGCAGAGGAACTGCCTTCCTCTGAACAAAAATTTTGCATATATTTAGGGAATGCAGCGCTCTCAGACTTCTTTCCTTTAAACTAAGCAATCCAGTTCTATCCTCACAGGTCACCATCTTTGCTGCTCTCCTAGATTTTATATTCATCTGTGTTTCTTGAAGGTTAGCTCGCAGTATTTAATTGGCTCTCCAGAGGCCTCACCAGCGCTCGTTAAAAAAAGAGTAATTCACATGCATAGACACCTACACATCCTAATGTGCATTCCTTCTTTTTACACCAGTATAGCAGTATACATATGGAGTTTGTGATCCATATTTACTCAGATCTTTTCCAAAAAACCTCTGGTGGTTCCCTATCCTCTATTTGTGCAGTTGATTCTGTAGTACAGTACACTTTTTTGTGAATTATTTTATTTCTTCTATTCAACTTCTTGAAATTTCAATGCCCACCTCTGTATGCTGTACAATCTAGTGATATGTATGTATTTACCTTAGCATTTTTTTTCTTCATAGTCTTTAATTCCTGGACTTCCACTATCTACAGAGGAAAAGAAGAATTACAGATTGACTATGGATCTTGATTTCATCTCTATCCTGCTAAAAACATGGTTGCAAGAATTACTTGGAATAACAGAAAAAGCTATTTTAAAAAACCAGCACTGGTTCAAAGGAAGGTTACAAGCGTATCAGTTGTGTATCATTCTTTCCTCTCTCCTCATGCCAGAGGAAGACTGTTGCACAAAATTAGTTATCTTGCACCAGTTAGTGCAAGTAATACTCCTTGTACCAATTAGTGTAATACTACCTAGCTTAATTTTTCTGTAACTTTACATAAAATGTATAAATCTAATAATTTTAAAACTTGTTCATTCTAATGAATCACTTCGAACTACAGTTTTAGTACTTATCCATTGTACTTATCACAACTCCTACAAAGTTCTGAGTTTATTTTACTCGTTGTAGTTAGTGAGAAGAAATCTTAGTCTTCCAAGCTAATAAGCTTTTTACAGTTAGGTTCAAACTGTTAATTAAAAAAGGATGATTTTCCCTGAACTATGTTTGAGGCCTTAGTCAGGGCTTTACACAAGAGTCACTGAGACGCAGTATAAAGATTAAATCATCAACCTTTTAAAAGTCTAGTCCATGAGCTTTTAAAACAGTGCTTCACATAACTGTTTGCTCATTCAAATTATGCAGCTCTCCAGTTTTACTGCATAACACTTTAGATCTGACAAACACTTCAGGATTATAGGTGCTTCCCTTTTCTCAAAAGCTGAAAATTTTGCAACATACTTGCATGACAGCAGTGTTGTGTCTAAAGGCAATTCTCATGAAAGCCAGCACAGAGGCAGCAAATCATAACCCCCACACAACAAACTGTGTTTTCGTATTTTTTAGCCTGACAAGAGATTAGAAAAGTTAAAGTATCATAAAATAAATGTGTAAAAGACAATATAAAACCATAGGCATTTTGACTACAATGTAATATACAGGTCTATAATCACTACCACAAAATTGATTTTATTTATAGTGTACTTACAAGATCGGTGATTTCGTTCTTGAAAGCAGAACAGAAGCCACTGATAGCTTTTCTGCAGATGTTTGATTCTATGCTTTGTCTGGAGAAGTCAGAGGGACAAAACACAACCCATTTGGTTTAGTAAAGGAGAAATCTCATCCAAAAACATTCCTTTGAGTAATGAATAAAACCCAATGTTAAGCAGCTAGTAGCACAGGCAACTGCAGATCTTTCATGTGCTAGCAATAGCTTAATTTCTACATTGGAAAATGTCAGCTGAGATGTGTTGTTCTTAAGTTTGGAAAAATACCAAATCCCTGGAGACCACCTCAAGATCACATATGAAAAAATATTTGTATCACAGAAACCTAATAATCATTGAAATAACATCAGAATGTAACCATGCAATACTGCATTCCCTAAAGGACAGCCCATTAAGCAAAAACGCTGGTAACTTGTTTTTAAAACTTTTGAGTATTCAGCCATAGGAAAGCAGAATATTTACCTGTAATTTGCTGCTATCTTCTCAAATTCAGCCAGAACAACATCCAGTTCTGTAATATCTCTAGGAGATCTCTTCAGCTCTTTGGGACACCAAACCTGTACAGAACATGGGCTATCCACTGAAACAACAGAATAAAGATAAGCATTGCACAATTCAGGTACACATTCTAAAATAATAGAAAAGTTATTGGGCCCACCATTAAAATAACCATCTGAAAGTTAGGAATATTTTAATATGAAACTTGAGAAGAGGGATATATGAATTATTTCATCTCTCTTTGGCTGAGCAACTATGATAGATTTATCTGGGAACACTTTAGAATTTGGACGATCAATCATATACAACTTATTTCTTATTCTTCATCATTTCAAGCAAGTCCAGGAGCACATTAGTAAACTAACTGATAAACTACACACCTGTAGATATAGCTGTTTGTACTGTAAAAACTATTAGCCTGAGTTTGGGCAACCTGCATTACTCAGAGTCATGAGTTGTTTTATTTGTGTACATTTTGTATTAATACCATATAAGCTTCAAAAAAAAGCTATATACAAATATGTTTCTTTAAACTTTGCAATAGTATTATTAACTAATGTCACAAAAACTTAAACCATGTTTCTTCACACACTCCCAAATGTAAATCTCGGACATGACTGTGACAGGGTACCATTCAAAGGAAGCAAGATGACACCTGAGAAATAGTTTCTCTCTACCGAAAAATGCCACTGTCTTGAAGCTCCCTATCTCAAAGGTCTTTATACTAACAGCTGTGCCTACGCTGTAAGTCAGGGGCACTCCAAGTTCTGCCCCACAGCTGGTGCTCCAGGCTTCCAGACCAAGGGATGCACTGAAGTGTCTTACAGCTCCATACCCATGGACCCAGGCTTCCCTCCAAAGGGAACCAGGCTGCGTGCGAGGCATAATGCACACCTACGCTTTACCCCTTCAGGGGAGTACCAGGCAAGTCCAGGGATGCAAATCATGGGGATCGGAGCTGTGTGGCACACCAGCCCCTCAATTTTCACCATTGCTAATGAGTGCCTATACCAAAACTAAAACCTCCCGTTTCTAGAAGCAGTACGTTGCTACCTACCAGAAATGAAAACCACTGAGTTATGGAAAAGCATTCATCTCGAATGAGGAAAAGGTATATGGGAGTTTTGAAAAGTCTACTTTACCAGAAGGATCTGATGTGTTCTCCTCTGAAGGCCGCTTCTTTTTAGCCTGGAATTGAGTAGTAGTCAGAGCTTTCTGTGACATAAAAAGCAGATTAACTTCCAAAAAAACCCTAGGTTTACTGATTTAAAATTCTGAGAGAAGACAACTAGGCAGAATGCAGGAAAGCACTTCCTGACTGAAATGTCAGTAACAATTACTTAGGCCTATTTCGCCAGAATCACAGCACAGCGATCACACTGCTGAGGGACAGCAGCTGCCTGACTGCACTGACCAACTGACATGTCAGCCACTGGCCGTGCAGGAGGAGTAGAAACATTTTAAGGAGCATACGGACCCTCAGTTCAGCATAGTCATCACCCAGTATTAACAGTTCTCTGATCAACAGCGCCTGCTCACCTGCCTTTTCACCCATGTTCTGTCCTAGTTCTTTCTCTACTTTGACTACTTTGTGACACCAACAGCACTTCTACAAGAGTGCTGCATACATGCAGTTTACTGATGAAAGGCTAACACTCTGTACTGAATTTTAGAACATGATTTTCAACAATTCCAATAAATTTCAATACGTAAAAAACTTCTCTGCAAACTACTGCATAGCTTCTTTTATCATAGGCCTACTTTCTCAAGTCTGCAGATAGTTAACTTCCTCTGTATGCCTGGAAGCTAAGTGGGCCAAAAGCATTTTACACTAATTGTGGTCTAAGTGTGGAAAAACACTCGTTCAAAACTGAGTAGTTTTGAAGTAGTTTTTTGTTTAATTCTAATATATATTCAAAATTAATTTTATCAATAAAAAATTCAATTCTCATAAATATGTTTTACTTCAATACTGAACAAGTACAAAAGTGTCCTGGTTTCAGCTGGGACAGAGTTAATCTTCTTCCTAGTAGCTGGTATAGTGTTATGGTTTGGATTTAGTATGAGAATAATGTTGATAACACACTGATGTTTTTAGTTCTTGCTAAGTAGCGTTTATACTAAGTCAAGGATTTTTCAGCTTCTCATGCCCAGCCAGCAAGGAGGCTGGAGGGGCACAAGAATTTGGGAGGGGACACAGCCAGGACAGCTGACCCCAACTGGCCAAAGGGATATTCCATACCATATGATGTCATGCCCAGTATACAAACTGGGGGGAGTTGGCCGGGAGGGGCGGATCGCTGCTCGGGAACTAACTGGTCAGCAAGTGGTGAGCAACTGCATTGTGCATCACTTGTTTTGTATATTCTAATTCTTTTAGTATTATTATTGTCATTATTACTATTACTATCATTATTTTCCTTCCTTTCTGTCCTATTAAACTGTCTTTATCTCAACCCATGAGTTTTTTGGGTTTTTTCGATTCTCTCCCCCATCCTACTGGGTGGGGGGAGTGAGCAAGTGGCTGCATGGTGCCTAGTTGCCGGCTGGGGTTAAACCATGACAAAAGGATTTTTAGTCCATTTAGTATGCCATTCTTTAAGAACATATATTCCAGATATGAAGAAGATATTTGAAAGAAGAAAAGAACATATTGCCAAATGAGCAAGAGAACGGACCATAGGATCCAGGAACACCTGGCTATTATATTCCCCGATGACTGTAGCTTTAAGCATTTCACTTGGCCATCTCACAGGAATACTCAGGATTAATTATTTCAGATACAATTAAGTACTAAGGCAGTACTAAGAAACAAATGAAAGGTCTTCCTCTCCCCCCCCACTAACGCAGGCATGGCATGAAGTAAGTTAAAATTAAATTGATTGATAACACTCATGCAACTTTTTCTGTACCACGTTCTCCTTAAGGGGTTCATCTTCAGGATCAGCTGTGTTGAATTTCTGAACATCACCATCAGACATTTTTAAGCGATGCGTTTTTTTACTAGGAAAAGAAAAATATCCACACGTAAACCCACTACACACTGAGAAAGAATGATCTTCAACCATATACACAATAAAATCTTGTGTTTTGGGGAACATTTTGTACTGCTATATCATTTAGTTTGTGTTTCCTAAATAAACATAAGAAGTTGTAAAAAGCATATAAAGGGAACAGAATCTTTATCCCTCAACAGCAACCCTCACAACAGTTTAGAAATTCATTACTAACTGACCACTGGGACAGCCATGCTGTATTGAGCAGAAACTTCAAAACAGAGACAAAATTATTATTGAGGATATTTTAGCAGGAATGGAGAAGGCTTTCTTGGTGGGGGGCGGGGTTGGAAATCAAAAATAAAAAAAAAAAAACCATACTCTCATACAAGCACTATTATTGTCTTGCTATTTCATTCAAATAAGAACTATTTCAGATTTAAAGCAAATTTAATCTAATAAATGAGAAATATACTAAAATTTGCATTAAAAGATTTTTAAAATAATTTTCTTTGTTACATATAATCTAACTGGCTTCTACCTATTTTTCAATTTTTCCACCTTTTAACTTTAGACGCCAGCATTTAGAGAACTAATTAATACCTCACAGAGGTATTTTAAAATCCTTTCATATTAAAAAAAATACAGTAAGTACTTAAATCAATGTACCGCTTACAGAAGGCAGACTCTAATTTATTCTCCCATTTCTTTTCTACATTCCTCAACCTTACTTACTCTTTTGGTTTCTTACCTGGGAAATTTTAAGTTAAAGCCTCTGTTTAATAAGTGACTAGGGAAACCTGACAAACAGACCATTTTTCCCATTTAATCTAAAAATCTAAAGATGAAATTAAATGCTGGCAATTACTTTTTTCCACCAGACCTTCTTTCTGTATTCTTCCTTTGCGGTGCTGAAACACGACCAAGTGACTCGTTTTGTGAATGCTCCTCTCCATAAGCATCCACAGCAGTGCTGTGCAGAGGGTGATCTATAAAGAACAGAAAATAAGCTGTATGAAAATTGTTCCCATCTGTTCAGGCAAAGAGCATGGACATGCTAGCACTGCCTGCCGTTAAACATTTAGAATATCTGTGGCTTGCTCACTAATACAAAGGAAGTCTTGTAAAAAGTATTATTTGAGGATTAGGAAAAATATATATAGTGAAAAGCTTCATAGTTTCTATACTCATCTACCTGCTATTTCTTTACAAACCGAAACCAAAGGTGCAGGAAAGCTCAGCACGTACATATGGCATATAGCAAGCAAAACATTTTGTACAGTTTATTTAAAGTCTCTCTTTGCTATGGCATACATCAATCTTCTATCATTTAAACAACTACTTTCTACATTTTACCTTTTTTTTAATACGGATTTTTAGCTGCTTTATTGGATGCTATATGAAGGCAGTTACAGCCGCTACAGAATGTTTGTAAATGTAGAATTCTTGAAGATAGCTACCAAAATAGATTAGAACTCTGAGAACTTTAAGGTTTTAGTATGCCTTCCATAGTAGAGATTTCTTTTTTCAAGCACACTGCCATAGAAATTTAGTGTTAGCGGGCATCCTTTTTACAGTTTTAATACATACCACAGAAGTGAGGAAAAGAAGAGCTTTTAATTTTCCAGCCTTTCCTTTATGACAACCACTTTTGCTATGCTGTTCTTTATACCTCATTTTCAACGCTGTTTCTAGTAGTTACATGTATATCTCCGTAATTTTCTTAGAGTAGTAACTATTAGTAGAGCAGTAACAACTCTTTAGCATTTTTTCTACAACTTCTAACTATGCAGTTTTTCAAATATTTTTCTTACTGGCATTGACATATAAGAGCTATATATATTTAATAACAGAGGACTTCACACAGGGGCACCTATTCCATCTAAGTTGATTCTCTTCCAGTATACTGAGGCCTCATTACACAAGTCCCATACGGAGCATGAAAGTGGTTTTAATGCTTCACCAAAAATAGTATGTTTTTATGATGTTACTTTTTTAAGCAACATTTGAAAGCGGCAGAATAACATCCCTGTGAACGTCTAAGTTTGCTGCCATGAATACTCCTACAATAGCAAAAATTTAACTTCATAATTTGTGTAATTTAATAGAGAATAACTTAAGATACTGAACTTTCATTTTTAAATGTAAATTCTTACACAATTGCAATGTTATATCGTGTGAAATTCTACCATTCAGACTACAAAACTTGAATAGCCAGTATTTTTCCATTAACTTTTACTTGCACATATTACAGCATTGTACTTGTTACTTCCTAAATGACAGAAAATAACACTGCTCTCAAAAAAACCTCTGTCTCTCCTGCCCATAACTTTCTCTGGCAAAGAAACAATACTTTTTCCTAGATAAACATAAGGGCAAAATATTTCAATGCTTTGTTCATGAAAATCATACATTAAATGCCATTCAGGTTAATACTAACCAAATGAATCATCAAGCTCCTCAAGTTGATTTGCTTCCGCTACCTTCAATATCCTTGAGACATCTGGTTCCTCAAGTGGAAGTAATTTCCAATGAGGATGGGAGTTGGCTTTGTGTTCCTGGATGGGTATGAAATTAAGAGCTAGTTCATCCAGTTTTTTGAATGTAAAACAGATTAAATATGACAATGAATTTCAAGAACCTTTGACTAGAAATACATTTAACTAGGACCATATCGACTACCGAGCTATGACATAAAGTATTTGAAGCATATGTTTTTTCCTCAGGCTATGGGTTTTTTGCCCTAAGAGAAGTGATAGTGTAAAACTGATATATTCTGCTATTTGATACTATATGGTAGTGTGAGCTTTATCTTATTTTATAAAACTAAGTGTATAAGCTTAGAAATCTTGTAACAGCCTAATATCTGGTTTCTATGATCTGTGGCCTTTTTCTTTTCAGGCATTAAAATATTTCTTCTTTCATCTCTATACTACATAAATTTCCACCCTTGTCCAATTTAATTATTTTCACTTTAAAAAACTGAAAAACTATAGTGTAACTTCTTATAAAAAGTGGAATTTATAAATCGAATATTACACAGACGCTTCTGTAAAGCGGAAGGGTAGAGGAGAATGGCACTAGTTTGTGAAGTATTTGTAAATGTCATTCACACAGTAAGTGTACAAGTTAATTTCCTCACTAATTTGTACGTGTGCATGGAAAGGGAATTATAACCAGAAAACACCAGCTTCCTGAGCTTTTAATTTTACCAGTACTCAGCAGTACCTCACAAGTTTTGTTATGGTACCAAATATAGTCACATCAACTATTTCCCCTTTAAGCTGTTCTCTTTAATTTTACAAAACTATTTTCAAACTTTTGCCTGTTTGAAAGTCAATGGCCCATTTTGCCTGATGATGTACTTACTCATAAAAGAAAAAAAAAAGTAAAAAAAAAAAAAAGAAAAACGTGCACACCCCAAACCTGCACCAGCAGGGACTACACAGCACAATTCCCAACAAAGCCCCACGTTAACACCTGTGCATCCACCTCCACAGCCAGTACCAGAAAAAGCACAGTAACACAACAAAACATTTGCTGTTTTAATTCTGCTCAACCTAGCAAAGCTTACCTTTAATTTATTTCCAGAATGATTTCTCTTCATCTTCTTCTTTGAGGACATTCCGCTGTTCAGTATATACTGCTAAATATACAACTAAGGATAAAGTTACCAAAAAATTGTACCCGATGCAAATCTGCTTTCTCTGTCTCAATACCTGGGAGAGAACGTGAAATCTTTGTTAATTCAGGGTATTATGCATAACTCACTTTAAAAGTAGCACAACTCACTTTATCAGGCCAGCCCAACACCTGACATAGCACATATAAGTTCGTAAGGAGACATACACATTAAAAAGATAAAGCAAGACGACGCGTAACGCTATTTACAACTTTACTTTTGCTTCATTGCTGCTGTTTCTCTCACGCAGGAGACCCTAGGCCCCCGCCTCCCCGAGCGCCAGGAGCCCACAGGCGGGCACGGCCCAGCCCCGACAGGCAGGGCCCGGCCCGCCGCCTCGGGAAGAGAAAAGGCGGGCGGCGGCCTCACCGCTCTCCCTGCCCCGCCTCGCGCCGCCCAACCGTCGCCGCCTGGCGCGGGCTCCCCGCGGACATCGGCGCCCCTCGGCTCGACCCCCTCAGGGGACCCACCCGCCGGCACCGGCACCGCCTTCCCGCCGCGATTCAAACCGGCCCCGCAGCTGGCGGGAAGGGAAGGGAAGGGAAGAGGAGGCGCGACGAGCCGGCGCAGCGCCGGAAGGGCAACCGGGACAGCGGCGGAGGCGCCGCGGCCGCCGTGACAGGCCCGCTCCGCCCCCGGCCTGCCTCCCTCCTGCCCCCGAGCGCAGGCGCGCTCCCCGCCACCGCCCCTAGGCGGGGCGGGGGGGGGGAGCTGTAACGGGGCCCCGGGGCCGAGCTGAGGCCTAGGTGCGAAGGCAAGAACGAGAAGCGGCGGGGCGCGGGAGAGGGGTGCCCCCTCCTCCCCCCGGCACAGAAGAGCTGACAGAAGGAAGGAGGGGAGGGGAAGGTCGTGCAGCTGGTAACGTATTTGCCCAGCTTCAGTGCTCACGGATCACTTCAAAATGGATTATCTGTGCACTGCTAGGTGCCTTTTTTTTTTTTTCATTTTAAGAGACTGTTTCCCCATTCGAAATACCAAGATTTTTTTTTTCCAGTGCCCAAGCATATGAAAGTTGTATGCTGACCAGCAGCACATTCTGGGTTCAGAGTTCCAGAAGAATTCACCTAACCATTGCTCTGCTGACTATTCTTTCTACCAACTAGTCTGACCACACTACAAAAAAAAAAACCACCACCACCCACCAACCATCTTTTCTTCTTGCCCCCACATGCCATGAACTGATGGTGTGCGTAGGTGGCATTACATACACAGGCCAAGACATTGCTCGTCTCTGACTTCCTACCTATCTAGAAAAAGAAGCGAACAAGATAATTTCTACAAAGATAACCTGAAATCTAAGGTCAAAAACTTGCAGCAGTTAAGAAGTTGATTCAAAACATACAAAAATGCTACTTGCTATAATAGCGTGCCAAAAAAAAGTAGGGTTCAGATTAGAGGGGCCCTTTTTATGCCACATCTCTTCATCCACAGGTAAGGGTGTTCTTCCAAAGATCATTTGCTGCTGCCCCCCACCCCTCTTTGTCCAACCAAATAAGCTAATCCTAAAGTGCTATTTCACTGTGTTTTAGCAGGTGGCGAGTTCTCTTTATACTTCTAATTTGCTGGCTATAGCACCCAGGCCCATTTAGTAGTCCATGAGCTGAAGGTAACAAGTAGTACAGACTACATACAGCACAGCTTTGTTTCTGTAGTGATAAATGGCTCTTCCAAAAAGCTTTCTTTGATAGTAGTGTTAAGAATGTAAACCTTAGATCCAGCTCTCAACCATCTCTTAGCCACCTCCCTTAGGAGAGGTGTGGTGAGGCTTTGCTCTGTCTTTCCAAACAGCATACACACATATTTGAATATGTTATTGAGTAAGTGACAAATTTGGTTTAGATTTCCTTCAGTAGGGAAGAAGGAACATAGAAAATTACTCAAAAGCAGAAAGTCTACCATGGCTAGGAACAGAAGTGTGCTTATTATTTCACACTAACATCTGTATTAACATTGAGCTCTAAACATTGTCTTGGTGGTGATGCTTCATCTACCCTGGGCTGATAAATCTGCCCATGAAATCTTTCATACGATACCCCTGATTAAAGCCAGATGCATGGTGTAGGGGGGAAGGGGAGGAATGATGACAACACAGGAAGGACAACCACTACCACCCAAAAGCAGCATAAGAGTTTAAGAAAACTCCAAATGTCACTCAAAAGTTGTTTATGATGATGGTAAGAACACTACCTAACTGTCAGAAACCATACTGAAGACAAAAATAATTTTTTTTTTGTTTAAGAATACTGATGGAGCAAGTTACATACAACAGCATCCCCTTTTTACAGATATTAGCCAAAAACTTACACATAAATAAATATCAGACCAAAGCAGACAGTTACCTTCCAGAAGTAAAGTGTCAACCACCAGCATTTATCCTCTATTTAGTATGTTTGCAGCAGTGGAGTTCTACAGCTTGTCAGAGTTATCAAATTACACCTGGGCTTGTTAGTCAGCAGCATCTTTCCTTGATAAACAAACACTTCACTGAGTTGAAATGCAGAAATATTTATTTTGGTTTCCTTCATTGGTTTTGAAAATTGTTTTGGTTTTATAAAACATAGAAATAGCCAACACTAAGCAAACATTTGAATTCCAATGTAACAAACTACTGCTCTAACAGTTGACTTGGATTTGTGTACCTTAATTGCACACGTATGAAATTATGCTAGAGTAGTGCATTACAATCACACACAAATCTTAGTGCAAACCTTGTTGTGCTTGTATTTTACATATATCCATGTTTTCAAAAAACAGCAATGAATGCTAATGCAAAACCAACTCTGTTAAGGATAGCAAAAGACTTACACTGTAATAAGGCTTATTTCTGCCGATTTCTCAAACAAAAAGTAACTAGTTATTTTGTAATTTATCTGGGAATTAGGTTTTTATCCCTGAACAAATACCTATCTGTGCCAACACACAGTTCTGTTGGCATACATAAATACTTCCAATTGCTGCAAAGCATCAGGCAAAAACATTCTACCTGACCTATGTTGCTCTTCAGTGAAGAATACTCAGTGGCTCATACATAAAGCACAGAAAACTGAGAGGTTATGTCAGAAGCTCTTCTGCTTAGAGGACCTGGCACATTTTAAAAAATGCATTTTAAATACATGTTCATTACAGGGAAACAAGTGGCTAGTACAGGTGCAATGTTTACCCGACTGTTAGCATAGCCCAGCCTCCTGAATGGTTTTGGTTTTAGTTCTCTAGTGTTCTTGCCAGAGTTAGGATCTGTTCATTTACAGGGCTGGCACCACGCTGGAATTGTGTTAATGTAGCAAAGGCTACGCTTGCTGAATTTACTGCATCCACACTTTCAGTGCAGAACCACCATATGCAGATTTCCTCTGAGGAACTTGTATTCATCAGTCTTTGTGTGGAGTTCTGACTTCTACCTTACAAAAAGTATCTCTCAGAACTGGCTGCAGAAATAAAAAGGGAGAAAAAAACCCACTCTGATGCCTTGCCCTAATATTAGGACTAATGCAAGATGTGATACCAGCTATACAACTGTAAGGGTTGTTTGGTTTTTTTGGTGTTTGTTTTGGGGGGTTTTTTTTAACAGATTAAGTAATCCTTCTGAGGATGCAAGATACTTAGAGGCATTTTCAAACCTGCCAAATCCTTTGTGGAATTGACAACTGCAAAATACGCTGCAGACAGCAAACATGCTGGCAATAAGAAAACCTTAGCTCCTTGGTGAAGGAGTCCCATTTTTGGCCAAGGAAATCTTAAATAACTTACATATAGTTACCATTTATAGTTAAGGCTCTTTTTGGAAATTGTAGGTCACCATAAAAACAGTATGCAACACAACTTGACAGTAAGGCAGTGTTCCATTTCTTCAATGTTCCTATGGCAAGTACCCATTTTTGTACAAGTTAATGATTGCACAGTTTCCTTCCCTATGTTTGCTGTAGTCAAATTACAGATATGAAGGCCGACAGTAGACAGACATGTGCCACTTTCCTCATTCCATTCTCAGTTACATTTTGGCGTTAGCATAGAGTTCATCTATCTGTGACTGGAAATATTTTCGCAGTTCTGGTCTCTTCGCCTTCAGTGTTGGTGTCAGCAGGCCGTTTTCAATAGAAAACATTTCAGTGTGTATAGCAATGTCTTTGACCTGGAAAGTAAACAGTCACTAGCCAAGCTGCATTCCTTGAAATGGACAAGGCTATTAAAAAATTGCCCAGACATCATAACAAAGCCCAACACTTTAAAAATTCTCCAGATGCAAATTAAAAGCAGTTTCTGGAGAGTCAGATTATATTGGCGTTGAGAAGTTTGAAGAATTAGGTGTTTGGTTCTCACAAGCATCTTACCTGTTCAAATGACTTCAAACCAGATTCTTTCCCAACCCTCACCATGTCTTCCAGAATGTGTTTTTTGATGTCCTGTGGATACAGGAACACATTGTACAGCTTGAAAAAGTTGATGCAGAACAGATAACTGTTTAGTTAGATATGACTCACCTTGGTTTTGCATAGCTCTTCATATGAGCCTTCAAATCCCTTTTTCTTGGCCCAGCTGTGCAGAGCCTCAGGATCAGGTACCACAATAGCTACTAAGAAGGCCTGAAAAGGAATTTTTAAAAGAGAACAAAAAAAGCTTGACAAAGTCAACATTTTAGTTCCTACACATTTCTTACTAGTCAGTGTTAGGTTTTGGACAGCATTTCTGATCCTGCTGTAAAGTCAGCAGCTTTCTGCTACTTGAACACAGGAGTGCAGTTCAGAAGCTTGCACTTAAGAGAATTACTCTTGTTAAGACCCACGTTTCAATTTACACTTGCAAAAACCTGGACATCTTGAGTTTGGGTGTGTTTTTTTTTATTTTCCCTGCACACTGTTAACAACTGATATACAGTCATTAATGCTCAAATTAATCCAGCTTTACTACCTGGTCTGAAACTAAATCCAGAAACATGCTATATAACTGCTGGAGTCAAAAGTACATTCAGAACCAAAATGTATAATGTTAAAAATTTTTTTAAGATTTCAGTCCCAAAGTTTGGGGTTGGGGGAGGGAGGAAAGGAAGACTCTTTTCTGCAGTCTCCTCTTGCATTCATTTTTAAAATTACCTGAAGAATGCTTACCTGCAAGCTCTCTCCATGGACAAACACCTGAGCAAGTGCTTCACATCTCAGATACACATTTTCTATTTTCTCTGGTGCTATGTACTCTCCCTGGGCTAGTTTAAATATGTGTTTTTTCCGGTCAATGATCTTCAATGTACCATTCTGTTGACAGAAATAACTTCCACTCAGAAAAGGCACTTCAAGTGAAAAACCAATCTACACACCTTAAGCATGCCACACTAGTACAGTAAAATAGTGCTAGAGCCAGAGTACTGTCAAACTAACATTGGAAGAAAACAGGCTCTGCACCCATCTAACCTAAACTAGGGAAAGCCTCAGGATTGGCACTGCTAATACTTTTTTAGCCCCAGGCACACAGATTTATTTATCTACAACAGTAATTATCCTTCTCTTAAAATTACTTGTCTTCCACCAAATTCATTGTGTTCAATACCAATTATTTTCTATTTGTTAAATTACTGCTAGCAACTACAGAAGTACATTTCAGCTATATAAGTTCACTTACTGGTAGCCATTTCCCAATATCTCCTGTATGAAGCCAGCCATCTTTGTCCAGAGCTTCTGCTGTTTTTTCTGGATCTTTCAAATAGCCAGAAAATACATTTGGCCCTTTCACACACACCTGAAAACAGCCATTTGTTAGTGTATGCTACGATGAAGGGAAGTTAACAAACACATTTGCAATGAATGCTTTCTCCAATGGTTCTCAATAACCCCCACTAAAAAGACAAGATGAAGTTTATGCATTAGTACAGAAATCTCTGCTCATGGTTTTTGGAGACCTAACATTTTCCATTGGTATAAAGTACAATAAGAAGCAATTGGAAGCATCTGTTCTCTTCCAGTCTAGCAGCAGTGTTCCTACCTGTTATTTGAATAATCTAATTTATCAGAGGAAATTTATTTATCTGAAGAAATTCTGCTGGATCCAGAAATATTACCCCTCAGCCTGGCAACATGTTCGTTTCAGCTTTGGTAAGCAGCAGGGGCATTGTGCTAAAACTAGTGATGAAAAAGCTGTATATCAAGCAAATGTCCAAAAGTAAACCAGTAACCTTATGGCTTAGGGCACTCAAGACTTCTCTATAAAGGAAACCTGCAATTTCTTTAAACTGAAGGTTGTCTGGATTTTTGTACCAGGTAGAAAACCAAGAACAACTTCTCTGGATATAACTGGATGCATGGGCATTATTAGCATCAAAAAACGTGCTTCCAAGGTATGAGAAAAGGACCAACAAGATTAAAGGTTTATAGGTGAAGAGGTTGCCGGAGAATCAGGTCAGACAATTAGTAGAGTACCTGTCAGTAAGAGCATAAAAGTAAAGCAGCTAGTCAGGAACATGGAGTAGAGCCTGAAGTATCCAGAAATGATCCCAGATTTAAGTATTTTCTTCTCAATATAACACCCAAGGTTGTGTAAGTTTTCTTTGGTGGGGAGAGGGGGGACACAGCATAGGACTCTTGTTATTTAAGGATCAGCAGGACTATAAAATACCTCCTTAGAAATGAGGACAGAGATAGGCAAGATAAACAAGATTGAAGCAAAACTTAAAGATGCCCGATGCACACAACTGCTGGGGAATCAGGAGTCCAAAAACCCTGAAAGCTCTACACAAGAGTCCTCAGAAGCAACAAAGGATTCAAACCATCACGCCAGCTTGGGAGTGGCTTGGCATGCGTGGATGACAGGAAACAATAAGAAGGGTCTAGTCTGGGCAATAGTATCAGGAGTCTAGAACAAATCTAGAAGAATGGGATAGAAAATCCAGTTTTAAGTTAAGGCCAAATGGATAATAAATATCAATAGGGGCTGATGAAATACTAGGCCAGCTATTAGTCTAGGGGATTAGTACAATTATAAAATGGGCAAGGAACTGGCTAAAGAATCTTCAGGCACTAATACCAATTCCCAGACTAGAAGAAATTACTAATGTTGTTCAGAGACCAATTCTTGAAAAACTCATCCCATGTATTTTCAGTGCTTACCTCAGCATAAAATATAGGCATGCTGGTGAACTACAATACAATGAACATGAGATGTTGTCAATAGGAGGTAGATCAGAGTATTAGTGAGGGTTCTGATGACCTTGTAGAGACACTACCAGACTCATGACCAAACCGAGGTCATGTTTTAAGAACGAAGTCATTTCTGCTATAAAACAGAGCTTGTCTGGAAGGATATGAGTAGAAGAGAACTCCATGTGTCCCAGTCAAGTCAAAGGCTGACTGATCAAACGTTTCATTTTTCATGGCTCCTACAATCACAGGATGGCAGTAGGTGAGAGCTTTTCCCAGTAGAGACAGCAAACCATTTATTGTTATCCTGCTAAGTGGCACTAAGACCTCACCTGCATATGAGCATATATAATTCTATTCACAAATTTATCCTTCTTGAACATGGATAACTGGGAAAAGTGAAAAGCAAGGCTGACAGAAGAGAATATTGAAAGCTTACTCTCAGAAAGGAGGACTAGGAGTGTTTAATCCAGCTGAAGAGCAGACAGACAATGAGGAAGAAGATCTATTTTAGGCAAAGGATAATGAGAGCCAGTTCTATAACTATGGGCTTCACTTCTGTGAACCAAGTTACAACACTTACTCGTTAAATTCAGAGTAGTTCACACTGAGGAAGTTAGGACTGAAAGACTAAGATGGTACCTGATATATTAAGGGGCTACCATATTTATTCAAGTCCAAAGTAACTCCTAACGCAGAAAACTTTCACAGTAAGTGCAAGCAAAACATTTTTAGAAATTTAAAAAATTACTTAACTGTTTCTCTTTATGAGAATTTATACTCATTTCCTCTAGCAGACCAAGCTTTAAAAGCATATTTAAAGTGAAGCAAAAATTGCTGATGAAGACTAAACGTGGGGTCATATGCAAGACAGGAAAGAATCTTGACATTGCTCTCCACTTGCAAAAAGTTTCCCACCACCAAGCCCAACTAAATCCTTATGTACTTCTGAGAATTAAAGCCCAATGATTTGTCTCTAGTCTCATACAAATTACAACGAAAATAAAGATTATATGTTGTTTACAGTCACAAATTAGTTACTTGCTTAAGCTACTTTTTATTTATCCACTTCTCCCCCCTGCAACTTCCCCCAAGGCCTCTTGAAAGCATATGAAAGCCACCAGTTAATTTGCTTTCAGGGCCTGGGGAAAATAAATTACTACATGGACATCTGTTCAAAGTATATATACAAAGTTCAAGCTGTATATATTTCACTTGGAAAAAAATATTGAAAAAGACAGCATATAGCATTACATAGAAAGCTGAGTCCTCAAAGTGCAATTTGTAGAACATACATGTTCAGTTTGTGCAGGCTGCAGAAAAAAAGTTCAGAACAATGTGCAGGTCGTCACAAATCATTAGCAGCCTTCATGGCATTTTATCTCCATTTCTCTTAATGGTGTTCCAGCCACTTTAAATTACCTCATCTCACACATCATAAGCTGGGTAACAAGCTACATGCATCAGCTGTTCTCCGGCACTTGGCAGTCGGGGGTGGGGGGAAGCCCTCTGCTAGCATTTTACTGAAGGATAAATGCAGTATGAGATAGCTAGCTTCTCAGCTATCCCACAGCTGGAAGATGGCATGTTGGTCATATAAGCATAAATACATAGTAATCTGTTATCCCACAGTAAGCTGCTTTTTCTCCCCTCC
Source organism: Gymnogyps californianus (assembly GCF_018139145.2). Lineage (NCBI taxonomy): Eukaryota > Metazoa > Chordata > Aves > Accipitriformes > Cathartidae > Gymnogyps > Gymnogyps californianus. Next base: position 36,772,303 of record NC_059474.1, on the reverse strand, counting down.
AATACACTATTTTCTGTTTTGCTTCTGTGAATTGTTAGCTGACATCACATGCAGGCAAGGCAGGCATCTTTGATTGTAGGTAGCAGGCCATGTTTAGCCCTTTTACTAAACTCAGACAGTTAGTTGTTATTTTGGGACCAAAAAACATTTTCCAAGATTTCATAAGAGGCTCATATTGACCTTTTGAAATTACTTACTTCACCCTCTCCTTTGGCAGCCAAGTAATTCATTTCTTGTACATCAACAAGCTTGATGATACTGCATGGCATGGGTGCTCCAACATGACCTATTAAATAGAGTAACACTTCAATAGCCTGAACTGCTTTTTAGTCAGGTTCTTAAAACAATAAGCTGGTTACATGCTAAAGTACGAAGATGAAAAACTGATCTCTGGTAATGTACTACACCAATACCAGTACAGTAATAGCTTAAATTTGCTGGGACCGAAACATTAAATTCTCAGATATCTCTAGAATGTTATAAGCTGAACCATGTACTCAGGCTTGCTTTTTCTTATAATCAGGATCTTCACTCTATGGACATATTTAAGTAGCAAAAGTCCCACTATAGTTTCAATTATCAGTATTATTTCAGTTAGGGAGCTAGAGATGTAACAGCTGACAGAAATGCAGACTGTTTGTTCCAACACCAAAAAATGCCATTTAAATTTCCAGCACTGTGTTTATACACAGCAGATTCCTATTCTGTAAAAATTACAAGGGTTGATACTATGATCTCCCCTCTCCTACATCCACTTCAACTTTCAAGGACAAAGCCTCTTAAAGTTTGGATTACTGAACATTCCTAACTATTTCGGGGTAGAAACTTCAAGGGATCCCTTCAAAACTTTTTTACTTCACTTGAAGAAAAACAGAATCTTATGCTTCATGATAGGTGTACTGAAGACTAAACAATGTGATCAGGGACCTCTATACCATCCTGAAATTTAACAGACAGGCAGACCATTAAACACCGTACCTGCTGTCCAGTCACCAGGCAGTGACAGTGAGCATCCAGCTGTGCATTCAGTCTGTCCATAGCCTTCATAGAACTAGGACATGAAACCAAAAGATTTAAGATTCTTGCTTTTCAACATACAGTTTCTTCACTAAAATGAAATTAATACTTTGCTTCTTTTTCTAGTTGTTTAAATTTGAGTTTAGCAAAATCCCCAGCATCTTCTAAAAAGAAGACTGCTATATTAGAGTTTTATCACAATACACAATTTTAAGTGCTAATATTCCACCTTCAGTTCCCATATTTACTCAAAGTTTCACTCCATTTCACATGCTATATGACACCTGTATAGATCAAAACAGAAAGCAACAGAGGGAGCAAGAGGAAGAAACTAACAGGGGCACTAGCAATTACTTCATTCACATCATTTAAGGACAGGTTTGTCCAAGACATCCAGGAATGGAATCTCTACACCCCGTCACAGCTCTGTGATTATTAAATACAAGACAGGCTTCCCTCTTCTGTGCAGAATGCACTGCTACACCAGCACACTACTGAAGAACTTCAAGAAGTCATAGAAGCCTCACATTTTAGAGTGTTCTCTATCCTTCAGATTTATTTCAACACATTTGTTCCATCCTATGCCATTATTATTCAGATTTTACCTCAAAAAGCATATACTTTGAAGAGGCTCTGAAGATAAATAAAATGTGTGCAATCTGATTCTCCCCAGTCTCATCTTCAAAGCAACACCACTACAGTATCATCACATCGATTAGATTCTCTACAGTAGTTACAAATACTTCTGTAAGCAAGGCAAGCCCCAGAAACTTAATCCAAGAACACTAGTTATTTCTTACAGCAGCCCTCCAAAAAAATCTTTCCCTTAAGACAGTTCAGCTGGTTACTTCAGTTATAGTAAAGACTTTGGGATGAATACAGAAATATCAGGGGACAGAGAAACTCTGGAAAGGAGTATGCACTTGTATAGTCTCCAAGAAGAATGCCAGAAAGTGTTATCTGTATAATCAGACTACTAGAAATGCTCTAACATCAAAGCTGGAACCAGGTATTAAAATCTTTTTGTTTTAGGATTAAGGCCAGGAAACTCACCTGACAGCCAAGAGCTGTTCTCAGGAAGGTCAGTACACTTGCAGATACAGGTGCTGCTCCTGTAACCATCAGCCTTACTTTTCCTCCCAAACTTGCCTACAACAGACACAAGATACTGTGGACACCAAAAGCATTTTAGAGAGATTTCCAGAGTCTTTTTCTGTCCCACTCTCAGCCACTATTCACCTACGGTGCCACCCACAAATGTTAGAGATTAAAGTTTAGTCTCCTATTGCAAGCTGTCTTTCTTGCAGTGTTTTTAATCTCATTAATGGCTGGAAGAAATGGTATCTCCAACACACAGTATCTACAAAGACTATGCTGTCGTGTCGCTGCAATGCAGACTCTGCCAAAAGTCTGAAGAGCTTAAGTCATGGCCTTACAGCAATGGCTTTATTTTTAACTGCCTTGTATCAGCTTCTCATACATCCTGAATGCTATAAAAAGCAGCCACAGGGGCACGTTGTTCAACCAAGGTTAGGCCATAGCAAGTGAGTGCCAGATATAATAGCAGGCATAACTTACTAGTGACCAACAGTGAGAAGACAGTAGGGGCTACAGGTGGCACTGTGTCACATTTAGCATTCCTCCTTCAGAAGGACAGTGTTTGCTTTCAAAGTGGTAAGAGAGAAGCACCAGACTGTTTTAGAGCAGCTTCCCTAATATGGTTAGCTGATACTATTAAAACAGGGGGAACTGAAAAAGTGAAGTTGGAAATAAAGACAGCTTTGATTTTTATTCTGAGTAGGCAGGTAGTCTTTAATCCCAGATTATAACCATTCATACGAAAGTCAGCAAGTGCAAACTTAGACTCAGAGGCTTTTAAGCATACCTGTATTTTGCGGAAGATTACTTTATCCCAGAAACTGTTATTTCTAACTATACCACTTCTGAGTTCTGCTTCTTTCCTCTTGGAAGCAAAATCCAGCATCCACCTCTTTAATGAAGTATCTGCCTGTCCAAAAATCTATTAAGAAAGATGATCTGTGGTTAGAAGTCTTCAGACTACCATTCCCTTTTTCTTACAGAAGCATGCACAGAGACTCTTAGCAGTGAAAACCAAGTAAATTAAACCACCTTTATTGGTAGGCATCTTAATTCTAGTAAGAAATACTTGCAGATTTTGATTTTGGCCTCTACCTCAGTTGAAGAGATGTCCACCAAAATTAGCACTTAACTAATTCTTGCTTCCCAAACTGTGTGATGCTGTTTCAATGTACAGTTTCTTCATTAAAATGAATGAATATGGATGTTTTACTTTTCTATTCCAGTACGATCAAAGTTCAAATTGAGTATAATCCTCAGCATATTCTGAAAAGCACACCATCATAATATGTAAAGTAACACAGGGTTTTCTGAGGTGCAGGTCCCTTCAGAAATAGCAAATGGAGATCTGTCTTGCATATATAAACTTGCTTTTTAGATCACTTTTCAAAGGCTCCTTCTAGTTGTTCTCAGGAAGCCACAGAGCAGACTCAACAGCAGACTACAGATTAGTATATTCACTTGGAAAGAGAAAGACCCAGCAGCTCTTCAGCATTATGGCCCCCCCGCCACCCCAATTTCCCACTTGTTAACTTCACACACTAGGTTACTGCAAGGCAGGGTGAGGTTGAAACAGTGCCATAGAAGTGTGAAAGCCTCAGGGCACCAGAGTTAACAAGCAAGAGCACATCATGAAAGGAGAAGAGAGTCCCAAGCTTTGGCTCTGCTTCTCAAATTCCAATACAGAATGGGTGAGCAGAATGAGGGGCTATGTTTTAAGTGCTACAGGCTGGTCTCACGACTTCCTCCCCTCCAAATGGATCAGAGTTGCACTATTTGTTCCTGGGGCCAAACAGAACCTTGTATTACTTGCTGTTCCTCTGGTTTCATGGTTAGAGCACTGTCCTGGCTAAGACAGCACAGACAGCTCTGCCATTTCTTTAGCAGTCACAAGACTTCTTGTTAAATCTTCAACTCCTCTGGCTGTATCCTAAGAAGAGTCAGTCATCCATATGCAAACGGATGATTTAAAATCTGAAGTCCAAGAAAGAGAATCTACTTCTGAATTCCCATCTCAGATGACCCTGAGCAGGCAAGCAGCAAGCACAGGAGAGACTGGGGCTGCTGACACACCCTCTCCCCAGCACTCCCGACTGGCTGGTTTATAGTTCTCCCTGCTAGAACATGCTGGCTGCTGTGTAGGAAACTTGTATGCGTCCATACAAACATAGGCAAACACCTGACCTTGGTTTGCAAATTCCACTCCATGAGTCAGACGCTAGAAGCATGGCATGCAGATGCTAAGCCTCATGTTCATGTTGTAGACTGGACTTAAATAACTTGCTCAGAGCAAAACAGTAAGTCATCAATCAAGCTAGAGAGAACCAAGTCCCCTAGTCAGACTTTTGAACGCTAGTATTTGCTGCCTGAAAGTGTTTTAATACAACCAGTACTACTCCCTGCATTTTCAGCTGTCTTTTAGAAAGAGATACACAAGTTTGTTAGCATGCCGATTTAACATCCCAGAGCACAACGGTTACTCCTGCCCTGGCAGCAGAAACTTCATGAAGTCTCTTAAAACCCTGCAGAGGTCTAGACTCATGCCTGTAGACTTACCTTGTCAAACATTCTGTTCAACAGTCTTGGTACTACAGGAAACACAGTTGGCTGTAGTGTTTTTAGGTCGTCCATAAGTAGTCTGATATCCCCTTGAAAGAATCCTATCCGAGCTCCATGGCACAGAACCACACACTGTTAGAAAAAAGTAAACACTCTGAAAACACAGGAGGTATAATGTGTTCTAGCTATATATGTATGACAATCCTATGCAGAGTGGACTGTGCAGGATCCACCTTAAATCATCTCAGCTTCTGGACTAGTTCTGCAGCATTCTCAGACTATAGGATGGGACTAGAAAGACCAAGTAGCAAGACATGCCTGGTGTACACAGACCAAGGACTTGGACAGAATAAGATACAGCACAAAAGCCCCTATCCAAAAAGGGCAGTTGGCCAAATGAGGCTATTCCGGTGACTCAGAGGTAGCAAAAGACTAAAAAGCAGAACTTCTCTATTTTAAATATTTAACAAGTTTATTTAAAAATACTAGACCTTTGTTTGTTCCCTGCTATATAGTAAGAAATCCTGCATTTAAAGTCAGCACATGCTATTTACTGGTCCAGCAGGGATTTCTGCCTTACGCTACTTGATTTCCATTCTCTTGCACTCTGGTTTTCCTTCCTATTTCACAGGACTGATGTGAGCAGAGGATTTGTTGTCACATGATCAAGATGCTCTTTAGAAGATTCTAGCAGAGCCACTGCATCACTTCAGACCTACACCAAGGAAGGCAGACTTAATCCTGTTATGTTCTATATTCTCTGTTAAGAGTCTAGAAGCTCCACCCCCCACACCTATACACCCCCTTTTTCTCCTATTTTGTTTGGGTTTCATTTATTCTTTTTAACACCACCTCTACTCTTCTTGTGTTTATCTATACCTACTTGCTTTTATTTCTTCTGCTTCCTCCATAACACCTCTTCCTTCATTCCCTGCCATCCATTCTCATCTTTACTGCACAAGACATGCTGAAGTGTCACTTTTCCCCTTCACCTGTGCTTTGCCACCATCTGCTAAAAAGCAGCAAATGCATCAGTCCAGATGGACTGAGCAGCAACTGCCTTTGCTAGGTGGAAACACATCTGTCCTGTCAAGTTCACTGAGCCTCTAACTTCCTTAGGAAGCCAAAAATCAGCGAACATCAACTTTACAACAGGGGTAGAATTCTAAAGATTGCTTCTCACAGAGCCTGTGTTCATACCTACCCCAAACAGTAACAAATTTTTCCTCCTTTCTACCAAAAGTGTTCTTGCTTAATCTCCTTATGTAAATACACAAGTAATCACCTACTTTGTAAAGACCTCAAACAGCAGAGGAATACTGAGATCCAAACACTTTCTTCTCATTTTATCATTTAGAATACAAGTTCCCATCCTATTTCTACTGCATGATCAAGAGCAGAGCTGTTACCTACAGAGCTTGTACCTTCTGCTGCAAGACAGGCATCAGTAAAACAGACACTGAAGTATAACTGGTATCCAGGTTACCAGGAGAAAGAGTGCTGAAAGCCTAAGGGCACCTGTACACCTCAGTTACACTCTATTCCCAATCTTCATAACATACATATAAAAATGTATATATGCATGTGTGTATATATACACACTTTCAGTAGAACGCTCAGGATTCCTAACTGAAGTCACAGGACAATTTCTGGCTCCATGTGCCTTTTCACACTTGCATGGAGGCTGTTTATTTCCCTACATAAATAGGGACATGACTACCTTCAACATACATATTTGCAATCTCACCTAAGGAGTTGTGTTAATTCAACTTCAATAAGTACAGTAATTAAATACCTGTGCCTCTACTGTATATAAAGTTTGAGGAAGTTGCATCCTTTCAATAATGCATACCACCTAACTATGGGCTCAGAGGTCCTTAAGACTGCCAGTATTAAGACAACCTGAGTCCCCTCATACTCAAAAATGAAGCCCCAGGTTTTGCTATATGGTAAAACAAGCTATCCAAGAACTTCAGAGTTTGTCATTAAATGGCATTAAAAGCCATTTTCGTTTCCTGGAAGAAAACTCCACTGAAACAAAGTCTCTTCCTTTTTACTGAAGTTCCTTGGAAGCAATGGTAAGTTTAACCAACTTAAAATTAGTTTTGTGTAAGCAAGCAGGATGCCACATTAAAAAATTATTTTTTAATGTTTGCAGACTAAAGAATGGCATGGATTTTTAATAGTGCACTGATTATATTAGAGGGAATTTCTAGGCAGTGTAAGTGTGCTAAGGGATTGTCTCATCTTCTAGTAAACCAGTTTCTTATTAACCTAGCTTTAAGGTTAATGTTTATATTTTGGCATGAAAACCAATTGTCTCGTACTCACTGGATATTGTTTATGGGATATTATTTTCCTGAACCTTACCTCAAGCTTTCATACACATGTGCAAGAGTGAAAGAGGAATAGCATGTATCACTGGGATTCAAGAGACATGCATTCTGTAAGAAAAGCAAGCTTCTCAGTAGTTCAGTACAACAAACAGATGCTTACCTCAACGATTCTCTCAAACATATGAGCCAAGGGCAGGAATGATATCAGAACATCATCAGAGGAAGGCATAAATGTTTTCTGAAAGTGTTAGTAAAATTAAATTTAATTCTCATTGATTCTCTATTTTGCCTAAGTTAAACAATAATGAAATCTAGCGTCTAAACTCTAGAGCATGGCCCTCGCTTCAGTGTTGTTTGTAATGAAGCTGCATTGTCTGTCTTTCATTAAAAACATTACAGCAATGACTTCTAGCATTGCAGAAAAGGTAATCTTTTAGAGTCGAGTACAGTGACCAGATTATTACAGCTTACCATTCATATCATTATGAATAGAAACAAATTCTGATAGAAACCACAGAAAGTTCCATTATATACATTGGGAGGGAGGGGGAACAAAAAAGGTTAAAGCCTTAGGGGTTTAAAAAATACACACTTTCATCTTAGATCAGAAAGTTTGCTTATCCAATTTACCATAAGGTTGATATCAAAAGTACATTACATGATCTAATTGTGAGACCAGTTGCTTAGTTTAAAAACAATTCTATATGCAGACTACTTGGCAAAATAAGTGCAATTGTATTTTTAATTACATCTGTATGTGTTAGAACAGTCTTCTTAGCTAGCCTGCAGATGAACTTTAGTAGTCTACTGTAAACTAAAAGTTAACACTGTATCAAGTGAAAATACAGAGTCATGCTGCTTGCTCATTTATGCAAGGGCTTTAAGTATTTTGGGGAATTAAAATACATTATAGCTTCTCCCATCCTTAGTGGGAAAGGTTAGCCTCTACACAAACCCGCTGATACAGAGCTTGCACTAATGACAAACACTATAAACCTATGGCAGACTAATGTAGATTCACATCAGGATCTTTATAACATTTTGCTTGGATGAGACCAAATTGTAAATCTGTTGGGTTCTTGACCCTGACAGAAGAAACCGGTAAACATTGACTTCTGACCTAGCATGGTCAGAGTGCTGTCAAGTTACATTTTCACTTGGATCTTACTAAAAGTTAAGACCAAAGTTAATGAGATTTCAATGTTGGTTTTACTCCTGAGATTCTTCGTTTCATGCAAATCGCCAATGTTAACCTTTGCAGTTTACCTCTGTAGTTTTCACAAAAGCTGAAGCATTGCTGACTATGTTTTGATGAGTGATCATAGCTCCTTTGGGGTTTCCTAAGGAAGAAGCACATCAGGATGCAACAGTGAAATTTTTAGATCCTTTAAGTTACCAAGCAGTGGTAAGACTAATATAATAGCATTTCAATCAGTCCTTCTTTGATATTAATACCTTTCTTTGTATATCAATTAAACAAAGGCAGAGAACTTGCTAACACACTGTCAAGAATAGCTGGTAACACTTAAAACAGTTTGTGCTGAAGTCCTCAATTTTCATAAGGAAAGCAAATCCTTAAGAAATTGTCATGTTTCATGGATAAGCTTCTCGTTCACAATTCAACACTTCTGTGAAGATGCAGCTATCAAACCCAGACTAATTTCTGTTCTCACATCTGCTTTAAAAATGTAGCTTGTCGTTGTACTCTTCCCTTTTGCTCCCTGCCAGTGTTGGATATTAACTCACAAACGTCAAGTGGGTGACATCTAGACAGTCTTTCTGTTTTGGTCTTACAGCAAGGTTGCTTAGAGCTAAGGAACAAATTTTGCTAATACAGTACAAAAAAGACTACAGAAGAATTGAAAGTTTGAAGTCTGATGCAGAGCCCTTTTATAATGGAAATACAGGTTCAGTACTTATTTCCAAGCCCAAAAATGTAACACCTCCACCCCCCAATACTGCAACTCTGTATTGATCAATGGGAAAAATCAAAGGGAGCCTTACCATAAAACTTCCCCAGCTACTACTTGCCAAAAAGATGCAGCAGCAGGGGAGAGTCTTGAAAAAAAACAGTAGGAGGGCTTCTGAATTAATTTTGCACATACAGGATAATAAATTCTGCATAATGTAATGAGGTGTACCTGTCGTTCCACTGGTGAAACAGATGACTGCTAGATCTTCTGGCTTTGGAGGCTGTAAGAGTTAAGAAAGTATTAGTACGGTTAAGGTAGCAAGGAAAAAATTTTCCTGGACAAAACACTGAAATACTAGAGTTACTTTTGAGCTATGGGAGATAGGGAGATTTGCTAGTTTGATCTACAGAATGCTATCCAGTTTCAGATTGTCACTTGAACTAAATTCATACTTACTATAGGTTTTTGCCTGTGTGCTCTTCCCAGCTCCTACAGAAAGGAGAGAAAGGGGAGAGAGACAGTTTAGACATGAGCATGTAACTTTTTTGCTTTAAGTTTACCAGACAAACATTACCAAACACCATAATATTCCATTATTTAGGCTGTCTGTTAAGGCATTTTAACTTATAGAAAGAGTAACAAAGGCTTTAAAGGGCATTTTAAAGATATATAGAATAACTACCATGTTCTACAAATACAAAAGTAATTAATATAAAACTCATAGGTTTTTTTTCCAGCTAGTAAACCAGAAGTCACTCACTGGAGAAGCTCAAGGTTAAGCAGTGTTATGACAAGCCACAGCAGGCAATCAATCCTATACCTCAATCAGAAGACATGTGCCACTGACAACCGTTGAATAGATGAAGCAAGATTCATCTCAGTAAGTACCTTGCACCAACATCACTGCTTGTGAGAAGGAAGACTGAGTTTCCCCATGAAGGGTCATTGGTGGTTTGTACTCCTTTTATATTGAAGAGTGGAGAGCACAAGATTCTGTCCTCCAGAACCTCTTCTTTCCTCTCCCTCCTTATGGATTATTCAGGCCTGACCATTAATGATATCAGTTCTTTAGGCAGAAGGGAATGGATACCAAGAAGATCCTTTTATCATCACGGATGTAATGATTAAGAGGAGAGATTTGAAAGCTGATGTTCAGTGTCTATGAGCTTTAAAGTTTCAAATCAAGACTTATTACTGTCATGCCTATTTAAGACTGAAAACTAAAAAATACTAGCTTAAGGACTTAGGCAAATTAAAATTGACCTTTTGTTAAGTATAGCTTTGGAAGCACCCTTTGAGGGCAGACACATCAACTTCACCAACCCCTTTACATTCCAAGTACACAATAGCAGCACTATGCATTCCTTTACTAGCCCTAGACTTCCTTTAGGATGATATACCTCTTAGATTACCCAAAGAGGTTTAAGAAAAAAGGAATGTCTGGAAACACAGTTAACATGCCCATACCTGTAAGTTTGCCCTTTTGAAACAGTGTCATCATGCAAAAATTTGCCACTATGACAACGCAGCTGTGCTTGAAATGCAGATGCTGTTTTAAGTACCACCAGAAGCTCAATACTTCCCTACAGCCTGTTTTGAGTAAGATCTGGTATTTACTGAATATACAGCTAAGATCACAAACTTCTTTTGATCTCCTAGAACAGAACTCCAACATCTCTTCCTATCAAAGAGCCATTTATTCACAGCTACTCAGCTTTAAGTAACCACAGCATACATACAGATATTAGGCATCAGAAACCAAGCTTATGGCATCTGGGAGATACACAGAGGAACTGGTCACATAACCAATAAAGTACAGCTGAGCAATAAGCTCAAGCCAGAATTCCGGAAAACAAGTACCTAAAGCTAGAAATAGTCATTCTATTCTAATCTAAGCTCCTAAACAGTTCATAGTTGCCTTTCAGGAGACACTAGAAGTCCCTACCCCTTAAAAAAAGTGACAAAACTGATTCCTGCTCACTGAAACACTATTAGAAATATTTAAGTTTGCCTAACTTCTGAGATTTAGACAAGAGGCTCTTGGAGCACCTATTATGCATTAATCCAAACATTAACAATAGTGTTGTTAAGTAAGAGCTACAAAGTTACTACTTAAGCATCTAAACTTCTAACTTAAAGATAACATTCACCCCCTGGTTTTGTTTTTCTGTAGCTAGAAGATCCAGTGGAAAGCATCTTCCTCTGCCAAAAAACTGGAGTTCAACTCAAGGAAAGAAGCTGATTTTAATGTACCAACTTGCAGTTGGGCCAATCTTTCTCCAATTTTAACCCAACCCTTTTGCCAGTGAGCTATATAAGTCACTTACTCTCCATAATGTTTTTAGCCCCATTTCAACCTGGCAGTCTTGCTGAGGCTAGTTAGCTACAATACAGTTAATCATCTTTTAAAAGACATGCTGGCATTTTTATATCTTCACCAGAAGGTGGCCCTGTTAACATAGCAGTTAAGACTGCTGTGAAAACAAGTTCAGTGAAATGAAGTATTTCACACCAGTTACTGACACCTGCCCAAGACAAGCACACTCATTTGGAGATACTCAAGTCCTAGTGAGCCAAAGCCTTCACTATAACTCCAGCTGGAACTAGGCTAAACCCTGTTTCATAATCTCACAGTAAAGATATACTTCATGCAATTTGATCCTGGAACAGAGTTCTCCAAATAATGAGTGAAGTTACGAAATAAACTTGCATAAGAGATCTATGCAGACAAAATAACTACAAGCAAAACCAAGACTTGAACATTAGGTGGCTAAGCAAAATGGTTTCTACTTCCAAAACTTGGAAGCCTCATTCCCCTACATTACCATAAGCTTACCCTGGAACAGTTTACTGCCATTTTCCTCCTCCTCCAGAAAACATTTCTTAGATTCAGTGCACAGTAGAAGATGCCATTTTTCACAAGACCAAAACCTACACAGGCTCTTTTTGGAGTAAGTATTTCTGAAGTATTAGTCACAGTATATAATTATCATGTTACTGCTTCACATGGGCAAGCCTTAACACTCAGATCTGATATTCAGTCTGGACTATGTTAACAAGCTTTCATTCTGTCATCTTGGCATATACACTTTTACATTTTGAGCATTACGAAATATTAGCAAGTTGTTTCCCTTTTTTTAACTATTTTTTGTGTAAACTTCAATACAAAAGATAGTTAAGTATTTTGAAACTAATCCACCACATTTGTTCACAGTCCTAAAATGTGTTCAACAGACACTCACTGTCTTCTTCCTCCACAAGTAAATAGGATGAAAGCAGTAAAGTAGGTTTTAATTAAGCATGCTTACCTCTAATTCTTTCATGCTGAAGACTTCCACCCCACACTTTTTGCCACGTTCCACAAGATCCATGCCAAAAGACTCCATGATAACAATGGTGTTGAGTATTGGAGTTTCCCCCTTTTCCACACTGGTTAGCAGAAGTTTGGCCTTGTCAGGTTTGTCACAGAAAACCAATGACAAGTCAGCTGATGAAAGAGAACAACATTATCAATGTGACAAGTTGAGTTTAGACTAGATCCATACATTCTTCAGAACGTGGTAATGAAGACTTCTGAAGGAGGCTACAGTTCTGCCCTCAGGTCAGCTCTGCCATCATACATTCAGTTGCTGAACTGCTGGAAGTGTCCTACCTTTGTTCACAATGTACGTAATTGCTTCAGTTCCCAGCGTATCATAGAGTGGTACTACCACCATGGAGAATGCATAGCATCCCTGTTCAATGATAACCCACTGCAATAAAAGAAGAGATACAAGTCACTATGTTTGCTTATCACAACAGACCTCCAAGAAAGACTCATATTTGGATTCTAACAAGGAAGCTAATAGGACAGATCTCATTTGGACAAGTCTTTCTAAAAAAATAAGCGGCAGTTTGTAGCATTTGTTTACTTTGAAGACCTACTAAATTTTTATCTATGGAAGGAAGAAAACAAAAAACAATCAATAAGGAGCTATGGGAAAGAATCCAATCCAAAAAATTCAACTCTGCGCTTAAGAGTAATTTTAAGTACTTTTGAAAAACAGTTAACATTAACTGTCCCCTTAGTTTACTATTAACAGAAGGAGACTTTGAGTAGGAGTACAATATTTTTTCTTGGTTTTAGGTTATCAAGGTAGCCAAAGCCTTCAATATTCTATATTACCATGGTATATGAACCAGTGAAGGACTTGCTCATGTCTTGACACACATGAGATTTATATACACACAGTATTCTTACCTCTACATTATCTGCATCTCATTTGATGGCCAGACATGCAACATATGCAGTTAAACTAGAAATCCTTTGGAAAGACAGCCCCAGAAAGTTTCTCAGCATTTCTCAAGACTAACCATTCTTCTTTAAAGGAATCTAATCTGAAGACTTCTATAAAAAAATGCAATTACATCCCTGCAAGCTGCAATAAGAAGGATTTGCCTGCTAACAAGTGCAGTACTCAAACATAATGGATGTTGCAGCCTTATTGTGTGTGATGCAAGCTGACAGTGCTTTACTGATCCAAAGTACCATCAAGGTAAGGTAGTCATGCAATTCTTTTTCTGGATAGTAGCTGTTGGTATAGTTTGTAAACAACTAGCTACACCAAAATACAGGGTAGCATGCTACTCCTGAAATGGGAGCCTCTAGACACATGAGGTGGCCAGTGGAACTGGAACATTTCAGTTTTTCCCATCAAAGAAGAGTGACAAAAATTCTCAGACACAGTACCTTTAGTCAGTTCCAGTTACAGGAACAGAACAACAGGTATCTTTAAAAGTTACCAGAACTTGCAATTCAGCAAGGATTGCATCAACAAGGGTGCTTGTTTCCCTTCCCCACCTCCAAACTCTGTCACACTTTCCAGTGTTTTTGCAGGACACTAGCCAGCTACCTCACCCCCGTATGATGACAAGTTTAAACATCATTCAGCTGGTTATTCCATATAATATCTAATATAGAAGCTATGTTAACAAAGTTGCTAAATCTCAGTTTTATGAACTGTTTATTAGAGGCAAGTTTCCTAAAGTAAGTTCTCTACTGATTGAGACATCCTTAAACATAGGGAATTTTTCTGAAAGCATTTACGCAATAAGTTGTACACCTCCTGTCCAAAAAGACTTCTTAGAAAACTAGTACAAGGCCAGCTAACTAGACTTTCATGCAGACATTAGACGTACTGGTAAGTCTAAACAGGCACACCTATGGCAGCCACAAAAGGGTCCACTGAATATTTTTTCCTAGATAGCATCCACCTGTACATGTAACAAGGGTGCAGCTGTATTGCTGTTCAGCAGCCTGAAGTTTAGTAGTTATTTTAATAGGGTGGGGATCTGCTACAGTAGACTTCAGAAGCTGCACACCATGATAAAAGCTTCCTGTTGCAGCCTCCAACAACTCCTGCACACCGTCTCAACGGTGTTGTATCTCAATACAACAACCAGCATCTTTATTTTCTGGATTACCAAGACATTTTTCTTCCGTTTTATCTTCTAAAGTTAATAGTATTTAAACACCAATATCAAACCTTGACACTTGAGTTCTCTCTCAAAGCCCAAGCAAGCATCTAGTACTGAATACAGACAACAGTCTGAAAGTTTCAATTTGTTTTCTGACATGGCTCTGATCTTCTATTAAGGGACGCTGTCTATTTCACTGTCCTGTTTTCTCAATCCAACACACAACTTCCTTGCTTGCAGAAGAGATCATCTATTTTCCAGTTACTCAAAGAGAAAGTAGTATTTTCATTAATAAATCCAGGTTTGGTTTTTTTAGTGAATATTTAAGCAAGTAACATGCTAGGATTTTCCCCATTAGGGGACTTCCCCAGCAGTTGTTCCCTGAACTGACAAATGTGAATCATTTCACACAAAACTTCACATAATCTCCTGTCTGGATTAGTGATTATGTTGAGGATGTCACAACACCCATCCAGTAGTTTTCAGCAGGGAAAATCCCAGATTTAAAATTGCTGGTTTAAACAAGTCTTTCCAGCTCATTCCTGACCCAACTCAAAGGCTGCTGGACCAATGCAACTCAAGCACATTTTGTCTCTGTGATCCAAGAGCAGACCACACTAACATGCTCTCCTTCAGAAAATCCACTGACCCAGCATTCAAAGACTTTGCACCCAAAGGTCTGTAGAGAAATAGTTCAAACAGGCACAACACTAACATCTGGCTCCCTTTTTTACTTCCAGTTCATAATGTTATAAGCACAGGAGACTGAACTGAAGAGTCTGTAACACTGTGTCATTTAACAGCTTCCTAGTTGGAGACATCCCAGCCTTTTTTATTACAGAAATATAACTGTTGCTGTTAGAACTGGAATTCCAGAAGGAAAATCCAAGCAGCAAACTACTGCAGATTTAAGAGTCTGGAAAAAATGCTTTTCTTCATCTGTACAAGGCTAGAGTTTGGGGGGGGGGGGGGGGGTTGTGGTGTAGGCTGGAAGAGGAGGAAGGGGATCAAGGTCACTTGTCACACAGCTTGCATTTTAATGACAGCAGGGAAGGTTCAGTGACAAACTGAAATCAGAAGAGATCCAACAGCAAGCTGTTGTCCACCACGACCCAGACACTGATACAACTTCTAACCCTGTCAACACTGTAGATGGCTCTAGATAATGGCATCCAGTTAGGAGTGTTCAATCAAGAGGGACAGCATATTTTTGACAAAACTTAAGAACCACTCTCCTGTCTTAATACAGGTTTGGATTGAACTAGCTTAATGCAGCAAGTACCAACTCAAGCTACTAAGCACATAAACATAGGTTAGAGAAATTCAGTCCTATTAAAAAGATTGAACAAACAAATCTAGAGAATAAATATTTACTGAATATTCCATAATATTTTTAGAAACAGCAATCTACAACCACTTCTGGGCTAATCAATCTAAATATCCTCATAGTTGTCTCAGGTTCGTAACATCTTTTTGCTTTGTCAGGTGATCTTCTTTAATTACGTCACTTTCTTTAGTCTTTCTGACCATTTAAACTGCAATTAATTTTAAGTTTTTGCCTTCATCAGCAGTTCTCCCTCCCAGAATCTTTGTGCCCAGGGCCTCTGACAGAGATAGAACTATGACCTTTAGCCATCTTCTATTTGTCCAAATATTTAATCACTAAGTGTTTCTTTGGGTTTTGAAGGGTTTAAACACCTCCTTGTGACTTCCAAACACTTTCAATTACCTTGTACTCCAATGTCACTTTTTAAGAGAAAGCAAATGGTGATTATATTCACTAAGTACCACATTAACTTCCCATTAAACAGGCCTCCTCTACAAACTGGAAAGAGAAGAGAATGAGTTAAGTTCTTCTGGATTCCCTGATTCTCTTCCTGCTCTCCAGCCTTTTGCATTCAGCTCTGGGAGCAAAAAACCAATATAAGACACTAACAGTTGTGTCTTATATCAGTTTTGGTTCTTAGCTAAAGATGCCATGTCTATGGCTTGTGGGTCTACAATGTCAGCATTTAGCCTTTTCCCAACACCAAACGGACTCTTAGTAGGGAAGCTCAGTACACTGCCAAAAAGCAACAGATACAAGAGTGGGCCACTTCAATAACAGCTAGATCACCAATACACACACTGTCAATTAAATTACCTCAGGTCTGTTTTGTGAAAAGATTCCTACATATTGAACGTGAGATGGTTTGAAGCCTCGGTGGAGTAATGCAGAGCCCACGCACTCAGCTCTGTCTGAAACCTGGAGGGGCAAAAGAGAGAGAAGACAAAAAAATTGAGAGCAAGCTCATCAGTATACACCCCTCAACATTATTTTACCTTAAGTCTTACAAAAAGAAGGCCAATAACTGGTATGAAGTACACAGAAGTTTTCCAGGCTATTTTGGATGTCCTCTGTGACTTTGATAACCTAAACATTGCAGTGCCATTACACTGCACTGATGGCAGATACTACACTTGCACTCAATATGTAGCAGAAGAGCCACTTAATCCAGTTGGACTTGGAAGTGTTAAGTGTAAGTTTAAATGTTAAGCTCACATACACAGAAAAGGCTGTTTGTTGTATCTGTATTAAACCCCAGAAGTGACGCTGGAATGATTCAGCATTATATTTCTGCTCAATCACAAGCACGACATATGCCATCCTTCTACTTCATTTGGTGCCTATGGGAATAGCACTTCTCCCTTCAAAAAAGCAGGAGAATAAGGAGGCAAAACCCAGCTAGTTCTATAAACAAAGCTTGGGAAGGCAATTTTCTAAATTCTTTCCATATAGCACATGACCTGAATCCATGTTAGTCACATGACTCAAACAGCAAAGCTTTATTAAAGAGAGGTTGTACCTAACGTGCCCAGCAAAATCACCTTGGAAAAAGTGAGGTCTGCTACATACAAAAGGTGTTTAATGACCTTAACAGTATGCAATAGGCAAGGTTTATGCAAATTTGAAGACAATAACTGAGTAAATCAGGCACGACCTAGAAGTGCACAGCTGTTCACAAAGATTTGCATAAAGATATTTTTAGCAATCATGAAGGAGCACGCTACTAGTTAGAAGTGTATCTGTTAACACCCTATACAACCATCATTCAGCACTATGGAGACAAGTTGTCAAGAAGCACAAGTAACATCTGTAGATAGCACTTTTCCTAGTGTAAAATGAGCCTCTCTGAAGCAAGCACCTAAGGTAGTAGCAGTCTGAGTACCTGAATACTACTTCAAAGCTGCAGCCCTTCAGAGGCAGTGTCCAAGTTCTAAACAATTCAGCAATGAGATACTAAAAGCTGCCAAGATAACAGTTTTATTTCAGAATTTTTGGGGTTAATAAACCAAGTAAGCGCAGAAGATACTCTTTTCTCCCCCTTGCACATATTTGAGGCTGTTCCTTTAAGACACTCTAACAGGAACTAGAACCTTTCTGCAATATTCTGCTACTACTTTAAAACACCTATAAATAATTAAGATTTGTTATATCACATTACTCGATGTTGTATCAATGGTCTCAGCAAGCAAAAGCAAGAGAGTTAGAGAGACTACTTACCTCTTTATAAGAGATCCACTCATATGGCTGGTTTGGTTTTCTGACACCTAGACATGGACCATTATCTAAAAAAAGATAATCAAAAGTAACACAAAATTTAATCCTTGACTCCTCTGTCCTGACATCATGCTAACTACATTCTCAGTGTTAAGCCTCTAGATTCTTTGCAGACACTTTCGGAAGATAAACCTTTTTTTATGGGGGTGGCAGGGAGGGAAGCTGGGGAAGGACACAGAGGCAACACGGTTGGTTTAGGCTAAGGAACACAGCACTGATTTTATTCACACAACTCTACTTCACAAGAGGTCACAGTTAAATCTGCCTTCAAGAAAGCTCACATTCAATACATTTATCATATTGCTAGGCAGGCATCCCCTATTCCCAACTGCATTTCAAAACAGCCCAGACCTTTAGTTCTTGACATATTGCTGAAAAAATTATCTTTAATTTTAGACTCACTTGATACTTGCACACCCCTTTGTAAGATATCATAAGCTGTTCTCACATCATCGTAGTAGTAAATCAACAGTTCATCACTGTTAAGAAGAGAGGACCTTCGAGCATGCTCACCACCCTAAGAAAACCAATTAGAAAGGTTAGACACACTTGTTGGTTATAAGTGAACAGGAATTCCCTGAAGGAATAAAAACACCTCATCCATTAAGTTTTGTTATGAGCCTTGGCAAATTCTGCTTGAGAGAACTTCAGTTCTTTTCACCACCAGGGGAGAGATCTGCAAAGTTTCCCAGGACATTGTTTAAAGAGTCAGACTGCTCCCTGCATTACTAAAACCCTGTCAGGCAAAATCTTATTCCTCAGCTACCTATGATAGCACAGAACAGATGAGAACAACAGAATGCCCTTTGACACTCCTTACTAGGCACAGGGGTTTTCTTAAGAAATGTTTTACTCGATTATTGCAGTATATAGCATAATTAATTCCATCAAGCCTTCTAAATCACTCCAGCCTCAGAGCTCTCTAGGTACAATATTAATGCTGAGATCCTAATCTACTTTTCTAATGAAGATTACAAAACATAATCACACTTCAAACTGTGGTTTCAAAACCTAAATGATTTTAAGGGTGGTCAACAACACTGTAAACAAGTGTTCTCATAAGTAAAATACTCTGTACCAGATAAAAATTGAGTCCTTCAATCTAATTTAAAGTTCCATCTTACAAAAAAGGTTTCCTCTTGATCTAGTTAGAGGCAGTCAAGACAATACTACCTTGAGGATTAAAATCACTGTTTTTCAGCAGGTGAGCATTTACATAGGCTACAATTGGAAGTCAATACAAGAATTTAATAGCTCATAGTCTTAACATAGCCTTTTTTGGACTGACTGATTAAATAATCTCATTTTATGTCAATCAAGTTCCACAAATTGCAGTTATGCAAGTACTATTGAGCCACACTTATTAGTTCTGCTACGATGAGACACGTACAAGCAAGTTCTTAGCAGGAAGAGCCTAGCTAGTTAAACAGAGGGTCTTGGGTAAACATCGCATAAGATTCTCTATCGGTGCTTGTAGTCAACTCCTGGCTCTTTCAAAGTCAAATCCTGGACTAATAGGACTAAATCTGTGCCTGAATTGTGCCATCATCCACAACGTCAAAAACCTATTCATATGCAATCATAGGCTCTTCCCAGCCATTGATTTATTTGCCTGTTTTCAAAGTACCCTGGAAGACCAGAGAGCATCTGTTCATGTATGAGCTAGATAAACCTGTGTTTATCTGCAGAAGATGTTGAGCTAGCACATTAAAGGCACATCAGAGAGGAAAAAAATATTTTAACACTAAAACAAGTCTAACTTGTTTTAGCAAAACACTATGCGTAATGCAGGGCTTGCCACTCCTTTGACGGTAAGCAGAAATGTACATTGTGAACATGACCCAGAACAAGTTAATGACTGGCTTACCTCTAAAAATTTGTAACATTAGAAATTCAAGAGCATACTTGCACTCAGACCAACATCTACTCTATAGGAAATGAACAGATCACTAGTACATGTCTCTGCCTGGACAGAAAAGCAAGACTACTTGTTTTATTGCACTGGTTTCACAGATCTAGGATAACCAAGGTCAGCTTCTAGATTTTCCCAGTTTTACCACCTCTGGAGCTAACCTGAGGAAGATCACACAATGTAGTTGTAACCACAGTCACAGGTAATGTCAACAAGTGCAATGTATCAGTACCATGTTTGATGTACTACAATTCCTGCATCACATGAAATATCCTAAGCCATTCCTTGGCAACAGTCAAGAAATATTTGTTTTCTCATCTGAGCTACTACTGTTTTGTTTGCACACTGTCTTGGTTTTGGCTGGGATAGAGTTAATTCTCTTCTTAGGAGCTGGCACAGTGCTGTGTTTTGGATTTAGTGTGAGAATAATGTTGATAACGCTCTGTTTTAGTTGTTGCTAAGTAGCGCTTATCCTAAGTTAAGGATTTTCAGTTTCCCATGCTCTGCCAGCAAGCAGGTGTGCAAGAAGCTGGGAGGGAGCATAGCCAGGGCAGCTGACCTGAACTAGCCAAAGGGATATTCCATACCATAGAACATCATGCCCAGTATATAAAGAGGGGGGAGTTGGCCAGGAGGGGCAGATCACTGCTCAGGCATCGGTCAGCAGGTGATGAGCAATTGCATTGTGCATCACTTGTCTTTTCTTGGGTTTTATTTCTCTTTTTTGTTATATTCCTTTTCATTACAATTATTATATTATTATTATTAGTTAGTATTATATTTTATTTTACTTTAGTTATTAAACTGTTCTTATCTCAACCCACAAGTTTTACTTTTTTTGATCTTCGTCCCCCTCCCACTGGCAGGTGGGAGAGGGAAGCGGTTGTGTGGTGCTTAGTTGCTGGCTGGGGTTAAACCACCACATGCCCTATTACTGAGCACCATGAAAGCAGTTTTTGCAGGGCCTGAGGCACTAACCAAATCTGAGGATGAGACTTATCAGACAGACAGCACACTGCTTAGACACAAGACTGACTGTACAGTCCTTCTGAAAAAAACAGAAACTGTAACAGACTACTGTTGAAAAGACCCCATCAGTTCTCATGAGTTTTCAGTAAAGGGAAACATAACCAACTTACAGTTCTGCTTAATTTCACTTTACTTTGTGAAGAAGAATAAAGTAACTGAATTTTCAACAGCCCTAGAGTAAGAGTTTTGCTGAAAAACACCTAGTTCCTTGTGTGAAGACCATCAGGAGCTCAATGTTATCCTTCAGAGATGCAGTGAAATACACCTGGATATGCTGAAGATCATTTAGACTTTACCTTATGCTCCCAGTTTGAACCCATCTACTAGGCAATATTACAGTATTGGTCTACATTTTGCTTGAGAGTTGCAAGAACTACTATTTTAAGAGCCTGTCCAAAGTGTCCTTATCCAAAATATTTGTGCAGTATCAGGGAAAGTTCTGTTGGCAGCAAACTTCTCTAAAAATCACTGGTCATTACAACCACCAAGCATCTGAATCTCAGGACTGGAATGTTTGGCTGATTTCACACAAGTTATTTGAATGGGAGCTAACAGATCTGTCCAGTACAAAGGTAAGCACTCAAAAGTGCTGTCAGTTTTAAAGTGTTCTTAAGGAGCCAGGCAATAAAGTCTTATTAATGTGAGAACAGCCTCTGGTTACTCATGTAAGGCAGCCTTTGCAGCAGCTCAGGGAGTTGCAGGAAATTGACCCATTGCACAGCAAGTGCTGGACATTAAGTAAAACCTTGGCATTGGTTCAGAATAGCAGCAGCTGAAGGAAACAGATTTATTCTACAACAGAGGCGTATATTACTCTATCAAAGCCTATTTGGGTCACATAAGATAGCTGCTTTTGTTCAAGCCATGGGTTTGCGTCTTGTTGACACAGGCTGCTTACGATTAGCAGTAACGTCAGAACACACTGTTGGCTCCACCATGCCTCAGAGGCAAGAGGCCCAATTTCCATTTTCCTGAGAGGCAAAGTATACTAGCAAGTGGTGCTTAGGTCACCAACATGCATATTCTGAGCAGCAAGAAGTATAAACTAAAGTTTTCAAACCAGCCATATAATTTTAAGCATGCTAATTCCTAGGTAAGCACACAACAGCTAAAATTGATCGCTTAATAGGGGGATAATCACATGTCTAATCAAATGATTCTTGAAAGACAAGGCAAGCTAGAGTTCTGGTAATGTATTAGGAGAACGTAAGTAGGTTTAAAAGTTTTCATGAGTTGAATACCTCTGTCCATATTTGAATGTCTTAAGGGAAGAAAAAAGCCAGAGTCAAATCCAAACTCTTACTTCTAGAAAATACTGACATCCTAGTGTTTATTTATATCCTATCCTTCTACATGCTTTAGCAGAACTTGAGCCAAATAGAAGTATTTGGGTTTTTAAAGCAAGATATATTTGACAGCCATACACCTGCACTCAAATCAATAGCCAAAGTTGTTCAGCTATCAGTCACCAACGGAAAGAGCAATCTACAAGCAGACAGATCCAGATGTGCCTACAACTACAGACATTAAGGGTGCACAAGCTTTGCAAAACACCGGACTAATGCCCTATTTCTACCCTTACTGTACCACTGAAATTCTTAACAATATAGTGCATGATTGAGTATAGCATGAGGCTCAGCAATTTATTTAGAATTACTCTTCATTAATCCTGCCTCCCCTCCTACAGACAAAAGATTCAAGTGGATCCTGAAAGATTTTCACCTATACCTCTGAGAAGTTCCCCTGAAGAGAGATCGGGTTGGGAGCTTTGAAGACAAGAGGGTTTCCTTCAGTGAAATGTAACTGTTGTACGCATACTTTAAAGATCATACTCCACATCTTTTAATTGTGGCATCTACTCTAGAAGAGCTGATCCTTTCAGTAACTCTTTGTACCAATATTCAACTAAGCGTGCAATCTTTATGCTCGCTCAGTGATGGTTAAAATGGGTCACACTGGGTGCTGGCCTACCAAATCAAAGCTTTCCAGAGATGAGAAGTGACCTGGAACAGCAGTAAATAGGATCTTTTTCCTCCCATATAAAGTTATGAAGATTTATTATCAGAACATGCAGAAACCCTACTCCAGTCACTGACTTCATTTAACTTTGTTAGAGGCCAAGGAAACAAGTCACAGGTAAGAATTAAGCAGAAGCTTATTTATAGTTCAAAATTGTTATCATTAATGAATAGGTAGATTAGATATTAAAACAGTAGAGAAGGGGAATTACCTTCTGCTGTGTCTTTTTTGGAGCACATTGCTTACTCCCTAGACCCACTGTATTGCTTAGCCAGAAAAAAATGTTAAGACATAATTTGAGAGCAGTATTTGATATTTTTCTTCTGTGGAAGTGACAATCCATCTTAACACATGCATAAGAGAATGGAGTAAGTGAAGTGAAATTCTAAGAAATGTAGTGAGAAACTGAATCCCAAGCACTACATTACACTCTTGTTACTGTTATAAAAGTACCAATTCTAACTGACACTTGAAACGTGCTTCAAAACATACATTCTCATTTGATTACAGTTTGGTACAGTTTGCAACATTACATTAAGGGCTGTATCTGAACTGTCAATAAACAAAACTAGATAGATCTTGCTCATTTCAACATGTTCTCAAAGTTTGAGCTCTTATCACCAAGACATGCTAACACTCAGCTGTTTTTCATTTAAGTTTTACTACTGTTCAATCTTCCTATTAAAATGTATTTTCTGAGGAGGCAATGAAAAATAATGCTGTTATACGTATCTTGCTCTGATCAGAGAGCTGATGTTAATTAGTACAATATGGATCAACGACACATTAAGTAGTTTAGTGAAGTCTCATACTACCAAACAATGATTTTAATCACAGAATCCAGCAGTGACAAGTAATTTAGCTTGAAGAGGTAAAGGCTGTGAACTGATACTGCTGTTGAGAGTCTCAAGCAAATAAGCATTTGTCACTGGTTTTATGGCCAGTTAAGAGCCACTGTTTTACCATCTTCCAATGCAAAGCCCCTCAGATCTGCTGAAGCCTATACTGACTAGTAAGGCCCTCCACAGCTGGAAAGCTTTCACTGCTAGTTTATTCCAGCCACCAAAAATGCTGCTCTACAACACTATTCCACCCACTGTCTAAGTGGCCACTGTCAGGACTGGGAAAGCTCACCAAGAGAAGTAAGATCTAACCTCTGGATCCTTACTCTACACATGTTCCTTGAAAAGCGGTATTTTGGGCAATTATCACATTGCCAGAGCATTTTTTTGTTTCCCCTTTGTGTACTTCTAATATCAGACCATTACATGCTATTGTAACCTGATGTGTTAGTAAGCTTACTGTATACCATAATGGGAAGAAGATTAGGAAATAAATGGTACTAACTAAACTTTTGAATGGAGGGGCCAACTAACACTTCATTCTTCAATCTCAGTATCATGAAACATTGCAAAGAAAGTGCCTGATTTGAGGCTATGACAGGAGTTTGCTTTGCTAAGTTCATGAAAGTTTACCTACTGTAAATTTCAAACTGCTCTGCCACATTTGTTTACATCAGTTTGTAGCCGCATCTACTCTTAAGCACAAGTAGTAGTCATGTTAATTGTATTTGATACAGGACAGCTAGATGCAGTCTATCCACACAGAAGAATATGCTGTAAAGGGAGACTTCAGTTGCAAGTATATGTAAAAAAAAAATCTATCGTGGTAGTTTCTGACTATCAAGAGTAATGCAAGAAACGGCCTTACAATCCTACATTTTGTAACTATCTCCCTTGAAGATCACAACCTTTCAAAGATGTCTCCTTCCTTCAAAAGGAGGAAACACCTTGTATACCCTGAAGAAAGACAGAGGCACTCTTGAAAGAATGAAATAAGCGGTAAGATCTTGACTCTGTAGTGAACAGGGGAATTGACATAACTGCTGTTTGGGAAACCCCAGCCATGTAATCAGTTGTCTATATTTGCTTCTAAGCAACAGTTCCTCCCAGTCAGACTGTTCCCATATTTGACTTCACTATTAAAAAACACCACCTAACAGCAACTCTGTCTGCCTCTAAAAAAGCATAAGACAAAAGCTAAGCTAGCATATCCAGAGTTTAGCAGGTGGTTGCTTTAATTTCAACTTACTTTATGGCTGGGATCTCTTGGCAGGACTAATATATCTTTCCACAGATCATTTGAGGACAATTAGTAACCTTTTCATGCTTGTAATCCAATATAAAGTCTCATCTGTCAGCTATTATAAACTAAATATTATAACAGAAAAGTATTAGCCTAATCAGTATACACCAACATACACACTCTGACCCCAAGGCCTAATTTAATAGGTCATCACCTAAACACATGGCCAGGAATTAAAGACTACACTGTGCCAATTCTAACATGCACAAGTTTCCTGCCACGTCAGATCAGAAACTCAGTTCTCTCAGCACAAAGTTTTTTTCTCCCATGCTAGTTACTACCACTATGACCTCAACCCTCAAACTGGTTTTCAAATTTAGAAAGCCAAAAAACTGAGTTCAAGCCATATTTCAGAAAAAAACATGCCCTGAAATGTATTCCCCCCATAGTTCAAGTTTAGAAACACTCTTATGTAAATCAGTGTTTGGTCTCTCTCAGTGCTGCCTTTAGGCTTCAAAATTCAGTGAATGACAGCATCCATCAAGTGACACTTACCTCTACTTCCACAGACTGCATTGCTAAATCACATGGTGGTTTTAGTGCTTTCGGTCTTGTTGCATACCAGTAGGTCGTGAGAGCTGCGAAAGCACCGAAGCCCATCAGTGTATTTGTTGGAAGGGTGCGCACATACTGTCTGACATCCCCAAGTTCTGGCATTCGTAGGTGTCTAAACAACTCATGTGCTTGCATTGCAGTTCACTGCAGTTGTCCTGATGCTGGAATCTGTTGATATGAAAGAAAGTTACACACAAAGATTTGAAATCCCCTTTCGATTCACTGTTGTTGTGGGAGAGCAATGTATGCTTTGTCCTACTGGCTTCCAACTACCAAAATAATTTGATCTGCCACTAGGCAGGCAATACCTTTAGACTTCTGTGCTACAGTTAAGTAAGTGAGCAATTACTGGTTCATGCTCTAGAAAAACAGGTGGGGCTGACAGGAGGCAATTTCTTCAGTGCTTTAATATTGCTTTTAACAGACACTGCATTTAAAAAAAGCAAAAGTTTTGTTAAAGGACAGCATTTCACAACTGCAAAATAGTTATTTGTGGAGTAGCTGTACTATAAGACTGTTTAAACAGTAGCGTCAAACAGGGAAGTCTGGGAGAGGGAGAGCAGGGCTAAGATGTTAACTTGCCTGCATTAATATAACAGAGAGCTTCCTAATCCTATAGTAGCATAGCAGGAGCAGGATTTTTCATCTCTTAAATCCAGTAAAATAAACTCTCTCTTCTACTCTCCCTTCAGTCATGCACAGAAAGCTCACTAGAGCAAGCTGCCTTCAAAGCTGATACCCTCCCATAGCTCCTCTACGCTAGCAAGCTTCCGATTTCTCGCAGCACCATGCCAGCAATTTATCTCTGGTCATGAGGCAGACCAAAGCAGCATCTAAGGAGGCCCAAGGCAGCAGCACACAGCAACGTAATCAAGCACAGGAAGCACATTTGATTTGTCACGTTCACACAGAAGGAAGAGCCGAAAGGGGCTGCTCCCCGCCAGCGCTCTCTGACATGGATATTCCGCAGCAAGAACCAGCCGCAGGGGGAAAAAAAAAAAAAAGGGATTGCAGTCAGCTCAGCTGGTGCTCTCCTCTACAGCCAAGGTCTCCCGGGACATTTGTCACATGCCAAACCCACCGGCTCCTGCCCACTAGGTGAGAGGTAAGCAGCAGGCAGCTGGCCTGCCCGGGGCCAATGGCAACCCGCACCCAGTCACCCCACCGCCCGCTGAAGGGTGCCTGCCTGCCCTGCCCACCCGGCTGGCAGCAGTGCTCACAGGCGCCTGTCACCAGCTCAGCCTCCTGCCACCCAGGGACGGCTGACAATGGCCACTGTCGGCGTGGGGGCGAAGCAATGCTTCCCTGCTTGCTTGAAGAGCCGAGATGTATTTACTCAGATAATTTAGGTCCGGCCATTTCCTATGGACAATAAAATTAAACAAAGGACCTAAAGAATGTCAAAATATGTGTTTAAATAGCTAGAACATACTGTGTAACAATACACTGCTGCAGGATGGCAGCGTAGGAGACGCTGAAATCCAAACAGGCAGAATTGTATGCTTATTAGTTTTAAAACCAACCATACTAGGCTAAGATTTCATATTTCTACAAACAAATCTCTAGTTTACAGTCTGCCCTTGAAATCTTTACTGATGCAATCAGTTATTCAAACAGGCAACAGAAGAGTTGTCTAGTTCACAAAAAGTCTAACCAGTATTTGGACAAGGATTTGCTAGAGAGCAAAAAAGCCATAAAGTTAGTTCAAAGGGCCCGTGGTTTCACAATGTTAGCAGAAGGACAGGCTGAAGTAAGGTCATGGATGGGGGCAGTGTCAGCATGGAATCAAGTTCCATCTCTGGAAGGGTCCCAGACCCATGAAGCGCTCCCCAGCCTGCAGGCACTGCCTTCTCTCCCCCGCACTCTTCTTTTATGGCATAGCCTCAGTGTACCTAGATATGCAGTGCAGGGCCACTACAGAAATGCCTTTTGGTTATCTGCACTGTGATACCCAGCAGACTATACTCAGAATCCACAACACATCAGGCTGTAGTAATGGAAGGTAAAGAAGAACTGAATATATTAACAGGGAACCTCTTCATCTTCCCTTGGCACAAAAAAATTTAAAAAAAAAAATCAATTACTGACTTAATAGTTAGGATTACCATGCTGTTGCTTTTTATGCATTAAATTATGCTCATTAGCATTGCAGGCATGAAAACTACGTCTTAAGTTTTAATATACACAGATGAACAGTAAGAATAAAAAGTCATTCCAACACGGAAGTCTTGGCTTCCAAGTTAATTTTGTGTATATCAGACACCATGTTAGGAAACTAGAAAGAGGGGGCTATAATGTATGTAAGGGCTAAGAGCAAGCTTAGCTGTTTCCTCCTCAAGCCCCACAATAAGCATCTTTGACTTTTCAAACAACAGATACTTGCTTTCCTCTCTGCATTAGTCATGATGTGTCCTGCACACACACTAGATGACTTAGGAATGCAATGTAATTAGAGAGTTACTCTTTCAAAAGGCTGTGGTGCCATTACAGCTAACAAGAACTGAAGTAAACATGATCATTTCATTCACAGAAGCGTCCCATTGTAGTCAAGGAGCTGCTATGATTTGAGCCTAGGTGAAAAGAGATGCACACCACTACTTTTCATTTCCTTGACCAGTTGTTTCTAGAGCAGCCTGTAACAGAAAAGCTTTCTTGAGCAGTTATACCGCAAGTTATCAGTTACCTAATGATACATTTTACTGCTTAGGTTCATATTGAGGGATGACATTTTATTACACCTTCTGCCTCATCAGCACAAAAAACAAGGTTAGGACAGAGTTTTCTCCACAACTAAGCAATTCCTAGCTTTAACACTATCTGCTAAGTCGTATCAACTCTTATTTTCTGCATTTAAGACAAAGCCAGATGCAACAGGGAGAATAAATTCACATTTTTAACATAAGCATCCAAATATGCCCCATCAAGAAAGGGGGCTTCAATGCCTCCCAGCCTTCTTTGATCCATCTCAGTATTTACTTGGCTCATGCTCCAATCACATCAGACATCCAGCGTCTTTACTGTGACCAAGGAGAGCAGTTTAGAGCCTTTAGATTGAGATACAAAGATCTTCCCAGTGAAGCTAGGATCTGGCTTTCAGTCCTTTTCCTCAAGGAAGGAAGTCTGCTAAGTCTGCTCACTGAAGACAAGCAAAAAAGCCATGCTCTCTTCACAAACTCAGGTCCTGCAAAGGCTTCTCATCCAGACAGAATGTGGACCACAAGGAACGGACTCAGAAACTCAGCCCCAGTGCGAGACAGGATATGGCAAATGATTAGAAGTCACAGCTGGAGATGCAAAAGAAGAAGATCCCAGATAAGAGAAGTACCAGTCTGTGATACTCAGGTTGCTACATGTAGCAAAAGACTTGGAGCAGAATAGACAACATTTGAGGTCAAAAGCACTTTTTTCTCAATGCAACCAGTAGACCTTGGTTTGTTCATAAGTTTAGAAACAACACCAGACAGATATGGGAAGGTGGTTTTAATAACCGGGCAAAACGGCTTCAGAGCTAACTACCTGTCCTGGCCACCTCCATAGAAACAGCAGTTCCCAAAATCCAGCCCATGAAAGCATCCCTCTGAACTCATCGTATCAATTTGGTTAAGGAGTTCTGTATGGCTCAGACAAAGCCAGCTCTCTGCTCACACACATCCCGCAGCACCCAAGACTCATTCTTTACAGCAGAGCCAGTATCTCAAGGCAACGACCCAAGTTGGCAGGACTCCTCCGTTCTTTGCTGCTCCTACTCTCCATGTACAATGGGCCATTTACAGCAGGCAGCAGCCTGCCTATTGTCTATCCATAGCCAGACATCATTCGAGTGCAACAGAAGAGAACAGGAGAGCAGCCGTCAGCTTCTGTATTGCAAAGAAAACAACCCCAAGAACCAATGGCCTCTCTTCCTCTGTCCTAATATTTAGATGAACAGCATACTAGCACTGCAGTGGCCTGCCATAAAGGCAGGTCCACCACGTGGCATAAAAAGAAGTGGCTGTGTTATTTCTACAGCCTCTTGCAGGCAGGAAAAAGCTACAAGACAAGTTGCCTATCTCTTATTAGGAGCAATATGGCACTAAGATGTTTTCACTATGATATGGTGAACAGGGGATCAGCCACCCATATACATTTGAGTTATCCTGACAGCTACTTGCCATTGCAGTTTGTTGTTTTCTTACTGCTACAGGTTACACTGCACAGCTCCCACAGATCTCTGTTTTACTTAAGTCTTTCTCCACTCATCCTTTGAAAGAGCAAGTGCAGAATCATGTTCTAGCTCCTTTATTGAGTATAAAAGAGGGTGCAACAAATAGCTTTGGCTATTAACAAGAGAAATCCTTTTGTCTGAATAAAATACATAATCCTAATCTCAGAGTGCATTTACAATCAGCTTAAATTTGAGTCAGTCCAGCCTGTCCCAGATACATGCTCCCACAACCCTCTTTGTGCTGGCCAGGCACTCATCTGGTTGTGCAGTCACACTAGGGAGGTGATCTGGCAAACACATTTTCCTGGGTTAGTTCTGATGCTAGCTGTCAGCCAGTTTAACTCTTGTCTGGATGACCAGGTAGCCATTAGCTCCCAGAAGGAAACAAGACAGCACAGCTGGGGAAAGGGATGGACTGTTGTAATACTACACCTTAAGCATGCAAATCGAAACACTGCATGCAAGTCCTCCCAGGATTTTCTCCCCCTGCCCTGCAGTCAAGGCAGTAACTTGGCTGAGGTCTTGCAACCACCTGTGACAGAGCCAAACTGTAACCAGCAAGTAAACCACAACCACCCTCAAGATACAGCAAAGGAGCATAGGTAATTGAGACCTGAAGGAGAATCCTCAGTTTAAACCTTGTATAACATGAATACAACAGCAAGATGTCTCCTGTGGTGCAGCCTGTCATGTATTACGTGACAGTCTCTCCTTAGCCACAAAGGACATCCCTGAACAAACCAAATATAGATTAGACCACGTTGAACTGTCTAATCCACTACTCTGCTGCCCTCCTCCTCCACCTACACCCCACCCCCAATTAAAAAACTAAGTATCTCATCTTACCCAGAATCAGCTAGATCACCCAGCCAGGCTTCAGAGCTAAATCCTCCTTTTAAAGCAGTAACGGGCAGATTCACTTTCCCATAACAGTAAAGAGGGAGGAACTAAAAAGCTGTTAGTGAGGAACGCAACCCATGCACAGAGAGGAACCAGCAGGTCCTTAATATTCACCCTCCACCTCCAACCCCCCTTCGGCCCCCCCAGTCTGGCTCTGAGCACCCACAGGGCATCATGCAGTGGTTCAGGTCGTCTCTGCTGGTTCAGTTTCTGTTCCTGCATTTGGGACAAGGCAGGACCAGAGGCAAGCAGCCTACAAGCTGGATTCAGCCCCATCAGTTGGGCCATGGTGATTGACTTCATAAGCTGCAACTGAAGTTAAGACTCTTGCTGCAACCGTTAAGGAGTACTACATCCCATACTGATGTGTCAAGGCTCTGTCCCCACGTACAAGGAAAGTCACAGCCCTGCCCTCAGACATTTGGCTGCAATCCTCTTGCAATCAAATGGAAGAACACCTGGATTCTTGCCTCTTAATGATGTCCAACAAGTAATCTGAGTGCACACCAATTAGGTCACTGGAGTTTATTCAAGTTCAGGAGCTGACCACATGACAAGAACCTGGTCAATGCCTTTTGTGCAATTACAGTCCTCCAATAGCGCTTGGTAACTCTGTATATTAAGGAAAACCCATACTTCCCACTAAAACATTTGAAACAGTGATCGATTTAAGTTTAGTTTGATCCATGCCTATACACACACAACATGCCACTAAATGGTCTTATCTGTTTCTCATCTTCAAAGACCACAGAAGATGCCTACAAATAGCTATTTTGCAGCCTGAGTTACTATCTATTAGAATTGCATCCCTACAACACTGATTTGCAAGTACACCATGGCACTACTCTCTTAATTTAACCTCAATCCAAATACAGTTTAGATTAAAGTCACCCTACAGAAGCAAATCACTACAAACCAGCAGCTTTCTTGTGGCATTAACAGCTTGAGTAGATCATACCAACTTATTCCTTCTACTCCTCCGAGGAAAAGGCTACTATTCAGAAAGCCCAGTATGCAACATCAACTTAACACATTTCAAGTGCTCACCTGAGACTCTGCAAGAATGAGTTTCTTACTCATACTTCCATCACCTGAAGTCTAACAGAAGGCAACCTGGGTCAGGCACACTAAGCCACATTGCATCACACTAGATAGTGTTTACATTCAGAAGGATGTTTTGAAAAAAAATCATAACCCTTAACACTATGAGACTGGACAGATCAGTAAGTACTTACAAGAAGCAACTGGTTCACCGAGTGACCTCCCAACACCAGCATCACAAGAAAGATTATGACAAACCAAGCAACCTCTTGACCTCAGGTATTAAGGTATCCCTGTATTTCCTCTGAGTCAGTGATAGTAAGCATTTTCTTCTAGCCTTCCTAGGAAGGAAATCCATCCTTACCAGGCTATTAATGCAGCCCAACTGCACAGGCCAAGTTTTCAAAACAAGGCACATCTAGTATCAAACTAAATAGCTTAAGAGTTTTGGGTTTAAAAACAATAATTCGTACAAAAAGCCAGAAGCCCTTTTCTGCAAACAGGACATCATGCACTTCTGCTATAAGCCTTAAATGGTCCAACTACAAAAACAAAAAAACATTTTTTCCCTCTAAATCTCTATAAAACCCTGCAAGCTGTT
The DNA here is from genome assembly GCF_018139145.2 of Gymnogyps californianus. NCBI lineage: Eukaryota > Metazoa > Chordata > Aves > Accipitriformes > Cathartidae > Gymnogyps > Gymnogyps californianus. Next base: position 36,739,916 of record NC_059474.1, on the reverse strand, counting down.
TTCAGTCAGTTTTGGACAAACTACCAGTATAAGATTCAAATCCTAACCAAAAAGGACTATTTTACTATCATATTTTACTCTCTGTAGATGAGTAACTGCCAACATGAAAGGCAGCAAGAGAGAGCAGAAGCCTTGTGTTATCAAGTGTCCTTGTTTCAAGAGTCAGGCGGGATCTGCAGAAATGCAAGCCCCCCATCTGTAGCCAGGGTTCAGCCTACTGCCTGTAAAGGTCAATGCTGTACAGCAGTGCTTCCTTGAGCCACACGGCATTGTAGACTCCCACACAGAACCATTTACCAATGAACAAACCATCTCCCCTGTTATTTGTGAGGATTTCTGGGGAGTTACCACTGGTTATATTTAACATATTAAAATATTTCACATATCTGAACTTGTAATTTAGCACAGCAGGGAAGTAGGATATGGCAGGCAGCCTATCCATCAGACTACCAGAAGCCCAATTTATCAAGCAATGTATCCCCTTGGGCCAGAATCTCTCTCTCCCTCTCTGCTGCACATTTGAAAAATTTTGTGCCATTAGCCTTTTTGAATCTACCCATTTCAGCCAACTGTATTACCAAGATTTAGAAAAACAAACTGCAAAAACCTACCACTATCTTCTATTGCTCACATTAATCAAAGTGTTGTTTTCTTGGAGGCGAAAGAGACAGAAGAAACCGTTTACTCTTCCCCACTGGAGATCAACACACCCAGGACAGAGAAGGTATAACCCACCTCTTATCTCCTCCAAAAAATCCCATGCGGTATTCATTTCTAGTGGAGCAATGAGGTAGGAGAATCAGCTATAGAGACTTTACTCAAGAAACAGGAGAGTCACTTACCCAGATAACTATTTCAAAGTAGTCTTTCCTTCCATTTCGAATGACTGGTTTTGTTTTTCCACCGATACCAACCTTGTACTTGCCCTTGAAGCAAAAGGCTACTTGGGGGTTTGCTTCTCAAGAACTGAAGACTTAGTTCCAACCTCATGTTGACTGATTTGTAGTTGTAAAACAGCATCTACCAAATTTAGAAGCTGCCTTTTAAATTCATTATAATCATGCAGTCCTCAGAATAGGCTAAGGCCGTTTGCTCAAGACCTTGAATTGAGCACACTACACACAACAGCTACTTGTAATTACAAGCTTTAGATTTTCCCCACCAGCCATCCTCAGACATTTTCATATTCCAATACAAGCAAGCTAGATATCCTTGGACTTTAAAGAATCAGGCAGTAACAGTACAGTTCTATGAGGAACTTTGTATTTCAGTTTTTGCATTATTAATACTGCTGTTGTCACAAGAGGAAAAGAAAGGTATTTTTCAGTAAACTCAATGCCTTCTTACACTCAGAATTTCTTGATCCAAGAAATCTGATCCAAATCTCTTGAGCTGAGAAATCTCAGCTTGTGAGTTTGAGAGGACATTCCAAAGCAGAGAAGGGAATACAAACACTCCTGAGCAGGCTCAGGAGACTGCATTGTTCCTTGTAAAGCAACGTGGATGAAAAAAATCCGTTAACACCACATGGAATAGCTCTGTGGTCCAGGTACAGATACATGAACCATAGGGTTTCAATAGCAGTTTCTTTAGATGTCACTCTTTCCTATGACAGGACCTGACCATCACATCTCAGACTCTAACCCACGCGAGGCATATGTTTAGAAGGATTACTAGGTCCAAGAGGGTGTCTATAATACCCCAGACAGCTCAGACATGCCCTTTAGAAATTCAGAGGGCTTCAAGTGTTGCAATTCCTGTTCAACAGGAACGAGAAATGTATGCATCCTAGAACAAAAGCATCGTGAAACCAGGCTAAATCCCTTGCCGTAGCACTGCAAGTCCTACCTAACAGCAGAGGGGAGGCCTGCAAAGTCAAAGTCACTCAACCTTCCATTTTAGGCCAGTTTGCCTCACGCTACATTTCCATACGCACCCTCAACTGCTTAAAAAGAAAAGAAGAGCCGCTTCAAGTACATGCTGCATTCATACCTGTAAGTACAACCTACCTGAAGACAAGGTCCAGCAACTAAACATTAAACCCCTCAGGTTAACAGGCAGCACTGCGCTCCCCAGCCTGCTACCTGCTGCTCGGCCGGGCAGCGCAGGGCTTTGCTTCTCCGGGAGCGGGGGCCGGCCGGGGCGACCACCCCGCGGCCCGAGTTGTTCACCCCGGGCCGGGCCGAGCCGTGCCGGGCGAGAGGGCAGCGCTGGAGCCGGAACAATGCCCCGCCAGCCGGAGCTGCCGCAGCGCCGGCAGGAGGCCGGAGACAGCCGGCTACGCTTTCCTGAAGGCTTTCGTGCCGAGAGGAAGCCAAGCCGGCTCCGGGGGACGCTGATCCCACCGCGGGGCGGAAGGCAAAACCCCGCAGCCCCGGAGAGGCAGCCTGAGGGGATCGGCGGCGGGACCGCCTCGCCCGCACCCGCCGCCCCTCACCGCCAACCGCCCGGCCCCGCAAGTGACAGCGGCCGCGCAGGCCGCCGCAGCCCCGCGGCGAAGGGCCGGGCGGCGACGGCGGCTCCGGCAGGCCCCGGCGGAGGCAGCCCGCCTCAGCGGCGGCCGGGCAGGTTGCGGCCGGCGCGTCCCTGACAGCTCCCGGCCCTGCGCCGACGGCAGCCCGCCCCTCCGCGCGGCCGGGCCCGCGGCCTCGTCCCCCGCCCCGGGCAGCAGCGGCGGCGGCGGCACCCCCGAGCCCCGCTCACCTCCCGCGGCGGCGGCAACAACGACCACAGCTGTGCGCGGCTCACCCGGCGCCGCCCTATTTAAGCCGAGCACGGCGGGAGCGGCGTGTGCGTGTGCCGAGCCCGCCTCCTCTGCCCGCCCTCCCGCCCTCGTTGCCTCCGTCCCTCCCGCGCCGCCCGGCGGGCGCTAGGGCCCCGGCCCGGCCCGCCCCGGCCGCCTCGCCGCCGCCGCGCCTCCCTCCCCGCCTCCCTCCCCGCCCCTGCCGCGGGCCACGGCCCGGCCCGGCCGCTCTCCTGGCGGCCTCCAGCGGCCGCTCTCCTGCCGCCCGGGGCATCGCTCGGGTGTCTCGGACTGCCGGTCTGCGGGTGCCAGAGGAATTCATACAAAACCCCGGTGAGAGCGGTGGAAGTACTGTACGTGCGGGCACAAATAACGGGGAAAGCATAGGGAAGTGAGAGGAGCATAGGCACTGCAGGGCGCCATCGCTTTACACCTTACAAATCTGAGATGACAGCTTGCAAGGGAAGTTTTTCTTACGGCTTTGCAAAGGACATCTGCATCCTGTATAAATAGGGTAAAAGGACGTATGTTTCAGTATGAAAGCGTTGGAAGAGGACAATGACCTTGTTGCAATCCGGGGAGTCATCTGTTCACCGCCACTAAACTTTGTTTGTGAGGGGGCTGAGGGTTTGAGGTGCATCCTGGTAAAGCAGAGGCAGCTGGGGCCGTGTCAGCGACCCCTGACAGTTATCTTAACTGGTTTTGGTTTGGCCGTAAGCTTCATCGGTCCATTCGATCTGTAAATCATCAACCCACATCTCAAAGTTCCACTATGTTGCACACTCTGCATTGCCATAGTTTTCCTGTGTTTCATGGGTATTTTTTGGGTTATTTTAAGTGTGTACGTGAGTTAAGGCTATACACATATATATATAATATTTTGTAAATTATTGGAGGTACTTTTATTTTACAGGCAACCGCTGTTTCCTGATGCTTCAGTTTATACTGGAGTATACCAGGCATAGGACTTCCTGCAAAACAGAGTTTTTAACAAAGGAACGAGCCTATATTCACTTTTTAGCACAAAGGAGGAGGGCACTTGTGAAGCTGCTGATAGTCCCCACTTAACTGCACTTGGGTTCACACTGTGGAGGGGCTCAGAAATGCAAAATAAGTTTCTTTCTCAGGAAGGGAAGTGGAAGCACATAATCCAGGAGTGCATCTGACTGACTGCAGCTGCTAATGGCCATGGAGTCCATAGCACCACTACAGCTAGTCCGAGTAAAGCCCCAAAGCACAGGCAGCATGGACATCAGCTGCTCTGCCACGGCTGGGCTCTGCTGGTTTGTTCCTATTGCAGCACACTTCGTGCTTGTGTAGACACAGCCAGACCCTGCCAAGTGATTTTTGCATTACATCCAGGGTTTTGGATGAAGGAATCAAGTGATGCAGAAATACACCATCTCAGATTTTATCTACTATGCTAATTAATCCTTCATTATCACATCTTGCTCCACATCTGGGCTTCTAAAGGCCATAAGCCATATGTTTTAGCCCTCTCAGAGAAACTTCAGTGAACTGATTTTCGCTTGTCTCTCACTTGAAAGAGGGTTTCTAAAAAGTCTCTCTCTCTCGTACATACCTTTTCATGAATCCTGTCATCAACATGAAATTGCAAAAGTCCAGCTGCACAATATTTAAATAGGCATCTCACTAATGCCAGGTATCACCTCTCTACTCCTACCTGACACTCACCAGATTATACATCCAGGGACTACATTACTCTCTGAAATTGGCTTTTTTCCAGCTGATCAGAAAACAGAGGGACCCAGTCTCAAGCAAACTATGTAGAAAAACATACATATACAGCAGGGAAGTAGGAGCTGTACATAAACAAAATCTACAATGACAATATTGGACTGTCATACACAGGGGAGCTAAGGAACCTGGGGCTCCTGTGGATCAGCAGGGGCTAGGACCCTTTAGCAACTACATACACGTTTTTAATTACATTTGAGGTGCCACCAGCTCTTTTTATCAGTGTACAGGGCATACAGGCTCTAAACCCATTTCACTAGGGAAATCTGTTCTCATTAAGCACATCAGATAAACCAAATAACTAAGAGATCCAAAAGGAGATTCTGTCTTCTTGTTTAAAGGGAATTCCCTGTATTGTAGTCTGTGCCCATTGCATCTTGTCCTTTCACTGGGCATTGTTGAGAAGGGTCTGCCTCCATCTTCTTTCCCCCCACAATAGGTATTTATACACACCAACAAGATCCCCCCTACCCCCAAGCTTTCTTTTCTTGAGGCTGAACAATCCCAGCTTGCTCAGCCTCACCTCCTATGACAAAAGCTCCAGTCCCTTTACCATATTCATGGCCCTTCACTGGACACTCTTCAGTATGTCCATGTCTCTTTTGTACTGGAGAGCCCAAACTGGACACAGCTCTCCAGGTGTGGCCTCACCAGTGCTGAGTAGAGGGGAAGGATCATCTCTGCTTGACTTCCTGCACATGGGGATGGACCCCTGCTGAGCTTGAAGAAGGTGATCCTTGAAAAATCGACCAGCTTTCTTGGACCCCTTTTCTCTCCAGGACCATTACATTAACAGGGCAAACGTCCTGTAAATAGATTACCCAGAACAGAGGATTTCCATTTCAGCAATGTATGGATATTATAGAATTTTCAGCACTCGCATTTGCTTTTCCCAATAATATTGATATCGAAGTATTGTTCTTATATACATGTATTGGCTATCATTGACAAAGTAAATTAAGCATCTGCCAGAAAAAAAAATACTTAGCTGTGTTCTTTTTATTTTGATTTACAGGGCATGCACATCACTCTACTGAATCGGGTTATCCCAAGTGTACCATTTGAGAGCCATCCCAAGTGCATCATTTTTATACAAAACAGACTGCCTAGCCTTCTACCATACTGTATCTGCATCTGCTAACACTTGCGTGGAATCTCGAGAGAAGAAAAACAAAGAAATGTTATGTAAATAAGCACTTCAAAATGTCTAGCATATATTGCAATTAAAAAACATGAGCTACCGGGTCCATGGAGCAGGCATAGTTACTTATGTCTTGTCAACCCTCTTCCTAGTGGGAAATGGAATAATTTTTGTTTTGCATTCATAACTGTTTCATACACTTGAGAAAGGGGATATAAGTCCTGATAGGAGATGCCAGGGAGCAGGAAGGGGGAGTGGAGTCACTCCATAGCGGGGAGCGAGCAAGGAGCCAAGGGCAACTCCAGCAGAAGGCAATGCTCTCCCCCGAGGAGCCGTCCCAGGGCACCCATGTAGGTGACACCAACAGGTTCTGCCGACAGCCCTCAGCAAATTGAGATAACGAGTCAGGGCTGGGGTCCACGCGGGGAGCAGCAGGAGCCAGCGCCAGGACTGAAGACAAGGCTGGGACACATGTATAGGGCTCATCCAGGAGACAGGGCTGGAGACAAGCTACCTGCAATGGCCCTCCAGGCTTCATCCAGGAAAAACAAATCAGGAAGCTGGGAGAGCAAGGGACAGGGCTGGGAATGGCATAGCCCAGGCCTGAGCTTAAGTGGAGCCCCTGGAGCACTGGGCAGGGGCGTGGGTGGGGTCCCAGGCAAGGCTGCTCAGGGCCAATAAGGTCTAGAGGTGTCCCCAGGGCCCTGGCAGCAACACCAGTGCTCCCTGCTCTCACAGAAATATATGGCATGTGGCTGGTTGCATGTCACCAGGGGTATTCCTGCCACACATTGAAAGAAAGTGGTGACAAGGGGACCTAAGTTTCTTTGTGGTTATATGACAGCTAGAGCTGGGACAAAAAGGTAATGTGTGAAGAAGAGACTAGAGTAAGATATTGTAGGCTTGCAACAGATGAACTGGTTTGTTGAGGACAGCTGAATCTGGTTATTTCTATGCCATTTTTTTTCCAGGTCTATGTCATTATACAGGTGCATTTTCATCTAAGAAACAATACATCATATTGGGCACAACAGCCAATATCCCAAAGGTAAGAGCCTCCCAGAAGTAAGAAACTCTGTCCTAGGTCAGAGAGAAAAATGTATTTGGGGGAATTCCTGAAGACCACAGTCATCTGTCTTCCTTACACACGAATGAACACAAACTCAAACGTACTGATGTCATGAATGAGCTGTACTGGCAGGGCTCTGGATAAAGGTCTGCACAGAGCCAGCCTAAACCACGCTTTGGTCACACCCGTTATGTTATGTTACCTTAAGTAGTTCTTCAACTTAGAAAGACAGAAGTAAGGAAGCCATGAATGTATTGAGTTCCATGAAATACAGGTCTTCTGAACATTGAGATACCTAACTAGGAAAATAAAATGTTTAAGAAATCTTCTGTATAAAAGCACAGGAAAAAAAAAAAACAAAACACATTTGCAAAACTTCTACTGCATACCAGAAAAGAGACATGAGAGATATATATACATACATACACAAATATATAGAGAGAGATTTTTCAGGGGAAAAAAGTAGAAACAAAAATAGAAAGCCAACTTAAATAGCAACTACGTGTTTTTAAACATGTAATGACTTTGTTGGGTTTTGAGGATTTTGTGGTTTTTTTTAAATACAGGAAGGATTTTTCAGCTATGCCTGCTATTCCTTCCACTTTCTGTTACTGTCTCTGTTTATCAAATATTTTTCCTCCTCCTGCTCCCTACCCCCTTGAAGATAATTATGTAGCTTATGGTTTGGGATCTTCTGATGACCAGCAGCTGTATGAACTGACGAAGTCCCCGCTTAGTTCACACTCAGCACATAGGAACTGCCCTTCCCACAGCACTGGGGTGTCAGTTTGAACACCAGAAGATATGAAGGAGATAGAGGAGCCCTATGGAAATAGTATTCTGTCCAGTAAAAAGAAGACAACCTGGCCATAACTGATTCAGCTTGCTTATGTCAGGCTAATGAAAATGTTATTTCCTCAAATGACAAGGTACCTATGATGTAATGACACAGGACTGGAAAAGCCAGGATAAAGCAACAATGGATTAAATTGTGCTAAAGCCAGCTCATTTGCCACCAGTCCTTTGTCTTTCTCTGAACTTTGGTTCACAGGCTGCATTTCCCCTCCCTTCCTCCTCCAAGCTGTACATGTGCACAAGTTTACTAGCAAGTTTACTACTTGCTTCATCCAAATGATCAACATAAAGCTTTTCAAATTTGAGAGTTAAATTTAAGTAAAACCACAAACATAAGAAGGATGTTCTGCTGGTTGTTTCTGCTAGCGCAATACAAACAAGCCAACTTGTTCACTTTTCCTCTTGTAAAATATTTTCCCCAATCACCGTTCCTCTGTATATCTGTCTTTTTGGGGGTAAAGGCATCACACAAAAAAGATGAAGTTTACATGCTTTACTTCTAAAATTTACTTGAGAACAGAAGCTGCGATGTATAAAGCTGTGTTACAGAAATATATAAACCGACAATAATGTTCCATCTACTTAACTGAATATTAAGTAAACTATTACACAGAGATAATCAGAGCAAGAAAGCTCAGAAGTTAAATATTTATTATGTTTAAACTCCAACTAAGAAACAAAGTGTCTGTCAAAAAATAAAATACCATCTCTTCTGCTGGAACATATCCCGAGCACAATCTTTTCTGGCTGACAAAAGGAGTAAGTTGTTTTATTTGGTAGAGTTTACAGTTCACCAGCACACGTTTAATACAAAACTGAACAGCAGAGCCCCAAGTAGTGCCAGACTACAGTATATTGAACGTCCCTCGCCAGCAATGACCTCCAAATACACAGCATGTTTTCACATTCTTCCTATACCCACATCTCCTTGCAACTATTTCTAATGAGTATTGGTGCACAAGCACAAGTTCAGCCCTGGGAGCAGGCCAGATGTCATGGCAAGGAACATCTGCTTTTAAAGGATATCTCAAGTTGAGCGTGCTTACCTCCCCAAACCTGCCAGCTAAGAAGCATGCTCCACCACTGCAAGGATTCATTTGGGCTCTTCCAACTCAATGTTAGTGCCTACAGGGGTCAGAAAGGGAACACAGAAAGCATTAAAGAGGACCAAGCCCTTTCCAAAAGTCAAAGAGCTTGTACATAGTGATTTTGATGCTCTGATTTTAAATTAGTGCCTAGCATTTAAAAAAGCCTCGACGAACCTTATTTCTTACAAAACACATCTGCATACTGGAATATGTACATCAATTCTGTCATTTGCATTTTCATATAACACCTATGTCACAACACTTAAACCATGTGTGTAAACAGAGCTCTGCTTTTGAAAGGACGACCCCACATCTCATCTGCCCAAGCCCATCAAGTGCCAAATAAGGCGAGCCTGCAGATGCCAGTCCAAGATGATGGGCAAGCAGGCCTTGGAGGTTATCAGCTGCGTAGCTTCAACAGAGGGAGAAGATCCACAGGAGCCACCCATGTAAGCCACCGAGCACAAAAAGACGCTGAAGCACAGGCTTCTGGAAAAGCCTTACGACTCCCGCGTGTGGCAAGTCCTGCTCCAGTGCTTGGCTCCTGTGGGAAAGGGGGACTAAGGGCAGGGAGCTCAGGTTGGCAGCCGGAGTAGCTCAGGCTTTAGTTAATGCTCCTTCTTGGCTACAAACTGAGGTTGCACACTCCTTCACGCTTTGGTGCAAGGCTGTGTTTAGACAGGGCAAGAGCTAGAGCCAACGCACAGGTTAACGTTGTGGGGAAGACGAGCCCTGGGAATATTTTTAATAAAAGGCTTGTAGGACGTGGATAAAATCAGCATGGCCAACATACACCCCATTAAAGTATTCCACAACGAGGTACATCAGTAAACTACATCTTCATTTGGGATAAAAGCGAATCCAGGGATTAAAAGAACAACTTGTCAAGGCCCTTCATCATAAATCACCTGTATTGTCTCTGGAAATGGGTGGGAAAAAATTTCACCCTCCACGCTGCAATGGGGTGATTCACAGAGTTGTTGCTACACAGGAAAACAAATAGGTCTGGCTTGTGAATAACAAACCTTCCTATGCAAACTTGCGTTTATAGGAAATAGATGTGAAAAACAGGCTAAAGATGCCTCTCCTTGGTAAAATGGTATTAATAAGTGGAAAATAAGCATTGTTTGGCCACGTCTACGTTATCAGGAACCACCATTAATTAAATTACACGTTGAGGATATACCCAGTTGTCTACACAAAATAGCTACACGGTATTGGCACTGTTTCCCTGCCGGTGAGCACTGGCTAGCATGCACTCTGCCATCGTGCATGGACCCAAGCAAGCTTTAGAGTTGGGACACTGAGTAGTTCTTGGAAATGAAGTTTCCCTATCCCGTTCCTGAACAGCACAAGCTGGCCAAGCCATCACTCCTGACCTGGTGCTTCTCCAGCCAGTCCCACTGCCATGCTTACAACACCTACCACCCCAATTACCCACCGTGGAGACCTCACATTATCATACCCCTGATCTTCCCTGGCTCCAGCCATGGCATGCCATGAGTGCCACCCTCCATCGCCTCACGCAGCACCACAGCCCAGCTGGAGCAGAGGGATCCCTGGTACGGGATGCAGGAGCCTCTCTCTGCCCCACACAGGAGCACCTTCGTCCTTGCAAGCTGTCCTCCCCTAGCCAGTGTTCAACCTCCTGCCCAGAGGCACTTGTGAGGCTGCTTGAGGTTGCTTCCTTTCTCCTACCCTACACAAGACAGGAGGTTGCACATCAGCGGTCACTACTGAGGAGTGACTCAGTGAAGAGATGATGTGCAACCTCTCGTCTTGTGGGAGGGGCTCACAAACATGTCTAGGGATATTTTAATGGTCTAAGTTTATTCTCTATTTTGTTTTCTTATATTTTAAGATGCAAACCTCCTAGAGTCCGCTACATCCAACACTGTTTAAAGTGATGGGTAGGCATTTATCTTTGGAAGGATATCTTTTACTATGCATCCTGGTAATGAAATTCCTATTTCTTATATAGAGATGGGCCTGGAGGAATATTTCAGTATTACTTCATGTAACAAACCGCTTAATGATATTAAACATTATTATTTGAAGTGCTTAGCTTTATTTTTATGTAACATTCATGGACACCTACATATTGGTACTTTAGAAACCTGATTTTCCAAAATCTCTGTCTAGAAATATCTAGCAGCAACAAACTTTTACTAGACACAAAACCCCCTTATTTTCTTTATCTCAAAAATAACTACATTAAGTTCCTTCCTTATATTTTCTGCTATGAAACAGTGGTAGATCCTGTTGCAACGTTGTTTAACCGCTGTGTGATAATACAAATTTTGTATGACTACATCTCTTATGTATTTCTGAGGCTTTAATCACTGCCAGATTAAGAGATCACTCAGATTAAGAGATCTGTGTCTCTTAATCACTACCAGAAATTTGGAATCTATGAAGTACATGGAGACCCTAAAATGAAGTACGACAGCACTTACAGCATGTTACAGAACACACAGACAGGTTTCTGCTGGCTGCAAGTGCTGTGCAGTCCACCAGCAGACCAGGCAGACCAACGCCAGCCAGCTTCTGCCTGGAGCAACAGGCGAGCACCTCAAAATCCTAACCAGGCTCTCGCCATACTATTTTTTTCATTGCCTTTATGATAGCTGAGTCTTTTTGTTGTAGGCATCAATAAGGATGATTGTCCTTGCTTCTTTCAAACTTCAAGATATCAATTAAGGAAACAGAACTAGAGCCTCTGGAATGGGCTAGTGAGTCCCGGATGACACCAAACAACCCAGTACAATCACTGCTTCTCAGTGGCTAGGACCTGTTCTCAACAAAACCATATAGCACCTTCAAAAACAAGTGACCAGCCTGAATTTTGATATATAGGCAAAACACCCCAGTGGTTGGGTCACTATTTAGATAATGACTTTTTTCCCCACAAGGCAAAGACAGCATGGCAGCATATATATCTTCTCCCTAGCTGTAGAGAGAAACAGAGTTAGGAGCTAAGAAATTAATAGATCAATACAATGGGTGAAAAGAGCAACGATTTTAAGTTAACTTAAAGTTTAATGTTAAATAAAGATTATTTAAGTTGATTAAGCCAAACAAGTTTAAATTAGCTGAACTAAAAGCAATTATTTTTCTTCAAGATATATAAACATTTTACAATTTCTTTTCCTATTTGATGCCCCATTCATTATTTGTATTTTGAAATTAATTAATATTACAGAGACGTTTAAAGAGAAATCATACAACCGACCAGTTTGAAAGAGCCATTTTAACCTGTGCTCCCTGCAATAGCAGCCAGCACCGCCTGGAGTATCTGGTCGTGGTAACATCAGTGCTGGGTGCAGACCCTTGCCAGGCCAGCAGGCCGGGCCTCGTAGCAGTGGTGACAACGCGTGAAGCCCCGGGTTCTCGTGCCAGTCACAAGCATTTTGTGTACTCTAAACCGGACTTACTCTGCCAGGGTGCTTCACTGCCCTCCTGGGCTCTGTTTGCTTCTCCCCAGAGAGGTCAGCGCTCGCTCTTGCTGGCTGGCACGGGCTGCTTTTGTGTAAAAAGGGCAACAGGTGGCAATGCTCGCCCCAAGGTCGCGGAGGAGTCCATGCCTCCCAGCTGCCTGGCCCGGCGGTGGCCAGGGAACGAAACACTGCATTCGCATTCCCATCTCACCTGCGCGGCAGCAGGTACCGCTGTGGTTACACATGCAGTTTCCATTATATGAGGATTTGCTGACAGAACTTCAAAAAAACACAGGGCAGATTTTTTTTTTTTTTTTTTTTAACTTTTATTTGCCTGAAGTGACCGTGGGGAATGAGGACCCAGAGGGATTAGTGTGGAGTGCTGAGTACATTTAAAAAAAAAAAAAAAGCTTAGATTAAAATAAAATAGACTTCCAGCTGAAATTGCTAAGGGTTGAAACATATGGTTTGGCACAAATCATTGAGGAATGCAAAAGATATCAGTTTGGCTTAGTGAGTTAATGACAAGCTGAAAATTATCTAATAAGCCCAGACAAGGAAGTTTTTGCTTACTTGTTTTTGTGCTTAGGTTATTAACTGCACACCTACAAGGTTAAATACAGGTATTGCTCTTTCCACTAAACCCACCGTGTCTTAGAGTGAAACCACAAACTTCACAATTGCTTAGCAAATCTCAAATGTGGTAAAAAGTTCAGCATCCTATACTTCCCCTTCAGGTTTTGACATTAAAAAACCAAAATGGCAAATGTGCAGCTTGCGTAGGCTCTTTCACATTGCAAGAGTCCAAATGCAAACTTCCCTCTGCTCTCTTTGACTAACGCATATTAACAGGCAACATAAGGCAGAAGTAACCTTTAGATAAAAATTTAGAGATTAGCTGGTAACAAATTAGAAAATTTAGCAATTTAAAATTAGCTGTTAACAAAAAATAAAGGAAAAAAAATCCAAGAGCTAGTAACCTTTCCAGAAAGTGGGATAATATTTTTCCCCTCATGGCAACTGCTTTATCCTCTGTAATGGCACAGCTCCACTCTGCCTTCAGCTGCCCTATGACCTCCTCAGCCAGGGCTGCAGGGCGCCCTGCAGGTGAGCATGCATGGTCCCCATGTTCTGTACCCCCTTTGGAAAGAAAGCAACGTTACACCAGGTGCATCCTGTAGCAAGTCCCTCTTGCTAAGCACAGACTCATCTTGAACCGTCAGTGGTAAGTGCTGAAGCTGAAAGGTATTTTTAGCTTTGTAAAAATACGAGTTCATTCATTTTCCTTCAGTACACTCAGTATTCTCTTTTTGCCTTCAAAGGCTTGTTGAATGCAACTTCCTCTCAACTGTTATCTACCCCACTAAGCACAGAAAAAAACCCTTTCAAAGGCCAGGCTATAAACCATGGAGCAGCCCCGGTCACAAACCGTGCTGAGTTATCAGAGATCTTGCTTTCACAGGGATGAAAGGACCTTTATCACGTTCCCAGAAAGTGGTGGAGGGCATGGCTTTGCCCCGTGCAGAAGGAGTTTTCCCTCTCATGAGAAGGTGGCCTGAGCTTGCCTAGAATGCCACAAAAATGTGTCAGCATCCAGCAACATCATGCAGTCATTCAGGACACAGAGTAAAAGCTACATCATCCTGAACTTCAGGAAAATCTACCCAACCAAAGCATGGCAACAGATGTTTCCTGAAATTTGTTATTGCCTACCGTAGCATAGGGTGGTGAACCACAAAGACATTTCTGACAGATTAATTTGATAAAAATTGTGAAATGGAAATACAAAGGCGGGCAGGGGGGGAACACAGAGATCATCTTCAACCTTTTTCAGCCAGTCCAAACAGGCCATATACAGTAATGGTCTCCTCCTTATCACTGTAGTAACTAATAAGCCACCACTCAATTTTTAGCAGTCCTTTAGCGTGATTACGCACGCACATGAACACTGGGGCCAGCTAACAGCCTCATTCAGCTTCTTCTGGAGTTGATGAAAATCTTTCCCCTAGCTTCAACAGAATCTAGATTAGGATATTAATAATTCACAGCGTACTGCCTAGAAGATCTATTGCTGCTTAGTGAGTTTTTACCTACAGTAAGATGGCACTGATTTTCCACACTCATATCTACCCTTGGTACGATCAGATTTTAAACACACATATAACTTAAGAATGTGTATGTCTTAAAATGCAAGTTCTCCAGCAAGTAAAAAATTCCCTTCAGCATCCATAAAGGATTCCCACAGAGTTTTACAGTACAAAAGCAAATGGGTTTGACCAAAGTGTCTCTGACAACTTAAAAACTTCAAGTATCCAAACTCTTCATGGTATTAAAAAAAGTTCTCAAGAAAGAACCATTACTGAGCTTTTCCACTGATAGACCACATGGCGTGTTGGCAGAGCAGCAGCACCCTCCCGCCAAGCAGGGACTTCTCTGCAGGACATGCGAATACGAAAGGGCCTCCTCACCAAATTGCAATTGCGTAGCACCTTTGGTTAGAAAAAGTGCAGTCTAAATCTTGGGAAGCAGAACTCTAGATATGTTTTTTGGAGGGAGGGTCTTGGTTTTTACTCATTTGAGACCACAACTGTAAAAGTAATTAGTTAATTATCCTTAAGAAATAAAAACGTGAAACAAATTCAAAGTGAAAGGTCAAAAATACTGTTTCAAATTTATAGGAAGCTACTTGTATCTTTCAGATAACACTCCAATTTTAAGATTTATGTAATTATTTTTGGGCATCGAAATTCTTTACCAACAGAAACAAGTTAACTTTTGGTGCTGAGGAGCTCTCAGGTTAGTTTAACTCTCTCAGCCCTACTTCCACTGAAATCCAGGACAAGATTCCCCTGGCTTTCCACATGGTAAGGTCTGGTAAAAAGAAGACCATCTCCAATTTGCTTAATGTTTCCTCTTTGAACCAGCAACTCCAAATCCAGACCTAAATCCCTAATAAATAAACTAAAAAAAGAGTTCATTCTTCTTCCTCAGACACCCTTGCTCAGCTCAATGTACACTTGTTCCTTCTTTCAGTAACTTTCTGGCACAAAAGTGTTCCAACTTCTCAGTTAGGGAAAGTGTGGGGTTTTTTAATAAAACGTTGTATTAGGATCCTTTTTTTTTCTTGCAAAGTGGGAAGAGGGCCAAGAGTGAGAAGATGTGGTCAGTGGGGAGAACCAGGGGGGATTTGCAGCCCTGTTAAATTCCCCTTTCTTCCCCAGGAGCCACATTTCTGTCCTGCTTCCTTCCATGCAGAAAAACTGATTCTTTTCCAAAGCAAGCAAACAAATGGATTTTATTTCAGTCCTTCTGGTCATAGAAAAGCACTTGCTTGGAATGGATTAGTCAGGATTAGTAATTCTCTTTCCTGTTTGCAAGTATTAGAAATAAGTCTAGAACTCATACACTGTGTTTCAGGATGGTTACGAAACATTCATTTTCAACATGATGCTATCTTGTAGACTTTCGCTTTCCTTTATCTGTTTTATTCATACACAGTTTGTGTGCATACATTTGAAGTAGACTTATTCAGAAAACTACATATATTTAATAATATTAGACTTATTGCAAATTTCACAAGCGACAAGAATACTTGGGTTGAGCGGAAAGAAAAAAAATGTTCAGTCAATATCCGGGTTTGTCAAGGGACCGACAAAGTGGGGAATATTCTCGTTTATATGTACAGCACCTGAAAGTACATAGTGCGAATGAAATTCAGAAAGATTATGGAGAGGTGTTTAATCAAAAGATCTCTGCGTAACTGAGGAGCATACAATCGGTACCTTACCCTGACTGAATGGGCTTGCAAATAAGTACAGGATGTAGTGACTACACACCTTATTAGTATTTTAACATCATAACTAAAGCACCAGGCATCTAATGGTATATCCATCCTCAGTTTCATCAAGCTACTTGTCCTGATAATATCCAGCATGCTTTTCAGGTAAAGTCAATAGCAACAGCAAAGTCTTTGGATTGTGGATAGGAAGAAGATATTGTCAGAGTAAACGCATTACTTGATGAAAATTTGTTTTAATATCTTAATCATTACTTCCTAACTTGTTTTTTGTTCCAGCGAGAGTCTGTGCATTGACAGTCTGCATGCTGTTGTCACACCATGACTGCATTTTCCAGGAGGAGCCCTTTCCTCTGCTACACTGCTACCCCAGCACAGTTAGTCCACATCTTCCACACCCAGACAACAGGCCAGTCTTGGCATCAACATTTATTCTATAGTGTTAGAAATTATCGGTCTTACACAGGTTGCATATCACATTGGTAAATTGTGGACCAAGTTGAAAGATGCAGTGTTTAAAACAACATTTATCTGAGGCTCCTGTAGGGGACTATGGTATGTAACCAGTAACAGGGTTGAGCTGACACATGCACTGCTGGGTAATCCAAATCCCAGGCTGAATAAAAAGAGCAAGCCAGCAAGGACATCTGAGACCAACATCGCTGGCTTACTTAAAACCATCCATCTACTCCGCTTCTCTCTCTGCAGCAGGGCAGCAGGGTCCCCCAGAGAGCTACTATCACATCTGGACTGGGAATCACTCCCAGTTTGGCTCTCAGGAGCATGGCTGTGAGCCAGGAGAGATAAATCAGAAATGAAAACCTTCATGAGCAGCTGCTGGGTTAAGCAAGGTTATAAGGAAAGAAAACCAAGGACCTTTCCACGAGCCAGGGGAAAATCATCATTCTCATGACAAAGCCTCCACCCTGCACCTTGGGTGCAAAACCCCGACCCAGCGAAGCCTTCCAGAGCCTTTCCATTCAGTTCGCCCAGGCCCTGCGGGCAGCTCACATGCATCCTCACACGGTGCAGCAAAATAAAGGAAGCATAGGTATAAACTGAGTAAAACCCACCCAAATGAATAAGCGCTACAGAGACATCTCTGCGCTAGTGCTCTCAGTGGTACAAGATCAGATAATTGGCAAGATTAGCCCAGAGCTGACATTCTACTTAAACAGACAAACGAGTCCAGATGGCTTTGAATAGCTGATTATCCAGTGTCATTGCATAGAACGAGCATGACCTGAGAAGTGCAACGAACTCTGCAGTCTGCTCTCTCTGCCGTCACTAGGAGCTGGAGAGGCTCAGCCTTCGGTGGCCATTTATTTCCTTGTCACAGCAGAACATGGCACAGTGCAGCTCTTCAGACAGTCCCTGTGCCCCATACCGTGCTTCAGCTTTATTCCCCTCCAATACAGCAGATCCAAGACTCCTCAGAGCAGGCTGCATAGAACTCGGCGTGGGTCACCTGCAAGGGAACAGCAGCAGATGAGCAATAAGCAAAGACTTGCCTTCGCTTTGAGTTCCAAGCCAGTGCCACTGCACAACCACAGAGGGCTGTTCATTATCATTTGTGGCCATTAGAAAATGGGAAGTTGGTTAGTGCTATCTCCACCGTCCTGCAGAAAAGGAAAAGCAGAGGTGTCTCCAGCTCCAGGGAATTCTTCCAACATT
This sequence comes from Gymnogyps californianus, assembly GCF_018139145.2. Classification (NCBI taxonomy): domain Eukaryota; kingdom Metazoa; phylum Chordata; class Aves; order Accipitriformes; family Cathartidae; genus Gymnogyps; species Gymnogyps californianus. The sequence goes on along the minus strand of NC_059474.1, from coordinate 36,722,355 downwards.
GTCTACCCTCTGCAACATCCCACACCTTGCAGTGCCTTCAGGCGTAGTCAAATGCCAAATACTGCATGTCAGTGCATTTGACTCCTCCCCAGTTCCTTCAAGAAAGCATGCAGTTTTCTTCTCAAAAAGCTTGCAAGCTTCATTTATGTGAAGACAAACTAAACTTCTTCTTTAACCTTTAAGTTCTGGAAGAAATTAGAATCAATAATTGTTCTTTCCAGCAATCCTCTCTTCTAGATGACGAGTTGAGCCCAAAGCAAATCCCAATCCCTCCCAGGCCTCCAAAGACATATGAAATCACACTGACCCTTTACCGTAACAGGCTACTCTTCCCTAATCCCCTACCCAGCTTCACTTACACAGCGACTTAATTTTTGAAACCTCATACATGCACAAGCATGCTGTGCTGCTTGCACACATCACTTGTTGAAAGACCAAGCATCTGAGCGTTATTTTGATGGAAATGCTGTAATATTAGTTCATCTGAACATTTATATTTTGCTGCCTTATGTTCCTCACATCTGTTTGTGGAAGGTCACGTTCAGTCGCACATCCAAAACCAGTATCAACTTCCATTATGCAATGCAAGGCTCAACAACCCCTGGACTCACAAGGTTTGCTGGCAAGCTTCCTTATTTCTTGTCTACTCACCTACCAGTTATGCTACCATTTTCCAGGAAATGCACTTCCATTTTCATTAGGAAATAACTGGTGCAAAGCATCCACAGATAGGTGATTGATGAAGTCTGAGTATAATATTGATATCCGTATCTCAAACATCTTTTGCCATCAAAGCACTTTACAAGCGTCAGTAATAAGCCCTCAGTGAGAGAGGAGTGGGTAATATAGTGCTAGGTTGGACCTGACGACAGATGGCCCCAGATACCTTCTGACTGATAGGAAGGGCTGTTCTGACAGTGTTATATTTAAGCAAACCATCAACGATCGTAACAGTTATTTAGGACCTCCTTTCTATGGTAGGTCCTAACGGGTTAAAATGCAAGCCTGGATTTTATTATGAAGGCTTTATCACTTTAAACAAAACAAAAATCTCAAGCACACAGGAAGAAGAGCACGGCCGATTTTCAGCTGATTGTGGCATTTCAACGGTGGCAGGGCACTTGATCACTATCCCTTGGGGGAGACAGCACTGCAAAACCATAAAAACCAAAATGGAATACCCACAAGGAGATGGGGAGCAATGTTTTAAGAGCTGTGATGTAGTCCATCACACACAATTGGCCAGAGCACAACAGGAGAGGAGTGCACGACAGTGAAGACAGTCGTAACTACATCTCCAATCAAGCCTTTAGTCTCCATAGGTATCAATCACAACTCTGACCTACTGTCTTGCATGCACTGTCTGTCTCTTACCTCCTGACTAGCCCAGCTAGGAGGAAAAACTCTGTAACTACCCAAACAAAATGTTAGCTACAGTAATATGTTGAAAGAAGGCATTCAAGTAGCTCCTACTCCCCTGGATTAGCTTTATCAGCTTATTCAGTGCAGATTGCTAATGCTTCGTTTGTATGGTTACCCACTCACATCCACGCCACACAGGCGTGGTGTCTACAGACAGAGGAGCTGGGAACCTGCAAGGCTTACAAAGTAATTTAAAGATGGTGGGTTGGAAATTCTTTTCCATTTTAACTGTAACTGTCTGGTAATTAGATACCTCTTGCTTCCTTTCTCCTTAACACAGGTGCACATAGTGATAGGAACTCCATCAGAGATTTAGCCCCCAACTCTAAACCCACCACGTCCAAAGGCAGCTCTCTCACGTTTCTGCACTACTGATCGCAGCCATCAAAACCAGACCATCTTCTGCATAAATTCAACAATAGTGGTAAAAGTCCACTGAACCCTTGGCACCTGCCCTCTCTTCTGGGTAAAAAATCTACTCTGGGGTCAGTTCAAGGATTTTATATGTTAATAGGTTGGGGAGGGGAAAAGTGCTTAGGGTTAATTTGTTTCCAGGCGGGCTATTTCCTCCCTTTCCTGGCTGGAGAGAGGAACTTTGTGCTGAAAGGTTTGTTTATAGAGCTGACACCTCTTCAGAAAGGATGCAGCAGTTGAGTTCTGAATTCACCACCTCTCTCTGCAGTGGTGTTTCGTAGCTTTGCCACTTCACAGCCATGCTGCTGGGAAGCACTTAATGCCGGAGCAGTCTGATACAGTGAGGGCTTGAGCCACGCATGCATCCGTGCTCCCTCTGAAAGTCCAAGAAAAATAGTATTTGTTCAGGTTTATACATGCATGTTTGTTCAAGGATGTGTCAAAGAAACAAGGAGTCCTGAGCTGTCCTCTGCGATACAAAGATATCCTAATACTGAAGCTGCCCTTGAGGAGGAACTCCTTTTGCTTCAGAGAGCTCTTGTGGTGCAAGGCAGGAGTCTGAGGTCTGACTGGATTAAGTTGTGCTACAGCAATCCTGAGACCGAACTGCCCTGACTAGGCTTCAAGCACTCAAATAAGCTCAGCTAACTTACATGAGTGCGGGAGGAAGGAAGAAAGCTTTCAATGCCATCAGAGAAGGACAAACGGAGTAAGAAGCAAAAGACACCCACACGCTGCAGTAAGGTCAGAAAAGTTTGGACAAACCTCAAGAATAAGTGCACAGACTCTATCTTAAAGTATTGATCACAATTCTGAAACAGGAACAGAAATAACACCCAATGCAGAAATCAGGAATTTGGGAGATAGGGCAGTACCTGACCCTTGCACAAATCTAGGCTGTAAAACTTGGTCGCTGACTTAACTGATTATTTATTTTATATATGTAGTTTGGCCAATGGTCAGATAGCAGCAGAGAAATAGTCTGGCTTTTCCCTCAGACCCACTGTACCTGTGAGCACAAACCACCTGGCTGTTGAGCCTGCACGCAGTTTTTCGCTCCCTTACTCCCAGGTGCTATGTTGGATCAGTGATCACAAATTTCATTTCTACACCAAGGGCTCCCTACTCCAGTCTCCCTCTCTTGGCAAGTATTCCCTCTTCCTTGTTCTTTATTTCCAAGGCATACCTTTCCTCTCTTCTGGCAGTAGTTTTCCTGCTTGCTCTGCCTCTAAAACTCCAGTCATCTAAACCCCGCACATACCCTAACCTCCCTTCCCATGCCCAACTCTTCTCCCAAGCAGAGCATCAGCACGGTTTACACACCCCAGCTTCAAGAAGATAACCCACAAACTTGCCATCACCCTTTTTTCCCCTGCTCTAAGCAGCAGTCCAGACATACACAGGGGAGAATAAACACCCAAGAAAAAGATCCCTAATTCCCTTCCCACTTCAGATCAGAATCTGAACAACAAACTTCTGGGAGCAAGGGCGACAACAATGTGACGCACTTCTTTGGCGGCAGCTCTGGCCTCCGCTTTGCAGAGACCGAGCACACCCCAGTCAAAGCCCTGAGGACATCGTGGGGAGAAGCCACAGCGGGAGCACTAGCGTGACGCTCCTTGCAGTGTGCTCCCCAAGCCTGGTTCTCCTTTATGCTATGGCTTACATGCCGTGAGGTTACACCTCCCCCTCCTCCCTTTTCAGAGAGGTACAAGGACAGGCTCTGGCCCACACCGCCCTGCATCAAGGCAAGCTCTGGTCGGCACAGAGGTACAACCCGGGAGTAACTCTGGGACTAACTTCTGGAGACAGATCTGCAGCAGCAGCTGCCAGGAGAAGCCACCTGCTTCCACTGCATGGTGCAATGGATCATCAGCCTCTTACGCATATGATGCAGTAAGAGAGAAGAGGAAGTCCTGACCCATTCTGTGTCAGCACAAATTTCTGGTATGTTAAGAAACTTCCTGGGGGCAATGGGAGCCTGCAAATCCTAATGGCTTAAAACTGAAAGCAGACAATTTTCAGCTATAATTTCACTCCTTGTATGCATCAGTTCTCTGATGACCCCTTCCTACCCCAAGCACCATTCAGAGAGAAATTGAGAGTATACCAGCTACATCAGCCAGTGGCTACGCAGCAAAAGCTCTGGCACGGGGTCCTTGCAGGGCTTGCGTGGGGAATGGAGAGCTAGAAACAAGTACTTGTGAGGACACCAGTCTCCTATCACTCCAATAAATGCTCTCTGAGATTTTACTTTTCAGGTAACATGTCACATTAGACCAAAGGCCTACAGTATGTTAAATCTCTTCTGCAGAGATTTTGTCTGATCTCTTTTTACTGCCAGGGTAGTTTTGGAAAAAAGATACAATCTGCATATAACGTGAAGCGGAGTCATTCAGATACACTCTGTTGCCTTCAAAGCAGAGAGGAATGAGACCAATAGAACGGCAGCTTAAAAGCCTCCACGCTGGCAGAAAGGCCATTTCCCACAGCGCAGGTACTGCCTGCAGGTACAGCTATCTTTCCAGCGTCTCCTCCAAGTCTTAGATGGGAGGTGGTGGGGCTATAAACAAACTACGGACAACTTTGCAGGGCTGCCCAGAGGGCAAGCTGGAGTGTGACTGAGGAGAGGTTGGTGTCACTGAGCCAGCCTTTCAAGAACTCCCTTTGAAGATGAATATATCTTATTTCCAATCATTGAAGAAAACAGTCAATTCCTGTTTTCCTATAGAAAAGAGGGTAATCGTCTCCTAGTGCTCTGGTCAACATCTTTTTTACTTTCACAACTACATTTCCTAATTTCCTTCCAGATCTACAGCTACCACAGAACCAACCACAAGACACTTAGATCTTTGATTACATCAAAAGCACATCTCCTTTAACAATGCAGATCTTTCCTCGTATTTCACGGCGTTAATCATCACTAGTAGAAAAGTCACAGGTTCAGACTTACCCTCCTGAGGTCAATTTTTGTGCTGACACATACCCAGACCAAACCAGGACTGTTCCCAACTAAGTCACAGTGATGCTGACTCCTTTACATTTCTGAAACTGCCCTGGGATTTAGCCCACAATGGCACTGCCCAGCCATCTCAAATCTCAGAGCAGCCTTATCTCCATTTCACAGATTGAGAAAGAAGGGCAAAGAGAAATTGCACTGATTTGCCTACACAGCAAAATGAATACCAAGAATAAGAGCAAAACCCCAAAATGTTTCTGCCTCTATGCCTACTACTAAGACTTCAATGAAAAGTGGCAAGATAAAAGTATGTATTTGTTCTCTGTTACTCCAGTGCCTACTCATTAGAGAATAAGCCTGAAAAACCAAGGATCTTTACTTCTATTTTGAATTAAACAGATCAGATCTATGTCGCAAAACTTTCCTGATGTAATTCAAGTGAAAGGTGGCAAAAGATACAATCCCATATCAACATAGTTTGCCAAGGGTCCGTGGTGTCAACATGATGACACTCAAAAAAGCTGGCATGGTTTATTTCACCCACAAAAATAAGGAGTCTTGCCATGTCCACGCTGGTTAGTAAGTGCCCTGGCAAAACACTCCTTCCCCAGACTTGGCTGTGCTGCTCTACTCAGGATGGACTGCTGCAGCTGATATTTTCATAACTCCCTTTAGTGCTAAAGTCACTTCTTGAGTACTAGCTAAAAAAAAAACCAAAAAACACCCACCCATTCTCTGTACGTTCTCTTTTACACATTTCCCAATATCAAGTATTTTTCTTAAAGAACACAAAAAGTGATAAAACAATTTTCAAAACAGAATAATGTCAGTACTCTAGTTTACTTTGTAATTGTCAGCTTTGACCTTTTTCATTGTATAAAATGTATTTGATATCTAAGATTATTGCAATAGGAGTCAATAAAAACTAGTCTTCCTGTTGCGACCATAGCACTGACTTTTTTTACTCTCTTGTTGCTCACAGCTCGACAAACTCCTGAATTTTGTTTCTTGCAGACACCCTTAGAAATGAGGTAGGGACGCCGCAACTTGAATCACACTGTTGACTCACCATCAACGCTAGCAGGTCTCACGTTCAAGTGCCCGGCAAAGTCATGAACTTAACCCTGGGGCTTTCCCTACTTACTAATACATCAGCATTGAGACCTCTTATTTCTAAAATGATACTGAGACCTTTGTGCCCTCCGTAACCTTTCAGGGTTCCCACAGTATAATTGGAGCCAGAGCACAAAACGTGCTCATTCACCTCTGTACGGTGATCATAACAAAAGGAAGCAAAAAAGATTCTCTCTTCTAACTGTCAAGAAAAAGGGCTACAATAACCATGCTCAGGCAAAAACTACTGGTAGGACAGGAGTTTGTGCTCTGGGGATTTTTGGTTACTTTAAGCAGAATTATGTGTCGAAGCTGATGTTTTATCTATCTGATCTTTCTCCATCAAAAAAAACTCCATAACAATAAAACATCTGAAGGAACGAAGCTAAGGCTGAATGTAGAGTGGCTAATGTCATCAATGCTGAGCTAATACGTGACTAAGCTTTGACTTACATCAGACTGTCACACAAAGCTCTTCTGTGTCCTCTTCCTCTCAAAGCTCCCCAGCAGCTTTCGGCGGCACTTGCCCTTCCCAGGATTAGCCCAAATTAGGTCAGAGTTTATCTGAGGAGGGGAGGGACTCTCTTTTCTGCTTTCTGTTTGCACACTGCCGAGGAAGAGAAGATCAGGGGCTCCTTCAAGTTGTAAAAATAAGAACTAGTGTTAGGATCTGTCTGGTACACTGGCATAAATCGAGAAAAACTCTCCGGAGTTACCGATAATTGAGTGATGAGATGCAAATTTTGGAGTTCAGACTTAGATTCCCCCTTGTGACTACAAAACCACAGGATAAACAGCACTGAGCTCCAGGACTTATTCTCCCTTCAAACTGATGAACAGAAATCTGAAGTTCCAGTGGTGACATTTATTTTTTGTCCTTTCATAAATTAATTTTTCTGGTAAACTTGGGGGTGGGGAGTGTCACTTGTGCTGAATTATTTTTTTTTTTAAAGTGAATTTAAGCTCATTTGAACACCCTGAGACATATTGGAAACCTGTTCAAATTAGTCTCTTTCCAAGGTAAAGCCTCTATCCTACACTGATCCACTATGGACAAACCTCTTGGTCAGCATGAAGACCTTCTGGAGTTTCAGGAAGAGTAAATTGCAGAAGGAGGCAGAGTTAAATAAGCAGCATCACTTGCCTTGAATGACCCGCTAAAAATGACACAGTGCTGCAAGAAGATGCAGTGGAGACCATGTAAAGCCCAGGTGAAAACAGTAGTAAAAGGACTCCTAGATGCAAGGTTTGGGTAAAGACTTGGGTATCACTTGTGTGATAAGAGGTTCTCCAGACCTTTACGTGGCATTCCCTGGACAGTTGTCCCACCGCTGGAACAGGCTTGAGACGTTATTAGGCTGCACGCAGGAAGAACAGCAGAGATTATCACGGGAACAACAGGATCGTGGGGAAAACGTGTCAGATTTGAGATTTACCTGGAAAATATGGGGGGAGGGTGGGCAGGAAAATGGGAAGGAAGCCAAATGCAGCCCCACAGGATGTGAAGTAAAAGTAAGTAAATGTAAACTTAGTTTATACACACAGTGCTGCTTCCTGAGCTGGTTTTCTCACAAGCAGAATAGGAGTCATGTTCAGTTTGAATAGAAATACTATTTTTCTAAAAACACACAAACTGCCTAATGAATAAAGAGAAGATCATGAACTGAAAATCCGTATCCTTCAGGAGATGGTAAAAATCCCTCCAAGTTACTACAACGTAACTGTTGGCAGTTCCTCACATACTTGACATTCACTGTTTACAAAAAGCTGCAAAGTAATGACACTGGTTAAAAGTAAGCACAGAAATTTCACCCAGTTAAGTGTGCACGGTGGGAACCTTGCTGTCATTGGAAAGCCAGCAGTCCTCTTTTGAATGTGACACAGTTATGGCCAGATGGGAAAAAAAAAAAAAAGAAAATAAAGAGGAAAAATAAAATAAGCTGTATCTTCTGAATGTCATTGATAAGGCAATTTTGGTACAATCCATCAGGAGACATTAGTGCAAGTGTACAATAATTCTAGGATTATAAAAAAGATAGCCCAAAGGAATTTTGGACACAGACACATTTCAACTTCACTGCTTTACAGAAAATAATGCCACCCTGTTGAAGGCAAAGCAGTCTCCCCACAGCCAGTCATTGAAAAGGACAGACACTATATAGGAACTTACACAATAAAGCAGTCATCAACACAAGCTAATGTAGATGCCTGTAATCCAGACCACTGCAACTGTTCAACTATTATTGCTTTCTGGAAGCAACATGCATTGACAATCAAAGCCCAAGGCCTTGCAAAATAATCGGTGAGCAAAACAGACACAAAAGCTAACTGAGATTCTGAGCAGTGTAGTTAGAGGAGGGGGTAAAATCCACATCCAGAAAAAGTCGTGCATAAAGTGATTTCAAATCCTTTTATACCACTGTTTGTTTTAGTGACATGAGCTCCCCTCCTGCCACCACCCATCCAAAAATAGAAAAGAAAAAGACTGGGAATTTTCTGTTTTCAGTGTAAGCGTGTGATGTCTGCCCAGCACCATCAGTGGGTGTAGTAGCAGAAGCAACTCTTTTGGTCTAAGCTTGTACAGCGTATAGGCGCAGCCCCCAGTACTCAGCCCTGCAAGGCTGTGCTCACCACACTGTCTCCTCCCCAGCTTTTCATGATGAACAAGGGAGCAGAGCTCAACGAATCCAAAAAGAAATTAAGAAGACCCGAATAAATTCAAAATGTGCTTTCTAATACATTACCATCCAACTAATCTGCTGTAATTTCAGGGTATGTCCATCCTGCTCTTGCAGACAATATAGCTTACGGGGAGCAATCCTGTTGCCTGCAGTCAGGTTACTTTTATGAATAAGGGTTTCTGGATCCTGCCCTTAAACAGAAAATGATTCAAGACACACGCAGACTAGACCAAAAAGTCAAGTAGTGACAGTACAGTTTGTAACTTCATTTCACATGGCTTGCCATCACATGACTTTTCTTCCCACAAGCCCACATTATTATTGCTTGCAATGAAGGTGTATAATAATCTACAGTTTAATAAACAAGAATTTTCAAAAATTACTTGACCTTTTACAAGGAAGAGTCTCCCTACCCACTGCCTACAGAAATTTATGTAAATATCAGTAACCTGCTATTTTGAGGCAGAACTTATTATCAGTTTGTTAAACTCCTATTAAAAGTCATATATATGTACATATATATAGCTGATATATATAAAAATCAGACTGATGTTTCTGTAATATCCATTAGCAGTCTACAGAAATCCCAGATTCACTAAGGCCAAACACTATTTTTCCTACAGCACTCCTTCCTAAGGAAAAGTAATTTCAGATGGTAAAGCTGAACTGGAGATTGTCTTTATACAGCAAGATCTTGGCTGCATGACAGAAAAATTAAAGGAGCCTGCTGATCAGCTAAAATACTACAGCTCCAAGTATGTTTGGATGACAGCCAAAGTCTTGGAATTGTTTTGCCATGAAATTTGCTTTTCGACAGGAAGAACAGGAAAGTTTTCAGTCTGGAAAAGGCTTCACAATGAAAAGCTTGGAAATCAAGCCCATTATTCACATCCAATCAAGCCTGCCCCTCCCTGCTCCTTGCTTCCCTCTCCATCCCCAGCAGAGGCATGCCCACACATACAAGTGCACCCCACACACTGCACATGCTCCATGCCTCTTACATGCTTTTGGACTTTATTTTTTATAAAGTCGCTCAATATTTAGTTCAAAATTATACTGCAGATTTGCCATTTGAGTGAGCTATGCTTCATTCACATCATACAGGTCATAGCGATGACTGTCCTTTAAAATAAGTTATTTGCCAGTATTAGGTGTAATCAAGACCTCCTGCTCCTGAAGACAAAATAAGTTCAGGTGTTACAAAGAGGCTCTACCTGCTTTTTCCTCTGTCTGCCTGCACTGCAGCCTTGATCTGCAGTTGCATTTCAGACACCACATACCCTTATCTGACACCTAGGTTTCTGTACAGTCGGTACAGCACAGATGCGTATTTAAAATGCAGATGACGTATAGAATTGTACTGTTCTCATGGCCGTAATACAGGGAGCTCTCCAGGGCTGCTGTTGCTGGTGAATTATTGCAGTCATGCTCTCACTGAAGTCAGCAAGAACACAGTCCAGGGTCTAATGCTGGAAATCACAGGCAATTAAAAAGCAGAGCCTGCACAGCTGCGAAACACTCCCTGAAGCAGAGTATTTGGCCAGCTTTGCTTCACCTGGGACACCCAAGGAGCGCCCCCCATCCCTACCCAGGCCTGCATGTAGCTGGGCATCTGCCCTTTGTGCCCAGCAAGGACTAGATGCGGTGGTGAAGCAGCCCCAGCAGCTGCAGAAACACTTGCTCTGCACTGATCCCATCTTTGTTTCCCTACAAAGTGTTCAAAAGGTTTTCATAACACCAGCTTGTTGCCACCCTAGGTATTAGACTATATAGATATTGTTGTGGTTTCACAACAATAAATCTAGTTTCACAACTCCTGCTATTGAATCAAAAATTACCTTGCATCGGATGGTGGCAGCCTAATGTTTGCTAAGTCAAACTTCTGTAAGAAGTTGTGACAAGTTAACACTGTAGTGGCAGGCTTTGGGCTAGCTCAGGTACTGTCCCCTCTTTCACGCTGGCATCAGAGCTCACGGATGCCACGAACTCCATGTCAGCTGCTCTAGTGCATTGGATGGAAACGCAGCTGCATGTCCTCAGCTGATCTGTGCTCTGCTATTACTGGCACAGCGGCCTTAGTCTGCTTGAGCCGTGCTGAACCAGCGCGCGTGCCTTCCTGCTATCACTGTGGAAAGCTGTGGTCACTGACACAGGGCACTGCCACCAGGTCTCCAACGCTGCTATCTGATTTGAATCCAAATCAGATCAAGCCTGTCTCACACCCAGTCTTGCCCTCTCTCCCTTTCTCCTTCCCACAGAACCACCAAGAATTTACACTGGATCTTAACTCTGAATTTCAAGTAAGCCACTCTTTCCCCACCTCCCCACAAGTGTTGTAATAGCGACTTGTTCTAGAAAATTAACTAACTTCATTAAAAGATTTCTTGGTGTAATTTACATGATTGACATACAGCCTTTAGACCAACAGGTGTAGAGAAAATAATTTCAAATTAACACATAGAGACTGTTTGCCTCCAAGTTATTTTTGTTCCAAGCTTGGGAGGGTATGAAAATTGTCATACACACGTATGGCAGGGAACGTGGCAGGGGTTTTAGTCGCTGAAGGTTAAGCATGACTGAGAGACATTTAGGCATTGCTTTGAAGCCTTTTGTCTGTGCTACGTCTATACTTAGCAACCTCTAGGCAATTTCATAATTACAGTTTTACCCAGCTGTCTCTAGGATCACTTGCGGCTACTACAGAAATACTGAAGCGGTCATGCAGCCCCTCATGGCTTTGAGAACTGAAGAGAGTTCATTATGACCCCAAACGTAGTTAATTCACAGCTACTGAGCATCTCCTTGGCAAGCCATGGGAGGCAAAGTCTACCTACCTTGGCTCACAGAAGGTGTTTACAGCTGTCAGCTGCTTGATCTCACCTTGTTCCTTCAGCCATCAGGAGGGAGAGAGTCTGCAGAAAGGACAAGACAGCTCCTGTAGCTCTGAAAGAAGCTTACAGAGTTGAACGAGGAACAAGTTACGCCTCCATGACATGAAGCCCCTCAGCGCTCCTTCCCCTGCTGCCCAGGCAGGGTACTCTCACCTACAGCCAACCCTGACCTCATGGAGAACATCTTACGGGCTTTGAGGAGAATTCTTGATGAAACCCCTCCAGCACACCTCTCATTTGGCTATATGTTTTATCTATAAGCCACTGTCTCTTGTTACAGAATCATCAGAATCCATGGATTTTATGCATATACATCCTATACTATACTTCATCCAGGTCATCAAAACCATCATGTAGATTTTTCAAATTCTTCTGCCCTCAGCTCCAGGACAGCGAGTGAAAAGGGTGGGGTGGCCACACCACTCTCTAGTCTAGCAGAGCTCAGCTAGCATGGGATACCTGGCTCTCCTGATCCACTCTGCATTAGGGTGGCACAGATTTATCAATGGATGGCATTGATCAACTAATGGTAGATAAAATGAGGCATGGATGACTTCCAAAGACATGAACTTTCGCATCTTGAGCATCTTATTATAACATTCTCAGAGTCGTAGGGGAAATTGCCTCTATTCCTGACCTACTGCTGTCATGACACCTGTTTACATTGTCCCGAAATCTGTTTGTGTTGAGAGGGATTCTTTCTGTTGCAAGAAGAATGCTAAATTTCTGAAGATGACCAGTTATCGACAACTTTTATATTACACAGGGTGATATGCTTTTATATTATGTTGCATACCTGCTAGGAATATTTTGTTTATGAAGTTATTTTACTGCTTCATGACTTCTTTTTGATCCGGAATATCCTCAGAAAACAAATATGTCATTTAAATGCCTTGCCTGTCTTCTGAAACGTGCAGAATAAGCCATTACAAACGTTCCCAAAGGCAATGCCTCCAACTGTGGTTTATTTCCTCTGAGCTCCGCTGACTAAGGTTGCCTGAGTCATGGATTTTCTGCCTGCTTAAGTCTGTAGTCTATTACCCGTAAGTACAGTGCTGAATTCCAGTGTTGCAAGTCCAATGGTTTCTGTTTCCTTCTTATGTACAACCAGATATTGGACTTTGCTCTGGCAGCCCCATTGTACCAATATCATACATGGTTGGTCCTGAGTGCTCAGCATTTCTCAGCAGTCTAGGCAAAGCTGAACTGTACTTGCTCTGAGGATGAAACAGAATAGCACGCTTTTCTCTCCCCTGTGGAGGGGTCAAAATTCAACTGAACAGCAGTGGCAGAAGGGCTCTGACAGATACTGCTACCTCAGAGAGGATCATGGTACTGAAGCTAAGTGAGCTCCCTGATCCCAGGAACAGGAGGCCATGGTCTAGTTCAGCTCTTTGCATGCATAAATGCTCACAGTATTCAGCCTATTCTTGTTCCCCTCCTCATCACCTGCAAAATACATATATATGGTGCTGCTGACCTGGGAGAAGAGAGAAGGGAAAAACAACTTGGTGTGTTGTATCCCCCACAACTCCTTCTTCAGGACATAATTTTTCCACCCATGTCTATCTACCCTTGGGCAACTGTCAACTTTGCTTGCGTCTAATGCCAGATTTAGATACTACCAAATAGTTTAACATACTATAAAGAGACTGAAATTCAGGTATGACCTTGAGACCTAGGGTTATCTCAGGACTCCTGACCAAGACACCAGTATCTGTTTTTTCTCTAAATCAAGTAACAACCAAGTTCTCCTTTGCAGACCACTGTGCTGGTACTACCTAGCAGTGAAGAGGTACTCTGATAAACTGGTATGAGAGTCCACAGAAATACCATGTATTTACTCTGGTCTTCAAAAGGGATGACCTTTCCCGATTTATTGATTGGCTTTGTATTTGATTGGGTGTGACATTAATTTTATGCTTACACGTGTTTTTACTTACCACTCTCAAGGCATTTTGACATAGTATGGTGCAAACAGATGTGTTGCTGCATGAAAACTGAAAGTTTGTCTGCACAAAGAAATCAAATTAATTAGACTAAAATAGCTTTCAAATCAGTTTCATTTGATAAATCTGTACAACTCCCCTGTGTGGATATTACTAAAAGTGTTTAAGAATACTTAGGCTGGCATCACATCTTACACCAATAGCAGAGTATTCACACAAAGGAATTCAGTTGTTGAGCTGTTATGTATTAGCAGATACTGTTTTATTAAATCATATTTCATCTCAAGAGAGGTTGGGAAAGAGAAGGGGAAGGGAGTGCTAGGTTATTATCATTCTCTGCATCTTTTTTGCATTGTTAAGTTGGTTTATAGAATGGTTGTATGGGTATTCTTGCAACACTAATTCTAATTCACTGCATAATCCTATTTGTTTACTCTGGTTCCAAAGAAAGCTAAATGTAACATGTCAGTGTATGTGTTCTCAACACTAGGGCTCTGTTACATGTCATCACAGGTATATTTTATCTCACAGCTGGCATCTACACTTTTATTTTATTCCCCAAACAGTTGTAAGAGAATGGTTTCAGAGAGACAAAAGGAAAATATCTGTTCTGTTTAGGAGTCACAAGTGAGCAGAAAAAACTTAAGAGTAAGTAAAACTATACTATGGACCATGAGGTCAAAACAGAAACCAGACATTGTTTTGTTTGCAGTTAGAGTCCAAAGTGATCACAAATTATGCCAAAACCCAACCCACTTTGGCTGAAAGAGGATCACTGTATTTGAAAATGAGTCAAGAAAGGGATGCTTAATCACTCTCAAGGCTTCTGCCTTCAAGCACTGCAGCTAGACTTACAAAGACAAATATAACCTGCCCTGAAAATCCAGTACAGTATCTAATTTTTCTCACACTTCTCATCTTGGATCAAACCCAAGAAAGGGAGGAGAACAGACTCAAGGAGGTGGGTCATCTCTGCTGTATTGCTGCTGCTTGCAATCCCCACTATCTCCATCATCGTCATGTAGCCCTGTACAATCTCTTCTCTGCTGTGTTATTACCTGAACTTCACCTAGCTCTTTCCCACCAGCCTTCTGATTCAAGACTTTTCTTCCTCTGCCTTCTCAATTTGTCACAATCATCCACAGCAATTCCATTTTCTGCTCGAGGAACCACCCCATCCCTCAGTTGTATGTTTTATCATCATGACAACTTCATTCAATTCACAGCCCTTTTTTCTTCCATTCAAAAGAAGGGTGTTGAATTAAGATGTCCTTTGCAAACAGTTCCTCTCCAATTCCTCATCTAATGTATAGCTGCTCTTTGGCCACCAGCTCCCTAAGCTTTTTCCTGAGACACTCCTTCATCCTGTGAGATCTGGTTTACAAGCAATGATTACACTTTGGCCCTTTCTTCTTGGCTTCACCTTCTCTTATCCTTTAGCATGGTGCTATTTCTCACCATTCCATATCCTCTTCTACTTTTGATTCCTTTCCCCTTCCCTCCCACTTCAACTTCTCTCCACCTAACCCAGTCCTACTAGTTCATTGACACCTGTCACCTGGATTGATCATCTCTGAGAGAAATCCTGTAGCAAGGATGGTCTTCCTCATCACAACAGTGTTTTCTCCTCTTCCAGAGACACTATCTCCCCCACTTTGGCCCCTGCCTCTAACATTACACCTTTCCACCAGTTCTCTTTGCACAAGATGTTGCTGATTTCATCCAAGAAAATTTAACCATGTTCATTTTCCCACAACTCTCCTTTTATCCTCCCATGTCACCAGATCAGAATTTTTTCATCTTCACAGGGGCTGATCTTGCTTCGAGCCTAGGACAACAAATGCCACCACTACTACAACAGAACAAAACAAAAAAATCCCAACAATCCCATCCCCCAAAACAAGCAAACAAACAAAATCTGTCAGCCAGAGCTTATTCCAGAAACAAGAGAGGAAAAAGACCATTCAGATCCCTGAACAAAATACCTCAGCATCCTTTCAGAACAAGCCAGTGCTTCCGTCAAAATAATCCAGAGGGGAACCACTAGCTACAAACGCAGTTCTTCTGCAGGGCCCTTCCTTGGGCAAGCAAGCAGTCCTGAGAGGAGCTTCAAACCCTACCTGCTCCTCTTGTGCTGGGGCCCAGTACATCAACTGGGTATCAGGCTCCTGGGCTCACTCCCAGCACCTGTTTGGTACAGGGCCCGCTGCTCCCCTACGTCCTTAAAAGCCTTTGCTCCCTGTTACACTGCTCTTTTCTGTAACTCCACACTTGCACTGGTCACCCTGTCCCATCTGAGTGAAAGATGTAGCTCACACCTGCTCCCATCCCCTCCCCTCATCCTGGTCCTAAACCTGCCATTTTTCCCCCCCCAGTGCAGACCTAAAAGGCTCTCCCAACTACTGACATCCACACTTAGTCACTGCCTTCCCGAGATGCTTCCATATTTTCCTACTTCCTTCCATCTCAATGCTTTCTTAATGCACTGCTACACTAAGAAGGCCTCCAGAAAGACCTTTAGAAAAAGTCTGCTGGGACCACCATCTATCAAGCTGTACTACAACTTCTCAGTTTCCTTCTATGCTGCCAAAACGCCTTTAGCCTTGGACCGGGACTGAGCTCCTTGGGGAGGGAATATTTGTTTGCTCAGAACCTATTAGCACCTGGTCCAAGAGCAACCTTCTAGGTGCTACAGTAATTAATAACAACAGTTCGGTCACCTATGGCAGAACATTTCACAGCTTAACTGCTTTACATAAGGAAATATTTCCTTCCTATTTTGTTTTTAAGTATCTGTTTTACTCAGCTGTCTTACTGGCCCTCAGGCTAAGTGGGAGGAAAGGAGAAGACTGCACAGAAATCTTAAGATGGGTAAGCAGAATGGCAGTATTCCTTGAAGGCAACAGCCTTCATGCTGAAAATAATTTTGTCTGAACAATCACTGTTTTAATTCGTGGCTCGGTACACAGAGATTTCAAACCCGTGATCTGTAGGTCATTGTGTTTTTTCCTGAAGCTCAGTAAAACTAGTCATAAATTTGCATCAATTTCAACAGTTTCAGGCCTCCACCTCACCATTTACTCACCACTACATTTTCTTTTTTCCTTTTGACATTTTCAAAACAAAAGTTCAGCCTGTCATTTCAAACTACTCTTCCAAACTAAATTTAATTTTAAAATAGACCGAAAGCAAAAAGGAGTGTTTTTTTCAAGCCAGTGCAAAGTTGTAAGATCTCTGTTTCAGCAAAAAACTGAAGCCAAAATTACTTCCATCTCTCCAATTTTTTCCCATTCTTACCAATCCAAAAAAATGTTATTAGCACAACTGCAGTCTGCAAGCAACTGCCTTAGCCTGGATAGTACATTGTCTTCTCTTGGTTTCCAGCGCTGCAAAAAAATGGACAGATTTTAATATTATTTTTCCACCAACACTACCAGTGCCATTGCCACAGGAACACCACTGCAGATTCCTGAGTGCCATCTGATGGCCCTCTACCTCGTCATGCCCTACACCTGTCCAAGCACACCTCGGTGGCACGGCGTTCCACCAAAGCACAGGCTTGGGCTACGTGCCCAAGAGCCACCCCTGCACGAAGCTGTGCAGACAGATTGCCTGGGAAACGTCCCTGCAAACCCTATGGCCACATCCCTATGGCCTATGTGTGCAGCAGCCAAGATATTCCAGGTGGCCTTCCCACGACCATCCATCAGCCCCTATAGAGTTTCTGTGAGCGGGCGAGGTCAGGTCCATGAAGCTTGGTGTGGACACAAGCCGTATTTTAAACACATTGACCAGCAAAAGACATCTAAGGTGCATCCTGACCTTGCAGGTCTGCACAGCTAGGCTGAGCTGGGCTCCTTTCTCAGGGTCACCAGCAGCATGGGCAAGAGGGGCAGGACACGGCTTCCCACACTTGAGGCAAACTTTATGACCTTTACGCCTTCTGAGGCTCCAGCAGAATGAGCTTCCTGGGGCCTGGACTCGTCCTCTCCACACTGCACGCCATGTCTGCGGCTCACCTCTGCCTGACTTGCAACACTGCTTTTTCCCCAGCGTTTCGTCAGACTGTTGTAGCAATGTGGGCCCATACTCTCTTTCAGGCTGTCTTTGCCAATCCCGTTGTGACACTGCATGTTGGGGCAACATGTACCCATCCATAAAATGCAGAACTATTTAAAGTGGTCGTCTCTGCAGTTTCTTAAGCAGCAAAGACTGCAGAATAATGTGTCGGGGAAGATAGCATTTTGCAGGTAACAAGTGTATGTCCTTTGCATGTAACAAGTGTTATGTATTTGCTGGGAATACACCTCAACCTTTTACTCAGCTTGCAAGGTAGATAGCGCGGAGGGAACCGTAGTTGTTATGGGAAAAGTTATGTAGGTAAAAGGTTAAAATAATGTCATTGGCTTGGGCTTCCCGCAAGAACGCAACCAGTTATCTGAGATCAGAGTTAACCATTCACAAATGCTGAAGTGCCCTGAGGGGACAAAATAGGATTGCTCTGCTCCCATCGGTACAGATAATTAGAGGTTATTTGGGAGAGGATCATTGAGGCAAGAGATAACCTAATAAAAAAGGGAGGAGGTTACAAAAGCTGACTCTCATTTTCACAATAATGGTACAACCTGCACAGGATGCCCATCAAGTGATTCTACATTAAAAAAAAACCCAAAACAAAAGCCTCAGGTCTCCCGGGAATACAGCAAGCACTGTTTTTAATGAAAAACACACAGAAATATTAATGTTCTTGCATATTAATATTCACACCTGCACATTTCAACATGCTAACTCACCCATGCTTCTCACTGTTGGCCCAGGGCCCACATAAGTATAATTTTACATATCATATTTTATAGGTGGGCCCATATATCTAAAGGCTAACCAGATCAGACTGGGTTTACACAACACGGTGAAAGACTGGAGGAACCCCTGCGCAGCTGTCTGGCAGCTAAAGCGGCTCTTTGGTCCCACAGAAATCCTTCTAACAGCCTTTATCCCAAACCACAAAATGTTCTCAACGTGTCGCTGAGGAGAACCATGCACGTCACACCAGTTTATATAATTTTAACTCAATTATCCTTTTGAAATACATCGTACATGTCTACTGCTTGTAAAGCTTATTTGTATTATGTTAGTTGTAAAAAATCTGTAAACAATGCTACGATTCCATATAAAACAAATATTCACACATTTGCAGGAGAGTATGCAAGCAGAGGTGCCCCAAAGCTGGTTTAGCACCATATCATGATGGCATTTTTAAATAATTTTTTTCTTGAACACATTTAAGGTTTAAAAATATGCATTTGTTCTTAAAATTCCTTAGTACATTTAGAGACTTTTTAGCGAAAATTTCAGGTTAAAATGCTTCTATTTTATCTAAAAATGCAAAGTGCAGGCTGACTCAATCATGGTAATATGTATTCAGCTAAAACTCCCAATTTCAGTGACAGACTTTATTGAGTAACAGCAGAGGGCTAAGTACCTAGTTTAAAAGCTACTTTCAAAGCAAGTAAATAAACCGACCTAAAGATCACCACATCTTTCTTACCAGGAGAGTCTCTAGTTGCAAGGCATAGATCAAAAGAAACACCTGGCAGAAAATTCAGAAATGGCAATACTTCTAGGCATCGCACCTCAAGTAACTCCTAAGACATTACATTTACACTACATTTTGGGTTAGTATTCCTCTTTCTTTTCACACCTGCAAAAAGGAAAAGAACTACCTGAAGCACAAGAGAAACAGAATAAGCAGGTATGATTGTAGGTGGATCAATATTATTTTTCAGTGCTGAAATGTCAAAATAATCCAGGTTTGCTCCTTGAGGTCCTCCTGAATAAAATACACTGCCCCACTAAAAACATCTGCCAGTTCCATCAACGTCTTCCAGGGGCTGGCCAGCTTACTGTGTTACCAAATGAAATACATCACTCCAGCCACACCTTCTCCACAGCTCAATTCCTCTTGAGCCATCACACCTCCTTTCTTTTCTCCGGTCCTCACTGGACTGCTCATCACATCCATGTGCAGAGTGAGAGGGCAAAAGCAAGTCACTCTTGTAGGGAAACAGGTCTTTATTAGGCTGCTGTAAAACTAGTCCTAGTGCTGCGCAGGTAGAGCTCAGAAACCACAAGATGCAGATCTCCATCAGAGTTCCGGCTCTTGGTGTTTACTGAACCCAGGAAAAGAAACCAGGAGAATCGTGTTGGAGAAGACTTAACCTGTGTTTTACCTACAAGCCCTGAGTCCCCGCAAAAAGGAAGGCAATCAGAAATCAGCCTAACTTCTGGTAACAGGCAGCTCAAAAGCACTTTGCAGGAGCTTCCAGGTAACCAAGGCAGATGAAGCCAACAGTGAAACGTTATACAAAAGAATGAAGAGTAAGGTGCCTCATAAAATTGAGACCTGTAAGCAGTACGGTTTTAAGTACAAAAAGAAAGGGGAAACAGCAAGAGGATCTGTGACTGGTGGGAGGTAAAGAGCTACCTTTGAGAAGCTTGGTGAACCTCTAACAAGAGACATAATTCAGATCTGGGACAAGAAGACATTTAGCAAGACGCTACAGGGAGATTCAGAATTAACTTGGGACAAAGCAAAGAAAATTTGCCAGCCAAAGAAAGGCACCCCCATCACACTGACACAGAGTAACTTTACAGCGTACGGCACTACTCTGATACTGTGAGCACAGAGGAGAATCTAAAGGAGCAGACGAAAGCAGATGTGAATCAGAAAGACATGAAGGACAGCAGTGCCAAAGTCCACAAGAAATCAGAGAATACTCTGGAAAGTTGGCCAATGCCAAGTTTTTTCTATACTTCACGTGTCAGCATTGTTGTGCTCTTAGCACACCAAGCCGTTGCCGAAAGGGCCTCCCTCTCTCCCCGCTCCCTTGAAAAATGTTGACTTTTTTAATCCCCAAATAAATGATTTGTGATTTAGCCTACAAACTTATACAACACACAGAACGAAACACCAGTGAAGGGCAAAGTCCAGAGCTGAGCTGACCTGTCAATCCAAGTCAAATACACACTGTTTGGTCTCTCATGGACTGTGAACTGCAGCTGTCAGACAAACTACTCTGGACCAAACCCTGAAGAAAGCCATCAAATTTCCTAGCATGGGATGGTCTGGCCAGCTCTTTTTGGGACCTTATTATGGATCTAAAGAAGAACTCTCAGAATTAAACCAGGTTTCATCTGAAGGCACCAGGAGGCTAATTCCTAGCATGATGCATTAGAAAAGATGAATGGCAACTGTGCAGGACTTGAAAAACCTCAGTGTAATGCCTCAGCTGGAAAGCAACACTGATGGAGCTGTAGAAGGAAGGCAACAAAAGAAACACAGAGGAAAAGCTACCCAAAGGAAGGCAGGCACCGGTGCGTTGGTGTCAGAAGGAAGGTAGCCACTGTCCCCTATGTGCCTGGTGAGAGTAACCACCGGGCTGGGGTACACAAGTGTTTCAACTCTGGATCCTGTTTTGAGGCATGTAAGTTACCTCAAGCATTGCGCAGGGTGCCCCTGTGATTAACTGAAGGGTCAGGACTCTGCTTCTCCAGTGGGACACCTGGGGTGAGGCTCAAAGCTCCTTTTCAAATGCAACCCACAAATACCCAAAAAGGTCAGATAGAGAAAACATGATTTTCTACCAAAAAGACAGTAAAAAATAGGTCAAATAGTGGAAAAACTCAAATCCACTGTTTATTCTAAACCTAGTATTGCTGCAACAATCCTGTATCTGTTGGAAGAGCTTTACTCATTCTGTGGGAGATACCCTGGATTGTTTACCAATCTTCACAGTATGTTTAGAGGTCAGATTGTATCACCTTTCATGCATGTTCTTTTCCAAGAACAACAGGAAAACAAAAAACCCTCAGTAACAGCTTATTTAGCTGTTCAGCTATTTGCTTATCGAGTTAAGCACTTCACTGAGAAACCTTTCACACTGATTTAAGAGTACAAATTCCACTGGAAAAGAAACAGTCTTAAATGCAGTCTTATTTGGCAAAATACTTAAACAAGTACCTGAGCTTATCTGGCTTTAAATTTCTAAAAATCTTAAACTTTCTGACGATACATCTCATGGATACTGAATACTGGCAATTTGCCTTCAGCAACCTTATTACAAAATACACTTCTGTGTGTCTGGAGACTAAAATTTACATTGCTAAATAAAGGCACCCGAACTCCCAAAATAGTACTGGAAAATGAAGTTCTCAGACAAAGAGGGAGAACTGTCTGACCTGAAAAAATGTATGACTTCTGCTATCACAGCCACTGCTGTTAATGCTCAGTGATTAGGGTGAAATTTAATAAGGATTACAAATGGAGAATTGCTTATTAAGCAATTTACTTCTCCCTTTTACCAGGGTTGGAAAATTCCCTGCAGTGCTCCCTTGAGCTTTCTGGCCAGGGTGTTTAAAGATGACTCTGTTAATGCAGCTTCTTTGAAAGATTATGCCTTAGTATAATAGATCAAATCAAGAAAATCAGTCTGGTTTTCTTCCTAAATTTTCTTGTAAAGTCTTCCTCCTTCTCCCTTTACCTGTTCTGCCTGAGGCCGCACTTTATCTCCCTCTCCAACTGCCTGATAACACAACAGCGGCACATAAAAAAGTGCTTTGAATGAAAGAGAAGGTATGTCCCATGGATGGTAAACAAAACAACTTCCAGTGAAGAATGTCTGTGTAAAAGTGATGATTGAAAGCTGCTTCTTTTTCTTTTCTGGACTCCCATAGCTTCGCAAAAACAAAAAAAAGAGGTTGAATATTTGCAATAACACTTCCAAAAGACTACGAGCTGGCTTTTTGCATTGCTGTCCCCTGAGTGGTAACACGTTAAATGTTCCCACGTATGTCCCAAATGTGCCATAGAGCACGATACCGAGATGCCCAACCTGGCTAACAGGCTCTGCTGCTTCCCAGACACAAGCTGGTACCTCCATACGGCACTGCGGAACATACATCCCAGCTGGTGCTAGCTGTGGGCTCCCTGCACCATGCCCTGCTGCATGGTATACATTCCTGGGTTTTCGGATCCCTTACGGATCTTTCTCCTTCTGGCACCTGTCTGGCAATTGCTTGTGCTTGAACATCAGCATTAGAAGATATTTTTGCAGCTCAAGCGGTCTTTTATGCGCGCAGTAGCTGTGCACAAAGAAGAAATCTCTCTCTGTTACCAAACAGATCCCCAAGACCTATTTTAGAGCTTTTGTAACACTGAGGTTAAAGACCAGAGCAGATCGACAGCTGCCCGGAAACCTTTGCTCAAATTTATCTCTAATGTAAGTTCACTAAGTTCAGAAGCAATACAGCAGAGATGAATTTAACCTGTTGATTCCACACATATCTGAAAAACCACAGCCTTCTTCAGACATTAGCTGCCTTAAAATATAAAATTGCATTTTTCCTGGAAATAAATATTTATTCAATGCAAAATCAGTATCATCATTAACAGAGAGAGTTTGTACTGACACTTCAGTGTTTTAACTCTGTGTTTAGAAAATTAAGAAGATGAACACGCAAGTGTAAAGAAAAACATTAAATAGGCTAAAATGGCCAACAAGTGAAAACAGAGGTTTTCAGTGTCATCAGAGGCATAATTTAATGCCCTCTGGTGCTAATGGAATGACTCCAACAGATTCACATGGACTGCTGTGGAGTTAAAAGGCACAGTGATTGTGAAATAACATTAGTTTTGTTCTGAAAGAGAACACTCAGGACCGAGAGTAACAGCAGCCATGGCCCCTTTCGTCCTTCTGCTCGTTGCCCTGCATGGTGCAGCACCGACACCCCTCCGTCAGCGCCTGCCCTGTCAGCTGCCAGGCCTGGTACTCCTCTGTAGACAGGAGAGGGGCACCCAGGCAACGTCCCCATACAGAGAAAGTCTAAAATAATAATATAATAATAACACACACATTTAAATCGTAAAAGTGAATGCCATGACTAGAGTGATTCCTAAGGCCACCTCTGCAACAGACTGGGAATGGTTCGAGAAGCACCCAAAGAGAGGCAAGCAGCGGCAATGCCAGCTTGTGCAGAAAGAGTAATAAAGACCATAAATAAAGAACCAGAAACCCCGCCTGAAAAGACAACACCAGGGTCACCCCCACCAGTAAAAACTAGCACATAATGTGTATTGAATCAGTCTGTACTTCTGGAAAGGTATCCAGTATATATCTTTTGAATGGCTGACATGGCTGATCACAGTAAAGGACTTCTCTCGACCATGATCAAAATACACCTAGAGGCTCCAGTGCAGACATCAGTAGCAGAATGACTTGGTCAGTGTATTTAGTCTACACATACGGCGTAATGAAAAGCTGGAATTTGTGTTTATCATATAAAAAGGGAAATCTCCATAGGCCAAGGTTAGGTGAGGATCCAAGTAACAGAACTTACAATGCAGGGACTCAGAAAACTGTGGAGGAAAATCACTGCTTAATAAAAATAACACAGTTGTAATTTAGAATTAAACAACCCCTTTCCAGGTGCCATCAGGCACAGTTGTGTCCATTCAGCCTCTCATGGACATCGTGGACCCACTTCTCCTGTCCCCTACTCCTGTCACAATGGTCAAGAGGACAGCACAGATTTTTTCCCTGATGGTAATATAAAATTAATATCCTAGGTATTTAATCCTGCTTCACAGCCCCTTACTGTTCATCAATCTATTAGTTCATCGACATATTTCTTAACAGTCTCCTTCCCATCCTGCAGAGCAATGTCATCTGGCTAACAAGACGTTTTAAATAAGGATACTTTTATTACAGATGGAGGTACCAAAAGGGAAAAAAAGCCCTGCACTCTCCTAATTTCACTTGCAGTTTCATTAATGCTTTTAGCTTTCAGCCAGTTTGAAGTGTTATGAGAAAAATCAGCTGATGCACGCTACAGAAATATCTCAAAAAGGAAAAACATGTCAACATTACTTCACATGCCCCTTCTGATTTTATGTCAAATTCTGCTTATTTTGCAGTTGACTTTATACTCATGCATGGGGATTAAGAACAGACTGGAACCCACAAGCAGTGCCCCTGTTTTACACAGCAGATGCACAGAAATGCATCTCTTGCAGCACTCTCTGCACTGCCGGTGCTCTTCACTGCGCATTTGTACTTGAGAACTGTCATAGCAGACAGCCACATGTTTTCCCATTATTATTTCAAACCAAATTCTTCTCAGACAGACACAGGTTAACACACTGTAAGTAAAAACAACCTGCAAAGGTGCATGCTGAATTAATAACCTGTTTCTACGATATCATCTTTGGACAGCCTGCATCCCTAATAGTCAAGCGAACACGTTTGCTATAGGTTTTTGATCACAGGTCCAACACAAACAGAGGAGGTTGTGACTTCCACGTCCACGAAAACACTAGCGAGAGGAAATAGCAATATGCAGAAGACTGCTTGTGTACAACCCGGCCACGGCTAAGAGGATGAAGAAGTGGAGGGAGGGATTCCAAAGCACAAAAGAGAGGACAGAAAGGGAATGGAAAGTGACAGAAAGATGCTGGGAAAATAGTCTTCTTGGGAAACTTGGTCTTCCCTTCCCAGTCTACCTCTTATCCTTTTACAACTGCCACTGGGTATCCTATGTACCTGTGAACGGTGCTAAACATGATTTGCTCCATCAGTATAAAATGGTTGTCGAAATTTCCCTGGATGCCTTGTTAATAAAATGCAGTATTTCCTCTCTGCTGATCTGCAGTGTTTTGGTAGTTTCCTCAGATTGGGACTCTGCGCTAAGAGAAGCTAGCAAGCAGCTAGCACCTACCAAGCAGACGGGCAAGTTCACCATTTACATACGAACAGCTGTTACACAGCCCTGCGCGCAGCAGGCACGAGAGAAAAACTTTCACTGTTTAAACACCAGTTACTCTCCCAGCTTTAATTTTTATCTCTCATCATCCTTCTCCCTTGTTATTCAATTAGCTGAGCAGAGGAGCCTGCTCACCCAAGCAGTGGGGTGAGCTGCTGGCGGCTGCCATTGGCCTCCCGGGTGGAGCGGGAGCTTGTGCAACCCAGCCCGGCCCCGTAAGTCAGATCTGCTGGGACAGGACTCCTTCCTCACCCGCTTTCTTCACACGGGATCGCCAGTTGTCAAACTAGGCAGAAGGGCTAACTTGTGATGATTCAGGTGCAAGGATTAAAGTCAATTAATTTTTACCACTTGTTAATTATTGTAAGGTTCTCTCTTCCCAGGCGGTGCACATTGGCAACAAGGAGCAGGGCAGAGGGAACACCGTCTGAAGACAGCCTGAAGAAACATGGGGCTCTGCAGACCACGTTCTCCAAAGGGAGGAAGAGGCCAGTTATAACACTGGAGAAAGCTGCTAAGACACTGTTCCCTGAGATGAACTCTTTCTC
This sequence comes from Gymnogyps californianus, assembly GCF_018139145.2. Taxonomy (NCBI): domain Eukaryota; kingdom Metazoa; phylum Chordata; class Aves; order Accipitriformes; family Cathartidae; genus Gymnogyps; species Gymnogyps californianus. The sequence continues at coordinate 36,696,561 of NC_059474.1, read as the reverse complement.
TCCTTCCACTGTGTGGTTTTAGGTGGCAGCGCATGCTCTTTTGAAGTGCAGTACACTCGTCCTGTACGTTTGACTCGTATGCCAAACACCTTCAAGTGCCTCCACAGAAATGACAGCATGGGATGTGCTCAGGCAGCAGGAGAGTCTATTGCTTCGTTGAGCTGGCATTTATTAGGTTTCCAAGGGTTTGGGACAATTCTCCTTGGACTTTCTGGTTGCTATCAGAGCTGTCACACATATTGCAGGCTGACTGATGCACCTGGAGCAGCTATTTGTCCAAGGTGACCAGGATTCTCACATTTCAAATGCTGCACTCCTAAAGATACCTAAGAGATTCCTCTCTATGTAGTATCAAAAGGCATTGCCGTGGGCTGATTTTAGTGGAAATCAGGTTTTTCCAGATTCCTGGCTTTTGCTGGAATCACTATGACTCTGATAAGAGTGGGAAAAACTCTTACCAGGTTCCTTCTGCACAGATCTATGCGGCAGCAGGGGAAGGAGGCAGTCAGGAGACCAGGGGGGAAAAAACAGCCTGACTCAGGTTTAGCCAGATTATAGGGATCCTGAAGTTACCCTAAGGTTGCTGCTTTACCCCATTACCTGGAAAAATCTGCTCTGTTGGCACAGCACTTGGTGAGATCCCTGTTCACCTTTTTGAATGGCCCAGCTGTCAGGTTAGGTGACATGAGACCTTCCTGCCTCTGCAGTTGTCAGCCATAAATGGCGTTATCTTCAAAGATATCTAGGACACACTGAAAATCATAGAAATTGAGAGGATGCAGTTTTCTAAAGTACTGTATTGCACCAGACAAACATCATCTTCCCATGGAGGTGAGGGTAGAGCATTGTTTCTCATAGCCAATAATTTTGCTGACATCTTAGGGAAATCACTGCAAAAATTGGCATCTCCAGTACCAAGCTATTTTTAGGACCATTCAAGATGATTTCAAGACAAGTGATGCTGAATTTGGAACAATCCTCAAAAACCAGAGTAGCTGTCAGCATGGCTTATACAGAAGTGATTCAGGATCTGAAACATGCTCTCCCCTAGCTCTACCCTTTTTTCCACCCATTTTTTTTTACTCTTCTCCTTCCCTCAGCTGAATGGTGAATCACTATCCTCTGACAATCTCATGTTCATGAAAAATCATTTGCTTTCTATTTGCTCCAGAACATTTCTTTGTAAGTCATATAAATCTGGGCTTTGCAAATTATCCTCACGCCTTTGTAGGGTTCAATTTTGTAAAGTTGCTTCAAAGGCGTTTTTTTACAACAGGCATTTTTTGCTCTATAGGAAGCAGTCTGATCAGTAGATAAAGCGAACATTTTATTACCCAAACATATCTCCGAAAATATCAGTAGATTACACAAGAGACTCTTTGCTGCTGATGATTTCCTCCTACATCATATAGCAGATGCCAAGAACTTTTGTAACCTTTGCCCTACATAATTCTGAAGGAGAAGTGATGAAATATGAAGATGTTGTACCTAAAGATGATGGTAAGCAGCGTTCATTGGCCTAGAAGCAAGGGCACAAAAGGCGTGACAGAGCAAATAAGCTGCACTGTTCATATGCGTGACGGTCTCATGTCCCTGAGTCAAAACCCAGAGTGGTCTGTGTAATTCTGGAGAGAATTTAAGTGCATTTATTTCACTAAGTTGTGTTGCTGAAAACAAGTCAAAGCTGTTAACCACTTAATTAGTCTTCCAGGATAAAAGTAAAGGTGAATCTCTTTCCTTGTGTGCTTATTACGTAGGCCAATTAGATCAACACACTTGTCGCTTTGAGGATCTCATAATTGCAGCCATTCTACCTGCAGAACTACTCAGCTGTCCCTAACCCGTGGTTGTTGATGTTCACTGATGAGCAACACAGCTAGGCGCTAGACTTAATGAGACAGTTTTTCTTAATTGACTGTACTGCATTTAGCCTGCGTAATAGGGCAAAAATAGCCATATGCTAGTCTGCTTTAAATTATATCCTAGCCAGACTGATATGGAAAAAATCAAATAGACCCTCAAGACTGCCCTCTAATGCCAACAGCAGAACTCTGCTCAGACAGCACTTGCATTAGGTAAAACTTGATGAGAACTTAGTCAGGGAACCTAGCATTTTGAATCAATAACTTGAGCGAAAAAGCACACGTCCTGCTACTTAACTAGTATTTGAACCAAATATTCTGTTTCTCAACGATTTATATCGCTATAACTTTTCCCAATTGTTGTTGTTGTTGTTACTATTTTGAAAGGAGGGTGACGTTCTTGTTATTAAAAGATGGTATTTAAAATGCTGCAATGTTTTTATTTAAGGAACAAATATATCAATAAGCTTATTCAAAGCAAGGTATATCAATGTGTAAAGAACTGGGAAAGAACTAACTTAGGTGATAATATAAATGCCTGACATAGCATGCTTGGATTGCATTAACTGTATTTTTAGAGATGTATGAGCTGGTGTCCACACGAGGGACAGTCCATACTGTCACCTGGTGTAAATCCTGAGATCTCAGTGAATGAGGCCCTGTTTCATAATGCAGAATTTCATACATCTGATCACACACAAAGTTAATTTTTCGCAACTCGATTAGAAAAAAGAAAAGGCGAGCTAGAAACCTTAGATCATGGTGAAGCTCACTAGAGGGCAGTAGCCAACCCCTAATCTCCCCAGTTTCCCACAAAGCTGTGAAGCCTTAAACGAGGACAAGGCGGAGCAGCCTCCCCCGTGAAGGCGCTCCTATATTGGAAGGTGAGAAAGAAACCTCCCTGTTTGCTACGAGTGTTAACGCCCCTCGACATTAAGCTATTTTTAAAAAGTTCCTGGTGACAAGTAATACAGGCAATGCTGTTTCTTTATCTTATGGCGCCCGCCTATAGCACCGGAGATGGGCTGTGGAAGAATCAGGGTGTTTCCTCCTTGCAAATGCCGGGAGCAAGCGGTGGCACTAATTCTCCGCTCCCTCCGATCTTGTCAGCCACATGTGCCATGGGGCACGGTTATGCCATTTCGATCTGCATTTTATATCAATCTTGATATATGCATATAACATAACATTGCAGAAATTAGTACTTTTTATATCAAGGCCAGATATATAATTGCTTCAGCGAAACAATGCCACATCGGTCGAATGGAGCATGTCAGATTCTTGGCACTGACGAACTCTTCCCAGCTCTCCTTTCTGGCACTGGCACTTTCATGCTTCTTTTTCCCTATCCCATCCCAAAACACAATTTATTAGAAAAAGTAGTAACTAATGTCCGAAGCTTCACGACAGGCTGGGTGCCCAGCCACACTCCTATCTGTGCCATCAAGGGGGTGGGGTATGAATGTGAAGGAAGAATGGACCCTGAGACCGTGCATGAGGTGGCTACACACTCTTAGGGCATGTAGAACAACCTTCCGTCAAATGGTCCATGGGGACAGACATAGCATTAAAGCCAGAGGGACATGGGTACCTCTTCCCAGCCTGGTCAGTTAGTTTAAAAAATGAGCCAGATGAAATGAAAAGTGGTGGCACCGTATCTAGCACAGACACCCTTTCTAGCGTTCCTAAAAACATCCTGTTTTCATTTAGCAGTTCTAATGGTATTTGGTGGTTTACACTTCTGCTTCAGGATCCACGGATTTCATAAAAATTACTTTTCTATTCTAATGGTTATAAGGAATGCTTGAAAACCTGAGCCATAAAGGCTGGAGAAGGAGAAACCAACAATAGAAAACCGCAGAAATAACCCACGTTCTGATGGCTTATTATTATTGCTGACAATTTTACGCTCCTGACTTTTCACTCATCTTACCAGTATGGGGGCTTGGCCCGTGACTTATGAATGCTGGAGTTTCAATATACTCTTAACTTTACCCATAAAGGGGGACTTATCGGAGAAATATTTGGTCACCATCTGATACCCCTATGTCAGATCTACCCAGTTTTGACAGAAGAATGGCCCTATGAAGTTGGACCAGAGCTCCATTATCCTCTCTCTGACATTAGATAGTGGTGCACTAGGGAAGAACCAAAGAACAGGGCGAGCAGCAGATGATGCTTACCCAAAATACTTTAACAGCTTTTAAAGGAGGTCTTTGTATTTAATAGTCATGTTTTGCCTGTGTAGCAAAAGAGGTCTCACCTTGCTGTCACCAAAGGTGTACATATGCAAGAAGTGATTATTTTAAAGCCAGGACATGCAATCTAATTTCACACTTGTTTTTGACAAATTTGTGGGATCTTCACATGTTATCATAACCTCTGGGATTGCCTTTGGGCCATGAGTTCACAAACAAGAGAGGGCTCTTGGCAGTGTTCAAAGACAAAGAACTTTACTTTTCAGAAGCAGGACACTTTTCAGTGCCCAGGCAGAAAGGCAGGACTTCCACAGAACAAAAACTCAGATAGCAATGGAAAGCCTTTAACTCTTGTAACGTAGCTTTTCCCAGCAGTGAACAGACCAGTGCCTCAGCTGCATGTCCCAGACCTCCCTTTCTGGTTGTATCCATCTCTTCTCTCTTTGAAGGAACAAGACACGCAAGACACTAGATTACTCAAAGCTACTACAGGATTCAGAGAAACAGGTGATGACTCAGCCTTCAGCAACAAGGACCACTCAGCATCGGGAAGGCCACTCGCCCACCCAGCAATAATGAAGCTGCAAAAGGCAACTGGATGGGGCTGCAGTCCTTGCCTAGAAGACAAAACAGGCTCTGCAGGAAGCCCGAGGCATCAGTCCCTTTCTCCCTTTTATTTCACAACATAAACTTTACATTAGCTGACTTCACAAAGTCTCTGAGATCTTACGTTTATCCTGCTTGCTTTAAGCTGACACTGCATAAACTTCACAAAAGCCAACCATCAGTGTAACGTGCAAGACCACCAATATCACCTCACTGTTTCTACAGAGGAAGGGAAATGGAGGGACTGTTCCCATCATTTAGCCTCTTTTTCTGCATTTGTGCCATGACTGTTACAAGCCCAACATTTAAACTTAAAAAGCTGGGCACAGCCTGGTCATAATGCAATCCCAACACCCGACATCTCTCAGAGTTAGCAACAGGGGCACATTTCAGAAATAATTCTCTGGAAGCCAATGTAACAGGGAGTAGTGTTTGGTCCACTTGATCTCTGGGAAGTCAGAGCAAAGCTGGACTGACCCAAAGGTTATTGCTTTGCTGAAAAGAAGTCCTTTAAGTTCCTAGTCCACACAATAAGTTCAGTACTGAGGGTTCATAATAATAGGATGCTTGAACTATGGCATTACTAAATTAGTAGGCTTTGCAGAGTCCATAAATCTCTCACAGGGGTCCGCTTTTCCACTTCAGCTGGAAAGAAAGTCAGGCTAGGAGTTACAAAGGACTCTAGAGGGAATTAAGTTCTGAAGTCCTATTGAATTAGCATTGTTTACAAAGCAGTCATAAGTATAATGGATGTTAACGAGTCTTTAATGAGTCGAGTTACAATGCAACACGTGGTGAAGTACAATAAACAAAAAGGCTGTGCTTCCCTCCCATTTATTCTGCTTGACACAGGTGTAGAAGCCCTGAATCTAAATGAATCACATCCTATTGAGAATAGAGTAAAAGAGCTGAATCTGCTCTGTAACTTAAAAAAATTAAAATGCATTTCTTTTATGCCAAACCAAACTGGGACTGAATTACATCAGGACTAAATGTTCACACAGGCAGCTCACAGAATTACAGAATCACGGGATGGCTGAGGTTGGCAGGCACCTCTGGAGGTCATCTGGTCCAACCTCCCTGCTCAAGCATGGCCACCTAGATTCAGTTGCCTAGGACCATGTCCAGACAGCTTTTGAGTATCTCCAGAGATGGAGACCCCACAATCTCTCTGGTCACCTTGTTCCAGTGATCGACTACCCTCACAGCAGAAAAGTTTTTTCGTTGTTTAGACAGAAACCCCTGTGTTTCAGTTTGTGCCCATTGCCTCTGGTCCTGTCACTGAGCACCACTGAAAAGAGCCTGGCTCCAACTTCTTTACACCCTTCCTTCAGGTATTTGTACACGTTGATGAGATTCCCCCTGAGCCTTCTCTTCTCCAGGCTGAACAGTCCCAGCTCTCTCAGCCTCTCCTCATACATGAGGTGCTCCAGTCCTTTAATCATCCTTGTGGCCCTTTGCTGGACTCTCTCCAGTATGTCCGTCTCTGTCTTGTACTGAGGAGCCCAGAACTGGACCAAGCACTCCAGGTGTGGACTCCTCAGTGCTGAGTAGAGGGGACAGATCACCTCCCTCGACCTGCTGGCAACACTCCTCTCATGCAGCCCAGGATCCCATTAGCCTTCTTTGCCGCAAGGGCACGTTGCTGGCTCATGTTCAACTTGGTGTCCACCAGGAGCCCCAGGTCCTTTTCTGCAAAGCTGCTTTCCAGCCGATCATCCCCCAGCACGTACTGGTGCATGGGGTTGTTCCTCCCCAGGTGCAGGACTTTGCACTTCCCTTTGCTGAACTTCATGAGGCTCCTGACATCCCATTTCTCCAGCCTCTTGAGATCACTCTGGAAGGCAGCACAACCCTCTGGTGTATCAGCTGCTCCTCACAGTTTTGTGTCATCTGCGAACTTGCTGAGGGTACACTCTGCCCCATCATCCAGGTCATTAATGAAGATGTTGAATGGGACTAGACCCGGTATTGACCCCCGGGGCATACCACTAGTTACTAGATGCTAGACTTCGTGCCACTGATCATCCCTCTCTGAGTTTAGCAATTCAGCCAGTTTTCAATCCACCTCACTGTCTGCTCATCCAGCCTGCACATCATCGGCTTCTCTACAAGGATGTTACAGGAGACAACGTCAAAAGCCAGGTAGACAATATCCACTGCTCTTCTTTCATGCACCAAGCCAGTCACTTCATTTTAGAAGGTTATCAGGTAGGTCAAGTACGACTTCCCCTCTGTGAAGTCATGCTGAGGGCAAGTTTTTACTTTTTTTGGTTTTCACTTTTTTTAGTTTTTAGCTCTTACTAAGACTGGAGAGGAGGGGATAGACATCTTATCAGCATTATACATGTCATTGCAGAAAGAGCCCTTGTACTTTCTGAATGAAATCCTTCAGCCTTTATTCACACCAGGCGGCCACTAAGTCTAGCTATTTAGCTATTTAGACCACCTCAGTCACAAGCAATCTAAGGTACACCTCACCAAACATTCAAGACTACCTAAATCCCACTGAAATAAATTTTGGCACTCAGTTCTCATTTTGACGGGCTGTCATTTAAAGAGCAACGCATCCTGTCTCAACAGTGACGTGACTGAGAAGATAGCTGTCATCAGGAAAATTGCAAACATCCCTCCACCGCTTTGGGGGACTCACCTTGTACAAACAAACAGAGCATGATCTCAAGTTTTGCCATATATGCACAAACATTTGACAGGTTGTCCTGGTTTCGGCTGGGACAGAGTTAATTTTCTTTTTAGTAGCTGGTACAGTGCTGTGTTTTGGATTTAGTGTGAGAATGGTGTTGATAACACTCTGATGTTTTAGTTGTTGCTAAGTAGCGCTTATCTTCAGCCAAGGACTTTTCAGTTTCCCATGCTCTGCCAGCAAGCAGGTGTGCAAGAAGCTGGGAGGGAGCATAGCCGGGGCAGCTGACCTGAACTAGCCAAAAGGGTATTCCATACCATGGAACGTCATGCCCAGTATATAAACAGGGGGGAGTTGGCCGGGCGGCATGGATCGTGGCTCGGGAACTAACTGGGCATCGGTCAGCGGGTGGTGAGCAATTGCATTGTGCATCACTGTTCCCCCCCCCCCCCCTTCCTTTTTTGTTATATTCCTTTTCATTACTATTATTATTATATTTCATTATTACTATTGTTAGTATTATATTTTACTTTAGTTATTAAACTGTTCTTATCTCAACCCACGAGTTTTACTTTTTTTTTCTTTCCTTTCCTCCTCCTCACCCCACTGGGAGGGGGAAGGGGGAAGCGGCTGCGTGGTGCTTAGTTGCTGACTGGGGTTAAACCATGACACAGGTAAAAGCTGTGTCAGGTCTTCTATTGATGTAAATCAGCTTCGGTAAATGGTTATAACAGATATAACTACATCTGGTTTTAATCAGTGAAGCATTTTTTCCGATACAATTCTATATACATTAGCTATACTACGTATAAGCCTGAAATTTTATGTCTGACAAAAAAAAGTCAACAAAGGAGATATCACAAATTACAGAAACATATGAGAGAGAATGACTCTCAAATAATCCGTACTCCAAAAATCATTACCTTTTGAAGCCCTGGTTTCTGCAGGTGCCATCCAGCAGTTCTCTTTTCTAACTTTGTATTACAGGAGATACCCTGTCAGATTGCACAGTGCTGTCAGACAGACTGCCAAACAGGGCTGCTCCAGAAAGATGGTCAATAAAAGGTCATAGTCAGTTCAGCGGCGAAAGAATGAGACTGCAGGCAAGGCAACGGTCACCTCTGTGTGATCTTGGGGATGGATCATTTTGGGCATCACCAGGGCAGGCTGCTGAGTGGGTGGGTTTATGCATTTTGAGGTATTCTGTGCATCCACCGAAACTTCCCGTTAAGTCCTTAAATAAAGTGGGACCTTTTTCAAGCGTCCTGTTTTTAATCTTCCTCTTCTGCTGCCACAGGCATCCACAGCGTAATGATACTGAGGCTGACACGCAGACTCCCGATTGCAACGTGTTCAAATCAGTAGGGCCGAAAGGTGTAAAATTATGGAAAGTGAGTCTTAGGAATATAACAACCTTCTAACTGGTGTTCGTACAAACCAGAGTAATCCAAAAGCAAACCAGATCAGATTTTACATTTACAAAAGGCTTTTAATCCTGAAGAACAAAGTGTGTTATATTGAAATTACACTACAAAACATACTTAAAATGAAATGTGTCTCCTCAGAGGTGAAATACGACAAGAACATAGCAGCACTCAGCAGCAGTATTGACCTGGAAGTCCCGTCTGCCACCACAAGCACCAAGAGATACCTGACGGCTTCCTAATGTAAGGATCAAAGTTTTAGAGTTTTTAGGATCAAAGTTTAGCTTATGGGCATTGCTGTATCTCACAGCATGAGAAGAACATCATCTACTGAAGCACAAACAGCACGTCCTAGAGCACTCCGGGCTTTTGAGGAGAGCACCCTGTAATCAACCCAACAACACCAGAGAGTCATGGCTACAAGCGAGGCTTCTTCTGTGAATGGGATGCAGCCCCAAGTCCTGTCCTGTTATCACCTTCCCCCCTGCTGATGCCACCATTCGTGGCAGGTGAGCAAAACAGAGGAGCGTGGTCCTTCTACTGGGACAGAGGAGGAAGACACAGAGGCAGACTATAGCTGGAAGCAACGGTAGCATCGAGGTAAGAGGTACCTCTGCAGCTGGGGAACAGGATGACTTCCAAGGAGCCCCAGACCTGGAGGCAGAGAGCATTAGGAGCTATGAAAAGTCTGGAAACTCCTATTCCAAACTTGCTAGCCCAGCCTAGCCTCACTGAGACTGCAAGAGTAAACAAACTCACAGCAAAAGCCGGTACAGCGTCAGGAGCCGCTATATGTACAGCTGAGGGTTAAACTACTAAATGAAATGCCTTCTCTCATGGTTCAGATCACTGCTTCTTCGCAGATTCAGGATTGCCAAGTAATAAAGCTGCTTACTCCTGTTGCACCTTCTGTGTTCTCCCATTCCCTACCAGCCATGAGATCAGCCAGGAGCGTGACTGCCTTTCTGCATCACACAGCAGGACCTCCAGTACCACTCTTCGGAGCGCTGAACCAGACCGGCAGGCAGTAGGCCAACTGCAGCCCCAGCCACTCCGTGACACTCGACTTTCTGCACTCAATCCACCAGTTGCATGGACAACACTTTCCATGGGAGACTCATTAGCTGGCTTCTTGCGTGCACACAGCGCCAATGATTTGCAAGCCTAATATCCACAGCTTCAACTACTTGGTGAAGTAACTGCATATAACCCCAAAGTTATATAGGAGTCAAAAAAGAGAAGAGGAGGGAAGAAAAAGCGGGGAGACGATCTGTTTTCATGAAAAGGCAAAACTAGATACCACTTCAAAGCAGCTTGACACCTCCCAAGGGACCCCCCCCGCCCCGCCGGCAGAGCCCGCGGCTGAGCAGAGGGCGGCAGCGCCAGTGCCAACAGGACAAGGGGCCAAACGCTACCGAGAGGCGACGAACCGCCCGGCTGCAGCCACCGCTCCCGCAGCAGCCGTGCGCCGGCAGCGCACCGCGGGGCCGGGCCGGGGCGCAGCCCCGCCAGGCGGGGACCCCCGGGCTGGCCGCGGGGAGAGGGCGAGGGACGGCGGGGGCGGCACAGCCTCCCCCCACCCCGCGGCCCCGGGGCGGCGGCGTGCTCACCCCCGCTCCGCGCGTACCGGGGCGGGGGGTCCGCGACGGGCCCCCGGCCAGCCCCTGGCCCGGGGAGAAGGCTGCAGCCGGCGGGGGACCGGGGCGGGAGCCGAAAACGGGTGGTGGGAGATGAGGACGCGGGTGTCCGCCTTGGGTTGCCAGAGCCGTGCACGCGTTTCCCGCAAGGAGATCCAACAGGCGCTCACGGGGACTTGAAAACTGAAAAAAAAAAAACCTTTAAAAAAGCCTTCGCCTGGCTTCCCTACAAGGGTGAAAGTCCGACCGTGGCAGTGTCGGGTGATGCCTCTCTGGCATCTCAGAAAGCCCTCTGAGGATGAGGCGGCGGTACACGCGCGGATGCCACGGCCGCCCAGCCCCGCAGCCGCCCCGCGTCCCCCCGCCGCTGCCCCGGCTTGCCCCGGCCCGCGGGGAACGCAATGCCGGGCAGCCAGCGAGAAAATAAACAACTTTCCTGGTGTAAAAAGTTGCCTCGCAGGTGCCTGCAGCTGGCGGTTAACACAGACAGTAAGAGGATCAACTCCATCTCCGCCAGCGGAGCAAAAGACGAGGAAAAAAAAAAATAAAAGCCCCCGCATTTGCTATTCAGAGTTTAGTTAATTTGGATGATAACGGTTAGTGTTTAATCCCATTGTACGAGAATGAATATACCGAAACCTACAAGGCTCCTGGAAGAATAATACGGCCAACAGCACCGCACGCAGGGGCGCCCGGGCGGGCAGCCGGCCCGGCCCGCCCGCCGGCCGGGGGAGACGCGCCCTGGGGCCGCCGCCGCCGCCGCCGCCTCCTCCCGCGGAGCCGCTCCGCGCTCCCGGCCAGCCCGGGGCGGCTGCGGGCCAGCCCGGGGCGGCGGGGTAAGGGCCGGCACCGCGCCTTTCCCCCGGCCGCCTCGGGGGAGATGAACGGGCGAGAGCGGCCGTGCCCTCCGCCGTGCACGCCCAGGGAAGGTGAGGTGGGGATGGGCTTCCCCGTTTAAATCGCAACGGGAAGCGGGTGGAGAAACGCGGGACACGGGAGGAGACGTGGAGGTTCCTAAGAAAACATCTCCCCGAGCTGAGGCCGCTGGAATAAACGCCGTTTCCACAGCACTGCCCGGGGCTCGGCGGCGTCGCCCAGGCGGGCAGGATCAGGCACCGGCCGGCCCCACCGTCTCCCCGGCCGCCCTCCGGTTTTCCCTCCCCCACCCCCGGGGGTGGCTGCGCCACGCGGCAGCGCCGGGGCCGGGGGCGGCGGCGGGCCCGGGGAGGGGGGGGGGGAAGCGGGCGGGCGGCCCCGCGGCCCGGTGCCGGCCCCGGAGGCGCACCGCCGGCCGTGGAGAGGGTCCGGGGGGGCCCTCGCCCGCCGTCGCGCTGTCGGCGGGGCGGGGGGGGGGGGCGCGGCGGGGGCGGGCGGCCCCCCGTCGCGGCGGGGCGGCCCCGGCGGGGGCGGTGCGGGGCGGTGCGGGGCGGGCCGGGGGCTCGGTGCGCTCGCCAGGCGAGGAGCGCGGCTGCCCGGGCGGAGGGCCGCGGAGAGGAAAGCTAACAATGCTGTGAAAATATGTTTGCAGAAAATAGACAATTGTTGGATTAAACGTATTCAAGTATGAAATAATGCCTTTTTGTGTAAAAAACCTCAGCAATGTGAGCGTACAAAAGTTCCCCTGTGGCAGTTACTTGCTCCCTTTGTGAGCTTTGCGCTCCGGCGTCTCCACTTGGCGCGTTTAACTCGGAGCCCCCCTTTAAACGCGATTGTTTCTTTCTTTTTAATGACATTTACCGGATCAAAACATGCTGTTAATTCGATCAGAAAGCTTTACCCTCCTTAACAATGCCACAATAATTTCTCCTGAAGTTTGTTAAATTGACCAAAATTAGGCAAATGAATAGGGGGTCTGTCGGCGATCCCGCTCGCAGGTGACACCGAATAATGCACTCTCGGACCAGCTGCGATCCCCTCTTTATTTGCCCCTCTTTTCTTTGACCCGCATTATTAAAATTTAGGCCCAATGAAACTATTCATACTTTTCAATGGGACATTTTCCTATAGGATAATAGGCTACAAATTGAGCCTCTCCAAAGGAGAGGGGGGGAGCAGGGGGGGTAAAACAACAACGCACAGACGCGCACACCACACAAAAAAGGAGCGTCGTGTGCCAAAGGCTGGCGAGAGCCTCCCCGGGCCGGCGGAAAAAAAAAAAAAAGGGGGGGGGGAGATATCGTGTGCCAGCCCCCCGGTCCCACACCTGCCGGGGTGTCCCCGGCGCATAAAGCGGTGTAAACAAAAAAAGCCTCGCTGCCATCTCTTATAAAGATGGACGTGTCACCAAGTCGTGTGAGAAAAGCCTGAGAACAAACGGGGCCACTCCGTCTCCAAGGGTTCTCCCTTGAACTGGGCGGAACAGCCTATTAAGGGCTTACTTAATTACTTTAATGACTCTGGACAGGCTTTAAAATGCAGTCAGCGCCGGGGCTAAGGGGAGGGGTGGGGGGTGCCGGGGATTTGCAGGCAGGCGGCGGGGATGGGGCCGGGGATGCGGCGAGCGGGGCGCAGGGCGCGGTACCGCGCCCTGCGCCCCGCTCGCCGCATCCCCGGCCCCATCCCCGCCGCTATTGTGGGACCGTCACGTGTGTCCCCGAGGTCCACGTGGGGCGACACAGCTGGGCCGCCCCCGGCTGCGTGGACGGGGCGGGGGGTGGGGAAGGAAGAAGAGAGAAGGAAAAAAAAAAAAACCCAAGCCCCTCATCCTTCTCTCTCCCCCTTCCACCCTGATCTTTAATGCATACATTCCCCCGGCGCCGCTCGCCCCTAATCCTATGGGATCAGCGGGCCCGTGGAGGCCCCCCGGGGTCCCCCCCAAGAAGTGATGGCTTTATAAGGGGCCCGGAGAGAGCGGGGATGCAGTGCCCACCATGGCCTCCAAGCTCAAGGAGCGGAGGGTGAGTCGCCGCCCGCCTTGCGCGCACGGCTCTGCGGGGCCGCTGGGCGGACCCGGCACCGGCCCCCTCACCGACTTTCCCTTCCAAAAGCCCCCCCCCAAAAAACACCAAACTTCCCCCTTCCCCCCCAAAAAAACAACCCAAGCCTGCCTTGCTGGGGCCGCCCGCGCAGACGGGGAGCCCCCGGGGCGGCGCGGAGAGGACCCGCCGCCGGAGCATCCTTCCCGGGGCCGCGTCGCGCCCGGCGCCGCTGTTCGGAGCGGGGTCGGGACCGGCAGCCCTGGAGGGGTCGGGGCCGGGGGCGGCTGCCCCGGCGAGGCCGGATCCGGCTGCTTTCCCCCCACTAACGCGCCCCGTCTGTTTTGCAGAGGACGCCGGTTTCCCACAAAGTGATTGAGAAGCGGAGGAGGGACCGCATCAACCGCTGCCTCACCGAGCTGGGGAAGACGGTGCCCATGGCTCTGGCCAAGCAGGTAAGGCGGGGGGGGGGAGAGCAGCCCCTGAGCCCTTCTCCCCGGTGCGGAGCGATTCTCCCCACCCCCCACCCCGCCCCGATGCGGGGGGGTTTGGAGGGGCGGCCCGGCGGAGCGCAGCGCAGCCGCAGGGGAGAGGTGATGCCGCTCTCCCGCGCCCGTTGCAGAGCTCGGGGAAGCTGGAGAAAGCGGAGATCCTGGAGATGACGGTGCAGTACCTGCGGGCCCTGCACTCGGCGGACTTCCCCCGCGGCCGGGAGAAGGGTAGGTGGGCGGGCGCGGCCCCCCGCCGGGACACCCGCGGCGTGGGGGCGGCCCCTGCCCCCCCCCCCCCCTCCAAGGCCGGACCCTGAGGAACTCGGCTCCGCTGCCCCTTGCTTTCCAGCAGAGCTGCTCTCCGAGTTCGCCAACTACTTCCACTACGGCTACCACGAGTGCATGAAGAACCTGGTCCACTACTTGACGACGGTGGAGAGGATGGAGACCAAAGACACCAAATACGCCCGCATCCTGGCCTTCCTCCAGTCCAAAGCGCGCTTCGTCACCGAGCCCCTCTTCACCTCCCTGGGTTCCCTCCCGGAGCCGGACTTTTCCTACCAGCTGCACCCCGGGCCCGAGTGCCCCGGACACGGCCACAGCCCCGGCGATGCCGTGCTCCAGCCGCCCTCGGGGGGGCCCTTCCCCTGGCACGGCGCCGCCCGCAGCCCCTCCCTGCCCTATCACCTCCCCAACGCCGCCGTGCCCCTCGGCAGCCCCGGCCAGCAGCGCAGCACCTTCCTCTCCTCCGTGCAGGGGCTGGACCGCCACTACCTCAACCTCCTCGGCCATTCCCACCCCAACGCCTTCGGGCTGCCCCCGGGCCAGCACCCCTCCATGCTATAGAGACTCGCCCCCGCCTGAAAAATCCTATTTATGACCGCGGACGCTGCGAGCGACGCCCGGGCGCACGGGGGAGGGGGCTGCCGGGGGCAGGGAGATGCGCGGGGGTCGCGGAGAGCGCGGAGCCCCCGGCCGCCCGCCCCGGGGGCCCGGCTCTGCGCCCGCCCGCCCGCCCTCTCCGGGGGCCTGGATCTGCCCCCACCCGCTCTTCTTCGCACCTCCGGGTGCGGTGCCTGTACAAGCGATGCCTTGGAATAAATGTTTATACCCGCCGCCCCTTCTTGTTTCCGGGAGGGAGCTTCCTCGGGTGGCGGTGGGGGGTCTACCCCCCCACACCCACCCACGGGAAAAAAAAACACGAGAGAAACGTGGTCCGCGAGGCCCGGGGAGGCAGCTGCACGCACCGGCCGTGGGTTAGCACTGCGGGCACGCAGGGCACGGCGCGGCGGGTCGGGTCTCGGTGCCGCCCGGCCTCTGCCCCGAGGCCGTCCCGGGGGGCTGGGAGAGCCACCGGGGCGCCGGAGGGATGAAGTCCCGGGGATGCCCCCCCCCCCCGCAACCCCGTGGGTGCTGCCCTCCCACGCGCCCGTGGGGGGATGCTCCCAGGGGCACGCGTGCGAAAGGCGCCGGGACCTCCCGTGTATTTCGCCAGCGAATTTCTCGACGGCGCAGCTTGTTCGGAGGAGGGGGGGAACAACGGGGGAGGCGCAGGACGGGGCGGGGAGGGGAGGCGGCCGCTGCGGAGGGGCGCAGCGCCGAGAACAGACCGAATCAAAGCTCTTGCGAGCGAGTCCTTCAAGACCCGCTGCCGGCGCGGGGCCGCGGCACGGCTCCCTCCTGCCGTGCCTAGCAGGGCAATTTCGGTCCCACCTGAACCCAGCGTCCCCGGGGGTCCTCGCACCCTCTGGCAGGAGGGCAGGGGGACCCCGGCCACCCCCCCCCCCCGCAGGCAGACCGGGTATGCCCGGCGGGGCCGGAGCCGCCGAGGGGTAAATTAACTTATTCCAGTTGGGTGGGGAGGCTTTGAGGGGATTTGACCCGGGTTGTTTGCCCAGGTCACGGAACGGGCTGACCCGCAATTTGTAAACCAACCCGACCCTTTATTCGGAGACAGACAAAAAGATCTTCATGACAATGAGTAAAAAGTAGAATGTGTATCTTCCATTTAACCTGTAAATACAGGAAAAGCTGCTATTTCAGATTAGCGGGGAAAAGGTCACACGGCGGGATAACGTAATGAGTCAGCCAGAGAGGGGAGGAAAAAAACCCTCATTTCCTCGGGACACCTTTAGGATGGTAAATCCAGCGGGAACCTCTCTCTTGCTCAGTGTACACAGAGCAATATGGGATCAGCCAAACGCGTTCAGCAGCAGCAGAATGGCTGGTGCCTGTTATGAAAACACCCGTCCTACACTCATTTTCACCAGCGCTGGGTGCAGAGTATGGAGAAAATGCTACAGGATTTTTATTCTGTGAGCATTAAGCTCTTGTGAACGCCCTTTGGCACTGAAGCATTAAAGATACAGCGTTTTCCTGGAAATATAAATTATTAATATATTCAGCATTTTGGTCCCTGTTAACCAAATTAAAGAAAACTTCCCTTTGCTAAGTAGATTTTCTCTCTGGGATTAGCAGAGGGCCACCACGGTCAAAACTGGGGTCATTTACATATAATTTTGCAAACTCGCACTGGTCCATGACAGTCTTTGTATCTCCAATGTTGCTATTCTGGATTTTTTTTTTTTCTCTCTCTTTTTCCTTTTCGTTCTCATTTAGCTGTGGAGGATAAACCCCTCTTTGGCTTTACAATGACTTTAGGATAAAAATCTCCCCCCTCTGCCCGTGCAGGGCTCTGAGCTCCCCCGCCCCCCACCCCCCAGGCCCCGCAGACCCCCGGCTTTTGCCCCCCAAATTATTTTGGCATACGCTAAAGCCAGCGGTACCAGGGACGGGAGCCGAGCTGCCTTCCCAGGTCGGATCCACCCCGGGCGCCGAGCTCCGCGCCCGCGCAGGGGGTCCCCCCCTGCGCGGGCGCGGAGCTCGGCGCCCGGGGCTGGATCCTCACGGGCAGCGGGGCGCGGAGGTCCCCCGGGACGGGCATCCCCTGTGTTTTGACAGAGGTCCGGCTCATTTGTTTTTATTTTACATTTCTGTGCCTGGAGGGCAGAGATTTTTAGCTTGTTTGTTTGTTTGTTTTTGTTTTTCTGGACTTATTTTAGCTCTGCTGTGAGCATCACCCGCCAGCTCTGGTGGGAGCAGGTAGGAGATGGACGTCAGCTCTGGTGGGAGCAGGTAGGAGATGGATGTCACCTGTGCTGTCACCGTCTGGGCTGGTGGTGCTCATCTTCCGACATGGCAGTGCCATTTACTGGTGTCTGGCAGCAGCTAGCACGGGAATGCATAGAGGCGTTTTGTTCCTGAAAATAAACTATTTTAACTCCCAAAGCCCCCAAAATACTAGCCTCTCTGTTCCACACCTGCTTGGCTAAAAATCCTAATGATGAATGACTTGCTGTATCATTTCCCATTCCTTCAGCTAGCACCTTTCTCCTTCTTAGACCTTCCAATCTCTTTTGCCTCATTTTGCCTTGCCTTCCTTCCCCATGCCTTTCACATCCTCTTTGCCACCTCTTCTCCCTGTTATCTGAACTCCTTTCTTTTCCTCACACTTTCCAAGTCCTGCATATACTGCAATTCTTCTCACCCCAGAAAATAGTTGTACAGCATAGTCACATCTCAGTAATTTATGTTGAAGGAAAAGAATAATTTTGGGATCAAAGGACAGCAAAATAGGAGTGTACAGTTCTATATCCGATACTGACTCTCACTTGTCATTTACTCAGACAGTAGAAGAGTTTATGTCGATCTCTGTAATATCACGTTATTGAAAACATCTTCAACTCCCTAATTTATCATAAGGATTTATTTGCACTATCATGGAAGTAAAACATCATTACTGAGATCAAAGAGAGATAAGTAGCCTGTGCACAAACTCTCCACCTGAAAAATTTACTTTTTAACAGGCAACAGGCAAAGCCTGGAAGGAAGTGTTACTGTGCCACTCTTACTATTTAAATAAGTAAAAAAATGTTTATGAACTTTGAGCATATATAACACAGATCAGAACTCTTCTTTCTTCCCACGGTTTTGCACCAGTCTGAAGGCATCACTCAAAGATCTCGGGGCTTTGGCGGCAGTGCCACACTGTGGAGCTTCCAGCCTTGGAAACAGAGCCTGAATTCATGCCAACACAGTCATTTTGGGGGCAACTTATCAATCAGGTCACCAGCTAATGAGAAAAGAGTATTTTTATTTTATTTTGGGTCAGTGACCCTGCTCACAGCATTGGACCACAAACAGTTGCACCAGCACATCTATAGGGGCTGAGCCATGGGTTGGGAACAAGCAGCTGAGGGAAGGAGGAGGAACAGCACTGCTGAAGGCTCTTAATCTCAGATCCTTTCCAGTAGTGATGCACGTGATAGCTGGCTTCCTAGTGGTATGGATATGATCCCTTTCCCATGGTACCAAAGATCCTGCCAGTTTGTAAGTCTTGCTGTCCCACTGCTCTGTGGGATGCTGCTGCTGCTTCTCAGGCTCAAAGGTACCCCAGGGTAGCCTGCACGATTTGACCAGGGTCACCAGAAGTGCTTAGAAGAGCAGAGGGTCTCAGGTGCCAGGGTACAATGACCACCCTATCCAGATCAGCTTCTTGCCCTGCTACCACGTTCTCAGAGAGAGTTAAATAGTGCCTAGAAGCCCAGATGGGTGTTTTCCCTTCATAAAGTGACTCAGGCATAAGGAGAAGGAGACCTTCTGTTTGCCTGTGGCTCTTGGGAACAGTCTGTGTAGTAGACACACGCTGCTGAAGCAGCTGCACGCTTGTCTAGCAACCCCTTCGCAAAGGCAGTCTTTTGGAAAGAAAGCCTCCAGCTGACAGTTTCATATTTGCTGAGATGCAGGATCTGACCTCACAGATTTGCCTCCTGCCTTGGATGAGTCCATCCCCTCTCACATCATCATGTTTATTTCTAGCAAACTTGCCCGCAGATTGCGTAAAGGCTGTTTTAGGAAAAGAACACTGGATTCTCTTGAAGAGAACACGTAATTACGGCAAGATGTATAAGAAAGGCATTTTAATACGTATATAAGGTTAAAGCGCTGATACCTACCCACATACCATACTGCATAGAGTGGCATGTTAAAACAAACAAAACTCCTTTAAAAAGGTGAGAGAGAGCAACACCGAGAACAATTGGATGAAATATCAAATGTGAGGAAAGAGAAGTAGTTTGGAAGATTCAAACTCAGAATATTAAATCCAGTTCAACTTAGGAAACAGATTGTTTAACATTCATCTTCAAGCTACAGCAATTGAAATGTGCATTATATTTCATCAGCAGTAGTACAGTTAATTAGGCTGGGAAAAAATGCTTTTGCCAGCAATAAATCTAAACTTTTGCACATATGCTCTGAAAAGTTTAAAGGCAATTTAATTTTTAATTACTGTAAGAATACAACACCTCAAAGTGCACTCCCAGTCTACGTAATGATTGTGTAATTAAAAAAATTAGGCTCTTTGAACAAGGGAGTCCTGCAAGGCAACAGGGAATTCATGACGGGGTCTATGACTCAGTTGTTATGCTTCTGGTGAACATTATGAAGGTAGTTTTACCCCTGCTGAGGGCTTAACCCAGAGCATCTAGAAGGATCTACACCAGCTCACTTTGTGGTCCTTTATTTAGAGACTATCTCAGTCTCCTGCTAGCTTTGTGGAAACCAGGCAGCTCCTGAGCTCTGAGCTCATCTCTGTCTCTTGTGAATTCCAGCATCAAAATTACGCTTTCAGTCCCATGAAGGGTGCAGGCATTTAGAGTAGGGTGCAGTCCAATGGAAACCCTAAGATCAGGACTACAGCAGAAAGTGCCTTCACTCTGATTCAATAGCCTGTGCCTCCATCTCCCAGCCCTTACTTCCTAGCCTGAGGCTTAGACATTCTTCTAGGAAGTCGGAGTCTCAAGGTTGAAGTCTTTGAGGCTAAAAACCGGGTGTCCCTCTTTGGGAGCGCCTGCTTATAACCACTCTGCCCCTACAAAGCCACTTCTGTTGTCTTTGGAGGAAACACTGTGCCCTGGTTAGTCCTTTGAAAGGAGAGATTAGATGGTAGTCCATCCGGAGAGAGTTTGATCTCAGGATATCAAGTTGAAGGAGACATCCAATTCAGAGTTGCAAGCACGAAGCTGTGACAGGGTTTCACTGCTTTCTCCACGCCAGGGAGGAGTGGGCACTATGGCTTTTGCACCTCCATTCTCCTCCTCTGGAGGTATATGTGCCCTGTGTACCATGTGCTTTGTGTACCATCGGTATACTACTATGTACTACATACATAGGAAGCCTATACAGGTCCTCTTCCATAGTACAGCTGGATTCAGTTTAGTTTTTCTCAGTATTTCCTAGTCTAGCTTGGTAGTTCTTTGCTTAAGTGTGGCTTTGTTAGATCCTTGTAACTTCCCATGCATGCTACATTAGTGCCATTCCAGGGGATGAATTCACAGAGATTAGCCTTTAAAGGTCAGTCTTTTATGACTAAGATATAGGATTGGTCTTTTTTTCTTTTTTTCCCAAAACTAAAATGTCCTTTAATTTATCCTAGGGCAACCTTATGGTTTGATACAGACAGGTATTTGATACACTTGTACAACCTTACTCACTACAACAGGTGATGCCACTATAGCTGTGAGTAAAAGTTAGGGTTCAGAGTTTTTCTGCCCAAGGTGGTAGGACGGAAATAATTTACTCTTACTATCAAATTGACTGCTGGGTTTTCAGGACTGGGATCTGTAGAAGGAACAATAACAACAAAACCTATAGAACAAACCCCACATAACTTCAGTTTCAAAATGAGAAAAGTGTAACAGGGATCAAGGATATCCACCAAGCACAGATTACAAAATTTCAAGAACCTTAGGAAACCCTGAGACATTATGTGTAACACAACTATATATTGGAATGTGTTAAGGGAATCAATATAACCTGAGTCCTGCATATTCCACTATAAAACCTCTTTTTATCATAAGATGTAATAATAATTTTTCTATGCCACAAACTTTTTTCATACAGTACCTTCTCTCCTAAAGAAATGAGAAAAAACATGTCTTGGAGTTTTATTACTGAAAATACTGTCAATTCTCTCCGATGTCTGAAGAAGGAAAGAAAGTAATTGGAAAAACAGCAAGAGCAAGAGTACATCCTTTGCTGCATAATGCCAAAACCTGTTAGACAGCAAAGATCTATGAAAACCAGTAAAATGATGATTAAAGGTACCACTGTTTACAGCAGGTTACAAATCACCATCTGCAGGAAAGCCAGTATGTTAAAGCAAGCAAGAGACTCCTACTTGCTTGTTACCTATGTGCGTATATTGTGGACCAAATCCTTAGCTAGTGCAGGTGGGTAAAGCTTCCTGGAGATCCCTGAAGCTATAGTTGCTTCCATGAGGAGGAGACGCGATGGAATTGCATCAGCAGAGAGCTTACCAAACAGGTATATTTCAGTGGCTCCTCATGCTCATTTTATTAATTCAGCTATGCAGCCACAGGTTTATAAAGATGTATGGAAATTAAATAACCTAACCTGGTCCTAGACACACAATTACTCTGATCATGAAAGTGAAGTCATGTACAGAACAGCTACAGAACAGGTCCTACTGCCTCTGGTACTCAGTGCGTAAATTATTCTTCCAAGAAAAAAAACACAACTAGGCACAACAATCTATACTTAAATGAAGGGCCAACCTCCATCTGTGTGCATACGCAGGTGCTAATCCAACTCTATGAGGTCAAAGGATCTCCTTTCCATGGTGAGGAGGTTCCAAGCAGCAAAATGGCATACTGTTCTTCACTGAATATTTCATCTTCTCAAAAGCTATTTGCAACTCTCCATGCTGCACCTTTGTCTCTCCTTTTCATAAAATTGATCTTCTTAGTAGCATTAATTTTCTCAGTCTGTTGTATGTTACATGCAGTTAGCAACTGTGGTATATTCAGCTTTGCTTTATGCTCTCAGAAGGAGCTTCTACCACCCCTTCACAAAACAACTTACAGTATTGAATACGGCAAGCAACAAGTAGGTAAAAGACATGCATTCCTACAAGAAGTATATGACATAGCTAGAAGGACAGGCAACTGGGAGAACATAAATGCTGTTCTTTTAGTCATGGGAATATTCTATGTTAATTTATAGCAGGTTTGCAAAGGGGGGTGTTTTTGCTGTATTTGGCTAGCTTTTTTATGAGCTTCTTCCAAAAAGGATTTGTAATTGTCCTGGTTTCAGCTGGAATAAAGTTAATTTTCTTCCTAGTAACTGGTACAGTGCTGTGTTTTGGATTTAGGATGAGAATAATGTTGATAACACAGTGATGTTTTAGTTGTTGCTAAGCAGTGTTTATACTAAAAGTCAAGGACTTCTCAACTTCTCATACTGCCCTGCCAGTGGAGGCTGGGAGTGCACAAGAAGCTGGGAGGGGACACAGCCAGGACAGCTGACCCCAACTGGCCAAAGGGGTATTCCATACCATATGACATCATGCCCAGTGTATAAACTGGGGGAGTTGGCCAGGAGACACTGTGGCTCAGGGATTGGCTGGCACCGGTCAGCAGGTGGTGAGCAATTGTATTGTGCATCACTTGTTTTGTATATTCTGTTATTATTATTATTATTATTATTTTCCCTTCCTTTTCTGTCCTATTAAACTGTCTTTATCTCAACCCACGAGTTTTACCTTTTTTTTCGATTCTCTCCCCATCCCACTGGAGGAGGGGGGAGCTGTGAGCGAGCAGCTGTGTGGTGCTTAGTTGCTGGCTAGGGTTAAACCACGACAGTAATCAATTTGCCTTTTCAGATTAGGATCAAATTTAGAGAGAGAATGATAAACTTCATCCTCTTCTAGCAGGAAGTTACGGGGATTTTGGGACTGGAGTTCTGCAACAGAGAGGTAACCCCTGCTGCCAACATCCAGCTTCCTAAAGGCCTTTCAAAGAGTCTTCCAAGCACTGTAACTGCAAACAGAAAAAAATCAAGGTGGTAAGTTATTTCAGGAAAATGACAACCATTTGGTAGGGCACAAAACCCCTTTGAGCATCTCATCACAGCTGGCCAGGGCATAAGAACATGGTGTGCTTTAGAGCCTGTAGGTCCACAAACGCACAGGCAGGATGCTGGCAAGTTTCATTCCTTACCAGACTAAAATACAAGGATGGGATGGGACCAATGGGATTTTTTCATTCATGTACTTGGAAAAATTATTTTGTCATAAAGCAACGTCATACCATAAAGGAAAAATCTTTTCCGTGGTCTGGTAACAGAAGGACATACTGAAATTTATGAGCACCTGACTTAAAACTGTTAGATGTCTCAAAGGTAGAGGTCTAAGAATGAATTAATCATTGTAAGCAATCTTTCTAGTCAAGAGGGACAAACAGGCATCTCCAGAGGACAATTTATCAGACTGATTTTAGTCTCTCCCTTAAAAATGAGCCGATTTTCCTAGGAATATGTATCTTTCTCCTTTCGAATGAGGAGAGAACACAGGATCAATAAGTCAGATTCAGATACACAAGCAGGGGAAAAATCAGGGCAGCTGAATCCCACCCTCATTGCTGCCTGGCAAGTAGCCTAATTTATGTGCCCAGATATTTCAGAGAGGCTATACATCTCCATGCTAAAATATCACATTTAATTAAAAGAAGTTCAGCCTCCAGTGACTCAGCCAAACAAAAACTTCTTCCACCTCATCTGCAAGACCTGTTGCTCATTTAAAAAAAAAGATCCGTTTTTTGTGTGCCTGTTATGCAGACTGAAGGTGTAGCAAGTCCAGCCAC
This sequence comes from Gymnogyps californianus, assembly GCF_018139145.2. Taxonomy (NCBI): domain Eukaryota; kingdom Metazoa; phylum Chordata; class Aves; order Accipitriformes; family Cathartidae; genus Gymnogyps; species Gymnogyps californianus. The sequence continues at coordinate 36,673,062 of NC_059474.1, read as the reverse complement.
TGAACTGAAACAGCTGATGAGTGTTTAAGGGTCCCAGTGGCTGGTTATCCCAGCTGGTTTTAATGTACTAGTTGCATGTACTGCTAGAACAGGTGGAATGAATTTTGGGTGGGGAAGAATGGGTTTTTACTATTTCCCCCCCAGCAAGCAGTGTTTCAGACAAAACCGTTAGCCATCCACTGAAAGCCAGTGTCCTTTCTCCGTAGTCTGGTTGTCAAAACGTCAAGCTCAGAAGCTTGAGCCCCTCCACGGCACTGGTTTAGCTCTGAGATGCCTGCATAATAGCAGCCACGCTATTCCCCTGCCACCTTTGCCAGCATGAAGCAAAGGGCTTCAGGAACTCCATGTATAAAACGCCTACATATAAAATCAGAAAATCCATATTCTTAAGTACATGCATACTAGGGGAGAATTTTGCCATTGATTTCATTGGAAATCAATTCTCCTCTCCTCTCTTCTCCTCTCCTCTTCATTACAGTCACTGAAATTTTACCAGCTCTGGCTGCTAATATGAGTGAACAGAATAATGCTGCATTCTCATGAATGTACTTAGGAATTGGTATTTCATCACAAATAGATACATTATAGGACAGACAACATTTAATCCCTTTTTTAGAAAAATAATTTATTTTTTTAGGATTCATCATCAGCCAGTTTTGCTACTGAAGCTTGTGCTTCATGCATTTTGAAAAGAAAGCTTATCCTTAGCCAGGTACTATTTTGGCACTGAACCCCCTACTCATCCAGTTTCATTACATTTTTGGAACAGTGCACCATGTTAGAACACAGTTTCACGACCACCATTTTTTTCGCACTGAAGTAAACTATATTTGCCCACATCCTGAGCACCAGGATGTCAGAATCACAGCTGAGCTTTTTCATCACCTTATCAGCTCCTTTTCGGGGTGGACAATGCTTGGCATTGGGAAAACATGCAGAGCTGGAGGAGTAGCCAAATGTCTCACAAACTCCTGAAAACCCAATGTGTCATCCTTATTTATAATTAAAGTTTCTCAAGCTTGCAGAGTTCACGTGCTATTTCAGACTGGATGTCGAACCTTCCCTCAATACACCAAAAGACAAAATGTAATGGCACTAAAATGAGCAACAAAAATAGGTAATGACTATTTTGAAGAAAAATAGGAAGTTATTTTAATTATTAGCCAAATAACCATGTACTTAACCAGCAAAGCCCCAGCAAAGTCATTGATGTCTTCAGAAATTTTTCCAAGGATCATAGTTTCATGCCAACAGACATCAGTGCTAAAATGATGCTTGCTCAGATATAAGATCCTCTGAATGAGGGACAATGAGTGGATCTCCAGGGACATCACCACCCACCATGGTTCTACCTTATTTTTACCATGATTTCCAAGGTCGTATGTCTTACTACTTCAACAGATGATACATGATCTCCTGAGTGACAGACTGGGAGTTAATTTAATCTAAATCTTCAAACTTTTTCTCTATTGCTGGGTAGCGTTTATTCAGTAAGCTTTTAATACTCCTGCATAGCTTGAGGCAGGGAAGGAAACTGATGCAAAAAGTTATAAACAAGACTCTGCCTGTTATCATGCTGCTACAATTTCTCCTTGTGATTTGCCTCCTGATGCCTTCAGCTGCCTCTACAGATTTGAGATATTACAATATCACAATTTCTATGTGGTCCCAATGATGTGCTCCAGGATCCACTGTAGTCCTGAAATTTTCCGGGAGATGAGATTACCCACGTTACAAAGAGTGGAATGAATTTTGACAGCTACTCAGTCAGCAGATTAGAAACAAGGAGCAGGACCCTACTGACAGAGGACCACAAGTCAAGATTAAACTCCACATTACTGCCAGGTTACAGTTCAAAATTCCCCTCTCATTTCTCATTTCTTCATGTTTTTGCTATTCTTCAGACCATAATGTAACTATTACTTTGTAATATGGAGTAGATCACATATAGTTTCTGCATTATTTTACACTATATCCAACTAATCACTGCTCAGAACTTATGCCAGCGGAAAGAGTAATGCAGTTCGCAGTGCTGACCCTGCAAGGATTTGCACATAAGCTCAGCCTTATGCACTTGGCTTGCTTTACTTTACTGAGGGCTGTTTCACTCAGATTTCAGAGGAACCAGATTTCAGAGGAAAACCAGATTGAAGTAAAATGTTGGTATCATGGGGATTTTGGAGGAACTGGCAAGTCAGGAAAAAAAAAATAGTGGTCATAATGGTGCATTCTTCCAACGTAACAAGGACAATATCGCTGAAAAAGGCCAGGACCAATATTAGTGGCCACAAAACTGTCACCTGCATGCTTGGAAATAGGACCTCAGCTGCAGCCCTGAGCTTTCCTACCAAATTTTAACCCAGAGGGATCATAGTCAGTTCTACCCCAGTGGAAGACAAGCTGCTCTTCAGGACAAAGAGAAATAGTATTGCAGGAGCAAGACACCTATTTTTCTATACCTGCCCAGCATATCTTCCACCTATGCTTTTTGGACCTGCTTATTTTCCTCGTGTTTCTGTGCATCTTTCTCCTCTTTAGGCTCAGATCCCAGCCTGAACTGAGGTCTCTCACCAAAGAGTCTAGGCAGCCCTTTTCTGAAAGAGAAAACATAATCGGTTTGCTCCTACCTCTCTTTTCAATCACATGATGTCTCTCCTTAACAAATATACCAGAGTCTAGGTAAGCGAGAAACATTCCTTACTGTAATACCTGCCAGTACAATTTCAGGCTGTTTTTCTTCTTAAAAGGTAACCACAGGTATGGCATTATTGGGCAGCACTGTTTAAGTATGGCAGATCAGATGCTGTCCTGACCTATAACCTCTGCTAGCCCAAGGGAATGCAGGAGCTGGCAACTTTGCACGTTCCCTCCGAAGGGCAAGATGCCCAGATATAATGTGTATGAAGACGCATCTTTAGGGAGGCTCTCTAGCCCACCTGGCATGGCTCAGGAAGGCAACTCAGCCTGTTTGAGAAGAGTATTTACCTTGCTGCCTGAAAAAGAATAAGCAGGCCAGGGCATAATGCAGCCCAGCCAGGGCAGGCTCTCGGGGCTGTACTGCCTCAGTCTTGCAAACCCCTCCGATGGTAATAAGGGTTGGTGACCGAGACAGTAACTTCGATTTCACATTTTAATCGCAAAGTGCAAAACGTGAAGCCTGTTGACAGCTGGCAGCCTTGCCTGCCTTTCCACCCACACCCCGCGGGAGCGTGGCTTCAAAGTGCTGCAGCGCGCTGAAGTGTCTTCTGTTCACCACGAAGCGGGGCGTAAAGCAGCTTTTAAAAAGATGAAGCATCTCCAGGTGGTTAAGGGCACGGAGCTATGGCAAATGTCTGTGGTGGGCATAACCGCAGGCCGGCAGGGTTAAAAGAGAGGCTGTCCAAATTCATCCAAGACCTGCAAATCTTGAAACACGTAAACCCTACATGCGTCAGATAAAGAAGCCAGAAAGAAAGGTGCCCCCTAATGAGTTTTTTTTGCGCTTGGGTGAGCGAAAGGGCTGCTTCAGGAGGCTAATAACTGAAAACCTTCCAGGCTTTTGTCCGGAGAAATGGCAGGCACTTTCCATCCCTTTGAAAAAAAGAAGGCCTTTCGGAGTCTTCACGAGAGATGTGGATTTTAAGGGCGACCTTAGGTCATACAGAACTAATCAAGCGAAAACAATAAGAAAATTAGACTGACAGTCAGCAAGTATCTGAGGACTTTATCAAAAAGAATTAGGAATGGACAAATTCACTGGGAGCAAAGGATCAGATCTGCAAGGTGGCATTGTGTGGTGGGATTAAATTATTTATTCATTGTTAATTTATTTATTTATGTATGTGCAAATGACCTAGCTGCTGCAGGTGCTGAGGAGTTTCTGAAAAGGCCCAGTTTTAGAGCCAAGGCTAGAATATTGGTCCATTTAACTCATTCTTTTCCTTAAGGCGATCAAACAGTGACTTTTATCTAGGAGATAGAGGAGGAAAACCATATGTGTACTGGGAATGATGCGGGGTCTGAGCAGCACTAAGTACCCAAGTATTCCAGTCTCATTCAAGAATGCTGTGCAGTTTAATGTCCAGCAAATTAGCAAATGAATGCTTATGTCAATATGTGAAAAATCCCTAGTTGGTTTAAACAGATAAAAAGCCTCTTGGGAAATGGCAGAAAATGCAGGCTTTCTCTCCCTGTCCTTTTTAAAGAAAGAAAGAGAAACAGTACTTATTAAGTTTTCCCCAACCTTACAAAAAGTTGCAGAAAACAACAACAGTCTACGTGGATGCTGGATCTTATATATGCATGAAATATTTCCAATGCTGCTACTGCAAAAATACAGGAAGCTTTTGCCAGGCAGTCTTTGAATCACATACTTGCTATTCAGAAGAAAACAGTTAAAATCTGGGACAGCTACAGAGCCTGTTAGATGCCATCCCACTACCCCTCTCTTAAAGGTACAGGAGGTCAAAAGCCCTGGAGAGGGTCCGTCTTTACATTTTGCCCTCATTTATAAAATCAATCTTGAAGATGAAATCCGCAAACACCTCTTGTTTTTCCTTCTCCAAATTTAACCATTAATAGGAAAGGGTAAAAATTGTCATCTCATGTTTCCCTTGACCCAGCAGAGCAAAGCCACAGTGGGGACTCTGTGTATGACATGACCCTGGGGAAAAAAGGAACACGAGATCTCAGCATGGGGGTTGGAGGTAAGAAGTCACACATATCGAAAATGACAGCATCACATCAGTTAATGCCATGTGATAAGGGAGTCCTGCTGGGTTTTATGTCCTTCTGCAGAGATACACTTGAAGGTTGGCTGGTAAGGAAGATTTTTCACTAAATCCAGAAAGGGGTTGTAGATATTTAGGCAGGACAGATCATAATGGATTATCTTCTTGAGGACAAGCATCAGTAGTTATGCTGGGGATAGTAAAACTGCCTCATGAGACACATCTTGAAACCAGACAGGCAGGTTTATGCAGAACGCCATCTCACAGAATTCTGCTTCGCGCATGGTATTTCCCTCCTCTTGGCCATTCTTAGGCCCTCTTCTCAAAACCAGCCTTCTTTACGTCATTTTTGAGTAAGGGCTACTAAAAAGAAAAATAGAGGGCATTTTAAAGAACTAATGTCTTCACTAACACTAAATTTAAAACATTACCTCAGATGAAAAGTTCAGTGAGCGAATTTCCCAGGCCATGCAAAAAACCACAGGTCATGTAGAAAGTCTGCTTCCTCCCTGAAGCCAAAAAGTCCTCCTTTCTCCCTTAAACATTAACCTGTGAGGATGAATTTGGTCAATACAAATGCCAGCATGTCACTAATATGCTACCACTTACCTTCTGCAGCCCACTGAGACCTGTGACACACAGTAACCAGGGAGCCTGCTGAGTTACGATCTTAGTCCATGGGTGCCTTTTAAAATGGCAGGAGCCAAAAGCAGAGTTACATAGCGCTGAGAGCTCAGTTGTCTCAGGAACAAGCAGCACAGGCCAGGCCTCTTCTTGCTCATCGCCTCAAATGGATGGAGCCCCAGCTCATAAGAGAAATACTTATTATCAGTATGCAAAGGCGTGATTTAGTACTATCATTGAATTTCATGTCCTCAAGACTATCCAATCCACCTTCTATGTTGTCTCTGACTTCAGTTATATTGACAATGTTTCTTAGCTTTATCTCATGGGCAAACTTCACCACTACCTGCCTACTTTTGGTGTCAAAGTCATTAGATGATAAAATATTAGTATTTCCGTTAGTATTATTAACATTGAAAGCAGAATACTTTCAATATTATGTTCTCTCACCTATCTCCCCACGTATTCATTTGAATATTTCTGTACTATTTCCCACTTTTTCCAGCTTCAGTGTTCACTTCCCAAATTGTGTGGAATTAAAATCCCTTTTTTGCTGCTAATTAAGATGTTTTGCTTAATGTCTCACCGATGTTTTACACAGAAGGGTCAAACTGGCTGTGAGTCCTTCTTCTGTTGGGGAAACAGGCTGGCTACCCACATAAGCGAAAAGAGCTGCCTCAAGGCAGAATGGAAATATGGACTTGAATTCTGCTGGCAGGGCTCAGCGTGGGACCAGAGGGAGGACAAGGGTAAAAGGTAGCTTAAACTATCCTAGCGCTCATCAGTATACTTTGCCAAGGGATGCCCAAGAGACCTTCCCCTTTGCTCTATGCACGTGCAATTGCCCTCTGAATGCACAGCAGCCCCTCATTAATGTTTTCTGGCATCTGGTAGCCCAGACTGCTTCATGAAGCAGCAGTACAGTAGATTACAAAGACACTAGATTGGTAGGTCTAAGAAATGAAATATGGGCAAACTAAAACAGGGAGACCTTGCTGCATCTGGAGCTCTGCACAGTTAAATGGGCAAAGAGCTGAATTCGCACAACCCATGTGTGATGGGATCCCATCAACTAATGCCCTTGTTGTCATTACCTACCAAGTCCTATCGGATGTGGTTGTAAACTACAGGATACAAAATTACCACAGGTTTCCATAGCCTTTCATGTGGAGTACAAGACTGAGCTGAAAGTAGAGATCTCATATTGCTTACTGTTACTAAATTCTGGTTTCTCTAAGATTTTGTGTTTGTTTCAGTGTCCTGTTGTTAAAAGAACTCTTTCACTTCAGAGACTGTGTGGACAAGTATGCAGGATGCTAAGCTCAGAGTTAGAAAGGCTGTGCTCTACTCCCATCTTTGCCACGGCACTTAAGGATGCGTGCAGGCACAGTTTCTGCCTCTGTTTTGATGTATGCAAAACAGAGACCAGAGCATCTATTGCTTTTGTATTTAAGGTGTATCACAGCTTCCCTTACTAGTTTTCTTAATTCTAATACTGCCATTGGTTCCATTTGGATCCACAGAGCCACTCCGCCTAGAGCTTCTCAGCACCCCCCAGTTCAGGCGGCCAAGCTGTTGAAATCCCTTGCATTTTTACAACACAGAAGGTAAAGGATGGTATCAGAGATTTTCTCAGCTGGATTTCACGCTAGCCTTCAAGGAAGAGGCAGTGGAAGTCATACATGGGGATACTTGTTTGTAAGTAAAGTTAATTAAACATCCACAGATATTAGAAATATATCAGAAAAGGAGAATTAGAAAAGGAAGGTAGAACTTCAGCAGCCAGGAAGTAGCATGAGGAAACCAGACTCTTCTCTGAGCTGGAGGGAGGCAGTTCAAGTAGGCTCCAGGTAAGTCCTGTCACCAAGTTCAAGGTGCAGCAGCTATAGCCTAGCTGTTACAGACTTCTGGGATGTTTGCATTTTACAAATAACAGCCTTCACTATGCAAATAGGTGTAAAGTCACTGTGAAATTAGTGTGCTCTTTCTCTGTTCAGCTAAGGGCATGGATGTTTACACCTCCTGCAGGAAGAAAAAAATAACAGCAATTAAAAGGTAGACTAAGTGATAAGTGAGACAAAGCAGAAAATTATGCTACCTTTCAAATGAAAATTCTGTCTGACAAAAGACTTTTCCAAACAGATCCATAGATTTTACTGAAACACAAAAATTTCTTAATAAGAAGCAGACAAAGTTCATTTAAATGGATGATAACTATTGTTATAACAGTTTTCAGCATAAAGGCTAAAGGTAAAGGGGGACAAAAATGCAGAAGATCATAAAAAGACATGCAAAAGCAGAACAATGTTAAGAAAGACATTATTAAAAAATTCCCGTCAAAGCTGAACAGATAGTTTGCACTAATAAATACATCAGTAAATGACCCAAAGAACTTCGAGTAAAGGAAATTTGGCTTGGCTGATCAGATACTCAGCAAGACAAACACCAAGGTAGCAAGTGCAATGCAAATCTGCCCTTTGGGGTCTGGTCCATGATGACGGTTGCTACCACACAAGTGTTTTCAAGTACACTTTATATTTTCCCTACCACTCAAAATGAGCAAGTACTACTCACTGAAACACTGAGTTAGTCCCCAGCTTCCAAAGTCGGAGGGTTTGAGACACTAGAGCATTCTGAACTAGCAACGTATCCATTTCCTGAAACACTGCTCTGCTTAGTCATAAAAAAATACAACATTTCCGGACTTTTTTCAAATACTATACTATTAAACAACCTTAAATATGTTTTGCGGGAGGAAGGATGAACCTTTAATATAGTTACTGTGTGGTTGGTCAAAACTTCTGTATGCTCTTTTATACAGTATATCATCTTCTGAACAGTGTCTGAGATAATAGATAAAATACATACAGCAGGGAGAAGTTCAGACACCCAGCAGCTCAGCTCTATTTAGGTGTCTTCAGGAAATGAAACTGGGAATTAGAAAGCTGTTTGGCTGGCACAGATGCATATTGCAGCCTTTCTCTCAAAGAATTTCCCAGTGGTCCTACAGAATTTGGTTTGGTTTACTTTAAAGGCAAGACATGGAGGAAAAGAAGTCACAGAAGCAGGAACTATTTTGCTGGATACCACCAGAAGAGAGCCCCTTAAAAAGTCTACAGAAGTAATATTATTCTACAGAGACTCTGCCCCTTCCAGAGACAATATACGTATTGTTTCTTATACTTTTATCTGGGATAAGCATACAAAAATACAATTTATATACAATCAAATACATTATTAATTAGAAGAAAGGGCATTTTCACATTTTATATTGATTAGAAGCTGCCAGGGGAAAAAAACCCAACAAAATTTATAGATTAATTTTTTAAAATCTTACGATAGGCTACTAAGTGAAGTGAAACAGCTTCACAAGGTCTGCCTTCCTGCTGAGATGCTGGATGTTGTTGCAAGCATCCAAGAGATAATTCAAAGTCAAGTGTAAATACACAGCAGGGTGTTTTGCCCAATTCAGAAAGCTGGACTAAACGATTCAAGAGTTTTGCCTAGAACCATCATCATCTTTGACTCTTTTTTCATGAGACATCCCATCTAGAAAAACTAGAAAAAAAGGAAAAAAAAAAGCAGGTATGACATCACATATCCCTGGGATGGAGAACACTTTTTTCTCCTTCTTTACAGAAACACAGGAAGTCACAGTGGTAATTCAAAGCCATGTTAGAAAACCAGCATGAAATTATGAAATAAAAATGAAAAAAAATTTTTATAGACCTCAACTGCTCTTGGTCTATTGGCAATTCATGTGCAAGTGTCTGAAAATCAGAAACAGAAACTAACTAGTTTATTTCTGTGTTCATGGTACATTAAAGGTCACTGGTGAAAATTAATTTTTATTTTTAAAGAACTGTCCAGTTATAATAACCTAATTGTTACCAGTCACAGAGAAATTGAAGCAATTCCTAAATACCTAATTCTAAACTGTATGAGTTGGTGAAGCCGTCTGAAGGTAGCGATGGCATTATGTGTGGGATGTACACTATGTACTCTTGGCCCAGAGTGAGTCTAGTTGTCATGCATCAACTGCCGACACAGCTGAGATTAGTAGAGTCAGGCACCCAGGTGCAACTGTCTGTGCCTTAGGTACCAGGTCACTAATGGCAATGAGAGCAATAGTAAGAAAGACGGCTGGTACACCAGGAAGAGGGAGGTGGCAGGCTTATCTTCCCATGGACTGCCACTGCTAAGATTCCTTGCTCTGTAATTGCTTCAGCCCTTCAGGCTGATTGAGTTTGATTTATATGAGAATGAGATGAAGCAAATTATGAATAGAAGAATTACGAAAAAGGCCCATACCAACATCCTATTTACAATATGACTGCTTGAAACCTTTGGGCAGACTCAAATCAAAACTATTTGCTTTTGCCTGGACTAAAACTAGATCAGAACACCCCGAGATGTGCACAGGTCAGGTCCAACTGGGACACAGCACCTCACATGCCTCTACATTTCACTGGCAGTAAAAAGGGCAAGGATTGGGGAAGACACACTGGAAAATAGAAAGATCTATTGTGTTTCTATTTTTGTAACAAACTTGCTTGGCATGTGCTGCTGACTGCTGCCTGTGCATCCACGTGCTGCTGTCTGACAGCTCAGGAATGCAAGTGGGACAGGACAGTTCAAGCAGGACGTCAGCTCCAGTGGCTGTGCCAGACGGCTCTAGCAGAGGCTGTGCTATGAAAACTGTGCTATAGGCTGGAATGAGATTGCTTTTGTGCGCTTACTTCCAGCTTAGCTTGGCTTAGCATGTGTTTTTGTATGCCTGGGCATGTCACATACCTGCGGATGGAGGATGGACCCTATGGTTTGTCCCCTAAGCTCCCGTTAAGATTGAACTCAAACCAGTTTGAGTTTAAAACATCTTACAGCAGCCTTAAGTCCATCTTAAAGTTTCATCAGTTGGAAGAGCTGTCCCTCCTCCTTTCCCCGCCCCCCGCCTCGCCAAGTCACTCTCAAAACTAAGGCTCACCGGAGTCCGGTTCCCCCTGGCCTCTGCCAGCTGCCTCCCCCTCTCCTGCTGCTCTGCAGTGTACAGCAAAGAGATGCACCAAGCACAAGCACTTTGCCCACCAAATGTGGGAATGCACAATTGAAGCTACAGCCTAATTATTTTCCTTTGTCGCCCCTCCTTTTTCTGATTGATGGTTGTATTATTTTTGTATTGATATCCCCCCTGCAGAGAGGGGACATCCAGATGCAACCTAGGGTGGCCTTCCAGATGTTTAGTAATTCAAGATCTACCCCACCATGCAGACAGAACAGCTAAGGTGGGGAAGAAGTTTCACACGAATAAATAGCAGAAAACTTAAGGTCAAATCTAAGTGTGCTGAACGGGCAGCGAAATGGACTCTTGTTTAAGGTTATCCTCAGACATGAGCTAGCTGAAATCTGAACACTGGTAATGTCAACATCAGAAAATTTGGCAGGGGAAAGCGTTGCTGCCCCAAGTGCAGGACTTCTGCCGGAGCTCCCATACTTGGAAACACAGCTGCCTGAACGGGATAGAGTTTCACCCGCTGGTTAAAGCACCCACAGCCATCTCACAGAAAATATGTCCCACTGTATCTGATGGCATCTCCAACCTTTTCCAGCACTTCTCCAGTAAGTCAGCTAGCCAAAAAGAAAAAAAAAAAAAAACCAACAGAAAAACCCAAACATCCAACACCCCACTTTCCCACCCCAAAGCACGTAGGGGGAAAAGCTCGGATGTTTCTTTCTGCATTCGCAAAGAAGCTGGCAGCAGGAGTCAAACAATTTCCTTCCTCCTCCCACTCCTCAGCCCCCGCGGCTTGGGGCAGGAGACCGGCGGGACCGGGGGTGCGGGGCCCCGGGCTCCGCCAGCCGCCGCCGCCGGCGGTGCGGTGCGGTGCGGTGCAGCGCGGTGCGGCGCGGCGCGGTGCGGTGCGGTGCGGTGCAGCTGGCGCGGGGACGCTGCGCCCTCTGCAGCCGCCGCAGCAACAGCGACGCCGGGCTGCGGCGCCGCTCCGGCAGCGGCGAGAAACCTTTTTGCGGGCAACCGTCGCCGTCACCGCTTACCCTGCTGCAGCTGTCCCGTGGTTCACAGAGGGGCAATAAGGACGGAATACTTTCGTCTGAAACGTTTCTGCCGCTGTCCCGCAAAAATGACTGAATCGGAGGCCGCTTTCTCAGCTCATCTATAAAAATCAGCCTTTTGCATTTTGTTCCACAAGTGACTAATGTAACGTGACTGCATAACACGTCTTTCCACTGTCAAAAAGAAATTCAAAAGAAATGTTGCAAAACCTAATTTTGATCTAAAACTCATCACAAACTTTTGGAGGAATAAGAAAGCAGCCGAGCCACGGATTTGAAACTTATTTGCTTGAGAAAGCTCTGCCAAAAGGCATCCTCTGCTTTTCTGTCAGGCCCTGTATTTCCACCTCGTTTTACAGCTGCTGTGACCGAGGTCAAGTGATATGTCACTCTGTCAGATCACACAGAGAGTCAGTGGCTCTTCCCGGATTAGAACAATTCCACACGGCCCTCTGAAAAGATTTGTAACAAATGTCAGCGCCAACCGTCCACTGTTTAAAGCATATGTTTAAAGCTCTTAGACATCTCAGTCAAAAGGTATTGTAAATATAGGGACAAAGCTAGTAAATGCTTCGCTGTGCAGTTTTAATAATGGCAAACCAGAATCTAGCTGGGATAAAAAAAACCTAAAACAGGTCACCTTCAGCAGGGAATATGTGCTCTGTTCTGGAACCATTCCAAGACCTGGAAAGGATTTGGTTTTTTTCCTCCCGTAGTAACCAAAATGGTCAAGATGCTAGTGGCTCAGCACAGGCTGGTAAGGTCACAGGGCCAGAGGGCACAAAATAACCTGAATATAACTTTCTCTTTCTTGCTTGTTAGCATTCCTGGCCATTGCTTTCAGTATCTTTTTGTAATACAAAAGGAAGTGTGCTTGAAATGGTCATTCTGTTATGCACAACACGGACAAAAATGGCTAATGCTGTGGTCCTGCCATAATTCTTTACTAAGGTCATCAAAATACAAGAAATTTCCTTGCAGAAATCTTACATGTGTAGAGATTAAACATGACTTTTAAGTGAAATCAAAACCTAATACACAACAGCACCCCTTTATAATCTCATCATCTTAGCAGGAAAGAAATATTCCAGTTATTTAGAGAAAGACCATCACAAGGCCCACAGATGACTCAGGTCCCACTGGAAACTTGTTTGATGTTTAGAAGGAGTGCATGGTGTAGAAGGAGTGTGACTAATGTGCTGGTTCTGTGAGCAGAACCTAAAAAGAAGCGAAGATAAAGCTGGGAAGACTAAAGTGAACTCCTCTTTCAAAATCTCAAGACAGGTCAAACTAAGATAACATCAACAGATATACATA